>NW_024037061.1:3384355-6279924 GCF_015706575.1 Patiria miniata
TAAAGTTTCCAACGCTTTAATTTGGCTCGTAAGTAAAAACACAAGCTCACACACTGTTCAATTCAAGGCCCTCGGATCAGTTCTATTTCCTTCAATAATGCCTTGCCTACTGTGTTCTTACAGTTTATGTGAAGCTCCTGTTATCCTCCAATAGCTCCAAAACACACAAAAATATCCATAAGTCAAGAATAAGCTTGTCAAAAGTGTCTAAAAGGTGATACAAAGTCAAAACTGTTACAAAGGTTAAAAAAACTTATGTCCTCCACGCTCCTATCGATCGCTATCCCATAATGATACCTACAAACTTTTTCTGTCAACAGAGGTGGCTATAACTGTTTCATGCGGTGAATTTGGCACTTTAACATACCGGCCCCTTAATTGTACAAGCTCCAGTCGTACAATTACCTCTCTTTCAAACAAAACCTAACTATTGAACAACAATACTGGAACATTTGTTTTACTAACAATAAACAACATGGCTAACATGTGTAACTTTTGGGATTAACTTTAACAATGCAGGTTTTTCAAACAAGTCTGCAAAAACTCTTAAACAACATTTCCTCTTAAGATTCAGAACTTATTTACATGTGTACAATATCCTGGTGGTAACCTTTCACCTAGACCAATGGCAAATCTGCATGATACATTGTCCATCTTACTCTTCTGACATAATGACATAAGTCCAAGTCGAATTTGTCTGACTTTTTACAAATCCAAACTCAATACAAAATGTAGTTACATTACACACTGTACTAGTAACCACTGAACACATTCTGAGCGAAAAGTTAGCTGTTTCGGTGTACACACCGAAACAGCTCTTGTTTTCGTTAAGATTTTTTTTTTCTTTTTAGCTGTTTAACAGCTCTTGTTTTCGTTAAGATTTTTTTTTCTTTTTTCTTTTTTTTAGCTGTTTCGGTGTACACACCGAAACAGCTCTTGTTTTCGTTAAGATTTTTTTGTTCTTTTTTTTCTTCTTTTTTTAGCTGTTTCGGTGTACACACAGAAACAGCTCTTGTTTTTGTTAAGATTTTTTTTTTTTTCTTTTTTTTCTTTTTTTTTTCTTCTCCTTTTTCAGACTTTTTCTCCATAGGTTTAGCACACGTTTCTTCTACCAATCCACTTTGCCACTTTTTAAAATCCGCTATAACTGTTTCATGCGTTGAATTTGGCACTAACAAGTGGTCAGTCATTATTTTTTGCTGTCCATCTCCCTTCCACTCACAGCGGTTACATTGACCTCAGATGACCTTTGACCTTGGTATGTGAATTTTGACATCATTATCATTTGTAGGATGCCATGTTGCATCTGTAACTGGGGAGAGTGGGATTTATTAGTTTTAAAATGTGGCATAAAATGACTTTGACCAAACAGAAGGGATTTATTAGTTTTAAAATGTGGCATAAAATGACTTTGCCCAAACAGAAGAATTATTTAAATGGCAATTTAAATGTTTTACATACATGTAGATACGTACAGACATAGGATTGCATAGTCTCTTTTTTTGAACAAAAAACAGGCGAGACAACACAGTCATTGGAAATTTTACATGTACTGAATTACTTCAAGTGGGGTCATGTAGGCCTAGTCACCAAAGCATACAGTGGAACGCCGCCATAACGAGTATCGTGGGATCCATAGAAAGTGTTCGTAATAGCGATCATTCGGTAAAGCGATTTTGAACAACCGGTACTCTCTTTTGACCAATAGTAAACTAGCATCTCTCACAAGTGGTTTTCCCTTCTATTCCTTGGGGAAATAATAACATTTAAACACGATGTAACTATGGGTCGTTTTGATGTTCGGGAATTAAAAGTGGCCCAAATAGTGTTTAATACATGTACAACCGGTAGATTTTTTGTTAATCTCATGTTGACTTTTTTCAACAACAATGTTCGGTACGTTTTCTACATTAAAATCGGGAGCCAAGGATGATGTTCGGTATAGCCGAACATTCGGTATAGCGGTGTTCAGTATAGCAGTGTTCGGTATAGCGGTGTTCCACTGTATTTTGAGGAACTGACAAGTGACTATAGATCAAAACTGTGGAGACAGGTTCTTATCAAAAATTGTTTCTTATCAAAACCATCTCTTACGACTTGGAGACTTTGATGGTGTTGGTGATGGTCTGTCGGCATATTGGGCAGAGGCGGAGCGTGTTTGCGCACATATCGCACATGAGGAGGTGCCTGCACGGCATGAGCACAGTGTTGGCGTCGTTGTCCATGCACACTTTGCACATGTTCTCGTCGCGAAGTCGCTCAATCTGGCGTTCACTCTCTTCAAGTTAAAAGTCAAAATAAGTACCAAATGAAAAATTGTAGAAACTATATAGTGGGGGGGGGGGGGGCAATGTACTTCCATTTGGTTGGACCATCTTCTGGGAGGTTTTAACTTACAAAAAATGCTGTTGCCAATTTTTCTGTTCATTTTTTGATACCTTAATCTTATTTTCTATAATATGCCCCAAAAGGGGTTAAAATCCACATAATATGGTGTTAGAAATAGGAGCTTAAGTATGGATTAAGTATCCATTTACCACTCTTTGGTTTTTGATAATGCTTCTTATACTAAGTATTAAACTACTCTGCATGCAATTTTTAAGTGCTGTTAGTGTGTGGAGTATAAACCATTGAATTTTTCAGTAAAATATTAACATATTTTCGACAATTTATTAACATGACATCTTTTGCTGGAGCATAACATACATACACATACACTTTTAGATATCTTACAGTAAACACAATGTTCATCTCTATAATGTTTATAAATGATTGTGTCCATGGCCGACCAAACCAGCAGTAAAAAAAAACTTGCTGCAGTGTTAGAACTAAACTCAAGCAACGTGACAGGTTGGCATATAAATGCCTCGATGCGGCTGTCAGCTTGATTGCTGGAGGCTCCCAGGGCAGCAAATGCAGATAACACCTCAGCAGAACTCTAATGTAGTGCCTGCCAACAGTTGAGCGTGCCTACAAACAACATAACAGTCCAAGCCACGCACAACTATCGGGGATTTAATAGCCACAGCAGCATCATTGGCTATCATTCCATCACAGACGGCAACGTTTCTTAATCGCTGGCCAAAGTAAGTCAACTGAGCCTTATTCACAATGCATATAACAGCTGAAGTCTTTCCCAAGTGGACGCTGGAGATGCAGTTTCAACCCTGTTCTAGCCTTTGCGAGCCACAACATCACCTCGCTTAGCAACAAGATGGTTCTTGACCCCATTCCAAAGACCCAATAGCGCACTATTGGAATCCAAGTGACTGCTGCTGTCTCTCCTGCAACAATTCCATTCCACCGCCATTTCAACTTAGTAAGGCCAACTGGGAAGGCTTCACCAATGAGCTCAAACACCATCTAGCTGAGATTGATCCAACCCCCGATAACCATGACATCGGTTTGTTGATGTGGTGGTGCAAGAACATCCCTAGGGGCTGCCGCACTGATTACAACCCAGGCTTAGCATCCCGTAGTGCTGAACTTCACAGAAAATACAAACGCCTGTATGAAAACGACCCCCTTGCTGTCGATACCATCTCAGCTGGGGAGGCATTAATAACAGATATCAGAACAGCGTCAAAGCTAGTGGCAGACCCTTGTAGGAACCACCAATATGGCCAGGAACAACCACAAAGCCTGGCGTCTAATAAAAAAAGGTCAGCAATGACCGCACAGGGCCAAGTGAACAGCGTTGTAACATCACCGCCAACCAAATAGCCCACAATAACTGTTACTATACCTCATACATATTCATGATCGAGAGCCGAACTCTCACTGGTCAATTCACCATCACGTGCCAGATGTTATTCTTGCTGTTTACCAAACGCGCGCGCGAGGTTTCACGCACAGGGTAAATACGCGTGCGTAGTAGACTGTCGCATGGGTTACCCGTGCGACAGTCTACTACGCATGCCCTTTACAGAGCAATCGAGGAACTGTCGCACGGGTGCAGTACGCACGCGCGAACATCGCCCAGGAGGGAGCGCCATGCATGGTTGCACGGTTCGCGTAAATGTTAATTTCCAGAGCTCAATGATGCCGTACTGGAGAAAGTTTACCAAAGAAAGTTGTACACAAACAACTGTATTTACAACTGTAGTAACTGTATTATATTGCAAACGAACCGAACTAGTAATTGAAGTTGAGCAACCAAACTATTCTTTTGGTGAGATGTACAAGTTTCCCCGAATTTTGTTTTAGGTGCATATATAAAAAAAAAAAAAAAATCGTCAACTGAATATGTATGAGGTATAGTAAAACAAATATAACATGGTTTATTTCGGGTGGACAGTCGATATTAGCTCCCCTCGGTATTGGAAGTTGACAAACTAGTTCCCGAGGCGAAGCCTCGGGAACTAGTTTGTCAACTTCCAATACCTCGGGGAGCGAATATCGACTGTCCACCCTCAAACCATGTTATATTTGTATACTATTAAATGGTAAAGTGCGAAGTTCTCCTAAGCGATGGAAAACCAAGCTCCGCCAGAAAGACCCCGCCATCGACCTTGGCTTCACCAAACCCGTCTCTGCTAATGAACTTGCGACTTGCATAAAGAAAGAACAGGGAAGCAACCACACTGGATAACATTTTTCACCGAAGAGCTGAAACAACTTGGACCAGCTCTTTAACACCTGCCTCGCCACACAAATAATACCTAAAGTGTGGCGTAAGTCCAAGGTCATCGCACTCCTAAAACCTGGGAAAGACCCAATGCAGGCCAAAAATTGTTGTCCCAAATCCCTTGTAAGTCACACATTTAAGTTGCTAGAACATCTCCTCAACCGTCTCGCCCCCTTCATTGAGGAACAACTGATACAAGACAGGCAGGCAGGCTGGTTTCCGTCCCAGCAAATCTACAACTGGACAGCTTCTAAACCTCACTCAGTACATTGAGGACGGCTTCCATCAGAAAAACATATATCACCGACACTGTCTTTGTTGATCTTACAGCTGCTTATGACACTGTTAACCGTTGCTGACTCCTTCAGAAGATCCTGGACATGACGGCAGACCTTACCCTTACGCAGTTTATTGGTATTCTACTGAAGAACCATCATTTATTTGTAGAATTCAATGGCAGGAAGAGTACAGTACGTCTTCAACGGAACGGTCTCCCTATAAAGGCTAAGCGAGTGTGCTTGCACCTCTCCTGTACAACATCTATATGAACTACCAACCGACAGACTCTCTCGCAAATCACTTCATGTATGTATATATGCGGAAGACCTGTAGCATATCAACACACATGCTTTACAGCGATAGAGAAGACATTGACTGATGCTCTTGACCAGTTATAGCAGTACTACAGGTTAATTAAAAAAAAAAACGAAACCCAAATGTCGGGACCATTGTTTTAGTGAAGTCCAGCATGTAGCACTTTCAAAATCTAGGATATTAAAGCCCAATTCATAAGCTTTTTTTAGTACAAGAATCATTCAAATCACTCATGTACACAACAAAGGTGTGCGTTCTTTCAGCAAAACGAAAACAATTCACACACATACTTATATGATTTGTTTTCGTTTTGCTGAAAAAACACTGAACTGTTTTGTAATCCATGGACAGAACCTTAAAACGGTGGTTGTGTGTAAAACTCCGTAACTTAAAAAGTACACAAGTGATTTGAATGATTCTTGTACTAAACGAAAGCTTATGAATTGGGATTTTATATCTTAGATTTCTAAAGTGCTACATGCAGAACTTTACTAAAACAATGGTCCCAACATTTGGGTTTCGGTTTTTTTTTTACTCACCCTGTACACTGTGACCCACCTGAAAGCGAACCCTACTATTAAGACCCAAGTGTGTGCCTCCTGGGTCCGCATCATAAGTCCGACGCCTCATAGCTCCGACAAAATCGCATTCCCCAACCAAATAAAGGCCCATAAGTCCTACACCTCATACCTGGTAGGTCCGATGCCTTGTAAGTCCGACACCTCATAGAACCGGACTTATGAGGCATCGGATTTAGGAGGCGGAAGACCTATGAGGCGGAATAAATAAACTGTATGCCTCATAAGTCCGAAATTTCTGACTTATGAGGCGTCCGACCTATGAGGCGTTGGACTTATGATACGGCCCCATATTGCCTTTGCTCTGGAGTGGCTCGCAACAAAAGTACCATGAAGAAGTGGGGCTTTTACCAATCGACAAATACCCTGTGTGAGTGCGGTTCTGCAGAGGACACTGTGCAACATCTTCATATTTGGATGCCAGGCACTAAAGGGTTGGTCGGATTTTGCATTTAAATAAATACAGGTCCTCAAAATCAACATTAGCCCTAAAAGGGTGGGGTGGAATCCGCCCTCCCCCCTCAACTTTTTCCAAGATACCCTTAAAAAATTATTTTTTTCGCAACACGAGCTGACCTGACTTTTTAGCCTCGAGTCTTGTGCATCTTTTGATACCAAAAACATAAAATTTGGACCATGGGTTGCCGCGTAGCGAAAAATGTCTGGCGCTATGCGCGGTGAAAACTGAATTTCCCCACATACCGGTAAGTACCGGTAGTGTACACAAAGCAAAATTACCATTCGTGCAAATGCATATAAATAATTAATTAGCCATAATTCCAAAACCCTTTGACCTATAGTCATTTCATGGGTATGTTCATGTTAAGTTGTTCTATGCCTGTATTGAATTTTTCGTCTCTCAATGGCCGGGATCATAGGGGGGGGGGGGGGCATAATCCGTGTGAGGTGGTCAAACTAAAAGGTTAAGTTGACATTTTCCATATTTTCTTCTGCAAAACCCATAAATACATTAATAATATATTTTTTATAATGGAGAAACTCACAACCAAATACAATATACATGTATGCTCACTTGCCTTGAAAATCTTTGCAAACCCTTTCGGAATTTAGGTGAAAATGACCCATGAACTTTGACCTCAGGTCATGGTCACTAAAGGTCAATGGAAAAAATGGCAACATAAATTTTCTTGTTCTCAGGACTCATAAAAATGCATTTATAATGGTTGCAATGGTTGCCATAAATTAACATGAAATTTCCATGGGAACCCGAATCTATACATTGGCCCCCCTACTAATAGAGCGCAAAAGGTGTGTGTACATGTATACATATGCATTCAAATTGTGGATCTTATGGTGTAAAACGAGGACACACATGTATATGAAAGATACTTGAGGACAGATTGAGAAAGTTCTTGATTAGGAACGTGTACAAAACCAATGGGAGATGTTACAAAAAAGTATGAACAAAAGACCAATGATACGAAACAATAGAAACTCCTCGATTTACAATGTACACCACAAACAAATGTGTGTGTCCATGCATGGTGTCCATTGTTGACCAAAGAGTTTAATTTCATAAAGCACAATCCAAAGACGTACCTGATTGTTGTCGTGGCGATTCTGCTGGTACTTCTCTGGACTGTCCAACCGTCTCAGAAGCCTCATGTTCACCAAACCTCAACCCTTCAAGACCTTGTGCCAGTTGCTTCGTTGGACTCTAAAATGTTTTGGAGAAAGCGAGGGGCAAAGAAATTAATTGGGGGGGGGGGAGAGAACATATTACAAGGTCACTAGGTGATCCGCAGATCACACCTGCTGCCTTTGTTCGCGGTCGATCCCTATATGTTTTGTGTTCTTATTCTTGAAGCTGTTCATTTTCAGTTGAAGAAATGATTGGCTCCTGGAATGTACTTTCTGGAATGTACTGGAATGTATGTTTCTATGAAACAACAGCATTTTCACATTTTTTTCACAATTGACGTTCGCCTGGATGACCTTTGACATTACATCATTAAAACAACACATCAGCAGCCCTAAAAGGCTTTATTATCAGCAACGTTTGTAAACACCCATTCATTTCTGTTGAAAAAAGGCAAAATTTGTGCATTTTTAAACAATGACCACAAACAATCCCTGTATGACCTTTGACCTCCATCTACAGAGTTGTCATTAACCCCCATCAAAGGATCACTCCAGCCAAATTACATTTAAAATCCATCAAATTCTGTAGACAAAGAAACATTGAAACATATTCGAACAATGACCTCTAATGACCCCTACATGACCTCTGACCTAAGTAATCCAATGGAGAATTGTGTCTTCCAACCCAAGGGTCACTGCATCCAAGTTTCATTAAAATCCATGAAAGCACATAGAAGTTTTACATTTGTTTCAAAAACTTAACCTAAACTTTAATTACAATCATATACTCTCACACGGTCACAGCATTTACGACTGGTATAAAGTGCCCCAAAAACTTCGTTTTATAGGCAACACAAACATCACCGGCAAAATGAACTAGATTTATGTTTGTGGACAAACACAGGGCTGTTTTGGTAATTTTTTGTGACGTGTGACATGTAAAGTTTCAAGTATAAGTTCCATCCAGGAAGGATGTGTAGTTCTGTTGATAATAAATGGTGGCATATAATATGTGATTACATTCTCATAGGGCTTTGAATCATGACGTCACGTCACGTGATGACGTCATGATGACATCACATCAATTGTTATGTATAACTATAATTTTATGGTAAAGAACAACTTATCCAGAGCATACATCATTGAGAGCAAGTTCACTTCTTTCACCAATTTTAAATTACAAGGCACTTTCGGTTTCAACTGGAAGGAAGGGTCATGTGATTTGCACATAATATAATTTATAAACAATGAAGACCCTGGATTATTCTATCCATTCCCCCAAATGTTAAGTTCAGGTCGCTCACGGTTGATTTTATAGTGATTTTCAAAGAATAAATCTAATCATCTTCAACGTGACGTCACGTAACCCATGATGACGTCATTGTGACGTCACTTCAATTTTCATCTATAAGACATCCAGGCTTAGGTACATACCAAGTTTCAACCCAATCAGACCTGCAGTTCTATAGATATCGGCCTTCAAAATATGCACGTTTAATATGATGTCACATGTCACGTGATGACGTCATTGTGACGTCACTTTATTTTTCATCTTCAACACTTCCCGGTTTAGGTACACACCAAGTTTCAAGCCAATCGGACTTACAGTTCTGGAGATATAGGCCTTCAAAATATCTTTATTTTATATGACGTCATAGGTCACATGATGACGTCATCATAATGTCAAGTTAATTTTCATCTATAAGACATCCCGGTCTAGATGCACACCAAGTTTCAACCCAATCGGACCTGTAGTTCTGGAGATATAGCCCAATCTGTAAGATCTAGCCGAATTCTGCTAGAAAATGGTCACAATAGAAAAATCGCATATAATGAGACGTCACGTGACTCGTGATGACATCATAACGTCAATGTTCGGCACACATCTTCAGATGCTGGTCTAAGTGTGTGCTGAGTATAAAGTCAATCGGATTGATTTTAGTGTCCAAAGTGCCTTCCACTGTGAAAACGTGTACAAATGCTATGGGGGATGGCTGAAAAAGAAGAAAACAATCTCAATTAACTCCCGTTGGGGGCACCCTACAGCAAGGCAGCCGCAAACAGAGGGCTTGTTTTCAGCCCAGAAATCACAGTCAGAGATTTTTTTCTTGCAATTTTTTGATGAAATATGAGTCATCCATCCTTCCTCGTGCCGTACAAGTGGTTTGGGGGAATTTTTCAAAATCTCGCTTCTTTATAGGTTGCAGACCAGTAAATCGGTCAGAAATTGCCTACGCCAGCCAAATCACAATTTGCATGCCCTCAAAATCTTCAGTATTTGAGCATGCTGTGGGCCATGAACTTGAGGGTTTGTAAAAAATATGGGTGGAAGCCATGCACAGGACTGTGAGCTTGTAGTTCCGTTCAATTTGGATGAAATTGGGGCCCTTTAAGCGCTCTATTTTGCAATGAAGTGTAGGCATCGTTTTTCAAAATGGCGATGGGCTTCAGGACTATTTTCAGGGGTGATCATCTTTGGATGGAAATTTCTCCTTAAAGTCATCAGTTGACCCCCCCAAAATTGAAAAGAAAATGAAAGATGATGAAATAAGCTTTAATTTGATGTGTGTCTCGAACACCTTGGAGAGTTGTGAGTATTTTTCCCGAATTTCTGAAGTGGGAGCATTTACCATTGGGGTCTATGGAAGTTTATTTACTGGTCTGCAACCCTATGAGTGTCGGTGACTGACCTGATTTTTGTAAGAGCGCCCTCCGTTATTTATTTACGAGACTGCCAATGCAAACAACCACGTACAGATTCGTAAGTGTAATTCTATTTCAACTTTAACCACGCCCACTGCACACGCTGTAGCCCACAAACATGTAAACCCATAGACCGCCAGATTTTTGTAAGAGCGCCCTCCGTTATTTTATTTACGAGACTGCCAATGCAAACAACCACGTACAGGTTCGTAAGTGTAATACTATTTCAACTTAAACCACGCCCACTGCACACGCTGTAGCCCACAAACATATAAACCTATAGACCGCCAGTATCCCGTGTGTACAAAGAACATGATTTGGAAAAAGTATGGGCAAAATCTTTGTTGGCAGCATGTTTAAAGCGGCTAATGTGCAACATACTAACATGTGCACTAAAACCTGTATTGTACATGCGTTTAGAATTTTCTTTTGGTAAAAGGGTTTTTGCTCAAAATTTGCATGAAAATGTTAAGTACGGCATGCATTTGAATCTACGTGAACCAGATTTAGTACACAAAGAAATTTTTTTCAATCGAAAAATAACTTCATTGAATGTTATGACTGGAATTCTTCAACTGTGTGTAAATTTCATATACCGAGAGGTGAATTTGTCCTTAGATTTGATATTAGTTGGGCGCCGTGCAGATCACGAATGGTCATGTAGTTTTGAATACGATCTGGCAGCCTATGCGTTTATGTTTGTGGTGTGGAACTGAAGAAAAACAAAGTAGCATGGTTATCCACTGGGCACTTGCAATTGGTAGTGGGTGCGCCTGTATGATGAAGTCACTTTAATATGAACCTGATGGAGCTGAAAGTTCACCCCTGGTGGAGCGCTTCCAGGAAACCCTTGAGGGGATTTTTTTTGGGGAGGGGGGGGGGGTGATTGTCTCAAAAAATCAATGAACAAAACAAGGTCGGTTTCGGTTTTCTGGTTGGGTTTGCACATCATTAATGTGAATTCTTTTTGTTTTGTGGTGGATTTGGGGTAGCAGCCGTTTTCCAGTCGTTTAAACCCTAGTTGCATGAGTAAACCACTCAATGTGTACCTGTAGCCTATGGTCACTATGGAATAACCGCTCTCAACAGATAGTACTCAGACTACACACGGCAAAAACTTCACCCTGCATGCACGAGGTCAAGTATGATACGTTGTCCATAACACACGCTAGTCACCTACATGACGTGTGGCAGGCTCAGGATGCCCAGCTATCGCATGCTGGTTGCTAATTCACTATGTACATGTATATTATTAGCATTGTTTTCAACCAATTATGCTAGTGTGCACAAACGCCCAGAGGTTTTATATTTTTTGTAACTTTAAGAAACGTCTTAATGTCAGCAAGTCAATGTTTTTCAAGTCAAGTCAAGTCACAAGTCATTTTTTTTTTCAAGTCGAGTCAAGTCTCAACTTCATTTTTCCCCAAGTCAAGTCAAGTCTCAGGTCAAGAAAATAGCGACTCAAGTCAACAACACTGTAATCCAGGGTTTTCATCTTTGATATTACGTGCAAAATCAAGTGACCCTTCCTTCTGGTTGAAACCAGAGCCTTGTAATTTGAAATTGGTACATGCGAATTTGCTTTCAACGATGTTTGTCTGCGGCAAGGGTGGGCTTTTCAAAATTTGACCAGTGACGTCCTGCATTATTCGAGCGCACTCTTGCGGCAGGTGATCATGGGTCTTGTGACGTAGTTTTAAAGGTGCATATTTTAAAAATATATCTAAAGAACCATAGGTTCGCTTGGGTTGAAACGTTGTACATACATAGTCAGGGACGTGTTATTGATAAAAAAGCATATTGCAGAAAAGCCCTATGTTCTGTTCATCAAACAGCTATAGACCTCTATTTTCCTTTTCTCTTACCTCGTTTGTTCCTTTTTTCTTCTTTCGTTTGATTTGCTTGCTGGGGTGAACTGCCCCCTCATGCCCCCCTGTAGCGTTGACACTGTTTTGTGTCTTCCCCCTGTCTTCTCCTTCTTCAATGTCCTCTTTCCATGTTCCAGCTTCTCGCATTTCCTTGGCCTGCCTTACAGCTGTCAAAAAATTTGGAAATTTTTGAATTCTTTCCCCACTGTCTGGAGTTGTCGGTGGACGACTTGCTTGACCAAATCGGCGTCGTACCCCTCTTTCACAATGCGTTTGGTCAACTGGCTGTTCATGGCCATGTCTGTTTTAATGCAAGACAAAAAACCTCTCATGTTTCACAATACATGTAAAACAATTTAAGTTGGAATATTGTTAATGTTTTCAAACATTCCTGGGTTTATTCATTGTTCCTGCTATTGGTAACCCGATCTTCTTGCACGGATTTATGATTGACTTTGTGATTGGCCTTGTAATAATTGGTTGTGATTGACTTTTGATAATAGGTTGTGTACTTTGATTTGACTTACATGTATGACGCCTGATTGACTTGTGAGTGATATGCGCTTTTTTCCGTGATTTGCCCTGTAATTAACTTGTGATTAGACTAATGGTTTTTTTGTGCTTGGCCTTGTGACTGATATGTGATTGCCGTGTCATTTGAATAAAATTGTGATTTGACTTGTGATTGACTCGTGATTGGTTTGGATTACTTGTGAATTAACTGTTATTGGTTGCAATTTGACCGGAGATTACATTTGAGTGACTTGTGATTTTCCTTGTGACTGACTTGTAATTTTTTTTTTTACTGTTATTTGCCTTCTAGTTAACTTGTGATTGACATTGTTATAACTACCCAGAGCCCAACCTCGTTCCCATGGTTTCGAGCAGTATGCTCCCACAACCTGGTATTGGATCATTTGCAATAACAATCCAGCCTCTTCCGATTTGATCATAACTGCATATTTGAAGGGTAAGATACAAAAGCAAACATTGATTTAATTAGCATTGCAAGGCACTAGACTATTCTGTACCTAATTTGCATGTGTAATATGTTTTGAAAACAATCCTGTCTACTCCATTTTAATAATTCACAATCTTTGAATGTTAATAAAACATGTTAAAACTCATTAGAAATAAAATCAAGCACACCAAATAAATCCATTACATGCTACGGCTGTATACCGCTGGGTGAGTAACTCTAATACTCAAGTAACTATACATCCCCTGCAAACAGGGAATCACTCCCTCCACCTCTCTCACTCTAGGATTCCATTCATTAAGTAACTGACTCAAAACCAAAGATCTTATAGCGCCGAAGGCGCAAGATGGGGAACTCCATAGAAATTGTGAAATCGCCATGGACGCCATTCGAGCAAGCAAACCATTGTGCAAGCCATTGTTTGCACAGTGGTTCGCTTACTCGAAGCAAACCATTGTGCAAACAATGGTTTTCACAATGGTTGCTTACTGGAATGGCGTCTATGATGGTTTCGCTATTTCTATGGAGTTCCCCATCTTGCGCCTTCGGCGCTATAAGATCTTTGCTCAAAACGTCACACAGTAAGGATATCTCAGTGCTGAAGAATGTGTGCAACTTGCACGCTATTTGCTTGTAAATTTACTCCGCATCATACTCACATATTATTTTTCTGCTTTTATGGGAATTTGGTTGAAGGGAATATATACAACATTTACTTTTGCTGTAATTTTCAGAATTGGATGGATTTTTTTTTGGGGGGGGGGGGGTAGTATTTATAGCGAATATTGTTACACTGACTTGTTTGCAGTTTTGAATTCGTAGATGCTGGAAAAACCAAGAAAACAATGATGTTCTTGTAGTATTTCATAGAGCTGCTTCAGCACAAAATTTGCTGAAGCACAAAAACACCGGCCTTGCTTTATATAATCTGGTTACCAACCAAAACTCCATGGGATGTACATTGCTTGTGACTGGTATTTAATTAGCTGTTGATTACTTGGCATAACAATAGCATGGAGTTTTGGTGGGCAACCTGTTTATGTTAAGCAAAGTGTTTTTGAGCTTAAGCAAATTTTGTGCTTAAGCAGCTCTATGAAATTGTCCCTTAGTTCTCTAGCTGACCCCACATAAGATGAAATGGAGCAATTTATAGACAGCGGGGAATTGTAAGGTCAGTGAACCGGTCTCGCTGGCTAAAAGTGTACCCGTTCATAGGAGTGTAATCAATTGCACAAAAAAATGCGGACTAACTGAATATGGTAAATTGGGGGCAGTATTTCACAAAAAGCCAGTTTTTTTTTCCAAAAATTGATACAAAAATACACTTTTCTTGAAAGTGTCAGCACACCAGGTGCCAAGATTTTACAGGATGCTTTAGACTGTCATTCACTAACAGTCCAGTATGGTATTCCATAATAATTTGGTAGTTATTGTTTGTTGATGTTTACAAATGCTGTATTTCCTGTAACTACTCGCGGGTACCGGTACTCAACTACTTGCAAGTATTTTCTTTGCGAGTACTCGAGTAGAAAAATTCTTTACTCGCCCAGGTCTAGCTGTATCAGGATACAGGTAGCAGGGTTTCCCACCCAGGGGTAATTGTTGGAAACAAGGTTAAAAACAAAGTAAGCCCTGGGGACGAGGTTGCCCGAGCCTATGCTTTGCATCTTACCCAGTTGGTCATCCATAGAGAATTTCTTGTGGATCACACTGGCCTCATCTGTAGGAGGTTCCTGTGATACAGAGGCTGTTGGGGCTGGCAAGCTGCTGCTGGCTGCCTTGACTGCAGCGGAGGGCATCATCTGGGCCTGTCATGGAATAACACATTAGTTTATGCTACGCTACATGTACATATATACCTGTTCTCAGACCCGGGACCCAATTTCATGCCACTGCTACATGTATTTAGAGCGGAAAATACTGCTCAGCACATGTTGTGCTTAGCACCATTCAGCAGAAAACCATTCCTATGGTTGCAGACCAGTCAATCGGTCCAAAATTGCCTATGCCGGCCAAATCACGATTTGCATGCCCTCAAAATCTTCAGTATTTGAGCATGCTGTGGGCCATGAACTTGAGGGTTTGTAAAAAATATGGGTGGAAGCCGTGCACAGGACTGTGAGCTTGAAGTTCCTTTCAATTTGGATGAAATTGGGGCCCTTTAAGCGCTCTATTTTGCAATGGAGTGTAGGCATCGTTTTTCAAAATGGCGATGGGCTTCAGGACTATTTTCAGGGGTGATCATCTTCGGATGGAAATTTCTCCTAAAAGTCATCAGTTGACCCCCCCAAAAATTGAAAAGAAAATAAAAGATGATGAAATAAGCTTTAATTTGATGTGTGTCTCGAACACCTTGGAGAGTTGTGAGTATTTTTCCCGAATTTCTGAAGTGGGAGCATTTACCATTGGGGTCTATGGAAGTTTATTTACTGGTCTGCAACCCTATGAGTGTCGGTGACTGACCTGATTTTTGTAAGAGCGCCCTCCGTTATTTTATTTATGAGACTGCCAATGCAAACAACCACGTACAGGTTCGTAAGTGTAATACTATTTCAACTTTAACCACGCCCACTGCACATGCTGTAGCCCACAAACATGTAAACCCATAGACCGCCAGATTTTTGTAAGAGCGCCCTCCGTTATTTTATTTACGAGACTGCCAATGCAAACAACCACGTACAGGTTCGTAAGTGTAATACTATTTCAACTTTAACCACGCCCACTGCACACGCTGTAGCCCACAAACATATAAACCCATAGACCGCCAGTATCCCGTGTGTACAAAGAACATGATTTGGAAAAAGTATGGGCAAAATCTTTGTTGGTAGCATGTTTAACGCGGCTAGTGTGCAACATGCTTAAACATGTACGTTAACACCTGTATTGTACATGCGT
The DNA here is from genome assembly GCF_015706575.1 of Patiria miniata. NCBI lineage: Eukaryota > Metazoa > Echinodermata > Asteroidea > Valvatida > Asterinidae > Patiria > Patiria miniata. The sequence goes on from NW_024037061.1 coordinate 3,400,202, forward strand.
TTAGAGTTTTCTTTTGGTAAAAGGGTTTTTGCTCAAAATTTGCATGAAAATGTTAAGTACGGCATGAATTTGAATCTACCTGAACCAGATTTAGTACACAAGGAAAATAACTTCATTGAATGTTATGACTGGAATTCTTCAACTGTGTGTAAATTTCATATACCGAGAGGTGAATTTGTCCTTAGATTTGATATTAGTTGGGCGCCGTGCAGATCACGAATGGTCATGTAGTTTTGAATACGATCTGGCAGCCTATGTGTTTGTGTTTGTGGTGTGGAACTGAAGAAAAACAAAGTGGCGTGGTTATCCACTGGGCACTTGCAATTGGTAGTGGGTGCGCCTGTATGACAAAGTCACTTTAATATGAACCTGATGGAGCTGAAAGTTCACCCCTGGTGGAGCGCTTCCAGGAAACCTTTGAGGGGAAATTATTTTTTTTGGGGGGGGGGGGTGATTGTCTCAAAAAATCAATGAACAAAACATAATTGCAACCAAGATGCCTTTTGGGGTTTTAAAATTGTGTGAAGAAACTTAAAAGGACTCATTAGTATTTATGGAAAAAAATATAAAAATTGACTGTTGACAGGACTGCACCCACATTCTGCTCAATCCAGGGGGTTGGACACCATCTTCCTATGGAGCGCCCATCAAAGCGGACACTATTAGACAATAGGTGGCATTTCTTCATGGCGACACAATTAAAGATGTGCGTGCAACGTTAAAATTGGCCCTTGTAAAAAAAAAGCCACTTGTAAAAAAGGCCTAGCAATTTCCAGGGGGTTGGGGCAACGATTTTTTTATGGGGGGGGGGGGTGTTAGGGTTAGCTATGTGGCTTCAAGTGTCTTGCTTGAAAACACAAAAATCTTCAGATAAGTCAGGTAACATACCCATCAGACAACTGTGCTCAATGCAGTATAGGGTATAATTATTTTCAAATTTACAAATCTCTTTGACTTACATTCCTCACTTGTCTCAACTGCGACATGTCAACACGGGAGTTTCGGACGGCGTAGCTCACAAACGTCCTTCCCCGCTGTTGGAGCAGCCACTCACAGACCGAGAACCACTTCGCGTGCTTTGTCCAGGGCTCATCGGTGGACTCCCAGTGTTTGAGCCCCCCACCGCAATAAAAGCACTTGGTGCTGTCTCCCTCACCTGTGTCAAAAACAAGGAAAATTTAGCCTTACGATGGACCCTTCCTGTCTGTCAATGGTTTGAAAAGGGTGACAGACCCAGTGTTGTTGACTCAGTCCGACTCGAGTTGCTATTTTTTTGACTTGAGACTTGACTTGAAAAACAAAAATGAATTGTGTCTCAACTTGATTTTCAACTTGATTTTTGTTTGAATAAATGAATGAATAAATTTGACTTGCTAACATTAAGGCTCTAATACTTTTATTAAAATGGTTTGCTGGTTTACTATACTGAATGGAAACAAAACCCAAAACACCAAAAAAAATGTCTGTTACAGCTTGATTGTTTGTTAGTGACATTTTCCCCCCGCTTTTGTAAAATTAGGCCCCTCCCCCGAAGAGGCAAACTTCTGGATTTTCTTTCTCGTGATGTAGCAGTTGGGTGAGCTGTCAAAATGCTAAAAAGAAAAGTGAAATTATCTGAATCATTTTTTTGCACAGAAAGCCCCCCCCCCCTCACTTTACAGTCATGGCCCCAACCATAAAAGGGTCAGAAAAATGGCATCAATTGGTTTTGAATTTCTTGAGCGTATAGAAATTCCCGATTGAGTGCAGGGACCGTCAAATTGGTATTTATGTTGTGTACAACATACAAGGCACCACATTGCCGTGCAACACATTACTGATCAGTTTAGAGAAGCATGGAGGAAGCGACAACATCTTAAAACGACTACTATTGGCACTGCCCGATACAGAATTAAGGCGTAGAAAGAATTCTTCTTATTACATTACATTATTTTGAATGTTAAATCCAATTTAAGTGTTAATTCAACATTTTTCAAAATTTTGAATTAACAGTTTGAGTGTGGATTTAACATTCAAAATGCTGGATTTAACACTTTCAAAGTGTTGTTACTGACCAAACTCATGGAAGTTTTTAGCCTTGACCAAGCCTGTCAAACCAAAGTTTTTTCCTGAACAAATGGTCCGGCACACGTACGCCGCGCACAGCCCCCTGGCTACCAGTAGCTCTGCTTTGCCTGTGCAATACGTCCCAGACACAAATCCACACTGTACTGTACAGACACACTGTACTGTACAGACACGGTACGGACGTACAGTAAAATACAGTTACCATACCACGGGAGTCACGCGGAAGACAGCCTTGATGCAACGCTACATGCTCATTATGATAATAAGTATGCGCATAGTCTTCTCTCATTGGGTAATGGCTGACAATAAAATAAATATTCATCACTACTGCTAGCCTAATTGGTCAAGCATGTCAAGGTGTTGGTCATTATTCGTCCGTACGTGGTAAATGATTGGCGGCATGTATCCTCACTATACAGTGCATTCAAAATACAGCGCGAACAGCGACCTCATGCAGCCACTATTTTATGAAATCGTTTGGATCTGACGAATGCCTTGGTCCAATCGTCCATGTGAGGTTTTGGGGGTGGTGCTCATAAATGCTAATAGCCTAAGCTGACCTTAAAAGTTGTTTTCTTTTTGGTCGATCATTGCGTGGAAACTTATATAGTTAGCGAGTGGTACTGTACATACATGTACATGTAATACATACACAAACATTATGTGTCAATGTCTCACATTACACACAGCACCAATACACAAAAAAATGTGGTTTCTGACACGTCCGCAAAGGGCGAATAGCTGCAAGTGATTTGATGACGTCGAGATTTACCACGGTGTGATTGGACACTCCACATATTAGCCCTGCCTACACTTATCTGTATTTGCATATGAGGTCGTGCGCTGGAAATCTAGCACAAGAAAAACATAAGCTTTTGCACCAAGACGTTCGTGGGGATCCTAATAGTGGCCGTATGATGTCGCTGTTCGCGCTGTATTTTTAATGCACTGCATAACGAGGATATGTCGCCGAATTTACCACGTACGGACGAATAATGACGAACGCCTTGACCAAGGTTTAACACTACTGCACGATGCATGCAGTCGAAGGTTAATAAACTTTGTACACGTGTGTGTGGTTTGTTTTGTTTGGGTCAAAGTGCATGGGCTCTAATTTGGCTATCGTGTAAAGTATGTGCATCAGAAATTTTTGGCCGATATCGGCCGAAGGTTGCGTCAAGGTTGTCCTTTTCCTTGACTGCGACCGCTTAGTGGTGACTGCATGGGGTGTACATGTATGTAGTACATACATGTACACACATGTAGGTAGGTAGGGACTGTACCGCAAAGTGCGCTGTACATGTTTACGTACCGGTAAAGTGTGTGGCGTACGTGTGGTGTGACAAGTAGGGTAAAACGACTGCCGGACCGTTTGCTCAGCTAAAAAGCTTGGCTTGACAGACTTGGTCAAGGCTAGGAAGTGTTGGATTCAATATTTAAGTTTTTAGAGCGTACCCAGCATGATTTGGGGCATATGGTAATATGCCCTAAATGTAGATGTTATCCATGTTCATTCTGTTTCTCACCTGTGTAAAAGAATCCTGCTCGTGCTAGCTGTTGCGGCGTGATCCCCAGGATTCCCGGCCAGCCTTTGTGATAGGTGGCCACTCTTGCATTCTCCCCGACATAGTCTGGGTACTTGGGCCTGTTCAGGACGCGATTCGGTGATGCCACTTGCTCCCATTGACTTGTCACTTTGGCTGTTTGGGGCAGAACTGCTTCCAACTGCTTTGAGAATTGTTGCAGTGTGTTTTCGTATCCTGATGGCTCCCGGTAGGTGACTACGTTGGCCATCTGCAGATCTGTGATTGGCTCGTTTTTGACATCCAGACCCTTGACAAAGGGGCAGCTTGGAAACAGCCGTGCGTGCTCCTGCCGAGGGATATCCCAAGGTTCCCAGTCCCGGATTTTGCCGAAGCAGGCGAAGCACTGCACGATGTCGTCTTTTAGCAGGAAGTAGAAGCCGGCTTCGGCCAGGTAGCGGGGTTCCAAAGGGTGGTTTCGAGGCCAGCTGTGGTACGTCAAGAGCCGCTTGTACTCACTCCGGAGGGTCAGACGCAATTCAGTTTCGGCGGAATCGATGGTGAGTTGCCGAGTTGGATTTCCCTCACAGGACTTCAGGCTCTCATTAAATCCGCCACCCTTCACCGGTTTCCCGGACCCTTTCTTCCCGCTTTGAGATTTCTTGGTATTATTGGGGGCTTTGTAGAGCTCCGCTTGTTTCTCTTTTGCCTGTTTCTCCACAGGGCCACCACCTGCAGCTCCCGATTTGGCTTTTTCAGCGGCAAGCGGAACATTCTTGTTAGCTGGATCTCGGACGAAGGGGCATCTTGGGAAATGCTTTTTGTGTTCTCCCAGCGCAAGGTCACCGAATTCCCAATCTTTGATGATTCCCAAGCAGGCAAAACACTGAACCTGATTGCCAATACCCAAAAAACAAAACCCAGCTCTAGCGAGAGCATTAGCTGTGACCGGTGCGCTGCGCGGCCAATTTTTGAAAGTCGCTAGCCGGTTCACCTCTTGTTCCATGTCCAGGGAATTGGGGGCAGGCGTTCCCATGTTCACCAGTCTCCTTTTAAACACAATCTACAGATCGAATGATGCTGATGTTACCGGCATGTAAACGCGGACTTGGTTTGGTCTTGGTATCTGCTTCTTTTTGCCGGTCGATGATAACTTAATATCTTCAGCAGATATTGAGGTCGACGTGTGGTCTTAAAGTTGTAGCAATAGTTGCTTTTGTTCACCAAGTCGAAGTTGGTCAGTTTTATCAAACTGCATCATTTTTTCTTCTTTACTGAATCTTTTCAAAACTTAATGAAGTTTCAAAAATGCTTGCAGGTACACAATATACAGCAGTAGAGCTATTTTTTTTTAGCTGGCTGTTTACAAAGCGCCAGTATGTTATAAGGGATATGATTTTGAACTAAAAAGAAAGAAAAGTTTTGGAAAGTTCAAGTCCGGATGAATGTTGATCGGGTTTTTTTTCCCTACTGGTGAGAGGCTATGAATGTCACTATGAATGTCAGGAATATGTTCCTTGATGACGGCTGAGATGACACTTCATGAGTGCCATAACCCAGGAGATGTTCCTCTTCAATCAATTCATCGATGTATTTTGCCCTTTGCTGAGTAACAATCGTTTTCTCTCCAATCCTTGCACCAAAAGAATCTCTGTATGTTTCCGACTGATGTCCCACAGCAGGTTCTTCAAAGTGTTGCACCTTTGGGTGAGCAACAGACATTTTCTCTCCAATCCTATCAAACCAGAAACCTAATTTATCTCTTCCTGATTGATGTCCCACACCACCGCCGGTCCCAATCAAACCAGCTGTTAATGCTTATAATCCAATAAAATTTCGCCAAATTATGTTCGCTAGATGTAGCCATTCGGCCATTAACAGATATCAGAAGGCCTGCAGAACACAAACACACAAAAAAGTGATATCACAGATGTGGATTTTCCAGGCATTTGACAATATTTAACATGTATGCATAACCCTTACTTCCTAGGATGTGTTTTTGAAATGCACCAGAAATCAGCACTCGGGACACATTCTCATTGGTGACTGCTCTATGTTGTGCTACTCCCGGTTAGGGTTACAGTTAAGGCTAGGGTTAGGGTTAGGAATAGGAATAGGAATACATGTATGTGCAGTCAGAACATAGGGGTGTCAAAACACAGGGGTGTCGGAACATACATGTACATGTAGGGGTGTCTGAACATAGGGGTGTCGGAACACAGAGGTGTAACCATTCTCATTCAGCCGATTGCAGCTACATACATTTGTATGCAATATGTTATGCACTGAACGGTGAACATTAGCAAATGCATCCGTGTGTGTGCATCGTGTCAATGCGCCACCCAAAAGGGAATCGTTTGCCCAATTACAAACCAACAATAATGGAAATCTCTACAAATGTGTCACGTGACACACCTTTGGAAATGGCCCTCTTTCACTGTTTTTTTTTTAAATGACTGCATGTCAGACGGAATAATTTCACAAGGAGTTTAGTGTCACTGCTATCTTTAAGCCAATTAAGCTTTTTCACAAAAATCTGATCAGTTACTTTTTGGATAGCTGTAGGTACACCTCTCCCCACTCAGGTCTTACATGCATGTTGGTGTTTGGTCATTTTTTTCAAGCCCCAGGGTGGGGATTTTGAACACTTACCCCTTACAACATGTACAATTTCACTGTTGGCGTGCTAGCTAGATTGAAAGGCAATCAGTTTAGTGTGTTCTACCCATGTATGGTATGTTGAAATGTCACTTATACCGGTATTTTGCCCAAAAAAGAGATTATAGATACATGTATATAATATATTTCTACATACCTGCCCAACTTTTCCAAACTTGATTTACACAATGAGCTTCAGAAATCCATTTATCACCCACAAAAGTGGACTTATTGCCCATCGTTATGGTCCGTGTTGATACAGGCAGAAATTGACAATTTATTCTTCTTGCAGCATTCTGAAAAAAAAAAAAAAAAAAACCAATGATCAGCGTATGTTCTGAAGTGTCGGTCAATTTTGCATGGAAAAAAATTACAAAATTACATCTATTTCCTCGTATAGATACCTCCTTAAAGTTGCATCCTAATGTTGTACCATTACACAACAAAAGGTGAAATATGACAGGTCTTCATAAAATGAGTATAAAGTAGGGATGTACCGAATAGTCCAATATTCGATCATCAACCAAATATTGAAATAGCTGTTTGCCGGTTTGAATATTCGAAAACAAAAAACTACGCACATGCGCAAATGACTGTCCAGTGTTATTTTATAATAAAGTTGTGGTGCCTTATTGTCAGGTGCCACTTTTTTGTCAACGTTAAGTATTTTGTCCACAGCGATCCTTTTAGCATTGAGTTAAAGTCCTTTTACAGAACTTTACAAAATACTTATTACGAATCACTCTAGCGCCTAATATCGATTGCGGCAGCAAATTTTAACTGGCACAGTAGGCACAATCTTCGTGCAACTTTTATTTTAAACGGCACAGCACGTAGACTTTGCATCTGGCAGATTTGAATATCCGAGTATTCGGTCAAATGCATTTTCGAGTAATCGAATACTAAATTATTTGAAAATAAAAAACCCTTGTATAAAGTCAGACTTTTTTAAGACTTTTGACGTAGGCAGCTAGGACCTACTTGATTCTCCCAAAACAAAAATAACAAGTCAGGTGTGTTTACAAACACAAATGCCCCGCAACCGTGACTGTTCCAATGACATAACACCACTCTAACATCAACTTACATGTACCTTGGTCAAATGGAACGTTCATTGACAGCATTAGTGTCTTCTGTAGGTTTTATATGAATTAATCCCTAATCCCTTTGATCTCAGAATAAATACAAGATTTCTATTGTTTCAGCCACTGTGACCTTGACCCTTGACCTTTCGACCCCCAATGCAATAGGCCTATTCGGATTACCAAGAACGATCCACAAACCAATTTTGAAGTTCACATGTGAAGTATTTCTCAAGTTATCGCGCTGACAAAATTCCTTTTGTTTTAGCCACTGTGACCTTGACCCTTGACCTTTCGGCCCCAAATGCAATAGGCTTCTAAGGATTACCAAGAACAATACACAAACCAAATTTGAAGTTCATATGTAAAGTATTTCTCAAGTTATCGCACTGACAAAATTTCTTTTGTTTTAGTCACTGTGACCTTGACCCTTGACCTTTCGGCCCCAAATGCAAAAGGGTTCTTAGGGTTACCAAGAACAATACACAAACCTAATTTGAAGTTCATATGTAAAGTATTTCTCAAGTTATCGCGCTGACAAGATTTGTCCGGACACACACACACACCCACCCACCCACCCACCCACCCACGGAAGGACAAGGCGGAAACAGTATGCCCCTTCGGCTTCGCCGCGGGGCATAAAAATTACCATCGGGTCATTGGGCTAATGAAGGACCAAAAACAAAGAGGGGCCTGTAACTACAAAATCGACTAGCAATCGTGTGGCTAACATTTTGACTAGGTAGAAAAAGCAAATGTTTTTAAAAAGCAAATGTTGTCACATGGTACTTCCATTGGAAGTATTAAAAGTAAAATACATGTACATGTACATGTAAATCCACTACAACATCAGTGGATCAAGTGAAGACTTGCACAAGTCTAATGATTATACCTAAAATACGGAGGCGGGCCTTCAACACAATACAAACTATAATCACATTTTCATCTTTGAACCCTTCCATTGTAATTTAGTAGACAATGGTAGAGGAAGTACTGTATACTACTTAATGAAACATTGGAAATAGTGCCAGTCTAGGGTACTGGTGCCCGCATTGCTACTGCCAATGCACACACGCTGCCTATGGGTATAAAATTAAAAACTTTGAAGAAAAACTTTTAAACTCAGATCTTGACTTAATCAAAACAACGATTTTGTGGAATTATGTTAAACCTAAATTGAGTCGATGGTGATGAAGCAGGGGTGTTTGAATGTGTTAACAACATTTTACACTTTGTAATTAAGTGGAATCAGTTGATTAAAATGACCGTCAATCAATTGATTTTGCCAATTGATTTTGCCAAAAAAACCCAGATTTTTACAAATTTAAATCAGTGATTTTTATAAAAAAATCATTTGATTTAAATCGTGATTTAAATCAGTGATTTAAATCAACGTGATTTAAATCAGCCAACCCTGTTTTAAACAAAACCTGAAAACAATTAAATGGGCGATCGTGTATCTACAGGCCAGTGTTGGAGCAAAGGCTTTGACCCTCAAGGCCAAGGCCAAGGCTTTGACCCTCAAGGCCAAGGCCAAGGCTTTGACCCTCAAGCCTCGAGGCCAAGGCCAAGGCTTAACCCTCAAGGCCAAGGCCAAGGCCCTGTTTTATAAAATGACCACTAATATAGAACTAAATATAGTCACATGACACATCATTGCGAATCACTCATTAAGAAGAACAACTTGTCTTTAATTGCAATCAACATGCTCGCATACACTGTTTTATGACTGCAATGTATCTATTAAAGTATAAGTTCAGATCTTCATGAATATGGTTTAACTAAAATAAAATAACGATATATTGACGCCAGAGTTGTAATGACTCGAGTCAATGAATCGACTCGAGTCCGACTCGAGTCATATTTTTTGGCGACTCGACTCGACTCGAGTCACTGCGAGCAAATGACTCGACTCGAGTCCCTCATCAGAATGACTCGACTTGACTCGAGGAAGGCTAATAAGACTCAAGCCCCAAAAATAAAAGCAAAACTTATTTGCAAAAAATATTTGCAATGACTTACGCCGCACGGTTTGCGTTGCCAGTTTTTGTTCACGTCACGTTAATGTTTGCGAATAATGTACATAAATTATATACAGCGGCCGTTTGTTTTCCTTCCTCCATAATGAAACAACAAACATACACCGTGTCGCGGACTCCCACCTTGTGGTTCTATATATTGTAATGCTAAACCCGGAACCAGACTTAAAAACGCGTTTCTCAATCCGTGGTTTCATCATTGGTTTCGGGCAATTTTGAAGTTCTTGGTGGAACGCTGGCTAAATTCATGTCCTGATTTCACACAAAAATGGATATGGACGGGCCCACCTTTAAATAATCAGAAACAGTTTTGTATAATGCAAACTTGACGTTGTCAGCGATCAGCGAACAACAAAATCTAGACCAGAAGCCAAACCAGTTATAAGACCGAAGTTTCATATCTTCTTATCTGTGACGTGAGCTAGCAATGGAAACTGTTGGTTGGGTACCATACAGCATACACGCGTAAGGTGGAGACGGCTGAAACGTATTTTAATAACAATGGAATTTTCATTTGTCAGTACTATTAGCATGGAGGAAGGAATTAGTAGTTCTTTGATACAGGTTGCATGTGGGTATCTGTCGTCATTAACTTGTTTTTAATTTAGAACGTGTACGCTTTAGCCGTCTCCACCTTGCGTGTGTTCAAAGCCCATACTGTCATACGGCCCGGATCGGAGCACGTATTATTACACGAAACAGTCGTTGATAAAGCGCGACTTGTTTTTCTTCGATCCAGCAACGACGGTGACGTCACGTCAGACGCCCTCATTCGGCAAACCCTTGCAAGGATCGAGCCTCACGGCGAACACATTGAGCTGTAAGTTTCCAGACTATTTTGCTGTTTTTCTTCAAAATTTTCGCTGTTTGGGAACAATGTAAGGGGTCTGATGGAATATCATGAATGTGTAGATCAATCCAGGGTAACTGTCTCTCTCATTTGTATTCTCTTTATCGGTTTTTGGGGGGGTCTTTTTGTCCTCGCGTGGGTTTGTGACTATGCTACTGTGACGCCGTCACCAAAGTATGCCAAATCGGTGGAGCGTTTGTATGGAGGGGTACCCGAAATTCAACGCTCCACTCAGCATGCTCAGTAGAGCTAGTAGTACTTCTAGTACTAGGCGCTAGTTTCTAACTCCTTTTTTGACATTTCGGATGTTGGTCTATTGTACAGACCAACATCCAACATCCCAAATGTCAAAACAAGGAGTTCCAACGACGCCCCAGTTAGTGGGACTGTGCTAAGCATGTCGAGATTTCTTCATATTTTTCGCCCCCAAAACTGTACAAAAGTGTATGGGACGAATTGGTATTGGGTGAGGTTTTTGTCAGCAAAAAAATCCCGTTTAAACTAAACTTACCTATCATACCATTTTTGCATGTTGACGTACTTCTATAACTGAAAAACGTTTAAATGACTATAATATTTAAACTATTTGACCTAGGCCCTAGTTTTATTGCAAAAGCTTTGTGGTGCATGCCAACGTCGCCTCGATCATCGTTGTAAAAATGCCGTCGTTATTCTTATTCTCCGTGGTTCATGCATTCTATGCACAACCAGGAATTCCGGAATTCCCCGGCGCGTTAGAGGGGATTTCCTTAGAGGGTACCCTCCGCTCCAAATCAATAGAATTTTGGCTGGTTCCCCAGGTGTGTGGCAGCCTCCGTGGCTAAAAATAAACATGACGAACAGTCATGAACGAGCACGCGTTCTTAAGAATGAGCGCTCATTCTTAAGATTGGGTGGGAATATCACGTGCACAATTTATGAATTTTGCCCAATCTTAACAAACATTGCACGACATAATTATGTTAAATGAATTGTATAGCGGTTAAAAGGGAAACAATTCATATAAAGAGGAAAGAAAATGTGCTATGCTTCTGTACTCGTATAACTACGATAGTTTGAATCAAATTAAACCTGTTATTATTGCTTTTTTCTGCCCACTATGGGAAGTTTTGTAATAACGGAGGACTGGGAACTAGTCTGGGAAGTGCTTTGTTTAGGCTAGACAAGTTACAAGTCCCTGCATGTATCATAAGCGTGCCACGAAAAAAAAAACGATGTCCAGAAGCTGCCAAAATTGCTCTTTTGACTAGATAGAATCCAGCTCTGCGACGTTATGGTGGGATGTGAACAATAAATTGGTGGCAATTTAAATGGGAAATAGCATTAGCACTATGGGATGTCGCAGTATTCATTCTCATTCTTCACATTCTTCATTCTTACGTCCCCCCCCCCACCCCCACCCCGCTTTTATTATCCCAAAAATCAGAATTCTTTGCACTAGTATTATTATGTCTCTTATATTTTCCCGGTCGGGCCCCCCCCCCCCCCCCATATCAATACGCCTTTACTTATCATATCCACTCTACTTTTCAGCGCCTTGCGTTGCAACAGTATAATTATTGAGAATCAGTGAACGAGGATTCAGCTAGACTTGCCAAGCGCAGCCGGTGCTCGGCATCGACAATACCGTTATCTTGTTGCGCATTCTCAAGAATGTGCGCTCAATCTGGAAGAGTTATTTTTTGCCAAGATTGAGCAAGGATCCAGTTGCACATTCTCAAGAATGTGCATGCCCATTCTCGAGAAACTAATGCACCCTTGTCACGGCTATTTCTTCTTTAGGGGGAGACCGTTCGCAAGTACATCACAATCCTTCTTTTTGCTATTATGCAATTTTTTTTAACGGAATTTATTTATTTTTGGGAGGGGGGGCTAGACAAATTTTTTGGGGGGCTACAGCGTGCGGTATTTGTGTGCAAATGCATGCTGGTGTGTGTGCGTTGCGCGTTGTGCGTAGCGCGTATTATTCCAAAGAGACCGCGCCGCAGACTTGGGTTAAAACTTTTCGTGAAGGGTTAGTTTCAAGAGGGAAATACATTTTTCACCAATTTTGTATTGAAATTGAAGTTTATTTCAACTGTGTTCAGATTTGAATAATGTAAAATATTAAAATCAAGCAGAATCTGTGGGTGAAGTGTAATAAAACAAATATTGAATGCTTTATCTCGTGGTGAAGTAGAACTAGCCTCCCTCGGTGATCCATGGACCATTCTATTTTCCCTCGGCTTCGCCTCGGGAAAATAGAATGGTCCATGGATCACCGAGGGAGGCTAGTTTTACTACACCACTCGAAGCATTCAATATTTGTATATTATAACACCTCACCCACAGATTCTGTGTCTTGATTGGCCGAGAGCGAGTCACATGTTACTTTCTAATTTTGCTATCTTTTCTGTGCACGGCCAAAAGTACTATGCGCATAGCAACCAAAGTACTATACCATTAGCAACCAAAGTACTATTTCCACGGCGCGGTATTTGTGTGCAAATGCATGCTGGTGTGCGCGTTGCGCGTTGTGCGTAGCGCGTATTATTCCAAAGAGAGCGCGCCGCAGACTTGGGTTCAAACATTTCGTGAAGGGTTAGTTTTTAAGAGAGAAATACATTTTCCACCAATTTTGTATTGAAATTGAAGTTTATTTCAACTGTGTTCAGATTTAAATAATGTAAAATATTAAAATCAAGCAGAATCTGTGCGTGAAGTGTTATAAAACAAATATTGAATGCTTTATCTCGTGGTGAAGTAAAACTAGCCTCCCTCGGTGATCCATGGACCATTCTATTTTCCCTCGGCTTCGCCTCGGGAAAATAGAATGGTCCATGGATCACCTCGGGAGGCTAGTTTTACTACACCACTCGAAGCATTCAATATTTGTATACTATTCAACAGTTAGGATCATGACGCGGTATTTGTGTGCAAATGCATGCTGGTGTGCGCGTTCAGCGTTACGCGTAGCGCGTATTGTTCCAAAGAGCCAGCGCTACAGCGTTGGGTTCAAACATTTTCGTGAAAGGGTGGTTTGGAAGAGAAATACATTTTCCTCCAGTTTTGTATTGAAAAAAAAAAGGTTCAAATACATCAAATGACAAGGATCTATATGTCAGTTATATAAAACAGATATTGAGTGGCTTTAAATTGTGAAATGGGAGGAATATTATCGCTCGGTAAAATCTGGACTTTTCCAGTTCACTCGGCTTCGCCTCGTAAAATGGAAAAGTCCAGATTTTTACATGTATACATGTATGTATAGTACATGTAGCTGTTATTTATTGAGTGGCTCAGCGTGGAATGGGAGGAATATTATCTCGAGGTAAAATCTGGACTTTTCCATTTCACAACATCACAAAATCCTCGATCGTGCTACACCGCGAATTATAGTTGCATAAATCCTTGTTGGATAGTGGAGGGGGGGGGGGGGGTGATTTGGCAAAATTCACCAAATTCATATGAAAATCGGACTCGTACGAAAATCGGACTCCTTTCCCCTTTTATTGGTTAAACCCTCTCACGTGACCGGTCCCTCTCCTAATTATCTATGCATGAGCATGCGCAATACCTCCAATGAGTCCGTATTTCATAAAACCTAAATTCATGCTACACCGGTCGTGGAAACTTAAAGCGAACGCATATACGAAAAGCTTCTGAAGTTCTGTAGTTTGTTCCCCGTTTTTTGAAAACAAATAAATATATGATTTTTCTTCATGACGAATTACAACCCATGTGTGACCACGGAGCACATCCAGAGATCGAAATTAAGTGTTTGATTTTTGTGGAGGGAGGAAAACCGGAGATCCCAGAGAAAAACCCTCGTTGCACAGGAGAGAATCAATGCACAACTCCACTCACATTATGATGGTCACTGCGGCGCTGCCAGGAATCGAACTGCAAGTTGCAAGGGCCGCATCGATTATCATAGGCGAGCGCTTTACGCACTAGCCACTCATGCCACCAATAATAACCTCATATTACTAGGGGGGAAAACAAATGAAAAAAGCAAATGTGTTTGTTGCTTCCCGAGATGAAACTCAATAGCAAAGGAAACATAACTTTAAGTTTGAGGAACGGTAAAAAAAATCTTAATGGATTACATGTGCGTGTATTATTATTTTTTGGCCAGTATGTAATTTATAGCGCGCCCTCACTCGGCGTCAAGCGCACATGTACTGACTGGAGTAAACAACTGTACAACTAACTGCACATGCTAAAAAATTCCGAAACCATGGACTCCGCAAAATGTCGCCCAGATAACCGCTAAATTTAGCCCCTTGTGCGCATTTCTGTGAAAGTCACGACAAAAAATCTCGACTGAAGGAGAACACTGCATCAGCAGGGTAAGAAAGTATGATCCATTTGTTCAACAGTACGTAGTAATTTAGGGTTAGAATTTTGTAGAATTTGGATTTTGCATTGTGTATGTCGTTCTGCAGTGTCGGCCATCTTGTTTTGGAAGAATTTTATTCATGTTTGAAATTTTGTCATGTTTGTGTTTACTTACTGTATCCAATTGTTTAAGACCATACAAACAAAAGAAAGGTATTTTGCTTGGAAATATCTTATTTTTATATTTACGCAGCTTTCAAACATCAGGCATGTCGGGAGGGCAGATTTGACAGTCAAAATCGGCATGATCGGCCTTAGCCCGACTGCGTCTGGCCGTACAGTACTATCGCAAGCTCTGTAGTACAGCCAGACGCCCGATGCTTCCAAAAAGACTGGATTTTGTTGGCCGCCGATGTAGCGATTTTGCTACATCTTTTGATCGCGATTATCTTTTCATCCAGGACACAACTTTCCAAAGTTAAGGTTTGTAGTCGTAGAACAACTCATACCTTTTCGAAAAAACGTTCTTTGGTCTCAATATTTTCATTCATCTGGCCACAAGACGAATTTCAGTCATCAGATTCCACAAATATCGTCCCCCATGCGATCCCCCATGCGATTTCAAAATGGCGGCCGCGCTGTAATGTATGCAATATGCAGGCGCGCCCGCGCAAATCATGAATATGCATAAACAGTCTGTGACGTATGACCTCGTGTTTTTGGACGTGTGTGCGGCCCCGTGCGGGGCCATACGTCACGAGGTCATACGTCACAGACTGTTTATGCATATTCATGATTTGCGCGGGCGCGCCTGCATATTGCATACATTACAGCGCGGCCGCCATTTTGAAATCGCACGGGGGATCGCATGGGGGACGATATTTGTGGAATCTGATGACTGAAATTCGTCTTGTGGCCAGATGAATGAAAATATTGAGACCAAAGAACGTTTTTACGAAAAGGTATGAGTTGTTCTACGACTACAAACCTTAACTTTGGAAAGTTGTGTCCTGGATGAAAAGATAATCGCGATCAAAAGATGTAGCAAAATCGCTACATCGGCGGCCAACAAAATTCAGTCTTTTTGGAAGCATCGGGCGTCTGGCCGTACTACAGAGCTTGCGATAGTACTGTACGGCCAGACGCAGTCGGGCTAGATCGGCCTGGGTGCCTGATCACCAGTCTGTGCTGATGTGCAAATTTGACATGTTTGAATAAGGTTTTTTTCATGGTAATATGTGCCACCGTGTGTTCCTTTGCCCCATGAACAAGATGGCGCATATTACCGTGAAAGACCTTATTGAGTCAAAAACTGGAGATTGTGTAGTAGTTACAGATCCCTCTTTAGTTTTGATCAAATTAGAGTCAAAGGTATTTTTGGTAATCCTTACTTTTAGGACACCTCTATTTTGTACGAGTTCTGTTCAAAAATGACTTTTGCAGATGACTGTCCAGTACCAAAGTGACTTTTGCAGGCTAAAGAAGTCTTTTTTCTTCAAACTAACTCAGTTATAATTTTGAAAGCACTTTCAAAGAAAATGTGACTTTCCTACCTTTTTTGGCAGTTCACCATCTTGCTTTTTAAATTTATTTTCTGTTTGTCATCGTCGTCTTTAACCCCTCATAAATCAAAACCATGCCCTCTTTCTACAAAATCAAACCTGCTGATATTCAAGAGGTGTCATTGCCAAATGTTCAAATGTGTCAATAAATATCAGAATGTCACTTTTGAGTGCCATTTAGTCAGCCGTTTTGGTGAGTCTTTTAGCCTTATATAAGAAAGGGGTCCTAAAAGTAAGGATTACCGTATTTTCTATCATTCCAAAATGACCTTTTTCAGCTAAACCAGATTTCTCTCAATGTTTATGAGACCTTTTTTGTCATTAAGAGCAGTTTCTTGTGCATGTTGTGGTAGAAATGAGGATTTTCGTACACGGTTTACGGTTGGTGCCATGTGATTCTGCGCGCCTTGCGTCTTCACGGTAAATCGCAGGGATCACCATCTTTATTTTCCTGTTGCGTTGTCTCGTTTTCATGTTGTGAAAACAAATTCATAAGGATCTTTATTTTCCTGTTGCGTGGTCTCGTTTTCATCTTGTGAAAACAAATTCACAAGGACAATGTTGGCATGTAAAACCGGACTTTTTGGTGAAAAACAAAAACAGTCACTATGCATTGTCTGTGCTGGCTTAATATCCACTGCCTAAAAAGTTCACTAAATATTACTTTGGAATTGTTCAGAATGTCTATTAAAAGTTTTCTTCAATACTCACATCTTTGTATTTTTCTTTGTCTTGATCCAGGACACCAATAATGTCTGACGATCCTCCTGCCAAACGAGTAAGCTGAAATCCTGTGTTTTTTCCCTGCAAAATTGAACTTTTCTCGTGAAATATAATATATGTTAGTAATTGATAGCATCGCTACATGTTGAAAGTAAGACTAAAAATCAAGATGTTGCCTTTTTGTGTGTTTTAAACAATGTAAGAGTGGTCATGCAGTCTTGAACCGTTGAAATTTAAAATATTTCTGTTTGGTACTTTTCCAGAATACCATTGTACAAAGACTAATTTTGGTATGAATGAGATTCTATTGAAATGCATTCTTTTTGAAGACGAGAACAAATTCTGACAGAAAGCCGTGATGAAAATATGATTCGAGTTGTTT
Source organism: Patiria miniata (assembly GCF_015706575.1). Lineage (NCBI taxonomy): Eukaryota > Metazoa > Echinodermata > Asteroidea > Valvatida > Asterinidae > Patiria > Patiria miniata. Next base: position 3,417,408 of record NW_024037061.1, read on the forward strand.
TGTTTTTGGAACCAACTCTGACCTGTAATGTCATTGCAGTGTAATTTTCATTATTTTGCCATTTTGAACTCTGTTTGGCCTTCTAAATGTCCTACATGTACTTCTAATAATTCTATTCTAAAATTGTAGTAATTTTCACCTCTATGACATCTCATTATTATTACATTTCACCGTTATGACAGTCTTACCTGTGTAGTTTTTAGTATTTCACCTCCATACTGCTTTGAAGTCCCCATGTCAACCTTCGGAATATCTTCAAAATAATTTTCACAAATCTTCAAAATAATTTTCACAATTGTGATCTGTCTTCCACTGTAACCATTCACATTGATTTCATACCTTTCAAGTAGTTTTCACCAAGTACTGATATTTTAGAGTCAGTTTCCCCCAAGGCCCCCCCCCCTTCCCAGCCCTAACCATTTTGACCTCAGGAATGCCTCGACTCTTTTCCAAATTTGTTCATCACCATCTTGATCTTGTTGACTCACCACCCTGACCTTATTTTTTTTAAGATGCGTCTTGGAGGTGACGGCTTGGTGGAAATAACCAAGGAGGAACTGATGGGCGAAAATAAGAAGCACGACTCCTACATCGCGTCTCTCACCAAACTGGACGGCAGTGCGTGCACTAGTGGTAAATGAAAGTTTATTCCTAACCCTCCTCCATCCTCCCAAATCTTCCAGGCGGTTTTGGAGGATATTGGAGGATTTAGGCTGAATGGCAAAGAAAGTGTCGGTTGATTTTGGAGGATGCATCGTGTCGAGTTTGTAGGCTGTACCAGCATTGTTAATGTTCAGCCATGCCACGGAATAATGTAGTGCGTCTGTGTCCCACATACCACAAGGCTGAATATGTGGGACCCAGACGCACTACATTTTCCGTGTTCCACGAGCGTGAGCGTGATAATGAATTTATCTTCAAGCAAACTTGACGCGCAGTAAAGTTGGACCATCGCTTTACACAAACCTTTTAGCAGTTTAGCGCATGCAGCTGGAATGTCGCTCGCATCTTGGAATAGCGCAATACGCAGGGTGCGATATGGACCGTGCAATACAGCCTCATATCACACTGTTGTTGCCATGGATCGACCAATCAGGATCGAGGATACAAGACTGCTTCTGCATGTCATCGGCGCTGCCTCAACCCATTAAAACTCCCTAGGGGGTGTGCAAAGCATATCAAAATTGGAGGATTCAGGACTGTTAGTGCAACCAGTGATGGAAGATTTTGAAGGATTGACGCAATGGTCACCTTCCATTGCACAATCAAGAAGTAACGGATGATTTTGGAGGATTGAGGCTGAATCCAATTTTTCTATGATGGCAATTGGAGGATTTTGCAGGATTGAGGATGTTCCTTGCCAAAAAGGCCTAGGGGTTAGGGTTTTTGGAGTCATTTCACCATGCTTTTACTATTGAGCTTGCCTTGTCTTGTCATAAACTACTAAACTGTGAAATCATCTGTACAGATATATAAGGCCAAAAAAAAAAAATATTCGGTCTCTGGTCAGACCGAAGTTCCGGAATTGACGCGGGGACGCGGCTTTTTTTTTTTTTTTTTTTTTTTTTTTTCTTCAAGCTTGGATTGTACAGACAAGGTGGGGTACTATTTTGCTTTTTTGGTGTCCTCATGTACATTGGTGTCCTCCATAATTTGCCTTGGTGCTCTCGATCATTTGCCTTGGTGCAATTTCCCATTCCTTGGTGCTCTTTGATAAAAAAATTGAGGAGGTGTGGCAATAGAGGGAGCTGTTGGAGCTACAGCGAAACATTTTGGGAAAAAAAAAGATTGACGCGCATGGTTAAAATCGACGTGCGCGCTGACCAGAGACCGACTTATTTTTTTTTTTGGCCTAAAAATCACCTTTTTTTGCATCCTCCAAAATAAACTGACACATAAGACAATGGCACCAATAATGTATATTTTTCTTGTTTACCGTGTATGAGCTCCGTGCGCGAATGAGAGGGCGCTGTTTGACTACTTTCGAGAATCCAGTGGATAGGACACTCCGCCTGCGCGTACTGCTTCGCGCACATATAGCACAAAGTATGCATGACGTGTTTTATTCCGAATGTGCACAAAGGCATGGCGTCTTCACGTGAGCTTCAGGGGTCGTCAGTGATGTGTTCAATTGTCCCTCCTAGTGGTCTCCCCCAACTCTCCCTTTCTTACCGCTGAGGGGGTACTTGTGCGCGGAACCCATATATCCTGCAAATACGGTGGTTCCACTTCTATCTTCATGTGCTTCCTCAGTTTTCGCAAAGGCAGAATGTTACAAAGATACGATCCATTTTAACATAGGTACTGTTTTGTCCATTGTCAAAATTCAGGGGGCCAGAGTGAGCTTGAGGAACGTCTGAAGCAGCAGCAGGCCGAGGCCAGTCGCAAAGAGAAGGTGCTACTGATGCAGCTGACTAGGAAGGAACAGGAGCTCCAAGAGATAGCGGTGAGTATTGCCGCAGATTTAATCCAAAGACTGGAACTGCATTTTCTTCTCATCTTGCACCCAGACCCAAGCTGCAGTGGAGCTAGATGGTGCTATCAACAAGATGAATCAAATCTAGTCCAGGGAATCTTGGCACTCGGTCTGACAAATCCCAAGCATGCCTCAAACACTCGCATTAGCTTAACCCTAACCACCCAACTCCATCAAAATCCATCCCCCATTTTTGTGGATTTTGGGGAACTTGGTCCAGGAGGCCTGGCGTGACTAAATATTGGTGGAGTATGACGGACTTGGGCCTAATGGCTCGAGGCGGTGCTAGGGGTATCCGATTGATTTTGCCTAGCTTCCTGTACTGCTATCTTGATAAAAGCCATGTGTAGCAAGTCCATGAATGTCAACCAGTGCGTCAGTGGTGGATTCCATTATGCCATGTACAGTTTTGTATTGGTCGCACAGTGATTGATGGATTTGGATGGACTTGTCCAGTTCCTAGCAAAAGACGCTAGGAAGTTAGGGTGAAATAAAGGGCATGTGAGGTATGCTCAGAATTTTCTCGGTCAAAATACCGAACAAATTTTAAGACTAGATTTGATTTAACTTGTCGATCAGACATAAACCACCTTTGGATTGTGTTCATTTTGGTGGTTTGCACTTGTAACCAAATTTGACCGAGCTATCGTGGTCACCCGACCGAAACGTCATGCAGTGATTGGCAGAGTACGATTTCTGATTGACAGTCAGAAAAGACTCCACTTTATTAAAAATGATCCCAATGCTTCCTTCTCTTTGCAGACCCAGCTGGGCGAAACCACCAAAGGGAACACCCCAGGCGCCTCCCAGCTGCGCTCCGCCCTCCTTGATCCCGCCCTGAACATCCTGTTCCAGCGGATGCGCAATCAGCTGGATGAGAAGAGCAAGAAGCTGCAGCAGGCCACCGACGACATGGCTGCTTGGAAGTTCACTCCAGACAGGTGGGCGGGACACTGGAGCTGAGAGAGGGTGTGGCATAAATGAGAGAGAGGGTGTTGCCCAAGAGAGGGGGTTGTGGCACATGGGAGAGGGTGTGGCAGAGAAAAGAGGGTGGGGCACAAGATAGAGGGTGTGTCACAAGATAGAGGGTGTGGCACAAGATAGGTGTGGCACAAGATAAAGGGTGTGTCACAAGATACAGAGTGTGTTGCAAGATAGAGGGTGTGTCACAAGATAGAGGGTGTGGCACAAGATAGAGGGTGTGGCATAAGATAGGTGTGGCACAAGATAAAGGGTGTGTCACAAGATACAGAGTATGTCACAAGATAGAGGGTGTGTCACAAGATAGAGTGCGTGTCACAAGATAGAGTGCGTGTCACAAGTTAGAGGGTGTGTCACAAGATAGAGGGTGTCACAAGATAGAGGGTGTGTCACAAGATAGAGGGTGTCACAAGATAGAGGGTGTGTCACAAGATGAAGGGTGTGTCACAAGATAGAGTGTGTGTCACAAGTTAGAGGGTGTGTCACAAGATATAGGGTGTGGCCTAAGAGAGGGTTGGCACAAAATAGAGGGTGTGATATAAGATAAAGGTGTGGCTAAAGAACGAGGGTGTGGCACATATAGAGGATGTGCCACAACATAAAGGATGTGGCAGAACATAGAGGGTGTGGTACAAGATATAGGGTGTGGCTTAAGGCCAAAAAAAAAGTCTCCGGTTTCTGTCGCCGTAGCCATGCGCGTCGGCAAAATGAAAAAGTTTTTTTTTCAATGAAAGATGATGTCTCAAAACCACCAAACTCACTGGTTTGACTGGAATCCTGTTGCTGCACAATTTTAACGTGTTTTTAGATTGGGTTATGGTCGAGAATAAGCTTTATGTGGCCTCTCTGGCCTCCCATATATTTGCACTAAGTTTAGTCGGGCACCATTTGCAGTCATCAGCCGACATTTGAAGCAAAAACATCAGGTAAAAAAAAAAAAGCTGTGTCGCCGCACCATTTTTTGGGCAAGCTCCATACCAGAAACCGGAGCCTTTTTTTTTTTGGCCTAAGAGATGGGGTGCAGTTTATTTAAAGGTTGTGTCATAAGATGGAGGGTTTGGCATACGAGATGAGAAGGAAAATGAGGGAAAAGATGGAAATGAGGTGGTAGCCCATATTGGAAAGAAGGGTTTGCCTAAATGACTTATACCGTATCCGTAAGGTACAAAGTGAATAATGAGTAACAGCCTTGTTTTTCGCAGGTCTTAAGACACAAACGAGACCACTGGATCAAGCGACCACTGGATCATTTTGAACAGTATGTGGTGACCAGAGGAAGCTTACCCAATGGCCGTTTTTCTTTCTTCTTGGTTCGCAGTCAAACTGGCAAGCGTCTGATGTCCAAGTGTCGCACCTTGATCCAGGAGAACCAGGAGCTGGGCAAGCAGGTGTCGACGGGCCGCACCGCCCAGCTGGAGGCTGAGCTGGCACTGCAGAAGAAGTACAGCGAGGAGCTCAAAGCTAGCCAAGACGGTAAGAAACATAGCACCCAGAAGCACCATCGTACAGCTTGATAGATGGATAACCTGTCTAGAGTTTTATTGAAACAGGAGGGTTTTGAGGATCCTTCATGAGTATTTAATCCTGTCATCAAGTATTCACAAATTTGATGAACAGAAATATTCATTATGTAATAAATACAGTGTTATACAATGATAAACAGGTGCTGATGGATTAACCTGTGTTGTCTCTGCTTCCTTGCAGAGCTGAACGAATTTGTGATTCAACTTGATGAGGAAGTGGAGGGCATGCAAAGCACCATCTGTGCCCTGCAACAGCAGCTGAAAGAGGCAAAGGACGACCTAGCCGCAGTCAGAGCCAATGCCAAGCAGACTGAAGCAAGGATGCCAGAACAAGCAGTTCAGGGCCGACAAACTCCTGAGCCACAGATGGAAGAGATGGTCCCACAAGAGCCAGAGCCAGAAGATAGGACTTTGACTGGCTACGAGGAGCGGCAGCCGGAGTCGCCCGCATCAGAACCATCAGAAGCAGGTCCTGCCCCTACCCCCTCCAGCCCTGCTCCGAAGAGCCCAGAGGGCCTGGTGGTAGGTAACAGAACTCCTAGCGAGGAGATGGCGGCTGCTTCAGCTGCCGGGGAGGGTCAGGACCAGAGGCTCCTGTCTAGGACAGCAGAGAAAGAGATTAGTCCAGGGGCCGAAGATGAGGGCCTTGGAGACCAAAGGACGGCAGAGGAGGCCTCAGGGTCTCCAACAGAGGAAAAGCAAAGAAGGACTACCATGGAGGAGGCAGGGCAAGAAAAGGAAAGGACTACAAAGATGTCCGGGAAGGAGGATAGGACGTTCATCTCAGAGGATGCAGAGATACCCGAGCAACGCCAACCAGAGATGGCAGAGGAGACATCTGATCAGGTAACTAGGGACGTGGAGGAGGCCTCGCCTGAGCAACAGGTGTGGGGTTTGGAGCAGCAGCGGGATGAACGTCAGTGGCAGCTGCAACAAGAGCAACGGCGACAAGTGCAACAGGAACAGCAGAAGCTGCAACAGGACCAACAGCAGAAGTTGCAACGGGAACAGCAGCTACAACAGGAGCAACTGCAGCAGTTGCAACAGGAGCAGCAGCTGCAACGGCACCAGCAGCAGTTACAACAGGAACAGCAGAAGCTGCAACAGGAACAACAGCAGCAGTGGCAACGGGAACAGCAGGTGCAACAGCAGCAGCAGCAGTTACAACAAGGACTACAAAAGCAGCAGCAGCGTTGGCAGCAAGAAGACGAAGAGGAGATGGAAATCGACCCCTCAAGGTTCGACAGCGACTCCAGCACAGAGAGTGAGTCCTACCTCCAAGACATCCAACAAACCAAACCGGCCGGTGAGTTGACTATCCCAAAAGCCTCAGGCGAGGCACCTAAGCCCCAACTGGGGGATGACTCCGATGAGGGTTTCAGCACCATGACCCCAGATCAAGGGTCCGCTGACCCCTCAACTCGACCCCAGGGCCTTGACCAAACCCTAGTAGACCCTTACAAATCAACCTCAGAACCTAAATTCTCATTTGAACCCTCGGGTAATAGTAACGATAGCGATGTAGGGGTAGTTGACTCATCCAGCGGGCAGGGGACAGAAGGTTCCCCCGCTGATACTTATGCGATAGGTCCCTCAGTCGGTAGTAACCAAGACAATGCCATAACGTCCTCCCATACTGAAGGGGTCAGTAACAGTACCCAACTGGGCCAGGTGACTTGTAGTAAGGTAGAACCCGAGGTCCAAATCTCGAACCAGGCTCCTGAGGTAACTAATTTTCCGGAGGTTAAGGTAACTGCCAAGAAGCTTCCCCATAACTGCAGTCTGTCGGTTGTTGATTACGACACGGGTAGTAGCGATGAGGAAGACTACATGGCCAATGAGGCCCCGCCCCTTGGCAACCAAACCCCGCCCCGTGGCAACCAAGCCCAGCTCCCAAACAATCAAACTCCGCCCCCAAACAATCAAACTGCATCCCCGACAACCAATCACTCACCGACGAACCAATCGCCCGAGTCGCCCCACCCGAGCTCGTCTCCTGTTAACAGCTCCCCAGCAAGTCCTGCCAACAACATCGGTGAGACGGTCAGCGACGTACCTCCGTTGAAGATTGTTATGTCGCAGATGCCAACTGGCGACGGGGACAACAATAGCGGGGTACCAACCAAACCAACCGATCCTCGAGACACAGCTTATATTGAGGAAAACGGAACGGGGTCTGTTCATGAACACGAGCAAGTGACCGCAGGAAGTTCTGAGTAAGATTACCCAATCAAGTTAAAAACAAAATGATAACTTCAACAATTGTCTAATAATAATTTTTCTTGTTGGAATATAGTTGACAGGAGTGTGTTGTGGACAAGTGAAATTTTGAAATTGAATTTCTGTGAATAGTTTTCGTTTTAATAACAAAAGTACAGTAATGTTGAAATATGAACTCTGCAGATTGGTTCTCAAGTGTTCTGTCGAGACTAAAATGAAGACCATATGTTGTGTAGATCTGAACTTCTAATGTGCTCATTCTTGTTAACTCTTACGCAGATCATAACCAGGCTAAAAAAAATTCGACTTTTGTAAAACTGGTACAGAATTTGCACACCAAACCGTGTTTTAAACAATGGGCCAAATTATGGCATCCTGAAAAACACCCAGCCGATGCTCGTCATATTGTGATACCTGCTACGGGGATCTTGGCTAGCAAGTTATCTTTGAAACGATCAGTGAATCAAAATCTGGGATAACAAAAAGTCAACTGGAATTTCTTTGAGTCCTTTTTGTCCAAAATCCACATGGCTGAAATTCTCATAATGTTCATAGCACTCTACGGTGAATTGTTCCAAAAATGGAATGCGCATACATCCATGTTCTGCATATTGTGTACTGCATTATCCATGCTGCTGTATTGGTGGTTTTTTTTGAGATAACAGAAAGTCAATTTTCTTCTTTGGAAATAGTTTCCCCAAAAAACGTGTTCCTTGAGAACTATTCAATTCTTGAATTGTACATGTATGGTAAGTCTGGATGTAAACCATTAGCCCTTCCCATGATGCAAATTGTCACACATGTGCATAAAGTGTGTCACAAATTTGTGCTCAAATTTGTATCCTTGTGGAGACACGCACACAATAGGGAACAAAACATTGTAAAGGTCTCCACAAGGCAATTTCTATAGATGAATAGGTCTCCACAAGGTTTTCACGAAATAGATATATGGATTTTACTCAAAAATAAGGAATTTCCAATGTGGGTTGATCTGTCGCAAATGGAAGAGTTTTAGAAAAGGGATATTAAGTCCGAATTTCAGCCAAGGAAATTAATTCTGGTTAAAATAAGAGCATTTTGAAACTTCACTTTCAACATTGAAAACTTTACTACACGAGAACAAAGAAATGTCTCCACAAGGATACAAATTTGAGAGTTTGTGTGTACTAAGTGTGTCACACTTTTATACAAAGTGTGTCAACATTTGCATAAAGTGTGTCAACATTTGTGTTACACATTTGCATAAAGTGTGTCAACATTTTTATAAGGTGTGTTACACATTTGCATAAAGTGTGTCACCTTTGCATAAAGTGTGTCGCACATTTGCATAAAATGTGTCACACATTTGCGAAGTGTGTCACACATTTGCATATTGTTTCACATACACGCATAAAGTATTTTAACAAATCTGCGCTAATGTTTTCACACATTTGCGTTTATGTGTCACACATTTGCAAAAAGTTGTCAACATGCATAAATTGTGTCACATTTGCATAACATTTTAGGGTAGGAGCTGCAAATTTTGAAAATGCTAACATGGCTCTTGCTCAGATGACCGCAAACATAATAACCTACATTTGAAGGATTTTGGAAGGTAATTAAACCTCAACCGCAACTCCAATCCTACCAAATCCAGCCAAAAGATTTTGGAGGATTTTGTAGGAGTGGGGAAGCTAGAGCCCACCCACTGTTACTGTACATGGAGATCGATGTCTCTTACAAGTTTGAAGTGCAGAAAATTTGTCATTGGTTTCCTGCAAAGGTTTCATGAAGGTTCCTTAGGAGTCATCTCAGTGACTATCAAGGAAAAGTTTAGGAAAAGTTTCCTGAACAATTTCCTTAGAATCCTCCTGCAGTGAATTTATTATCGTTGTTTGCAAACCGATAACTTCATTTGGGGACATTTTTCAGATCCTGGTAAAAAATTCTCGATACAGTGGGCCAATTCGGGTGATTCACAATGCAGTGCGCCACCAAGAGTTTGCTACGGAGAGTTCATTTTTCCCAGTGTATTGTGGGAGATGGTCGACAAATTTGCAGCGCGGGACATTTGAAATCGTAGGTTTTTCCGGTCAGTAGTTTCATTGGTGTATGATTCAAATATATGCTTGCCACTTTCTTGTCTTTTTATCACTATGGTGTTTTTTGTAAAGACGGTAGAATGCTATGCCCAATCTATAACAAATTAGCTCAAGTTGTCTACCTACACTCATTCAAATGGGCCATGTTTTGTTGACCGTAAACTTGAAAAATGGACTCGCCATGGCAAACTCTTGGTAGCGCACTGAATTGTGAATCGCCCGAATTTCCGCAACTTGTCACGGATATTTTTTTGAGATGATTCCTGAGAGAAATGCCAAGAGAGTTAGAGTTCTGGGAATAATGTTTTTATCTTTGTGACAGATTGCTTTTTATCCTGTGTTGACTGTTGTAAAGATGTCTTTGGTTTTGAGCTCATGAACTTTTTTCAATCCAAAAAGGTGACTTTTTCTTTTGGTAAGTGTTTTTTCCCACAGAAAATCATCTCTATTCTGTTGTTGGGATATTTTTGTCATTCATTAAAGATCATTGTGTTTTACTCTTTGTGTAAACATTCGTCAAATGTTCTAGGGTAAGGTGGTAAAATGCAATTTGATGTTAAAACATGAAAATCTTTTTTAGTGTAGTTACAGCTAACAGGTGTATTTTAGAATTTGAAACCATTCGAGCATTGCTTTAGGCCCCCTGGTTGAAACTTGAACTAATGCCACAAACCGGGCATTAAAAACACGATGTAAACATTTCAGCCGAGTACAATAAGAAACTGTTTGGCCCCCTGTGAAAATACAATAAAATTTAGTATTTCAAAAGAAAAAAATGAAAAGAAGAAAAAAAGGGAGTAACGTTGCTTCATTTCTGGTGTTCTCTAGAAATTAACCAAACAAATGTTTTGTATGTACTGTTGAGATTGTGTACAGTCCGATCATATTCACATTTTAGAGGAATAATCATCATTTCCTCCGATGATTAGGACCAAACCAGCTCACGATGAAAACAGTTTTTTTTTTTTTGTAAAATGGTGACCACTATGTTTAAAGGGACTGTACTACATCAAGGGCGGATCCAGGGGGGGGGGGGGGGCCAAAGGGGGCCATGCCCCCCCCCCAAAAACGAAGCCAATTTTTTAATTTTTTTATGTGACATCGCAATAAAGGCAGGCAATGAGTACACCACCATCTTTTCCTCAAAAAAACATTGGTTAAAGTGGTCAGAAATTGCCTCAGATCGCACCACAGAGCATCTAGAATCCAAAATTTTTGGGGGGCCCTTAAGCGGGCCCCGAACCCCACGCCGTAATTTCTTTGACCCACTTTTTTGGGGGACCAAATTTTTTTTTGGACCCCCTCAAAATATGTTCTGGCTCCGGCCTTGTACTACATCTGCTTTTGCTGTAATTTTCAGAAATGGATGGATTTTTTTTCTCGGGGGGGGGGGGGGGGGTGTTATAGATGCTGGAAAAACCAAGACAAATAATCATGTTCCTGCAGTCTAGTTTCCTGACCCCACTTCAGATGAAACCGAGCAATTTATAGACATCGGGGGAGTTGTAAAAGCTGGGACCTAGTCTAGCTGGCTTGTACCAAATCATATGCGTGGAATCAATTGCAAACAAGCTGCGTACTCACTTGGGGGCAGTATTTGAAAACAAATAAGAATTTCCAGCACTGGTCGCCTGACCATCGTTGGAAATTTACACGAAATACCACTTTTATTGAAAATGACAGCACACCGGGTGCCATGATTTTTCAGGATGCTTTAGACTGTCATTCACAAACAGTCCAGTATTGGTAATTCATAAAGATTTGGTAGTTTTGTTTTTGGATGTTTGCAAATGTTGTCTATTCCCTTTAAGCTAAATTCTTGCAATTAATGATGTTTGAACTTTTGGAAAATGTATGTTTAGCATGCAAGTGCTTAAAGAAAAATGAAATGTGGAAAATTGCAAAATGTCATGTACATAAACATGTAGATGTATTTGGAGGTTCTGTGTAATGTAACAAAACAAAAGTCCCTGATGAATATCAATTAAAGATTTTCATTTTTATATTATACATATGAGTATTATTTGGTCATTTTTAGGGCCGTTGTTTTTGAGGAACAAACTCTGAATTTAAGATCAGTCCAAAAATATACTTATTTTTGTCCTCATTCAAGCTGATGTGTTTTATTCCAAGTCAATTTCTGGACGATAAGCCTTTCAAAAGAAAAAATGTGTCAATAATATTTTGGGGCAAAATTATTATTGTTTTCCTCAAAAATATTCGAAGTTATAGCTGTCTCAATATTGCATGATACTCCCCTTCCATCAAGAGTCATTTCTGTGAAGTTTTAAGAAAAGTCATTTTTTGGGCCAAACTTGATTGAAAATGTAACATTCCAACTCGATTTCTGGACAGATGTGCCGTTAGACAGAAGCAATGAGTCGAAAATGTGGGTCTAAATCAGTGCAAAATCAGATTTTTTCTCAATAAACCGATTATTTGTGCCCTAATCTTAGAAAGAATGGCAGACTGAATATTGTATGATACTCTCCTTGCATTAAAAGTCATTTCTGCATCGGTTTTTTGGGCCAAATTTGATGAAAAATGTAAGGCTAACCTCTTGCAATTTTTTCAAATATGGCCAAAAATTTAAATTGCACCAAAATTCCAGGAAAGATGCCTTAGGGACCGTAGAAAAAATTCCAACTCGATTTCTGGCCAGATGTGCCATTACACAGGAACAATGCGTTAAAAATTTGGGTCAAAATCAGTGAAATAAGATATTTTTTTCTCAATAAATCGATTATTTGTGCCCAAATCTTCGAATCTTCTGAATAATGTATGGTACTCTCCTTGCATCAAAAGTCAATCTGCGTCGTTTGGAGAAAAGTCATTTTTTTGGCCAAATTTGATGAAAAGTGTAAGGCTAACCCCCTTGACATTTTTTCAATTTTTGACAAAAAATGAAATTGCGCCAAACTTCCAGGAAAGATGCCTAAGGGACCCTACAAGACATTCAAACTCGATTTCTGGACAGATGTGCCCTTAGACAGGAATGATGCGTCAAAAATTTGGGTCAAAATCAGTAACAAATATGATTTTTTTCTCAATAAATCGATTATTTGTGCCCAAAATCTTTGAAATAATGGCAGTCTGAATATTGTACGGTACTCTGCATCAAAAGTCATTTCTGGTCGTTTGGAGAAAAGTCATTTTTTGGCCAAATTTGATGAAAAATGTAAGGCTAACCCTTTGCAATTTTTTCAATTTTGACCAAAAAATGAAATTGCGCCAAACTTCCAGGAAAGATGCCCAAGAAGACATTCCAACTGGATTTCTGGACAGATGTGCCCTTACACAGGAACAATGCGTCGAAAATTCGGGTTAAAAAAAGTAAAAAGTATGATTTTTTTCTCAATAAATCGATTATTTGTGCCCTAATCTTCGAAATAATGGCAGTCTTAATATTGTATGGTACTCGACTTGCATCAAAAGTCATTTCTGTGTCGTTTGGAGAAGAGTCATATTTTGGCCAAATTTGATGAAAAATTTAAGGCTAACCCCTTGCAATTTTTTCCATTTTGGCCAAAAAATGAAATTGCGCCAAAGTTTCAGGACAGATGCCCAAGGGACCCTAGAAGACATTCCAACTGGATTTCTGGACAGATGTGCCCTTAGACAGAAACAATGCGCCGAAAATTTGGGTCAAAATCAGTAACAAATATGGTTTTTTTTTTCAATAAATCGATTATTTGTGCCCTAATCTTCGAAACAATGGCAGTCTGAATATTGTATGGTACACTACTTGCATCAAAAGTCATTTCTGTGTCGTTTGGAGAAAAGTCATTTTTTGGCCAAATTTGATGAAAAATGTAAGGCTAACCCCTTGCAATTTTTTCCATTTTGGCCAAAAAATTAAATTGCGCCAAAGTTTCAGGAAAGATGCCCAAGGGACCCTAGAAGACATTCCAACTGGATTTCTGGACAGATGTGCCCTTAGACAGAAACAATGCGCCGAAAATTTGGGTAAAAAAACAGTAAAAATTATGGGTTTTTTTTTCAATAAATCGATTATTTGTGCCCTAATCTTCGAAATAATGGCAGTCTGAATATTGTATGGTACTCTACTTGCATCAAAAGTCATTTCTGCGTCGTTTGGAGAAAAGACATATTTTGGCCAAATTTGATGAAAAATGTAAGGCTAACCCCTTGCAATTTTTTCCATTTTGACCAAAAAATGAAATTGCGCCAAAGTTTCAGGAAAGATGCCCAAGGGACCCTAGAAGACATTCCAACTCGATTTCTGGAAAGATTTGCCCTTACACAGGAACAATGCGTCGAAAATTTGGGTAAAAAAAAAGTAACAAATATGATTTTTTTTTCTCAATAAATCGATTATTTGTGCCCAAATCTTCGAAATAATGGCAGTCTGAATATTGTATGGTACTCTACTTGCATCAAAAGTCATTTCTGCGTCGTTAGGAGAAAAGTCATTTTTTGGCCAAATTTGATGAAAAATGTAAGGCTAACCCCTTGCAATTTTTTCCATTTTGGCCAAAAAATGAAATTGCGCCAAAGTTTCAGGAAAGATGCCCAAGGGACCCTAGAAGACATTCCAACTGGATTTCTGGACAGATGTGCCCTTAGACAGAAACAATGCGCCGAAAATTTGGGTAAAAAAACAGTAAAAATTATGGGTTTTTTTTCAATAAATCGATTATTTGTGCCCTAATCTTCGAAATAATGGCAGTCTGAATATTGTATGGTACTCTACTTGCATCAAAAGTCATTTCTGTGTCGTTTGGAGAAAAGTCATTTTTTTGGCCAAATTTGATGAAAAATGTAAGGCTAACCCCTTGCAATTTTTTCCATTTTGGCCAAAAAATTAAATTGCGCCAAAGTTTCAGGAAAGATGCCCAAGGGACCCTAGAACACATTCCAACTGGATTTCTGGACAGATGTGCCCTTAGACAGAAACAATGCGCCGAAAATTTGGGTAAAAAAACAGTAAAAATTATGGCTTTTTTTTCAATAAATCGATTATTTGTGCCCTAATCTTCGAAATAATAGCAGTCTGAATATTGTATGGTACTCTACTTGCATCAAAAGTCATTTCTGCGTCGTTTGGAGAAAAGTCATTTTTTGGCCAAATTTGATGAAAAATGTAAGGCTAACCCCTTGATATTTTTTTCAATTTTGACCAAAAAATGAAATTGCGCCAAACTTCCAGGAAAGATGCCTAAGGGACCCTAGAAGACATTCCAACTGGATTTCTGGACAGATGTGCCCTTAGACAGAAACAATGCGTCGAAAATTTGGGTAAATAACCAGTAAAAATTATGCTTTTTTTCTCAATAAATCGATTATTTGTGCCTTAATCTTCGAAATAATGGCAGTCTGAATATTGTATGGTACTCTCCTTGCATCAAAAGTCATTTCTGCGTCGTTTGGAGAAAAGCAATTTTTTGGCCAAATTTGATGAAAAATGTAAGGCTAACCCCTTGCAATTTTTTCAATTGTGGCCAAAAAATGAAATTGCTCCAAACTTCCAGGAAAGATGCCCAAGGGACCCTAGAAGACATTCCAACTGGATTTCTGGACAGATGTGCCCTTACATAGGAACAATGCGTCGAAAATTTGGGTTAAAAAAAGTAAAAAGTACGATTTTTTTCTCAATAAATCGATTATTTGTGCCCAAATCTTTGAAATAATGGCAGTCTGAATATAGTATGGTACTCTACTTGCATCAAAAGTCATGTCTGCGTCGTTTGGAGAAAAGTCATTTTTTGGCCAAATTTGATGAAAAATGTAAGGCTAACCCCTTGCAATTTTTTCAATTTTGACCAAAAAATGAAATTGCGCCAAAGTTCCAGGAAAGATGCCTAAGAAACACTAGAAAACATTCCAACTGGATTTCTGGACGGATGTGCCCTTACACAGGAACAATGCATCAAAAATTTGGGTCAAAATCAGTAACAAATATGATTTCTTTTTCAATAAATCGATTATTTGTGCCCAAATCTTTGAAATATTGGCAGTCTGAATATTGTATGGTACTCGACTTGCATCAAAAGTCATTTCTGCTTCGTTTGGACAAAAGTCATTTTTTGGCCAAATTTGATGAAAAATGTAAGGCTAACCCCTTGCAATTTTTCCCATTTTGACCAAAAAATGAAATTGCGCCAAACCTCCAGGAAAGATGCCTAAGGGACCCTAGAAGACATTCCAATTCGATTTCTGGACAGATGTGCCCTTAGACAGGAACAATGCGTCGCAGATTTGGGTAAAAAAACTGTAAAAATTATGTTTTTTTTCTCAATAAATCAATTATTTGTGCCCAAATCTTCGAAATAATGGCAGTCTGAATATTGTATGGTACTCTACTTGCATCAAAAGTCATTTCTGTGTCGTTTGGAGAAAAGTCATTTTTTGGCCAAATTTGATGAAAAATGTAAGGCTAACCCCTTGCAATTTTTTCCATTTTGGCCAAAAAATGAAATTGCGCCAAACTTTCAGGAAAGATGCCTAAGGGACCCTAGAAGACATTCCAATTCGATTTCTGGACAGATGTGCCCTTAGACAGGAACAATGCGTCGAAAATTTGGGTCAAAATCAGTAACAAATATGATTTTTTTCCTCAACAAATCGATTATTTGTGCCCTAATCTTCGAAATAATGGCAGTCTGAATTTTGTATAGTACTCTACTTGCATCAAAAGTCATTTCTGCGTCGTTTGGAGAAAAGTCATTTTTTGGCCAAATTTGATGAAAAATGTAAGGCTAACCCCTTGCAATTTTTTTTTAATTTTGGCCAAAAATTGAAATTGCGCCAAACTTGCAGGAAAGATGCCCAAGGGACCCTAGAAGACATTCCAACTCGATTTCTGGACAGATGTGCCCTTAGACAGGAACAATGCGTCGGAGATTTGGGTAAAAAAACTGTAAAAATTATGTTTTTTTCTCAATAAATCAATTATTTGTGCCCAAATCTTCGAAATAATGGCAGTCTGAATATTGTATGGTACTCGACTTGCATCAAAAGTCATTTCTGTGTCGTTTGGAGAAAAGTCATTTTTTGGCCAAATTTGATGAAAAATGTAAGGCTAACCCCTTGCAATTTTTTCCATTTTGGCCAAAAAATGAAATTGCGCCAAACTTTCAGGAAAGATGCCTAAGGGACCCTAGAAGACATTCCAATTCGATTTCTGGACAGATGTGCCCTTAGACAGGAACAATGCGTCGAAAATTTGGGTCAAAATCAGTAACAAATATGATTTTTTTTTCTCAACAAATCGATTATTTGTGCCCTAATCTTCGAAATAATGGCAGTCTGAATTTTGTATAGTACTCTACTTGCATCAAAAGTCATTTCTGCGTCGTTTGGACAAAAGTCATTTTTTGGCCAAATTTGATGAAAAATGTAAGGCTAACCCCTTGCAATTTTTTTGAATTTTGGCCAAAAAATGAAATTGCGCCAAACTTGCTGGAAAGATGCCTAAGGGACCCTAGAAGACATCCAACTGGATTTCTGGAAAGATGTGCCCTTACACAGGAACAATGCATCGAAAATTTGGGTCAAAATCAGTAACAAATATTATTTTTTTCTCAATAAATCGATTATTTGTGCCCAAATCTTCGAAATAATGGCAGTCTGAATATTGTATGGTACTCTACTTGCATCAAAAGTCATTTCTGTGTCGTTTGGAGAAAAGTCATTTTTTGGCCAAATTTGATGAAAAATGTAAGGCTAACCCCTTGATATTTTTTCAATTTTGGCCAAAAAAGGAAATTGCGCCAAACTTCCAGGAAAGATGCTTAAGGGACCCTAGAAGACATTCCAACTCGATTTCAGGACAGATCTGCCCTTAGACAGGAACGATGCGTCGCAGATTTGGGTAAAAAAACAGTAAAAATTATGCTTTTTTTCTCAATAAATCAATTATTTGTGCCCTAATCTTCGAAATAATGGCAGTCTGAATATTGTATGGTACTCGACTTGCATCAAAAGTCATTTCTGTGTCGTTTGGAGAAAAGTCATTTTTTGGCCAAATTTGATGAAAAATGTAAGGCTAACCCCTTGCAATTTTTTCCATTTTGGCCAAAAACTGAAATTGCGCCAAACTTTCAGGAAAGATGCCTAAGGGACCCTAGAAGACATTCCAATTCGATTTCTGGACAGATGTGCCCTTAGACAGGAACAATGCGTCGAAAATTTGGGTAAAAAACCCAGTAAAAAGTATGATTTTTTCCTCAATAAATCGATTATTTGTGCCCAAATCTTCGAAATAATGGCAGTCTGAATTTTGTATGGTACTCTACTTGCATCAAAAGTCATTTCTGCGTCGTTTGGAGAAAAGTCATTTTTTGGCCAAATTTGATGAAAAATGTAAGGCTAACCCCTTGCAATTTTTTTGAATTTTGGCCAAAAAATGAAATTGCGCCAAACTTGCTGGAAAGATGCCTAAGGGACCCTAGAAGACATCCAACTGGATTTCTGGAAAGATGTGCCCTTACACAGGAACAATGCATCGAAAATTTGGGTCAAAATCAGTAACAAATATGATTTTTTTCTCAATAAATCGATTATTTGTGCCCAAATCTTCGAAATAATGGCAGTCTGAATATTGTATGGTACTCTACTTGCATCAAAAGTCATTTCTGCGTCGTTTGGAGAAAAGTCATTTTTTGGCCAAATTTGATGAAAAATGTAATTTTTTTTCAATTTTGACCAAAAAATGAAATTGCGCCAAACTTCCAGGAAAGATGCCTAAGGGACCCTAGAAGACATTCCAACTCGATTTCTGGACAGATTTGCCCTTACACAGGAACAATGCATCGAAAATTTGGGTCAAAATCTGTAACAAATATGATTTTTTTTCTCATTAAATCGATTATTTGTGCCCAAATCTTCGAAATAATGGCAGTCTGAATATTGTATGGTACTCTACTTGCATCAAAAGTCATTTCTGCGTCGTTAGGAGAAAAGTCATTTTTTGGCCAAATTTGATGAAAAATGTAAGGCAATTTTTTAATTTTGGCCAAAAATTGAAATTGCGCCAAACTTGCAGGAAAGATGCCCAAGGGACACTAGAAGAAATTCCAACTCGATTTCTGGACAGATGTGCCCTTAGACAGGAACAATGCGTCGAAAATTTGGGTCAAAATCAGTAACAAATATGATTTTTTTTTTCTCAACAAATCGATTATTTGTGCCCTAATCTTCGAAATAATGGCAGTCTGAATTTTGTATGGTACTCTACTTGCATCAAAAGTCATTTCTGCGTCGTTTGGAGAAAAGTCATTTTTTGGCCAAATTTGATGAAAAATGTAAGGCTAACCCCTTGCAATTTTTTTTTAATTTTGACCAAAAAATGAAATTGCGCCAAACTTGCAGGAAAGATGCCCAAGGGACCCTAGAAGACATCCAACTGGATTTCTTGAAAGATGTGCCCTTACACAGGAACAATGCGTCGAAAATTTGGGTCAAAATCAGTAACAAATATGATTTTTTTTTTCAATAAATCGATTATTTGTGCCCAAATCTTCGAAATAATGGCAGTCTGAATATTGTATGGTACTCTACTTGCATCAAAAGTCATTTCTGTGTCGTTTGGAGAAAAGTCATTTTTTGGCCAAATTTGATGAAAAATGTAAGGCTAACCCCTTGATATTTTTTCAATTTTGACCAAAAAATGAAATTGCGCCAAACTTCCAGGAAAGATGCCTAAGGGACCCTAGAAGACATTCCAACTCGATTTCTGGACAGATTTGCCCTTACACAGGAACAATGCATCGAAAATTTTTGTCAAAATCAGTAACAAATATGATTTTTTTTCTCAATAAATCGATTATTTGTGCCCAAATCTTCGAAATAATGGCAGTCTGAATATTGTATGGTACTCTACTTGCATCAAAAGTCATTTCTGCGTCGTTAGGAGAAAAGTCATTTTTTGGCCAAATTTGATGAAAAATGTAAGGCAATTTTTTAATTTTGGCCAAAAATTGAAATTGCGCCAAACTTGCAGGAAAGATGCCCAAGGGACCCTAGAAGACATTCCAACTCGATTTCTGGACAGATGTGCCCTTAGACAGGAACAATGCGTCGAAAATTTGTGTCAAAATCAGTAACAAATATGATTTTTTTTTCTCAACAAATCGATTATTTGTGCCCTAATCTTCGAAATAATGGCAGTCTGAATTTTGTATAGTACTCTACTTGCATCAAAAGTCATTTCTGCGTCGTTTGGAGAAAAGTCATTTTTTGGCCAAATTTGATGAAAAATGTAAGGCTAACCCCTTGCAATTTTTTTGAATTTTGGCCAAAAAATGAAATTGCGCCAAACTTGCTGGAAAGATGCCTAAGGGACCCTAGAAGACATCCAACTGGATTTCTGGAAAGATGTGCCCTTACACAGGAACAATGCATCGAAAATTTGGGTCAAAATCAGTAACAAATATTATTTTTTTCTCAATAAATCGATTATTTGTGCCCAAATCTTCGAAATAATGGCAGTCTGAATATTGTATGGTACTCTACTTGCATCAAAAGTCATTTCTGTGTCGTTTGGAGAAAAGTCATTTTTTGGCCAAATTTGATGAAAAATGTAAGGCTAACCCTTGATATTTTTTCAATTTTGGCCAAAAAAGGAAATTGCGCCAAACTTCCAGGAAAGATGCTTAAGGGACCCTAGAAGACATTCCAACTCGATTTCTGGACAGATCTGCCCTTAGACAGGAACGATGCGTCGCAGATTTGGGTAAAAAAACAGTAAAAATTATGCTTTTTTTCTCAATAAATCAATTATTTGTGCCCTAATCTTCGAAATAATGGCAGTCTGAATATTGTATGGTACTCGACTTGCATCAAAAGTCATTTCTGTGTCGTTTGGAGAAAAGTCATTTTTTGGCCAAATTTGATGAAAAATGTAAGGCTAACCCCTTGCAATTTTTTCAATTTTGGCCAAAAACTGAAATTGCGCCAAACTTTCAGGAAAGATGCCTAAGGGACCCTAGAAGACATTCCAATTCGATTTCTGGACAGATGTGCCCTTAGACAGGAACAATGCGTCGAAAATGTGGGTCAAAATCAGTAACAAATATGATTTTTTTTCTCAATAAATCGATTATTTGTGCCCTAATCTTCGAAATAATGGCAGTCTGAATTTTGTATGGTACTCTACTTGCATCAAAAGTCATTTCTGCGTCGTTTGGAGAAACGTCATTTTTTGGCCAAATTTGATGAAAAATGTAAGGCTAACCCCTTGATATTTTTTCAATTTTGACCAAAAAATGAAATTGCGCCAAACTTCCAGGAAAGATGCCTAAGGGACCCTAGAAGACATCCAACTGGATTTCTGGAAAGATGTGCCCTTACACAGGAACAATGCATCGAAAATTTGGGTCAAAATCAGTAACAAATATGATTTTTTTCTCAATAAATCGATTATTTGTGCCCTAATCTTCGAAATAATGGCAGTCTGAATTTTGTATGGTACTCTACTTGCATCAAAAGTCATTTCTGCGTCGTTTGGAGAAAAGTCATTTTTTGGCCAAATTTGATGAAAAATGTAAGGCTAACCCCTTGATATTTTTTCAATTTTGACCAAAAAATGAAATTGCGCCAAACTTCCAGGAAAGATGCCTAAGGGACCCTAGAAGACATCCAACTGGATTTCTGGAAAGATGTGCCCTTACACAGGAACAATGCGTCGAAAATGTGGGTCAAAATCAGTAACAAATATGATTTTTTTTCTCAATAAATCGATTATTTGTGCCCAAATCTTCGAAATAATGGCAGTCTGAATATTGTATGGTACTCTACTTGCATCAAAAGTCATTTCTGTGTCGTTTGGAGAAAAGTCATTTTTTGGCCAAATTTGATGCCAAATTTGATGAAAAATGTAAGGCTAACCCCTTGATATTTTTTCAATTTTGGCCAAAAAATGAAATTGCGCCAAACTTCCAGGAAAGATGCCTAAGGGACCCTAGAAGACATCCAACTGGATTTCTGGAAAGATGTGCCCTTACACAGGAACAATGCATCGAAAATTTGGGTCAAAATCAGTAACAAATATGATTTTTTTCTCAATAAATCGATTATTTGTGCCCTAATCTTCGAAATAATGGCAGTCTGAATTTTGTATGGTACTCTACTTGCATCAAAAGTCATTTCTGCGTCGTTTGGAGAAAAGTCATTTTTTGGCCAAATTTGATGAAAAATGTAAGGCTAACCCCTTGATATTTTTTCAATTTTGGCCAAAAAATGAAATTGCGCCAAACTTCCAGGAAAGATGCTTAAGGGACCCTAGAAGACATTCCAACTCGTTTTCTGGACAGATGTGCCCTTAGACAGGAACGATGCGTCGCAGATTTGGGTAAAAAAACAGTAAAAATTATGCTTTTTTTCTCAATAAATCAATTATTTGTGCCCTAATCTTCGAAATAATGGCAGTCTGAATATTGTATGGTACTCGACTTGCATCAAAAGTCATTTCTGTGTCGTTTGGAGAAAAGTCATTTTTTGGCCAAATTTGATGAAAAATGCAATTTTTTCAATTTTGGCCAAAAAATGAAATTGCGCCAAACTTTCAGGAAAGATGCCTAAGGGACCCTAGAAGACATTCCAACTCGATTTCTGGACAGATGTGCCCTTAGATAGGAACAATGCGTCGAAAATTTGGGTAAAAAAACAGTAACAAATATGATTTTTTTCTCAATAAATCGATTATTTGTGCCCAAATCTTTGAAATAATGGCAGTCAATATTACTTCATTGTTTGACTGTTTCTTACGAAATTAAATCTCGTAATGTTAAACCCGATGACAAATCACTAGACGAAAATTCAATTTAAAACATCTTGTATTTCTGGAGTTTTTGCCCCCAAACGAATTTGGTGGTGGATAATTATCGAGACCACTATTTATGTGGCGCGCCCTCTATCAAAAGAATATTGGTGCGGATGCTGCACTATTTAACCAAAATAACAACTCAGTTTCCGATCAATAACTCAACAAATGCTAGATGTTTTGAACTGAAATTTTGTGCAATTAATGTCCACGATGTGTAACAGAGGTGTATTGAATATCATGAGGAACGGTCCAATAATAAAAATAATATGATCGTAACAATGTAGTGTTGTACACGCAAAAAATACACATTGATTTTCATTCGGATTGCATTAGTTGCGCTTAAAACACTGTATTGTTACGGTCAATATTGCTTCATTTTTTGGCGGTTTCTTACGAAATTAAATCTCGTAATGTTAAACCTGATGAAAAATCACTAGACGAAATTTCAATTTAAAACATCTTGTATTTCTGGAATTGTTGCCCCCCAAACGAGTTTGGTGGTGGATAATTATCGAGACCACTATTTATGTGGCGCGCCCTCTATCAAAAGAATATTGGTGCGGATGCTGCACTATTTAACCAAAATAACAACTCAGTTTCCGATCAATAACTCAACAAATACTAGATGTTTTGAACTGAAATTTTGTGCAATTAATTTCCACGATGTGTAACAGAGTTGTATTGAATATCATGACAAACAGTCCAATAATAAAAATAATATGATCGTTACAATGTAGCGTTGTACACGCAAAAAAACACATTGATTTTCATTCGGATTGCATTAGTCGCGCTTAAAACACTGTATTGTTACGGTCAATATTACTTCATTGTTTGACTGTTTCTTACGAAATTAAATCTCGTAATGTTAAACCCGATGACAAATCACTAGACGAAATTTCAATTTAAAACAACTTGTATTTCTGGAGTTGTTGCCCCCCAAACGAGTTTGGTGGTGGATAATTATCGAGACCACTATTTATGTGGCGCGCCCTCTAGCAAAAGAATATTGGTGCGGATGCTGCACTATTTAACCAAAATAACAACTCAGTTTCCGATCAATAACTCAACAAATACTAGATGTTTTGAACTGAAATTTTGTGCAATTAATGTCCACGATGTGTAACAGAGGTGTATTGAATATCATGAGAAACAGTCCAATATTAAAAATAATATGACCGTAACAATGTAGTGTTGTACAAGGGAAAAATACACATTGAAGGATACTCCCTTTTCATCATGAGTCATTTTTGTGTCGTTTTGAAAAAAAAAATTGGGGGTCAAATTCGATTAAAAATGCAAGGCTAAACCCTGGTAATATTTTCAACTTTGGTCAAAAAATCAAATTGCTCCAAACTTCCTGGACAGATGCCTAAGGGACCCTAGAACACATTTCTACTCGATTGCTGGACAACTGTGTCTCCGTAAAGAATTTGGGGCAAAATCAGTAAACAATTCTCAATAAATTGATTATTTTTGCATGAATCTTTGAGAAGTTATTTTAGAGAGAAATTCACACACTTAAAGATAGCCATCCAAACTGCCCACTGACATTCATATGACGACATATTTTATTTAGATATAGTACATTATATATAAATAATAAATAAATCACATACATGTACAACCATTGCTTCCAAAAAATGATAACATACTTTTAAACTGTAAAACTTGGACAATGACATAATTGTTTTACTGTCAGATGTTTTGATTAAAGTGAAGTTTAATTTATGCAGCCTATTTTTTTTCCTATTCCAATTCCATGGATCTTCTAAGCATAGAAGCTTGTAAGCACAGAACATAGTTGCTTAGCCAAAAATAGGTTCAAACCATATTGCAATGTGGTGTATGTTACCTATGAGTACTTCATATCAGATTTTTCCTTGTATAAATATTCTGCTAATTTGTTTTGTTTTGTTTATATATTTTTTAAGTAATGATTTCAGAAGCACCATGAAATTGTGCCCTGGTTTTAAAGCTTGCTTAAAAAATTGGAAGTTGATTTTTCCCACATTTTGTTTATTATTGTTTTCGGATTTTTCAAAAGGGTGGCTAGTCCAAACTGTTCATCGTTCCTTCAAATAAAAATAACATTTGATAACACCATAAGATTATCATGTTTATGGGTGAAATCATGATTTATCTTGCCACTGTTTATCCTACTTTTAAGATAAACCTAAATTATATTATAAATTTGTGAAAGAAGTTGACTATTAGTGAACAAGTAAAAAAATTCAAACCAACTTTGTGTCCACTTTTAACCCTTTGTGTATTGACCAATCCGGGCATGCTGCACTTCTATCACGATGGCCCCCTTCAATGGAGAACGCATTGTGCTAGCTATTGTTCAGATAATCCGTCATGGAGCAAATGCTTTGTACAATAGCTAGTTCAATGCTTCCACCATTAAAGAGGGCCTCATGTGTGTACAGTGACCATGTGCCCAATTCGTCTATATGACAAAGCCAAAAATATAAGTGGACAAGTGGTATATATAGCTGGAAAAAATTATCATAAACTCATCTGCATATCTCAAAAAACACAAAAAAATCGGTGTTCTAATACTTCTGGACCACAGTGAACATTTCTGTGCTTTGGTGTTTGGTGACGAGGAAAATTACTGACATGTTCCCCAAATAAAAAAGTGAAAGAAATCATTTAAAGATTGAGCTCCTGCCTCAATTATCAAGTAAGTGTAAAGAATAAAGTGTTCTGAGTGAGTTTAGTAAAAGATAAAAAAACATCCACCTCCTCTTTATTTTTTTTTTACACAAACAAGACATAGTGATTTCACATGCTTCAGTAAACAGTAGTACAATTTTGGTCTTTAGTTGTTTAAACGCGCTTCAGTAGGAGAATGAATGCAAATGTTATCAAAATAAGGTGTTGCTGAATTGATTTTTTGTAACTTTGTAAGTTTTTTTGTAAGTTTTTGTAAGTTTTTGCTTTTGAAACGTTTCTGAAAGAAAATTCTGAGGAGAGATTCTAACCCATAACCTCTGGATTTCAAGTGCAGATGTCTTACTGGCTATAAAGCAAAAGAATGAAAGTATAACATATGTGAGGTTGCACTTCTAAAGATACAGAGTTAAAAAATGAGTGCTGGTCCCAGAGAGCCAGCCTACAGCCGTCCCTTTACCAACCTCGTCCCCAGGGCTTACTTTGTTTTCAACCTTGTTTTCAATAGTAAGCCCTGGATAGGAAACTTTCTTCCCGTATCCTGTTTCGATACCGCAATTGGCTGGTAATGGATTTATGGTGTACTTGGTATTGTTATTTCCAACGTGCATTCAGTGTTTTCACGTTAATTGTAACCTCCATGCCTTCTCAACAATACTCCTTTCCTATACATTTTGCTCATATTAATTCCAAATGTGATACTGCATATTGGCTGGATAAGATTGTAACATTTTAACTTTAAAAAAAAATGTGTTTTCGTACCTCACGCCGCGACAAATTGATTCTGTTTTTACCCCAGACGCCACATGTAAAAACGAATGCTAAGGTAAAGCACAGGCAGGCACCAGACTATTCCTAATTTGCATATGTATTCCAAAATTTGTGAATACGCAAATGATCCAATACCAGGGCGAGAGAGCAGGTAGTGGTGGGCCCGTACTGCTCGACACCCTGGGAATGAGGTTGTCCCTGTATCTTAATACAATGTTTTCAAATACTTTGCAAGCCAGTAAATCCTAGAGCCTGTCCATACAACATACAGCTACTAACAAGACAAGACAATGAAAGCACATACATATTTAAAACCGTGCTAAACAGATTTTGTCTTTTCTTAATAACAGACAAACACAAAATGTAAAAGTTATCAAAATAAAAAGTTCGCTACCACACACATCGGAGAGTGGGTTTATATGGCACAAGTTGGGTAAGGGTGTTTAAATATCTCAATATACAGGAATTCTAAAATCTATACACGGGGTGATTTTTCGGACAAAACCACATTGACTAGGGAAATAAAAAATGCAACTTTCTGGACATCAACTGTATATTAAAAAAACACAAGGATATCGTCTCAGAATTCTCGTAGAACCACCACTAGAACATCGAATTTGAATTTTAAAAAAATTCTTATTTCAGGTGGTTTTTTTTTTGACAGAATAATAATTATAATTAGTGACGCACTAAGGACGGATGGGATGTTAGAACTTTGAAGACTTGAAAACGACTTCCGTCGTGAATTGTCGCTAAACTTGAAGGCAAAAACGAAAAGGTGCTGCGAAGATTTGCAACTGATACACGATTCAACATAGCGTGACATTTACATTAGCGTTAAGTTTGAGGCGTGAATTGGGAAAAGTGAAAAACGTGCTACGTTGCTTTTCACTGTGGTTAAAACATTTAACCGGGAAATCAGCTTAAAGCCAGAGTCCATCATTTGCAGCTATCCAAAAAGTAACTGGTGTAATTATTGTTGAAAAACATACTACTTAAGGGGACTAAACTCCCTGTGAAATTATTCTTCCTGGCAAGCTGTCATTTTGAAGAAATCAACAAAAGAAGGCCTTTCCAACGGTGCGTCTTAAGAAGCACCGTTGGAAATTTCCGTTAGTAGTTTTTTTTTTATTCGGCGAAGCGCGCGCAAGCATTGACATGACGCACACACACGCGCGGTTGCTTTAATTCGTCAGATCGGTGCGCGACATCGCTTGGCTGCAAATTGGCTCAGTGAGAATGTGTCTCGGATGCTGAATTCAGGCCCAATTCAAAACAGATTCAGCAACTTTTGATTTGAAATTGAGATCCTAGAATGTTGTTTTCCTCGAAATGTACAGCTGAAGCTGGGCTAAAACTTCATCAGGTTAGTTGTTCAGCACCCTTCTTTAGATTTTGAGCACTTTTTTTGCTTCAAACGAACAAAATGCACAAATTACAAATGATGGACTATACCTTTAAATCCAGTAGGCTGGTTCTGAGGCAATGACTAGACAAGTCTAAGCATTTAGCAAGTTGTAGGATGAAGTATGGCAAACAATACTTCCAGTAACTTCACTAGAATGCGCGATTCATGGAAGCATTGTAGTCAAGTCTATCACAGAGGATGAACAATGAAAAAAAAATGTCTTTATCAGAGTTCATGTGAATGGCCTGTGACTTGACTTGGGACTAGAGGAATTGTGATGGACATGTGATGAACATGTAACGGACATGTGATGGACATGTGATGGACATGTGATGGACATGTGATAAACATGAGATGGACTTGTGATGGACATGTGATGGGCATGTGATGGACATGTGGTGGACATGTGGTGGACATGTGGTGGACATGTGGTGGACATGTGGTGGACATGTGGTGGACATGTGGTGGACATGTGGTGGACATGTGGTGGACTTGTGGTGGACATGTGATGGACATGTGATGGACATGTGATGGACATGTGATGGGCATGTGATGGACATGTGATGGACATGTGATGGACTTGTGATGGACTCGACTACAACACTGACGATTATGGGCTCCGTGCACAAGTACTCCTTCAATGGCCAGGAAAGGAGAGTTGGGGGAGACCTAGGCTGGTTCTCGTTCCATCCACTGCGTATTTCCAATGATCCAAAGTTATTGGGGGTGGGGATTAGTTTGAGAAACCATCTCAAAGTTAAATTCGAACGTATTCGTGCGCCGACAACGCCTGACGCTCACGCGAAAATGCCGTGGCTAATAGCTTTGGCACATTCAGGAAGTCGTGCGTACTTCACGCGCGAACAGTACAGTACGCACACGCTGTGTGTCCTGTCCAAGCAGCTCTCAAAAATGGTGAAAATGCGCCCTCTTTTGTTGGCGTACGGAGCCCATACTACTCTAGTCAGCTATTTGGGGCTGAACTTCAGCTGCTGAACCCTAGCGTGTACAGTAGCATAACTGGTTCTCAACAGACCTGTTCATATTTATGTACAGAGAGAACCACTGAAAGGAAAAATGATTTTGCATATAATAATAATAATAATTTGGGAGGCTAATCATCCTTACTCGCAGCTGGGATGCTGAATTGCGAAGGACGCGGCTACAACGTGGTCGGGCCGCTGGCACGTAAAGGCGCCTCTGGCTGCCGGCCACATCGACCCATATAAGACCACGGAGCACAGCCTGAGATCGAAAGTGTTTGATTTTTCCGGAGGGAGGAAAACCGGAGGGCCCGGAGAAAAACCCTCGTGGCACAGGAGAGAACCAACGCACAACTCTACTCACATGCGATCCGCGGCCAGGATTCGAACCATGGTCACCTTGGTGAGAGGCGAGCGCTTTACGCACAAGCCACCCGTGCCACCCTTAAATATAAAAAAATATAATACGAAAGCTGGCGAAGGTTGTTATGAATGCAAAGCATGGAAATTGTAACGTGCAATTTGTCAACAAAGGCATCACTAAAAAGTGCATGGTAATTTCACATGTAAATTGCTCATGAGATATGGACTTATGAACTACTGTTTAAGCCCAAAACTGCTCATAATCGACGGTGCGGTGGTGTAAGGGTATGGTGCACGTCCAAAAATCTTTGAGCAAAATTCTCGCGCGAACTGGCACCAACGAGTACAACTCCGTGAGAGTCGGTAGGTTTTACAGGGATCTTCATGTTTTTCAAATGCAACAATCGTAACGAAGTTTCAGCCACAAATCTGTTTCAGACTAGTACTTGTATTCAGTGTCACAGAGAGCTAAATGAATGGAATTATTAGTTGAACGTTTCAAATAAATAGGAGGAACTTAAGCGAAAAAGCTGTTGCAGTCGTTTCAAACGACTCCAGCCTGAAATTGGCGTAAGCCTTAATACAGTGTAGGATGTGGGTTTACTGTGGACGATGAAAGGTGGTTAATATGTAATATTTGCTATATTACATATCAGCCAATAGTACACTTTGCACCTCGATGACCAACTGACTGATACTGGTTGGAGAATAGTCTTTGTCCAAAACTGGATTTTGATTTCATTCCCGTATACAGTCGGTCTGTGACGATCGAGATCAACAAGATGAACCAAATGCAATCTTGGCAATATCAGCAGCGCTACCCAGGAAATTCCGAGCATACCTCATGCGTGCTGTATTCAAGCCTGGAATTACCTGGGTAGCGCTGCCAATATTGCCGAGACTGGGTTTGATTCACCTCAACCGCAATTGTCACGGGACTGGCTGCAAAAGAGAAAAATATAAAATCAAATCCAGCCTTGGAAGGAGACTACTATTTAAAGAGTGGTGAAGACAGCCCCTGGCAGTGCTATTGTATAGGATTACCTCGGAATGGGCTAAATACGCCCCATTCTGTTAACCGCATGCATTGAATATATTTCTGTGTGCTCTGGGACCAGCTTGGTCTTGTTCCTATCATCACTGAACAATTAGAACCTGATACGTGTGGCAAAGCGCCGGGGGTAAGGGAACCTGACTAGCTGGGCTCCGGTCGGCGTGTGTGTTCGATCTTCATCTTGGGCCCCTTTGGGGGCGGGTCTTCGCAGGGGTGGACGAAGATCCCCGGCTTGTTGTTGTCGGCCGCGTGAAGCTCGTGCGCTTCCCCTGAGAACAAATTACAAAATATAACCAAAAATGTTTCAAAATGGGCAGTTTCGCTTGACTGCCGCCCTATCAATGATGTGGCAAGCCCCTTTGCCCCTCCCCCCCAGGAAAATGATCGGCCCTCTAACCATTTCACTGGTAACCTGAGAACATGACAGCAGACTCACCAGGTGCTAAGTTGGCTAACGCCGCCAGGACGTCGTAGTCGATGACTGGATGGGACTCCTTTGGCTGTTCCCATCCCACAGGGGGTGAGCAGGGCGGCGACAGGAGATACTGTTTTGTTGGCTTTGGGGGTTCCAGGGAGGAACTACTGCTGTTGAATTTCACTGGCTGTAAGCAAAGGAAAGAAAACGAACTTTGTCTCTTGTTCATTCTGGTTACAAGTAACTCACAAGCCCAATCACAAGTCCAATCACAAGTCAATCTCAAGTCAATCACAATGTGGGCGATTCACAATGCAGAGCGCCACCAATAGTTTGCCACGGAGAGTTCATTTTTCCCAGTACATTGTGGGAGATGGTCGACAACTTCGCAGCGCGGGACATTTGAAATTTTTCGTTTTTTCCGGTCAGTAGTTTGGTAAGCGTATGATTCGAGTGTATGTTTGCCCTTTTCTTTTCTTTGTATCAATATGGGGATTTTTGGTAAGGCGGCAGAACGCTGTGCCCCAATCTGTAACAAATTAGCTCAAGTGTCTACTGACACTCATTCAAATGGGCCATGTTTTGTCGACCGTTAACTTGAAAAGTTGACTCTCCATGGCAAACTCTTGGTGGCGCACTGCATTGTGAATCGCCCGAATTCAGTCATAAGTCAATTACAAATGCAGTCACAAGTAAATAACAAGTCAATCGCTAGTCCGATCACAAGTAACTCACAAGACCAATCAGGAGTCTAGTCACAAGTCCATCACAAGTAAATCACAAGTCAATCACAAGTCAATTACAAATCCAGTTACTACTTACTCACAAGCCAATTCACAAGTCCAGTCACAAGTAAATAACAAGTCAATCGGAAGTCCAGTCATAAGTTAATCACAATTCCGGTCAGAAGTTCGGTCACAATTTAGCCTGTCCCTGGCATCACAAGGAATGCTGTCATCACAGTTCATTTGAATAGCTTGTGACTTGTGACTCTTCACTCTTGTGACAGATTTGTGATGGAGTTGTGTTGGACTTGTGATTGACATAAGATTGACTTATGATAGACTTGTGATTGACATAAGATTGACTTATAATAGACTTGTGATTGACATTAGATTGACTTATGATGGACTGGTGATGGACTTGTGATGAACTAGTGATGGACTTGTGACGGACTTGCAATAGACTTGTGATGAAGTTGGAATGGACTTGTGATGGACTTTTGATGGACTTGTGATAGATTTGTGATAGACTTTTGATGGACTTGTGATTGACTTGTGATGGACTTGTGATGAACTTGCGATGGACTTGTGATAAAGTTGGAATGGACTTGTGATGGACTTGTGTTGGGACTTGTGATTGACATGTGATCGACTTACGATGGACTTGCGATGGACATTGCATTTGTGTCAATTTTCAAGCCAAATGAACTGGCTACCAGAGTACCACATAACTTTTAACCTACAGTAAATGTTTTACCTGTAAAAAGAATAGTTTAATTTGCTGTCCGCATATCTGTTTTTGATGCATTCCTATTCGGGCGTGGACTACTTGCTCGGGCGTGTCGTAGCCCACTCGGACTCTCTGGAAACTTGGAAGGTAGACAAAGTGGACGTTCTCCCCAAAAGCGCAGAAAAGGTCCTCAAAAGCTTTCTGCAAAAAGATTGTGAGGAACATTAAAATCCTTGAACCACACAATTTTCAGCTTAGTAGGGCCTAGTACTCCGTGAACAGCTTAAGTAACTTTTTAAATATTAAAATTATAAAAAAAATCACAAAGCAAAGGATCGACTTGAAACAGAACAAATTTTACTAAAATATAGGGGGGGGGGGGAATTTAGTCCGAAAATGTGGGACTCTCAATACTGTGTATGAGAGTCCCAAAACTTAAGGTATCCATATCGTGCAAAACTTTGTGCTGCATAATAAAACCAGTGTGAATCAAATGTGCAAGCTTCTTACTCACTACAGTTTCTTCAATAATCCCCGATACTTCTGCCTACCAAAGTTGCTGTTGTGAGCATTGCATCACCAAAAATTCAGCTTTTAATTCTAATTTTGCAGAGAGTTATCAAAATCCAACATGAACATCAACATGAACATCGTTGATGTGTACTGCAATGCATTGTGCAAAAAGACTCCTCAGCTATAACATTTTCATCGTGTAGATAAAACAGCGCCCTCTTGTTGATCTGAGTGAATGCAAAATGTTTCATTTTTTTAGCAGAGGGCGCTATGTTCATTTGGCCATTGATTAAAAAACAAGTAAGCTGCAAGGCTCTTCCTACGGGTCCTACTAAAGCGCGTCAACAAGCGTCAACAAGCGTCAACAAGTTTTAGTAGTCGTTAAGTGCGCGTCAACAAATTTTGTATAGGCCTTTGAACAATAAAAACAGCTTTATATGGTAGAAAAAGCAATAATGAACATCTTCTGCATATCAATTAAAGTTAAAATTATTTTAAAACTTGGTTTTTTGAACGCGAAATGTACGGCGAATTTGTCGATAAAAGTAGGCCGCCATCTTGTTTGGATGGCGCTGTAGACTTCGCGCATGCGTAGTATGGCTCTTTACACTTCACGCATGCGTAGTACGGCTAGCTACACATAAACAAGATGGCGGCCAACTTTTATCGACAAATTCGGTGTACATTTCGCGTTAAAAAAACCAAGTTTTAAAATAATTTTAACTTTAATTGATATGCAGAAGATGTTCATTATTGCTTTTTCTACCATATAAAGCTGTTTTTATTGTTCAAAGGCCTATACAAAATTTGTTGACGCGCACTTAACGACTACTAAGACTTGTTGACGCTTGTTGACGCTTGTTGACGCGCTTTAGTAGGACCGCTTCCTACACCTACCCAGAATACATTGGGAATCACACACCCATTTCCAGAGCATGGAGATTGACGTGGGTGGTTTTTGAACTGCCAAAACCTTGCCTTAAAATTGGATTTAAGGTCTCAAATTTTGCAGGTGACATGCTTGCAACTATAGCATTTTGATGTATGTGTTGTGTGGGCATTAATTAGCCAAATGGTGAGTAAAAAAACATCAGTAGCCTAGTAATTTTGCACGTTTTTATGCACTCGCGGTCCCAGTCTGGGGGGAATTATGATTTTGCAGCCATTTTTTTTTACCGCTGGCAACAACGTACATTGACCTCTAGCCCCATAATGTGGCCAGTTTACTTGACTGCCTCCGTAAACATAGGCCACACGTCCACCATCTTGGAATCTGACTCGCCGAAATTTTGAAAGTGATTTCCACATTGCGACTTCAAACCCAGTTCATTTATGCTTTAAAAATACACTTACCCTCTTAATAACAAAATTAGAACCTGCTGCCAGTGTCAGTTGCCCAGCTGCTGCGTAATTTACGACATTTTCTGGACCATTCTTGGCAACTTGGTCCAACCGTGGAGCTATCTCCATGGTCCAACTGAACAATGCCCTCGCGCAGATCGTTCACCTGTCAATCACGCGTGCAGGACGCACGCCGCAGGCCCAGTGGTAGTCCGGTTCCCAGACCAAAAGATTCTGACTATTCCATCCTAGGAATAGTCAGAATCTTTTGGTCTGGGAACCGGACTACCACTGGGCCTGCGGCGTGCGTCCTGCACGCGTGATTGACAGGTGAACGATCTGCGCGAGGGCATTGTTCAGTTGGACCATGGAGATAGCTCCACGGTTGGACCAAGTTGCCAAGAATGGTCCAGAAAATGTCGTAAATTACGCAGCAGCTGGGCAACTGACACTGGCAGCAGGTTCTAATTTTGTTATTAAGAGGGTAAGTGTATTTTTAAAGCATAAATGAACTGGGTTTGAAGTCGCAATGTGGAAATCACTTTCAAAATTTCGGCGAGTCAGATTCCAAGATGGTGGACGTGTGGCCTATGTTTACGGAGGCAGTCCAGTAAACTGGCCACATTATGGGGCTAATTGACCTCCAGCTCTACATGTCGAGTTCCCGATGAGCATCGGCACTGGAGCTTCTCAAGCTAATCATCATGACAATAAAGATCTTTAACTTAAAGAAGAAAGGAATATGTCTTTGGAAATTGCGTTCACCTTACCTTTTTTACTTCATCGCAGAAAACATCGTCCGGGATGTTGGTGGCAATAAGCGCCCTGGGCAGGTCCTCATACGGGATGTCCCCCGTCGATTGTCGCCTTACCCCCGCCGACTGCTGCTCATCGTCACCGCTCGTGATCGTGCTGTCGTATTCCATGTGTTCCCTTTGTAGCGAAGCCACGGCGGCCGCCATGTTGTCGTTCCCCGAAGAATCGTTCTCCGTCGGTTCCCGCCACTCGTCCCCCGATTTCATAATTTAAAACTACCCCTGCAGTTCCCCTGAATTTATACACCAATTGCCCTTCACTCCTGAACCGAAATGTCATCAAACTGGAGCTGTTTTCGAGGAGAAAATCACAGCTTTTGACATTGTTATTGTCGCAGTGTGAGCTGTCATCTGCGTAAAAAAATATAGCTGCACAAAGGTCATTGATGATGTCAAAGGTCAAATTTGACGCATGCGTCTTACATTCAGGAATCCCGATGACGTCATTTAATTGCGCAAGCAGGACGTGTTGAAATAGAACTTTCCATATTGCGTTGCACAATGTAATAAAACCCCACTCCTTTGTATACCCGGTTCACAATCGAGTTGTTTGTTTATTATCTTCGGCGAAATGTCGCAATCTTTAAATAACTTCGTGGTGACGTCGCTCTCCCACTTAAAAAATTATTTTGCCATCTCCTTTTAAAAAGAATACTTTCGTTCATCAAAGAAAATATCTCCTACGTATTATATTTGCCGTGACAAATCGACAAGTTTTATTGGATAACAGTTTTGAAAAATGAAATATTAAATAATTTCTTAATTGCGCGGTTCAATTATGTTAGGAAAAGAAATTTATTATACTGTTAAACCAAGTAAGCTTTTCAATAATAATTTCGTCAGTAACTTACATTTGGCAAAAGAGTCTTTCTCAACCTTTTCTTGTTGTTTTGTTTATTTAACTTAGAAAAATAAGTGGGTTTTTTTTTTGGGGGGGGGGGGGGGGGGTGTGGCCCAGTTTCCCTATAGATCCTCCTTCACCGTACCCAACGGCAATGATGGCTTATCGGGAGGCCAAATGCAGTGCGAACAAACAAACTATTTACGCCACGTACGAGATGATATCTGACTCAAGATTGACCTGTGATTTGACGATTTGACCTGTGAATTGACCTGTGACTTTATTGGGTCAAATATAAATTGTTTTGAACAACACTAGCAAATACTTATGGGATCATTATCAGCACTGTCGTAGTCTCCGGATTTGGGGGTGAGGGGGTGGGGGCATAGTGCCATGTCAGTTTTACCACTGAATATTCCGAACGCGTAATGGGTTAAAGATCCTTTCTCAGTTGAAAAGATATTGTAGTAAAGTGTCTTGCCTAAGAACACAACGCCATGTTCCAATCAGAGTTGGAACCCATATATGCATATCGCACTTGCAGACACCATATTGGATAGTGGGGCAATAAAATCTGGCGGGCGGACACCGAATGGTTTCTTTGTGGATGTATGTAGTCTTTGTTATGCTAAATTCGATGCGCATTGAAAATTGGATCATAAAGACGTCCAACTTCGTTCCCGAGCCACAGGCTCGTTTTTTACAGTTTACAGGCTCTCTGCGATGAAAATAATAATAGCGCCCCCACACAACACTGCAAGCTCAGGTTCTCGGGCTCACTTTCTTTGCACTTGTACTTCATTCGGTGGGATGGTGTGGTACGGAAGCGTATATGACCATCCGAATTACTACGTTACTGAGATAAAATATCTTGGAAACATAGAGTTGGCATAGAATATCTTTACAACTCGGAATGCAGCGATAGCCCATCATGAAAACGCTAAATTCCATGAAAGCCTCTCATGTTTACGTGGAAATCCGTGGCGGGTTATCGTGGAAACGTGGCATTGTACAAAAACAGTCGCGTAAACTGAACACGAAGTTCTGTCGGTGTTTTGATCAAGTCCATCACTGTCACAAGTAAATCATAAGTCAATTCACAAGCAGTCGCATGACTTGTAGCAGAAATAGCAAACGAAATTGTTGCATTCACAGTTCACTGAAATAGCTTGTGAGTTACTGGGGACTGGATGACTTGTGATTGACTTGTGACCGGATTTGTGATTGGACTTGTGATTTAGGCTTGTGATTGGCTTGTGATTGACATGTGACTGACTTGTGATTGACATGTGATTGACTTAATTGACATTGTGATCAACTTGTGATTGATTTGTGATTGACTTGTGATTGACTTGTGATTCAATTGTAATTGACTCGTGTTTGACGTGTGATTGACTTGTGATTGACTTGTGATTGACTCGTGATTGACTTGTGACTGATTTGTGATTGACTTGTGATTGGCGTGTGATTGACTTGTGATTGACTTGTAAGGACTTATGACGGAAACGACTATACACAGTACTGCAAGTCTGCAACAGCCATCAAAAAGGGGAATACATTATCTTCAAACTTTGACGTCCCCTCGGACCCACCGTAGTCATTCAGTTCCAAGGCTCTTGGAATGTTTCGTCTCAGAGGAACTCATGAAATAAAATGCAGATGTAAGCGTTAAATCTCGCAAAAGGTCACCAATTGAGATGTTCATTCAACGGGGAATGATCCTGGCTGACCTTTTTGTTTTGGAGTTCGTTGTACAGGAAGGCTCGTGGCCAGTCTTGCATTCTGGTCGGGTGTACAATGCGTGCTACGGACATCCCGTCGTTAGAGGGCGACCTTTACTCCCGGCGGGTTGGGTGTCGGGCCTGGTACTAACTGACGTCACAAGTTGGCAATTATGTTTCATGTCTTTCCATGTCTTTGGTTCAAAGTGATGAAGGAATTCTGTTATGTAGGGCAGAATGCTACCTTTAAGCACAGTGGCATATTAAACTACGGCTTATTTACCGGGGTGGGGCACTTTTTTCTAGTTTTAAAATCATGAGTGCCCCCCCTCCATAAAACCAATTTGGCCCTCCCCTAAGTACCCCCACCCCCACTCCCTGCAAATTTGGCTCGAGTTACGACAAAGTGATTTGAGTCCATAGTTTCAAACTTCTTCAAAAGCTGTTTTTTTTCCGCCAAATTTTGAGGGATGGAATACAATTTAATGAGGGGCACTATGTTAAAAAAAAAAGCACATGGTATGGCACATTATCACATACATGAAGTAGCACATGGGCTGCATGCAACTGACTAATCCCTTGAGATTATGTTCTTACCCCCCAAAAAGAGGATAATCTCGCCGGGGAGTTGCACCCCTCCCACGGGATGTACGGTACTGAGCGTCCTTCCATATACCCACCCAAAATGATAGATGACCTCAAATGGGGCGGTGCCATGAACGAACTTAGCCCGGTATGAACTCATGCGAATCAGTCAAAATCACGCTCCAACCCTTCACCAAAGTCAAAACATCCTCCCAGACTTAAACCCAGTCAAATACTCTGAAGCCAGCCGTTACAACAGCCCATGCGATAACCTTTTGATTTTGGGATGAACATTTTTGTACCCCGACGTGAAAATTGGAAGCGGATGAGTGTGCGTGATACGCGCCGTCCAAAATGGGCAGTGGGCCCGTAAGGTAATGGGAGCTTCCGCTGGGGTACCTCCGTCACGTGCTATCACATGATGGGGGAAACATGTCAAAACATCGGCATGTGACGAGAAAACAAAAACATACCTGGCCTTTCAGCTTGAATGAGAGTCTTTGTAAATGTGTTCGTTCCTCGAAATAGGTGTAACTTCAACTCAATGCGTGCAACACAATGAATACAAAATGCAATACAACACAACGTGCAAACTTACTTAGTGTAAAACGAAGGTCATAAGCAGTATTATTCAAGGTTAATCAAGAAACAGTCGCTAGCTGAAAATATAAAAACTTTCGTTCGAAAGTACAATGGGTCATCAACGGCAAGATAGGTATATACGCCTTGTGTTTTTTTGACAAGTAGTAAATTGCCGTCGACCGTTGGGCCTCCTTTTGACAAATGAGATCTAGAACGAAATTTAATAAGTTGCTTGCCACCTTCTGAAACTCTACCTGCACCTCAAACCATAGACCAGGATGCCCCTTCCTCTGAAAAGTTTTTAAAAGACCCTAGGAGTTTATCCAAAAGAGTTTTCCACCGGAGACGATTCCTTTAAGAAATTTCCCTAAAGACCGACACTTTGCGTTATCTTGACCAAGCACATGCAAGATAGAGGTGAGCAAGGCGCATTACCGGCAAAACGCGGGCAAGTCCCCGGTAGCTCAAGATAAACCAGAACCGATACGAAGTAGCAGCGAATCTTCGGGCACATCTTCACTGCCATAAGGTACAGCAA
The DNA here is from genome assembly GCF_015706575.1 of Patiria miniata. NCBI lineage: Eukaryota > Metazoa > Echinodermata > Asteroidea > Valvatida > Asterinidae > Patiria > Patiria miniata. The sequence continues at coordinate 3,455,534 of NW_024037061.1, forward strand.
AACATCCGTTGTGGCCTAATCACACGGCCCGCGGGCCCGGGACATAAACCTCTCGATTGGCCTAACTAGAGGGGTATTTTTAGGCAATTTGTATCGGAAACCGATTAGGCTCCGTGATATATTTCTCTCTCTGTGGAAAACACACCCTTGCTGTAGACTGCAAAATCCTGAAGAAAGAAGAAATATCTTCATGGGAAACAGATTGTCTGAAACGATTGTGAGGGAATATGGTGAAGTTTTGTTTGAAAGGAAAGAAGAGAGTAGAGTACAAAACTGAGCGATCGTTCAAGGTCAATTATTGAGATGTACAGTCGACGATGTTGTTGGCGCGTTGGACATGTTTTTTTTTTCATGGGGGAAAAACCGTCGGAAAACACAATCAAGGAAACGGTCGGGCTAATCGAAGCTGATAGAGAGGAAACGGGACATTTACGCCCGAGGGAAGAAGGGGAAGGGGTACGGTGCACGAGCATTGATATCTATGGGTGCTAATGCTCATATTCACGGCTGCTCGCACTCGGAGTCAGGCTATAAGAGAGACCGTACTAGAAAATGACAGATCCGGGAAACGATTCAGGCCCCTTTCCTGTTGTACCTTCACTTCCCGACGTGTCACTCGGAATTACGGTCAACATCTCAGTCAACATAATATACGGATTAATTTTCGAGAAAGAACAAGGCAAATTCACGATGAGTGTACTTTAACAGCTGTGTAACTTACTTGCAAAATTAAGGCAATGCAATGAATCAATTTTTCGGTAACAAAATATTGTGAGGGAAAAAACCGCCACCATGTGCAGGCTGTGACGTCATGCCGACTGCAAGCAACCGCCGGGTACCCAAACTCAGTGCATCTTCGGCATAGTATTTGACCCACACAAAATACTTTATGCCAACAGTTTTAACCTTTTTATATCGCAAGAGATTACACAAGCAGTGCAGAAGAGAACCATGGCAGAGGTTGACATCACGTGACCACAGCATCGAATTCTGCCAAACAATCACATTGTATATATACGTTCAACGAGCGAGGGCGTCCTATCCCTAAAGCCGCCATTTTGTGCTACAAACAAATAAAAGAATCCCGGGTTTTTGACGTGCTTTTTCATATCGGTATGATTCTCGAATTAAATTTGAACAATCTGTTGTTGTTTTGAAGTGAAGCTGCTAAATCAAGCTATCATAAACGTGGTAAAGGGAATGTTTTATTTAATGTTTGACGCTACAGCCTCATTTGCTCAAAAATATGTAATAGGCCCAGGCCTACTTCGTGTTAAATCCTACAAAAGCAAGACATTGCAGGTAATAGCAATGTCATGGTTCTTATGTAACCAGATCACACGCGTAAATTGTGTCAAGCCTCCTGCTTATCTTATTGCAGACAATTACAGTCTGAAGATGCAAAACGGAACCAGACTATTTTATTATAATGGTCCGCAAACTGGTGAAACAATCCAGGTAATTGGGTGAATGAATAGTCAGGAAACAAGACCTCTGTATGACCACAATCAAAACCTCGTGATCATTGGCTCCAGTAGGGGCTACAAAACAGGAAACGCATCAATCCAGAGAGGGCAATGGGCTTTTGTTAGAATCCTGACAAACCGAATTATTACGGATGCAGGATAATCAGGCCAGTTGTACGCAAACGCCGGTGTGGGCCGGGACCAGGCACAGCGCGCTTGGTAGCCGGTCTCGGACCGTAATAATCATTGGTCATTTCCCGCTGGTCACCAGACAACGGGGGAGAACAATGAAAGACTGACCTTCCGATATTAAGCAGACTTCTTTACCCCCTAAGTCCCGATTTAAACAATTTCTGAGCCATTCTGACACACCCATACAATAATTGTACATGTATTATACTGATGCCTGCAAGAACTGAACTTCTAACTCAAGAAATAGCAGTCTACAATGTTTTCGTAGTCAAAATCGGTGAACACATCTACATGTGAATATACGTACATGTACATGTTTGCGCATTTTTACATGTTTAATATTCATGGTATATGTACACTGTTCATCTTACATTTGAGATGGTGTATTTGGCATGAAAATTAAATCGCAAATGACAAAAAAACATATGTGGGCTTGTATATCAAGTTGGCCTACATTATTGTTCCTTATGCCAGCCATTATTTTCGGTAGGGGGCGCTAAATAAATATATTATTGGAAGGAAAATGGACACCAATCTTTGTAATCTCCCTTATGGCGCAGACAACCTTGCGTTCAGGGTTGCGCAACTCTGGAGTACTGCTCGATGCCATTGGGACGAGGTTGTATCTGGACGGGAAATTTAGAAAAAAAATATAGCGCCCCTATAGTCAGGAATAAGAGGTGCTAAGTACTAATTAGCATAAATCTTATACAATGTAATACAATAGTATTTTTAAAAAAGAAGAAGAAGGTAATTTCAATTAATTTCCACTGCGACAGGGGAATTGAAGAACCGGTTGGGTATTTCTGTATACAAACAGCACTATCGCTACCAGTCGTGGAAGTTAATTATAAGCTGTTCAGGAAATTATGCAAGAAAGGACTTCATGGAATTGCTCGGTTTAAGTTATGACAAATCAGCCGCTTGAACTTTCATGACTAAGACTTGTCCTAATGAGTTTTAATCCCACCAATCTTTTCCCGCCCCAAATTTAATTATAACTTTCACCAAATTAGCCCCCACGTCTTCGCTTTTAACGTTTAAGGAGGGAACACCCATTTCCTTGCCCCACAAGAGACGAGTAAAAGATTAGTTGTACAAAATTACAATTATCACGATGACCTTTTGGTGCCGGGCCTTTCAGACATATCGTGACACGGTTCAGTTGTATCCATGAGTGAGTGAGTGATGAATATTTGTCCTTTGGGATAGAATGTGGGATTAAAAGAAGGTTATGAAATGGTGCCATTTGTACGAATTCAAATTTTTTTTTAGAAAAACAAGCACAGGGCAGGGTTTGTAAGTTTTGAGGAAATGTAAAGATTGTGTTCAATATTGTGAAAATTGTGTGGGGAAAAAACCTGACCTAATTTGCTGCATTGCATGCACTGAAAAATTGCCTGGGTTAATTGTACCAAAGAAAGGGTGAAAACTGGAACTACCCAAACTTGGGTTGTTCTATAACCAATTGTTTGGGTTATAATTTATGTTAAATTCAACCAAAAGTTGTAGTCATACAAGACCAAATTATTTTTGGTCTTGAATGACCACAAGTTTTGGTTGAATTTAGCAGGACTTCTAACCCAAACAATTGGTTATAGAACAACCAAGTTTGGGTAGTTCCAGTTTTCACCCTTTCTTTGGTAAAATTAACACAGGCAATTTGTCAGTGTGGCTTGGCGCTATAAATAGAGAAATAAAGATGTGATTAATCCCTACGATGAACAAAGATGACACTTTTTTTGTTAGTAAAGCAGAAATAGCAAGCTATTAGGTGTCATGCCATAATGTGTAATCACTGCTTCTGAAAGTCTTTAATATACAAGTGGTTGAGAAAACAAATTGTGGGACATACATGAAACAGTCGTAGGATGAGCACCTGTCAGTCATAATAATTTCGATCGTTAAGACGTGAAGAGAAGGAGGTCCCTAGTCGCGCACTGGCAGCAGTTGCATGCAAGGAGAATTTAAGGGGGAAAAAAGGAAGAGAGAGTCACCGGGAAATTTCTCATCAACATTTGTATCATTGTGTCCTCACGAGACGGTACCAAACATAAGCCCTTCACTCACACATGTCATCATCAGCCACGTCCGGGACTGAAAAAAGGGGTCTCACTCGTACTGCGGCATACAACTTCATTCCCCTGTAGAGTTCTGCATAAGTCTGCTCCAGCGGAAGTCGGACTTGGGGGCTTTTTCATAGAGAGAGAGTTTGAACTACACTTCGAGACATTGTGCAGTCATTCGGAGGCCGACTTCGCGCGTGGAGTTGCATAAACCATAAACGCGTGGGTTGTTGCACAGTTTTTGTGCAGCTCATTTTCGTGTCTTTGCACTGCACTCGAAGGACATAATTTCTACCCTGGACGTCTAGAGCGAGGACTGTGGAAATGCGAGGAAATAAATAACTTGCAGGCAACAATGTCATGAACGGACTATATCATTTTGATTCTTTGAAAATGCACTTGTATTGGTTGGAACTGTGACCGCATGAACATACGAATTTACCTGGGAAGTGTACGTAGTACGTTAAAGAGATGCAACTTGCCGAAATGTACTGGACAGGTATGAATATGGCATTTATCTACCACGACTGAAAGAGGTTCGATTTTAAAACATCGCAACAATTTTGCAGAGATACTGGAGTCGTCATGGCTGCGTTGCTCTTCGTTCTCGCTCTGTTTGCGACTTTTGCAGCTGGTCTATTAGCCCAGGTCTCGACGGATAGTCTACCACGTTTCGTCGTGGAGCCGCGAGACACGACAGTGCAAACCGGCCGTACGGCCCAGCTGGAGTGTCAGGTGTCGTCGCTGGCTGACAACCAAGCCGTGGCCTGGATGAAGGAAGCCACTTTCCAGACCAGTGGCCGGTCCTTGCTGACCACCGACCCGGAGAAGTTGTCTCGGATCACGGTGGAGGACGGCCAGTCCAAACCGGACTTGAATTTCAACCTCTTTATCCACAACGTGCGACCGGAGGATGCCGGGGTGTACCACTGCTACGTTGTGGAATTCAGGGAGCTAGAGAGGCGGTGGTCCCGGTCCAAACCGGCAATGCTGACCGTCGTGGATGTCTTGAGACCATCCGTTCGCTGCCTGCGACCCACGGTTAGACAGCTATCGGATGCGGCCAGCCTGGACCAACCAGCACCGGTTGGATGCACGGTGCTCAATAACCAACCAGGTATGGTCGTAAAACTGAGAAATTCTCATGGGGTTGTTTTAGTTGAGAGTGAGACAAATCAAGCCGAGCCATATAATTTGAGGTTTCAGAGGGGTGTGGCTGAATTGAGGATGGAGAGGATGACTTGCTTGATCGAGTTTAGGGATGAAACGAGCCAGACCGGACAGGCTACTCGTAGTTGCTCCATGGGACCATTCATAGAGCTACCACCTGCCGGAAACAGGACCCGTATCACGGTAGACCTGGTGTCGGGAAGCGACGCTCACCTGTCATGCCCCGCAAATGAGGGGCACAGACGCGGCGACGCCGTACCGGGGACACCCTCATGGAAACTGGAACCCCAGCTACCGGTATCTCGGTACTCTCTCAGCCACGATGGGATTACGATAGTTATCTCCCAGGTAACATCCCAGGATGAGGGGTTAGTGGTTTCCTGCAAAGTGCCTAATCCTGGAGGTGGGTACCGCGTGGTGGACATGGAGGTCCGAGTCAGGAATTCGGCAGTCACTAGAAGCAGGGCTGATCACCCCGGACAACAGGTGCACGAGGCAGGTGGGAGCCGAGACCGCTCGGCGCCGAAGCCCGTCATCGGTCAGGCAGCGTGGAGTGTTCTCCGAGGCCGAGTCAGCACCGGAAGGCTGAAGCCAGTGCCACCGTCATCAAACCCCGGGCAGACCCCGGACATCCACCGGGCGCCGGCCGGTGACAATCCACCGAGAGCCACGCTGTCACTGACGGTACCGACATCTCGGAATCCCGTCCAGGACCCCGATAAAAACGGAACATCAACATCTTCGGCGCCTACCAAAGACCCCTCGCCGTCCGAGAGTACAGCGACCCCAGTGACCGACCCATCCTCTTCAACTCTAAGCCCGCTGATCATTGTGGCTCTGTGCGAGGCTGGGATGAGCCTGGTGATCCTAGTCATAGCCTTCGCCGTTCTGTGCCAGTGCTGCTGCCGAAACCAGACTAAGACAAAAGTCCGCGGAGACAAGGATCTCACCTTAGCGTCAGCGTCGTTCGGCAAGCAGTCCACCACGCCGACGCTGATCAACTACAAGTCCACCGCGGGACCGGGAGTTCCCAGCCCGGATCTGTCTCAGAAGAAGCTACCACCCTTGCCGACGGAGCCCATCTACGCCCGGCCGGAGAGCGTACTCGGCGGGAAGAAGCTCCTGCGGGAGTCGGACCTTCCGCCTACCGGGAGCTGGGTGTTCTCGTCGGTGAACTCCGAGAACGGCGAGGCCGAGACGAACACGAGGGAAGCGGGCAACGAAATTTACGTCACGATGGTGTAGCCCAGGCTTAAACCCCACTTGGGAAAGAAAACTCGTCAGCGGTAGTCAGTAACCATTAAAAAAATGTGCCTTCAACGGTGTTGTAGACATGGTACTTGTGAAGAATCGCAAGTATACCACAAGTCAGTTCACAAATATCAAGGGACGGATGACAAGCAACAAAGAAAATACATATTTTGTTTATTTTTGAATAGCTAATGTGACTTGGGACTAAATGGCTTGTGATGGACTTGCGATGACTTGTGCTCACTTACGAGTACCTTGACTTCAACATTCCTTTGAAATATTATGTTGTAGATGCTTTAAAGGTGGAAATGATGAAATGCTCTTTAAAACCCGATGCTGTAAAGGCCAACACTGGTTTATCCCAGAGATGACCAAATGTGGATGAAATAAACCTTTCAAAACCTTGCGAAGTTTTGGGATATTACTGCCACCATAAAAATCTTTCCCGGGTTTTTAAAGTGTATTTTCGTCGTTTTACATCTTTGTAAATTAAAGTCTTTGCAAAGCCATTAATGTATTGGTTTCTCAAGGCACATATTTAAATAAGAAATGTACGACAGCCGCTTGTAACCAAACTAAATTGTACTCCTATGAACAATGTACAAAAAATAGTGTCTCTTTATGAAATGCTAGCAGTTTTGAGGTACAATGTTAATGTCTGCTCTAAGCGACTGCAACAAGGCTACCATTTTGGTGTCTGACGCCACGCCACGCAATTCCTATTTTGTAAAAAAATGACAACATTTCTATAGAAGCAATTTGACAGGAAGCTCGATCCTATAACGCACTCACAATCAAGTGGGATATTCCATAATATTTCGGTTGTCCGATTGTTTCAATGGTTCCAAATGGCGTTCATTGCCCTTAACCCCTTCAAGTTGCCAATGATTGCCAGCTTGGCCCCTGTTTCACCTAAGTCAAGTCAAAAAAGGTCACTCCATACTCACCATGCAGTAGGCCTATAATAATCTTCGAAACATAATCCCTAGCTTATCCAAAGGCCGGCATATTCTGAACAGCTCACTTTTCAGCGAGTTATATTTGGGACAGGCCTGTATGAATCACCGATTGCAGAAATCCCCATCGTAAATCGAGGTTGATGTAGTGACGTGATCGGTCCAGGGCCCGACCTCGCCAAATCCAGTCGATATCAGATTTTCTTTCTTATTTACACTGCCACGCCTTTCTCGTGATGTATTACAAGTTTTATCTTACCGGACCAATACTAAAGCTGTCACGCGTGCATTTCTTGATTTAGGTAAATTTATGGGCGGATTGGCGTAGGTCTATATTTTAAGCTTGATTAAAAAGGGAAGTTCACATTTCCGTGTTTTGCTGTTGGTGTACTGCCCGAGTGGTCAGTTAGATAGAGAGAAACGCGACATGCGATAGGCGACAAAAAGTAAAAGAGCAATGAAATAAGTCGGTTTGGTATCACAACTGCGAATGCGCACGTCACGGTTTTAGCCAATTTTTTTGCATCGGGTTAAACATAGAGAATGTGTTCACGAATATATAGGCGTAAGACAAATAAAGTTGCAATTTCCGATTTTCATTTATTTAAACGGAGATGGAGCTAATACTTTTTATCACGGTTTCTGAATTTGCATGGCTGTCTGAAATTTCAAGGTTTTCTAAATGTTGTACTTACTTCAGAACAAGATTCTCCAAATTTCATTTTTTACTCCTTATGATTTGATAGCACACGAGAAACCGATTGTTCATTCCCTAAAGGCCTATACAAAAAAACATTTTATTGAGCTACGTAACCCATAAAACAAAATCGTATAACTCTCTTCGTAATAATTCAGATCTCAACTCATTAAGTAACGCGATTTTCCGGCTTGTTAAAACCCTCAAATATCACAGGAAGTGTACTTTACTAACTTTTGTATCCTGTAAACTCAATTAAATTTTCGCTGTCAAACTACTTTTTTTTTTTACCAAACCTAAACGTATAATTCTTTTTTGACGAGAAGGAAAGAAGTTTTACTGAGTTTTCCACGTATTTTTAATTATAACCAGCTGGAAGAGAAATTACTTATAATTTCTTAAGCTCTTCAAATTTCCATGTTTGGGGTAAGATAAACGCAAAGGTCGGCCGGGGTCAGCGATCTTCCAATATTAAGGTCTATTTTGGTTCAATCGATGCTATGCGGCACGTATTACGGATACGCGTAATTACAAGGTTGGGGGCGATGGCGCGCTACAGTTGAGCAACCGTTTCAGCGCGGACAGAAATAGGAGAACACACATTATTAGGCTTAAAGACATAAAAGCAAAAGACTGCATAAGTCAGAAGAAAACAGATAGTTCAAGAATGTTTAAAAGCAGATGATGATTTCACAAAAAATATTAGGTCATCACGCATGAGTGATGAACACAAGATTATATTCCAGATACTGCAGGGATACAGACGCAAAAGGGTGCTGTTTAGTGGGATACAACGAAAAAAGTAAACACACTCTGAAATAAATAAATTGAAGTAAAATATGTGTACTTTAGGAAAGTGACTGACCTATATAGCAGCATTTTGTCATTAACGAAGCCAACCACCATAATAATGTAGTCCCCTACTGGCAGTTGTCAACTCCTCCAAATGAGACTTTTAAGACGCATGGTGGTAGTATATTAAACACACCGGTCCTTTTCATGATGTGCGCATGTTCAAAATGACGTAAACAATAGCCAAGGACCGGTTTGTTTGCTGCCACCAAGTGTCGCAAAAGTCTCCCATTACGTTGATGTCACTATCTCCGGTTTGTCCAATTAAAAGTTTGATTTCAAATGCGCCATGACTACTTGTCACAGAATTTACTGATCTAGATAACTTGTGTAGTACATGTCAAGATTATCCAAGCAATCAGGACGCTCTAATTTCCACGTCTTTTGAAAAGTACAAAGTGGTGACACGCAGGAAAGATCGATTAGCAGTCTTAAGATCACCCGAGAGGAAGTGTTCCAACGATGTCGGTGTGTGAAAGATTGGTGTCGATGTGAGGTCAGAGGTCGACCTTGACCCTCGGTATTCCTCTAGACGTGACCAATAGCCTGCGGCCGCAAAAGAGTTTCTCGTATGACCGCGACATAAGGTTTACATTTTCATAGGTCGGTGCGCTGGCAGTGTGTGCGCAAAAGGTGTACTCCGGTTGCGAGCTTTGTTGCGGGCGCCAAATAATAAGACTTGTTGTCTTGAAACAAGTCTAACCAACTGGATATCATATCACATCTCTCAAGAATGTTTTTATGCATTTATACGTATGTAAATGGAAAGGCACTCGACACAAACTTGAATACGCATGTCATAATGTATATATTGACTACGTAATACTACTTTCTCTAAATGACATGTAAACACGGGAAAAGGCGGTGTGCATTTTTTATCTACGCGTTCTACATATTGTGGCGTATGGGTGTCTACTTTTTGATTTTATTTCATCATTCCACACGCGGAATAATTATTTTAATAGAGAAACCTACGCGCGTGTGCAGATGCAAATTTTGAATAGACAAAGGAATTACAAAGGATATAAAACAAATCATTCCAACTGGAATGTCCCTTGCATTGCAAAAAGTACAATAATACACGAACTACAAATATATTGCTAACTATGAAATTTGTTTAATTAAAGAGCGCCCTCACCCGGAAGAGGTAGCCAACTTTTCCCGGTACACATTTCAAATGTTTTTTTTGGCAGGAAAGTTTTTCAACACGTTATGACGAAAGAACTACGGCAATGGTAAAAAAGAAGAAGAATAACTCGCTCTGAATCCCATAGTCTGGACCCGTATTGGTCACGTGGTGCTCGACTTCCCTTTCAAAACCTGAAACGGCACTGATGGGTGCAAGAGGGAAGCCGCACTACCAGACTGGCACGGTTAATTTCCCGCCAAGGCCCGTGACATATCACATGATGACGCCTGGCGTCAATCAAATGTATACACTCAACACAACCGTCTGACCTTACATACTCCGCGTGCGTTGAAACAAACAAAACAAGAACACCTGTGTGAGAGTGAGACCTCGCCGTCTCGTTTTTCAGGCAACAGTTAGTCACAACTTTGTCACAATGTAGGCCTAGAAGCCGACAAGACAGCTGCAACAGCACCTGAAAATGATTCTTGTTTTTGACCAATTTCCCGCATGTGCCCTTCTAAGTAAAAACAATGTCTGTAGCAATTATCATCAAGGTGGTAATACAATCGGCTGAGCTCTTAATTCATGCATACATTCTTCGTCATCATGAATGCAGACGATTGTCTAGCGCTTACCTCGCGGTCACGGGGTTTTAATTTTCGTCATCCCGCCAAACTTTCACTCATTACCCAGGAACTCGAGAATGAATGATTGCTCCTATTTCCAGTAAACGAACAGCTATACGCTGCCCACACCACGACCAAACAATTTCAAGCAACATGTAAATTGAGAGATTCGCGCGGCAGTGTCGAATACATCGTCAATGCTGTTGATATCGATCTGCACCAAAACAAATATGACGCACATTTACGCATGCGCACCACTGCTTTTCCAAAGGATGTTTGCTGCCACCAAGCGGCTAATAAGACATTTCCGAGTCAAATTTGATTTCTACTTTTTCGAGTTCGATTTTACTTTTTCAAAATCGTGTGTTCAATTTCGGACTTGCCGAACTCAAAAACATGGTTGCTGTATCACGTGACTCGGAACACGCCTGACGTCATCGTCATTGAGCTTTTGAATTAAAAGTCTGGTTCCGATGTGCCATTCTTACCCACTATGATCATGCATAGTTAGAAGTCAGTGTACTAGATACATTGTTGATAATTTATTTACTTGTATGTGTAAGTGTTTTTATTGTTTTTCGACGTCACGACGTGTCAACCATTGCTTATTTTAATAAATGCAATTTAGTTAATATAAAAAATGGCAGTTTGTCTAAGTGTAGAGCAACTTTGTAAATAAAAGAAGCATTATTTTTGTAATATAATATAATGAATGAACTCTATTCGCACATGGGTGCTGCATTCGCATCTGGGCCCAATTTCACGAAGCTGCAAGGCATAATCCATAGCAAATTATCTGGCCAAGTAAATAATTCGGCCGGGAACCAGTCCAAAGTATTACACACCAGATGAAACATTGGCTGGTAACCAATTTTGCCAACAGAAAATGTTCCGCTCTTAGTGAGTTTCTGTGCCGATTGCAGCTCCGTGGCCTTTGACATTTTAAGACAGGTGCGCATCGGCACAATGATGAATTCAGTTCATTGTACCTATAAGACAACTGGTCTTCATAAAAGTCCATTGCAAAACCATAACCTTTTAATTTACAGAACGGTTGGAAAGAAATAAAAACAGATGTAACTTTACCTCGAATTGTGTGGGATCATCGTTGTTATAATCAGTTAGGGTGGACAGAGCTGTGCCTGTATGGTACAGCATCCTGAACACAATGTGTTTCCAACAAACGACACGGGAAGGGGAAACGATCATTCACACGCGTGTACGACACTTTGTAGCTATAGCACGTCTCACTCACAGCCAGACGGGGCTGTGACCGTTTTAGTCCTCGCCAAACTTTGTCCATTATTACCAAAGAAAGTAGAGGAGACATGTGCTTATAAATAACTTACTCCGCCACCTTAAAGGGTTTCGGCTCGGGCGAAGGGAGTAAAGTTAACAGTGAGTAAAGAAACGTGTCTTAGGTTGACAGGTGTATAGAAAGAGGAACAGGGCTATAGTTAGGTAATTAAGCTGGATAAAACCAGTCCTGGCCCAATTAAAAGCCATGTTTCCATATTAACGTTATGCTTATGCGGACTGGTCCCAAACAATGATGAATGCGTCACATAATGATTTTTGTTTCAGGATTTTATCGAGAATTAGGACAACAAAAATATCCTTGTGCCCCTCCCACAAACATTGCAAAATGTCCTTGTGCTCCTCCCACAAACACCCAAAAATGTCAATGTGCCCCTCCCACAAGCACCGTAAAAGATGTCCTTATGCCCCCAAAACACTTTAAAATGTCCTTGTGCCCCTCCCACAAACACCCAAAATGTCATTGTGCCCCTCCCACAAACACCCAAAATGTCCTTGTGGCCCTCCCACAAACACCAAAAATGCACTTGTGCCTCTCCCACAAACACCTAAAAATGTACTGTGCACCTCCCACAAACACCTACAAATGTCCTTGTGCTCCTCCCACAAACACAAAAAATGTCCCAGTGCCCGTCCCATAAACACCTACAACTGTCTATGTGGACTTCCCTTTAAACACCTACCCCTCCCACAAAACACCCTTTCTGACTATGACGTGACTAAGAACATATAAATGAAATATATAGTGTGTAAATTAACTATTTACTATGCACTGTGCCGCCAAAATGAATAACAGAATAACCTCTCGGTTGGAAAACTACAGGTTGTCATTCTGGAGCCAGAGGTAAACCCGAATCCGGAACAGAAACCGACGTTTGGAAAATGACCATTTTTTTCTTCCAATGGCGCCTTACGGGCACCACGCTTCATGACTGTCTTATCCTTCCCCCGTGTTTATACCACGGGCCACGGGCTGTCTGCTGTTCCCGTGATCATTACTCACTCGTCAAGACCCGGCTCAAATTGGGAGATTAACGGCAGAGCCTGATACACAATCGGTCATTTCCTAGAGTAAATGTGATGTATTTCCACATCTCGAGGACAGATATAGGCTTCGACGTATTTTTACTATCAGAAATGATGAACGTACGGGATACAATTTGCGGCTCGGAAAAAAAAGGTGCTGAATTAATCAACGTGTCGTCGGGCACATTAGAGGCAATGTGCATCTCGCATCATCAATGTTAAGGTGGACATGCGGGTTTGATATCAACAGCCTCAAAGTGCTTTACAATACCCCGTTCATCAGGCCACGAGACCACGCGGAAGCCGATATCAGCGCACATTCGGTCCTCTACCCTCACAGGTACCCATTTATACTCATGGGTGGAGAGAGGCAATTGTAGTTAAGTGTCTTGCCCAAGGACACAAACACCATGTTCCTGGCAGGGTTCGAACCCACAAACTATTGAACATGAGTCAAACACCGTAACCAATGTCTGTACCATTGCATAAACCACACCAAAAAGGTGATACAATCAGCAGGTTTTTTACGTACGTATTCCATACATCTTCTATTCAATCTCAAGTCCCTCAAAGGATGTGCAACGTATAATCTTGAAAAGGAAAAAAATCATGATCATGTTTAACGAGAGTTCATGTATTTATTTCACGATACAAAATAAAATGGAAGGCTCTGAGAACGAAATTGGCGTTGTGAAGCAAGTACTGCGCACGTGCAGAATCACGTGGGCCCCGTTGGTCCCCGTTGACGAGGTATAAAAAGCCAACAAGCTGACCTCGGAAATCAGCGAAATGTTCGTGGTTGAGCATTCCGTGAGTACATTGGGTAAGCGGTGCAAGAAGTTCGGCGAATTCACCCTGCTTCACTGTAAAACAAAATTTTGGGAAAATGACTTTTGGGTAAGGTTATTTGCCCATCATTAGCATAAAGTTAACGCAAAGTTGTGGTTAATTCAGGTACAAATTGACCAACTGTGGGAAAGAATTTACCAAGGAGTGTAGGCATCAGTTCGGTTCGGTGGGCCGTCATTGGGCAAAACACAAATTTAACCCATTGGTGCTCCAAGCTGTACGAAAAAGTGACGCCACGCACTCGTTTCCATCCCTCCATATACCATACGAATGTGGGGAGGGGACCAATCTCAACCACTACCAATCTTCAAAATAAAATAAACTGTCTAAAACTATACGTAACGCTTCTTTTTCTAAACGGAAAGTTTATAATTATGTTGATATTTAAAAAAAAAAAACCTTTTAACAAAAAAATAATAATTCGTTGAGTAAAAAGTGAATATTTCAATTAAATTTGATATGTTTCTTTACAAATTAATGTATCTTCTGTTATGTGTTAAAATGGCGGACGGTGACTTCACTTCTAACAGCCAGCTATCCAGATTTGTATATGGAAGATCAGTGGTTTGCATTGTATACAATGGTCCCATGCTTAAAATCCATGCATCAATTTTATTTTTAACACCATTGAAACCTGCCAGCTCTTTCACCGTCTGGATAATAAATAAACTACGATTATTTCCTACGTTTCCCTAGAATGGCCAATTCACCTTGTAGACCTAATCCCCAATCATTTAAAAAGTCTCCTCACTGGTCAAAATCACCCGCCTATCGAGACACATCCTGTTTTCATTTGCATGGCGTAAAATGGAATGAGCAAAAGGAGCGCGGCCCGCCAAACCCCTCCTGCGCATGCGCGCAGGAACAATCAATTTCTTTCAGAGTAACATACCCCAGCTCTCGTTATCCCAGGATCCGGCTGCACCCTTCCTCAGGGGTATAGTGTTACCTGACTTACATTATAATGGGTAATAATCCGCAATTGGACAGGTGCCAGGCGTCCAGTCAAGGATGGGGGTGTCTGTGAAATGCTTGTATGACTGACAGATCTTGCAATGGATCCTTAACCATAAACCGTGTCTGTATATGCTAGACCCTTATTATAAACAGGGCTGAGGGTTCTCTCACTGAACCATTGTAACCCGGCCTTCATGCCTAATAGTCAGCGTCGCCATTGTAGTAGGCAAAGATTGCCGCGCGCAGAAGGCAGTAGGCAAGCCTTCAAAGCTGTGATGGATGGCAAAACTTGTGAGAAAAGCGCAGAGCCAAAACCCGGTGCTGGGTCGGCACGATTATGACAACCGTATTATACTCGGCACATTAGTGACCATTGTGCTATTTGGTCAACAATTCGCGGTTATTTTACGTGAAACTAAGCCCTACACTGTCTAGTTCACAAAGCACAACGTGGTTGCTAAGCAAGCAAACGCTTGCCTACTGACTGCAATGGCCAAGTTCGGGCAAGGACCATTAGTCGACTAGTGGTTGATTTGTGACGTACCTTACGCCTGCGCACTAATAGCAAAGTGCGAACGTCTCTAGTCGAACGCTGGTCAAAATGTCATTGCAAAACGTCTGGATCCTGGCTCCCTGCTGTACGTTATGAACGCGCGCGGCTATGGTTACCAGCGATGCAACCAGCCCCAGTAGGTTGGTTCCAAATAGTCGACTAGCGTAGTCAACCACCGTCGACTAGACAGAGTTCGGGCAAGCGTTAGTCGACCAATGGTTAACTATAGTCCTTGCGCGAACTTGCCCATAGATGGCCGATCAGGCAGAAACCGGATGGTCGCGTGGTACTTGAACGTCATACGATCGGAAGATAATTATCACTCCATGCGAGCACACAAAAATGGCTGTGTAACAAGGGTAATTCGTTGCTTCAAGCGCAGTGTTTTAATGTTGACTGTTTACCAGGTCTGGTTCCAAGGCCAAAAGGTACTAAATATTCTGACGAATCAAAGGTGGCGCCAATATCACGTGACCAAATCGGGCAGGATTCCACCCGTTTCCGAAAATATCCGAAGTTCTCCGAACATGTTTTGGTTGCCACCGTGATTTTCTGGATGGCTCTGATGTTTGAAATGGTTGTATTTACCAATACAATACTGCGAGTACTTGTTATCATGTGTGTTACTGTGTGTTCTTACTTTGCCTCTATGAACATGCGTTACACTACATACAGGCCATACGACATGAAATGGTTTCTGAATTCACCCAGGAGTTCAATGTTCCCGACGAACTCAGCACGAACCGTTAGCAAAATGTTACCGCGTCCCGAGCCGCCCTCCCCGAGGGACCCGAGGTATCTTCAACCCCCTCCCCGAACCGGTCACATCCCCGGCTCCGGAAAGTCCAATTTTGAAGCAGTTGATAAGCAAATCTCCGCTGGAAATTGCGCTCGCCCCAAGAGATAGTGAATTTCAAAATAAACGGAGGTGGGATCGTTTTCCCTGGGCGCGAAAATGTTTCGAGAGGGAGAAGGTCGTGACCGCACTGATGCACGATGTATGTTGCGTACCTAATTTGATCCCATGAGGAATCTTCACCAACCCCTGGCCATGTAGAATACGTAAACGACGTTGATTGACTATTCAAAGCTTACTGCATGAACTGCGTCTTATTTTATTTTAGGCGCCCGCGTTATCTCCTGCACGTCACGTTTTTCAAGACTGCGTAGTGCCTGTGCGGTATATAGTCTAGAATCTTTAAAACCTTTAAAATTGAAGCACTGTTTCGCGCGTTAAACGCATCAACTGCAGTCCTATTTTAAATCTCCAAGTGGGATAATTACAAAATTCCAGGGGTTAAGTTCGCGAGGCCTGGTGGGAACCAACATGACGCAGCAAGATCGTACCCATGGGAACGAGGGTGCGAGGCAACTGAGCATGTGTGGTGGTATTTGTAGTCTGGTTGCCGAACGGGAAGATTGTTGAAATTCGTATGTCAGTTAGACACCACACTGAGCAGTTGACGACACGCCTGGGAACTAGATTACCCTGACAATGCGCGTCATATTCTACTTTTAACCGCAGTGGTTGTTCGACTTTACGATTCATCAAAAGTCGTCAGGGAACCAGACTAGACCGTTCAGAGAGCGCAGTATCGACATGCGCGCGCACGACCACACGGGAGGCAAATCTAAATGGAGTCATTCACGTGAAGTGCAAATTCGTCACGACTGATGTGGGCTATCGGGAGATTTCACTGGCAAACACTCACTGCCCCACCAAGACTAAGGTCCCAAAAGTGATTGTTCACTGTAGACTTTATTAAAGAGAAATCAACTGCACATGCCTTACAGAAACCAAACAGCCTTTGACATTTTACATGAAAGTTCGTTACTTACGTCTGCTCGACTGGGGGTCGCTGATAGGCTAATCTGAGCTGCCAAAACTGACCAATGACAACTCATAACTTTTGACCAATCACGTTTGACCAATAAGCTGATAACTTTTGACCAATCACGTTTCGCGTACGTTGGAATGCGCTTAATTGAAAGGGTTGATGGCATTGGATTTGAGCCGTTCTTACAACAGCGTGGTAAAAAAAAGGCACAAGCTGTTCTGCGGATTTAAGCAACAACAATAAGTGATCAATGACGGCACATTGCGGGTAGTTTTGACCAATCACGTTGCCTGTACATTGGCATGCGCATGAAAGGACTGATGTCATTGGCTTCAGCCGCTGTTGGCACAGAGCAGTATTGAATATAAGGCACATTGCTGCTCTGCGGATTTAAGCAGCAACAATTAGTGACCAATGACAGCGCACTACGTGTAATTTTGACCAATCACGTTGCGCGTACAATGGCATGCGCATGAAAGGTCTGATCTCATTGGCTACAGCGGTTTACGCAATGAACAGGCGCACTGGAGAGCTTAAGGAGAAGTTCACCCGAACGAGACCGCTAAAGTTTGGTAGATGCGTCGGTAGTGGCTCAGGTTCCTGATCTTTTAAGCAGTGAGGTTTACGTAGAGGAAGCAATACGCTACCAGAGAGCAACTTCGTTACTCAAGACGTACCCAGAGATGCCAATCAACTTTTTAAGGCTTCCTCCTGTCAATCACAGACAACCAAAATATGCATCTTGTTGATTCCCAAGACGGCTCAACGGGTAGCACTCAATACATCAGTCAGCAGTCCCGAGGTTTCTTTCCTCTTGGCATTAACCTCTGCGCTGGGAGCAAAGCTGAGTTTTAAGGAGGATCTGGAGTTCGAACATCTGGTTTTCACTGGCCTCTGTTTCCTCGTGAGACGGGGGCCGTCTTCGCTTTTTCTCAGCCGGATACCCCGCGACATCCCACAGGAGTGCAATAGGAAATAATATAAACTCGTTGGAAATTCGCTAGTAAAAATATATGGTTGTGATTTATGGCTTTATATTGGGGTCCGAGTACGTCGAAAGTCTAATTGCTTGTCCTGTGTTGACGGTTAGTTCCAGCGGGGCTCGTACATTGAACTCCCCGTCAGAAACGATGGTTTGGGCTAAGGGAAATGTTTATACAATATGACCGAGCGTTGTAACTGCAAGCCGCAGTAACTTTCTAAAATCTTTGAAGGCCTACACTTTTAAAGGCACATAAGATCATTTACATTTATCCTAAAAGTAAGGAATTATTAACAAAAAGAAATGTAGGTGATTTCCAACGATCAGTCGATGGGATGATTTTTGGAGTACAGAGTGCTATTGACGAAGTCATGTTTCGTGATCGAAAAGTTGTACGTGGTTTGTCCACTGTGTTTATCGAAAAGTGTAATATCCACTGAGCTGAAACTTCAACAGGTTGGGTTTTGAACATTCTTTTTGGGATGTTGAGTGGTGTTATTATTGGAAATGAACAAAATGCATGAAAACCATTCTCTTGGTTGATTTCACATGTTTTTGCACCATTTACGAATGGGCAGGCTTCAAGTATTAAACCGGTCACCAGGTAACCTGGCGTTTTCGAAACGACTGGCTTTGGCTTCGTCTTCGGCTTCATGACATTTTAGGCCCCGACTTCGGGGACTCCAGCTACATTTTAGTGCCTGTTATGCTTCAGGAACATTCAATCGGTTCATATGAAGACAAAAGTTGGAATATTTTCGTTTAGTTTGCCTCTCGGTGATTCAGAAGTAGGAGGCGAAGCCGAAGCCGAAGCCGAAGCCGAAGCAAAGGTTTCGAAAACCATATTGGGCACTCTTCGATACTTATTGCGTAGCAAGCACAGGCAAGTCACCGACGGCTGTTTTGTACCGGAAGAAGCACGTACCACATTACGCACGCACCAGAAGAGATCCGTTCCAAGCGCACGTCAATTGTAATAATTAGGAAGCTTAATAGCTGCCGTAGGGCACAGGCATTTGCTGTCGGCTTCCCTCAATTTTCAAGAGGGCTCCATTGAATTCAATTAACCTATTTTTCCAACGGAGCAGCTCTGTAGCAGTTGTTCAGGAGTCACCGTTATACAATTTGAGGGAGGTATTATATGCTACAGACGCCATTGCCTTCCTGTACTTCAATCTTTGATCTTTATGTCAAAAAATCTGGAGAGCTCACCTGGCCATTCCCAGCTGTACAATAAGTGAAGCTACTCACTGGTTTCCGATTTCTCCATTTGAATGTTGGGAGGGAACCAGTCTTAACCACTCCAACTGCTCACACTAATTTAAAAACAAAAAGAGTCGTCTGAAATTTTACCAAACTGTTTTATTCTAAACAGAAATTTTGTGTACAATATTTTGTTGCCATTTTAACTTTTTGGTTAAAAAAAGAAAGAAAAAATGAGTATAAGGTATAGATGTCAACTGAATTAGATATCTTTCTTTGCAAATCCGTTGTTTCTTGGAGTAGTAATATGGCGGACAAGTGACTTCTAGCAGCCAATCAGCTATTCAGATTTTTATAGAGATCGGTCGTAGTTATGAGCGAGTGAGGGCGCTCTTAACGACACCGTTTTGGGTACAAAAACTTCACAGAAGACAATAGGCAATACACGAAAAGAGAAAGATGTAAACCAAATTTAGAGAGATGTAAAGATGAAAAGAAATAAAGAAGGGAAAGAAAGAATCATAAATACGAAGCACCAAGGAAGCATTTCTTGTTAGAATGTCTGATCTCTCTTCTCCGAGTCAAAAGTTCATAAAATGATCTCATCCAGCCCCGGCCCCGGATGTGATTTGTTACGATATTATTAGCAACAATGTAGTCTCGCCACACACATATAAGGAAATGGGCTAGGGGAAATTAAAAGTGATATCATTTTTATCCCTAGTGTTACTCATAGCACTGTTGGGGAGATAAATTCACAAGAGTGGGTGTGAGTTGAGAAGGATGCATATATCCTTTTCCTTTTCAAAAGATAAATCTGAATTACAAATTAATTTATATATCACACATCAGTGACCTTTTAATTTCCCATTTTAGAAAGCGTGTATCCTTCCTCCTGAGAAAGTGTATTTTGTACGATTAGCTGATTTGTCGGTAGAGTCAGATACAATTAATGAAGATGGAAAGTGTGATTTCGGCAAGTTCCGTAGTGAAGAAAATCCTTTGGGAAGCCTTTGGCAAATCCAACAGTTTTTAAGCATTAAGTAACATTTACCGACAGCAAACAATGGTGTAATGTCAGCCAACAATACAACAAAGGAATTTTCAATGTTGGCTACTTTTGGCAGTGCTCATTTTTAATGTTGAACAGCTCTTTAGCACAGAGTTCGGACGTATGAACGCGGTAATCGTGATCTCCTGGGATTTTTTTGCCAAGTCCTCGAGGGACGAGCCATCGCTCATTTCTCGCAGAAGTCTGTAACTCTCCCTTGCTCGACTTTCCTGGTAGGACGATGCCTATTCATAACATCCATTTCCCTTAGTAAAAACATCACCCCTCCCCCCTTAACAAGTACACTACGACCCCTGACGACATGACTCATGTAGGCCTAAACGAATGATGCCTCTTTTTTCTCTCGAGGTCAAGAAAAGTTTAAGGTTTGTTTCCCTTTTCTATGCACCTTTCGTGATATCAAAGCTACATCAGCAAATTCTGCAATTACTGGGGATTAGGCAACGAAGCTGTGCCCTTTTTAAAGGCTGGTTGGGTGTTGAGAGGGCGCGTTTGCTGACGAATTGGTGACCCGGGCTTGCGCTTCCGAACGCCGGCTGACGAAAGTGTGAAAAACCCGCCCAGAGAGCCTCAGGCAAAATAAAGTTATTCCAATCGCGTCATACCCAAGAAAGGGTGAAAACTGCAACTACCCAAAAATGGGTTATTCTTTACCCAATTGTTTGGGTTACAATTTCTGTTAAATTTAACCCAACTTTTGGTCATATAGGCCTAAGACTAAATTAAATTTGGTCTTGAAAGGCCACAAATTTTGCTTGAATTTAACAGAAATTATAACCAAAACAATGTTAACCCAGGCAATTTTTCAGTGAAGGATAATTTGCTTTTCATGCATTTTTTTTCGTTTCTAATAATAACACCACTCAAAATCCAAAGAAGAATGGTCAAACCCTAACCTGTTGAAGATTCAGCTCAGTGGATATTACACTTTTCAAGAAAACAGTGAAAAACCGTGCTTCTTGCTAATGATCAAACTTTTGATAATTAAACACGACTTCGTCAACAGTACTCTTTAACCTATCTCAAAAATTAGTCAATTTTGACTGATCGTATGAGAAAACTCCTACATTTCTTGATTTCTTCTAAATGACAGCAAGCCAGACGGAATGGGGTGTTTAAAACCAGTAGGACCTACGATCTTTAATCCAAGTTAGCTTTTAAAATAATAATTCGGTAAGTTACTTTCAGGCTGAATACACATGATCTTTATCCCTTTAAGGTTAAAAAGAAAATCGTAGAACTAAAAGCAAGCATGACAGGTGTCTTGTTGGGAAATAAGAAGGTTTCACTCAGAAATACCCGAGGGGCCCGAGCTATATCGAACATGTCCGAGAGTCGACGAAAACGTATTCGGGAAAATTTCGGGCTTCATCACGTGCCTTGGCGCTCACCTGACCCAAGATTCGTCAGGATAGTCAGATTCGTTTGGTCTGAGAACCAGACTTCATGCGGATTGAACAACAACCCTTCTCCACATCCATGCCATGTATAGCCCGCACCGAACCGTAAATATAAGAACATCGAAACTTTCATACGACAAACTTCAGGAAGTTACTGCATGGTGGCAGCTGCTTCGCAAGGGAAAACATGGCTCAGCAACACCAACCAAGAATGTCATTGGGTGAAACTAATTGCGTTTGATTGGTGCCCGGCTAAAATTAGCATCGCAAAATTGCTGAGCAATCTGTTCATCACGTGCTTATGCAATTAGGCTATGGTCTTATCATTGGTGATTTTTGTATTCACAAAACACGTCTACTTCAACGAAATACCAGTCATGCCCAAATGGTTGCACAATTCAATATGCACATTGTTTATGCTGCTCTATGCCTTAAAGGCGTATAGAATCATTTGCATTTATCCTAAAAGTAACCTACCGAATTATTATCAAAAAGCTCACTTGGTTTAAAGATCGAACTGGTACTAAACACCCCGTGAAATTATTCCGTCTGGCTTGCTGTCATTTAGAAGAAATCAAGAAATGTAGGTGATTTCCAACAATCAGTCAATTGACTGATTTTAAAAAAAAACAGAGAGCTATGGACGAAATCGTGTTTCGTGATCAAAAGGTTGTGCATGGTTTTTCACACTTTCTCGAAATATGTTTTCTTGAATATGAGGAACAAGTCATCCAACTTCTTTTTAAAATATAAATGTCGATTTTGGTATGCTTTCCTTTGCAAGTTCTTCTCGATTCATCGAAGTGGGAAAACGTCCTATCGTGCATGTGTCATTGTATTTAATGGGTATTCATCAGTTCTTAGAACGGTAAATGATCAGTGGTGGACAGCTGAATTTTGTGATCTTAATATTAAAATAGACGTATAACCTGGGAATAGGGTATGCAAATTACGTGAAATTGTTACAGTTATACTAGTCAATAAAGTGTTCTTTATGCCTGTATTGTTGGTATGAAACGGAGCGAGTTACATATTTTTTTAAAAATATGTTTTCTGATTAGGTCACGTTCCTTTTGACTCACCCTGTGCATGTACGCCGATAGAGGGCAAAACCCTTTTATTAAGAACACACAATACGCTATTCCTTCTCCACACTCTGACTCACTCGTCCCTTGATCCTTCCGATCAAATCCCATCGAAAACATTACGACCAAGCCCTCAAGCCTCCATAGGACACCCCATCTGCGATGTATTATGACACAAACCATGCCTACGAGTGTCTGCAACACAGCCGTGTTTTCTCATGAATCCGCAACGGGAGGAAACGCGAGATTTTCCCCCCTCAAAGGAAACGGAGATGTAGCTCCCAACCCCTCCTCCCCGGAAACTTGATATGAGAATGTTTCTTTGTTAACTGGCGGTTTCCTTTCTCTCTCTCGTTTTTTTCCCGCCCAAAGTCTGGCCGATATTGTCAAGAGATATACATCTCAAGAGGGCCACTCGGTATAATAGTCCATTCAGACGGCAGAGAACATAAAGAGGAAGGGTTTAAATGGTGACAGACTTGTCCCGATCGGGGAAAAAATCTTTATTTTTGAAGGAATGGTTTGAGGGGAAAGGGAAAGTGAGTAAACCTTTCGAAGGAACTTGTAGATGGAGACCATACGGCGAAGCACATGGCTTAACATGTGTCTTCATGTTCTCTGATGTGATAACATCATTATGCGAAGTGACTGGGACTATAGTACATCTGCACGAATCATGCGTTTTGGAGATTCAAAAACTCGATACCGGTTCAACTTCTAGAATACTGACTTATAATGATTCATATAATCAGTAACAGTGAATGGTCTATTTTACCTTCCAATCCTCACTGTGAGTCAGTATGTTTATGCATAATAGGTGCGCAATGGCCAAATGTTAGTTTTGCAAACCCTGCATTGGTTTTAACCGGAAAGGGGGAAATGCACGTGCATGCCAATTTGAACGAATTACTGCCGGTTACATGCCTGTTCAACCGATACAGCGCCGGTTACATGCCTTTTCAACCGTTACAGCGCCGGTTACATGACGGTTTAACCGACACAGCGCCGGTTACATGCCTGTTCAACCGATACAGCGCCGGTTACATGCCTTTTCAACCGATACAGCGCCGGTTACATGCCTGTTCAACCGATACAGCGCCGGGTACATGCCTGGTCAACCTCCACAGTGCCGGTTACGTGCCGATTCAACTGATACAGCGTTGGTTATGGTTAAACCGACACAGCGCCGGTTACATGCCGATTCAACCGACGAAGTGCCGGTTACACAATATGCCGGTACATCTGACGTAAAAGCTGGTAACATCCCAGTTTAAACGAAACTGCACCGTGTACAATATGGCCAGTTCCAAAAAACAAAAAACATGTACAAGGTTAAGAGACTACAAGCAATGTTCATGCAACAGTCGTCGGATTATTATCCCCACACTTTTTTTTTAAGCAGCCGGTCTGCAACCTATTTCTGCTCATCCCGTCCTGTACCCTTCATCACCTGTTTCGAGTTCATCACCTGTTTTTGTTTTTCAAACGAACATTTCTGTTTGAATAATGTCCCCTCGTTTATTATCGCGGTGATGGAGGGGCTTTTAATGAGCGAGTCGGAATTCCGCGTCAGACCGATGAAGGTTCAGGAGTTAATTGGGGGAAGATCGAGCCTTATCAACGGGAAAGCGTCCCACCGTAAAGAGGAGCAATTTTCGACAAGCTCTAAAAAGTGGCGCATGGTCGTAAAGTTAACTTCGATGCTAATTGTCGAAAACATAGGTTGGGCCTACTCTTATCAGGAGACGTCTACGTAATGCGCCGTTAAAGGGCAGTTATAAAGTTGTTTTCTTGGTAGTAGTACGGAATCATATTCCTTGAAAGGCATCTGTAGTTTTACAAAGATCTAGTTAATTTTTAACACACCTACCATTCTAGGGGGTTTTACATCCCCTTCCGACACGGTTTTTGATAAAGCAGATTTCAATATTCATGAGCAAAACAGTGATTGTCATCTGATTAGGGTAGCCAGCGTGATGGAAATGTTCAATGATGAATATTCATCAAACGAATTTACATACAATGTTGACCACAGATACAACGCCTCCAACTACGAAAGCTCTTGAAAAAAGTCTTTTGTCCCACATTTTTTTCCCCGCAAAATTTATTTACAATTAAGCAACACACTTTTATTTGTTTGCAATTCAAAATGGACAAAAATGACAGGACATCAATTGGTCATGTAATTAAATATCACGAAAAAGTTAATGAAAAATTAGGCATATCCAAATAAGCGTTTATAAATACCCTTTATCCATGGCCAATGGCTTTAAGATAATACAAAAATAATCCATTTTAAGGCCAACCTGTTTATTACTCCAAGAAATAACAGACAATGTTTTCACCGCTCTCCGAATGATGAATCTTCTGAACACCTGCAAAGGAACAGGTTTTATGGGGAGTTTCCTGGATGGCACATTTACCGAGCAGGACTACTTCATTAGCGCCTCGGACGGCGAGGGGTCGGCAAGGACCGGACGGCTTCCTCTACTTGCAGCGTCACGCTAGAATGTCTGCCAGAGTATGTGAAATTAGGTATGGTGAAAAAGTGTGAAGGTGACATACCTCTGAATTTAACATTAAAACATGCTTTATTTTCCATGGCTCAAAACATCATGCAAACGGGAAATACTTTGCTTAATTAAAATCTTTTTGAAATTGCACAAAACATCTATCCCCAATGTCTAAGCCTTTTCCGGACGCTTGAGGGAGCTGTTGCTAATCTTGAGTATGTAATGTGCATTAGTAAAACTGTCTTGGGCCAAATATTGTGGGGAGTGTGGCCCAGTTGTTTTGGTTTGTTGCTCATGATCAGATGTCAGGGGTTCAAATCATGCTGCTGGTCTTATTATGTTGGGTCCTTGGGCAAGCCACTTCACCCCCACTTGCCTCCACCCAGGAGTATTAATGAGTACCGGCATTAGCTGGGGAGTAACCTGGAATAGACTGGCATTCCATCCAGGGGGAGTAGAAATATTCTCAGTCGTTTCATGCTACTGAAACCGCGCCAGAGATAAACGCCGGCCTGATGGGCCTCATTGGCTCGTGACAGACTTTACTTTGAAGATTCCAAAAAAGTCCCGCTCTACTCTCCACGCAGCACGCTGCAGCCTTCCTTAAGTAATTAGCCAAGGTTTGCCATTAATCTTGATGTGATCCGGGGAACAGAGTTCCGAGGAAAATTCGGTCATTTTGTCATCAGCGGCGCTGGCTAGGATGATGGACGGGGCCCGCACGCGTACCTCCCCCGACCAAAACACGGTCAACATTATATTTCTCGTGAATGTCGCATTTGGTAATGATGACAGATTTTGCAGGCAATTGCAACCGAGAGATGATGAACATCCTGTTGAGAGAGTTATGTCATGAACAATTGCGACAACTTATGTCTTCAACAGCTGGGTTTTTGCAAAAACATCTTAATTAAGATCGAGTATCTGATGTATGCTTATTTAAAGGGCGCCCTCCCGAATGTGTGACCGTCCCTCGGACGATCCAAGCTGTCGAAAGTTTCAGACGAGTTAAAATTGCCACTGGCAATGATAACTTCGTTCACTTCCAAAATTCAGAAGAAAAAACTACTGATACAGCTGTCGAATGTGTTGAACCACACACCACATTATTAAATC
The DNA here is from genome assembly GCF_015706575.1 of Patiria miniata. NCBI lineage: Eukaryota > Metazoa > Echinodermata > Asteroidea > Valvatida > Asterinidae > Patiria > Patiria miniata. The sequence goes on from NW_024037061.1 coordinate 3,481,853, forward strand.
TTAATTTACCATTTTTCATTTCGCAATGCCATTTCTTTGAAGGTGATATTTCCACAAGATAATCACCAATAGGCTAAATGTAGATCTAAATTCCAGCAAGTTTTGGGGAAAACGGGCTTTACTACAAATTTTATCAAAATATCTTGACGGTCCAAGCTCGCGGTTCTTTTCAGAGACAAGACCCTCAGAAAACCTGCAAGTGCACTGAACACAAAACTCAATCACAAAAGGGGCATGCAAATCACGATTTATTCGGTAGGCGATTTTGAAACTAACATTTTCTGCGGCTTGCATGTAACCCGTGGAGTTCTCGTTACGAGTAATGAAGGGAACAGTCTAGCTGTGGAGAATAGAAGCACAGCTTTTATACGACAAATCCCCGATCCAATACCGTTTTGGCGCGAACATGCTCTGTATTGAACGAAACACGTGGTGCCCCCACCAAAAACAAATCACATATAGGCCTACGTAGTGTTGGTCATTGTGTTTATACCACAATCTCAAGAATTCTTTTGAGATATCTAGGGGGATGTGTTAGGTAACAACAGTAGTCTAGGGTGTGTATAGGGTATAGTGAGATTTTTTTGGGGGGGGGTGAAAGATAATTTTTTTAGGGTTTGGTTTGGTTGAGATTTCGTATAATGTGATTTTTTTATGTGGTACAAACTTTGCCGGAGGGCAAACAATGAAAACATGAATACTTTGTCAACACAGAAAAACTTTAAAATAAATAACACGAACAAGATGGCTTTTTTCTTTGTAAAAACAACTTTACTACAAAAGATTCACGAAACTGACACGATCGGCAAGCTCCAATCGCCAATTCGCAGCCCTCCACAACGAGGGCGTAAATAAATGTACAAAATTCTTGGTCAGAATTTTCCAAGAAAAAATGCATAGTTTCAAATAATGTCGTCAAGAATGAGGTAATTAATATAAACATTTGTATTGCCTAGACGGGCTTCTACAGCCCATGCATAGTTGTTTCAAATATTTGAATTGTTCAAAGTTGCATAACATTTTCCCTAGCTGACTTAGCCAGGAACTATGACAAACACTTCTAAAAATAGATTCAAAAACATTTTCCAGAAATATATTTTATGGAAATCTATAGTTTAAAATATACTATTATCATGATGGAGTTGGGGAAAAAAGTTAAGTATGAGATATATATACATGCGTACAGGTTTTCTATAACGATTTAAGGCACTGATTTTAAAATATTATATCAGACGACAATAGGGCCGATGACGCGAATCTTACTTGGGAACATATTTTGTGCAACTTTCTACTCCCCTTAAAAGTATACAAACTATCTGACATCTCTTTTCGGTTAATTTTACTGAAAAGTGAATTTTTTTTACATTTAAAATTTTCCATGTTTTTTTTTTGACAAATGAGGGCGCTGTTGCTGTGATGTCATTTCAGGAAGGCACTGTTCACTTTAGGTTTTTGGTTCAAATTGTGGACCCGAAATTAGGTCATTGATAACATTTGTGAGAAAAGTTTGCTCATTGGCTTACTGTTAATGTCATGTACTGAAACAACAAATCACCAACAAAAACACTTTGAAAAAGCTGTAACATTGATGTTTCTGCCTGAAATGACATCACACGTTTCATGAATATGGAAACTCCATGAGCATAAAAACACATAAGGCACCAAAATACCCTTAAAAACGGCAAAGTGAAAACTGAAAATAACTTTAAATGGGACACAAAGGTACATTTTCAAGGATTGCATTTAAAAAGATTACTTAACATGCACCCTTTAAATAAAAAGAATAATTTCAGCATCCCCTCACGAAAATTCTTCTTTTTCTTCCTTTCAATAAATTAATAAACTGGCATGGTATCAGAATTTCAAATAAAAACACAAACATTTCGTGAAAGGGATATCCTAAATGCCACAGGTTGCACATTGCTAAATACATTGTTCACTTTGTCATTGCCACTCGAATATTACAGTAATGGTGGCAGCCTAGCTATTGTGGTATAATTAACAATGGACCGTTCCAGTAAGCTCCGCCCAGTGCGCACGTGGGCAAATTAACACGTGCTCCTCTCCAATGCCACGCTGCATTGTCCTTCCGCGCGCATCATACGCGCGTGCACGCATGTCGGACTTTAGCGCACGCACGTCGGACATAAATCACGGCTGTGATTGGTCAGAACACCATGGGGCGGTGCTTACTGGATCGGTCCATTGTCGACTGCTGTGGTGTGGGATATGGCGTTTTTAACCCCCGAGGGGCGCATGCGCCCAACTCAGTGTAAATGTATAAAGTAAACAGTCATTTTTTTTACAGACTGGACAAGTGGCGGTTTTAGACCAATGAAACAATATCACATGATATAGCAATGCGGTTTTGTACATTCTCATCATAAGGTCAATGTGTGGCTTTATGTGATATGTATAATTTGCATAAATGTGGCAAACCAGCGTGGTCTTTAATTTTTAATATGAAATAAGTGTAAAAAATATAATTTCCGTGGTATCAAAAATTTAGCAGGCACGTCTTTGCTGAATTACCTGAGCTTTTGGGGGTTTATAAATCCACACAATTTATGTAATTGGAGTTGTCCAACTTTTAAGGTAGTGCCAGTATCAGAACTCCAGTGGTACCACTTATGATAATTTATGTTTTAAATAATGAAAGGTTTGCGGAAACAACATGTGCGAATAATTTCTCAACTAAGAGAATGGTTATGAAAAGAACCAGAGGTATAAACTCCACGTTCCGGTCAGTATGCTCCGACAGTCTTCAGGAGAGAGCATACTGACCGGAACGTCGAGTTTATACCTCTGGTTCTTTTCAGAACCATTCTCTGAGTTGAGAAATTATTCGCACATGGTGTTTCCGCAAACCTTTCATTATTTAGTATCTCCACCATGCAAAGCCACAAATCTTACTTAATTTATGTTTTTCCTTTGAATCGTTGCAAGACACTTAGGTTCTCGTTCTCTTTTTCCCTTAAATTAAAATTATCTCAACGATAAACTCAAGGAAAAATAGTCAATGAAAAGGAGCAGCGACGACGTGGATTCGAACCAGGGATCTTTGTATCCATAGCTCATCTCGCTATCCACTAGGCTACTGTGTGGTAGCTCGACGACAATCGTTCTTAAAAATGCGTTAATGTAATGGTTTGACTAAATACAGTCGAGTCTCGTTAATACAAACTCGTTCGGACCTAGCCAAATTGTTTGTTATATCAGAATTTTGTATTAAGAGGAACATCAGTCCCATTCATTGTGCACATAAATGCACAGTCGGGACTAAGGCTTTATGTTTGTTATAACCAGAATTTTGTATTAACAGAGTTTGTACTAACGGGATTCGTAACAACAATGCTCTTGATATCATTGTTCTGTTCTCATGAATAAACATACTGGCCCATTGACGTAAGAATAAATGAGCATATAAAGTGGTACCACAGGGGCTGCGATACTGGAGCTACCAACTTTTAATCCGCGAGAGGCACATAAGAGACACAAGAACATGAAGAATACACAAAAACAGCACCATTGAAAACATACAAAAATAAAGAATTGGTGAACTTCATGCATAGTCCGTATCAAATGGGTAAAACAATGCACACATTTGAAAATAATGCTGGTTTATGTACGCGAACAACAATTCTAAAAAAGCACACTGAACGTTTCAACTACAAAAGCATTTCAATATGTAAATATGCAGCAAACACGTGGCCGATGGCTTTGGTAAATGATCACAAAATTACCTACTATAGATCTCATAATCACTTTTTTGTCTTTTTAAAATTTTCCCTAAGTTCAAAGTAACGGAGAAAAAGTCATACTTAAGGCCAAAAAACAATGTTTTTGGTTTCTGGTATGGAGCTTGCTCAAAAAGCGGTGCGGCGATGCGGCTTTTTTTTTTTACCGTTTTTTCTTCTTCAAATGTCAGCCGATGACTGCAAATGATGCCCGACTAAACATAGTGCAAATATATTGGAGTCCAGAGAGGCCACATAAAGCTTATTCTCGACCATAACCCAATCTAAAAACACGTTAAAATTGTGCAGCAGCAGGATTCCAGTCAAACCAGTGAGTTTGGCGGTTTTGAGACATCATCTTTCATTGAAAAAAACTTGCTCATGTTGCCGATGTGCATTGCTACGGCGACGCGCAGAGACTTTTTTTTTGGCCTAATCGTAAAAGCAGCGTTTGTATGCAGGAGTTGGAAGCGGATTAACTTTTGGCATTAACGATGCATTCCCTGTGATTATTTTCAAGTTTCATCAACAAAAATGTGTAACTTGTAACGGGCTTTGCAGCCAATCCATATATGATTGTTTTTTTTTCTTCGCAATATCACCGGTTGCAAATTTCGTTCATCTCTTGATGCCGTAATACGCCATCTGCTTCTCCAACCTGTCCTTGATGAAGTGATAAAACTCGTATTCGTAGTACATGAGATGTTTCATGATGGTCGTTGCTTCTTCCGACGGCTTCTCCTTGAATTTTGTCGTTGTTGAGCCATTCTTCAACACCTGTTTTTCATCTAAAATAAAGAAAACAAAACGTTACCATCAGGTTTGTTAGTTGGCCATTTTTTGAGACTTCGTAAAAATGCATTCAAATGGGACATCAGGTTTTATTCAAGTTCAATGTGAAAGAGGAGACATTTCTAAATAATTCAACTTTGAATATAATATTAATACCAGAGTCTTATATACCGCACGTATCTACCAAAAATTAGGTACTCAAGGCACTAGAAATAATGTCTATTTTTTTAGTTTATGAGAAATATGAGACCCATTATGTTGCCTTATGCATACATGTATATAGTCTGGCGCCATCCCATTCAGCAGTTAACAATTTATGAAATACATTCAGGGAACTCAACAAAAATGGCCAACTACGGCTTTACGTCCCATCCGAAGGACGAAGCAATAATGGTAAAGTGCCTTGCTCAAGAGCACAAGCACCATGTTCCCACGGTCAGGATTCGAACCCATGTAGTACCATGGCACACGAGTTGAACACCGTAACCATTGGACCACAGCCCCCACCAATATACAAAGCAGTAACATTGTTTTAAAGTTTAAGAACAATTAAGCAAATAAGTAATCAACTGGGAAAAAAGGAAATTCAGACGAAACTCAAAGATAATCTGACCTTTAGTGAAAAAAATCTGACTTTTGAGGGGAAGGAATCTTGTATGGAGCAACGTTCCAGCTTCTTTCTTGATATGTACTGCAGTGACCATGTGACGACGGGGCCGTTCGCGACAATGAGCAGGGTACGACAGATCATGTGACCACGGTCACATGACAGGCTTTGGCGTTTGCGCATCATTTTGGATTGTATACTATCGTTTGATGGCACTTGAAAAAGTCACTTTTCCCATTTATTTAAAATACAATATAAGGTGACAGATGTTAGTTTTGACAATGATTTCTTAACAACACTTTGTAAACTCAAGTTTCTTCACAAAATCTTCGTGATGAGTAACTTAATGTTCCAACATGAAATTGCAAATTCATAATCCAAAAATTATCAAGGGCTTGATTCGAACAGTATATAACATAAATCATGGTTAAGCAGCACAGTAAACATCTAAATAAGTTAAACCAGACAGTCCTGTTCAGGACTACCATTACTTCCAAAAGGAGAAATGACCATTGTTGCACAAAAATAAAAATAAAAAAGAACCAAATATAGATTAAACGTTAAAGAAAGTAACACTACCCTCGCCCCAAATCCATTACATTCCTAGCAAATGATATTGAAGACCGTGGACAGATTGAAAAATCGTCACTTAATTTCAATTGGCTCTAACTCAATAAATATTTACACGATTGGAAAGATTTTATCGTCGGTGAAAAGCTAATGAACTTTACTCCACATATGATTCGATATTTGCGAGGTATTTTTTTTAAAAGCTGTGAAAAAGAGGGCACTTTGAGGGTAATTTTTTTTAGGCACCCTGTAGGTTTAGGGGTGTGAATGGGCTAAAATAAGGCCATATGAAAAAAAATGGGCGACAGACCATTATCATGTTGCGGCCATCTTGATTTTTTTCAACATTCAAATCAATGTAACCAAAGCGAGGCTTGAAGGAAAAATAGTCTGGTTCCATTTTGCATAAAAAGCATTATCATTCAGTACTGTTATTGGATACAGGGAACATAACTGAAATGGTGGCGGCATGCTAAAGGGCTATGACTTGCGGTAACACACATGCCTATAGGAAATGGCTTCGGCTACTCCCATAGGCGCGGGTGTACTTTAGAGCCACAGTCACGTCATTCCAACGCTGCCCACTCTGGCTACGACTTACCTGGTTTCAACAGCAGTTGGACGGCTCCCGTGAAGTATTGGGGCAGGACTTTCTCAAAGACTCTGAAACTGTTCTCCATGTCTTCAAGGATTCCGACAGCTACGAAGTGTTTCTCTACGTTCTCCTTGGCTCGGTCCAAGGCCCACTGAGTTGGTTCTCTGTTGTTGGGGGGGGGGGGCAAGAATGATGGGGGAATAGACGGCAGAAAAAGTGAGTAAACCAAAAAGGGTTTGGGTGGAATTTGCCTCTTGTACATTTTTTTCTGATATCAACATACGATTGTTTCATTTATGCCGAGCTTTTAGTTTTTATAATAATCATAATAATAAAAATTTGGGAGGCTAATCATCTTTACTCGCAGCTGGTATGCTGAATTGCGAAGGACGCGGCTACAACGTGGTTGGGCTGCTGGCACGTACAGGCGCCTATGGCTGCCGGCCACATCGACCCATATATGACCACGGAGCACAGCCCGAGATTTTTCCGGAGGGAGGAAAACCGGAGGGCCAAGAGAAAAACCCTCGTGGCACAGGAGAGAACCAACGCACAACTGTACTCATACTCATACTTTTAAATTGATTACTTGCAGTGCTTTGAAACCAATTCTATAAAAAATTGGATGATAGAGTCAAACAATTCAAGTGATGTGCAGAATTTAAACAAAAATTAATTAATTAATCGTGTACAAGAAAATTTGTTTATTTACATTGTTCTTGACACAACACTAATACGCCGTAGAAGTGTGACGTCAAGCAGAGTCATCACCAACAGTAATGTGTCCAAATAATGTCTCGTCCGTCATTTTTACCATAGGATTTGGACAGACGATTTTGGTGAACATTTTCTAGTTTCTCAGAGATTTAGAATAAATAAGACTGGAAAAAGGTAACGTGCTTCGTAACTGACTACAGTTATCACTCAGAACGTGATGGATTCCGACATGTTTTTTTCTAACAGATGAAAAATTGATGAAAAAGTGGGTACCATGCGCATCGCTACGTAAGACCAGGTTTGTGTGGAAACATCACGTGACCTCAGCGGTGTATGACATAACCACTTCTACGTAGTAGACCCTTGTTTTGTCTCCAGACAAGAAACCTGAAAGTATCTTACCGGCATTTTTTCAGTTGACCACAGAAGAACGGAATGATGTAGATTATGCCAGAAGTAATGCACTCTTTGTGGCCGTTGACGATACAATCTGTAACAGACTACAGCAAACAAAACACACCAATATTGACAAAATATTATTCTATTCACGGGTCGGCCATATTGAATGGAAAGCAGGGAAAACATTTCATTTTTGGAACTTGCGAGTAAGAAATGAAAGCAATGAAATGTAGTTCATTACAAATTAACACCAGTCTGCTCTGATGAATAAGTTAAAACTTGTGATTAAACAAACCCTAATGTTTTAATAGCCACATTTCAGCAAAAAAATATTGGAAGTGTGGCTTAGAACGCACTTAAATTGTCTGGCACTATGTCATTCAACATTTTACAATTTATAAAAGAGATTAAAGGAACACGATCAAAAATGGTTTCCTTGGAGAATAAGACGCTTTTGCGTCATTCTCAAAGAGCTACGCAGCATCACAGAGCTGCGATGCAATCGTTAGTTATGATGAGTTTCATGAAATCCAGTGCCGGCCATGGAGAGAAACAATTGTAGTAAAGTGGCATGCTCAGGGACACAGAATCAATCCCCTGATTGGGATGAAATCTGCAATTTCAGACAATCAGATTAAATTTCACGATCCAAGCTGAGGTTCAAACACCCACTCTGTACCTAATTTGACCTATAGTGTCCTGAATTGCAGTAAAGTGGAATGCTTATGGACACCAAAACCATAATCCCCAAGCCGGGAGGACAACCCCACATTACAATACAATTTCTCACTTCAAGCACTCTGACAAAAACTCACTCTGTCTCTGGTCTCATTTGACCCCTTATATTTCCGGATGCTCCGCCCATCGCCGAAGCGTTTAAAGTAGTAATTCGACACAAATCGGGCCAGGGGATCCCTTATTATGTTGATGTACATCGGCTGCTTGGCGTTAAATCTATCAAGAAGAGAAAAGAAAAACAGAATGTGAGCAGATCCCACAAAGTCTTTTTTTACTCGCTCATTTTTCACGAGCCATTCAACAAAGACACCCACAAAATAGGGTATCCACAACATAGGGCTGGATAGCTCAGTTGGTAGAGCACCGGAACGTTAATCTGGAGGTCGCAGGTCCAAACATTGTTCCTGTCAATTTCTTTGGTTTAACTGATTGAACAGAAAAAGAACACAAAAATTGCACTCACTCAGTGAAGTCAACAAAATGAAGGTGCCGCTGAAAAAGGTAAGGCGTCTTCACTTTTTCCAAAATCCTCACGATACCACCCTGCATAGAAACGACAAAAAAGAGGGTCTTTCAAGAAAGTGTGGCCTGTTTCTATATTGCCAGGAAAAAAGCATGTGAAAAAAAATAAATGTATATTTTGGCACAATTGGGGGGAAAGTCACAAAAAAACATCAGGAATACATCCTTAATTATTCCCTTTTCAATTACAGTTTTGAATAAACGACAGATTTTATTTGAAGTGGTAAAAGTGATTGACCTAATTTTAGGGCTGTCCCAAATATACCAACATTTTTTAATATTTGATCATTAACCGAATATTTAAAATAGCGTTTTGCTGTTTTTGATTGCTCGAAAACCTAAAAAATACACACAGTATACATGTACACACAGGGTGCCACTTTTTTGGTCGACGTTAAGTTTTTGGGTGTACGGTGGTTCATCGCTCCTGTCCTTTTAGCTGGTTAAAGCCATGAGCAGACCGATACGTGCAATTTTTGACTGGAACAGCCTTTAATCACAAGCATGACAAGTCGGCCATATTAAATTGAAAGCGAGGTAAAATCTTCATTTTCTGAACTTGCAAACAGAAATGACAGTAATGAAATAAAGTTAATTACAAATAAATACCAGTCCGCTCTGACAAATATTTTAGAATTTGCGATTAAGTAAACGCTTATGTTTTAAGCCACATTTAAAATTTTTTTTAAAATGAGGCTTGGAAAGCATAAATAGTCTGGCACCATCCCATATAACAGTTTACAAGGCCTATTTAGACATACGTGATTTTGTCTCAACGACTACATGTATGTCGCGCGCCAAGGCAATGTCACACACACGCGTTTGAACGAACAAATATGCGATATGTTGCACGATGTTTGAAACCAGCCCAACAAGTCGCACGACTTTGTCGCGTAAATGTAAACGCGCTCATTGATCTGTGCGTATATATAGAAACGCGTAACATTATCGGGCGACAAAATCAAATAAAATTCAGGGAACACGATCAAAAATAGCTTCCTCCTGAATAAGGTCTATGGCTCGCAGTTGCAGCTGGCAGATTCCAATATCTGAATATTCGGTCAAACGTAGTTTCGAGTAATCAAGTACTAAATTATTCAGATATAGACAGCCCTAATTTCCACTCACCTGCCAGGATGTGCTAAGGTGGGTCTGATTGTACACCAGTGAAGAGATCAGGTGGAAGTTGTTCATGTCCGACAGTTTCTGCAGGATACTGATGACGGTCCGACTGCCGCATTTCCCGACGCGGTTGAAAATCAGAGCGTCCTCTTTCTGTGTGCGAAAGACTTTGAAAGATGATCATAGCAGCCTGCGTGGGGGGGGGGGGGGAGAGGGAGAAAATTTGGGGGGGGGGGTGAATCTGCAGCCTGTAAATGTACGTTATTCTGATGCCATGGCCTAGCAATTTTTAGCAGCAGCATAGCAGTTGAAAAGTTCAACAAATCATTATGTCTATCAATTAGTTAGTTGGTAGCAAACGTTGGCACTGTCTATGCTCCTACATATTTTGACCGATTTCAACCAAACTTTGTCAAAATGTACATGTACGTTATTCTGATGCCATGGCCTAGCCAGTTTTAGCTGCGGGATAGCAGTTAAAAGCTCAACCAATCATGATGTTTCTCCATTAGTTATTTAGTAACAAACGTTGACATGTGTCTATCGCTGCTACATATTTTGATTGATTTCAACCAAACTTTTAGTCAAAAATATCAGTAGCCCAGCCCCAACATGAAAAGTGTTTTAAGACTAGACAGCCCCGTCTTTATCAACCGTTTAAAACTGGTGATCACGTGACAGGCTCTCGACCAATAGGAATGGATACACTGTCTCAGGTATTTATGAATATTAATTATTAATATGCTTTAATTGAAATGAGCCAAAACATTGCATGTACATGTACTTAACACGAATGCCTCTTCTAACGCAGTAACAGGAGGGGGGGGGGGGCAAAATCGCCAAACACCGACCCCACCCCCGCCCCGGCAATCAGTCGGCTGAAAAAAATGGCTAGGAAAACATAATAAAAAAAGGGTCCCCAAAACAACATTACATATCACACATTACCTTCCATTCTCGATCGCCTTTCTGACGAAATGGCAGACGTGTCAACGCTTTGGGGTCTCGTTCGTTCCACTGATGGTCATTCCGTCTCGAAAAAGTTGGGGTATCAAGTGGAGATGGTACCATTTCCTTCCTTATCATGCCCTGAAGATAATTTTGTTGGTCGTCTTCGGGGTTCAGAACAATCCCTTTTGAAGGTACAGAGCCCCGCAACACATCAGATGGGGACGCGCGATTAGTCTGGCTCCTGGACGGAAGATTCATAACCCCTCTATGTTTCTCTGTTAGCGAGTCTAGTCTCTGCCTCTCTCCAATGATGTCGTTAGATGGTAACATTTTCCCTGGGGCAAAGTCCACGCCATCTGGCATGTTTTCTTCTTTGTCTGAGCCACCCAGAAGTTGCTGTGGTGGGGGCTGTTTTTCCGAGAGTATATCTGTAAAAAAAACAAAAAAAACAAGAACAATGAGTTTCTGTCCTATTTAGATGCACACCCGATGATCTTTAAAAAGTGGATTTGTTTTCCTCCTCACATAATTATTTTCAATTTATTTTTTTTTTTTACGGGAAAAACTACTTCATTCTGTATTTAGGCGTCTGCAACCCTCTGAAAAGGGCTTATGAAATTATTGTCTGGCAGCTCATAATTCAATTTTTTGGTGAATAAATAATTCAATATCTAAACGTCGATAGATCTGTTTTTAATCAATGTCTCATTCAAAAGTGAATATGTTTTATACTTCTAGATAAACAGCAATTGAAAAAAACAAATCTGATTTCTACTTCACTCACCCTTGTTTTTCCTCCTGCCATCTCGGGAGCGGAGCCAAGAATCCCCCGTATTCTTACGAGACTCCTCCCATGAATTGACCACTTGCTCGCGGGGATGGTAGGCCTGCGCGAAAACCCTGTGTCCGACCCACTGTCCGGTCACGTGGACAAGTACCAACGTCATGGCTGTCGCGATGACGAGCAGCGCGACTAGGACCGACTTACGCGACGGTACCGGTAGTCTGTTCAAGCAGCTGTGTTCCTCGTGGTCTGTCATGGTCTATTCTCGTTCTCTGCGCAGGTCTGTAGTTCATACACAGAAGAAGTTGCCCGTACGGTGCGGCCCTGTATGTAAAGAAAAGATTGCTGATAAATGTAAAAACATTTTACAGAGGTCCTACTAAACTGCGTCAACAAGCGTCAACAAGCGTCAACAAGCCTCAACGGTCGTCAACAAGCATCAACAAATTTTGTATATGCTTTTGAACATTAAAAGAAGCCTTATATGGTAGAAAAAGCGTGAAATGTACGACGAGTTTGTCGAGTTTGGGGTGGCCACCATTTTGTTTACGTGAAGCTAGCCGTACTAGGCATGCGTGAAGTGTACATTGCCTTCCAAACAAGATGGCGGCCAACACTAATCGACAAACTCGTCGTACATTTCGCGTTAAAAAAAACAAGTTTTTAAATAATTTTAACTTTAATTGATGCAGAAGATGGTCTTTATTGCTTTTTCTACCATATAAAGCTACTTTTAATGTTCAAATGCATATACAAAATTTGTTAATGCTTGTTGACGACCCTTGACACTTGTTGACGCAGTTTAGTAGGACCCTTTTACAGCATGTACCATACAAATTCTACCCAAACACACAATGTCAATCTTAGCACCACTTTTTCACTGTAAAAGCTCAGTGATGGTCAATCTTTGCAAATATGTTGAAAAAATGAGTGAGTTTTGTTTATTGACAAATTATTCGTTTACTTTTCTGCATTTATTTATTCTTCATTGTCTTTTTTCTTAGCAGAAAGCATACAGTGCCTATATATTTCCAAGGTTTCATAATTTTTTTTATGATGAATAATTTATACTGCCCTGTGCATTTAACCACACGTTGTCAGATATTTTCTCATAAAACTGGTTTTAATATCACACGTCATGTTTTTTAATGTATACTTCTGCCCTTTTTATTGTAAACATAATTACTTATTGATAAATGCTTTTAAAGTATAGCTTTGTTCTAACAACCAGATGTGGCTAGCACTGCTCCAAGCCCATCTGGAAGTAGTGTCCTATATTGTTGTCGTTTGTGATGGCTGAATAATAATAATTATAATAAATAATAATAATATTTTTTTTCCCAACTAAAAAACTTGTTTCACTATTTCCAAAGCACATAGGCCTACTCCAAATAACTTTAGTCATTTTGTAGTTCCGGACTGTTTCTAGTTCCGGATTGCTTCAAATAAAAACCAACCTACTTTTGAATTGGTCTCCAATATTATTTTTTCAGACGAAGTGCATTTTTGAAAAGGAAAATTTAAGCTTCTTGACACACAACGATCTAGCCTATTCGATAAAATCTGTAGAAAAGGAATTTTGGCCAGATTTCCGAATCGCACTTTGACATGTTTGGACGGTTCGTAGTAAATCACGGGAGCCGCGAATCGACAATGAATTTTCTCCTCGGTACATCACTCAGACGATGTGATTTCGTTTTGTTCGTACTCTAAGTCTATAACTCAACAGTCGTATACTATAATCCATAAACTCTTGCATTGCATGTATCATGTTTGCTGAATCAAAATTTATTAAGGGAACAAATGTTGCAACCCGACGCCACTTCCTAACAAAAGTAACTAACAAAATTGGAAATGTATCTCACTCAGTCATGACAGTCCCAGATTCATGTCTTATCATTTTTGCAATGAATGGCCTTCATTGTGAAGATAATATGAAGAAAAAAGTGTGCCACCCATATGAGGTTCGCTGACTCGGCACAATGAAGAATAAATGGAGGAATTCCTCCACAAACCATAAACAAACAAACTACAAAGCAACCTTCACAAACAAAGAGGCAAAACAAATCTCTTCTCCCGTAAAGTTCCCATCAAAAGATGCCCCCCAAATTTTCTCCCATTGTTCTTACCACTCATGGCCAACGTGACGGTTGTTTGCCACACTCAAATCACGACGAATCCGCGGCCATTTCTTGACAAAAGTCCTCAAAACCAGCCACGTCTCCGTCTTGAACTTCACAAACTTGTCGAAACTTTCACTTAGTTTGGTGTTCGACTACAACTTAAAATCCATACAGCAAAAGGCGGCACTGCGGCAAAGCGCAGCATATTAGGGTCGCAAATCTCCTTTAAATGCATGGTTTTTATTTGCAACTGGGCTTGAAGAAATAGACTTGTTCCTGTCGCCTCGAATGACAAAAAATACTCGACTGAAGGGGTGGGGCTACCGGGGGGGGGGGGGATTAACACTATTTAATTAAACAATAATGAAATGAAAGATATTTTGAAGTAATTTACTTTATTTCATTAAAATGTATTCAAATCACATTCAATATAAAGTTACAAATGGTTGCAAGATATTGAAAAATGCCTGTTTAGTAAGGTCACAAAAACAAAGCCTTTTAGAAAACATCAATTTAAAAAAACCTGCATTTTTACAAGAGGATAAAAGTTTACTGAGGAATGACTAGGAAACATGGTTTTTATGCATTTAAATTTCAGACACAGGTAATCTGTTCCCAAGGTTTGTTACTCGTGATCAGAGGGTCAGGGGTTCGAATCCAGCCGCTGGCCATATGTTGTGTTCTTGGGCAAGCCACTTTACTCCCACTTGCCTCTCTCCACCCAGGAGTATAAATGGGTACCAGCATTAGCTGGGGAGTAACCTGCGAAGGAGGAAATAGGCATTTTTTTAGTCATTTAATGCCAAGGAAACCAGAGATAAACGCCGGGCTGATGAACGATATTTGCTTGTGACAGACGTTTTATCGAACGGAACTTCCCCAAGTGGAAATGCTAAAGAGAAACCGTGGTTAAAACCCCAACTATAATCTTGGTCAGTTCCACATCCACTATTTACTGGTGACATCACTTCCTGAAAAGGTCACAAGCACTTCCTGTAAAGGTCACAAGCAAGCTTCCTTATCAACGGTTGATAATTCTTGCATGGCACATACAGTAGCTAGTATACAAAATAACGACTGCTTTGGCTGACACAATACAACCCCCCCCCCAAAGGAACACAGCAATACTTGAACAGTGAATACCATGTGATGTACTCTCAGCCAATCAAAACACAGAATCTGTAGTTTAGGAGTTACAATGTATATGGCACAAAATACTCAACATATGACAAATTTTCCACGTTAGACCCTGTACTGCCCCAACATGCCCTGCCTGTTACTCCTTATACCGGCCCAATTTAAACACTCTGTAGCTTTATGGACTGGGAAGGGAATAAATGCAGTACAGTGTAATACAATGTAATACAATGTAATACAATGTAATACAATGTAATACAATGTAGTACAATGTAATACAATGTAGTACAAAGTAATATGGATGATTTTTACTCTTCAAACTCCAAGCATAAGATGGCACACTGGCGAATCTGATCCAGCACACTGGCGAATCTATTTTTCACACATCATGTTTTTCACTCTTCAAAGCTAGAAAAACTAAACTTACAAAGGGTTGATCAAATGAAATTAACAACTACCTCCTGTCACGATACCTGTCCCTATCTCTGTCCCTCTCCCTACCCCTGTCCCTCACCCTGTCTCTCTCATCATCTCTCCTGTGTCTGTCACCATCCGTGTGTCTGTCTGCACCCCAGTCCCTTCCCCTACCTCTGTCCCAATCATCTCTCCCCCGATCATCTCTTCCCTTATCCCGTCCCTTGTCCCTGTGCGAGTCTTTCCCCCTTCCATCTCTGTCGTCCCTTCTGTCATCCCTTCTGTCACTCCGACTTGTCTCCCCTCGGTCTCTGTCCCTGTTTCTCTCCCTGTGTCTGTCCCTGTGTGTATCGTCCTCACTTGAGCTGTCATGCTTTCTGCGTTTTTCCTTCTTTCGGCGTCTGCTACCTTCGCTGCTTGAGCTGCTGTCCCTGTGTTTCTTTTGCTTTGCCTAAAATTTCAGCAAATAAACAAATCAGGGGTTAAAGGGAATATACAACATTTGCTTTTGCTATAATTTTCAGAAATTGGAGGAATAGTATGTTAAAGCAAATATTGTTACACTGACTTGTTTTGAAAACCAATCATGTTCTTGTAGTCTGGTTCCCTAACCCCACTTAAGGTGAAACAAAGCAATTTATAGACATTGAGGAATTATTAGGTCAGAAAATCAGTCTAGCTAACTTGTACCTCTTCACGGGTGTGTAATCTATTGCAAAGAAAATGTGGAACAACTAAATATGAACACTTAGGAGCACTTTTTGAAAAAAAGCCAGTTTCCCCAACGCTGGTCAGCCGACCAGCATTGGAAATTGATACAAAAATACCACTTTACTTAAAAATGTCAGCACACCAGGAGCCATGATTGTACGGGATGCTTTAGACTGTCATTCCATAACAGTCCAGTAAAGAATTTCATGGTAATTTGATCATTTTGTTTTTTGATGTTTGCAAATGTTGTATCTTCCCTTTAATTTTTAAAAGATACTAGGGCCCAATTCCACGGCTGTGCTTACTATCCACTGAGATGAAACTTCAACAGGTTAGGTTTTGAACATTCTGTTATGGATTTTGAGTGGTGTTATTATTGGATATGAACAAAATGCAGGAAAAGCAAATGATCATATAAGGGGAAAGCTGGGACCATTCAGAACAACCTTTGATTTTCTGCTGGACCTGCCACTTCTGCCGTCACTAGAATCTTCGCTGGAATCCTGACGTCTCTTACGCGAGCCTGATGCATGATGGGAAGGGGCCTCCATGTCGTCCCCTTCTAGAACGAGGTCATATTTGGTCCTGCATTCACAAGTATAAAGGATAAATACATGACTGTCACCATGAAATGAATATTAAAGGGAATAAACACCATTTGCTTTTGCTGTAATTTTCAGAAATGGATGAAGGGGGGGGGGGTAGTATTTCGTAGCAAATATTGTTACACTGATCTTCTTAAAAAATTTTTTACAGATGATGAAAAAAACCAAGAACTAAATGCTGTTCTTGAAGTCTGGTTGCCTGACCGTACTTCAAACTAAACAGAGCAATTTACAGTTGTCGGGGAATTGTCAGGGTCAGGGAACCACACTAGCTGGCTTGCACCTGTGCACGGATGTGTAACCGATTGCAAACAAATTGTGGACTAACTAACTTTGGTATTAAATCAGTTTTTTTTCCAACGCTGGCCAGCCGACCATCATTACTATTACTATGTTAGAGTCATTAGAAATACTAAACTGAGCTCTCCAGAGACCTCGTAAATATCCATATTGGAAAGGACTTGTTTTTGAAGTCGGCCTTCTCTTCACAGACCACCTTTCAGGTTTGTTGAGATTGATGACTGAACTCACAGTGAACCTAACCAAAATGGCACACACATGGACACACACATGTTTACGTTACATACCAAGTGTGGACATTCCCTTGGTTTCGTGTAGTTAAGAAAAACCTCTGAAACAAAAATTACTTTTCTCTCACCGTGAAAACTCTTTCAACCCAATTTTTTTTCTATGATCCCCTTAAGTGTTTTTCTTTATTTTGCAACAGATAAACCTAACCCCAGAATGCCTCTAAACCTGTTTTCCAGAAATGGGGAAACACTGTGTGGACTTGCCCAAGTCCACACAACGTCTCCTCTACCTGCTTTATGTGGACCTCTTTTGTTCGGAAGTCCACACAGTGAATGTAATGCCTACCCACAGCAGGAATACGCGATCGCAACATCCCCCTATCTGGCTTGAAAGCCAGGTGGATAAAAATCAAAGGCTGTCTATAAAGATTACACTGACTTACCCATGTTGTCTGGATTTGTCCTTCAATTCAAATTTGGGCTTCTTGTCCGAGCTACCCTGTGGGATCTCCATGGGACCTGTCAAAACAAAAAAGAAATTTTCCTATTTTTGAGTCTTGCACTTTAAAGACATACATGTAATTAGCACTGTATACGTAGTGCCGTCTTAGATCTTGGGAGAAAAAAGTATTCATAAACTTACTCGTGTACAAAAACTGATATTAAAATTTACATCTCCCGACACAAAATTCCATTGCTTAAAAAACACAAACCTCCTATGTACACACACAAAATCTCACAGTTTGCCATTTGCAAAAAAATTGACAGTAACTTAACCACTTCAAGCCGAGATTTTTTTTGCCGAAAATTCCGATTTTTGCAAAGGCAAAATTTTCCAGCCAACTTCTGATATACAGCTAAACGCCACAAATACTGATTCGCAAGAGTTATTTCAACAATATTTGTATGAGGTTTCCTGCCGAAACCTCATATGTTTCAATACTCCGGGGTGTACACTGGAGCGTAAATTGTACAACAATTGGCTGTGCACAACGGCCAATTCAAGATCAACACATGGTCCGCCTCCACAGACTTCACGGACTTTGCGTGTGTGTGTACAAAAGGCACGAGGGATTAGCGTGTTTAGACATCACCCGGAGGCGAGTCGAGGCAATCTTGACATCTTAACCCGTCAGCTGTGCCTGTGTATAAAAACAGCAAGTGCTGAATAACAAAACGAACTACTAATTTAAATTCCTACGGTGTGTCTTAAGAAGCACCGTTGGAAAGGCCTTCTTTTGTCTTACTTCAAAATGACAGCTTGCCAGAAAGAATAACTTCACAGGGAGTTTAGTCCTCTTACTGTCTTTCAACCAAGTATGTTTTTCAACAATAATTACGCCAGTTACTTTTCGGATAGCTGCAAATGATGGCCTATAGCTTTAAGTAGTTGGGAATATTTTTTCTACTCTGTGACTCAGTCAGTCAGTATAAAGCAAACCAAAACTCGGCTTGCCCTTTTGGTCGAGAAAAAATCACGCCATGAAACAATTCCAAACAACCAGGTTTCTGACCTTTTCCCTTGAAGTTGACCTTTGCTACCGACTGGCTGAAGTCCACGTGTATCCGCCGGTCGTCAATGAGTACGTTGTCCATCTTGAAGAAGGCATTTTCACAGTCTTCCTCCTTTCGAAATAATAACAAACCAAAGTTTAAAAACAGTCAAGAGTATTATGAACCCCATGAGAGTCCCCTCTGCAGTAAAAAAAAAACACTGCAAAATATTAAACTCATATGTAACCGGCTCCACAAAAAAGGGTATTAAGTCGCGCTGAACATTATTGTGTAAAGGCCCACTCAACATTGAGAGGGTGAACATTTTGTCAAAATGTGATTTTCATTTTTTCTCATAATAATAATAATAATAATAATAATAAGCAAAGATTTAGCGCCCAATCCATCGAAAAAAAACAACAATGCTCCAGATGACATCTTTCATACCTACAGTTTCAGGTTTCATTCACAGAAATGTTGATTTTGAAGAACAAAGTGGAAAAAACAACCATTTTGTGTGCAACGTTCTGTTGTTCTACAACAAAGCCAGCTATTTCAAAGCTTGTTTTCTCATTTGTGTAATTTGAACTAGTAAGTAATTAATATGCAAATACATCATATCTCCAGAACAGGAGGGACTATGGAGCTCTATTATATACCAAATGAAAGCTTACATTGTGGGCTTTCTAACCATGTATACAACTCAATTTGACTTTTTTTGCGACATAATACCCTTTTTTGTGGAGCCTGTCACATATTTCCATGCAGTTTTTTCGTTTCCAATAATAACACCACTCAAATCCACAGAAAAATGTTCAAAACCTAACCTGTTGAAGTTTCAGCTCAGTGGATATTACCTTTTTCAAGAAAACAGTGAAAAACCAAGCACAACCCTTTTGATCAAAAAAAAAATCAGTCGATTGACTGATCGTTGGAAATCACCTACATTGCTTGATTTCTTCTAAATGACAGCAAGCCAGACGGAATAATTTCACAGGGTGTTTAGTACCAGTACAATCTTTAATCCAAGTAAGGTTTTTGATAATAATTTGGTAGGTTACGTTTGGGATCAATGCAAATGATCCTTTATGCCTTTAAACAATTTACAATGATTGTCACTGACCCGCTCAAACTCAACAAACGCATACTGTAAGGACTCTTCTGTCTTCTGGTCTTTGATCACCTCACAACTGTCAAAATATAAAAAAACAGAACTTACATAAGGGAATAAATATGTGTTTGGTCGGTTTTAAAGAAGTCCGTTTAAAACCAGCTCAAAGGGCGTGGACGCTGATAACGGCCCAAGCGGAAGCAAGGGACATTATCGGCCAACTGAGGTTTAAAATGTACATGTGAGGTTTAAAATGTACATGTGAGGTTTGAAATGTACATGTGAGGTTTAAAATGTACATGTGAGGTTTTAAATGTACATGTGAGGTTTAAAATGTACATGTGAGGTTTTAAATGTACATGTGAGGTTTTAAATGTACATGTGAGGTTTAAAATGTACATGTGAGGTTTTAAATGTACATGTGAGGTTTAAAATGTACATGTGAGGTTTTAAATGTACTTGTGAGGTTTTAAATGTACTTGTGAGGTTTTAAATGTACATGTGAGGTTTTAAATGTACATGTGAGGTTTTAAATGTACATGTGAGGTTTTAAATGTACATGTGAGGTTTTAAATGTACATGTGAGGTTTTAAATGTACATGTGAGGTTTTAAATGTACAGGCGCAGGCCCCTGAGGTTTTTATATGTACAGTGGAATCTCGATAAGTCAAACCTCAGGGGAATTGGCTAAAATTAACTTAAGCAGTGTTTTCATTTATCCAATGGATTTTCTATTAAACAACAATTGACGGGAACAAGTTTTTACTTTGAGATAGAAGGGTTTTTGAGTTGGCAGGTTTTGACTTATTGAGATTTCACTGTACTTGTGATTGACCTGTGATTGACCTGTGATGACCTGTGATTGACTTGTCATTGGCTTGTAATTGATTTATGATTGTCTTGTGATGACCCATGAGGACTATAAGCCTTTGTACTGATGACGTCATGCTTTGTTTACTTCTTGTTTTATGTCTTGCGTTTTTCTATGGGGCTACTCAACGGTCGTCCCCACCAGGCTCCCATAAAAAAAGTACACGTGTAAAGAAAGTGTGACGACGTCATCAGTACAGAGGCTTATTCTCCACTAACTCCGTCCGTGGATGGCTTACCTATTGATTTGTCCGAATCTTGAGAAAATAACCTCTAGATCCTCAGAGGTGGTGACGGGATTCAGTTTACAAACAAAAAGCACATTTTCTGGCGGCTTGACGTCTGCGTCTGGCAGATCCCCAACCTTAACAGATGACATTTATTTTAAAAAAATCAACAACTTTTCATTAAAACTTTGAGATGATTTTTAACTAAGAAAAATAGCATGGCTTCTGACTTGCACCCCTTGAACAAAGACATTGACATATTGGGGAACCGCCAACATAGGGCTGGATAGCTCAGTTGGTAGAGCACTGAAATGGCAATCCGGAGGTCGCAGGTTTAAACCCCGCTCCAGTCAATTTCTTTGTTCAACTTTGATAAAATTAATAGTACTAACAAGGCGCATTTATATAATGATGAAAAATTCCTATCAATATTTGAGGTCACTGCGCTACATCATTATTACCCCTACTCATTGGGCCAATAACAAATTTCTTAGAACATCTCAGCTCCCTTGGGAGTATAGAATCACACAAACAAATACAAAATGGACTATTCCAACAAATGGACTATTCCAAAAAATGAACTATTCCAAAAAAAGGACTATGCCAAAAAATGGACTATTCCTGATTTGCTATAGAATCAAGCAAATATAAAAAATGGACTATTTCAAAAAATGGACTATTCCAAAAAATGAACTATTTCAATAAATGGACTTTTCCAAAAAATGGTTCATATTTTGGACTATTCCATACAAATGGACTATTCCAAAAAATAGTTCCTTTTTTTGGACTATTCCAAAAAATGGACTATTCCTGATTTTGCTATAAGCCCCACCCACCTCTGGTATGTGTACATTTCTCAAGCTACCATAGTCATGTGACCAAATGTCACAATCTTATTGGTCAATATGCACTGCTTGATTGACAGGCAGGGAGGGATCATTGTTTAATATTCACTATGCACATGCAACAGACACTGACCATTTCTAAGATTTGTGCCCTGGCCTTTGACTCCTGTTCTTTGGTCATTTCTTCGACTTGTTCGGCCGTTTTTCCTTCCGTGTCGTCAATATTCTCATCAGCTCCGATCCTGCCGCTCTAAAAAAATTTTAAAATAAAGTAAACACTACATAAACACTACATGCATTAAAAAAAACCTGCCAGATGCAACACAGTTGTAAACGTTCAAAACAAATAAGTCAAATCGTCACCGACACCACGAAGTGACCTTAACCCCCGTAAAGTGGAAAATGTGTTTCGAGATACAAGTGATTTAAGTTGACGATGTTTTGAAACGGTGATCTAAACATCGTTTTAGCCTCAAAATTCTCGTTTTTTTAACATTGTCTCAAAGCTGGGATCTTGAATGTCACGTTAATGTATGATTTTTATTGAAAACAAATAATATAAATGAGTTATCAAACTAATTAACCATAAGGTCACTTCGTGGAAACTCAAAATTTAGATTACGCTGTGTTCGCGTTTTCACGAAGTGACGCTAACCATGTGTATTAGCTAATGGGTTAGCGCTACTTCGTGAAAATGCCAGAAGTGAGTCGCGCATATCATGTGACCTTTGTGTCACTTCGTGAAAACGCAAAACCCGTTTTTGACGTGTAGTGTGCAGGCACTTTACGCGCGAAAGAATGGTATAGTACACTTCGTGAAAACGCATTTTCCGGTTTTGACCCATTAAGTTGCAAACGTTCATTAATGTTAATTAATGTTTTGACAAAACTAATTAACTATGTGCTTAGTAACTTCTTGAGGTGATAGATTATGTGTAATTAATCACAAATCAGGAAAAAAAATTTGAAATTGTAAAATATTGATTTTTCGATGTTAGTGTCACTTCGTGGTGACCGTGACGAAATGTGAACACGGCTTTAGAAGTAGCACTGTGAAAACTACGGACTTCTTCCTTTGGTTTATCATACCTCAAGTTGGTCTTTGGTTGGCTCTGGTGACCGGTCGGGGATTTCCAGTCCTGGCGGATCGTCAAACGGATCATCCAGGATCACTGTATGGCTAATCCTGTGATGAATCCAATCAGTCAATCAATAATAAGTTTAATCAATAATCAAATAATCCTTTGTCTCACATCTTCACATTATGCAACTGACCACCAAAACAAACTTGACTGGCGAATGTATACAACAATGACAGTTACTACAAGATATAAGTAAAACCATCCATGTTTGGTTTTATTATGGTGTTTTTTTTTTAATTTAAACAAATCTGAGAAATGCAAACTTCTAGACTTTCTGTGTCGAAATGGACCCAAGTTACTCAAGACTAGTGACACAGACTCACACTCAGATAAAGTGACTCGACTCAGACAAACTCAAACCAAGCTCGGACTGAACTTGGACTCAAACTTGAACCAAGTGACTTGGGACTTGTGCTTCAACGTGAACCGATAAATTGGGTACTCGGATTTTAAGTAAATTACTCCTAACTCATTCTCGAAACCAAGGGACTCGGGATTCGGACTCAAACTTTAACCAAGCGACTTTTGACTCAGACTTGACTCACATGACTCAAGACTCAGACCCAATGACTGTATCACAGTTTGTTGGTATTCAGATTAGGATTGGCTTTGTGAATTGGGTACTGGACTCGGGATTCAGACTAGAACTCAACCAAGTGACTTGTGACTCAGCCTTGATTTAAGTGACTCAAGACTCAGACTCAGACCCAATGATTGTATTACTGCAGTTTATTGGTACTCAGATTACAGAGTAACTTTGTTATTTTGGACTCGGACTTTAACTGACTCCTATACCCTCAGACTCAAAACCAAAGGACTCGAGACTGACTCAAACTCCAACCAAAAGAATTGTGACTCAGATTTGAACCAAGCGACTTGCGACTCACACTCAAATCAAGTTACTCAAAACTCAGACCAATGACCGCATTGCATTTTGTTGGTACTCAGATTTAGGAGTGACTTGGTTTAATTGGGTGCTGGACTTAGGATTCAGACTAGAACTCAAACTAAGCGACTTGTGACTCGGACTCGACTAAAGTGCCTCAAAACTCAGACTGAAAGACTGCTTCGTGGTTGTTTGGTTTGACTGACCTGATGTCTTGATAAGGCCTGTTTTCTTTGTCCACTAACGCCTCGTTGATCTTGGTCAGTACGTCTAGTCCCTCGCTGATCTCACCAAACACTGTGTGCTTGCCATCCAGGTAGTCTAGGTTCTCTGCCAGCGTGAAGAAAAACTGGCAAAAAAGAAAACGGACACTTTGTGAAACGATCAGAGTTGGATTAAAGTGACTCTCAGATGAAAATCTAATACAAATATTCAAATAATTTTAAAGTTAAATAAGAAATGTACTGGAGCGGGGTTTGAACCTGCGACTTCAGGACTGCCGGTCCGGTGCTCTACCAACTGAGCTATCCAGCCCTATGTTGGCAGTTCCCCCATTTTTGTCAATGTCCTGGTTCAAAAGGCGCTAGTCAGAAGCCATAAACCCTTTATGTCATGTGGCCAGGGATCACCCTCAAAGTTACGATGTTAGCAAAACTTGCAATGCAGGCAAACCTGAGCAAAGACAAAATGGGGAACCGCCAACATAGGGCTGGGTAGCTCAGTTGGTAGAGCACCAGAACGGCAATCCGGAGGTCACAGGTTCGAAACCCTGTTTCACTGCACAGTTAAAAAAAGAACCGCTACAATCTTCTGTATCGTTACTCTTCCTGTAATAAACTCACATACCTGAGATCCATGCATATTGTCTCCGTTGTTGACCATGGACACAGCGCCCGTTCTGGTGTGTTTGATGCGCGGCGCCGTCTCCATCTCGAAAAAGCGGGCTTGATCTCCATAAAGCTTACTGCAGAATCAGTATTGAAACAATCCAGTTTAACACCCAGTCCTTCTGATTTTGAAAATCACAGGTGTGTGGAAAACGCACACCTGGATTTTTCTAGGCGTGTGATTTTTCTAGGCGTGTGATTTTTCTAGGCGTGTGATTTTTCTAGGCGTGTGATTTTTCTAGGCGTGTGATTCTGTGGTCCAAGCTGGGACTGAACAATCTCCCATTTTTTTTCAAAATATTCATCTTGGTTTACAATAAAGCCATATTCTCTTCACCGACGTACTTTATTTTTCAAAAATTATGAAGTATAATTCTGCCGTAAATGTATGCCTGATTCAGGCGTGCGGTTTTTCGCACTTCTCGGGAAGCTTTTAGGCGTGTGATGGCGTGGGGGTGTGATCGCACGCCTCAAAACAGAAGGACTGGTATAATACCGGTTTAATTAACTTTTGTAAATCAACCTGCCACACATTTTTTTAAAATTAATTAATACGATCGTTTGCAAACACCGAAAATTTTTACAAAATAGCCCACACGATTGTGAGTAAATAATAGCGTGAAACATCCTTTGAAATCGTTGAGCCCGGTATGCTGACATCCTCAAGAAAAGAGGAAAAAGAGGAATTTTGCTTCAGAACTAACAAAAACAAAACAAAACTGCCAAAATATTTTGATATGGCCCACTTGATATTAAAGGGAATGTACATCATTGGGTTTTGCTGTAATTTTCAGAAAAGAACTATTTGAGGGGTTAGTATAATAGATCAAATATTGTTACACTGACATGTTTAAAGTTTTGTGTTCGAAAATGCTGGAAAAACCAAGAAAAACAAAAATATTCAAGTAGTCTGGTTTCCTGACTCCACTAAAGATGAAATGGATCAATTTATAGATGCCGAAAAATTGTAAAGTAAGGGAACCAGTCTAGCTGGCCTGCACCCGTTCATAACCAATAGCAAACAAAATTTGGCCTGAAAAAAAAAATGGTAAATTTGGAGCAGTAGTTGAAAAATAGTTAGGTTTTTCCAACGGTGGTCGGCCAACCACTGTTGGAAATGTATACAAAAATACCACTTTCTTGAAAATGACTTCACACAAGGTGCCATAATTTTACAGGATGCTTTAGACTGTCATTAACCAACATCCTAGTAAGGTATTTCGTAAAAACTTGGTAGTTTTATTTTTGGATGTTTGCAAATGTTGTATTTTCCCTTTAAGCAAATAAAAGTATGGAACATCCTGTGAAATTGTGGAGCCTGGTATGCTGTCATTCTCAAGAAAAGAGGACTTTTGTGTCAGTACTAACGATGGTTAGGACCTAACCATCGCAGAGAACAAACAGACACTCCCTGTGCCCTATGGGTTCTACGCACAACACATTCCACGAGTTGCACTTTGACAGTTGAAATGAACATTTTTTTTTAAAATGTTTCTCCAGCACCAGCATGAATAGACACAAAACATTGAACAGCTCATTTGAACGATGTCTACTAGCCCTTAAAGGGAAAATACAACATTTGCAAACATTAAGAAATAAAACTACCAAATTATTTTGAAATACCTTGCTGGACTGTTAGTGAATGACAGTAAGCATCCTGTAAAATCATGGCACCTGGTATACTGTCATTTTCAAGAAAAGTGCTATTTTCGTATAAATTTCCAACGCTGGTTGGCCGACCAGCATTGGAAAAAAACTGGCTTTTTTTCAAATACTGGTCTCAGTTGACCATATTTAGTTAGTCTGGTTTTGTTTGCAATCGATTACACACCTGTGAACGGGTACAAGCCAGCTAGACTGGTTCCATGACCTTACAATTCTCCAACGTCAATAAATTGCTCTGTTTCATCTTAAATGGAGTCAGGGAACCAGACTACAGGAAAATGATTGCTTTTCTTGGTTTTTATAGCATCTACGAACCCAAAACGTAAAAAAAGTCAGTGTAACAATATTTGCTATAATGTATTACCAACCCCCAACTCCATCCATTTCTGAAAATTACAGCACAAGCAAATGATGTATATTCCCTTTAAATCGGTCCTCTTCATGAAATTACGACAATGCAAATGATATTATGTACCTTTAATTTATAAAGCAAAGCACATTGCTCGCAATCTGTGCAAACATTCATGAATTTCTGCACTCACCTAAAGATTGAATCACCTCCTTTGCCTGTGCCAGTGGGATCACCCGTTTGTGCCATGAAGTTTCTCTGTGGCAAAAAAAAAACCTAATCAGTTGAATGCACAGTAAATCTTATATAGAGAATCATTGGAATTTTCAAACATGTCCTCAAAACATACACTCTTTAATTGTTGTATTAAAAATGGAGTGTACTCTAATCTCTGCATTTGACACAATGGAATGATCCATTATGCCCAAAGAGCTATATTAAATTACTAGAGCGCTAACATCGTGTACAAAGTAATGCCTGCTGGGCGCATCCATGTTTGTGCACAAACCTATGGAGACCTAGACATTTTGTACGGCTTTTGTACGGCTATTTGCATATCTGCGTTTGTATTCCATACCGGTGCGTCATCGAAGCCGATACGCCCAAAACCGAAACGCACGATCAGCAAATGAGCGTGTCATTTTGCTCTACGCAAACAGCGCAAGGCGGGCGCGTATTCGCTGCAGATGCTTTTTGCCGTCACGTTTTTTTGAACCGTCAATGTTTTGCGTATGTTCTACTTGCGCGTTGCATGTAGAGTACACTTTCAAAAATCAATCCATCTAATTTCATTGTTCTACAAACACGCACATGAATTCAAAATGTCTGCGCCCAGGACGGCTTCAAAGCGTCTCCGCGCGCAAAATGACGAGTTAGCGCTCTAGTAATTTAATATAGCTCTATGATTATGCCCCATCCACTGCACGCATGGGCAACAACATGAGCACCTATCCAATGTCCACTAATCTTAACATTAGGCGTAATGGAACGATCCATTTATAGCCCCCCCCCCCTCCCACTGGCAACAACACGTGTACCTATCCAATGTCAAACAGCACTAACGTACATGTCAGACATGAACTGCTGCGATTGGTCAAAAGTTTGTGGGCGAGGCTTAACGGATCGTTTCATTGAGTACCGTCACCGACTTTGTCTAGGTATTAATCAAAACTTACCTGTACAGAATGGAACAGGCTGAAGTTATAGTACTTGATTTTGCACAGCTTTAAGAAGTTGAGACAACCTGAAATTATTCAAATTAATTTCATTTCCTTCAATAAAATTGTCAAATTTTTTAAGCAATATTATAAAGTAACTATTTATTAAATAACTTCAGTTACAAAATATGTTTATGGAACATGAGACGCTTGTAATTAGTAAAGCCTCCGAACCTTACAAACATGGGAGAGAATATAATATCCAGACGCCACTTCTTTGGTTATGTACAAAGTCTATTGAGAGTCAAGTGAATTTTCAAAGTATTTTCTAAAAAATTGGAATGTTTCCCAGTCCCAGATTCATGTCTTTCAAACATTTTTGCAATGACTGACCTTTACTGAGATATCAAACATGTATGATGAAAAAAGTGGCGTTAGGATGTAGCATTCTTTCCCAAACGGAGAACAGTACAGTGAGCGAAGATAATTAGAAATAAAGGGCGATCATGTAGTGAAGGGCCCCTGTTTTGTTTTGATCAAATTAGAGTCAAAAATCACCTTCACAATCAAAAGCAGACTTTTCTCAATTTAGTAAGGACACCTGTTTTGCACTTTTGAACAGTTTTTGGGGGTAGAAATCACAATTTTCCTGCGCGGTTTGTGCCTTGCGATTCAGCGCGCCCCGCGTGCTCACGGTACATCGCGCGGTGATCGCCATCTTTATTTTCGGGTTGCGTGTTGTCGCCGCGCTGTCATCGTCATTTTACCCCAAATTTCCCTTAAAAAATCAAAATCTTGCCCTCTATCTGTGGCCTACCTGTTTATTGAGAATGTCGCCACTCACCAACTAGTTTGGACAGTCTAATCATTTTAAAGTGGATTTTGTTCCCTAAAGTGCTGCCTTTTTCAGATGTCTAATTTTTGTGAAATTTCATGTTGAAATTTTGATACGCAAACGTGTAAAAATGAATCTGGAAATTTCACGAAAAATATACATCTGAAAAAGGCAGCACTTTCTGATTAGCCTATAAAGAGGGTGAGTATGCTTCTAAAGCAAAAAAACTCTACAAACTAAGCCTAAATGTGAAAATCAAAATTTGGCTCCGTCGACACGATTTTTGTACATGTGGATGTGTGGCCTATGTTTACGGAGGCAGTCCAGTAAATAGGCCACATTTATGGGGCTAGTCATGCCGGTGCAAATTAAAAAAAGGCGTCTGCATGCAGTGCTGATAATGAAAATATGTTTCATTTACTCACATCTAGGCCTTTCTTCAGGGTACAGATCGATCACGATGTCTCCCAAAGTGGTTTCTAATAACACCGCCATGTTATTTTAAATCAGTCAAGACTCCAATATCTAAATAATTTCATATTTTAACTTCAAAACAAGTCAGGGTTAATTTTGTCGACATGGGCGCTGCCATATTTGTTTGAACTGGTACGCGGCGCTAATTTCTCCTCAGTGCAGTGAATAGCCTATTTTCATCGGCTGCTGGCAACCAACCACCAGCGTTAAGTGTAAATGCCGCCCTCAAGAGTTGGCAAAGATTTTGCTGCTTGGAAACCAAGGAAGCTGTCGGTGAATGGTACATGTACTCGTCGAACAAATCTCGGAAAAAATGAACAAAATTCTTGTTATTTATTAAAAGTAAGTTATTGTCCATATTTTACATGATTGTACCCTATTAAAATACTTGCAAGTAAGCTGAATGTCTCAAATCATAGCCTTGTTTGTGGAAAGTTGAGTTGCCCAGTTTCCGGACTGTCTTGAACTTACTTGTTTGCCATTTAGGCCTAGGCCTAATAAACCTTCCAAAAATCTGATTGCGCCTAAACAGTAACAGTAACAATAACATTAATAATATAACTGATCTCTGCTTTTTTTACATTCTTGTATTCAGAATGTTGCTGATTTCCATTTTGGACCCAAACCTGCATTGTTTAGCTAAGTTTTAGGCAGCTTTCATCAATTTCATTTTTTAGCCTAAATCTCTTTGGTGCAGAGTGGCAAGACAAAAATGGGCAAAAAGGGCAAAAAGAAGGGGAGTGGCAAGAAAAGCGGAAAGAAGGGCGGTAAGAAGAAGTCGTCCGAGCCCCAGATGACCATCCAAGAAGCCATCTTAGCTTACCAGTAAGATTATATTGAATTTCATGTAGGCAGTTATAATATATCTTAAGGCAAAGTAAAAAAAGTAAAATAGTTTCTCGTCTGGCTTTTTGGAAAAACGAAGGAGACAAACGCTTTCTGTTCTTTTTTTCCCGAGATGGCGAATTTCCACTATTGCGGATGTATTCTTCCAATTTGTTTACTCTTTGCAGATATAAAATTGAGTCCAAGGGAGCCGTGAAGAGAAAATGGACAATATATTGACATTTGAAAAGTACATGTAGGCCTATACTGCAAATGTCTGTATGAAAAATTAAATAAAAAGAGGTGGGCAGAGACGAGAAACTGGTTTATTTTTGTACTTGGCCGAACTGAACATTTTTTTAAATGTTGTTATGAACTGGAATGATAGACTTTTGTTTCACTCTATTAAAATGCCTGCATAGAGATAAAATGCAAACAACCAATATTGTTTATCTGTAAAACTAAAAGCTGTGTTTCTTGGGTGTTGAACAAGTTTTTTTTATAATTATCCTGCTGCCTCATTTTTTCCTCTTTGGAAAAAAGACGTCCCTGTCTGCTTCTTGATCAGCACCGTTGGATTTGAAAGGCTGCAGATTTATTTCGTGGACTTTTCATCGTGATTTATAGTGTGAATTAATTTTTCTTTTAATTCCATCATGATTTATTGTGTGAATTAATTTTTCTTTCAATTTGGTTCTTAACGTAGGATCAACATCAAGGAGGAAGCCTTGGAGGAATTCATGTACGAAATCAAAGGACTCGAGGAAAAGAGCCAGAAACACAAAGAAAGGGTAATGAATTTGATCTAGACGTGAGTGTAGAGTGCCAGGTAAAACGGGCAAATCCAAGAAAAGGTCCAGATGCTCAATGTCAGTGAAACACTGAAACACATAAATATCTTAAAGCTGGAGTCTATCATTTGCAGCTATCCAAAAAGTAACTGGCGTAATTATTGTTGAAATACATACTTGGTTGAACGATAGTAAGGGGACTATAAACTCCCTGTGAAATAATTCTTTCTGGAAAGCTGTCATTTTGAAGAAATCAACAAAAGAAGGCCTTTCCAACGGTGCTTCTTAAGACGCACCGTAGGAAAATTAAATTAGTAGTTCGTTTTGTTTTGCAGCGAAGCGCGCGCAAGCATTGGCATGACGCACACGCGCGCGGGGTTGCTATAATTCGTCAGATCAGTGCGCGACATCGCGTAGCTACAATCCTACCCTCATTGAGACCGTGTCTCGGACGCTGAATTCAGGCCCAATTCAAAACATGATTCAGCAACTTTTGATTTGAAATCGAGATCCTAGAATGTTATTTTTCTCGGAATATACAGCTGAAGCTGAGCTGAAACTTCATCAGGTTAGTTGTTCAGTACCCTTCTTTAGATTTTGAGCATGTTTGTTGCTACAAACGAAAAAAATGCACAAATTACAAATGATGGACTATACCTTTAAGTGCTTTTTAGAGGTTACATTTTACGTATATGGGACGTAACATGTGCATATTTTGGACTTGCCCAAAATGATGCCTCAGTTCTCTGACCCATTTCTTGTTCAGTGCAGTGGTTTATGAGTCAAGAATCATGGTAACACCACTGGTGGATCCAGAAACAATTTGGTGTTTTCTGGAAGGGGGGGGGGGTGGTTTGGGGGAGGAGGAAGACCAACTTGCTGGCCATTATAAATTTGAGAGGGGTGGACTGATTTCTGAAGGGGAGGGGGACTTTTTCAGTCTTCCTTCTTAAAAAAAAATGAAACAGGCTTTGAAAGGACGGGAGCATGGCCCAAATTGTCACATGCATCCAAGGATTCAGTAAAAAAAATCTTAGTTTGTCCTCATTGTTTCCCAAGAATGAACGTCTGAAAGAGGAGCAACTGTATCACATCCGGACCCTCCTGAAGCAAGCCAAGGAGAGAGACAAGGAGTTAGAGCAGGTCACCGTGGTCAACAAGGAGCATGTGGAGGACGCTCTCAAGGAGAAATGGCAGGCTGCCAAGGAGGAAGACCAACAGATTGAAGGTACGGGGAGATGGGGTGCCAGACTGTGTTGTTGTCGAGTCCGTCACAAGTCCAGTCTCAAGAAAAAATTAGCGATTCAAGGTGGGACTCGGACCCATGACCTCCTGCTTTCTAGTGCAGACGTCTTACCACTCAACCACCGAGCTTGCAGGATCGGTTGGCTGGTTCGCATCTGATGTAGCAGCGGGTACCGCAATGAAGCTATTCACAAGATGGAATTTGCGTCAGGGTGATGTAAATTCAATATTAGGTTTAGCCCTTCACCGACGTATAAACACTGTATACTCGGTGTGTTGCCAACCAATCCCACAAGCTCAGTGATCGAGTGGTAAGACGTCTGTACTAGAAAGCAGGAGGTTGTGGTTCGAGTCCCACCGAAATGATTGTTTCCGATTTCACTTGGGGGGCAACACACTGAATATACGGTGCTTACCCGTCAGTGAAAGGCAATACCTAATATTGAATTTACATCTTCCCGACACAAATTCCATCTTATTTATGATTCTTGACTTTCAGACTTGAAGAGGCAGATAGCGCAGCGGGCGGTGGAGCTGGAGAAAGAACTAGTCATGGTGGCCAAGTGGAAGGAGTACAAGGACAAAGGGCAACACGAACACGCCAAGCACATCAAAATTCTGGAACAGGAGCTGTTGGACATGCAAGTCAGCTTTGATGAGATGAAAGGTAGGCAAGGCAAAACCTTGATTGATTTTAAAGATATAGTCCATCATTTGTAATTTGTGCATTCTGTTCGTTTGAAGCAACAAAAGTGCTCAAAATCTAATGAAGGATACTGAACAGCTAACCTGATGAAGTTTCAGCTCAGCTTCAGCTGTATATTCCGAGAAAAACAGCATTCTAGGATCTCAATTTCAAATCAAAAGTTGCTGAATCATGTTATGAATTGCGCCTGAATTCAGCGTCCGAGACACATTCTCACTGAGCCTATTGCAGCTAAGCGATGTCGCGCACTGATCCGACGAATTATAGCAACCAGGGGTGCGAGTGCGTCGTTCCAATGCTTGCGCGCGCTTCGCTGAATAACAAAACGAACTACTAATTTAAATTTTGCTACGGTGCATCTTAAGAAGCACTGTTGGAAAGGCCTTCTTTCGTTGATTACTTCAAAATGACTGCTTGCCAGAAAGAATAATTTCACAGGGAGTTTAGTCCCCTTACTTCTTACAACCAAGTACTTTTTCAACAATAATTACGCCAATTACTTTTCGGATAGCTGCAAATGATGGACTGTAGCTTTAAAGGCATTATGATCAATTGCATTTATCCCAAAAGCAACCCACTGTATCATTATCCAAATGCTTACTTGGATTGAAGATCGTACTGGTACTAAACATCCGGTGCAATTATTCCGTCTGGCTTGCTGTCGTTTAGAAGAAATCAAGATTTCCAACGTTGATTTCCAACAATCGGTTAATTGACTGATGTTTTGACAAAGAGTGCTATTGACAAAATCTGTGTTTGTGATCACAAGGATGTGCATGGTTTGTCACTGTTTTCTTGGAAAGTGTAAAATCCACAGAGCGAACATTTCAACAGGTTAGGTTTTGAACTTTCTTCTTTGGATTTTGAGTGGTGTTATTTTTGGAAACGAACAAATTGCATGAAATGCAAATAATGGTATTATGCCTTTTAAGTAGGGCCTTTCGATGAGTGACTCTCTTTAAGATAATTAAACCATGTCACACAGTACTTGGAGGAAGTGAACAGTTTTGTTCTGGAAACCTTTGCCAGACCACTCATCATTTATCATTTTTTCAATCTCTCCTTCAGCTCATCTGGAGAGAACCCTGAATGTGGCCAAAGACGAAATCCACAAGTCCACCGAGGAACGATTGATGGAACAGAAACACATAGCGTCAGAGGTACAAAAACCACAGCTTCAACATTTGGGAAGCACTTTTATCACAATTTAAAAATGGTCAGTGCACAAAATTGATGCCTTGATTCAATTTCGGATCTCGTCAGAAAAAAAATTGGGGCATTAAATTTTGGGTTTTGGCCGTCTCACTGACGTAATTTAAAAGCATTGAGTATTCAGTGTTGTCTGAGGGTTTGCAAGAAATTTCAAATGGTTACTCGGGCAGGACTCAAACCCACAACCTCCTACTTACGGCTGCAGACGTCTTACCAGTCGACTGCCGTGGTTGTTGGGTCTGCTGACAGGAATGAACCTTACAAAGTATTATGTGTCACAAAAAGCTAATCTTCCACACAAATTTCAGATTCTCAGGAATTGACTTTCTGGTAGCCCCATTAGAATGGTGTATTACAAGCTTTTGAGGACAACTGGAGCTTTTGATCCCGTTAGCTTGGTGGTCGAGTGGTAAGACATCTGCACTAGAAAGCAGGTGGTGGTGGGTTCGAGTCCCACCCGAGTGATTTTTTTTCCAACTTTCACTTGGAAGGTAACACACTGAGTATACAGTGTTAAAACGTCGGTGAAGGGCAAAACCTAATTTGAAGGGCAACTGTGATTGTACACAATTTTTAAAAATGGCCCTTTTTTTCTGAGTTGATAATTTTGTTTTCTCTTTTTCCATGAGCAGAAAGCAATGACAACTTTGGATAAGTGGAGCACGCAAGAAGTCAAAGACAATAAGTGGTTGAAAAAAGAGGTAGGTATTAACATCATTGTTAATGGTTCTCAGATCTTCAGTGACAACATTCTAAATGGGTACAAACACAGAAAACAATGAAACGATTCACTTAAAAATTGTGTCCACAAGGTTAACATGTTCCATTGATATCGAGTGAGATCCGTAGATGGCCCTTGTGCGTAGGCCACACAGAGTTGTAACTAAGTCATAACTGATATAAGATTTGAGGCTTTGCATGGTGGGGTATCGGTATCGTTTCGGTTTGCGGTAACACCATGTGGTAATAACTACTGCTTAGAAGATATTAGTTCTGAAAAGAACTTGTCCTGCTTATTATCAACTTTGCTAAGTAGTTTTTGTTCTGATAAGAACAGTCCATGCTGTAAGTTCTAAACGAACTTGTCTTAGTCATAACTGTTATTCATAAGTCATCATGAGTGTCAAGACAATCACGAGACATTCACAAGACAATCACAAGACAATCACAAGACAATCACAAGACATTCACAAGGCAATCACAAGACAATCACAAGACAATCACAAGACAATCACAAGACGTTCACAAGGCAATCACAAAACAATCACAAGACAATCACAAGACAATCACAAGGCAATCACAAGACGTTCACAAGCCATTCACAAGACATTCACAAGACAATCACAAGACAATCACAAGGCATTCCCAAGACATTCACAAGACAATCACAAGACAATCACAAGACAATCACAAGGCAATCAGAACGCAATCATAAGGCAATCACGAGACAATCACGAGGCATTCACGAGGCATTCACGAGGCAATCAAGAGTCAATCACGAGACAATCACAAGACAATCACAATATCACAAGTCAATCACAAGACAATCACAAGACATTTGTATCTGTTGATTTGTATCTGTTGCCCCATGCAATAATAATCTTGGCATTCAGTGGTTTAAGACAAATTTCCTCTGATTTGTAGGCGGAGCTTCATAGAGTGGAGACCAAGCATCTTGTGGAGGAGGTAGAGGCACTGGAGAAGGAGAATCTTGAGATCATGAGCGGACTGTTTGATTGCCGCATCGAGGACCTCAAGATATCAAGGTACATTTGTCTTCCAATGAATGGATGCGAGGAAGTTTATAAGTTTCTAAACTTGTAGCAGCGATGGACAAAACATAATAGTACAATTTACATCTTCCTGAAGCAAGATGTTGTCAATTGCAGGAAAGTGGAGACTGCCGTTCAATTCGTATTTCACTTTATGGGCTCTGTGCGCCAACAAAAGAGGGCGCTTTTTTACCACTTTTTGAGAGCTCAGTGAGCGGGACGCACAGCGTGCGCGTATTGTACTAGTTCGCGCGCAAAGTATGCACGACTTCCTGATGTGCAAAAGCTATTAGCCACAGTGTCTTCGCGTGAGCGTCAGGCGTCGTCTGCACGCGAATTCATTCGAATTGAACCTGCGATGGTCTCCCAGACTAATCCCCACCCCCAATAACTTTGGATCATTCGAAATACACAGTGGATGGTCCGGGAACCAGTCTAGGTCACCCCCAACTCTCCTTTTCTGGCCGTTGAGGGGGTGCTTGTGCACAGAGCCCATAGACTTAAAAAAGACATAAAAAAGTAAACTCTTATAAGTTCTTCTATAAAGTACTAACTGTAATTGAGATATTTACGCTACAGTAAACTCCGGCTTAACCGACATCGTACAACTCGTCAAATCGCTGAAGTCGGCCGTCTGACTAAAGTCCCGATTTTCCGTAATGCATTTCCCTTTTTTTCTAATATGAAACCCAGATCAAGATTATATGACTTGGAATTCACAGTCACTTGTACTTTGTTATCAAGTCCATGCAACTCAAGATTGTTTGTTTGTTTGTGCTTACAGGAATTTCTACCTGACCCAGTTTGGGGAGGGGGATGACGTTGACGACGCCGGAATACTGGAGGAAGACCTGGCCAAGATGGACATGGAAAGCGCTGACAAACCCCTGGCGATAGGGGGCGCCACACAGGGTGAGAAGCGGTCAATGAAAGGTTGGGTAACTGAAATCTTCTAATTGGATTTCACCAAGTCATCATGTGAAAATATCCTGGTATTTACAGCTATCATGGAAAGTCATAGAATTGTGTTATTTTTATCAGTAGTCATGGAAAATTGATATTACAAGGAAAGAACTATGATCATATTTGTTGTGTTTGCTCGCTGCAGGTGCTAGAAAAGCGCAGCGCCCGAAGAGCGCCACCCAGAGGGCGGTAGAGGCCAAGGTCTTCTCTCTCGCCATCAAGGAGGAGGAGGAGGAACACTCCGGGCCGGAGGAGGATGACGATCTTGGAGGAAGCTGGGACCATGGCAACCAACTTGACAACTACTTGGATTACGAAGATGAGAATTTTGACGTAAGTTGGTGCTCAGTCTTTGGGCAAAAGTAAGATATAGTAAGTCTGTCCTGAGCAATATGGCCCATCAGGCCGGCGTTTATCTCCGGTTTTAGTGTCATGAAATGACTGAGAATATTTCTGTTCCCCTGGATGGGATGCCAGTCCATCGCAGGTTACTCCCCTGGTAATGCCGGTACCCATTTATACTCCTGGGTGGAGAGAGGCAAGTGGGGATGAAGTGGCTTGCCCCAAAGACACAAAATATGGCCAGCAGCTGGATTTGAAACCCCTGACCCTCTGATCACGAGTCACGAACCGTAACCGCTAGGCCACAACTTACCCAGTTTCGGGCACAAGCAGTTTGTCAAAACTTGGAAGGTTGTGAACCGCAGAAGATTT
The DNA here is from genome assembly GCF_015706575.1 of Patiria miniata. Lineage (NCBI taxonomy): Eukaryota > Metazoa > Echinodermata > Asteroidea > Valvatida > Asterinidae > Patiria > Patiria miniata. The sequence continues at coordinate 3,519,077 of NW_024037061.1, forward strand.
ACAGGGCTAAAGGCTAAAACCTGTCATTGCATAAATTAAAACCAATATTAAAACAAAAGGTCTCCCTGGCATAAACTTTCATCACATCTTAAGGACCATTTTTGTTCTCACATCTCAGGATTATCTGAACCTTGGACCGGTGGAGCTCAAGCTCCTGCGAGTGACCGGTCACAAGATGACCCTCATCAAGCCCAAGAAACTGACCGATGAGGAGGAGGAGGCCAAACTGTCCGCTCCAGACGTCTGGCCCGTCACTCCAGAGATGCTGAAGACAGTGACTGATACATGAGGACATCGCTAGAAAATTGACTATAGTGAGGACGTGTGCGATACAATGAGCGAGGACATCACTAGTGTGTGGTGCGAACAAAGTGAGGACAAAGTACAAACTGAATGAGGACAATACTTGTAGATATTCACAAATGTGTGAGGACGGTGCTAAGATATAGGGGAGTCAAAAAAAGCGAAACCCAAATGTCGGGACTTCTGTTTTAGTGAAGTTCTGCATGTAGCACTTCAAAAATGTAGGATATTAAAGCCCAATTCATAAGCTTTCTTTTAGTGCAAAAACAATTCTAATCGCTCATGTACTTTTGAAGTTACGGAATTTTAAACACAACCACCGTTTTAAAGTTCTGGCCACGGATCACAAAAAAGGGTGTGCGTTCTTTCAGCAAAACAAAACAATTCACATACATCCGTAAGAATTTGTTTTCGTTTTGCTGAAGGAACACTTACCTTCTGTTGATCCGTGGACAGAACTATAAAACGGTGGTTGTGTTTAAAATTCCTGTGTTGTAATTTAAAATTAAACTTGAAAAGTACATGAGTGATTTGAATGATTCTTGTACTAAAAGAAAGCTTATGAATTGGGCTTTCATATCCTATATTTTGGAAATGCTACATGTACATGCAGAACTTCACTAAAACAATGGTCCCGACATTTGGGTTTCGTTTTGTTTAACTCGCCCTGTACAGTAATCTTTCTGTAGTCAATGTGTATATATGTGTATAAATATTATGTTCAAGATCGATAAAAAATGAACAGTTGAACAAAAGACTTAAAAAAAATAAACCTTTTGAAGGTTCTTTTTAATTCATAGAGATTCGTGCAAGCTTAAATTTGGATCAAATGAAATTACTAACTTATGCAACAAATTTAAAAAAATGTATGAAAATACTACATTAGGCCCACAAAAAAAGTCTCCGGTTTCTGGTATGGAGCTTGCCCAAAAAGTGGTGCGGCGACACGGCTTTTTTTTTTTTACCTGTTTTGTTTTGCTTCAAATGTCAGCTGATGACTGCAAATGGTGCCCGACTAAACTTAGTACAAATATATGGAAGTCCAGAGAGGCCACATAAAGCTTATTCTCGATCATAACCCCATCTAAAAACACGTTAAAACTGTGCAGCAGCAGGATTCCAGTCAAACCAGTGAGTTTGGCGGTTTTGAGACATCATCTTTTATTGAAAAAAAAACTTTTTCATTTTGCCGACGCGCATGGCTACGGCGACGCGCGCGCATACCAGAAACCGGAGACTTTTTTTTTTGGGCCTTATGTTGCTCATGAAATACATGTACAATGCATAGGGTATAACGGTTGAAGTTATTTGTTTTTCAGTAATTAGTGTATTTATAAATGTATGCCACTTTGTAATCAAAGCAATCTGATATGCAAATTCAGCTAATGGTATCTGTACATTAAATCACTTAAATTGTCTGAAGTGTATCTTTGTAATAAGTGTTACATAAATAAATTGAAATTTAATTTCACAAAGACCAACTATTTTCAATTGTCAATGTTGTCACTAGTGTGAAGTACTTCTATGCAGTCTTAGGTTTTTCTTTCCATAGAAATAAAAGCTCAAAACTCTCAGAGATGAGGAGTCAAGAGAAAGGTTCTAAGTTCTAGAACTTTATGAGAAAAAGATTTAAAAAATCTAGAACTTTCCAGAACCCAGTTACACATTTCTAAGAACTTCCCATGACTCTGTTAAAAAGTTCCAGAGCTTTCCAGGACTAGGTAACAATGTTTTAGAACTTTCATGGACTTCGTTGCAAAGTTCTGGAACTTTCAATGACCGGGTTACAAAGTTTGAGAACTTTCTAGGTCAGGGATACTAAGTTTAAGAACTTTCCAACACATGGATACAAAGTTCTAGAACTTTGAAGGACTTTGTTAAAAACTTCCAGAACTTTCCAGGAGCGGATGATTAAGTTCTACAACTTTCCAGGACAGGATTAAAAGGGTCTAGAACTTTCTAGGTCATGGCTATAAAGTTCTCGCACTTTACAGCACACGGATACAAAGTTGTAGAACTTTCCTGGAGTTGGTTACAAAGTTCTTGAACTTTCCGGGATGCATACAGACCCTCTTCAGTCTTTTGAAATCTCAAGCAGTCCCTCGGCCCACAGCGACATCAAGAGGTCCCTGATGTCGTCTTCTGGCAGGCAAAGTTGGCTGCTTTCAAGCCAGTCGCCTTCTGAATGGGATTTCAGCTGGTTGATGGCTTGGTAGTAACCTGTCGGGAACCGTAGCGCCTGTGGCTGCGAGAAAGGATTAGGGGAAGATAACATGAGGATTGTTGGGGAGTGAGGTGGAGCTGGGATGGGAAACAGGATTGGGGGTTAGGACACGGGACCACACGTGTACTTTAAGTACTTTAAGGATGAAGTTATATGTTACCTTGGTTTCACCACTGCCCATCATGTGATTTGTTCGTGAGTTGGCAACCGAGTGTTGAACCACAACGAAACCTGTCAAATTATGTCCATCCTGGTTGAGGGAATCTGCGTTTGTTGCAATGTCGTCATCTTCGTCATCTTTGTCATCTTCGTCATCTTCGCCATCTTCGCCATCTTCGCCATCTTCGCCATCTTCGCCATCTTCGTCATCTTCGTCATCTTCGTCGTCTTCGTCATCTTCGTCATCATTCTCACCATCTTCATCTTCGTGTTTGGACACTTTGTGCACAAACGTGTGGCTGGCATATATTAGTCTCACTCTGCAGTTTCCTGTCGGCATGGGACCTAGAAACGGAACGTTTTTATACAGCACTTCACAACTCTTCACGTTTTGCAAAACCACTTTTGCCCATACCATTAGCACCCACATGTATAAAGTAAAGTCTGTCACGAGCCAATGTGGCCCATCAGGCCGGTGTTTATCTCTGGTTTCAGTGGCATGAAACAACTGAGAATATTTCTACTCCCCCTGGATAGGATGCTAGTCCATCGCAGGTTACTCCCAGCTAATGCCAGTACCCATTTACACTCCTGGGTGGAGAGAGGCAAGTGTGGGTGAAGTGGCTTGCCCAAGGACACAACATATGACCAGCAGCTGGATTCGAACCCCTGACCCTCTGATCATGAGTCACAAACCCTAACCACTAGGCCACACTCCCCACACACAATAGATAACACTGCATATATTCCTGCACAATTCTTCTGAGTGGATAAGCTCAGGCAAGCAGGCAGATTTGGTTAGCGGTGAATCCGAGTACCCGAGCGCTGATGTATTAGGAACTGCTTCCAGACTATGGGATCGGGTATCCGTAACCAACTTTACATATTACTTAGTAACTTCTTAGACAATGAAAAAGAAAGCTTTGAAATGCCATTTGTGGGGAATTTTCAAAATTAAACCAGGCTACATTGAAAGCACTGGGTAGAGAGAGACGATTGTGGTAAAGTGTCTTGCCCAAGAACACAAGCACCATGTTCCTGACAGGATTCGAAACCCAGATTCAATTGCTCACAAGTCAGACACCGTGACAGCTTGAACACAATGCTCCTTTACATAAAAACAGACATAAAAAAAAAAATCAGTTTTCCTTAAAAGGAAATATCCATTGGTAAACTTTATCACTTGAACAAAAAAGAAAATATGAAATGCTAATGACTCTAAGTCTTAAGGTTCAAGATCAAAACCCACCTACTGGACCTGTTTCGAGGTCACCTGGTCGGTACGGAGGCAGTCGATTGGCCACAAAGTCTCTCAACATCTGGTATTTGGCTCCTTCGATGTGATCTCCCACGTGATTGGACAGTTGGCCTAGGAGACTCTGAAATGTTGGCTTGTCATCAACTCTCTGATACAAGGAAAATAAGGAATAACAGAGAAAAATTCTTTAACCCATTAGCACTATTAGGCCCTACTTCAAATGACATTGTATTTATTAAATTACTTTGTATTACCTTGTATGACATTACATTATTTGTTTTACAATGTTCCAAATATATCATTTGAACTTAATACATTTTGTACCTTACATAGTTCGACTACCATTATTGGATGTCTCATTACAAAAATCATAATTAAAGAGGTTGTGGAATGCTCGAAGACATTTCCGTCATTTTTCGGGTATATGTAGCCTAAGGTGTGATGAAATAAAAACGACCATTGTGTGTGTCATGAAATGAGTACAAAAGGTACTTTTTGAGAGCTGTTTTTCAGGTCCTGTTTCGACCCGAACGTGCAATTTGTGTAAAAGTCGTCGTTGGGGGCAGCAAACAAAACATAGTAAATCGTGACGTAATAAACAGGACTCGTTGATACTACGCTGAATCGGGAGTCCTGATTTCAGTCCTACGTCACGATTTACTATGTTTTGATTGCTGCCCCCAACGACGACTTTGACACAAATTGCACGTTCAGGTCGAAACAGGACCTGAAAAACAGCTCTCAAAAGTACCTTTTGTACTCATTTCATGACAGACACGATAGTCGTTTTTATTTCATCACACCTTAGGCTACATATACCCGAAATGACGGAAATGTCTTCGAGCATTCCACAACCTCTTTAAAACAATGCTTGAAAATTGGCAATATATACATGTAACTTGCAAACGTATATTTTCGGAGATGCCATGCAAAAAAAAGTCACACACTTAATTTTAAAGAAGTGAGCACAATTCAAGTAGCTTATTTCTCCTTCCGACTTCTTTCCATTCCATATTAAGAACATAGCTTGTGACTGCAAATTTGATGATACTATGATAGCCTGAATTTTCAGCCAAGTTCGCTTTTGTATCTTTCCACCCAAAATTGGAAAATTGCTGATACTGCATAAACAGACATTAAAGTTGCTGGATTGGCTAGTAATAAAAACATATCCACATGTCAATTACTAGTGACAGGCTTTTGTAAGACGCGGGCTCCGATAGAAGACAATTAAGTTATATTACGAAGGGCTGTTAGTTTTAGTCTATGTAAGGTAATAGTCTGGTCAGCGCTGTTTTTATCAAATACATAGTCTCAAATCCTGAGTCTTAATTGTGGTTTCCATGGTAAACTGAAACAGTGCAAACATTGTCAATGTTGCCTCCCAAGATCGTCTGGTAATAACGCTGAGCCATCCGTCAAAACAAAACCGCACCAATGTTGGCTCAGCCATTTCACTCGCCAACCCACACCAAAGCACTCAGAGAGAAAGAAAAGCGGTCTAAAGTTGTTCACATGCCACTAGAATAATAACAGAAAACAAGGACTAAACGCAGTATTTTGAATGCTTATTATAACAATTCTTCGCTTAGAGTTTGTAGAGATAAGTGGTTTAACTTTGAGGAAAATATCAGTTTTCAAGGTAAGTGCATATTTATACGAGAGACAAAACAACTTCTCTGTTCCAAGTGCCTTGAACTAGTGTTGTACATGTAGTAGAGTACATATTTCCATGAGTATATGAATACTTTGCAATTTGTTATGATGAGTATGAGTGTTAGTACGAGTACGTACAAGTGTTAGTACCTTGCAATGAGAAAGAGTACTCTTTGGAATACATGTAATTCTTAATTGTATTGTGAATTGGTTGAATATTTTAAGTTTTGCTGAAGGCATATCAATTAACTGTTGTTACTATGTGGCCAACTGGACTCCATTTTGCCATTTTTTTTTCAACAGCTAAACGTTGACGCCATGATGACTGCAAGCAACTCGACAACGGACTTGGACGGGTTTCGCGACACCAGCTTTGCCGTGCTGATGACCCTGGGGGTCATAGGCATTCTGGGTAACGGCCTCGTCTGCGTGACCATCCTCCGAGCGCGATTCATGCACTCAGTCACCAATTTCATGATCGGGCATTTGGCATTTGCGGACTTTTTAGTCTGCTTGATGTTCCTGGTGTTTCATGAGCGTTTTGTCTCGTCCGAAGACTATTTGCATGACCCCCTACGTTGTCTCTTCTTCAAAGCCAATGTACCAGCGTGGTTTGCAGTCAGCCTGTCCAATGTTTGCTTGGTGTGTGTTACCGTGGAGCGGTACATAGCGATTGTATATCCGCTGCACTATCCTCGCTACTTGTCCAGTTTCAGGGTGAAAGTGGTGACAGTTGGACTGTGGGCTCTGTCGGCGGCATCTGCGTCCATTTCAGCATTTTTTCCGATCGATATTCATGTAACCAATTCCTGCCAGCCGGATTTGACTATCCCAACTACCCCGCTTCACATAGTCTACGTCATCAGATTGATACAGTTCGGTGTGCCAGTGCTGTTGATGTTCTTTTGCTACGGTAAGATCATGGTCAATCTGTACCGAAAAGTGCAACTTCACCGTCATGCTAACAACCACGCCCCCGCTGACGACTTAAACAGGGCCCAGCGAAAAGTTGCTCTTCTTTTGTTTTCTGTGGCGGCTATATACGTCACCATTTGGTCCTCTATTGCAATCGTTAACGGCTATCGGTATCTATCTAAAGTGAAGGACGCTTTCCTGAGGCAGATCTTCACCGAGGTTTACCCGTTACTGCTGGTCTTGAATTCGCTGGTGAATCCGATAATTTACGCTTTCAAGTACAAGGAGTTCCAAAAAGGCGTGAGGGAGGCCGTGCTGCCCAGCTGTCTTAAAAGGCAGCACAGGGTTGACGTGGGAAATAACGACATTGCGATGGGGTGAAAAAAGTTTGTCTTGGTTTCAAGATGGGATTTTAGATTCCGATGATCCCCTGACGAAAGTGGCACGGCTATCAAGAGGGGGCACTCTACTCACGCAATAGACATCCGATGAAAGCTAGACACATTTATATGCTTTTAATTTGTGAATTTTGTTAGCAAAATAGGCTGCGTCACGCGGCCTATGGATGTTACGCGATAAGCGAACGTCCTGTGGCTTAAAATCACACGCATACGATGAACGTTTATGAAATTAACGTATTCCATACGCAGTTCTGGACGGTTTGGGACAGCTTACTGAGTAACAGAGAGGGCGGTTTGAGGCGGCGCAGGGAGTCATAGGTCAATACACTCAGACGTATTAAATGCATTATGTAAATGCTCACAACACATCATTTGATACCGAATACATATTTCACTTTTTGTAGATCAACTATTGTTATTTTATGTCTCAAGACAATCATACATTTGAAAAAAATGCTTGAAATTGGCAATTAAAATTGAAAACTTAGATCCTTGGAGATGCTATGCTAAAAATGACACAAGCTTTAAATAAATGCGCATAATTTAAAGTAGCCCATTTCTCCTTTATATTTCTTTCCATTCTGTGTAAGAACATAACTTAATTAAGACTGCAATTTTTTTATGACACCGTGATACATGTAGCATGAATTTTGAGCCTAAGTTTATTTACATCTTTAATTTCAACCCAAATTTTGAAAATTGCTGATATCGCATAACCAGACACTGAAGTCTCTGCATTTGCTAATGACAACATATTCACATTTCAAGTACTAGTGACAGGCTTTTGTTAGACGCAGGTTCCGATAGATGACAATTAAGTTATATAATATGAAGGGCTGTTAGTTTTAGTCTATGTAAGGTGATGTAGTCTAGTCAGCGTTGTTTTCGCCAAATAGATAGTCCCAAATCATTACTTAATTTGCATTACAATGTATATTGAAAACGGAGTGAATGTTCCAAATATATCATTTAAAACTTTAAACATTTTGTACCTTTCATAGTTTGACTACTGTTATTTAATGTCTCAGTACAAAAAAATATAATTAAAACAATGCTTGAAAATTGGCAAAATAGCTTGCAAACTTATATTTTCGGAGGTGCCCCGCAAAAAAAGTCACACACTTTGAAAGAAGTGGGCACAATTTAAGTAGCTTATTTCTCCTTCTGACTTCTTTCCATTCCATATAAGGTCATAACTTGTGACTGCAAATTTGATGATTCTATGATAGCCTGGATTTTCAGCCAAGTTTTCTTTTCTATCTTTCCACCCAAAATTGGAAAATTGCTGATACTGCATAAACAGACATTAAAGTTGCTGGATTGGCTAGTAATAAAAACATATCCACATGTCAATTACTAGTGGCAGGCTTTTGTAAGATGCGGGCTCCGATAGAAGACAACTAAGTTATATTACGAAGGGCTGTTAGTTTTAGTCTATGTAAGGTGATGTAGTCTGGTCAGGGTTGTTTTTATCAAATAGATAGTCTCAAATCCTGAGTCTTAATTGTGGTTTCCATGGTAAACTGCGACAGTGAAAACATTGTCAATGTTGCCTCCCAAGATCTTCTGGTAATAACGCCGAGCCATCCATCAAAAAAGAACCGCACCAATGTTGGCTCAGCCATTTCACTCTCCAACCCACACCAAAGCACTCACAGAGCGCGCACAGGAAAGAAATAGAAGTGGGCTATAGTTGTTCATATGCCACTGGACCAAAAACAGAAAACAAGGACTAAACGCAGTTGTATTTTGGATGCTTATTACAACAATTCTTCTCTTAGAGTTTGTGGAGATAAGTGGTTTAACTTGGAGGAAAATATCAGTTTTCAAGGTAAGTGCATATTTATACGAGAGACAAAACAACTTCTCTGTTCCAAGTCCCTTGAACTAGTGTTGTACATGTAGTAGGGTACATATTTCCATGAGTATATGAATACTTTGCAATTTGTTATGATGAGTATGAGTGTTAGTACGAGTACGTACAAGTGTTAGTACCTTGCAATGAGAAAGAGTACTCTTTGGAATACATGCAATTCTTAATTGTATTGTGAATTGGTTGAATATTTTAAGTATTGCTGAAGGCATATCAATTAACTGTTGTTATTATGTGGCCAACTGGTCTCCATTTTGCCATTTTTTTTTCAACAGCTAAACGTTGACGCCATGATGACTGCAAGCAACTCGACAACGGACTTGGACGGGTTTCGCAACACCAGCTTTGCCGTGCTGATGACCCTGGGGGTCATAGGCATTCTGGGTAACGGCCTCGTCTGCGTGACCATCCTCCGAGCGCGATTCATGCACTCGGTCACCAATTTCATGATCGGGCATTTGGCATTTGCGGACTTTTTAGTCTGCTTGATGTTCCTGGTGTTTCATGAGCGTTTTGTCTCGTCCGAAGACTACTTGCACGACCCCCTACGTTGTGTCTTCTTCAAAGCCAATGTACCAGGGTGGTTTGCAGTCAGCCTGTCCAATGTTTGCTTGGTGTGCGTTACCGTGGAGCGGTACATAGCGATTGTGTATCCGCTGCACTATCCTCGCTACTTGTCAAGTTTCAGGGTGAAAGTGGTGACAGTTGGACTGTGGGCTCTGTCGGCGGCATCTGCGTCGATTACAGCATTTTTTCCGATCGATATTTATGTAACCAAGTCCTGCCAGCCTGATTTGACTATCCAAACTACCCTGCTTCACGTACTCTACATCATCAGATTGATACAGTTCAGCGTGCCAGTGCTGTTGATGTTCTTTTGCTACGGCAAGATCATGGTCAATCTGTACCGACAAGCGCAACTTCACCGTCATGCTAACAACCACGCCCCCGCTGACGACTTAAACAGGGCCCAGCGAAAAGTTGCTCTTCTTTTGCTTTCTGTGGCGGCTATATACGTCGCCAATTGGTTCTCTATTGCAATCTTTAACATCTATCTGTATCTATCTAAAGTGAAGGACGCTTTGCTGACGCAGATCTTCACCGAGGTTTACCCGTTACTGCTGGTCCTGAATTCACTGGTGAATCCGATAATTTACGCTTTCAAGTACAAGGAGTTCCAAAAGGGCGTGAGGGAGGCCGTGCTGCCCTGCTGTCTTAAAAGGCAGCACAGGGTTGACGTGGGGAATAACGACATTGCGATGGGGTGAAAAAAGTTTGTCTTGGTTTCAAGATGGGATTTGAGATTCAATCCCCTGACGAAATTTCATCCGTAGCACGGCTATCAAGAGGGGGCACTCTACTCACGCAACAGACATCTGATAAAAGCTAGACACGACATTTATATATGCTTTTATTTTGTGAATTTTGTAAGCAAAATAGGCTGTGTCACGCGGCCTATGAATGTTACGTGATAAGCGAACATCCTGTGGCTTCAAATCACGTGCATACGATGAACGTTTATGTAATTAACATATTCCATACGCAGTTCTGGACGGTTTGGGACAGTTTACTGAGTAACAGAGAGGGCGGTTTGAGGCGGCGCAGGGACTCATAGGTCAATACACTCAGACGTATTAAATGCATTATGTAAATGCTCAAAACACATCATTTGATACCGAATACATATTTCACTTTTTGTAGATCGACTATTGTTATTTTATGTCTCAAGACAATCATACATTTGAAAAAATGCTTGAAATTGGCAATTAAAATTGAAAACTTAGATCCTCGGAGATGCTATGCTAAAAATGACACAAGCTTTAAATAAATGCGCATAATTTAAAGTAGCCCATTTCTCCTTTATATTTCTTTCCATTCTATGTAAGAACATAACTTAATTGTGACTGCAATTTTTTTATGGCACCGTGATAGCATGAAGTTTGAGCCTAAGTTTATTTACATCTTTAATTTCAACCCAAAATTTGAAAATTGCTGATACCGCATAACCAGACACTGTAGTTACTGCATTTGCTAATGACAACATATCCACATGTCAAGTACTAGTGACAGGCTTTTGTAAGACGCGGCTCTGATAGAAGACAATTAAGTTATATTAAGAACGGCTGTTAGTTTTAGTCTATGTAAGGTGATGTAGTCGAGTCAGCGTTGTTTTCGTCAAATAGATAGTCCCAAATCATTACTTAATTTGCATTACAATGTATTTTGAAATTGGAGTGAATGTTCCAAATATATCATTTAAAACTTAAAACATTTTGTACCTTTCATAGTTCGACTACCGTTATTTGATGTCTCATTACAAAAAAAATAATTAAAACAATGCTTGAAAATTGGCAATATAACTTGCAAACTTATATTTTCGGAGATGCCAGGCAAGAAAAGTCACACACTTCATTAAAAAGAAGTGTGCACAATTCAAGTAGCTATTTCTCCTGTTGACTTCCTTCCATTCCATATAAGAACATAAATTGTGACTGCAAATTTGATGATACTATGATAGCCTGGATTTTCAGCCAAGTTTGCTTTTGTATCTTTCCACCCAAAATTGGAAAATTGTTGATACTGCATAAACAGACATCAAAGTTGCTGGATTGGCTAGTAATAAAAACATATCCACATGTCAATTACTAGTGACAGGCTTTTGTAAGACGCGGGCTCCGATAGAAGACAATTAAGTTATATTACGAAGGGCTGTTAGTTTTAGTCTATGTCAGGTGATGTAGACGAGTCAGGGTTGGTTTTCGTCAAATAGACAGTCTCAAATCCTGAGTCTTAATTGTGGTTTCCATGGTAAACTGCGACAGTGCAAACACTGTCAATGTTGCCTCCCAAGATCATCTGGTAATAACGCTGAGCCATCCGTCAAAACAAAACCGCACCAATGTTGGCTCAGCCATTTCACTCGCCAACCCACACCAAAGCACTCACAGAGCGCGCACAGGAAAGAAATAGAAGTGGGCTATAGTTGTTCATATGCCACTGGAACAATAACAGAATCCAAGTACCAAACGCAGTTGTATTTTGGATGCTTATTATAACAATTCTTCTCTTAGATTTTTTGGAGATAGATTGTTTAACTTTGAGGAAAATATCAATTTTCAAGGTAAGTGCATATTTATACGAGAGACAAAACAACTTCTCTGTTCCAAGTCCCTTGAACTAGTGTTGTACATGTAGTAGGGTACACATTTCGTTGAGTGTACGAATACTTTGCAATTTGTTATGATGAGTATGAGTACGAGTACGAGTACGTACAAGTGTTAGTACCTTGCAATGAGTAAGAGTACTCTTTGGAATACACGTAATTCTTAATTGTATAGTGAATTGATTGAATATTTTAAGTTTTGCTGAAGGCATATCAATTAACTGTTGTTACTATTTGGCCAACTGGTCTCCATTTTGCCATTTTTTTTTCAACAGCTAAACGTTGACGCCATGATGACTGCAAGCAACTCGACAACGGACTTGGACGGGTTTCGCGACACCAGCTTTGCCGTGCTGACGACCCTGGGGGTCATAGGCATTCTGGGTAACGGCCTCGTCTGCGTGACCATCCTCCGAGCGCGATTCATGCACTCAGTCACCAATTTCATGATCGGGCATTTGGCATTTGCGGACTTTTTAGTCTGCTTGATGTTTCTGGTGTTTCATGAGCGTTTTGTCTTGGCCGAAGTCTACTTGCACGACCCCCTACGTTGTGTCTTCTTCAAAGCCAATGTACCAGCGTGGTTTGCAGTCAGCCTGTCCAATGTTTGCTTGGTGTGTGTTACCGTGGAGCGGTACATAGCGATTGTGTATCCGCTGCACTATCCTCGCTACTTGTCGAGTTTCAGGGTGAAAGCGGTGGCAGTTGGACTGTGGGCTCTGTCGGCGGCATCTGCGTCGATTTCAGCATTTTTTCCGATCGATATTCATGTAACCAATTCCTGCCAGCCGGATTTGACTATCCCAACTACCCCGCTTCACATAGTCTACGTCATCAGATTGATACAGTTCGGTGCGCCAATGCTGTTGATGTTCTTTTGCTACGGCAAGATCATGGTCAATCTGTACCGAAAAGCGCAACTTCACCGTCATGCTAACAACCACGCCCCCGCTGACGACTTAAACAGGGCCCAGCGAAAAGTTGCTCTTCTTTTGTTTTCTGTGGCGGCTATATACGTCACCATTTGGTCCTCTATTGCAATCTTAAACGGCTATCGGTATCTATCTAAAGTGAAGGACGCTTTCCTGAGGCAGATCTTCACCGAGGTTTACCCGTTACTGCTGGTTCTGAATTCGCTGGTGAATCCGATAATTTACGCTTTCAAGTACAAGGAGTTCCAAAAAGGCGTGAGGGAGGCCGTGCTGCCCAGCTGTCTTAAAAGGCAGCACCGGGTTGACGTGGGAAATAACGACATTGCGATGGGGTGAAAAAAGTTTGTCTTGGTTTCAAGATGGGATTTTAGATTCAATCCCCTGATGAAATTTCATCCGTAGCACGGCTATCAAGAGGGGGCACTCTACTCACGCAATAGACATCTGATAAAAGCTAAACACGACATTTATATGCTTTTAATTGTGAATTTTGTAAGCAAAATAGGTTGTGTCACCCAGCCTATGAATGTTACGTGATAAGCGAACGTCCTGTGGCTTCAAATCACACGCATACGATGGACGTTTATGAAATTAACGTATTCCATACGCAGTTCTGGACGGTTTGGGACAGTTTACTGAGTAACAGAGAGGGCGGTTAGGGGCGGTGCAGGGACTCATAGGTCAATACACTCAGACGTATTAAAATGCATTATGGAAATGCTCACAACACATCATTTGATACCGAATACATATTTTTCCTGTTGTAGATCGACTATTGTTATTTTATGTCTCAAGACAATCATACATTTTAAGAAATGCTTGAAATTGGCAATTAAAATTGAAAACTTAGATCCTCGGAGATGCTACGCTAAATATGGCACAAGCTTGAAATTAATGCGCATAATTTAAAGTAGCTCATTCCTCCTTCTTTATATCTCTTTCCATTCTGTGTAAGAACATTTAAACTTAATTGTGACTGCATTTTTTTTATGACGCAGTGATAGCATGAAGTTTGAGCCTAAGTTTATTTACATCTTTAATTTCAACCCAAAATTTGAAAATTGCTGATACCGCATAACCAGACACTGTAGTTACTGCATTTGCTACTGACAACGTATCCACATGTCAATCACTAGTGACAGGCTTTTGTAAGACGCAGGCTCCGATAGAAGACAATTAAGTTATATTAAAAAGGGATGTTAGTTTTAGTCTATGTAGGTGATGTAGTCGAGTCAGCGTTGTTTTCGCCAAATAGATAGTCCCAAATCATTACTTAATTTGCATTACAATGTATTTTGAAAACGGAGTGAATGTTCTAAATATTAAAATTTAAAACTTAAAACATTTTGTACCTTTCATAGTTCGACTACCGTTATTTGTTGTCATTACAAAAAACATAATTAAAACAATGCTTGAAAATTGGCAATATAACTTGCAAACTTATATTTTCGGAGATGCCACGCAAGAAAAGTCACACACTTCATTAAAAAGAAGTGCGCACAATTCAAGTAGCTTATTTCTCCTTCTGACTTCTTTCCATTCCATATAAGAACATAACTTGTGACTGCAAATTTGAGGATACTATGATAGCCTGAATTTTCAGCCAAGTTTGCTTTTGTATCTTTCCACCCAAAATTGGAAAATTGTTGATACTGCATAAACAGACATCAAAGTTGCTGGATTGGCTAGTAATAAAAACATATCCACATGTCAATTACTAGTGACAGGCTTTTGTAAGACGCGTGCTCCGATAGAAGACAATTAAGTTATATTACGAAGGGCTGTTAGTTTTAGTCTATGTAAGGTGATGTAGACGAGGCAGGGTTGGTTTTCGTCAAATAGACAGTCTCAAATCCTGAGTCTTAATTGTGGTTTTCATAAAAAACTGCGACAGTGCAAACACTGTCAATGATGCTTCCCAAGATCATCTGGTAATAACGCTGAGCCATCCGTCAAAACAAAACCGCACCAATGTTGGCTCAGCCATTTCGCTCGCCAACCCACACCAAAGCACTCACAGAGCGCGCACAGGAAAGAAATAGAAGTGGGCTATAGTTGTTCATATGCCACTGGAACAATAACAGAATCCAAGTACTAAACGCAGTTGTATTTTGGATGCTTATTATAACAATTCTTCTCTTAGAGTTTTTGGAGATAGATGGTTTAACTTTGAGGAAAATATCAATTTTCAAGGTAAGTGCATATTTATACGAGAGACAAAACAACTTCTCTGTTCCAAGTCCCTTGAACTAGTGTTGTACATGTAGTAGGGTACACATTTCGTTGAGTGTACGAATACTTTGCAATTTGTTATGATGAGTATGAGTACGAGTACGAGTACGTACAAGTGTTAGTACCTTGCAATGAGAAAGAGTACTCTTTGGAATACATGTAATTCTTAATTGTATAGTGAATTGATTGAATATTTTAAGTTTTGCTGAAGGCATATCAATTTACTGTTGTTACTATTTGGCCAACTGGTCTCCATTTTGCCATTTTTTTTCAACAGCTATACGTTGACGCCATGAATACTGAAAGCAACTCGACAACAGAGGACTTGGACGGGCTTCGCGACACCAGCTTTGCCGTGCTGATGACCCTGGGGGTCATAGGCATTCTGGGTAATGGCCTCGTCTGCGTGACCATCCTCCGAGCGCGATTCATGCACTCAGTCACCAATTTCATGATCGGGCATTTGGCATTTGCGGACTTTTTAGTCTGCTTGACGTTCCTGGTGTTTCATGAGCGTTTTGTCTCGTCGGAAGACTACTTACATCACCCCCTACGTTGTCTTTTCTTCAAAGCCGATGTAGCAGTGTGGTTTGCGGCCAGCCTGTCCAATGTTTGCTTGATGTGCGTTACCGTGGAGCGGTACATAGCGATTGTGTATCCGCTGCACTATCCTCGCTACTTGTCAAGTTTTAGGGTGAAAGTGGTGACAGTTGGACTGTGGGCTCTGTCGGCGGCATCTGCGTCGATTAAAGCATTTTTTCCGTTCGATATTCATGAAACGAAGTCCTGCATGCCGGATTTGACAATCCCAACTACCCTGCTTCACGTACTCTACATCATCAGATTGATACAGTTCGGCGCGCCAGTGCTGTTGATGTTCTTTTGCTACGGCAAGATCATGGTCAATCTGTACCGAAAAGCGCAACTTCACCGTCATGCTAACAACCACGTCCCCGCTGACGACTTAAACAGGGCCCAGCGAAAAGTTGCTCTTCTTTTGTTTTCTGTGGCTGCTATATACGTCGCCATTTGGTGCTCCTTTGCAATCTTTAACAACTATCTGTATCTATCTAAAGTGAAGGACGCTTTCCTGACGCAGATCTTCGACGAGGTTTACCCGATACTGATGGTCCTGAATTCGGTGGTGAATCCGATAATTTACGCTTTCAAGTACAAGGAGTTCCAAAAGGGCGTGAGGGAGGCCGTTCTGCCCGGCTGTCTTAAAAGGCGGCACAGGGTTGATGTAGGAAATAACGACATTGCAATGGGGTGAAAAAGAGTTTGTCTTGGTTTCAAGAGGGGATTTGAGATTCAATCCCCTGATGAAATTTCATCCGTAGCACGGCTATCAAGAGGGGGCACTCTACTCACGCAATAGACATCTGATAAAAGCTAGACACGACATTTATATGCTTTTAATTTGTGAATTTTATAAGCAAAATAGGCTGCGTCACGCGGCCTATGGATGTAACCTGATAAGCGAACGTCCTGTGGCTTCAAATCACGCGCATACGATGAACGTTTATGTAATTAACCTATTCCATACGCAGTTCTGGACGGTTTGGGACAGTTTACTGAGTAACAGAGAGGGCGGTTTGGGGCGGCGCAGGGACTGATAGGTCAATACACTTAGTCGTATTTAATGCATTATGTAACTGCTCAAAACACTTCATTTGATACCAAATACATATTTCACTTTTTGTAGATCGACTATTGTTATTTTATGTCTCAAGACAATCATACTGTAGCGGGATCTTACTGGGCTCTTGTCCGCCAAATCCGGCCAAACGCAAGAAAAGGGGACAGACAGACGGGATTTCTAACTCTGAAGGAAGATTTCATTTATTTCGCCAAGCGGAGTCTGCGGGCAACTTGCCGCACCGCTACCAGACTGCAACTGATCAATTCCCAGCATAGACATGCACAGTTTCACAAAATGTGTTACAATGTTACAACTTTACCCAACCCTGGAATCCAGCCAAGTTCTTCCCGCGCAATTGAACAAAAGAACCCCACTGAGCCAACCTATTTGTAGAGCCTATTTCCGGAGCGCGCGCTAGCCAGACCCAAATCCAGGTCAGGTGCGCGCCGCCGGAGCCCCTCCACCGGAGCACTAGAGCTAGAAGTAGAAAGCAATGACAACAAAAGTGTGCATAGACTGTCCGTTACACTACCCCCTCCTTAAATTGGGCCTATTCCCCTGTATAGGGGCACATATACAACACATTTTACATGATTCTTGTTTTTCTTTAACCCAACATTGGGTGTCCTCAAAGGATATGGAGCAACGTTGATCTGGTCCCCCAAATGGTTACTCAGATCAAACATTAATCCAGCAATCCATGATGACAACCTCTTCAACAGGGGAACATTTTAGAAACAACATGAGAAATCAAACACTTTACTCTGTTTATCAATGGGTGTCCTCAATAGAAGTTGATCAGCGTTGATTCTAGTCGCCAGACTGGTGCACAGAATCAAACAATGATACAACAAACCGTGACGACTAGCCTACCTTACAACAATTTCAACACTTCTTTTACGTTTTTTTCTCTTTTTTTTTTCTTGTTCACTTCATTTGGAAACTGTCCTTTATGTCCTCACTATTTCACAAAACAATGTCCATCCAAGAGAGAACTTCTCTCCAGTCTCTCTGTGTTGCACTACGCAAGCTTTAGTGTCTTCAGCCAAGTACACAGGTCACATCGCTGTACTCCTGCCACCTGGTCGTTGACTCCCCAACCTTGCTTTGTCCCCGTTGTCTTCCGTGGTGTCTGTCCACGCACTGTTGTCGTCTCCGGTGGCCTCGTCTTCTGTGGTGCACCCTGCACCGGCGGATTCCCTGTCTTCTTCGGCGGCCTCATCTTCTGTGGTGCACCCTGCACCGGCGGATTCCCAGCCTTTGATGCTCTCTGCAGCAACGGGTATCCTGTCTTCTGTGGTACTCCCTGTACCTTCGGCCTCGTCTTCTTTGATGCGTCCTGCATCGCCGGATCCGCAGTCTGCTGGCTTACCGTTCTTGTCCCGGTCACCTGCACCTGCGGTCTGAAAGTCAATGTCGTTGCTTGCTCCAGCGGGGCTGCTTTCGCCGGGGGATAGTGCCGCTCCGGCTCGGTTGCCGTCACCTGAACATGAAGGTCAGTGTCTTGTGGTCGATAGTCCGTGGTCTGAGTTGCTGTCCCGGCAGTACGGCAGTCGATGAGTTCAGCGTGCTCCGGCTGATCGGCATGCACCAGCGGAGCCGTCCACAACGGTGGATCAGTGTGCATCGATGGAGATGTCAGCAACGATGAAACTATCGATGTGCAGCTAAAGTTCTCCGCAGCAGTTGGATCAGGACTGGAAAAGTCGGTGCATCCACGAACCTCGACCCGATGGACAGCCGCCATGCTCGCCAGTATCACGGGACGGGGCTCCACGTCAACAGCAGGGCTATCATCGCTCGCAGCGGCCTCCCTACTCGTGGTCTCCCCATTCACGCGACAACCCAGCCTAGCATCAACTTCTGCCCCCGGACCGCTGAACAGGCTTGCTCGTCGTTCATCTTCATCCTGATCCGCACTGGTAGAATCATCGGAGCTGTACATCGTTTCCAATTCGACGATCATTTTATTGATCAAACAATGATACAACAAACCGTGACGACTAGCCTACCTTACAACAATTTCAACACTTCTTTTACGTTTTTTTCTCTTTTTTTTTTTCTTGTTCACTTCATTTGGAAACTGTCCTTTATGTCCTCACTATTTCACAAAACAATGTCCATCCAAGAGAGAACTTCTCTCCAGTCTCTCTGTGTTGCACTACGCAAGCTTTAGTGTCTTCAGCCAAGTACACAGGTCACATCGCTGTACTCCTGCCACCTGGTCGTTGACTCCCCAACCTTGCTTTGTCCCCGTTGTCTTCCGTGGTGTCTGTCCACGCACTGTTGTCGTCTCCGGTGGCCTCGTCTTCTGTGGTGCACCCTGCACCGGCGGATTCCCTGTCTTCTTCGGCGGCCTCATCTTCTGTGGTGCACCCTGCACCGGCGGATTCCCAGCCTTTGATGCTCTCTGCAGCAACGGGTATCCTGTCTTCTGTGGTACTCCCTGTACCTTCGGCCTCGTCTTCTTTGATGCGTCCTGCATCGCCGGATCCGCAGTCTGCTGGCTTACCGTTCTTGTCCCGGTCACCTGCACCTGCGGTCTGAAAGTCAATGTCGTTGCTTGCTCCAGCGGGGCTGCTTTCGCCGGGGGATAGTGCCGCTCCGGCTCGGTTGCCGTCACTTGAACATGAAGGTCAGTGTCTTGTGGTCGATAGTCCGTGGTCTGAGTTGCTGTCCCGGCAGTACGGCAGTCGATGAGTTCAGCGTGCTCCGGCTGATCGGCATGCACCAGCGGAGCCGTCCACAACGGTGGATCAGTGTGCATCGATGGAGATGTCAGCAACGATGAAACTATCGATGTGCAGCTAAAGTTCTCCGCAGCAGTTGGATCAGGACTGGAAAAGTCGGTGCATCCACGAACCTCGACCCGATGGACAGCCGCCATGCTCGCCAGTATCACGGGACGGGGCTCCACGTCAACAGCAGGGCTATCATCGCTCGCAGCGGCCTCCCTACTCGTGGTCTCCCCATTCACGCGACAACCCAGCCTAGCATCAACTTCTGCCCCCGGACCGCTGAACAGGCTTGCTCGTCGTTCATCTTCATCCTGATCCGCACTGGTAGAATCATCGGAGCTGTACATCGTTTCCAATTCGACGATCATTTTATTGATCATCTGCAACACACCTACCGCTGAACCAGGTGCCTGTGGATTACGTCTGTCCGAGGAATGGGCTGATCCACAAATCTGCCGCTCCAAGGAGTCTCCCACCTTCCGAACGTCAATGATGACATCGTTGATGGCGTCCACGATCTCAACTGCGGCTGTGCTTTCCGTCATTTCCAGTCGGTCCAAAATCCCGTCAATATCCCACCGCTGCCACCATTTGTAGCGGGATCCTACTGGGCTCTTGTCCGCCAAATCCGGCCAAACGCAAGAAAAGGGGACAGACAGACGGGATTTCTAACTCTGAAGGAAGATCTCATTTATTTCGCCAAGCGGAGTCTGCGGGCAACTTGCCGCACCGCTACCAGACTGCAACTGATCAATTCCCAGCATAGACATGCACAGTTTCACAAAATGTATTACAATGTTACAACGTTACCCAACCCTGGAATCCAGCCAAGTTCTTCCCGCGCAATTGAACAAAAGAGCCCCACTTAGCCAACCTATTTGTAGAGCCTATTTCCGGAGCGCGCGCTAGCCAGACCCAAAACCAGGTCAGGTGCGCGCCGCCGGAGCCCCTCCACCGGAGCACTAGTGCTAGAAATCAATGACAACAAAAGTGTGCATAGACTGTCCGTTACAATACATTTTAAGAAATGCTTGAAATTGGCAATTAAAATTGAAAACTTAGTTCCTCGGAGATGCTATGCTAAAAATGACACAAGCTTTAAATAAATGCGCATCATTCAAAGTACATGTAGCTCATTTCTCCTTTATATTTCTTTCCATTCTGTGTAAGAACATCACTTAATTGTGACCGCAATTTTTTATGACGCAGTGATAGCATGAATTTTGAGCCTAAGTTTATTTACATCTTTAATTTCAACCCAAAATTTGAAAATTGCTGATACCGCATAACCAGACACTTTAGTTACTGCATTTGCTAATGACAACGTATCCACATGTCAATTACTAGTGACAGGCTTTTGTAAGACGCAGGCTCCGATAGAAGACAATTAAGTTATATTAAAAAGGGATGTTAGTTTTAGTCTATGTAGGTGATGTAGTCGAGTCAGCGTTGTTTTCGCCAAATAGATAGTCCCAAATCATTACTTAATTTGCATTACAATGTATTTTGAAAACGGAGTGAATGTTCTAAATATTAAAATTTAAAACTTAAAACATTTTGTACCTTTCATAGTTCGACTACCGTTATTTGTTGTCATTACAAAAAACATAATTAAAACAATGCTTGAAAATTGGCAATATAACTTGCAAACTTATATTTTCGGAGATGCCACGCAAGAAAAGTCACACACTTCATTAAAAAGAAGTGCGCACAATTCAAGTAGCTTATTTCTCCTTCTGACTTCTTTCCATTCCATATAAGAACATAACTTGTGACTGCAAATTTGAGGATACTATGATAGCCTGAATTTTCAGCCAAGTTTGCTTTTGTATCTTTCCACCCAAAATTGGAAAATTGCTGATACTGCATAAACAGACATTAAAGTTGCTGGATTGGCTAGTAATAAAAACATATCCACATGTCAATTACTAGTGACAGGCTTTTGTAAGAGGCGGGCTCCGATAGAAGACAATTAAGTTATATTACGAAGGGCTGTTAGTTTTAGTCTATGTAAGGTAATGTAGTCTGGTCAGCGCTGTTTTTATCAAATACATAGTCTCAAATCCTGAGTCTTAATTGTGGTTTCCATGGTAAACTGCAACAGTGCAAACATTGTCAATGTTGCCTCCCAAGATCATCTATATATATAAGAGAGAGTTTAACTCGGCCTCCGAGACGATGTTTGCTCATGAAAGGATCCGAGACCGCGGGCTCCCGCGGCGCCAAAATCGCTCCACGTCCGTGGAAAAATACGGAGGGTGTCTTCCGCCGGGTCGGACACTTCGGGTCGTCCTGATTTTCCCGTACGGACCGGCGATCCTTTTCGTCTATTTTTCGTGACAGCATTTTGCACAGGAATTTTCCGTCGTGTGCGCTTTCACGTTGACTGCCTGGCCGCCCCCTGTGCTGGCTTTTGTGCGAGTCTAGACTGTGCGAGGTCAGCGAGGTCAACGTAGGGGTTTCGTTTACGTGTTCTACTCAGCCGTACTGCCAAAGCGTTCACCAAATTGTGATATAGGGTGACCTTGGTAAAATATTTTTTCTCCATGGTGCGTGGCCACCGAGTGCCCCTATTCTTTCATATGCTTCGCTTGCCGCCCCTGCGCCGAGTGCAACGAATACTCAAAAGGACTACACATTAAGTATGCCTTGCGCGGTCTGACCAATCGAAAGTCTACACTGCGTAGTATATCCGGGCTATGCAAAACTGTCGATGGCAACGCGTACTGCAGCCTGCTCCACACCCTGGAAACGAGGTTGGGTCTACGGTGCTCGCTATTTGCATGATTTGAAGCACAAGCATGTGAGTGACGTGTATAGTGCTCTGTTGCTTCCATCGTGTGTTAATACAGCTCCATGCTTCCACCAAGGCTGAGCGTTGTGAGTTCGCTGCCCGCCACAGTGTTGCGTTATAATTTCGGGGGCCTGTCTGGGATCAACGAAGGATCGATGCATTGCTTCAAACATCGCGATCTTAAACGCAGTCACACAAAAAATCAACGAAAATGTGTCCGATCCGGCGGAAGACACCCTCCACATTTTTCCACGGACGTGGAGCGATTTTGGCGTCGCGAAAGACCGCGGTCTCAGATCGTTTCAGGAGCAAACATTTTTCGGAGGCCGAGTAAAACTTTGCTCTTATATAGATGGTTGACCCAAGTTGAATAACAGTTGACTCGACAAGTTCCTCGCAGACAGTCTCGCAAATTGTAAGACGTTCAAGTTTACGTTTGTTGAAGAGTCCAATATACTGAAACTTAATTATGACCTTCTTAATCAGCCTTCGCCTGTGTACTACGGCAAGCCTTTCAAGTACGTTTTCTCACAAATGCCACTGCCTCACAAAATGCCAATTTAACAGACCAAAGGGAACATTTACAGACTGTTGCCATATGGTACATAATTATCATGGGCGTCAATCAGTGGGGGACGGGGAACCCCTCCACCCCCCCCCCCCCCATTTTAAAGCGGTGGAGACTTTTTTGGTCCCCCCCCCCCACTTTTCTTCCCCGAATAAAAATTGTAGCTACTACATGTATAATGATTCCATTACTCAGAATAGCTGATTCAATGACACCAAACTCGAAAATGATGTTTAAAAGATGATCTTCGTTTTCCAAATGCGACTGCCTCACAAAAAGCCAATTTAACAGACCAACGGCAACATTTACAGACAGTTGCATGGTACATAATTATCATGTGCGTAAATCGACGGGGGACAGGGGAACCCCCCCCCCCCCATACACACACCCCCCCACATTTTGAGGGGGGACATTGTTTGGTCTCCCCCCCACACACACTTTTTCTTCCCCGAATAAAAATATTGTAGCCTACAATAATGATTCTATTGCTCAGAATACATGTAGCTGATTCAATTACTCAAAACTCAAAACTTTCACAGATGATCTTTTGCTCAAATTGGTTTTAGTGATCAGAAATTGCCTCAGATCACACCACAGAAATTGATATTCTTTAACTGCATGTCTCACCAACTATATCCCCCATTTATTCATCCCCAACACTACGCCCTACCCGATCTATGATCGGGTAAACCAGCTTGTCTGGTAATAACGCTGAGCCATCCGTTAAAACAAAACCGCACCAATGTTGGCTCAGCCATTTCGCTCACTGACCCGCACCAAAGCACTCAGAAAGAAAGAAAAGCGGGCTATAGTTGTTCATATGCCACTGGAACAATAACAGAAAACAAGGACTAAACGCAGTTGTATTTTGGATGCTTATTACAACAATTCTTCTCTTAGAGTTTGTGGAGATAAGTGGTTTAACTTGGAGGAAAATATCAGTTTTCAAGGTAAGTGCATATTTATACGAGAGACAAAACAACTTCTCTGTTCCAAGTCCCTTGAACTAGTGTTGTACATGTAGTAGAGTACATATTTGCATGAGTATATGAATACTTTGCAATTTGTATGATGAGTATGAGTGTTAGTACGAGTACGTACAAGTGTTAGTACCTTGCAATGAGAAAGAGTACTCTTTGGAATACATGTAATTCTTAATTGTATTGTGAATTGGTTGAATATTTTAAGTTTTGCTGAAGGCATATCAATTAACTGTTGTTACTATGTGGCCAACTGGTCTCCATTTTGCCATTTTTTTTTTCAACAGCTAAACGTTGACGCCATGATGACTGCAAGCAACTCGACAGCGGACTTGGACGGGTTTCGCAACACCAGCTTTGCCGTGCTGATGACCCTGGGGGTCATAGGCATTCTGGGTAACGGCCTCGTCTGCGCGATTCATGCACTCAGTCACCAATTTCATGATCGGGCATTTGGCATTTGCGGACTTTTTAGTCTGCTTGATGTTCCTGGTGTTTCATGAGCGTTTTGTCTCGTCCGAAGACTATTTGCATGACCCCCTACGTTGTGTCTTCTTCAAAGCCAATGTACCAGCGTGGTTTGCAGTCAGCCTGTCCAATGTTTGCTTGGTGTGCGTTACCGTGGAGCGGTACATAGCGATTGTGTATCCGCTGCACTATCCTCGCTACTTGTCAAGTTTCAGGGTGAAAGTGGTGACAGTTGGACTGTGGGCTCTGTCGGCGGCATCTGCGTCGATTACAGCATTTTTTCCGATCGATATTTATGTAACCAAGTCCTGCCAGCCGGATTTGACTATCCAAACTACCCTGCTTCACGTACTCTACATCATCAGATTGATACAGTTCGGCGTGCCAGTGCTGTTGATGTTCTTTTGCTACGGCAAGATCATGGTCAATCTGTACCGAAAAGCGCAACTTCACCGTCATGCTAACAACCACGCCCCCGCTGACGACTTAAACAGGGCCCAGCGAAAAGTTGCTCTTCTTTTGCTTTCTGTGGCGGCTATATACGTCGCCAATTGGTTCTCTATTGCAATCTTTAACATCTATCTGTATCTATCTAAAGTGAAGGACGCTTTGCTGACGCAGATCTTCACCGAGGTTTACCCGTTACTGCTGGTCCTGAATTCGCTGGTGAATCCGATAATTTACGCTTTCAAGTACAAGGAGTTCCAAAAGGGCGTGAGGGAGGCCGTGCTGCCCAGCTGTCTTAAAAGGCAGCACAGGGTTGACGTGGGGAATAACGACATTGCGTTGGGGTGAAAAAGTTTGTCATGGTTTCAAGATGGGATTTGAGATTCAATCCCCTGATGAAATTTCATCCGTAGCACGGCTATCAAGAGGGGGCACTCTACTCACGCAATAGACATCTGATAAAAGCTAGACACGACATTTATATGCTTTTAATTTGTGAATTTTGTAAGCAAAATTGGCTGCGTCACGCGGCCTATGGATGTTATGTGATAAGCGAACGTCCTGTGGCTTTAAACCACGTGCATGCGATGATCGTTTATGTAATTAACGTATTCCATACGCAGTTCTGGACGGTTTGGGACAGTTTGCTGAGTAACAGAGAGGGCGGTTTGGGGCGGCGCAGGGACTCACAGGTCAATACACTCAGTCGTATTAAATGCATTATATAAATGCTCACAACACATCATTTGATACTGAATAAATATTTTACCTTTTGTAGATCGACTATTGTTATTTTATTTACATCTTTAATTTCAACCCAAAATTTGAAAATTGCTGATACCGCATCAACAAACACTGAAGTTACTGCATTTGCTAATGACAACAATTAACACATCCACATGTCAATTACTAGTGACATGCTTTTAATGACGTGGGCTCGGATATCTACAAGTTATATTAAGGACGGCTATTAGTTTTAATCTCTGTTGAGTGATTTCGACAGGTCAGGGTTGTTTTTTGTCAAATAGATAGCCCAACTCCTGAGTCTTAATTGTGGTTTTCATAATAAACTGCGACAGTGCAAACACTGTCAATGATGCCTCCCAAGCTCTTCTGGTAATATCGCCGAACCATCCATCAAAAAAGAACCACACCAATGTTGGCTCAGCCATTTCACTTGCCAACCCACACCAAAACACTCACACAGCGCGCACGGGAAAGAAATACAAGTGGACTATAGTTGTTCATATGCCACTGGAACAATAACGGAATCCAAGGACTAAACGCAGTTGTATGTTGGATTCTTATTATAACAATTCTTCTCTTAGAGTTTGTGGAGATAAGTGGTTTAACTTTGAGGAAAATATCAGTTTTCAAGGTAAGTGCATATTTATACGAGAGACAAAACAACTTCTCTGTTCCAAGTCCCTTGAACTAGTGTTGTACATGTAGTAGGGTACATATTTCCATGAGTGTACGAATACTTTGCAATTTGTTATGATGAGTATGAGTACGAGTACGAGTACGTACAAGTGTTAGTACCTTGCAATGAGTAAGAGTACTCTTTGGAATACATGTAATTCTTAATTGTATTGTGAATTGGTTGAATATTTTCAGTTTTGCTGAAGGCATATCAATTAATTGTTGTTACTATGTGGCCAACTGGTCTCCATTTTGCCATTTTTTTTTCAACAGCTAAACGTTGACGCCATGATGACTGCAAGCAACTCGACAGCGGACTTGGACGGGTTTCGCGACACCAGCTTTGCCGTGCTGATGACCCTGGGGGTCATAGGCATTCTGGGTAATGGCCTCGTCTGTGTGACCATCCTCCGAGCGCGATTCATGCACTCGGTCACCAATTTCATGATCGGGCATTTGGCATTTGCGGACTTTTTCGTCTGCTTGACGTTCCTGGTGTTTCAAGAACGTTTTGTCTCGTCCGAAGATTACTTGCATCACCCCCTACGTTGCCTTTTCTTCCAAGCCAATTTAGCGGAGTGGTTTGCGGTCAGCCTGTCCAATGTTTGCTTGGTGTGCGTTACCGTGGAGCGGTACATAGCGATTGTGTATCCGCTGCACTATCCTCGCTACTTGTCCAGTTTCAGGGTGAAAGTGGTGACAGTTGGACTGTGGGCTCTGTCGGCAGCATCAGCGTTAATTTCAGCATTTTTTCCGATCAATATTCATGTAACCAAGTCCTGCATGCCGAATTTGACTATCCCAACTACCCTGCTTCACATAGTCTACGTCATCAGATTGGCACAGTTCGGCGCGCCAGTGCTGTTGATGTTCTTTTGCTACGGCAAGATCACGGTCAATCTGTACCGAAAAGCGCAACTTCACCGTCATGCTAACAACCACGCCCCCGCTGACGACTTAAACAGGGCTCAGCGAAAAGTTGCTCTTCTTTTGTTTTCTGTGGCAGCTATATACGTCACCATTTGGTCCTCCTTTGGAATCTTTAACAGCTATCTGTATCTATCTAAAGTGAAGGACGCTTTCTTGAGGCAGATCTTCAACGAGGTTTACCCGATACTGATGGTCCTGAATTCGCTGGTGAATCCGATAATTTACGCTTTCAAGTACAAGGAGTTCCAAAAGGGCGTGAGGGAGGCCGTGCTGCCCAGCTGTCTTAAAAGGCAGCACAGGGTTGACGTAGGAAATAACGACATTGCAATGGGGTGAAAAAAGTTTGTCTTGGTTTCAAGATGGGATTTTAGATTCAATCCCCTGATGAAATTTCAACCGTAGCAAGGCTATCAAGAGGGGGCACTCTACTCACGCAATAGACAGATCTTATAAAAGCTAGACACGACATTTATATGCTTTTATTTTGTGAATTTTGTAAGCAAAATAGGCTGCGTCACGCGACCTATGGATGTTACGCGATAAGCTTCAAATCACGTGCATACGATGAACGTTTATGTAATTAACATATTCCATACGCAGTTCTGGACGGTTTGGGACAGTTTACCGAGTAACAGAGAGGGCGGTTTGGGGCAGCGCAGGGACTCACAGGTCAATACACTCAGTCGTATTAAATGCATTATGTAAATGATTACAACACATCATTTGATACCGAATACATAATTTACCTTTTGTAGATAGACTATTGTTATTTTATGTCTCAAGACAATCATACATTTTAAGAAATGCTTAAAATTGGCAATTAAAATTGAAAACTTAGATCCTCGGAGATGCTACGCTAAAAATGACACAAGCTTTAAATCAATGCGCATAATTTAAAGTAGCTCATTTCTCCTTCTTTATATTTCTTTCCATTCTGTGTAAGAACATAACTTAATTGTGACTGCAATTTTTTCATGACACAAAGATAGTTTTGAGCCTCAGTTTATTTACATCTTTAATTTCAACCCAAAATTTGAAAATTGCTGATACCGCATCAACAAACACTGAAGTTACTGCATTTGCTAATGACAACAACACATCCACATGTCAATTACTAGTGACAGGCTTTTAATGACGTGGGCTGGATATTTACAAGTTATATTAAGGACGGCTATTAGTTTAAACTCCTGTTGAGTGATTTCGACAGGTCAGGGTTGTTTTTTTTTGTCAATAGATAGCCCAAATCCTGAGTCTTAATTGTGGTTTTTATAATAAACTGCGACAGTGCAAACACTGTCAATGATGCCTCCCAAGATCTTCTGATAATATCGCCGAGCCATTTCACTCGCCAACCCACACCAAAGCACTCACACAGCGCGCACGAGAAAGAAATAAAAGTTGACTATAGTTGTTCATATGCCACTGGAACAATAACGGAATCCAAGGACTAATCGCAGTTGTATTTTCGATGCTTATTATAGCAATTCTTCTCTTAGAGTTTGTGGAGATAAGTGGTTTAACTTTGAGGAAAATATCAGTTTTCAAGGTAAGTGCATATTTATACGAGAGACAAAACAACTTCTCTGTTCCAAGTCCCTTGAACTAGTGTTGTACATGTAGTAGGGTACATATTTCCATGAGTGTACGAATACTTTGCAATTTGTTATGATGAGTATGAGTGTTAGTACGAGTACGTACAAGTGTTACTACCTTGCAATGAGTAAGAGTACTCTTTGGAATTCATGTAATTCTTAATTGTATTGTGAATTGGTTGAATATTTTAAGTTTTGCTGAAGGCATATAATTAACTGTTGTTACTATGTGGCCAACTGGTCTCCATTTTGCCATTTTTTTTTCAACAGCTAAACGTTGACGCCATGATGACTGCAAGCAACTCGACAACAGAGGACTTGGACGGGTTTCGCGACACCAGCTTTGCCGTGCTGACGACCCTGGGGGTCATAGGCATTCTGGGTAACGGCCTCGTCTGCGTGACCATCCTCCGAGCGCGATTCATGCACTCGGTCACCAATTTCATGATCGGGCATTTGGCATTTGCGGACTTTTTCGTCTGCTTGACGTTCCTGGTGTTTCAAGAACGTTTTGTCTCGTCGGAAGATTACTTGCATGACCCCCTACGTTGTCTCTTCTTGAAAGCCAATGTACCAGCGTGGTTTGCGATCAGCCTGTCCAATGTTTGCTTGGTGTGTGTTACCGTGGAGCGGTACATAGCGATTGTGTATCCGCTGCACTATCCTCGCTACTTGTCAAGTTTCAGGGTGAAAGTGGTGACAGTTGGACTGTGGGCTCTGTCGGCGGCATCTGCGTCGATTTCAGCATTATTTCCGATCGATGTTCATGTAACCAATTCCTGCCTGCCGGATTTGACAATCCCAACTACCCTGCTTCACGTACTCTACATCATCAGATTGGCACAGTTCTCCGCGCCAGTGCTGTTGATGTTCTTTTGCTACGGCAAGATCATGGTCAATCTGTACCGAAAAGCGCAACTTCACCGTCATGCTAACAACCACGCCCCCGCTGACGACTTAAACAGGGCCCAGCGAAAAGTTGCTCTTCTTTTGTTTTCTGTGGCGGCTATATACGTCACCATTTGGTCCTCCTTTGGAATCTTTAACAGCTATCTTTATCTATCTAAAGTGAAGGACGCTTTCCTGAGGCAGATCTACACAGAGGTTTACCCGATACTGATGGTCCTGAATTCGCTGGTGAATCCGATAATTTACGCTTTCAAGTACAAGGAGTTCCAAAAAGGCGTGAGGGAGGCCGTGCTGCCCAGCTGTCTTAAAAGGCAGCACAGGGTTGACGTAGGAAATAACGACATTGCGATGGGGTGAAAAAAAATTCGTCTTGGTTTCAAGATTGGATTTTAGATTCAATCCCCTGACGAAATTTCATCCGTAGCACGGCTATCAAGAGGGGGCACTCTACTCACGCAATAGACATCTGATAAAAGCTAGACACGACATTTATATGTTTTTGATTTGTGAATTTTGTAAGCAAAATAGGCTGTGTCACGCGGCCTATGAATGTTACGTGATAAGCGAACGTCCTGTGGATTCAAATCACACGCATACGATGAACGTTTATGTAATTGACGTACTCCATACGCAGTTCTGGACGGTTTGGGACAGTTTACTGAGTAACAGAGAGGGCGGTTTGGGGCGGCGCAGGGACTCATAGGTCAATACACTCAGTCGTATTAAATGCATTATGTAAATGTTCAAAACACATCATTTTGATACCGAATACATATTTCACTTTTTGTAGATCGACTATTGTTATTTTATGTCTCAAGACAATCATACATTTGAAAATATGCTTGAAATTGGCAATTAAAATTGAAAACTTAGATCCTCGGAGATGCTATGCTAAAAATGACACAAGCTTGAAATAAATGCGCATAATTTAAAGTAGCTCATTTCTCCTTTATATTTCTTTCCATTCTGTGTAAGAACATAACTTAATTGTGACTGCAATTTTTTTTATGACACCGTGATAGCATGAATTTTTTGAGCATCAATTTCTTTACATCTTTAATTTCAACCCAAATTTTGAAAATTGAGGATATCGCATAAACAGACACTGAAGTCTCTGCATTTGCTAAAGACAACATATCCACATTTCAAGTACTAGTGACAGGCTTTTGTTAGACGCAGGCTCCGATAGATGACAATTAAGTTATATAATATGAAGGGCTGTTAGTTTTAGTCTATGTAAGGTGATGTAGTCGAGTCAGCGTTGTTTTCGCCAAATAGATAGTCCCAAATCATTACTTAATTGCATTACAATGTATATTGAAAACAGAGTGAATGTTCCAAATATATCATTTAAAACTTAAAACATTTTGTACCTTTCATAGTTTGACTACTGTTATTTAATGTCTCAGTACAAAAAAAATATAATTAAAACAATGCTTGAAAATTGGCAAAATAGCTTGCAAACTTATATTTTCGGAGATGCCACGCAAAAAAAAGTCACACACTTTGAAAGAAGTGGGCACAATTTAAGTAGCTTATTTCTCCCTCTGACTTCTTTCCATTCCATATAAGAACATAACTTGTGACTGCAAATTTGATGATACTATGATAGCCTGAATTTTCAGCCAAGTTTGCTTTTGTATCTTTTCACCCAAAATTGGAAAATTGCTGATTCTGCATAAACGGACATTAAGGTTGCTGGATTGGCTAGTAATAAAAACATATCCACATGACAATTACTAGTGACAGGCTTTTGTAAGAGGCGGGCTCCGATAGAAGACAATTAAGTTATATTACGAAGGGCTGTTAGTTTTAGTCTATGTAAGGTAATGTAGTCTGGTCAGCGTTGTTTTTATCAAATAGATAGTCTCAAATCCGGAGTCTTAATTGTGGTTTCCATGGTAAACTGCGACAGTGCAAACATTGTCAACGTTGCCTCCCAAGATCGTCTGGTAATAACGCTGAGCCATCCATCAAAACAAAACAGCACCAGTATTGGCTCAGCCATTTCGCTCACTAACCCGCACCAAAGCACTCAGAAAGAAAGAAAAGCGGGCTATAGTTGTTCACATGCCACTGGAACAATAACAGAAAACAAGGACTAAACGCAGTTGTATTTTGGATGCTTATTACAATTCTTCTCTTAGAGTTTGTGGAGATACGTGGTTTAACTTTGAGGAAAATATCAGTTTTCAAGGTAAGTGCATATTTATACGAGAGACAAAACAACTTCTCTGTTCCAAGTCCCTTGAACTAGTGTTGTACATGTAGTAGAGTACATATTTCCATGAGTGTATTGAATACTTTGCAATTTGTATGATGAGTATGAGTGTTAGTCCGAGTACGTACAAGTGTTAGTACCTTGCAATGAGAAAGAGTACTCTTTGGAATACATGTAATTCTTAATTATATTGTGAATTGGTTGAATATTTTAAGTTTTGCTGAAGGCATATCAATTAACTGTTGTTACTATTTGGCCAACTGGTCTCCATTTTGCCATTTTTTTTTCAACAGCTAAACGTTGACGCCATGATGACTGCAAGCAACTCGACAACGCACTTGGACGGGTTTCGCGACACCAGCTTTGCCGTGCTGATGACCCTGGGGGTCATAGGCATTCTGGGTAATGGCCTCGTCTGCGTGACCATCCTCCGAGCGCGATTCATGCACTCAGTCACCAATTTCATGATCGGGCATTTGGCATTTGCGGACTTTTTAGTCTGCTTGATGTTCCTGGTGTTTCATGAGCGTTTTGTCTCGTCCGAAGACTATTTGCACGACCCCCTACGTTGTGTCTTCTTCAAAGCCAATGTACCAGCGTGGTTTGCAGTCAGCCTGTCCAATGTTTGCTTGGTGTGCGTTACCGTGGAGCGGTACATAGCGATTGTGTATCCGCTGCACTATCCTCGCTACTTGTCAAGTTTCAGGGTGAAAGTGGTGACAGTTGGACTGTGGGCTCTGTCGGCGGCATCTGCGTCGATTACAGCATTTTTTCCGATCGATATTTATGTGACCAAGTCCTGCCAGCCGGATTTGACTATCCCAACTACCCTGCTTCACGTACTCTACATCATCAGATTGATACAGTTCGGCGTGCCAGTGCTGTTGATGTTCTTTTGCTACGGCAAGATCATGGTCAATCTGTACCGAAAAGCGCAACTTCACCGTCATGCTAACAACCACGCCCCCGCTGACGACTTAAACAGGGCCCAGCGAAAAGTTGCTCTTCTTTTGCTTTCTGTGGCGGCTATATACGTCGCCAATTGGTTCTCTATTGCAATCTTTAACATCTATCTGTATCTATCTAAAGTGAAGGACGCTTTGCTGACGCAGATCTTCACCGAGGTTTACCCGTTACTGCTGGTCCTGAATTCACTGGTGAATCCGATAATTTACGCTTTCAAGTACAAGGAGTTCCAAAAGGGCGTGAGGGAGGCCGTGCTGCCCAGCTGTCTTAAAAGGCAGCACAGGGTTGACGTGGGGAATAACGACATTGCGATGGGGTGAAAAAAGTTTGTCTTGGTTTCACGGAAGGGATTTTAGATTCAATCCCCTGATGAAATTTCATCTGTGGCACGGCTATCAAGAGGGGGCAATCTACTCACGCAACAGACATCTGATAAAAGCTAGACACGACATTTATATATGCTTTTATTTTGTGAATTTTGTAAGCAAAATAGGTTTCGTCACGCGGCCTATGGATGTTACGCGATAAGCGAACGTCCTGTGTCTTCAAATCACACGCATACGATGAACGTTTATGTAATTAACGTATTCCATACGCAGTTCTGGACGGTTTGGGACAGTTTACTGAGTAACAGAGAGGGCGGTTTGAGGCGGCGCAGGGACTCATAGGTCAATACACTCAGACGTATTAAATGCATTATGTAAATGCTCAAAACACATCATTTTGATACCGAATACATATTTCACTTTTTGTAGATCGACTATTGTTATTTTATGTCTCAAGACAATCATACATTTGAAAAAATGCTTGAAATAGGCAATTAAAATTGAAAACTTAGATCCTCGGAGATGCTATGCTAAAAATGACACAAGCTTGAAATAAATGCGCATAATTTAAAGTAGCTCATTTCTCCTTCTTTATATTTCTTTCCATTCTGTGTAAGAACATAACTTAATTGTGACTGCATTTCTTTTATGACAGAGTGATAGTTTTGAGCCTAAGTCTATTTACATCTTTAATTTCAACCCAAAATTTGAAAATTGCTGATACCGCATCAACAAACACTGAAGTTACTGCATTTGCTAATGACAACAACACATCCACATGTCAAGTACTAGTGACAGGCTTTTAATGACCTGGGCTCGGATATTTACAAGTTATATTAAGGACGGCTATTAGTTTTAATCTCTGTTAGATGATTTAGTTGAGTCAGGGTTGTTTTTTGTCAAATAGATAGTCCCAAATCATTACTTAATTGCATTACAATGTATATTGAAAACAGAGTGAATGTTCCAAATATATCATTTAAAACTTAAAACATTTTGTACCTTTCATAGTTTGACTACCGTCATTTAATGTCTCAGTACAAAAAAATATAATTAAAACAATGCTTGAAAATTGGCAAAATAGCTTGGAAACTTATATTTTCGGAGATCTTAATTGCGGTTCCATGGTAAACTGCGACAGTACAAACACTGTCAATGTTGTCTGCCAAGATCTTCCGGTAATAACGCCGAGCCATCCATCAAAACAAAACCGCACCAGTATTGGCTCAGCCATTTCGCTCGCCAACCCACACCAAAGCACTCACAGAGCGCGCACGGGAAAGAAATAAAAGTGGGCTATAGTTGTTCATATGCCACTGGAACGATAACGGAATCCAAGGACTAAACACAGTTGAATTGTGGGTAGTAATAACAATTCTTCTCTAAGATCTTGTGGAGATAAGTGGATTAACTTTGAGGAAATTCAGTTTTCAAGGTAAGTGCCTAGTATGTCCCTTCAACCGGTGTTGTACTTGAGCACATTTCTATGAGTATGCATACTTTGCCATCAATGCCATGAGTACAAGAACAACTTCCTTAGTATGAGTCCCTGCAATTAGTACAATTTGAGTACAATTATCTGCCATGAGTTGCAGTACATGTACATTCGTAAAAAACAATTTCTGTGCACGAGTGCTGAGTAGGCCTACAGTGCTTTGCCATGAGTATCTGTACAAGTAATGAGTATGAGTACTTTGCCATGAGTATTGAGTACAGTGCATTTCTTTTCCATGAGTATACCAAGTAGTCTCTATTTTGCAATCTCACTCAACAGATAAACATTGACACCATGATTGCTATGATGAGCAACTTGACGACAGAGGACTCAGAAAACCAGATTAGCGACGGCAGCTTTGCCGCGCTGACGACCCTGGGGGTCATAGGCATTCTGGGTAACGGCCTCGTCTGCGTGACCATCCTCCGAGCGCGATTCATGCACTCAGTCACCAATTTCATGATCGGGCATTTGGCATTTGCGGACTTTTTAGTCTGCTTGACGTTCCTGGTGTTTCAAGAGCGTTTTGTCGCGTCCGAAGACTTGCATTACCCCCTATGTTGTCTTTTCTTCAAAGCCAAGATTGCAGTGTGGTTTGCAGTCAGCCTGTCCAACGTTTGCTTGGTGTGTGTTACCGTGGAGCGGTACATAGCGATTGTGTATCCACTGCACTATCCTCACTACTTGTCGAGTGTCAGGGTGAAAGTGGTGACGGTTAAACTGTGGGCTCTGTCGGCGGCATTTGCGTCGATTCAAATATTTATGCCGACGGACACCACTTCTGGAGCCTGCCTTCCAGATTTGACTCTCCGTGATACGGCGTTTGACATACTCTTTGCCGTCAAAATTGCACAGTTCTCCGCGCCAGTGCTGTTTCTGTTTTTTTGCTACGGCAAGATCATGGTCAATCTGTACCGAAAAGCTCGACTTCAGCGTCATGCTAACAACCACGCCCCCGCTGACGACTTGAACAGGGCCCAGCGAAAAGTCGCTCTTCTCTTGTTTTCTGTAGCGGCCATATACGTCACCTTTTGGTTTACCATTTTAATCTTTAACAGCTATCTGTATATATCTAATGAGAAGGATGCTTTCCTGATACAGATCTTCACTGAGATGCACCCGATACTGCTGGTCCTGAATTCGCTGGCAAATCCGATAGTTTACGCTTTCAAGTACAAGGAGTTCCAAAAGGGCGTGAGGGAGGCCGTGCTACCCAGCTGTCTTAAAAGGCAGCACAGGGTTGACGTGGGAAATAACGACATTGCGATGGGGTGAAAAAAGTTTGTCTTGGTTTCAAGATGGGATTGGAGATTCAATCCCCTGATGAAACCTGCCTGTAACAAGGCTACCAAGAGAGAGCGCTCTAGGATTGATCACAGAAGTTATTTTTCGATAGCAAAAAAAATCCCTTGTGTACTTAGTATGATTGAGGTAGATTAAAACACAATACCCTGCACAACTTTTTCACCCAGATGGTGAGTAAAACAGCCCTTTTTAAGCTCAAAAATGTACGTCTGTATGTATGTAAATGTATGTACTATACTATGCGCGTATCTGCATTGAGCGCACGTCGCGCGGATACGCGCGCTGTCAACAAGCGTTTTGCCCATACTATTTCAAATCACGGTTGTTACGCGCACGACTGGCGGTCTATGCGTTTATATGTCTGTGATTGATACTGTTCATATAGCGCCCTCTACTGGTGGTTTTGCTCATGACCTGCATAATGAGGGGAATTAATCGAAAAGCCAGCCTCAAACTTATACTTATTATATAGTCAGAACTGTACATTGTAGTGGAATCTTCAAATAATTTTTTGTAAATGTCCAGTTTGCCCTATATAAGTCGCAATATTATTGTGTCGTAGACTTAGTCTGGTTCCCAGACCAAATGATTCCAACTATTCCTGATGAATCTTAGGTCAGGTAGCCTCCGGTAATACAATGTATTACAATTTACATCACGTGACTAAAACGGGAGGAATTCCTCCTTTTTCCGAAACTGTCCGAAGTTTGCCGAATTCATTTCGTCGACAATCGGATAGTGTCCGAGTATTTCCGAGTATAATATAGGTTTTATTAACTGCTAATTGCTTATTAAAAACTTTAAAAAACTAGTTGATAATTAATATCCATTGCTTTTATTTAGAAAACTTGAAATTCAACGTCGATTTTGCACTCGGATCGTATAAGAGGGGCGAACTTTTTGCTGCGTCATGCACTATGTTTGAATTTGACGACCGTTACCGGCATTTTCCAAAACGCGGCTTGGTCTCAATTCGGCTCCGCCTGCTAACAGTGCTGTTTGGGTGTCCAACTTTGAAGATTCCAGGTTAAAATTAGTCAATGTTTTTTTACAGAAGTATTAAACTGTATATCATAACTGTATGATATATGAAGCAAGTGATTTATTTTTAAAAAAAATATCGGAACGCTAAAAGCTTTATGTGATAAAGCGAATTCGGAAACGAAGTCGAGCTTTGAAAAAGGGCCGTCAATGTCGTCATGTTTATTTTTAGCCACGGAGGCTGCCTGACCTACAATTTAGACGTGTAGACGTCGGGGGAAATTGTCAGGTCGGGGAACCAGACTATCGTAGACTGTACGTTTCATTTCTTTGCCTTTAACCATTTTTGCACCGAACTAAAATTTCGATTCAAAGAAAGTAAAGTTTGCTGGCCTGCAACCGAGCAATATTTACAAAAGTGACATAAATCTTGTAAAATACCAAAAATTGTTGTGCTTGAAATACAAATCGAACTTAAGTTTAAATCACTTTCCATCTTTTTCAAACCACTAACACAATGCTTTCTTTCCACTAATTTATTCCCTTTAAAGGGGCACTGAGGTCCTGAAATCCTTGAAAATTTCATGTTTTGGATTGTTTACTTAGCCTATTTCAAACATCTGGTTGAAAGGAAACCAACCTAATGTCTTACCGTTCCCGAGAAAAGAAAAAAAACCCGCTTGTTTACATCGGACACGACGGAGCACGAATACGTTTTTCGTGTCGTTCTCGGTGTACGATATACACATTGTGTGTCTCGGGACTAGTGGTGACCAATCGCCAATGTAAAAATAGTGGTTTCTTCAACGTCCGCAAAAGACGAACACTTCACGAATGAAATCACAACTAGCATCCAAACAGCTCGAATTTATGGGGTCGCAAAAGTGGACCCCGAAATTCGTTCTTACACGCATAATACAGGAATTACACAAAAACATCCAGTTTTGAATTGAAGTTGGGTGGATGTTTATATCCTACTTGTAAATGTTATTTCCGATTAAAATCATTTCGTTCAAAGCGCGTTTTGTAGCCCAATTGGGCTGTTCCAGGACCTAGAGTCCCTTTAAGCAAATATCTGTGAATCAACTTTGAGATAAAATGGAGGTACCAGTGCAGGCATCTCAAGTTACGGGGGTATTATGTACTTAAAGGGAAGATACAACATTTGCAAACATCACAAAACGAAATGATCGAGTTATCACGAAATACCTTACTGAATTGTTAGGGATTGACAGTCTAAAACATTCTGTAAAATCGTGGCTCCTGGTGTGCTGTCATTTTCAAGAAAAATAGGATTTCGCCAACGCTGGTCAGCTGACCAGCGTTGGAGAAAACTGGCTTTTTTCAAAAAGTGCTCCTAATTTTTCATAATTAGCTATTCCGCGTTTTCTTTGCAATTGATTACACACCTGTGAAGGGGTACAAGCCTGCTAGACTGATTCTCTGACCTTACAATTCCGCAAAGTTTATAAATTGCTCTGTTTCATCTTAAGTGGGGTCAGGGAACCAGACTACAAGAACATGATTGGTTTTCTTGCTTTTTCCAGCATCTACAAGCCCAAATCGTGAAACAAGTCATTTTAACAATATTTGCTATAACATATTAATCCTCCAAATCCATTTATTTCTGAAAATTGCAGCAAAAGCAAATGTTGTACATTCCCTTTAATATCCTACTCTCTTGACAGGAATGGTGTATCACTCCTAGACAATCAGCGTTTCGAGTTATCCCAATTTGAGTAATCACGATTTGACCGTACGTTTTGTCGGAGCAGTTTCTGTGTGAACTTTCAACAATTGTATACTCACATTATTTGAAAGCTGGCCAACGTGGAGCCCTTTTCTGAAGTCAACGTTGCCATTTATTGCCGAGTTGAGAATCTTTGGCAATGCCAGGGTTAGCAAGTCACCGTAGGATCTGTGCCATTAAGGAAAAAGAAAAAAAACGTTGGAAACAATCAACAGTTATGAATAAAAATTCAGTAAAAGAAAGCCTCATTTCATAGTCACTGTTTGATACAGGAGACTTTCTGTAATGTTGTAAACAACACGAAACACTACAGGGTGAGTTAAAAAAAGTGGAACCCAAACCCCCAAAATTATATTTCATATTTAAAAAAATATGAAGCACCAAAAATTATGACTGGAAAGCCAATTTCATAAGCTCCTTTTAGATGAAAAAAATACTGAAATTGCTCAATCCATTCGAAGAATATCACCATTTTAACACAATGACCCTAAAACCTGTCTCGTTCAAAAATGCGATTTCAAGAATCGTCGTCACAGTTGTCTTCAAACATCACCAGCAATGAAACCTCAGTTTAAAAGTTAAAAATATTCAACAAATTCCTTTTGAAGGCCCGTTTATTAAAAAAAGTTGATTTTATCAATCATATTGTTTGCCTAACCAGGGTGTTAATAAAGATATTATGTACTACTGTTCTTGACAGTTGATGAAACAAGTATTCTGTGTCATTTTCCTTGTTGTTCCAAACAGTCAAAACACACAATAAATTGCTGTTTTTGGACAAGACAGGTTTTAGGGTCAGTGCGTTTAAATGGTGATATTCTTTGAACGGATTGAGCAATTTCGGTATTTTTTTCGTCTAAAAGTAGCTTATGAAATTGGCTTTCCAGTCATTATTAGTTTTGGTGCTACATATTTTTTTCCCGCTTTTTTTGACTCGCCCTGTATCTGCAAAAGTGCATCTTTTTAACTTACGATCTTTGATATGTGCTGATGGTGACGTGAGTTGAGTGTTGGCAGTTGGACGGCGTGTCTGCTTGATGCACCGTGCCACGCGGGAAGTAAAGAAGATCGCCGGTCTGTGTAGGGCAGGAAAACAATCCCAAACTAAAAATTTGGACTTTGATATAGTTGACTAATTGTTATGCATGTGACTTTTGACCTTTGTGGGTTATGACATCTGCTTAAAAAAAAAACGAATTTAATAGAAAGATAATATTAATTACAAGTCCATCACAAGTCATTTCCCAAGTCTTGTGACTAAGACAGAGGAAGAGCAATAACAGAGGAATGCCCAAGTTTGTCAGAGTTCATTTGAATAGAGTGTGACTTTACTTGAGGACTTAATTGTAAGAACTTGTGATGACTTGTGATGACTTGTGAGGACTTGTGAGGTCTTGTGAGGACTTGTAAAGACCTGTGAGGACTTTTGAGGATTTGTGAGGACTTGTGAGGGCTTGAAAGGACTTGTAAAGACTTGTGAGGTCTTGTGAGGACTTGTGAAGACTTGCGAGGACTTGAAAGGACTTGTAAAGACTTGTGAGGTCTTGTGAGGACTTGTAAAGACTTGTGAGGACTTGTGAGGATTTGTGAGGACTTGTGAGGGCTGGTAAGGAGTTGTAAGGACTTGTGAAGACTTTTGAAGACTTGTGAACTTGAGAGGACTTGTGGACTTGTGAAGACTTATGAAGACTTGTGAGGGCCTGTAAGGACTTGTGAGGACTTGTTATGACTTGTGATGTCTTATAAGGACTTGTAAGGACTTGTGAGGGCTTGTTAGGACTTGTAAGGACATGTGAAGAAGTGTGAAGACTGGTGAACTTGTGAGGACTTGTGAACTTGTGAAGACTTATGAAGACTTGTGAAGACTCTTGTAGACTTCCGAGGACTTGTGGGGTTTTATGATAGACCTTACATTGAATTCATGAAGAATGTTTGCTTACCTCTAAGACAAAGTCGTGGGTCGGATGGCCAATGTCATCTTGGGTCAGGTCACCACTGTAGTCTCTGGGGAGCTCTGTTGGGGGCGCGTACAGGCGCCAGTGTTTCCTACCCTCCAGCTGAAGAATAAAGACCTGCCACAGATTATACATAAACAAGATGATAACTGGTACCAGCTGCTTGGATACCAATCAAATAGCACCAGTTACGTGCCTGTCAGTGGACTAAGAGGGCTTGAACAAGTGGGGGCCCTACTTCACTGACACTGGCCAGTTCCACCAGAAGAATAAGGAACTACCGCGGACCGTGCAAGGAACCAAAAAAGTATAACTGGTACACGTCACTTGGTTACCAATGAAACAGCAGGAGTCTTAAAGGGAATGTACATCATTGGCTTTTGCTGTAATTTTCAGAAATGAACTATTTGAGGGGTTAGTATAATAGATCAAATATTGTTACACTGACATTTTTGAAGTTTTGTGTTCGAAAAGGTTGGAAAAACCAAGAAAAACACAAATGTTCTGGTAGTCTGGTTCCCTGACTCCACAGAAGATAAAATGGATCAATTTATAGATGATTGAAAATTGTAAGGCAAGGGAACCAGACTAGCTGCCCTGCACCCATTCATGAACATGTAACCAATAGCAAACAAAATTTGGGCTGACAAAATGGTAAATTTGGAGCAGTACATGTAGTTGAAAAATAGTTAGGTTTTTCCAACGCTGGTCGGCCGACCACCATTGGAAATGTATACAAAAATACTATTTTCTTGAAAATGACTTCACACCAGGTGCCATACGTTTACAAGATGCTTGAGACTGTCATTTACCAACATCCTAGTAAGGTATTTTGTAAAAACTTGGTAGTTTTATTTTTCGATGTTTGCAAATATTGTATATTCCCTTTAAGTATGTGCACGAGTGAGGGCACTATTCACCTTCAGTGGTTCCCCTGGAGAATAAAGACTCATCGTAGATCTTACGTAGATCAAATAATAACTGGTACCTTGCTTTTTAGCACCAACCCAACAGCACCAGCTGCGACCTGTCAATGGACTTTATAAGCGTCGATGAGAGAGGGCGCTATTTCACCTACACTGGTCCCCACTCACGGGTTTAATCATTACCTCAACTTCGTCATAGTGAGGGGCCAACCCTTGCGAACCACCAGGCGTCATGTAGACGTTGGCACCAACGAGGGAATGGAAATGACTCTCCAACAGCTCACAGATCCGCCAAAGCTCATCCTGACAATTAATAAATTAGAACGTTCCAAACTGAGAAATGTTTAGGTTTTCATTCACTAATCATTTTTGCTGCTGGTATTTGAGTACATTGGTTTGTTTCAAAGGCATATAAGGATCATTTGCATTTCTTACATTTTGTCCGTTTCCAATAATAACACCACTCAAAAAAACCCAAAGAGGAATGTTCAAAACCTAGCTTGTTGAAGTTACAGCTCAGTGGATATTACACTTTTCAAGAAAGCAGTGGAAAACCATGCACACTTTTAGATCCCAAAACACGGTGTCGTCAACAGCACTCTGTATTTCACAAAACCATTCAACTGACTGATCGTTGGAAAACACCTATATTTCTTGATTTCTTCTACATGACAGCAAGCCAGACGGAATAATTTCACGGGGTGTTTAGTACCAGTACGATCTTTAATCCAAGTAAGGTTTTCGATAATAAGTTGGTAGGTTACTTTTGGGACAGATGCAAATGATCCTATATGCCTTGAAGTCTTTTCATCAGAAGACACAACAGTAGTCTTCTTACAAGACGTCTGCTCACCTGGAATCGCTGCGGTTGATGAAACTGAAGCGTCGCCTGCTTTTTGTCGAAGAGATTCTTAATTTTTGCCGTCGTTGCTCGACCACTTCCGTTCAAGTTTTCTCGTTTGGACTTGACATACCTTCAAAGTTAATGTTAAAAAACAGCAACTGTCGGCAAATAACTCCACAATTCTTCAAGCAATATACATCAACTTTTTGGTCTGGGTATATAGTACTCTCGACACAACATGTTGAATCAAAGCTAATTTCACTTGTTACTTGCATAAATTAATTTTAGAAGCAAGGAGCTACGTTGGAATTTTTGGAGGCAATTTGGGACTATGGAATCCACGGCAAGTTGAAGGGAATGTACAACATTTGTTTCTGCTGCAATTTTCAGAAATAAATGGATTTGGAGGATTAGTATGTTATAGCAAATATTGTTACAATGACTTGTTTCAAGTTTTGGGTTCGTAGATGCTGGAAAAACCAGGAAAACCAATCATATTCTTGTAGTCTGGTTCCCTGACCCCACTTAAGATGAAACGGAGTAATCTATAGCCTTTTGGGAATTGTAAGATCAGAGAATCAGTCTAGCAGGGTTGTAGTCTTCGCAGGTATGTAATCAATTGCAAAGAAAATGCAGACGAACTAAATATAAAAAGTAGGAGCACTTTTTGAAAAAAGCCAGTTTTCTCCAATGCTGGTCGGCCGACCAGCGTTGGAAAAATACAGTTTTTCTTGAAAATGTCAGCACACCAGGAGCCACAACTTTACAGGATGCTTTAGACTGTCATTCCCTAACAATCCAATAAGATTTTTCGTGACAATTTGATCATTTCGGTTTTTGATGTTTGCAAATGTTGTATCTTCCCTTTAAAATAATGAGAATGTCAGAAAATACTGCAGAAAATAAAAAGTGGAAAGAAAAAGACAATAAAGTGACGCAGGAAGAAAAAAAGATGCAAGCCAAGACGAGAAACTGGTACATTTGTTTTACTTGGTCTTGCATGTACCTGCAGACGTTGATATCCAATCCAAACTGAATGTCGTGCTTGGCCAGCAAACTCAGCAAGCCGTCCTTTGAGAAGCAAGCACCGTAAGAACCAGCCGACGCCTCGCCCCCGCCCCTGCGGACAACCAGAGGTTTCTGCTCCCATTGTTCCTCAAAGAACGACGAGAGGCTAGCGGCAGGGGCAAGCATTGAGGCCAGAAGACGCTCTGGCGAGGAGAAGTCCAGTTTTCCTGAGCAGTTGGTGGAATGGTCCTCGGGTGCCGTGGGTGTCTCTACCTGTGTGGTTGATTCTGCTCTTCTACCAGTGGTGTTCGCAATTGTCTTGGACTTTTCTGGTTTGGTTGTGTGCTTGCTGCGTTTGGGTGGCGAGACATTACTTGGTGCATTCCTGCTGCTACTTGTGGCACGTTTGGAGCCTCTTGTTCTTCCTTTATGGAGAAATGAAAGCAATACCCTAACATGTCATAATAATATTTGAATGGTCATAATCCACTTCAAACTACCCTCCATAGGCGAATCCATTTTTGACTAAATGTAATTTTTTTTCTTTAAAACAATGGAGCTCCAGTCATGAGGCCTAATGCACCTATCAATTGACCTATCGCCGTGTGCGAGTTAGCCACGCCCCTTAGACAACCCTATGGAGTTTGTGTACATTAAGTTTTGTTAGTCTCAGATTTTGCGTGTTCCACATCCATTTGTATATCATGTAATTGGACATTATTGGACAAGCTGCGTTGATGCGATTCTAACACGATTCAAGCGTAATAGGTCAATTATTCCCCCTTCCTCTCCAGGATGCCCCACCCAAGATGTGGGGATTGTCAATTTAGAAGTGACGTCCCTGTATTGTGCAAAAATGTTATTGACAATCTCCAATCTTACATTTACATTCATGGGTGGGGTGCCCTAAACTGGTGGCTTGTACATCTAGTAAATTCATTTTAAAAGGGGGAGGGGGAAAGGGGGGGGTTTGACAGTTAACCCCCCCCCCCTCCCCGGCCACTGAAAAAATTCCCCACTCCCAAAGCACCACCCCTCCTTCCCCAAAGCACCACGCCCTCCCCCACCATGCCCACTCCCGAAAATCTTACCTTTACTACCTTAGTGTAAGTGCAATGCGGAAAGATTCCCATATCTGGCCATCACTTACTTGTCACCCTGTGCACAAACCCTATGAAACTGGTCTGAAAAGTTGTGTGTGTTTTCTCAGTAAATACCCCAATATTTTCCCTGCTAAATTTGACTTTTTAGGACATAATATCACTTTCTGATGGCTGATACTAGTGATAGGTCACTGAAGGGAAAAATTAGCATGATTATTGATGGCCAGATATGGGAATCTTTCCCATAATCAGTAGTGCGCCTATCGATTGTTTCCAAATGTTGAAAAAGGCGATTCGTAGAGTCCTAGTCTGCTAGTTACTCGGACTACCAAAATCCCCACCCTGGCCATGCTGGCCCTGGGGCATGAAAAATGTGACCAAATCCCGACATCGGACCTAGGGCAGCATGGGGTACG
Organism: Patiria miniata; assembly: GCF_015706575.1. Taxonomy (NCBI): domain Eukaryota; kingdom Metazoa; phylum Echinodermata; class Asteroidea; order Valvatida; family Asterinidae; genus Patiria; species Patiria miniata. Next base: position 3,563,979 of record NW_024037061.1, read on the forward strand.
GTGGGGGGGGGGGGGGGGGGGAATTTGATAGACGCATAATGCTTCTACTATGGAGAAATAAAACATGCTTTGGTACAACTATAGAATGCAGGGCCACTTTACTCTACATCCGCGCCTCCGTACGGCTGCGTGGAGGCGTGGAGGCGTGGAGCCGACCTACCTCCGAAAATCGATCGTGGAGTGGTACCGTGGAGCCGCAGTCGATATCTCCGAGAATTGCGCACTCTATCGGTGCGCGTCTCTGCGACTCCACGCCTCCGCCACTCCAGACAGTTCCCCGTCGCCCTCCTCCCTTCCTAATTTGCGAGCCCATTTAAAATGGACTCTGCGACTCCCCGACTCCGCGCCTCCGCCACTCCAGCCAGTGCCCCGTCGCCCTCCTCCCTTCCTAATTTGCGACCTCATTTAAAATGGACTCTGCGACTCCCAGACTCCGCGCCTCCGCCACTCCAGACAGTGCCCCGTCGCCCTCCTCCCTTCCTAATTTGCGAGCCCATTTAAATGGATATGGATGCTTCGTTCTCAAAAAAATTCCGCCGAGAATTGCGCCCTCTATCGGCGCGAGTCTCTGCGACTCCGCGCCTCCGCCACTCCAGTGCCCCGCGTCTCCGCGACTCTGCGACTCTGCGCCTCCGCCACTCCGCGACTCCGATCCGTACCGTGCCCCCAACACATTTACAAGCACGCCCTCCCTTCCGATCCTTCATGAGAAGCTTAGAAGACAAGTGCATTCGCTGTACTTAGCACTTTTTGCAGGTTTGCATATCTATTACTCCTATCCATCCACGCCTCCAAGCAAAATAAAAAACCTTGCTCCGGCGTGGCCCTGCATTCTATAGTTGCTCCCATGCTTTAAGTTCTACCAACATCGAAACTAAAATGCACTCAACAACATACATGTGCGCCCCCCCCCCCCCCCGATCCCCCCACACTTTGCATGCACCCCGTTGATTTGTGCATGCACCCATGCCAAACATGCTCACGTGCGCATGACCACTCAGTCACGTCAGTTCAACTTAGTTTAAGTTCAAGGTCTCTTTTCCTTAATATATTTTGATTAAATACGCTAAATAAAGCGCCATTTTATAACTAATTTGTTCCTTCCTTATTTTTTCATCGTCTAAGACAAATATAAACAGCTGTGAAGTATTAATTCATGAATATCATGACACTTTCGACTTACCCATTTTGGAACAAAACGAACACGTGTGCGCGTGGTACGGTGTTTTGAAAGGGCGCCACCATCGACGAATTGGGGCAAAATTAAACATGCAAGGCAGCATTTTGGTCAGCATGCGCGCAACAGAAACAAAATCACAGCTCTGTCAAAAGAAAATCTCTAAAAAGAAGTGATTTTGTTTCTCACTGGTTTTATGCGTTGTTTTCGTTCATTCAAATAATTTTTATTAATTCACTTCTGAGGGTTGGTAGCTATACTGAGATGGCGCCCCCTCCCGCTTTGCGCCGCTCGATGCCTGTCCCCGCCCCTCCCCACCCATGATTTCAAGAAAGACATTTTGAACTGTTTGAAACTCGACTATGATCCATTGTGTGCCTCCTTAAGAAAATTAGAAGCCCCGCCCCTCAGCTCCACATTCCCAGGCAAATAGGACCCAAACTATGTCAGTGTCGACAATTTCATTCTAGTTTTTTGAAGACAGCACTGGAACATGATTTATGGCAGAACATGATTTTCAAGGTTATTAACAAAACAAAACGATCTATTTACGAGCTTTTACAAAAAGTATTTATTCAGAAACGATTTTTACTACAAATATTTGTACAACTTGAGGCCTGGTGATTTTATATAATGAAGTCATTCAAGTGACCACTAAACAATGCTAAACGAACTTTCTATAGCGTTATGCAATTTCTTCGGAAAGGCAGTGGTAAGATAGGAATTTCGGGGGGGGGGGTTGTTTTGTGAATAAATGTCGTTTGGTTGAGACCCATTCTAATTAAAAGTCGAGTCCGAGTAAATAAAACAAGGGCAAAAATTATACGTATTGGCCAAGTCATCTGGTTATTTGGGCAAAATGTTTATACGTGCTTTTTGGGTGTGGCACCTTGGAAAATAGATTTTCAATTTAAATTGATAATTTTCTAGCTTTACATTAGTTATGAGCTTTCCAATGAGACATCGCACGAAAAAAAAATCGGCCCACGACAAGTAATCAATTAATTAAGCTCAACTTTTGAATTAAGAGCGGGACGTTCCGAATTCGTTTTTTGAAATTTTGAAAATGCACGTGTATACCAACGTTAATAACAGCAATTAAATTTACAATGTAAGCCTAACAATGCATGATTATTTTGTGACCCTTCGTTATATCTTAGGTAACAGAACAGAATGGTAGAGATTACAGCATTTCAGCATTTCATTCCATTTAAATTTCAATACTCTATGACGCACCACCGGGACGTCCATGGTGACAGTGTCATTTGGGGGAGGGGGGGGGCCTTCCAAAATGTTATGCCTTACAAACTTTGTGATGTGAGGGTTATTGTAAAGATGATAACATAATGAAACAACTTTGACAGAATTCTTGTAACTGAAAACTTTCAAATTTATATACAATGGGGGACTCAATGTATACATTCCATGTTTTAGAAAACAGTGATCAAAATTATTATACAGTGATAGTACAATATTTAAACAGTTCATTTTAGCGTTCATTTAGTCGGTCTGATCAGTTCTGCGGCAGAGAACGCTGACACGCCGGGCAGGCGGTGTTGAGCGGCCACGCAGCTGCCGGCTGGGTTGGTCTTGCACTGGGCGCAAGAACACGGCAAAGGCCAGCCGTTGTAGAGACCGAGAGTTGATGAGTTGGTTGGCGGGGCAGGGAGCGTTGCCAGCCCTGGTCGCTCCTGGCTCGTGCCGGTGTAAGTCCGGAACCCCGAGGAATTTGTTGGCGACAGGGAGGCTTTCTCATGCCGCGTGGAGACGCTTGTGGAGCACAGTGGAGTGGAAAGGAGTAAGGATTTCGGTACGATGGGTGTTGGTGATGTGGGGAAGTACGGACGAGTCGGGGTTGGGGGTAATGGCCCCGACTGATGACCGAGACTCATGGACTGGGGTGGTGGTGGTGGGTGCACTCCTTGGTACATCTCTCCAAGAAGCCTCCGCATGTCTTCCACGCTGGTGGAGAGCATCAGGATGTAGTTCTTGGCGAGGAGTAGAGTTGCAATTTTTGAGAGTTTGCGGACCGAGGGTCCGTGAGCGTACGGCATGACTTCCCGCAGACCATCCAGGGCTGTGTTCAGATCGTGCATCCGCTTGCGTTCGCGGCTGTTGATCTTCAGGCGGAGGCAGTGCATGTCCTCTTCGCTCAGGAGTTTGGTTTGTAGTGGAGGCTTGCGACTGGAGTGGGAGTTGCGAGAGGTGCTGCGGATTTCTCCCAAATGTTTCTGATGGGTTATTTTCCCTCCTGCTTGGGAGCTCCAGTTCTCGTAGTCTCCGAGTTCCTCTTGGTCCTCCTCCCTGCGGTCGGAGCTTTGCAAGGGCGGAGATGGGGGTCCGGTACACGGCACAGCCGTGGAGTCCACGGACATGGAGTCATCGCTGAATTCAGCTCCGGAGTCGGACCCAGCGGGCGAGCAGCTCGATACTGCCCGAACGGGGAAGCCGTTTGGCGGCGGTGGTGTGTTTGCCGTGCTCGCTGACATTTCCTGTGCTCTCTCGTGCGATAGAAGCATAATCTCCCCGGCCTACTCGTTCGCTTCCGTCCGGTCGACTGCGGCAGAGTCCTGAGAGTTCCGGCAGCAAATAAAGTCAAGCGTTGGGTCCTCGTCAGTTGATAATCTAAAGTTCCCCCGGACAAACGGCCCTTAAATACCCTCCTTTTGTGGCGTGCACGTGCGGGAGAGGTGTCGAACGGGTGAGTTTAACTTTCATGCACTCACCCTTAATCAATATCAAGTAAGCATATCGGGCTGAGCTTTCGCGGCATACGTTACTTTCCCTCTCGTACCGTCCCGTCAATGGATTTTCGTGTCAACAGCCTGCGCGTCAACAACCTGTCAAAGTTTGACAAGCCAATCGGGTGGCGCTTTACATGCGCCACCCCGACCCGAGTCTGTAATCAATCATCGGATTGGCGTAAACTTGCGCGCGCTACGCCTCTGCGCATGTCGCGACGCTCATTAGGCTCTTTGGAAATGCAACAGCCCTTCGCTGGTTGGCATATGGCGAAAGGACATTTGAAATGTGTGTGAGCAAACATCGGCGTGTGCCGAAGACTGCCTCGGTGATCAAGTGCCACGCGCACGACAAGCCTGTCGACTGCTCAACACTGCATGACGGGCAAAAAGGTCCATACTCTACGACTAGTTTATGTCGATCGTTTATAAATGAGAAAATGGAATTAATGTAGCCAATGTATAACTTTAGGGTTCTAGTTGTATAGTGTTTTATCATCATGCTTCTATAACTCATGGGGAATGTCTAACTTTGAACTCGCTTTGCTCTGTAAAAATCATAGTAAAATTTTTGTCAATTTTGGTCATTATTCAAAAAGATATTTAAGTCACTGAATATATTGGTGGTAAAAAAATCTCTGTTTTAAAATCCACAGAATTTATGTAAATTAATGCTTCACAAATTCCTATTCATTTCTCAAAATTCAATTCAAGAAAATAACTAAATAAAGAAATAAGGGTTCTAATTAGGCTATGATATCTTATGATTAACTTTGAATTATAAGATGTTCATCATTATGTCGGATAAACTTGCACGTTTCTTTTTGAAGATGATTTACTGAGAATTGCCAGAAACTCAACTGAATGAAACAGCCGTTCGGAAGAGACAAATTTGAAATAAAAGACACGAACAGTCAACTGTGATCCGTAACACATCCCACTGTCACTAAACCAAATCGGAGCCGTCATTTTGATGTACAAAAAACGAAACAACGGAAGGTCTCTGAAATGCATTTTAATAACCGCTTTGAATGTCCTGTCACGTTGAGACAAACATGACAAAGAAATTGGGCTTTTTTTTGCGTGCGATGCTGAGCAGAACGCTCGCCACCATGCCGCGCTGTCATATGAAAATCGGACTCGTATGAAAATCGGACTCTTTTCCCCTTTTATTGGTTAAACCCTCTCACGTGACCGGTCCCTCTCCTAATTATCTATGCATGAGCATGCGCAATACCACCAATGGGTCCGTATTTCATAAAACCTAAATTCATGCTACACCGCCTTCATCGTTGTATCACTTTTGTTAAAGGAGTTATAGCAACGCTGATTACATAAAAGGATTTGCATATCCCAAAAGTAACCTACCAAATTATTATCCAAAAGCTACTTGGATTAAAGATGTTACTGGCACTAAACACTCCATGAAATAATTCCGTCCGGCTTGCTATACAAAATCAAGATAGGCAATTTCCAATGATCAGTCAATTGACCGAGTTTTGGAATGGAGAGTTATAATGACGAAATTGTGTTTCGTGTTCAAAAGGCTGTGACTGGTTTTTCATTGTTTTCTCGAAAAGTGTAATATCGCCGAGCTGAAACTTCAACAAGTTTGATTGTATTTATTCTTTTGATTTTGAGTGGTTGGAAACGAACAAATACAATGAAACGCATATGCCCTTAAATCCTGCTTGAAATCGAAAACGAAATTATGGATCGTACTCTTCCCTTTTGTTTCTTTTATTATATGAGATAAATATTGTTTTACAGCGCAGGTTTGACAAAATCATTGGAAAATAGTTTTGCAGTAAAAATGGTCATTTCTGTTTTTTGTCACGTATCAAAGTTTCCCTAAAATACTGAAAAATTATTTCACTTTTCTTGATCATTATTATTATATTATTTGCACTCATTTTTCTTTGACGCATTACTCTCAAATAATCTGAGTGGATTTTCCTTTTGTTGGTAACACATTTTTTTGTTCATAATCCCCCCCCCCAATATTTTGTTACTCATTTTTACGACATAATACTGACGATATACAAGGGCGGATCCAGAACACAATTTTTTTTTGGGGGGGGGAGGGGGTCCCAAAAAAGTTTTTTCCTCCCAAAAAAGTGATTCATAAATTTACGGCGTGGGGTTCGGGGCCCGCTAAATTGTTGGATTCTACTGATGCTCTGTGGTGCGATCTGAGACAATTTCTGACCACTTTAACCAATTTCCTTTAGCAAAATGTGGTGGTGTACGCAGTGGCTGCCTTTTTGCGACGTCACTTAAGAATAATGGGTTCTTTTTTTTTTGGAGGGGTGGTGGGGGGGGGGGGGTTCATGTCCCCCGTTGTCCCCCCCCCCCCCCCCCCCTCCCCCGGATCCGCGGGCTAAAAGCGAATCTGGTCAGACAGATCTGCGATTGTCTGTGCGCGCATTTTCCATCAGTCTCAAACCAATCACATGAGTCTGAAGTCATGAGTGAAAAGCTATGTCAGAATTGAAAATCATTATGTCTTAAGCAATCTGAGAAGGCAGTTGTTGTTAATTGTTGCTCTGTGATGTCATTGTGACTTTATGTTAATCGTTTCATTTATAAGTTTATCACACATAAATACGGCTCTAGAATCAATAGAACACTGATCATTCCATATTTTGAGTCAGTCATTAATTTGTCCCACAACAGACAACAGCATGCTCTAAAAACCATGAATTTGTAAACAACAAAAACCGACAAACATCATCCACAGGGCCGACCAGTGGGTGTCCGCCTCAAATGCAACCCAAACACCGAGAAACAGACTGCGGACCCTATACGCGCCCCGGCATGCGGGCCGGCGTTTCGAGCCTGAATTCGGCACCATATGCGGCCAAGCCCGGTCGCGTGCCGCCGCTGTTGGCCGCTAATAACGCACACTGGCACTTGTTTTGTCCGTGAACTTTCATGTTTTGTCTCCATTTTTGTGTGCATTCGTGGTGGGACTAGCCCGTCTGCCACGGTTTTGAAAGCAAGTTGAGTAGCAAACCGTATGGCCTCACACAAGCAGGTATAGGACTAACACCCCCGGTTGGTGCCGTTGATGTTTAATTTGACGCCCTTGCCGTGACGCGCCCCTGGGGGAGGGAAGGCAGGGGGAGGGGTGTCGGTGAAACACCGTAACGGTCACGGTGCATCACCAGACATGATCTTTTGATACTGACAGGCTGTCAAAAGTTAATGATGACACTGAGGGGATACATTTCTTGAGAACGGCCGAGGAAGCGTGTAAACGGGTCAAGACAGTGCTATATTTTCTCCTATTTTATACCGGAGTCTTATCAGTATAGCGCACGAATCTACCAACATTTCTGGGGGTAGGGGAGATATTCCTAGCCCTCCAAAGCAATTGGTATAACTCGGAGTATGATGTCGGGGATTCATGGAAACGTTCTTGGAGGCTCATGTGAGAGAGATATATGGGGTCCATTTTCTGAATTAATATTAAAGTTCACTCGTAGTACTGTAGCCCTACTATTGGTTATTTCACTGCAGAAGTCATTTTTGGAACGACAAAAACAGTTTTGTTACTGAAAATATAGAGGGTCCTAAAACTACACTTTTTACAGAAAAAAGTAGGGCAATATACAAAACAAACCTTTGAAATACCGCTAAACAAAACGGTGAACAAAAGTCTGGTGGGTTAAAGATGTACATACCGGAGCGGGCCGCCCGTGCTCTTAATAAAAATTGATTTTTTTTTCTCCTAATGAATTTTCAGGTTGTGTGCTTTTGTTTTAACGAACAAATTTACTTCATTCCGAATTTGGGCGTCTGCAACCCTCTTAAGAAAGGAATTTCATTTAGCGCACAAAATGAACCCGCCTAGCGAGAGCCGAATAATTCGATTTTTTTTAAAAAGAAATCTTTCAATACCTAAACGTCGGTGGTATTTTTCGTTTGGTGTTGCATTCAAAAGTGAATAACTTTTAGGAAAATGACAATTGAAAAAACTCTTAGCACGATGAACATTATTATTGATGCACCCTTGCCATCCTAAGATATTATTGGAATCGCTCTACACATACACATAACACTCATCATTTGAGTACGAGGTGAAACTATTACCCATTGATTGTCCCGTTGTTCAGATTGCGCGCATGGGACAAGGTTGCTTTAAATCGCATGTTATGTGTTTACGTTTTACGGACGGTTGTGCAACATTTCGGCCATCAAAATGCCTGTTTCCTGCCGTCTCTGTGGTGGATCTGCAATTTTGAAAAGGCCCAAAACGGTAAATGTTTGTTTTTATTTTACATTGTGCTTTCAGATCCATAATCGAAATAGTGTTGCCTGTAAAATGGCTACATTTGAACAGCAACTCCCAACATTAATTGTCGTGCCTTCCAACACAGAGGAAAACCAGTAGGACTTTATTTCCGACACCTTATTTTTTTTACGCAGTCAGTGGCTATCGTTACGGCAACCATAACACGATTTTCAACTGCTATCAGTATATAACTGTCTGGTTCCCTGAACTAATAGTATTCAACGTCCATGAACGTCAGAATCTTGAATTTTGTACAATTATGAATTAAAATTGCCTGTTTTTTTTGTCATCCAGAATATTTTTCTAGTTTCATGGTTTTTATTTCATGTTATTCCACCAATTTTAAATGGTCTGATTCCCATCTCATGAACAACGACAGTGTTGGCGCAGAACCACACTAAGATTTGTCTCGGTAAAAACTACAAAAAAAACAAAAAAAGTCCCGCAAAACAGTCCCTGCGCCGTGCCGGCTTAATATAATAGGTAGTGTATATTTTGCCGGAGACGGCAAACCTTTTAGTAAACGTTAGTTTGCCGGATATGCACTGAACATGCGCAGTTACTGTATTTTTGTACTTATAAACATTTTCCGGTGACAAGTTTTAGTCTGGCTCCATGCCAAAATTATCGTTGTTACCTTGTATTCACAAGATGGGATTCAGACCATTTTATAATTTCGGACTTTATTTCCCTTTTAAAAAAAATCCTCCAGAGCCACAAATCTGAAAAAGAAAATGTAATACTCTGCAAAAAATGTTTGAGACATGTTAAAATAATAAAAGAAGAATATTATTATTTATTTGGGGATGAGAAAAAAAACCTTAAAAATGTGGTACGGTCGGATTCGAACGCGAGTCATCCCGCTTTCTAGAGTCTTTGCTTTACCACTACACCAAACGTGCTACACAACTTTTGGTGGGAATTTAATACATCTTATAATTCAGCCCTATTTTAAAGAGTACAGCACCCTCTGTTGATATGGATTGCCGCCGGCAAACCTTTAGTAATCGTTAGTTTGCCGTCATTACCTCCGGCAAAATATCCACTATCAATATAATATCGTTTACTGAAACTGAAAGAAAGCCGGCGACGGCCAAATTAAATTCCACTGCCACTCTTTCCACTCTTGGGCTAAAAACAAATTGGTTCTGCTTCTGGTTTCCCTACCTTCCTATTTTGACAGCCCCTACACTAATTTTTTTTATTGGAAAAGTGAGAGAAAAAAAACCAAAACCATAAATTTCTACTTTTTACCCATGACTACAATGTACAGGCGGTAGACGTCTCCATCTCATATGATTGTACACAAAAAAATATCCCTACCTACCTACCTACCCTATTTTCGAATGTCATGTAATTGGAAGCATTTCTTTCTCTTTTTTTGGCATAAGTCTTTCATTAATTAGTTACAAATAGTTAAATTCTTTGATTATTAAATAATCAAATAATTTTATTTGAAATGAATTCATATGTCTTTTAATATCCCTCAAGAAGCAATGTGCTTGCAAGATACTTCATCATATTTATGTGTTTCTTTGAGATCTGACTTGACTGAGTGATTAATACTGACATTTTCTATTTGGAAATATAACCATTGATTTAAAATTTTTAGACAGTTTTGGAAAGTTTGTTTTGGTTATAAAAACATGTTTTCTAGGCCAGTCAAGCATTGACAGCTTGATGTCCCTTGTAAGCTTAAAGGTATAGTCCATCATTTGTAATTTGTGCATTTTGTTCGTTTGAAGCAACAATAGTGCTCAAATTCTAAAGAAGGGTGCTGAACAGCTAACCTGATGAAATTTCAGCTCAGCTGCAGCTGTATATTTCGAGAAAAACAACATTCTAGGATCTTGAATTCAAATCAAAAGTTGCTGAATCAGGTTTTGAATTGGGCCTCTGATGGACTCTGGCTTTAAAGGGAAAATACAACATTTGCAAACATCAAAAAATAAAACTACCAAATCATTTTGAAATACTTTGCTGGACTGTTAGTGAATGACAGTGTAAAGCATCCTGTAAAATCATGGCACCTGGTATACTGTCATTTTCAAGAAAAGTGGTATTTTTGTATCAATTTCCAACGCTGATCGGCCGATCAGCGTTGGAAACAACTGGCTTTTTTTCAAATACTGGCCCCAATTGACCATCGCACTTGTTTGCAATCGATTACAAACCTATGAACGGGTACGAGCCAGCTAGACTGGTTCCCTGACCTTACAATTCCCCAATGTATGTAAACTGCTCTGTTTCTTCTTATATGGAGTCAGGGAACCAGACTACAGGAAAATGATCATTTTTCTTGGTTTTTATAGCATTTTTGAACCCAAAACCTCAAAAAAGTCAGTGTAACTATATTTGCTATATATTTCCTATCCCCCAATTCCATCCATTTCTAAAAATTACAGCAAAAGCAAATGATGTATATTCCCTTTAAAGTTGTATAACAAAGAATGGAGGATTTTGAAGAATTTTAGAAAGATTTTCAGCACAGATTAGCATCAGTCACATTATGTCAGGTCTGCTAATCAGTCTATTGTATGAAACCAGCCCGGTCACCAGGTGACAACCGGTGCCCTGCTTGTTGACCCTAATTAGACGGACAGCCTAGTTAATTGAATGACAAGTTCTAAGCTCATTACATAAGCACAATGCACACTCCAATACGTTGTAGGCTCTGTTGTAGGTAATTGTTGTCCATTTGTGTACAGTTGTAACACATGTACAATACAATATGACATGTTTGAGGCACCTAAAAATCAGTCCATGTCCTAGCCCCTTAAATGTGGCCAATTTTAATACTGGACTACCTCCGTAAATAAAGGCCACACTTGGAACATGCACCCAAAATTGTAGAACTTTGTCAAAATTTGATATTCACATTTGGACTATATTTGTAGTTTATTTTGAACTTTAGAAGCATACTCACCCTCTTTATAGAGAAAAGTACCTGGTAGTCCTTCATTTTTCAGACGTCTATTTTTTGTGTAATTCCAACACGAAATTACACGTAAAATAGATGTTTGAAAAATGCAGGGCTACTTTTCTCTTGCTATAAAACTACAAATATAGTCCAAATGTGGAAATCAAAATTTGGCAAAGTTCCACATTTTCGGGTGCATGTTCCAAGTGTGGCCTTTATTTATGGAAGTAGTCCAGTAAATTGGCCACATTTATGGGGCTATCAATATCCTAGGTGTTTTAGTCAGCATTTGATACATTTTGTGTCCACATGTGCTGCAAATTGAATTTTACATGATGTGTGAAATGCTGAAGTTTTATCCCTTTACAAGCATAAATTTGCATAAAAAATGGTGTGTACCCAGAAAGCATTGTTTTGACCCATAGATGCTAAACGTTCCCACTTCAAAGGGTGTCCAAATTTCAATTAAAACTCTCCCTCTCTGGATGGTAAGTTCAGCTACGCCATCACAGCAGTCAAATCAAGTGACTGTTTTTAACAGGTTTAAAGGCAATATATACAACATTTGCAAACATCAAAAAATAAAACTACCAAATTATTTTGAAATACTTTACTGGACTGTTAGTGAATGACAGTGTAAAGCATCCTGTATAATCATGGCACCTGGTATACTGTCATTTTCAAGAAAAGTGGTATTTTGTATCAATTTCCAACGCTGGTCGGCCCACCAGCGTTGTAAAAAACTGGCTTTTTTTTCAAATACTGGCCCCAATTGACCATATTAAGTTAGTCCGCATTTGTTTGCAATCGATTACACACCTATGAACGGGTACAAACCAGCTAAACTGGTTCCCTGACCTTACAATTCCCCAATGTCTATAAATTGCTCCGTTTCATCTTAAGTGGAGTCAGGGAACCAGACTACAGGAAAATTATTGTTTTTCTTGGTTTTTATAGCACTTACGAACCCAAAACGTCAAAAAAGTCAGCATAACAATATTTGTTATATATTACCACCCCCCAAATCCATTTCATTTCTGAAAGTTACAGCAAAAGCAAATGATGTATATATTCCCTTTAAGAATTCCCTTGTTAATTTGATATAGCCTTGCTTTGACTGGAGGTGATTGATATGCCAGCTGTACCTACCAGTTACATCTTTTGTCTGTTGATGGAATTTGACTAGTCACAGTTTTTACATGAAAGTGATCTGACTTTTTTTTTACTAGTCTGTGTACAAATTTGCATGGTAGAAGAAGTGGAAGAAAAGTTTGATTGTCTGTGATTGATCAAATAATAGAAGGGTTTTAATATTAAATTATAGTATTTACTGCTTTCATATGATCTACATATTGTACAACCTGGATTTTCTTTTTCAGGGCTTAAAAAATGTAAAACCAAACATTGTTTAAAAGTATACTGGCAATGCGCCAATTTCACAAAGGCAGTAACATTTTTAGTTAAACTTCTAAACAAAATGCTGCCAAATTCCTGATTTTTTTTTTTACACTGAAAGTACCAGCACTAAGCACTTAAAAAGCAATCAGAGTAGGTACATGCTTGCAATCCAGACTTTTCAAAAAAGTTTACATAAGCATTCGGATGCGCCGCACTGTAAGATGAATGCGTAGTTTACCCTTTTTTAGAAGCGTCAGACAACAATAAAACTGTCATTTTCGGGGTGTGGGTTTACAGCACAGGATACCCTAGTCTTATCAAACAGAGCACGGGGATTGCTGAAAAATTGCAGCAGAAGGATATAAGAGCTGTGCGTGTGCATGCGAGAGATCCTGCAGAAAAAAGCAGCTTTCATTTTGTTGGCGCACTGGGGCACCTGCCCACTATGTTTACCCGCATCTGTTCGGCTAATTTTGGCCGTCCTTTAAAGGCATGTCTGGGCTCCGGTTTCGAGCACGCCAAGTCAAACGCCGCACACCGTCCCGCAGTGCCACACGGTTCGCCTCCGCTATTAAATTCCCATTAATTTAATTTGCCCGGGGCCCCTCGAAGTTTCAATCACCCTTCTTTTGTTAAACGGCGGGCTATTGTAGGGCTCCATAGAATATTAGACCCCCCCCCCCCTCCATTCTATATCACTCTGTCTTTGTGACAGGCAGTTTTTTTTGACAAAGTGTGTGCCTTGTGAGCACACCGTAGCCCTCTGCTGACCAAATGCTGGGGTGTTTTCGGAAAGGGGCCGGGGTCCGTTTGACCACTTGTGCTCACAGATTGTTGCAGACTGGCCCCCCATGTGTCAACAAGCACGTCGACTGGTCCCAGTCAGTGGGATGCATGGTCATCAAGATTTTTTTGGGGGGGGGGGGGCCCTCAATATTTGGTATTGACATGTAGAGATATGAGCACAATGCGATAGCACTTCTCATTGTGTTAGTAGTAAATTTGCAATGCACTCGGCTAGTATCCTGTGTACATGTGCCGTATGTGAACAGTGTGGGAAGTCAAAGTTTGAGCACCAGTCTAACAAAACTGTGATAGCATTCAAATATGAAACAGCTCTTCCTGTGACAAATTTACTGGATTTCCAATATTTCAGTTGTACTGTCCGTATGCAGGGATAACTTTAGTTGGTTCATAATTTTAATATTTAATTCATGTGAGACGAAGTAAAAAAATTAAATAGTTTCTCGTCCAGGCTTTTTGAAAAAAGAGTGGAGGCGGTCCTTTTTTTTTCTTCCAAGATGGCGGATTTTCCAAGATGGATTCTTCTATTTTCTCGACTCTTTTACTGATATTTTTGTGTCCAAATAAGCTGTAACCCTTTCTATTACAGACTAAATTGAAATTGCATATATGCAACAAGATTCTATACTGGCTGTATTCATAGCTACAATTTTGCTGGAAGAACATAAATAAATGAAATATATTGCAATTGCTTGATTTAAAAAAAACAAAGGAGGCGGCCGAGAAAAATGAAGCGGTTTGGAAAGAGAAACTGGTTTTGTTAATTTAATTTGCCCAATTGTTTTGTTTTAATTTAGGTAGCCATTTTTAATTTTTTAATAGTGATAATTAGAATCTTGAATCAAGAACGGATAATTTTTATACACTTAAAGTACATTTGAAGCTGTCATTTAAAACATACATCAGATTTTTGTATTTTATAGCACCGTACATAATACATTTACGTACATTTATCAGGCTATGAAAATATATTGTTAGTATTTCAAACTGTGTAAATAACATGAGTTTCCTTGCCAAAATGTATCCCCATCAAAGAGGTACAAAAAATGAAGAAAATGACCCATTACATGTAGACTGTAGCTGGAGGGATATATTACATCTTAATTTAGCCAGCCAAAGATGACAGACTAAATCCAATGATACAGCATAGAGGAGGTTCCTTTTCTCCATTATTTTTTTTTTTAGTCTGGCCTCGGGGCACCGCATATTAAGAAGCGGTTAGGCAGGCTTGACTACAGACGGACAATGGACACGTCCTGTCCGCCCATTTTTTTCTGAGGAAGGGATTTTGTGTGTGTAGCTTCGACAGATGGGGCCCGTGCGGGCTGAAATGTAATTTAAAACATTTTTCTTTTGAAAGGGGGGGGGATTCACAATGCTATGGACCTGGGGGGGGGGGGGGGGGCACAGAAGGCAAGGGGCTAATATTACACAACTTTTTGGCCTGGGGATTCAGGTTTTTTAATGCCCTTGGAAACGGTTTGGCCGGGTGTAATATTGTACATTCTGTTCGTTGCATGCGGTTACAATTGACTTTTTGCAATGAACTGGTCAAAGCATTCAAGAGTCGGTTTAGCTACATATTAAGTTGTAATCAACTTTCAAGCAAAATATCTCATAATTGTAAGCGGTTGCTATAATTCTTCAGTTCAGTGCGCTACATCGCGTAGCTACAATCGGCTGAATACAGTAAGAACGTGTCTTGGATGCTGAATTCGGGCGCAGTTCAAAATATGACTCGGCCACTTTTGATTTGAAATCGAGATCCTAGAATATTATTTTTCTCGGAATATCAAGCATTCACTGAGCGATAACTTTATAAGGTTAGTGTTAAAAGCACCCTTCTTTAGATTTTAAACACTTTTGTTGCTTCAAATGACATAGGCCTACATGTACATTGTAATGCACAAATTGCAAATGATGTACTCTACATGAGTTTTTTTTTAGGCCAACAAGGAAACCACAAGGCACTAGTACAATGTATTATACATGTACAAGTAGTTTGTAAAGATCTCCAAGGTCCTTGTCATAATATGGCTGGATTTTTGTGCGTGCCGGCCCCATTGTCCAGCAAGCCAGATGGGGAAATCTTCCCCCAAATCTTGTCCCGGCCGCAAAGTAAATCATCCTCTTTGTCAAACTCCGGCTTGAACCGACCGAAGCTCCTCGTGCCCTGGGGCACTCGGTACCCCGCACATGGGTCCCCCGCACCGCTCCGATCTCCTAATGACCACAAAGCTTATTAAAATCAAATCATGGGAATCTAGTTAGTTATGACAAAGCGCGACTGATTCAATCAGTTTAATGAGCGGATCGTTTAGAGGGGTAACACCCCCTTCGCCCAATTTTGGAATCTTCCGGGACGTTTGTCCGAGGTGTTAAGCTGGTTGGGTAAAACTCTTTGAAGGACACAATTTTGGGAAGCAGCTTTTTCAGTCAGTCTTGGCTGCAAGGAAAATCTTCTTTAAATACGCAAGAGATTTGTCGGACTTAATTTAGTCTGAAATCAGACTTTTTGATGAGATTTGAAGGTTTGCATGGTGGAAAGATACTAAGACAAGATAAGTTTGCGGTAGCACCATGTGAATAAATCTCCTTTGTGAGTATGTGTGGTGTCTTTTTTCAGCTTTCCGGTTCTTTTCAGAACCACACTCTTTTTGAATCTGAGAGAAAGTCATCATTAGCTCAGAGAGATATTTATGCATCTTGCAGGCCTTTCATCAAATTTTCAGAATTTTATTTATATCAATTAACATCCCTGTTTTAAATCATGTACCACATACATACATCCCACCATCAGTGTCATTTTGGTGTCTTTTTCAGCTTTTCATGGTACATTTATTCTTTAAATTTTGGAAAATACTTGCTTGATATATTATGAGCAGGAGAGCACAATAAAGTCTGTCTTAAATATGTGAGGCAAAATAAGACGGAATACATGTAGGGCACAGGCCGTAGTAGAGAAAAATAAGAAACAAACAAACAAAAAACAAATGGGGCTGATTTTTTTTTCTGATTTTCATATAATTTATTGATATTTGTAATCTTTGATATGTCTACATGTACATGTACATCACAAAAATCATACATAATGAAGATTTTTTTTAAGGAAAAACCATTGGCATCTTTCATTTTCACAACTACAGAACTCGGAACTTTAAAAGGCCGTTTTCTAAGTAGTTTACTTTTTTGACATGTTGATAAATTATGTGAACTTTAAGCAGCCGTAACTTGCCAATGGAATGCCCAATTGAAGTGCAACAAACAGTTTTGTAAGGAGAATTTTGTTCTTTTCCTAATACCTGCAAACCCTCATTTTGATCTCTGCTTATTTGTCTCATTTTGCCAGAATGCATGAGTAATAAACAAATTTCCTGTTAAAAAAAAAATCTGCTTGGGATGGGTCAAAAATATGACAAAAACTGACAAATCCCGTAACTGCCAAGATTGTAAAATACAAATCTCTTTGTCACGTTGAATCTTATAAGTTTCAATTCTTTGAACAGCATATTGGATGAAGTTTGCAAACATTTCAACATTTGATGGACCGAATGTTTAAAAGTGCAAGTGCCTTTGACATGTTCATTCAATCAAGTCTTGATGTAATACATTGTAGTTGAACACATGGTTCTCTACATGACGTGTTTCGTAACATACGCCATTTGTCGTTCACAGACCGCAGAGTGCAAGTTGGGCCTAACATGCGTTCCCCCTGAACCCTGCCGACACGGTGCATGCCGGCTATTATCAATCTCCAATCATGTAGGAAAGTCTTTTTTTCTAAGATGATTGATTACGAACTGCACGCAATCTGCTACCATATTTTGGTGGTGAAAACCAGCGTACTTTGTACTTCTGGGCTTGGTGGAATCAATGTGCCCAATCTACGTGTGATCTCTAAAAAATCCAAAATTTGAACTTTTTATGTACCATTTGCATTTTAGGGTCATCAGAATTAATAATGAAGGGACTTTGTTTACATATATGGATATAAGTTTCCTTTTTTGACATTCATTTGTTGGTTGGTTGTTCAGTGGGTTGGCTGTTAGTTGGTCAGTTATTTGGTTGTTTAGTCAGTCAGTAAGTCTAAAAGTCAGTCAAAACATTTTTATAGGGTCTGTCGGCCAGTCTGTCTGTTGGTCAGTGAGCCAGTTGAATTTTTTTTTTGGGGGGGGGTTGATGTTCGATAAGTCAATATCTTGCTGGTTAGTTGATCTTTTGATAAGTTGGTTGGTTTGTAAGTTAATCGGCTGGTCAGTCAGTTTGTCAGTCGTTCGTCGGGGAGTTGGTTGGTCAGTTTATCGGTTGGTCAGTCAGTTTGTCAGTCTTTTTTGGTCGGTCAGTTGGTTGGTCAGTCATTTTGTCAGTCTTTCGGTCGGTCAGCCTCTTTGTTAGTCTGTCAGTTTGTTGATTTTTTGGTCAGATGCTTGTTTAGTCAGGTTGTTGGTTGGTCAATCTAAATGTTGGCCTGTCCTATGGTCTTTTCATGTACCCAGCATATTTTAATAACCATGGTACATGCCTGTTTCTTTTATCATGAAAAACGTTCATGAAAGCTAACACTTCAAATACTCATATTTTATTCAGTAACCAGTTATTTTTAAAGACTTATAAGTGACTGAGTAAGTAGCTGCAGTCTGAAGTTTCAACTAAATATGTACAATGTAAATTACAAATGCCAAGTAAATGTGACAAATTTGTATGCTGGAAAGTACATATGTACATGTACGACTGGGAGAAGTTTCTGGATGAAAGCTTTTGTTAAGTTTAAATAAAAAAATGAAAAATGGCTATAATTTTTTTTACCCCAATGATTAAAGGGAATATACAACATTTGCAAACATTGAAAAATAAAACTACCAAAGTTTTATGAAATACCTCACTAGGATGTTGGTAAATGACAGTCTAAAGCCTCCTGTAAAATTATGGCACCTGGTTTGAAGTCATTTTCAAGAAAGTGGTATTTTTGTTTAAATTTCTAACGGTGGTCGGCCGACTACCGTTGAAAAAAGTATTTTTCAATTGCTGCTCCAATTTACCATTTTTTTCAGTTAACAGTTGTGTTTGCTACATTGTGTATTTGTTACATGTTCATGAACGGGTGCAGGCCAGCTAGACTGGTTCCCTTACCTTACAATTTTCCGGCATCTATAAATTGATCCATTTCAACTTT
Source organism: Patiria miniata (assembly GCF_015706575.1). Taxonomy (NCBI): domain Eukaryota; kingdom Metazoa; phylum Echinodermata; class Asteroidea; order Valvatida; family Asterinidae; genus Patiria; species Patiria miniata. The sequence continues at coordinate 3,582,489 of NW_024037061.1, forward strand.
AATGAAGTCAGGGAACCAGACTTCTTGTAAATTTTTGTTTTTCTTGGTTTTTCCAGCATTTTCGAACACAAAACTTCAAACATGTCAGAGTAACAATATTTGATCTATTGTACTAACCCCTCAAATAGTTCATTTCTGAAAATTACAGCAAAAGCCAATGATGTACATTCCCTTTAAATCTATGGTTTGAAGTTCTTTGAATCATAACGGCCATTGTCTGCAATTTGCCCCCGCCCCCTGCGGTTCAAAATCACACCTTAAAGAGAGGAGTGAACGATATGCCGTCCCACGTCTCTGCTCCACATATTGCCAAACGTGCATTAGCTGCGAAGTTTGTCAGCGCCGCGCACAGCGTAAACGACCCCCGTACGTACACAAAACGCGCGGCAGAGATGACAGCTGGCGTACCTCAGAGCAAATAATTACTGACGAATTTTGAAGGCATTAAAGTACAATTTGGGCACGGCCGGGCCGGCTCGTATGCCGCGGACCGGCTTTCAAGCCGTCGTTTTTTTGTTTTTTGCCCTCGGGGGCTTGTCTGTAGCCAAGTCCCCATATTTCCCTCCGTGTGCTTTGCGACCGTGGTCTCTACAGCAGCGTAAAAGCTGTCTACATGTGAGTACATATGCCCCACTCTTAGAAAAGTGAAATCGAATGACAAACAAAGATCTATAGTGTTTGTTTACACACTACAGGCCATTTTTCGGGTGGCTTTTTTGTGATCTTTTGCTGGGATTTTTCAAAGGCAATTATAGATCTGGGCTGTCCTACACGTTGGGCCCATACTTTTGATGATTCGATGTCTGGTTTTTTTTCATTTCTAGTTGTGAGAATCCCCCCTCCTCCCCCAGCAAAACAAAAAGAAATATCATACAAACTTCACAACTATTGGGTAATGTTATTTATGCCATTGGAGGTTGTTGGCTCAGAACTGTTTGTGAAGATCTTTGAAAAAAGGTATTAAAAAAAAAGAAGTACTAAAACCTTATTGATTATCATAAAGCTTACTTGGATTAAAGATCGTACTAGTACTAAATACCCCGTGTACTTATTCCATCTGGCTTGCTGTCATTTAGAAGAAATCAAGAAATGTAGATGATTTCCAATGGTCAGTCAATTGACTGGTTTTTTTTGTAAAATAGAGAGTGCTGTAGACGAAATCGTGTTTCATGTTGAAAAGGTGGTGCATGGTTTTTCACTGTTTTCGCGAAAAAGTGTATCCCTCAAGCCAAAACTTCAACAGGTTAGGTTTAGAACATTCTTCTTTGGATTTTGAGTGGTGGTGTTATTGACAACGAACAAAATGTATGAACAGCATATGATCCTTTATGCCTCTAACCACACACTACCCCCTCCCTTGTTCTGTCAAAGATTTACAGTACTCACTTGTAAACCCAAAACCCCAAATCTCGCCAGGCTACAAAACTTAATGGGCAACGTGTGGCCCATAATACAATCACAGCGCACGTCGCCATCTGTTCCGCAAATGGCCATCGCAAGGGACCAAACTTCAACCCAACACCCCCCAAGTTGTACAAGGGATCCTTGTGCGCACCAATGCAGAAGCAGAAAAAGGCAGGCCTAATAAAGCTGGCCCCAGAGTGCACACAATTCGGGGCGATTCACAATGCAGTGCGCCACCAAGAGTTTGCCATGGAGAGCCAACATTTTAAGTTTACGGTCGACAAAACACGACCCATTTGAATGAGTGTCAGTAGGCAACCTGAGCTAATTTGTTATAAATTGGGGCAAAGCGTTTTGCCGCCTTACAAAAAAAAACACCATATGGATACAAAGAAAAAAAAAGGTCAATTATACTCGAATCATATACGCTTATGAAAATACTGACGGGAAAAACTAACAATTTCAAATGTCCCGCGCTACGAATTTGTCGACCATCTCCCACCATGCACTGGTAAAAATAGACTCTCCTTAGCAAACTCTTGGTGGCGCACTGCATTGTGAATCGCCCGAATTTCTTTCCAAACCTTGAAAGGTGCACCTTTGTGTTCCATTTAACCTTATTTTCAATTTTCGTTTTGCAATTTTCAAGCTGGGCCACCAGTTTCCTGCTTTTGTCTGTTGACAGTATTTGACTACATGTAGTCAGAGTGAAATGTGATCTCGCAAAGTGTGACAAGCCTGTGTAAAAGGCATGGCAGGAGAAGTGGATGAGACTTTTGACTGTCTGTGACTGTTTAAACAGGAGGAGGGTTAAGCATGTCTAATTCAGTCAGTCAATCGGGGAGTCAGTCGGTCAGTCAGGTTCAAAGAGCGATACAGGCTGGCCCTCTGGGACCAGCACTGATAGGAAAAAAATGGACTTGATGATTTACATATGTGTACAAGTCTAGAAGTTGAAAGGGAAATATCAGCCACAGAACGCCACGAGCCCCTGTCGCACGCTCACTTGACGGACAAGTTGCCCGTAGTCACAAAGCATCTGGACTAGATAGACCATTAAGCATTCTACCCAGAGCTCTGTGACGGGAGACCAGTGTTTATTCTAGGCGGTGGACAGGGAGCAGTTGTAGTAATGGTAGTTGTTTGTTGGGAGAGGGGTGGGGGGGGGGGGGGGTGGGTGTAGACTGTAATGACATAGAATGAATCACCTTGCTCAAGAGAAAACATGTAGTTTTAATATTGAGGGCCATGGAGGCCAGTCTTTGTCCTCTGTCTGACTGAGTCTCTGACCTACTGAGTCACTGAATGATTGAGTCACTACCTGACTGAATGAATGACCTACCGAGTCACTGGCTGATTGACTCACTGAGTCACTGACTGACTGAGCTATTGAGTCACTGGCTAACTGACCTACTCCCCCACTGGCTGGCTGACCTACTCCCCTACTGAGTCACAGACTGACTGACTTACTGAGTCACAGACTGACTGAGTTTCTGACTGATCACTGAGTTTCTGACTGACTGAAAATAGTCACCAACTGACTGACTAAGTCCTGACTCGGGGACTGACTGACCGAGTCTGACTGACTAAATGAGTCGTTGACTGACTCGACCGAGTCACTGATTTACTGAATGACTGATTCACTGAGTAAAGCACTGTCTTAGGCTGATACTAGTTTTCAAAGCAATTCAATTTTCATTTACTTCTAGTTCAAAACTTGACAACCGATAACCGACAACAATGAAGATGTATTTGGAACAAGAGGCTTTAATGAAAAGGCCTTTAAAGCTTACCGTACTTTACAATTAATAAAATGCAATATTCAACAAGTGGTACAATATAAAGGGGGCATTACATGTTTATCTATAAAAGAAATATGATCTGGACATAAAACTCATTTGAAACTAGGCATTTGATTTGTCTCAGTACATCTTTTTCATTATTTTTTTTTGTGGCGGGATCTTTGTCATGTATTGCTTGTTTTAGGCATTAAATTTTTGTCTACTTGACATGCTCAGCACTAATTTATATGCCAGCTTTGTTTTGTCGTGTGGCTCAGTTACTTGCAAAAATAAAAATTCTGCGTAATTTCTCTCAAAATTGTAACAGTGCAAAAACTTTGCAGAATAGGTAGGAGCCTCCAGTGCATGCACAGTGTGCGAAATAGTGAAATTGAGTGTCCGCCAAACATGCAGTATTACATAGGCCCGTGTTCATATACATGTACTGCCTTTTGAGCTGTTCAATCCACAGCCCCAGGCGAAAAAAACCAAGAAGCGCTAACGACAACTGAATAGGCCCGCCGGACAACAATACTCAAGACGAGCTTAAAAGCTCATTCGTAACTCCTCAGCCCCTGCGCTGGCCCGGCACCAACTGTCACACATTGCCTGCCCAAACAAACGGGGCCCAGGGTACAAAAAGCTAACAGAGTTTCGACTCGGCTTGGACTGAAAGTCTCCCCCCCCCCCCCCAAGATCAAATTACCTAATTAGACATCGTTTTTTGACAGAGCTAACTTGGGACGGGATGTGATATTGACACAGGAGATGTGGGCACGATCGCTTAATGGAACTAGCAGTGGTAGCATCAAACATCCATTTGGGGGGGGGGGGAATGGGAGGCAACGGCATACTGTGCGTCTCCTATCCTAATTCAGAAGCGTTTTGCGCCACCTGCAAAGCTGAAAATATTCAGGAAAGAAGTGGTAATATACATGTAGCTATTTTAAATTCTGTGCAAAATTTACCCACAAATTTTGGCAAAAGTTTTTGGACACAATTGTTTTTAGGAGTGGTTCATCATAACATGTATGCCAACAAGCAAAGTTGTCATATTTTCACACATGAAAGCAACAATTTAAAAAATGTCTTTAATTGGTTGCTAGTTTTTAAAACGTTTTTATGTTGTAAGCAGATATGAAACTTGACGTTTTTCAAATTTCAATTTTATGATCTCAGAAAAGGGATGACCCATGTTTTTTAAAAATAAGTTAAGATATTCGCGCTTTGTGAAAATTCAAAGTTTAAACTTAGTCTCACAAACTTACAAACTTACTCTTGCATACTAAATAGCATAAAACTTTATTACTCTGAATCCAAACATTTAAAGTTGCATTCCTGTTTTATTTTCGAGTTTCATCCGAAAAATAGATTCCTTTTCTAAAATTGCTATTTTTCTAGCAATACAAAAGTTCTTTAATTTTGGAATGAGACATTGACTGAAAAATTTTTTTTCCCGTGTTTACAGTTTCAAATTATTGGCTGGCAGATAATAATTTTGTTCTTGCGGGGTAGGCTGGTTCCCGCCCCTCAATTAGTATCGATAATGTAGGGACAGGGAGCCAGCCGACTCGTAAAGTGGATCTGTTTGTGCCTAAATAAAAACCTTTTTTCAGAGGGTTGCAGCAATCTATTAACCCTAAATCCCTTGGCATTTTTGCTAGGATGCAACCTTAATCCTGCAAAATTCTCCACCTGCCTCCATGTAAAAACTGCATACAGCCTCAATCCTCCAAAATTCTCTGCTATTTCTTGAATGTGGTCCTTGGAGGGGTGACCACTGCCTCAATCCTTCAAAATCCTACAGCAATCACTGTCAATATGTTGAGGCAGAGCCAGTGACATCCTGGAGCAGTGCAGAGCATTTCAAGTATAATCTAGGCTATTTATGCAAGGCTGAGCATAAACAACACAAGGTCCAGCCTAAGACCTTGACACAGTGCACCCTCCGAAACCAGCCTCACACTTTGCAAAATCCTCCAGTTTGCAAACATTTTGAAAGATTGGGGAAGGCTAGGGTTAATTAAGTTAATAAATTTAACAACCACATGAAGCTCGACTCAGTAATTTCCTTTTTTCCATAAATTTTATTTTAGGGTGATGCTTTGTGTAAGGACTGTTTCTTCAGTGCCTTTGAGGCAGAGATACATCAGACCATATTGGACGCAGAGTTATTCAAGAAAGGCGAGAGGGTGGCAGTCGGCGCATCGGGTGGAAAAGGTACGTTCCTATTATTTTCACAGTGTAACAGTTAAATAAAGAAATGGAAAAATGTCAAAAATATGCTTTGCAGCTTCGTGGCCGAAATACACACAATATGTCAGAAAACGCAAACAGAAATTTGTCTAATTGTATCTTGGTCAGTTTTCCGCGCTGCGAGTTGAACACATATTTCCGCAGCGAATGTTTTGTGACATCAAATACTCTTCTCATTCGCGTGAAGCACAAACCAGCTTTTGCTGTATGGGTTTTAGCAAAAATCAGCCACAAACCAAACTCAGATCAGTCAATCAAACCTAGGAATTTTTTGGCATAATGTTATGTCCGTGACAAAGCTTTTAAGAGCTCACTGAATAAACCTGATTATATCTTTTTCAAATCTTATACATCCATCATCTAGCAATGGTCAAGGAGATTACAGACTAGGAGTTTTGGATCATTCCTGCAAATCTTTATGTAATTGGCAAAGATGGCCCAACAAAGACGGCACAACATGATACAGTTCTTAATTCATATCACTGTCAGTCTGTCACTATCTTGAATCAATTGTTGCTTCTTTGTTCTTGTTCAATCCTTAGACTCGACAGTCTTAGCCTACATCATGAAGTTACTGAATGAGAGACATGACTACGGTTTGGACATCGTGTTGCTGTCAGTGGATGAGGGAATAACAGGCTACAGGGACGATTCGCTGGAGGTAAAGTTTGGGGTATTGTGGTCTACAAACAACCCTCTGAGTGAGAAGTCAATATTCAGAGCAATATGTAAAATCTTTTAAAACCCTGCAGGTCAGTTTCAGGTGAAGGGATATGAAGTGTTAATGTAACTGTGTCACACAGAGAGTCATTGCACAAGATGTGGAGAGCAGTGATGACATGTGACTGAATCTGCCTGCTTGCCCTGAGCTTTAAGATATAGTCCATCATTTGTAATTTGTGCATTTTGTTCGTTTGAAGCAACAAAAGTGCTCAAAATCTAAAGAAGGGTACTGAGCAACTAACCTGATGAAGTTTCAGCTCAGCTTCAGCTGTGTATTCCGAGAAAAACAGCATTCTAGTTTCTCAATTTCAAATCAAAAGTTGCTGAATCATGTTTTGAATTGGGCCTGAATTCAGCGTCAGAGACACGTTCTCACTGAGCCGATTGCAGCTACGCGATGTCGCGCACTGATCCGACGAATTATAGCAACTGAGTGTGCGTCGTGCCAATGCTTGCGCGCGTTTCGCTGAATAACAAATCGAAGTACTGATTTAAATTTCCTACGGTGCGTCTTAAGAAGCACCGTTGGAAAGGCCTTCTTTTGTTGATTTCTTCAAAATGACAGCTGTCCAGAAAGAATAATTTCACAGGGAGTTTAGTCCCCTTACTATCTTTCAACCAAGTATGTTTTTCAACAAGAATTACGCCAGTTACTTTTTGGATAGCTGCAAATGATGGACTCCAGCTTTAATGTGTACTACATGTAGCACTTAAAACAGGTCAAGTTATCTGAAACTACTGGTCATGAAAAACAGGCTTGTTGTAGCAATTTTTTTTCTATAGTAATGCAAATCTCCATTTTCAGAACACATACATGTACATGTAATTTGTTCGAATGTCGACTGTTTGAACAGTTAGCCATCATTTTACTTAAGTAAATTTCTCAACAACAAAAAATAGTTTACTTTTTTTGTAATTCCTCCGTAGACTGTGAAGAGAAATCAGATGCAGTATGACTTGCCACTGAAAATCGTTTCTTACGAGGTGAGAGTTTTAAATATCCGATTTAAGTAAAGTTGAACCCAATATTTAGACCCTCCCAAACTTGGCATTTTTGAAATCAAATCTTATAATCATGACATACGTGGACTGTTTTCTGTTAAAAGGGACCATGACATGGATTTTACTTGGAACATATTTAGTGCAACTTTCTACTCCTCTTAAATGTACGAAAACTGTTAGACATCCCTTTTTCACGCTTCACAGCAATTGAAAAAAACTTTGAAATCCTAGGAATGTTTTAATGATTGTTGCATTGTCTTTTGCCAGGAGTTGTATGGTTGGACCATGGACGCTATCGTCAAGCAGATTGGGCTCAAGAGCAACTGTACATTTTGCGGCGTCTTCAGACGACAGGCGCTGGATCGTGGCGCCTTACTCGTCAAGGCAGACAAGATAGTTACGGGTACGACAGAAAACCTGCTAAGCACAAAAAATATTTGCTTAATGAAAAAAGATTACCAGCCAATATGTTATGCAGTGTATACTGCAGGTTACCAGGGCCCAATTACATAGCTCTGCGTACTGTTATGGAAAAAAATTGCTGCTTATTAGCAGAAAATTCCTTGCTTACGGTAAGCGTATTTCACGGGTTAGCGAGAATTTTTGCTGATGCTCATGTGTACATACCGTGGTGAAGGATTCTATGCTTATAGGGTAAGCACAGAAATTTATGCTAGCGCAGTAAGCACAGAATATATGGACAGGCAAAAACGCTGAAAATGTTTTGGTTGCTGTACATCATGATGATGATAATTAATTTCTCATTTATGATATGTCAGATTTGATATGTAGCATTTTTTTTAAATTTTTAAATTTTTTATTTCAGGGCACAATGCTGACGATATAGCAGAAACTGTTATTATGAATGGTGAGTTGAAAATAGGGGGAGAAAATTAAAAATTTATCGTCATCAGACGTAAAGTATATTTTTATACTGAGATTATAACTTCAAAAAAATAGTTTTGTTAATTTCTCTTTGTTTTTTTTTGTCTTTAGTTCTCAGAGGCGACGTGGCAAGATTACGTAGATGTACAGCAATAACAACTGTAAGTTTTGTATTATACACTGTTTAAGCAAATCCCTGTCATCTGATTGGTTGGTCGTTGATCACATGTCATTTAATTATTCGTCCCAACCCACGGTCCCAAAATCCATTCCAGGGTAAACAGAAGTTCCATTACACAGTTAAACTATTCAGGCGTTGCATAAAACAAAACATGAATATTTCAAATTCATGAAACGGAAAGAGTAATTCCTTATCGGTGACGTTATTTTTACCATTACACTCATAAGCAGTCATTATTGGTATAATATGAACTTCAAAAATTAGCCTTTTACTTCACTTTATTACAGAATAAACCTCGTTGTTTGGTGATAATGCAAGCATTTGCCCTCTTACTTCAGTTCGAGAAGCCTCATTTTTATAGAAGATACAATAAGTTGTCTCATGATCATGATATTTGTAAGTGAATGTTGTTGTTGTTTTTACTAGCGCCCCTTGAATAAAGCCCTGGGGGCAATTCCACGGTTACTCACGTTACATTTTTGATGTACTTTTGAGTTTCCTTGGGCTGTAATTACCTTACTGAAAAGGTTTAATAACTGTTATCCCCATGGTAGATAGAGTAGACCTAGACCTAAGCACCAAAGAAGACGCACAAACTCAGTTACTCACGTTACATTTTCGTAACGTGAGTAACCGATTTTGTGCGTCTTGTTTATCATACATAACACATTTTCCTGGATGTCATCTTTGGTGCTTAGGTAGGTCTAGGTCTACTCTATCTACCATGGGGATAACAGTTATTAAACCTTTTCAGTAAGGTAATTACAGCCCAAGGAAACTCAAAAGTACATCAAAAATGTAACGTGAGTAACCGTGGAATTGCCCCTTGACAGATTGGGGAACCATCATCAGTTCGTAGAGCACCGTAACGGCAATCCAGAGTTCACAGGTTCAAACCCGCTCGTCAATTTCTTCATTCAACTTTGAAAAAAAATATTATAATCCACCTACTCAGTTTCTCTTTGAAGTTTTTTTGAAGATTTCTTATATTTTCTGTTCATTTTCAGGGAGCAGACGGGGCGCTACCAAGATGTAAGCCCTTCAAGTACACGTATGAAAAAGAAATAGTCATGTAAGTACAAAGACTTTGCTGGGAAAAAGTACGACGCAGGTCTTCCCATTTAATTTTACGGATAAAAACCAGGTCTTTTCTCATTAAAGTGGAGAAAAGAGTGTCTCAAATTAAAACTTGTATTTTAGGAAACTCTACTGCAATTAACACTTCTCTCTGAAATAATCGACAGAAATCCAAAACAAATTTATCATCACTGAATAATAAGAATTTGCATATAGACGGAAGTTTTTTTGAAAGGGTTCTGAGATGCAGCAATTCCTTTGAATTTGTTGGTCACATAATTTTTTGCTGGGAAATTTCTTGTTTGGAAATTCAAACGAAGATTTTATTTCCAAAACGCGACATATCCATTTGAAAAAGGTGAACATTTTGCAAGATTATGAAATTGTAAAGAATATAAACAATATAACAGCTGTTTCTAAACCTCATTTTTCGCTTCATTGTATTCTTGAGTTCTGTTTAAAGGGAATGTACATCTTTGGCTTTTGCTTTTATTTTTAGAGATGAACTAGTTGAGGGGTTAGTATAACAGATCAAATTATTGTTACACTGACATGTTTGAAGTTTTGTGTTCAAAAATGCTGGAAAAACCAAGAAAAACAAAAATGTTCAAGTAGTCTGGATCCCTGACTCCACTGAAGATGAAATGGATCAATTTATAGATGCCGGAAAATTGTACGGTAAGGGAACCAGTCTAGATGGCCTGCACCCATTCATGAACATGCAACCAATAGCAAACAAAATTTCAACTGAAAAAAAATGGTAAATTTGGAGCAGTAGTTGAAAAATAGTTAGGTTTTTCCGTTGGAAATGTATACAAAAATTACCATTTTGTTGATAATGACTTCACACCAGGTGCCATAATTTTACAGGATGCTTTAGACTGTCATTTACCAACATCCTATTAAGGTATTTCGTAAAAACTTGGTAGTTTTATTTTTTGATGTTTGCAAACGTTGTATATTCCCTTTAAGTATATAACAGCCGTCGAAATTGCTTTTGGGCAGCCAGGAGAGAGAAGGATTCTTAAGGGAACAACACGGTGTATTGCACGTATTTTTAAATAAACTCTTCAAATGTTGATAATTATCACTTTTCGGTGGCAACTATTGTGATTCTTCATACATTTCCAAGTTCTGTATTGTAAATGATGTCAGTTTTGTTTGAATTGTTGTTTTACATTGTGTCAAAGTTATTTAGCTGCATTTCACCTTACTAAATTACCCACTCATTTCTCTAAATCCCCCTTTTGTTCTGATACAGGTATGCATATTTTAAGAAGTTAGACTACTTCTCGACTGAGTGTATATATTCACCCAACGCGTACAGAGGCCACGCCAGAACGTATCTCAAAGACCTAGAAAAGATCAGACCTAGCTCAATCATAGGTGAGTTCAATTTTTGTAATCACAGATAACGGGAATGTCAGTCCCGCAATGACACAAGTTCCACTGATAATGAATTGTAGGTAACATGTGAAAGCTATTCACGTGTGGATACTTTTCTTGTATATCTAAAAAATTTGACACAAATATTAGCACCCAAAACAAAATCTAATTAACGACTTGTAATGAAGTCTACACATTTTTGGAGTGAACCCACAACTTGCCCTAGCAGGTGTTACAAAGCAAATTGTGATAATGTGTCTTGCCCAGGGACACAAGCACCAGAGCCTGCACACAACATACAGTCAGCAGGACTCTCGAGTTCGGGGTGCCAGACTGTGAAGCCACACTCTCCGTACAGCATGACTCTGTTGCACCATAGTAGAAGCATTGCGATAAAATGCCTTGCCCAAGAACACACACGCCCTACAACTAATATTGAACCAAACCCACTATCTGCAGATTTACAATATATTGGGTTCAATTTACCACACCATGAGGCGACACTCTCTATGCAGCATGACTTTGTTGTAACATAGTAGAAGTATTGCGATAAAATGCCTTGCCCAAGAACACACACGCACCCTACAACTAATATAGAACCAAACCCACTATCCGAATTACAATATCTTGTGCTCAAGGTACCAGACCATGAGGCCACACTCTCTGTGCAGCATGACTCTGTTGCAACATAGTAGAAGCATTGCGATAAAATGCCTTGCCCAAGAACACACACACCCTACAACTAATATAGAACCAAACCCACTATTGGAATTACAAAATCTTGGGTTCGAGGTACCAGACCATGAGGCCACACTCTCTGTGCAGCATGACTTTGTTGCACCATCAAAGAAGCATTGCGATAAAGTGTCTTGCCCAAGAACACAAACACTGCTAGGTACCAGACTACAGGGCGTACATTGCACCGTGCACACTTCTTATTCTGACCTACCTTTCTCTTGTTTCCGCGTCTCTTCTCTTCAGACATCATCCATTCCGGTGAGAGTCTCTCCATCAAGAAGGACGTCAAGATGCCGACGCAAGGAACTTGCACTCGCTGTGGTTACATCTCCAGTCGTCCGCTCTGTAAAGCCTGCGTGCTGCTTGAGGGCTTGAACAAAGGCCTGCCAAAGTGAGTAGACGAAGCAAGCTTAGTAAAGCTATCCCAGAGTGCACAAAATTCTATCCAATTCAGAATGTATGGCTATTCACTGGAAGTCTTTTCATCCATCTGGTCTATACAATACTGGACTACCTCCGTATTAATCGTCACACATCCCACATGGGGTATTTGGACGGAAAGTCCGTTGCTAGGGGAGCCGAACAGCAATATGAAATCGCAATTATTTTGTCACTTTATACTCACACAATGCCGTCTACAACTGCTTAATGTCAACAAAACGTGAAATTCGGCCCCTTCAGAGGTCTAGTTATCTTGTAATTTCGAGTTGAATACGGACGACTTTTCCTGCCATTGTTCACGAAAGCGTCGCGTTGCATGACGTCATGGGTTGTGATAAATGGCGCCCTCACTAGCTTGCATCAGATTTTCACAATGTGCATTGCTACGGCTGTTGCCTGTCATTCAGTTTTGGTCAAAAGTGTGCCCGCATACATGCACTTTTGACCAAAACTAAATGACAGGCAACAGCCGTACCAGTGCACATTGTGAAAATTTGATGCAAGCTAATATTACCGTCACATTTATGGGACTGGATTCAGCCCATTCATTGGCTTTTGGGGTAATCCTATACAATAGCACTGCCCGACAGTCAGTCAATGAATCAGTCAGTCACTCAGTTAAAAAAAGGACTTAAGTCGGGCCCTCTGCGACTAGCAAAACTACATAGTTTTCTACTAGTCCTTTTATTTCGGCAGACTGGGACCCCACGTGCAAGAAAACTATGCAAAGCATATTCAGGTTAAAGGGAATGTACAACATTTGCTCTTGCTGCAATTTACAGTAGTAAGTGGATTTGGGGGATGAGAATGTTATAGCAAATATTGTTAAACTGACTTGTTTCACGTTTTGGGCTTGAAGATGATGGAAAAGCCAAGAAAAAACATGTTCTTGTAGTCTGGTTCCCTGACCACTTAAGATGAAACGGAGCAATTTGTCGACTTTGGGGAAATTTAAGGTCAAAGAATCAGTGGTGTGTAATCAATTGGAAAGAAATGCTGAATAACTAATTATGAAAATTTAAGAGCAGTTTTTGAAAAAAATACAGTTTTCTCCAACGCTGGTCGGCCGACCAGCGTTGGAAAAATACCAGTTTTCTTGAAAATATCAGCACACCACGATTTTACAGGGTGCTTTAGAATGTCGTTCCCTAACAATCCAGTAAAATATTTCGTGACAATTTGATTATTTCGTTTTTTGATGTTTGCAAATGTTGTATCTTCCCTTTAACTTTATACTCACAACTGGAGAAAGAAAATCCTCCAAAATATCCACAAAGCAAAGATAAAGTCTTCAAAAATTTCCAGTCAAGTTTGATATCTTGATTCAAAATTTAACCAAAGTTTTTCTTCTGCACTTGATTTGAATTTGAAGCCCAAGGCTAGACTTGTACATGTCCAACTCTTCAAAATTTTGAACATTTACATGTAGTCTGGTGGCAGGACTGTAGACGAAATGTATGGAAATAGAGTCTGGGTACCAGATGTTTCTTTTGCCATTTTTCAGTTATGCAGGACTGAAGAAGTGTTGGACTGGTAGTTTCATGCGCCAGTCTATTTTCTTGCACAGTTTGAAAAACTTGAATGATGCACAAAAAAGTGTATTACATTTTAACTAATGTTTGTCTCTCTCAGACTCGGTATCGGAAAGGAACACAAGGAACGAAAGAAGGTAAGAAGTTAATTAAATAGTTTAAATCAACAAGTCCAAACAATTTTTCAATCTGTACACTTTGTTTTAACTAAAAAATATTTTATTCCAATTTATATGTGTCTGCAACACTCTTAAAAAAGGCTTTCCTTTTGTGCAGAAATGAACCAGCCCTGTAAGAGCCGAGTTATTGTCTGGCAGCGAATAATTCAAATTTTGTGAAGAAATAATTCAATGTCTAAACGTCGGTGGCTGTTTTCGTTCGACATCCGATTCAAAAGTGAACAACTTTTATACTGCAGAAAAATAGTAATTGAAAAACAAGTGGGGAACGCATCTTTAAGCTCTAGGTTGAAGTAAAATTGCTAAAATTGCTTGTGATAATTCTGCAGAAAATGGCATTAGAATGCTCTCGTTTGCAAAACAAATGTGGATTTTTGTCAATTCGGAAAAAAATGTTGCAACCTGACGCCACTTCCGCGATTGCGTACAAAGTCTAACAGATTTCAGTATTTCCTAACAAAATTGGAAATGTTTCTCAGTCCCAGATTCATGTCTTGGAAAAATTCCCATATCTGGCCATCACTTTTTACCCTGTGCACAAACCCTATGGGACTGGTCTGAAATTTTTAAAGTGTTTTCTCAGTAAAAACTCAAAATTTGTCACTGCTAATTTGGACTTTTTAGGACATATTATCACTTTTTGATGGCTGATAGGTCATTTCAGAGAAAAATAAGTGATGGCCAGATACGGGAATCCTTCCCATGTTTTATCATCATTTTTGCAATGAATGACCTTCATTGAGATGATATATGAAGAAAAAAGTGGCGTCAGGTTGCAACATTCTTTTGGTCAGTTCTTCTGTTTCATATTTTGGTCTTCTTTTCTTTCAATTTAAAGTTGGCATTGCTTCAGGCCCAAAGTTTTAACCAGACAATTGAGCCAGCGACAAGTGCTAATGTAACGACGGAGAGTTCAACACCATCTTCTTCAAGTATAGCTGGAGCTAACACAGTGCCCCAGAGAATAGATTTTTAATTCAAACTACATGTACATTGTGTATTTATTTTTGTAATATTTAAGCCTTTAAAGCTAAAATGTGAGGCGTCAGTTTACAAAATTTTATGCAAGTTGTCAACCAAATGGTTCTCGGACTTTACTTTTCATTAAAAATTCTGGTGGAGTCATGTATTAAATATAGAAATGAAAACTTGACTTCACCAGCTGTTTTATAGGCGAGTTTAAAACAGAGGAGATTGTGTAGTAATGGCCCTGTCCCAATGAGAACAAAAATCCTGCTTTATTATTGGACTCGGCCAAGTTGTTAGCAGTGGCCAAGTTCGGGCAAGGACCATTAGTCGACTAGTGGTTGATTTGTGACGTACCTTACGCCTGCGCACTGATAGCAACGTGCGAACGTCTCTAGTCAAATGCTGGTCAAAATGTCATCACAAAACTTCTGGATCCTGGCTCTCTGCTAGCGATATGAATGCACACGGCTATTGGTTACCAGCGAAGCAACCAACCCCAGTAGGCTGGTTCCAAATAGTCGACTAGCGTAGTCAACCACCGTCGACTAGACAGAGTTCGGGCAAACGTTAGTTAACCATTGGTCAACTATAGTCCTTGCGCGAACTTGGCCAGTGTTTAAACCTTCAGGAATGTAGCAGATGGAGGGCAGGGTTTTGATTTTTTTTTAAGGAAATTTTGGGGTAATTGACGATGCAGATGACAAAACCCAATTTGATAATATAAATGGTTGCTTCAGGTTGCTGAAGTAAGTTTGGAATGAAAAAAAAAAAAACCAAGTCAAAGGACCAAAAAGGTCCTGTGTACAAACTACAAAATGGCCAACATAGAGGGGCCCTACAAGTAACTACTTCCCAAAAACTCACCTTAATTTCTGAAGAACAAAATATCTCTGTCGAAGTCTTGTCCTCTGATCTGCTCTGCTGTCAAAACCACGCCGCCATTAAGTAAATGGCCACACCCAACAACAGGCACACACTTTTATACCTATCCCAGCTTGGCTGGTTCCCAAACCTACACTATGATGTTACAATGTGATTTTAAAAAGCAGTACCGGTATGCAAATGAGGGGTGTTGGCCATTTTTAGGAAAACTCAAGAAATTTGGGGATAAAGCTGTGTTTATGCAATGTAGGAAAAGTTAAAATAATTATCACTGAATTTTAAACGGAGAACGTGGGAACAGAAATAAACCACCTTGGTAAAATCAAATTTTTTTCACAATGTGTTTGTTTTATTTATTGAAAAACAGTAAACATTTTTTTTTCAAAGGTAGCTTGTCCATATATACAAATTTATACATGCATGCTTTCTCAGCTGGATGTCGGTATAGTGTTTTCTGCATAGATTTATACTCCCAAAAATACTGTATTTTTAAGGCTAAATATTTCATTTTGGAAAGAAAATGAAATATTTCAATACTAAAACATGACCATATAAAGAAATTGAGTTATATTCAATATTTCAAGACGAAAGAAGTGGCAAATTGTTGGGAAGATTAACGACAAATTTTTGTTTTTTGGAACTGTTGGGTGCAATCGGTCAATCTGTGCGATAGGTCAATCATGATCGAGTTGTGAATTAGGTAGCCCCATAAATGTGGCCAATTATTTACTGGACTACCTCCGTAAATAAAGGCCACACTTCCACCATGTACAAAAACACGTCGAACTTTGTCAAATTTTGATTTTCACATTTAGGCTTAGTTTGTAGTTTATTTTTGCTTTAGAAGCATACTCGCCCTCTTTATAGGCTAATAAGAAAGTGCTGCCTTTTTCAGATGTCTGTTTTTCGTGAAATTTCCAGATTCGTTTGCACACGTTTGCGTATCAAAATTTCAACATGAATTTTCACGAAAAATAGACGTCTGAAAAAGGCAGCACTTTCTGATTAGCCTATAAAGAGGGGGAGTATGCTTCTAAAGCAAAAATAAACTACATGTACAACCTAAGCCTAAATGTGAAAATCAAAATTTGACAAAGTTTGACATGTTTTTGTACATGGTGGAAGTGTGGCCTTTATTTACGGAGGTAGTCCAGTAAATTGGCCACATCGACCGATAACGCAACGCGATTGACCGATTGGCGCACACCGACCGAACGCATCCAACATAACCACAAGCAATGTGCTTGCTAGATGTTTACAGAGCACACTGCCTTTCCGAGTTATTTAATAAAATGTTAAATACACTATTTACAGTCTGCATAAGGAACGTTTGGTTTAACGAACGGATCGATCATTATAAAATGTTTAAAAATATCATCTTTATGATTTTTGGACAGGTTTTAAGAAAGTTGCTCTAATCGAGCAGTACTTTGGAAGAACAAAAGAATACATTTGTAGAGTTATATTTTAGTCTGGCACAAGTCAGGTCAAACGAAAATGAATACTAACAACGGAAATGAAAAACAACGGAAATCATTGCAACAGGTTGTGCCTTGCCTTGTGATGGACTTTTAGATCAACTTGTGACAAAGTTGATTTTCTACCCGTCTTTTTTGAACAGCGCCACCTAGTGTCAGATGATATCCAACCCTACATTGAAACAAATTCAAAACCTTTCAAACTTCAGTTTGCCAAATCTGCTCCTTTTAGGACAATAGGGGGCCTATAGAATCTGTTTCCTCACAAAATCTTGGCCATGTACATGTATGAAGCCCCAAAAGTGGACAATCCAATTTTTCTTATTTAATACTGCTAGCAGAATCTCACATTTTTTAAATTTTGCGTCAGCCATCTGCCAACTCTCTGCCAGCAGTAATTCGAAATCTACTTTGACGACTTTCTCGGTACCGCAAAAGTGGACAAGTAAAACTTGAATTCCAACAAGCAGAAATATAGGTTGGTGAATCCAAAATCTCCTATTCTGTGCTGATGGAAATTTGTTAGTGTACCAAAAGTGGACAAACTAAAAAAAACACCAAATGTTCTCTACTAGAATTTATATATTGTGGAGTGCCGTGGCCTCGTGGTCTGGAGCATTGACTTTGTGGTCTGCAGGTAATTCTACAGGTTGTGGGTTCGAGTCCAGCCTGGGGTTATGGTGCGTGTGCCCTTGGGCAAGGCACTTTGTCACTCACTGCTTCTCCCCACCCAGGAGTAAATGGGTACCTGTGAGGGCAGTGATGGTTATTATGGTTGATTTTAGCTGCTTTGCCCCGAAATGGCAGCATCGAGCATATACTCCCCAGGGAGCTGAGATGGTATTTGGAGTGTTTCATTGGCCCAATGAGCAGGGTAATAATGATGTAGCGCCTTGAGCACCAATAATGGTGGATACGCACGCTATACATACACCTTATTATTACTATCATCACTCAGAGACTTGGTTAGAAATATCTGAAGTTGAGACAACGTACTTCCAATCGATAGCAGGCATCTTCTGTTGTTGTAGTATTTACGACAGTAGTTCTCAGCCTCGAGCTGTATACTCCCCAGGGAGCTGAGATGGTATTTGGAATGTTTCATTGATAAAGCGCTATATAAGCACCACATATTATTATTGCTGAATGGCAAAATTGGGTAGCCCACTGTTCCGGTTTCATAGGCCATGGGTTTCTTTTGGACTGAGTTTTGAAGGTCCTTTGGTTTCAACTGCAAAGCAGGTTTTTTTTGGGCTGGAACAAGAAAGCAGGAAAATTCCGTTTTTTTGGCATTTGGATTTCTACCTCACAGTGGACGGAACAGTCAACACGACATCAGGATGATTGCTACAAGCCTCATCTAAAGCCGAGCTCGTGAAATGTAGAATCACGGAGTCAGTTTTGGCTTCAAGTCTGGAGCGTGGATGGGCTGCCTTTGGAACCCCTGAAATTGAAAAAAAAAAAAGGATACAACTGGCTTTTTTTATCGTCAAACCTTTGAATTAATATTAGTACAGATAATAGTGTTTTAGTCAAGTACTCACAAGATCTCGCAGCCTGGCCCTCATGAGCTCTTGAAAATCCTCACAAACCCCAAATCACAAATCCTCAAAAGTCCTCGCTAGTCCATTACAAGTCTTCACATTTAAGTCCTCACAAATCCTCATCAGTCCTAACAAGTACCAATGAGTCTTCACAAGTTCATTAGAAGTCCTCACATGTCCTAACAAATCCTTAACAGGTCCTCAAAAGTCCTCGCTAGTCCATTACAAGTCTTCACAATTAAGTCCTCACAAATCCTCATCAGTCCTAACAAGTACCAACGAATCTTCACAAGTTCATTAGAAGGCCTCACGTCCTCACATGTCCTAACAAATCCTTTACAGGTCCTCAAAAGTCATTGCAAGTCCTCACAAGTTCTCACATGTTCTTACAAATCCATCACAAATCCATCACAGGTCCTCATAACTTCATCAAAAGGCCTAACAAGTCCAAACAAGTCCTCACAAGCTCTTACAAGACCATAACAAGAAATCTGGTCCCCAGTCGAGTCATTCCTGTTACTTGTGACTGGAGTTGTGAAATGACTTGTGATTTATATTTTAATTGCACTTGTGAGAAACTCAATTACAGCACTGCAGTAAATGTTCCTTTGTGTTCCTAGACAGTAGATTTTGGAGGACATAAAATATGTTCAAACTCACATAGAACCTCTCCGACTGTGCACACCCATTCTTCATTGCTGTTTAACATCACAGCGCCTTTGAGTACCAAGAGAAATTTGTCGTCAGCTGCAAGACAAAATTATACAAATAACTTAGGTTTCATAATTAAAGCTAAAGTCCATCATTTGCAGCTATCCAAAAAGTAACTGACGTAATTATTGTTGAAAAACATACTTGGTTGAAAGATAGCAAGGGGACTAAACTCCCTGTGAAATTATTCTTCCTGGCAAGCTTTCATTTTGAAGAAATCAACGAAAGAAGGCCTTTCGAAAGAAGGCCGTTAGTAGTTCGTTTTTTTTTATTCAGCGAAGCGCGTGCAAGCGATGGTGCTACACAAACGCGCGTGCGGTTGCTATAATTCGTTGGATCGGTGTGCGACATCGGGTAGCTGCATTCGGCTCAGTGAGAACATGTCTCCGACACTGAATTCAGGCCCAATTCAAAACATGATTCAGCAACTTTTGATAAGAAATTGGATCCTAGAATGCTGTTTTTCTCGGAATATACAGCTGAAGCTGAGCTGAAACTTCATCAGGTTAGTTGTTCAGCACCCTTCTTCAGATTTTTAGTATGTTTGTTGCTTCAAACGAACAAAATGCACAAGTTACAAATGCTGGACTATGGCTTTAATCAGCAAAGCATGGATGAACTCTGGCTAACAATGTGGAAGTCCAGGAAGTACCACTGTACCAACCCGACTCTTTAACTTTTTTTATCCTGGTGAAATGACTTACCCCAGAAAACTTGTGAAGAAGCTTCTGCTTTGATTTCAGTACCAGGAGGTAGGGTAGCATCAATCTTGGTAGGTGTTTCAGGTTTAGAGGCGTCCGTGCCGCCCGCAGATTTGATCATCTTACTCTGTTTCTGGTCTGCTGTACTGCTTTCACCTGTGAGTATAACACAAATTTGAATACAGGGTGAGGAAAAAAAAAACGACACCCAAATGTCAGGACTATTGTTTTAGTGAAGTTTTGCATGTAGCACTTCCAAAATCTAGGATATGAAAGCCCGATTCATAAGCTTTCTGTTGGTACCAGAATCATTCAAATCACTCATATGCTTTTCAAGTTACGGAGTTTTAAACACAACCACTGTTTTAAAGTTCTGTCCACTGATCACAAAAAAATGTGTGCATCCTGTCAGCAAAATGAAAACAATTCACACACATCCCTAAGTGATTTGTTTTCATTTTGCTGAAAGAACACAAATACCTTTTTGTGATCCGTGGACAGAACTTTTAAACAGTGGTTGTATTTAAAATTCTGTGACTTAAAAATTACATAAGTGATTGGAATGATACTTGTACTAAAAGAAAGCTTATGAATTGGGCTTTCATATCCTAGATTTTGAAAGTGCTACATGCATAACTTCACTAAAACAATGGTCCGGACATTGAGTTTCATTTGTTATTTTACTCCCCCTGTAGTGGCTTTTACCCTTCAATATAGACTCATCTAGTGATCACCAACAC
Organism: Patiria miniata; assembly: GCF_015706575.1. Taxonomy (NCBI): domain Eukaryota; kingdom Metazoa; phylum Echinodermata; class Asteroidea; order Valvatida; family Asterinidae; genus Patiria; species Patiria miniata. The sequence goes on from NW_024037061.1 coordinate 3,603,099, forward strand.
TGAAGAAGCGCAATGCTGAAGCTCATGAACACGTTCTTAATTTAAGACGAACATGAAATTTGAAACCCTACTGGTTGAAGCTGGGCGCAAGCATTGCGCCACCTCAATAGTGGTTTTTAATATTAGATGCTGAGTCTTTAGTCAGTGCTGCCTAAAAACTTAAGAGGAAAAATCCACACGCTTGCTCAAGTTGGATTTGAACCCACGACCTCCTGCTTACTAGTGCAGATGTCTTAACTACTCAGTCACCAAGCTTGACATGGTTGGTGTAAATCTGTTTTATGATTTTTATATAAATAATAGTAAATCTCACCAATTATGCAGTCGCCAGTTTTGTGTGCCAATGTCTTGGAGTTGAGAGCAATCTTGTACAGTGCATTAAGAGGAGCTTTTGACAGAACATTGGTCTCGGAGAGTCTATGTATCAAAACCTGTGATGACAAGCAGGAGTTTACACAAATGTATTAACAGAGATTTGCTGTCACATGGGATCACCACAAATTCACTTATTATTCAGGGTGTGCTGTTGCCTCGTGGTCTGCAGGTAAAGCTGCAGGTTGTGGGTACGAGTCCAGCCTGTGGCTGTGGTGTGTACCCTTGGGCAAGGCACTTTGTCACTCATTGCTTCTCCCCACCCAGGAGTAAATGGGTACCTGTGAGGGCAGAGTTCAATTTATTGTGATTGATTTTAGTTGCTTTGTGCTGATATGACAGCATCTAGCTGTATATACTCCCCAGGGAGCTGAGATGTCTTTGGAATGTTTCATTGGCCCAATGAGCAGGGTAATAATGATGTAGTGCTTTGATCACCAATAATGGTGGATACGCGTGCTTTATAAATACACCTTATTATTACTATTATCAATCAGAGATTCGGTTAGAAATATCTGAAGTTGAGACAACGTACTTCCAGTCGATAACAGGCATCTTCTGTTGTTGCAGTATTGGCAGCAGTAGTTCTCAGCCTCCATTTGTCTTGCCTCTTGTTAAAATCGCCAGCTGCTTCAAGCTGGTGCTTCAGAGATTGAAGACAAACATTTGTATTTCTTGTATTTGTATTCTCCGCAACTTTTAAACATGAATGAAAAAGTTTTGAAAAATGAGTGTATGATTTTTTCCTTTCAAGAGTAGGTTGAGCTCAATTTTATGGATCTTAATTCTAATCAAGAGAAAAGAATTCCTGCTGTAGCAGCAAATTGTGCACACTGTCAACCAATTATCATGGGCTATATTAGAACATTATTTTGGTTTCTGTCATGTCTATACTTGTACAAATAGTACAACATTTCTACGCACTGTAAGCCAGGGTTCAACCTTAACTTTTTTTTTTACTAGCCAGTCGGGCTACTGAAACAGACTCTTAACTAGCCTGCGGGCATTTTCTTTAGCCCACGTTTTCCTTTTATAGAGTGTCTCATAAACAACAATGTGCACACATGTAAAACGTGTATCCTGAGGCAATCTTGTCAGTGATTTTAATAAACAGTGCAAATAATTCAACCCTAAAACAGTTAATAAAATTGAACACAGTTTGATACACTTGCTTGCTGAATTTAATGATTTACCTCTTCCTGTTGTTTCGTCTTTGCCATAGCCCAATATTTTTTGACTCGCCAGCTGGGCTACTTAAGGGATAGTTTGACTAGCCCGCCGCTGTTTTGACTAGCAGTTGGCTAGCGGGCTACCGCTAAAGTCGAACCCTGCTGTAAGCACTTGTGGAAAAAGCATAACGTCCAATACTTTCCTTACTTTCACACTGTATCGTAATCGATCCTACCTTTTTCACTACTTCGTGAACCATGGCATTTTTTATGATAATCATCTGGCAAGTAGACACTGTCCTTACAGAAACCAAGCTACGACTTCCAGCGAAAAGACCTATACAGGAACAAACAGAACAGATAAATGTGGGTTTAGTACTGAAGCTGGCAAAATGGCAGGGGTAAGTTACAAAACTCTGGTATGAATAGTAGAGTGCATCATGACCACTGGTCGAAGAGCTCCATGTGTAGGACACATACACAGGTCCATGTGTAGGACACATGTTCATACTGACTTCGTTGAATTTTGTTTTTCAAGAAAAAAAAAAAACACTCACAATCAGTTTTCCCCTAAAGAAATTCCCAATATTTTTGAACACAGCCGAAATTTACAAAGAGATACCTTTATGTAATGTTAACGCCTTAGAAGAAAACACAATACTCGATCACATCGAAGTCAATGTTACTTTTTTTTTAATGACTGGCAACTATCTTTTTAGAAAATACATCATTTGCAAACATCAAAAAATAAAACTACCAAATCATTTTGAAATACCTTGCTGGACTGTTAGTGAATGACAGTGTAAATCATCCTGTAAAATCATGGCACCTGGTATACTGTCATTTTCAAGAAAAGTGGTATTTTTGTATCAATTTCCAACGCTGATCGGCCGATGAGCGTTGGAAAAAAACTGGCTTTTTTTCAAATACTGGCCCCAATTGACCATCGCACTTGTTTGCAATCGATTACAAACCTATGAACGGGTACGAGCCAGCTAGACTGGTTCCCTGACCTTACAATTCCCCAATGTATGTAAACTGCTCTGTTTCTTCTTATATGGAGTCAGTTTATATGGTTTTTATAGCATTTTCGAACCCAAAACCTCAAAAAAGTTAGTGTAACTATATTTGCTATATATTTCCAACCCCCCAATTCCATCCATTTCTGAAAATTACAGCAAAAGCAAATGATGTATATTCCCTTTAAATGTTTAAACCATGCGTAAAAGTTTTGCATATTGGAGCAGAACTTTTTCACATGGTTTAAACATTTAACTGAAACATGGTTTAAACATGAATTCCCATCCTAATTGTAATATGCATACCTTCTTCCCCATGCCAGACTGGCCATCTTGCACTGTCCAGCGTTGATAATACCTCCTTCTCTTTCAAAACTTCAACCCTAGCAGAAATAATGACAATAGTAACTCAATTAGAGGAGCACGTTTAACAAAATCAAAGCACTTTATGCTACTAATACCCCTGTCCATCAGACCAATAGAACTCTCTTCAAACCATCTCAGTTCCCTGGGGAGTATGTAGCTTGATGCTGCCTTTTTCACACAAATGACTAATTCACACAAGATAACCATCTCAGAACTCACAGGTACCCATTATCTCCTGGGTTGGGAGGAGCCAATACTGTAAAGTGTCCTGCCCAAGGACATCAGTAATATGCATACCTTCCCTTAATGATGATGATAATATTCCCCTTCCATTGAAATATGTGACACAGCTGGAAAGGGCAGATATTAGTGCAAAGTGTCCTGCCCAAGGACATCAGTAATATGTATACCTTCCCTTAATGATGATGATAATATTCCCCTTCCATTGAAATATGTGACACAGCTGGAAAGGCAGATATTAGTGCAAAGTGTCCTGCCCACGGACATCAGTATTATGTATACCTTCCCTTAATGATGATGATAATATTCCCCTTCCATTGAAATATGTGACACAGCTGGAAAGGGCCGATATTAGTGCAAAGTGTCCTGCCCAAGGACATCAGTATTATGCGTACCTTCCCTTAATGATGATGATAATATTCCCCTTTCATTGCAATATGTGACACAGCCGGAAAGGGCAGATATTAGTGCAAAGTGTCCTGCCCAAGGACATCAGTACTATGTATACCTTCCCTTAATGATGATGATAATATTCCCCTTCCATTGCAATATGTGACACAGCTGGAAATGGCAGATATTAGTGCAAAGTGTCCTGCCCAAGGACATCAGTAATATGTATACCTTCCCTTAATGATGATGATAATATTCCCCTTCCATTGCAATATGTGACACAGCTGGAAATGGCAGATATTAGTGCAAAGTGTCCTGCCCAAGGACATCAGTACTATGTATACCTTCCCTTAATGATGATGATAATATTCCCCTTCCATTGCAATATGTGACACAGCTGGAAAGGGCAGATATTAGTGCAAAGTGTCCTGCCTAAGGACATCAGTTATATGGTGGTGTTCCCTAACGTGGCGCACTTCAACGTTTACCAGACTTTCCTCGTGTAGTGTTGCCAAACCTCTTTGGTGACAAACCTCAAATTCATGCAGTGAAATACTGGTACTTTGACCTTATTAATGCTCGCTATTTAACCTCTGTGAACAATTTCGGTTTCATGAAATTTAATCCGAAATTCAAAAACGGTGGCGTCCGGAAATTGGGCACAAATTGGCGGAGTGTTCCCTAACGTGGCACACTTGAATAAATCTCGGAAAATTCCAAATTGACATTTAAGAATTCCTGTAAAGTTGATAGATTCTGATAAACCATTATTACCTCTACTTACATACCCAACCAGAAGTTTGTCAGAATTTATTTTTCGGGGCATTTTCAAAGGCTTCACTTTGCACTTCAAAATATAATCGGAAAATCACGCCAAAATGAATTTTTCTTCTAACTTTGTGCCCAAGGAGATATGTTGTTTGCATACCTGCCCCTTACGATGATGACAATCTCATCTGCTGGGTCGCCTTCCATAGCAATGAGTGACTTTGCTGGGGCCAATGTGACCGCAGGGCCCTCGGACTGCACTGCCTTGACCAGCGACTCTATAGCAGCGTTACCCCACTGTGAAAACAGTGGTACCTATATTCAGAACACATAACGGTGATGAAGTCAAGTCCATCACAAGTCAATTAACAAGTCCAGTCACAAGTTATAAGGGATGAACGAGAATGTCTTGGTAACCGTTTGTTTCACTAGCTTGTGACTTGAGATGGACTAGACGACAACAATGAAACAGAGCAATACAAAATCTTTAAAGGTACAGTCCATCATTTGCAGCTATCCAAAAAGTAACTGGCATAATTATTGTTTTATATTGTTGTTTTATAATTATTATTTTATACTTGGTTGAAAGATAGTAAGGGGACTAAACTCCCTGTGAAATTATTCTTTCTGGCAAGCTGTCATTTTGAAGAAATCAACGAAAGTAAGGCCTTTCCAGCAGAGCCTCTTAAGAAGCACCGTTGGAAATTTCCGTTAGTAGTTCGGTTTTTTTATTCGGTGAAGTGCGCAAGCGTGGACACGAGGCACACACGCGCGTGGTTGCTATAATTCGTCAGATCAGTGCGCAACATTGCTGAATTTAGGCCCAATTCAAAACATGATTCATCAATTTTTGATTTGAAATCGAGATTGAGAATGTTGTTTTTCTTGAAAATTGCAGCTGAAGTTAAGCTGAAACTTCATCAGATTGGTTGTTTAGCATCCTTCTTTAGATATTGAGCACATTTGCTGCTTCAAACGAACAAAATGCACACATTACAAATGATGGACTATACCTTTAAAACGTTTGAAAAACCTGGTTTTCTCATCAGTCCTATTGCATTTCTAAAGCCCACATACAGCTTATCAGCCTCATAGGAATATGCTCTACTATAAGGCAGTCTTTTAAGAAGAGAACAGTGTGCATAATTGTAAATTTTTCAAACATTTAAAAAAAAATATAAACACATCGTGATACTTGCCTCTTTGAGCACAGTTTTGGTGATTCTGTACATGAGTTCTGATTGGTTGACGGCCCCGCTGGTATCCAGGTACCGCTTCTTCACAAAGTAGTCCAATAGGTTGCTGGTTACCGACTGACCATTCAGTGCAGCCGTTAGGACTTCTGGTTTCAGCAACAGCAATAAAACTCTGAAATCAAATTATTATTTTCTCCTTATTTTCCTGCTTTATTAAAAAAATAGAAATATCCAAGTTGGTAGCCACAAATCCAGCCTTGGAAATTCCGAGCGTACCTCACGTGTGCCATATTCAATCTAATGCGGGTGCAAGCCCCAAAGTTCCTAAGACTAGACTAGACTCAGCTAGTTGATAGCATTCTCTACCACTGTTGATGGCTTGACTGTGCTTGGAATTTGTGTCCGAGTAATGTAAATTCAATGTTGGTTTTTGCCCTTCACCGACGTATTTCATAAACACTGTACCCAAGCGATCGTGAGGAATATAATTCTCAAGCTACTCTGGTAGGACTCGAACCCACGACCTCCTACTTACTAGTGCAGACGTCTTACCACTGAGCTTGCCAGGGTCGGCTGGCTGGTTCGAATTTGACAACTGCACTAGTAAGCAGGAGGTCGTGGGTTCGAGTCGAACCCAAGAAGATAGTGGATTTTGTTCTCATAATCACTTGGGACAACACTGAGTTTACAGTGTTTATAATACATCCGTGAAGGGCCAAACCCAATACTGGCTGCATTAGAGGAACGAAATCCAAATCAGTTTGGACTAAGACTATGTCACCTACTTTGTGGGTGTCTTGACAGTCGCCGTGCAGGGTATGTGAAACAGCGTTGACAATTCCCCAAACAGATCCCCAGAAGAAAGCTCTGCTATGACGGTACCGGACGCAGACACAACTTGAGCCTCACCAGCGATGATGATGTAAATACCTTTAGCATTCTCCCCTTCAAAAAAAGGAAAGCAAGTCACTTTAGCCATATTGTTATTGGCCAGGGTTTATTTCATGTTTCTGGTAAGGCAGTGTAAAAAATAATTTTGAATCGTCTGGGCTTTTTGAAAAGAAGGAGGCGGGCGTTTTAAAAAAAACAAGATGGTGGATTTTCAAAGATGGCGGATGGGTTCTTCCATTTTTTGTACTCTTTTGCTGATACAAAATTGTGTCCAAAGGAACCGTAACCCTTTTCTACATCTAGCTACAATTTTGTTGGAAACAAATGAAAGATGATATATTGACAACATATTTGGAAATATATTGAAAAATGTATGAATTTTTTTTTTAAAAGAGACAAAAAATAATAATAATAATAATAATTTGGGAGGCTAATCATCCTTACTCGCAGCTGGTATGCTGAATTGCGAAGGACACGGCTACAACGTGGTCGGGCTGCTGGTACATGAAGGCGCCTATGGCTGCCGGCCACATCGACCCATATATGACCACGGAGCACAGCCTGAGATCGAAAGTGTTTGATTTTTCCGGAGGGAGGAAAACCGGAGGGCCCGGAGAAAAACCCTCATGGCACAGGAGAGAACCAACGCACAACTCTACTCACATGTGATCCGCGGCCAGGATTCGAACCGTGGTCACCTTGGTGAGAGGCGAGCTCTTAACGCACAAGCCATCCATGCCACCCATAAAAGGTGGCGGACAGGAAAAAGTTAGCGGGTGGGGACAATAATTGGTATTATTTCATTCCTGTTACATGTCCAAGCCATTCTGTTTATACCTTTGGTGAGTATAACCTGCGGCTCAGACACGTCCACCCGTTCCGCTTTCTCGGCTGCTCTGCTAACTGCCTGCTTGTCAACCACCCCCTGTGGGTAGGGCAGAGACGTCAGGCACACCCTGAGCTTGTCTAGGACATGGCTGGGTAGGCTAGGCGGAGAGGATTTAGTACTACGCCTCTTCTGGGACGATCTGTTCGAGTTGGACGCCCCGCCTCCCATTATGACAGCACATTTCTAGCACCCTGGCACCTTCTGTGGAAGAAAATGGTATAGTCGTGTTCCCTAACGTGGCGCACTTCGGAGCTTGCCCAACTTTCCTCGTGTAGTGTTGCCAAACCTCTTTGTTGACAAACCTCAAATTCATGCAGTGAAATACTGGTACTTTTACGATATTAATGCTTGCTATTTAACTTCCGTGAACAATTTCGGTTTCATAAAATTTAAGCCGAAATTGAAAAACGGTGGCGTCCGGAAATTGGGCACAAATTGGCGGAGTGTTCCCTAACGTGGTGCACTTACATAAATCTCGGAAAATTCCAAATTAACATTTAAGAATTTCTGTAAACTTGATAAATTCTGATAAATCATTATTATATCTACTTACATACCCAGCCAGATGTTTCGTCAGAAAAGTATTTTCTTATTTTTCGGGGCATTTTCAAAGGTTTCACTTTGCACTTGAAAATAAAATCGGAAAATCACACCAAAATAAATTTGTCTTTTAACTTTGTAGCGGGTAAATAAACTCGCAATTGCAATATGTGACACAGCTGGAAAGGGCAGATATTAGTGCAAAGTGTCCTGCCTAAGGACATCAGTTATATGGTGGTGTTCCCTAACGTGGCGCACTTCAACGTTTACCAGACTTTCCTCGTGTAGTGTTGCCAAACCTCTTTGGTGACAAACCTCAAATTCATGCAGTGAAATACTGGTACTTTGACCTTATTAATGCTCGCTATTTAACCTCTGTGAACAATTTCGGTTTCATGAAATTTAATCCGAAATTCAAAAACGGTGGCGTCCGGAAATTGGGCACAAATTGGCGGAGTGTTCCCTAACGTGGCACACTTGAATAAATCTCGGAAAATTCCAAATTGACATTTAAGAATTCCTGTAAAGTTGATAGATTCTGATAAACCATTATTACCTCTACTTACATACCCAACCAGAAGTTTGTCAGAATTTATTTTTCGGGGCATTTTCAAAGGCTTCACTTTGCACTTCAAAATATAATCGGAAAATCACGCCAAAATGAATTTTTCTTCTAAGTGTTTAGAACTTGATGAAATTTCACTCTCTGTGAAATTTCAGTTAAAACTTTTGCTCTAGCTAGGCGCTACATGCGAAAAATCAAAGTGCGCCACGTTAGGGGCCGCTCCACGTTAGGGTACATCAACAATAATAACATTATATAAAGAGGAACAATTTTTTAAAACAGAAGAGTAAATAAAAGTCTGATTTGAAAATACAGGGCATGGCAGATGATATATATTCAAATTGTGAGTTTGTACGAAGGCAAATCTTCCAAAGTTCCAAATCGCTAGAAAATACTTCGAAAATGCACTCAACTCTCCATAGACTTTGTACACAAGTTAACCAAAGTGAAAGAAGTGGAACTCGATAATGGAAAAAAAATGAAGAAATGAATACTTTGTCATTGTTTGTGTTTTTTAAATAACAGGAATGTAAGTGGCTGGCATTAAGGTTTAACCTATTAATTTGAAGTTCTACTCACGGGAAAATAAATGATGAAAACATTTAAGTGTTGACATTGACAACAGACGTCAGTCGCAACTAGAGTCAAGCCATGTTGGTTTACTGAGAGAACAGCGCCCTCATTATTTTGTGAGCACTGCGCGTAAGCCGTGGGAGGCGGGGCCCCTTAATTTAGCGGGGGGGGGGGAGATCTTTCATAAATTGAACATTCTTCAATTGAAAAGCAATGCAGGGTTTTTGTGAGAGAAAAACAAAGCAATGTAGAAACGCATTATTTTGAATAATTGGGGGGGGGGGAGAAAAAGATCAAACATCGCGATTCAAATGCAACTGATCAGGGAACTTCCCCAGAAAATTCGTAAAAAAAAAAATGTTTTTGCCATGACCAGGATTCGAACCTGGGTTATTGCGACCACAACGCAATGTCCTAACCACTAGACGATCACAGCGTGATGAAATATTATCAAATACAATTATATATTCCTTTTTTTTTTAAGTGAAATGGAAAATATCAAAATGGCATGACGGAAAACGGAAAAATATAGCGCCCACAACGTAATGTCCGACAGCCGCTGCACAAAAATTGAAGAAATTATTGCGAAATACGTCTCTTATTTTGATTAATTTTGTTTAAATAATGAAAAATGTCAAAAAGTGTGCCGAGACCAGGATTCGAACCTGGGTTATTGCGACCACAACGCAATGTCCTAACCACTAGACGATCACGGCCAACGAGCAAACGCTTGACTGAAATTAGTGTCAATCTTTAGAGTCAAAATAAGTGTGTCAATCCAATCAGTGTCGCGAAAATAAGTTTAAAAAGTCATGCATTTAGCACATTATTCACATTTTAAACATTTTTTTTTGCGAAAATGCCAGTTTTTAACATTCTTAAAATTGTTGACACAAAATTTGCCCCCTCCTTTTTTTTGGGGGGGGGGGGGTGGGGTTTGCAACGTAAGCCTACTTCAAAACTGACATTTCTTATAATCAGTCATATTCAAAGTGACAACTTCGTTATACAGGGACCCCTCCATCTATCTATCAATTTCTATCCATTGAAAGAGGATGTAATGGTGAATTTAATTCAGATCTTCGAATTTTATACAATTTTTTTTTTCAATCTTTAAAAAACTGGTACTTAACTAGAAAGATCTCCGGACAGAGATTGTTGTTCAATTTGGCGCTCCCCCACAGAAATTTAATTCTATCGTTTGCATTTTCCCCAATTAAACCCGAGTACTGAAAATCAATTAGTATCAAAAAGTTTACTTGGATTTAAAGATAACATTGGTACTATTAACACCCTATGAAATTATTCCGTCTGGCTTGCTGGCATGTATAAGAAATCAAGAACGGTCCTGAGGCGATTTGCAACGATCAGTCAATTGACTTGAGTTTTGGAAATAAAAAGTGCAATTGAGGCAGACGTGTTTTTTTATCAAAAGGGTGTGGAATGTTTTTCACTATTTTCTCGAAAAGTGTAATATCCACTGAGCTGAAACTTCAACAGGTCAGGTTTTGAGTTTTCTTCTTTGTATTTAGAGAGGAGTTATTATTGGAAACGCACGAATGAAATGCATGAAGCGAAAATGCCTTTATGCTTTAAGCATCACCTTGGCTCGTAAAATTGACTTAGACGACAATACCCGACCAGTTCAATTTATGGCTTGCTTAGTCTTATCTTCTCAATCTTGGAAACACGGCACAGAAAGAGAAAAAGCTTTATAAGGCTCCTCGTCCTTTACACAAAGTCTCCCACCCCGCGTTTTGGGAAAACGCGTTCGGTTGGATCTGGGCTGTTAATTCTCGGCAGTAAAAAGCTTACCCCGAACATTCCTTCCTCGTTGGGTATACCACACGGGCCGTGTTTGAGTGGTGTATACACAAGGAACGATAAAGTCAATGATGTTATATAGACCGATGTTGTTTAGTCATCTCTAGGATAATATTGGATTTGATAATCAAAATGGACCTTTGGACTTTCAGTGAGTGATCTTCAGTGAGTGATCAAGTAAGCATTCTGTGTTTCCTCTGTTCAGGATTCTGTGCATCACCACGTTGTCGAAATTCCGTCGATAAGAGCCTACATACGCGCCAGTAAAAAGCTCATTCATTTGGTCTGAACTTAAATGGGGAAAACTTGCGTCCGTCTGCTGCCTGTGCAGTCGACTGATGATGATAATGATGATGAACTGTAGGCTATAACTACACAAAATGGACCTCGATGTAAAACAACATTTAAGCAAGGTATGCAAGTTGATATTCTTTGATTTTAAATCTTCTGTGAATTTCGTAGACCACAACGAACATTTTGGGGCAAGGAATGTCGTGTAAGTTTGAAGTAAATGTAGGCCTAATACTTATAATTATAGCATTACAATCTCAAAGCATTACAATTATTCCCCCGATCATCAGGCCACGCGAGACCGCGCGGCATCTGATATCAGCGCACATTCGGTCCTGGCTTCAGGTTTCAGGTTTCAGATTTGTGTATTTTCACAGTATCAAAAATCAAATACAATGGTATACCATTTTACCAAGTAAATTTTATGCAAAATTAATGCAAAGAAATGCAAGGTAATTGTGACACTGCAGAGGGATCCATTATTTTAGAAAGCACAGCTTGTATTCAATGGTCCCTAATTTACATGCACTGCATTGAGACAGGAATAAAAGAATGTTAATCGAACCATTCAGGTCCCTGGCCGATGAACCAATGAAAAAAAATGTAATAGTAGGTCTCAATGCACATGCATGTTTGCAAGGAAAAAAGGAAGAAAGACAATTTACCACTAACATTTATACAAGAAAGTGGACCAACACAAACAATGGACAAAGACTACAAAGCGACAGCTACAAAGAGGTCTTATCAGATCAGCAGATAAAGTGGGTTAGAATGTAGAACAAGCAACAATAAGATTCCAGTAAAACAGATTTAAAAATACGTTTGAAAGCAGAAATATTTTTGGATGCTTTGAGCTGGTCATTAAGCCTGTTCCACAGCATGGGTCCCTCGTGTTTAATAGTTTTACGAGCTAGCGAAGTACGGGTGTAAGAAATGTGGAAATTGGAAGCTTGACGGGTAAAATGGTAATGAATTTCTGAATTGCGAGAAAAAATAATTTGGATAGGAAAAGGTACATTTTTACAAGCAAGCTGGTATATGAGGGACCCAAGCTGGTGACAATAAATATCCTTGACTTTACTATATATGTAGCCAGTCATACTCCTGGGTGGAGATATAATTATGATGATATTTGTAAAATCCAAAATGCATGCAAATACCAAAGGAGCCCCTTTTAAATCCTTGTGAAGATTTGTCTCAATTTTTTTTTACTATATGCCCTATAGATGAAAGTCGAAGCGACGGAAACTGGTGAGGGATGGATGAACGAATGCCAAGACAGCTTGCTGAACTTGAGAGTCTAAAAGTTTTGTTGTGACATTTTGAATGATGTCATTTTCATTATGCGCCAAGTTGTGCTGTGGCCATGCGACGCTCAAAATTACCCAAGTACGTTAGGGCGCTCTGTGCCTTTATAGCTATCTATGCTATTTGCCGTATCTTACCTACCTCTGACCAAGAAGCTGGTAGCGATGTAGGAGCAAGATCTTGGGTAAAGTTGACAGGGAGGAAGCTCCTCATGCACATTGGCTTGACAGACTCGATATGTGACAGCTCCGGAGCAAGGCACCTGCCGGAGTTTGGAAGAGGATGCTACCTCCGAGACAAGCTGACCTGCTCAGGCCTTCCGACGCTCCACTCGGCCTTCGCGGAGTCCACGCGCGGTGAGTTGGTCTTCGTGGGCGTCAAGCGCCGAGACGAGGCCTGGGATAAGGAGCAATTCATCTGCGAGTTCCCCAACGGGGAAATGACCCTCACCGACCCTGTTGTGAGGGACTACCGGAGTTTTGGCAACGGGTACCCGCAGTACCTGGTGGTCATCACCTGCCCGATGCCACCAAGCATCTCCGATGAAGTCAACCGGCGAGGCATCCGTCGGTTTAGGGTGAACTTTCGCCTGGCTTCCGATCCCCGGTACGCTTACACCGGCGTGCCGGTGTGTCTCACCGAGTCGCACCGGCGCGAGCTCACCCTGTGCACCATGGTCAAAGACATGGGAAAGTACATCCCAGACTGGTTGTTCTACTACAAAAATCTAGGCGTGGAGCATGTCTATATCTACGACAACGACCCAAGAACCACCATGCCCGAGGATCTGAGGGGCTACCTCGACACGGGGTTTGTGACTCTCATACCATGGGCGCACACCCCTAGCCCAGACAAGACGTACCTAGAGGTGCAAATAGCCCACGAGAATGACTGCCTGTGGCGTCTTCGTCACAACACGGAGTGGGTGCTCAAAGTAGACGTAGACGAATTCGTCCAGCCCATGGACCCAAACCGGACCAGGATAACAGACTACCTAACCGATCCTCGGCTGAAATCTCTGGCCACGATAAAGCTCAGGAATTGGTTCTTTGGCCGACCACCCAACTCCAAGAAGAAAATTGTAGCGGCCAGGACGGTGTTCGAGCGGAACCCGTGGAGAGTGCCGGACGCCACGCCGGAGAACCGCGGCCGCGACAAGTGCATCGTCCGGCCAATCAACGTCCACTATTTCAAGATCCACGGGGTCAAGATTGGGGGAGACACGCTGACCCTTGACCCCGAGGATGACCTCAGGCTCGTCCACTACCGGAAGGACAACCCGAGACATCGAGGCTTTCGCATGCGCCAGTTGGTGAAAGATGCCAGCATGATTGAAATTTGGAAGAAAATGACGAGTGGAAGGGATGTCTCACCCGAACTTTTCAAACAGCATACAGACGCAAGTTTACCATAGTTTTATATCCATAAGTGTATTTAACTAAGACATCACCTCTAGCAGTAATAAAAACTGTTAACAGTATTTACATTCCCCAAAGGTATGAATGAGTTCTTTTTTGTTGGTAATCATCGGTTTGAGTTACTATGGTCGTTTCCAGTATTAAAACTAATAAATAAACGTTAGAGGGCCTGTCGTTTCAATCAGCAGGATCTGCCTTAATCAAAGGCTATACGTTTAACTGATAGCTTCCCCCCAATAGACTTTATTCACGGAGGGAGAACGTCAGAGCTGTGGTGAAGTCCATCACAAGGCAATCATATTAGTCAAATGACAATGGACCGATCCAGTAAGCCCCGCCCACTGCACACGTGGGGAAATTAACACGTGCTCCTCTCCAATGCCACGCTGAATTTTCCTGCCGCGCGCGCGCATCATACGCGCGTGTACGCACGTCGGACTTTTGTGCACGGCTTTTAAATCACAGCTGTGATTGGTCAGTCAGAATACCATGGGGCGGTGCTTACTGGATCGGTCCATTCCTGGGATGAACAATGACAAAGGAATGCCATTTTCAAAGTTACAGTGAAGCGTGGATGACTTTTGATTGACATTTGAGAATACGTGAAGACTTGTCTATCCAACCTGGTTCCTCCAATCAGAGCGTTTGAGAGAGAAACCCGACTTTCTGCCTGTTCTCATCCATGTACTATTGCTATACCTACATGTACATGTAGATGTAGAACTAAAGGATATTCCAATAGCTTTTCCCCACGTGCTGCATCTCTTTGGAATTCCTTGCCTGGTGCTTGTTTCCCTCCAACCTATGATCTGTCCTGTTTCACGAGGAATGTTAATTCCTTCCTTCAGTTTTCCTGAGTACCTACTCTTCTTTGTATTTCTCTTGTAGCCCTGTACCTGGAGTGGCTTCTAGCCTTGTTTCAGGGCAAATATGCATACAAAACTACGTCTCTGACTATTTTTTACTTTGGACTTTCTGTACCGTAGATTCAATGATAATTCAATGTACATGTACATTAAATTTTACTACCCTAGTAAAGGCACCGCATCTTTACCGTAGTGCGCCCTCTATTGTGCTTGCCCAGTATCACATAGCTGCCAACTTTTCAAAATCCCAATTAGTAATCAACCCGCGCGGTCATTTTCAACTGCTCGTTTGATCAAAAGCTTTACAAACATCGAGTACAGGTACATGGTTTACATGTACACATACATGTGCATACCCCTTCTTTTTGTGAATAATAATGTACTGTAGGCCAAAAGATAATTTAAAAAAAAAAAATAAAATAAAAAAATAAAAAAATAAAAATAATAATTAATGATGTTTTAATGTCTGTTTTTGTTTGTTGAAGTCAAATAAATAATAACAACAATAACATGTGCGCATATTTTGTTTGAGATGCATGCTATCGATGTGGAGTTTCGAGTTCGTATCATCAATGTATTTACACACAATGATTTAGGGCCACCGTATGCAATAGAAATATCCCGCCAACATACCTTGCAAACGCATGCTGATTTATCTTTTCTGGATGTTGTGACAAACTCAAACTCTATTACCAATTATTCCAACCATACTCTTATTAAATTCCATGATTAAAATCTCGCACTGATGGGTCTCATCCCGGCAATAAGCGACCAAATGTGCTCACGATCGTCACTGAAAAGCACTCACACACAGTACACACAACCACACATCCACGAGATGCACACAAATGACACACCATTGAAAAATAGTTTTAGTCTGGTCCTCAAGTACTCCACTGCGCACACTGCATTGATGTCTATCAGGTGCTTGACTGCATTCTTATTAGACTTGTCACTAGTCCATCCATTATCGCGACATTTCGCCAGAAGTTTTCGGTCAAAAACGATACTTTACAAGTATTTTTTTTTCGTTATGTAGAAAATGGGAAATTCGTAATATTTTAGTGGCAAATCGTATTTTCGTAATTTAACAAACAATTCGTAATAATTACGAAAAATTCGTAACAGTTGGCAGCTATGGTATCACCAAATCCTTAAAGGGGCTTTCGCACGCACGTACTGCGGCCGATCGACTGTGCATGTTCGATGCCCAAAAAAAGATTTTTAAATAGATGAAAACACAAAACCATCAACATGAACTTCGGATGTAAATCAATGAATGAATATTTTAATTTCAAAGGGCATTTATCAAAAACTACAAATTATGCATGAACAAAGTGTTCTCACTTTCTCCTCATAAAGTTATCTTCACTTTGTTCAAATTAAATTTACAATTTCATTTTTGAGATTTGTATCACACGATATGGCTGGATTATTTGTGTGTCACTAGGTATATTTGAAACTGAAACAAACTTAAATAGGCCGAGTAAAAAATAAAATGATTCTCCTCTGGGCTTTTTGAAAACCCAAGATGGCAGAATTTCCAAGATGGTGGAGGAATTCTTCCATTCTTTTTACTTTTTTGCTGATACAAAATTGTGTCCAAAGGAACCTAACCCTTTCTACAAAGCTACAATTGTGTTGGAAACATATAAAAAGACAATATATTGGCAAAATTTGCAAAAGATATTGCATATTGAATGTATCAGTTAAAGAGGTTGTGGAATGCTCGAAGACATTTCCGTCATTTTTCGGGTATATGTAGCCTAAGGTGTGATGAAATAAAAACGACTATTGTGTCTGTCATAAAATGAGTATAAAAGGTACTTTTGAGAGCTGTTTTTCAGGTCCTGTTTCGACCCGAACGTGCAATTTGTGCAAACGTCGTCGTTGGGGGCAGCAAACAAAACATAGTAAATCGTGACGTAATAAACAGGACTCCCGATGCAGCGTAGTATAAACGAGTCCTGTTTATTACGTCACGATTTACTATGTTTTGTTTGCTACTCCCAACGACGACTTTTACACCAATTGCACGTTCAGGTCTTCTTTTTTTAAAATTTCATCACACCTTAGGCTACATATACCTGAAAAATGACGGAAATGTCTTCGAGCATTCCACAACCTCTATAAAAAAAAGAGGCATGTAGAAAAAAGGAAGGGGGTGGGGCCTTTCCGAAGATGCGTCTATTTCCGTTATTAGATTGTTTTTAATTCCGCGAATCCGTGAATGGATGCGCGTGGTTGCTATAATTTGTCGGTTCAATGTGTGAAATCGCTTAGCTGAATGAGAAAGTGTCTCGGACTCTGATTTCAGGTGCAATCAAAATATGACTCGACAATTTCTGAATTGAAATCGAGATCCTAGAATATTGTTTTCTCAAAATATACACCATTCACTGAAGTAAAACTTAATCGAGTTAATAATGCCCAAATGACAAATGACCTACAATACCTTCAAGCGAAATTTCTGCTTTTGATGACTTCACAAAATCAGCAATTAATCAGTTTCATTTTCATGTTTAAACAAGGACAAACTATCAACAAAACATCGCAAAATACCAGTAGAAATAAAGCTGACATTCATGGAATGACTCAAGATTTATCTGTCGTTTTACTTTTCATAGAAGGTATACTTTTCCAGTACAACGAAAATTACTGAATGGCTAATGCAGAATCTTCTTGTAATGCTTTTCAAAGCTAACTGTACTTCAAGAGATAATATATTTGGTTGTATTGGACTGAAAAAAAGTTTGACGATTGTCAACTAGCAAGTGAACGACTACAGCAAGTCAAATTATGGTAATTAACCGTATTTTTTTTGGTATAAAACAGGCTCGATTTTAGAATTTGATTTTTCATGTCGATTGTTTCTCACGTATACAGACTGCCGTGTAGGGCCCTTCTCTCCACAAGTTTCCTTAAGACTGCATCAGCATTAGGGTTCTTCTGAAAATGGAACAAAGTCAATGAAAAGTTACTTGTCATTGTCACAGAGGTTGGGGTGGGGTTGGGGGTGGGGTGGGGGTATAAGGGTGGGGTAAGGGGATGGGAGGGGGAGGTGTTGGTCTATTAACCCTCGGAGTAGAGTGACCAAAAAAATCACACAGTGAAACCACATGGAGAATTTTATCACCACACTGTTTCTAGGTCAATAACCCCCTCATGCACAAGATATAGGCAGGTCACATGGCCTTTGTGTGGGCCAGGATTGTTTACGACCTGTCTGAGCTCTGGGCGGCACGAGGGGTTGACACAGAGAGATCGAGGGGTTGACACAGAGAGATCGGTGGCACAAAGGGGTTGGCCACTAAGATCTCCAATTACTGCACAAAGGCATTAGGCGCCTCTTGGGGCTGCTGTCTTTCAACACTCCTTACTCTGCAGTGGTTAGGGTCTGGCCAATGGGAGTCTACAGGCTTGTGGTGTATAGTAGGGGTGAAGATTACATGGAATCTTGGCCTTATTGGCCCATTGAAAAAAAAGTTATGATCACCAAGAATGGGATAGCGTAAGACTGTGGTATACAAGTCCATTGTTGGCTATTCCCCAGTTTATATCGGTCCCCGTTTGTACTCCTGGGTAGATAAAGACAATTGGGGAGAAGTGTCTTGCCCAAGAACACAACAAGGACTAAACAAAGGAATCAACTGAGGTGGAATTTGAACCTGTGGCCACAGGAACACTGTGCCAGCACTCTACCAACTGAATTATCCAGTCAAAATTTGTTTAACAAGTCTCAATCTAGAAATGCCAAGATAAACTCACCTTGTATATTTTCTTGAGAGGACTGTTTGACAACAGGGAATTGAATACTTTGATGTCGTCTGTGTGTAGAAACAGGCCATCCAGAAACCCAACATAGACAACACAGGACACGCCAAATATGTGGCAGTGGCTCAGTACTGAGTGGAGGACAAAAGACAAAAGAAACAAGAAATAAGAGAGCAAAATTCAAAAGCTGATGTGTTCATGCTCAGCTGAAAAATCCATTTAATTGATTTCTCCCTATCGAATTGTGCACGAAAAACATGAATTTTATTTTGGTACTTCAAAAAGATTGTTTTTGTTGACATTAAGCATCAGACCATAAGTATTTTTGCTTGGGACATTCCTTAATCCTTCAAAATCCACCGTTGTGCAGGAAACCAATGACACATTCTTTGGACTTGAAACTTGCAAGGGATGTCGATCCTAATATACGGGGAACAGTCACTGACCAAGCTTTACTTTCTCTAATCCTCCAAAATCCACCATTGTGCAGCAAACCAATGGCACATTCTTTGGACTTGAAACTTGCAAGGGACATCGATCCTAATGTATGGGGAACAGTCACTGAACAGGCTTTACTTTCTCCAATCCTACAAAATCCACCATTGTGCAGGCAACCAATGGCACATTCTATGGACTTGAAACTTGCAAGGGGCATCGATCCTAATACATGCATATGGGGAACAGTCAGCGACCAGGCTTATTCCTCCATTCCTACAAACTCCTACCAAACCTTACAGCCGATTTGAAGGATTAGGGAGGGTTTATTAATACAGGGTTGATAGAACCGGACTCAATATCTTGTTCAAAATCTTGAATGAAGTAAACAAATTATTGAAAGGTATTAAAATAATAATATACCTGCAGCACTTAGTCCTTTGACAACATTAGGCGACTCTAACACTTGGCACTGCAACTTAGAACTGTGCGTCTGGGACTGAAGTGACCGGAGGAAAGGGGTTGACATTTCCGAGGGCGACATTTGCGTTCTGTACTCTGTTGTCGGGGCCGTATCCATGACGATGACCTGGAGTTTTGTTGTGTCAAGGTCTTGGAACATCTGCCGCAGTAAGCATATCAAATAATTAATACCCCTATCTCTATAGAACCCCTTTTTAAGAGTTTAAGTTACCTCCCCTTTTGCAATGAGCATGGTAGCCAATGAGAGTACAGAGTTATATCATGAATGCAGGGTGAGTAAAAAAAACAAAAAAACCCAAATATCATGACTATTGTTTAAATGAAGTTCTGCATGTGGCACGTTCAAAATCTAGGATAAGAAAGCCCAAATCATCAGCTTTCATTGAGGACAAGAATCATTCAAATCACTCATGTTCTTTTCAAGTTACGGAATTTTAAACACAAACACCGTTTCAAAGTTCTGTCCACGGATCACAAAAAAAAAAGTGTCCTTTCAGCAAAACGAATACAATTTACTTGCATCCCGATATGGTTTGTTTTCGTTTAGCTGAAAAAAACCACTTACCTTCTTATGATCCGTGGACAGAACTTTAAAACGGTGGTTGTGTTTAAACTTCGGTAAGTTGAAAAGTACACAAGTGATTTGAATGATTTTTGTACTGAAAGAAAGATTATGAATTTGGCTTTCACATCCTAGATTTTAAAAATGCTACATGCAGAACTTCACTAAAACAATGGTCCCGACATTTGGGTTTCATTTTATTGGACTCACAGTGTAGTTAGAAAAAATGGACTTGATGGAAACACTTCTATATTTTACCCTCTATTTGGAAAAGTTACAAATGGCATCACTATGCATAGCCTACCTTTTCTGTCCAGATGTGACACATCTCTGGAACTATTTCGTGCTTGCACTGGCAAACCAGAACCTCTGGCTGCCGTTTGAGCCGATACACTGAGCACGTGCGGTGACCTGCCACAGATTCTGGCCTGACCTCTGACCTGTTGGGGTCGCAGTCTATTGTCCCCACAATGGTGGGGTCATCCCAAAGGATGTAGGCATCTAAGAAACCTGATAAGAGGGAATTGAGAAAAGTAAGGTGGCACTTCTTTATTGAATGAGAAAAGAATATGCAAGAACTAAGAGGTATTGTATGGGGAATCGATTATAAGGATGATGATTGTAAAAAACACACATTTTTTTATTTGAAAAGTGTAAGAATTTGGGTCTCAGAGTGTCTTGTAAAAACGTGTTCTACTTGTCATACATGTATATATTTTAGCTAGTTTAATCATCATCATCTTCGTGTTTGATATTTTATTTATTGGTTTAGGCCTAATCCTTGACCATTTACTAGACTGTTAAAAATCCCTAAATGTTCTGTAGGTCAAAATAAATGCACAAGTTGTATTTAAGCTACCTGTTGCTGCTGGGCCAATGCCAATGATGAGCATTTCACAGCCGAACCTTTTCCCAGGAGACTGTTCAATGTCTTTTTGGAAATCATGCTTCCACTGCAACTCTGGCTCCCTAAACAAAAAGTTGAAAAGCAAATCATCAGGGCCCAATTTCACGGCGCTGCTAAGCACATGATTTTCTGCTAACAGAGCTTCCATCTATTTCATGGAGACTGTAAGCATAGGCACAGCAAAAGGCACGCTTTCTTCAGAGGAAAAATTTGCTTAAATTAGTGATTAACAATAGAAATCTCCATGCACTCGCAACCGTTAGCACGTCCACGCCGTGAAATAGTGCTTAAGGCTAGCAAATTTTTCTTCTATGCTAAACACAAATTTTCTGCTTACTGTTAAGCAGCGCCGTGAAATTGGGCCCAGGCCTGGCCCTAGGGCCCTAGTATTAGTATTACTATGCTTTATATTTTCCCGCATTTTTTTCAAGTTACTATAGTATTAGTAAGGCCTAACTTGAAAAAAATGCGGGAAAAAATAAAGTATAGCATTGTATCTAGGCTACTGGTTCACACAGTTCATCCTCCCCTATATCATGTTGTTCCAAATTTTTGCTTTGTATTTAACAATCAAAGGTTTATATGACAGTAAAATACATGTTTTCAAAATAAATGTGGTCATTTTTCTTCGCCATGCATGGTTAGCCCACTTCATCAACAACCATGTCAACTGTCCGGAAATTGGACCAGCACTTCGCTTACGGGAAACGCGACTGAGTTTCATCCTCTTCCTCTTCTTCATCGTCGTCCACAGCCCGAGACGGTAGGTTGATCACTTCACCGAAGAAAGTGGCCATTTTCGGCGCTTGGGTGTCTTTAGAAACTAATGTTTGAGAGCAGATTGCCTTCAAAGGCTTCATATACAGTCTTCTGTCGAGTCACACATGTGTAAATAGCATCTTCCGAAGGAGGGCGCCCTACACAAACACTGGTCAGCACCCGAAGACTTCTGTCAATGCGGATCACGATCTGCAAATTAAACAAAAATACACCACTCTTTGTGGAGACAATAAATCCAGAACAACACATTGCTCTGGCTTGAGATTGCGTCCGATTATTGGCCATCGATATCTTACACAAGAGGTTTGAAAATCAACGGGAACTGTGGAAGAATAAGTTTAATATGATTTAAAGAAAATGAAGTGTTTTATCACGAAAAGTTCATTCCCAATCTTAATCACTTTATTAAACAAAAACAGAACACTCTTTGTGGAGACGATAACTCAAGAACAACATATTGCATTGGATTGACATCTCGTTTAATAATTGGCCGTGATATTTTACACAAGAGGTTTGGAAATTGATGGGAACCGTTGAGGAATAAATTTAATATGATTTAAAGGGAAAATACAACATTTGCAAACATCAAAAAATAAAACTACCAAATCATTTTGAAATACCTTGCTGGACTGTTAGTGAATGACAGTGTAAAGTATCCTGTAAAATCATGGCACCTGGTATACTGTCATTTTCAAGAAAAGTGGTATTTTTGTATCAATTTCCAACGCTGGTCGGCCGACCAGCGTTGGAAAAAACTGGCTTGTTTTCAAATACTGGCCCCAATTGACCATCGCACTTGTTTGCAATCGATTACACACCTATGAACGGGTACAAGCCAGCTAGACCGGTTCCCTGACCTTACAATTCCCCAATGTATGTAAACTGCTCTGTTTCTTCATATATGGAGTCGGGGAACCAGACTACAGGAAAATGATTGTTTTTCTTGGTTTTTATAGCATTTTCGAACCCAAAACCTCAAAAAAGTCAGCGTAACTATATTTGCTATATATTTCCAACCCCCCAATTCCATCCATTTCTGAAAATTACAGCAAAAGCAAATGATGCATATTCCCTTTAACGAAAATACACCTTTTCAATCCCGAAAAAATCATTCCCAGACTCGTGTGTTTGACTGAAGCGACCGGTTGTTGCGTGAAAAAAGGCTGATGTGGTTTGGGATTGGAATCATTTGCCCTTGAGCATTAAACTGAGGTCTTGCCATGATGACTGATAGCCAGGCAAATGATTCCAATCCCAACCGCAGCCCTTTTTGTCAACATCGAAGGATTTTACTCAGCTTACATAACACAGCACTAAAATTCAGTAAGGCAAGGAACTTGGTCGCAGCGTCCAAAAAAATGTTGTCGTGTCAAAGGATAATTGTGTAGTAATGCGTTACTAGAATTAAATGAAATTTGTAGGGGTTAATGCCAAGGCTTAGGAGTACCAGCACAACTACTCCCTGGTTTTGTAGTTATTTCAAAATAGTCAGGCGGCCACTTGCTTTGGGAAATATTGATTTGGGAAATCGTGTTTTCGTGATCATAATTCAGGTTGTGCATGGTTTTTCCTCGTTTTCCTCGTGTAATATCCACTGAGCTGAAACTTCTTTCTCGTGCCTGAGAAATTATCTAATAAATAAAAAATAAAATAAATAAAATAAATAAACTTCAACAGGTTAGGTTTTAAACAATCTCCTTTGGATTTTGAGCGGTGTTATCATTGGAAACGAACAAACTGCACGAAGTGCAAATGATACTTCTGATAATGAATTCTTGTTGTTTGCCGATCGCCGGACCAACCACTGCAGATAACACAGTATTTGCATATACCGGTGCAGAAGTCAAAAGGTCACACACACATAACAGTTCTTTGCCTTTAATCAATTTCAGTGCTGTGTAATAGCCATAAAAATTATTCAGATGCCAACCGCAGCCCTTTTCACAATAATTATGAAACAGCTTACATAACACGACACTGAAATTCATTAAGGCAAGGAACTTGGTTACAGTGTCCAAAAATGTTGTTGTGATCAATTGACAATTGTGCAGTGATGCGGGACTGAAATTAAATGAAACTCAAAGAGGTTCAGGCCAAGGATTAGGAGTGTCTGCATAAAAACACATTCAAAATTGACTTTATGGTTATGTAGTTATTTCAAAAATAGTCAGACGGACACTTTTTTGGGACATACTGTATAGCGCCCTCAACAGTTGTGCACAAGGCGAATAGGATCTGTCACCCCGGAACCGATCTTTTTGAGTGAAGTATGAAGGCATCGCTCGTACTGGTAACCAAGTTTAGTGAAGTCCACAGGTTGCAGGCCAGTAAATAGGCCCAAAATTGCCAACGCCTACGCTGGCCAATTAAATTATCTGCTAAGAGCAATTTGTGCCGGGTCATGAATTTCAGGATTTGTTAAAAGTAAAAGTGGAAGCCGTGCACAGGACTGTGAGCTTGGGCCAAGTTCGCGCAAGGACTATAGTTGACCAATGGTTATCGATTAACGCTTGCCCGAACTCTGTCTAGTCAACGGTGGTTGACTATGCTAGTCGACTATTTGGAACCAACCTACTGGGGCTGCATGGTTGCATCGCTGGTAACCAATAGCCGCGCGCATTCATAACGCTAGCAGAGAGCCAGGATCCAGAAGTTTTGCGATGACATTTTGACCAGCGTTTGACTAGAGACGTTCGCACGTTGCTATCAGTGCGCAGGCGTAAGGTACGTCACAAATCAACCACTTGTCGACTGATGGTCCTTGCCCGAACTTGGCCTTGAATATGTGTAAAATTTGGATGAAATTGCCATTGACCATAGGGATCTATGGTAGTTTATTTTACTGGTCTGCAACCTTCACTGGAGGAATTTGTGAAACACGTGACCTTGGGTCAGAAGTTCTGCGTGCGCAGGACCCAGTGCGCACGGAATGAGCTACCCACAGTGCATTGCGACATCTTCATTTCCTTCATAGAGACCTTTGTAAATCGCAGACAATTGCAGAAAAATCCACCTCATGGCGCTTAAACAAAGAATAAACACAGAAACTGTATTATGTAAGTTAAAAAACTAATTCCAATAGAACCTCAAGATAATACAAAAACAATTCAAAAAGCTGCATGGGGGGCCTACAATCTAAAATCTAAAAAGCGATTTACAACACTCAAGCAAACATACTAGATAAAAACAGGAATAAAGAGGTATTTGCCAATAAAAGACAACGATCAAACCTTTGTACATGGAAAACACCAAAAATACTACTAATTCACTGCATTCAAATACTGTTTAAAAAGATGAGTTTTTAGACGACTCTTGAACAAATCAAGTGTCACCAAGTCCTTGACACATGATGGCAAACTCCATAGAGAGGGAGCGGCATCACTGAATGCTCTGCCACCGTACGTGGAGGTCCGTGGAGGTGGATATAGGGTGCCTGCAATATCATGAGCGATGCAGACCGTAGTTGGCGAGTGGGCCGATAACGATGTACCAGCTCCTGTAAGTAGGATGGTGCCAGTCTGTAGCGTGCACTGCTTTAAATGTGAGGATGAGAGTTTTGTAGATGATTCGCTGTGACGAATCAAGGGCGGCACCCTTTACCTTGAGTATAACAGCGGTCAATATAAACCGCTTATTTAACTGGTGGGCACTAGTGGCATTGCTTACATATCAAAGGCCAAATTTTATCTGATAAAGCAGACCTGATTTTTTTCCCCTCTTGCCAAAGTCTTATCGCATCTGATGGGGTTTAATCTAGTCATTAAGGTCACCGCTTTGTTGCCTAGATTATATAAACGCCCACTTTGGCATGCGGCTTGGACCATAATAAAATCGAGCCTTGAACTGGGTGGTTATATGATGCAGTGGACCGGGCACTAGTGGAAGTGAATAGTTCTGACTCGAGTGAGATTGACCTTCAATATGGCAGATAAGGAGAAGGAGGCAGGGCTGGAGCAAACCAAGGAGGCAGAGCAGGAGCAACCCAAGGAGTTTGATGACATCCTGAACGCTATCGGTGAGTTTGGGAAATGGCAGATCGTGCTGTTTTTCCTGGCCTCCTTGATCGGCATCATGACTGCCATGAACACGCTGGCCCAGGTTTTCTACGCCGGAGAGTCCGACCACTGGTGCCGCGTTGCCGCCTGGGATGAAGCCAACTGCACCGGCACGGCCAAACCCAACGACTGGGAGTGTCTCGTGGAGAAGCGGGATGCATCCATCCCCCTGGTGACCGACAATAATGGAGATCGCGTCTACGATAGCTGTGTCATGTACGATGTCCGAGGGGAGACCTACGTCCCAGGAGTCAACTCCAGTTTCTACGGCATTCCGAATACCACGAAGTGCGTTGATGCGGATGGGTGGGTGTACGATACAAGACAATATGAGACAACCATCATAAACACTGTAGGTACACAATTCGTAGTTTTAAACTGAGGACATTCATGTGTTCTTCTTTTAATTGTAGGTTTTGTAGCACCTCTCATTGGTTTTGTACTTTTTTTTTCAAAGGAGGACTGTCATCTTTTTGTGAGTCCTCGGTCAGAAAAGGAGTTTCCTCACATGTCCCCGATTTTTACCACGAATGTTTTTAAACGAGGACTGTCATCTTTTCATGATGTCCTCAGTCAGAGAAGGAGTGTCCTGAAATATCCCCGATTTTCACCATTTATGTATATGAACACTCTCCAAAGCATTTTGTCAGTTTTTAAAACTTAATAACAGGTTTTTGGGCCGAGCTTGATGCAACTGAAAAGCACTTTTTAAAATTAACTGTATTTATATTAGTATTGGGTGGTTAATTTACAGTAAGCCATGGGAATTAGCCATATCCATTGGCGTGTGGTTCTGCATATACCAATGACATTTTGAGTCATTTCACACAACGTCTGCTACTGCAGTTAGTCTAATATTACTGAGAGTGTGTTATATTAATCGGGTTCAAAATGTGTAACAACTTGCAAATCCTCTGCCCTCGATTCAAGGTTAAAAGGCTATGAACTTTAAAAGAAGATGCAACAGCTGGCTAAATGATTGCTCAGTTTATTTATAGAACAGTTAAAACGATCGCGTACAAAGTTCAAGCTGCCAATGTCAAAAGTCCATCAAATGCCATAGTTTGCAGGGGCAGATATAGCTTTCAGGAAACGGGGGGGGGGGGTAAATTTAAGGGGCACGCCCTGCTAGGGGTGGGGGTTGGCTCCAGCGTCGCCGCGGAAACACACACCGCAATTATTTTTTATGTCATTTTAAAGCTTGGAATCTTAACTTTATCCCTGGTATTGGTTTGATTTCAAAAGTGGTTTGAAATTATTTCAAGGAAAATCAATCATGCGCATTTGTTTTTCTAATGTGGAAATGGCTCATCTTGTTCATGATGTGACAATCCCGTTTCCTTTCACTTTTTGTGTGTCCTATTCTTTTCGGTTCACGTAGACTACACCTAAAATAGAGTCAAAATATTGCTCTTTGTTTCAAGTTCAAATTTCAAATCACGTGCAAGTATGTACCTATTCAAAAGACGCGCTCCAAGTGTGACTCGAGTTTGCATCTGACGAGTTTGTGCATTTTGAACACGAAGAACTAAAAAACTCTTTTAATTATCAAACCAATAATTGCCAGGGATAAAGTTCAGATTCCAAGTTTTAAAACGGTATAAAAATAATGGCGGTACGTGTTTCTGCGCCGACGCTAGAGCCTCACAAAAAAGTTGCGGGTATTTTGGGACGGGCCGTTTAAGATCATTTGCTTTTCATGCATTTTGTTTGTTTTCGAAACGAACACTACTCAAAATCCAAAGACGAATGTTCAGAACTTAACCTGTTGAAATATCAGCTCAGTGGATATTTCACTTTTCGAGAAAACAGTGAAAAAATGCACAATCTTTTGATCTCGAAATACGATTTTGTCTACATTTATCTTTTTTTTTTGCAAAAAAACCCAGTCAATTGACTGATCGTTGGAAATCACCTACATTTCTTGATTTCTTCTAAATGACAGCAAGCCAGACGGAATAATTTCACGGGGTGTTTAGTGCCAATGCGATCTTTAATGCATATAAGATTTTTGATTATAAGTTGGTAGGTTTCTTTTGGGATAAATGCAAATGATCCTGCCATAAAAGAAAATACAAATAACATGTATTCTTAGTACAGCCGATTGGTGATAAGATTGTTCAGTTTGATGATGAAGGCATGAAATTTGGCACACAGTCAGAGTATGTCATGGGAAAGATATTTGGATATAGGGCCATCCCAGATTTGTCCTTTGAAAAAAAAAATCATGAAATAACAAGACATTTTCAAAATTTTCAAAATGGTGACCATTGCATGTTATTCAATAATGTTTTTTTTTTAAGGACAAATCTGCAATGGCACTATTGCAAAATTTCTTTTTCATGACATACTCTGACTGTGGGCCAAATTTCACACGTTTATCATCAAATGAACAATTCCATGCACCAATCTGCCTGACTGTTTGGCAGAACGCGAACCGACGCCCTCCACAAAATCCAAAACATCCAACAAAAATCATGGGCACTACTCCGCTTCATGCTATAATAGGGCGACAGATTTTGCTAACTCCGTCCACAATAGGGCGACACACCTTATTAAGGCGACATATAACCGTTGCCCTTTTGTAGTTATGACCCTAAGGACAAGGAATTTTGGTGTCGCAAACCATCTAGATCGATTCCTCGTGGTCCAATCAGTAAAATTACCGAATTTCGTGAAAAAAAAGGATAAGGTAAACTTGGATTAGGTGACAGTTTAGGTTTGTGCATAAGTTTATGGGAAAGTCGCCCTATTATAGCAAAAAGAGTATTTATTATAACTTTTGTTATATTGTTTTTGCAGTTTGATCTGGTGTGTGACGAGTCTGGTCTGGTTAGTCTAGCTCAGTCTATCTACTTTGCCGGCCTGCTCGCTGGATCATTCATATTCGGGTCCTTAGCTGACTGGTAAGTGCGTAAGAAACTTTCAAAGTCATGTCACCGATCATCCGGTTTTAAAGGTCCTCATTTGTTTTTGTCTTATGAAAGGCAAAGTATGGGTTTGATTTTCAAAAGGGTTTGAAAATGATTCGTGTTCAAAATAATAAAGGCATGTCAAAAACAAACTCAACCGATTTCAAGGAAAATCAATCATGCGCAGTTTTGGTTCATATCATGTTCATGATGTGGCGATCTCGTTGCCTTTTACTTTCTGTGTTTACTATTCGTTTCGATCAACGTAGCCTACACCTTAAATGAATTCACAACATTGTTCTTCGTTTCAAGTTCAATTGTGGAATTCACGTGCAGGTAAACTATATGTACCTAAATAATGAAAGGTTTGCGGAAACACCATGTACGAATAATTTCTCAACTAAGAGAATGGTTCTGAAAAGAACCAGAGGTATAAACTCGACGTTCCAGAGCATACTGACCGGAACGTCGAGTTTATACCTCTGGTTCATTTCAAAACCATTCTCTTAGTTGAGAGATTATTCGCACATGGTGTTTCCGCAAACCTTTCATTATTTAATATCTCCACCATGCAAAGCTCAAATCTTATTTGAACTATGTACCTATTCAAGAAGTGCGCTCACGAAGTCACTCGAGTTGCATCTGTTACCGCATCATCGAGTTTCCTTGAAATCGAATAATTTTAAAACTCATTTAGCTATCAAACCAATACTCATAATATAATAGATAAAGTTCAGATTCCAAGCTTTATAAATGGTATAATAATAATGGCGGAACGTGTTTCCGCGACGACGCTATGACCTCGCAAATAAAGTTGCGGGTATTTTGAGACGCGCTGTAGTTTTGCCTCGAATTAGATTCTATTATATAGTGTTATGTTGTTGTCAGTAATATATTAGTATTAGAATTCCTTGTGTTCTGTTTTGTTTTTCAATAACGATAGCTCATGGTTCGCCCATCACATTTTGTCCAAAATGATGACTGATGAACCAAACCGTGAAAGGTCAATAGTCGAGACGCCCATTGTGCTTTGAATAGTATTTATTTTTGTGTCATCTAAGAAGTTTGTATTATCTTTTCTGGAACCATGTGCAGTCTCGGCCGAAAGCCGACAATCTACCTGGCCACGATATTATTCCTCGTGTCAACTCTTGGCAATGTGTTCTCACCCAACATGATCGTATACATGATCCTGAGATTCTTCGTGGCTGCCGGCGGTTTGGGGGCGTACCTGGTCGCCTACGTCCTCGGTGAGTAGTGTCGTTTGTCCTCGGTCTTTCCAAATGTCCTCGATAATATGATCGCGCACATGGTCCTGAGGTCTTTCGTGGCTGCCGGCGGTATGGGGGCATACCTGATTGCCTACGTCCTCGGTAAGTAGTGTCGTGTGTCCTCGGTCTTTCCAAACGTCCTCGATAATATGATCGTGTACATGGTCCTGAGGGTGTCTTGGTTGCCGGCGGTATCGGGGTGTACCTGGTCGCCTGCAACCTCGGTACGTTTTGTCGTGCGCGTCCTCGGTCTTTCCAAACGTCTTCGATAGTTGTGTTCACTGGCGCTTGTGTGATGGGCATAATGCTCATGTCCACGGTAGGTCTTTGTTGTGCGCTCTTTCCTTTTAGCATACCAAGCAATCTCTAGCTCTCGGTAGTTGTATAGGTGTAACTTTTGCTATACATCTTTATACGTCCTCAGTTTGTTTTTGTAAGTCCTCTGTAAGTAAAGGTACTAGTGGGGCGATTGCAATGTGTTTTCGGCTTTGCACGTCCTCGGAAGGTCTACATTAATAAAAAATGTCTGCTTGAAGTAGTAAAGCGAGAAATATTTGCAAAGAATTTTATCGGACTTTTTATCCATACAAAGGAGTAGGATTTTATGATAGAAGAAAATAGTGAAAAATGTGCTCTATCCTAAATGCAAATTTAAAAGCTATTTTAATAAAAAACAAACGTCATTTTCTGAGTTTTTACATTAGATGAGTAAACTTTTACACATCCCCAATTTTTCTTTTTTTCACCAAACTTCCCAAAAATTTCCCACATTTCCCCAGAAATTTCATATAATGTACCAGCATTTTCTGAAAAGTCAAGTGTTTGTAAATCTGAGAAAAAAAGCATTAGTTCATTACCTCCCATGGAAGCTGATATGGGGTTCAACGTTTTAAAAATATATACTTGGCGAAAACTCGTTCGAACTGAGATTTAATTACATAACGGGTGGAGCTGTGAGTACACAATCCGTATCTATGGACTCTAATCGTCTAAATAAGAACGACATACACGCTTTTATACAATTGTACCAGATAAAATCAGGTTAGCCAATATGTTCATGGGAAGATTAGGATTCAACACGTACACGAGTCCAAATTCTGATCAGCCGATGATATAAATTTTCCACTGTGTGATTATCATTTGGGAAAACAGAATTTTGTTGATCGGACATTTTGAAATTTTCAAAACAAAAAATATCGTGTTTCTGAAAAGGCTAACACGTGTCGCGGTCTCACTTTTCCGGCGTGCTAGCTTCTCCGGTTGGATTCGGTGGTTAATTGATTGCGTCATACACGCGCACACACGTTTGTTTATGGTGTAAATCGAGGATTTTCTATTGTTCCTCATCATTGATCTTTTGTTTATATCTTACTTTTTTTGCAACAACTCCCATTGGTTTTGTACACGTTTTCTAATCGAGGTCGTCCTCGATTTGACTCCTGTCCTCAGTTATTCGTTGTGGTTTCACGTGTGTCCTCGATTGATTTTCTATTGTTCCTCATCATTGATCTTTTGTTTATATCTTACTTTTTTGCAACAGCTCCCATTGGTTTTGTACACGTTTTCTAATCGAGGTCGTCCTCGATTTGACTCCTGTCCTCACTTATTCGTTGATGTTTCACGTGTGTCCTCGATTGACACCATAAACAACATACCAGCGCCCATTGGCTTAACACGCCACTTGGCACTACTCCCGGTTCGGTTCCAGTACTACTCCCTGTGCAGTGGGTGTGACTTCAGTTGAAATGACGTCACACTTACGAACCAATAGGTCATATTTGTGATCGAATGAGGGCGCTGTAACGGAGCCATATCTCATTAAATCAAGCTCACAAGTCAGCCTCGACTCCAGGGGCGCGTGCTCGTTCCTTACACTAAGGCATGATGGGAAACAACATCCACGGGGCACGAGGTTGCTCACAAGTTTACTTCAATAAGGCCAAAAAAATTAATAGTTCTGCTTCCGGTTTCCCTACCTACCCTATTCTGACAGCCCCTACCCCAATTTTTTATTGGAAAAATGAGAAAAAAACACCTAAAACCATCACTTTATACCTTTTACCCTTGACTACACGCAGATGCCTCCATATGATCGTACACAAAAAAATTGGTAAACAAAAATTCCCTACCTACCTACCCTATTTTCGAATGTCATGTAATCGGAAGCAGAACTATTTTTTTGTTTGGCCTAAAAAAATAAGGAACTGTAAACATGTTATCTGTGAACTAGAACATTTTATAATCTGGTGTCATGTCTGCTTGTTCCCTAATAGCGTCGAATACAGCGCCCCGCCCCACCCCAAACCGTCATATTATGTGGCTCGCTCCATTACAAACAAAAAAGTACATTAACAAATTCGCGTTATTTGTATATCATGTTCACAAGTTATTTCTATTGTAACAGATTATTGACCGATACGCATTGATGAATACTCTTTAAATCCAATCAACGAAAAGTTGTAAAGGAAAACAGACAAGTATCACCATTCTCATTTCAGACAAATACAAAAATACCTGATTTATTTCTCATGTACAAATCACACAATCTGACAGTAAAAATCATGTATCAGTCTTGACTCAAAATAAATCTCATTTGTATTTGAATGCCTGTGTGCAGTCTCTGGTTGGTTGTCACTCAGCTGGATAGCTTCAAAGCATCCAGCACTCCACGGACAGCTGTAAAAATGGGTTCTTTTAAACATGCATTTACGTCTGACAGCAAGGATCCATTTCGATAATTCTTTTCCACCTTCAGCTCATCAGTAGAAGAACATTCTCGTTTAATATTTGTTTCATTGATATATCAAAATGTAACTCCTTTTTAAGGGGAAAATATCATTAATCTTCTTCACTGGTTTTATAGAGGTCAACTTGTCCGCTCTACAACAATGCACTGTCATTGATACCGAAGTGAGGGCGCTCTTTGCAACCCTCTAGCTTGATTTGAGACAATAACAGCTCCTCTTTTTAATTCCCTTCCCTGATAGTCGCTGAGTTTGTCGGTCCGAGCAAGCGAGTCCTGGTCGGCATTTCCATCCAATTCTTCTTCGCCACGGGTCTGACGATCTTGCCACTTCTCGCCTTCCTGATCCGCACCTGGAGGTTCCTACAGCTTTGCATTTCGGTTCCCATTGCCCTGTATTTTCTTCTGTACTTGTAAGTGTCCTCTCAGAGTCACCTTAGCCAAAAACAACCCACTAATTTTACAAATCAAGTGTCTGTGTTTTTTCCATCTAAAAAGTTGACAGAGTCAACTGTCCGAACGGCAAATGAGGTACACTTTTACTGCGACTTAAGTGCAGCAATTTTACAAATCCAGGCTTCGTTGCTGTTTTGACTCCAATCTTTTCCTCGATCTCAAGAATCATTTAATATCCAAACCAACCGGAAAAGCTCTAAGATGTGTGACCTTATACATAATTTGAAAAAAAGACGATGGTCCAATAAGGCTTGCTACATACATATAAAGCCGAAGCAGCAAACATAACTGAGATTTCGAAACCTCTAATGAAAACTGCAAATTTATGGCATTCATTGACATTCTTATTTTCTTCATTTGTAGTTATATGCCAGAGTCAGCACGTTGGCAGATGTCCAAAGGCAAATTCAGACCGGCGGAGAAGACGTTGAGGAAAGTGGCGGCCACAAACAAGAGGGAATTTCCCGAGGAAATGTTCTCACCCGAGAATATCGCTACCTCAATGGTAAGTAAATGAAGAGTGAGTAATTGAGACTTAAACTGTTTGCATGTCCCCGATGACGAACAGAGCACAGCGTTCGAAACGTCGAGTATAAACAACTGGTTCTTCTCAGAACCACAGAACTCAAAAGAGGTAGTATACACATGTTGTTACCGCAAACCGTCCGTTCTTTGAAGAGTGTTTATTAAGAAACTGAGTGGGTAAGTACGCCCTCAACGGTGAAAATGAGGCAGTGCCTGATATTTCAGGCCATTGGACGCCATCTTGTATGAAGAAATGCAATGTAAATCACATCAGCTGTTTAAGCCAAACAAAATATTACAAGTGACGTAATAAAAGTTCACCTTTTTTGAACAATTTTAACAGGAAAAGGCGTCGTCGGGACAGCAAACGGCCGTCGGACTGTTCCGCACTCCAAACATGCGTATCAAAACGTTGAATATAATGTTCAACTGGTGAGTTAAAAAACAATGCAGGTCCATTCAATCAATTTATCAGTCAGTACAAAAAAATAACTTCACCGCTTTTACGAAATGGCGCCTCATATCGCACTTTACCTCCATTTTGTTCCTGCAGGTTCGTGAACAGTCTGGTATACTACGGTCTTGGCCTCAGCACGTCAGACCTCGGCGTAGACGACTACATGGCTAGTGCCATCGCGGCACTCGTCGAGTTCCCTAGCTACGTCTACTGCATCTTCGCACTGCAGTACTTCGGCCGCCGCATCAACCTGAGCGGTACCATGGTGATAGGGGGCGCTGCCTGCATCACCACTGCTTTTCTGGGTAGGTCAAAGGCATTGATCTCCATATACACAGACTGGATAGGACATTGCGCAGTGTTTGTGCACGAATGCGCGGCCGAACAATGGCGGCGCGTTTACTGTCAGACGGGTAAATGGAGATCATTGGTCAAAGGTCGAGGCCATTTGCATAAATGTGAAAAGAGACTGTCGCTGGTTCCCTTTGGTTGAAGCGGGATAAGATACGGATTGGATACCAGGCAACCAGACCATTGCAGCGTTACTACTTGGTATAGGCCTAACCATAAGGAAGCAAAGTTTTGCAGTTTGACTTCATCAAACTACACTAATATCAATTTTTGTTTCAAATGTTTTAAATTGTTTTGTTGTTTTAATAATTCGGTAGGCTACTTTTGGGATAAATGCAATGACCCTATATGCCTTTAAGGTTTCACATTCCTTGGCTGACAAGTGGATTCTGTTTACAGCCCTTTACTAACTTCCTTTCTTTGGAATATCATTCTGGCATTTTTCTCTTACCTGAACCTTTATGTCACATTCTGGGTTCTTTTTCATTGCAGAATTGGGGATTACGCGGACGATCATCGCCATGATTGGAAAGTTTTGTATCGCTGGGTCGTTTGCCATCATCTATGTGGTGTCGGGCGAAATATACCCTACAC
This sequence comes from Patiria miniata, assembly GCF_015706575.1. NCBI lineage: Eukaryota > Metazoa > Echinodermata > Asteroidea > Valvatida > Asterinidae > Patiria > Patiria miniata. The sequence goes on from NW_024037061.1 coordinate 3,638,089, forward strand.
CTGTCAGGTATGCCTCTACAAACACTCTTGTTTATTGTTACATAATGGTTACTTTTTGGGGTTTAAGTTGAGTTTAGGATGTCGCAATCGATATCATGCAAGATAAAGGATAATGCGCGGGTCTCAGGCAATCTCGAGACAAAAACAAAACCAGGCAAACCTTGATTTCTCATGATTCTCTAAAGTATTTCCATAAACCGTCGTAAAATGTTGTGGGTTGAACTTCAGGGTTTCCTAGGAACATTCCTTTCTCTTGCAAAATCCAACACCATTATGGTAACTCAAGACCTACTACTATTGGTCTCTGATTATCGTAGTATGCCTGACTCCATAATTGAGCATAATCGATTTACTAGTGCAGTTCTCACTCCAACAAAACTGCAGTTGGATTTTGAAGGGCTGTGTTGGTTAGGGTTAACGTTTAGTGCATTCGGTTGCACCGAACCTGGGAGTCGAGTTGTCTCAATGGACGACTTACCCTAACAGACAACTTGTCTTCCCATTATGGCACGTACGGCGTCCAGTTGTTACAACGGTCGAATTGTCCCGAAGGTTGGGCTAGTTTTCAATTATTAATGATGAGTGGTTCCGAGCATAGTTGACCGACGGTCGAGTTGACTAACTACCATTTTGTTTTTGCACTTTTTACCTTTTTAGGAGCGCGGGGATGGGCTTATCCTCAGTGACGGCCCGTATCGCTGGCATCATCTCCCCGTTCATGTTGGAGCTCGAGTCGTTCTGGAAACCACTCCCCTTCGTCTTGTTCGGAGTTCTGTCGATTGTTGCCGGCCTGCTCGCCTTACTGCTTCCAGAGACCAACAACAAGAAACTTCCCGAGACACTGGAAGAGGGAGAAGAATTTGGAAAGTAAGTTTTTTTTTTTTTAATAATCCGTAATTGATTATCAGTCTTACTTCTTTTGCTCTCATCATTATCTATGAAATACTGACCACTTTTGTTTCTGTTTTTCTTTCTTTTCTTCAAAGGCCTAAGTGTCTAGGAGGCGGCAGCGAAGAAGCGGACGATGTTGCCATGGTAACCGTTGCTATGAGCGTCATAGATACCAAGCAAGGACTAGACAATGTTGCATTCGAAGAGAAAGGAACCCAAACTTAAACCAATCATCCGTTTTTAATTTTTCAGCAAACTGCAAATGATTTTCAGGCATGGATCCGGGGGGGGGGGGGGGAAACCCTCCCCCTGCTCTGTCAAAAAAAAATTCATGAAAAAAAAAGTGAAACCCCCCCCCCCCCCCTGCTCTTACACCAAAACATTTTTTACTGGTAATAAAAATACTGGCAGAGCCAGCTTGTTTAGGCGGTATATGTACACTATTCTGTGATATAGTGTTAATAAGCGTCGGATTTGAACAGCGCCCAATTTGAAAGTACAAGCCCTCCCCCCCCCCCCTATTGAATTTTGGAAGCCAAGTGTCCGGAGAAAAAACTGTCCACATTTCAGATTTTTTGCCGATGAACCCCCCCCCCCAGCGAAAATTCCTGGATCCGCCCATGATTTTGTTGTAATGAGTACAAGCCTCATCACTTCGGTTTCGTCTTAGATTTGTCTACATGCACCACTGTTTTCAATATTTTACGTAACTTGTGTGGGATAAACAAGCTGGTCCAATTTCTGCTTGAGAACATAAAATCGCAATAAAATGCAACCAAATTTTATAAGAAGAGGATCGTGAATCACTTTCGATCCGGCGCGAGGTCGAATCTGGAACGAAGCCAAGTTTTGGAAAATATACGTAACTGAGGACGTAGACTGATCCACGAGGTAAAACTAACGTGCATAAATGTTGCAGTTCTTTGGTTTTGTAAATAATGTCCCTGTTGGCCGCCATATTGGATGGCCACCGTACAGCCGATAGAATTATTGAAGCGTATCATTATTGCTGCAGTTATTCACGTTAATAATATTATTTAATTGAAATGTAACTCGTGTAAGCTTTTGGAGTAGTGTAGTAGTATAGCAACTGCACACTTCGTTCTATACGATTTTAAAATAAATTATTGCACTGAATACAGTATTTCCAGAATTTTAAAATTTTTCAACTGCTTTTCAGACATTTATGGTATTTATATAGTATTTAGTTCATTTTTAAAGATAAGTTCAAGTATTAAGATTTGTGTTATTGCTTATATTAAGCACTTTGTTGTTTTATTTAGCATGTTAAATATTCCCAATGTGAAATGTAGCCTAAATACCTAAAGTTTTATTATACAAATAATGAATGTTTGTGAGTGCAATGGTAAGAATAATTTCATGAGGTGATGTTCATTTCCACGAGGCGAAGCCGAGTGGAATGGAACATTTCATCTGTCACCGAATGAAATTATTCTTTCTTTTGCACGAACGTGAAACATTCATTATTTGTTTTATATAACACCTGAATAAATCCTCGTCATCTGATTGTTTGACTTTTAATAGCCAATTTATTCAAGTTAAAAATTGTTTAAAGTTTGACGAGTTCAGAGTTATCATATTCAATTTTTCTCAATTTAAAACTTTTCCATAAGTTTAGAACTCAAACAGTTTAATAAGTTCAGAACTTTTATTGCCAATTTAAACACCACAGCGCCACCTTCGGCAACATGTGCAGTGACAGTGCAATGGTATACTTCTAATCACAGTGCAATAGTACTTCCATTGCACTGTGCGCTGCGCGCCACGCGCGCGCCGTGCATTGGTACGCATAATTCAATGACATGTGATCAACGATCCACCAATCAGATGACGGGGATTTATTCAGGTGTTGGATAAATTGTGATATCGAAGCAAAAATGTCAAAACCTCTTAGATTATTTTTTTTTTCTGCTACAGCGTTTATGTGATGAAATTCATTTGTTTTGTGAATTATACTAGGCCTACACAATTGTGTGTTCACGGTAACCCGACCTACTTGGATTTCTTTAGGCAACTTTTCGACCTCAAATAGCTTTTATTGCCACATGTAGCCAAAAATTAAAATAAAGAATATAGCGGAAACGATTATGTTACTGGTTAATTAAATAATTAAACAGGTTAATTTAACACCGTTAAAGGTGTCCTCAAGTAATATCAAGTAAGCATAAAATACTGACCGACAAACACACACAAAAAAGTTTCAAAATTTCAAAATAAATAATTTTTAGGGCGTTACCGTATTACGCACCTTTTTTTCTTGGCCCAAATTACAAAAGTCTATTCTATAGGGAACATTTTCCTGTAAAACAGTGCACAATAAAAATGCACCGAAAACAAATTGTGCTGTTTGGTCGAGCTTTTTAATCATTTATAAACCCTTATATCAACGATTAAAAGATGATTTACACCAGCAATGCATTTCATACTACATGTTTTCAAATCTGATTGTGGTATGAAGTGGAACGAGTGGACAGTTTTTGGAGAAATCAAAACAAGAATAAGATACTGACTCACGCCCTCACGCGTCCCGATGAGCGGGAATGACTGATAACTATTTCCTGGGGGGGGGGGGGAGGAAGAACGATTGCATACAAAGGTGAACGATAAACGACAAATGATCATCCTATCAAATCTCAAAGTCCGGCGAATTTCAATAGGCTGCTTGGCACAGAAATCAAAGTCCGCCAAATCTAAATTGTTGCATTGATATGCAAACTGATCTTTACTGATTGAGTTAATAGCAAGAATAGTTTAGCTTTTACTAAACTGAATCGGGTACCGTAAGCCTATTAGGTTTTACCCTCTAATCCTATAATTTCCTACACTGAGCTGTTCTTCAATGACTATCCAATCACAATGTCGGATAAAGAAGACGCTTCGGATCAAGATGGCGCGCCCAGAGCCACGCCTACTTTCGACGACATTCTCTGCGCAATCGGCGAGTTAGGGCCCTGGCAGAAACTCCTGTGTTGCCTGGTGCCGTTGGTGGGGGTCATGGACGGCTTAAACGCCTTGGCTCAGGTGTTCTTCGCCGGGGAGGCCGACCACTGGTGCCGCGTGGCCTCCTGGGAGGAAGCCAACTGCACTAGCACGCCCTCTCCCGACGATTGGGAGTGTCTAGTGGAGAAGAGGAACGCCTCAATCCCGTTCAACGCCACTACGGAGGCCTTTGATAGCTGTCACATGTACGATGTGAGAGGTGTCGAGTTTGCAGTGGGATTTAACGCGAGTGGTTCCGCCAATCTGACGATTGAGTGCCCGGATGGGTGGGTTTATGACACGAGTCAATATAAGACAACCATTACCAATGAGGTAAGGATGCTAATTTCCTTTCAGGGTGCAAACCTCGACTCAATAGACCTCAGTGATAATTACGCGTACTTCAAAAAAATAATAAAATAAAATACTCGCAACTCTCTAAGGTGTTTGAGACACCAAAGCGTATTTCATTATCTTTCATTTACTGTTCGACTTTTAAGAGAAACTTTCATCCAAAGATGATCGCCCTTAAAGATAGTCCTATGGCCCATCGCCATTTTGAAAAATGATGCCTGCGCTCCAATGCAAAATAGAGCAATTTTAGGGCCTAATTTCTTCCGAATTTCACAGAAAATACGAGCTTAACTCCTGTGCACGGCTTCCAACCATCTTTTTTTTCTTTTTTTTTACAAACCCTCAAGTTCATGGTCTACAAAATGCTCATATAGCAAAGAAATTGAGAGCATACTAATCGTGATTTGGCCGGCGTTGGCAATTCTAGGCCTATTTACAGGTACTAGGTCTGCACCCTTCAACTATGACATTGGCCATTTCTGACCGCGCTGTATATTAACGACACCAACCACACTTCATCTAACAAAAAATAAGGATCGCAAAATGAATTTCTTTGGGAAGAATGTCGCAACCTGACGCCACTTCAGCGGTTGTGTACAAAGTCTATGGAGAGCCAAAAACATTTATCCTAACAATATTGGAAATGTTTCTCAGTCCCAGATTCATGTCTTATCATCATTTGTGCAATGACTGACCTTCATTGAGGTGATATATGAAGGAAAAAACAGCGTCAGGTTGCAACATTCGTTCCATTTCTTTTTTAATTAAAGCACTGCAATACGTCAAATGTAAACTTGGTTTTATACCTAAATATGGCGCCGTTGCATCGTTCCCATTCGCTCAAAAATATGGTTTACAAAACCAAAATACATTCCATTCTGTGTGCTAGCAGTTTTAAAGATTATGAAAAGTCTGAATTCAAAATGTCTTGCTTCTCGGCCTAATACTTCTTTAACGCCTTTTGTCAGCCTATTTAGTGTACTTGACTACCTACAGCAATAAGACACGTAAAATGATCAGCAGTGACCAATGAATTTTGTTTTAGTGAAGCTAATTTCATTTGTTTTAATCAAGTAGCATGCAGTGTTTTACATTGTTTCTTTCAGTTTGATCTAGTGTGTGACAAGAAGGGCGCCGTCAGCTTTTTGCAGTCCATCTTCTTTGCCGGATTTCTGGTCGGGTCGGTGGTTTTCGGATCGCTTGCAGACTTGTTAGTCAAAGTTGAGAAGTTGAAATTGTTAGCGTGTGGGGCTTTGTTAAGGCGCCATTTTGTTTTTGTGAAAGTTTTCATGTTGCGGTAATGTAGGCCTTAAACAATACCGGTAGGCTACTTTTTGTAAAAATGTAATGTTTAAAAACGGATTTTATACAAGCGTCAAAAGTGGACAAACAAGGAGGAAGGTTCCTCTGAAATGTCCACCTTTAATAGTGGGAAATTAACCCGTCAGTAGGGAAGTTGGTCACATGATGTCAACATTTTGAGAAATATTGTTACTTCATTTTCGATATAGGCTCGGTCGTAAGCCAACCATCTACATCGCCTCTGCGCTCCTCCTCCTAGCATCGATTGGTAACGTCTTCTCGCCCAATGTCATTGTGTACATGGTGATGCGATTCTGCATAGGTGCCGGGGTCATGGGCGCGTTCCTCGCCGCCTACGTCCTCGGTAAGTTTGGACTACGCACAAGAGAAACTGCTCATAACACATTACTGTGGACAAGTAGCTGATGCAGTATTCATCTTGTAGTCTCGTGGTCTGGAGTAGTGACTTCGTGGTCTGCGGGTAATTCTGCGGGTTGTGGGTTCGAGTCCAGCCTGTGGCTATGGTGTGTGTGCCCTTGGGCAAGGCACTTTGTCACTCATTGCTTCTCCCCACCCAGGAGTAAATGGGTACCTGTGAAGGCAGAGATGGTTGTAGTGATTGATTTAGCTGACTTGCGCTGAAATGGCAGCATCGAGCTGCATACTCCCCAGGGAGCCGAGATTGTCTTTGGAAGGTTTCATTGGCCCAATGAGCCGGGTAATAAGGATGTAGCGCCTTGAGCACCAATACTGCGCTTTATAAATACGCATTATTATTAACCAAAATTAGTTGTCCTGCATTCGCAAAAACTATGAAACTCGAACAGTTGTGGTAAAAAAATGTCAATAATCACAATTTCTACCGCCCGCCGGCGATGCAAACAACCAGCCGGGCGAGTGTTTTACTCACGTTAAAACGTTGCACAACGTTCGCGGGTGTTTCGCGAGCGTTTTGCAACGCTTACATTAAGTGTCTTGCCGATTTAATGCCGAAGGACACACGCTCCACATTCATATACATGGTTGGACTCGAACCCACAACCTGCAGAATTACCCCGCTTCCCATCTTGAGTTCAGTGCACCAGACCACGAGGCCACGGCAGTTCATTATCTCTACTTTTACTTCAATGTCACTTTTAAAGTGACATAGAAGTTAAGCCACAGCTATATAAGGCAACGACAATGACTAACTTCAAGTTACCACTGTTTTGCCCATCTCCCATAGTTACGGAGTACATTGGCCCCAGCAAGCGTGCCCTGGTCGGCGTCGCCCTGCAGGCATTCTTCGCCTTCGGCCTGACTGTCCTCCCGTTGCTAGCTTACTCGATACGTACATGGAGGCTACTCCAGCTCGTCATTGCGCTGCCTACCGTCTTGTATTTCCTCCTTTTCTTGTAAGTTTCCCTTCACCTCTTTTATATGGATTGACTTGCACATATGAGATAGGCCTCAAGATGTGTCTTAAAGGCATTATAGGATCATTTGCATTTAGGTAATTTCCAACGATCAGTCATTGACTAGTTTTTGGAAAAATTGAGTGCTATTGACAAAATCGTGTTTCGTGATCAAAACGTAAAGTGCACGCATGGTTTTTCACTGTTTTTTTTTCTCGAAAAGTGTAATATCCACTGAGCTGAAAGTTCAACAGGTTAGGTTTTGAACGTTCTTCTTTTTATAGATTTTGAGTGGGTGTTATTATTGAAAACAACAAAATGCATGAAAGCAAAACTTTGAAAATGCAGCGCAGACATAGGGTTAAAAAAGTCGGTCGAAATGGTGTTGTGTATAACTAATTAATATGTACGTGTATACAGCATTGGTAAAACCAATTTTCAAAAGGCAAAATGTCTATAACCTAAAATTCGCTACTTTCAAAGCCTGCATTTTTTGTCTTGACCTTTCTAGTTATATGCCAGAGTCAGCCCGTTGGCAGATGTCGAAAGGAAGATACAAACAGGCCGAGAAGACGTTGAGGAAAGTGGCGGCCACAAACAAGAAGGAATTTCCCGAGGAAATGTTCTCACCCGATGTCATTGGCGCAGCTAAGGTGCATACAAAATGGGGGGGGGGGGATATAGTGTGAACGACTCAAACTCATGAGGGCAGTGTAGTACAAATTCCCTCTTTTTCACTGGTTCCCATCGCCCTGTCTTATGCAGTGAGGGAGTTGGTGACCACTCATCTCTTTCACAAAATTTGTTGTGAAATTCAACGGCAAAGCATTTTGGTTGAGCAACCACAATGCAATATACCGACGCCTTTTAGTCATAGCTATATTGTGAAAGCTGAAATTTCCTAAAATGGATATTGAAAAGCTTGAATTCCCAAAATTGCTCTCTTGTAGGAAGAATCTGGTGGTCAGCAAACAGTCGTCGGGCTTTTCCGTACACCAAACATGTGCATCAAGACACTAAATCTTATGTTTAACTGGTAAGTGTGAAAACATTTTACTCTATTAATATTTTTTTTTATTAATGAAACCAATGATTCCTGAAAAGTACAAAGACCTTTTAGCTCGGAAGCCTCAACAACTGTTAGGAGACACTCCTTTTATTTCTTTGGGCTTTTACTGGCTTGAAAAGTACTATAATAATAATTACTAACATATCCAACGACATTTCCAACGAGCGAAAAAAAAGCAACTGAGATGGCACGCGCGCAGCTACACATCACGCTCGCGCCCACAGGTGGTACTCGCGCCTTCAGTGCTCATTCGACCAATAAGGTTTCAGTATTACACGCGCGCCTCAAATTAAAGCGCGTTCAGTATGCGCGTGAGCGTGGCCACACCTGCTTATAATTGTATCCTTTTTTAACAATAGGTTTGTCAACAACATGGTGTACTACGGTCTCGGCCTGAGCACCTCTGATTTCGGGGTCGATGACTACGTTGCCGCAGCCATTGCAGGGTTCGTCGAGTTCCCTAGTATCGTCTACTGCGTTATTGCTCTTCAGTATTCAGGCCGAAGAGTTAACCTGAGCGGGACCATGGTGGTCGGCGGGATAGCTTGCGTCATTTGTGCTTTTCTGGGTAGGTATTAATTCACATGGCATCTGCAGCAGAAGAAGCAACATAATCAACTTGAACAAAAACGGTTTACGATGGTAGCAACAGTTACTTTGTAACTTTTACGACGTCAACGTTAAAGGTAGAGTCCATCATTTGTAATTTGTGCATTTTGTTCGTTTGAAGCAACAAAAGAGTTCAAAATCTAATGAAGGATACTGAGCAACTAACCTGATGAAGTTTCAGCTAAGCTTCAGCTGTACATTCCGAGAAAAACAGCATTCTAAGATCTCAATTTCAAATCAAAAGTTGCTGAATCATGTTTTGAATTGTTTTGAATTGCAACTATACGCAACGTCGCGCACTGATCCGACGAATTATAACAACCGCGCGCGCGTGTGCGTCGTTCGAATACTTGTGCGCGCTGCGCTGAATAACAAAACGAACTACTAATTTAAATTTTCCTACGGTGCTTCTTAAGAATCACCGTTGGAAATGCCTTCTTTCGTTGATTACTTCAAAATGACAGCTTCCCAGAAAGAATAATTTCACAGGGAGTTTAGTCTCCTTACTATCTTTCAACCAAGTTAGTTTTTCAACAATAATTACGCCAGTTACTTTGCGGATGGCTGCAAATGATGGACTCTACCTTTAAACAGGAAAAAAAATAGGAGGGCAGTACAGCTCAACAAGCAACAATATATAGCAACAACATTTCTTAACGTTTCAACAACAAATCGACAACAATATCAACCACAACAAAAATGCCAACAATAACAAACTCCTAAACCACAAACGTTTCTAAAGTAAAAGTCCAGCAACAACAAACGACAAAGTAGCAACGGTAACCACGAGACTACGCGCAACAAGCATCAACAGCAACAACTTCAATTGCAAAACAGTAACAATTTCAACTACAATTCCAGTAGCAACATATATTTAACAACATTAGCAAAATACAACAAAACAGCAACAGTTACACCTGCAACCACACGACAAGAGCAACAATACTCACAACTTATAGCGACACCATTAGCAATTACAACTTTAGTGCAACAAGTACAACAAAATAACAAGAAATAACTGCACGTACAACAAATCAGAAACAACTGAACAACAAAGAAGTTAAAAGAATAATATTGACCCCACCGAAGAGCTACAACTTACATGAAGAAGAACTAATTGAAGGTTTCCGTTTTTAAATTCCGTGGCAGAAATGGGCGTGGCTCGGACGATTATCGCCATGGTCGGCAAATTTTGCATTTCTGCGTCCTTCGCAATTATCTACGTCGTGTCCGGAGAAATCTTCCCTACACCAGTCAGGTAAATTCAATCAACTTTCTTATGTTTTTTTTAAACAACATCCCACAAACATTCAAAAACATTCATTCATAAATACCTAAGACAGTTTACGCATTCCTATAGACCGCTTGCAGACGCGTTCGATAATCGACGCGCGAAGGCGCGCGACGCCATGTTGTGGGACAGGCGTATATCAATTCACGCACATTTTGTCCCATAACATGGCGTCGCTCACCTTAGCGCGTCAATTGTCGAACGCGTCTGCAAGTGGTCTATTGGTCGAGAGCCCGTCACGTGGCCGGTCTTTAACGGATGATAAAGACATGGCTAGCTGGTCTTAAACACTTTTCCAGTGTCACATGAATTTTGGACTCCCATGAAATCCGGTGCCTTTGAACGTTTCAATGGTGAACATTCACATTCCTCACCTATGCATGCGCAATCCTACCAGTGAATCAGTATTTCATGGTCCGATATTCGCACTACACCAGCCCAGCTGCGTTTTGCGCGACATCGCGCAGTACGCGCGACGCGCACGCCAATGTCCTTATAAGGTAACGAGTTGTGGAGGGGCATTCCATATTATAGTCAGAGGGGTGTTTCGTAAAACATGAAGTAAAATTGTTGAACAAAATGGTTGGCAACGCCTAGTGTTTGACTTGTTTTGATTTTTGGACCGAAAAGATTTGGTTTTTTGACCGAAAAGGTATTTATGAATGGGAATAAATATGTGTTCGGTCGGTACTCTGTTTAAGACCGGTGGGAGTCTGGATGGGTGATAATTACCCTCGGCTTCGCCTCGGGTAATTATCACCCATCCAGACTCCCACCGGTCTTAAACAGAGTGTTATAATACCTCCAAAACACACATTTATTCCTTTATTAATGATACTCACATTAATGATATGATAGGCCATTGTTTGAACATTGAGGGCGCTGTAGTGGCGCCATATTGGGGGAACAGGCAGAGGTGGATCCCATATTGCATAATAAAACAATTTTGAAGTCTTTTACTTTTAGACTGAATTAAAGTTGCTTCGTTGCTTTAGTAAATCCTCTACATGTGTGTCTATAGAGAGTGTCGTCGTATACGCTACGACTTACGGGCCCTCGTTCGTTCAAACATATCCAATGGATCAATGTGTTAGAAACAGCTGTGAAAGTATACTTTGGGACCCTCTTCTTCAGTTCTTATTGCTCCAAAATGATTCTTGCAATCTCAGCAAACCATCTTGACCAAACAATGACTTATTGGGTCTATTCATATATTTTTTTTCAAGTTGATACCGTGGGAGTCATGCAGTTTTTTGCATCACAATGAGGTGGCACAATCTTCCTCTTCACTTTCGCGTTGTGTTTTGTCGTCATTTCTATAATTTCACCCCATTCCCTGTTAATTCAAAGCCGTGTCTTCGTCCCATGATATTCCTGTTGCTTTCAACATCGCCAGGGTATTGTGGTGAGTCCAACACAAAATTGGATTTATCCTACATACACGAAAAGGAAAGGGGTCACGAAGTAAACTTTTTACCAATTTATTTTGGTTAGGATGCAAACGTACATAACCTTCAATTAAGCAAACTGTATGTATGTCTAATGTACCGTGTGGCAGGAGTGCCGGCATGGGCTTGTCCTCCATGGCCGCCCGTATCTCTGGCATCATATCCCCCTTCATGTTGGAGCTCAAGTCGCTCTGGGCTCCGCTGCCGTTCGTGGTGTTCGGGGTTCTGTCAATTGCCGCCGGCTCCCTGGCCCTCCTGCTTCCCGAGACGAAAGATAAGAAACTTCCCGAGACGATGGAAGAAGGAGAAGCGTTCGGGAAGTAAGTTGACAACGTTAATGTTGAAAGTTTACTGGGTTTATAGCGCCATCTACTGTTATTTATTGCGCCCTGTACTGATGTTTGAAGCGCCCTCCACTCGTTCTCCTCGTGTTTGAAGCGCCCTCTACTGATGTATGAAGTGCCCTCTGCATTTGCCTACCAGTAATAAACTGCCATACCCCCAGTGATAAAATACCCCCACTCTAATATATTCACAACTCTCCAAGGTGGGTAAGACACACATCTAATTGAAGCCTATTGCATCAGATTTCGTTTTCTGTTCAATATTTGAAGGGTAATCCATGACTTTTGGGAGAAATTTCCTTCCAAAGATGAGCATCCCCATAAAAGTAGCACTGAAGCCCATCGCCATTTTGGAAAAGGATGCGTACACTCCTCTGCAAAAAAAGACCAACTTTCACAGAATACAATTTCTCAGTCCCGTGCATGGCTTTCACCCTTCTTTTTTGTATTAAACCCTCAAATTCAAGGCCCACAAAATGCTCTAACAGCGGAGAATTTGAGGGCGTGCTAATCGTGATTTGGCCCGCGTAGAACATTTCGGGCGTATTGACTGACGTGCAACCCCAGCCTCGACTCCATGGGTGCGTGCGCGTTCCTTCATTAAGATCGCGCAAGGCACGATGGGAAACAACATGGCGTAGCAAGATCGTACGCATTGATCTCCATATACACAGACTGTGTATATGGAGATTAATGATCGTACCCATGGGGAACGAGGTTGATGCAACCCTACGCACCAGCTATAGGCCTACCGGTTTTTTTTTTTTTTTAAGTTCCCCTTGCCACTTTTTGATAAAGCATATTGGATTCTATTTGCACAAAACTAATTAACAACATTCTAACATTTCGTGCCTTTTGTGTGACGACTAAAACTGTGACTTTCCCCTTTTTTTTTTGCTCAAGGCCCAAATGTTTTGGAGGCAGCGGTATCAACGATGAAAGCGTTGCCTTGGCAACCGACGTAGACTCCCCTCTAGGCGTCTCTGATAATCTCTTTGACAAACGTGAACATCTGACGCAGAATGACAGCTTTTGGCGGTCTTTTGAAGGTTTGGCCGAGATTTACGAGGACGTGTGGGGCTCAAAAATCACGCGCCTTCGTTGAAGGGCGTTGACATGCGGGGAAATGGGTACAATGTTGAAGAAATGCTGCTCTTGTCATCCTACATACCTTACATCTTCCCGCAATTTGAGTTCATTTACCAGGAAGTTTATATATTGTGAGAAATATTATCGTTGTCCCCGAAAATCCAAGCATTCCATTCTTTTCAATTTGTTGAAGTATAGGCTATATCATAACAGTAATGTTATGGCATTCAGTTGTATGAATCTTTGTAGACATTTTTAGCACTATACGTTTGTACATAATTATTATAGTGTAATAGGGCAGAAATTTAGATTTTATATAAAATGGTAAAATACTAAGGGAATAACAGTGTGAGGAGCCGGTCTTCACTGCGTGATAATGACCGGGTTTGGGGGTGACCGCTGTTAATGGACCGAGACGGAGTCGAGGTCCATTAACAGCGGTCACCCCCACACCCGGTCATTATCACGCAGTGAAGACCGGATCCTCACACTGTTATTCCCATTAATAAATACCTTTATAACGAAATAAACAGTTAAAATGCTCCAATTTTGTGACTTTTTTCCGACGATATTTCCAGACTTTTTTGTGTTCATGTTCATGGGCCATATTTTAGCTTAACAGCTATAACGACGTAAACTCAACAGAAACTGCTGCCGTAGCGAAACAAATTACAACAATGTTTTCATATCTTTACCTGATGGAGGAAGCTGAAATCTCGTTTACACATTCCTTGTGTCCGGAATTACAAAGATGCTTGGTTTAGGAAAGGTAAATATGTCGGTGGGTGAAGTGTTTCAAAGAAAATAAATCGTACATCTACGCTTTCGTCGTAAACATCCTCAGTATATACTTCACTGCTGTACGATGTCGTTTCAAAACTTCCTTACGCGCGCGCACGCACGCGTAAGGAAGTCTCTCAGCTACGTCCTTACTGGGAACCTGCATCCCTAGCAACTGTGTTGCGTACACGCGCGTCAGTCTCACGCGATGGGGGTTGAGCGAATGTGCAGTGCTCAATTGTTAAAAGCTACCGCAGGACTGTTACTATATTTTGACCAATCATTGGCTTGCATGGGGCTGAACGGGGCTTGATCAATGCTGGTTCAGGGGCCATTTATTCGCTTGATCTTTGAAGCCGGTCCATTATCACCGTTAATGACCGGCCACGTGATCGAGTCTCGACCAATCAGAAACCAGCAACTCTCCAAGGTATTTATTAATGACCATTAAAATATTATTTGTCAAAACCTCAGTCAACTCTTCTTTAATTCCGTACTTATAATGAAAGACCATAAAACTGAGTTCATGTTGTTGGAAGTGTATCTAAAGTGTATCAGATATGTGTCGACTTCAACCTATCGCAATGAAAAAAGATGAGGCAAAAAAATATATATCACTCGTTGGATTTGGTATTTTAGTATCAAGCGATGAAATATGTAAGTATATTGTTTGAAGAAGTTATATTCTATTTTACACATTTATGTTCTATCTGCTAGTGATGAAAGCTTGTTTCCTACAGTAGTGTAACAAAAATACTGTGCCCGGGTTAAGTATAATTGTTTTATTTTTTTTTGTAGGCAACATTCTTTAAGTTCTAATCCAGCCCAACTGTACAAAAGAAGCCCATTGCTTGGCTAGTAGGCCAGCCCTCCTATTAGTAATGCTCACTTCCTTTGGGTTGTTTATACTCAGTGTGTTCCTTCCTATGGTACATATTTACTTCCTTTTCAGATTAGCTTAAGTAGGACAGACTCAGAAGCCATGTATTAAAGGGTAATGCTGGAGTTTGGATGTGGCCTAGCCCCAATTGCGTACTTATAATGAAAGACCATAAAACTGAGTTCATGTTGTTGGAAGTGTATCTAAAGTGTATCAGATATTTTTCGACTTCAACCTATCGCAATGAAAAAAGATGAGGCAAAAAAAACCCTCACTCGTCGGATTTGGTATTTTAGTATATATCAAGCGATGAAATATGTAAATATATTGTTTGAAGAAGTTATATTCTATTTTACACATTTATGTTCTATCTGCTAGTGATGAAAGCTTGTTTTCTACAGTAGTGTAACAAAATTGCTGTGCCCGGGTTAAGTATAATTGTTTTATTTTCAGCCCAACTGTACAACAGAAGCCAACACTCCTATTAGGCCAACACTCCTATTAGTAATGCTCACTTCCTTTGGGTTGTACACTCAGTCTGTTCCTTCCTATGGGACATAGGCCTATTTATTTCCTTTTCAGATTAGCTTTAGTAGGACAGACTGGAGGCCATGTATTAAATGGTAATGGTGGAGTTTGGATGTGGCCTAGCCCCATAAATGTGGCCTATTTACGGGACTACGTCCGTAAACTAAGGCCACACTAGCAGATTATCTCAACACGTCTTGGGCCGAGACTATATGGGGCAAGCGGCGCGCGACAGGTGATGGGTCAGTTGCCGTGTCGTACTTTGCTCTATTTTTTCGTCCACACAACCTACAGCAACGCGAGGCCAGCCAGCGAACGGTGGCCGTAAAAGGGCTTCAGAAAATTCGCAATTTCCATGCAAAACCACAACCGATCCACACAAACAAAGCTGTTTTAGGTAGTTAAAGACCTACTGCATACATCTGTCAAGGTATT
Organism: Patiria miniata; assembly: GCF_015706575.1. Classification (NCBI taxonomy): domain Eukaryota; kingdom Metazoa; phylum Echinodermata; class Asteroidea; order Valvatida; family Asterinidae; genus Patiria; species Patiria miniata. Next base: position 3,653,503 of record NW_024037061.1, read on the forward strand.
TTTTTTTACTCAAAAAAGAATTTCGATGCATTTTGACGATATTATTTCAGGGACAAATCGCCTAAAAATTACGTGATGAAATTTCCGTTTTTATTCGACAACGACGAAAGTCTCCCGAATGTTGAGGTAATCAAAGGAAAGAATGAACCTTCATCTACAAAAAATCTCGTGAACGTGATGTCGTTTAATATTTTAAGAATTCGATGTACACCTGACTGATTGGTCGAGCTAGCTCGAGATGGCCTGCTTAATATTTCATAAGTCATTCACTGCACGTTCGCGTGTGCTATTTACAATTTTCAGTCCTGTACGTTTACACGTGTACACTTGTGATTGCAAATCATGAAATCTCGCAAAAGTCTTCATTTTTCAACCGGTGAATTGGACCAAAAATATGAAAGTCTCCTGCACGTGTTTCACATGAAAATGAAGCATAGACTATCATCTATGTAATGAATCTTAATTGCCATTTCTATCGGCCTTTTTTAAGAATCGAATGTACACTCGGCCCTCACTTTTGTTGCTATAAAGTATGTTTGACACGTCATAACAACACTTTACTTTTGTCAAAAGCAGTTACATTTGGTATCAAAGTAAAACACACGATTTCGACTTTTCACTATTAAACCCGACCATCTTGGCCAAACGTACAGTGCATGCATCCATGCAGGTACTCTTCGTGTTTTTCTTTAGTCTCGAATACAGTCTCATAAAATCTCCTGTAGGCTTTTGGGCCATGCGTGTGTGACCTCGGGAAACTCGAGGTCAAACAGCGCTCTATTCGTTGGAACAAGGTGCAATTGAGTTACACACAAACGGATGCCAAAAAGGACCGGGAAGTGACACGAAAACTGGAGAGTTGTGCACTTGCGCATTATAATCTCTTTGATACTAACAAGGTGAGTATTTTTTAAAGCATAAATGAACTGCATAGGCCTACGCAGTCTAAATGCGAAAATATAGTTTGGTCAAGTACTACTGTTGTAAGTAAATCTGCTAGAAAAGTGTGGCCTTAGTTTACGGAGGTAGTCCAGTAAATAGGGCACATTTATGGGGCTGTGGCCATTTTGCTGGTCCGCGGGTCAAAGGAACATCAGAGGTGACATTGAGTTTGTTTCGTAAGTCTCTGTGATTTTATTCTTTTGATTTGTCTCTCCTCCTCATATTGTATTTGACTTCAATTTCTTTGTGGTAATTATTCCAGCCCGCAAGCACCCTCCTAAAAAATCCATATACGTACACCACTTGACACCCTGTGTACAAACCCTATGAGACACTAGGTCCTGGAACAGCCCAACTGGGCTACAAAACGCGCTTTGAACGAGATGATGTTAATCGGAAATAACATTTGAAAGTAGGATATAAACATCCACACAACTATCCTTTCAAAACTGGGCGTTTTTGTGTTATTCTTGTATTATGTGTGCGAGAACGAATTTCGGGGTCCACTTTTGCGGCCCCATAAATTCGAGCTGTTTGGATGCTGTGATTTCATTCGTAAAGTGTTCGCCTTTTGCGGACGTTGAAGAAACCACATTTTTGCATTGGTGATTGGTCACCGCTGTTCCCGAGACACACAACGTGTATATATCGTACGTATTCGCACTCCGTCGTGTCCGATGTAAACAACCTGGGTTTTTTCGTCTTTTCTCGGGAACGGTAAGACATTGGGTTGATTTCCTTTCAACCAGATGATTGAAATAGGCTAAGTAAACAATCCAAAACATAACATTTTCGGGGATTTCAGGACCTAGTGCCCCTTTAACCGGCGCGATGTGTGTGTATCAATTGCACTCGTAATCATTCAGTGTACACATGTATCTGTGGTTCGTGCAGCCTGTTTGCTCCGCCCCCTTCATCATGACACTGACACATTTCCCGTAAAAAATGGTCTTCTACAATGATTCTACACGAAACCCCAGGCGCGGGGGGAGGGGGATTTGTGTACAGAACGGCCTATCACGCTCAATTGACTTAGGCAAAAAAATATAAAAAATAAGTTAAGACAGAAGTATCGGACCAATTTTTACGAGAATATGTGCGTACCGTACTGATATGCCTAATTGCTTCAGTCCAAAGTTTGTCTGAACTATCTCTAAATCTATTGTCAAACCAAAGTCTAAGGACCAAATCAAAGGACTATCAAGTGGTATATTGACCACTTCAAACAGTTTCTGCATATTCTCATTTCGGCTTTTTCGAGACTCGTGCATTCGTACATTTGGACACTGGTGGACAACACGGACAGACTGGTCAGAGCTTCACCACACTAGCAACCCTATCACGGTGGAACCTTTCCCAGGCAATCATTGGTGTTAATAGCCTACAGGGTGAGTCTAAAAATACAAATCCAAATGTTGGGACTATTGTTTTAGTGAAGTTCTGCATGTACTACATGTACTTTGAAAAATCTAGGATACGAAAGCCCGATTCATAATTTTCTTTTAGTATCTTGCATCTTGCATTAGAGTACTCTCCTAAAAGCATTGCTGCTGTCCTGGAGAGGGTGGGTTGCAACTCCATGTGTGCTCTTTGTGTGTGTGCTGTTAGGGTGCTTATCGGATGGTGGTATTGTCAATTTGTACCTGAGAGATACAACTGGTACACTGCAAAAACTGGAGTGTTAAATCTACACCATTGGTATCTATATAGGACCATCTGGTGTTAAATTTTACTGGTGTTGTCCTATATAGATACCGAATGGTGTTAAATTAACACTACAGCTTTTGCAGTGTAGCTCCATCCCTCTTATAGCTGGGAGAGCTTCTGTCTGGAACCCTTTCAAGGTGGTCGCAGTAACCGCAGCCACTGGTAGCCTGTTCCAAATCCGAACAGCTCTCGGGAAAGGGCTATAGAGGTAGCAGTCAACTCTGGTGAGTTGTTGCATGTAGATGAGGTTATGTTGATTGGTCTGGCTGTGTCGGCTTGATAGTGTGTTATGGACGATGTTCGGAGGAGTAGTTATATTTACTTGGCCATGTTGAATTTTGTAGAGGAGTTCAACCTGATGGAGGAGACGTCTGTCATGTAGGGTGTCCCATCTCAGTGATGTCAGCATGTCGGACACACTTGATTCCCAGTGGTAGTCCATCATGACAAAACGCGCCGCTTGGCGTTGCACACTCTCAACTATTCTGATGTTGCGGATTGTGTATGGGTTCCATGCACTTGTGGCAAATTCAAGTTGTGGTCTTACTAGAGTGTTATATGCTGTCTCCTTGACCTCCCTGCTGCATTTTCCAAGGGTGCGTCTGATCAGCCCAAGGGATCTTGAAGCCTTGGCTCTGACTGCTTCTGCCTGAGTGTTCCAGCTTAGGTTGTCAGCGATGGTGACTCCAAGGTATTTGCATTTCTTCTCATGCGGGATGGCCTGGCCAGAGATTGTAAAGGTGTGTTCAAGCTTCAAGCTTTTTCTTCTTCAGGGTGATGCAGAGGTGGCAACATTTTGTGATGTTGAAACTCATGTCCCATCTCTGAGCCCATTCAAAGACCGCCTGGAGATCCGCTTGGAGAGTCTCAAGATCTCTACGAGACTTGATGCACCTGTAGATTGCACTATCATCAGCAAAAAGCCTCATTGTTGACAGAACACCTTCACTGATGTCATTGATGTACAAAAGAAACAGGGCTGGGCCAAGTACAGAGCCTTGGGGGACTCCAGATATGACATCTGCAGGTGCCAGACAGGGTACCATTGACTGAAACTTGCTGGGTCCTACCACTCAAGAAACCTTGGATCCATGCTTTGGCTCTGCCTATGATGCCGTAGTATTCAAGCTTGTGCAACAACTTGCGATGAGCCACTCTGTCAAAGGCCATGCTAAAGTCTAGAAACAAGACGTCCGTCTGATGTTTGTTGTTGATATTAAAGGCCCAGTCATCAACGGCTTGTATGAGTTGTGTTTCGCACGACAATTTCTCACGGAAACCATGTTGGTTGTCGATGATGATGTTATTTGCAGCAAGGTACTTAGCCATGTGGCTCAGGACTATGTGCTCCATGATTTTACAACATATGCATGTCAAGGAAACAGGGCGATAATTTGCTGGATCACTCTTGCTGGCCTTCTAGTACAAGAATCATTCAAATCACTCATGTACTTTTCAAGTTACGGAATTTTAAACACAACCACCGTTTTAAAGTTCTGTCCACGGATCACAAAAAGGTGTGAGTTCTTTCAGCAAAACGAAAACAATTCACACACATCCCTATATGATTTGTTTTCGTTTTGCTGAAAGAATACCTTGTGATCCGTGGACAGAACTTTAAAACGGTGGTTGTGTTTAAAATTCCGTAACTTGAAAAGTACATAAGTGATTCGAATGATTCCTGTACTAAAAGAAAGCCTATGAATTGGGCTTTTGTATCCTAGATTTTGAAAGGGCTACATACAGAACTTCACTAACACAATGGTCCCGACATTTGGGTTTCGCTTCTTTTTTTACTCACCCTGTAGATAGTGTTTTAACTTGTTACTGTTAAACTGCGGACCAAGGATTAACGACTCAGCCAAAGTCCTGGTTAGACACGTGATAACGACACGTACAGGTGGCAATTACCATGAATACTTGTCAACAAAGACCCAAACAGCTTAACCGCTGCACTGCGCGCGGCGGCTTTCAAATTTGCAGGGCTCTGCGCCGATCTGGTGTCGAATTCTGTCAAGCCAGCTAATTATGTTTTTGAATATTCATGATCCTACGTTTTGGGCCTTATTATTGAATTCTGATAAGTGATAACTACAAAACCATGTTAACGCCGAGCACAATATTTTTAGAAATGTCGCATTTGTTTTATCGGTTCGGGATCACATCTCTCTACTAACTTTTTGATGAAAGCCTCATCAAAAACAACGTATGGGTAAACGGTGTTCTTCTCGAAAAAGGTGTCCCATTTGACGTTTATTTCCTGGGTAAATGCTAATGTCGTCATCTGTGACTACAAAAACTGCACAATGCCATATGTTATATCCTGAAGTATTTTTTTAAACAATTTTGGAACAAGAATATCTTACATAAGGAGTGGCTTTGCTTAAGTTTTGTGAATATAACCCTCTTTGAGATGCCATTCAAAAATTAAACCGACAAATGGTACACCTGGAACATTCGTGATTTTGTTTTCAAAAAAATAGGTCTTTGCCTTCTTTTTATTTGGTGATGTATTTTTAATCAAATAAACAGATTTGGTTTGAATTAAATTGAAAGTGATAAAATCATAAACTGTTCGGCAAGTGTTAGTTGTTAGCTGTTTTAATTTAGTGCATAATTTTTATGCACTAACTGTGTACCCACTCCTGTTCTTTTTGTTAGTATTCTGAAGAATTTTTAAAGTCATGGCAGAACAACAGAACAGTATTAAGTCAGTCTGTGACGAGCAAAAAGCGCCGTCCTTCGACGACATCATCTGCGCTGTCGGCGAATTCGGCACCTTTCAGAAGCTCGTGTTTGCCATAGTGCCGCTGATAGGCGTGATCCACGGGGCCAACGCCTTAGCTCAGGTGTTCTATGCCGGAGAGGCCGAGCACTGGTGCCTCGTGGCCCCCTGGGACGACGCCAACTGCACGAGCACAACCTCTCCTGGCGATTGGGAGTGTCTCCTCGAGAAACGGGACGCCTCCATCCCGTACAACTCGACAACGAAGGCGTTCGATAGCTGTAAAATGTACAATGTGACGGGCGTTGACTTCAGTGAAAAACTGAGCTACCTGGACTTTGATAACACCAGCACTGTCAAATGCTCAGAGAAAGATGGGTGGGTTTACGACACCCGGCAGTACCAGAAAACCATCATAAATGAGGTTGGTATTTTTGTTGTGTTCTTGAACTGTAGGGGGGTAAAGTAATGGGTGTAATCGAGAGAGCAAAATGAGGACATAATGTGTGGGTCAATCACAATTCTTCGAAAATCATCATGGCTCCATCACATATCCGTAGACCGAAGTCTAGTCTCAAGCAATCCAAAATGGACAGTAAAGACATTCCCCTGTCGTAAGTTATCCACTGATTGTAATTAAACTTGCAAGTTTTTAAAAAAAAACTGTTACTTGTATTGAAATACACCATAGTCTTATAATACACCACGCTCTATGATATGCCTGAGCATTCTTTGCCAAAATGATGGGAAACATTATGGCGATCGGTAAGATGGTACCCGTGCCTCTGGTAACCAAAATGTGAACAACAGTGAGCAAAGCATCAGTTGCACCCTTATGACTTTGAGAAGTATTTTCTAACAATCCAATTTAATTTCATTTTTTTTTCAGGCCTTGATGCCTTCTGACTTGCAAATATACATTGATCTTTCATTCCAGTTTGATCTGGTTTGCGACAGTAAAGCTACAGTAAGCTTGGCGCAATCGATTTACTTCGCAGGGTTTCTGGTCGGCTCGTTAGTGTTCGGCTCGATGGCAGACTGGTAAGTTGACACGAGTTGAAATGCATTGTGAACGTAGCTTTTAGCGTTTTAACACAATGAAAAAGGTGCTTGCGTTTAAACACGTTTAGAATAAACGCTTAGCAAGGCAAAACGCGTTTATTTTAAACGCGTTTAAACGTTTGAACCTTTTTTTTATTCTGGAAAATACACACTGCAGGCTTGGTCGCAAACCGGCTATCTACCTAGCGTCCACGTTGATGCTGTGTGCGTCCGTTGGTAACGTCTTCTCACCCAGCGTGGTGGTTTACATTATCCTGAGGTTCTTCCTGGGAGCCGGCGCCATTGGGGCGTTTCTCGTCTGCTTTGTCCACAGTAAGTGGTGTTATCCTTTACGTCTGAGGACTTGGAACAGTGTGTTACCTGCAATAACAGTCCACCCGAGGACCTGAGCCAAAGTCCTCGGACAGAGTTCGTGTACAAAACCTCGGGGAAACATTTTCAGGAAAAGTCCAAATAATAAGGGTCCTCAGTAATATTATTGCTTTATATAAAGCATTAAGGTGTGAAGGTGTGATCGAAACGCGTGTTGCAGACGTACGTGAGGAAACTCCTTTTTTGAATGAGGACATCACAAAATGAGTAAAGTCCTCGATTGGAAAACGTGTACAAAACCAATGAGTGGTGCTGCAAAGTACTTTAATGCAGAAAAACAAAAAAGAAAATGAAAATGTCCTCGATAAACACCATACAAAAATATGGTCCTCTTCTGAAAAACGTGCGCAAAAGTATTTATGAATGGTGCTGCAAAACAGTTTAAATAAGTACAAACAAAAGAATAACCGGAGACATCCATTTCGCGCTATAAAACAAAAAAAGTGGGGAAGGGAACGGGCCCGTGGGGTGGTGGTAAGGGCGAAGATTTGTTTCGACAACTGGGGGATGATGATGGAAAACTATACCTTTGCAATTGGGCCGTTGCAAATTCCAAAACAGGATGGAGGGGGAGAGAGTGGACCCCAATTGACACTAGGGGGCGCTTTTCATGAAGCTTCGCACTCCGTATTCTCCGTATTCATCTTCATTACTACATTCATTTTTTTTCTTTGTGAGGACATGTTTGAGATTTTTTGGAGGTTCAGTTCCACATTTTTAGAACTTTTAGAGATTGAGCTTGGCTCGTCTTTGTTCCCACAGCCACCGAGTTTTTAGGCCCCAGCAGACGGGTCGGTGTCGGCATTTTCATCCAGGGATTCTTTACTACGGGTCTGCTGCTCACTTCGTTCTGCGCCTATTTCATTCGCTCCTGGCGGGGACTACAGCTCTGCATTGGCGTTCCTACCATCCTGTACTTTCTCCTGTACTTGTAAGTACCTGCTCAAACTTTCAATTTTTGTCTTCTAACGGAAATTTGCTCTCTCAAAAGATGGTGCTTCACTGGTAACCGCAAGTTTTGAATGTTATAACCATTCGCCCCCAAGAACCAGGTAGCACGTTTTGGAATCCCGCGGTTTTTTTGACAAAGGGTTTCCGAAACCCTGGCATCGTCTCCAGCTCCGGATTTTTCGCTAGCTTAGATTCATTAGAATCATAGGAGCCAAGTTCAAACTCAATAGAAATACACAAACCCTTGGCCTTGTGCGGCAGGATTTGGTGTCTCCGTTGCGGGAAATTGACCAATATTTTACTAGTGTCTGTCAGGTCAGGGGACTTGTGAAGCTGGACCATGTAGCCGCAGCAGAAGATGAAGTCGAGATTTCGTAAACCCGATTGGATAACACTTCACCGGTATCCGCTTAGTCTTGACTGTTATTGTACGAACGTCCCAGGAACCAGCGAAATAAATTTCGAATTCAAATATTATCTTGTTTCGACACAAACGAAACCACGGCGTATCCGTTGCGTCATGAGCAGCCGAACGCACGGGTGCAACTTAGCAACTTGAATATTAGGTTTTTCCGCGCAGTAATGCATCATAAGGGAAACGCGAAGGCAAAAACTATGTGCTATTGGTCCGTCTGAGGAATTAAGCGTCGTTATGAATATTAATTTTGAACAGCTGACCAATAGGAGCACTTCAAACGCGCCTTCCTGATTGTGACGCATTTTGATACTTGATGCGTCACAGATCTCCATCACGTTGTCATACGCGCGTAAATGCGCGTATCACAGAGTTTGGCGATTTGCTTTGTGTCGCAATAATAGTTTCTACTCAAACGCTGCAATGTTTGCATAAGTTTCTATGGGGAAAACTTTCCACTGTACACAAAGCAACCCATAAAGGCGCATGTGTGTCTAAACAAATCAGGCAGTGGAACGATATCAAACGAACGAGTAGCAGCGATTTTATCTCGGAGAATTTGAGCTACATTTTGAGTTGATAATTTCGAAGAAAACAAACTAACAAGTGACGAATACTTCAGACATGGGTGGTTGCAATGAGTCCAAAGTTGTGCCGGCTCCGTCTTCAGCCGATGAGATTTCCTCAGGAATGATCAAGAACAAGTCTTTCTCCTTCTGGAAATTCTTCAAGAACCGTCGCAGCATGAATCGGGTAAGCTTAATAGCCACCCACTCCTCCCGAAAAAAATGAGAACTTTTACTTTGAATATACAAGACATGTTTTAATAGCGCATCGAAGCCAATTTAGACATAACGGTTAACATTTAGCTTGAGATTGACTTCGTTTACGTTTCAACTGTATTTTTGATCACGTTCATTTCTAAGATATGTTTTGTGTAGAGAGCTTTGACGAGTAGGCTTAGAGCATCCATTGTTTGTAATTCTTAATTAGTGAGGTACAGGTTTTTCTTAAAATGCATGAACTTCAAGAACAAAATATATTAGCAGGCATAAGTGAAATTACTTTTGAAAAACAGCAGCTGTAGACACCATTTAGGCTAAATGTTTATTTGATGACAGGTGGCCCCTGCCCTGCCCGAGGACCAGCCTATCACCGATGTGTCAGAGCGCACCATCATGGGTACCAACAAGGTACTTCCTCCTATCCGCCCCAGCTCTCCTGCCGATCGTGACAGCAGCCCTTCGCCGACATTCAGCGATGTGAGCCTGGCTCCTTACATGATCACTGAGGGCACGGCGGATGGGGACGAGTTGCTGGAGCTGGAAACTGCCGAGCGCCCACCAACACCGTGTAAGTCATCAGTGAAGCAATTCAAACCACCCGGCCAAACTAATTATCAACATCTTCATTTTATGTCCAATTAATGTAGTAAGTTCGATACAGTGTTGAGGTCAAGCAACTTGTAATGGATCACAAGTACATCACAAGTTTGGTCACAAGTAAATCACGAGTCGATTCACAAGTCACAAACACCAAACGAACAATGAAAAATAAATCTTAATCTTCAAAAGGTTTGGAGTTGTTTTGGGACTAGATGACTTGTGATAGACTGATGACATGAAATTCATCAACAGTACCTCGACTACAAAGCAGGCTCCTTGTCTTACTTCTTCGGTGTTATATTCTTGATTCAGATCTCTTCGTCGTCGGCACTCCTCTTTTTGCCAAGAAGATCAGCAACAAGGAGAAGCTGCATGCTCGCCAGGAAAGCCAGGAGATCCTTCGCGACCTTCGGAACTCTGGCATCGTGGCCCGCCCCGAGACCCGTGCCGGCGGCCTCACCTACGAGTACTTCGTCAAAGAGAAATTCGAGTTCCTGAAGAAGCCACCAGCCCGCCTGCAGAAGCTGAAGAAGGCTAAGAAGCTGCGAGAGGCACGAGGTGATGCCAAGCTGAGAGAGGAGGTGGAAAGCCGCATGAAGATGGCTGAAGAACGCCGCAAGGTGAGATGAACTGAGAGAAGGGGTACTCTGACAGACTGACAGACAAACAAAAATTGACTAAAGAATTTCAAGTTGAATGAGTTGAAGCAAAACAACTCATCAATACTGAATGACATTGTTTCCTGTTTTGTAATGAACAGAATGTGATCGACAAGGTCCGCATCCAGCAGACCCAGCACTTGGTGTTGGACATCAGGAGAGCCCATGACAACTCCGCCGCTCTGGAGGAGGAAAAGATCCAATTCACAGCAGAGCGCCTCCAACAGAAGGAGGTGATGTCCCGGGTAGGTAGAGATCTCTCACAGAATGATGTCTCTTGCGCCTCATACAATCACCACACATTAAGGTACCTTGGTACATCGTTCCTCATTTGCACAGTTGCTATACAATTGAAAAGTTCAAGAAAGGGTGAAACCTCACGGTTGAATTTTACTCTGTATTTCCTTTGCTTATTCACAGGTTGTGCAAGGTCGGGCGACCATCAACCGTGACCTGCGCAACATGCAACAGAAACATCACCACACCGAAGTGCGCCTGCGCGCTGCCCTGAAGAAGATGGCTCATAGAGACGAGGAGTTTCACCAGACCCGGAAAATCATCGTGGTGTCACCGATGAGAGGCGTGAAACCAGACCAGAGCGAGGAGGAGGAAATGGCGGGAGATTGCAACTCTGACTAAACAAACAACAAAACGGGGAAACTTGGGGAAACTATGTACTGTGTACATGTCTATACCAGAGGGATAGTAATTATCATTTTGTACTGTGTACAAACGGAAATAAACAAGAAGGGGGTTCAAATTAAAGTACGAGACAAATTGGAGGGGGGTCTCATTCAACAGATGTAAATAACCGACGTCACAGGCAAATTGAGAGGGGAATTTAAATATTAAAAAAAGTCTCGAAAGCAGTTGGGAGGGATTTATTTGGTACACAGACTTCGTCATAAACACAACTTTAGGATGTTATTTTGAGGAGGGTCCAATATCACTTTAATACCGAAAACATATTTATTATCTTCCATTTGTTCTTTTCATATTTGCCGAGTTCAAGTGCTCTTCTTTCCTATATTTCATCACTCCTTCTAAACTTCATTTCACCTTGCTTTTTCTTCGAGTATCCTTCTGCCTGACTTAAATACTTCTTCTCAATCATCAGCAACAATTCTCATACGATTTCTAATCGTATGACAAATTGCTGATGACATCCCGAAGAAGTATTTCTTTTCTTTTCCTTTTCTTTTATTCTCCCACTTTTCGGTCGGGCTCGGCAAAAATTATGAATTTCACAAACTGAAAAATCTGAGATAAAACGAAAATAATTACAATTTTTGGCCCTCCTCAACTGGATCCAATTACCTCGTTATCTCAAATGCATCTTATTCTTATTGGTAGGCCTTTATTATTTCATTGTTAACCGCAATATGTTCGGGGAAACTCTTTGCCTGTTGACTTTTTTATTAAAAAAAATGAAAAAAAAAAAAAAAAAATATACAGTAACTAAGACAAAAAAAATATTAAAATTTACAAAATGTACAAAAAAAAATTAAAAACACCAAAAAAAAAGTTTATTTTGTATCTCTTATGTTTATTGGGTTTTTTTCAGGTTTTCGTTTTTATTTATTTTGCTTAGTTAAACATTTTGTGTTAATTTTCTTTGAACTATTTATGTTGATTTATTTTATTAATTATGGGGTTTGGGATAATTTCAAATCACATTCATTAGGATTAAAATCAAACAAACAAAACTTAAAGTTATTTTGACATTTTTATTTTTAGTTTTCGAGTATATCTTTCAGAGCATTTCAAACTAATATTTCAAAAATGTTGTCAAAACATAGTTTTGTTTCATAGAATAGGGACCTTTTCGGCAAACATCATCAACATTTTCTCAAAACTTTTTGGCCTAGGTAGTGGGTTATAGCATTTTTATTTTGTGTATAAAAACCAAATGAATGCCTTGCCAGAGTTGTGGTACTTTAACCAAGTAATTCTCAGGAAAGTTTAGAAACCGTTTGTATTAATTCCATTAATACTTGTAAACTGGGAACTTCAGTTACTTCTGTTTAACCAGTTCAACCTTAATCGCTTACAACCTCTGTTAAACAGTTTAACTGCTTTCAATCTGGTAAGAAAAGTAGATTTTGTATTTCTACATCTTACGAAGTCTTGTACCACTGTACTTTGAGTTCTTATGTCTGATGGTTATCGTTTGGTTTGTGGATGCCAAGATTCCATCTTGGATTGTAATAAACTTGCTATAAACTACGAAAAAAGTTCCCCTCTTGTTTTATTATTTTGAGTCTTTAATGCACCAATGTTCATGAAATGATCGGGCTTTTTTTATGAAACGAATCGGGAAGAAATAATGCAACATCGGTAAAATCCACATTAAATTGTCACAACTGTTCCTCTTATAACAAAATATGTGAAATAATATCATCTGCTCTCCCGTACTAATTTTCTTTGTAGTAAAATCCTTGCACGAAACAGGCGTGGATTATAACACATCTGTTAATCAAGTCCTATTCAAAAATAACCCAGATTGTTCGCACCCCTCAATAATTATAGATCCTTTTAAGCAGAGATCTACAGGGTGATTAAAAAAAAAGCCAATCGGTTTTCGTTTATATTTATTTTGCAAGGTTAAAATTCGTTTGCTAAATTTCATTTCTTTCAAGTTATTTTTGTTACGGATTTTTTTTATTTTCTTTGAACTATTTATGTTGATTTACTTTATTAATTATGGGGTTTGGGATAATATCAAATCACATTAATTAGGATCAAAATTAAACAAACAAAACTTAAAGTTATTTTGACATTTTAATTTTTAGTTTTCGAGTATATCTTTCAGAGCATTTCAAACCAATTTTTCAAAAATTATGGCAAAACATAAAAAAAAAGTTTCATAGAAAAGGGGTGCGTTCTTTCAGCAAAACGAAAACAATTCACATACATCCTTATGTGATTTGTTTTGGTTTTGCTGAAAGAACACTTACCTTCTTGTGATCCGTGGACAGAACTTTAAAACGGTGGTTGTGTTTAAAATTCCGTAAATTGAAAAGTACATAAGTGATTTGAATGATTCTTGTACTAAAAGAAAGCCTATGAATTTGACTTTCATATCCTAGATTTTGAAAGTGCTACATGCAGAACTTCACTAAAACAATAGTCCGGACATTTGGGTTTCGCTTTTTTTTTACTCACCCTGTACACTTCGAAGATGGCTGCAAAATACCTCGCCTGCTTGATTTCACTTTTTTTTTTTAAGAAATATGTCTTTCATGGAATGTTTATAGTTTCATCCCAGAGTCAGCCCGTTGGCAGATGTCCAAAGGGAAATACAAACAGGCCGAGAAGACGTTGAGGAAAGTAGCGGCCAGAAACAAGAAGGAATTTCCCGAGGAAATGTTTACTTCATGTGAAATCATCGGTGCTGCAAAGGTAGAGCTTTTCATTCAAGTAACTGAATAACTAATTAGCAAGACACAAGTGATTGCACGCGATTGGTTGATTTCTTCATAAACCCGCCCACATTTGCTTTATGTACATTTCTCACTGTGCATGTGACCGAGTTACCGTGGTCACCTGACTAAGAGTCGTGAGCTTATTGGTCAGTGTACACTGTTTATTAATTGACAGGAAGGAAGGCCTTCAGGGCTCATTTGAATGGTTCCGCGACAAAGCTGTGGTTTGTATCCAGTGACTGTTTCATGTTTCTTTTTTGTATTCTGAAGCAGGAGAACGAAGGGCAGCAAACGTTCGTCGCACTCTTTCGCACTCCGAACATGTGCATCAAAACATTGAACCTCATGTTCTACTGGTATGTTTTATCACTTGCCGGACAGGCTTTAAGCTGAAGGGCGTGATCTTAATAGAATTATCACGGGGCCAACCATAACAAGCCATGGGGTCCAATTTTAGCACTGTGGGATATCCCATTGGCACCATTGTTAAAAAAAAATGCATTGGCACCATTGTTGAAAATGCATTGGCACCATTGTTGAAAATGCATAGGTGTCTTAGTGATAATGGCTCCTTATTAAAGTACTAGTAGATATGGTGCTAGAACAATGGGCCTTTAACACATGCTGCGGCAAAGAAATTGATTAAATTGTTGATGTAAAATACTAAAAACTGTTTGATATGCAATCAAGTTTTGTTCTATCCCTTTAAAAAGCAGAGAAACTACCACAATTTTCAAGGTTTTGGAAATATCAAAACTTGTGGAAACTTGTGGAAACGGCTTAACCACTTTCCGGCCGTAAAGTCGGTCGTATGCAGCCATATCCGCTGCCTCTCAACTTCAAAATGTCACCGAATTGCCAAGTAACTCACAGTTTCTGTCTTTCCTTCCCCATAATTCTCGATACCCCAGGTTTGTTGTCAACATTGTGTATTATGGCCTTGGCCTAAGCACATCTAACCTAGGCGTAGATGACTACCTAGCCGCAGCCATTGCGGCCCTTGTCGAGTTCCCCAGCTTCATCTTTAGTGTCATCTCGTTGCAGTATTTGGGCCGGCGCATCAACCTGAGCAGCACCATGGTGGTTGGGGGCGTGGCTTGTATCATCTCTGCATTTCTCGGTATGCTTTGCTCTACTTTGTCTTTATTTATTGCAGCAGGTCATTGGTACGTAAGCCATGGGCACAGGCTGCTGCATTATGTGTGTAGCAGTGTACTGCTGATGGGTAGTTCCTCAGAGCAGTAATTGATCGCTTTAATTACTGGAATAGCCGTTAAGCTGATTGTCCTATTCGCCTTGACGAATCTGAAGCTGCATGGCCGCCATCTTGCTTCCCCCAAAACCTTCAATGGACAGCACCATCATTTGAACATTTTTGCATGCTTACGTGCGAACTAGCCTACATTTCAAGCCGCCTTCTGATTGCTTTCAAATAGCATTGCAAACTGGTCACCGTTGACGCCATTAACTTGTGTGCACTTGTATTCGTCTTTCCAGAAGTGAAAACATAGATCTGGATGTGCATATTTATATTATGTATCCATACTTGATTCATATTGGATCACTTGTTTATTTCTCGCAGAGGAGGGCGTGGCGAGGACGGCAATCGCCATGGTCGGCAAGTTTTGCATCAGCGCGTCGTTCGCCATTATCTACGTCGTGTCTGGAGAAATCTTTCCTACGCCGGTCAGGTATTGATATTTTTAAACACGAATGCCAATTAAAGTGTGTCGCATCAAGTTACCCGCGGTCAGTAGACCTACTTCTTTGTGCGCTCGAACATAGCGCACGAATTGCACCTGCAATATGGCAAGAGATCTAACAATAAAGCGACCACTAACATCTGTAAAGTGAAGTCACTATCCACCGTTTTAACACTCCCACAACAATTCGGGCGATTCACAATGCAGTGCGCCACCAAGATTTTGCCACAGAGAGTCAATTTTTCAAGTTGACAGTCGACAAAACATGGCCCATTTGAACGAGTGTCATTAGACAACTTGAGCTAATTTGTTATAGATTGGGGCATAGCGTTCTGCCGCCCTTACAAAAAAATCTATATTGATAAAAAGAAAAGGGCAAACAGATACACGAATCATACGCTTACGAAACTACTGACCGGAAAAAAACTAACAATTTCAAATGTCCCGCGCTGCGAATTTGTCGACCATCTCCCACAATGCACTGGGAAAAATGATCTCTCCGTGGCAAACTCGTGGTGGCGCACTGCATTGTGAATCGCCCGAATTGTAAACAAATCTATCTTACTCTAATCGCAATCGTTACCTTTTTGATGATTGTATTTTTTGTTTTAATAGCTAAATGTTTTTATGACTTGAATCATTTTTATATGAAATTCTGTTGAGATACAAATTGTTTAATATTCTTTAATTCTTCCTTTATATATATTACGAATTTAGTGGTTATGCTGGTTTCCGTACTATATTCGAATGGAGAGATTCGCTGCCAGTGCGCAGCTTCAAATGTGTGCACAGAGTGCGTGGCCTAAGGTTGCAGACCAATAAATAAACTTCCATAGACCCCAATGGTAAATGCTCCCACATCAGAAATTCAGGAAAAATACTCACAACTCTCCAAGGTGTTCGAGACACACATCAAATTAAAGCTTATTTCATCATCTTTCATTTTCCTTTCAATATTTGGGGGTCAACTGATGACTTTAAGGAGAAATTTCCATCCGAAGATGATCACCCCTGAAAATAGTCCTGAAGCCCATCGCCATTTTGAAAAACGATGCCTACACTCCATTGCAAAATAGAGCGCTTTAAGGGCCCCAATTTCATCCAACTTGAACGGAACTACAAGCTCACAGTCCTGTGCATGTCATACACCCATATTTTTTACAAACCCTCAAGTTCATGGCCGACAGCATGCTCAAATACTGAAGATTTTGAGGGCATGCAAATCGTGATTTGGCCGGCGTAGGCAATTTCGGACCGATTTACTGGTCTGCAACCCTAAGGGTTATCCTTAAACACGGAGGTCCATGAGATCAACGTGAACTATCATTGGAGTTTACTTATGACTAGGGCAATGTTCTCCCCCGACATTTTGGCAGGAGTGCCGGTATGGGAGTGGCTTCCATGTCGTCCCGTATTTCAGGCATCATCGCCCCGTTCATCGTCGAGCTGAGGTTGGTATGGGAACCCCTCCCGTTCTTGTTGTTTGGAGTTCTGTCCATTGCGGCCGGCCTACTGTCACTGCTTCTCCCGGAGACAAACAACAAGAAACTCCCTGAGACGGTTGAAGAAGGGGAAGCCTTCGGAAAGTGAGTAATAATAGTTTACCTTCAATTCTGTACCTATATATTTTCCAGAATTGTAATGACTCGAGTCAGTGACTCGACTCAAATCCGAGTGGCTCGACTCGAGCCCCTCCAAAAAAACACAATTTTTGGAGACTCGACTCGAGTCGAGTCCAAATGGGTAACTGACTTGATTAGACTCGAGCTCCTAGACTTGAGCGAAGGCTAATAAGACCTGAGTCCCATAAATAAAAGAAAAACGTTGCGAAACATATTCGCAATGACTTACGGTGCACAATTTATGTTCACGTTCACGAATACAGCACGGTACAGTTTGTCATGTACAAACACACAACGTGTCACAAAGTCCCATCTTGTGGTTCTTGAACGCACAAAATACTATCCCGGAACCAGACTTTAAACACATTTGCCAATTCAAATGGCTTTGGGTGATTTCTTATTAAGCTCCTGGACTCGAACGGCGACTTAAATTTATGCTTGCTTTTAAAAAAGGAAATAGATACGTACATGCCCACTTTTAAATAATCAGAAACAGGGTTTTTTACTGTAAAATTCTTGATCCGAAGCCAAACCTGATACCCTATGAGACCGAAGTTCCACTTCTTGCTAATTGTTAGTGATACAAATGACTTTCTCTCTTGTCTTTATTTGTTATAATATTTCATTTAAATATTGGTGACTTGAATTGACTCGAGCTAAATGTTTAGCTCAACTTAACTCCACTACATTCCGTACTGTGACTAGACCCAAATCCACTCGACCTTCTGGACCTATGACTCGACTTGGCTCACTTCTTTAAAATGACTCGACTTGACTCGAGTCACAAAAAACAGTGATTCGTTATAACTGTGATATTTTCTAGCGAAGGGGGCGCTATTAAATTGGGACGCCACTTTTAGGGTATTATAAACAGGCGTAAGGATTAGGGAAGTGACGTAAGTCATTTCATTACAGTAGTCTTGAATATTTCAAACTGAAATTAAGTTAATAGATCTGAAAATTTGCTACAAATTGTCATTTTTCTGCCTTTCTACCTCCATGTGAACATCGTGACAGCGCCCTCTTCTGCCTGTCGGTCATATTTTTTATTTTTGGTTTGTCACTACAGACCGAAGTGCTTGGGAGGCAGCGAAGATGATGTTGATGTTGCCATAGTAACCGTTGGCATGGTGGAGTTGGACACCGAGGCAGGGCTGGACAATGCGACTTTCGAGGAGAAAGGGTGCCAGACCTACAAGTCGAGCTTTAAGCCAGCAAAATAGTCTGATACCATACCGTTGAAAACGGAGACTTATATCTTAGACTCATACCGTCGATTGGTGATTCAGATTTTATGGAGTTGTTGCGCAGAGATTAGATGTTGACTGAAGAGTAAAACAAACTCAAGATACAAAAGATTCCTGTTATAAGGCAAGACAAACTCATCATTTAAATATTTAATTTCAAGATGGCTTCCAATGTAAGCATTATTTTATGTTTTTTTAATCAGGCAATTTTGAAGAGAAGATGCTTAATTGCTGTACACATTTTTGTAAAGCCATAATAATAATAAATAATAATAATAATATCGGAGTCTTATATAGCGCACGTATCTACCAACAATTATATGTACTCAGGTCAAGGCGCTGGAGATTATGTCTATTATTAAAGAATGGTAAATGCAGTTTATGAGAAATATGAGACCCATTATGTAGCACCTTTATAAGGGTTGACAAGGTGCTACGGCGCATATTGCAGCCACTGCCAGAAACACCGGGGCAAACCCCTTCTCTTTAAATTTTACTGGGATCTTGAAATTATAGGTACTCAATAGGCAAGAAGCTGGAGATTATGAAATTCAGTCTGTTCAGTCTCTAACAGATTTTAAGACTAAGCTTACGACTTTCCTTTTTCTTTTTTGAGCCTTAAATGTTTGAAAAGCCGATGTCAATTCTGAAAAGGTGTAATTGGTTTTTTTTTTTGAGCCAGTTACTAGGTTAACACTTACCCGTTGTTCAAGGCAATGGACACTATTTTGTCGATTCAAGAAACAATACAGGAAATCTGAAAAAAGGTTATTGAGAGTGTTTGTCGGAGTTTTGTTATTCAATGATCGAAATAAAGGGTACCAAATCTAACAAATATACCTTAAGCTTCTAAATTTGTTTATGCAGGCTGAAATAAGCCCAGAGATCCGAAGAGACTGGCAAGTTTCCAAAATGGTTACTCATTCGCAGTTGGGCACAAGTTTAGTTTATAGGTGGGTCATTTTTTGGA
Organism: Patiria miniata; assembly: GCF_015706575.1. Taxonomy (NCBI): domain Eukaryota; kingdom Metazoa; phylum Echinodermata; class Asteroidea; order Valvatida; family Asterinidae; genus Patiria; species Patiria miniata. The sequence goes on from NW_024037061.1 coordinate 3,672,688, forward strand.
CAATGATCCCCAGACAATAATCCCTCTAAGAATACAGAAGAGGAAGGACGGAGAGTTAAACTCCATTTTGATAGGTTGATCACCTTGGCGTTTCGAGCATTTGTCCCGATTTGCAGAAATTGAACGGTGATTGATGCATTGGAAATAAACACTAGCGATACCTCTGGTGTCACCACGAGAGGGCGATATTGTGTTGCGATACAAGTTGCGTTCGAGTAGCTCACCCGGATCGACTCGTGTAAAGGCAGAAGGGTTAGCCACGACAAGCCAGGCTAATCGCACGCTCAACCGCAGGCCATCACGATTCTCACGTGACACCCGTAGCCGTGGCCGTAGCCACTGACAAAACTCCCGTTTCGGACTGGGTCTTAGCTTGAGATTTACTGCTTTTCAGTCATTTGCAAAACTCACAAAACTTGGGCTGGAATTATAGCCAAAAGTTGCACTGAATTTAATAAGTGATTACCTTCAGACTTCAAATAACGGTTAAATTTAAGTCCACGTGAGATTTCCGCTGTCTAGCCGCCACATTTGTCCGTTTCTTGGAATGAACAACGCATGCGTGTGACGTATTTCCACCAGTGACTCGGCTGCACGAGCAGAGTCTGTGGTGGCTGGCCCGGGTGAGCCCCGAACATGACGTCAGATCTAATCGAACGGCACGAGGATGACCAGCGTCGACCCGGGTGTGAGTTAAACGAACGCACCCAAAGTTCACTATAAAAACCGGACTCCACTCATCCTGCACTTATTGCTCGTGCCTGTCGTAGTAGCTAGGGACACTGACTATTGTGTACGCGCACTCAATGCATAATAATTCTTTAGACGGGGAATTGTAGGCCTATACATACACCTAAAACGGCCATCATGCTTTTCATCATGCGAGTTTTGCTGTTGGTCGGTTGCTGTTTTTACGGAGTACTTGGCGATGTGTCACAAAGCCAGTGTCCGTGCAAAGACCCATCGCACTGTCAACTCGTCAAGGCACCGCCTCGAAAAGAGGTAAGACCAGAGTGAGAGAATCGGATAATGTGTGCAGATAGATGATGTATTTCATTTATAACCGAGTCTGAATTTCAGCCGTCGCCACATTGTTGCAACAGTTGTCCAGCCATGTTTCCGTGAAAGTTTCTTTAGTGCCATCCGTATTTACACGCCCCCTCTAGCACAATGCGTGAAGGACACTTGGGGCCTGGGTCTACACGTTTATGGTTGTTTGGTGCATTTGTTGTTCAATGAATAGTAATACCGATGCTCAACCATGCAGAATTAGAACTTCGAACCACGTATAGGCCTAACAGTTTTATTGCTCACATAACTGCAGGTTGTTGACCCTCTAGCGCTAAACTCATTGCCATGTAAAAGGTACAATTATCAGACCGGGAAGCATTACACTGGTATTTTTTTTCTAAGGTTCAAGCCCGGAGGGATTTAAGGGGGCTCCGTTTATATAACCGTGACGGGAGTGACATAAAAATGGCTTTTCTAAAAAATCTCGGAGGGCAATTTTATTGAGCGTTCATGTTTTCATTAGTAAAGCCATTAATTTCAGGCAGCATTAATTTGACAAAGAGTAGTGTTTAAGTGTGAAGCATTTTATTCAGTTAAATTTCTTTCAGTGATGGTAAACTGTGCAGACAAACATTTCCTCAAATGAAACAAAGTTAGATTATGTTCTCGAAAATGAGAAATTCTGGAAAAATATTGGTATATCGAGCCAAGCAATAGTCCTTTCCGCATGTCAATCAAACACTGCGCATTGACCAATAAGATCACGACCTTTGGTCAGGTGACTACGGAAGCTCAGTCACACTGTGAGAAAATGTACACAAATCAAAAGTAGGCGGGGCTTATGGTAAAAATGTGGAATGGTCCATCTAGTGTTTTTACCATCAAATTAATAACTTTTTTGTATTTCTTTTCGGATATCCAGTTATTTGTTTTCCGGACCGGCGATAAAGATGATTGGAAGCAATACGATTGGTCGTACATCACTACGGTGGCCGTGTTTGGACCTTACGACCCAGATCTCATGTGCTATGCACACTCCAAGGGAGCGAGATATGTATTTTCGGGTCAGTAATGAAATTGTAACATTAGTTTCAACACAGCATTAAGCAAGAGAAGATGGTTTTTTGAACTTTCGAATTCGATTTCGAAATCGTACATAAATGAAAAGGTTACATTAAACGAGCGCCAGGCCCGAAATGGTTACTTTTAAGCCTGTTTTGTTTCACATAATGTTATTTATTGTTGTTAGCAATGTGACAATTATACAGCTGTAGGCCCTACTTCAACTTATCATAGGAGGCTAAATAATATAAGGTGAATAATAACAATTTTGTGAAGTATAGTGAGCTACCATGTATATGTTCATCCCAATAGCTGATTATCCAGCAAAGCAGCTAAACAACGCCACCGCGCGGTCAGCCTGGGTCAAGCAGCAGGTGAACACTGCCCTCTCTGGGTTCTTGGACGGTATCAACATTGACTTCGAGGCTACACTAAGCGAGAGCGAGGCTCCTGACCTCGTGGCCCTGGTGAACGAGACTGCAAAGGCGTTCAAACAGGCCAACCCACACGCCCAGGTGTGCCCAATTAAATTTGAAGATGGACGAATGAGGGCGCTAATGTAGAAGAGCTAGAAGATATGAGGATGCTGTTTTTATAATTAGAAAATCTAAACGTCCATTCATAACGAATCTTTCAAATATTTTCATTAAAATGATTAAATATAATGTACAGGCTTTTGAAATAATTTAATTTATGGACTTACTTGTTTTCCTATTAGATATCTTTTGACACCCCGTACGCACCCGGATGTACCTGGGGCCGTTGCTATGACTACAAGAACCTGTCCGAATCCTGCGATTTCCTCGTTCTCATGAATTACGACATGAATGCCGATGCCGACATGGCAATATCAAACGACCCCTTCCAACGCATCAAAATTGGTAAAACAAAAATCAGTTAATATTATGACAGTCTTTAATAAGTGGTTTGAGAAAATTAAGAGAATCGACATTTTCTCTTCATTTTTCAGGAGTGGAATCTTTTCAAGCTGACGGCATACCAGCTAATAAACTGGTACCCGCCTTCCCTTGGTATGGCTACGACTACGAATGCACGCACGTTCTCAAGGTAAATTGTACAACAAATTTGAGCTAACTACAAACACACAGTATATAATTATTGTCTGCTTTTAAAAATATGATTAATGCACATAATGTTGTTGACTTTTATCCAGGACGACATTTGCTCTAAAATCGGTTACCAGCGGTACAATGCTCCATCACCTACGCAAGTTTGCTACAGCGGCATAACTCAAATGCTGAAGGACCTTAAAATGGTTGGAACTTTGAACTCCACTTTCGTCTCAAAGTTCTACGATTACACGGTAAGAGAGTGTAATAATGGGTGCGTTCGATTAGCTTACACGTGTAAGTTTCCCAAACACGAGAGCGTTCGTTTAGCCATCACGTGATTCTCGTGTCTGCTCCGGTGTCATACACCATTACCCGAGCTGGCGAGCGGGTCTCTGGTGGAAAGTCCCGGTGTAATGACGTAACGGGCTAGCCCGACTTCGCAAAAAGTAAACATGGCGGGCAGAATTCGCCGCGACGTAAGTACAAATGTACAGATTATGACGCAAATGGAAAGAAAAGTTTATTTATCAGACAAAATAAATTGGAAACTAGGATGTGCAAGTTGTATGGTCCGTTTATTTTCAGGGACGGAACCCGACGGTTGGCTGCTATAGCTAGGCCAATGTCGTACCGAAAGCAGTCGAAAATCGCGGTACGGCACTAGCCATGGGCCGGTCATGGCCGGATGGCTGCCGTAACAATAGCATGCCATATGCGAATACACCGCAGCGTTTGATTAGCCTCATTGCGTGGCTTTCCCTGGGTGTAACCCCGCGTATACACGTGTAAGCTAATCGAACGCACCCAGTGTTTCTTGATTTTTTGTTTTATAGTTTACCAACTAAGGCGAATTTCATGGAACGCACCATACATGGCACGAACAAATTAGATTTAACTTAAATTGACATGTATGAAGAAGCCTGTTCTACCCAAGTTACCAAGAACCATTTGCATGTAAATCTAATTTTTGACACTGGGTACACAATGTCTTTTTTGTTTTCAAATACCGAGCGCCATTTTGAATGAGGGCCATTCTATAGTTTATCTCCAAAGTGGTTTGAAAGACGCCTTGCTCAAAATGACGCATGTAAACCTAGCAGCATTTTCAGAGGGATGTAGCTATAAAATACAACGCAGATTTTTAAGCAATGACTAACAATAATAGACACTACCTAAAATCAATATAATATATTGATTTTAGGTAGTGTCAATAGTCATTGCTTCAAAATCTGCGAGGTATTTTAAAAACGTTGTTAATTGTTATACATGTATAACACCTAACAAGATCCTTGTCATTTGATTGGTGGCATTTAGTCACATGAGATTGAATCATTTGCCTCATTTCATTGACACATATTCCATTGTGTGATTTACGTCATGCATCAGGCGATTTGGTTCCATTTACCGTGCATTTTGGTTCCAGTCGTTTCGCTCCATTGCACGCCGCCTCAATATCAAGGGTACTGCGCGTTCTGACACTGTATCAATCGCAACCTTTGATACGAACTCTAACACGAAAAGTGTTTGAACAGTTCAAGTGTTCTATCAGTTATATACTGTTTTGGACTTGAACTTTGAACTTGTTGGGTGTACTACTGTTTGGATTAGAACTTTAACTGCCTGTTGGGTTTATAATGCATGCATGTTGACTGTTGTGGATGACCATTGACGGTGAGGTTACGTATTTGTTTTCATAAAATATAAAATGACAAGGATCTATTTATTAAGGAATATTTTCCTGAGGTGAAAGGTCGACTTTTCCATTCGACGAGGCGTAGCCGAGTGGAATGGGAAAAAACAGTCAATCTTTCTCCTCATGAACATATTCCTTCCATTGCACTCATAAACATCAAGTTCTTATTTATTTACTGTTTTGTTTTGCCATGACGGTCGTCCATAGTTTTGCCAACCACCGTTTGACATAAACAAGAACCATGTATAGACAATTGCAAAGAGCGCCCTCACCGAGGGCATGTCTTTGTTTATCTGTGATGCGCTTGCCAAGACACTTTGCACTTTCATCGTCATTGAATTTAAAAGTCAAAATCTTTCCTCATAGAGGGCGCTATGTGCAAGGTGGTTATTAATGGAATTGCACTTGTCTTTTTATAACACAGGATAAGACCACGGGAAAGCCCCATCAAGTATGGTACGACGACCCAGAGACCCTCACGGTGCGGTACCTGTACGCCAAGCACGCCGATCTCCGGGGTGTGGCTATGTGGCATGCCGAGTGCCTCGACTATGGGCCCGACCCGGCAACGCAGAAACTCACCAAGGCAATGTGGGACGCCATTGATGAGTTTTTTCAACTCGAAAAAGGTGGAAGAGAAAGTTGCATTGAATAACAAGATTCCATCTGTGCAATGGAACAATAATTATTTGTGAGGGGATCGTTTTTGTTTTAATTATTATTAAGTGAACCTGTCAAAATGCGTTTATGCACTGCAAAGAAAAATAATATCAAATTATAGGTTTTGCCCTTCGCCGACGTTCAAACACTGTATACTCAGTGAGAAATATGCATGATTCAAAGAGAAATATGCATGATTCTCAATGAGCGTTTACCAAGCCTCGGCATTATCGTAGTTCGGATTCGTGTTGCAACTTTGCTTTTTTTGATTTAGAACATGGACGGCGTCTTATTGATTCTGGAGGGTGCACACCGGTAAATCCATCCGCCAAGCTCATGAATAAAAGTTATACCCTCAAAATTAGAGAGTTCTGAGCGCCGTAAAATTGGGAAATTGAAGAGATATGGTAATGAACCTCTGGCCCGGACTTGGGGCTTCCAATTCTGAGCATTTTGGATGCTATTGGGCTCGAAAGTGGCGCTATTTTGCCATGTTGTGGAGGGATCGTTTTTCAAGATGGCTACTTTTCCGCTTTGGAGAAAATAAGGGTGGTCCTCTTTGGGTGAAAATATCGCGAAAAGTCAATTGTCAACCCACCAAAAAATGAAAAGAAAACGAAAGATTACATGTTGATCATCATTTTTCTGTGCAGCTTGAATACCTGTGAGAGTTCTGAGTATTTTTAAAAGAATTTTGAAGTATGGGCATTTAGCACTAGTGTCTATGGGAATTTATTTGCACTGTTGCATCCTGGAGCCAGAGTTGTGAAGCCGAAGCGATGACAATGAAGTCGAGGTTTTATATAAACTCGACATTAACTTGATTTGGTGTGGAGTCGTATTATTAATTTTTATGCAGAGAATGAAGTGTGCTGGCCAAATTATAACTTCATATAAAGGCTGAATAAGTGATTGATTGTTGATGATCTTTTACGAGAAGGTTGAAATTCTGGGCTTATGATCGGGAACGCCCACTTGTATGTTTTATGTGCTAGGCTATATACAGAGGGCGCTCTTCAACATTAATTACCGCCATGTACTTGATGCTTTTGTAAATGTTTGCTTTTTCACATAGGCTGCCTCAATTTTGATATGAAATCAATAATTTAAAAATAACTGTGTCACGTTACAAAAATAATGACTATAAATGAGAACCACACACACATAAAAGCAATTGAAATTGTGCGAATACCCACTGGCATACACCTATTATCGTACGATCATAAGATCAACTTTGATGCTACAAAGTAAATACCAATTAGAATCAACTTTGCTATGGTAATTGGACTTTTGAATTTGATTTCGCGTATCTCATGACTTGTGTAACTTTACATATTCCTCCTGGACCCCCAAATAAATTAACATAACAGTAATTCTGTCGTACAGACCCATATGTTGCTCTGTAAGATGACATTGATATAAGCGGGTATTTATTATGTATTGAAACAATGCAGCTAATATGATTTACAATTTTACTTAATAAAATAAAAATGGTTTAACAAAAACCAGGTTGAGGGCGGGACAGGTACAGAAAGGTGGCCGAGCAAAGCCAAATTATGTGGCGCTATAAATCGACAGCGTTACAAAAGCCATTTAGGTGATGACCTTGAAGGTTCCATGGGATATTTGTTTCTTAGGAACACATTTTTGCAACTTTCTACTCCTCTTAAAAAGTATGAAAACTATTTGACATCCTTTATGAAAAGTGCACTTCTTTAAACATTTAGAATTTTGTCCGTTTTTTCCGGACAACTGATGGCGCTGTTGCTGTGTGATGTCATTTCAGGAAGACACTGTTCAGTTTAGGGCTTTTCTGTTCAAATTGTGAATCCAACGTATGCTCATAGAAAACTTTTGTGAGAAAGGGTTGCTCATTGGCTTACTGCCATGTTACAATACAACGAATTACCAAAGAAAGGAAAATTTATAACAGCAAAATATCCAATAGTCTAGCAACTTTTTGTGCTGAAATAGCTGTAACATTAGGTTTCTGCCCGGTATTGACATCAAGGTTTTGCTCATGAATATGGAAAGTGTATTAGCATAAAACCAAAACAGCACTAATTTACCCTTCAGAATGGCAAAACGCAAATTTAAAATTAAGTTAAATTGGACACAAACGTGCATTTTCCAGGATAGTATTAAAATGTTACATTGCAAGGGCCCTACACAAATTCTAAACGAGCAGTGATACAAGTACTATAGCGTCACAAGACAATGTTAAAGCAAGTGGATTAACATTCCAGATAGAGCAAGAATTACGAAAAGCTTGCATATTCAATACTTGAAAATCTGGCCTACGTTTTGCATCGAGTGGAAAGCATTACACTGCGTATACCCGTTCACACATGTATTGGTCGTATATCACTGTTGTTTCGACGGTTGCAGTGCGAGGTTCAAGATTGTTAAAAGTACGGTAATCGGTGAATTGACACTAACGACTTGACCCGAGATTAGTATGCTGTACAAAACTTAACGCCAGACGTACTATTATCAATTCATTAATGTGTTTGCTTTGGGCGTCCCTTGCTGTTTTGTGGACCCTCTTCACAAAGAAAATTAATTTTCGACCCACGTTATCAGCTAGATTCACTACAAATTTGCACTTGTTGCTCGATAAACGATAAGGACAACGAAGACAACACGACCAAAACACGCCTTCAAAGCACCGGCAGCATAAAGCAGCAGTTATAAGGTCAAGTCGCACACGATCAATTCGGTGAAGTTTGGTAGCTGGGAAATTAAGATGAAGTTTGATGAGGTGTTGGAGATTTTGGGCGGGTTCGGGAGGTACCAGTGGTACGCCTTTTTCTTCCTCAACCTCGTCAACTTCTTGGGTGCTTTCACTACGCTGCAACACGCTTTCTACGCCGGCGAGAGCGATCACTGGTGCAAGACGTTCGAGCCGATCAACTGCACCGCGTTCGGCTACAAAACTGCCGAGAATTGCACGGCGGCTGTTAAGGCGGTCGCCATCCCTCCAAGTGATCGCTACCCGGACCCGGACAAATATTTCTACGAGAACTGCCTGCAGTGGGACTTGCCAGAAGACCTGAAATTCAGCCCGGATATCAATCATACCCACTACGATGCCGCCAAGGTGCCCTGCAAGAAGGGATGGGAGTTCGACCATTCACAGTTTCGGACCACCATTATCGAGGATGTAAGTACTGCCGTTTCTGAAACCCTGGTTTCGTCTCTGTTTGGGCTTCAAGCGTATGTTGCTTGAGCCGGAGCCGGATACGATCCAACGGCCCGATTTGAGAAACGCCCGTCATCTGTCAGGAAATTTTTTTTTTTTAAATGTTCACTGGTGCATATCCCAGCAAAATAATAATATTAATAATAATAATAATAATAATTACCCTGGATTGGACATTTGGGAGACATCCCCATAGACTTGTGCACACATTTTTTTCACAAACCAATGTGCCCTAACCCAATATTCCCTTGTCCTTTTTCCACGAATTTTGGTATGTTTACTAATTAGACCACGAGCAACAAATATAATCTAATTGCGACGATTAAGTTTTGCCTCTAAAGGGGGGTTGTGACATTAGGGAGACTTGAACATGTCTCCCCAATGACCGATGTCTCCCATCGTGCGAAGAAGTTACGATAACGTGTCTCCTTAATGGTACCATTACACGTATTAATTCTTATAAATCTCAATGCGCTTTACAAAAAAGTTATAATAATACATATAAAAAGCTCAAAACAAAATGTTGCTAGAATCCATTAAAACGTAACGAAGGCATTGTCCCCTAAGATGGCTGCTACGCTAAATGTCTGTTTTAATAAATGCCTTAAAGTGACATGATATTAATCTAATAAGTATAATTTTGAAAATGAATGTTTGTACTCATCTGCACTCAAATCCTTTAAACTTCCTATTGGATCAGTGGTGCGCGCGCGTGTATGACGAAGTCACTAACGAACCGGGTTTTAAACAACCTCGTGCCCCGTGGGTACGATCTTGCAGCGCCATGTTGTTTCCCATCATGCCTTGCGCGATCGTAACCCCTGGAATTGTGTAATTTAAATGTGCCAAAATACGGTACATTATAATTAGGGCTGCAGTTTATCCGTTTTACGTGCCGACGCCATCTTTAAAATGTTAAAAGTTGTGATTTTGAAGAATCAATCCTATCAGACACAACGTTTGGACGTTGTGTTAATTAGCAAAGATTTGTATTAAATGTACGTATCCCTTTCGTGCCTTTACAACCACAGATACAGGGGGGGTTTTTTAACGAAAAACGCGGCTGACATAATCCATATCGTACATGCATCGCGACTTTTGAATCATAATTTTTTGTTCGTACGTGACGTTACGTGCAAAGCTAAGCGCGCGAGCGCATTATGGGCGCGCCCGGCGTGCAATCTTCGAAATGCCCGCGCAGTACGCTGTGAATAGCCATTCAGCGTCATTTACGTCATCATCACAGCCAGGGGTTAGTGTAAGGAACGAGTACGCGCCCCTGGAGTCGAGGCTGGGTTTTAGAATCACTAAGGGCGTTGCCTGTCCTCATGAATATGTATGTATGAATATGCATGTATAGGGTCTTGCCTCCATCCAGACTACTTTGGACTTTTCGTTTGTTTCAGTGGCAGCTTGTCTGTAACGATGCGGGCGAGACTAATATCATGACGGCAGTCTTCTTTGGCGGGTTTATGGCTGGATCTTTCATCTTCGGCGTCTTCTCTGATTGGTGCGTGGGGTTGTTTTTGATGCATGTTTGCAAATGTATATTCTCTTTAAATTGCAAATTGTAGAATAAAAACTATGGTGTCCAGGAGCGGACCTGCCACTCATAATGGGAAGAGTTCATATGTTGTTTTTCCTCGCAGGTTTGGGCGTAAAAAGGCGCTGATGGTGTCGATGGTCATATGGTTTCTGGGCGCGTTGGCAACGCCCTTCACGAGCGCACCGTGGAATTACTACATCGTTCGGTTCGTAACCGGCACGGGACAACTGGGCCGTTGGGTCTCCGGCTACGTTTTATGTAAGTGCACTCATCCCCCATGTAAACAAAATCTGGTTCCCGACCCTCCACGTTAATGTGTGGCGGGAACCAGGCTGTACCACTTCCAATGCATAATATAATGTTATAAAACTTAAGTTTAGTGCCTACCAGGGCAATTTTATTTACTCACACAATAATATAAAAACTACTGTTTCAACAATTTTAAATTTTCAAAGAAAACATATATATATTTAGTCAAGAAGTATAATATAGTGTGAGTTAGAATGATCCGTACTCAAATTAAAGAAAATATGAAACAAATATGTAGCAACTATCGAAACAAGTGCAAATGGGGTACGTTATAGGCTGGTATTTTGGACATATTTGGTGAAAGTTTCATGTATATCCATTGTTACGGTACCATTTTGAAGAAAAACGCTAGCAAAGAACACAGGTTAAAACACTCTAACCACGGCTCCACGGTTCAACAAATTTATTTAAATCGCGTACTGATATAAAGCTGCGTAATAATAGTCATGGAGACTGATTCGATTGAAGTTATTGACATATATTTTAAAAAGGCAACAACAAAAATTCCGTGTGCAGACTGGAAAACGAGCAACTTCAATGAAAATGGCTTAACTCCTCACCACAGCCACTAATTTTGAAAAATTCTAAATTCCTGTGGGAAAACAAGGTAATAAGCAATCATTATGCAGCACTCAGTTTTTTTGTCAATATACTCTATTTGCAACCAAAAAATTACGAACTTAGGTTCAGATCACTCTGACTCACCCTGTATGGTTATTAAATTACAAAGGGTTGTTACGATTCCATTGTAACGGAACCGCTAATATGGCGGACGATGACTTCAATCTGAACAACCAATGAGCAGTCCAATGATCTCCATGCTGGAGACCAGTGAATAAATTGATCCTGATACCAAATGCCATCCATCTGTGAACTTTCTGTATTTAAATTGCCCTCTGGACTTGTAAAATAACCTTCAAATTGAAACATTTTGGTGGGCTTTTTACTCAATTTTGTGTTATTATTGTTCCTTCAGTGAATGAGTTCGTGGGGGCCGAATGGCGCATCGTTGCCGGGGTTCTCATCGGCGTCACCTATTCATTTGGCTACATGACGGTGGCCCTCGTTGCCATGGCAATACGAAGTTGGCGCGCGTTGGCATTCATCCCAATCATTCCACTTTTCCTTAGTCTGTTTGCGGTGATGTAAGTTATCCAGTTGATTCATGTTTTACTTCTGCCTCTTTCTCCAGATCGCTCTGGAGTTTCTGAAACTGTCAAATTATGATTTCCCTGACTTTCAAAGAACGTGAAGTGTATTTCTCAGGCAAGGTGCTCCTCCGTTTCCGACAGTGCCCGAAATTTCCGATCCCGTTTTCGTTGACACTCGGATGTTCGGAAGATAGCTCGGGAGTTTACGTGTGTCATGAATGGTTTCATGTATTGATACAAAAGTTGCTAGTTTAACTATCTCCTTCCCCACACCTGTAGACCCCTGACCGAGTCCTCTCGCTGGCTCTTGACCAAGGGTCGAGTCCGTGAGGCCGAGGAAGTCATCCGGAAGGTCGGCAGATGGAACAAGAAGGATCAGAAGCTCCCTGATGTCATCTTCGACGAGAAGGAAGTACACGATTTCAAGGTGAGGAGGTATATATGTCCCTCTGCAGAATAGTTTATCGCAATTGCCGATCACCACTCGAGAGGAAGGCCACAGCGGGTCGGTTTGGGTAGCACTAAACACTATTGGGAATGAAGACGTTTGTGACCTTTGACGAGAAGGCCGTGCACGGTTTCAAGGTGACGAGTGATGTCGTGTGTTTATGTCCCTCAGCAGTAAACTCTATCGCTATTGCCAATCAACTCTCGAGAGCAGAGAGTTTTTATTATGATGTTTGAGTGAGTCAGTGTTTGTTGCATAAACCTCTATTGGGACTGCAGATGCTTATGTCCTTTACATTTTAAGTGTAAGTTGACACTGACATTATCAATCAAAAGAAGAGTACCATTTTAGATTCAGATTTGTGTTGCCTTTTAATTTAAGGAAGTCTCTAAAGGACACGTGCCCTCATTCTATGATCTGTACCTGACCCCCAATATGTGTTTCAGGACGATCATCTTGCAGTACAACTGGTGAGTTTTGTTTACATTTCATGGGACATTTAACACGATACGAAACAATATTATTATACGAAAGCTTTTGTGCTTGGATTTATAATTTCGGTGATTTCTTTTGTGTGTGTTTCTTCAAATAACGTTCAAGCCTTAAAAGATCTCTCAGACTTCGTTCTAGAGAAAAACTCTCGATTTATCGAACTAACTGACTGACTGACTTACATTCATTCGAGAGCCTGGCAGTGCTATCGTATCATGATTACCCCGTAAAACAATTTGGGCGATTCACAATGCAGTGCGCCACCAAGAGTTTGCCACGCAAAATTCATTTTCCCTAGTGCATTGTGGGATATGGTGGACAAATTCACAGCGCGGGACGTTTAAAAATTGTTCGTTTTTCCGGTCAGTAGGTTCGTAGGCGTATGATTCGAGTATCTGTTTGCCCTTTTCTTGTCTCTTCATCAATGTGGTGATTTGTGAAAGGCGGCAGAATGCTATGCCCTAATATATAACAAATTAGCGCAAGTTGTCTACTGACATCACTGATCACTGATTAGTTAGTATAACAGATACTAACTGATCAGAATAGTAGAGATCAGTGACTGACACTCATTCAAATGGGCCATGTTTTATGAAATGGACTCTCCGTGGCAAACTCGTGGTGGCGCACTGCATTGTGAATCGCCCGAAAAAAAGGCTCTTGGGTCAGCTTGCCTTGTCTCCCCCACGCACCCACCCCCAGGATGACGAACAGCATGGTGTACTACGGTCTAGCGTTCAGCACGCAGGAATTGGGATTCGACACGTACTGGACTTTCTTCCTCTTCGGGGCTGTTGAGATTCCAGCTTTGATTTACGCCACCATCGGCGTTCGTGTCATCGGTCGCAAGATCAACATGATAGGACTTGAGCTGATCGGGGGCGTGGCCTGTCTGGCAACCATCTTCCTAGGTAAGGCGCTTGCGCAGACCGGGCTCTTTTAGTTTGGGGAAATCATGGTGGAGAGCGCCGCCAAGTGATAGTTTTTGCATCACAGAGGCAGCGTTTCAACCAGAGGGCGCTGTTTCTTTGACATCATATTCAGTTCAGATATTCAATTTACTAATTTGGTAGTTGTTTGTAAAACAGAATGGACTTAAAATGAAATTTCCTCAACTGTTTTATGAGTAACGTTGGCTCGTTGACGGTGCTGACATAATATATAGACCAAATTCCGGGCACGTTGTCACTGTGGCCCCCTTCAATGGCGAAAGCATTGTGTTAGCTATTGTTCAGATGATCTGTCATGGGGCAGTTGCTTTGTACAATAGCTAGCGCAATGCTTGCGCCATTAAGGGGGTTTCTATGAGTGTACAGTGACCACGTGACCAATTTGTTTTTAAATGTATTTATTATTATACGGTGATTGGCCGGGCAAGCCCACAAAAGTCTTTCGACTTTTTCTTCCAGTGACGTGGAAGGAAGTTACAGTTTTAGTGGTGGGAGGAAAAAATTCTAGGGAAATCTCACGAAATCGGGTAGGGACTGAAAACCCAATCCGTATATTGGCCCAGGCGGGAATCGAACCCGGGTCACAGCGGTGGAAGGCGACGAAAGCAACGCTATTCCAACCTGATTCGTCTATACCATTTTTATCAACAAACAAGCATAGGCGTGATTATTAAACGACATTAAAACAAAACAAAATAAAAACCTCAAAAATTGGCAACGGCAAAAAAGTAAGGACGACTTATTCGCACGACGTATGGTTTTTTGGGGGGCATTTTTACTATACCTTGTTGGTGAGCTAACTCGGTTGACAAAAACAAAGGCCTAAAGTTTTTAAAAAACTTAATTGGGTGACCAATTTTTTTCAAAACTTTTAGTCGTCTGTAGTGAATTTCAAATGCATGTTTTAGTTTATTGCGGGATAATTCTCATTTACTCGATACGAAAATGTTGAACTTTAATTCAATTTGGCTGATAAAAATTATGAAACTTTGTACTAAGGACCCACTTAAAACGGGCTTAACACCCACAAAAAACCAATGTTCATTGACAAACCCAATCCACCTTAAATATCAGAAATTCGGTTGACTGAACTTGAGACACAAATTAAAGTCCGAGATGTATTTGTGTATGACTTGATTATTGATAAGGAGCATTTAACGTATCTCCCGCCCTGCTATTGTTTGCAATATGACATGTCAAAGGTCACCTTAATAGGAGCAACAATATGTAAATACTGTAGTATACAGGGTGTCTATAAAATAAAGAATCCTCACATCCCCCTCTTTTCACATCTTTTAAACAATATTTATTGCTAATATCGATACCAGCAGCGTATCCAGCTTTTGATGTCAGGGGGCACAACCGCACATCCGCGCCGAAATGTAGACATGTTTTTTTGGTTTTTTTCTCCGGACACTTGGCCTCCGTAAAATCAAAAAGCTGGGGGCGGTACCAATCTTCCAAAGCTGACCATTATTATGCATACTACATAATGGAGTCCACATTTTCTTTGGTGGGATTGATGTCAGAAGAACTCTATAAACATTTATTGAAATTATTGCTGACCCACAAAGTGCCCCCCCCCCCCCCCCCCCCCCCCCCGCTGGATACGCCACTGGTCGATTCCCATGTAGAGATGTAGAGAGTATATTTCATTAGCTTTTCAACTTGCTGTAGGAGGATGGGGAAAACAATTGACAGGTGTATTTGGTCAGGACGTGTGTTTTGTTTCTCTCATGACAACAGAAGACCCAATCGCCCGAACTGTGGTAGCTATGATCGGCAAGTTCTGCATCACGGCCTCGTTCAACATCATCTACCTGTGGACCAGCGAAATGTACCCGACGCCGGTCCGGTAAGCCAGGCTTGTGCACACGGCCCACATCTCGACGATTTGTTGGTGTCATATGAAAATCTGACTCTTTTTCCCTTTTATTGGTTAAACCCTCTCACGTGACCGGTCCCTCTCCTAATTATCTATGCATGAGCATGCGCAATACCAGCAATGAGTCCGTATTTCATAAAACCTAAATGCATGCTACGCCTGTCATGTTTCTACGTGGCTTGAGGATTACTTGAACCCTAACCAGGTCAAGTGTCGTGTTTTTTTTTTACTTACCAGCTCATAGACCTAATTATCGGTAAATTGAAGAGATTTTTGGGGTTGCCTAAACAGGGTTCCCCCCCCCCCCCCGGCCCAAGGAACGGCATACTTCCACTGTCTTGAGAATCAAACCACCCGTACCAATGGATGGAGAATCTTTCTAGAATAAATATGATACCAAGATCTCCCGATTCGGTCCAGTATAGATTTTGCTGCAGAGCCTTTAGCATGCAACTGATCATGCGGGTACTATATAACAACTAATACCTCTACCAAATGATTTAGTTATTCATCGGGACAAAATGACTTCTGACTTTGTTTCACAAAATAGGCTCTAGAATAAAAACTACTGGACCGAATCGGGAAATCTTGGTAACATTTTTCTTCTAACAGAATTCCCAATGCATTTGGTATATGTTGTTTTGAGTCTCAGTGGTAATTTGGGTAAATTAAATTTAATCAGCGTTGGGTAAAATGACAAATTTTAACCAACTGTTGTTTAGCAAATGAACAGCCCAACTGTTCGTTCAAAAAAATACCCAACGTTGGGCAAAATGTGCCAAACGTTGGGCTAAACGTCGGGAAGAATTGGAAGATTTTACACAATGTTGGTTAAAATTTTAACCACCTTTTTTTAACCAACCAAATTTTAACCAGCGTGTTGAAAAGAAGAGAAGAAAAAATATGGACGAGGCGATGGCTAATTTACATGAGCCAATCGGAATGTTTGAATAATATGAAACAATGGCGGTAATTGCTCCGTCTGTTCACCGTTTTTTAAAAGGTCCGCTACGGTTGGTCTGTGCTCCGTGACTGCGCGTGTGGGCAGCATCGTGGCCCCGTTCATTTTTAACCTGGCCAAGCTGGACAACGTCACCAACGACTTGCATCTGATTGTCTTCGGCGCGGCTGCGGTGGTAGCCGGCGTGCTTCTCATCCCACTACCAGAAACCAAAGGCAGGGATCTGCCGGATACCATGCGAGAAGGGGAGGAGTTTGGCAAGTAAGTGACGTCACCACCATCTGATTGGCTTATTCCTAGATGTCAGTCAATATCCTATATCGTTTAATTAGCCACATGAAGGAAGTATGGAGTATACCATGTACGTGACTAATGCAGGCCTAGTTTGTTTTAATCGTGAATTATCTGCTGATTATATTCTGACGATTAATGTTTGGGTGTTATTTCAGATTGAACTTCATGAAGAGATGGCGTTGGGGCCGCGATCGTTACGAAGACACCGAAGCCTTAAACGTAGATTTAAATATGGATGTGTACGGACGCGAAGTGCTCAACCCAGCCTACGTGCCGGATAAGGATGACTACGCGTACACCGCCAGGTCACCGCCGCCTTACGAGGCCGTGAACGAGAAGGGTAGCCAGTTTCCGGAGAAACCCAGACAGAAGCGAGAGAAGAAGGATCAGGTCGTGGGGGAGAACGGTCCCCAGCCCGGGGTGGAGGTGCTGGTTGGCACCGCTGCCGTTCAAGGGTCGTTACCGGAAAAATTGGGGGAAAGTGAGAGCTTTCCACAGGTGGAGGAAAAAGGGATCGCAGATGGGGTGGTGCCCGGGAGTGAGGCCTCGCAGGGTGGGGGTGACACACCCAGTGGGGAAGGGGGTGAAACGGGGGACGGGAATGATCGTAGTGGTCTGTTGGCCGGTGGGAGTGGCGATAGAGCGAGTGCAAGTAGTGATGATGATGATGGTGATAAGGCTAGTGATGGTGGTGAGAAAGCAAGTGATCACGGTGGTAGTGATACTAAGGGTGGTGAAAGTGGTGAAAGTAATGAGATTGGTGATGATGTTGAAAGAGGAGATGGTGATAGTAGTACTGGTAGTAATAAGGTAACTGATGGTGGTGATAAGGCTGTTGATAGTGATGAAAAGGGGGGTGATAGTGATGTTGGCGCTTCCGGTGGTGATGGTGATAAGGCTAGCGATGGTGGTGATAAAACTAGTGATGGTGGTGATAAAACTAGTGTCGGTGATGATAAACATGTTGACGGTGGTGATAGGGCTGATTCCAGTGATTATGATGGTGATAAATCTAGTGGTGGTGATAAAGCAAGAGTTGAAGCGTCTGGTATTGATAATGGTGATAAAAGTGGTGAGAGTGATGATAAGGGCGAATCAAGTGGTGAGAGAGATACCAGTGATCACAATGCTGATGATGCTGATGGAGATAATAGTGATGGGCGCTCCGACAGTGATGACAAAGACGACGAAGGTGGTGATAAAGCTAGTAGCCACAGTGGTGAAGGGGGTCATGATGGTGATGGCGACAGGGCTAGTGGCTCTGGTGCGGAAAGTCACTCTGGAAGCGACACTAGTACAAGTGTGCGGGAGTACGATATGGCGGATATTGATATTGATAATGATGATATGTAAACTCACGGTTTTTTGCATTTCAATTTATACAAGCACAATTTTACCCCACTTTAGAACTAAGACACAAATCTTACATAACTTTTAAGTTTCGAATATTTAAGGAAAAAGGAAGAATCTGTTGCTGTTTCATAAATATTTAAATGATAGCATTATTGGCATGTATTATGCAGTATTATTTCTTGAAAACAGTTGCTTGAAACTTTTGTCGCTTTCGGCCACTTGGTTTAATATTTTGGTAACTAGAGTTTGTGATATTAAAATCGTTTGTTGAAGTTTTGAGTGCGCCGTGAAAAGTGGTATAGGCCTGGTGATGTTGAGGGGGTGATTTCGGAAAGTGGTATGGGCGTCGCCAGGATTTTGTTCTAAAGGAGGGGGGAGGGGCACAGCGCGCATCAGAAGTGTAGGGAGAAATCACCGGCCGTGGAAAAATCGAAAGGGGATGCTAAAAAAAGTCCATGTTGTTAAAATTACAATAATGGTCACGTGATTCGTCCCTCATCTTCTATTTTCATTTTCTGTTTCTCTTTTTTTTCCTCTTCTTAAAATAAAATAGCCAGCGGAATGTATTTTTAATTGACTTTGTATAAGATTGTAGATAATAATCAAAGAAGCAGTTTCATTGTTAAAAGCGACCGTCCTATATTGTATGTAGAACTTTTATGAGATAGTTACTATTAAACTCTGTTTTAGAAAGACATTCAAGAAATATCTGAACAGTGCTCTCTAAATGTAAAAAAACAACCACTCGAAGTTGTCCGCCATGTTGAAATGGCTCTTGAATGGAAGTAAATGAGTAAATTATTTGAATTTAATTTACTGTTTTAGAGTGGTTTTTTTTTTTACTATATGAGCCATCTAGAGAAAAACACTCAAAAAGATGCATCTCATTGGAATTTAATTTACTGTTTTAGAGTGTGTGTTTTTTACTATATGAGCCATCGAATGAAAAACACTCAAAAAGATTCATATCATTCACACTAAGAGAATTTAAAAAAAAAACACACACACACACACACTCGAAAAGAGTTGTCCAAATATAATAGTATTTTTTTTCTTCACTCTCTTACACTTATAGAGTACTTACTGCCGGAAGAGGCTTATTATTGTGTTCAGGTGTGTTCATCATTTCGTAATGAAAGTTGCATAAGTCTAGGTTGGGTAATGAGACATTTATTTCGTCATACGTTATACCTTTGGTAGACACCTAACATTTGTAGATATTTCCATATTTCTCTAATGTCACAACTCGTATTCAGTATTCAGAGGCAAAATGCTATCGTAGCAAATAGGCTACATCGATTGATCGTGGTCCAAAATATGAATAAATCAAAATGCGTGGGAAAGGATAAGAAACTGTGTGCGCAACCATATGGGAATGTCTCCCGAAAGTAAATCCTGAATATGTCAATCATGACCTTTCCGATTAATAAAATGTACTGGTGAGATTCACCTCGACTTCGTCTTGTTCTTGGTTTCTAAATGATTTTGGGAGGCACAAGCCGATACTGGAGACGAATCCGAGGCTTGGGAAATGGCCTAGTCCCTCGTGCATGCGACGAGTACCGAAGTGAACCAGAATACGCGGCCTCACTTCGATACTTAATTCACTCAACGCGAACGCGCTGGAAGCACGACCTTCGATTGGATGAATTTGGCTACGTGATTGCAAGCGCGTGACGCCCTACTGTGTGCGACTCTCGGCGGATTTTGTCCATTTTAGTTTGCCTGTTGGGTGCAGGTGCCGCATTGCATCGCTGTCCAGCCGTACAGCAACATGGACAGAAATCGTGCCTTCGCGCTGGTTGTCTTCTGTTCGACTCTGCCTGTCTTTGCTCTGGCCGACCAATCCAGTAAGTTCTCTTTTGCCATTTTGTTGCCGTAGCTAATGTGAACTCATTTCTGGCCTGTTTCCTTAAAAGCTTCTTGACATAAAGCTTGAAAAAGAATCGCCATATTTCAACACAACGCTGAGCAATGTTAAAATGTTTCTATAAATTGCAATATTTTTGCCATTAATTTCTGTGAAAATGACCCTTTATGGTAGGTATTAAAATCTTCCCGTACCAAACATGGTATGAAATAGTTCTCCAACATAATATTGATCACATACTCTTGAATTAGATGTAAGTCCACGTAGGTGGACGATTAAACTCGGTAGAATTTTGGACTAAAGTTGAAATTGAGTTACATGAATCACAAATCTCATGCCGTATTTGCTGCGATTTTAAGCAAAACGCATTTTACCATTTTATCTTTTGGAAGACCAAGAATAATTTTAGTCAAGTTTGCTTACCAATTTCGGGGCATATCTGCAACTAAGCAGTTTTGTAACGGTTCTTGGAACAATTCTTTTACCCTTCGACAATTCAGTTGTTCTCCAAAATGTAAAAAAAATGCGCATGTTGACACCATTGCTGTTTTTATTACTCAGTTTGTAATGAGCAGCGGTGCATTTTCATACATTTAATAAACCTTCATTTTTCCGTACCACGAGATTACCGTCCCTATAATGTTCTATCATGGCCATTAGGCCTATGCGGCCAATTAGGCTGTGTCGTTTGCCTGACAGTAATGGCAGGCACTGTCTGACACCACATTGATTGATTGTGCCGCAGTCTACAGCTTGTGTTTTCCGTCTGTGATATTATTTTATCTGTCCATTTTTTCACCCTCCAATACATCAGAAATAAAAAAATTAAACAATGTTCCCCAAAATTTTGGGCCGCAGAAGAAAAAGCTTTTTTTGGGGGGGGGGGGGGGCGGGGGGACTATTTTTACGTTGGTGGCGCCACCTACACCCCTATTATGCTACTCGAAAATAGGCCACAAACATATCACCAAGGTCAATTCGTAGGACCAAAAAAATGACAACCTCTTGGTGGGGGGGGGGGGGGGGGGGCTCAACCCCCGAGGGCCCCCCACCCTTGGGTGAGCAACTGATTTTCGGGTAATCTTTTTCCTAAACGGCAACAGTTTTGCGTAACTCCCGCTTAGTTCAAACCTCGATCCGTCACTAGCGCTGCGTTGGAAATTGAGATTGACACGCACAAAATGAACCGTGTGGCCATCCAATTGGCCTGATATAAACAGCAAACCTCCAGACCAGCGCCGTGTTTTCTCTAGCCCCCCCCCCCCCCCCCCCCCCCCCCCCCCCCCCCCCGTTGGATCAGCAGCTGATTTGGGGGTGATCTTTTTTCCTAAACGGCAACAATTTTGCGTAACTCCCGCTTAGTTCAAACCTCGATCCGTCATTAGCGCTGCGTTGGAAATTGAGATTGACACGCACAAAATGAACCGTGTGGCCATCCAATTGGCCTGATATAAACAGCAAACCTCCAGACCAGCGCCGTGTTTCCCCCCCCCCCCCCCCCCCCCCCCCCCCCGTTGGGTCAGCAGCTGATTTGGGGGTGATCTTTTTTCCTAAACGGCAACAATTTTGCGTAACTCCCACTTAGTTCAAACCTCGATCTGTCACTAGCGCTGCGTTTGAAAAGAAGATTGACACGCACAAAATGAACCGTGTGTCCATCCAATTGGCCTGATGTAAACAGCAAACCTCCGGACCAGCGCCGTGTTTTCTCTGGGCTGTTTGCACGTCATCAGGCATCAATTTCAATGCAAAAAGCTCGTATGAAACTAATTAGCTTTCAGCAAGCCTTTACCATTAGGCCTGATTTATTAAAGGCAAAGTCGTCAGCTTGCCAATTTGATGCCGACATTGTCCTCATATTCTCTTAATTTAAAGGCCTCTAAAAATGGTTTTAATATCATGGTGGTGGCACATCATGTTGTCTAAAAAAAATGCTTTTACTTAGCTTACTTATGAAAATGAAATAAATGCTCTGTTCCTAAGTATCGCTATTAGTGTCTTTAAAACATAATAGCTAAAAATGTTTTCATTAATAAAGGCATAAGCATTTGCATTTTATCCCAAGAGCATTACACCTACCGACTTAAAATTCAAAAGCTTTCTTGGATTAATGATTGTACTGGCACTAAGCACCCCGTGAAATGATTTAGTCTGGCTTGCTGTCAGTTAGAAGACACAAAATGTAGGTGATTTCCATCGATCAGTTAGTTGACTGATCAATGGAAACAACAAGTGCCATAGAGTAGACGAAATCGTGTTTTGTGATCAAACGGCTGTGCATGGTCTTTCACTGTTTTCTCGAAAAGTGTCATGTCCATTGAGCTGAAACTTTATGTTAGGTTTTGAAGATTCTTCTTTGGATCTTGAGGGGTGCATACCTATGTTCCCCAATACCTATGTTCTCCCAGATGACTTCCCCTACCCTAACCCTAACCCTAAGGATTTTGGGGAGCATAGGTATCGGGTAGAACCCGATTTTGAGTTGTGCTATGTATTATTAGAAACGAACAAAAGCACGAAGAACATGTTTTTAAAAGAAGCTATAAAACGGCCCTCATAGAAGTGGGGATTACAGTTTATTTCTTATCCTTTACAAAAAGCTGACACCTTTTCCAAACTTGCATAAGCAAAAAGAGGCAAGGCCAATGCGGAGTTTGAAAGATAAATTGGTTCCGATTGAAGCATCAAGTCAGGCACACTTTGGGACAGCGTAGATCTATCTGTCTCATTTATATTATCAATATAGTGCTTGTATCCTTTTAATTGACCGCTTTCACCGACCATCGTTTTGTTTATTCAAGTCATGCCAGGTCAACTTTGATTAGTGTCCGGTTAATTAAAGCAGGACTTTCCCTCTCGAGAGAGGAGGTCCTTTCCAAGCCACTTGCAATCAGATCTGGATGGGAATAAAGATTGACTAAAAGGCGTTTGTGTTTTTCATTAAAATCGCGAGTGCCTTGTCCGTTTCAACTGAACCGAGTTGAAGCATTGCGCATGACGTCACGTGTTAAGTGGTTCCCGACCCATACCTCGGAACGGTGGTTGAGGGACCGTGAACCAGTTGGGAATTGAGTGGTTGATGTTTGGACGGCCTAACTCGTACTCCAGAGTGTACGTGTTGCGCATAGTGAATATGGATTAATGTCTAAATGCCGCCCCAACCATTGGCGCCATAAACATTTTCCCTTTTTTTATTAGCTTGATGTTTAGAGGCACCTTTGCGCTTATTTGCGGTATTTTTTATTACATTTTGTTATTCAAACGAATTTTTAGCTTGTATACTATATTTTATATATATATATATATATATATATATATATATATATATATATATATACATGTATATATTTATGTATGTTTGGGCGTCTACACCTTTAAAAAAATGAAATTTCATTTTTGATGCATTTGCGCGCGGAAAAGGACCCACCCTGCCATCCAAACTGGTTCGCAATACCTATGTTATCGATTTTAATATAGCGAACCAGTCTAGCCTGCGAGAACTTAATTAATGTCGAAATTCCTAATACAATTTAATTACATTGAAAATGTGTGCGATGGCCGTTTTGTGCGACTGTTGCGAATGTCGTTCTATTTGCTTTTTAATTCAAATACATTTTTTTGGTATATTTTGCAGCGACGATGATCCGACCGTCCCCAAGAGTAGACGCGGTTCCAGTCTGCACCCTCGGCCACCTGTGTCAGGTCAAAGGCAACTCCAACACTGATCAAGGTGGCAGCGATTGCGTCCGCTGGTGTTACTGCGATGACGCCTGCGGCTTCTTCGGCGACTGTTGTTACGACTACGAAGATGGTTCGTCACAGCTCCCGGGCCCGCGCAGGCGCAGTGCGTCCAAAATGGCGAAGTTAACGCCTGATCCTGGTGACTGCATGAGCAGTTCTGATGGTGGTAGTCTTGACGGTGGTGATGGCCAACTAAGGCGGGATTGTAATGTGAGTGATGATGGTTATGATGGTGAAAGTGGTGTTGATAGTGAGTTTGACGGCCTGGCCGAATACTTGACGACCACGGGCACTCCTAGAAGCCACTTTCCATGCACCTATGTGGGTCAGCCCGTCTCAGAACCACCATATCGGTACGGATTTTGGTTGAACAGTTTCTGTCCTGCAAATGCTTCTGTGAACAGCCGTCGACTCTGTGAGGATCCACCAGGTGATGACGTCATTCTGAAGACCCCCGTCAGCGGAGCTCGAGGAGTGGCTTACAAAAACGTGTATTGTGCTATTTGCAACGGTGAAGACCTTAGTAGGCTGGATGCATGGGCTGTGGATGTGTACTGCAACTCGCTAAACCAGTCAGCCGCCATTTTGGACGCACCGCGTCAGCGCGGAGCCAACTACACGTTTGACTTTCAGGACCTGGATGCGGCTTGCCGGTTAGTCTTTTCCTCTCGCAAGGGTGTCGGAGTGAGGTACTGCTTCCCGGATGTCGTGGCAGACTGCGGCTCACACGACGGGAGTACGGGTCTCTGCGAAGCGTGCGACTCGTACGCGGCCGTCGCAATCGAGCCGGAGAGGTTCCCACCCGGACCGCGTCGCGTGTTCAGGAATCCGCACTGCGCATTGAGCCACGGAGTCCGCATTACGTCAGGCGCGATTACCAACTCATGTGCATTAGTGTGCGGCTCTGGCTCATTCGTCACCCCAATGATTCCATCTTTATCGATTCTCATCAATTTCGGAACCGGTACGGCCCAAGTAGACGATCTGGTCCTTCCCTCTCGCTGTCCAGCCGATTTCGTCTTCGATCCGTTTACGGATCGCTGCCGAATTCTGTCATGTGCTGACGGGTACCGACTTGAGGGCGGACAGTGCATCGCACAGGAACCTCCCGACACCGAAGAGGAATCAAATGTTACTGCAACTGTGGAATTCCTGGTAGAAGTGAACATCGACGGCACAGTTAACTGCAGCAGTGCTGGCGAGGTTGGCTTATGTATGGCCAAGCCACTTCTTCAAATTCTCGATGGACTCTCGGTACAACGTTTCACTTTAGGAGGAATAGTGCCGAAATGCCGGCTTAGTGACTCCAACACCACCTCTTTCGAAATGACAATGA
This sequence comes from Patiria miniata, assembly GCF_015706575.1. Classification (NCBI taxonomy): domain Eukaryota; kingdom Metazoa; phylum Echinodermata; class Asteroidea; order Valvatida; family Asterinidae; genus Patiria; species Patiria miniata. The sequence goes on from NW_024037061.1 coordinate 3,697,725, forward strand.
CCAGAGAAAATGCTCAACTGGACATAAACATCCTCGAAAAGGAACTTGATATTGTTCTTCTGAACGGTTCCCGAGGTGGCTTTGGAGAGTGTCTTTCGTTCAACAACGACACCAATTTGAGATCGATCGTATTCGTCAGATGTCACTCGGCCACATGTGGTATCAGAGAAACTGCAAAATGTGGGAATGTCGTAGGAAATATTACTGAAATTTTTCCGCTACAGTCAAATGTTTCGGATGGGTTTGTACGGGTTGATAACACTTGGTACTCAGCGGAACAGACTGTGTATAGTGTGATCTACGGCTGGCAACCAGGCAATGAAAGCTTCGACAAACTGGGCATGCGCGTAAGAGTTTGCGACGGTGAGGAGCTCTCGTGTGCGCATGTCGCTTTGAACGCGTCGCTCTTTCGTCCAATCGGTGGACCGGAGGGCAGCTCATTGGAATATCTCCCGACAGGATACATTCTCGCACCAGGGAACTTTTCCATTCTCCGGAACGGCAGCGTTATGGTTTGTTCTTTCTTTGACAATGGTACTGTACAAGGAACCAGAGATGACCTTGCCAAATTGCTCATAAGTCTGATCGGTTTGACCTTGTCAATGATTGCGACCGCGGTCATCTTCGTGACGTACTTGGCTTTTCGAAGCCTCCGTAACCACATGCGCTGCCCAATGCTGAACCTCACCGCTTCGTTAATACTGGCGAATCTCATGTTTTTGCTGAGTAAAATATCAACAGCGAACGACGTAGCCTGCACCGCAGTCGCATTTCTGGGACACGTGTTTTGGCTCTCGGTATCCACTTGGTCCAATATCATCGCAGTTGGGATGTACGGAGCATTTTCAGTCTCTGCAATGTCACTTCGAGACCAACGCGTCACCCGAAGAAAACTTGTGTACTTTTACCTGTACGCCTACGGTGCGCCGTGCTGCATCAGCATTCCTTGCCTCGTTCTGGAGTTGACCTACAAATCACGTGACGTCCCGCTCTTCCGTTACCGGAGTGGGGACGTGTGCTTTATCAACAGCTCTGACCAAATGCTCTATGCCTTCGTAGTGCCGTTGTTGGCATGTGTTCTGGTCAATCTGGTTCTGTTTTCTCTCACCGTTCGTGGAATTAGAATCACCAAGATGAAAGCGCAGATGGTGAAGGGTAACACGCCAGTCATGCGACAAGCAATGGAGGAACTACCGATCTATCTCAAGGTGAGCCGCTTAAAGTAAGAGTTGTAGCCTAGTCCATTCTATCACAAGTTTGGGAGTCAGGTTGGCGTCGTGGTTATACTTTCCTCGCCTGCCACCGCTATGGCCCGGGTTCAATTCCTGCCCGGACCACATGTGGATTGGGTGTTCAGTACCTGCCTGATTCCGTGGGTTTTAACCAGAATATTCTTCTGCAGGTTTTCCTCCCACCTCTAAAACTGTCATTTCTTCTCATTGTCTCCTATCTACAGGTTTCTTCAGGCTTTCGAGCTACAGTGCAATTTTTGAATATCTTGTGACTTGACTCGCGATTGAAGATCTGGTGAAGACTTAAATACAACTTTGGTGAATTCACCAAAAAAGTTTATCTACGGAATCTGAATAGATTTGAGTCACCGAACAGTCGTTGATCTTCAATCTCAAATCCAAACACGTCTCGTTTATTTCACCCTAGATTTCCAGCCTGATGGGTTTCTGTTGGCTCGTCGGTTTCCTAGCAACCGTTACCAAGTCAACGGTTCTGGAGTACATCTACCTTGTCTCAAACTCCTGCCAGGGGCTCCTCATCTTTCTCTGCTTCGCCAATGGCCGCGTGAGGGCGCTGTGGAGGGCCAAGTTGAGGGCGCTGTTCCGTGCTTGCTGCTCTGGTGGTGTTGCAGAACCCAAGCGAGAAGCTCCAGTCGTGGCTACCGTGAGCGAGCGGTGTGGCACGGGGGCTAGCGGGGACAATCACGCTGGAGATGGGTCGGCTTCCGTACGAACCGAAGAAACGGCTCTGTGATCTTCAGGGGAAATAGAAAACTAACTCAAACAACACTTTTAAGATATAAATTTACGCATTCGCTAACGTAATGGTGTCTCGAAATGCCATGTACATTGACTGTACAGTGTGTAGTAATTTGATCAAAGTTAAACCAAAATTTTTTTTAAAAAAATTCAATATAATAAAGTTAGACTCTAGTAGTGAATTACCTATGCTAATTTAGTTTCTTGCTCCATCGAGAAAAAAATATATAACTTTAAGTGGTGGAGATAAACAAAAAATAACATAAACGTGCGTTTCAAGAAGAAGGCACTTTGTCACACGCGCATGCGTTCTGCATCGCCAGCTCTCTAGCTAGCAACTCGACGATTTTCCCCCCACCAGCTTTTCACTATTATTTTTCCAAGAAAAGTGACTGGTAATAAAACGGTGGAGCCATATTACCGATTCATCCAGCTTTAATTGGCAGCATCTAGTACGTGGATTGCGTTTGCCCGTATCACTTTTTTTCTATAACATTCTTGTAAATTTGACCAGAAAAGTAAGTTTGACAAGAAAACAGTCAAACATACCACCACCGACCTTATACCTGTAATCTGCTGGGTGTAAGTCTGACTGTTTTTCTCTTCAATCCAATTTTTAGAATGTACGGGTCACTTTATTTAACAATGCTCATAAACTAGTTACAATTTGTCGTGTAAATCCGGTTAACTGTATCCTAATTAGACTTTTTCATTAATTAATGTATTTCGATGATCACTGGCGCGGCGGATTGGGGAAAGGGGCACGGGGCCATTCCCCGTCTCGAAAAAATGTAATGTTTAATAACAAACCAAAAGAGGAGGGAAGACAACTGAATCGATTACTAGGACGGCCTCGATGCTTTTAGTCATTTAGAGTTTACGCACAAAACCCTGGGCTGCCAGGGTTTTCAGTGTAAAACCACAGTGCCCAATGAGAGACGAGAGGCAAGATCATTTGCATACATGGGTCAGTCCTACAGAACGGGGAGGTGAGAATAAGTGGATTCCTTGATGGTTCTTAGAAATCCTATGTTCACTGTTGTTGTATTCACCATATCAAGCTTTTAGACAAATCATCCTTTTCAAGACTTTCCCTATATTCCTTGTTTATTATTCTCCACTTTTGATTCATAGTGTATAAATTCATAGCTCCTTAATTTGTCTTGTACAGATATACATGCATCATGTCCAATATTTGTGCAGTGTAGTATTATCCTCAATGTATCGTTCAAGCAATGTGTTGGTTGTTTCTGCTTGTTCAATAGTCAGGAGTATTTTCTGTACACTGGGACGTCTTTATGCATGGCAGGTTTTCTCCGTGATGACAAGAAACGTTTTTGGGAGTGACTGCAACATTTGTTTGTCTTAATACTTTATAGGCTTTGTTAACCTGTACTCAACAATAATTGAGAAAACTTTCATACCATTACGACAAGTGTTTAATGAGTTATTGTTCAAGCAATGCGTGGGCTGTTTCAGCGCGTTCAATAGTCGGGAGTATTTTCTGTACACTGGGATGTCTTTATGGCAGGTTTTCTCCGTGATCACAAAACAAAACAAGATTTTTGGATGACTACATTATTGGTTTGTCATAATACTTTATAGACTTAATGTACCTGTGCTCAACAATAATTGTTGCAGATTTCAAATCTGTATGACGGGTATTTCATGAGTTATTGTTCAAGCAATGCGTGGGCTGTTTGTGCGTGTTCAATGGAAAGGAGTATTTTCTGTACACTGGGACGTCTTTATGGCAGGTTTTCTCCGTGATGACAAAATAAGTTTTTGGGGTGACTGCAGCATTGGTTTGTCTTAATACTTTATAGACTTAATGTACCTGTGCTCAACAATAATTGTTGCAAATTTCAAATCTGTTCGACAGGTGTTTAATGAGTTATTATTCAAGCAACTGTGCGTCGGCTGTTTGTGCGTGTTCAATAGTCAGGAGTATTTTCTGTACACTGGGACGTACGTCTTTATGGCATGTTTTCTCCGCAGTGATGACAAAACATGTTTTTTTCGGATGACTTCAACATTGGTTTGTCTTAATACTTTATAGGCTTTATTTACTTGTGCTCAACAATAATTAAGCACAATTTCAAACCATTACGACAGGTGTTTTATGAGTTATTGTTCAAGCAATGCGTGGGCTGTTTGTGCGTGTTCAATGGAAAGGAGCATTTTCTGTACACTGGGACGTCTTTATGGCAGGTTTTCTCCGTGATGACAAAAACAGTTTTTTGGGTGACTACAACATTGGTTCGTCTGAATGCTTTATATGTATGATGTACCCGTGTTTGACATTAATTAAGGGAAATTTCAAATCATTACAAAATTTATTTAATGAGTTATTGTTCAAGCAATTCGTGGGCTGTTTCTGCGTGTTCAACAGTCAGAAGTATTTTCTGTACACTGGGACGTCTTTAAGGAGGTTTTCTCCGTGATGACAAGAACAGTTTTTTTGGGTGATTGCAACTTTGGTTTATCGTAATACTTTATAGACTTAATGTACCTTTGCTCAATAATGATTGTTGAAAATTTCAAACCATTATGACAGGTATTGTGTGAGTTATTGTTCAAGCAATGCGTGGGCTGTTTGTGTGTGTTCAATAGAGAGGAGTATTTTCTGTACCCTGGGACGTCTTTATGGCAGGTTTTCTCCATGGTGACAAAACAAGTTTTGGGGTGACTACAATATTGGTTTGTCTTAACGCTTTATATGTGTTATGTTCTTACGCTTGATACTAAGTAAGAGAAATTTCAAACCAGTACAACAAGTATTTCATGAGTTATCGTTCAAGCAACGTGTTGGTTGTTTCCGCTTTTTCAATAGTCAGGAATATATTTTTTACATACACTGGGACGACTTTGTGGCAGGTTTTCTCCGTTATGACAAAACATGTTGTTTTTTTCGGATGACTACAACATTGGCTTTTCTTAATACTTTATAGGTGTTGTGTTCTTACGCTTGATACTAAGGAAGAAATATTTTAAACCAGTACAACAAGTATTTCATGAGTGATTGTTCAAGCAACGTGTTGGTTGTTTCTGCTTGTTCAATAGTCGGGAGTATTTTCTGTACACTGGGACGTCTTATGGCAGGTTTTCTCCATGATGACAAGAATATATTTTGGGTGACTACAACATTGGTTTTTCATAATACTTCAAAGGGTTCATGTACCTGTGTTCAACAATAATTAAGAAAAATGTCAAACCATTACGGCAGGTATTTAATGAGTTATTGTTGAGGAACGCGTGGGCTGTTTCTGCATGTTCAATAGTCAAAGAGTATTTTCCGTACACTGTGACGTCTTTTTGGCAGGTTTTCTCCGTGATGACAAGAACAATTTTTTGGGTGACTACAACATTGGTTTTTCTTAATACTTGATAGGCTTTATGTCCCTGTGCTAGACAATGATTAAAGGAAATGTCAAACCAGTACAACAAGTATTTCATGAGTTATTGTTCAAGCAACGCGTGGGATGTTTCCGCTTGTTCAATAGTCGGGAGTATTTTCTACACACTTGGACGTCTTTATGCCAGGTTTTCTCCGTGATGACAAAACAAGTTTTTTGGGTGGCTGCAACCAAACCACAGCAAGACGATTAAAAGAAACTGCAATTCTTTTTTTTGGGGGGGGGGGAGTAAAGGATTGTGTCAATTAGTAATCTGGCGAGAAAGTAAACGTACAATGTGTTAAGTTTTAAAAATGTCGATTATGTGCTTTCCGACTCGGTCTTAGTCTTTTGAAACAAAGAATCCCACTCAAGGCGCGGTCACTTCGACTCCGTCATGACCTTGCCAGTCATTATACTTGCTCGACTGCCACAAAACGCACACGTACGTACCGGTGTGACAGGTAATTCTGTCCCCCTGGAAAATGTGTCCCCCCGGACACATTTACCGGCTCGTGACCCGGTAAATGTGTCCGGGGGGACACTTTTAGCTAAGTAGATTTGTCGCCCTCCAGGTAAAATTGTCCCCCTGCCCAGCGGTGAAAGTGTCCCCCTGGTAAATGTGTCCCCATGCAGTATATACTGAGAGCAGCAGCGTGTCGCGCGCGCCAGTAAATGCTGCAAGATATGTGGCAGTGATTATCACATGTGTACATATGCCCCCCCCCCCCCCCCAATAAAAAATTCCTGGCTATGCCACTGAATACACGTTATATTAAAATGAATTTTCGTACACTCATTTGTCACGATGTTTGACATCAAAAGATTTCATTTCATAATAAAAACGTCAAATTATCAAGCTATTATGACCGTAACAATACAGGATTTTAATTGCAACAAATACAATCCTAATGTAAGTCAACATGGGTTTTTAACGTTTAAAACACTAGATTCTTACGATCATATTGTATTTATAGCTCCACGGTTTCTCACGCCATTCAAACTACTTATGCTACACATCGTGAAAACTAATTGCACGAAATTTCAATTTAATCCATTTTGTATTTCTTGAGTAGTTCATCGGAAACGAGGTTGTTCTTTTTCTTCAATTGTGCAGCATCCGTGTTGATGCGTTGCCGAGACCACTATTTATGTGACGCGCCCTCTATTAAAGTGGTCTCGATCTCCACCACCAAACCCGATTTCGGGCCAACAACTCAAGAAATACACGTTACATTAAAATGAATTTTCGTACACTCATTTGTCATGATGTTTGGCATCATAAGATTTCATTTCATAATAAAAACGTCAAATTATCAAGCTATTATGACCGTAACAATACAGGATTTTAATTGCAACAAATACAATCCTAATGTAAGTCAACATGGATTTTTAACGTTTAAAACACTAGATTGTTACGATCATATTGTATTTATAGCTCCACGGTTTCTCACGCCATTCAAACTACTTATGCTACACATCGTGAAAACTAATTGCACGAAATTTCAATTTAATCCATTTTGTATTTCTTGAGTAGTTCATCGGAAACGAGGATGTTCTTTTTCTTCACTTGTGCAGCATCCGTGTTGATGCGTTGTTGAGACCACTATTTATGTGGCGCGCCCTCTATTGAACAAAACTTAAAATATTCTACGGCGTGCGGATGTATGTCTTTGCGGTGTGGCAGGTAATTCTGTCCCCCCCCCCCCCCCCGGTAAATGTGGTCCCCCCCCCCCCCCCGGACAAATTACCGGTTTGTGACCCGGTAAATCTGTCCGGGGGACACATTTACCTAGGTAGATCTGTCCCCCTCCCTGGTAAATATGTCCCCCTGCCCAACGTTGAAAGTGTCCCCCTGTAAAATGTGTCCCCATGCAAGTATCACCCACGCGATGATACTAGTCGTGTTCGTGAGCGCGCATCGCCGCAAGTACATGCTGCAAGATGTGTGGCAGCGTTTATCGCGTATGTGTACATAATGTGTATCCCGCTACACAAAGGAAATTCATCCAATAGGAAATTTTGTTACGCGCTACGATGGGAACGCAGACTAATCCAAGTAGGCGTTATATCAATGAGGCGTCCACCGTACCCCGATTCGATCAAAACATTATGTTCACATTTCACATCTAAGAAAGAGACCAAAAAGTTAATTTTTTTCATCTTCATGAAGGGCAGACTAAAGAGTAAAAAATGTATACCTTGAAGAGTGAATTCATGAAAACAATATAGAGAACTGGCCTTCTGCGTTGCAAAACTAGGGGGACAAAAAAACCTGGAGGGGACAGAATTACCTGAAGGGGGACAGAATTAACGGGCCGGCGAGGACACTTTTACCTAGGTAATTCTGTCCCCCCGGACACTTTTAACGGGGGACAGAATTACCGTCCACACCGGCGAGGTGTGGCCATGGAAGGCCATCACGTAGCTGCATCACGTAGCTGGTCATGGTCAGTGGTCACAGCCGCTGTTTGTGCACAAACCAATGGCCTCATAGAAATGAATACAAACTTAAAATGACCGAAATTATCGAGGCCGCCCGTTATGTCAAGTCATCCCCAAAACGGGAGAAAGTGCCCCGCCCTTTTTCCAACCCCCCCCCCCCCCCCCCCCCCCCCCTCTCCGTCCCGTCCGCTCCGGGTACGGTGGCGATGATGATCGCATGGCGACCGGTTCTTTAAACCGATTCTTTCATTATAAGAAAATCCACTTCAAGAAAATAAAATTATGTTTGAAAGTGATTAATACATGTACGTATCAGGAGGAGATCATTTCATTAAAATTATTATCCAAGTTAATTGGCTGTTCAGTTGAACTGGCGAATTATTTTAATCACCCGACTATCACAACGTCAAGAGAGGGCGCTATAGCAATCTATTGGTCTCGTTTCTGAGAGCTGACAAGTACCCAGACTCAAGTAGGTACCTTCCACGCGCGCTTGGTCACCGGGAGCCCGACGCAATCCACTCAATTACGTCTTTGCGTTGCCAATGGTGCTTGGCCAAAACACACGTACGATATGCAATGCGTACAATGCAACGTTTATTTGCACAACGAGAAATGTATTGATTTGTTGTGTGGAAGCGGATCCTCTTTTCTTTTCAGGACTGAAAGTCATTGTGAAGCTATTAATACGCGGTCAGACGATTGGCATGTCTCTAGACTGAACAACTGTGCATTTCAGGATGTAGTGAAACAATCTTCAGTTGCCTTTTTCGGAATGATGTTCGTGGAGAAGTCTGACATGTCTGAACTTCTGAAGTGAAGTAGAATCGAAATTGGAATTTGGATTTGGAATTAAAACAATTAAAATCAGTTGTGAGTCACGCAAATCCTGAACTGTGAGGTATGTTTTTCTTGTTAAATCATTGAGTAAATTAACTCGCGGAAGTACAAAAGACCTATGTTCACAAATTGTTTCATTTTATGATATTTTTGCAGCCACATTTTTACATTGATCATGAACTAAACAAACATGACAAAACAAAAGTAAGTAGGCAACAAATTTCGCAGTGGCTATTGTTACGGCAGCCGTAACGCATTTCCCATTTTCTATCGTTACGCCCCCCCTCCCCCCCCCCCCCCCGGTAGTACTGCAACTTTTATAAAAACATGAGAAGAAAATATAAATTAGAAGGAAAAAAGTGAATTTGAACGTTATGAAATTCGGACTTTATTTCCCTTTAAAAAAAATCCTCCAAAGCCTCAGGTTAGAAAAGGAAAAAAATTCGAGTGCAAAACTGAGATGTGAACCCGCAACCTCGCGGTGCAAAATCCTACCCTGTATCGACCGAGCTGTCGCACTGCGTATCAAAAAAGTATCGTAGAGGGCGCTAAACAACGAATGCCGTAACGATAGCCACTTCGAACAAATTTTGGTGCTATGTACAACGCGATAACCCCTCAAAATTTAACTCAAATTAGTTTCCACTCTCTTTGTTAATCTCCCTGGCGGAGCATTCAGGAATTTCTACCAAGTAACAAGTACCACATAAATTAACTTCTTGGAAATTCCAAAACTTTAGTAGGCCTGCTAAGCTAGAGTGCTTGATTTGTATTACCATTTGAACTTGAAAAGCGTTTCAAATGTATGACTTCCATATAACAAGCTAATTTTTAAAATATTGAGAAAAAAATGGGGGGGGGGGATTAACACTAACATTACTAGTTTTCATTGTTTTAAATAATAAAAAAGTGTAAATCTAAAAATTAATGTGGCCTGATGTTGCGAACTTAGCAAGTTCTTCTTCAGACATGTCAGAGGCTAAAACAGAAATGACAAGGTACATACATAAACATAATAAAAAAAGTGGTCTGTTTCCTTAATTTGTGTCTCCATTTGAACTTGAAGAGCTATTGAGGCATATATCTTCCACACACTAATCGTTTAAAACTTTTTTTAAAAACTGGTATTAGTTTTTAAAAAAAAATGTTAAAATAGTCCTAGGCCTATAGTTCTTACTCCATGGTTTGTAAAAGGAACACAACATTTTTACAGAAAATAGATTCCAAACAAAGACGAAGACACCATCTCTTTAAAACTCCTTTTTTATTTCATGTTGTCATTTACAGATTTTGACGATTGATCAACAGTAACGACAGAAACCAATAGAAAGACGTTGGTTTTACCAGTGTACCGAGTACCGGCATGATGGAGGTTGAAAGACCAGGCGATCCCCACGCACCGGTGTACCGCAAGGACTCGGTCAGCTCTATCGACAGAGAGCTGGATTGGTTGATTGGATCAGAGAACGAAGAAAATAATGACGCAGTGCAGGTGAGGACGAGAAAATATCGCTTCATGACTTTTCATATCGTCACTGTTTCACGAAGGGACGGGCATGTGGATTTTGAAGAAAAACCGTTCGTGAGATAATCGCAAGAGAAGTTTCTCCATTTTTAAAACAGCGAAAACTACTACTTTGCCACAACTGAATGCAATAAGGAGACCTTGACGTAATTCTTTGATAAATAAACTTTAATTTGAACCTGGTAATTATAATTAATATAATGGTTGAAAAGCCCAAATTAATTAGTAAAGATGCCGGTCCCATCCCTGAAAACGAAAATCTCACATTTCCACAATTACGCCCTTCTTGTTTAACGTGTTTTTCCATAGGAAAGGGCGCGCTTGTTCGATTACGCGCGCGCAGCTGAAAATGTTACAAAGATACCCGTCCCTTTGTAAAATCGAAAATCTCTGTTGACCTACTTTTACCGCCTTTCTGTGCAATAGGTTTTGTACGTGTTCAAGGGGCAGGCATGTTTGCGTCTCTTCAAAAAATCGCAAAATGCAATTATCGAGATGCCTGCTCCTGGCGACATTAATGTTATTCAGGAATTAATGATGTTTTGCTTACGGAAACATTTCAGAATGCTTAAGTACCATGTTTTAAAAGGAAAATAGTGAAAAAACTCGAAATTGAAAAAAATTGTCAATTTGACATGCCCGTCCCTTCGTGAAACCGGTGACGATATGAGAGCTCGTTTTGTGGGAGATGTTATGCCCAACTATGGAAGTAGTCCCAACTATGGTTGGAGCAGTCCCAAGTATTGTTCGAACAGTCCCAACAAAAGTTGGAGAATTCCAAACTACAGCTCGGACAATCCTAACTGAAGTTAAATCGTCCATAGTTGGGGCATAACCGAGACACTTTATCGCACTCAGCTCATGCAAGTGTGGCGCGAAGTACGCTTGGGTAACAAGTCTGTTACAGGTTCGCATGAGCAAAAGACATGTGCCTGAAATGCTCTTGCTACACTCCAACTGTGACATTGCCCCAACTACAGACGATCCCAACTACAGTTAACATCATCTCAACTATAGTTCGGAACTATCCCAACAATGCTTGGGACTACATGTATTCAAAAGATGGAATTTGCGTCGGGGTGATGTGAATTCAATATTGGGTTTTGCCCTCCATCGACGTATTTTAGCCGACCCGCAAGTCAGCTGACCCCGGCAAGCTAGGTGGTCCAGTTGTAGGCAATCTGTACTAGTAAACAGGAGGTCGTGGGTTCGAGTCCCACCCGAGTGATTTTTTCCTCGCAATCACTCAGAACAACACTGAGTTTACAGTGTTTATAAAATATGTCAGTGTTAGGCAAAACCCATGTTGGAAATACTTAAGACTGTCCCAAATATAGTTGGGTCTATTGTCATAGTTGGAGTGTATTAAACACTCTTAAAGGGAATATACATCATTTGCTTTTGCTGTAATTTTCAGAAATGGGTGGAATTGGGGGGTTGGAAATATATAGCAAATCTCGTTACACTGACTTTTTTGAGGTTTTGGGTTCGAAAATGCTATAAAAACCAAGAAAAACAATCATTTTCCTGTAGTCTGGTTCCCTGACTCCATATAAGAAGAAACAGAGCAGTTTACATACATTGGGGAATTGTAAGGTCAGAGAACCAGTCTAGCTGTCTTGTACCCGTTCATAGGTGTGTAATCGCTTGCAAACAAGTGCGATGGTCAATTAACACTTTTCTTGAAAATGACAGTATACCAGGTGCCATGATTTTACAGGATGCTTTACACTGTCATTCACTAACAGTCCAACAAGGTATTTCAAAATGATTTGGTAGTTTTATTTTTTGATGTTTGCAAATGTTGTATTTTCCCTTTAAGGCTAGCATTAAGGTCAGGCCTGGTCAGAAACAAAATACCATTAAGAGTCTCTTTTTCTTTTCCATTGCAGCTTATTCATACCACCAGATTATGAAATTGTTGCCATTTTCAAGGGAAAAGAGGTGTATGTTTCCTCCTTCATTGTTAACTAATTTTTTAATTTCCAGATTGACACTCAAGAACACGAGATGGATTTGTACGAGCGATCTGGATCACGACGTGAAGAGCCAACATCTTTATATCCCCTGAATGAAGACCCGGCAGAAGAACATGAAACAGCAGTTGATAGTGACCATGAGGAACATGAAACAGCGGTAGATGATCATCCTACAGATGATGATGATCATCTAACTGCTGAGCAAAAACTTCTTGAAATTGAACTCCAAAAACTCAAGGAGGAAGGCTTTCTGCCGATGGATGACCCACCAGAGTATGACATTGCTGATCGGGTCCGAGAACTCAACGCGCAGCTGAAGGCGGAAGGCGAAACTCCGGAGAAAACGGACCGGAAAGTCAAGTTCAGCGAAAAGGTCATCGCCGTTGAATTTCCAGAGGAGTTATACGAAGATGACGAGAACGACACAGCAGCTAACGAGAACGAAATGGAACAACTTAGTGGCCGTAACACGGAAGGTGATAGCAGAGACGCTGATGAGAGGACACAAGAGTCAGAGGTCACAGACCCGAATGACCTCGAGGTCGCAAAATTGACCCTAGAGGGGGACAAAGACCGTACTGAAATCGAACCCACGGAAAGCCAGGATTACAATCAAAATGAGCCAAATGGTAGCACTCAGAGCCCTCGCGGACAAGACGACAAAATTCTGATCGAGAGAGACGGTAAGTTTGAATTCATCAGCGTTAAGGACCTCTCGCCTGTTGAAAGACGCAACATGGGCTTGGAACTGTCACTCGTTCAGGATGAAACCGACGAATCCCAGAGCGCCCCCATCACCCCTAATGGGCAGGGTGACGCCCCTGATCACGACCCCCAACCCCAGGAGGTTGAGCATCCGATCCAACCCCACCCGCCCCCCAAACCCCGGCCGTCAACAGCGAATGACAGCACAGGCCTGCATCGCTCCCAGCTGCCGCCTCGTCGGATCCAGTCGGCGCGTACTCAGAGGGAATCCTCAGGGTCCCCAAGAGGGGCCTGGACCAGCTCCTACACGGGCTACAGCAAGTACGGCCTTACCCCGGAGCAGAAGGAGCACAAGCGAGAACAGGCGAGACTCCACATGCAACAGCGGCAGGAACAACGACGGGCCGAGGAGGAGGGACAACGCAAGAAACAGGAGGAAGCGGACAGCGCATTCCAGGCGTGGTTGGATCACAAAAAGGAATCGGAGAGGGAACGGAAACGACAGGAAAAAGAGCAAAAGAAAAACAACGATGATAAAAAGGTAAGAGTAATACTTCAGGACCATTGACCAACTGGCAATTGTGCGGTTACAGGCCCCGTTTCTATAAGAGAAAGGCATTCCCCTTTTTTTTTGTCTTTGGACTCGCCCAACAATGACCATGGAATGTCTCTCCCACAGTTTGTTTGAAGTACTTGTAAATGTGATGTGAGACTGGATGACTTGGGATTGACATGTGATTGACATGTGATTAACATGTGATAACGTGTTGCTTACTTGTGACTGACTTGTGACTGACTTGTGATTGACTTTTGGTTGACTTGTGGTTGACTTGAGGTTGGCTTGTGATTGACTTGTGATTGACTTGTGATTGACTTGAGGTTGGCTTGTGACTGACTTGTGATTGACTTGTGGTTGACTTGAGGTTGGCTTGTGATTGACTTGTGGTTGACTTGAGGTTGGCTTGTGACTGACTTGTGATTGACTTGAGGTTGGCTTGTGATTGACTTGTGATTGACTTGTGATTGACTTGTAGTTGACTCGAGGTTGGCTTGTGATCAGTGGCGTCACCAGACTTTTCAGTCTGGGGGGCACAGGGGGGGCACCAGCATTTGATGGGGGGCACTTAGGTGGATACGGATCGCCGTCCTGGGGGAGGGGTCTAAGGGGAGGGGGTGCCCCCCTCCCCTTTGGAAAATTTTCGCATACGGAAGATGGGCTAGATGCAAAATGGTGCCACATTTGATGCTAAATTCGATCTGAAGATATCTCCAGAAATTGCTATTTTCGAGGTAATGATTTTAACAACGCGCAGAATTTTTTTTTACCAACCCAAATCTCAGATGGGGGGGCACTCGGGGGGGCACTAGGTTTTCCAGGGGGGGCACGTGCCCCCCCTGGCCCCCCCTTGGCGACGCCTGACTTGTGGTTGACTTGAGGTTGGCTTGTGATTGACTTGTGATTGACTTGAGGTTGGCTTGTGACTGACTTGTGATTGACTTGAGGTTGGCTTGTGATTGACTTGTGATTGACTTACATGTATTGACTTGTGTGGACTAGGTAGTGTGGACATGGGTCTTGAATAAAACTTGTATAAATGATCATTGTGTCACCTCTAGGATCAAGCGAGCAATGACGACAACTTTCAAACTTGGCTTCAGACGAAGCAGGGCCAGGCCAAGCGAGAACGAAAGCTGAAGAAACAAGAAGAAGAAGAGAAGATTAATGGCTACTTTTTGCGAGATCGCAAGGACTGTGATCAAGCATTCAAACAGTAAGCGTTTACTTCAGTTATTGGTTTTTGTCAATTTTAACCAATCTTGGTTGATACATAATTTTTTTTTCGTGTTTCTGGCCAGTATGCGGGTTCAAAACAAAATGGGATCATGTTACTTGTGTTCATGGGCAAGACACTTTACTACAATTGCCTCTCTCATAAGTATCTGTTAAGGTAGAGAACAGATTGTAATTTGTACAGTACCTCGGTCTAGTAGTTACAAAGTCTGACTGACGTACATCAATATACAACTGGGCTTGAACTATTAATGGGATCACATTGCTGGTGTTCTTGGGCAAGACACTTTACTACAATTGCCTCTTTCATGGGTACCTGTGAGGGAAGAGAACAGATTGAGTCTGTCTCAAAGTGCTGCTTAATTGTGAAGCGCTTTCTTACATTTGCAAAGAGTGCTATGTCCGTATATGAGCAATACATTATGAGGCCAATAAAAAAAAATACCTGTGTTTCTGGTTACCCCACCCAGCCTAGAAAATCAGACAAAATCAGAAGAAGGGAAAAAAGTAACTGTTATGAATCCTTGCCAAAAAAGATTTTTTTTTTCTGGCTTTAAAAATTTACAGAATATTTTCTTTTTATCCACCCACTTAACCCTATTTATTTATTTTGTCTGTGAAATAGGAAACACGTCATTTCTTTCTTGGCTTTATTATTAAACTCAAGAAACTTTATTGTAATCAATTTGATTTGATTTATGTATTTTCTTCAGATGGGTTAAATCAAAGAACGAAAAGCTCAAGAAGGAGCGTCAGCTGAAGAGATCCAACGCCACCATCAGTCGACAGCTTGCGCGACAATCCCGCAAGTCTAAAAACCTGGCCAAGGCGTTAGAGACCGCACAGATCTACAGATACACAGACTGGTACGGCTACAGATTCTAGAAACTGGCTTTTAACGTCCTACAGACTCGATTTAGGAATGCTTGAGGGCGCTATAATGTTACTCAAGAGAGCCAGTGTAAGACCCATGGTACAGGTTATCCTTTATAACTGAGGACCTGGTTACCTGATGTGATGATAGCTCTGAGGACCTCAGCCCAAGTCCTCGATAGTTTTCATGTACCAACCTTGTGAGTTATCCTGTAGGACTGAGGACCTAACTGAGCTCAGGTCTTTGGAACAAAAGTTTGTGTACAAACCTTGGGTTTTCCTATACAACTGAGGACTTGGAACAAAAGGTTATCTGAAATAACAATAACCCTGAGGATCTGAGCTTAAGTCCTCAGTAGGTTTCATGTACTAACAAGGTGGGTTATCTTGGAAGACTGAGGACCTAGCGGAGCTCAAGTCCTCAGAACTTTTTGTGTACAAACCTTGGGTTTTCCTATACAACTGAGGACTTAGAACAAAATGTTACCTGAAATAACAATAACGCTGAGGACCTGAGCCCAAGACCTCAGTAGATTTAATGTACCAACCTTGTGTGTTATCCTGTAAGACTGAGGACCTAGCTGAGCTCAAGTCCTCAGAAGGCTTTTGTGAACGAACCTTATGGTTAGTCCTTTACAACAAGTAATTTAAAATCTTGGACGAGGATATATCAGCGTTTTCAACAGCTGTTTGTGTATGATTTCATTCAGGCACGAGACGGTCGTTGAATCACCTCTGCCCGCCATTTTGGAAATAGTTTTGTCCGACTTTCTTCGGACTCGTGTGAGAACTCTAAAAGTTCTGTCACAAGTAAAATAGCAATTCCTGTACCTCAAACACAAAGCTGTGAGTGTCTTGTATCAACTTGGATAAGTTGTGCAATTACAGGCTCGATTTAATACATATGCTCGTGCCATATTTTAAATTGGGAGTGCTGATAAAATCCTACGATCAGGCACACTATATATTAACTAAAAGTGTACAAATGCATCCTTCTCACGACTATTTATTAAGGGGGCGGCCATTCGCATGGACGCCACATTCTTAATTTGGCTAGTGCTATTTTTTTATTTTTTTTTTGAATTTTTTTTTTTTTTGGAGGGGGGAGCTAGACACATCCCCCCATCCCCTCCCCCCCCCCCCCTCCGTAGAACTGCCACTGCGATCACGATTTGCTAGTAAAATATAGTTTGTTTTTAGTCGCTACGCCACTGACTTGCGTTGCCTAAAACGATTGTGCAAGTTACGCCATAATTTGTTGCGCAAGTCGCTGACCTACCCACTATTGCGCAAGTCGCTGACTTACGCACTATGAAAACTTCGTGAAATGTGTCGTGAGTGAAATGTTGCACTGCATGAAATTTTGCGCAACTTATGCAATAAATTGTGGCGCAAGTAGAGTTCAGCCATTGCACAAAGCTTTCGTGAAATCGGCTACTGGCGTACTGTGTCAATGCATATTTTGAAACCACAATTTACTCTATATGTATCTGTGGTATTTTGTTATGCCAGACAGTCTATTACTGAGGGAGAGTTTGTGAGATCAAATTAATTTCCAAAACTGCAAGAACCACCCAAAGATAGAAAATCCCACCTTAGAATTAAAGGTGCTTTTTGTTTCTTAGACTAACTTTCTTTTCATAGACATGTATTCAGAAGCTGCTGATATATTTGTACTTACAACATGAATATATTTATCGTAGATGTGTTGCTTTACGGCACATGTGTTTCTGAAAGTGTGCTACATTGAGATCAGTATGTTATGTTTTCTAATAGTTTAACTGACAAACATTGAAGTGTTACGTTGCAGTGGTAAAAACAGTGCCCGTGTTACTTTTCTTTTTGTTTTAAAGGGAATGTACATCATTGGCTTTTACTGTAATTTTCAGAGATGAACTATTTGAGGGGTTAGTATAATTGATCAAATATTGTTACACTGATATGTTTGAAGTTTTGTGCTGGAAAAACCAAGAAAAACAAAAATGTTAAAGTAGTCTGGTTCTCTGACTCCGCTAAAGATGAAATGGATCAATTTATAGATGCCGGAAATTTGTAAGGTAAGGGAACCAGTCAAGCTGGCCTGCACCCGTTCATGAATATGTAACCAATAACAAAAAAATTTGGACTGAAAAAAGAGGTAAATTTAGAGCAGTAGTTGAAAAATAGTTAGGTTTTTGCAAAGGTGGTCGGCCGACCATCGTTGGAAATGTATACCGTTTTCTTGAAAATGACTTCACACCTGGTGCCATAATTTTACAGGATGCTTTAGACTGTCATTTACCAACATCCTAGTAAGGTATTTTGTAAAAACTTGGTAGTTTTATTTTTCAATGTTTGCAAATGTTGTATATTCCCTTTAATTAGATTTGAGGCTCAAAACCAGCTCCACTCAGTTGATTTAAAGTGAATTAGCTTCCTGTTACAGATTATTGGAAGTTTGTTTCTTTTGTTTTATACTAAAATATTGGAATTTGTTTTTAATATGGTGATACATGTACCTAATTGTGAAGATCAACAAGTGTACCTCGGTAATGATCAAAATGAGTTCTTATGTTATTATGCTACAATTTTTTGTGGTAAATTAATTTAATTTAGGTTTATAACATTAATTTGCTTCTTCGGCGTACATTTAGGTGCAAACAAAATTTGAGAGGCAAGTTTCTAGGTTTTTTCTTTAATTTTTATTGAATTATTGGTGGTTTTTTTAAGTACACTGTATTGCTTTTTTATAGTGTATGCGACATTGAAGATGCAATAGTCACTCCCTAAAAGTGCATGTTAGCGTCATGTGCTTAGATCATTGTGTACTATGATAACAGTTAAGTAAACTAGTAAGGTTCTTCATATTTTTTTTCTGTGAATCACAATTAAGCATTTTCAGTTTGCATTTGTGTATCACCCATTTAACCATTTGTGCCAAACTTTCTACTCATTGTGCTTTAATTACTGCAGTGCAAGTCTGTGTATTCTGTTGTACATGCATGACATGTAACGAGTTAGCAGCTTGATGTCCATTGTAATTAACTCTTACATTTTGTTTTCCATTTGTTTTCATTTCATAGAGAAATGTGCATTTCAGATAACATGTAGTAAAGTAATAGATGAATAAATTCAACTTTAAACTAATGTTTGTTTTTGGAACCTTTTTTTTTTAGTGCCCATCCGTTGAAACTTTGTACCCAAATCACACCTCGCCACTTTCAGAATAAAATAAAACAGGGGTGTGAAATCTCAGCTTTAAATTTTTGTTTTGTTTTGGATGTCAGCTTTTTTCCCACACTTGCTGTGTACAAAAGTGTAGGAGATTTCAAAAGTTTAGCTTTTTTACACCTTTTTCAGCTATTTTTATCATAATTGGTCAGGTCACTCACACCCCTGATAAAATATTTTTAGGGGGGGAAAAATCATCAAAACTTGCCATAACTTTCAAATTTACAAGGTTGTGAATTTTTTTTGATTACCAAATAAGTATTTCTTTTCAAAATTATTGTGATATTTCTTCTTGCTCCCCCCCCCCCCCTTCCCGCAGCTGAAATCCACGCCCTCAGGGTACACACCGGTAAATCGATCCGCCAAGCTCATGAATAAAAGTTATACCCTCAAAATATTCTATATTAGAGAGTTCTGAGCGCCGTAAAATTGGGGAATTGAAGAGATATGGTAGTGAACCTCTGGCCCGGACTTGGGGCTTCCAATTCTGAGCATTTTGGATGCTATTGGGCTCGAAAGTGGCGCTATTTTGCCATGTTGTGGAGGGATCGTTTTTCAAGATGGCTACTTTTCCGCTTTTGGGAAAATAGGGGTCGTCTTCTTTGCGTGAAAATATCTCGAAAAGTCAATGGTCAACCCACCATAAATTGAAAAGAAATCGAAAGATGACACATTGATCATCATTTTTCTGTGCAGCTTGAATACCTGTGAGAGTTTTGAGTATTTTTAAAAGAATTTTGAAGTACGGGCATTTAGCACTAGTGTCTATGGGAGTTTATTTGCAGGTATGCACCCTATAAAGAATCACAAAGATGGCCGTTTCGCGCATGCGCTGTGCCGCGGCAGTGGTCTTTTCAGTGGGCGGAACCTACGGGGAGGGGGAAAAAGTGTTTTAAAGGTATCAACAAGGGTTTTTTCCCGTAACGGATGCTTCCAAATCATAAGGGAGCAGTAGGCTATCATCTGATTACAACAATTGATAGTTGAAAAGGGGGGGGGGGGGGGCATTTTGAGCTTTAAAGTAGCTGGAACTCAATTTATTGTCGCTGGGGGCGCTCTACAGCTTAGCAGGGGCAAAACAATCACTATTTTCGGGCTTAATATCGACCTCGGATAATATTTTTCTTTCATTTTTTTTTTCAAAATATTGACTTTGGAGATATTCTGCTTGTCCTGAATGTGATTTTGTGTTAAAATTTAAAAGTTGCCTGCTATTATAGGGTACACACCGGTAAATCGATCCGCCAAGCTCATGAATAAAAGTTATACCCTCAAAATATTCTATATTAGAGAGTTCTGAGCGCCGTAAAATTGGGGAATTGAAGAGATATGGTAGTGAACCTCTGGCCCGGACTTGGGGCTTCCAATTCTGAGCATTTTGGATGCTATTGGGCTCGAAAGTGGCGCTATTTTGCCATGTTGTGGAGGGATCGTTTTTCAAGATGGCTACTTTTCCGCTTTTGGGAAAATAGGGGTCGTCTTCTTTGCGTGAAAATATCTCGAAAAGTCAATGGTCAACCCACCATAAATTGAAAAGAAATCGAAAGATGACACATTGATCATCATTTTTCTGTGCAGCTTGAATACCTGTGAGAGTTTTGAGTATTTTAAAAGAATTTTGAAGTACGGGCATTTAGCACTAGTGTCTATGGGAGTTTATTTGCAGGTATGCACCCCTCAGTATCCAAACCATTAAATGTAAACAGCGCCCTCACTGACAAAGAGCAGTCCTCGTTCCCAGAGATTTTGTGACAATGCGAAAATATTGTGCATGTTCCTAACCTAACGCGTTCGTGCCAAACGTACGAGGAAAACACGCCATGTTTGCAGATTTTACTACGAAGAGAAAGAAAAATTCACGGACATTTCCACTTCGCTTTTAGCCTGGATTTGCTCCATACTTCCGCCAACAATGTCAATTTTACGGTGAATCCCAATTTAAAGAACAACGTTGATTCATTTGAGAGCTTTTTTTACTGGATTTTGAGTGAGTAAATTGGGCGAAAATGACGCAGTATTTGCCGCCGAACTTGCTGGCGTTGTTTGCGCCGCGTGACCCGCTTCGGTACATGCCGCCCACGGACAAGCTGCGACACGAAAAGCGAGATGAAGGATACTCCGGAATGGCCGAGTTTGTTCGCATTTTTGAGGTAGGTACAGCGTGCAGAATTGTGCAATTGTTACTTTAGAAGAATATCATGAATATGGAACTCAACAAACCTCACATTAAACAGTCACAAATTTTCCCCTCATTTTTTAGAATTTGGATTCGCAATTCAATTAAAATACTTTCAAAAAAGGTGTGAAGAAGGGAAAGATGATTGATGGCTACGGGCCCCTCTTTAGTTTTTGTTAAGTGATGCACCTATCAAATTAATTTTTTTGAGTTGAAGTGAATTTAATTTTTGTGCAGCTAGCATTTAAAGGAATTTAAAGTGTTAACGTACATGACGTAACGTAGGGCATGCAGGGTCGTGTTGTTTGGAAAACTATAGAAAATGTTGCAACTTGACGCCACTTTTTTCTTCACATAGACCTATATCAATGAAGGTCATTCATTGCAAAAAATGATGATAAGACGTGAATCAGGGACTGAGATTGAGAAACATTTCCAATTTTGTTGGGAAATACTTTTATTTTTTTTTAAAAATTCTTGACTCTCCATAGACTTTGTACACAACCGCTGAAGTGGCGTCAGGTTGCAAACAAATTTCCTAAAACTAAGAAAAAACCTCTTTTGCCTGAAAAGTGCATTGCTGGAAGCAATTTTTTTTTTCCATTTTAAAACACAACTGATCACTTTGAGTTTGTGTGTTTTCTTACCAGGATCCTAAAGACACTCCTCCTCCAACAAGAGTGGAAACGAAAGAAGAAAAGAAGGAAAGGAAGAGAAAAGAGAAAAATGAAAGTCACCGAGCGAAACTGGAAGATGAAATCACTACCTGTAAGTAGAAGCAGAAATGCCTATCAGTACTGTCATGATTGTCGTGGTTGAACGACACTTATGCGCCTATCAAATGTCCCCCCTCCCCCCCCAGGTCCGATGTCGGGATTTGGTCACGTTTTTCATGCCCCGGGGTAGGGATTTTGGTAACTCAAATGACATTGTTAACATTGGCGTACTACATGGAAAGGCAATCACTAGTGCGCCCCACGTATGTAAGTCGGGGCATGGTCGGGGATTGTCACTTAAGTTTTGCCCGAGGGGTGGGGATTTTGTCACTTCAAAAGTGACAATCCCCATGTCTTGGGTGGGGCAGCCCAGGGAGGGGGGGAGGGGTGGGGGAAACATTTGATTGGCGCATTTACTAAATTTTAATGATTTTACCGAGACGAAGGTCAAAACTGAAGTTGTCAA
Source organism: Patiria miniata (assembly GCF_015706575.1). Lineage (NCBI taxonomy): Eukaryota > Metazoa > Echinodermata > Asteroidea > Valvatida > Asterinidae > Patiria > Patiria miniata. The sequence continues at coordinate 3,719,838 of NW_024037061.1, forward strand.
ATCTTGCCTCTGTATGCCCTTGGGCTTTTGACTTGGGAATATTTTAATGAGACTATGGCTAAAGGAACCTAGTTGGGCGTAAACACGAGTCTGTGCGATCGGCCATTTCGTATCCTCAATCGTTCCCTGGAATTATTCACTAATATCAGTGAATAATGCCTTGTTACAGAGTGTATTGAAACATCTAATGGTGTCCATATTATCTATAACGACTTTCATTAAAAAAATAACACAAAATCGAGTGCAGCGTGTGAAGAAATGATTGAAATGCTAGCCTACGAAATCACAACAGCGTGTTCCTGTGTAGTGTGACCTTTGGGCAATGCCCATATGTACAACTTTCTCTTACTGTTTAAAGATATAGTCCATCATTTGTAATATGTGCATTTTGTTCGTTTGAAGCCACAAAAGTGTTCCAAATCTAATGAAGGATACTGAACAACTAACCTGATGAAGTTTCAGCTCAGCTTCAGCTGTATATTCCGAGAGAAACAGCATTCTAAGATCTCAATTTCAAATCAAAAGTTGCTGAATCATGTTTTGAATTGTTTTGCATTGCAGCTATACGCGATGTCGCGCACTGATCCGACGAATTATAGCAACCGCGCGCCTGTGCGTCGTGCCAATGCTTGCGCGCGCTGCGCCGAATAACAAAACGAACTACTAATTTAAATTGTCCTACGGTGCGTCTTAAAGACGTACCGTTGGAAAGGCCTTCTTTCCTTGATTACTTCAAAATGACAGTTTGCCAGAAAGATTAATTTCACAGGGAGTTTAGTCCACTTACTATCTTTCAACCAAGTATGTTTTTCAACAATTATATGCCAGGTCACTTTTCCTGGGCAAAAAGTGGTCGGTATTGAAAAGAAAACCACTACACTCAGTGAAAAGTAACCGAAACATAACATTTCTGAGCTAAAAATGGCAAAAATACCCATCGTTTCAGTAAGCTTTACCAAAAAAGGTCCAATTCAGACACTGCTTAAATGCCTTCGATGCTGTGTGCCGTAGCCATATAAAGGGGCCCAGCTGCTAGACTGTAAACTGGGCATAGTTGTCCCCGGTGTGAAAACGTAATGCACCTATCAAATGTTTCCAATCCCCACGTCTTGGGTGGGGCAGCCCAGGACGGGAGGGGTGGGGGAAACAATTGATAGGCGCATAAGGAGATACAAGTGTTTCTCTCAATGTTATATGTGATGGTTGTTCTTGGTGCTTTACAGGGGAGCCAAGTGCTGGAGGCATCGGAGATCCTTTCAAGACGTTATTTGTCGCCAGAATTGTAAGTTGATGAAAAAACTGACTACGCAAATTATCCTCAGTGTTCAGTGAGTGGACATTTTTTTACAGAGTGGTTAAAGTTTTAATGCGACACGAGTTGTTAGTTATACCACCACTCCAAAACTTAAAAACTTTCAGAGAGATCTGATTAAATCAACCATAAATATAAAATTTCACTTCTGGAAAAATTCATTTTGTGGAAATGCTTTCACCCAACTCTGAAGTCTGAAGAATGTTGGAAAATTAGCTGCAAAACCGTATACTTTTACTTTGTGTCAAACTTAAACTTCCAAATATCTTTGCCATCACCCAGTGCCAGGTTTTAAACGTTAGCCACATTAAGTTTTTCTCTTTGACAATATGTTTTCTCTTTCTATTAAAGTCAGATGAAATAATTTCACGGCGTGTTTAGTAGCAGAACGATCTTTAATCCAAATAAGTTTTTTGGATGATAATTTGCTAGGCTGCTTTTGGGATAAATGCAATTAATGATCCTATGTATGTATTATTTATTTGTTCTTTCAGAATTACGACTCCTCAGAATCGAAGCTTCGACGTGAGTTTGAGTCCTACGGTTCCATCAAAATGGTATGTGCATGTTCTTTTTTCATTTATGACTAAAGATATTGGAATATCAGACACTAATCACTGCTAAAAACAATTTAAATGAAGGGCGAACTCCAGATAATTAACATAAAATCTAGAACTGGGGCCACTTATTAAAATGTCACATTGATATTGTTTTTTCTGGCTATAAAGTTAGTTTAGTTTTGCAAAGCTTCTTTTGCCCATAGAGTTAGCACCCACACTTCAAATTCCTTGGAGGTGATCTTCTGTGGAGTATGGATAACACTTCAAATCCCTGCTCAGTTCTTTCGTGTGGTTAAGCTCAGGGCAAGCAGGCAGATTCAGTCACGCTTCACTGCTCTCCACAGTGCTGTTTTGTGTGCAGTGACTCTCTGTGTGACACGGTTACTTAACACTTCATATCCCTTCACCTAAAACTGACCTGCAGGGTTTTAAAGGGTTTTACATATTGTCCTGAATGTTGACTTCTCACTAGGAGAGTTAAACCCTAACTCCCTAGGCCTTTTTGCTAGGATGTAGCCTCAATCCTGCAAAATCCTCCAATTGGCCTCATGGAAGAATAGCATATAGCCTCAATCCTGCAAATTCCTCCATTATTTTTTTGAATATGGTCCGTGGAGAGGTGACCACTGCCTGAATCCTGTAAAATCCTCCGGCTATGACTGTCAATAGGCTGAGGCAGAGGCAGTGACATCCTGGAGCAGTGAGGATGATTTCAAGCATACTCAAGGACTAAATTTATGCTAGGCTGAGCATAAACAACCAAAGGTCCGGCCCAAGACCTTGACACAGTGCGTCCTCCGCAATCAGCAATGCACTTGTGCCATGTAACCTCAATCCTGCAAATTCCTCCAATTTGCAAAAAGGATTTTGGAGGATTCAGGGCGGTTAGGGTTAAATGAAGACAGCTCCCGCAGCGGGTGTTGAACAAAGTAGATAAGTTTAATACAACAACCTGGCTTTTTCACAGGGTTTCGGTAGTCCATGCCACTCCCTGCAGTAAACGCCAGGAACAGTAAAATTTGCCCCCTCGTATTGTCAATCGCATCTGGTGCGGTCGACGGTACGACTTGGTCAAGACATTCGTTCCAATATGGGCCAAGTTCGGGCAAGGACCATAAGTTGACTAGTGGTTGATTTGTGAAGTACCTTACGCCTGCGCACTGATAGCAACATGCGAACGTCTCTAGTCAAACGCTGGTCAAAATGTCATAGCAAAACTTCTGGATCCTGGCTCTCTGCTAGCGTTATGAATGCGCGCGGCTATTGGTTACCAGCGATGCAACCAGCCCCAGTAGGCTGGTTCCAAATAGTCGACTAGCGTAGTCAACCACCGTCGACTAGACAGTTCGGGCAAGCGTTAGTCGAACTCTGGTTAACCATTGGTCAACTATAAGTCATTGCGCGAACTTGGCCTCGGGCGATTCACAATGCAGTGCGCCACCAAGAGTTGGCCACAGAGAGTTCATTTTCCCCAGTGTCGGTAATTTTGTTTGATCATACCATCATTTTCATCAGAAGGTGGTTAATCAAAAATAGCTGGTTTTTTTACCAGAGGTGATGACATTGAAGATGACATCTTGACTTGTTTCTTCCCAGATTCACTTGGTTCACGACAAGAAGTCCGGTAAGCCTCGCGGTTATGCCTTCATCGAGTACGAGCACGAGAGAGACATGCACAGTAAGTACAAACAAATCACCGAAGTTTTCTCCGACATCTCAACTTGATATCATATTTGTACCAGATGTGAATGATGTAACACAAACCATCCCTGATCCAACAGGAGTTTTTGTAGGATTTGGTAGGATTTTGTAGGACTGAGGAAGGAAGAACCAACCATTCTATATTTCCATGGGACTTGATGTCCCTCTTGGACATGTTGAAAGTTAAAAAGTACACAAATTATATTATCTGTCTGTTCCATGAGATGGCCCCTTACTAAAAAGCTCCAAAAAATGTGAGGCGTTCTAGCAAAAAGACACAGAACTAGGCAGAGGTCGAAATGGGATTGTGGTTATTAGGAAAAAGAATGAAATTCTCCTCACAATACTGTTTGTTGCACTTCAATTGGACATTCCGTTGTCAAGTTAACGCTGTTTAAAGTTTGCATTTGTCGACATGTCAAACAGTAAAATACTGCGAAAAAGACCTTAAGAGTTTTTGAGTTTTGTAGTCGAGAAAATGAAAGATGCCAATTGTTTTTCCGTAGAAAAAAATTTCATTCTGCGATTTTTATATTGTTTCGTTAGAAAATATGTGCAGTAGACATGAAAGATTAACAATTTATCGAGAAATCTGACAATTGAAAAATTCACCCCATTTAAGCATTTTTTCCATTACGGCCTGTGCCCAGTTCCGTCATATTTTACTGGAACGCCTCACAAATATAGGAAAAGTTCACCATATAAGAATATGGTGGATTTCGGTGGATTGGGGAAGATTCTAGGTGAAAATGCTATCGGAATTGGGGTTATGGCATCTCGTTAACAATTGTGGTGTAACATTATCTCGTCCATGTGACATTCAATAAAAAAATTTAAAGTTTACGCAATGATGTGATAAAATTGAATTAAGCTACCCACTATTTCCTGATAGAGGATTTAAGGTTGTGTTATCAGCGTGAACTACGTGATGAAGTTATTTACCAACGCAGCAACTGCATGTTGCAAAGAAGAAATAATAACATGGGCGTGCAATGTAGAAAACACAACTGTCTTCAAATGAGTACTTATATGTTATACGGTCAAAAGGATTTTACTAAGACTTCAGTGTCCCTAATTGTATGTCTAGTATATCTACGGTAGTTATGGTCACGTCACGTGTGGTATGACAGGCACCATCAATTCGAACGATTTACAATTCAGTGCGCCACCAAGAGTTTGCCACGGAGAGTTCATTTTTCCCAGTGCATTGTGGGAGATGGTCTACAAATTCGCAGCGCGGGACATTTAAAATTGTTTGTTTTTTCCGGTCAGTAGTTTCGTAAGCGTATGATTCGAATATATGTTCGCCCTTTTTTCCCTTTTATCAATATGGTGTTTTTTATGAGCCGGCAGAACACTATGCCCCAATCTATAACAAAATTAGCTCAAGTTGTCTACTGACACTCATTCAAATGCACCGCGTTTTGTCGACCGTAAACTTGAAAAGTTGACTCTCCATGGCAAACTCTTGGTGGCGCACTGCATTGTGAATCGCCCGAATTGAACTAAGTTTAGTGTGGGGGGGGGGGGTTAGATAGTGGATGGCATTTGAATAGCTTCTAAAAAGAAAAAAAGAAAACTAACAATGCCCTCATTATTTATCCTAACTTTGGCTTACTGCACTTAAAATTGTCTTGTGTTCCACCTTTCAAAAATGTTGTGCTGCCATCTAAAGTCAATCCTTTTACTATAGGCCCTACTTTTTTGCTCTGTTTTTTTTTCCCAAGTACATTGTGGTATATTTAAAAGCAAAGCAATTGTACTCATAATGGGGGAAAAAAATACCGTACATAGTTAAGTAACATGAAAGAAAGTTTCCAGTGAGCTACATGTACGTCTACACGTACATGTAGTACTGCAATATTACACAGTTGTTACTGTGTAAAATGTTAAGCCTACCAATAAGAGGAGTTTACAAATTATTACAGTTTAGTAGGCTTGGGCGAATCTGCACCAGAATCGATTCCCAACTCCGAATCGGAATCATGACTCCCCTTTTTTTGAGGAATTGATTATCTGTATTAGCCTAATTTTAGTTCCTTGAGAGTCGATACCAGGTAGCGCCCAACAAATGTGAAGATGGGCTGACTCCAAAATGAGTTCAATGAAAGGACAATTTTGGGAAGAAACGGATTCTATAAAGCTTTAAAATGCATTTGACGGGTAACAGATCAGGCTGATCTGTTTCTTCTGTAAAAACTGTGAATAGAGCAAATTTTAGGTGGTGTGTGAGATTATACCTCTTAATTACCTCGTGTTAGTGATTCACGAATAAATCATTAGTGGATTTTATCAAGGTTTTTTCTCCTTTTGTCGGGGAAATTTGGAGTTGATTTCAAACAGAATCGTGACTCCCGGATGGAATCGGAATCGATTCCAAATTAGAGTCTCCCAAGCCTACAGTTTAGTACAGTACATGTCTGTAACATTTGCCTTTGATGTTGTTGTACATGGGGTATTGTGTTGCTGTGGTAAGTAGGACCAGGTTTGTATCTTTGTGTTTAAGTTCCTTTCATAAGAAACAGTTGATTTTGTAAAGTTGTAATTCCACATGCCTTTTGTATAAATAGGTTGGGGGGGGGGGGTTCTGTGAAATTATACTATTGCCTTGTTCTTCCAACAGAAGTGAAGTTCTCACTGGCAAATTTAGGGGTACAGAATCGTAGACTATGTATGAATATATGTTTTTTGCTTAAAACCCAACCCGATCTGTTTAGGAACATATATCCCTTTTGACCTGGGTGGGATTCGAACGCAGGACACAAGAACAGATGATATAGTATGGACTCCGTCATGTAAAAGCCAGTGAAACGACACATTGCATGCGCGCCCAACTTACGGAGTGATTATATTTCAACCCTATAGTATCTCTGCGCAAGAGGTGGGAAAAACGCGTCGGAGCATGGTGCTCAAGTGCCCTTCATCAATAGTTACGTTTTTCATTTTTATCGTTGAGGGCGCACTTCATATGCGCTAAGTCTATAACATGCTAACTCATAATGTAACCACTGCCAGTATCAGTAAGTGTTAATGCAGTTGCGCTCAGTTGAACCGAGCGCATTTGTAGGTTGCTAGTCTTGTCTGTACTAGTCTCGACCTATAGAACACCTATTGACCAGTTTATATTTCTTTTATCACCTTTCAATACAGCCACGCATAGTGCGCTGACACTCTTCCCCTGATAGTGGGCCTGGCATGACCAATAAGCCTCAGCCTAGCTGCCTGGCTATTCATTACTCTGTAATTCACGGAATTGGTTTGTATCACATGGTAAGCGGTACACACACACACCAAACGCTCCGCAAACACAGAAAGATGGCCCTTCAAATCTTTGGCAGTAATGTGGGGTCCCTCAAAAAGTCTTTCGCCCAAATGATTCTCATTCAATTGCAAAAGCCTGTAATAAAAAAAAAGAATAGTTCATACGATGGAATTTGCGTCGGGTGATGTAAATTCAATATTGATTTTTGCCCTTCGGCATGTTGTGAAAAAAAATGGAAGTATTTTTTTAAAGGGGTCACAAATTAAATCTAGATGACATGAAAACTCAACCTTTTTTTGTCCCTCCAAATTCATCAGCATGTGGGATGTTATTAAAATAGATTCCTCAATATTGTCCCGAGTTTGACATAAGATTTACAATTTTGCACCAAGTTATATATACCAGTCCATCCCGTTTTAAATTAACACATATATGAACAATTTGAAAATCATACCTGCACAAAAGTTCATAGCAAACTCAGATAATTTTCAGATAATTTTATTACGGAAAGAATTCCTTTGTCTATAATGTAACTGGAACATGTTATCATGGAATACAGAAGTTTCAAGTTTTTGTGGCTTCAATACCACAAGCAAGCATGAAAATAAAAAAAAAAACAGACCCAATTTAGATGAAAAATAATAAATTTTACCTAAACGAGAAATAGTGCAGGCCATACCAGGTGTCCAATTCATGATTTTTTCTTAACCGAACAGTTTGTTCTCCTTCTTAACAAAAATGAAATTGATCCTTTTGTTTTTGTCTGGAGTTAAAAGTAACCTACCTACATTAAAACACAATCGTCCAAGCTCAAATAATTTATATAGATCCCCTTTTGTAGTGATTTAAAAAAAATGAATACAATGAAATTAAAATTTCCAAAAAGTCAAAAGCCAAACAACATTCTTGATTTACTCCTTCCTTTAAGAGAAAAAAATGTTGAAAAAGAAAAATGTTAGAGAATTTATTTTCATAAAAACGATCTAAAAATGAAAAGTTTCTCAAAACTTGATTGGACCCTGGTATGTGTCATGTTCCGGGTAAGTTGACCTGGGTCACAACCTCATACCCTGGAGTGGGGCTCCAACCTTGTTCCCAACGCGAAGGCTTGGCAGTGTGCGCTGTGTTTTGGCAAGGCTGGGTAAGGTCACAGGTAACATTATTGGTCAAGTTGTGTAGAATTTTGTCCCTTTTTTTAGGTCTTTTATGATAAAGAAAAAAAAGGGGGGATTTTGTTGGGTGGAAATTTTTTGAAACTAACAATTACTTACGATTGAGCTTCAGTCCCAATTTGTTAGTTTTTATGAATAATTCGAAATATGTTATTAGTCAAGATTTTTGATATTCAAAATAACTTTCGAACTTTTCGAACCATTAAATTACTGTTCATCACTGCAGTAACCTTTTTTTTTTAAACTTGCATGCCAAATTCAAATCGGTATTTCAAAAATAGGGATTTCATAGATTGACAACGAATTGTAGGAAAAAGCTTATCTTAGTATAGTTAACTTTTGGGGGGGGGGGGATTTTTTTTATCTATGGGTCGGTAAGCCCATATAGTGTTAGGGAAAGATTTGTTTGTTCAAGTTGTTGAATTCATGGGTTGGTAAGCCCACGCTGGTTTGAAGGAAGATGTGGTAGATTTTTGTGAGTGACGACATTTCCCGGTAATCTCAACTTCTCTGCTTTTCTGTGACGTCTTCACTGTAAGTGACATGCGTACAACAATGCATGCTGTCTGAAATTAGTCTGGTGCTCATGTATACTACATGAAATTAGAATTTGAGTTCAATGTTGTCTAGTTGAAGTGACGAGTGTCGTATGGGTTAGGTAAGCCCATTGTTACAAGATGGAATGTGGGAAGTTGCAGAGCGATGTCTGTTCTTCGTAAGTGTGGTTGTCTGGTCGATTTTACTGAAATTTGTTTTGTCGTCAAATTTTTTATTAAAACTCGACAATGGGTTGGTAAGCCCATTTTGGTCCAATATCAACTGTGATCACTGTAGTTTGTCAAATATTTCTGGGTGTTTCTGGGTTGGTAAGCCCTTATTTTTTTGGTTCTGCATCGGGGAGACTGTGACCGTGCTGCTGTCGATAAAAAAGTTGTCTGTGGTTGAGTAATGTAAGTTTCAAAGGATCGTCGCAGGTACTTTCGTGTATCTATTTGAGTTGACAAGATTATCTGAAGGTTTAACATGTTTAATGTAATTTCTGTATTCCGTAGTGGGTCGGTAAGCCCAGTATAACTCAGTGGATCAGACCCTCTGTCTGTTAGCAAAGTGAAGTTAATTTGATCAAAAGCAATCCCCATATTAAAAGTGCCTCCAATATTAGAGCAAGTTTGGGCACGCACTATAGTTAACTCTTTCAGTGCCCGCGAAATTTGAAAAGTTTAACCCTCAAGTGCCCAACTTCGAGCGTTTTTGTTAATTGTTCAAAATTCTCTAAAAAAAAAAGTAAATAAGTTTTACTCACTAAATTTGTTGTTGTTGCTCTCTGGTATATCCTTGGTATATTTGAAAGTCAATAGTAGTCACGTACATAGTGACACACCCTGAAACACTGTCCTGCACACAGGGGAATTCCGCACTTTTTGCAGAAAATCCGAGTGTCAGTGCTGCGCCCTGTCGCAAGAACTTGAATGAAACAAATAAATACAGGTCGTACCTGACTGAAAATGATATTATTAGAAAGAGCGAGAGCGCCCCCTTGTGATAACATGCTTACTCTACCTCGTACATGTACGAGGCTTGGCGATTTTAAGTACAAACATTACCTCGTACATGTATGAGGTTGGCACTTCGAACTAACAAATATACCTCGTACATGTACGACTTTGGCACTGAAAGAGTAACTTAAAACCGGACCACAGGGCACAGTTGCATCACTGGTTACCAATAGCTGCGCGCATTATAAAGCACTACGGGGAGCCAGGACTTTTGACTATTGTTTGACAAGAGGTGTTCGCACGTTGCAACCAGTGCGCAGGCATAAGTTACGTCACAAATCAGCCACTACTCGACTAATGGTCCTCGCCCAAACTTGCTCTTTGACAAGAAACAGATCACTCAATACACACCACATGTGCACATTTTTTGTTGTAAAAAAAGAGGTCCGCTCATAAGTCGGACGCCTCATAGGTCCGACGCTTCATAAGTCCGACAAAATCGCATCCCCTAACCAAATAAAGGCCCATAAGTCCGACGCCTCATAGGTCCGACGTCTCAAAAGTCCGACGCCTTATAAGTCCGACGCCTCATAGCTCCGATGCCTCGTGGGTCCGACAAATTAAACGCCTCGTTTTTTTCCGACGTCGGACTTATGAGGTGTTGGACTTATGAGGCGTTGGACTTACGAGGCGTCGGACCTATGAGGCGGAATAAATAAATTTTATGCCTCATAAGTCCAACGCCTCATAAATCCGAAATTTCGAACTTATAAGGCGTCGGACCTATGAGGTGTCGGACTTATGATTCGGCCCCCCCCAAAAAAACCTAATTCCTGTTACCTGTGTGTACTCCTACAATGTGTCAAAATATCTCCATATCAAAACAAAAAAAATACTTTATTTTATATTGACCAGGGGTATGAAATCTCAGCTTTAAAGCTGATTTCATCTTTTTTTCTTTCACTTGCTGTGTACAAAAGTATAGGAGATTTCCAAAGTTCAGCTTTTTTACACCTTTTTCAGGTGTTTTCAGCTCTTTTTATCAGTGGTCACTCACACCCCTGATTGACCCAAAATATCTAGAAGTGTCCCTGGCTGTTATGTAATATGCACAATAAGTTTATCAAGACATATCTTGAACCAATCCGGTATTTATAAAGGATATTTCATAATGGGTGTCGTGATTGCTGCTCCGTACTTCAGAAGCTGTAACTACATGCACAAAGACTCGTGCAGCAAGTAAAACAGAAAAGTGGCCCATTGAAACTTGTAGACTTATCAAACATTTTGCATCTAGATAAAGAACGCTTATGCATGAAGGTTCAACAGCTTAAAAATGGAGAATAATACCTGGTTCATACTTCATGTGAAAGTGAATGCAAACACCGCAGGTACAAGTATTTGTTCCGGGAGAATACGAAGTTTTTGGTTCCGGCAGATTTCACCTTCAAACGTCAAATTTACTCTCGCATTCCTGTGCAGTATGAGCCAGCCTTAAAGGCATATAGGATCATTTGCAAATACTCAAAAACAAAACTGCAAACAAAATTATTTTAAAAAAATAGCATGAAACATCCTGGGAGCCTGGTATGGTGTCCTTCTCAAGAATAGAAGGATTGTATGTCAGTTTTAATGATGGTTAGGACCTAACCATCGCTGAGAACTCCCTGTGACCTATGAGTTCTATGCACGACATATTCCACAAATTGCACCTTGACGGTTGAAAAAGGAATGCTTTTTTCCCGTGTTTTTCCAGCATCAATTTTGTCTTTTTCCAGCTCAAAATATTGAACAGCTCAGTGGAACGATGCCTGCTACAAATTAATAGCCCTTAAATGGGTTCATATCATGAAATTACGACAAATGCAAATGATCCTATATGTCTTTAAGATGGATTTATTAACCAAACCATTCCTCCCGACTAACGTAAGTATAATAGCTCGTATGCACAACCAGGAAACTTCCAGAGCATCTTCTTAACCCTTTCTTTGTACAAGGGCAACACCGTATCTGCAGGTTGTCGACCTTTGACATCAGATTGACCTCTCATGACCTCTGACCTTCCAGGTGATGTTGTGTACATGTGGCTGTATTTTGCATGCATCCTGCACTTGTTCACGACGGTGTGTCGAATGCATTCCCCGTGCTGTCACGTCTTTCGTTTCGTTTTTTCCCCGTAGGTGCTTACAAGTATGCCGACGGGAAGAAGATCGATGGGCGGAGAGTGTTGGTGGACGTTATGAGGGAGGGAACCGTCAAAGGATGGCTGTCACGCAGACTGGGTCAGTAACGTTTGATTTCTCACTATTGATCCAAATACCGCAGTTGACTCTTCCTGCCATTCCATCAATCGGCGATTGTGTAGTTACAGTTCCTGTTCCTATAAGGGAACAAAAAAATATGGTTCCAAGTTCCAACTACCCATAAGAACATACAGTAAACTCCGGCCAAACCGGCACTCTAGGGACCCAAGAATTTGTGACGACGTATATCAAATGTGACGACGTATATCTTTTGTGACGACGTATATCTGCTGTTTTTGCCGACTTACATGAATGGTCTTTTGCACACATAATTCATTGCACTTATTGGCTTGGATTTACCCTGGATTATCTCCTGAATGCTTGAGTTGAATCCAGCACACTAATCCTCGAATTGTATCATCACGTTTGGGGTATTGATAGTGGAGACCACGATACATTTGTACGTGCACAGTAACAAATTAAATGCATGCGTGGTCCGGTATATACCACGCACGCATTGACTGCAGCACTAGTCATTCAATAAGACAACCCCCAAAATGGACAGAGCGCATGCGTACAGCCTAGAGGGGGTACTGGTATTGATATGCTCATGATGCATATGCGATGTATGCAGTAGGACACCCTTTTTCGACACCGATGCATGCAGTGATCACAGGTCGTGCGAAACCACTTTTCACTTGACACTTTGCCAACCCCAGTACAGGAAGTCGATGCCAATGCGTGATTTGTTGAATGCCGACTTACACAAAGGATTTTGTAATGCTTTTTATGGAAAGGGGACCGAGAGTAACACGACGACTTGAGCGAAATGGCGACTTATAAAAGCCGACTTAAAAATTCAATGGAAATGCATTACAGACAATTGGGACTTAAGTCAGACGGCCGACTTGAGCGATTTGACGAGTTGTACGATGTCGGTTTAGCCGGAGTTTACTGTATATACATGTGGTTTTTGTTTTAAGTGAACAACAATGTCACAATGTGTTTCAGTTGTCGTTTAGTTTGGTTGTTTTATTTTGGCATTCCAGGTGGTGGTTTGGGTGGTACTAGACGTGGAGGTCCAGAGCAGAATGTCCGTCATTCTGGACGTGAGGAACCATCCCAGGCAGCCGCAGCGAGGTAAGATCCAAAGACTAAGTTTTAAGCCTGGGAATTTTTCTTGCACTGGTTATTCTTAATGAAGTTTTAAACAACGATAAGTACAATTCGAAAGAAATGTGACCAGGTATGTTCTGTCACTGTGACTTCTCATGTCTTTCTGTTCTGTCTAGTTTAAAGCCCTTGCCATGAGTGGCTCTTGGCCTCGTGTTTGGGCATCGTTGTCAAAAAATTGGTGTCAATCCTTTGTATTTGGCTTTTTATTACAGAGATGAGGAAGATCGTGACATGGACCGACGTGAGCGACCCCGCAGCAGGAGTCGCGACAGAGATAGAGATCGCCGTCGCGATCGAGACCGAGATAGAGAAAGGGAGCGTAGAGATCGCGACCGAGGCGATCGGGGTGACCGAGGCGATCGGGGTGACAGGGACCGAGACCGTGACAGAGATCGCGATCGGGATCGCGACCGCGATCGCGACCGCGACCGCGACCGCGACCGTGAGAGACGCCGCAGGGAGCGAGAGCGGGAGCGTGAAGGTGAACGTGACGTGGAGAAGGTGGACGGGGAAAGCGCGGAAGTCATCGACGACAAGGATACGGATCCGAATCTCCAGGAAGTGCTAGAGAAAGATCGTGATCGAGACCGTGACCGTGGACGCGATCGAGACCGCGATCGCGATCGAGACCGCGACCGACGGAGACGAGACCGTGACCGTGACAGAGACCGAGACAGGCGTGACCGCGACAGGGACCGTGACCGCGATAGGGACCGTGATCGTGACAGGGATCGTGGGCGTGACCGTAAGCGCGAGCGCGATCGCGGTGATTACGGAGACGGGGAGGAGCCAGAGGTTAAAGTCAAGATTGAAGAGGTGGCGGAGGGCCAAGGCGACATGGGCCTAGTGTCTTACCCAGCCGACGAAGACGAAGACTCATCGGCAGCAACAGATGCGTACGGTGTCAAAATCAAGAAAGAGAAACTCGATGTGGGTTACGGAGACGTAGAACCTCAGAACGGAATGGAACAAGAAGAAGAACAATCTTAAACCCCTCCAATCTCTCTCTCCGATATCAACTTTGAATTGTACACTCCGCTGTTTTAAAGGTTCCGCCGTAAGTTCTGCCGTAGTTTTTAACAAACTGAATTTTTTGTCTCCCCTTTCTCTATTTTTATTTACATTTGGTCTTGATCCAGTTTGTTTTATCCTCGATGGTCATCGGATTGATAGTTTTTACTTGAAGCTAATGTTCAACAGATGTGAGAAGTGTTCAGAGCTGGTTATTTGACATTTGATTCGCTCTGAGTAGGTAACTTAAAAAAAAAACCTGATAAAATGTCTTCACAGTGTACTGTTAGTGGTACCTGAACTCGAGCAGTTTTCAAAATTGAAGATGTAGATGCGACTAGAACTTAGTGAGTAAAATAAGCAACTGCCAATTGTACTCGTGTTGGTATACAAAAGTATACTACAGTTTTCAGGTAAACCTTTGTGCTATTGTAGCCATGCGTGAACTGTTGAGGGCGGTATTGCCTACTCGCAGGAATAAATTGAGGGCATATGGTGAGACGATGTGGAGTGCCCTAACCTTCAAGTAGTTTTCCCTTTTGTGCCAGTAGAGGGCATCGTTCCTGACATAGCTGGATACTCTAATAGAAACTTGCAGTGACGTCCCTTGAACTATGTGTTGAATGGTACGCATGAATGTTTTCAAAACCCGGCTTTATCTCCGACTTCAGGCTCCATCATTTATGAAAAGATGGAGCCTAAACTGCTGACAAAGCCCAAATTTGGAAAAATGGTTGAATATGAAAGGTACATTGGATGTGGAATGGCGAGATGTTTAAACAATTTTTTTTTAATTGGCTGTTCCTTGCTTGTATTTGTAGATTTTTAAAATTAATTTTTGGCAGGGTGGAAATTTGAAAAGCTTGAGATGCAAAATAAATGTATGCAAATTGTTGATAAAGAAATCCTTGAAATTACAGAATACAGGTCATGGTTATCTGGGTTGGAATGAAGAAAACTTTCCAAAATAACTATTTTTGGGAATTCAAATAAATGAAATACAATTTGTTGACCTTTTTTAGAAAAACTCAAATTGTAAGAAATCCGCAAGAAAAATGGCGCATGAATAAAACCTGTTGCGCTTTGTATACAATAAATTATTTTCCCTCTGAAAAGAACTTCTTGTCAGAAATCAAATCGGTCAAGTTGTCTGCATCATGGTAAGCATTTTATTTCTAAGGTTTAATTTGTTTGTATCATTTTGATCACAGAAATTTCGTAGTTCAATTGTCACATTTCATGTAAACAATGTAAAATACTGTGTTTGGAAAACTCCATGAATATGTTTCTAATAATGGCAAGGTATGTACTGTGATATCTCGTCAAATTCTGGACTAAAACTCCAATAAACCATGCTCGATTCCTTCTTTACTGTCACATAAATCCTGTTGTTTTGCTTGTTTTTGTTTCTGTGGAGAATTGTGTTCAATACTAGGTTTTGCCCTTCACCGACGTATTACCCCCCCCCCCCCCCCACCCCCCAAATGCATGGCTAGGCACCAGTATAGACCATTATCATGTTGCGGCCATCACATTTGTTCCATTCAAATCAACGTAACCAAAGCGAGGCTGGATGAAAAAATAGTCTGGTTCCTTTTTGCACAAAAACGTTATCATTGGGTACTGTTATAGGATACAGGGAAAATGGCTAAAATGGTGGCAGCATGATAAAGATCTTTTGTTTTGAAACAATGGGTGCTAGTTTGTGAACATCTTATGGAGAAAATGATTAACATTTTGCAGTGTATTAATTGTGCTCACATTAAATTCTCCTAAATGCGCACTGTACATCAAATGGGACAAATTCAATGCAGCGGTTGACAGTTAACCAAAAGTAGTAAAATACGATTAGGTAATTTGAATTAGCCCTTTGCACTTTCACAGGATAGAAAATCTAGCTAATCTCATTAGTATACGGACGAATTTTGAAATAGCTGAAGATAAATCATGCCTTAATTGTCCTTTTCTCCCTTTTGTAGAAATAAGAGTGTACAGTCTCGAAAGTTGCACATATTTTTGAGTTTCAGAAATAGACCAATGAGCGACGAGAAATAGCCAAAATATTTGCATAAAAAATAGCCCTAGAAAACTCAAATTCCAGTAACCACACCCTATACTTATGCAGAGCACTTAAACAATTCGATTGTGTTGGCGAATTTGTGTCAAGCGACCAGCCTGGATAATAGGTAGAGCGCCCCCACGGAATTTCGGCCAGCCTACAGGCCTCACACGTGGTGTGTTTCGCATTCGTTTTATGGCGGGCATTTCATGGAGGAAGTTATTGTTGTCGAAGTCGAAGACTCGCATTTGTCCAAGTAAGTGCCTCTTTTTTTCAGCCTGAAACCTAACAGTTTAGCGGACAAACATTAATACAAAAGTCCAGTGAATGCACTGTTGGTGCTTTTTAATTTTTGGAGACGAACTGTGGCCGAATGTATGAGAAAAATCTAAGAACATTATTTTTCACTGACTCTCTGAATAAAGGGGGGGGGGGGGGGGTGGGTGTGGCCTTGGTATTTTTTCCCTCTTCAAACCACGTTGAACTTTTTTTGATGGGTCTTTCTATAGATAGTTATAATGGTAATGTTGGGTTATACTTATAGGGGAAAGGGAAAGAATGTTGCAACCTGATGCCACTTCAGCAGTTGTGTACAAATTCAGTGGCAAGAGTCAAGAAATTTGTTAGTATTTGTTAGTATTTCCTAACAAAATTGGAAATGTTTCTCAGTCCCAGATTCATGTCTTCATCATTTGTGCAATGACTGACCTTCATTGAGTCGAGATGATATATGAAGAAAAAATTAACAGCGTCGACCAGTTGCAACATTCTTTCTGATGTGGAAAGAATTCCATACATTGCCATCACTAATTTTTCGCTGCAATTACCTATCAATCATCAGAATGCGATAAAAATTAAAATGTCCAAAAAAAGTCAAAATTAGCAGGGAAATTATTGAAGCATTTTACTCGGAAAACGCTTACCCATTTTTTAGACCTGTCTCATACGGTTTGTGCACAGGGTGTCAAGTGATGTCCAGGTATGGATTTATTCCCTAATAATAGGAGTTGGACCCATAAATGTGGCCAATTTACTGTTGGCCACATGGGGCTATTATTTTTCTCAAAATTTAAATTGATTGGAAAAAATTAAAAGACTTATTAAATCTAGGGTAGACTCACCTATTCATAAAAAGTAGCAAAAAGATAACTTTCTCTAGTCTTGTCCAATCAAAGCAAATAAAGGGTTTTTCTACTGCCTTTATTACCTACGGGGACGGACACCTTAGTAACCCCAGCATTCAAGCAAGGTCAAGGGCATGGGCGTCGCCAGGATTTTTTCTAGAGGGGGGCCAAAAACTTTTTTGCCAAAAAATGCTTGTATTTCTCAACACATTCTCGATTTATCAGTTTTAGAGGGGGCAGGGACATTCCTCCCCCCCCCCCCCCCAACTCATTAAATTTACACCACTTTGTCTTCGCGCCTCTTTGTTGTTTTTTTTCTTTCTTTTTTTCTTCCTTTTTTTGTTTTGTTTTTTTGTTTTGCTTTTCCGGGGGGGGGGGGGCAAGTGCCCCCCTTGCCCCCCCCCCCCTCGCGACGCCCATGGTCACGGGCGTCGCTAGAGGGAGGGGGGGGCGGATGTCACACCTCCCCCGGCCATTAGTCAGTTTTGTTGGCAAAATCATGGTGTCGGCAAAATAGAAAATCAAGAATGGAGAAGGAAGGGGAAAGGAAGAGGGAAGAAGAAAAAATGGAGAATGTAAATAATAAACATGGCTGTTCAAAACCCCCCGAAACTTAAATACGGTTCAGTATTCCACATGGCAAAATATTGTACATTTTGTCATATCGCACTCAGTGCTCTCATATAAAAAGTTCAATTTTAGGATTTAAAGACCCCCCCCCCCCCCCCCAGTCTGGGATCAGGGGATGGGACAGACCTATACAAGGTATGCTCACACGTACAAAGCATGTACATGTACACGCAGTTTTACGACGAGCAAATGCCCAAAACCTTTCAAAATGATAGGGCAAAATTTTGACGATTTACTTTTGCAGTTGAACTTATCCCACTGAAAAATTAAATCTATTCAAAGTAATCAACTTAATTAACCATTCAAACATTTGAGGAGGAAATTAGAAATGGAGTTAAAGGGATCATTTTGGACGCAAATTATCAGTTTCACTCATATTGCGTGACGGTCCGTCGGCAAATTCATAATGGCACCCTCGCCCCATTCAAAATGGTCTAGCAACGCCCATGAGCAAGGTATTTGAGAATTTATGGTAGGGCCTATGTGTGTTTGTAAAGTGCAAGTGCATTGTAGATATCACACTGAGTTTGAGACGGGGCCGGGCCACTCAAGTATTAAAAAAATATTGTCATACTCGCAAAAAATGCAAAAGTAAGAGTTTTCTGCCTTTATTACTTTAATCGAATCCTACATTTCATTGCAGAATATTTCAAATTGTTTTTTAGATTCGTGGCTCTGGAGGATTTTATTTGCAAGAGGTCTGATTCCCGTCTCCTGAACGAAGTCACAACCACAATGTAAGCCTGGAACCAGACAAAGATTTGTCGTGACAGCAAATATTTCTAAGTCCCCAAAAAACACTCACTGTTTCAATAATTAACACATTTTCAAACTTTTCAAAGAAAGGAGTTTTGGATTTGCCAATATCGAGGGCCTTTTGAAAAATATGGTCTGGACACGTGGAAATCTGCAAGAGGTTTGTTTTTAGAAGTCTAGGGCCTTCTTTTAAAAAGTAGATTTGATTCACCTTTAAAGAGCTGGGATTCACTATAAACAAGCATTTATTCTAGTATTCTCATAACCCTCCAGGTGCAATTGATGGTTTGTTGTGAAAATAAATTACCTTTTCTCAATCAAAATAGTGCTATATTCCCTTTTACTGAACTAACATGGCAAGATGATAAGACTTAAAGGTGTAAAAAGAAATATGCGCTGAGAGATGCACAACATTTAAAAAGCAAATAAGAAATGCCAAAAAACGAAAGATTATCCTGAAAGCTAGCGACCTTATTCTGCCCAATATGGATTGTTTTGAAACTGTATAGTCTATTTGTTTTATTTTGCTTCAGGAGTGTAGCTTGACAGAGGGCGCCAGACAGCTCAAGTAGAGGCCGGGGACGCAAGATTTGCATGTTCGCTAAGGTGAGGTAACCATTTTATTACAGCTGTGGACATACACAAGACCCCCGGTTGCAAGAAATGACAGCTGACTGGATGAAGGACTATGAAAGGACTGTTGTCCAAAAATGTAAGTAAATTTACTCTGACAGCGCATGCCAAATCTTATTTCACTTTTCTAATGTCTGAAAAAGCACAGCAAGATTCATAGGAATTATTTTTTCATACCCAAGCGGCCAGGGTTCGACCTTAACTTTTTTTCCACTGGCCAGCCGGGCTACTGAAACAGACTCTTAAGTAGCCTGCATAGTTTTCTTTTATTGAGTGTCTCATAAACAACAATGTTGCACATGTAAAACGTGTATCCTGAGGCAATCTTGTCAGTGTTTTTAATAAACAGATGTAATAATTTAACCCTAAACAATTAATAAAATTAGACACAAATTGATACAGGTTTGCTTTCTGAATTTAATGATTTATTTCTTCCTGTCCTTTCATCTTTGCCGTAGCCCAATAATGTTTGACTCGCCAGCCGGGCTACTTAAGGAATACTTTGACTAGCCCGCCGCTATTTTGACTATCATTAGCTAGCGGGCTACCGCTGAAGTCAAACCCTGCATATTTGAAAGAAAGGGTTCATTTCATTACATTTATGGTTGAAGACCAATTGGGCTTAAACAACTTTTTGATTGTTTTCTTTGTGGAGAACCTACGCTTTTGTTGATTTTGTTTTATAATTTGGTGCTAAATGAGCTTCTGGTGTATAAACAAACATATCCTACAAGTAGGACACATATAGAGTCACTTTTTTTCATTCAGTTCTTAGATTGAACAAGCCAAAATTGCCCAACCCATCATTCTAGGTCCTACCTCAACACAAACTCCACTGGTTTCATTGGCCTCAGCCTCAACTTTTTGTTTCCTTTTCTGTTTTATTTCAACAGATGAAACAAGACAGAATCAACCAAGAGAAGCAAGCAAGTAGCCAGCGAGATATGTTCACGAAGGTAGGACTGACCCTTTGTTTCAGCCGTTAGCGCTCAAATTGAGCCAGTGAACACCCAAGACCCAGGATCTCAAGACCCATGCACAGTTTGCAAGTGGAGTTTGCAAGTGGATTTCTCAGAGTGAGTCGGACTTGATGTTTTTCCTTGATCCTGTTCTATCCCATTATTGTGTGTACAACTGAAACCACCCTGTAAAAATGGAAGTGGGCAATTCCACGGTTACTCACGTTACATTTTTGATGTACTTTTGAGTTTCCTTGGGCTGTAATTACCTTACTGAAAAGGTTTAATAACTGTTACCCCATGGTAGATAGAGTAGACCTAGACCTACCTAAGCACCAAAGATGACATCCAGAAAAATGTGTTAGGTATGATAAACAAGACCCACAAAATCGGTTACTCATGTTACATTTTCGTAATGGTGCTTAGGTAGGTCTAGGTCTACTCTATCTACCATTGGGATAACAGTTATTAAACCTTTTCAGTAAGGTAATTACAGCCCAAGGAAACTCAAAAGTACATTAAAAATGTAACGTGAGTAACCGTGGAATTGCCCAATTGCAAATCTTCCATGAGATCTTTCATGATTTGATTTTACACTTCTAAAGCCTCTAAAAAATGGTCAATTTGTTGAAAACACATTTTCAGCTGCTTTTGGACATATAAAATGAAACTCACTTTTCTCTTCTAAAGGGAGCATATGTTTTGTTTTGAAGAATGAAAAAAAATTGTCATATCGAAAAATTGTTTTGGAACGCTTTTCTCACCGTGAGACATTACATTTTTCCAGTGTGGTTCAGATATGTGTTGTGACTATGTGGATTGGTGGTGGTATGTGTTTGTTGTCGTTTTGGGGTGGTGGTTTTTTCCCCAGGTCGTCGGCTCAAATTGAGCGTGTGTCATCGGCTCAAATTGAGCATTTGCTGCAGACACTCGAGGAGCAATGTGGATTATGGGATCGGTATATCCCTACATCCAAACGCAAGACCAGTGGGACTATGGGATCATCTATATCCCCGTGTCCATCCAGGGGCGGATCATGGGTGGCAATCGGAGGGGGGAATCAACTCCATGAAAAGCAAAAAGCAAAGTTTGATCGTTTTCGGCATCAGCACCATTAGTCAGAAACTTGCCCCCTGGATCCGTCCCTGCTGCAAGGCTCCACTAAATTAAATTTATCCAGTGCACTGCATTTAGGGCATAAACATTCCTTCAAAGCGAACTCCTCATTTCAAACTATTTTAATCGACGGCAAGATAACAGTCAACCAGCCAGCCGGGGAGCAAGCCAGCCAGCCAGCCATCCCAGCCATCCATTTTTTAAAAAAATAAATGTGGATCACCAATTAGTGAAATGAAAATTTCACATTTTAAATAGGGCTTTTTTTAGTTCAGAGGATCTGCTATATCCGTCTGAGAACTTAAGGCTATGGGATCTCCTATATCCCTATGCCGTTAGGGCTTAGGGAGGTGCGGCGGTTTCGATTGCTAATTGGGGTTTGACTGGGTGCTCCAATTGAGGTGCGGCGAAAATCCAGCACAGATTCAAGGGGCGAGTTGCGTCCGCATGGCAGGTCCGCCTTCCACGTGGGGCGTGGGTCCTACGCAGCGGCCTGGAAACCCTAGGATGCCGTGCCATAAAGGAGCAGGTAGTGCGTCCCTCTTTATAGGGGCGTGGCCCTGTATTCACAGCCGGCAAACGCTGCTACTTCCTATCAGACCGCATGAACCCGTAAGGGGGATGGACTTAGGGGGGCGTGCATATAGGTTAGGGTGCTTTCCTGGTCCTTCGGGGCTGGGCGGGCGGACCGGACAGTCGATAACTGTGTCTGGCCCTCCGGGGCCTACCTTTTATCCAGCAATGGGCCTTACGATACTGAAAGCGCGTTGGGGCTGGTATCCTGGGACCTTCACGTGGTGGCCCTGTTTAAACTAACCTTACCAGGATTTTAAAAAATTTGGAGGAGGAAGAAATATCGTACTGAAAAAAAGGTAATGTATGAGCTGTTGTACTCTGGGCCGATGTGGTGCCCAAACAATAACGTGCTGCATGCATGATGGGTTGCCTGCCAAGATTTCGGTACCCGACATAATGATTAACGAAAAAAAAAAACCACTTGGCTGAGGCATGCACACACAAAACCTCTTTGTGTGTGCTTGTGGTTTACTTTTCTCTGCTGATAAAGAAACATTGTTGTTTAACAATTAGGCATTTTTACCCTTCAAAATTGCTTTTAATTAAGCCAAACAGCTGAATATATTAGCTGTCCCTGTCTATGAAAATGTTGTGTCTTGTCTTTTTTTCTTCAATCATGTAAACTCAAAATGTCAAAGTGAGTTAGAAAGTTTTCAGATAAAAAAAAATCAAATAATTTTGAAAAGCAAAAATTCACATCTAGAATGGTAGTAGTGAAAGATGGTATTGTAGAAAAATGCAAAATTTGTGGACAAAGTTGAAGGCAACAAATTATTTTCAGACAATTAACACACAAAACCACAGCACTGAGAGTTGAATTGATTTTTTGTCAATGACTTGCTTTTTGAATTGACTTGCTTATCCCAGGCTCATGTTGGTCCAATAACTTGTCTTGGATGACTACCTACCGGTATTTATACCAAATTACTCTAGGACAAGCTTTATTGGGCTGACATAGCTTTGTTTGTGAATACATGGCACGTAGTCTGTCATGCTTTAAAATCATAATTTTAGCATGAAAAAAAAAACCCAATTAGCATAGAAAACTTGCAGCCATACAGAAGGAAGTTCCGCCTCTTTCCTAGACAAAAACCGCTTACCTGTCAAGTTCCATCTGTAAAATTCATTTGAATTCCTTCCCTTTCAATCAGTGGAATTGGTTAAGCTTGTTTTACTGCTGGACAAATATTTTGTAACGTTCATTTTTCCTCAAGTTATTTTTTCTTTCATCCCCTCTCCTTCAGGCCATTCATCTTGACGTCGATTGGGTTGCAGACACTTTCTGAGTCTGGAGTGGGTGCTGACGTCTGGATTAGAACTTTCTCTCCTTGAGGTATCACCATAGAAACTTGCCAAAACTGGCGTCCAGTTCTACAGGGGTTTTAACAAGCTGATGTTGAGGTGACTTGCAGGAAGAAGTTCGTATTTATTTAATTTGCGATAATCTTGAAGTTGTCCTAATTGTGCTGTTGTTGAGTTTCACACCCCCCCCCCCCCCAATTATATTGTATTTTTTTTCTCTTTTCTAAGTTCTAGCAATGTTATTCACTATCTCTCTATATTATGTCTCGTTCCCTTCTGAAATATCGATTCGTCTTTGGTCATGTTTTATTAAGTCATGTTTGATTTGTTTAGTTATTCATTTGTCTTGATTTTCTAGTATTTATAGATTGAGAAATAACCAAGGCATTTACAAAATCAAAGTCCTATTTTGATACCTTACAAAAGGCTGGCTGTTTAATATTCCTCTTGTCTTTGTTAGCAGAATGAATTGACTTCCTTCTTTAAGACGTTCCAAATATACTTATTCAGGTATTTATTGTCTTCCATTTGTAACTTTTTATCACTTGATCAATTTCAGGAAATTTCAGGAAAAAATTGAGTTTCGTCCCGTTTTTAATCAAATTGCAAGGCTAACCCCTTACAGTTTTGAATTTTGATAAAAATTGAGTTTATTGTCCCGTTTTTGTTAAAAATGCAAGGCTGACCCCTTACCGTTTTGAAAATTGATAAAAATTTAATTTTGTTCCTTTTTGTTAGAAATGCAAGGCTTACCCCTTATCCTTTTGAACTTTGAAAAAAATTGAATTTTGTCATGTTTTTGTTAAAAATGCAAGGCTAACCCTTTATCGTTTTGAACTTTGATAAAAATTGCGTGATGTCCTTGTTTTGTTTAAAAATGCAAGGCTAACCCCTTATCATTTTGAATTTTGATAAAAATTGAGTTTTGTCCTGTTTTTGTTAAAAATGCAAGGCTAACCCCTTACCGTTTTGAATTTTGATAAAAATTGAGTTTTGTCCTGTGTTTGTTAAAAATGCAAGGCTTACCCCTTATCATTTTGCATTTTTGATAAAATATAATTTTGTCCCGTTTTTGTTAAAAATGCAAGGCAAACCCCTTATCGTTTCGAATATAAAAATTGAGTTTTGTTCTGTTTTTGTTAAAAATGCAAGGCTAACCCCTTATCGTTTTGAATTTTAATAAAAATTGAGTTTTCTCCTGTTTTTGTTAAAAATGCAAGGCTAACCCCTTATCGTTTTGAATTTTAATAAAAATTGAGTTTTGTCCTGTTTTTGTTAAAAATGCAAGGCTAACCCCTTATCATTTTGAAATTTTGATAAAAATTGAGTTTCGTTCCGTTTCTGTTAAAAATGCAAGGCTAACCCTTACTGTTGAGATTTGTGATACAAAATTGAGTTTTGTCCTGTTTTTGTTTAAAATGCAAGGCTAACCCCTTATCGTTTTGAATTTTGATAAAAATTGAGTTTTGTCCTGTTTTTGTTAAAAATGCAAGGCTAACCCCTTATCGTTTTGAATTGTGATAAAAATTGAGTTTTGTCCTGTTTTTGTTAAAAATGCAAGGCTAACCCCTTATCGTTTTGAATTTTGATAAAAATTGAGTTTTGTCCTGTTTTTGTTAAAAATGCAAGGCTAACCCCTTATCATTTTGAATTTTTGATAAAATTGAATTTTGTCCCGTTTTTGTTAAAAATGCAAGGCTAACCCTTATCTTTTTGAATTTTGATAAAAATTGAGTTTTGTCCTATTTTTGTTAAAAATGCAAGGCTAACCCCTTATAATTTTGAATTTTGATAAAAATTAAGTTTTGTCCCGTTTTTGTTAAAAATGCAAGGCTAACCCCTTATAATTTTGAATTTTGATAAAAATTAAGTTTTGTCCCGTTTTTGTTAAAAATGCAAGGCTAAGCCCTTATCGTTTTGAATTTTAATAAAAATTGAGTTTTGTCCTGTTTTTGTTAAAAATGCAAGGCTAACCCCTTATCGTTTTGAATTTTAATAAAAATTGAGTTTTGTCCTGTTTTTGTTAAAAATGCAAGGCTAACCCCTTATCATTTTGAAATTTTGATAAAAATTGAGTTTCGTTCCGTTTCTGTTAAAAATGCAAGGCTAACCCTTACTGTTGAGATTTGTGATACAAAATTGAGTTTTGTCTTGTTTTTGTTAAAAATGCAAGGCTAACCCCTTATCATTTTGAATTTTGATAAAAATTGAGTTTTGTCCCATTTTTGTTAAAAATGCAAGGCTAACCCCTTATCATTTTGAATTTTGATAAAAATGGAGTTTTGTCCCATTTTTGTTAAAAAAGCAAGGCTAACCCCTTATCATTTTGAATTTTGATAAAAATTGAGTTTTGTCCTGTTTTAGTTAAAAATGCAAGGCTAACCCCCCTGATCATTTTGAAATTTTGATAAAAATTGAGTTTTGTCTTGTTTTTGTTAAAAATGCAAGGCTAGCCCCTTATCATTTTGAATTTTGATAAAAATTGAGTTTTGTCCCGTTTTAGTTAAAAATGCAAGGCTAACCCCTTACCGTTTTGAAATGTTGATAAAAATTTAGTTTTGTCCCATTTTTGTTAAAAATGCAAGGTTAACCCCGTATCATTTTGAAATTTTGATAAAAATTGAGTTTTGTCCTGTTTTTGTTAAAAATGCAAGGCTAACCCCTTATTGTTTTGAAATTTTGATAAAAATTGAGTTTTGTCCCGTTTTCGTTAAAAATGCAAGGCTAATCCCTTATCATTTTGAATTTTGATAAAAATTGGGTTTTGTCCTGTTTTTGTTAAAAATGCAAGGCTAACCCCTTACCGTTTTTGAAATGTTGATAAAAATTGGGTTTTGTCCTGTTTTTGTTAAAAATGCAAGGCTAACCCCTTATTGTTTTGAAATTTTGATAAAAATTGAGTTTTGTCCCGTTTTCGTTAAAAATGCAAGGCTAATCCCTTATCATTTTGAATTTTGATAAAAATTGGGTTTTGTCCTGTTTTTGTTAAAAATGCAAGGCTAACCCCTTACCGTTTTTGAAATGTTGATAAAAATTGGGTTTTGTCCTGTTTTTGTTAAAAATGCAAGGCTAACCCCTTATTGTTTTGAAATTTTGATAAAAATTGAGTTTTGTCCCGTTTTCGTTAAAAATGCAAGGCTAATCCCTTATCATTTTGAATTTTGATAAAAATTGGGTTTTGTCCTGTTTTTGTTAAAAATGCAAGGCTAACCCCTTATTGTTTTGAAATTTTGATAAAAATTGAGTTTTGTCCCGTTTTCGTTAAAAATGCAAGGCTAATCCCTTATTTTGAATTTTGATAAAAATTGGGTTTTGTCCTGTTTTTGTTAAAAATGCAAGGCTAAACCCTTATCATTTTTAATTTTGATAAAAATTGAGTTTTGTCCCGTTTTTGTTAAAAATGCAAGGCTAACCCCTTATCATTTTGAAATTTTGATAAAAATTGAGTTTTGTCCTGTTTTTGTTAAAAATGCAAGGCTAACCCCTTATCATTCTGAATTTTGATAAAAATTGATTTTTGTCCCATTTTTGTTAAAAATGCAAGGCTAACCCCTTACCGTTTTTGAAATGTTGATAAAAATTTAATTTTGTCCCGTTTTCGTTAAAAATGCAAGGCTAATCCCTTATCATTTTGAATTTTGATAAAAATTGGGTTTTGTCCCGTTTTTGTTAAAAATGCAAGGCTAAACCCTTATCATTTTGAATTTTGATAAAAATTGAGTTTTGTCCCGTTTTTGTTAAAAATGCAAGGCTAACCCCTTATCATTTTGAAATTTTGATAAAAATTTAGTTTTGTCCTGTTTTTGTTAAAAAAGCAAGGCTAACCCCTTATCATTTTGAATTTGGATAAAAATTGATTTTTGTCCCATTTTTGTTAAAAATGCAAGGCTAACCCCTTACCTTTTTGAAATTTTGATAAAAGTTGAGTTTTGTTCCGTTTCTGTTAAAAATGCAAGGCTAACCCCTAACCATTTAGAATTTTGATAAAAAATTGAGTTTTGTCCCGTTTTTATTAAAAATGCAAGGCTAACCCCTTTACCATTTTGAAATTTTGATAAAAAATTTAATTTTGTCGTGTTTTTGTTAAAAGAGCAAGGCTAACCCTTTACCGTTTTGAAATTTTGGTAAAAATTCGGTTTTTTTCCGATTCTGTTGAAAATGCAAGACTAATTCCATACCGTTTTGAAATTGTGATAAAAATTTAATTTTGTCCTGTTTTTGTCAAAAATGCAAGGCTACCCCCTTACAGTTTTGAAATTTGGATAAAAACGGAATTTTGTACTGTTTTGTTAAAAATGCAAGGCTTACCCCTTTAAGTTTTGAATTTGGATAAAAATAAAGTTTAGTCCTGTTTTTGGTAAAAATGACCTTGGAATGGCACATCTGTCTAGAAAACAATTGGGAACATGTTCAACTGTCCCTTCAATATCGTCCAAGGAAGTTCCAGGAAGTTTCATTTTTCAGCCGAAATTTGGACAAAATTGTAAGGGGTAAACCTTACATTATTAATGTAATTTCGCCCCAAAAAATGGCTTTTCTGCAAACAACTTAAACATGGTTTTTAATGCAAATGTACTTTAACCACAGATTTCAGATATGAAAAGAAACAAGTACAAAAAGTGACCATTCTTTGAAACTTATATCTTAGTAAATCATAAAAGAAGCTTTGGTCAGTTGTTGCCATAATTCGCAAACCATTTGTCTGCAATACAAACAAATCTTTTTGTAGTATTTCAGGTGAAACTTACAGTTTTAGAAATCCTTACAAATTAGTTTTACCATCAACCAAAGTAATAATAACAAAGTTAAAACAATAGGCCAATACAAGCCTAGAAAAGATGATGCCAGAATGCAAAAACATATCTGCAACTGATTTAGAATCCTACTGCACAATGAGCCAGATTCATACCGTTGCGAGGTAATCCTATACAATAGCACTGCCTGGCTTTCCACAAGCCAACCACCAGGCTAAGCCACAATGAGCCAGATTTAGCCCATTCATAGCGTTGCAGGGTAATCCTATACAATAGCACTGCCCAGCTTTCCACAAGCCAACCACCAGGCTCCAGTGAGGTACTGTAGTCCGGCCCTCGGGGACCAGCACAAAATCAACACAAAATGTTAAAAAAAAAATCCTCCATAAAACAATCAGTTCAATCCAATTCATCAATACATTAATTCTTACATCATATCTAATTCTGTACAGAAAAAAATGGCCTTAATTTATACAATAGTACATTACAATATCTGTAGTAAATAATGTCAGTATTTTATAATAGGCATAAATAGTACACTTGGTATTAAATAGACATACACGTACTTGGTTGTATTGAAATATGTATATGTAAGCTATATATTGCAAGTTTATACCCAAATTTTCCAGTCTTTTATATTGCAAGTAGGGCTCATCTCAATTCATATCTGGGACAAATTCCGGACAAGTTGCAGGTGGAATCATCCACTTTGTCTAGCAGAAGCTCTACATTTATCCCGGACATGTTCCGAGGAAATTGTCACTAGCGACTGTTTGACCCACCAATACTGATCACTTCATTGCGGGAAGATTGCGGGGAAGTTGATCAGATTACTGCAACTTATACCTGATATAACGTCCGCAACTTGTCTGGAAACCGTGCCGGGTATGAATCGAGACCGGCCCTTATTTAGAAACTGTTCTGTACACTGAAATTGGAAGAAGAAAAAAATCCAAAAATTAGTTAGTGTTGGGCAATGCTAGTTGCTTGGCATGTATGCAAGAATCATTTCAGATGGCCATAGCTCGCAAGTTAAGCCTCGCTTGCATCTCAACCGTGCAAGGGGAAAAAACCCACAGTACTGGGCCCACGATACAAATATTGCTTGGAACATTTATCCACTAAACAGAAATGAGCTGGGAACCAGTGACAAAGTGCATACTTTGCATGACATTTTGCCTGGTAACCTGTTCTTGCTAAGCCAATAGTTTCTGAGCTTACCAGATTTTTGTGCCGAGAAGCTCCAGGAACTTGGCCTCAATATAGCAACTGTCTTAATAACTTAACTACATGTACTGGTAAATACAAACACCTTTACAAGGCAAAACTGAAAAATTCCTGTAAAAAAAGCATGAACACAAACAAAGAATGAGCTTAGAAATGCTATAAAATAAAAAAAGAGTACTCATCACATTTGGCAATACATGTTTATCGATTATAGTACTTATATTCTTTCAAATCGGTCGCCTCAGAATAACATTTTCAAATAATATTTTCTTTCGCAAGAAAATGTTATTATTAAAATAGTACTTTGCAACGTCGAAAAAAGTCTATTCTATTGATCATGAAGTTTAAAAAAAAAAAAAAAAAGTACTTGTTTGACACAAAACGATGAAATTAATCACTGATACACGCAAGATCAACGAAAAGAAATTCACAGTCAAAGAAATAAAAAAAAAAAATATATACAGTTTCCATTATGGACTAAAGGCGACTATACTCGTCATAAAAAAATTGTCAATTTCAAATTCACGTACTGACTGTCCTTTTTTGTCAAATATGGAGTCATATATTATGCACAGAACTGGAATTCATTGAGTATGTACAAAATAACACGTACTGTTGGTAAAAAACACTTCATAGATAAACCTCAATATTGTACAGAATTATTCTTCTTTAGATTCTTGTGTTTTGTTGACCAATTTGGCGAAAGCAGTACTCACAAATTCAATCTTTTGGTCTGATAATTAAAAAGTAGAACAAAAAATCCCCAAATGGAACAACTACGATTTCAGTACAGTTCAAAATGTTTACATACTCCCAAATTCAAAACAAACAATCAGAAATGTTCACCGCTGTCCGCCATTTTTGCCCAGTTCATAAATTTGTTCTGAACTTTTTTGCAGTCCCAAAAATCAGGCCTAGTCAATTTTTGAAATATTGGCCTCATGTGTGACTGAGGCTTTGTCGCGGCTCCACAGTCATTTGAACCATTCACGTCGCAAACAAATCAAAAATAGTCGACACAGCCAAGAGGCACGGCAACCAATAATATATCACAAGCGTGAGGCTGTTGCCTGTCCTCATACACCTATGTTATGTGGTCAGGTCCGTCGCCAGTCTACTCCATTTCCAGCTGGGTCTAGTTCCCAGACTCCCCTCAGTCCTTCTCCTTGATATACTTAATGAGTCTTTCCATCAGCAGTGCCAGGGCCATGTCTAGTGGATCCATTGCCCCACGCTGCATCCATTTTGGGATGGTAACCCGGGCGTGTGAGAAGCCCAACTTCTGCAGGATGTAGTCTACGCCAAGAGGCTCGATCTGCTTGCCTCCCCAAGACAACAGCCTGAAAAAGCAAAAAAGAATTCATTTTAACTTCAACCCAAGGCCAAGTTCGCGCAAGGACTATTGTTGACCAATGGTTAACCACAGTTCGACTAACGCTTGCCCGAACTCTGTCTAGTCGACGGTGGTTGACTACGCTAGTCGACTATTTGGAACCAGCCTACTGGGGTTGGTTGCTTCGCTGGTAACCAATAGCCGCGCGCATTCATAACGCTAGCAGAGAGCCAGGATCCAGAAGTTTTGCGATGACATTTTGACCAGCGTTTGACTAGAGACGTTCGCACGTTGCTATCAGTGCGCAGGCGTAAGGTACGTCACAAATCAACCACTAGTCGACTAATGGTCCTTGCCCGAACTTAGCCCCAGTTGGAGGTGTTCGCATGTTGCTATTAGTGCGCAGCTGTAAGTTACAACACGAATCAACAACTAGTCGACTTATGGCCTTCACCTGTAGGAACTCTGTGAAACCGAGCTCAGTTTTGGCTTCTTACTAAACTACAGAACGACATCTTATGTACCTAATGGTCGGCTCCAACTGCCAGGTGATGCACTGGAACTCCCTCCAATCGCTAGCGCCGCTAGACGGCGTGACCTCACTGGTACCCGTGCTAGCCGGTTCAGGTAGCTGCAAGACATCCGGTTCCGTTGGGGCTTTCATCGGTGGTCGGCTGGAAACCGAGTTACGGTGGGACTGGGGAGCTAAGAAATTAGGGTTGGGGGATAAAAATTGATCAATGTCATTTCTGTATTGATAGTCTCTAGGTGATCACACAGAGAAAGGGTACTATGATTGTGACAAGTTTCAAGTCTCTTGGTTTTTCACACAGAGAAAGGGTACTATGAATGTGACAAGTTTCAAGTCTCTTGGTTTTTCACACAGAGAAAGGGTACTATGAATGTGACAAGTTCCAAGTCTCTTGGTTTTTCACACAGAGAAAGGGTACTATGAATGTGACAAGTTTCAAGTCCCTTGGTTTTTCACAAAGAGAAAGGGGACTATGAATGTGACAAGTTTCAAGTCTCTTGGTTTTTCACACAGAGAAAGGGTACTATGAATGTGACAAGTTTCAAGTCTCTTGGTTTTTCACACAGAGAAAGGGTACTATGAATGTGACAAGTTTCAAGTCTCTTGGTTTTTCACACAGAGAAAGGGTACTATGATTGTGACACGTTTCAAGTCTCTTGGTTTTTCACACAGAGAAAGGGTACTATGATTGTGACAAGTTTCAAGTCTCTTGGTTTTTCACACGGAGAAAGGGTACTATGAATGTGACAAGTTTCAAGTCCCTTGGTTTTTCACAAAGAGAAAGGGGACTATGAATGTGACAAGTTTCAAGTCTCTTGGTTTTTCACACAGAGAAAGGGTACTATGAATGTGACAAGTTTCAAGTCTCTTGGTTTTTCACACAGAGAAAGGGTACTATGAATGTGACAAGTTTCAAGTCTCTTGGTTTTTCACACAGGGAAAGGGTACTATGAATGTGACAAGTTTCAAGTCTCTTGGTTTTTCACACAGAGAAAGGGTACTATGAATGTGACAAGTTTCAAGTCTCTTGGTTTTTCACACAGAGAAAGGGTACTATGAATGTGACAAGTTTCAAGTCTCTTGGTTTTTCACACAGAGAAAGGGTACTATGAATGTGACAAGTTTCAAGTCCCTTGGTTTTTTCACACAGAGAAAGGGTACTATGAATGTGACAAGTTTCAAGTCTCTAGGTGATCACATGGTGAAATCTTTGAGGTTTGCGTGTCCAACCTTTGTCTTTGTAGCTGATGTAGGCCGTGACAAACGCATGCAGGAAGAGAATGAGCTCAATATCCATGGCAACGTTGATATGATCGGTGAAATGAGTGACAAAACTCACAGTCACTGCCTGGGGTGGACCTAAAAAGAAGAGAAAAAAAATAATAATATTCAACATAGAAAAATAAATTGCAGGTGTTGACTTTCCGAGCACCGTTAATTTTGTTGTGACACTACAAAGTTGATACTTTAATTTTTTTATACTAAAAGTTATTGTTTAAAATGTAAGCATATAGTTGAACTGTTTTCAAAAAAAGATACAGACTGTACATGTATGAAGTATTAAAAGTCGGTGTTTAAAGGCGTTGAGGATCGTTTGCTTTTCATGCATTTTGTTTGTTTCCAATAAAAGCACCACTCATAAATCCAAAGAAGAACGTTCAAAACCTAACCGGTCAAATTTTGAATTCGGTGGGTGATACACTTTTCGTGAAAACAGTGAAAAAGCAACCACAACCTTTTGATCACGAAACATGCTTTTGTCAAAAACACTCTTCATTAAAAAAAATCAGTCAATTGAGTGATCGTTGGAAATCACCCGCATTTCTTGATTTTATTATTATTAATATTATTATTATTATTAATCATTTTTGGTAATGAAACCAAGGATTCCTCAAAAGCGCCCTAGGCACTGTAGCTCGCAAGCCTGAACAAACCTGTGGAGAGAAAACAATGAGAAGAAATTACAGTTTTAGAGGTGGGAGGAAAAGCCCAGAAGAATATTCTGAGGAAAACCCACGGAATCAGGCAGGGACTGAAAACCCAATCCACATATTGGCCCAGGCGGGATTCGAACCCGGGTCACAGCGGTGGAAGGCGAGGAAAGTACCGCTACGCCAACCTGATTTCCTCTATATGACAGCAAGCCAGATGGAATAATTTCACGAGGTGTTTAGTACCAGTACGATCTTTAATCCAAGTAAGCTTTTTGATAATAATTTGGTATGTAACTATGCCTTTAATACATCGACTCGAGCTTTGAGACTTAACACTCTTGACTTGACACAAGACTACACCACTACCCAGAGCCACACAGTGACTGTTACCATTGAGTGCCGGGCTGTGCGTGGACTGCATGTGGTTAGACTTCATCTCCAGCTGTAATTTGGGCAGAGCAAAGATTGGCTCGGCGGTGTGTCTGAACGTCTCCTTGGAGCTGTAGGCAGGCATGCTGCTTGACGTCAGAACATGCTCAAACTCTGCAACACAAAAAAACAAAATCTTTCAATAAAAACATATTTATGAACATAAGTGTCTCTACAACTTTGACTACAGATTTTTCAGGTAGCAGAAAGTTTTACCCCAAAAAAGACCATGTCATTTATGGGCAAGTTCAAGCAAGAACTATTATTGACCATTGGTTAACCGTAGTTCGACTAAAGTTAGCCCGAACTCTGTCTAGTCGACGGTGGTTGACTGCGCTAGTCGACTATTTGGAACCAACCTACTGCGGCTGGTTGCATGGCTGGTAACCAATTGCCGCGTGCATTCGTAACATACAGCAGGGAGCCAGGATCCAGAAGTTTTGCGATGACACTTTGACCAGCGTTTGACTAGAGACGTTCACACGTTGCTATTAGTCCTTGCCCGAACTTGGCCTATGATGTTATACTTGTCAGTTGCCATAAGGCAGAACACAAAACTGACGTACTATTCGCAAACTTTTCTTATGGGCTCCGTGCACAAGTATACCCACAACGATACGATAGGGAGAGTTGGGGGGGACTACTAGTAGAAACATTTGAATGCATTGCCGACAACGCTGGATCCTCAAGTAATGACGCCATGGCTTTGTGTGTACTTTGCGCTACACGCACGGGAGCCAGTGCGAACACGTGCTGTATTCTGTTCCCTGGGCTTTTGATGGTGGTAATAAAAACAACCTGTAATGTTGGGTAGGTGGTTGCTTTTCATAATCACTCTGCATGCAGAATTTATAAAATCGTCATGTCCGATGTAACAGGGCGGGAAAAAAAGGGACCCCAAATTTATAGAATGACCAATATTGCAAGGGTTACACATGCAAAAAATAATACAATAGATTATTATTTCCCACTGAAAGTCTCTTTTTTCTGTTGAAAGTTGATCAAAATTTACCATTTTGTATAAGGGCCCGTTTAAATTCAAATCAGGGACGAGTTCCAAACAAGTTCAGGACATTGTATCGGGCATGAGTTGCAGGATACTGAACATCTTCCCCGCAATCTTCCCGCAATTGAAGTTATCAGTATTAGCGAGTCAAGCATTTGCTAATGAAAATTTTCCCCGAACATGTCCGGGACAAATGCAGAGCTTCTTGCTGACAAAGTGAATAATTCTAGCCGCATTGTGTCCAGAACACATCCCGGATATGAATTGAGACGGCCGTAAACATGTCTAACATGGTTTTTACCTTTTCAAATTACTTAAAAAAAATATCCTGCTTTGATGGGTTTCTGATATTATGGGTGGAACCATTGTAAACCATATTTAACAGTACTTCGGACACTTGTCAATGTAATTCTACAACCAATTCTGTGCTGTCAGAAATCTATTACAACTGGAGAAATGAAAACAAATTGATTATAATTGAAACAGCCAACTCTACCTTCGGGCGCCCGGATGGCGCAGACGTAGTGGAAGCACTGGTCAATGGTTCCGTTGGTTGGGAAGTGATGTCTCTCGGTCCGTGTGACCCGGTAGATGACCCCCATCGACCCTTCACCCCTCTCTGTCTGGTTGTGACCCAGACTGAAGACCAGGTCCTCAATGATGTTGGTGCCACCTTCGCCTGCGATGAGAATTTTTGCGGGAAAATGTGGTTTTAAAGGCACAGAATGTTTGTATTTATTCCCATTTGAAGTAACTCACCAAATTATCGAACAAGCTTACTTAGATCATACTGGTTCTAAACATCGCATGAAATTATTCCGTCCGGCTTGCTGTCATTTAGAAGAAATCAAGAAATGTAGGTGATTTCCAACGATCAGTCAATAGACCGATTTATTTGTGGATATAAAAAATGCTCTAGAAGAAATCGTGTTTCGTGATCACAAGGTTCGTATGGTTTGTCAATGTTTTCTCAAAAACGTGTCACATCCACTGAGCCAAAACTGCAACAGGTTAGGTTTTAAACAATCTTCTTTGGATTTTGAGTGGTGCTTATGGAAAATGTATATATCCTTTATGCCTTTAATAGTTCAGGTTTTTACCATTTTGTTCTCAATTTTTTGTTAGTATTTTTTTGTCCACCAATGCATTTCTTGGAAAGTGTTAGCTTTTGTGATTCAAGTTTATTGTTTAATTCCTTTATTTCCAAGGAGGTACAATTACACACAATATTATATTCACTTGATTCACAATTGGTCTTCAATGGAAGTCTTTTCTGGTGTGTGGTCTACACAATTGCCAAATTAGCCCATTCATTGGTGTTAGGGGGTAATCCTATACAATAGCACTGCCCAGTTCTCTTCACCAGTCTAAGTGACAGTCAGTTAGGCTGGCCCTTTGGGACTGGCACAAATATGAATCCAGACACTCAGAGGGTGTGGCCTAGTGGTTAGGGTTCGTCACTCATGATCAGAGGGCCAGGGGTTCGAATCCAGCTGCTGGTCATATGTTGTGTCCTTGGGCAAGCCACTTCATCCTCACTTGCCTCTCTCCACCCAGGAGTATAAATGTGATGCGATCAAGCTACATGAGTCGTTTGTGGACCCTGGTCACAAAGAAATTTGATACAGATTTCAAAAGAGCACAATCACAGCATTACTGCTATGAAAACCGCATGCTGATACCATCTTTAGTTCAAAAATTATGGAAGTCGGAACACCAAGAGATGTGATGAAATGATGTGATGAAGTGGCCCTATTTTGGCCTGTATCTCCACATACAAATTCCCGACAAACGACTCATTTAGCTTGATCACATCACAAATGGGTACCGGCATTAGCTGGGGAGTAACCTGCAATGGACTGGCATCCCATCCAGGGGGAATAGAAATATTGTTTCATGACAAGGAAAACGGAGATGAACGCTGGCCTGATGGGCTACACTGGCTCGACAGACTGAACTACGAAACTTCAATACACAGCGTGAAAAAATGGCAAACAGAGGTGAAGGGGTAACTCACCATCGCTCCTACTGGGCCTGATGGGTACGGCTTCAGTCTCAAAGTGCAACTCCGGCTCCTGCAGGGTGAAGAGAGCCCAGGAACTGGCCCTGAAGTTGATCCCATGGAAGCATGCCAGCAAGGCCCGATTGCCGCTCAGTAAGACGTGCCCACCAAGGGTTAGGTTCCCAGTGTGCCACTGTGGGGGGAGGAGCTTGCTGTTGGAGCGACAACTACGGAGGAGGGCAAAGACTGGCTGCCAGTGACGGTGGTAGTTCCTCTCCGCTGAAAAACACAAGTCAGTTTGAAGATTAAAGCCAGAGTCCATCATTTGTAGCTATCCAAAAAGTAACTGGCATAATTATTGTTGAAAAACATACTTGGTTGAGAGATAGTTAGGGGACTAAACTCCCTGTGAAATTATTCTTTCTGGCAAGCTGTCATTTTGAAGAAATCAACAAAAGAAGACCTTTCCAACGGTGCTTCTTAAGAAGCACCGTAGGAAATTCAAATTAGTAGTTCGTTTTGTTATTCGGCGAAACGCGCGCCAGCATTGGCCCGCGCGTGGTTGCTATAATTCGTCGGATCAGTGCGCAATATCACGTAGCTGCAATCGGCTCAGTGAGAACATGTCTCAGACGCTGAATTCAGGCCCAATTCAAAACATGATTCAGCAACTTTTGATTTGAATTGAGATCCTAGAATGTTGCTTTTCTCGAAATTTACAGCTAAAGCTGAGCTGAAACTTCATCAGGTTAGTTGTTCAGCACCCTTCTTTATATCTTGAGCACTTTTGTTGCTTCAAACGAACAAAATGCGCAAATTACAAATGATGGACTATACCTTTAAAGGCATAAAGAATCAATTGCTTTAATATGCATTTTGTTCATTTCCAAAAACACCATCACTTTGTGAGGAAAAAAAAAAGATTTATGATTCAATTGTGATGGAATTTTGATTGACTTATGATTGACTTGTGATGGACTTGTGATGAAGTTGTGATTGTCTTACGATTGACTTGTAACTAACTAGTGAATTAACAATAGTCAACTTGTGATTGACTTATGATTGCCCTGTGATCGACTTGTGATTAGCTTATGATTAGCTTATGATTAGACTGGCGACTGACTCCGATCCATCTGAGATAAAAAAAAACTGCACTCACCCTGCACCGTGAGTCTCTCCAAACTCCGCGTGCTGCTGCTCTCACTGCCTGTCCGCGTCCCCCCACTAGAGGGCCGACTGCTAGCCACGCCCCCTAGCTGCCACGACGCCAACATGCGCTTACTGCTCTGGAACTGCTGGCTGAAGAACTCCTCAAGACGAGACGTCATCTTGATGAGGTCTGGGGTGCTGGAGCGAGACAGCATGAGCTGGAACGTGTCCCACTCTAACTGGCCGTCTAGATAGACTGATGACGATCTGATCGAGGGAACCGTGGAGAGCAGGGAACCAGTTTTATTACACCTCGTACATATTCAATCAGTCACGCTTCTTTCATTGGTCAACAAACCCTTCTCAGGGTACGCCAGTACAGTAGGTAGTACTAACATTATAATGCATAGCTGCCAACTATTACGAATTTTTCGTAATTATTACGAATTGTTTGTTAAATTACGAAACTACGAAATGCCACAAAAATATGCAAATTTCCCATTCTCTACCTAATAGAGAAAAAACTTGTAAGGTATCGTTTTTGCCTGGTGACAAGTCTAATAAGCAATGCGGTCAAGCACCTGATAGACATGAATGTGGTGTGCGCAGTGGAATACTTGAGGACCAGACTAAACATATTTTTCAATGGTGTGTCATTTTGTGTGCACCTTGTGGATGTATTGTGTATGTGTAAATCAGTGCGAGATTTTTGATCATTTTAAGAGAATGGTTGGAAGAATTGGTAATAGAGTTTGAGGTGTTTGTACGTTTTTGGAACAGAAACAGAGTTTATCACAACGTCCAGAAAAGATAAATCAGCAACGTTTGCAAGGTATGTTGGCGGGATATTTCTATTGCATACGGTGGCCCTAAAAATAATGATGATAATGTGTGTAAAAACAACATCGATATAGCATGCATCTCAGAAAAATATGCGCACATTATTATTATTGTTATTATTTATTTGACTTCAACGAACAAATATGGACAGTAAGACACAATTAATTAAAAAAATTATTAATATTTTTTTATAATTCTAAATTAAAAAAAAAAATTATCCTATGGCCTACAGTATATTATTCATCACAACAAGAAGGGTTTGCACATGTATATATACATGTAAACCATGTACCTGTACCTATACTCGACGTTGGTAAAGCTGGTACATACACTGTTAATATGCGCGCAGTTGAAAGTGACCGCGCGGGTTGATTACTAATTTGGATTTTGAAATGTTGGCAGCTATGATAACGCTATCCATGAATTGTTATTCTTGGTGGGGTTAGGTGGGGGTAAGGGTTGGAGAGGCATGGATGGGGTTGGGATGGGGTTGGGGGTAAGGGTGGGGGTTAGAGTAGGCGTGACAGTAGGGGCGGAGAGGATACCCACCTGCTATGGCTAGTATTTGCTCCCGTCATCTCGGCCAGTTTCCATTCATCACTCAGTTTGACCTGGACTTTATCCAGTCTCTGCATGATGATACTGGATCCCATGTAGTCCATACGCACCGTCAGTAGCCCCAGGCCGGCGCCCAGCTTGTGACTTGGGGCGTGGGACGGCTGCTGGGAGTGATTCACTAGAATCAACAAAAAAAGTTCAACGTTAAAAAGTCCTACTTATAAAGTCAAATTTATTCATTGTAGTCAAGTCCGACATAAGTCAAATCTTGCATGACAAAAACTTGCATCTGGAAGATGAAAGATGTTGGTCTCAAAATGAGCTGTGACTTGTTACAGTACCTGCAATTCGGGCGATTCACAATGCAGTGCGCCACCAAGAGTTTGCCACGGAGAGTCTATTTTTCAAGTTTATGGTCGACAAAACATGTCCCATTTGAATGAGTGTCAGTAGACAACTTGAGCTAATTTGTTGTAGATTGGGGCATAGCGTTCTGACGCCTTACAAAACACACCATATTGATAAAAAGCAAAGAAAAGGCCAAAAAGATACTCGAATCATACGCCTACGAAACTACTGACCGGAAAAACTGCGAATTTGTCGACCATCTCCCACAATGCACTGGAAAAATGAACTCTCCGTGGCAAACTCTTGGTGGCGCACTTCATTGTGAATCGCCCGAATTTGAAGGCACATAGGATCATTTGAATTGAACCAAAAAGTAACCAACCAAATTATTATCAAAAAGCCGACTTGGATTAAAGATCGTACTGGTACTAAACAGCCCGTGAAATCATTCCCTCTGGCTTGCTGTCATTATGAAGAAATCAAGATATGTAGGCGATTTTAAACGATCAGTCAATTGACTAGTATTTTGAAATAAAGAGTTATATAGACAAAATCTTGTTTCGTGATCAAAAGGTTGTGCAAGGTTTTTTTTCACTTCAACAGGTTAGGTTTTGAACATTCCTCTTTAGATTTTGAGCGGTGTAATCATTGGAAAGGAACAAAATGCATGAAGAGCAAAGGGCAGCTTGGGTGGCACAGGGACAAGTGAGTTTAACCTCGGAGCCGCATGACCAAAAACTTTACGCAGAGTAACCACATGGAGAATTTTATCACCACACGTGTTTCTAGGTCAATAACCCCCTCATGCACAAGATATAGGCAGGTCACATGGCCTTTGTGTGGGCCAGGATTGTTTACGACCTGTCTGAGCTCTGGGCGGCAAGAGGGGTTGACACAGAGAGATCGGCGGCACAAAGGGGTTGGCCACTAAGATCTCCAATTACTGCACAAAGGCATTAGGCGCCTCTTGGGGCTGCTGTCTTTCAACACTCCTTACTCTGCAGTGGTTAGGGTCTGGCCAATGGGAGTCTACAGGCTTGTGGTGTATACCAGGGGTGAGGATTACATGGAATCTTGGCCTAATTGGCCCATTAAAAAAAAAGTTATGACCATATTTGGTAACATGTGGAGAATTTTATCACCGCGTGGCTTCTCCGAGGCAAATGACCGCGAGTCACTCACGTGTTCCGCTGAGTTGCTCAATGGCCACTTGTCCACCAATCACGCCTCCCTTGGCATCCAAGGTACTCTGCCTTAAACTGGTGCACATCTGTATCTCTTTACGACCGACGCTGTCGATGGACACCCAGCCCTGGGTCCGCAGATCCGTGGTTGACCAACTGACAAAAGAAACCTCCAAAATTAAAGACAAGCTTTAACAAAAATTCTGCAGGCTCTCTGCAAAACTTGGCCATGAAGGATGCATAAAGATGATAGCCCAGTCCTGAATCCTCCAATTTTAATATGATTTTGCACATTACTAGGGAGTTAGGGTTAATATTTTCAGCTCATGTTTAATAATAAGAATTAACTGAAATATGGAATTTGAAATTAAACTTACACTGTGCTGCCCATGACGTTACTCATATTCATATGGATGTCCAACTTCGTGAAGTTGACTCCGACGCGCACGCTGGTGTGCCACGTGGGTCCTCCCTTGACCGTACCCCCGGCTGAGCTGCTAGTGCCACTGCCGCTACCGCTGTGGTGGAAGGAGTCCGTGGGTAAGCCACCCACGACGGTGTCTGGCTTGTCCTGGTGGGGCTCCTTGGTCAGCTTGTGCTTCAGGCCTGGGTCCGAAACCAAACATAACACCATTAAAACCTACGAGTCTACAACATTGCAAAACCTTTCAACTTTCTTCACTGTTGGCATCAAATCGCAGCAAGTCGGCTATGTTTCTGTCGACTGTAAACTTGAAACATGGAATCTCCGTAGCAACCTGTTGGTGGCTCACAGTATTGTGAATCGCCCGTATTCAAACCTTAATTAACAACCATCACCGAATCACTGTAAATTTATAATAATAATAATAATAATAATAATTTGGGGAGCTAATCATCCTTACTCGCAGCTGGTATGCTGAATTGTGAAGGACGCGGCTACAACGTGGTCGGGCTGCTGGCACAGAAAGGCGCCTCTGGCTGCCGGCCACATCGACCCATATATGACCACGGAGCACAGCCTGAGATCGAAAGTGTTTTGTAACCAGGTCGGGTTGCAGTACTTACTTTTCCCCGACTGGTTCCTTACTCCAGCATTATTTCATACCAAACTTTTGTAACTTCGTGTTTGTGTAGATTTACATGTGAGCAGCCATTGTGATCATGCTTTTTGCCTAGCGCCCTCTCGCGGCCAACTAAACTTTTTTTAACAGCGCGTGCCGCCTAGAATTTGGCTCAACTATGCGATGGGCGTAGCGAGCGTGCAAGTTTTGCATTCCAACGCGCTTTGTTTAAGCGGAATAGTTGACATTCCGGGCGTTTCGGTATAGTTTTCTTGTAGGGCCTGCTGCGGAATATTGTTGATTTCGATCCAACATTTTGTTGCGAGCAGACCATCTATTACGAGCGCTTACACTCTTCACTTGTATTACAATTTTGAGGGAGGCTCCCTATACTAGCAGTAAAATATTTACATCTACATTGTATTTTCACTGCTGATCGTCGATTTTCACATCGGAGTAGGCATGAACGTAGATCTTCCCAAGTGGTGAGTAAATCCTTTGTCTGATATTTCACATTTTTATGCCTGAAACATTTTTATGCCTCAAACATTTTTATGCCTAAAAATCTTTTTATGCCATCATGTATGAAACATTCTGGTCTTTTGTATGTTGGTTGATTGCCAGAATTAAAGGCCGTCAAAACGGACACGGCCGGAAATCTGCCTTGCGATCACGACGGATTATTAACTTTTGAAACAAATCTGTCGTCGTGATTTGCAAGTATTTTTGAGAATGATTTTAATGATTCTCTATTTAATTCTTGCATGAGATGGCAAAAAGGATTTTTTGTTGACTTTATTTTATACTTTAAACATTTCGGGTAAACACCGTCCATTTATTTTAACACAATCTCTTACTATTTTAATATTTTTCGGCATTTCGGAAAACAATGTTATTAAGTACTTTATTTTTGTGAACTTCAAATTTTCCTTTTGAAACAAACACAAATTGGAACTTATAAGCAACACATGTACGCTAACTTCAACTTAAATTTTAGTGTTGCTATAATATTTACGTTCTCATTTATCATTTGAAATAGACTTTTCCCATTTCCCCAAAACTATCAGTTTTCTATTGCTATGATCATTCGTGAATTTGTTATTAGGGCATGGTATTATATTCTGATTTCATTTTATAACATAACTTGGCGAATAATTCATTTCTATTTTTCGGATTTAAAATTACATTATATGTACATAAAATATCCATATTCTTGCATAATTGCCATTTAAATAATTCTCCATTTGGGCAACAGTCATTTTATGCCACAGTAATTCCCATAATTCATTAGACATTTATTGTTTTTATGCATTTCAGATTAATATCCTTGGAGCTACTTCATTAGCCATTTCCCTTTTGACTGTCGTTTTTATATACCCAACCAAGTTTCTAATATAATTCTTGTGTAAATATCTAATAATTTGTATATATTGTCTCTATTTGTATTATAAATAAAACCATTTCATATTTGTGAGACTACAGAAAGTTCGCTCTTCCCAAATCATTTTTTAGTGGAACCACTCGGACATAAGGAGAGTGCCCCATTTTAACAAACTAAATTCCACTCTCCCCGGTTACACTTGGCGTAGTCGGCAGGATAGCTTTGCTATCCACTTCTTTATTTTAGATTTGGGAGCGAAATTGGATAAATTAAATCAGGGCTAAACGGCAGTCAAATATATAGGGAATTCGCCTGGCACTGATGAGACCGGGAGCTCTGTGGCGTCGTTCTGCTCATGACGATTGGGTACCAGACCAGGTAGACTAAGGAGGGGTGTACCGGCCCAGGTTCCTGCCGCCTTCCTTCCTTGGTGCCATCTTGAAAGAAGAACTGCCAGCTGAGAACCACTGACTGACCTCCAGAGTGAGCTGCAGGAGTGTGTCATCTGCTGCCATTAGACGCCACTGAACTGTCTTCTTTTGGCAAAATCCAAAAACAGAACTCCTTCCATCTTGGTGGCCGTCCATCGATCTGACAGCGACGATTGGTCTCTGGAGCGGGCTGTAGGAGCTTCATTTTCATATTTTTGCTGGTGGTGGTTATATTTCTTGCTTGTTGTGATTCATTGCATTATTATTGTTCTCTAAAAATCTA
Source organism: Patiria miniata (assembly GCF_015706575.1). Classification (NCBI taxonomy): domain Eukaryota; kingdom Metazoa; phylum Echinodermata; class Asteroidea; order Valvatida; family Asterinidae; genus Patiria; species Patiria miniata. The sequence continues at coordinate 3,763,360 of NW_024037061.1, forward strand.
GAAAAAAGACTAAGAACACAACGAAATTTTACCTGTGAAACACATATTGTGCCTGCTTATACACACTGTAGCGTAGAGATGGACGGATCCAAAGCTTTTTTATTTTTAGTATTTTAATTGTTATTTCAATATGCACTGCTCCTTTATAGCTCAATATTCTTCCTCTCATAGTAATGGTTGTATTTATTTCAACATTACCTTTTTGGCTTATTGAGGAAGTGCTTGGAATTCTTGATATTTTTAATGGAGCTCTGTTACAATGATTCTTGTTGAACATTTTTAACGCCCTTGAGGCAGTTGTCTTTTCTTTTATATTTTTCTGTGCATGCAGATTTGGGACATACTTCCACTTGGGTGACTACGTTCATGCCATCCATCCCTTCTTCCACCCCGTGATTCACTTTTCATTTTAGTTGCACGTGATTCAACCGTGCTTGGGTATTATATAGTGGATATTATAGGTGCACTGCAGCTGCTAGACGCTAAAGCGTGCATATTAGGTTGTCGTGGCTTGACTGCGTACGCGCGTCTTCAGCTAAACCCTAACATTTTTGTACATGTTTTTACCTTTTTTATCGTCCCATTGCCAGTATACTGATTCTTTTTGTAGCAATATATTTAAATCATAGCTGCAGAAAAAAAACTATTTTGCAAATGATTTAATTAGCGCTTTAGGCGAATAAACCTTTTACATCTTTAATCTATGATAAATCTTCAATGCAGACGCCATATCTTTTATTTCACATTGTACATGTAGATTCCACTATATCTGTATTGATAGTAAAGCCAGTATTTGGTAAATTTTATTCTCTCATTATCCTAATTTCGTTTTAACCACTGTTGGGATTAGCTAACCCAACTAGGATAAATAGACATGTTTAGGTTGGGGTTGAAAGACACCCTGTAAATAGATGTTGAGGATTTTGTTTTTTAAAATACATTAAGTGTAGCCAGATACTAGGGTTTTTATAGTAAGATTAGTGTAGTATGATTATATATTGAGAATTAGGTTATTGGGTCCATTGGAGGATAATCTCTATTTCTCTAGCGACATGCTAGAGGTGGACCATATTTTTGCCATTTTTCTCTATCCCGTCATTCAACACTATCTTGCAATTTTAATTAATACTGATATGGTGGATGTTTTTTAGGGATTTTTTATTTGTAGAAACTCATAGCCAAATCTTCATTTTTTTACGCGGACTTTCATATGTCTAATTATGGCCAAATTGGGAGTTTTAGATTTAAGGTCCATAATGAGGTAATCTCTAATTCACTAGTCAAATACTAGTGGTGGACAATCTTTTATCGCGCTCTCGACCATTTGAACATATTATTATTGTCCAAGTTTATTTCGAGGAGCTGGTGTAGTAGTTTTTATAAATAGGATATTCCTTTTAACATGTTTAATCGTTAGTTACTTTGAAATTCCCTTCTATAAAAATTCTTTTTTCTATAAAATTAGGGGGTGAGTGTAACCAGGTCGGGTTGCAGTACTTACTTTTCCCCGACTGGTTCCTTACTCCAGCATTATTTCATACCAAACTTTTGTAACTTCGTGTTTGTGTAGATTTACATGTGAGCAGCCATTGTGATCATGCTTTTTGCCTAGCGCCCTCTCGCGGCCAACTAAACTTTTTTTAACAGCGCGTGCCGCCTAGAATTTGGCTCAACTATGCGATGGGCGTAGCGAGCGTGCAAGTTTTGCATTCCAACGCGCTTTGTTTAAGCGGAATAGTTGACATTCCGGGCGTTTCGGTATAGTTTTCTTGTAGGGCCTGCTGCGGAATATTGTTGATTTCGATCCAACATTTTGTTGCGAGCAGACCATCTATTACGAGCGCTTACACTCTTCACTTGTATTACAATTTTGAGGGAGGCTCCCTATACTAGCAGTAAAATATTTACATCTACATTGTATTTTCACTGCTGATCGTCGATTTTCACATCGGAGTAGGCATGAACGTAGATCTTCCCAAGTGGTGAGTAAATCCTTTGTCTGATATTTCACATTTTTATGCCTGAAACATTTTTATGCCTCAAACATTTTTATGCCTAAAAATCTTTTTATGCCATCATGTATGAAACATTCTGGTCTTTTGTATGTTGGTTGATTGCCAGAATTAAAGGCCGTCAAAACGGACACGGCCGGAAATCTGCCTTGCGATCACGACGGATTATTAACTTTTGAAACAAATCTGTCGTCGTGATTTGCAAGTATTTTTGAGAATGATTTTAATGATTCTCTATTTAATTCTTGCATGAGATGGCAAAAAGGATTTTTTGTTGACTTTATTTTATACTTTAAACATTTCGGGTAAACACCGTCCATTTATTTTAACACAATCTCTTACTATTTTAATATTTTTCGGCATTTCGGAAAACAATGTTATTAAGTACTTTATTTTTGTGAACTTCAAATTTTCCTTTTGAAACAAACACAAATTGGAACTTATAAGCAACACATGTACGCTAACTTCAACTTAAATTTTAGTGTTGCTATAATATTTACGTTCTCATTTATCATTTGAAATAGACTTTTCCCATTTCCCCAAAACTATCAGTTTTCTATTGCTATGATCATTCGTGAATTTGTTATTAGGGCATGGTATTATATTCTGATTTCATTTTATAACATAACTTGGCGAATAATTCATTTCTATTTTTCGGATTTAAAATTACATTATATGTACATAAAATATCCATATTCTTGCATAATTGCCATTTAAATAATTCTCCATTAGGGCAACAGTCATTTTATGCCACAGTAATTCCCATAATTCATTAGACATTTATTGTTTTTATGCATTTCAGATTAATATCCTTGGAGCTACTTCATTAGCCATTTCCCTTTTGACTGTCGTTTTTATATACCCAACCAAGTTTCTAATATAATTCTTGTGTAAATATCTAATAATTTGTATATATTGTCTCTATTTGTATTATAAATAAAACCATTTCATATTTGTGAGACTACAGAAAGTTCGCTCTTCCCAAATCATTTTTTAGTGGAACCACTCGGACATAAGGAGAGTGCCCCATTTTAACAAACTAAATTCCACTCTCCCCGGTTACACTTGGCGTAGTCGGCAGGATAGCTTTGCTATCCACTTCTTTATTTTAGATTTGGGAGCGAAATTGGATAAATTAAATCAGGGCTAAACGGCAGTCAAATATATAGGGAATTCGCCTGGCACTGATGAGACCGGGAGCTCTGTGGCGTCGTTCTGCTCATGACGATTGGGTACCAGACCAGGTAGACTAAGGAGGGGTGTACCGGCCCAGGTTCCTGCCGCCTTCCTTCCTTGGTGCCATCTTGAAAGAAGAACTGCCAGCTGAGAACCACTGACTGACCTCCAGAGTGAGCTGCAGGAGTGTGTCATCTGCTGCCATTAGACGCCACTGAACTGTCTTCTTTTGGCAAAATCCAAAAACAGAACTCCTTCCATCTTGGTGGCCGTCCATCGATCTGACAGCGACGATTGGTCTCTGGAGCGGGCTGTAGGAGCTTCATTTTCATATTTTTGCTGGTGGTGGTTATATTTCTTGCTTGTTGTGATTCATTGCATTATTATTGTTCTCTAAAAATCTAGAAAAAAGACTAAGAACACAACGAAATTTTACCTGTGAAACACATATTGTGCCTGCTTATACACACTGTAGCGTAGAGATGGACGGATCCAAAGCTTTTTTATTTTTAGTATTTTAATTGTTATTTCAATATGCACTGCTCCTTTATAGCTCAATATTCTTCCTCTCATAGTAATGGTTGTATTTATTTCAACATTACCTTTTTGGCTTATTGAGGAAGTGCTTGGAATTCTTGATATTTTTAATGGAGCTCTGTTACAATGATTCTTGTTGAACATTTTTAACGCCCTTGAGGCAGTTGTCTTTTCTTTTATATTTTTCTGTGCATGCAGATTTGGGACATACTTCCACTTGGGTGACTACGTTCATGCCATCCATCCCTTCTTCCACCCCGTGATTCACTTTTCATTTTAGTTGCACGTGATTCAACCGTGCTTGGGTATTATATAGTGGATATTATAGGTGCACTGCAGCTGCTAGACGCTAAAGCGTGCATATTAGGTTGTCGTGGCTTGACTGCGTACGCGCGTCTTCAGCTAAACCCTAACATTTTTGTACATGTTTTTACCTTTTTTATCGTCCCATTGCCAGTATACTGATTCTTTTTGTAGCAATATATTTAAATCATAGCTGCAGAAAAAAAACTATTTTGCAAATGATTTAATTAGCGCTTTAGGCGAATAAACCTTTTACATCTTTAATCTATGATAAATCTTCAATGCAGACGCCATATCTTTTATTTCACATTGTACATGTAGATTCCACTATATCTGTATTGATAGTAAAGCCAGTATTTGGTAAATTTTATTCTCTCATTATCCTAATTTCGTTTTAACCACTGTTGGGATTAGCTAACCCAACTAGGATAAATAGACATGTTTAGGTTGGGGTTGAAAGACACCCTGTAAATAGATGTTGAGGATTTTGTTTTTTAAAATACATTAAGTGTAGCCAGATATTTGTGAGACTACAGAAAGTTCGCTCTTCCCAAATCATTTTTTAGTGGAACCACTCGGACATAAGGAGAGTGCCCCATTTTAACAAACTAAATTCCACTCTCCCCGGTTACACTTGGCGTAGTCGGCAGGATAGCTTTGCTATCCACTTCTTTATTTTAGATTTGGGAGCGAAATTGGATAAATTAAATCAGGGCTAAACGGCAGTCAAATATATAGGGAATTCGCCTGGCACTGATGAGACCGGGAGCTCTGTGGCGTCGTTCTGCTCATGACGATTGGGTACCAGACCAGGTAGACTAAGGAGGGGTGTACCGGCCCAGGTTCCTGCCGCCTTCCTTCCTTGGTGCCATCTTGAAAGAAGAACTGCCAGCTGAGAACCACTGACTGACCTCCAGAGTGAGCTGCAGGAGTGTGTCATCTGCTGCCATTAGACGCCACTGAACTGTCTTCTTTTGGCAAAATCCAAAAACAGAACTCCTTCCATCTTGGTGGCCGTCCATCGATCTGACAGCGACGATTGGTCTCTGGAGCGGGCTGTAGGAGCTTCATTTTCATATTTTTGCTGGTGGTGGTTATATTTCTTGCTTGTTGTGATTCATTGCATTATTATTGTTCTCTAAAAATCTAGAAAAAAGACTAAGAACACAACGAAATTTTACCTGTGAAACACATATTGTGCCTGCTTATACACACTGTAGCGTAGAGATGGACGGATCCAAAGCTTTTTTATTTTTAGTATTTTAATTGTTATTTCAATATGCACTGCTCCTTTATAGCTCAATATTCTTCCTCTCATAGTAATGGTTGTATTTATTTCAACATTACCTTTTTGGCTTATTGAGGAAGTGCTTGGAATTCTTGATATTTTTAATGGAGCTCTGTTACAATGATTCTTGTTGAACATTTTTAACGCCCTTGAGGCAGTTGTCTTTTCTTTTATATTTTTCTGTGCATGCAGATTTGGGACATACTTCCACTTGGGTGACTACGTTCATGCCATCCATCCCTTCTTCCACCCCGTGATTCACTTTTCATTTTAGTTGCACGTGATTCAACCGTGCTTGGGTATTATATAGTGGATATTATAGGTGCACTGCAGCTGCTAGACGCTAAAGCGTGCATATTAGGTTGTCGTGGCTTGACTGCGTACGCGCGTCTTCAGCTAAACCCTAACATTTTTGTACATGTTTTTACCTTTTTTATCGTCCCATTGCCAGTATACTGATTCTTTTTGTAGCAATATATTTAAATCATAGCTGCAGAAAAAAAACTATTTTGCAAATGATTTAATTAGCGCTTTAGGCGAATAAACCTTTTACATCTTTAATCTATGATAAATCTTCAATGCAGACGCCATATCTTTTATTTCACATTGTACATGTAGATTCCACTATATCTGTATTGATAGTAAAGCCAGTATTTGGTAAATTTTATTCTCTCATTATCCTAATTTCGTTTTAACCACTGTTGGGATTAGCTAACCCAACTAGGATAAATAGACATGTTTAGGTTGGGGTTGAAAGACACCCTGTAAATAGATGTTGAGGATTTTGTTTTTTAAAATACATTAAGTGTAGCCAGATACTAGGGTTTTTATAGTAAGATTAGTGTAGTATGATTATATATTGAGAATTAGGTTATTGGGTCCATTGGAGGATAATCTCTATTTCTCTAGCGACATGCTAGAGGTGGACCATATTTTTGCCATTTTTCTCTATCCCGTCATTCAACACTATCTTGCAATTTTAATTAATACTGATATGGTGGATGTTTTTTAGGGATTTTTTATTTGTAGAAACTCATAGCCAAATCTTCATTTTTTTACGCGGACTTTCATATGTCTAATTATGGCCAAATTGGGAGTTTTAGATTTAAGGTCCATAATGAGGTAATCTCTAATTCACTAGTCAAATACTAGTGGTGGACAATCTTTTATCGCGCTCTCGACCATTTGAACATATTATTATTGTCCAAGTTTATTTCGAGGAGCTGGTGTAGTAGTTTTTATAAATAGGATATTCCTTTTAACATGTTTAATCGTTAGTTACTTTGAAATTCCCTTCTATAAAAATTCTTTTTTCTATAAAATTAGGGGGTGAGTGTAACCAGGTCGGGTTGCAGTACTTACTTTTCCCCGACTGGTTCCTTACTCCAGCATTATTTCATACCAAACTTTTGTAACTTCGTGTTTGTGTAGATTTACATGTGAGCAGCCATTGTGATCATGCTTTTTGCCTAGCGCCCTCTCGCGGCCAACTAAACTTTTTTTAACAGCGCGTGCCGCCTAGAATTTGGCTCAACTATGCGATGGGCGTAGCGAGCGTGCAAGTTTTGCATTCCAACGCGCTTTGTTTAAGCGGAATAGTTGACATTCCGGGCGTTTCGGTATAGTTTTCTTGTAGGGCCTGCTGCGGAATATTGTTGATTTCGATCCAACATTTTGTTGCGAGCAGACCATCTATTACGAGCGCTTACACTCTTCACTTGTATTACAATTTTGAGGGAGGCTCCCTATACTAGCAGTAAAATATTTACATCTACATTGTATTTTCACTGCTGATCGTCGATTTTCACATCGGAGTAGGCATGAACGTAGATCTTCCCAAGTGGTGAGTAAATCCTTTGTCTGATATTTCACATTTTTATGCCTGAAACATTTTTATGCCTCAAACATTTTTATGCCTAAAAATCTTTTTATGCCATCATGTATGAAACATTCTGGTCTTTTGTATGTTGGTTGATTGCCAGAATTAAAGGCCGTCAAAACGGACACGGCCGGAAATCTGCCTTGCGATCACGACGGATTATTAACTTTTGAAACAAATCTGTCGTCGTGATTTGCAAGTATTTTTGAGAATGATTTTAATGATTCTCTATTTAATTCTTGCATGAGATGGCAAAAAGGATTTTTTGTTGACTTTATTTTATACTTTAAACATTTCGGGTAAACACCGTCCATTTATTTTAACACAATCTCTTACTATTTTAATATTTTTCGGCATTTCGGAAAACAATGTTATTAAGTACTTTATTTTTGTGAACTTCAAATTTTCCTTTTGAAACAAACACAAATTGGAACTTATAAGCAACACATGTACGCTAACTTCAACTTAAATTTTAGTGTTGCTATAATATTTACGTTCTCATTTATCATTTGAAATAGACTTTTCCCATTTCCCCAAAACTATCAGTTTTCTATTGCTATGATCATTCGTGAATTTGTTATTAGGGCATGGTATTATATTCTGATTTCATTTTATAACATAACTTGGCGAATAATTCATTTCTATTTTTCGGATTTAAAATTACATTATATGTACATAAAATATCCATATTCTTGCATAATTGCCATTTAAATAATTCTCCATTTGGGCAACAGTCATTTTATGCCACAGTAATTCCCATAATTCATTAGACATTTATTGTTTTTATGCATTTCAGATTAATATCCTTGGAGCTACTTCATTAGCCATTTCCCTTTTGACTGTCGTTTTTATATACCCAACCAAGTTTCTAATATAATTCTTGTGTAAATATCTAATAATTTGTATATATTGTCTCTATTTGTATTATAAATAAAACCATTTCATATTTGTGAGACTACAGAAAGTTCGCTCTTCCCAAATCATTTTTTAGTGGAACCACTCGGACATAAGGAGAGTGCCCCATTTTAACAAACTAAATTCCACTCTCCCCGGTTACAGTTTGATTTTTCCGGAGGGAGGAAAACCGGAGGGCTCGGAGGAAAACCCTCGTGGCACAGGAGAGAACCAACGCACAACTCTACTCGCATGCGATCCGCGGCCAGGATTCGAACCGTGGTCACCTTGGTGAGAGGCGAGCGCTTTACGCACAAGCCACCCATGCCATCCGATAAGCCGGGTATCTCAATGAAGTAGTCCAAGTCAATGGTCATTCGGGATAAAATCGCTGACATGACAATACGCGATGTTACGCAAACGCCCATTCTGCTTGTAAATAACACGCGAGCGTCCTGCGCCAGGGTCCGTGCGCGTTCATGCACCTTTGACGAGCGCTCTACTATCCCAAATGACCCGTAACCCATGCGCATACCCACTTGAAATACCCAACTGGCTTATTTCACAGAGCTAGCTGCTTGGCAGAGAACACTGCTTAGTAAATATACACACTAAGCAAATATCAGCGGAAAACCAGTGGCAAGCAATAGACATCTTGTGATATTTTGACTGGTGACCTGTTTTTGCTAACCAAATATTTTCTGTGCTTAACAAATTCCTGTGCTCACATAAAACAATTCGGGCGATTCACAATGCAGTGCGCCACCCAGAGTTTGCCACAGAGAGTTCATTTTTCCAGTGCATTGTGGGAGAAAGTCAACAAATTCGCAGCGCGGGACATTTGAAAAGTTAGTTTTTTCGGTCAGTATAGTTTCGTAAGCGTATGATACGAGGATCTGTTTGCCCTTTTCTTTTCTTTGTATCAATATGGCGGTTTTTTGTAAGGTGGCAGAACGCTATGCCCCAATCTATGGCATATTAGCTCAAGTTGTCTACTGACACTCATTCAAATGGGCCATGTTTTGTCAACCGTAGAGCTGGAAAATGGACTTTCCATGTCAAACTCTTGGTGGCGCACTGCATTGTAAATCGCCCGAATTGGCGGGTACCTGTTTGGGTGGGTAAGCCCTTAGCGTCCGGGCTAACAGGGCTGGAATGCTGAGAGTGAACACTGAAGATGCTTGGCGAGGGAGGAGGGAAGGGGAAGTCTCTCTTGAGAGACGGGGTGTGCTTCTTCAGCAGGTGGGGGACCTTCTGCGGGGAGTAGTCGTCTTCGTAGTCGGACGACGTGGCGCTACTGCTCACAGAAGCTGGATTCAAAAAAGAGATAAAAAGTAGAGTTTTAGTCATGTTCTGACAATTAAGTCCATCTCCAGTCATAACAAGTCACCAATAGTCAATACAAGTCCATCATAAGTCATTACGATTCCATCACAAGTCATCACAAGTCATCACAAGTCAATCACAGATTATCACAAGTCATTACACCTAAGAGCAAATCATAAGTCATAACAAGTCAATCACAAGTCATCACAAGTCAATCACAAGTCAATCACAAGTCATAACAAGTCAATCACAAGTCAATCACAAGTCATTACAAGTCAATCACATATTATCACAAGTCATTACACCGAAGAGCCAATCACAAGTCATAACAAGTCAATCACAAGTCATAACAAGTCAATCACAATTCAATCACAAGTCAATCACACGTCACTCACAAGCCAATCACAAGTCATCACAAGTCACTCACAAGTCCATCCAAGTCAATCACAAGTCAATCACAAGTCATAACAAGTCAATCACAAGTCATAACAAGTCAATCACAAGTCATAACAAGTCAATCACAAGTCATAACAAGTCATGACAAGTCAATCACAAGTCATAACAAGTCATAACAAGTCAATCACAAGTCAATTACAAGTCATAACAAGTCAATCACAAGTCAATCACAAGTCATAACAAGTCAATCACAAGTCATAACAAGTCAATCACCAGTCATCCTGTCTCAAGTGAAGTAAAAAGCTATTCAAACTTATCTTTGCAATGTTTATCCCCTTATAATTGACAAATTATAATTGGAAAATGACCCAAAATACAAAAATGTCTCAATCTGGCTGATTTTATGAAATGATACTTTGGGACCAAATGCCTCATTTTACCAGAGCAAGTCAGGCGTCTTTATTCCTCACCTGATGAGAGCTGGTCATCGCTTTCCTGTGCAGTCTGCTCCTCACCGAGGAACATCCACTTCATGATGCTCTTGCGATACCAGGCTTTAGGGAAGGCCATCATCTCGGTCAGACGTCGCATGTCGTATTTGAAAGCCGCCGTGCCAATGTCACACAGAACTACGCAAAACAAAATTCATTTTTTTTGAAATATTAAGTTGCGCCAAAATTATCCTTCTTTCCAAAAATATTCTGTAGGTTTTTTGTAGGGGGGGGGGGGATATCCTGTTTACAGTGACCACTCACTTGAAAACTGGTTGTTGTTCTGCGAAGTGCTTGGTGAAGATGACAATGCTGGTGACTTGGGTCGCTCATCCCTAAAGAAGGGCGGAGACTGCTGGTGCGACAGAGGGCGTGACGCGGCGAATAACGTGTCTGCGTCTCGTCTCTCCTGATGCAAATGGTCCTGCCGGGTACCGGCTAAGTTCTCCACGCCCTGGTCTATAGAGGCGGCCGAGGCCGAAGTGACGGTGACCAGCTTACGATTGCGGGACATGTTGACTTTGATGAACTCGACCTTGAGCGAGAGGGCGTCCTTCCTGGAGAGCGTGGTCCAGGGAACGTTGCTGTCCTCGCTGCTTGCGTCTGCTCAATGATTGTAAAAATGACTATTTTAGTTTAGTGATCATAAAGTTGAACGAAGAAATTGATTGGAGCGGGGTTTGCCGTTCCGGTGCTCTACCAACTGAGCTATCCAGCCCTATGTTGGCGGTTCCCAAATTTGTCATTTTCTTTGTTCAACAGGTGCTAGTCAGAAGCCATAAAATACAAATATTGAATGCTTCGAGTGGTGTAGTAAAACTAGCCTCCCGAGGTGATCCATGGACATTCTTTCGCCTCGGGAAAAACAGAATGCTCCATGGATCACCGAGGGAGGCTAGTTTTACTTCACCACGAGATAAAGCATTCAATATTTGTTTTATAACACTTCACCCACAGATTCTGCTTGGTTTCAATATTTTAAATTATTTAAATCTGAACACAGTTGAAATAAACTTCAATTTCAATACAAAATTGATGGAAAATGTATTTCTCTCTTCCAAACTACCCCTTCACGAAATGTTTGAACCCAACTCTGCGGTGCGCTCTCTTTGGAACAAAACGCGCTACGCGCACACCAGCATGCATTTGCACACAAATAACGCACCGTGGATATAGTACTTTGGTTGCTCTTGGTATAGTACTTTGGTTGCTACGGGTATTGTACTTTTGGCCGTGCACAGAAATATAGCAAAAATAGAAAGTATCATGTGACTCGCTCTCAACCAATCAAGACACAGAATCTGTGGGTGAGGTGTTATAAACCCGTATATTCCATGTAGACAGGGATCATGCCTAAAGTCACGATAGAAGCAACATTAGCAATGCTGCAAACCTGGGAAATACCAAACGGGGATCACTCAGAGAGGATACCAACATTTGCTCCTCGAAGAGAATTATAATTTTGGACAAAAGTGCAGCTGATTTTTGAACACACGTCTAGTTTGTTATTTTACAATGACTTGTTTTTCATTCTGTAAGTGATGCGATTCGAACCTGTTCTGAACTCCATCTCTTCAACTAATCTCTCTCGTCGCTGGCTGCCGCCGTACGGATGGAACACGTACAAGGAGAAATCGGACATGACAGCTGCGATGCTCAGGCCGACACGATCAGTACCATCCCCTGCTAATGTCAGCCTGCTCCCAACTAAGAAAAAAATATGACAAAAACAAATACTATAAAAGTTCTTATGAATGTTGCTTCATTATTTTTATTTGTTTAAGATTTAAGAATATTTCCATACTGAATTTAGCTGCCTTAACCCTAACCCTCCAGGGCATTCTGGCTAGAAACCCTGCTAAATGCAACCACTTGTCAAAATGACAAGCCTGCTGAGTGTAGCAAGATCCATTAGGTCAAAAGTCTCAAGGCCAAACTGCCTCAGAGTCTGTGGTCCCCGAATGCAGCAGGATACAACTGTGGCATTGTTCAATGGGACTAGCTCTCATTGTTTCTGAATTGGTCGTTTATGCCTTGGCGTTGATGGCTCAATGCAGCAAAGTCCCACAGACTTCAACTCTTTCAGTGCCAAAGTCTTACATGTACGAGGTATATTTGTTAGTTCGACAGTGCCAACCTCGTACATGTGCGAGGTAATGTTCGTACTTAAAATCGCCAAACCTCGTACATGTACGAGGTAGAATAAGCATGTTATCACAAGGGGGCGCTCTTGCTCTTTCTAATAATATCATTTTCATTCAGGTACGACCTGTATTTATTAGTTCATTCGAGTTTTTGCGAGAGGGCGCAGCACTAAATCTCGTATTTTCTGCAAAAAGTGCGGAATTCCCCTGCGTGCAGGACAGTGTTTCAGGGTGTATATCAAGGATATACCAGAGAGCAACAACAACAAATTTAGTGAGTAAAACTTATTTACTTTTTTTTTACAGAATTTTGAACAATTAAAAAAAACGCTTGAAGTTGGGCACTTTCGGGTTAAACTTTTCAAATTTCGTGGGCACTGAAAGAGTTAACACCTGATGTACCGTGTTGCGTCTGGCAGTGTTAATTGGATGAAATTAACAATGCGCTATGACATTTAAGCCAATATAACGACTAAACGTCACTAGGGGGCATAGTTTCAGTGGATATATTTGCTCGCTGTATGCAAATAATGCGTAAATTTGTCAGAATAAAACGGAAGAAAATGCCGAAAGAGTTCAAAACATGAATATCACACAATAAGTGGTATCCCAGACTATATTGCAATTTTTTATTATCGAAAAGTAACAAATTAATTGTGAATGACTTGTGACTTGACTTGTGATGGAATTGAACACAACACTCAATTACAACGTTATATTTCCCAGGGTTCGACCTTAACTTTTTTGTTCGCTAGCCAGCGTGGCTACTGAAACAGACTCTTAACTAGCCCGGGGGCATTTTCACTAGCCCGCATTTTTTTTTAGCTCAAATACAAAATTCCGTATTTTCAGGCTCAATTCTGAGGCAATTTTGTCAGTGTTTTAAATAAACAGATCTAATTAAACCCTTTAAAACAGTTGATAAAATTAGACACAAGTTGATGAGGTTTGCTTTCTGAATTGAATGATTTATTTCTTCCTGTCCTTTCATCTTTGCCGTAGCCCAATAATTTTTTGACTTGCCAGCCGGGCTACTTAAGGAATAGTTTGACTAGCCCGCAGCTGTTTTGACTAGCATTTGGCTAGCGGGCTACCGCTTATTTCGAACCCTGTTTCCTGAAGTATTCATAGCAATCTCCTAATGTAGAACTACTACATAATGAAAATAACAGTTTTGAATGATCGTTCACTGCTGAAAGCACCGTACCTTTGGGTGCATTTAATGATTGTGAGGAATCCAACGTGGAATTGCCATCGGTGGAGTGATCAATCTGACTGTTGCCTCGGGATGAGAACGCAAACTCAACAGTAGGAAGCTTCAGCAAACACTCCACCTGTTAATATCAAAGAAACAATTAGAACATTTTCATTGTTGGCATCAGGGTTAGGAGTTGGGGTTAAAGAGGTTGTGGAATGCTCGAAGACATTTCCGTCATTTTTCGGGTATAAGTAGCCTAAGGTGTGATGAAATAAAAACGACTATTGTGTCTGTCATGAAATGAGTACAAAAGGTACTTTTGAGAGCTGTTTTTCAGTTCCTGTTTCGACCCGAACGTGCAATTTGTGTAAAAGTCGTCGTTGGGGGCTGCAAACAAAACATAGTAAATCGTGATGTAATAAACAGGACTCGTTTATACTACGCTGCATCGGGAGTCCTGTTTATTACGTCACGATTTACTGTGTTTTGTTTGCTGCCCCCAACGACGACTTTTACACAAATTGCACGTTCGGGTTGAAACAGGACCTGAAAAACAGCTCTCAAAAGTACCTTTTGTACTCATTTCATGACAGACACAATTGTTGTTTTTATTTCATCACACCTTAGGCTACTTATACCCGAAAAATGACGGAAATGTCTTTGAGCATTCCACCTCTTTAAAACCATTTTCAAGGGAAATGTTTACAAGCATAAGTAAGGGTAAGTCTAAATTTGTTAAGGCATATAGGACCATTTGCTTTTCATGCATTTTGTTCCTTTCCAATAATAACACCACACAAAATCCAAAGAAAAATGTTCTAAACCCAACCTGTTGAAGTTTCAGCTCAGTGGATATTAAACCTTCCAAGAAACCCGTTGAAAACCATGCACAACCTTTTGATCACGACACACAATTTTGTTGGTATCACACTTTATTTCCAACGATCAGTCGATCAGCTGATCATTGGTAATCACCTACATTTCTCGATTTCTTCTAAATGACAGCAAGCCAAACTGAACAATTTTACGAGATGTTTAGTACCAGTACAATCTTCAATCCAAGCAAGCTTTTTAATAATAATTTGGTAGATACTTTCTGGATAAATGCAAACGATCCTACATGCCGTTAAATAATGATAATACACAATGCAACGCTGTCAACTGATTAATTAAAATTTTAAGCATTTGTTGCAAATCTTATTTCAAAGTTGATCTTGCATCTTTACCTTGGAGACAGGCAGACAGCTCAGGCAAATGACCGATGGCCTCAAGCAAACATAGACTACGACGTCGACCGGGAACGTACTCGAATCCATCGTAGATGAAGACACCAAGGAATTGGCCGACACGCCGATGTCTTCTACACTTTTGTTCAGATCTGCGGCTGAAAATATTGGGTGAAAAAATAAATTAATAAATCAATAAAAAACTTGTTAATGAATTGTGGAGAACATTTTTAGTCTCCCAAAATTCTGGATTAAAGTCTAAAAAGTCGTATCCAGGCAGAAATTGAAGTTAAAAGTTTTCCAAAATGACAAACTGAAATCACTGAACGCCTTAACTAGCACATCTTCAAAGGCATATAGGATCATTTGGTCTTCATGCATTTTGTTCGTTTCCAATGATAAGACCCCTCAAAATCCAAAGAACATGCGTTCAAAACCCAACCTGTTGATGCTTCAGCTCGGTGGATATTACACTTTCCGAGAAAACAATGAAAAACCATGCACAACCTTTTGATCACCATAACACGATTTCGCCAACTGCACTCTTTATTTCCAAAAATCAGTCAATTGACTGATCGTTGGAAATCACCTACATTTCTTGATTTCTTCTAAATGACAGCAAGCCAGATGCAATCATTTCACGGGGTGTTTAGTACCAGTACGATCTTCAAAGGTATAGTCCATCATTTGTAATTTGTGCATTTTGTTCGTTTGAAGCAACAAAAGTGCTCAAAATCTAAAGAAGGGTACTGAACAACTAACCTGATGAAGTTTCAGCTCAGCTTCAGCTGTATATTTCGAGAAAAACAGCATTATAGGATCTCGATTTCAAATCAAAAGTTGCTAATCATGTTTTGAATTGGGCCGGAATTCAGCGTCCGAGATACGTTCTCACTAAGCCGATTGCAGCTACACGATGTCGCGCACTGATCCGACGAATTACAGCAACCGCGCGTGCGTGTGCGTCGTGCCAATGCTTGCCCGCGGTTCGCCGAATAACAAAACGAACTACTAATTTAAATTTCCCTACGGTGCTTCTTAAGAAGCACCGTTGGAAAGCCCTTCTTTCGTTGATTACTTCAAAATGACAGCTTGCCAGAAAGAATAATTTCACAGGGAGTTTAGTCCCCTTACTATCTTTCAACCAAGTATGTTTTTTAACAATAATTACGCCAGTCACTTTTTGGTTAGCTGCAAATGATGGACTCTGGCTTTATTCCAAGTAAGCTTTTTGATAATAATTCAGTAGGTTACTTTTGGGATAAATGCAAATGCTCATATATATGCCTTTAATGGTTGGTCATGAATTATTTGGGAATGAAGAGGAATGTTGGTTTTTCGTACCGGTTGCTTGAGCAGTAGCTGCTGATACTGGAACTGTTTCCAGGGCTTCTTCCAAGAAATCCAACAACGATAGCGACACTACTACCTCCTGTACCAAAATCATAAAATTTAAATGTGATTAAAAACATATAATTATGTGGTGCTTATACAGGGTGGAAAAAAAAAAAACGAAGCCGAGATATTATTAATTGGAACAGAAGTAGGGCACATGTGAATTAAAGGGAGATATCCTCTGTTAGGGTTGAATCTCCTCTTTAAAATGACACCCTGATCATGTCATTACATTCACAGTTGACTGAGCAGTGACCAATTTTATGAAAGGGTCTCTTTTAGAGGCTTGCGCCACTTTTCAATTGTGGTTTTTGTATTGTCATTTGTCACAGAGTGAAAGGCTACGGTTGCCAATCAAGGCAGGTGGGGAAAAAAAAGAGATTTCACCATGAAAAGTGGCGCAAGCCTCTAAATAGACCCTTTCATAAAATTGGTCACTGCTCAGTCAACCATGAACGTAATGACATGATCAGGGTGTCATTTTAAGAGGAGATTCAACCCTAACAGAGGACATCTCCCTTTGATTCATATGTGCCCTACTTCTGCTCCAATTAGTAATTATATCTCGGTTTCGTGTTTTTTTATCCACCCTGTATAGTACTTTAGACCAACATCTCAAAGCACTTCACAATTATTATCCCTGTTCATCAGGCCATGAGACCAGTTTACTGCAGCAGCTCGAGATCAGCGCAATCTGGTCTCTACCTTCACAGGTGCCCATTTGTACAACTGGGTGGAGAGCGGCCATTGTGGTAAAGTGCCTTGCCCAAGGACACAAACATCAGAAAACTGTTGTTACTTAAGGGTCAATGCGTCATTTGAGTTCTTGGCCAGTTTACTGCTGCAGCTTGAGATCAGTGCAATCTGATGTCTACCCACACAGGTACCAGTTTATAATCCTTGGTGGAGAGAGGTAATTGTTGTAAAGAGTCTTGCCAAAGAACACAAACATTAAAAAATAGTCTGGTTACTTTAGGATTTAATAATGAGAGGTTTGAGTTCTTGTACCTTAGGAGGCGAAGTGAGCATAAACCATGTGTAGAGTACAGCTTGCTTGCTGCCGTGCGATTTCTTATCAATGCTGCCCTCTGTTGACGACGTGTCGGCTGTGCTGCTCGTGGTGCCCTGCTGGGGGTCTCTCTCACGCTCTGATTCGCTGGGACGATTGGATGAGGCACTGTTGGTGGACGACTCGTAGTGCAACTGCACACATATGAAACAGAGACAAATGGGTATCGTTTAAGGCACTTCATGCATATTCATGAGTTCCACTCAAGACAAGTCATGCATATTCATTTGATCTATTGTGTATCAGCAGAAAGACTTGAAACTTGTGAGATGTAACGACTTACTTTGACATCAAACGCTGGGAGATAGAATGTGGATTGTTTGGCCTGCCCCGTCCTTGAGTCACTCAACCCGGGGGAGGGGTGACGGCTTGGAAGTGGGCGGGTGTGAGGGGCGATGATGTCATCGTACAGGCCCGGTGGTCGGCGCACATCCCCGGTACGTCTGGGATCGAACAATGGAAAGATTCAAATAGGTACATTTATGACGGACAGATTGGAACTTTGCCATGATAATGATGTTCTCAATTTACACTTCTGGACTTGCACTGACTTCAAATATTAACTTGTAATTTGTGATTTGGTTTGTGACTGACTTATGAACTGACTTGTGATTTTACTTGTGATTTACTAAGGATTAAATTGTGGTTGATTTGTAATTTGACTTGTGAATGTCTTGTGAATGTCTTGTGATTGACTTGTGATTGACTTGTGAATGTCTTGTGAATGTCTTGTGATTGTCTTGTGATTGACTTGTGATTGACTTGTGATTGACTTGTGATTGACTTGTGATTGACTTGTGAATGTCTTGTGAATGTCTTGTGAATGTCTTGTGATTGACTTGTGAATGTCTTGTGAATGTCTTGTGATTGTCTTGTGATTGACTTGTGATTGACTTGTGATTGACTTGTGATTGACTTGTGAATGTCTTGTGAATGTCTTGTGAATGTCTTGTGATTGACTTGTGATTGACTTGTGATTGACTTGTGATTGACTTGTGATTGACTTGTGATTGACTTGTGAATGTCTTGTGAATGTCTTGTGAATGTCTTGTGATTGACTTGTGAATGTCTTGTGAATGTCTTGTGATTGTCTTGTGATTGACTTGTGATTGACTTGTGATTGACTTGTGATTGACTTGTGATTGACTTGTGAATGTCTTGTGAATGTCTTGTGATTGACTTGTGATTGACTTGTGATTGACTTGTGATTGACTTGTGAATGTCTTGTGAATGTCTTGTGATTGACTTGTGAATGTCTTGTGAATGTCTTGTGATTGACTTGTGATTGACTTGTGATTGACTTGTGATTGACTTGTGATTGACTTGTGATTAAGTTATAATTAAACGTGTGATTACCTAGTGATCAGCTTGTGACTCACTGATGATCTGATTTGTGATTTAGCTTGTTAATGATTTTTGACTGGCTTGTCATTGACTTGTGATTAACTTGTGATTGACTTGTGATTGACTTGTGACTGATTAGTGATTTAACTCGTGAATGACTTGTGACTGTGAATGACATATGATTAACCTTGTAATTTGTGACTGGCTTGTGATAAAGTTGTGATTAACATGTGATTGATTTTTGAATGGCGTGTGATCTGGTCTGCGATTGACTTTTTTTATGTTTACCTGTGATGGACTTGTGATTGACTAGCGATTTAACTCGTGAATGACTTGTGACAGACTTGTGATACCTCTGTGATTAACGTCTGATTGACTTGAGAATGGCGTATGATTGACATCTGATTAACATGTGATAGACTTGTGACTGACTTGTGATCGACTTGCAATTTGAATCGCTCACACTCTGATCAACCTATAGTCCCTGTACTGCCCAACCCATCCCAGCATTGTATGGCTTTATGGATTCCTCAGGGTACTAATACAATGTAATACAATGTAATACAATGTAATACAATGTGGTACAATGTAGAACAATGTAATACAGTGTAATACAATGTAATACACTGTACAGGGTGAGTCAAAAAAAGCGGAACCCAAACCCCAAAAATTATATTTCATATTTAAAAAATATGTAGCACCAAAAATAATAATGACCGGAAAGCCAATTTCATAAGCTACCTTTGGATGAAAAAATTGCTGAAATTGGTCAATCCGTTCAAAAAATATCACCATTTAAACACAATGACCCTAAAACTTGTCTCGTCCAATAAATGCGATTTCAACAATCGTCGTCACAATTGTCTTCAAACATCACCAGCAATGAAATCTTAGTTTAAACGTTAACAATATGCAACAAAGTCCTTTTGAAGGCCCGTCTTTTAAAAGAGTAGATTTTATAAATCATATTGTTTGCCTAACCAGGGTTGTTAATCAAAATATTGTGTACTACAGTTGGTGACAGTTGTTGAAACAAGTAATCTGTGTCATTTTCTTTGTTGTTCCAAACAGTCAAAAATACACAACAAATTGATTTTTTGGACGAGACAGGTTTTGGGGTCCTTGCGTGTAAATGGTGGTATTCTTTGAACGGATTGAGCAATTTCAGTAATTTTTTCATCTAAAAGTAGCTCATGAAATTGGCTTTCCAGTCATTATTATTTTTGGTGCTACTTATTTTTTTAAATATGAAATACATTTTTGAGGGTTTGCAAAATGGTTTGGGTTCCGCTTTTTTTGACTCACCCTGTAGTAAAGTGATAACGGGTTTAACCCTAAAGGGGCCGGGTTATTTTGACCATCTCTCAGCCGGGGGGGGGGGGGGGGGGGGGGGGGGGGGGGCGGATTCCGCCCCCCCCCTAAGATCTCGGCCATCGAGCGACGAAAAATTTTGAAACTCGGCACATGCATAGAGCAACTCTTCCTAAACATACCCAAGAAATTTCATGACTATAGGTCAAGGGGTTTTGGAATTATGGCTAATTAATTATTCATATGTACGAATGGCAATTCTGCTCTGTGTACACGACGTATATGCGAAAATTCAGTTTTCACGGCGCATAGCGCCGGAAAAATTTTCGCTACGCAGCAACCCGTGGTCCGATTTTTATGTTTTTGGTATCAAAAGATGTGCAAAGCTCGAGGCTAAAAAGTCATAACAGCTCGGGTCGCGAAAAAAAATTTTTTAGAGGCTATCACGGAAAATGTTGAGGGGGGGGGGCGGATTCTGCCCCCCCCCCCCCCCGGCCCCTTTAGGGTTAAGACTCACCCAAGCATAGAGACTTCGCCTTGACCCTCAGGACTATGGCAGTTCAGCACCAGCATGCCGCTGTCGATGTTAAACTTGACATCCAACTCAAAGTCCACGGTCGGGGGTTCCACCTTGGTGGAGTGGGCCGGGGAGGCCGGGGGCTGCTGAGGGTGGGATTGATGCTGGGCGTCTGGCTGCAGACTGGACTTACTGCGACGCTGACCGCTGGAGGATCGAGATCTTGGCCTGGGGGAAAGAATAAAGATTGTGAGTCTTGGCACCAAACACTGACTAGTCTAGTCACGGACTCTCTATTTCTGTCTTAACCCAATAGTAGTGTGAATGGTCGACTGACTGAAAGTTAAGGTCAAAATTTGGTGTTCAAAGTGAAATGAATTGTCTGTTTATACCCGTGACAAGGTTCCAAAGACAGTCGACCAGAACTATTGTCAAAATGGCAGTGGAGGTAACTCATCGACCATTTTATGACTGAAACCAATCTTTTCCCTATACAGCTGTTATCCTCGTCCTAGAGGTTTTAATTATATACAACGTTGTGAACTATGCCACGTTTCGTGCAATTGATCACAAGTTTACTCACTGCTTTAACCCTCTGCATGGCGTTAAAGGGAATATACAACATTTGCAAACATCGAGAAAAAAAAACTACCAAGTTTTTACGAAATACCTTACTAGGATGTTGGTAAATGACAGTCTAAAGCATCCTATAAAATTATGGCACCTGGTGTGAAGTCGTTTTCAAGAAAATGGTATTTTTGGATACATTTCCAACGGTGGTCGGCCGACCACCGTTGGAAAAACCTAACTATTTTTCAACTACTGCTCCAAATTTACAATTTTATTTCAGTCAAAATGTTGTTTGCTATTGGTTACATGTTCATGAATGGGTGCAGGCCAGCTAAACTGGTACCCTTACCTTACAATTTTCCGTCATCTATAAATTGATCCATTTCATCTTTACTGGAGTCAGGGAACCAGACTACTTTAGCATTTTTGGTTTTTCCAGCATTTTCGCACACAAAACTTCAAAATGTCAGTGTAACAATATTTGATCTATTATACTAACCCCTCAAATAGTTCATTTTCTGAAAATTACTGCAAAAGCCAATGATGTACATTCCCTTTAAAGTTTAAGCAATGTTTCGTGGGATTGTCCGCATGACCTTACCAGCTGTGTGTCGCCTGTGACGTAGCACATGTATCCTCTTCGTGATCCGACCCTTCGCTTCCGCTATCCATCTCCTCCGGCACCGACCCCGAGTGTAGCTTCAGCAGACGCCGCCGGGCGCGACTACTAGCCACCATGGCCAAGTCCCGATCCGTGTCCATCGGATCCGTGATGGTCGTGTTGAGTTCTGAGTACTCGGGGCTCCCAATGCTCTTGATTCGACGTCTGGGCTCGGTCTGGGCGCCGATGACGAACGGCGGAAGCTCGTCCAGTGGGCTCGGGGTGTTGCGAGGAAGGTTGAATGTGACATGGGAGGAAGCAGACGGGTATTCGACGATGGTCTGAGGGCGCTTGCCGATTGGTGTCTTGTACCCAGGCCTGGTGATATAAACACACATGCAAAATAAGAAATTGAAAAGGGATACTGACTACGTTAACTTTATTAAAACGTCCACGTTGCTTCATGCAACATCAAAGAATTTTGTAAATACAAAATATTTAACAGAACATGATCTTCATATCAAGTAATTTTTTGGATTAGTAAAGGATTACTAGGTGATATTGAAACAATGGACAACTACTATTCAATCTTATCCACTGTATTTGAATGTGTCATTTCTGGAAATGGATCAATTCTTCAAATTTCTGGAAGCCTGGTGGAAATTTATCCACCTGTTACATTTGTTCATACTATTTAGATGCATCAGTGAACATTTATACATGTTTTCATTGAGCTAAGGGGTCAGCAATGTCTGGGAAGAATGTTTAGTAAGAGTGCACACCACCACTTAATCAAAGAAAAAATTACAAAAGTCAATTTTTAGTACAAGACATAGTAAACATAATAAGTACATTTTAAGTGCTAATTGTTATGTTCTAATAGTACTTTAAGATTGGCTGAGAGAAATTGATAGATGAAATCTGTGACATCATGACTAGTTTAGTTAGTTTTTGAAATACTTACTCTTTTAACTTTTTAATAGAACTAGTTTAATAAATCTAGTTTGGTCTAAATATAATTGAGTAATTGCTCAAAGGGTGTGAATTTTTCAATAAATTGTGAGGACATTTGAGGACTTGCTTGGACTTGTGATGGACTTGCTGGGACTTGTGGGGACTTTAAAAGGACATGTGAGGACATGCGAAGGAACTTTGGGGACTTGTGAAAGACTTGTGAGGACTTGTGAATGACATGTGAGGACTTGGGGGACTTGGGATGGACTTGTGGGGACTTTAAAAGGACATGTGAGGACATGCGAAGGACCTTTGGGGACTTGTGAAAGACTTGTGAGGACTTGTGAATGACATGTGAGGACTTGGGGACTTGGGATGGACTTACTGGGACTTTAAAAGGACTTGTGGGGACGTGCAAAGGATATTTGAGGACTTGTGATGATTTGTGAAGGACATGCGAGGACTTGGGGGACCTGTGAGGACTTGAGATGGACTTGTGGACACTTAAAAAGGATTTGTGAGGACGTGCCAAGGACCTTTGAGGACTTGTGAAAGACTTGTGAGGACTTGTGAATGACATGTGAGGACTTGGGACTTGGGATGGACTTACAGGGACTTTTAAAAGGACTTGTGGGGACGTGCAAAGGACATTTGAGGACTTGTGACGATTTGTGAAGGACATGCAATGACTTGGGGGACCTGTGAGGACTTGGGATGGATTTGTGGTCACTTAAAAAGGATTTGTGAGGACGTGCCAAGGACCTTTGAGGACTTGTGAAAGACTGGTGAGGACTTGTGAATGACATGTGAGGACTTGGGGACTTGGGATGGACTTACTGGGACTTTTAAAAGGACTTGTGGGGACGTGCAAAGGGCATTTGAGGACTTGTGACGATTTGTGAAGGACATGCGAGGACTTTGGAGACCTGTGAGGACTTGGAATGGATTTGTGGTCACTTAAAAAGGATTTGTGAGGACGTGCCAAGGACCTTTGAGGACTTGTGAAAGACTTGTGAGGACTTGTGAATGACATGTGAGGACTTGGGATGGACTTACTGGACTTCAAAAGGACTTGTGGGGACGTGCAAAGGACCTCTGAGGACTTGTGAGGATTTGTGAAGGACATCCGAGGACTTGGGGGACCTGTGAGGACTTGGGATGGACTTGTGGGCACTTAAAAAGGATTTGTGAGGACGTGCCAAGGACCTCTGAGGACTTGTGAAAGACTTGTGAGGACCTGTGAAGGACGAGTGAGGACTTGGGATGGACTGGAATACAACACTGCATCAGCAAAGTCAGTAGTGACATTATTCTGTGCTTAACTCATGCAAAACTATGCTTGCCAATGCACACTGTGAGTAAAAAAGAATTAAAACTCTGATGAAGAAATGAGTATGAGTATTAAAGAAAGTGATTATTTTCTGTGCACGTCAGTGAGTGTGGGTTGTGTCATACATTGGTAAGCTACTCAGGAAGACTCGGTCGCGAGTTAAGGAGTGCTCGTTGGGACTGTCCGAAACGGCTCGCTGACGAATTATTCCCGGTCTGGTACCTGATCTACACATAGAGAACGGTCATGCATTTGGATGAAATAATGGAAATAATAAATATGATGGGATTCTGACTACCTACATCAAGGTTTTAAAATCCAAGCTTGTCAAATGTAGTCTTCCTTCAAGACTGTTATTGGTTTTTATTGCTGGTATGCATTGTCAAGCTACAGCAGCAGTAGAGGTTGCTATCAACAAGATAGATCAAATCTGCCATCCACATGACGAAATCCAATCTTGAGAACTTCGACAGTGCTACCCAGGAAATCATGAGCATACCTCATGTACGCTGTATTCAAGCTAATGCACGCGTATGAGGTATACTCCAAATTTCCCGGGTAGCACTGCCAATGTTCCCATGACTAGATTTGATTCATCTTGATGATATCAACTTCTTACTGCTACGGCCGCTTTTTCACACTTGTTTGGGACTGGCTGGACTAGGGGAATAAAAAGTAAAAAATGGAGACTTGGGCCAAGACTATGTCAAAAGGCAGCGATGTCACCTAAATTTTCACGCCCATGGGATAGATTTTGCTTTAACCTGGTATGCATCGTTGTTTATCACTGTGGAGTGCTGTGGCCTCGTGGTTAAGGGCATTGAATTTGTGGTCTGCGGGTAATGCTGTGGGCTGTGGGTTCGAGTCCAGGCTGGGGCTATGGTGCGCGTGCCCTTGGGCAAGGCACTTTGTCACTCATTGCTTCTCTCCACCCAGGAGTAAATGGGTACCTGTGAGGGCAGAGACGGTTATGTGATTGAATTAGCTTCCTTGAGCCTAACAGGCTGCATCGAGCTGTATACTCCTCAGGGAGCTGAGATGGTATTTGGAATTTTTAATTGGCCCAATGATCAGGGGTAATAATAATACTGTAAGCGCTGTGATTTAGTTTACTAATAAGAGCATTTTGAAATGCCGATTATTACTAATAAACTAACCAATTAACCTGTTTTAACCAATAAACACTTCAACGTGTGAGCAATGAATGCATGCTGAATGGATGGTATTATCCACAATGCTTTGCACTTCAAAGATTTTGTGATGAGGGCTGGGTCCTTTCGCACTCAAGGTAATAAAGCGCAAAATTAAATGAGCAACTATAGACAAAAGCAAGCTCTTAACGAATATAGCAAGTTTGACAATGGACCATTTACAGCAGCAATGCAAAAAAATCAATCAAAGTCAAAATTGTTATCTCACTAAATTTAGAGCAACTACAAAGCAATCAGCCGCAACAAATTACGGGGGGAATGCAAATTGCTTTTTGAAAGCTTGACAAAACGTCAGGATCTCGTAAATAAAATTCACAGAAAAATCTCCAACTGTAAAATAAAAGACAAACAACTAAATCATACTTTCATCTGAAAATGAATAAAAGAGTAAGCATGTTTGGAAAATATCCTTGGTAGAGGGTGGGTGGGGTGGGGGGAGAGTGTGGGTGGGGGGGGGGGGGGGGGGGGTGGGTAGGGGAGAGTGTGGGTGGGTGGGAGGGTGTTGTACCCCACCCCATTATTATTATTCTTTTGCAAGATCATCCCAGCAGCAAAGTCGACCCGTTAGCCTAATCTCGTGCCTACCAGCAATACGCCGCAAAGAACAGCGCCACCTACTGTCCGATAGTGTCAAACATCCTCCGCTCAGCAGAGCGCCCCCATTAGTCAGCGTGTGTCCATGACCTCCCCCCCCCCCCCATCCCCCTCCTTTGATTTTAGGGTAGCAGGATGACAAGAAAAAGTCCTGGCTATCTTCCAGCATAAAGAAGCAGATTTGGCAAATATAATTTCATTCCCCCCCCCCCCCTCTCCCCCTATTGGTCTGGTGACACCCACGGTACTGGCTATAATGAAAAAAAAGACTCAATTGCAATTACTGTTTGACATCAACGCTTTTCGATACTGAGACATACTTTGGGAATGGTTTGGTTCCAGGTATCGGGGTGACTGGCATGCCCTGAGATGTGACTCTGCCCCCCATGCTGACTTGGCGCGGTACGCCCGCCGGGGACCTCGGAAGCCCTGCTGTCAACTTGCTCCTCAGCGAGGCCTGAAAGAAAGAACACGTTTTTAAAATGAGGCAAGGGACTTCCAAATTTATTCCCTCAACTTCTTTTACAGAGAATATCCAATCAACCATTACCCCTGCTCATCAATATGTTTTCTTTTTAGAACAATTTATGCAGGAGCTATAGAACAGCGCAATCTGGTCTCTACACGCACAAGTACCCAGTTATACTCCTGGTTGAAGATGGAGAGAGGCAATTGTAGTAAAGTGTCTTGCCCAAGAACACAAGCAAGCACCGTGTTCCTCACAGTGCTCCAAACTTTAATAAATTTTGTCTGAGAACTTTTGTAGGAAATACTTCCTCTTTGGGTTCTGTATCTGCATATGCAATTGTAGTAAAGTGTCTTGCCCAAGAACACAAGCACTATTGTTCTCCACCAGGATTGGAACCCACATACCATCGCACACTAGTCGGACACTGTAACCATTGAATAACTGGGCTCCGCACTTTAATAAACTTGGTCCGAGAACTTTTGTAGTAAATATTTCCTTTTTTGTTTGTACCTTTGTATGCCATATCTTCCATTGTAGTAAAGTGTCTTGCCAAAGAACACAAGCACCATGTTGTCAGCAGGGATGTCCGAGAACTTTTGTAGTAAATATTTCCTTTTTTTGTTTGTACCTTTGTATGCCATATCTTCCATTGTAGTAAAGTGTCTTGCCAAAGAACACAAGCACCATGTTGTCAGCAGGGATGTGGAACCCACGTACAATGTCACAGTAGTCGGGCACTGTAATCACTGAGCTCCACATTTAATAAAATTTGCCAAAAGACTTCTGTCTTTAAGTTTCCACCCATATTTTTTTCAATTATCATTCTGCCTTTATACCTTCATAGTTTGCATCCTGAGTCGTTTGCGGATGTCTCGACGGAAGTCATTGAAGACAGCTATCTCAAGCTGCCGTAGTTTTTCTGCCTCCTCAGCTATGGTAACTTTCTTGGCTCCCAAGGTTCTATAAAGGAGAGAATCAACCCAAGAGCTCTCAAGAAACAATCCAATCTTCAGCTGGGAAAATATACTTGGCTGCCCAAGATGATGACTTGTGACTGACTTGCGCAGAATGATCATCAAACTTTTAGAATTTGTGCTGGAGGAATCTCAATGCTTACCTGAGATCGCTGACAATCTTGGCCTGTTCAGTCATCTCCTGCATGACCATCTTGGAATGTTTCTTAGCATCCTGCTTACTGACAAACAGGGAGGTGGGTCTTCTCAGCGCCGGTTTGGATTCCTGTACAAATCGCAAGGATAGAACACCTTTAATTGTGATGGCTTTAAACCAAGACCGGTGTCACGGTCTCACTTCTCCGGCGTGCTGGATTCTCCGAGTGAATGCGGCGGATAATTGAGCACGTTACAGTGCACGTTACATGAGCACGATTCATGCTCATGTGTCCGCTGTGCTTACTTTTCCTCGGGCTGTGCTATGGAGTCTACCAAGGTCATAACACAGTGAGGGACACCCAAGAATGTGTTATGTAACACTTCCTGTGGGTCAAGCTTATAGAGAGAAGTATGGAAATTGCCTGGGTCATTCCATGGTCTTGCAACAGCGTTGTGTGTGTGTGTTCATGGATGAATAATTAAGAACGAATTCCTTGGTCTGTGCAAGGTCTGAATTCCTTGCTCAGTTCGTGGTTGTCTTTATTTTTACAACCATACATGTATTGGGAGTTGCGAGCGCCACGAAAATTCTAGATTCGACTGGTACCTTGTAACGTATACATTTGTACATACAGAGATCTCACGTGCACCAGTACAACCCCAAAGAACGAAAGAACTCAGCACACAATAAAGTTGGCGAAATGTACACTACTGCGCAATTTGCGCATGTGTGTTGAGGCGAAATTTCCCTCTGCGGAGAAGCTAGCACGCCGGAGAAGTGAGACCGTGACACCGGTGCAAAAAAATATATA
This sequence comes from Patiria miniata, assembly GCF_015706575.1. Classification (NCBI taxonomy): domain Eukaryota; kingdom Metazoa; phylum Echinodermata; class Asteroidea; order Valvatida; family Asterinidae; genus Patiria; species Patiria miniata. The sequence continues at coordinate 3,791,519 of NW_024037061.1, forward strand.
GCACCCTTTGCCACAAAATGAACATTAAGTCAGATTTAAAAAACAATTGAGTTGATTTTATTTTCAGTTTCTGCAGATTGAGAGCGTTTTAATGGTATTTAACACTTGGGGTGTCGAGTTCAGTTACGGGAAAATCACCTAAATTGAAGTTGAAAAACCAAGTTTTGAGAAAATGGCTTTTAGAAAAATCCCACTGTATAACAGAGACTGAACAGTTCCTAATTAAACGGGATGCAAATAGGTTTTAAAAGGTGGAACAGGACTTAAAGATCGAGGCTCACCTGAATCCAAAAAAATAAAAACTTAAAAACCTCTAAATTTTGGCATTGCCCCGATGTACTGCAAGATGGCAATTTCTGAATAATGCTTATTTTTCACATTTGTATGTGAACCAATGGAGCCCAATTCATTTACTTTTTTTAAGGATAGTGATACGTAACTTTAAAGGGAAGATACAACATTTGCAAACATCATAAAACAAAATGATCAAATTATCATGAAATATCTTACTGGATTGTTAGGGAATGACAGTCTAAAGCATCCTGTAAAGTTGTGGCTCCTGATGTGCTGACATTTTCAAGAAAAACTGTATTTTTCCAACGCTGGTCAACCGACCAGCGTTGGAGAAAACTGGCTTTTTTTTCAAAAAGTGCTCCTAATTTTTCATATTTAGTTCGTCTGCATTTTCTTTGCAATTGATTACACACCTGTGAAGACTACAAGCCTGCTAGACTAATTCTCTGATCTTACAATTCTCCAAAGTCTATAAATTGCTCCATTTCATCTTAAGTGGGGTCAGGGAACCAGACTGCAAGAACATGATTGGTTTTCTTGGTTTTTCCAGCATCTACGAACCCAAAACTTGAAACAAGTCAGTGTAACAATATTTGCTATAACATACTAATCCTCCAAATCCATTTATTTCTGAAAATTGCAGCAACAGCAAATGTTGTATATTCCCTTTAAACCGTAAGTATTTTTTTGCAAAACAAACTTCCTGAATGTCTCCAGCAAGTCATCCAACATAAAGTAACAGTGAATCCTGAATCCATAGCATTGGTTTCATCACAATCTGAAACCATTTGCAGGCTTTTAAATCAACCAATTAAAGGTATAGACCATCATTTGTAATTTTTGCATTTTGTTCATTTGAAGCAACAAAAGTGCTCAAGATCTAAAGAAGGGTGCTGAACAACTAACCTGATGAAGTTTCAGCTCAGCTTCAGCTGTATATTTCGAGAAAAACAGCATTCTAGGATCTCGATTTCAAATCAAAAGTTGCTGTTTTGAATCGGGAATGAATTCAGCGTCCGAGACACGTTCTAACTGAGCCGATTGCAGCTACGCAATGTCGCGCACTGATCTGACGAATTATAGCAACCGCGCGTGCGTGTTGGGCGTGCTAATGAGTGTGCGCGCTTCGCCGAATAACAAAACGAGCATCTAATTTGAATTTCCTACGGTGATTCTTAAGAACTCTTGGAAAGGCCTGCTTTCATTGATTTCTTCAAAATGGCAGCTTGCCAGAAAGAATCATTTCACAGGGAGTTTAGTCCCCTTACTATCTTTCAACCACGTACGTTTTTCAACAATAATTACGCCAGTTAATTTTCGGATAGCTGCAAATGATGGACTATAGCTTTAAGCAAACCGGAATGCCAGAGTTGAGGGTTTTAAGTAAACTCACACTGCTTGCTGCCATTCCGTCCGGTTCGTCCTGGGGTTCCGCCACCGAGCTCAGGTCGGCCACATCCACCTCGTCATCCTCCCGGCCAGCGCGGTCATCGTGTTGGCCAGGGCGGACAGCTGCCGGCCGATGGCCGGATTGACCTGGACGTCAAAGCCTTCCATCCGCCAGAGGAAATTCAGCATCCACTTGCCGGCGTTGGAGGTCTGTGCTGGGTCTAGAAGGATGGCAAATCAATGTTACATGCTCAATGCTTAACTAATCTTGGTGCAGTGCTGTGGGCATGTACTAGTCTGGAACCAACTTTACTTTGCTTCTTAAATCTTTAGCATAAACACTACAACACTACCAGCCATTTAAAGGGAATGTACATCATTGGCTTTTGCTGTCATTTTCAAAAAATGCACTAACTGAGGGGTTAGTACACTAGATCAAATAGTGTTACCCTGACATGTTTGAAGTTTTTTGTTCAAAAATGCTGGAAATACCAAGAAAAACAAAACTGTTAAAGTAGTCTGGTGCCCTGACTCCACTAAAGATAAAATGGATCAATTTATAGACGCCGGAAAATTGTAAGGTAAGGGAACCAGTCTAGCTGGCCTGCACCCGTTCATGAACACGTAACCAATAGCAAACAAAATTTGAACTGAACAAAAATGGTAAATTTGGAGCAGTAGTTGAAAAATAGTTAGGTTTTTCCAAAGGTGGTCGGCTGACCACCGTTGGAAATTAATACAAAAATACAACTTTTCTTGAAAATGACTTCACACTAGGTGCCATAATTTTACAGGATGCTTTAAACTGTCATTTACCAACATCCTAGTAAGGTATTTCGTAAAAATTTGGTAGTTTTGTTTTTCGATGTTTGCAAATGTTGTATATTCTCTTTAAGAGTGTCCCACTCTATTTCTATTGTTCTCATATTTTGTGCCTCTGAAGTAGGATCGGTTGGTTGGCAAAAAATAAAAATCTGAAGAAAGCATTTGCAGTTACAACCATTTAGATTAAAATTGAATGATGCCAAATGTGTACTGCCTCTTGTCAGGGTGACCGTAAGGTCATGGCCAAATTCTGCTAAATGCACTTCAAAAATCTGTCAGATTTATCAAAAATCTGCCAAATTCCAAAGAATTACTCGAAATACACTATAAACACTTAAAATAAACACTTAAAATCACTTGATTTGTAGTATTGCCTTAATTAAGGTTCAAATTACATTATAAACAATCTATAGTCACATAAAGATGTTATGAAATTGCGTAAGTTTCAGGCAAAATGCGATTGCTTCACGACGAAGTCCGGTTCCCAGTGAACCTCAGCACCTAGACCAGCCAACCTGTCCCATCATGCCAGGGTTTTGTTTGAAAAGATTGAAGCTTTTTTAAACAAATGTACCTTTTTTTTTGGAATTTGCTATGTTTTTCTGTCAAATAACCATTTTGGCAGAATTCCCACGTTAGGAAACACTCCGCCAATTTGTGCCCAATTTCCGGACGCCACCGTTTTTGAATTTCGGATTAAATTTTATGAAACTGAAATTGTTCACAGATTTGAAATAGCACGCATTAATAAGGTAAAAGTACTAGTATTTTACTGCATGAATTTGAGGTTTGTCAACAAAGGGGTTTGGCAACACTACACGGGGAAAGTCGGTAAAGTTCGAAGCGCGCCACGTTAGGGAACACGACTATAGATCCCTGATATTTTGAGAGGCAAAACCCTCGTATCTTCTGGGATTGCATTGTTGCTATACGCTGTGCTTCATGTAAAATTGGATATCATTTTCCATAGCTTTTCAAATTACACAAAGCCTGATTGCCTGAATTAATTTTTTCCCCTTCATTTTGTAGTTTGGCTTCCAGAAGGGGTTGGCAGTACTTAAAGAGGTTTTTTTATCAGGAGCAAAAATAGGGTCGATCGGAAATACCAACCAAACAATTAAAAAGGGATGCCCTAAGAAACCAACAAGACGTTTCAAAACCAAGTTTCGATAAAACGAAAACACAATGACACCGAAATAATTATATTTTTTTAAAGTATTTTTGTCTTGACTCGTGGATTTGCTTGTCCTGATGTGACTACATTCCTTAGCTCTGATCACAATTTTCATTTCTGTGTTTTTTACCTGTTCTATCCGCACTGATTGTCCTAGAGCAGAGCTCAAACGTTCCCTGTGGTACGACACCTGCAAGCAATGACAACCATTGACAATGACACGCAATGACAATGACACACAATGACAATTACTCGCAGTGACAACTATTGATGACAAGTGACATTTTTTGTTTACCTCAATGTCAATGTTCAAATAATTGATTATTCCATCAAATCCAAGTTCAAATAACCAAATTCTTAATTGATCATGAAATGCACAGCACTACAGCGGTTTGTCTTTATTCTGAAATTGAAATGGTTGCACATTATACAGGGTGTTCCAAAAAAAAAGGAACCCAACTTCAAAGAATTAGTATGGACAGACGATATGTTTACTGGCTATAAAACTGGTATCATCTGAAAGCGTAATCTCTATGCTTTTCAATGATACTATGTTTAGGTTTTCTGAGTCATGCATCACTGAGCATCATGGCCTTGAAAATTAGATGCAAAATTGCAGTTGGTTCACTTTCATTAAAAAAAACCCACTGGGCACAGTGTGCCTATTGTTACGGAAATGTCTGTGAAATGGCTTGAATGTTAATCCTCGGGAAAATGGCACATTGTTTTGAACATGGCTTGGTCAAAACAAGAAATTCATGACAAACAATAAAATCCAGTTTTGAAAACAACCTTGTTTTTTGGTTTCTTTTTATGCACTCGTGTCTTCTTCTTGAATACTTATTCTCATGCACACCATGCCAATTGTGTTTGACATGAAAGTCAACCAACTGCAAGTTTGCATCAAAATCTCATGACAGTGGCGCTCAGTGATGCATGACCCTGGAAATGTAAACTGGAAAGTACAGAGATTACGCTTTCAGATGATACCAGTTTTATAGCCAGTAAACATTTAGTCTGTCCATACTGGTTCTTCAAAGTTGGGTTTCCTTTTTATTGAAACACCCTGTATAATGCTCCATATTTTTCAATAAAATATGTTCATCATGCAGCATTGTTAGACATTTTTTGAAAAAATCAACCACAGTTGTACTTACATGCATTCATGAGCCCCTTGTATATCAGCGGTTTCCAGTTTTCAAGAGAGGTGTTAAAGTCCTCGGCGAATCGTAGACAGAAAGTCTGGAAGAACCCCTTGGTGACTAGCGACTTGTTGTAGCAGGCGGTGATCAGCGAGCTCTCCAACGTCAGAACGAGAGCCGAATGGTAGTCCGGTTCCGGCATGCCACCAGAGAGACTGGAGATGTTCTGTTGACGCCAAGCAACAAAATAAAAGACACATTTTTATTTTGTCACTTTAAATTTTGGTGGAGGATGGATAGTTGGAGCAGAGAAGTTTAGGGTATTGGAACCTTAAACCTAATTTGATATCAAAAAGAGAGATGGTCGATATTAAAACCAAGACCATAAGGACTAGTTCTAGAACTTTTTGCCCCAAGCTGTTCTTCTTTCAATATCAGGGATATGAGATACTAAAACAAAAGCAAAATAATAATAATAATAAACCATTCTTATAAAGCGCATTTTACACGGGGTCCCAATGCGCTGGGACTAGTTCTAGAACTTTTTGCCCAAGCTGTTCTTCTTTCAACATCAGGGATATGAGATACTAAAACCAAAAGCAAAAGAGCTAGTTCTTGAACTTTTCCCCAACTTCTTCAGATACAACAACTAAAACCAATGTACTAGTTCTAGAACTTTGAACCAGAGTTCTCCAGATTCTACAACCAAAACCAAAAGAACTAGTTCTAGAACTCTGCCCTGTGTTTTTCAGATACAAACAAAATAAGATGAACTAGTTCTAGAACGTTGCCTCAGGTTTTTGAGATACTATTCAAAACCAAAAGAACGGTTCTAGAACTTTGCACAAAGTTCTTCAGAAACTACAACCAAAATCAAAAGAACTAGTTCGAGAAGTTTTGCCCCAACTTCATCAGATACTACAGCCAAAACCAAAAGAGCTAGGTTCTAGAACTTTGCCCCAAGTTCTTTAGATACCACAACTAAACCTAAAAGAACTAGTTCTAGAACTTTGCACGACAGATTTACCTGGAATGATGGGTTGATAGGAATGCACACCCCTAGATCCTGCAAGGTGAGTTGCAAGAAGACAGAGCTGAGTTTCTCCAGGGAGGTGGGCTGTCGATGCAGTAGGTTCCTGGCTGGGACTCGGGGGCCTGATGTGGCCTTCTGTTGGTCTCGCCACAGCTCGTAGGCGCTGTGGTAACACACCCAGACTAGCACAGCTGTACAGGGAGAGACACAAAACATTTCAGGCTGTCAGTTTCGATATACAGTAAACTCCAGCTAAACCGGCACTCTCGGGACCCGAGAATTTGTGACGACTTACGCGAATGCCGATATCTGCTGTAAGTCGTCATTTTGCCGACTTACATGAATGGTCTTTTGCACACATGATTCATTGCACTAATTGGCTTCGATTTACCCTGGATTATCTCCTTAATGCTTGAGTTGAATCCAGCAAATTAATCCTCGAATTGTATCATCACGTTTGGGGTATTGATAGTGGAGACCATGATACATATGTACGTGCACAGTAACGAATTAAATGCCTGTGTGGTCCGGTATATACCACGCACGCATTGACTGCAGCAGTAGTCATTCAATAAGACGACCCCCAAAATGGACAGAGCGCATGCGTACAGCCTAGAGGGGGTACTGGTATTGATATGCTCACGATGCATATGCGATGTATGCAGTAGGACACCCTTTTAATTTCGACAACGATGTATGCAGCGATCACGGGCCGTGCCAAACCACTTTTCACTCGACACTTTGCCAACCGCAGTACAGGAAGTCGATGTCAATGCGTGATTTGTTAAATGCCGACTTACACAAAGGATTGTGAAATGTTTTTATGGAAAGGGGACCGAGAGTAACACGACGACTTGAGCGAAATGGCGACTTATAAAAGCCGACTTAGAAATATAAAAATTCAATGGAAATGCATTACGGACAATTGGGGACTTTAGTCAGACGGCCGACTTGAGCGATTTGACGAGTTGTACGATGTCGGTTTAGCTGGAGTTTACTGAAGGCAGTAGTCATCTTGCCATTTTTTGGGGGGAGGAGCTTGTTCCTCCCTAAAATTCCCTACCTCTACCTGTGACCTATACAAACTGCACTAGCACTCTACCAAGTGTTTCATCCAGCCATGTTTGAATCTGAAATAAACAAGCTCAATATCTGAAATCTACTGACCTATATCAACTGCGCTGGGCTGGAGGTACAATATAGGCTTAGTCAGAGTGACTAGAAAGGCCGATTTCTCATCCTTGAGGGAGGCCATGTTGTCCTGCTGGGAGATGAAATACAAATATGATTACAAAAACTTGAAGGTTTGCTTAATGAAGATTTGAGTGAATAAAGGATTTTGGTGTACAGTAAAACACCAGTATAAGGAATGTGGAGTGCTATGGCCTAGCGGCGCAAAGCACTGAATTCGTAAGATGGAATTTTGCGTCGGGGTGCTTTATTAATCAAATTAGGTTTTGCCCTTCGCAGACATATAAACACTGTATACTCAGTGTGTTACCTCCCATGTGAAAAGTTGGAAAAAATCACTCGGGTGGGACTCGAACCCACGACCTCCTGCTTTCTAGTGCAGACGTCTTACCACTCGACCACCGAGCTAACGGGATGGGTTGGCTGGTTCGAATCTGATGTACACAGCAGCAGGTACCGCATTAACTATTCATAAGATGGAATTTTGCGTCGGGGTGGTTGAATTCATGGTCTGCAGGTAATTCTGCTGGTTGTGGGTTCGAGTCCAGCCTGTGCGTGTGCCCTTGGGCAAGGCACTTCGTCAAAAAACGTCTTGGGAATCTTGTAGCGGTTGTACCCCTGTTTTGCCTAATGTATGCAGCGCGCATTCAACACCTTGCGTATTAGCTCTGAACCAAACTCTGAAATTTCAGACAGTAGCTCGCAAGACGCTACCAAACTTTTGTGCAACTTATTGGCAATGAGTTTACAAGATTCCTAAGACGGTTTTGTAATCGGTTCGTGGATGATAGCGGTTTCGTTTTAAAAATGCCCTCTTGCGGCACAACAACTTCTTGACCCAAACTAGGCCAAGTTCGGGCAAGGACCATTAGTCGACTAGTGGTTGATTTGTGACGTACCTTACGCCTGCGCACTGATAGCAACGTGCGAACGTCTCTCGTCAAACGCTGGTCAAAATGTCATCGCAAAACTTCTGGATCCTGGCTCTCTGCTAGCGTTATGAATGCGCGCGACTATTAGTTACCAGCGATGCAACCAACCCCAGTAGGCTGGTTCCAAATAGTCGACTAGCGTAGTCAACCACCGTCGACTAGACAGAGTTCGGGCAAACGTTAGTTAACCATTGGTCAACTATAGTCCTTGCGCGAACTTGGCCCTAGTAGGAACATTGACCAATGAGAGAAGTTTGGTTCATGAATATGTATGAGGTGTAACAGAACTCACTCTCGGCGCATTAGTCAGTCCAATGTTGGCCTTGAAATAAGCCAACTGATGAAGCTCGGGGTCGACCTCACTGACCCCGTGTGACCTCTGCATGGTACCCAGACTTATGTTGAGATCGATCAAGGCTTTGGCATACAGCTTCATGCTTCCCGGCTCGGTAATGGTGGCACCTGATGAAAGAACCACAAAAATTATAAATTATTCCAATTTGCATGGAAGATTAAAAATCCTCAGAGAAATATACATAAATTTGGTCAACAATGAGAGGCAATGAGTGTATTTGAAAATGTAACTTTTGGTTACAACTAATTTGGCCAAGTAATTCTTGAGAATTTTTGCATTTTTTTTTTTTCTTCAAAAATTGAATTTTCTTTATATTGCAACGATGGACCTGCTAGATTGAACTCTTCATGTTTTTCGGCTTTTGTTCCCACAAAACGGCTCAATAATTGGCCGTAAACATGAAACTTAAGTTCAACCCGGGGCGAAATCAATCTCGGGGTTGACGCAGGGTTGACGCAGGGTTGAAATTCTTCAAGTGTGAACCGATGTATGTTTTCAACCCTGTGTCAACCCTGCGTCAACCCCGAGATTTGTCTAGTGTGAAAAGGGCTTAGGGCACCTTTATGACAACTAACCCCTCCCCCAAAAATTTAAATTTATTTATTTATTTTATTTCCAATATGTCTGGTACCTACCTCCAGCTCCAGCCATTCTATTGGATAACTGGACCTCTACAGCACCAGTCTCAAGCCTCATGGCGCTAGCTGAAGGAGTGGTGGCAGTAATCTGCACTCCCTGTCGAGACAAAGACGCATTTTCTTTTGTCAACCGTAAACATGTCTCATAGAAAAAAATCTGCACGTATCTTTGAAAAGAAGAACTAAAAAAACAAGTAATTTATGATCAAAATGGGCCTGAAAAAAAATCGATTCAATTCAAAACAATTTTTATTTCCACACAATATTAGTAACATTAATTAAAGCTATAGTCCATCATTTGCAGCTACCCAAAAAGTGACTGACGTAATTATTGTTGAAAAACATACTTGGTTGAAAGATAGTAAGGGGACTAAACTCCCTGTGAAATTATTCTTTCTGGCAAGCTGTCATTTTGAAGTAATCAACGAAATAACGCCTTTCCAACGGTGCGTCTTAAGACGCACAGTTGGAAATTTCCGTTAGTAGTTTGTTTTTTTATTCGGCGAAGAGCGCGCCAGCTTTGGCATGACGCACACGTGCACACAGTTGCTATAATTTGTCAGATCAGTGCGTGACATCGCGTAGCTGCAATCTGCTCAGTGACAACGTGTTTCGGACGCTGAATTCAGGCCAAATTCAAAACATGATTCAGCAACTTTTGATTTGAAATCGAGATCCTAGAATGTTGTTTTTCTCGAAATATACAGCTGAAGCTGAGCTTAAACCTCATCAGCTTAGTTGTTTATCACCCTTCTTTAGATTTTAAGAACGTTTGTTGCTTCAAACGAAAAAAATGCACAAATTACAAATGATGGACTATACCTTTTATAAGTAATTCTTTGCAATGGGCTGTGGCATAGGAAAAAAAAATTCGGTGAAAAAATCTCAATTTATCAGAAAGTTTAACCTTTAAAAGTATAAACTGCACAGTTTGTTTTGTTTTATTAACTATTCATTGATCATGTTTTTCTCCAAATTTGTCCAAAATCGGAACAAATTGTTGTAATTACATGGTGTGAGGTCACTACTTTTTTAAAGTAAAATGGACAGATTTTGTGAAAAATCTTCAAATTTAACATTTTACAGTTGTCTCATAAAAACACTGAGGTCCAAAAAGTGCAACGTTGAATATAGACATACACACACAAAAGAAAATGCCTTGAATAAAATTTTACAACAATAACATGATTGAGAATGAAAAAGTTTCCAAATAATGAAACCAGAATATTTCAAATATTTTAAAGGAATAACAAATGTTGTGCCTACTTTGAATTTGACGAGCACGGAGATATCAAAATCCGAGCGATCGGTCGCAGCAGGCTGGGTTTTATCCTCTAGTTGCACTGGCTTCGCCGACTCCTCCATTCCAAACATGTGATCCATCATACTCGACAAATCCTTTTAGAAAAGAAAAAAAAAATAAACCAGAGTTCTGTTAAAGATTCTCTGAGGATCTTACACATGAAGTCATCCATACATGTTCACAACCAGCGTTGCAGTCAAGTACTAATATCTGAGTACAAAGTACTGCTGAATACCAAGTTATTTAGTGCTTCTGCATACTTTGACCTTTGAGAAGGAGTACAGGTACCCGAGTTCAAGTACTTGAACCTACGAGTACAAGTTTGAATACTTGAACCTCGGATGGACCTCCGAGTACAAGTATTTTAGTGAGTACTCAAGTGAACACAATTAAAATCCATATTTAATAAGGGAATAAATGTGTGCTCCGGAGGTTTTTATCACTCTGTTTAAGACCACTTAGTGTCTGGGTGCTGATAATTACCCGAGCCGGGAAAAAAAATCATATAATTCGTTCAAAACATCCCGATTTTGTTCAACAAATTCACTTTATGCTTTTTGAAACATCCCTCTTGCAAAATAATGGAGTGTTCAGCTGGCGAGTAAGATGTAAACAACCCTTTTATGGAGATTGACGCGTGCGTATCATGTTCTGCGCGATGTCGTGCAGAACGCACCTGGCGCGTTGCGTTTTGAATTTAGAACTATAAAATTCTGACTCCCTGGTAGCGTTGCGCTTGCCTACGTGAGGATTGTGAACGTTCAACCAATGCAATGATAAGAGGCACTGGATTTTTAGGAGTCCACATTTTATTGTGACACTGGAAAAGTGTTTAAGACCAGCTAGCCATGTCTTTATCATCCGTTTAAGACCGGCCACGTGACGGGCTCTCGACCAATAGGAATGCGTAAACTGTCTTAGGTATTTATGAATCTAAATTAAGGACATCGATCCTCTCCTGAGTCTGGTACTTTTCAGTATTGATAAAATGGAGCACGTGCATATCCAAGTGAGGAGATTTTTTTTTCATCAAAAACTAACTCACTCGATTTTTCCCCTGAGTTTTTATAATCGAGTATGAGTACTTTGATGATGGAGTACAATTTTGAATAGTCAAGTTTAAGTACTTTGCTTCTTGAGTAACCTGAATTCGAGTCCAAGTATTTGGATTTCCCAGTACAAGTGCGAGTATGAGTAGTATCATAAAGTACTTGAGTTGTATTCGAGTATGAGTACTGAGTACGAGTACGAGTACAAGTAATTCTAACCAAAAGAATTCATTTTCCTCCTTTTTTTGGACCTCTGCAAAACTCTTTAAAAAGTGAATAACTTTTGTATTACATGAAACTCGAATATGGCACGGGAATGAATCTTAAAATATCTCTAATACAGCAACGCAAGATATACGGGTAATCTTCTAGAAACCTTCATGTTCATCATGGGTCAAAAGTGATAAACTACTGAGATAGATTCGTGGGATGCCGTGGTCCAATGGTTACGGTGTTCAACTCGTGTGCCGTGGTACATGGGTTCGAATCCTGACCGTGCGAACATGGTGCTTGTGCTCTTGAGCAAGGCACTTTACCATTATTGCTTTGTCCTTCGGATGGGACGTAAAGCCGTAGGTCCCGTGTGTTGTGTAATGCACGTTAAAGAACCCAGTAACACTCATCACTAAGAGAAGGGGTTTGCCCCGGTGTTTCTGGCAGTGGCTGCAATATGCGCCGCAGCACCTTGTAAACCCTTATAAGGTGCTACATAATGGGTCTCATATTTTTCATAAACTTCATTTCAATACCTGTCTTTAATAATAGACATAATTTCCAGCGCCTTGAGTACCTAATTGTTGGTAGATACGTGCGCTATATAAGACTCCGGTATTATTATTATTATTATTATTACAGACATAAGCACTTACAGTCAGGAAGACATGATGCACAGTAATGAGATGGTTGACTAGACTAGTGGAAATGTTGTGATTTAACGCATCGATGGTGAGTTCAGCATCAAGGCTGGTGCGGCTAGGAGCAACAGTCGCTGCTGCTGCTGCTGCTGCTGCTGCCGTTGCCGATTTACTGGTTTCTTGTTCAGGCAAGATGTAACGGCCACTGAACGAAATGCAAGGCAGGTCAATCTCGGCAGTCGATAATTCATCTCCGTCTTGAACCTTGGGTTAAGAAAGGGTCAAAGGTGAATCAATATGCTGCCCTCTACGATCATGAACTGATGACAACAATCCAACAGCAGTCAGCTCCGGAATTAATCAGGAGCTTTCAATGCTGACACCAAATGAACATGCTGTAAAACATTTGACCGTACTGTATTGGAATTGTTCAAAAGCCTGTGTCTCCCATGTCAAGGACCTAAAGTCACGAAAATTGGAACCTGAAGACGAAGCTGGAACAAAAGCGAGGTTAAGAAATGATGATGAAACCCCCCCCCCCCCCAAAACCCACACAAACAAACAAACACACACACACACACAAACAGGGGAAAAGACCACCAGGATTCAAACTTTCAACTCCAATTATTTATAATTATACAAGCTATACCAAGACTTCTTAATGGTGAAATCAATGGGGCACTGGTTTCTTAATCCCCCAAATTCTTAAGGAATTATCAGCTGAGCAAAACGAGACAGAAAAAAGTACCTTGGAGCTGAACTTGAGGCAGTGTGTGGGCATTTCCAGGCCGTACTTATTCACTCCAGCGTCGGAGGAAGAGGTGCCTTTGATTTCACGGATCTGCACAAATTTGACAACAATTATCAGCATAAAATTTACATATTTTTTAAGTCATTGTTACCCCCCCCCCCAACGTTAGTATGGCATTTTCCCAGCACAGTTCCACAACCGTACTGCAATTTACAATACCCGTTAAAATAGGGGTCCAAATTCACTCAACTATTTGCCGTCCAACAAATTTTGGTTTATAGTGGTTAGACGACAGCAAACAGTAACCATTTGAACTTGCTGACTAGTCTTGTTGACAGGATGACTGATTATCCATGCCCTGTGGCGAGACCAGCTAGACTCATTGCACAAACATGCGGTTCTTGTCAGAGGGCTGGTGTTTGGCTAGGATTTTCAAGGTCAATTGCTCAACTCTGCTTGAAGGGGCTCGAATAAGGAACTTGTGAAATAAATTAAGCAAAACAGATTGCACTTTGCAGTACATTGCCTGCGCAGAGGGTATAGACAATGTCAGGGTGTTCTGTTGAATACATTACGAATGAGATATCTCAATGTTGAAGTATACAAATTCTGATTCAAATTTCCAGTGATATTTATACAACTTACTATGTATTGAGCTTTCAGTGAAGGCAAGACGGCCGCCTGCAAGCAGACATTGTTCAATTTCAGAGTGCTGGTAACCTGCCAAGAAATCGATGCAGGTGCAGGGACCTCGCCAGGGATGGCCTCTGTGCTTGTCACAGGGTCTGCCTGCCCTCTGTGTTCCTCCCCTGTCCCCACCCCGTCCCCCACCCCGTCTATCTCATCCACCCCCTGGGGTCTGGTCAGGGCCGACTGCAGCTCCTTGATGCGGTGTGTCAGTTTGCGTTTGCTGCGGGTGATGACGCCGTGCAGTGTCGCTAGGCCGATGGGCAGGCTGGCGTCGAGGGACTGGAGGTTGAAGTGTGTGGCTATGTGGCCTGGGTTAGCGTGGCTTGCCGCGGCACAGGACGCTTGCGGCTTGTCCAACGTCAACGTCACAACGCACCTGAAGTCACAGGAGAAGTTTGTTACTCCCTGTTCTGCCAAAACCTGCCTGATCACTCAATGGTTCTATGGATTCTTCAAGGAACAAATATAATGTAATACAGTGTAATACAAGTACATATATAATACAATGTAGTTAAAGATATAGTCCATCATTTGTAATTTGTGCATTTTGTTTGTTTGAAGCAACAAAAGTGTTCAAAATCTAATGAAGGATACTGAAAACTAACCTGATGAAGTTTCAGCTCAGCTTCAGCTGTATATTCCGAGAAAAACAGCATTCTAGGATCTCAATTTTAAATCAAAAGTTGCTGAATCATGTTTTGAATTCAGCGTCCGAGACGCGTTCTCACTGAGCCGATTGCAGCTACGCGATGTCGCGCACTGATCCGACGAATTAAAGCAACCGCACGCGCGTGTGCGTCGTGCCAATGCTTGCGCGCGCTTTGCCGAATAACAAAACGAACTACTAATTTAAATTTTCCTACGGTGCGTCTTAGACGCACCGTTGGAAGGCCTTCTTTCGTTGATTACTTCAAATGACAGCTTGCCAGAAAGAATAATTTCACAGGGAGTTTAGTCCCCTTACTATCTTTCAACCAAGTATGTTTTTCAACAATAATTACGCCAGTTACTTTTCGGATGGCTGCAAATGATGGACTATAGCTTTAAGGCGCTGTACTGCCCCAGCACTGTATGGTTCTATGGCTTCTTCAGGGAATAAATACAGAGTAATACAATGTAATACAATGTAATACAATGTAATACAATGTAATACAATGTAATACAATGTAATACAAATCAGTACAGAGTATTCAGTGTGGTACAGGATGGTATGGGTTATTGCTGTGCAGTGTGGTTGTGCACGACTGAAGAATCTTCAAGTCAATTCAGTGTCAGTGTCGTCACACATCGGTCTTTTAAAATATGTTTTGTCAATTTGTTATCTTCTACTTACAATGGGTTTGGCTTCTGCCTTTCCGACAACACAACGATGGCCTCATCGCAACTGACTAAAACTGATCGTTGGGACCACTGCTTTCGACCACTCCCTGAAAAAAAAGCAACACAGATAAAAAGACTGGCTAACCAACATGAGGGCATTAAAAAAAATGGTAAAATGACAAAAAAAATTAAGAACCTTCTGTCTCATTTTTTTTTAAGGGGGGAATTTTTAGGTTGTTTGGATTGAGAACTTGTTGGCGTGCTCTTGCAAATCTGAAAGGAAGCCTACGTTTTTAAGAAGTGGTTTTCATGAAATGAAAAATAAAGGAATGGATTTCCAACACGACGACTAATTAATCAAATATTATATAAAAAAGAAGGAAACCCACTTTAGACAGGAACTTTAACCTTCTTACGTAACTTATTTGAACTGTCTTTTTTAATGTACTGAAGTATAGCTCTTCGACCATACGTTGTGAATTTTTTTTTAAAAATCGCATGAATAGTGTTATTATGTCAATTTGAATACAAGCCATCAAACTCACTGTTGTCCACATGTACAATGGAAGTCTAGTGTAGTATTTTTGTCTTCAAATCAAGCTCCGGAGCTCAGTCAAGCGGATGGAATAAAGCCGTCCGTGGACAAACAGGTTTGGCACATGAAATTTTTAAAGTACCATATCTCAGAGAAAACCTATGCATCTGCAATCATTTTTGTCAATTATTTTTGAAGATCAATTTTCAATAAAGTTCAATTGAAATTCTGAAACATGCTCAATACGAAGGTGAAAATTGCTGTCAAAAGTGAGTTTCCTTCTTTTGGCACCACTCTGCATGTTATTATTTTAAGGCTTATTTATACCTGGTGCAGGCACTAGATGCTTGGTGCTGATGCTAGCCGTGATGTTGTTGAGTTCTGCTTCGCTCTGCAAGCCAGCTAGCTGGGACACTATGCACAGCTCCTCCAGAAGGATCGTACACAGCATGGAGACGTGAAGCGGCTGCTGGGCCTGCTCCTCTTTGGTCATCTTGCTTGGCAACCCGCCGTCCGCTTCGTCCAAGTCTTCCACTAATCTCCTGTTTAAAGGGAATTTACATCATTGGCTTTTGTTGTAATTTTCAGAAATGAACTTATTTGAGGGGTTAGTATAATAGATCAAATATTGTTTAACTGACATGACTGAAGTTTTGTGTTCGAAAATGCTTGAAAAACCAAGAAAAACTAAAATGTTTAAGTAGTCTGGTTCCCTGACTCCACTAAAGATAAAATGGATCAATTTATAGATGTCGGAAAAATTGAAGGTAAGGGAACCAGTCTAAGCTGGCCTGCACCCGTTCATGAACATGTAACTAATAGCAAACAAAATTTGGACTGAAAAAAATTGTAAATTTGGAGCAGTAGTTGAAAAATAGTTAGGTTTTTCCAACGGTGGTCGGCCGACCACCGTTGGAAATATATACAAAAATACCATTTTCTTGAAAATGACTTGACACCAGGTGCCATAATTTTACAGGATGCTTTAGACTGTCATTTACAAACATCCTAGTAAGGTATTTCGTAAAAACTTGGTAGTTTTATTCTTCGATGTTTGCAAATGTTGTATATTCCCTTTAAACAAAGGCATTTGGATGATGAAAATAGGTGGCTGGATCCTACAAAACGAGTCTTAATGTTTGGGCGCATTGTGGACTAGCCAAAAGAATGGCTCGATGTTGAATTGTGATCAGGCAAAAGCTTTCCTATTGTTTTAACTGCCTTTGATAAACCCATTAAAAAAGTGCATCGACAATTTTTGTTTGATTCTTTTTCTCTTCAGTTACAGGGTACATGAGCTTTTGTTTTGCTTTGTTTGTATGATATATGTAACAATGAAGCCCTACTTTTAAAGCCACAGTCCATCATTTGCAGCTATCCAAAAAGTATAACTGGCGTAATCATTGTTGAAAAACATACTTGGTTGAGAGATAGTAAGGGGACTAAACTCCCTCTGAAATGATTCTTTCTGGAAAGCTGTCATTTTGAATAAATCAACAAAAGAAGGCCTTTCCAACTGTGCTTCTTAAGACGCACCGTAGGAAATTTGAATTAGTAGTTCGTTTTGTTTTGCAGCTAAGTGCGCGCAAGCATTGGCATGATGCACATGCGCGCACGCGGTTGCTATAATTCATCAGATGAGTGCGCGACATCGCGTAGCTGCAATCGGCTCATTGAGAGCGTGTCTCGGACGCTGAATTCAGGCCCAATTCAAAACATGATTCAGCAACTTTTGATTTGAAATCGAGATCCTAGAATGCTGTTTTTCCCGGAATGTACAGCTGAAGCTGAGCTGAAACTTCATCAGGTTAGTTGTTCAATACCCTTCTTTAGATTTTGAGCACGTTTGTTGCTTCAAACGAACAAAATGCACAAATTACAAATGATGGACTATACCTTTAATTGTTTGAGTTTATTTTGGTAAATAAATGAATGGATGAATAAATACAATTTTGGTAAATGAAGTGAATAAATAACTATACACCTTTATCTGTTATTTCCTTCTATAGAGGGTTCAATTTAAGTTTCTTCACCTGTATTCAAGTGTTGATCCTCTGTCTCTGGGCCGCCCAATCATCTGCTCGTTCTCAATCCGAAACAAAGGATTGATAATCACATGGGATGTATCGAGGCTGTTGATTGGCTGCGTCACACCGGAGTACAGGTTCATGAGGTGGTACATGGTCTGCCAGCACTGGGCGATGACTTCGCTGTCTGCGTTTGAGCTGAAGGAAATGGTGTCGCCGTGATGACCGTCCGGACTGTCGATGCGGGGAAGGGTGGCCTGTTGCCGGATCAAGGTGGTTGAGAGATCAGAGTTCATGGTGCTGGGTTCTGTGTCAGTTCCGCTCTTGCTGCTTGGAAGGTGGCGCTTTGCCTCTTGCATGGCTTGACCGACTTGGACTAGCTGGCTGAGGAGTCTCAGTAAAGGCATGTTCATGACGGGCATGGCCCGAGTCCAGTGGACGGACATGTAGGCCGCTACCGCCTGGCACTGCCCGGCTTGGTTGACCGGTACGCCAGACGAATCTGAGGGAGAAGGTTTGAGGGGCCGGTCACCAACCTCTGGGGTTTGGCGTCCGGTTTCAAAGCACTCATTCAGGGAGAACTTCAAGACCAGGCTCTCGCTGGAGAAGGAAGGGAAGGAAGCCTTGTTGCGGGAGGAATCCTTGTCGCGGGATTTCTTCCCCCGGCTGCTGCTGCGCGGACGTGAGGATGACTCCACGATGGTGAGGCTCAGACGCTGGAGCTCGATGGTTAGTCCAGTCTGTTGGAGGTTCTTCTTGATGATGAAGTGCTCCGGCTGCTTGCGGGCGATTCCTAGATGCTTCAGGAGGGGCTTGAAGAGGATGTCTGCATCCCCGAGCTGCATGATGGTTGGCGTGATGGTGGCATCCGGGATGAAGCTGCTGGAGTAGGGTAAATTGAAAGGCAGATCTGGTGGGGCTGGGTTATGGTAAGCCTCTTCTGGAATTCCCGCCTCTTCGGGACCCCTCTCGTCTTCCATGGGCTCTACCCCCAACTCAGCGCTGTCAATACTGAGCTTTTGACTTGCTTCCAGAGTCTGATGCCTTCCCGGTGTTCCTGTGAGGCTCTGAGTGTAGCTGCTGGCAGTCTGGGACCGGTGACGTGAATGGTCCCCCGCGTCGCCCACTACGTTGCCTGGTGCGTCGTGGGATTTCTCCGCGCTTTCCGGAGCCTTGCTTGTCCCAGCAAACTCCTCATACATGCTGTACCCAGTCCCGTACTTGCTGGAGTACGGTTTCAGCATTGCCGATTCTGGATCCTCCCTCTCTGCTCCAGCTTGGGTGACCAGCTGCGGAGCGTTGTCTTGCGGGTTACCGTCCAAATCAATGCTGGCTCCCGAGTGCTGAGTCTGGAGCGTGTGTCCCGGAAGATTGGCATCCAGGGCTGCTGTTGCCAGGGGATCCACGCCCTCTTGTTCTTCTAGCTGTGGAATTCTGCTCGCGGGGAACTGCGCGGCCGTGACGGCCGGATTCAGCATGGATAGGATAACCTTCCACTGTCTGATCAAGGCGTGAGTGCCTTGCTCCAGGACTAGGATCGGAGGTACATCCTCGCTGACTAGCTTCTCGATACGCTGGGGGTTGCTGCTGTGGAGGTAGTACCAGAGGGTTGTGAAGAGCTGGCAGGATAGGTCCTGGCTGACGGAATCTGTCTCCGCTGTCCAGCGCTTGTACTTGCTCTGAAAGGATGCCCCAAAAAAGGTGTCTTGTTAGTTTCAAAATCCTTGTATGATTATTATTAGTCTTTTTGTAATGCCACGGCTATGCCATTGGATTTATTTGATCCAGTCAACACCAGCTAGGTAAAGTGATAAGACCCGCACAAAACCAGGGATGAAGTCCAGTCTATCACAAGTCCCTGCAAGTCCATCACAAGTCCTCCAGTCCAAATCGACTCACAAGCTATCGACTCACAGCACTGGTGGAGTGCTGTGGCCTCGTGGTTAAGGGCATTGAATTCATGGTCTGTGGGTAAAGCTGCAGGTTGTGGGTTCGAGTCAAGCCTGGGGCCATGGTGCGTGTGCCCGTTGGCAAGGCACTTTGTCACTCATTGCTTCACTCCACCCAGGAGTAAATGGGTACCTGTGAGGGCAGAGATGGTTATTGTGATTGAATTAGCTTCCTTGCGCCCAACAGGCTGCATCGAGCTGTATACTCCCCAGGGAGCTGAGATGGTATTTGGAATGTTTAATTGGCCCAATGATCAGGGGTAATAATAATGTAAAGCGCTTTGATCTTAGTTAAAAGCGCTATGTAAGAACCTGTTATTATTATTATTATTATTCAAATGGGCTTTGACAGAGGCTTTCCTTTGTTAATGTTCATCCACTCTTACTTGTGACTGGACTTGCGATTTACTTATGACTGGACTTGTATGGACTTCACAAAAACCCACCAACAAAAGTGGAGACTAACTAACAAGCCCATTCCAAAACGGGAAAGTACTCCCATGTCCTCCCTTTCCCTTCCACGGCTTTTGCCTCTTGACTAACCTTTGCAGTCATGTAATGCGTTGAGGTCATCTCGTGCGCTTCGGCCATGATACACGCCATGACCGCGCAGACGCGCAGATGGTTGGTAGCCCGCAGACTCTTCAGCCTGAGTAATGCTTGCTGGGAGGCGGGGAGCCAGGTAGTGACGACCAGTGACAGGGCACTGACCGGATTCAAACCAGATCTGGAAAAAAATTAACAATGCACGCTGTCGTTTTGTTGCTGTACGTTTATTTGGATGATCATTGTTACACTTGGAGATTAACCAAAGACCGTTGAACTGCTGGTCAAGTGTTCGACCAACTATAATGCCTCTCAAGCACATTAACATTGCCTAAATTGTCAAAATTAACCAGAACCTATTGACCTCCAACTATTTACTTTCAACTGTTGACTGCCAAATGTTGACCGCCAAATACCGACTGCCAATTTACTGACTGCAAACTATTGACCGCCAATTATTGACTAAAAACTATTGACTGCCAATTACTGACTGCCAAATACTGACTGCCAACTATTGACTAAAACTATTGACTGCCAATTACTGACTGCCAACAATGACTGCCAACTATCGGTAGCCAATTATTGACTGCCAACTATTGATTGCCAACTTGTGATTGCCAACTATTGACTGCAAACTATTGACTGCCAACTACTGACTGCCAACTATTAACTGCAAAATACAGACTGCCAACTATTGACTACAAACTTTTGACTGTCAACAACTGACTGTCAATTATTGACTGAAATGAAATGCAATTGGCGTTCCGCACAAGTGAATAGACTTTTGAAGAAATTGAAATGGTTTGAATGTACTTACTGAACACCTACTGCATGGTCATGTGACAGCCTGCTAGGAGTGGGCGCATGTAACCAAACCGAACTGATCACCATTTTGCCATCCACGCTCCGAGACTTACTAGACTTGCTGGCCTGCTTCCTCATAGCTAGAGTGATATCTGAGTGTCGCAAATCGGCACCCGACGAGACCCCGGGGTGAATGTCACCGACGCTGCGAGCCCTTGCCCACGGGAGGCTCTGGTGGTCGGACTGGGTGGTGGACAGGAACTCGGGGGAGATCTGCCAGTTTTGGCTGGGCTGGCGGGAGTGGGTGCGGGAGGGGCCGGCCGTGGAGGGTTGAGGGGTGACCGGTGCGCACTGCATGCTGGCGCTGAGTGTGATGCCCTCGATGCCGCATTCCATGAGACTGCAGCTGGTGGGAGGCGGCATGATCACGTCGTCTGCGTCTTGGGAGCCGGAGTGTGGTGCCAGTGTGAACATGACCTAATAAAGAGTTAAAACAACCAGTGGAATAGACAAACAGAGCTAAGAAAGCCATTTAAAAAAGTGTATAATGATGTCAAGAAAAACAGACAGCCTTAAAAAACAAAACAACATAAGGGAGCAAACAAACAAGCAGACAACCAACAGAAACACAAACAGACAGCCCGTAAAGGGAAGTCAACAGCGGAATAGACAGACAGATGTTGGAGGGCCATGCAGAACACATTAACCCCATGCGCTTGGGAAGCGGTCATGGCCGCGGCCGCTAATCCTCATTGGAATGCAGTTGCCAGCTGTGGTATGCCGTGGCACACGGCTAGTGGGTAGTTCCACAGCTGCTGCTTTTGTGCAGTCCCGCTACCACACAAAGGCTGTGCAGTCATGTGGGCCACTTGCTCTATGTGTGGAGGAATGTCCCCATTATAACCCGTGCTTAAGGGGTTAAAGAAGACGCAAAGAAAATGAGACAGCCAAACAAACAAGACAACATGAAAACACAAACAAACAAACAAACAGACAAACGAAAGTCAACAGTGGGAAAGGCAGTCAAACCTGGATCCATCTCAATGACAGCAACTGACTAGAATGTTACTGTGACACAACACAGACAGGGGAAAAGGAAATTCATTTTCAAAAAAGAGTCAAAATCACATGTTAGTCACAAATCAATGAACGCTGGAAGCGTTTTGCATTGATAATGGGAGTATTTTAGTTCAAAGTCAGAGATCACAAGGCAGTCGAGAGCAGGCTATCCCTCAGCCTAACTCGCCTTTTCAAAGACCACTCCATGTTAGCCATTTCTCCGCCATCCCTTAAAGATGTAGTCCATCATTTGTAATTTGTGCATTTTGTTCGTTTGAAGCAACAAAAGTGTTCAAATCTAATAAAAGATACTGAACAACTAACCTGATGAAGTTTCAACTCAGCTTCAGCTGTATATTCCGAGAAAAACAGCATTCTAGGATCTCAATTTCAAATCAAAAGTTGCTGAATCATGTTTTGAATTGTTTTGAATTGCAGCTATACGCGATGTCGCGCACTGATTATAGCAACCGCGCGTGCGCGTGTGCGTCGTGCCAATGCTTGCACGCGCTTCGCCGAATAACAAAACGAACTACTAATTTAAATTTTCCTACGATGCGCCTTAGGACACACCGTTGGAAAGACCTTCTTTCGTTGATTACTTCAAAATGACAGCTTTCCAGAAAGAATAATTTCACAGGGAGTTTAGTCCACTTACTATCTTTCAACCAAGTATGTGTTTCAACAATAATTATGCCAGTTACTTTTCGGATGGCTGCAAATTTAATGGACTATAGCTTTAAATAAGCAACATAAGTAATGTCAAGAATTTGAGAAAATCAACAAGGCCGAACCTTGGATAGTGACTGCGGGATGGACGTCACCCCCGACATGTGCCGACTCCGTCTATCCTTCCCCGGGCAGTCCAGCCCCCTCAACTGGCAGTGGATCTTGCCGATCGCAACACGCCCGACTGTGGAACTCTCCAAGTTCTTAGAGCCCGAGTCCTGATCCACGTTGTGGAGTCCGTACCGCGACCCGGGCAGGAGCTCCTCCAGTTTCTGTTTTCTCTCGGCGGGGCTGGGGGTGTTGGAGTCCGGCTGCCTGGCCGTGGATCTGTTCATGAGCTGGACTTGGATGTTACTAATGCAGCCGACTAACAGGGAGGCCTGGGTGATGTGGTGCTGATGCTGGTCAAAGTCGGTGGACGCTTGCAGGACAAGTAGATTAATCTGTGTAGCAGAAAACGTGGCATATTCAGTACTTAGGGCCTGTGACCATTCAGCCTTGGTATGAAAAGGGCCCCCCAGTAAGCTCGTCCCCTCCCAAGAAGTCCTCTCGTACCATCCCAGCTACCGGCCCAGGAGCTGGTCCGGTTGCTAATCAGGAACTCCTCTATCCTGGGGTCTATTGTTTGCAAGTTTTGACACATGTAATATATCCCAAAAGAAACCTGCTTGTGGTTTTCATCTCTCAGCGCGAAACAATAGAACACTTTCGTCGGCACAGATCAAAACCCCTGCCATGCGGTTTCGCGCACAATGGGACCGTAAATTACCTAGGCGTTATGGAAGGATTTTATCTTTAATCCGGTAAGTCTGCTATTGTTCTGCTCTGGACGTTCTCTGAATGGCAATAAATTGATGCGCCTTACTGACTTCAAAACTTCTGGTCAGACAGGACCATGAACCGGACGAGACTGGGCTGAAGACCGGACTGGCTTTGGACCGGACGAGGTACCGGGGGGCCTTTTTCATACCAGGGCTGAATGGTCACGGTCCCTTACTGAAAATGATGTCCAAACAGTATCAGCGACAGGGATTATGTTTGAGCTTTCACCTTTTTCTGTCCCACTTCACCTACTGAATAAATCAGGCATGCAACCGGGAAGTAACCCGAAAAAGAGAAAATAATTCCAAGCTTTACAAGGCATTATAGGCCCGATAGTGTTTTCTATTTGTTTTAT
The DNA here is from genome assembly GCF_015706575.1 of Patiria miniata. Lineage (NCBI taxonomy): Eukaryota > Metazoa > Echinodermata > Asteroidea > Valvatida > Asterinidae > Patiria > Patiria miniata. The sequence continues at coordinate 3,815,285 of NW_024037061.1, forward strand.
AATAATGATAATAATAATCAGCATTTAAAGGGAAAATACAACATTTACAAACATCAAAAAATAAAACTACCAAATCATTTTGAAATACCTGGCTGGACTGTTAGTGAATGACAGTGTAAAGCATCCTGTAAAATCATGGCACCTGGTATACCGTCATTTTCAAGAAAAGTGGTATTTTTGTATCAATTTCCAACGCTGGTCGGCCGACCAGCATTGGAAGAGACTGGCTTTTTTTCAAATACTGGCCCCAATTGACCATCGCACTTGCTTGCAATCGATTACACACCTATGAACGGGTACAAGCCAGCTAGACTGGTTCCCTGACCTTACAATTCCCCAATGTATGTAAACTGCTCTGTTTCTTCTTATATGGAGTCAGGGAACCAGACTACAGGAAAATGATTGTTTTTCTTGGTTTTTATAGCATTTTCGAACCCAAAACCTCAAAAAAGTCAGTGTAACTATATTTGCTATATATTTCCAACCCCCCAATTCCATCCATTTCTGAAAATTACAGCAAAAGCAAATGATGTATATTCCCTTTAAATTGTATATTTTTTGAACACAGTAAGGACACATGGAATTAAAACTACCTTAGGAACAGCCACTGACAAGCTAACGGTGGACTCGGTGCTGTTCTTGAGTCCGGCTGCCTTGTTAGCACTCTTGAAGGCCGCCTGCACGTCACCTATGCAGTCCATGTGAAGCACGTCTACGATGGCTTCAGGGTGTCGCACGCATAACACATTCTCCGCAGACTGTAAATATCTGAAAGGAAAGACATGTGAATTCAGTGACAGTGACGCCAATTTTTTGTCCCCAAAACACACCAATTTTGAAGGGAGTATACAACATTTGCAAACATCAAAAAACAAAACTACTAAATTATCAAGACAAACCTTACTGGACTGTCTAAAGCATCCTGTACAATGTTGGCACCTGGTGTGATGTTATTTTCAAGAAAAGTGGTGTTTTTGTATCGATTTCCAACGCTGGTCGGCCGACCAGCGTTGGAAAAAAATGTTATTTTTTTTTAAATACTGCCCCAATTTATTATATTTAGTTAGTTCGCATTTTTTTACAATCGATTGCACACATGTGAACAGGTACAAGCCAGCTAGACTGATTCCCTGGCCTTACAATTCCCTGACGACCATAAATTGCTCCGCTTCAAGTCAAGTGGAGTCAGGAAACCGGACAACAGGAAAATGACTGTTTTTCTTGATTTTCCAGCATCTACGAACCCAAAACGTCAAAACAAGTCAGTGTAACAATATTTTCCATAAAATGCTAACCCCACAAATCAATCAATTTCTGAAAATTGCATCTAAAGCAAATGTTGCATATTCCCTTTAACCAATTTCAAGTTCATTGTTTGAAACCTGTAAGAGTAACTTAGTACCTGTCAATCACTTGCATCAGAAGTGGCGTGAGCAGAATATCAAGGGCTCCTTTGATCGAGAGGATAGCCGACGTTGAAGAACTCTGACACTCCTTGACAAGCGCTATGAGACAAATGAAACAAATCAGATTACGGACCGAGTATGTCCACATTGGCAAAACTGATAACCACTGTTGGCACTTCAGTGACTTTTCCGCTATGCATCCATAATAATAATAATAATCGGCATTTAAGAACGCTCTTATTAGTAAACTAAATCACAGCGCTTACAGTATTATTATTACCCCTGATCATTGGGCCAATTGAACATTCCAAATACCATCTCAGCTCCCTGAGGAGTATACAGCTCGATGCTGCCTGTTAGGTGCAGGCAAAGCTTATTCAATCACAATAACCATCTCTGCTCTCACAGGTACCCATTTACTCCTGGGTGGAGAGAAGCAATGAGTGACAAAGTGCCTTGCTCAAGGGCACACGCACCATGACCCCGGCTGGACTCGAACCCACAACCCGCAGCTTTACCCACAGACCACGAATCCAGTGCCTTTAACCACGAGGCCACAGCACTCCACATGCTCTAGTATTCCTCTAAAGTGAAGACGCAACAAGATTCAACTGACTTACTCTGTGTGGACTGGTAGGTGGGTGGTGATGAGTGGACCCGATTGTGGCGTCTCACTTCTTGCGGAGGAAGTCCTAGGAACATCTCGCTGTCTGCACTGTCCTCGTCTTCGGACTCCGACTCCGTGTCAATGTCGTTCTGCTCGACGTCTGTCATCGTCACGAGTCCCGGCTTCAAGCCCGGCTGGCTGATGGTGAAATCCGGAAGCGGGATGTTACCCTTGATGAGGGTGGTGGCAGGGGCGCAGAGTGGGCTGAAAGGAGGGTGTGTCTGGAGGGTGTGGCCTGGTGGGTGTGTCACCCAGCCACTGCAACCCCAGAGCGTTAGGTGATGGCAGTAGGCCTTTGTAGACGCCCAGGGGTGCTGTAAGCTTGGGCTCTGGGGAGCCGCGTCTTTGGACTTCTTCTGAGCGTGCATACTGCTCTCAGTGGATGCGGCAGAGACGAAAGACGCAGAGGATGAATGTCTCCTCCGGTCTGTGTCATCATGTCTTTGAAGAGATTCTGGAGATTCTACTTGCTGAGTGGATGCCGAAGATAGGGTCTCATCGGCGAAGGATTTTGATGGGGAACTTTCAGGAGCGTTGATATCGAAGCTGCCGCTGGAGGGAGTTTCGATGAGCGTCTTGCTCATGCTGTCAGTGAGAGTGAAATCATCTTCCGCCGAGTAGTACTCACTCTCGGCATGGCTTGAGACGGAGCCGCGGCTGTTCTTCATGTGTGGGATATCAGGAACTTCCTTGGATCTCAGGAGAGTAGGGCTGAGAGGGGACTGGTCAATGAGGGATTCACTGCGGAGACGCTGGATCATCTCTGCGCTCAGATTACCCCGGCCTAGGGTAAGTTTGTTATGCAGGGCCATGGTTTCCACCGGCAGGCTGTGGGAGCTGCCGTGGAAGTGGTACGGATGCCGCTCAAAGACGGAGCTATCCGAACCGGTCTTGATTGTCAGGGTCGGGTCCGATGTGGTGCTGGCCTGGGCACTACTGGTACTCAGTGAAACATTCCTGGAAGCTTGCTGCTGGGAGTCAGGGACTGAGACAGAGCTGGAGTCTCTCTTTGAAGGCTCCTTGGGAGGTTCTGGGAGTATTCCAAAAGACCCTGCCGCGTCCGGAGCCTCTACTTGGAAATCAGCTGCCTGTAGATCTCCGGGGAGAATCGGAGCGGCGCTGCCGACAAAACCTTGGGTGAATCTGAACTCCCTCGAGGGAGAGTCCACAGGAGTCCTGTCGCAGACTGAGAAGATCCACTGGCCCTGCTGGAGAATGCTGCGACCGTAGTCGTGATCCACCTCCGTTAAAGGAGCTCTCCAGGCAGCATCCCCAATCCAGTTGGACATGGTGTTCACATCGGGGGCGTTGAAGAACAGGCAGCCGCCGCGACAGCCACACTTGCTGCGGAGTTGGCTCATGGGCTCGTCCGGATTCCCCTGCCAGAGGAACCAGAGGCGACGGCTCTTGCGGTCGTGGGTGGTCAGGAAGTGGTTCTGGGCCTTGAAGGAATCCTTGGACTGGAGCAAGTCGGCCAGGTCTAGCTGCAGCTCGGGGCAGTCGACGGAGCAAGCTTGAAGCCAGGCTGCCTGGGGCTTGTTGGACTCGCAGACAAACTGCTTGACTTGGATCTGTTGGATGGTAGTGCTCAAGCCATCACCGATGCTCACACTGTGCAGGTTGCATTTACCCATGTTCAATGACCCAACCTACAATGAAAAAACAATAAGTCGTCAATAAATATTGTCAAAACCCCAAATATTCTGGTTTTTATTTTCTGGTTTTGTCAAGTCTATACTGTGATTTCAGCCTTGTCTAATGACAACATTTAAATAATCCCCTTGTGGTCTTGATACAGGTCTAGACCTAGACTACTCAGACTAGTCCTGCAGCCTTCCCTTGCAAGCACGGTCAAGCTTCAGCAGTGGCAGAAGCCTCAGCAGTGGCAGAAGTTACCCACCACGTGTAAGTTGGACCTCAAAAACCTGCAAGCTTTTAAAGCCAGAGTCCATCATTTGCAGTTATCCAAAACGTAACTGGCGTAATTATTGTTGAAAAACATACTTGGTTGAAAGATAGTAAGGGGACTAAACTCCCTGCGAAATTATTCTTTCTAGCAAGCTGTCATTTTGAAGAAATCAACAAAAGAAGGCCTTTCCAACGGTGCGTCTTAAGACACACCGTAGGAAAATTTAAATTAGTAGTTCGTTTTGTTAATCGGCGAAGCGCGCGCAAGCATTGGCACGACGCACACGCACTTGCTATAATTCGTCGGATCAGTGCGCGAAATCGCATAGCTGCAATCGGCTCAGTGAGAACGTGTCTCAGACGCTGAATTCAAGCCCAATTCAAAACATGATTCAGCAACTTTTGATTTGAAATTGAGATCCCAGAATGCTGTTTTTCTCGGAATATACAGCCGAAGCTGAGCTGAAACTTCATCAGGTTAGTTGTTCAGTACCCTTCTTTAGATTTTGAGCACTTTTGTTGCTTCAAACGAACAAACTGCACAAATTACAAATGATGGACTATACCTTTAAGGCCCGAGAAATTCCGAACACACGTCAAGCACACATCTATTGGTTTTGGTATTGATTGTAAGCATTATATTTTGGCGGATACCAGCCCCTTATGAATATTCATTAGTGAGTATTCATTAGTGAATATTCATTAGCAAATATTCATGAGCATTATTACTGTACCTGGCACTGTAGGGCACAGCCCGTCTCCACCAGCATCAGATCCACCATCCTGAGACTGACCCGCAGCATGCGATACTTGAAATGCATCATATTTTGGCCGATACCAGCCCCTTATGAATATTCATTAGTGAATATTCACTCGTGAATATTCATTAGCATTATTACTGTACCTGGCACTGTAGGGCACAGCCCGTCTCCACCAGCATCAGATCCAACATCCTTAGACTGACCCGCAGCATGCGATACTTGAAATGCATCATATTTTGGCCGATACCAGCCCCTTATGAATATTCATTAGTGAGTATTCATTAGTGAATATTCATTAGTGAATATTCATTAGCATAATTACTGTACCTGGCACTGCAGGGCACAGCCAGTCTCCACCAGCATAAGATCCACCATCCTGAGACTGACCCGCAGCATGCGATACTTGAAATCATCCTCCGTCGGGCAGGGTACCGGGTAGAGCGGCTCCTTGATGCGACACTGCTGCTGCTTGTCCATGTGAACGCAATACTTGGATGTGATTGGCTTCTGGAGGTCGTCCAGGGGGTCCACGGCCAGATGGATGAAGAGCTGGAGGAAGCTGACTAGGGACAGCATCTGTGAATGTTTAAAAAAAGGATAGAAAGGGATTCGAACTAGCTGCCTGCCAATTGCTGTACGAGTGTTCTACTAACTCTGAGTTATGAAACCTTAGAAGATGGTCGCAACATTTGTCAAAGTTTTACTCTGGGGGCACTAGTGAGAAGGGATATAATCAAAATGGCTATTGTTGATGTACCTTAATGTGGCGCGGCCCCCAACGTGGCGCACTTTGATTTCTCGCCTGTAGCGCCTACCTAGAACAACAGATTTAACTGAAATTTCACAGAAAGTGAAATTTCATCAGGTTCTAAACAGTCCTGTTCATAAATCACAAGCTTATTTACCCGTAACAAATTTTGAAGAAAATTTTATTTTGGCGTGATTTTCCGATATTATTTTCAAGTGCAAAGTGAACCCTTTGAAAATGAATAAGAAAATAATTTTCGGACAAACATCTTGCTGGGTATGTAAGTAGAGGTAATATTTTTTTATCAGAAATTCTTAAATGTTAATTTGGAATTTCCCAAGATTTATTCAAGTGCACCACGTTAGGGAACACTCCGCCAATTTGTGCCCAATTTCCGGACGCCACCATTTTTGAATTTCGGATTAAATTTTATGAAACTGAAATTGTTCACAGAGGTTAAATAGCAAGCATTAATAAGGTAAAAGTACTAGTATTATACTGCATGAATTTGAGGTTTGTCAACAAAGAGGTTTAGCAACACTACACGAGGAAAGTCGGGTAAGTTTCGAAGTGCGCCACGTTAGGGAACATGACTATAGAGAGATTCGATCCAACTGCCTCTAAATTGCTGTCCAGTGCTCTATGAAGTGCGAGTTGTATAACTCTGCAACATCGTCTTTGAATTTGTCATGTTTTTATGCTCTGGAGCACCAGTGCGAAAGTAAATAATTGGCAAAACTGGGTACAGACAGATTCGAACCAGCTACCTCCCAATTGCTGTACCAGTGTTCTACCAACTCTGATTAATACAACCCCACAATAATCTCCACATTTGTTACATTTTTGCTCAAGGGGCACTAGTGATGAGAAAGGACTATAGTTGACAAAAGTTGAGTGGAGTTGAACCAGCAACCTCCAAATTGCTGTGCCGGTGCTCTACCAACTCTCAGTCTAACAAGCTTACAACGCTGCCTCAACATTTATTAGATTCTCCTCTGGGGCACTAGTGAGAAGGGATATAAGGGCCCATGACCATTCAGCCCCAGTATGAAAAGGGCCCCCCAGTAAGCTCGTCCCCTCCCAAGAAGTCCTCTCGTACCGTCCCAGCTACCGGCCCATGAGCTGGTCCGGTTGCTAATCAGGAACTCCTCTATCCTGGGGTCTATTGTTTGCAAGTATTGACACATGTAATATATCCCAGAAGAAACCCGCTTGTGGTTTTCATCTCTCAGTGCGAAACAATAGAAAACTTTCGTCGGCACAGATCAAAACCCCTGCCATGCGGTTTCGCGCACAATGGGACCGTAAATTACCTAGGCGTTATGGAAGGATATTATCTTTAATCCGGTAAGTCTGCTATTGTTCTGCTCTGGAGGTTCTCTGAAGGGCAATAAATTGATGTGCCTGACTGACTTCAAAACTTCTGGTCAGACAGGACCATGTACCGGACGAGACTGGGCTGAAGACCGGACCGGACGAGGTACCGGGGGGCCCTTTTCATACCAGGGCTGAATGGTCACGGTCCCTAAAGGGCGAAAGTGGGTGGAGTGGTATTCGAACCAGTTACCTCCTTATTGCAGTACCAGCGCTCTACCAACTCCTAGTTGTATAACCCTCTATATTTTATTTTTGCTCTGTGAGCAATAGGGAGAAGGGATATACATTGTTATTGGCAACAATCTGTAGAGTGGAATTCGAACCAGCTACCTCCGTGTACTGGTGTCGCGAGGCCTTGTTATGTTACCTGAGGAGGAGTGAGTCTACCGCTCAGGACACCCATCTGGAGATCCAGTAGCCAGGCATATTCTAGCGTCGCGCTATCCACAGGTAGACCCTCATCTGAGAACATCGCATGGCCGCGTAGCTGCAGACCGGACAATCCCAGATGGCCGTCACAGAGATGAGAATCGAGTCTCTGAAAAGCAGAAAGGTCAAAAAGGGGAAAGTTATCTCAGTCATAGACTACAAAACAGCTTTCTGTATCAAGCGAGTGTGGACTTTGGGTTGTGAAAAAGGAAACGTAAGAATATGGAAAAGTAGGATAAAGGAAAAGTAGGAATACTTGAAAGCATGCAGTTACAAAGGGAGAGTTGGGGGACATGGGAGGGACATTCGAACGTATTGTTGACGACGCCTGATGCTCATGTGAGGGCGCTACGGTCTTGCTCAGAATACAATTGTGAACAGACCAGTGCACTCTTTTTTTCTATTAAAGGGAAAATACAATATTTGCAAACATCAAAAAATAAAACTACCAAATCATTTTGAAATACCTTGCTGGACTGTTAGTGAATGACAGTGTAAAGCATCCTGTAAAATCATGGCACCTGGTATACTGTCATTTTCAAGAAAAGTGGTATTTTTGTATCAATTTCCAACGCTGGTCGGCCGACCAGCGTTGGAAAAAAAAAAAAAAATTCTTCAAATACTGGCCCCAATTGACTATCGCACTTGTTTGCAATCGATTACACACCTATGAACGGGTACAAGCCAGCTAGACTGGTTCCCTGACCTTACAATTCCCCAATGTATGTAAACTGCTCTGTTTCTTCTTATATGGAGTCAGGGAACCAGACTACAGGAAAATGATTGTTTTTCTTGGTTTTTATAGCATTTTCGAACCCAAAACCTCAAAAAAGTCAGTGTAACTATATTTGCTATATATTTCTAACCCCCCAATTCCATCCATTTCTGAAAATTACAGCAAAAGCAAATGATGTATATTCCTTTAATACATTTGTAAATTTTCAACTTGTATGTTTAATTCTAACCCCCAACCTCCATTTATTTGTTGTTTGGACGTCTGCAACCCTCTGAAGAAAAAAAATCCGCTTTGTGAGCAGACTGGCTCCCAGTCCGTACATTATCGATACAGATTTTAGGGCGGGAACCAGCCTACCCCGCGAGAATGAAATCATCGTCTGGCAGCAAATAATTAGAAATTGTTAATTAATGATTCAATAATTGAACGTTGGCCAATTGTGTTTTTTTGGGTGGTGTCTCATTCAAAAGTGAATAACATTTGTATTGCTATAAAAATAGCAGTGTACAAAAAGAATCTATTTTTCAGGATGAAATTCAAAAATAGAATGGGGAATGCAGCTTTAAGTGGATAAAAGCGCCCTCTGCCGTACATGCACAAGTCCATTAGCTTACCTTCTGTGAATCTGAGACCATGATAGTGACGGGGGACAGGAGCAGCTGAAGTCTTGTCTCAGAGTGACCTTTCTGAAGCTCAAAGCAGAGCTGGTCGAGTACTGCTATGGGGCAGGACGGCTCCGCTTTGCCACAATACTGTGAAGACAAGAAATAATGCACAAATACTTGAGTCTTTAAAGGGAATATACAACATTTGCAAACATCGAAAAATAAAACTACCAAGTTTTTACGAAATACCTAACTAGGTTGTTGGTAAATGACAGTCTAAAGCATCCTGTAAAATTATGGCACCTGGTGTGAAGTCATTTTCAAGAAAATGGTATTTTTGTAAAAATTTCCAGCGGTGGTCGGCCGACCACCGTTGGAAAAACCTAACTATCTTTCAACTACTGATCCACATTTACCATTAATTCAGTCCAAATTTTGTTTGCTATTGGTTACATGTTCATGAACGGGTGCAGGCCAGCTAGACTGGTACCCTTAACTACAATTTTCCAACATCTGTAAATTGATCCATTTTATATTTAGTGGAGTCAGGGAACCAGACTACTTAAACAGTTTTGTTTTTCTTGGTTTTTCCAGCATTTTCGAACACAAAACTTGAAACATGTCAGTGTAACAATATTTGATCTATTATACTAACCCCTCAACTAGTTCATTTCTGAAAATGACAGCAAAAGCCAATGATGTATATTCCTTTAAAGGCATATAGGGTTAGTTGTGTTTATCGCAAAAGTAACCTACCGAATTATTATCAAAAAATTTAATTAGATTAAAGATCTTACTGGTACTCAACACCCCTTGAAATTATTCCGTCTGGCATGCTGTCATTTAGAAGAAATCAAGAAATGTAGGAGATTTCCAACGATCAGTCAAATGACAAACTCTTGGAGTAAAGAGTGCTATCGACAGAATCGTGTTTCGTGATCAAAAGGTTGTGCATGGTTTTTCACTGTTTTCTCAAAAAGTGTAATATCCACCGAGCTGAAACTTCCACAGGATCGGTTTTGAACACACTTCTTTGGATTTTAAGTGGTGTTATCACTGGAAACAAACAAAAGAAAGACGCTGCAAATCATTAAAAAATAGTATCTTCTTGCAATGTCGCCGCGACAACTTGTTTGTATTCAGATCGTACCACAGGAAGCGTAGCCTTTATGCCATCCACGTTCAGAGAGACGATGACGTCCATGGGTCTGAGCGCTAGACCATTGACTACGCGCCCCTTTGCATCTTTGGGGCCGTCCCCCAGACCATCGCTGGGCGATCTGATGAAGTCCGTCGGGACTTGGTCTACGCCAAAATAGTTTTCCTGGAAACAAAAAAATTAAGACAAAAGATACAAGCAAACAAAAATGTTGTCAATGAGTAAATTAAAATTTCTTGAACACTGAATCCTTTGACTTTAATCCTCCGACTTTTTAAAAACTTTTTAAAACTTGACATAAGACATAAGACATAAACCAGACAATTCAAAACATGCTTATCTTCAGGCCACTAGGCTGACCAGCAAATGCCCCCTACAAACTACATTTCCTGCGATTCAAAACGTGCTTACCTTCAGGGCCAATATGCACTTGACGATAGACCCATATGCCATCAAGATTGCTGGCCCGATATCAACTTCCAGCTGCAAGCGATCAGGGGGCCACTCTGATGGCACGGCCACGCACCCTGCCCTCTTCCATCCAGCGTAGCCGGTCTGGGCTGGGTGGGTCTGGTGTTCGTGCCTGCCGCTAGGGGTGCATCGGATCTGGATCATGGGGGAGTCTTCCTCTAACGGCATAGGGTGATAGGTGTAAGTAATGCTGACTGCGACGTAGGGAACTGCAGCACATTCCACCCAACCATCCCTGGAGAAGAAAGATACAAACAAGTTGTCCATTATTTATACTATTTTTTGGCGTGGGAACCAGCCTACCCCGTGGAAGCGGAATTGTTGTCTACCAGCCAATAACTTAAAACTGAAAGGAAAAAATTCAACAACTAAAACATGGACCGATTTTTGGGGGTCAATGTCTCAATCAAATGTGAATAACTGTCAACTACCACAACAGGAACATATCCAAGATTTGTAAATACATAGACACAAACACATGCCACGCCGCTGTCCGAGCACTTGTACTATCCAGACTCGATTATTGCAACTCTCTTCTCAATGGTATTAATCAGTATGAGGTTGATCGACTCCAACGGCTTCAAAACAATGTTGCTCGTATCACATTATCTCAACCCAAATACACACATGCCTCTCCACTCCTTCAACAATTACATTGGTTACCAGTTAGACAACGCATCAACTTCTAAACAGTGGTTTTCATGCACAAAGCGCTTCATAACACAATGCCGCAGTACATAATGGGATCACTCAACCTTAATGCACCCAGCCGTAGTGGCCTCCGCTCCAGTAACAACCTTAGAGTTCCACGCACATTCAAAAAGGCAGGGGACAGGGCCTTCTCAGTGTCTGGTCCCCGATGCTGGAATTCCTTGTCACACAACATCCGCAACATCAGTTCTCTTGACAACTTTAAGGGCAGACTGAAAACTGATATGTTCTCTCCACATAATCTGTAACTTGTCTTCTGGAGTTATCCTTAGTCGCGCATTGACACTTGCGAAAATGCGCGCTATAAATCGTGTTATTATTATTATTATTAACTGTTGTATTTAGAAAAGGAATTTATTTTTCGGGATGAAACTCAAAAACAGCACGGGAACGCATCTTTAACTCTTAATACCCCTCAGTCTTACCCATCCGTAATGCCTTGCCAGTGATCCAAGGACAGCCCCAGTAATTTCTTGTCGTCCTCCCAAGTATCCGGTGTCTTGGTGGAGCGGTCTAAGCCTTGCAGGCAATGCTGGCTGCTGTAGCATTCTGGGAAATATAGGCGGCCCGAGACTGAGTCCGCCTGAAAAGAAATAAATCAGTCAAGTTACTAGTTCACAAACCTCCTCAGCAATGCTGGAGTCCAGCCCATCACAAGTACAGTGGAACGCCGCTATAACGAACACCACTATACCGAGCATTCGGCTATACCGAACATCATCCTTGGCTCCCAGTTTAAATGTACACAACGTACCGAAAATTGTTGTTGAAAAAAGTCAACAGATTAAAGCTATAGTCCATCATTTGCAGCCATCCGAAAAGTAACTGGCGTAATTATTGTTGAAAAAAATACTCGGTCTCTGGTCAGACCAAAGTTCCGGAATTGACGCGGCCATGCGGCTTTTTTTTTTTTTTTTTTCCTTTTTTTTTTTTTCTTCAAGCTTGGATTGTACAGACAAGGTGGGGTACTATTTTGTTTTTTTTGTGTCCTCATGTACATTGGTGTCCTCCATAATTTGCCTTGGTGCTTTCGATCATTTGCCTTGGTGCAATTTCCCATTCCTTGGTGCTCTTTGGTAAAAAAAAATTGAGGAGGTGCAGAAATAGAGGGCGCTGTTGAAGCTACCGCGAAACACTTTGGAAACAAAAAAGATCAACGCGCAAGATTAAAATCGACGCGCACGCTGACCAGAGACCGACTTATTTTTTTTTGGGGCCTAAACTCCCTGTGAAATTATTCTTTCTGGCAAGCTGTCAGTTTGAAGTAATCAACGAAAGAAGGCCTTCCCAACGGTGCTTCTTAAGACGCACCGTAGGAAATTAAAATTAGTAGTTTGTTTTATTATTCGGTGAAGCGCGCGCAAGCATTGGCATGACGCACGCGCGGTTGCAATAATTCGTCGGATCAGTGCGCGACATCGCATAGCTGCAATCGGCTCAGTGAGAACGTGTCTCGGACGCTGAATTCACGCCCAATTCAAAACATGATTCAGCAACTTTTGATTTGAAATCAAGATCCTAGAATGTTGTTATTCTCAAAATATACAGCTAAAGCTGAGCTGAAACTTCATCAGGTTAGTTGTTCAGCACCCTTCTTTAGATCTTGAGCACTTATGTTGCTTCAAAAGAACAAAATGCACAAATTACAAATGATGGACTATACCTTAAAATGTACACAACGTACCAAAAATTGTTGTTGAAAAAAGTCAACAGATTAACAAAAAAATCTACCGGTTGTACATGTGTACAACACTATTTGGGCCACTTAACTTTTAATTCCCGAACATCAAACGACCCATGGTTACATCGTGTTTGAATATTCAAGAGCGATAGATGGCTATTATTTCCCCAAGGAATAAAAGGGAAAACCACCCGTTGCTAAAGTTTCGTGATGACTCCTCGTGCGGCCGCGGGATGTGAAAAATGCCAGTTCACTATTGGTCAAAAGAGGGTACCGGTGGCTCAAAATCGCTATACCGAACGATCGTTATTTCAATCACTTTCTGTGGATCCCACGATGTTCGTTATAGCGGCATTCCACTGTACTAAAAAAGTCAATCATAAGTCATAACAAGTCAATCACAAGTCCATCACAATGTTATCATAAGTCATCACAAGTCATTATAAGACATCACAAGTCAATCACAAGTCTATCACAAGTCCATCACAATGTAATCATAAGTCATAATAAGTCATCACAAGTCATAATAAGTCAATCACCAGTCATCACAAGTCAATCACAAGTCATCACAAGTCAATCACAAGTCATCACAAGTCATCACAAGTCAATCACAAGTCCAACACAAGTCCATCACAATTCCATCACAGGTCATCACAAGTCAATCACAATGTAATCACAAGTCATCACAAGTCAATCACAAGTCAGTCGCAAGTCCATTACAAGTCCATCACAAGTCCATCACAAGTCATCACAAGTCAACCACAAGTCATCACAAGTCCATCACAATTCTATCACAGGTCGTCACAAGTCCATCACAATGTTATCACAAGTCAATCACAAGTCAGTCACAAGTCATCACAAGTGCATCACAAGAGAATCACATATCCATCACAAGTCAATCACCAAGTCCATTACCAGTCATCACAAGTCCATCACAAGTCATCACAAGTCATCACAAGTCCTCTCATATCAATCACAATTTATCCAATCCCAATTCAAATGGAACAGGAACAAAAGGACAGGCAGACCAACCAACAGACAGACGGACAAATTCTTACCCTGAGCAGAACTCTGACTGGTAGGGTTGGAGGCAGGTAGTCCGAGTACGGAAGAACAATCGACAAATCCAGAAGATCCCCAACCAGGCCGATAAAAACTGCAGTCAAAAAACAATCAACAAGTGTAGAATTACATTTCCATAAATGGCTGAATTTTCACACAAAGACATTTTAGCTGCGAGTAGCAGCCCAACAAATCATCATGTCTCTCCGTTAGTTAGTTAGTAATAGTAATTATAATAATTTGGGAGGCTAATCATCCTTACTCGCAGCTGGTATGCTGAACTGCGAAGGACGCGGCTACAACGTGGTCGGGCCGCTGGCACGTAAAGGCACCTATGGCTGCCGGCCACATCGACCCATATATGAACACGGAGCACAGCTTGAGATCGAAAGTGTTTGATTTTTCCGGAGGGAGGCAAACCGGAGGGCACGGAGAAAAACCCTCGTGGCACAGGAGAGAACCAACGTACAACTCTACTCACATGTGATCTGCGGCCAGGATTTGAACCGTGGTGACCACGGTTACATGTAGTTAGTTAGTAACAAACGTTTACATTGTCTATCTCTCGTACAAATGTTGACCGATTTCAACCAGACTTTGTCAAAGGCATCAGTAGCCCAGCCCCAACATGTCACATGACCAAACTGGGGTCAAAGGTCATCATGGGTTCACTGGGGTCAAAAACCTGATTTTTTACTCAAAACACTACTCCTTCCAGAAATTACATAGCACAATCACGTGACTCATGCACGAACACAAATTCATTGGCCCGCAGCTGCTGAGATCTGGGCCCAATTTCACGGCGCTGCTAAGCACAAAAATTTGCTTAGCACAAAAAAAGTCTGGCTGTGAAAGCAGGTTACCAGCCAAAACTCCACGTGATTTTTATGCTAAGCAAACAACAGCTGAATACTAATCACGAGCAATATACATCACATGGAGTTTTGGATGGTAACCTGCTTTTATAAGCCAGTCTTTTTTTGTGCTAAGCAAACTTTTGTGCTTAGCAGCGCCATGAAATTGGCCCCTGATGGAGCTTGTTATTTGGCCAATTCCTTCTGTTCTACTTTTACTACTCTGTATTGCATGTACATTGTGAGATGGAATTTTGCGTCTAGGTGATATAAATCAAATTAGGTTTTGCCCTTCGCTGACGTTTAAACACTGTATATACTCAGTGTGTTACCTCCCGAGTGAAAGTTGGAAAAAAATCACTCGGGTGGGACTCGAACCCACGACCTCCTGCTTTCTTGTACATTGTGTTTATTCAGCTTCGTATGCTACAGTGAGTAATAAGCGGGGCGGTTTGGGGCGGTACAAGGCCTAAGGCGTTACCGTTTTGTTGCAGACTGGACGAGCAGTCCACCCAATTGTACTTGTTGGTGGGCAGCATTAATACGAACTCTCTCAAGATGATGTTGAGGTTCAGCGTGTAAGGGACAAAGCTGAACAAATCCGAGCGACCCTTGCTAGACCAGTCTGAGAATAAATCTACAAAAAAAAAAAAATTATTGTAAATTAGAATTACAGATATTTCGTCACCGTTTTGACGAAGTGACGCATCAGTCCAAAACCGAGATTTTCTGAAATCTGAGATTTTTTGATATTCTAACATTTTATGATGTCCTCTACATGATTACCAAATTTCGAGACACAACATTCCATTGTTCGTTAATTACGCTAATTGGCTAATTGCACAAAGTGTTGAAAGTGCTACACACTAAATTTTTCGTTCTGACGAAGTGACGAATCTCTATGTGTCACTATAGTCTCATCGAGTTTACACGTGTGCTATATTTAGAAATGTGAAGCCTCCACGATTTGCGTCTTGACGAAGTGACGCATCTGCATTCTAAAATGTATACATTTTATATACACGCACACGCTGTGTACAAACACATGCCTCATTTTTGTTAAGAAGTAGATTTTCCGTTTTGACAAAGTGACAGATATCTTTAGTAATTAATATCTTCTAATTAAACACAATTTTTTGAACAGAGAGAATTGTTTTGGGCTATTCAACTCCTGGGCTATTGTCTCAGTTATATATTTTTCAATTCTGGGGGAGAAATGTACACAAAAATGCCAATTGAAAAATCCACCAATTTCAAACGCAATTGTCTCAAAACTCGGTTTTGCATCTGTGTGCACAGATGTGTCACTTCGTCAAAACGGTGACGATTTACTCAATATTGGGTTTTTACCTATCACCGACATAATTTCATGAACACTACAACTCAGGTTTGTCTGAGGGCTCGCGAGTCAAAATTCAACAATTACTTGGGTGGGACTCGAACCCACAACCGCCTACTTACTAGTGCAGACCTCTCGACCGCTGAGAGATTGCCAGCGTCGACTGGCGAGTTCAAAACCGATACAGCAGTGGGTACCCCAAACAAACAACTCCTACAAAGCTTCGATTTTGGTGGGTTACAACTTAGAAGCATTCTGCTTTTATTTTTCGTGGTCTTGGAGGATCAAAACAAGCTACAATTTGAACTTGATAAGGTACTTCTCAAGTCAATTAAAGATATAGTCCATCATTTGTAATTTGTGCATTTTGTTCGTTTGAAGCTACAAAATTGTTCAAAATCTAATGAAGGATAACTAACCTGATGAAGTTTCAGCTCAGCTTCAGCTGTATATTCCGAGAAAAACAACATTCTAGGATCTCAATTTCAAATCAAAAGTTGCTGAATCATGTTTTGAATTGCAGCTATACGCGATGTCGTGCACTGATCCGACGAATTATAGTGTGCGTCGTGCCAATGCTTGTGCGCGCTGCGGCGAATAACAAAACGAACTACCGTTGGAAAGGCCTTCTTTTGTTGATCACTTCAAAATGAGAGCTTGCCAGAAAGATTAATTTCACAAGGAGTTTAGTCCACTTACTATCTTTCAACAAAGTATGTTTTTCAACAATAATAAGCCAGTTACTTTTTCGGATGACTGCAAATGATGGACTATAGCTTTCAAGTATAACCAAAAAAATTACAGAAGCAGGATTCGAACAATGACAAATTTGCACCAGTCTACACAGACTGAGAAATTAGAATATAACCACAAGCAAGGAATCATAATCTTTGGGACCCCTGTCAATTTTGACAAAAAAATCACGCTAGAAATGGCCAGCTTGATTCGTGTCACCACTCACCACCTACTACTCACCACTTATGAAGCCCTTGTGCGCATACATCAGGTGCGTAGTTGCCTTGCTGAACGTGAGCGTGACTTCCCAGTTCTGGTGATGGTTCCAGACTCGCGGGTAGTGCATGGCAACTTGAAACTACAAGAACAATTAATGACAAGTCAATGACAAGTCAATGACAAGTCAATGACAAGTCAATGACAAGTCAATGACAAGTCAATGACAAGTCAATGACAAGTCAATGACAAGTCAATGACAAGTCAATGACAAGTCAATGACAAGTCAATGACAAGTCAATGACAAGTCAATGACAAGTCAATGGCAAGTCAATGGCAAGTCAATGACAAGTCAATGACAAGTCAGTGGCAAGTCAGTGGCAAGTCAGTGGCAAGTCAGTGACAAGTCAATGACAAGTCAATCACAAGTCAATCACAAGTCAATGGCAAGTCAATGGCAAGTCAATGGCAAGTCAATGGCAAGTCAATGACACGTCAATGACAAGTCAATGACACGTCAATGACAAGTCAATGACAAGTCAATGACAAGTCAATGGCAAGTCAATGGCAAGTCAGTGACAAGTCAGTGGCAAGTCAATGGCAAGTCAATGACAAGTCAATGACAAGTCAATGACAAGTCAGTGACAAGTCAGTGACAAGACAATGACAAGTCAATGACAAGTCAATGACAAGTCAATGACAAGTCAATGACAAGACAATGACAAGTCAATGACAAGTCAATGACAGGCGATGACAAGTCAATCACAAGTCAATCACAAGTCAATCACAAGTCAATCACAAGTCAATAACAAGTCAATGAAGAGTCAATCACAAGACAATGACAAGTCCATGACAAGTCAATCACAAGTCAATGACAATTTAATGACAGGACAATGACAAGTCAATCACAAGTCAATCACAAGTCAATGGCAAGTCAATGACAAGTCAATGACAAATCAATGGCAAGTCAGTGACAAGTCAATGACAAGACAATGACAACTTAATGACAAGTCAATGACAAGTTAATGACAGGATAACGACAAGTCAATAACAAGTCAATGACAAGTCAATGACAAGTCAATCACAAGTCAATCACAAGTCAATCGCAAGTCAATGGCAAGTCAATGGCAAGTCAATGACAAGTCAATGACACGTCAATGACACGTCAATGACACGTCAGTGACAAGTCAATGACAAGTCAGTGACAAGTCAAAGACAAGTCAATGGCAAGTCAATGGCAAGTCAGTGACAAGTCAATGGCAAGTCAATGACAAGTCAATGACAAGTCAATGACAAGTCAATGACAGGACAATGACAAGTCAATGACACGTCAATGACACGTCAATGACACGTCAATGACAAGTCAATGACAAGTCAATGACAAGTCAATGGCAAGTCAATGGCAAGTCAATCACAAGTCAATGGCAAGTCAGTGACAAGTCAATGACAAGTCAGTGACAAGTCAAAGACAAGTCAATGGCAAGTCAGTGGCAAGTCAGTGACAAGTCAATGGCAAGTCAATGACAAGTCAATGACAAGTCAATGACAAGTCAATGACAAGTCAGTGACAAGTCAATGACAAGACAATGACAAGTCAATGACAAGTCAATGACAAGTTAATGACAAGACAATGACAAGTCAATGACAAGTCAATGACAGGACAATGACAAGTCAATCACAAGTCAATCACAAGTCAATCACAAGTCAATCACAAGTCAATAACAAGTCAATGAAGAGTCAATCACAAGACAATGACAAGTCCATGACAAGTCAATCACAAGTCAATGACAATTTAATGACAGGACAATGACAAGTCAATCACAAGTCAATCACAAGTCAATGGCAAGTCAATGACAAGTCAATGACAAATCAATGGCAAGTCAGTGACAAGTCAATGACAAGACAATGACAACTTAATGACAAGTCAATGACAAGTTGACAGGATAACGACAAGTCAATAACAAGTCAATGACAAGTCAATGACAAGTCAATGACAAGTCAATGACAAGTCAATGACAAGTCAATCACCAGACAATGACAAGTCAATCACAAGCCAATCACAAGTCCTTACAAGTCCTCACAAGTCAATCACAAGTCAATCACAAGTCAATCACAAGTCCTCACAAGTCAATCACAAGTCAAATCACAAGCTATTCAGAAGATCTGTGACAGAAAACTTCTTTGTTACTTTTACTTGTGACTGGACTTGTGACGTACTGGAGACCCATCACAAGTCCCTCGACTACAACACTTATTACCTGTAATGTTTCGCTCTCAATGAGTGAGCGATACTCCATGCTGGTGGTGGAGTCTACATGGAGCAGTTGACCTGTGACCCTTGTGTGGTACCCCTCTGGCCCAATCAGTAACGGAATACTGACTTCAACGTACGACGCCTTGTCAACGTCGATGTGAAAAGCGTTGGTTTCCTGAAATGACAATTGCAGGAAAATTCTATTAATAAATAATAATAATTTGAGAGGCTAATCATCCTTACTCGCAGCTGGTGTGCTGAATTGCGAAAGACGTGACTACAACATGGTCGGGCCGCTGGCACGTAAAGGCGCCTATGGCTGCTGGCCACATCGACCCATATATGACCACAGAGCACAGCCTGAGATTGAAAGTGTTTGATTTTTCCGGAGGGAGGACAACCAGAGGGCCCGGAGAAAAACCCTTGTGGCACAGGAGCGAACCAACACACAACTCTACTCACATGTGATCCGCGGCCAGGATTCGAACCGAGGTCACCTTGGTGAGAGGCGAGCGCTTTTCGCACAAGCCACCATCAACCAATCATTAACAATCATTTCAAAGAAGATTTACAATCCAGACTGTAAAGTGTATTACTATACCTCATAAATATTCATCAGGCAACCGTGGCATTTCATTGGTCCATTCCAGCAACTCAACCGTGTGATAGTTTTTACTATCACCCGTGTCTTCGTACGCGCACGTGACGCGCAAAAACCAGGGAGGTACTATCACACACCTGGGTCGCAGCAGTTAGATTTGTTCCAGTACTGTGTTATCTCGTTACCAACGACGCATGTGCTTTACGTGCGTACCGTGGAGAACACCAGTGTGTGTGCATGTGCCAGTCTATAACGGTGTACATCAAAATGGCGACCGGTGGTGCTCGCTTTGCGATTTTAACCGAGGAGGAAGTGGGTGAAATTTTACACAATAAAAATAAATGCAGTGTTTTGTGTGAATGCTTAAGTTATTTAAATGACACAAAATTAACTTTCTATTCTGTCTGTCTCCTTCAACTAAAATAATGTTTCACTTTATCCAAATACTGCACAATCAAAAACATGGTGGAATGGACGAATGAAATACCGCAGCTGCCTGATGAATATTTATGAGGTATAGTAAAACAAATATAACATGTTTTTGTGGGGAAATAGTGAGAACAAATGACCCCTCGGTGTTGGATAATTGGGACTATCTCCCTTTGCCTCAGGAGATACTCTGAGTAAAGTCTAGAAGCCACTCAGAGCTACAGGGCTACAAGAGACGAAAAAAGTAGAGGAAGCACTCAGGAAAACTGAAGGTAGGAATTAACATTCTTCTTGAAACAGGACAGATCATAGGTTGGAGGGAAACAAGCACCAGGCAAGGAATTCCAAAGAGATGCAGCACGTGGGGAAAAGTTATTGGAATATATCCTTTTGTTCTAAATCTAGGTACTGCAACATGATATGGATGCGAACAGGCAGAAAGCTGAGTTTCTCTCTCAAACGCTCTGATTGAAGGAACCACGTTGGATAGACTGGCGCAGTTTATAAAGTTACATCAGAGAAGGGCAAAGCCCAATATTGAATGAAACTTACATTTCCCAGACACAAAAATCTTTAACTGTGAAATGGCATGGTCCAATGGTTAAAGAGGTTGTGGAATGCTCGAAGTCACTTCCATCATTTTTCGGGTATATGTAGCCTAAGGTGTGATGAAATAAAAACAACTATTGTGTCTGTCATGAAATGACAACAAAAGGTAATTTTGAGAGCTGTTTTTCAGGTCCTGTTTCGACCCGAACGTGCAATTTGGGTAAAAGTCGTCGTTGGGGGCAGCAAACAAAACATAGTAAATCGTGACGTAATAAACAGGACTTGTTTATAATACGCTGCATCGGGAGTCCTGTTTATTACGTCACGATTTACTACGTTTTGTTTGCTGCCCCCAATATCGACTTTTACACAAACTGCACGTTCGGGTCAAAACAGGACCTGAAAAACAGCTCTCCAAAGTACCTTTTGTACTCACTTCATGACAGACACAATAGTCGTTTTTATTTCATCACACCTTAGGCTACATATACCCGAAAAATGACGGAAATGTCTTCGAGCATTCCACAACCTCTTTAACTTGTGTAAAACAGCACAAGGGTTTTAACCCTGGAGGAACATGGCACTTGTGTTCTTAGGCAAGACACTTTACGACAATTGCCTCTTTCCACCCAGGAGTATGACATGGGTACCTGTGAGGGTAGCGACCAGACTGCGCTGATCTCGAGCTGCTACAGAAAACTTTGATCAATAATACAACTGACCTTATCTTTACTGAAGAGAATGTCGATGGTTGCTTCAGCGACGGTGTTCAATCGGAACTCAAAGCTTGTGAATTGTCTCTTCTGGCCCGGCCTGGCCTTGGAGGAGACCTCATGGGTCTTGTAGCCTTGTGGGAAGAAGAACTTGTGTAACGCATCTCTGGAAATAAGAGACAAATGAAGACGATAAATGTAAGTGTTTCAAAATAATATCTTAACTAATCAATGATTGAACATTTAAGCGGTTACCATACTTGAAATTTTGCAATAAAAATATTGAAAATGCTGAAATTGTGTGGATGTGTGGTTGGAAATATGGGAATAAATATGTGCTTGGCCAGTTTTAAACACTCTGTTTAAGACCGGTTGGAGTCTGGATGCTGATAACTACCCGAGCCGATTCATAAATACCTTTTCGGTAAAACAATCAAACCTTTTCGGTCCAAAAGTCAAAACAAGTCAAAAATTATACATTTCCAACACTTTTATTCAACAAGTTTACCTCATGTTTTTTGGAAACATGTTATTATGGTATGTCCAGTCTCGCGAGTGTCGTAAACAACTCCTAATATGGAGATTGGCTGGAGATTGGCGCGCGATGTGGCGCACAACGCAGCTGTACACACTTCAAAACCTACTCTGCATATGAATTAGCATGCAGACTATAACTAAGAGAAAAACAAAAAGGTTTTTCTTTCTTGTTTTGAAATACAAATTTTAATTCGATCATCAATAAAAAAAAAACGGATGGACACTATTCTTCTGTCTATTTTTTACTGCAATGACTGAACAACTTAACGCAATGCAAAGCTAAGCAAAAACAACTAAAGACCCTGACACAATGCATCCTCCAAAATCAAACGGCACATCAAAGGTATACAGCCTCAATACTCGAAATCCCCAAAAAAGTGTCCCGTTGATTTTGTAAGATTGAGGGTCAGGTTTAACCCTAAGTCCCTAGGCCTTTTTGCTAGGATGTAGCCTCAATCCTACAAAATCCTCCAATTGGCCTCATGGAAAAATAGCATATAGCCTCATTCCTGCAAATTCCTCCATCGTTTCTTAAATAAGGTCCATGGGTAGGTGACCACTGCCTGAATCCTGCAAAATCCTCCGGCTATGACTGTCAATAGGCTGAGGCAGAGGCAGTGACATCCTGGAGCAGTGAGGAGGATTTTAAGTATAGTCAAGGACTAAATTTATGCTAGGCTGAGCATAAACAACACAAGGTCCGGCCCAAGACCATGACATAGCGCGTCCTCCGAAATCAGCAACGCACTTTTGCCATGTAACCTCAATCCTGCAAATTCCTCCAATTTGCAACAAGGATTTTGGAGGATTTGGAAAGGTTAGGGTTTTCTTAGGTGTGTATCACTTTGACACTGATCATTTCTTACCTTTGTCTGTCTGCCCAAGGCCCATAGCTGATGTTGGTGGCCGTCCCACAGGTGATGTCTAACGCCCAGCAGGGAGGGATCAACTCATCAGCACCACACTCATTCTTCACAGGAACATAACCTTGGGATAAACAAAAAAAACCAAATAATGCTGATAAAACCATCAATTTGGATCGGGGGGGGGGGGGGGGGTGGAAATTAAACCGGCAGTAACTCAAGGTTTACCTCAAAGTTTACTGCAAGGTTTACCGCAAGGTCTTCAATGAGGTCATATCATGAGGTTTATAGGGAGGTTTACTGCGAGGTTTAATGCAAGATTTACGAGGTTTACTGCGAGGTTTCTGGCAAGTTTTACAACAAGGTTTACTGTGAGGTTTACACTGAGGTTTATACTGAGGTTTACCCTGAGGTTTACCCCGAGGTTTACCCCGAGGTTTACCCCGAGGTTTACCCCGAGGTTTACCCCGAGGTTTACCCCGAGGTTTACCCTAAGGTTTACCCTGAGGTTTACCCCGAGGTTTACCCCGAGGTTTACCCCGAGATTTACCCTAAGGTTTACCCTGAGGTTTACCCCGAGGTTTACCCCAAGGTTTACCACAAGGTTTACCACAAGGTTTACCACAAGGTTTACCACAAGATTAACAATGAAGTTTACTGTACAATAGTTACTGTGTCCTTCATTGCTCACACGATTGCAGCTCTGCCCTCTACTTGGCAACCCTGCAAGGCAATGCATGTCTCAGCTCTAGACCTCATGGAAAGAACGGCTCTGGGGGACACATTTTGTGCTCTTATGCAAAATTTCAAAGACTCGTGGACAAAAATGTAAATCGGGTACCGCAGTAAAAAGGTTTTCAAAAGACAAACGGTACATGCGATTAACCACATTTTTTCACACATGGTTACTAACGAACATGTCATCCTTAAAAGGTTTAAAAAGTTCAAAACTTCAACTTGGTTTTGAAAAAAAAAGGAAAGAATGTAGTATCCTGACGCAACTTCTGTGGTCGCGTACAAAGTCTATGGAGAGATGCCTGCATTTTTTAAAGTATTTTCTAACAAAATTGGAAATGTTTCTCAGTCCCAGATTGGTGTCTCTTCCACTTTTTTTGTGACGACTGGTCTTTATTGAGGCAGTATATGATAAAAAAAATGGCGTCAGGTTGCAACATTCTTTCCTAACCAAACAATGTAAGTCAATTTGTGTTGCTTTAATAACACACTGCAATGTATTCTTCCAATGGTTGATATTTGTTTAATTAATATGCACTTACCTGCTTCATCCTGCGAGTAATGGAAGTGCAGTGTGTTGGACTGAACCACCACAAAGCCTTCCCCCATGTACCGAGGAGGCCTGAGAAGAAAACATAAAACAATAATATAACTACTAATCACTGGTCGCAGGTTCAAGTCCCACCACAGTAAACTAGTGAAATTTCTTAGTTTTTCAAAAGAAAAAAACCAACTGACTTATGCTGCTTAAACTCACTCAAGGGATAATACAACTTTGTATGCGTGTATAAATTCCTTAAATTGTCCCTGTGATCTAAATTCCTTTTTGACTTTCTCCTCCAAGTGAACAATTCGGGCGATTCACAATGTGGAGCGCCACCAATAGTTTGCCACGGAGAGTTCATTTTTCCCAGTGCATTGTGGGAGATGGTCGACAAATTCGCAGCGCGGGACATTTGAAATTGTTCCTTTTTTCCGGTCAGTAGTTTCGTAAGCGTATGATTCGAGTCTATGTTTGCCCTTTTCTTTTCTTTGTATCAATATGGCGATTTTTGGTAAGGCGGCAGAACGCTATGCCCCAATCTGTAACAAATTAGCTCAAGTTGTCTACTGACACTCATTCAAATGAACCATATTTTGTCGACCGTAAACTTGAAAAGTTGACTCTCCATGGCAAACACTTGGTGGCGCACTGCATTGTGAATGGCCCGAATTGCGTTACAGTAAAAACAATTTTAATATAAAATGGTAAAGATCTAGGAAATGAGTTCACAAAATGTTATTAATTTTTTTCATTGAAGAATTACAACTTTTTAAAGTTGGGGATTATAAATATCTTGACCAAAAAGTGAAATACTAAACTGGAGTATCCACTCCGTTCACAAGTACCCCCTCATTGGCAAAGAAAGTACAGTTGGGGGTGACCGACCGACCGACGCCATCTTGCCCGACTGCAATTTTGCCGTGACACGCGGCCGTACCACTGCGTGTACATAGTACAAATCCCTGGTGTACGTGCGTCACACACAAGGAACGGTGCGCGTCAACCAGCTAAATGTCCCGCCCATGGGACGTCGTTGCAAGGTAAAAGGGCGCCCTCTTTTGTTGGCGCACAGAGCCCATACAACCATGGAAAGGAAATGGACCCAAAAACTTCACAAATAAAAGGAGAATTTTACTTACTCATCCGTTGGTCCTTCAAACTTTGGGCTCGGAGCCAGGATGACTTTAAACTGTTCCCCTTCACATAGGATCTCATGCATGAAGAAATCCCACGGGGCGGACGGTGATCGCGTCGTGTAGGAGCCATGGGCATCTTCTATGCTTAGGATTAGTACGCTAGGAACGAAGCGATTGCCGAAAACTGTGCGACCCTGAAAAAATGTTGAGAAGGATTCGCAGTGTGAATTTTTTAACACACGGTTTCATGGTCCTACGGTAGTTTGCAGTACACATTCAAATAGTGCCCTAATACACCTGTCACTTTGGGGTGTTACAGTGGTCAGACAACTGTTTGGCTAGGATTTTCAGGGTCAATAGGTCTCTCTTAAAGACAGTCATGTCAGTGAAGGGCAAAACAAAATATAAAAAAAGTTCATACATAGACTTACATTGTGAATGTCAAATTTAACAACGCCTACAAAATCTCTCCAGTCCAGCAACGCGGGTCTGGTTTGCAAGGAGGCCGCTTTAGACCTGCACACACACAAAAATATAAAATAAGAGTAACAGTTAAATAAATACAGAAATGTTGCTATATGGTGCAGCTGTTTTCTTTTATTCTATACAAAGCCTCAAAAAAATTCCGGTAAGAATGTTGCAACCTGATGCCACTTTTTTTTTACATGTATTCTCTCAATAAAGGTCAGTCTTTGCAAAAATGAAAAAAAGTAAGACTGCTGCAAACTGCTTACTGACTGGATGGACCTGAAATATATAAATCTAAAAATTAATGTGGCCTGACGTTGCGAACTTAGCAAGTTCTTCTTCAGAGGCTAAAACAGAAATGACTTTGCAAAAAGATGCTAAGACATGAATCTGGGACTGAGAAACATTTCCAATTTTGTTAAGGAAAAAAATTCTTAACTCTCCATAGACTTTGCACACAACCGCTGAAGTTGCGTCAGGTTGCAACATTCTTTCCTAAATCCCTGTCATCCGATTGGCTGGTAGTTGATCAGGTGTCATTAAATTATTTGTACCAACCCACAGCCCAGTAAAATACAAGTCTCATTCCACAGTTCAGTGATTGACGTCAGTTCCACAGTCTTGACCGAAGACTAGAAGTATATTACAAAGATCGGTATCCATTCTGTCCTGAATTACGACCTCTGACCTTTTATCCCCTGAGCCACTGTTGCCTGGCGATTCAGTTCCCGCCTCCGTCTTTGGTTGGAAGGACTTCTCAATTTCCTCGTAGACACTGGAGACGTTGTAACAGTGCAACTCCAGTCCGTTCAGAAGGACGTAGACCCGATTGACACACTGCAAGGCATCTGTGTTTGGCAGGCAAAAATGCAATGGGTGAATTCACACAGTATTCATTACCGCAATAGTTACTTTAAAGGGAATATACATCATTTGCTTTTGCTGTAATTTTCAGAAATGGATGGAATTGGGGGGTTGGAAATATATAGCAAATATAGTTACATTGACTTTTTTGAGGTTTTGGGTTCGAAAATGCTATAAAAACCAAGAAAAACAATCATTTTCCTGTAGTCTGGTTCCCTGACTCCATAAAAGAAGAAACAGA
This sequence comes from Patiria miniata, assembly GCF_015706575.1. Lineage (NCBI taxonomy): Eukaryota > Metazoa > Echinodermata > Asteroidea > Valvatida > Asterinidae > Patiria > Patiria miniata. The sequence continues at coordinate 3,842,084 of NW_024037061.1, forward strand.
GCAGTTTACATACATTGGGGAATTGTAAGGTCAGGGAACCAGTCTAGCTGGCTTGTACCCGTTCATAGGTGTGTAATCGATTGCAAACAAGTGCGATGGTCAATTGGGGCCAGTATTTGAAAAAAGCCAGTTTTTTCCAACGCTGGTCGGCCGACCAGCGTTAAAAATTGATACAAAAATACCACTTTTCTTGAAAATGACAGTATACCAGGTGCCATGATTTTACAGGATGCTTTACACTGTCATTCACTAACAGTCCAGCAAGGTATTTCAAAATGATTTGGTAGTTTTATTTTTTGATGTTTGCAAATGTTGTATTTTCCCTTTAAGGACATTCCTACACAGGGCGACCCCCCCAAAAAAATGCAACACTGAAACAATAGCCTTTTTTCCAAAAACGTGTTCTGTGAACTTTAATGTTTTGGATATCATATTAAAGGGAATGTACAACATTTGCTTTTGCTGCAATTTTCAGAAATAAATGGATTCGGAGGATTAGTATGTTATAACAAATATTGTGAAACTGACTTGCTTCACGTTTTGGGTTCAGAGATGCTGGGAAATCCAAGAAAACCAACCATGTTCTTGTAGTCTGGTTCCCTGACCCCACTTAAGATGAAACAGAGCAATTTATAGACTTTGGGGAATTGTAAGGTTAGAGAATCAGTCTAGCTGACTTGCGGAATAACTCAATATGAAAAATTAGGAGCAGTTTTTGAAAACAGCCAGTTTTCTCCGACGCTGGTCGGCCGACCAGCGTTGGAAAAATACAAGTTTTCTTGAAAATGTGAGCACACCAGGAGCCACGATTTTACAGCACGATTTGGACTGTCATTCCCTGACAATTCAGTAGGATATTTCATGATAATTTGCTCATCTCGTTTTTTGATGTTTGCAAATGTTGTTTCTTCCCTTTAATGTTTTGGATATCATATTAAAGGGAAAATACAACATTTGCAAACATCAAAAAATAAAACTACCAAATCATTTTGAAATACCTTGCTGGACTGTTAGTGAATGACAGTGTAAAGCATCCTGTAAAATCATGGCACCTGGTATACTGTCATTTTCAAGAAAAGTGGTATTTTTGTATCAATTTCCAACGCTGGTCGGCCGACCAGCATTGGAAAAAAACTGGCTTTTTTTCAAATACTGGCCCCAATTGACCATCGCACTTGTTTGCAATCGATTACACACCTATGAACGGGTACAAGCCAGCTAGACTGGTTCCCTGACCTTACAATTCCCAATGTATGTAAACTGCTCTGTTTCTTCTTATATGGAGTCAGGGAACCAGACTACAGGAAAATGATTGTTTTTCTTGGTTTTTATAGCATTTTCGAACCCAAAACCTCAAAAAAGTCAGTGTATTACTATATTTGATTATATTTCCAACCCCCCAATTCCATCCATTTCTGAAAATTACAGCAAAAGCAAATGATGTATATTCCCTTTAAAGCTGAGAGTTTTTTTTCTTCAAATATTGAAAAAAAATCAAGACAGCACATTGAGTTGCTGCGAAAATGAAAATCGCTGTACATGGCCTTTTCGTCGTAGCAAATATTGCTCCAGGGCGGGTCTCGGTGTACTGCAAAAATGACGTTACGGTGAGAAGTATCGTACAAATACTGTACAAATGTTCCTCAACAGTCAGCATTTGTGGTGTTTGACATTTTTTTAACATTTAACGGATATATCATGTCTTTTTCAACAATTGTATTTTTCGGCCAACAATATTCCCGGCAGCAAGTTGTTCAAGAGGAAGTCAATCTTACCGTCCTGATGTCCTATTGGTAGATACTGCCTCCACCATCTGAGAATTAACAGGCCATCCTGCACTCTGATTGGTCGAAATTAATGATAACAATGATATTAACAATTTGTAATAATGACAACAATAAACAGTAATGAATATTTAAAAAAAAACTATAAATTATTATTACCGTTCATACCTGTCAATACTGGCACTTATGGTAGCACTACGTAATTATTACCCCTGATCTTCATGCCAACATTCCTTAGATCAACTCAGTTCCTAGGGGAGCATGTACATGGCTTGATGTTGCCATTTCAGCACAAAATGGTAATTTAAACACAAAGAACTCCACTGCACTGACAGGAACCAGCTTTACTCCTGAGTGGGAAGAACCAAATTGTGACAAAGCGCTTGCTCAAGGACACAAGCAAGAGACACATACCTGAATGCGTAGTCAGCTGTGATGTAGGCCACGTCTCGGAACATCAATTTGCCCGACAGCACCGAGAAAGAGATGGAGCCTGCGAGCACAAGTCAGATTTCAACAATAAAACTGTGACTGTCTTAACCTATCTCATAATTTGTGTTATCAGAAAAGAAATTGCGATGCGATCAAGCTAAATGAGTCGTTTGTCGACCCCAATCAGACATATTTTTATTACAGATTTGAAAAGAGCATAATCTCAGCATTACTTTTGTGAAAACCGCATGCTGATACCACCTTTCGTAAAAAAAATTATGGAAGTTGGAACACCAAGAGATGTGATGAAGTGATGTGATGAAGTGGCCCTATTTTGGCCTGTATCTCCAAATGAAAATTCCCGACAAACGACTCATGTAGCTTGATCGCATCACAATTAAAAAATCTCAAATTTCTTAAAGATTCTTCTTGGGAGGTGTGGTCATTTCAATGTTTTATAGTAAAAATTGGATTCAGCCTCAAACCTCTGTTTCTTGAATTTGTTCAGTGGAGGGGTGACCATTGCTTCAATCCTTCAAAAATCCTCCGACAATCACTGTTAAAGCTATAGTCCATCATTTGCAGCTATCCGAAAAGTAACTGGCGTAATTATTGTTGAAAAACATACTTGGTTGAAAGATAGTAAGGGGACTAAACTCCCTGTGAAATTATTTTTTTCTGGCAAGCTGTCATTTTGAAGTAATCAATGAAAGAAGGCCTTTCCAACGGTGCTTCTTAAGACGCAACGTAGGAAATTTAAATTAGTAGTTCTTTTTGTTATTCGGCGAAGCGCACGCAAGCATTGGCACGACACACACCCATGCGCGGTTGCTATAATTCGTCGGATCAGTGCGCGACATCGCGTAGCTGCAATCGGCTCAGTGAGAACGTGTCTCGGACACTGAATTCAGGCCCAATTTCGATTTGAAATTGAGATCCTAGAATGCTGTTTTTCTCGGAATATACAGCTGAAGCTGAGCTGAAACTTCATCGGGTTAGTTGTTAAGTACCCTTCTTTAGATTTTGAGCACTTTTGTTGCTTCAAACGAACAAAATGCACAAATTACAAATGATGGACTATATCTTTAATGGGTTGAGGCAGTACTGATGACATTCTCAAGCAGTGAGGATGATATCGAGCATACACAGGGCTCAATTATGCATGGCTGAACATAAGGAATGCTGGGAAAAGCCTATGAACTTGACACAATGCGTCCTCCTAAATTAACGGACACTTTTGCCATTCAGCCTCAATCCTCCCAAATCCTCCAAAAAACCATGAAGGACTTTGAAGGATTGAGATTTTGGATTAACACTTCATATCCCTTCACCTGAAACTGACCTGCCGTGTTTTAAAGGGTTTTACATATTGCTCTGAATATTGACTTCCCCCTAGGAGGGTTGATCCATCCATGCAAGCCATAATGAGGACTGCCCCTTTAACCCCAACTCCCTAGTCCTTTTTGCTAGGATGTAGCCTCAATCCTGCGAAATCCTCCAATTGGCCTCCTGGCAAAATAGCATATAGCCTCAATCCTGCAAATTCTTCCCATTATTTCTTGAAAATGATCCGTGGAGGGGTGACCACTGCCTGAATCCTGCAAAATCCTGCGGCAGTGACTGTCAATATGTTTAGGCTTGGCCAGTGACATCCTGGAGCAGTATGGAGGATTTCAAGCATAATCAAGGACTATATTTATGCATGGCTGAGCAAAAACAACACAAGGTCCGGCCCAAGACCTTGACATAGTGCATCCTGCGAAATCAGTAACACACTTTTGCCATGTAACCTCAATCCTCCAAATTCCTCCACTTTGGCAAAGAGGATTTTGAAGGGTTCAGGGCAGTTGGGGTTAAAGGGTTTTACATATTGCTCTGAACATTGATTTCCAGCTAGGATGGTTAATCAATTCATGCAAGCCTTAATGAGGACTGCCCCTTTAAGACCCAACTCACCAATATGTATGTATCCTTCCTTGATGAAGCGATTTGCGATCTTGGTCAGCACGAACCCCCACCACCGCGAGTGGTAGTACGTGATAAACAGTAGCCAGAAGCAGGCACACACCGTGGCCACTAGGGGGAGGAGCAACTGCTTGAACACGCCCCATCCCCCACCCCCTTCTTCATCCCCACCCCCATTGGCGGCGGTACCATTGCCGGGACTAGGCGTCGCCATTAAGCATACCGATCAGTGCATGATGAACACTGGCTGTACTCTCGAGTCAGATTTTATACTTTATCTCTGAAAATGAGTTAAAAAAAAGAGTACATGTCATTAAAATATATTTTGGCAATAAACATACATAATTTCTTTTTGCTCTGCATACATTTAAGGTTTTAATAATGAGCAGATAATAATGAGCTCTGGAAATGCGAAAAGACAGCGGTACGTTATACGCATGACATCTACAACCATGACAACGCATGAGCCGGCCAATGACAGAGCAATACGTCATTATGAATATAATGGATACTTCAAATACGTCCAAAGATTGATCATCGCAACAGCGATCGTTAACCTAGCGGTTAAAAGTCTCGTGTTTCAAGCAAGAGTCCGAGGTTCTAATCTCGATGAAGTAAGCGACTGATTAATAAATAGGAATAAAGGAAAGGAGAGGGTGAGAGTAGAGGAGGGAAAGTGGAGGGAATAACCATAAAAAAAATAAAGGATGCAACTTTTGGCGCTTGAAAATTAATTGAAAAAAGTGGTGCTCCAGTACGGAAATTTTTCCCAAAATTGGAAATGTTTCTCTAAGACCCAGATTCATGTTTCCAACATTTTTGCAATGACTGACCTTCATTGAGTTGATATAGGCCTATGGAACATTCTTTCCCATTTCTGTATTTAGGCCAAACACTAAATAAAAATCTTTTACTTTCTTCAACTTTCATTTGCTTCCAGTTTGAACAGCGCCCCCACAAGGCTTCGCATTAGCATGTCAGAAATAAACGGATTTAGCATAGGCCTACTTCGTACTTGTCAATGCAATTGCAAACCTGACGAAACCAATCATTTCTGACTAAAAAATAAACTCCAACAAACAGAATAAAATCGAACCATTTAGTTTCCGTAGAGACGTAGACACCCTTCATTTTCTACACCGCATTCTTTAAATGAAGAAACATTAAGAGAAACAATATTCGCCTGGGGCAAACAACTGACAACTGAACTCACTCATGCATGAAGAACCACTCCTCCAAAACAATGTTTGGTATGATAACCCGGGGGGTCACAAATGCCTGGAACGACTTGAGAAACGACTATCTTTGCCGAAAGCAAACTTGCCCAACTACGAATTACAGCCGAAATCAAAATAAACTTGTACTCCGTTGTGCATTACGAAGAAGTAAAGCCTTCCATGTGGATTGTTAAAAAAACATACATATTCCAACGTACATTACCTTTTCATAAAACACTGGACAATACTGTACATAACTTTTGTTTTGTTCTACCGAATTTAGGGAAATCTAAGATTCTCAAAAATAATTTGTCATACCTAGACTGACACAAGTTTAATGACATTGAACGCGCGTGTAACAAATCGGCACGTAGCTTTTATGGGTAGTTCCCTATGCGATGATGTGATATTGGCATAGTGTTCTACTCAAGGCACCCGACTGATGTACTGCTGTTCACGATCCAACATGGCGTCCTTTGTGTCGTATGCTTCAGTTTTCGCGTGGAGTTTTCTTCTGTTGTTTGCCGTTTCGTCGCTGGCTGGCGCCGATGAAGCTTGCTACAGCTACGGAGGGGGACATGTTTACCCTGGGGAGGGTTTGAGATCGTCTGAACACGCTGTGCACTGGAGCAAAGTGCAAAGTATGGATCGTCAACGTTTGGCAGTTTCGATTTAATGGGCGGGGCCATTGGTGGGAGGGGGTGGGGTCCATGGATTAAGGCGGGGCAGGGTGGATGGAGACATAATTTGAAGGAAGCTGGAATGAATAAGCAGTTTAATAATTATTTAAAATTAATTTATTGATTTTTATTCTCAAGTCACAAAATTGAAAGTGGGGGGGGGGGGCTTGCTTATGTAATGTATAACCATGGATGTGTTGGTAATCCTTACCTGTAGGACCCCGTTCCTATATAACTTTATAAGGTTAAAAGACTCACCAATACAGCTGACTAAAATGACACTCAAAAGTGACATTCTGATATTTTTGAACAGTTTGCAATGACACCTTCTTGAATATCAGCAGGTTTAATTTTGTAGAAAGGGGGCAGGGCTTTGGTTTATGAGGGGTAAAAGATGACGATGACCAACAACAGAAAATATATTAAAAAACCAAGATGGCGAACTGCAAAAAATGTAGGAAAGTCACATTTTCTTTGAAAATGCTTTCAAAATTACAACTAACAATAACATCAGTTTACCTGAAGAAAAAAAACTGCTTTAGCATGCAAAAGTCACTTTGGTGTTGGACAGTTATCTGCAAAAGTCAGTTTTGAACAGAACTCGTAAAAATAGAGGCGTCCTAAAGATAAGGATTACCGATGTGTTTTATTTCTCCGTGGTATGACCTGATGACATATGAAAAATGTGAAAAATTGGGATGCGTCCATAAATTGTCCCCCCCCCCCCCCCCCCCTGCACTGTCCAGGTCTTACGCTGGTGCATGTTGGGCGGGGGAGGTGGGGGGGAATAATTCATTTGATAGGTGAATAATGTAACCATGCACACACACAATATTGGCAAACTCAACATGCTCAAGCAAATGGAAACATTTCATCACTAGTTTAGATGTGAGGTTGGAATTTAGCATGAATGACAAAAATATCAAAATAGAAATGAAATCTTTCAAACATTTGGTTTCCAATTTCAAACTTTACTTCCTTTGAAATGACAAAAAAATGCATCATGAAGCAGTTTGTCAATGTCATAATACTGTATTAACTAGCTGCTTCAAACACTTATAAAAAAATATTACCTGTCTGTGTAATTATCTGCCATTCAGACACTTGACCACAATTAAGCCGAGTAGGCCTACTTCAGTATTCCCATATGGCACTTGTGGATATGTCAAATGCCCATTCACACAAGGTCAGTGCATTGTGCGTTAGTATGTTTCTGTGACAATAACATAATTTGTAGTTCTTTTTATTTTTTAGTTTCCAAGCCAGCTCCATCTTTTGAAGGCACAGCTGTTGACAACGGTGAATTCAAGGAGTTGAAGTTGACCGACTACAAAGGCAAATATCTGGTCTTGGTCTTCTACCCTCTGGATTTGTAAGTGATTCCCCCCCCCCCCCCACCACACCCCTCACCACACCCTCACCACACCCTTACCAAACCCTCTGTCTAATCTACAAAAAAAAAAAAATGCACAATAAATCACCTCGACAATTAGGCCGGCAACAAAATCGATCATTTCTTGTCTGGGCTTTTTTAGAAAATAAGGAGGTGGCCCCATTTTTTTTTTTTTTTTATTACCCAAGATGGTAGATTTTTCAAGATGGCAGACGGATTCTTCTATTTACTCGCCTCTTTTGCTGCAACAAAATTCTTTCCAAAAGTAGCCATCACACTCTTTACATAGCCACAATTTTGTTGGAAACAAATAAATAGACAAATATTGAAAACATGCAAAAAAAATTGCAAATGTATGAATTCAAAATTTTGAGGAAAAAAAGGAGGTGGCTGAGAAAGAGGACGCGGACGGGACGAGAAAGTGTTTACCTTTTTTTTACTTGGCCTAACATGTAGCAGCAATATTTAAAGCCTTTCCTAATTTTTTATATGTTGCTCAATTTTGTTAATTTCCAGCACTTTTGTCTGTCCCACTGAGATCATTGCTTTCAGCGACCGGATCAGCGAGTTTAAAGACATCAACACGGAGGTGGTGGCAATATCTGTTGACTCCCAGTTCACCCACTTGGCATGGTAAGGACTTTTGTTGTAATAATTCAGTCGAAAATGCCCCAAAACAAGGTCACTTGAAGGAAGAAAAAGACATTCCAGTCGTTGTAACATGGTAGAGCCTTTGAAATACATTATAAGACTCTGCAAGCCCACTTCGAGAAGCGAGGCGGTGATAAAATTCTCCACATTTTCCAAATATGGTCATAATTTTTTTTTCAATGGGCCAATAAGGCCAAGCTTCCATGTAATCCTCACCCCTACTATACACCACAAGCCTTTAGACTCCCATTGGCCAGACCCTAGCCACTCCGGAGTAAGGAGTGTTGAAAGACAGAAGCCAAGATGGCACCTAATGCCTTTGTGCGGTAATTGGAGATCTTAGTGGCCACCCCCTTTGTGCCGCCGATCTCTTTGTGTCAACCCCTCGTGCTGCCCAGAGCTCAGACAGGTTGTGAACAATCCTGGACCATGTGAATGACCCATTTCTTGTGCATGTCCAGGCATGAAGGGTTTATTGACCTAGAAACATATGTGGTGATAAAATTCTCCATGTGGTTCCATCACGTAATTTTTTTACACTTGAAGCTCGAAGGGTAAGCTGGTCCCTTCCAATTTAGTCTTTGGGGTCTACGTAGTCAACTGAGTCAAATTTCGGGGCCAACATGAGACTTTAAGCAACTTTAATTCACAAGTGACAGTCAGTCAGTAAGTCAGTCGGTCGGTGAGATAGTTACAAAGAGGACTGAAGGCTGGCACTCTGGGACCAGCAAAAATGTACGTGATATTTGTTTTCTTGTTGATGTTTTTGTCTAGGATAAACACCCCAAGGAAACAGGGCGGACTTGGACCAATCGCAATCCCCCTTTTATCTGACTTGACACACCAGATATCTAAGGATTACGGCGTTCTATTGGAGGATTTAGGCCATACGCTCAGGTTTGTTGTAATCGTTATTCTGTCTGCAATTTCTGACTCTTTCCTTCACTTCCACTGTTTATTTTATCCCAAAAGGGTTTTATCTGCAATATTCTGTTTTAAAAGCACCATTTGGAGATAGAAAACCTGTTTCATACTTTAGTTCTTTTAAAGTTTCTAGTATATCATACTTTGAAAAAAATGAGCATTTTTGGCAGAGTCCTCACAAATAAATCTCATGTCCATCACATGTCAGTCACATCTCAATCACATGTCAGTCACATGTCTATCACTTCTCAATCACATGTCAGTCACATGTCAATCACTTCTCAATCACATGTCAGTCAAATGTCAGTCAAATGCCAATCACATCTCAATCACATGTCAGTCAAATGTCTATCACATGACATCCAGTGTCAAATCAAATAATAAGCTATTGAAAAAATTGTAACAAAGGCTTTCATTTGTAATTGTTCACATGTTTACTCAAGAGGCTGACTTGTGATTTGACATGACAAAAACTCACTTTTGGAGGAACATAATTGTCAGACAAAAGTTAATTATCCACAACAATTAATGCATATTTTTTTGGTTTCCAAATCTATAGGGGCTTGTTTATTATAGATGACAAAGGGGTTTTACGCCAGATTACCATGAACGATTTGCCGGTCGGCCGATCGGTTGACGAAACGCTACGGTTGGTGCAGGCGTTCCAGTACACGGACAAAAACGGTGAAGTGTGTCCTGCCGGCTGGAAGCCAGGCAGTGCCACGGTAAGTGAAGTGCGCCCTCTTGTGATAATTTTCAAAAAGTGGCAGGCATCCATGAAGTTTATACCTCGTTTGGATGTAGCCAATATAATTTGACCCAAAAATGGCTTTTTATGCAATTTTGGCAAAGATGTTATTTTTCCTAATTACATCAACCAAATAAAAACAGTCATTCCAACAAAGTTTGTCCAATCCTTAACTAGAAACAGAGAAATGATGTTTTACTCTTTGGCATTTCTTGACAGATCATTCCCAATCCAGAGGATAAACTCAAGTATTTCAGCAAACAGAATGACCAATAGTTGCTTCAGGACTTCAACCCACTGGAAGGGGCACAGCCATTTATGTTGATGAGCTAGACTTGCTACAAGTACAAGTCTAGCTGAAGTCTTTGGTTCTTTTTTATGATTTGGGGATTCGTTTTGAAAAAAAAAAACATCTTTTTTCATTTCATTTTGTAGCATGCAAAAAACTTTTATTCTAAAAATATCAAATTCATTGGTGTTGTAGTAAAACAAAACAAACCCCAAAAAACTTGAAAAGCTTTTGAGAGATTTATGGTATGTTTTCCATTTGCCATTGGACATAATTTAGTCGTTTTAAGCTTTGTACCAGTATTGTAAGAATCGTTGTTGAATTTGAGGTTTTCTTTCTTTGCCTGTACATGTAACTTGGGTTTTGCAAGAGTGTTTATTTTGCTTGCTTGGAATTTCATGGTCTCGGAAACTTGACTTCACACTTGTATAATTACACTTAGTGTAGATAAAATTGAACAAATCATTGTGATTTTCATGTTATTTTGATTGTTTATTCAATTACATTTTGAGCTTATGAAGTACTTTTTCCTTTCATATCTGAAGTTTAAATTTTGATATTTTTTCGTTGTGAGTTAAATATTTGTAGTTGTATTTGGTCGTAGTGGTGAAATTTTTGGAACTCTGGTAGAGGACAGACTACATGTACTTTTTTTTTGTCTGTCTGAAGTTTTCCTTTTTTTCTGATTAAAGTACTTTTGGTGTTGGTCTTATTCTATTGCATTACCCATATCGGTAAGATCTGCTAAATGCTGGAGTTAGAATTCGAACGAACGGCCAACTTTCTGTGAAAAAGAAATGACGTCATGATCACAGGAAAAAAAATAATGTCATCCACTGAAATCGGCATTCACTCCTTTAAACAGGTCATAAAGGGCTTGACCAAATATAACAAAGTCCATACGGAAGGTATCTATCATAATTGTTGACTTGCTCCAACAAAATGATTATTAAGTAAAACTTACAGACTCCGGTATTTCTTCATGTATTTGAAATACAAATTATTTCTGTGAATCGATGTTCCGGTGGGAATGTTAGTTGCTAAATAAGGAAATATTCAGACTAAAAAGTGACAATTTTTACTTAATTTCAATGGCACATTTCATGCCAAAGGTCGGACATTCAAAACCGGCTATGGTCGACTTTGGCCTCGTTTTGTTGGATCAAGTTGCAGTCTGTGCTGAGCCAAGCCTATCGTCTACAGTATTTACTTTTAGGGTTGAAAGTTCACTGTGTTTGGAACGCTGGTAATAATATGGTACATCAAATGAACTGGTGATAAAATTGAGCATTTTAAGAGTTCTTTTTCGTGTGTCAGTCACATAAAAGGCAATATATTCAACATTTCCTATAAATCTGTAGCGTGCATGTATGCAAGAATATTTCTGATGCAAGCAATAAACGTACTTAAAACCTTGCAATTTTCATTCATGAGAAGTGTATTGTGGTCTCTTCCTTTGAACTTTAGCCTTTGTTATCTTGTTAAAACGGAGTGAGTCATTTTCAGGAATTGCCTGAAATCATATTTAGTCCGTCAATTTCCAATAATTGGCACAGTAGCTCTGCACATGAAATAAACAACTTCAACCTGCTGAAATCAAATTACCCTCCTGAATAAAAAAACAAGTGCGAGTACACAATAAGTTCTGGCCGTCTTGCGTGAAAGTCTTGCATGAAATCTATCAAAATGATCCCTGCCAGAGCTTAAAAAATGCGACACCGAAAAATGCGACGTCAATGGCACATATGGAACACTACACTTCAGATGCATGTATACCTAGATTTTTAGCGATTTGTGGTACATACCACCACTTGACTTTAACATTACTGCACATTTTTTGCCTCCATTTACAAACTTTTCAAAAACATCTTTCCGAATTGTTACAAACAATTATTTAATTGATTTAGTTAGCTTTTTTTTTAAGCTTTAAAGTTTGGTACATTGTTATATTTTGTGGGAAACTTACGGGGCTCATTTTGGTAAATTTTTATATGTTCAAAATTTACAAACATGGGCATTGATTGAACAAACTCAGTGTTCCGAAAACCGTCACGAGTACGTTCTATGACTACCGCATGACATTTGGTCAATTAGTCAATTATTTCTGGTCAATTTTCCGAGGGGAGAGACAGACAGACAGACTGACCGACCAAGTGACATGTAGAAGCTCCTGCCAGAGCTTAAAAAGACTTGTTATAAAGTCCCTTGCCTAGGAACATAGGCAGCACATCCAAGGCAGTGATCAGTATTAAAAGAAATTGACACTTTCGATGTATAAATTTCAGGTCGTGAACACAATTCTTGGCGAGCATACCGCCTGCAACTTCAACATTTTTCACTCCCCAAATTTAAATACCAAGAAATCAAACTAAACACAAACATGCATATTAATTTCCATGACAGTAATATTGCAATGTTTAATTCACTGTACGGCATAAATGATGTTTATATTTCTGATAACTTTGCATTTTAGAATTAAATTAGGCAAAACACGGTTCATGTACATGTACACTGTACACGTATGCAATTTCCAGTACATAAACATATCCATCAAGTACATATGTAAAGTCTTGTAGCTCAAAAATATTAACATTTCACTATGGAAAATACTTTTCAACAGTTCATGACAACCAGCTTTACACTGGTTTGCCAATATAATCTTCATGCACCATCTATACGTTAAAATGTTATCCATACATGTTTCTGTCCAGGATGAGTCAAAAAGGAAACCAAAATGGCACCCTCTATTTTTTATTTTACGTTCTGCATGAAGCACGTTCAAGATCTAGGATGTGAAAGCCCAATTAATGAGCTTAATTTCAGTAAAGGAATGGTTCATATCGCTTATGTACTTTTCAAGTTATGGACTTTTCAACACAAACAGTTTTGCAATTTTGTCCATGGATCACAATAAAGGCAAGTGCTGTTTCAGCAAAACGAAAACAATTCCCATTTCAAGAAACACGTCAGAACACTCTCATAACCATGATAACTGGCTCTTATCATAACCTTCATTAAAACAACTTTCACATCCAATGTTAAAGCAACATACATTTACTTCATAACGTCAAGAGTTCCTAGTCTTGCCTTGCCTTCTACTTGGCTACCCGGAGACTTATGGGATTATTCTGATATCGTTTTCATGATACAACATGGTTTCAATTTACAGAAATATCACGTACCTTAGATGTGATCCGTGGACAAAATTTTAGAACTGTTTGTGTTAAAAATTCCATAACTCAAAAAGTACACAAGTGATTTGAATGATTCTTGTACTAAAAGAGAGCTTATTAATTGGGCTTTCGCATCCTAGGTCTGGAAAGCGCTACATCCAGGACGTCTTTACAAAATAGGGGGCGCTATTTGAGTTTCCTTTTTGTTTACTCACCCTGTATAGACAATTCCGAGCATTCTAGCATTGTATGCTCACGATGGCCCCCTTCAATGGTGAAAGCATTGTGCTAGCTATTGTTCAGATAATCCATCATGGGGTAGTTGATTTGTACAAAAGCTAGCACAATACTTCGCCATTGAAGGGGGCTCCGCTTGGATAAGTCTACATATGTTTATTAATGTATGCCTGTGCACCACATGATTAGATGTACAATCATGTTTTATCAAATTTTCTATGAAATAAAATTCTTACATTTAAATGAGTTGAAAACATGAAAAGAGGAAAATAACTCTTCCTCAAAAAAAGTATAAATAACCAATTGCGAGGATTTTTTTGCCTATTTACAAAGAGCGCATTTTGGTAAGATCTCTTTAAACATCAAGCTATTTTGGCATAATATTTCAAACATTCTCGGTAAAACTGCATAATGCCATTTCTTCATTTAAATTATACTCCAAATTTTTACAGGAAAATACAAGTAAGAACAAGATAGTTGAGACAAATTTTGACAAGAAAAAAATTATTAGGACAGGATCCGATGTTTGTCGAACACTATGCTGGAAGCCATATTGGTCTTGTTCCAAGACCTCAATGCAATGACCAGAGCCATGATACACTCAATATGGAATTGTATTTGAGGTAAGGTGCCAGTCCATTTCATGCCAGTCAACTTACAAAACTTCCAGTATTTCATTGCTGTCTCCAATACTTATTACAGTGATGTACCAAAAAAGAAGGTTTTTACTTTTGAAGACTTGGGCTGTCTATTTCCTATTTTTGAACAAATTCCCTTCAAAATTCATTCAAAACTGTCAGGAAAAAAACCCCAAGTGCAATTGGAAAACCTACATTTAACCAAAAGCAACAGAAGACTTGACAATCTGGTACCATAAAAAGTATGCATTGGTAAGTTGTGACAAAGAATGTCATGTTATACAGCGGCTTGTGAGGAGACTAAGTTTGCCAGCGACCTTTGACCCTTACCACTCACCAACATAATAATGCCACCAATTAATACTCAATGTACACCTCATTTTAGATTACAAAAAAAAGATGTTCCAAATAAATTTCAAATGGTTGTGTTTAATGTCTATATATGCTGTAGCTTTACTGGGCCAAAAAATAAAAAAACAATTCTTTTATTTTCATATTCACATTAAAAAAAAAAAAGTTGTTTCATTTTCATATTCACATTAAGAAGTGTTTGAGTACTTAGTCTTGATTTCTGATTTTCTACGTAAGAAAATGTTGGCAAATGTGACATCATCATACGAGCAGAGATTGACAAATTTCTGCTTAATCTATGACACAGTTGTGATACAATTTTTTTTTAAAGTTTATACCATTAACCCACACTACCTAAGCACGTTTGCTGAGGAATCTTTCTGAATCCTACAAAATCCATCATTTTGCAGGAAACCAATGGCACATTCTTTGGACTTGAAACTTGTAAGGGCATCAAGCTGCTCCATGCAAAGTAACAGTGGCTGAGCTCTGGCTTCCTGAATCCTACAAAATCCATCGTTTTTGCAGGAAACCAATGGTACATTCTTTGGACTTGAAACTTAATTGTACAAGGGGCATCGAGCTCCATGTCTGAGCTCTACCTTCCTCAATCCTACAAAATCCACCATTGTGCAGGAAACCAATGGCACATTCTTTGGACTTGAAACTTGTAAGGGCATCAAGCTGCTCCATGTAAAGTAACAGTGGCTGAGCTCTGGCTTCCTGAATCCTACAAAATCAATCATTTTGCAGGAAACCAATGGCACATCCTTTGGACTTGAAACTTGCAAAGGGCGTCGAGCTCCATGTAAAGTAACAGTGGCTGAGCTACATGTATGGCTTCCTCAATCCTACAAAATCCTTCAAAACCTATGAGTGGATTTTGAATGAACTGGGAGGGTTTAGGGTTAATGTACAAATGTAATACAACAGGCACTTCGGCTTACAAATGTTCCATGTTTGCAGGTTCGTTTGCCTTTCTTCACAAATCACAGTTGTGTCTTGGGTCCTGCTGCATCAGATGAATGCATTTTGTTCCGAGGAACCAGACTATCAGAAGGACACTCTCACCAAGTATCATTGAACATGCATATTGAGTACTTGCATGGACATGAGAACAACTTGTGTGCACATGTGCCGTCTTGTCAATAAAGGAAGGCTGGTAACCAACTGGAGCTACTCCAACATGATAGGAAAACTGTTACAGACTTCTGGGACTAAGACACTATTTGTACTCAACTGCTCACAATAATTTGAGATTTCAGCGGCCACTGAATATTGTTTCCAATGTTTATGTCGATTGCTCAAGTAGATTTCATTCTATACACCATCGCCTCCTCAGGTTCTAGAATCACTCCTTAGAAGATTCTCAGTAAGAACAGACGACAAAGCAAGACTGCATATAGCTTTAGGGATTGACCGATGCTTCAGAACAGTTTTCTATTCTTTTGACCTCGTGGAGGTCAAAGTTCACAGCGAACAATGAAAATCCACAGAAGCGAGGAACATGATGCCAACAGAATGATAAACAAAAAGGTTACCAGTCTAGGGTAAGAGTGTAACCTAATTATCCAGACTTGTCCAAAAACAAGCTGAGTTGGCAAGTTGAAAATCCTGCAAGCCACAAATTAGCTCCTCCGTTCTCATGAGGACTGATTGCCCGTTTAGGGTCTGAGCATGGTACCATTATCGCGTGGCATTTCGCAAGCCTCGCATTTATCCAGCGCAGGGTGATTTAGCAAGGTACACGCCGAGCAACTCCACATCAACGATTCGTATGGAGGAGGGGGTGGTTCAGCATCTATGACAGCTAAAAAAAAGAAGAAGAAAACTTGGTTAAGAATGAATTTTTGTGAAGTGAATCCAAATTCAATATCAACAAAACGGTAACACTCTTAAAGAAATACAGGATCATTTGCTTTTCATGCAGTTTGTTTGTTTCCAATAATAACACCACTCAAAATCCAAAGAAGAATGTTTAAAACCTATTCATAAATACCTAAGACAGTTTACCCATTCCTATTGGTCGAGAGCCCATCACGTGGCCGGTCTTAAACGGATGATAAAGACATGGCTAGCTGGTCTTAAACACTTTTTCAGTGTCACATGAAATTTGGACTCCCATGAAATCCGGTGCCTTTTAACGTTTCATTGGTTGAATGTTCACATTCCTCATGTATGCATGCGCAATACTACCAGTGAATCAGTATTTCATGGTCCGAAATTCACACTTCACCAGCCCAGCTGCGTTTTGCGCGACATGGCGCAGTACGCATGACGCGCACGCCAATGTCCTTATAAGGTAACGAGTTGTGGAGGGGCATTCCATACTATAGTCAGAGGGGTGTTTCGTAAAACATGAAGTAAAATTGTTGAACAAAATGGTTGGCAACATCTAGTTTTTGACTTGTTTTGATTTTTGGAAAGAAAAGATTTTTAACAAATTTTGGTTTAGATCCGACGACTCTTTGTTGAATATCAGACGACTATTTACTGTACGCTGACTAAAGACATAAAACAGTCACCGACTTGTGCTATAAATACACCTACGACGCGTCGCACTTACGACGTGTTTTGTGAAATGGATCGCAGGACGCATCGCAGCTGCGACGCATCGTAGAGACACGACGCGTCGCAGCGCTGCGATGCATCGTAAGTTACGAAGAGTTTGATGAAATCGGGTGCAGTTCCAATCATAACAAAGGAATGACATTTGTAACAGTCCGTCTGAATAGCTTGTGACTGGACTTGCGACATTGGTCATAAAGGTTTCTAGCGGACCACTTACTCTCAGGGATGGGGTTATTGTTGAGGATCGGTGGTACCGGGCCCGGGGCACCGGTTGAACCCATGTTGCCATAGAAACTGGTCGCTTGGGTGACATCCATCAAACCTGAAAGTAAAATCAGGAAAATTGATTACAGAACTACGACAGGAACCCAAAGAAATACAGTTGCACAAATCTCTTCAACTATTACTCTCCCTTGACATGTAGTATTGGTCTCATGCCGGTCAACAATGCTTAACTTCCATAATTTCCATCAGTGTTCTCCAACTTTGAAAATTAAAGCGCAGTCAAAAAGCGGAGGGGGGGGGCGATATAATTATGTTAGGGGCGCTATTTGCAGTCATACATTTCTTTATGCTAAGGGGCGCTATTTGCAGATGAACATGTACATTATGTACGGATAACAGCTTTTAGGCCATTTCTAACACAGTAACACTAAAAATTAAGTGCAATACTGGCTCAGCATCATCTTTTTTAACACATCAGTGACCAGGGACTCTGAGGCAGTTTGGCCTTGAGACTTTTGACCTGATTGATTGCTACAATGGGCAGGCTTGTCAGTTTGACAAATGTTCCATGTTACTGCTTTTGGCAGAGTTTCTGGCCAAAATATACCCTGGATGGTAAGGGCAGTCCCCCTTGTTTTTCTTTTTTTATTATTTTTTCCTTTTTTTTAAAGCATGGCGGGCAACTTTTTAAGCTTGGCGGCAGCTTTAGAAGCTTGGCGGGTGCCTCAGAAAGCTTGGCGGGGAACCAGGTTATATTTACAGGCTGGAGAACAGTGATCCA
Organism: Patiria miniata; assembly: GCF_015706575.1. Classification (NCBI taxonomy): domain Eukaryota; kingdom Metazoa; phylum Echinodermata; class Asteroidea; order Valvatida; family Asterinidae; genus Patiria; species Patiria miniata. The sequence continues at coordinate 3,860,143 of NW_024037061.1, forward strand.
TGTGCTTTATGTGACTAAGCTAACGGTCTGGGAGCACTCACCTTGGCTTTTGTAGGATTCTATTTCCCGCGTCATACACTCAATGTCAATCTGCAGCTGGTGTTTCTGTTTCCGCAGTAAACCGATTTCCTCAAGCTGAATAAAAAAGAAATTAATAAAACATATCTACTACTTTGTGTCTGTGAAATGTAACTTCCATTTTGGGTTTTTCCCTTCACTTTTTAACCCTCCGAGTAGGAAGTCAATAAATTATGTAAAGACCTGAAAAACCCTGCAGGTCCGTTTCTGGTGAAGGGATATGACGTGTTAAAGTAACTGTGTCACACAGAGAGTCACTGCACACTAAACAGCACTGTGGAGAGCAATGAAGCGTGACTGAATCTGCCTGCTTGCCCTGAGCTTAACCACACCAAAGAATTGTGCAGGGATTTGAAGTGTTATCCATACTCCACAGAAGATTACCTCAAAGGAATTTGAAGTGTGGGTGCAAAGTGAATTTTGCCAAACTTGAAGGGTTGTGAAGTGCAGAAGACTGGGAGGGTTGACTCAGTAATTTAAATAGAAACATCTGAATTACAATTAATGTTAACTGCCTTATCCCCCCCCCCCCCTAAAAAAAAAATTAATTAACCCTAACTCCCTAGGCCTTTTTGCTAGGATGTAGCCTCAATCCTGCAAAATCCTTCAATTGGCCTCATGGAAAAATAGCCTCAATCCTGCAAATTCCTCCGTTATTTCTTGAATATGGTCCATAGAGTGGCGACCACTGCCTGAATCCTGCAAAATCCTCCGGCTATGACTGTCAATAGGCTGAGGCAGAGGCAGTGACATCCTGGAGCAGTGCGGAGGATTTCAAGTATAATCAAGGACTCAATTTATGCACGGCTGAGCATAAACAACACAAGGTCCGGCCCAGGACCTTGACACAGTGCGTCCTCCGAAATCAGCAACGCACTTTTGCCATGTAACCTCAATCCTGCAAATTCCTCCAATTTGCAAAAAGGATTTTTGAGGATTTGGGATGGTTAGGCTTAAGGCTTGACATAATAAAGAGTACCTCACTGAACTATAGACACATACCGTTGGGAATGGTGACCGGTGGTTTTTCCGTTTGTGGGACACCTCCCGTTCCATACCGGAATTCTGCTCTCTCATGAGGGCCAGACTTTTCTTTTCTTCCTCTAGTTCCTTGATAAGACGTTCGTACCGCGCTCTCTGGTGCATCAGTAACGCTGTTGGAGAGAATAAAACAATGACTGGAATTAAGACTACCTATACATCTATCACATTAAGTGAGAAATTAACTGCAGTGCACAGAAGTGGAACGCAATTTTATAAATTTAAAAAACAAAAAATAGGACAAAACAAAATAGTTTTGAAACAACGATGAATAACGATCTAAATCAAGATTTTTGAGTATTTTTGTGTTTCAGTAATTTATTGTGACCTCAAAACAGTAAAAAAAAATATCTTGAGATCTGCTGCTGCCCACAAAAACACCCTTTTATTTACTGTCGTAATATCTGAAAAATGACTCATAGCTTTAATATCCACTCTGCAGACACAGACACGTTTAATTTGGTACACCACTTGAGACATCATAGCCTTTAGTCAAATCCCACGTGCTTATCCGGCCACGTTACGCACCCCGGATGCTGGCATGTAAAAAGACTAGCACGAGCGGCGAAGCCGCGAGAGCCTTTACCATCTCGTGGAGAACGCTTATGTTTTTCTTAATACATTTGTGTACCGATTTGGTAGACACATTTTCATGCATAATGCACGACGTGTTGTGAATGTGTGCGCGTCTTGTTTTTTTTTTAGAACGCGTGTGGCACGCGCTCGAAGGTGCGCGCGTGTCATCACCTCAAAAATGGCTTGATCGTGGTGATTGCTTCATATATATTCGCACACATGCATGATTCATATTACTTGGAAAATGAATAATGGTTAACTCCACGAGATGCTAAAGGCGCTCATGGCTTTGCCACACGACTGGTCTTTTTTCGTGCCAGAATCTGGGGCGCCACGCGTCCGGGTAGACATGCGCGCCTTGACTAAAGGCTAGAGACATCAAGGCGGGAAAGGTTGGCGTGCGTTGGTTTTAACCACCAAAATTCTAATCCACTTCTCAAATGCCTGGGGCAATAATTGAGAGTACCTACCCTCTGTGTAGGCTTGATCTTCCTTTTCTTTGGATGTGGATCTGTCTGGTGGAAGAGTTGGAGGTACAAGAGTTGCGTCCCTTCGCTTTGACCTCTCTTTCCTCTTTGGAGGGATTGGATCAACCCCGGCCACAATTCCCCCGGCTGGGGTAGCTGCAGTCTGGTGGGCCGCGAATTCGTCGTCTGGCTTGGGGGACGCTCTCGCAGGCTCTTGAGCGGAGAAGACAGGGTTAAAGGATATGCTGTCCGTCGTTCTGCTGTACGAGGCCACAATGGGCGACTGGCTTTGCTTGCCCTTGCGCGGTTTGGCCGCCGGGCTAGACGGCTGTACGGGGTCGAGTTGGTAAGAGGTGGCGATCTGGGAGCCGGAGCGCGACTCCGCGGGTTTTACTGGGGGCTGAGGCGGTGTCCACCTGTCGCTGGGCTCGTCAGTGGGATCGTCACTGGGTGCTGTGAACGGCTGCGAGTGTTCCTGCCAAGCAGGCCGCGGCTCAAAGGGGAAGTTCCTTAGGTCCACTCTTTGTTCTAAGCCGTTACTTGTCCTCCCGTAGGGAGTACTCGACTGCCGATGAGGAGCTTCCCCTCGTAATTGGGAACCCCCGGGCACTGGACTGCCCCGCTCAGTCTCAACATTTGGCGCGCTTATTGTCCTCATGGGCAGTTTTTGTATGTCCAACGTGCACGACACGACATGCCTCTCCTCCTCAGAAGTACTTGGAGGAAAATGTCCGGGTTCGGTCCGCGATTCCACATCAGGCACTCCGGTCTCTAAGGACGCCCAGCTTGTGAAACTCGGCTGGGGCGTCCTCTCGGGATCCTCCACGCCTATTTGGTGATCATAGGGGTCCCGAATGGGCATACCCACCATTTGCTCAGGGGTATAAAACTGAGATGTGTACGTAGCAGCGCTGACGTTTGTTCTTGGTGGGGGGTTTGGCGTAATCTTTTCGTCATAGGTCGGAGTGTTGTGGCCGACAAAGTCGCCATACATGAAGGATGGGCTGGCGAGTTCAAGCTCCTTGATACAACGACTCATATTGCCTCCATTCTAAAGGATATGAGATGAGAAAATACAAAAGTATGTTTGGTCCCCTTTTAATCATCTTGAAAAACTAAACAAATACATTTACAATGTACATATGTATAAGTCTGTACTGTGTTTGCAAGGGTAATGTACATAATGATAATAATAATAATATGTACATGTACATATATGTAATTTTCATCTCGTTTTACTATTTTCTTGAGAAAAACATACAACATGAAAAGTAGAGACAACAAATAACACCGTTTCGTGCTATTTTTCCGACAGTTGGACTAAGAATGCTGTTTATCCAGATTCATTTCTTTTTCTCTAATTAACTTATAGGATCGAGTAATTCAACATAGGGGGCCCATAGCTGGAGTTACCCAGCCCTGAGTTTTATCATTGGGTTGTCGTCTAGGGCTGGAGCGAATTTTTCTCGTAACTTGTAGTAAAGGCAAAATTTTTTGGAAAATGTTCAATTTTGTCCCCGTTACACACTAATTGCAACTGCAACTCACCCCAAACTTGCCTGGAATAACCATTACACAGGTCCTTGAAGTAAAAAACGATCCACGATGAAGATTCAGCCTACAATTGCAGTGAAAACAGGAGGAATAACCGCTAACTTGACAACCTTGCTGGATTGGCCAGGACCGCAATTGGTTTGTGCACAAAAAAAATTGTGTACAATGAATGGCGGTCGATTAACAGGCACAGAGAGAGCGATCGCTGTCAACTACTCGTTTTGCCGGCTGCGCTGGCTGTTGGCGCATGACGTCACGCGGAAGCGTAACACCCGATGACTGTTTCATGCACTAATATGAGGTTTACCACTCGCATCACAGCTTTGGTACTGGAACCGCAACCAATAGTGCATGAAACAGTCATCGGGTGTTACGCTTCCGCGTGACGTCATGCGCCAACAGCCAGCGCAGCCGGCAAAACGAGTAGTTGACAGCGATCGCTCTCTCTGTGCCTGTTAATCGACCGCCATTCATTGTACACAATTTTTTTTGTGCACAAACCAATTGCGGTCCTGGCCAATCCAGCAAGGTTGTCAAGTTAGCGGTTATTCCTCCTGTTTTCACTGCAATTGTAGGCTGAATCTTCATCGTGGATCGTTTTTTACTTCAAGGACCTGTGTAATGGTTATTCCAGGCAAGTTTGGGGTGAGTTGCAGTTGCAATTAGTGTGTAACGGGGACAAAATTGAACATTTTCCAAAAATTTTTTGCCTATACTACAAGTTACGAGAAAAATTCGCTCCAGCCCTAGACGACAACCCAATGATAAAACTCAGGGCTGGGTAACTCCAGCTATGGGGCCCATGTTATTTTTTTCCACCTCTTTTTCACCTCGGCTTGTGTGATCTCCCAGTTTGTACAAAAAGTGATCGAAACTGTCGCACTGACGTTACAACAGTTGACTGTCTGGTTCCCTGACCTGAAAATATTTGATGTCGGGATCTTTTGATCTCTTGGATTCGGAACCAACCAGGACCAGGTTCATCATGCTGTGCATGATCACAAACAACATGATCAAAAAGTCATGAACAAGTAACAAGAAATTTAATCTACTTTAATATTAAAAAAGTAGGATTTCATTTGATACATAAAAGTAATGAAATCTTTCTTTTTTTTAAATCCAGATTTCAAAAAAATTACCAAATATTGTTTATCACGAAACTGATGCAATGAGAGGGTGTACCTTTTTCAGGGAAGAGGAAACAACATCAGCGGGAATTTCGGGGAATCGCTGTTGAAGATCCCGCACCGAACTTGCCGAAAGCTCAAAATACGCCTCTTTATCTCCGGCAATGGCCATAGCTTTTCGACACCATGTAGACGAAGTTTCCAAAGTAGCGATTCATATGGCTAGTTATAAATCATTAATAAACGCAGTATTTTCGTCCGGTTTTTCCCGAAGAAATTTCAACTTCGCCAACTAAGTTTTTCCATACAATTTTACGCAGTATGCAGATTGTTCATGTGATCTAGCTGCGACCTGACACAACGCTGGTTCCCTTGCAGTCTATTCATTAGTACGAGCGAGATCCCGTGAACCAGTGTTTACAACGAATCCGCTGGTACCGCGGGTTATCTACAGAAGCAAAACAAACGCCTGGAATACACGTCTAATCGTACCCGTTTGCGAATATGGGATCTCAAAGCCCAAATAGGAATGCTTGATAAATTTTATAGAACGCCACAACAAAATTATAAACATAACATTGCCAATTTTAAAACTTTTCTGTAAATGTAGCAATATTTGAAGATATAGCGATATTCAAAAATTCAACAACATGATTTGATTTTGAATATTCGATTTTGGACGATTTTAATGGGTATATTGGGTGGTTATTTGTTACTTCTTATTTGCTTTTTTAGCTGAGTGTAAATGTTCTTATTTTAGCTGAGTCTAAATTTTTATTTTGTTTTTATTATAAAAAAAGTCTTGTGATTGTAAATAATTGTTCATAAATACCTAAGACAGTTTACCCATTCCTATTGGTCAAAAACCCCTCATGTGGTTGGTTTTAAACGGTTGATAAAAAAAATACTTTTAAATACTTTTCTGGTACCGCAGCGTTCTGCACCACCACACAGTATGCACCATGCGCGCACCATTTCCATATCAGGAGAGTTTTAGTTCTACTCACAAAAGGCACATACCATAAACATAGCTAGGGTGTTTCACAAAACATGAAATAAAACTGTGTTGAACAAGAACAAAATCACTGGAAATTTATACGCTTTTACTCGTTTTGAGTTTTGACCGACAGGTCAGGTGTTTACGGCATTGTGCCTTAATTTAAACAGATAAACGTATGCCAAATTTTCTGGTTCTTTAAATCCGGAGAAATTACTTGTCAAAATAAAACACAGACAGATCATTGACAAGTTCAAAGGAAATTTGATATGACACATAATAAAATTCGCCAACATTTAGGCGCGCCATACAAATTCTGACATTACTGGAGGACATTTTCCAAACACACACTTGTTTACCGAAAATGTGTATGAAAAAAATGGCAGAGAAGAGTGCGGAAAGTCGCTAAAAAATAGCAATAATTTCGATATAATTTGTCGAAAAGGTTACTTAAAACAGAGAGATAGCCATGGAGGGGCAGGAAAACTCTTCCGACTCTGAGGAGAAAATCCAGGTGAAAACAGAGCCGCGTGAAGAAGATATCAAGGTAATCAAAATGATTCGTTCCTTCGACCGTTCGACTTCGTCTTCTCGTTTTTTTTTCTCGTTCAGTATCGGGGGGGGGGGGGGGTGGGGGGTGGGGGGGGGGGGGTGGGGGGGTGGGGGGGGGGGCACTGCGCTGTGCGTGGCTGTGTGCTTGGTGTATGCATGGAGGAATGTGTTCTTATTCCTACATGGTCATGATAGTGGTGTATGTGTAGCGTAGCATACACGGTAGTCCGAAAATTTGGGACTCTCAATACTGTGTATGAGAGTCCCAAAACTTAAGGTATCCATATCGTGCAAAACTTTGTGCTGCATGATAAAACCAGTGTGAATCAAATTTGCAAGCTTCTTACTCACTACAGTTTCTTCAATAATCCCTGAAACTTCTGCCTAGCAAAGTTGCTGTTGTGAGCATTGCATCACCAAAATTTCAGCTTTTAAATCTAATTTTGCAGAGAGTTATCGAAATCCATACGTGAGACATCACATTTATGTGTACTGCAATGCATTGTGCAAAAAGACTCCTCAGCTATAACATTTTTATCGTGTAGATAAAACAGCGCCCTCTTGTTGATCTGAGTGAATGCAATATGTTTCATTTTTAGCAGAGGGCGCTATGTTCATTTGGCCATTGATTAAAAAACGAGTAAGCTGCAAGGCTCTTCCTACACCTACCCAGAATACGTTGGGAATCACACACCCATTTCCAGAGCATGGAGATTGACGTGGGTGGTTTTTGAACTGCCAAAACCTTGCCTTAAAATTGGACTTAAGGTCTCAAATTTTGCAGGTGACATGCTTGCAACTATAGCATTTTGATGTATGTGTTGTGTGGGCATTAATTAGCCAAATGGTGAGTAAAAAAACGTCAGTAGTAATTTTGCACGTTTTTATGCACTCACGGTCCCAGTCTGGGGAAGTGGTACCTGGGCGCAAGTGGGGCTGGTTGATAAATAAGAATAATGTAGGCTAGTGAGCAGGTGAGTAGTGGTTTTAATCCCCCCTACTATATAGTCATTACGACAGCCGTAATGCAATTTCTGGGGGTCCTACTAAACTACATCAACAAGCGTCAACGGTTGTCAACAAGCATCAACAAATTTTGTATATGCTTTTGAACATTAAAAGTAAATTTATATGGTAGAAAACGCAATAAAGAACATCTTCTGCATATCAATTAAGTTAAAATTATTTCAAAACTTGTTTTTTTGAACGCGAAATTTGGATGGCGCTGTACATTTCATGCATGTGTAGTATGGCTCTGTTCACTTCACGCATGCATAGTACGGCTAGCTTCACGTAAACAAGATGGCGGCCAACACTAATCGACAAATTCGTCGTACATTTCGCGTTCAAAAAAACAAGTTTTAAAATAATACTAACTTTAATTGATACGCAGAAGATCTTCTTTATTGCTTTTTCTACCATATAAAGCTACTTTTAATGTTCTAAAGCATATACAAAATTTGTTGATGCTTGTTGATGACTGTTGACACTTGTTGACGCTTGTTGACGCAGTTTAGTAGGACCGATTTCAGGCTTAGGCCGAGGGAATGAAAGTCATAGAATACCGTCCACCGCCCGCATGTGCCGAAAGGTGCCGCCGAAATTTTTCATTATTTACAAAAAAAATCATTAAACACAGTATACGAATGTAGCTTGAACTTTCCAGTTTACTACTACTAACTTTACCAGGCTCATGACGTGGGGAGATCACCGGTACCAGCAGTAGAGCTGGAATTCTGGAATTGCTTTCTTGACTTTTAATCATTTATACTATAGACTTGTTAGATGGTGGTTTTTTTTATTTTTTTTATTTTTTTTAGTGCCAACTGATGCAGATCGTCTTAATATCATCGCAGTTACACTTATACCCACGTCGCAAGATTGACCTGAGGGCAGCTTTACGTTAAGAGCTTGATGCCCCTTGAACCATGTTAAAGTTAAACGATTGTCTGTTGTCGATTGTAACTACAGGGTTATGCAGAGGACACTATGAACGAGTTGTTGGCCATTTATGGATACGAGAAAGTTGACGAAGGAGTAACAAAGGAGCTTCATTTACACCACTTCTCGGACAAAGATGGTGACAGGGATGCTGAAGGTATGGATCCTGGAAACTGCTTTAATTCTTGTGATGTTTAGGCCCCCTATTAATTTTTTTTTTTTTTTGGTCCATCGGGTCAAGTAAACACTAAACCAATTTGTTGTTTCCTTATGTTTTTCCTGCATGCCTCTTTATATTTAATTATGCATTTGCAATAATATAGTCTTTTTGTTTCCAGCAAAAATATGCAAGTTTTAAATCTGGTAGAAAAAGTGATGGCTTCTTTGGACACAAAAGTATCGGCAAAAGAGTCGAGAAAATGGAACGATACATTCACCATCTTGGAAAATTTGCCATCTTTAGGGAGGAAAAAGGCCACCTCCTTCCTTGTTTTCCAAAAGCCTGGATGAAATTTTTTTTACTTGGCCTTGATTCCAGCACTTGGTCACTAATTTGGGTGTCTGTGTGTAATTGTTGCATAGAATCAATTAAAAACAAAATTAAAATCAGTTCTGAATATGCAATATAGAATGTGGACTTGTTTTATATTCCTCTGATGGGATAGGTTCTCATGGCGGAATCATCATCAAGCAAGAAGTCGGGGATGACGACGATTATGACGTCAAACCGCTGCTCAGCGACCAGGAGATGGGCGAACTTCAGATCAACGAACAACAGCTCAGTGACTACCAAGCCAGCGGCCCCAGCTCTCCAGGTGACGATCACATGAATCACTCCTCAGGTGCTGTCGCGAGCGTGTGCACATCGGCAGAATGCAGCGATGGGGGTAAGCAAGGTTTCGCCTGGTATCTTTGGGACACACTGAAGGCTGTTTTGGATCCCAAATTTACTCATGGAAATGTTTGTAAAACATGTCCCTGTGTTGAGTGGAGATTTGTAGTGCAGTGGCCTAGTGGTTTGATGCTTTGTACCAAATTTCTTACTGTGCTGCTTCTGGATGCGACAGTATTGTTTACAGTCCACGGACTCGCGCTGATTAAAGAGGCGAAGCCTTGGAAGTTGATAGACAAAAGTTGTTAACAATTCCTTTTGGTTTGAAGGCCTTTCTCATTTCAATCCACAGAAAACCCAACCGGTTCTGAATACGAGATTGTGTGTGCTTGGTGCCAGAACTATGGCTTCAAGAGGTACACACTCAACACGACCACCGAGTCCAAGGCCTTCTGCAGCGAGAAATGCTTTGCCGCCTGCCGCCGGGCCTACTTCCGACGCAACAAGGTCTGCGACTGGTGCCGCCACATCCGCCACAGCAAGGACTACATTGATTTCCAGGACGGGAAGCGTAAGCTGCAGTTCTGCAGCGACAAGTGCCTGCACCAGTACAAGATGGACGTCTTCTGTCAGGAGACCCAGGCTCTGGGATCCGCAGGGGTGTCTGCCGTTGACTCGGGGGCTGTTGTCGAGCAGGGAGCTCCGATAAACGAATCGGTTGCTGCTGTGAACAGCTCTGAGGAATCGGAGCACGGTGACACTAACATGTTGCTGACTGTGGCTGCCGACAGCAGTACACAGCCCTTCGTGCTCGGAAACGGCGTCCATAAACTACCTGCCCAGCCAGGCCAGGACTGGCCGGTCCTTGCCGCACGGACACAGCCCAAATCCAAACAGCATGCAAACCGAACCATCATCGGCGTGCAGCATATCGCTATCGCGCCAAAGGTCAGCACGGCTGGTAGTCAACTGGCTCCAGTCCCGCCTGTCACCCAAGTCGCTGCCCCTGCTGCCACCAGTTTGACCCCACCGACTGCTTTCCCTGCTAGGGTGACCCCGCCAAACCCTGCTGGTCAGGTGTTTGGGTTGCAGACCATCATCCAGCCTGGGGTAGGCAACTCTCAAGTTGTAGGCAACTCACAAGTCGTTGGCCGCACTCCGGTGGTGGTCCGAGGTACTCACTGGCCCCCTGTCGTCAGGCAGATCCCAGGGTATGTTATCCCAAGCCAACAGCAACAGCAGTCATCACCACCAGTCGTCCAAGCTCCAAGGCGCATCCTTCCTGCTGTACCTGCCAAATTTCCTGAGGTGTCCACCTCAGCTGCTAAAAAAGGATCAGAGACTTCAGTACTTCCACACCAAAAACCCTGCACCTCTGAAGATAAGCTCTCTGATAGTAGCCAGTCTTCAGCATCCAACTTCAGCCACCTTCTACCCCCAGTGACAGTCATGGTACCCCAGCCGGTTTTCATTCCCATACCATACCCCATCCCCATCCCCATCCCTGTTCCGGAGGCCACATTTCATGCAATGAGAGCAGCGTGTACTGCAAGTAGGCAGTGTTCTCGTGAAGCTAGCTCCGGCCAAAATGACGAGAGGAGCAAAGCAGGCAGCCGACATTCTGCAAGTGTTTCCAGCAAACTTGATGTGAGACATGGAAGACATCAAACCTCGGGATTCCACGAATCCTTTTTTCACAAACAAGCAAACTCTGAATTGGACTGTAGTACCTCACACAGGGCTAGTAAGCGACACCACGGGCTATCACCTCATGGGATTTCAGTGACCTGTCCAAAGATTAACGAGCCAACCACCTTCCCCGATGCTAAGCACAAAGCTTGGCAGCCGCTCTTCAAGTACAAGACCCTCCAGCGAAGTGCCAGCATGGATCTAAGCCTTGCCCGACCCTCAGAGGAACCGTCCAAATCAAGCTACAAACCAAAATCTGAGCAGGACCATGTTGGCAGCATCAGCAGAAGCATCGGCAACGTCAGCTCCCATCACCAAGATCCCTCCTACCTGACGCCGGATGTCTCAGTTCATCTCAGCGGGGAGTCTTCCGCCAAGGTCCGGGAAGCTCTCCGTTGCCACCTGACCAAGCGCCTCTCCCAATCAGCTCTGAACCTCACTGAAGTTGGCAGGATGCCCACCCCTCAGGACGACCTGCGTCGATGCCAGAGCCTCAGCAGACTGAGATACCTGGAGCCAAATCACATGGAGAAGCTTCCAGAGTTGGCCGATGGATACTCCTCATCCCCAAGCCACTGCTCGTCCACCTCATCCACTCAGAGAAGCAACTTCAACCCACCTGACATGCCTGAGCAAGAAGAAAACAAGGAGGGTGAGGAGGAAGGTCAACCTCCTCAAGACGAAGACCCTCAGAGTCCAGCAGCAGAATCTGATGATGATGACACGATAGAACCGGAAGCCAAACGGCAATGCCTCAACCATATTTGAATATAGCACTGTAGCCAAGCAAATAGCAAATCCACAACTCTTGGGGTATGTATATTTGTGTGATATCAAAAATCTGATGTCAAAATTTGTTTGGACAATGTAAAAATAAAATCTTCATGAAACTTTGGTCAAACAGTTGTAACAAAAATCTGTTTAGCTATAGAGATAATTCAGAGATATTACAAAAACTTGCTCATGAAGTAAAAACTAAACCTATTCACTGCTTTGTTACTGTGCCATTGTTAACTTGCTGTAGGTTAGGTACACATACATGTTTCTTACCTATTTATTCAATTTAAAGGTATTGTACACTATTTGCAGCTATCCAAAAAGTATTAAACTGACCAAATTATTGTGAAAAAGCTTACTTGTTTTAAAGATAGTAATGGCACTTAACTCCCTGTGAAATTAATCCTGCCATGTTGTCATTTTGAAGAAAACACCAAAAGAAGGTCATTTCCAAGGATGTGCCAAGTGACACATTTTTGGAAATTTCTGTGAATCCGCCCCCATACGTTTTGTAGTTCCGTGAATGGATGACAACCAGTTGTCTGAGAATTATGTCCTGAATGCTGATTTCGGGATTGTGTCACAAGAGGGCGCAAGTCAAAACATGACTCGGTAACTTTGGTATTGAAACTGAGAACCAGAATATTGTGTTTATCTTTGTTCTGTTTTTTTTCAAAATAAACAGCATTCACAGAGCTCAAATTTCATCAGGTTGGTTATTTAGCATCCGTCTTTAGATTTTGAGCAGTTTGTACAAAATAAAAATAATAATACACAAATTACAAACGGTCTACTCTTCCTTTGAACTCTGAACTTCCTTTTCCTTTCAAGGGCATTCACTTGAATCATCGTACTTCATTTTTGCGTTTTGGAAATAAGGTCCACACCAATAAGCCATTTGCGTGTTAGATTTGAATAAAATCTGGAACGCTGACTTAATACAATGCTTTGCACGTTTTAACCTAGCATTCTCCCGACCAAAGAGACTGTTACTATATCACGTGATTCGGGGCAAGCCTTATGCTAGCAACCCCCAGCTCCGGCATGGTCTGGTGTCTTTGTGCCATTCTCACCCATTGTGAACGATGTATCGGTGCCGAGCGTCTCTTACGTAACTATGCAAGAGCTTGCCCCGAATCATGTGATTAGCAACAGTGTCTTTGGTCTGGAGAATTCACAGTTAAAATGTGCCAAGCATTCTGAGCAAGTCATTGTACCAGACGTTTTTCAAATGTAAATCCCAAAGGGTATAGGTTACTTGCAAATGGCTTATTGCAAAGGTTCACAGTATTATAACGTCAGCATTCTCAGTGCACACATCTACCAAGTCTTCACAAATGACACACGTAGACACTGTGGTTGATAGTGCACATGTACATGGAAAACTGTATGAGTTCATGTCTTTTAAGTCTGTACATGTAGATTTAGGAATAATCCACTTTATATACATTTGTACACATGCACAGAGAACCTGCATGTGATAAAATATAGAGTACCTGTTTTGTGTGACAATATTTGTGGTCACACAAAAATTCTGTCTATATTTCACATGCTGCAGAAATTTACCACCGCGCAGCACAGGTTGAAATTAGTTAAAATGTAAAACTGTAGAATACAAATGGAAGGTCGCCAAAACTTATTTTTCCTTCAAAGAACTTACGTGTAATATCATCTATCTTCCAAATTTGTTGGGTAATTTTTTTTAACCCCCCCCCCCCCTTAAGAAAAGGTCATTTATTATCTCACATTAATTCAAAGACCAACTCACAGTAAACAATTTAACAATAATCTTGCCGGGGTTCGTGTAAGTTTCTTTTGAATCTTCCCAATGTTTTTCTGTCGACAGCAAGGTAAAGCTGTTTTCTCGTCTTGAAAATTTAATCATGGTGTGCTTCGCTTATTCGGTTCATGCCAAGTGTGCAAAGAGCAAAAGTTAAATTCATGGAATTACAATGTACATTTATGTACCATAAGGTGTTCAAAAATTCAGTAAACATTGCTTTTCAGCATTAGCAATGCTGCATTGCTTTTCAGCATTAGCAATGCTGCATTGCTTTTCAGCATTAGCAATGCTGCATTGCTTTTCAGCATTAGCAATGCTGCAAACCTAAAAAATAGCATACACGACTTCCCATGTTTTACTTCAATAGGGCACCCGGTACCTGTACTACCCATAAATGCACACCACTACTCAGAGAAGATGTGGCTAAGAATTGGATTTAAAATTGAACATTTATAGGTCAGCTTTGAATGGATGTCATGACAATATTTTTTTTTGGGGGGGGGGTTGGTAAAAGGGATATGATAAAATTTAATTTAGTCTGCCACAGTGACTCTGCCATAATATTGCGTTTTAATTGTGCAATCATTGAAATCTGTAATGTGTCACTGTTTTGATATTTTTTGCAATGGTATTGCTTAATTACACGAGGGGCACTTTGTATTGTCTTTCCATCGTTACGTAAGTCCAGGACTAAACTAAAGTTTGGTCTTTAATCTTCCATTGTAATCATTGGCTCTTCCCAGTTCTATGAATACAGGATCATAAATATCACAAAGAACTGCTGTTTGAAACAAAGAAAAAAGCTTAGTGTTTAATGTGTTTATGTGATACATGTAGTATTTAGAGTATATAAATGATAGTGAAATGCATAAAAGGAAAGTTGAGATATCACAAGCATAGCCGGGTAAAGTTTATGCCATTCGGTTTTTTGCATTTATTGCACTTTGCTCAACTACAGCCTGTGCCCAATTCTGTCTCATTTTGCCAAGAAAGTTCCTTACAAAAATGGGATAACATTAGGGTTAAGGCAGGAACCCCCCCCCCCCCCCTGTATTCAATATAAGCTTTCGTTTTATGGGGCTCCATATTTTTGATAATAAAAATTAAAAAGTTACACTTCTTGAGTGAATGAAAGTGTAGATTTGTGCATACAGAGAGCTGTATATTTTGAGAGAGAAAAAAATCACTGTGCTAAAAAAAGTAAATGTTTACATTTGTAAAAACAGTTATCGGTATTAACGTCTGTGTGCTCACAGCAAAGCAGTGTATATGTAGCACATGTGTAATTATTGTACATGTTATTTAAACATCTCAAATGGAATAGTTTGTGTCATTGATAAAAGCCGTCTTTGGCTTCGCGTGTATAATTTCTGCAATGTCCAATTTTCATAACCAAATGTATGTTGTTACTTAATTTGTTGAAGAACGCCCACAAGATGTACTGTTGGGGTTGTGGAGATTAAAGTGACAAAAGTATAAGTTGTGGCCACTGCAAAGCTACCATATTGTGAGTTCTAATTGTGGTTTTATTGGAAAATCCTCATCTGAAATTTGGACACAAAATCCGTATATAAATAAACAAGAAAATCGCTGTCCATATCAAAAACTTTCAGCATTCAAGCACATACATGTACCTATCTATTCTTGGGTTGCCTCAGAAATTACAACGAAATGAGTCTTGAACGCTAGTCTTTGTACACTAGTGAGAACACACGAGTCTCCATTTTTTCAAGTCTCCAGTTTCTCGTACAAACTTTTTGAAAAAAGGATGTGAAGTTGAACCTTTTTTTTTTTTTTTACCAATGACCAATGTTTTTCAAAACATCCACAGCTTTCGTGTGATTTCTTTCCAAGAAGGTGGATGATGGATTTTTTACTCAAAATTATCATCTTTTTTCCAAGACAAGCCTTTTGACCTCAAAATGGCTGCTTATTCACGTTGGAAAAAGTATTTCAACACAAGATATTTGTGATGGTGAAAATATCAGAAAGTTGTGAAAATTTTTAAAAAAATTGACGTGACAGGCAAAAGGATTGAGGCTGGGACGAGAAACTGGTATTTTTTTATTTAGCCTTATAAAAAGCTTGCAAAGAGCGCCCCCACTGTGTTGTGGACAGGTTGTTCCTCTGTGTACAATGGCGCACCCAGGATTTGGCTGCCTTGGGGGGGGGGGGGGCTCACAAGTTAAAACATTTTCAAAACATTTTGCCAAAATTTTAGGCCGCAGAAAAAAATTGTTGGGGTTTTTTTTTGGGGGGGAGGGGACTATTTTGACGTTGGTGGCGCCACTTACACCCAGGGTGACCGTTTTAGCCGATTTTCGGCTAACTTTGACAGAATTTTTTGTAAAAAAATGAGTTTGACAGAATATTTGACAGAATGGATTTTTTTGGCAGATTTCTGGCAGAATTCTGCAAAAATGGTAATTTGACAGAAAAACAGCAATGTTGAACAAAAAATGGAACGTGTTTTAAAAAAGCTTCAATCCTTTCAACAAACCCTTGCATAGTAATGGGACAGGTTGGCTGGTCTATAGGTGCTGAGGTTAACTGGGAAATTTTGTGGCCGGATCTGCGTTTTGACCGAAATTTACGCAATAATTTCATAACATCTTTATGTGACTATAGATTGTTTAATGTAATTTGAACCTTAATTAAGTCAATACTACCAATCTGCGTGTGATTTAAGTGTTTATAGTGTATTTCGAGTAATTCTGGGGAATTTGGCAGATTTGTTTTCTTTGTGCATTTAGCAGAATTTGGCTCTGACCTTACGGTCACCCTGCATGCTTACACCACTATTATACTATTATAAAATAGGCCAATACATATCACCAAGGTAAAATTGTTGGACTAAAATAAGCCCCCCGAGCCCCCCCCCCCCCCCCCCTCCTTTGGGTGCGCCACTGTGTGTGTACTGTTACATAAGTAAACACTGTACTTTCATTGGCAATGAATTTAAACTTACAAAAATGCCCACATAGAGGGCGCCCTGTGCAGGTTTCCTGTATGGCCGCGTCTGAATTTCTTGGCAACAGCTGGACTTGAAATAACACACACGTGTCTATGAGAAGTGGCTGCAGCCGCTGCCATAGACGCGTCTGTATTTTCCAGCCATGGCTAAGTAATTCAAACACGGCCTTTACTAGCCCAGCCTAGGTATCAATTGTGCATATGTGTACATGGTGAAAATCTGAAATAATGATAAAAATGAAAATCACTTGCCTGTATCCTGAGTTCTGCATTGGCTTGAAAGTTGAATGCAGTAGTGCCAACAGCTTTAGAGGTGGTTGTTCTTACTTGCATATTTACTTTCCCTGTAGCTAGAGGTGGTTATGGGACCTCTTTTTAGGCCTCTTGTCTACCAACTTTCATTCACCATTTTGGGCCAAGTTCCATAAACCTTTTGATCTTTGCACTGCATTCTGGGTATGGATCACAAACATGCAATGCATTTTATGCACAAATTTACCTATGGCGCAGGGAACCAGTCAAACTTTAAATAAGTGTTTTCTTCAAAGTATTTACCAACATTAACCTGATCTTTAATTCACATATTTATGCATGGAAAATAAGTCAAAATTTGAAGAAGAAAAGCAATTTTTTTTCAACTTTAGAAAAGAAGAAATAATTTTGAAATTTCTTTCAAGGTACCAGTCATAAGGCTGTGATGTGATTGGCTAATGTTAGATGAGAGAGCTTGAAATCTTGATTCTGATTGGACCATAAGGCTCTTCCAGTTTATATAGGGTCATATATATTTCAGAATGCAACTCCCAAAAACAAGGATTCCTCAAAAGCTTTCTTGAAAACATGTGTGTAAGAGGCCTTACAAAGTGACTATTTCAAATTCACAAAATGCAACGATGTAAACAATTAGATCAATCAAATTTGGATCAAATGAAAGGTTTCACTGGTTCACTGCCCCCATAGGTTTGTGCACATATTGCCTGATTTGTATGTCATCCTTACCCAGAATGCATTGCAAATTTCAAAAAGGTTTTGTCCTGCGTCATTTTTTAAACATCGGCTTTATCTCCAGCGTTGGCTTAAGTTTAAGTGGTCTAATTTTAAGTACCAATACTCGAGATGCCAGCTGATTAAGGGTTAGCCCATCTGCTGCAGCAAATCCTGTTACAGAAAGCCAAAGTTTGTAGTCTTTAGTTTTCAATGAAAGCCTGTGAAAATTCCTACAGAGACATAGCCAAATTCAGGGACGCATCCATGGTTTCAGAAATGCTGTGGTATCTGAGAAAGACACTATGTACTTGGTAGAAGTGTTGCAGATGAATAAAGCTCAGTTGTTGACACGGAACCATGGTAACCGCTGTGGTCTTAAAAAACTGATTCGATTTTTTTTTTTTCTAAAAAAATTCAAGAGTTTTTGGATCAGGAGAAAGATCAAATGCCACAAAAATCAAATTGACACAAGTATTTTTGGTCTTAAATACAATATATTTAATTTTGATTATTCATGACATATTTCTTTGAATTTTAGTACTATATTTACAATTTCTGTCTATTAAATACTACTTGGGATGAATACTACTACAGCTGTCCAGACAAAATCCAAAATAATTGAACTTAAAAAATAATTAAACACAAAGACATTACTACGATAAAAATAATCTCTCAGCATGTACATGAATAAGTTCTGTTAACTCAGGTCCAATGTAAACAAAAATTGAAAACTTAGTTAAAATTTATCAACGGAATTACTTCCGAAGTTCAACTACCCATAAAATGGGGAGGATTTTCTGAATTAAACCCCAGGATTTGTTCGAGTTGGCCCTCGAACTAATTTTTCTGGGGACTGGCAAAGTAGGTCTTTTGGTCAGATAAGAAGTAAACGGGGGGAGTCAGGTTGGCGTAGCGGTATACTCAAAACTCCTCAGGGATTTTGAGGACATCCGTGAAGTTTTTACATTTGCTTATCTAGCTCCCAGACTTATGTTCTTGAAACTCAATGGTTCTTGAGTCTGGAGTGCTGAATGGTAACACATAGCAACGGATGAAAAACTGGTGTGCATGTGAACAGATGCTTATATGGGAAGACGTCAGCCCCCCCCCCCCCCATAGTAAGAGTTTTTCATTAGAACCGTCAATTGTTGGCTACAATAGGAGCAACTGAAATTGTGTGTCAACAAATAACGTTTCACAGTTCTGCAGCACTATTTGTACATTTGAGATGCTTTAAATGAATGTAACTTCTCTACCGATGACCAACTTAACACAACTCAGGCCAAGTTCAGGCAAGGACCATTAGTCGACTAGTGGTTGATTTGTGACGTATCTTACGCCTGCGCACTGATAGCAACGTGCGAACGTCTCTAGTCAAACGCTGGTCAAAATGTCATTGCAAAACTTCTGGATCCTGGCTCCCTGCTAGCGTTATGAATGCGCGCGGCTATTGGTTACCAGCGAAGCAACCAGCCCCAGTAGGCTGGTTCCAAATAGTCGACTAGCGTAGTCAACCACCGTCGACTAGACAGAGTTCGGGCAAGCGTTAGTTAACCATTGGTCAACTATAGTCCTTGCGCGAACTTGGCCTATGTACAGAAGTTAAATACCAACCAAAGGTTGCAATGTACTGAAAACAACTTTAGCCGGTAACCAATAAAAGCTGCAAAACAAATAACCTTTACATACCAGCAATTTGTGGTCATAGATTTGAGATGGTTTCGACGACTGTTCCGAAAACTCCCAATGACGAAGCTGACACAACTCAGTACAGAGGCAGAATACCAGCCAGAGGTTATATGTACAGGATAAACTTTAGCTGGTAACCAATCAAGGTTTTTGGCAAAATGCCTTAAATAACAGAATATCTAATAAAGTCTTTGGTTAAAAAAGTACAGGTCAAAATTGGACTGAACTGTACCAGATGTGTTTCTGAACATAATTGGACAATTTCATTTATAGTAGTTTTCTTTAATTAAGTTTGAATACATTTAACTGATCAAAATCGTCAATAAAGTAATTTGAATTGCATTTAGGGCAGTCTCCTAGCAACCGTACCATGGCAACGAAAGGCTTCTTCAAAACCCTACTTAAGTACTTTTGGAGTCCAGTGAAGAATTCTTCCGTCATGTAATCTGAACATAATTGGACAATTTTATTTAAAGTAGTTTTCTTAAATTAAGTTTGAATACATTTAACTGATCAAAATCGTCAATGAAAAAAAATTGAATTGCATTTAGGGCAGTCTCCTAGCAACCGTACCATGGCAACGAAAGGCTTCTTCAAAACCCTACTTAAGTACTTTTGGAGTCCAGTGAAGAATTCTTCCGTCATGTAATCACGTCGTCATCTTGCTCGAAATTCGGCTGGTTCCTTCTTGACGAAATACCCACTAGCTTGTTGCCATTTACTGTAGGAAAGAAACCAAAATAGTCATATAAGTCGGAACTGTGTTTAGCTTCTTTTCAAAAAAATATCTGATCAGCATAAACAAATTACCCGCAAAAAGTCTCGTAGTTATAAAGGATATACGCATACGCACAATAAAAACAACCGCAGGTGTGTGCGTCGTGTCAATGCTTGCATGCACCCATTCACAGCGGAAATTTCCAAAACTGTGTCATTTGACACATCTTTGGAAATTACCGTCTGTTATTGTTTTCTTCAAAATGACAGCATGCCAGAAGGAATAATTTCACAGGGAGTTTAGTGTCATTACTATCTTTAAAGCTATAGTCCATCATTTGCAGCTATCCGAAAAGTAACGGCGTAATTCTTGTTGAAAAACATACTTAGTTTGAAAGATAGTAAGGGGACAAAACTCCCTGTGAAATTATTCTTTCTGGAAAGCTGTCATTTTTAAAGAAATCAACAAAAGAAGGCCTTTCCAACGGTGCTTCTTAAGAGGCACCGTAGGAAATTTAAATTAGTAGTTTGTTTTTGTTATTCGGCGAAGCGCGCGCAAGCACTGGCACGACGCACACGCACGTGCGGTTGCTATAATTCGTCAGATCAGTGCGCGACATCGCGTAGCTGCAATCGGCTCAGTGAGAACGTGTCTCGGACGCTGAATTCAGGCCCAAATTCAAAACATGAATCAGCAACTTTTGATTTGAAATTGAGATCCTAGAATGCCGTTTTTCTCGGAATATACAGCTGAAGCTGAGCTGAAACTTCATTAGGTAAGTTGTTCAGTACCCTTCTTTAGATTTTGAGCACTTTTGTTGCTTCAAACGAACAAAATGCACAAATTACAAATGATGGACTATATCTTTAATATTACATGTATAAAAAGAACTGGGGTATTTATGAATGCAGCACAACATTTAAAATAAGAACAAAAGAGTTCCACACATGTTCAAGTTAAAACAAATCATTTACGTGAGGACATTTCCAGTGGGCTCAATCTGGGACTGATTCGCTCCGGTAGGGGGTCCAAGGTGGGCTGGTGAGGGGGTCGCGAGAGGGGTCGTTGGTTCATTGTGGACGCCCATGAGGGCACCGGCAGGGGACCAGTCATTCCTTCAATGGGACCGTCCAGGGGTAACGGTGCCAACTTGTTGTTCTTCTTTAATTTCTTCTTTTTCTTCTTCTTCTTCTTTTCGGGGATTTCTGATGAAATTTAAAAATATATAACTTTGGTTAATAAAAGAAGATAACACACCCTTAGATGCAATGCTAGCAATGCTGCAAACCTGGAAGATGGCAATCAGGGATTTGAGAGGATGTAGCTTAAAAATGGAAGGAACTTGATAGATTGAGTATTTGAAAAAGTGAATTCAAATTGAAGTCCCCAAATTGAAATTGTCTCAACTTGCATACAGTGGTTATAAAAAAGGTATGTTGAAGAAATGCAAAACCCATTATCTTCAAGCAAACTTGAATTCTCGATTCTGATTGGTCGACCCATTGCAACCACACAGTCCATATCGCACTCCACGTGTCGCGCTATTCTAAGATGCGCGCACCATTTCTGCTGCACAAACATGTAAAAAGATAACCGTTGAAAAGATTGTGTGCAGCGTACATGTTCCATCTTTATTGTACGTCAAGTTTGCTTGAAGAAATTTCTCAGTTGGGCCAAGAAGTAAGAGCACAAATAAAATAAACAATACAAATATAAGGTAAACAGAGAGTTTCTTGCATACCCTGAGGTGAGACAACATCGCCTTCCTCTTGCACCGTTGATGCAGCCGTTACCCCCTCCTCCGATACCTTCTGGCCCCGCCCCTCCCCTGTCTCTTCATCACCACTGTCCTTCATGCCATTGTTCTGTGAGACCCCTCTCAATCTCGCCTCTACCTCCACAGTCCTGTCAACATTCTTGGAGTGTCCAGATGCATCGGGCGACTGTTCCGTTTCTCCAGAGTCTTTAGTTTTGGTTATTTCCTCTTCTTGGTCCAGTTTTTCCAATTCTAGTTTCTTTTTCTTCTCCTTGGCTTTCTGCTTTTTGGATTGTTCACTCTGGATTAAGAAAAGAAACAAGAATAAAGCCTTTGAAAATCTGGCAATTTCCGCAGCATTTTCACCAAGCTTATGCAGGAGATTATCTGCCTATTTTGGTTATTAACCAAATGACACGTGGATATAATGAGGGATTATCCACTGGTCACAAGTGGCAAAAGATTTGGTGATTATCCAGGGTAGGTAAGATAATTCAAGAGATAATCCACTGATGACACATCATGAGATAAATCTGGATTACATACTGGTTGGGATTATCCACTATTGGGGATTAAAATAGGGATCATCTTTTGGAGGCAAGTGACTGCGAGGTTATCCACTGGAGATAAGGTACCATGAGATTAATTGGGAATTATCCACTATTGGGGATTAAAATAGGGATTATCTTTTGGAGGCAAGTAACTACGAGGTTATCCACTGGAGATGAGGTACCATGAGATTAGTTGGGGATTATCCACTATTGGGGATTAAAATAGGAATTATCTTTTGGAGGCAAGTGACTGCGAGGTTATCCACTGGAGATGAGGTACCATGAGATTAGTTGGGGATTATCCACTATTGGGGATTAAAATAGGGATCATCTTTTGGAGGCAAGTGACAGCGAGGTTATCCACTGGAGATGAGGTACCATGAGATTAGTTGGGGATTATCCACTATTGGGGATTAAAATAGGGATCATCTTCTGCAGGCAAGTGACAGCGAGGTTATCCACTGGAGATAAGGTATTATGAGATTAGTTGGGGACTGTCCATTTTGGGGGATAATCCAGCATAATCCACTCACCTTTTCATCCAAGTATTCCTTGTTGACAGGCTTGAAGGGATCTCCCATGATGACATCTTCCTCATCCTCATCCGGCGGCGCATCCTGACCAAGACGTTTCCGTTCTTCCTCTTCTTTACGCTCTCTGAAGGAAATTATTTTATAAGGTTTAAGTCACAGGTAAGCTGTGGCAAATTTCACTGTAAGTGTTTAGTTACATCAAATTCGTTTTGAATTCACTGAATATGAACTCGCCTTTATTATTTTAAAATTACCTTAACCAATGCAACAACGTGCAACACTTAGCCTGCCAAGTGTAACATGATCAAAAATGTCAAAACAAATATCAAGGCCAAACTGCGTCAGAGTCTCTGGTCACCAACTGCAGCAGGATACAACTGTGGCATTGTACAATGAGACTAGCTCTCAATGTTTCAGAATTGGCTGTTTATGCACTGGTGTTGATGGCTCAGTGCAGCAAGCTACAACAGATTTTTACCACCTGATGCACTGTGTAGCATCTGGCAGGGTTTGGGATGATCAGTTGATGGGGCTGTGCTCATCTCCCTTTGATTTTGTCTTCGTTCTTCTTTGGATTTTTTTGCTGGACAATAATTTTCCGAACAACGCATACACTTCAAACTTGGTATGAACATCAACCTGGATGCAGAGATTGGGCTGTGCCCGTCACCCTTTGGTTTTGTCTTTGTTTTTCTTTTGAATATTGTTTTGTTTTTTTGGGACAACTATTTTAATTACATGCACATGTACTTCAAACTTGGTATGAACATGCATCAGGCATACAACTGTAACGTCATGATCACGTCATCATTTAGGACACGAATGCTGACGTCTGCATTTGTTGATGTTAGGCATCTGATGCTGTGACTTCATCAAACCGGAAGTTAAATGCCAATCAATACACACAAATAAACTTTCGTGTAATTCAAAGAAAACTTGTTCCTTTCACTGTCTTCCGTCACGTGGTAAAATGCCTACACTGGTCAATTAATCACACAGATTGATAATTTCTGCCATTTTTACACGGACACTCATAACTGAACTGAAACAACGTACAACCAAATGCCAGTGTTGCGCCTCATCTCCCTGTGTTTGTGACAGAAACATATGTGACCTGTTCTGTCAAAAGCAGACGCTTCTGGGCAGAGGTTGAAATTGAGATAGGGCCAAAAAACGCTGTGGGGGTGATTTTTTTTCCATTTTCTAATTTTTGCATATTTGTAATCCTGAGCACGTCTAAATTATACTATAAAAGTTTGAAACCCTAATTTGATCTCTAATTATAGTATTTTTGATGATTTGTTAAGGTATATCGGTTAAAGAAATGTCTGTTTTGTGACGTTCGTGTCCATTTTCTCTGTTTTCTACTTTTCGACCCAATGAACTTCAAAATAGCATAACTTTGCGCAGGAATGACC
Source organism: Patiria miniata (assembly GCF_015706575.1). NCBI lineage: Eukaryota > Metazoa > Echinodermata > Asteroidea > Valvatida > Asterinidae > Patiria > Patiria miniata. The sequence goes on from NW_024037061.1 coordinate 3,884,182, forward strand.
GGTTTCAAAAATTAAACCACCTATTAACAGGAAACAGAACATATTGTAACAATATGCAAAAATCTCATTTTTGACCTTATGTCCAGAAAAGTCTGATTTTGACAGAACAGGTCACATATGTCAGACGTCTACTTAGTTATAGAAATCAGTGTATGGAAATCTAAACCATCTTCAGTACCTCTCTTCTCGTCTTTTTCGTATCCGTTCCAGTTTAGCTTTCTTCTCGATAGCTTCAGCTTCTTTTTGTTCCTCCATCTCCCTGGCCATGCGGGCGCTCAGCGTGGGCCAATCCCTGAGGATGCCGTGAAGTAGCCACTCTAGTCCGACAGACACAGACTTGTCCATCTTCTTGCCGGTGCCCTGCATGGCCGAGCACGTCTCCTATAAAGGAAAATACAGAAGTATTAATGCAACAGTGATCACGTGGGCCTCATGTAGCTATTTGTTCATCAGGCCATGAGACCAGTTTTCTTCAGCAGCTCGAAATCAGCGCAATCTGGTCTCTATCCTCACAGGTACCCATTTTTCTCTGGGTAGAAGTAGGAGATTGTGGTAAAGTGTCTTGCCAAAGAACACTAACACCTTATCACTCAAGGGATCAAATATGTGTACAATCGCACCTACCATCAAACATGAATTGGACACTGAACCCATCAGACCACGGAGCTCCATCGAACTCTGTAATTTTATAGTCTCTACCCTAGTAGGTTCACAACCATATATAGCCTGGGCACAAAGAGGCAATTGTGGTAAAGTGTCTTGCCCAAGAACACAAATACCTCATCCAGGGATCAAATCCGTGTACAATCGCACCTACCATCACACACAAGTTGGACACTTAACCCATGGAACCATGGTGCTCCATTGAACTCTGTAATTTCACAGTCTCTACCGTAATAGATTTACAACCATTTATTGCCTGGGCACAAAGAGGCAATTGTGGTAAAGAGTCTTGCCCAAGAACACAAACACCTCATCTCTCCAGGGAGCATATCCGTGTACAATCACACCTACCATCACACACGAGTTGGCCATTGTACCCATTCAACCATGGCACGCCATACTGTGATTTCATTGGTTTAGAAGGGTCACATGTCCAGTATGTAAAAATAATCAAAGTACGTACCACACGACACGGACATTTACTGTCGTTGACCATGTCCTCTAGATTGAGTTGATCGCAGATGTCAATTTCATCAAGAGCGCCCTCTTTGTCCTGCTTGTTGGCGAGGCTGCGCAAATAAACAATGTAAATCACCCGATTGTTGAAATTACTTAATGCCTGGTATGAAATGCTTCAATTTTACACAGAGCTAAGCATAAAGATACAATATTATCAATTATTATTTATATCAGGATTCCAAGTAGTACAAAAATAATCAGTGTACATTTGTACTGCATTCTATCGGAGAAGCAACCGGATGACTATTCAATATCGGATTTTTTTGCACAGTTTTCAACAAAATTGAGAGCTTCCAGCAGTGCGAGATTTCGCTCCAGGAAGTGAACAATGCGATACAATTTTGAGAAAAAAAGACACCGAAAACATCTTGAAAGCAACCACAAGGCTGCACATATTCTGGCCGAGAAGAATATACCGACAGAGTCCGAGACAATGGATAAGCTTACGCTAGCAGTTATTTCGTCAAAGTTCCAAGTTAGCGTCGCAAGTCAGCATCACTGAATTAACTTCAAGTCATCCTGATATTAATAGTGTTAATAGTATTGGATAGCCTTTTTTTAAGGGGACACAAGAATATATTGCACTTGCTGTAACAATGCTGCACGAGTCTATATTGTTATAGCTGGTGCAATATATTCTTGTATCCCCCTCAAAGCCATCCAATATTATATCATTATCATATCTGAACTAGTCAATAATCAAGTTATCAGAGAGAATAGTAATGAAATACCCTGACTACAAGCCAGTTTATACTTCATTCTAATGTAAATACGAAACAATTTTGACATCACAAAATATTTGCAGTGACATTGCTAGAGTTGAAATGTGTGCAACTCTCTTGCAAAATCACAGTCCAAAAACCTGACGAATTTGTGTACATGCATTTGCAACGCAGTGTGTAAATTTGACCCAAAGTACGAGTTCACTTAAACTTACATTAGAATACGCTTGCCAACGATCCTCTCCTGTTTCAAAACTTCTTGTAGAACCTCTTGGCACTCCCGTAACCTGGCTTCATCGCTCGCATCAATCACGAAGACCACGCCATGAATCTCGGCGTAGTAGTTCTTCCAGATCGGACGGATCTTCTTGCCCCCACCGAGGTCAAAGACGGTGACGTCAAACTTCTCAAACTTGAACTGGACATTGCAGAAGCCAACGGTAGGGGCCACGTCTTCTTGCGATTCTGTAGGAAGACCCAAAAAATGTCGGTGAAGGGCAAAAACCAATATTGAATTAACATCATCCCGATGCAAAATTCCATCTTTTAAATAGTTGTGGTACCCGCTGCTATATCAGATTCGAACCAGCCAGCCGACCCTGGCAAGCTCGGTGGTAAGACGTCTGCACTAGTAAGTAGGAGGTCGTGGGTTCGAGTCCCACCAGAGTGGATTGTGAATTTTTTCTCACAATCACTTGGGACAACACTGAGTATACAGTGTTTATGAAAATATGTCGGCAAAGGGCAAAACTCAATATTAAACATGTAGGGAAAAAGTAAAACAAAGTAAGACAAGAAATATCAATAAACAAGTAGGAGTAAAAATCCCCTTGAATTCGCACCGAAATACCATTGTTAAAAAATATATATTATTTCACATAAATTTACTTATTCTCACAAAAGCAACTTCAACAATTAACAGTTGTAAAAATGTCCATATTTATTATAAAAATTCAACCTTATGATAATAGCATGAGTATAACACAATGTTTATACCTGTCGATCTCAATTGAAATTTAAGACAAAAGTAATCTGAAACCCAACTTGAAGAATGAATAAAAACAAATTAAATAACGAAAAAAATGAAAACTGAAAAAATCCTTATGCTTTCCAAATTTTTGTTTTCGGACACAAAATTAAAAGTTTCATTCTCTTGACCTTATGGTTGTGTCAGAGTTCCTACATCCAAACTATGACAATCCAAATAGAGTTGGGGAATATCTAACTTAAGTTGGGACAATACTAGCCCCATAAATGTGGCCAATTTACTGGACTACCTCCATAAATAAAGGCCACACTTCCACCATGTACAAAAACAGTCGAACTTTGTCAAATTTTGATTTTCACATTTAGGCTTAGTTTGTAGTTTATTTTTGCTTTAGAAGCATACTCACCCTCTTTATGGGCTAATCAGAAAGTGCTGCCTTTTTCAGATGTCAATTTTTCGTGAAATTTCCAGATTCGTTTGCACACATTTGCGTATCAAAATTTCAACATGAAATTTCACAAAAATTAGACATCTGAAAAAGGCAGCACTTTCTGATTAGCCTATAAAGAGGGTGAGTATGCTTCTAAAGCAAAAATAAACCACAAACTAAGCCTAAATGTGAAAATCAAAATTTGACAAAGTTCGACATGTTTTTGTACATGGTGGAAGTGTGGCCTTTATTTATGGATGTAGTCCAGTAAATTGGTCACATTTATGGGGCTAGGACAATACCATAGTTGGGGCGGAACATAACCAATATTTTACCTCCTTGAATCCCCAATATTGTTGTTGTTTTTCCAGCATTGTCGAGACCAATAAGCGCCAAAGTCACTTTCCTATTGGAGAAAGGGGAAATAAAATTAATTTGTTGACAATGTTTTTCATGAGACACAGTATCTATCGATGTCATTTTCTGACACTTGAGTGCAGTGTTTAGAAAGTTTAAGAAAGTTAGCTGTTTTGTTGAAAAATATTCAATATAAAAGCTCAATGACTGTCTAAAATGACTCAAAATCAACTGCAAAAAAGGGCTTTATTCAGGATAAAAAGCAACTTGTTGTTTGAGAAAATTAATATCATTCAACGGAAACAATATTGCAACCTGACGCCACTTTTTTTTCTTCATATACTACATGTATACATATACATGTAGGCCCTATCAATGTCAATGAAGGTCATTCATTGCACAAATGATGATAAGACATGAGTCTGGGACTGAGAAAAATTTCCAATTTTGTTAGGAAAATGTTCTTGTCTCTCCATACTTTGTACACAATCGCGAAAGTGGCATCAGGTCGTAAATTTTTTTCCCATTCAACTTTAATTTACTTTTCTTATGATGCAAACTCCTTTTTTAAAGTTTTAAATATTGACAATTGTACAAAAAAATTACATAACATTTTATGCAAATGCTCGTCCAAAAATAAGCAACTTACTTGAATGGTTCTCGCTTCTTTTTTATCCACTGGAAACAATTCGCCATCAGGCTAAACATTCCCTTCCTAAACAAAATGTTTAAAAAAGAAACAAATATTTTCGTTTTCCAGTTTCTTTTTTATTGTTTTGCATTAGGCCTAATAAAACATGGACGTACATGACTGATTGATAAACATATAACTTTGCAGCAAATCTATGACTGAAAACATTCAAAATTGAGCGGAGTTAAAAAAAAACTCAGTCTTAGGCTCTTACCTCAATATGCAGCCAAAAAAAACCCACACACACACGGCAACGATACGGTGCAACCGGCGCGGCCGGAGCGGAGGCCAGCGGCAGCAACACAACGATTTTTTTAAGGCCTACATCACGATGAATCTCGTGTTGTGACTATAAACGGAAACACCCGATAAAACAAAAGTTTGGAGACGAATGCAAAGTCAAAAAGTCGTCCTTTTATATTAACAATTCAATAATTATTCGAAGAAATACTGCGGTTTCGGCGCTTTCTCTAGTACTTTTTTCCCAAGCGATCGAAGAAAAAAAAAGATGATTGAATTTGTGTAGGATTTGCTATGTCGATGTCACAAAAGATGTTATCGTGACACAGCATATGTGAGAGTCTGGGTGCCAGACGAGATAAATAAACCTATGATTAGTCACGTGATTATGTTTTGTTTCCGCAGCAACATCAATCAAGGTGAAATAAATATTGCTTTTTTATCCCAATTTCATTTCGAATATTGACAAAACGTTTGAAATAATAATCTCCAATGTGTAATCAAGACATTTTGCTTGTCAAAATGACGGAAATACTCCAATTTCAATCATTTAAACCTTACAAAAAATATCACGGCCGATGAAATTTTCGTCTGGTTCTTTTACCATTAAATCACACAAATACATGTATCTGGGTTCAGGTACTAGGAAAATGAATAGCGCCCTCTGGACTAGCCAACCTTTTCGTTCATTTCTGTACGAAGACATGATGCCTACTGAAGTCATTTTACTTGATTTCTACGGTGAAATTTCAATATCCCACATTGTAGTTAAGAAATTATTTGATTACCAACCGTCAATGTGTCATAATCGAAATGGCTCAATGGTACACTACTCATAATGTCATATTTCTACACAAGGCATTGTGCAACACGGTGGCCGAGTGGTTAAGGCGTTAGACTTAAGTTCTAATGGACGTAAGTCCTCATGGGTTCGAACCCCATCCGTGTTATAAATTTTGAGTATGCTGATTTTATTAAATTCCTTCACTTCATTTCGACAATTTACACTTCTAAATGAATATCTAGGTGTTTTAAACAATGTGCGGCCTTTTCTTCGTCCGAAAATACTGTACAAATACTCAACATGAGGCGAAACATTTCAAATGCAACATGGCCTGGGCGGCTAGATAACCAGCGTACAGCGAAGAAGATCATGGGAGGCAATTTTCTTTATACATGTACTTTTGTAGTTACAAATACATGTACATGTAACTGTAAAACAAACCAAAACAAGTCCTACTCCTTACTAGGGGGGGGGGGGGGGGGGGGGGGGGGGCTACTAACACAGTGTGTCATGTGTGGTCTTGTGTAATAGCGCCCTTATGTGGTTTGTATTGTTGATAATACAGTAACCACATGAGGGCGCTATTACACAAGACCATACATGACGCAGTGTATGTACAGTATGTTCAAAAAAAGTACAACTGTACTTGTACACGTAGTATTGTAGGCAGGCGTACACGTACTACGTGTACAACATTAAAACTTTGTAAGAAGCTGGCGATGGCACATCTGAAAGCAGTGAAGCATAAAATTGTACTCAACCACAAAACAATAAAATCATCGAATCTTTGGGTTTTTCGGGCTGAATATTTTGGGCGATCCTTGTTATTGATTGGTTTGGCAGTATTTACGTTTTGAGAGTTGTCCGAACTTGAAGAAAATGCAAGGAAATGAATTACATATCAATGTGAATACCTTCCGTCACTAGGTGGCGATCTTGCTCTTGCCTGTCACTTTAGTTTTCCCCGTTGCTTCTATAATCGTTTTAGGGCTGAAGAAAAAAAAGTGGGTGGAGACAAAACCAACACTTTTAAAAGGTGGGGGGTGCTCTCTTCACCTTAATCCCCCCCCCCTCCCCTCCCCCCCCCAAAAAAAAACCCCACACACTTCCGCTGCCTCATTGTAAGCTGACTATAGCATTAATTAATGTGTATGTAAATTAATAATGTTTAATCGACTCTCTTGAAAAGAAAAAGGGGCGGATCTAGTTATCAGGAAAAATTAAGGGGGGAAAATAAAGGGGGTGGGGTTGGTTCTAAAACACCCACTGCTAAAGGGGTCCGGGGAAAAAAATGAAATATACGTTGATTTTTCCTACATTCTAAGGTAATTCAAGAATAAATTTAGGAACTTCAGAATTCCATTTATTATTTGTCGCCCATACAAGTTATAACAATTTAATACATGTAATTGCAATAGCGCAATAATTAAACGTGCTGATTGTAGGCGGGCGTGGACACAATCATCCATGATCTAGCTCCTAGACCCATTTCCTTGAAACTCAATATGGTTCTTGAGTCTGGAGTGCTGAATGGTAACACATAAAAACCAATGAATACGCTAGTTCTAAGGAAAAGACGTTTTCATCTGCTTGACTGACACTGACATAACAATCCCACGCCTATAAGTCGTGTGATTTCATTGGATGTCTTTTTTTTTTCCTTCAAAATTTGGGAATGGATCCTTGTAAACCAATCATTATACATTTCGCAGTTTTGTATCGTTATCTTTTAAAATATAATCTTAAAAAGAACATATATATTCTTGGACGAAAATGTCAGCAACTTAGACTAGATATTTTTAACATAGAAGTTAACGGTTATAAGTCAGAACTTTATACAGCTGAAATAAATAGGCATGTTCGATCATATATAAACTACACGTATATACTGCTATTTAATAAAACAACAAACAATTTAAATTGGCTTTATAATATTTTTGCTGTAACACACAAAGAGTGAATAATTTGTTAAGGCTAAGTACGTGCAGTTACTACATCACAAGTCGATTACTTTTGTTTGGTTAAATATTTTTGATTAAATACATGAAACATTTAATATCAACAACTTATATTTAAGGCGTGTAAGATCATTTGCATTTATCCCAAACTTAAACCTACCGAATTATTATCAAAAGCTTACCTTGATTAAAGATCGTACTGGTACTAAACACCCCATGAAATTATTCCGTCTGGCTTGCTGACATTTATAAGAAATCAAAAAATGTCAGTGATTTGTAACGATCAGTCAATTAGCTAATTTGTGGAATAAAGAGTGCTTATAAAGACGAAATCGTCTTTCGTGATCAAGAGGTATAGTGGGTTTTTCCCTGTTTTCTCGAAAAGTGATATCCACTGAGCTGAAACTTCAACAGGTTAGGTTTTGAACGTTGTTCTTTGGATTCTGAGTGGTGTTATTATTGGAAACGAACAAAATGCATTAAAAGCGAATGATCCTACATGCCTTTCATAAAGACAAGATTAATACATCATTACCTATAATTATATACTATATGTCTATTTATCACATTCAAAAAGGTCCCTTGAAAAGACCGGGGACGAATTACATGGAGCTACTGAGCACAGCACTTTGTTTAGCAAAAAAATGTTCTAAGCAACCGTCACATTCAAAAAGGCCTCTTGAAGAGACCGGGGACGAATTACATGGAGCTACTGGGTACAGCAATTTGTTTAGCAAAAAAATGTTTTAAGCAGAGACGGTTTACCAGCCAAAATCGCAAACAATCTATATAGCTCGTGACTGGTTCTCGTTAGACAAATAAATCTGCCAAATAAAGCAATACAATTTGCTTAGCAGCTCAGGAAAAGTTTGGTGCAGCTCGTGCTATAAGCCAAAGATTACAACCCATTCACCTATCATTTTATTTATGTCTACCTCCACACTGAGTAAACAGTGTTTAATAATAATAATAATAATAATAACAACTGTATTTATATAGCGCGTTTTGCCAGAGGATACAAAGCGCTGGGGGAGAATGCAACCAAAGCCAGGTAAATGAAGTATATGAACATATGAGACCCATTATGTAGCACCTTTTTGCTAGGTGCTGCGGCGCATAATTGCTGCCACTGCCAGAAACACCGAGGCGCGGCAAACCCCTCCTCTTAGCGACAAGTGTTACTGGGTTCTTTAACGTGCATTACACAACACACGGGACCTACGGCTTTACGTCCCATCCGAAGGACGAAGTGATAATGGTAAAGTGCCTTGCTCAATAGCACAAGCACCATGTTCCCACGGTCAGGATTCGAACCCGTGTACCACGGCACACGAGTCGAACACCGTAACCATTGGACCACAGCGCCCCACTAAATTAAACGACGGTGAAGGGCAAAACCTGTAACTTTATTTATATCTACCTCCAGTTTGCCAGTCGTTATCCAAGACTGGATCCCGGTCCCTCAAATGTAGGGACCGGTAGCGGGCAACGAATCCTGGAGGAATTGCTCCCGGTGTATGTAAATTAACCTGGGTCTGAATCCCGCCCTGGATACATCACAACGATAATGACACGCGGGGAACCAGCCTTGAGCCTTGGCTATCATTAATACGCAGTTTGTTTGATGACGAGTTTCAATTTCGCTGAATTTGAAGGTGTCTCTGGCAGTGGCGTAGCCAGGAATTTTTCAGTGGGGGGGGGGGGGGGGGGGGGCGCCGGGGCTTGAACATTTTATGGGGGGGGGGCGTCATGTACATCAATGATAATTTTTTTAGAAACTCAAAATCTCAGTGGGGGGGGGGGGCGACTGGGGGGCGACAAGGTTTCGTGTCGTCGCCCCCCCCCCACACGCCCCCCCCCCCCCCCGTGGCTTCGCCACTGGTCTCTGGCAACTATAGAGGGGCACTGCTTTTCAGTATTTGAAACCTATGCAGTTAAAATGCTTGAAACTTGCCTTCGTGCAGACACTATGGCGATTCTGCCTACTGGTAAGAGTCAGTTTTCCGATAGCCGTGACACTCAGTGTCGTCCATGCGCACGACTTTTGCAAAAAAAAAAAAAAAATCATACTGCGCACGCGCAACGGTGATCCAATCAAAGGATTTACATGAAAATACTAGTCCACATGGGCACTAGCTACCAGTGCCGCCAGTCGCGATACCTGCAGTTTTATGGCAAGCGCGGCCTGGTCGCCGCGGCAGTACTACGGAGGGCGCTATCGACAAGATGAATCAAGTCACGCCGATACTACGAAAAAAATTACAGGTGCGGTTTATTCAAGCATCATGCTATGGGGTACATGTGTATGATTAATTTTTTTTAGTTTCGACTGTGCCGAAGTTCCAGACTGGATTTCATTCATCTTTTTGATATAGCGACCTCTGCCGCCGCAGTCGCATACGAACAAAATCCAAAGCCATTCTTGAATCAAGAGTACTAGAGCCTGAAAGACTCCTGGTGGCGCGCTTCCGGACCCCTCGAACAGGAAAATTATACTAGCACTTAATATTTTGTGCTATAACTCCGACTTTTATGTTATAAAAGTCAGAGGTTTTTAGAATTGTTGTGTTGGTACATTTCTTTCTCAAGAAAATCACCCTCGGATTTCTGTACTTAATTAATTTGATCACGTTTGTATTCACATCGCGTACTATACTTACACGAAAACGAAAATGATATACCTATACATCCGGACTCTAGATTTAGTCGGCCATGTTTGAATCACACTTTATTACAGTTCTCATCAACGGTCAGTTTAGATTTGTTTGTAAATGAGAATAACTCTTTCAAGTTTATTTTAAAAAAAACTGTGTGTCCCAAAAGACATTTTAGTCTCCTATTGAAGTTTAAGAGTTTACCCAAAATAATGACTGCCCCAAATTATTTCATAGGCTCTAAATTTTCATCATTGCACGAGTGCTCCGAGTTTCACTAGTCCACATGTATTTTAGATTTTTGGAAGTGAGAGGTCCAAGTTTGGCACGATACTTCTTTCACGTCATGCGATTTTTCTGTTTCCATAAATTGAGATGCTAGTAACAATTTCACAAAGGCCCTTTGAGGGTGATTTTCTTAAGAAATCAATGTCCCTAAAATAATTTCAAAAACTCCGACTTTTTAGTTTTACACGCTCATTTTCCTATTCGTGGGGTCCGGAAGCGCGCCACTAGGGGTCAACTTTCAGGCTCTTTCCCCCCGCAGCAGTTAACCGTCTACTGAAAAAGGCGAAGTTTTCCCGATGATTTCCAAGCGCATGCAGACCGCCGTCTGCCACTTTGTGGGCGTGATGCGAAGGAGCCTGAGGCGGATGTAGTCCCGCGACGCTGATTGAAACGGCACGTGGACCGCTGTCTCGCCGGACTTAGAGGAATCGAACTGTGATAAGAAGAAAAAAGTAGTAAAGACACTGAATTATCCATTATGCAGGCAAATCGTGCTCCTTTACACGAAGGGACCGATCCAGTAAGCCCCTCCCACTGCGAACTTGGCAAATTAACACTTTCTCCTCTCCAATGCCACACTGCATTTTCCTGCCGCGCGTGCACGCGTGTCAGACGTTTGTGCACGCATGTCGGAGTATTTCTCTTTTTGGTGTACTGACAATATGGCGGGGAATTTTAGCATTTGTGGAGGTTTACGCTCTCTGAGTGCTCTCTAGTTGTACGGTTAATCCATTGGAGGGGACACATGCATGAGTGTGCAGTATAATCACGTACCGAATGCAGTTTTCGTCTGCAGCCTGTAGTAAAGTCATTTTATGCATGCTTGAAACATATTACGTGATTGAATAATCACGTGATTTGAGACGCTTCATGATTTAGGCTCATAAAGGTTACCTTATATGGACTGTGACCCGACCAATAGTCCCGAGTTTATCCGAGTCCAAATTTCACATGTCCAAGAAAAAAAACGACACTCAGAAGTACTTTTTGTTTACCTCTGCTAGAGATCCCGTGTCTTCTGTAATGAGACTCCATTCTTGCCAAACACTATCTCGGTAAAACACGATGAAATTGGTCACGAACATGTCGCTGGAGGGGCGCCCCTGGACAATCACGCCATACACGTCTGCTTGGTGCGACAAAGACACACGGATCCACGGCAATGGATCACCCTCCGAAAGCGTCTGCGCACACCAGGATTCTGCGATAAAATTGGCAATAAAAATGTGTTCAGCATAAGAGGAAACAAGAGCGAGTGCACAATAGTCTCCGACAAAAAAAATGCGACGCCGATGATGGCACATGGAACACCACTTTTTGGGTCAATTTTGGGAACATTATCCTCCTTCTGGAAACCGTCCAACCACTACACAAAATACCACGTAACTATAACATTACTGCACATTGTTATTTTGCCTCCGTTTACAAACTTGTTATAAACGTGTCTTTTCATAAACTAAAACTGTCTACTACTTGCACCATTCAAACGGGCAAGCCCAGGGCCGTAGTTTGCATCGTCTGAGTTTAAGACGTTGAGGGCGCTGATTTGATCGTCTGGTATAGTGCCATCTTCCATGCCAAGTGGGGCGCAACCACCGCAATCTGCAGAGAAAATGAATGTAAAAAAACAGAACGTCAATCCTTAACCGTATCTTTACCTAATGTATTCATTGTTTGATAATACTTATTATTTGTGACTAGTACTTTTTGTGTGTTGAGATAGAAATTGTTTCATTATACAATGTACTTTAATTCTTTTAAACATTCTATTCTGAAATAAACAAGCCTACGAACTTAAGTTTAACTCGGGTTCCCCATGCCATATTCAAATTGAGAGATTAGGCTTTCGCCAAGGCCACCGAGGCTTAAATTGCCAGCATTTGACAAAGCGGCGAAGCCGTGAAGCGACTGGAGCGGGAGACCACACACGCGAGTGGAGAAGCGTGCTGACTTAATCTTTGCTCCAGTCGCTTCGTTTTTTCGCAGCTCCGCCGCTCCAAGCCACGATGGCCTTGTCGAAAGGCTACTTCAATGTGTGCACGGCGTGAGCTAGAGCGCCATAAGCAATCAGAGCTAAATACCTATGATAGTAACGTTGAAAAGGCACGTCCCCATGTTGCGCACACTGTCGGGTACATGTAATTCACACCGCACGGTCGTGACCCCCTTGTCGAACCCGTCCCCAGGGCCAACGACTATTCCCTGATCGTCCACGCACGTGATTTCCCCGTCCAGGTTGTCTACGGCCGTTGGGGGCGCCCAATCGGGCTGGGGTTGGGCTTCTCCTCCATTGGTATAGCTCCATACGGAATTGGGGCACGTGACCGTTGGAGCCTCAAAATCAGGAAAAGGCTGCGGTACTATTACAACTGGAAAGAATGTTCCGATCAATAATGTTCAACAAATGTCTCAAAGAGTTTCACCTTCAAAAAAAGATGTTATTTTCAACTTACTTTTCTAGCAAAGTCATCCACTACTGATTAAGACATTGAACAAAACAATCCACAGACAATCACATTCAAATCTGACAATAGTAGGTGAATAATTTCTTCTCAAATTTCGAATTATTGGCTGCCAGACAATAATTATCGTGACGCCAAAAGAGTTACCTTCGGGCACGTCTTCTGATCTGAAGACAAGAACGGTCGACATGGCTGCTGTACTTTCATCAAGTTCATCCCCTTGTCCTTGGGAAATTGTACTCACCTGAAAAACAAAAGGGGATATGCCTACCAATTATTGCCCTTTGTTTATCATGGATAATAATCACGCGATAATTGCATTTTAATTCTCATTACTCAACTTAATGGTCAGTTTGATTAATTCGATCAATCATGTGTATTTTTTTTTTTAACAAGGCCATGTAATTAAGCTGTGAGTCTAGCTTTGACCAAGGCAGTATTAGCCGCGCATATTGCTGCTGCGCACCTGCCAGCAATATATTTTTTTTCTGCAACCAATCATAGACATTGACCTTAACCCTCGTATTACGCCTATCCTCACATAATTTGTGGTGGTTTTATAAGGTTCTAAATAAAAAAAAATCAAATCTGACAATAATATAATTACAATAGGTTGACTATCGCACTAAATATGTTTTTTTCTGTAACTTTTTTGTTTGATGTGTTTGTTTGATGTATACAAATTTCTCATTCGGTCTACATTATTTTCTCACATCGTGCCAAAAGAATGGGCCTATCATAATGATTATAGATTAGAGATGTGTTCCCGGCCCGTGAGTGTTTTCGAGTTCCATCTCAAAAAATAGATTCCTTTTCTAAACTACTTTTTTTCTAATGATATAGCCACAAAAGTTATTCACTTTTCAATGAGACATCGTTCGAAAAAATCCTGGCGACACCCATGTTTTCTAGTTTTGAAGTGTATACTATAATAGAATATTGTTTATTTATTCTAAGGTTAAAAAAAAACTTACTTGGACTGTTTCAGTCGTTGTTTCTATCGGTCCTTCCGTGTCACTTTCCAAGCCGCCGAAGTACAAGAAGCCTGATTTTTGCTGCAAACTTTCAGGGTTTTCCTCTGCCCTTGCGCCGTTCATTTGGCACGTGCCATCGGTGTCGCCGTGATTGAACGACAAGCAGCGACGGTGGCGGTGACAGAGCACCATGCACTGGACCAGGGACGTAGCGTGTAGGCTGAGGAACGTGTGCCCGACCAACGCCTGGTTCTCCCGGGCGACGTAGAGGGTCCCACTCGCCGCAACGCATGCTCGTCGTGCAGTGATTAGCACCGTGAGAATTAACAACCCCAAACCCTCCATGGCAGGCAACGCCAATTTCAAGAAAACGCGAGATGCAACGAAGCACAGGACGAAATCTGTTCATTCACACAGCACCCATCACTAGCGGCTAGCCCACTCAGTGGCAGTTTTTTTGTACGTAGCTAGTTGTGTGGTACGTCTTCACTGCCTTGCCGAGTGCCGACTGATGAAAGGCATATTTCGCTTGCTGCACTATTTTAACGTTTAATACGGTGTGACCACGGTTATAAAGTAAACGCGAGCGTTAATTAGGTACGATTGACAACCTTCATTTATCACGGGGTGGACGTGGCGCCACCTTCGTTGAAATATGGATAAAAAGGTTAGCAACTGAAGCCAGCGTACTTTATACGTGTACGTTCTTATAGGACCATCCAAAATGGTGGCTGCGGGTGGCCAACTGCCCAATACATGTGTATAGCTCGCGCCCGAAAATGGCGGCCATGGGCTCACAAAACGGTTTCAAACAATACACTACCAGTATCACTATCAGATAATGACAAAGCCCTTCAAATGCTTCTCTACATAACGGATTTAGGCCTGCAATATAACTTTAATAAACGTATCGGTGGGTGGGCGTGGACATCGGGGAATTTGTTTACATAGCCGTATTTTCTTGAAACTCAATGGTTCTTGTCTTGAGTCTGGAGTGCTGAATGGTAATACATAGCAACTAATGAAATCTGCCGGTGTGCAAATGAATAGATGTTTTCATCGCATGACGTCACTCCGCCATCTATCTTGCCGTCATATTAAATAACGCTCGATGTCTTTAAACAAAAAAGTGCAGATGCGCGTATGCAGTCCGCCATCTTGGAATCTTTGTTATATTTTGTAGCTTTCCTGAAATAGCCTAAGTCTGATACATGTACAGGAGAAATGCAATGGCCACTACGTTCTATATACCTGACCTGGTTAAACTTAATGTCGACATGCAACTTTAACAAACTTTAGAAACAGTTAAAATAAAAGGACTTACGCTCAGTTTTTTTTGTAGCAATCGTCAATCTGAAATTCCTGGGCCTATTTCCAACGACAGAGGGCGCTACCTTGCGACAGACAATACTAGCGCGTGGACGAGTTGAACACATGCCTATCATTTATCAAGTATCATTACTACTGACTCTTACCATAACCAGTAGGCAAAATCGTCATAGTGTCTACACAAAGCCAACTGTCAAGCATTTTAACTGCATAAGTTTCAAGTACTGAAAAGCAGGGCCCCTCATAGTTGCCAGAGACACTTTCAAATTCAGTGAAAATCGAAACTCATCACCCCACAAACTACAGTGTGTCATGTATGGCCTTGTGTAATAGCGCCCTCATGTGGTTACTGTATTATTGATGTAATCGATAATCAATAAGACAGTAACCACATGAGGGCGCTTTTACACAAGACCATACATGATGCAGTGTATGTACAGTATGTTCAAAAAAGTAGGCAGGCGTACAGGCAAGTACTACGTGTACAACATTAAAACTTTGTAAGAAGCTGGCGATGGCACATCTGAAAGTAGTGAAGCATAACATTATATCTCAACCACAAAACAATTAAGTCATCGAATCTTTGGGTTTTTGGGGCTGAATATTTCGATCCTTGTTATTGATTGGTTTGGCAGTATCTACGTTTTGAGAGTTGTCTGAACTTGAAGAAAATGCAAGGAAATTAACTACATATCAATGTGAATCCCTTCCGTCACTAGGTGGCGCTCTTGCTCTTGCCTATCACTTTAGTTTTCCCCGCTGCTTGTATAATCGTTTTAGGGCTGGAGACAAAACCAACACTTTTAAAAGGTGGGGGGGGGGGGGGTTGCTCTCTTCACTTTAATCCCTCCCCCCCCCCCCCCCCCTAAAAAACCCACACACTTCCGCTGCCTCATATGTAGTCTGACTCTAGCATTAATTAATGTGTATGTAAATTAATAATGTTTAATCGACTCTCTTGAAAAGAATAAAGGGCGGATCTAGTTATCAGGAGTACATAAAGGGGGTGGAGTTGATTCTAAAACACCTACTGCTAAAGGGGTCCGAAAGAAAATTGAAATCTACGATGATTTCTCCTGCATTCTAAGATAACTCAAGAATAAATTTAGGAACTTCAGAATTCC
Source organism: Patiria miniata (assembly GCF_015706575.1). Lineage (NCBI taxonomy): Eukaryota > Metazoa > Echinodermata > Asteroidea > Valvatida > Asterinidae > Patiria > Patiria miniata. Next base: position 3,900,365 of record NW_024037061.1, read on the forward strand.
ATTTATTATTTGTCGCCCGTACAAGCTATAACAATTTAATACATGTAATTGCAATAGCGCAATAATTATACGTGCTGATTGTAGGCGGGCGTGGACACAATCATCCATGATCTAGCTCCTAGACCCATTTACTGGCAACTCAATGGTTCTTGAGTCTGGAGTGCTGAATGGTAACGCATAAAAACCAATGAATACGCTAGTTCTAAGGAAAAGACGTTTTCATTTGCTTCGGACTGACCCTGACATAATAATCCTACGCCTATAAGTCGTTTGATTTCACTGGATGTCTCCTTTTTTTCCCTTAAAATTGGGAATGGATCCTTGTAAACCAATCATTATACATTTTCGGAGTTTTGTATCATTATCTTTTCAAATATAATATTAAAAAGAACATATTTATTCTTGGACAAAGACTTCAGTAAGACTAGTTATTTTAACATAGAAGTTAACGGTTATAAATTAGAACTTTATACAGCTGAAATAAATAGGCATATTCGATTATATATAAAATACACGTATATACTGATATTTATTAATAAACATTTCAAATTGGCTTTATAATATTTTTGCTGTAATACATAATGAGTGAATAATTTGTTAAGGCTAAATACGTGCAGTTACTACATCACAAGTCGATTACCTTTTTTTTTGTTAATTATTTTTGGTTAAATACAATCATGAAACATTTAATTTCAACAAGACTTATATTTAAGGCGTGTATGATCATTTGCATTTACCCCCAAACTTAAACCTACCGAATCAAAAGCTTACTGGGATTAAAGATCGTACTGGTACTAAACACCCCATGAAATTATTCCGTCTGGCTTGCTGTCATTTAGACGAAATCAAAAAAATGTCAGTGATTTGTAACGATCAGTCAATTAGCTAATTTGTGGAACAAAGAGTGCTAAAGACGAAATCGTCTTTCATGATCAAGAAGTAAAGTGCATGGATTTTCCCTGTTTTCTCGAAAAGTAATATCCACTGAGCTGAAACTTCAACAGGTTAGGTTTTGAACGCATGTTCTTTGGATTTTGAGTGGTGTTATTATTGGAAACGAACAAAATGCATGAAAAGCGAATGATCCTACATGCCTTTCATAAAGACAAGATTAATACATCATTACCTATAATTATATACTATGTGTCTATTTATCACATTCAAAAAGGCCTCTTGAAAAGACCGGGGACGAATTGCATGGAGCTACTGGGCACAGCAATTTGTTTAGCAAAAAAATGTTCTAAGCAACCGTCACATTCAAAAAGGCCTCTTGAAAAGACCGGGGACGAATTTCATGGAGCTACTGGGCACAGCAATTTGTTTAGCAAAACAATGTTCTAAGCAACCGTCACATTAAAGGCCTCTTGAAAAGACCGGGGACGAATTGCATGGAGCTACTGGGCACAGCAATTTGTTTAGCAAAAAAATGTTTTAAGCAGAGACGATTTACCAGCCAAAATCGCAAACAATCTATATAGCTCGTGACTGGTTCTCGTTAGACAAATAAATCTGCCAAATAAAGCAATCAATTTGCTTAGTAGCTCAGGAAAAGTGGGGTGTAGCTCGTGCTATAAGCCAAAGACTACCCATAACCCATTAATTTTATTTATGTCTACCTCCGATTTGCCAGTCGTTATCCAAGGATCCCGGTCCCTCAAATGTAGGGACCGGTAGCGGGCAACGAATCCTGGAGGAATTCCTCCCGAACCTAGGTCTGAATCCCGCCCTGTAGATACATCACAACGATAATGACAAGCGCGGGAACCAGCCTTGAGCCTTGGCTATCATTGATGCGCAGTTTGTGTGACGATGAGTTTCAATTTCGCTGAATTTGAAGGTGTCTCTATAGAGGGGCACTGTAGAGGGGCACTGCTTTTCAGTATTTAAAACCTATGCAGTTAAAATGCTTGAAACTTGCCTTCGTGCAGACACTATGGCGATTGTGCCTACTGGTAAGAGTCAGTTTTCCGATGGCCATGACACTGTCATCCATGCGCACAACTTTTCCAAAAATAAAAAAATCATACTGCGCACTCACATCGGTGATCCAATTAAAGGATTTACATGAAAATACTAGTCCACATTGGCACTAGCTACCAGTCTAGCACTAATGCAGCCAGTCGCAATACCTGGTTTAATGGCAAGCGCGGCCAGGTCGCCGCGGCGGTAGAGGGCGATCGGACAAGATGATCCCAGTCACGCCGATGCAAAAAAAATACACGTGCGCTTTATTCAAGCAATGTGTGGTTGTTATGGGGTACATGTGTATGATTACTATTTTTTTTCCGACTATGCTGCAGTTCCAGACTGGAATTCGTTCATCTTTTTGATATAGCGACCTCTACCGCCGCAGTCGCATACGAACAAAATCGAAAGCCATTCCTGGCCAAGTTCGGGCAAGGACCATTAGTCGACTAGTGGTTAATTTGTGACATACAGTCTGACGCCTGCGCACTAATAGCAACGTGCCAACGTCAAACGCTGGTCCAAATGTCATCGCCCCAAACTTCTGGATCCTGCTCAACCGTGCTAGCGTTATGAATGCGCGTGGCTATTGGTTACCAGCGATGCAACCAGCCCCAGTAGGTTGGTTCCAGATAGTCGACTAGCGTAGTCAACCACCGTCGACTAGACAGAGTTCGGGCAAATGTTAGTCGACTGTTAACCATTGGTCAACTATAGTCCTGCGCGAACTTGGCCCAGGAATCAAGAGTACTAGAGTCTGAAAGACTCCTGGTGGCGTGCTTCCGGACCCCTCGAACAGGACAATTATACTAGCACTTAATATTTTGTGATATAACTCTGACTTTTATGTTACAAAAGTCAGAGGTTTTTAAAAATTATTGTTGGTACATTGATTTCTCAAGAACATCACCCTCGGATTTCTGTACTTAATTAATTTGATCACGTTTGTATTCACATCGCGTACTATACTTACACGAAAACGAAAATGATATTACTATACATCTGGACTCTAGATTTAGTCGGCCATGTTTGAATCACACTTTATTACAGTTCTTATCAACGGTCATTTTCGATTTGTTTGTAAATTTAAATGAGAATAACTCTTTCAAGTTTATTTAAAAAAACTGTGTGTCCCAAAAAGACATTTTAGTCTCCTATTGAAGTTTAAGAGTTTGCCCAAAATAACGACTGCCCCAAATTATTTCATAGGCTCTAAAGTTTCATCATTGCACGAGTGCTCCGAGTTCCACTAGTCCACATGTATTTTAGATTTTTGGAAGTGAGAGGTCCAAGTTTGGCACGATACTTCTTTCACGTCATGCGATTTTTCTGTTTCCATAAATTGAGATGCTAGTAACAATTTCACAAAGGCCCTTTGAGGGTGATTTTCTTAAGAAATCAATGTCCCTAAAATAATTTCAAAACTCCGACTTTTTAGTTTTACACGCTGATATGCCTATTCGTGGGGTCCGGAAGCGCGCCACCGGGGGTCAACTTTCAGGCTCTTTTGCCCCACGCAGCAGTTAACCGTCTACCGAAAAAGGCGTAGTTTTCCCGATGATTTCCAAGCGCATGCAGACCGCCGTCTGCCACTTTATGGGCGTGATGCGAAGGTGCCCGAGGTGGATGTAGTCCCGCGACGCTGATTGAAACGGCACGTGGACCGCTGTTTCGCCGGACTTAGAGGAATCGAACTGTGATAAGAAGAAAAAAATAGTAAAGACACTGAATTATCCATTATGCGGGCAAATCGTGTTCCTTTACACGAATTAATCTCAAGATATTCTTTGTCGGTAGCTTAACTATAGTGAGGGTTTGCGGTAACACCATGTTCTTACTCGACGTTCCGATACTAATGTTCTTACTCGACGTTCCGATTATAATGCTCTGATCGTCTTCATGTTGTATGTCTTGAAGACGATCAGAGCACACTGATCGGAACGTCGAGTTTTACTGCATCCAACCGGTTCTTTTCAGAGACCGCACATCTTCTCAACTCTTCTTCTTCTTCCTTACAAGTGCAGACTTCATGGCTGAAGATAATCGCACTGCCAGAAATACCGGGGCGAACCCCTTCTCTTAGCGATAAGTGTACTGGGTTCTTTAACGTGCATTAGATATTATACAACACACGGGACCTACGGCTTTACGTCCCATCCGAAGGACGAAGCAATAATGGTTAAGTGCCTTGCTTAAGGGCACAAGTGTCCGCGCCCGGGCTCGAACCCACGTCACTGTTGCCTCTGAAACACCAGAACATGAGTCCGGTGTTCTTAACCGCTAGGCCATGACACTCCAACTGAGATGTATGGAGAAAAAAAGGATTTGGGAGAGTTCCAGTTTTGTAGTGCGAACATGCCGAGACTGGTGCTTCCCCAAATCATGTGTTGAGTAGCTCAAAAATTGACTACACCCATAAGCGAAGGGAGTTAGCCATAACGACGACACGAAGTAACACTCAAGTTTAAAAGTGGATAAAAACGTTTTAAAACTTTAACAGGAACGTAATTTATCCTTATTCCTGTAGGATTACAGACACATTTAATAAAATGCGTGTTACTTCGTGAAAACGAAAATGACCGATCAGCGCACAGTGCATACAACCTAGCTACTTCGTGAAAACGAAAATCACTCGGTTCTGTAAAACTTACACGCGCGTAGCGCGAATTCAGGTCCACTTGGGTGTTACTTCGTGTCGCTGAGGATTATGAGCCAACATTTCTCACTTCGTCGAATGCCATATGGAAATATTTCATAATTTTACAAAATACCCGCCAACTTTTTTTTTACACGCGTATAAGCCAATCCGGGCATGCTATGAGCTCCGTGCGCTACCAAAGGATTTGCGCCCTTTTACCTAACAACGACGTCCCGGGGGTGGGACATTTCGCTGGTTGACGCGCACCGTTCCTTGTGTGTGACGCACGTACACCAGGGGATTTGTTCTATTTACACGCAGTGGCCGCGCTTCGCGGCAAATGAATTGCAGTCAGGCAAGATGGCGTCGGTCGGTCACCCCCAACTGTACTTCCTTTGCCGGTGAGGGGGTGCTTGTGAACGGAGCGGATACCAACGAAGGCCCCCTTAATGACGCGAGTATTGTGCTATGGTTCTTACCTCCACAAAGGAGCTAAGGTTTTCATCGGATTTGGGTTACTTTGTTTGCTGGTTTGTCGGTTAACAAGATAACTCAAACAATTCTGGACGGATTTGCAAGAAAACAAAAGTTTTAGGGCGGTCCTTGGTACAAGTACAAATCGATTAGATTTTGAAAGTGATCCGCATAGGCCTAGCTATCTGGGTCTGGTTCCAGCATTTTTTTCACCATTTATGTGAGTATTTCTTCTTCTTTTTTGGTGTACTGACAATAATGGCGGGGAATTTGAGCCTTGGTGGAGGTTTGCGCTCTCTGAGTGCTCTCTAGTTTTACGGTTAATCCATTGGAGGGGGACACATGAGTGTGCAGTAATCACGTACCGAATGCAGTTTTAGTCTGCAGCCTATAGTAAAGTCATTTTACGCATGCTTGAAACATATTACGTTATTGAATAACATGTCACGTGATTTGTAAAACTTCATGATTTAGGTTCCAAACGTTACCTTATATGGACTGTGACCCAATAGTGTGACCAATAGTCCCGAGTTTATCCGAGTCCAAATTTCACATGTCCAGGAAAAAAACGACACTCAGAAGTATATTTCTTTATAGCCTTGTTCAATGCGGTCTCTCGGCTTTTTGTCGAAGGGAGATAATCGGGCCCTGCACCCACAAGCAACGCGGCTACGTGCGTGTACCACCGACCCTTAATTGTCCGTGCGTGTACCGTACCACCGACCCTTGTCCGTACGAACGGTTTGGTACTAACACAACCAGCAAGCACAAACACGTGAGTACGGACTGTACGCATGGTGTAATAAGGCAGTAAATGTAGGCCTACTATGTTCTGCGTGTGGGAGTACGTACGTACGTGTGGGGGATATACGCGCCGCGTGGCCTGTCGAACGACCGCCTTGTTGGGTCTGCAACTTCCGGGTTTAATGTCTTTCTTTACTTTTTCGTCCAGTTTTGGAAAAAAATGGGCGGGCTTCGGGTATGCGGGTATGCCGTGATGATTATGTAGGTTCGTCTTGGACCAATCACATGAAACAACCTTCCCAATAGTATGATTAATTCATTTCTAAGCTGACCAATCGTAAGCTTCACAAGAATCATGTGACGTAGCGCGGCATGCATAATGCATTAGTCATCATGGCGTCTTCCATGTCTTTTTAGCGAGAGCGAAATTACTTTTTCAACAATTTGACATTGATTCGAGTTTTTCGGCTCGTGTAATGAATCCATTTGAGTGGGCAACGATCGTCTAATGACAGCATTACCTGCAGAATTCGTTGGAGCCTTCAATACTGCTTCGGATAGACTGGGACTGAACGACTTTCACCCACAGCAACGGGCCGCCATTGCAGCGTTTCTTCGCGGATGCGACGTGTTTGTTAGCCTATCGCGGGCTGACCAATGAGAATTCAGTATATACGCGGGGGTGGTACCTCATTACCGTAATAGGTTTTGCTGGGTCAACTCAAAACCATCAAGGCGTTGGGTTACGCGGACTAGCTCATGCATGTACATGTACATGTACATGTACATGTACATGTACATGTACATGTACAGTACTGTGTGTGCATGGCTGTTGTACGAGTACGTGTGTGATGTACATGTACGTGCGTACGTACATGTACAAGCATAGCCTTGCTGTATGGTACAAGTTGCTTTCTCACTAGCAGCGTACGGGCATCGATATGTGCACGCAATTATGCCTTGCCAAGTTGATTAGGGATTTTCTTATCGGCGATTTTTTTTATCGGCGAATCGATAAGCCCAACGCCTTGGTCAAGGCTAATTTCTTTACCGTTGTTAGAGATCCTGTGTCTTCTCTAATGTGGCTCCATCCTTGCAAAGCATCATCTCGGTAATACACGATAAAATTGGTCACGAACATGTCGCTGGAGGGGCGCCCCTGGACAATCACGCCATACACGTCTGCTTGGCGCGACAAAGACACACTGATCCACTGCAATGGACCCAACTGAGGCGTCGGCGCACACCAGGATTCTGCGATAAAATTGGCAATAAAAATGTGTTCAGCATAAGAGGAAACAAGTGCGAGTGCACAATAGTCTCTAACAAAAAAAATGCGACGCCGATGATGGCGCATGGCACACCACTTTTTGGGTCAATTTTGGGAACATTATCCTCCTTCTGGAAACCGTCCAACCACTACACAAAATACCACGTGACTATAACATTACTGCACATTGTTATTTTGCCTCCATTTACAAACTTGTTATAAACGTGTCTTTTCATAAACGAAAACTGTCTTACTTGCACCATTCAGACGGGCTAGCCCAGGGCCATAGTTTGCATCGTCTGAGGAGTTTAAGACGCTGCTGGCGCCGATTTGATCGTCTGGTATAGTGCCATCTTCCATGCCAAGTGGGGCGCAACCACCGCAATCTGCAGAGAAAATGAATGTAAAAAAACAGAGTTTCGATCCTTAACCGTATGACTTTTGTATTCATTGTTTAAATAATACTAATTAATTTGTGACTTTCTTTTTTGTGTTGAGATAGAAATTGTTTCATTATACAATGTACTTTAATTCTTTTAAACATTCTATTCTGAAATACACTAGCCTACGAACTTTGGTTTATCTCGGGATTCCGTGCAGGCCATATTCAAATTGAGAGGCTGGGAAACAGTGGGCAGCTTCAATTTTAGCCTTTCGCCAAGGCCATCGTGACCTAACTTGCCAGCATTTGACAAAGCGGCGAAGCTGTGAAGCGACTAGAGCGGGAGACCACACACGCGAGTGGCAACGCGTGCTGACTTAATCTTTGCTCCAGTCGCTTCGTACTTTCGCAGCTCCGCCACAACTAGCCACGATATGACCTTGTCGAAAGGCTACTTCAATGTGTGCACTGTGCACAGCTCGCGAGCGCCATGAGCGATCCCGATATTTATCAGAGCTAAATACCTATGATAGAAACGTTGAAAAGGCACGTCCCCATGTTGCGCACACTGTCGTATGCTTCACACCACACGGTCGTGACCCCCTTGTAGAACCCGTCCCCAGGGCCAACGACTAATCCCAGATCGTTCACGCACGTGATTTCGGAGCTGGGTATTTCCCCGTCCAGGTTGTCTACGGCCGTTGGGGGCGCCCAATCGGGCTTGGCTTGGGCTTCTCCTCCATTGGTATAGCTCCATACGGCATTGGGGCACGTGACCGTTGGAGCCTCAAAATCAGGAGAAGGCTGCGATACTCCTACAACTGGAAAGAGTGTTCTACTCAATAATGTTTAACAAATGTCTCAAAGAGTTTCACCTGCAAAAAAGATGTTATTTTCAACTTACTTTTCTAGCAATATAATAAAAGTCATCCACTTCTGAATAAGACATTGAACAAAACAATCCACAGACAATCAAAACTCAAATCTGACAATAGTAAGTGAATAATTTCTTCACAAATTTCGAATTATTGGCTGCCAGACAATAATTATCGTGACGTCAAAAGAGTTACCTTCGGGCTGTGATCCGAGGACAAGAACGGTCGACATGGCTGCTGCACTTTCATCAAGTTCATCCCCTTGTCCTTGGGAATTTGTACTCACCTGAAAAACAAAATGGAATATGCCTACAAATTATTGCCCTTTGTTTATCATGGATAATAATCACGCGATAATTGCATTTTAATTCTCATTACTCAACTTAATGGTCAGTTTGATTAATTCGATCAATCATGTGTATTTTTTTTTTTTAACAAGGCCATGTAATTAAGCTGTGAGTCTAGCTTTGACCAAGGCAGTATTAGCCGCGCATATTGCTGCTGCGCACCTGCCAGCAATATATTTTTTTCTGCAACCAATCATAGACATTGACCTTAACCCTCGTGTTACGCCTATCCTCACATAATTTGTGTTGGTTTTATAAGGTTCTAAATAAAAAAAAATCAAATCTGACAATAATATAATTACAATAGGTTGACTATCGCACTAAATATGTTTTTTTCTGTAACTTTTTTGTTTGATGTGTTTGTTTGATGTATACAAACTTCTCATTCGGTCTACATTATTTTCTCACATCGTGCCAAAAGAATGGGCCTATCATAATGATTATAGATTAGAGATGTGTTCCCGGCCCGTGAGCGTTTTCGAGTTCCATCTCAAAAAATAGATTCCTTTTCTAAACTCCTTTTTTCTAATGATATAGCCACAAAAGTTATTCACTTTTCAATGAGACATCGTTCGAAAAAATCCTGGCGACGCCCATGTTTTCTAGTTTTGAAGTGTATACTATAATAGCATATTGTTTATTTATTCTAAGGTTAAAAAAAAACTTACTTGGACTGTTTCAGTCGTTGTTTCCATCGGTCCTTCCGTGTCACTTTCCAAGCCGCCGAAGTACAAGAAGCCTGATTTTTGCTGCAAACTTTCAGGGTTTTCCTCGGCCCTTGCGTCGTTCATTTGGCACGTGCCATCGGTGTCGCAGTGATTGAACGACAAGCAGCGACGGTGGCGGTGACAGAGCACCATGCACTGGACCAGGGACGTAGCGTGTAGGCTGAGGAACGTGTGCCCGACCAACGCCTGGTTCTCCCGGGCGACGTAGAGGGTCCCACCCGCCGCAACGCATGCTTGTCGTGCAGTGATTAGCACCGTGAGAATTAACAACCCCAAACCCTCCATGGCAGGCAACGCCAATTTCAAGAAAACGCGAGATGCAACGAAGCACAGGACGAAATCTGTTCATTCACACAGCGCCCAGCGGCTAGCCTGTGGCAGTTTTTTGTACGTTGCTAGTTGTGTGGTACGTCTTCACTACCTTGCCGACTGATGAAAGGCGGCATCTTTCGTTTGCTGCACTATTTTAACGTTTAATACGGTGTGACCACGGTTATTAGTAAACGCGAGCGTTAATTAGGTACGATTGACAACCTTCATTTATCACGGGGTGGACGTGGCGCCACCTTCGTTGAAATATGGATTAAAAGGTTAGCAACTGAAGCCAGCGTACTTTATACGTGTACGTTCTGATAGGACCATCCAAAATGGTGGCTGCGGGTGGCCAACTGCCCAATACATGTGTATAGCTCGCGCCCGAAAATGGCGGCTATGGGCTATCCAATTCACAAAACGGTTTCAAACAATACACTACCAGTATCACTATCAAATAATGATAAGGCCTTTCAAATGCTTCTCTACATAACGGATGTAGGCCTACAATTCAACTTTAATAAACGTATCGGTAGGTGGGCGTGGACATCGGGGAATTCGTTTACATAGCCCTATTTTCTTGAAACTCAATGGTTCTTGAGTCTGGAGTGCTGAATGGTAATACATAGCAACTAATGAAATCTGCCGGTGTGCAAATGAATAGATGTTTTCATCGCATGACGTCACTCCGCCATCTATAAATTGCCGTCATATTAAATAAAAAGTGCAGATGCGCGTATGCAGTCCGCCATCTTGGAATCTTTGTTATATTTTGTAGCTTTCCTGAAATAAAGAAGCCCAAGTCTGCATGTACAGGAGAAATTCAATGGCCACTACGTTCTATATACCTGACCTGGTCAAACTTTATGTCGACATGCAACTTTAACAAACTTTGGAAACAGTTAAAATAAAAGGACTTACACTCAGTTTCTTAAGTTGTAGCAATCGTCAATCTGAAATTCCTGGGCCTATTTCCAACGACAGAGGGCGCTACCTTGCGACAGACAATACTACCGCGTGGAAGAGTTGGACACATGCCTATCATTTATCAAGTATCATTACTACTGACTCTTACCATAACCAGTAGGCAAAATCGTCATAGTGGCTACACGAAGCCAACTGTCAAGCATTTTAACTGCACTTCCGCTGCCTCATTGTAAGCTGACTTTAGCATTAATTAATGTGTATGTAAATTAATAATGTTTAATCGACTCTCTTGAAAAGAAAAAGGGGCGGATCTAGTTATCAGGAAAAATGAAGGGGGTACATAAAGGGGGTGGAGTTGATTCTAAAACACCTACTGCTAAAGGGGTCCGACAAAAAATGGAAATCTACGATGATTTCTCCTGCATTCTAAGATAACTCAAGAATATATTTAGGAACTTCAGAATTCCATTTATTATTTGTCGCCCATACAAGTTATAACAATTTAATACATGTAATTGCAATAGCGCAATAATTATACGTGCTGACTGTAGGCGGGCGTGGACACAATCATCCATGATCTAGCTCCTAGACCCATTTCCTTGCAACTCAATGGTTCTTGAGTCTGGAGTGCTGAATGGTAACGCATAAAAACCAATGAATACGCTAGTTCTAAGGAAAAGACGTTTTCATTTGCTTCGGACTGACCCTGACATAATAATCCTACACCTATCAGTCGTTTGATTTCACTGGATGTCTCCTTTTTTCCCCTTAAAATTTGGGAATGGATCCTTGTAAACCAATCATTATACATTTTCGGAGTTTTGTATCATTATCTTTTCAAATATAATATTAAAAAGAACACATTTATTCTTGGACAAAGACTTCAGTAAGACTAGTTATTTTAACATAGAAGTTAACGGTTATAAGTCAGAACTTTATACAGCTGAAATAAATAGGCATGTTCGATTATATATAAACTACACGTATATACTGCTATTTAATAAAACAACAAACAATTTAAATTGGCTTTATAATATTTTTGCTGTAACACACAATGAGTGAATAATTTGTTAAGGCTAAGTACGTGCAGTTACTACATCACAAGTCGATTACTTTTTTTTTGTTAAATATTTTTGGTTAAATACAATCATGAAACATTTAATATCAACAAGACTTATATTTAAGGCGTGTATATAGGATCATTTGCATTTATCCCCAAACTTAAACCAAAACTTACTTGGATTAAAGATCGTACTGGTACTAAACACCCTATGAAACTATTCCGTCTGGCTTGCTGTCTTTAGAAGAAATCAAGAAATGTAAGTGATTAAACGATCAGTCAACTAGCTAATTTGTGGAATTATAGAGCGTTATAGACGAAATCGTGTTTCGCGATCAAAAGGTATAGTGCATGGGTTTTTCCTTGTTTTCTCGAAAAGTGATGATATCCACTGAGCTGATGAAACTTCAACAGGTTAGGTTTTGAACGCATGTTCTTTGGATTCTGAGTGGTGTTATCGTTGGAAACGAACAAAATGCATGAAAAGCGAATGATCCTACATGCCTTTCATAAAGACAAGATTAATACATCATTACCTATAATTATATATATATGTCTATTTATCACATTCAAAAAGGCCCCTTGAAAAGACCGGGGACGAATTACATGGAGCTACTGGGCACAGCAATTTGTTTAGCAAAAAAAGTTTTAAGCAGAGACGGTTTACCAGCCAAAATCGCAAACAATCTATATGGCTCGTGCCTGGTTCTCGTTAGACAAATAAATCTGTCAAATACAGCAATACAATTTTCTTAGCAGCTCATGAAAAGTTTGGTGCAGCTCGTACTATAAGCCAAAGATTACAACCCATTCACCTATCATTTTATTTATGTCTACCTCCACACTGAGTAAACAGTGTTTAAACGTCGGTGAAGGGCAAAACCTATAATTATATTTATATCTACCTCCAGTTTGCCAGTCGTTATCCAAGGATCCCGGTCCCTCAAATGTAGGGACCGGTAGCGGGCAACGAATCCTGGAGGAATTCCTTCCTGTGTATGTTAATTAACCTAGGTCTGAATCCCGCCCTGTAGATACATCACAACGATAATGACAAGCGGGAACCAGCCTTGAGCCTTGGCTATCATTGATGCGCAGTTTGTGTGATGACGAGTTTCAATTTCGCTGAATTTGAAGGTGTCTCTGGCAGTGGCGTAGCCAGGAATTTTTCAGTGTGGGGGGGGGGGGGGGGCCGCCGGGGCTTGAACATTTTATGGGGGGGGGGGCGTCATGTAGATCAATGATAATTTTTTTAGAAACTCAAAATCTCAGTGGGGGGGGGCGACTGGGGGGCGACAAGGTTTCGTGGGGGGCTGTCGTCGCCCCCCCCCCCCCACACGCCCCCCCCCCGTGGCTTCGCCACTGGTCTCTGGCAACTATAGAGGGGCACTGCTTTTCAGTGGGGGGGGGGGGGGGGGGCTGGGGGCTTGAACATTTCATGGGGGGGGGGGGGCGTCATGTAGATCAATGATAATTTTTTTAGAAACTCAAAATCTCAGTGGGGTGGGGGGGGGGGGGCGACTCGGGGGCGACAAGGTTTCATGGGGGGCTGTTGTCGCCCCCCCCCCCCCCCCCCCCACGGCCCCCCCCCCCCCCGTGGCTTCGCCACTGGTCTCTGGCAACTATAGAGGGGCACTGCTTTTCAGTATTTGAAACCTATGCAGTTAAAATGCTTGAAACTTGCCTTCGTGCAGACATATGGCGATTTTGCCTACTGGTAAGAGTTTCCGATAGCCATGACACTCAGTGTCGTCCATGCGCACGACTTTTGCAAAAAAAAATTAAAATCATACTGCGCACGCGCAACGGTGATCCAATCAAAGGATTTACATGAAAATACTAGTCCACATGGACACTAGCTGGCCAGTCGCGATACCTGGTTTTATGGCAAGCGCGGCCTGGTCGCCGCGGCAGTACTACGGAGGGCGCTATCGACAAGATGAATCAAGTCACGCCGATACTACGAAAAAAATTGCAGGTGCGGTTTATTCAAGCATCATGCTATGGGGTACATGTGTATGATTATTTTTTTTTTAGTTTCGACTGTGCCGAAGTTCCAGACTGGATTTCATTCATCTTTTTGATATAGCGACCTCTGCCGCCGCAGTCGCATATAAATGTAAATGAGAATAACTCTTTTAAGTTTATTTTAAAAAAAAATGTGTGTCCCAAAAGACATTTTCGTCTCCTATTGAAGTTTAAGAGTTTACCCAAAATAATGACTGCCCCAAATTATTTCATAGGCTCTAAATTTTCATCATTGCACGAGTGCTCCGAGTTCCACCAGTCCACATGTATTTTAGATTTTTGGAAGTGAGAGGTCCAAGTTTGGCACGATACTTCTTTCACGTCATGCGATTTTTCAGTTTTCCATAAATTGAGATGCTAGTAACAATTTTACAAAAGCCTTTTTTGAGGGTGATTTTCTTAAGAAATCAATGTCCCTAAAATAATTTCAAAAACTCCGACTTTTAGTTTTACACGCTCATTTTCCTATTCGTGGGGTCCGGAAGCGCGCCACCTGACGGGGTCAACTTTCAGGCTCTTTTCCCCCGCAGCAGTTAACCGTCTACCGAAAAAGGCGAAGTTTTCCCGATGATTTCCAAGCGCATGCAGACCGCCGTCTGCCACTTTATGGGCGTGATGCGAAGGTGCCCGAGGTGGATGTAGTCCCGCGACGCTGATTGAAACGGCACGTGGACCGCTGTTTCGCCGGACTTAGAGGAATCGAACTATGATAAGAAGAAAAAAATAGTAAAGACACTGAATTATCCATTATGCGGGCAAATCGTGTTCCTTTACACGAATTAATCTCAAGATATTCTTTGTCGGTAGCTTAACTATAGTGAGGGTTTGCGGTAACACCATGTTCTTACTCGACGTTCCGATCATAATGCTCTGATCATCTTCATGTTGTATGTCTTGAAGACGATCAGAGCACACTGATCGGAACGGTGAGTTTTACTGCATCCAACCGGTTCTTTTCAGAGACCGCACATCTTCTCAACTGAGATGTATGTTTTCGTCTGCAGCCTATAGTAAAGTCATTTTACGCATGCTTGAAACATATTACGTGATTGAATAATATGTCACGTGATTTGAAACGCTTCATGATTTAGGTTCCAAACGTTTCCTTATATGGACTGTGACCTCACACGTGACTTTATAGGCTAAACATGCGCAATGCAACCAATAGTTCCGAGTTTATCTTGAGTCCGAATTTCACATGTCCAGGAAAAAATGTCACTCAGAAGGATATTTTTTACCTTTGTTATAAATCCTGTGTCTTCTTTAATTTTGCTCCATAACTGCGAAGTATCATCTGCGTAAGACACGATAAAATTGGTCACGAACATGTCGCTGGAGGGGCGCCCCTGGACAATCACGCCATACACGTCTGCTTGGTGCGACAAAAACACCCGGATCCACGGCAATGGATCATCCAACTGAAACGTCCGCGCACACCAGGATTCTGCGATAAAATTGGCAATAAAAATGTGTTCAGCATAAGAGGAAACAAGTGCGATTGCACAATAGTCTCTGACAAAAAAAATATGCGACGCCGATGATGGCACATGGCACACCACTTTTTGGGTCAATTTTGGGAACATTATCCTCCTTCTGGAAACCGTCCAACCACTACAGAAAATACCACGTGACTACATTACTGCACATTGTTATTTTGCCTCCATTTACAAACTTTTTATAAACGTGTCTTTTCATAAACTAAAACTGTCTTACTTGCACCATTCAAACGGGCTAGCCCAGGGCCATAGTTTTCATCGTCTGAGTTTAAGACGCTGCTGGCGCCGATATGATCGTCTGGTATAGTGCCATCTTCCATGCCAAGTGGGGCGCAACCACCGCAATCTGCAGAGGAAATGAATGTAAAAAAACAGAGTTTCGATCCTTAACCGTATGACTTTTGTATTCATTGTTTAAATAATACTAATTAATTTGTGACTTTCTTTTTGTGTTGAGATAGAAATTGTTTCATTATACAATGTACTTTAATTCTTTTAAACATTCTATTCTGAAATACACTAGCCTTCGAACTTTGGTTTATCTCGGGATTCCGTGCCGGCCATATTCAAATTGAGAGGCTGGGAAACAGTGGGCAGCTTCAATTTTAGCCTTTCGCCAAGGCCATCGTGACCTAACTTGCCAGCATTTGACAAAGCGGCGAAGCTGTGAAGCGACTAGAGCGGGAGACCACACACGCGAGTGGCGAAGCGTGCTGACTTAATCTTTGCTCATGTCGCTTCGTACTTTCGCAGCTCCGCCACAACTAGCCACGATGACCTTGTCGAAAGGCTACTTCAATGTGTGCACTGTGCATGCACAGCTCGCGAGCGCCATGAGCAATCCCGATATTTATCAGAGCTAAATACCTATGATAGAAACGTTGAAAAGGCACGTCCCCATGTTGCGCACACTGTCGTATGCTTCACACCACACGGTCGTGACCCCCTTGTAGAACCCGTCCCCAGGGCCAACGACTAATCCCAGATCGTTCACGCACGTGATTTCGGAGCTGGGTATTTCCCCGTCCAGGTTGTCTACGGCCGTTGGGGGCGCCCAATCGGGCTTGGCTTGGGCTTCTCCTCCATTGGTATAGCTCCATACGGCATTGGGGCACGTGACCGTTGGAGCCTCAAAATCAGGAGAAGGCTGCGATACTCCTACAACTGGAAAGAGTGTTCTACTCAATAATGTTTAACAAATGTCTCAAAGAGTTTCACCTGCAAAAAAGATGTTATTTTTAACTTACTTTTCTAGCAATATAATAAAAGTCATCCACTTCTGAATAAGACATTGAACAAAACAATCCACAGACAATCAAAACTCAAATCTGACAATAGTAAGTGAATAATTTCTTCACAAATTTCGAATTATTGGCTGCCAGACAATAATTATCGTGACGTCAAAAGAGTTACCTTCGGGCACGTCTTGTGATCCGAGGACAAGAACGGTCGACATGGCTGCTGCACTTTCATCAAGTTCATACCCTTGTCCTTGGGAATTTGTACTCACCTGAAAAACAAAAGGGAATATGCCTACAAATTATTGCCCTTTGTTTATCATGGATAATAATCACGCGATAATTGCATTTTAATTCTCATTACTCAACTTAATGGTCAGTTTGATTAATTCGATCAATCATGTGTATTTTTTTTTTACAAGGCCATGTAATTAAGCTGTGAGTCTAGCTTTGACCAAGGCAGTATTAGCCGCGCATATTGCTGCTGCGCACCTGCCAGCAATATATTTTTTTTCTGCAACCAATCATAGACATTGACCTTAACCCTCGTGTTACGCCTATCCTCACATAATTTGTGGTGGTATTATAAGGTTCTAAATAAAAAAAAATCAAATCTGACAATAATATAATTACAATAGGTTGACTATCGCACTAAATATGTTTTTTTCTGTAACTTTTTTTGTTTGATGTGTTTGTTTGATGTATACAAACTTCTCATTCGGTCTACATTATTTTCTCACATCGTGCCAAAAGAATGGGCCTATCATAATGATTATAGATTAGAGATGTGTTCCCGGCCCGTGAGTGTTTTCGAGTTCCATCTCAAAAATAGATTCCTTTTCTAAACTACTTTTTTTCTAATGATATAGCCACAAAAGTTATTCACTTTTCAATGAGACATCGATCGAAAAAATCCTGGCGACGCCCATGTTTTCTAGTTTTGAAGTGTATACTATAATAGCATATTGTTTATTTATTTTAAGGTTAAAAAAAAACTTACTTGGACTGTTTCAGTCGTTGTTTCCATCGGTCCTTCCGTGTCACTTTCCAAGCCGCCGAAGTACAAGAAGCCTGATTTTTGCTGCAAACTTTCAGGGTTTTCCTCGGCCCTTGCGCCGTTCATTTGGCACGTGCCATCGGTGTCGCCGTGATTGAACGACAAGCAGCGACGGTGGCGGTGACAGAGCACCATGCACCTGACCAGGGGCGTAGCGTGTAGGCTGAGGAACGTGTGCCCGACCAACGCCTGGTTCTCCCGGGCGACGTAGAGGGTCCCACTCGCCGCAACGCATGCTTGTCGTGCAGTGATTAGCACCGTGAGAATTAACAACCCCAAACCCTCCATGGCAGGCAACACCAATTTCAAGAAAACGCGAGATGCAACGAAGCACAGGACGAAATCTGTTCATTCACACAGCGCCCAGCGGCTAGCCTGTGGCAGTTTGTTGTACGTTGCTAGTTGTGTGGTACGTCTTCACTACCTTGCCGACTGATGAAAGGCGGCATCTTTCGCTTGCTGCACTATTTTAACGTTTAATACGGTGTGACCACGGTTATTAGTAAACGCGAGCGTTAATTAGGTACGACTGACAACCTTCATTTATCACGGGGTGGACGTGGCGCCACCTTCGTTGAAATATGGATAAAAAGGTTAGCAACTGAAGCCAACGTACTTTATATGTGTACGTTCTTATAGGACCATCCAAAATGGTGGCTGCGGGTGGCCAACTGCCCAATACATGTGTATAGCTCGCGCCCGAAAATGTCGGCTACATGGGCTATCCAATTCACAAAACGGTTTCAAACAATACACTACCAGTATCACTATCAAATAATGACAAAGCCCTTCAAATGCTTCTCTATGCTTCTCTAAATAACGGATTTAGGCCTGCACTATAACTTTAATAGACGTATCGGTGGGTGGGCGTGGACATCGGGGAATTCGTTTACATAGCCCTATTTTCTTGAAACTCAATGGTTCTTGAGTCTGGAGTGCTGAATGGTAATACATAGCAACTAATGAAATCTGCCGGTGTGCAAATGAATAGATGTTTTCATCGCATGACGTCACTCCGCCATCCATATATTGCCGTCATATTAAATAACGCTCGATGTCTTTAAACAAAAAAGTGCAGATGCGCGTATGCAGTCCGCCATCTTGGAATCTTTGTTATATTTTGTAGCTTTCCTGAAATAACCTAAGTCTGATACATGTACAGGAGAAATTCAATGGCCACTACGTTCTATATACCTGAGCTGGTCAAACTTTATGTTGACATGCAATTAACAAACTTTGGAAACAGTTAAAAATAGAACGACTTACGCTCAGTTTCTTCAATTTGTAGCAATCGTCAATCTGAAATTCCTGGGCCTATTTCCAACGACAGAGGGCGCTACCTTGCGACAGACAATACGAGCGCGTAGACGAGTTGGACACATGGCCATCATTACTGCTGACGCTTAACTACAAATGTAGAAGGCACAATCGTCATAGTGTCTGCACGAAACCAACTGTCAAGCATTAACTGCACACATGTAGGTTTCAAGTACTGAAAAGCAGTGCCCCTCATAGTTGCCAGAGACGCTTTCGAATTCAGTGAAAATCGAAACTCATCACCACCCCACAAACTTGTTGCCATTTTGCAATAGGCTGGTTCCACGCTTACATTATCGTTGTGATGTTTGTATTCAGGGACCGGGAATCATACCTGGTAGCATTATGGGTATATCTTCCTAGTCCTGCATCCAATTTCCATACATTACAAAGAAATGTTTCCTAATCTATTGCCCACTACCGGTCCCTTTATTCGAAGTCCGAAGGATAATCGGGACCGGGAACCAGTCTGTACGGAACCAACCTTGTCCCCAGGGGTTACTTAATTTCCAACCTCGCATCCAATAGAGAGGGAGAGCAGGTAGTGGTGGGAGCGCACTGCTCCACACCATGGGAACTTGGTAGACAATTGTTGGGTAAAAAACATCCTCAATTTCCGCTGGGGAGATTAAGAGGCCTCCAGGGTAGTGGAATCTACAATCCCGGCCAAAATGGTTGGGACACTTCCCTGAGCCTGCCACGGTTACCCACTCCCCCGCTCCCCCGGTCAACTTTGTTCTCTTCAGCTGATGGAGCACACACCGCGCAACGAGAGACATTGAACGGGGCCGGGGGTTGGGGGCCCAGCGAGAATTGGCCAGGATTGTAGATGTTATTTTGAATGGATTGTTCATTTTAGTTGCCTATAGCTGTCACTGAAAGCAGCTGGTGAAGTTGCATCGATAACAGTCTGATGAAGATCATCTCTTGCAATAAGAAAACATTTTGAAAAATGAAAAAACACCAATACAAACGGACAAGTGTTGACTCGAGATGGACTATTATTAGCCTCAAATAACTTTTATTTCACAGTAGTGGTTTAGGAATAATCCGGGAAAAGCAGAGTATTTTGGGTGGAATGGTGGACCAGAGCAACATTTCAAAAGAATTCAAAATAAACCCGGCTGTGAGAAATCCAAATATTTTCCATTGGTAACGAGCAAGATATCCAGCTTAAAAGTTTATCTTTTTGATGAATACTGCTAAAACTGATGAAAACATGCCTTAAACCCGACAACATACTTTAATGAATATTTAACTAGTTAATAATGGTAACCAAATTAAATGAGCGTACACAGAGAAAGTGGGCTTTGTCATGCAACAACATATAAAAAGAACACTTTAAATCATTATCAAACATACAAAGCAAATAACATTTTCATAAACAATATTAAATATATATATTTATATAATTTGATGTTGCAGTTTCAGAAATGCCACGTTAAAAACATTCGATCAAGTCAAACAAACAACCTAACAAACAAACAAACACCATGTATTTTTGTAATAAAAACTCACGCGAGCGTTCCATTGATAATTTGTTCTTAAAAATTCCACTCGCAAATATAACTGAGATTCGACTGGCCGTTTGGTGTAGACTTTATTCCAATCTGCAAGTTGCTGACTGGATAAGTCGTAAACATCACCCCCTGTACTGAAAAGCCTGGTTCAAGTTTGACACAACTGGTAAAGAGTTAAACATTCCAAAAGACAACAGTTTTATTATTACTGAAGTTTGGTGTTCCTCAGCATTTACAGCTAGTTTATGCCTCACACAAACAGACAGCCTTGAATTAAGGCTACCGATGTTGCCCCCCCCCCCCCGATTTCCAAAAAAAATATATGCCTGTTCAACGATATATTGTCAGCGCATTGTTGGAGAAAATGAGTAGGCCAACTTGCAGAATGAATGAGAAATCCAACCCAAAAATCCCGACATCTATTTCAAAATGCCCTTTTTTTCTGTAAATGGAATGGGTATGTGTAAAAATATCAACAAGCAAAACCAAATGTGAATAAGACGTCAACAAAATAATACAAACAATGACATGAAGCGGTCTGCTAAAGCAAAAGTCTAAAGCTGCAACAACACAACTACTGAGTTATCTTTGGTATTGCAATTAGTTTTTCACAATCATAAATATAAGTATATGTTTATCGGGAACGGATTTTATCATCAATTTTTTTCTTTTTCATACATCGAAGCAACTTTTCATGAACTAAATGGAACATGCACACAGAAAACTCGGAAGTCTGTATGATTGCAAGCTTATACATCTTGGTACACTGCGAATGATAGGTTGGTGTTTCTTCTAAGTTTCACCAGAAAAGCTTCTAAATGTGAAGTAAAGTCTGTGATAAGCCACACCTCAACCCAAAATGTCTTTTTGGGGGTTGAAAATAAACACAACATTTGTTTTCAAAACAACGCTTGATTCATTTCAGAGCTAATTACTATTGATCAACCTCACTTTCTTCATTCGAAAGTTCTTCAAAAAATCTCTGAGCAAATTTTGCCTCGCAGTTCGGTTTCTGGCTAATTCCAAAATCGGTTGCCAATATTCACGAAGCTATTTCGTCGGCCTAAAACCAACATTTGTCACTTGCTTCGCAACAGAGAATCAATCTGTTCAGCAATCGACATCAGTAAAATATTTCAGCTCGGTGAATGTTGGTGTTTTTAGCCCAGAAAATACAGCACGTGGTGACAGCATCGAGACCCTTCCCATTAATGTTGGTTTTCCGTTACAAACCATAAAAAGAAAAAAAAAACCAATCTGCAGCGCAATTTTACATCCAATTCCCAAAGTAGCTACATTACGCAGACGCCAAAAAATAATACTTAACCCGACTCGACCCTAAAAACCAAATGTTTTGTTCATTCAGCTTGTCAAATCGATCACAACCACTTTTTTTTTTATCAAAAAGAACCAACGCTTACGATTTCAAACAGCTGCACCACTTTTAAAATTAATCAGTTTTCTTGAAATCAAGCATTTTGGCAATAAATAAACCTTCAACTTCAATGCTCCGCCCCCCCCCCCCAATTTCTCTTGCCTATAAACACTCAACGCAATGCTGATTGTAACCACGGTAACAATGGGTATAAATAGATCCCCTATACATGAAATCTGCATGCAGAAACACTGTACACCTATATACAAACAAATAATACATGTTTATATGCACCATTCGACGGAAAAAAAATAATCTGATTCATTATTCAAAAAAAAAATGACTTCTTATTTTTTGACAGAAAATACTGATGGCAAAATGATCTTCAACAGAGAAATTTCCCCGAATGTCTTCAAAAACTTGGGGTTGTCACAGCCCTACTTCAAATATTTGAACTTCACTGCTTGAGAATTTTCAGTCAAAAAAAAGTAACAAATTTCAAAACAAAAAGGCATTAAATGTAATAATCATCAAGAAACACCAACAGCAGTACAATGCTATTGACCGTTTACTTTGTACATGGACTGGCACTGATAAAACATACAACACTTGTGCTTGCAAGACTTCAATTACAATCATATTTGGGGAAACGTGGGGAATCACTTAGAACTGCAAAGCCAATTCAATTGTACAATGGTTACATTTGGAATTATCCAGACTTTTTTCCCACTTACGGGATATTTGCATATATACACAATTCCACATTTCAAGACAAATGACAGGAGATTTTCTCAAATATTAGAAATTTCCTTTCGTTTTTCATTTGGAAATCGTTAACCTAGGATTGATTAGTCATTGTTAAGCTTTTTCACACCAACGAGCTTGTATTACGGCTTTCTTACATAATTTTTTTCTATTTATTTGGATTTTGTTAACACAGGAAGTGATAATCTACCAGGGGAACACAGAAAACTAAAACTAGCACAAGTCAAGACTTTATAATTTTTTCAACGATATCATCATTTAGAGTGCCAGTTTTCTTGTTTTTTTTTCAATTCAACAATGTACAGACATTCAACACTGACTCTACAGCTGACCGTTGTTCCTTTTTTGGTTTGACCAAGGTAAAGGAACACCGACTATGTACAAGCACACACACACAAACTCATATTTATTTAAATTTGCGATTCATTTTTTTTCTTTCGTAGTCACAAAGAGTCCCAGATAGATTGCTAAGCCTGCAGTGGTATGGCAAAGCACAGACAGAACACGATAATACTCAGTTAAAATGGGCAAATATGAATCCTTTGGTCTAAACAGTACCGGTATATATTCCAACTAATGCCCCGTTTGTGAAAACACGATTTATCGTGGAACTGTTGTAATTATGTACACAAATACCATCTACTCTGCCACGCCAACTGCAAGCTTTACAACTACATATCCAAGAAGAAGCACCAAGGAAGATCTATACATGTTTTTTTTCCAAAACCCTTACTAAAACCTGTTTGGTTTGTAAGCAGCCGTTGACCCTGCAGAGGGAGGAATAAAACGCTCAGGCTTTTTAAAACTACTGAACACAGTATTGCTTTTCAGGCAGGTTTATGTTTGATCTGCTGCTTCCACTGGATTGAGAAGGGCAGATAAGCTACCCCTTCAGGATTGACAAGGGCAGATATGCTGCCGCCTCTGGGTTAAGAAGGGCAGATATGCTGCCCCGCTGGAGTAAGAAGGGCAGCAATTACTCAGCTGTGTTGTGGAAGGTTTTCATAGACTTTGATTGGGCGGCGGGTGGCAGTAGTCTTGTTCTGCGTTGGACCGGGTCATCTTGTGTAGAGCCACATGACGGCGCGCAGGCTGTACAGGAGGCTAGCCTGCATCTTGGCCTCCAGCACCATCAGATTCACATGCACCTATAAGCAGGAATCACAATCAATTAAAAAATCGGTCTTGAAATCAGACATCACTTAACTGTACACCGCATTTTGTCCCAATGAAAAGGGAAATGCCTAGTCTCATTTTGTACTGTCGCTGTATTTATAATGAGTGTGGAAATGTATCACTATACAGCAGCTCAACTCCTTACAAATAACCACATTTTGTAATGAAAATGTCGGGGGGGGGGGGGGGTGTTCAATGTAGAAAAACATTGTAAAGCATATATTTTGGTGAGTGAAAACCAAAAATCAGTTGAGAACCAGTGATGAGGAATCTATACGTATGCATGACATTTTAAATGGTATCCTGTTTTTTTTGCTGGGCAAACTTTGTGAGTTGAGTAAGTTCCTGTGCTTAACCCTTTGGTCGTTGTACCGCCCAAAACCGCCCTGCATATTACTCACTGCACCGCCCAAAACCGCCCTGCTTATTACTCACTGTAACGCCCAAAACCGGCCTGCATATTACTCACTGTAGTGCCTGAAACGGCCCAAGCACTTTATGGTATTAATACTTCACTGAATAAACACAATGTAATACACTGTAGTACAGGGCCCGATTTCATAGCGCTGCTTAACAGTAAGCAGAAAAGTTGTGCTTACTATAACAGAAAATCCTGCTGCTGCTTAAGTAAAATTTCATGCTAACGCTTGCGCGCACATGGAGATTTCTATTGTTACGTCACTGATTTAAGCAAAGTTTTCTTCTGGGGTTAAGCGTGCTTTTGCTGTGCTTACTGCTTAACGGTCCCTATGAAATAGATGGAGGCTCGGTAAGCACAAAGTCGGCTGTTAAGCAACGCTATGAAATTGGGCCCTGGTTCTAATGGGTTACCAAGCTGAATCAGAAATTGAGGTTCCAGATTTTGATAAGTACCTTTTCTTAATACACTGTAGTTCAGGTACTAATGGGTTACCAAGCTGAATCAGAAATTGAGGTTCCAGATTTTGATAAGTAGCTTTTCTTAATACACTGTAGTTCAGGTACTAATGGGTTACCAAGCTGAATCAGAAATTGAGGTTCCAGATTTTGATAAGTAGCTTTTCTTAATACACTGTAGTTCAGGTACTAATGGGTTACCAAGCTCAATCAGAAATTGAGGTTCCAGATTTTGGTAAGTACCTTTTCTTAATACACTGTAGTTCAGGTACTAATGGGCTACCAAGCTGAATCAGAAATTGAGGTTCCAGATTTTGATAAGTACCTTTTCTTAATACACTGTAGTTCAGGTACTAATGGGTTACCAAGCTGAATCAGAAATTGAGGTTCCAGATTTTGATAAGTACCTTTTCTTAATACACTGGAGTTCAGGTACTAATGGGTTACCAAGCTGAATCAGAAATTGAGGTTCCAGATTTTGATAAGTACCTTTTCTTAATACACTGTAGTTCAGGTACTAATGGGCTACCAAGCTGAATCAGAAATTGAGGTTCCAGATTTTGATAAGTACCTTTTCTTAATACACTGTAGTTCAGGTACTAATGGGTTACCAAGCTGAATCAGAAATTGAGGTTCCAGATTTTGATAAGTACCTTTTCTTAATACACTGTAGTTCAGGTACTAATGGGTTACCAAGCTGAATCAGAAATTGAGGTTCCAGATTTTGATAAGTACCTTTTCTTAATACACTGTAGTTCAGGTACTAATGGGTTACCAAGCTGAATCAGAAATTGAGGTTCCAGATTTTGATAAGTAGCTTTTCTTAATACACTGTAGTTCAGGTACTAATGGGTTACCAAGCTGAATCAGAAATTGAGGTTCCAGATTTTGATAAGTAGCTTTTCTTAATACACTGTAGTTCAGGTACTAATGGGTTACCAAGCTCAATCAGAAATTGAGGTTCCAGATTTTGGTAAGTACCTTTTCTTAATACACTGTAGTTCAGGTACTAATGGGCTACCAAGCTGAATCAGAAATTGAGGTTCCAGATTTTGATAAGTACCTTTTCTTAATACACTGTAGTTCAGGTACTAATGGGTTACCAAGCTGAATCAGAAATTGAGGTTCCAGATTTTGATAAGTACCTTTTCTTAATACACTGGAGTTCAGGTACTAATGGGTTACCAAGCTGAATCAGAAATTGAGGTTCCAGATTTTGATAAGTACCTTTTCTTAATACACTGTAGTTCAGGTACTAATGGGTTACCAAGCTGAATCAGAAATTGAGGTTCCAGATTTTGATAAGTACCTTTTCTTAATACACTGTAGTTCAGGTACTAATGGGTTAGCAAGCTCAATCAGAAATTGAAGTTCCAGATTTTGGCAAGTACCTTTTCCGAGTGTTTGAAATCCCTCCAGAATGACTCGTAGTGACTGACGGTGACTTTCTCCGGGTAGCAGCACACCGTCTTGATGTAGGTCTTCAGGGCACGGTCCATCAGTGAGTTGACTTCGCCGTAATCGTAGTCGTCGTGCCGGATGCCGAAGAGCGAGTGGATGTAGTTCCAGATGGCTCGTCGTAAGAGGGACGTGTCGACTTGCTCCTTCTTGCCCATACTGAGCGGAGGACAAAATCAAATTGGGGAAAATGAATTGCATGATTAGAGTTGGTTAGGGCTCGTCTCCATTCATATCCGGGCCAAGCTCCGGACAAGTTGCGGACATTGTAACGGGTATAAGTTGCAGGATTCTAAACAACTTCCCTGCAATCTTCCCGCAATGACGGTATCAGTATTGGTGAGTCAAACATTGCTCATGAACATTTTCCCGGAACATGTCCGGGACAAATGCAGATTTTCTCCAGAACAAAGTGGATAATTCTACCCGCGACTTGTCCGGAATTCGTCCAGGATATGAAGTGAGACAGGCTTTAATTACGTTAGAAAAATGCATGTTGCAAAAAAACTGTTTTTTTTTTGTTTAACAAGGAACATAAATTTTGTGACTTACGTGTTGTAGGTCAGGCTATAGGCGAGCCTGAACTTGTCATCCAGCATAGGCGCCACGTCTGGGTAGTAACGATTCAATAACGAGAAGCCTTGGTCCTCCCAAGAATAATCCTATGAGAAAAAATATTAAAAAAATCATTGAGTGTCTTGCCTTATGCTTATAGACTATGTCAAACCTCAATACTATGTTTTGCCCTTCACCATCACCGGACGCAAAATATGCCTTAATGCCGGGGTCATGTGATGTCGACTTTCAGCAAACTGTTCTTTTATGCACTTGCGTGTATAGATCTTGAATTATGAGTGTGAACATTTACTTTTTAATGTTTTTTATAGGAAAGAGAACTCAAGAAAGATGCCTGTCTGTTGCCTGTTGGCATGACGACACAGGTGACAAGGCATTCCCTGTAAAAGACCCAAAAGTAGGCATTGACCATTCTACCGTATCGGACGAACATCCGACAACAAAAATCTCTGGGCATGCTTTGCTCTCACAAGCCATTAAAAATAATTTCAAAATCCCCAAATTCTGACAAGCTTTATCGCCTCAAACGTTGGACCTGACAGTAAATTTGTGTCAACTCTTGTCACAGATGACTAAAGTCATTACAATCCTTTTGCTAAGTCATACCCTCTCCACCTTCAGATCATGACTAAGTGTTCCCCTAACCTACTCCCACTCCGCCCCTAGTCCCTTACCCTCAAGGCTGTGGGAAGAAGCCCAGGTCAAGGGCAAGCGATTGTTGATGTTGATTCCCCGAAGGACCTAACCTTTACTCAGCGAATTCTCAAACTCTGCAATTTCGATTCCGGTTTCGTTTTTCCTTGTAAACACCCACATGATTCTGATTAACGCCAAGTCCCTCTTGGGACCGAATGGCCCAATTTTGCGAGTGACGCTGCAGATTGGGCCCAGGAAAACTTGACAGTCCCATAAAGTCACAAGTATCCGATTCCAACATGAAGCAGGGACAGTTTTTATCTCTTTATCAAAGTGACCTCCAGCGACAAAAAGCAAGAAATCCACAAATGTGAAGACATACAACACCAACATTAATGTTTTCGTAAAACTCCCTGTTTGCAACTTAACTGCACTTTTTTTTATATTCTATAAAAACGAGAATGAGTTTTAGAGCAGTGTGATTCGATGGTTACGGTGTCCAACTCTTACGTAATGGTACGTTGGTTTGAACCCCAACAGGAACATGATGCCTGTGTTCTTGGGCAAGACACTTTACTACAATTGCCTCTGTTGAGCACAATGGACCCCTGGTTACGTATCCGACTCATGTGCAATGGCACATGGGGTTGAGCCCTAACAGAAAAACAGTATGCTTGTGTTCTTAGGCAAGACACTTTACTACAATCGGCTGTGTTGAGCACCACGGACCACTGGCTACGGTGTCTCCGACTCATGTGCAATGGTACGTGGGTTCGAACCCAGGCCAGGCAACATTATGCTTGTGTTCTTGGGCAAGCCACTTTATTGCAAATGCCTGGTTGAGCACTACGGACCAATGGTTACGGCGTCTGACTCATGTGTGATGGTACGTGGGATCGAAACCCAGGCCAGGCAACATTATGCTCGTGTTCTTGGGCAAGACACTCTACTCCAATAGCCTCTCTCCGCCCAGAAATAAAGATAGCTTTAAGGCTAGAGACCAGACTGTGCCGATCTCACGCCGCTGCAGAAAACAGCTCTAATGGCCTGATGAACAGGGGTAATAATTGGGAACCATTTTGAAACTTTGGTCAAGAGTACATTTTAAGCACCAAATTGTTAAGAAAACAAGATTATCTTTTTTTCCGCACCTGTGCTTTGAACGTGGGTATCTGCGAGACCTCTCCTCGCTTGGCAAAGTCCTTGTACTTGAAGTCCGGCTCGATAAGGTAGTGGGACAGATCCGACGTGTCCTGGCAGGGATCGTCACAGGGTGGCGACACTGTAAGATAACAGATTCATTTATGAATTCAAACATCCCTCAAAATCTAGGACAATAATATTAATGGTACACAAATGATCTCTATGTCTGTATGTCAAAGCTCAGCCGAAAAATTTCAATTCAATGGAATTAGACCATCACTCGGGACTAAGTAAGTACGCCAGTGAAGGGCAAAACCCAATACTGTATTAGCATCATTCCGGCGCAGATTCATCAATACGGTAAGCTCGTCCCCTCCCAAGAAGTCCTCTCGTACCGTCCCAGCTACCGGCCCAGGAGCTGGTCCGGTTGCTAATCAGGAACTCCTCTATCCTGGGGTCTATTGTTTGCAAGTATTGACACATGTAATATATCCCAGAAGAAACCCGCTTGTGGTTTTCATCTCTCAGTGCGAAACAATAGAACACTTTCGTCGGCACAGATCAAAACCCCTACCATGTGGTTTCGCGCACAATGGGACCGTAAATTACCAAGGCGTTATGGAAGGATTTTATCTTTAATCCAGTAAGTCTGCTATTGTTCTGCTCTGGACGTTCTCTGAAGGGCAATAAATTGATGCGCCTGACTGACTTCAAAACTTCTGGTCAGACAGGACCATGCACCGGACGAGACTGGGCTGAAGACCGGACTGGCTTTGGACCGGATGGGGTACCGGGGGGCCCTTTTCATACCAGGGCTGAATGGTCACGGTCCCTAATGAAGTAACTTTTGAAGTAAGGCTAACAAATGCACGGATCGTTCTCGGACTCCGTATCTGAACTTACATTCCACATTCTGCTTCTCCACCTTCTCAAATTTTTTCAGTTTTTCTTCTTGGGTTTCGTCGGGCTCCGATTGCTCCTCCAGCTCCCTCAGTTTCTGCATCAGCGCCTCAATGTTGCTACTCGCTCCTTCCGATTCCTGCAAGAGAAGTCCCAAAATACAAACCAAAAATTAGGATCAGGGTTTCCAGCACTTTATGAAAACAACATTCCCTGAGTTGTCCTCGATATTTCCTTGAGAGATTTCCGGAATTCCATGAGAAATATTTGCACTTGAACGAGGCTGCTTTGAATTCAAGATGTGGTTGCAGCAAAGCTACTAAGATGCTGATAATACACAGGCAACTGGTTGACAAGCGAGGGCCTCCCTTCTCCCTGTATGCTACGTGTAGTCAGTCAACGGACACAAGTTGGACACATGGCACGAGACGCACATATGCCAAACTGGCGAAAACCTTTCCCTTCTGGGTCACTGTCAAATTCCCTAAGATTTTCCCGATTCTTGGTGTTTTTTCCCCAAATTCTCAAAAACTAATTTCAAAATTTTCCCCGATTTCAAGAGTGGTTACATGTACATTCAAATATCAGGCAATCTTAAAAATGGGCCAAGAACTACATTACAAACAAAAGGCAACGCTCACATCTGAATAGTTGTTGTTGGACGGACTGCTCGGGTCGTCACCAAGCGAGGGTGGTCTGCAGGTGTGTCCACCCTCCATGTCGATCTCCGGGTTGACCCCACAGCCGAAGACCATCCCGGCCAGGGAGCTGAAGTGGGTGGTCAGTACGATGGCCTGGACAAGCTCCGATAACGCCCAACTCGACGGACCCTTCAAAAGATCCTGAAGATGGAAGCAAAAAGCAAAGAATATTTAGGAAAAAAAACCCCTACAGATTGACATCAATGAACCTTCCTGCTTGTTTATCAAACGGTGCATATTGACTAATAAGATCAGCAGTTTCGGTCAGGTGACAGTCAGGTGACGATCAAGCTCAGTCACAAGCACTGTGATGATGTACACAAACCAAAAAAGGGCGGAGTTTACGGCCAAATTTGGAACGGCCCATTCTCAGAGATGGCTTGCTGTATATGAAGTCATCAGAATTTTACAAAATTTAAAAACTTATTTTGAAATTGAACAACAAATTTGACTGCAGTGGGGTTTGAACCTGTGACCTCTGGATTGCAGGTCCGGTGCTCTACCAACTGAGCTATCCAGCCCTATGTTGGCGGTTCCCCATTTAGTCAATGTATGTGGTCAAGGGGCGCTAGTCAGAAGCCATAAACCCATGTGCGTATGCCATGTAGCCAGGGAACATGCCCAAAGTCAAATAAAAAACAAAATATGACCCAAACCTTCTGAGATCCTTCCAAATCCATGTGCCAATGGTTAAGACAATCAAGCCTGCATTTTTTTTTTAATGACTGGCAAAACACTCCCAGCGGCAAAAGAAAAAACTCTTAAGCTGTTAAAATTTCTAGATGTGAAAACTCCGGATGTCATTAAAAAGTCATAACACCCCCACAAGCCATATTGCTATCATTTTCTAATTCTCTTCCGAGAAATACCGGTGTGACCTTTTGATGTGCCAAAGGTTCTGCAACATTAGGAAATAAATTGGCAAGATAAATTGATAAATTTAAATGAGAGGTAAATCTAATGAAAGCTTTGGAAATATCAGGGGGCATGAGCAGACCATGTGGCAATCATACACTCAAACAGATTATATGCAGCCGAGTGCGAGAAGGACGAAAAACACACGTCATAATGCGCGCTCCTTAATATGGGAATGGAAATTTACAGAATGCGGAATGTGCTTAAATCTGAATCACAGAAAAATGAACATAAAAGTTTCAGTGCATTGTATGTAAATATAATGCATGTACATTTTTCAGTTCAATGCAGTGTTCAACATTCTGTAGTAATGTGTTGGGATTGTTAAAACCACACAGCACTGAGCAATGGCATGGTTTTGATGCATGCAATACTGGAATCATATACAAACATACATGAACATGTATGTACCTCTTTCATTTTGATAACTTCTACATTTTCTGGCAATCTGCAATCCAAAATGTGATGCTCATGTTCGTGGAGAAAACAATTTAAGAACTTTATTCTCCATAATTAAATTAGGTTTTCAAAAACCGAAAACCTTTTAATTCCACATCCGATTTCACACTTCAAAGGATATCAGTGGAACATATGCAAATTACTCAGAAAGCTTTTGGTCGGTCCACGTTTTTTGTCTTTTCTCAAAAACGACTCTGACCGTGCATACAGCCATATGACAGAGCCTAGATACGTCTACTGGATATGACCAAACTTTGGAAGAAACCCCACAAGCTGCTGATAAAATGGATTGTTTAACACCTCGCTCCCAAGAGTTTAAGTAGACTGAAATGCCAAATAGGTACAAATCTGTATTAGCCTAGGTAGTCTGCTCTTACATCTAAGTGTTCTTTGGTGATAAGCCATGGTTGGTGCACCAGAAGTTTGATGAGTTCGGCCAGTCGTCGGAGTTTGTCTGGGATGAAGGTCAACCCCCTCAGCCAGTCTGGGTCTCCCCCCTGAGCCAGGAACTCGTTCTCTTGTAACCTGACAATGTAGCTGCATTGGTGTCGCGCTGTGGCCTGCAAAATATCAAAATCATACTCACACAATCAATTTTGATCAACCAATCACTCAAAATCAATCAATCCATTTCAGTCCATTGATTTCAATCAATCAGTCCATTTCCATCAATTCATTTCAATCAATCCATCAGTTTCAATCCAACATTTAACCCTTACCCTACTTGACCCTCCAACGCATGCCAATATGTGCCTCAAGAAAATCTCCTATGTTTTTTGCATGGCCCTCCAATATCTGCCATGTCATTTCAAGGGTAACTGGACAGGCACTCCAATACATGCCACAGAGAACAATGAGAGTCCTTTGATAACAATCAAGTGCCCCCAGCTGGTCAGTATCAGGCACCCTCCAGGGCCTCCAACTCCTGCCAATTGGAGCCTTCACTGTTAAGACAAACTATCTGCCAAAAAACTGCAGCTGGAGGGCATTGGCATAACCAACTGACATGCAGTAAACTACCCTCAGAGAATATCAATATCAAAGAATCAATTTTAAACCATCATTTTCAAACCATCAATTTCAAACCATTACCGACGTATGAACACTGTATATTCAGTGTGCTACCTCCTGAAAATTCCATCTTAAAAATTCCATCTTATGAATATTTAATGCGGTACCCGCTGCTATGTACATCAGATTTGAACCAGCCAACCGATTCCGTTAGCTCGGTGGTCGAGTGGTAAGACATCTGCACTAGAAAGCAGGAGGTCGCGGGTTCGAGTCCTGCCCGAGTGATTTTTTCCAACTTTCACTCGGGAGGTAACACACTGAGTATACAGTGTTTATACGTCGGTGAAGGGCAAAACCTTATTTGATTTACATCACCCCAACGCAAAATTCCATCTTATGAAAATTTCAATCAATTGATTTCAATCAATCAATCATTTTTATGATATTTTCAGCTTACCGGTACTTTGACCTCATCGCATTCCTGACAGCTAATGGTCAGGATTAAGCAGATTTATTTGGCTTTCTGTTTTTTTGTACAAGTATCAGTAAGACTGATCTGGTGGCGCTTGTTATCGTTGACCTCATATTTTATAAAAATAGTAAACATATATTAACAAGCATATGCCATGCCAACAACTAAAGGGTCATGTTACTGGCAGAAAGCTTAGAATTACATGTACAACATCTGTAAAACAAAGTAGGCTGAATTACATGTAACTGACTAATGTGCAATTATAGATAATAGCAGAAAAACATCTGTAGTTGCTTGATCGATTGTCAGCTGAAAGTTGGACTGTTTTTGACATCAGAATTTTATTTCTACAGATGGAAGTGTCAGTGCAGGGCTATTTTTAGCTCCCTTGGTCCCGGTAGGTCGGGGCAAGATGTAACAACAAGGCTCAAGACTTTCTGGTGTGGAGCCAATCTCATTTCCATTAGAAATACATTCTGGGTTGCGCACGTGCATTCCAGCACTCGGGCAATGTCTGCCACAAGGGTCAACCGACCTTTCTAACTTAGTATTCTACAGTGCGCTATGCACGTACACGTTGTACTGCAGCACATGTTCATGTACTGTACATGTACATGCACACGTACACAAATACCGGTGGCTCTTTCTGTTTGCACTGCACAGGATCAGCCCACTACCAGCCCACCCCGGCCAGCCAATCAGAGGCCGCGCTTCACTGGGCATGCTCAGTGTCCCGGGTCCCTGATCCCCGTTGCCGGGGACGTCATTGCTATGATAACCCAATACCAGGGTTAGATCATAGGAGGGATTTATGACTTCGTGGGGAGGAAATATAATCTTTTAGTAACAAAGTACCAGTAAAATAAAGGATAACATGATAACCCGCCGGTACGTTTTATTGCGAGCATATTTACTGGCAGGCCCCCTTTCGAACAGGAAGTTTCTCGAAGGCAATATTAAGTTGCTGGCAGTGACATTTCAATTTGGTTCAAAGCTTTTTTTTGACATCAAATAAAAGATATATCAAAACCTCCATACTGAACCGACACAATATTTTTTCTTTTGCTGTGCATTCAGGGTTAAACTGTTGCTACAAAATGTTGTCCTTATGAAAATTGCAGAGTAGTGTTTTAAAAACAGGTGCGATCACAGGCGTATCTGAAGCAATTTTGGATTTATGAATTTTCTTTATCAAGCCTTTCATGAAGCCCTAGGCAGAGCATGACAGAAGACACGGTTGGGAGAAAACGAAAAAAAAATTCATGATCTCTCTCTCTCTCTGAACTTCCCAGAAGCTTCCTTGGGATCGATGGAACGGGGGAGAAGTTAAAACTCCTCTCCCCGATCGCATGCACGTTCCTGACGCAATGTGTCCCGAGGATAAATGTATAATGATTTCGAAAAGGGCAAAGTAAAGAATTATCTCTTACAAAAAGCGGGACCGCCCACTCGTAAACTGCTAATAGAATATCCGCTTTCCGATACAGAGCACAAATAAAAAATGG
The DNA here is from genome assembly GCF_015706575.1 of Patiria miniata. Classification (NCBI taxonomy): domain Eukaryota; kingdom Metazoa; phylum Echinodermata; class Asteroidea; order Valvatida; family Asterinidae; genus Patiria; species Patiria miniata. The sequence continues at coordinate 3,934,711 of NW_024037061.1, forward strand.
AGAAAATATCGGGGTTGATGAATTTGAAACGGGCCAGACTGCCAGCACTTTCACATAGGGCTGTAAAAATGTTACATGTAGGTCAAAGGATGTATGATTTAAAGAAAAATATACATAAAAATATCAATTTGAACACATGAAGAATATTAAAATTCAAATGGTCACATTCTAACTGTTTTGTTCATGGTAGTATTGTCTGTTGAAAACCAATTTCTTTTTCCAACAGTTATATAGATACTAGGCAGAGCTGTATAAACGGGCAAAATATGCCATTTGCACTAAAAAATACCCTATCATTTAAACACAGAGTTAGTTGTGCAATTGTGCGTACAGTTGTCAGATTTTCCAAGGTTGAAAAATAAATTTACAGTAAAGTTGACCCGTACTAAAGCTCAGGACTAGATAACAAATTATTCTAAAACTGAAAAAAAAAAACAAGGGGAAAAAAAAAAAATTAGGAAAAAACCCTAACAAAGCATCATGAGACAGCGATGTCAGTGTTCCAGGGATTTCGTCTGGAGCAAACAATAGGGGGCACCTTTGCTTTGACTGGAAGAGTCGGTCACGCATGGGGGACACATGACCTTGGCGCACACAAACAATGCACCAGAATGAATGGTTAGGGACAAAACTAGAAACTTCAAAATAAAAAGTGGCCCCCATTGTGAAATCTACCCCAGAGAATCTACAAATTGCAAATAATTGGCCATTTTATGGGGGCAGTGGTTTGACCTGGACTTTCAACAGGTTACATAAAGGTCGTACTGTGATCTGTTTCTCGGTCCAAAAAAAAGAAAAGAAAAGTTGATCGATGGAGAGGGTGTAGGGCTGTTGTGGTTTCTGTTTTTTGGGGTTTTTTTTTGCCGATTCTTTATCTATACATGTACCCTTGAGAAATTCACAGGCTTTTCAAGCAGACCCAGGTGAAAAAGTAGAAGAACAGTAGGATCAACATTTTCTTCAACAACAACAACAACAACAACAACAGGACATAAGTAGGACTTTGGAGGACTTTGTGATACATAACAGTGTGTAACACTGAGATGAAAAATTAGATTTTTATTTTTCGGAGTTGTGGACAAAAAAGCAGGAAAAAAGTAGCAATTTCAAGAAAAAGTAGGAAAAGTAGAAGCAAGGTAAAACAAACAAAAAAGTCGAAAAAGTAAAAATACTTGAAAGCCTGAATTTGGGGTGTAACAACTACACTGAATACTTTCAGTGTAGTTATTAAATTCAGTATAGAATTTCAGTATAGAATTTCCATCTTTTGAGTCAAGAATAAAATATGATTTACCTTGCAAAGATTTATTCTTTTTTTTTTGACAGGTTTTTTAATAGTTACTGTACCATTATTGTGATGAAGTGTCTCTAGTTAAAAGTAACAAAAAATGGTTATTGCAAAAATTTTGCTCAATTTTTAAGAAAAATTATAGTTACCATTATTGCGATGAAGTGTCTGTAGTGAAACGGTAAGGGGCCGTCCCCCCGTAACATGAAGTCTTGGGTCCGGAGGAACGCTTCTAGGTAGCTGGGGTGTAAGCCCATGACCGTCGTCAAATGGTCTAACCGATTGCTCTGAAGGAAGACGTCGATGAATAAATCTTTCGCCTGGTAAATAAACAAATAAACAACAAACAAATATGTAAATAAACAATTTTACATGCTGCTACTGGTATCAATTTGTGAGGGCTGAAAGCTTCTCTTACTTGTAATAAGGTGGACATTTTTTGAAGTTCATTTGAGGAGCCTTTGGAAACTGATTTCGTTACTTGAGATTTTAGGTTTATAAGGCAAATAACAGCCTGTAATTGTTTTATGATTCACCTAAAAAACAAATGTCACGTGTATGTTAGGAAAATATTGAACTTGTAATGCTTCATTGGACTAAATTTACAGAAGGTCAAGAAAAGTTTGTATTTTGCTGTGAATCAATAATAAAAAGAATACAAGCAACTCTTGTATTCAAATTTTTAGGGTAAAAAAATTCAAAGAGTCAAGACTGTTTTATGAGTATGCCTACATATGTACATTGCTGTAATCTGAGTCCTTTCAAAACTTTCCTTTTTTTTTTTTTAACTGAATTCCATTCTTGGCTTTAATTTTTAAGCAAGACCCATCGCAAATAATCGGCTCTTGAACATTCCAACCACCCTCTTCAGCATTCCACCCACCATTAACAACAGAGTCTTAAAGAGGTTGTGGAATGCTTGAAGACATTTCCATCATTTTTCGGGTATATGTAGCCTAAGGTGTAATGAAATAAAAACGACTATTGTGTCTGTCATGAAATGAGTACAAAAGGTACTTTTGAGAGCTGTTTTTCAGGTCCTGTTTCGACCCGAACGTGCAATTTGTGTAAAAGTCATCGTTGGGGGCAGCAAACAAAACAGAGTAAATCATGACGTAATAAACAGGACTCCCGATGCAGGGTAGTATAAACGAGTCCTGTTTACGACACGATTTATTATGTTTTGTTTGCTGCCCCCAACGACGACTTTTACACAAATTGCACGTTCGGGTCGAAACAGGAACCTGAAAAACAGCTCTCAAAAGTACCTTTTGTACTCATTTCATGACAGACACAATAGTCGTTTTTATTTCATCACACCTTAGGCTACATATACCTGAAAAATGACGGAAATGTCTTCGAGCATTCCACAACCTCTTTAGAAGTGTGTTCGGCTATTTTGGGCACACGGGTAAAAGGCATAGATCTGCGGTTGGGCAATATATCTTTTTATGAAAATTTGTCAGGTCCCCGTTAATGTCGTTTTGACAAACACAATGGCCCTATAGATCTATGCTACACTCTACAAGCATCGTTTGTTTGTATTAAATCAATATAGAGAATGGCCAATATTGCAGCTACTGATGTATGGTTGTAACAATGACGCAGCACTAAGAGTGGTAAAGCCTATGTATGCACAAGCCACATTGATACGATCATCTACCGGTAGTCACATTTTGGAGGCTAGACAGCTGAGGAGTCTAATGCCCACCTGTCAACTTTGTAGATAATAAACTCCTTTTGACTTAGACAATCTTTGGGGCGCGATGGAACTCGCAGACTTTGTGCCCAATCATGGCCCAGTTCCGAGACGGGTTAATATTATCAAATTAGAGTAGATCTTAATTCAGTTTTATCACGAGCCCTTTGTACTTGGATGAGACAACTTTTGGACGCACTTTAAATTGATAACTAAAAAAAGAGAGTTCTTTCACAAGATTAATATTTTTATCAAGGCTGTAATTTTGACCGTAATTACAAAGGCCAAGAATACATGAGTTAGCAGAATTAAAAACGATAATTATCAAAGTGAGCCCTTTGTACTTCGATGAGACAACAATTATCGTAATTGAAATTGTCTACTAAAAAAGTATCGATTCACCAGATAATTTTTTTTTATCAAAATGTAATGTTGGCTGTAACACAAAGGTCAAGAATACATGAGTTAACAAAATTACAATCGATTATTAGCCGATTTCAACCCAAACTTCCAGGGCATCTATATCTGTATGGACAATGCTAATAGAGAATTCTTGCTAAATTTTACATTGTTGGCAATGCTGGAGTAAATAACTAGATTGTTTTTCAACATTTTTAAAGAAAGTTGGAATATTGTTTTTGTCTTACCTTTTCATCTCGTCCGTTCTGCGCAGCTGCAAACTGCAATGGAGGATAGAGAACAGAATGATTGAATTTCTCAAATCTCATCATGTAAACCTATCCAGTTTAAAAATTTGCAATACCATATTGCGCAACTTCGAGTGTTGATCAAGGTCTTTCCCCTTATGTAATAGTGGTGGATATGTACTGAAAGGAACAATGCCCGGTACGGTACGTACGTGTACACTTTCAGGATGTAAAGTACGTGTCACATAAAAAAAAGTCAAGTTTTAACAACCTTCACAGGTAGAACCAGACTAGCTGGCTTGCGCCTGATCATGGATGCGTAACCGATTGCAAACAAAATGTGGACTAAACTAAATTTTGTGGAGGTAATAGTTGAACAAAATTTCAAACTATGGTCGGCCGACCATCATTGGAAAATGATACAAACATTTCCACTTTTCTTGAAAATGACAGCACACCAGGAGCCATGATTTCACAGGATGCTTAAGTTTAACTTTATAACAGTCAAGTAAGTTACAATGTATTTCACAATAATTCGGTGATGGTTTTTTTTCCGGTAGTTTGCAAATGTTGTATACATATTACCTTTAATCCAAACCATGCTACACGTAAATTTATATGTAACAATATCTGACAATGAGCAATACAAACTGGTCTCTGTTGATAATAAGGTGAACATTAGACCTTATTGTCCCGATACTGGATTCTGTTCAGCAGGTACCGGTATACGCTATGCTGTTGTTCGATTCTTCTAGATTCAGTGAGGGCCATCACAAAAATTGACAGGGGTGTTAACAACCAAACCCTGTAACTTGTCAGGTCCTGGTACAATCAGAACAATCGAGTGAGTTAAGGAAATGGTACTAAAAACCACACCGGAAACTTTGTGGGGAAATTCTGTCCGCTTCCTTTTGACATTTTCAACTTGAAAATTGCTGATTGACCCAATAGCCCAATTTACTGCCCCAAAGCGCCCTTCCTGTTACTCCTCATATCGCCTCAAAAACTGAAAATTGGTCAACCCCGCGTCAACCCCGAGATCGATTTTGCTCCAGGTTGAACTCAACCCTGCTCCAGAACAGGGTTGAGATTTTCTATCCAGGTTGAAACTCTCGCCAGGGTTCAAAAACGATAGTAACCGAGCGAAATAATGTAAGCTTGGTTTGTACGAAACAAGTGGGAAACGGTGCGGGGTTGAATGCAGGGTTGAAACTCAAAAACTCAACCCGGGGCAGCACAAGGTTCACCCAGGGTTGAGTTCAACCCGGGTAGAGAGGCTCCAGTGTGAACCTTTTCACTATACAACCTCTGGTTTTATGGAGGAGTAAATACAATGTAATACATTTTAATACAATTGCTAAAAGGTTACCTTTCACACGAACATTTTTGAAATAGCTGTAAATTACCTAATTCTAAAAATGTTCTCCACAATGCTGGGGGAACTGGAAATGCTAACTGAAATATTCAATGTTGCAAACAAACCAATAAAATAAAGTTGAAAATGAAACTAAACAATTCAAGTTTCGGAGTAAGATAAATTTTATCTGTAGTTTATGAAGAAAGTATGCATTGTTGAAACTTACGGGTGTATACAACACAGCCACAAAAGAGAAACAATGTCGAATATCATAAACACATAAAAAAATACACGCAAAAATTTTTATCTGATCGTGCTGATAGAGAAAATAGGCAAATCAAATAATAAATAGTTTCACTGCACCACTATTTACAAAAATGTATAAACATAAAAAGATCACATTCTTGAAAAATTGTTGGCAGTTAACTTAGATCGCAACCTGACGCAACACAGTATCAAATTCATCCCCTGAATCTTGTTTGGACCACGGCAAAAAAGAAGAAGCAGTCTCACTAATGGACCGAGTGCTTTATCAAATTACAATATATACAATGTAAAGTCACCACCATACACAAGTATGGGTAGAAGACACACTGTCCAGACAAAATGCTAGCAAAACGTCTTTTACAAATTCTGTCAAGAAGGAACAGATACTCTAGCCCACTTCCCGAAGAATTTCTGAATCGAACGAAAAACTCGACAAAAAACACTCACCAATTTTAAAATAGTATGCATCCAGGAGCTAGTGTGCCTCGTCGCAACAACCGTATGTCTTTCTAATGTCATTTTCATTAATGTTACATGTCGGTCGGACTCGCAGTCAGTATAAAATCTCTACATCACGACTGCAGCAGAGAGTTGGCCACACTGACAAAGCCAAAGATGACAAACTTTTCCCCGTCCAGGTCTCGTCTTAAAACAAGGCAGAGGGATTAAAAATAAAACTGCCAGAAGTTGACTTCGGGACAAACCACCACTAAAAAAAAAAAAGTCCGGCCCGAACAGCTGATGAGCGGCAAATGTCAAGGAAATGCTTGGTCATATGGGCTTTTATACCGGTACAATAAGCATTGTCAACTTTGCTAGGGGGAGGGGAGCGTAGGGAAAAAGGGGGAACCTGGTTGAAACTGGGGACTAGTTAATCTATCCCACGCATGAGTGAGGCCAATAAAGTCAACCGCACAGGAAAGGCGGCGAGATCCCGCAAGAGTTGGCATTTGAATGCTGCCTGAACAGCTGTTGGAGACGAGCAGATTTCCGCAACTTGGTCAAAGCAAAAAAAAGCAACTGTTGCTTTGCTCGGGCCAAAAAGGAATCTTTTAACCTCAAACCTCCAAAATCTTTCAAAATCTACAGTGGGGCTTTAAAGGAATGTCTCCTTTGATTCCTGCCTAGTGGCGGTTTTGAAGGATTTGGGGAGATTTTTGACCAAAACCAAAAAAAAAAAACAACACAATTTTGGATAAAGCAGAAAAATTATGTTTCATTTGATTCCTGTTCAAGTGGTGGTGTTGAAAGATTTGGGAAGATTTCTGACCAAAAGAAAAAAATACAAGATTTTGGAGAAAAAAAAACCCAGAAAAAAACAATGAACCAAGCTAGAATCTGTAGACAATGTTCTGTGTTCTGTAGACTACAAGTACAAGTACATATTCTTCAAAATGGCAAAACGAGAATTTAAAATAAGGTTAAATGGGACACAAAGGTGCATTTTCAAGGATAGTATTAAAAAACTACGTTGCATGGCCCCTTCCCATGGTTTGGTTTTGGATTTGTTGTAACAAGCTTGGTATTACATGTCATAATAATTTGATATTTTTTCAAATGGCTACTTTACTTAATAATTTCTTAAACCGCAAAACGTGATACAAGCACAAGTCTGTAAGTACATACCGTACACACAACCGGATCAAATTCCTAATCCCGATAAACCCCGAGGCTCTGTTTTCCCTACGTTGGCCACCAACAAAATACTTCTTCATGACACCATATCTCCGCCCTCCCAAAAATATTTCTCTTGGTCGAATGCCAAGCCAACATTCTTTCCATTTATCTCAATCGCTCTGGCTGCGTACAAAACCATGGCAGGTGTTCTTTGGGCATCTGGGTAGATTTTTTTTTTTTCTCCAAGGCACAACCCCGGAAGGAATGATGCAATCACATCACCGTGATTAACTAACGATTAGGACGAAGCTTCGATCGTCAGCGACCCCGTGTTTACGTCAAACTAGGCCACCAGGGGGTGTGTCCTTATTTTTTTTTTTTTAACTAGGACCCTCTACTGTCTACGCACATCAGGTGATATGCTGCGTTTACGCATACCTGGCCCGCAACAAAGAAATATCGGAATGAAAAGAACATGGATACAAAGGAATGCTGCGAGTATTGCATCATCATATTTTATAGCTGCTATAAAGTACATTGTACAGACCATGATTTCAGTTCTGGCTACATATTTCTGAATCGTCAAGCTTTTGTTCATTGAAAGGCATTTGGGATCATTTACTCTTCAATGGATTTTGTTCATTTCCAATAATAACACCGCTCAAAATCCAAAGAAGAATGCTCAAAAGCTAACCTGTTGAAGTTTCAGTGAGAAACCATGATCAATATTTGATCACGAAACACAACTTCGTCAATAACCAGGTCTTCATTTCCCAAAACGTCACTTGACTGATCGTTGGAAATCAACGACAATTCTTGATTTCTTCTAAATGACAGCAAGCCAGATGGCATAAGTTCACAGGGTGTTTAGTACCAGTACAATCTTTTAATCCAAGTAAGCTTTTTGGTTATAATTTGGTAGGTTACTTCACGGATAAATGCAAATGTCTTAGTTTAAACTTGACACAATTTGGGTCATCGGGTCTCATGTAAAATTGAAATATGACAAAACGAGATGTCGAAGTGGGGTATTTGGGTCTACCTCGATCACTGGACTACCACCAGTATTTTTTGGCAAAAGTTCATTTCAAATGAACCCTATATTTTTTTGTACGTGTAAGTCACAGCAAATTTGCATGATACCAGGAAAAAACTGGCCTCTCAAAGACATTAAGCTTTAGCAAAGTTGAAAGGTCTTTGACCAAAAAAACTGTCCAGACCTGATTAAAAAGCAACGTTCCATTCATGTCGGCCTTGCCCTTGCTTATACTGTTGCATGAATGCACAGCTGAATGTCAACAATCGATGTTCCCTGTCTCAGCATGATGGGGTTTGATGTATGTAGGTTCCCACCGTTAAATAGGCCAAGGTCGAATTAATTTGGCCAAGGATATCACAACATCCTAGGCTGATCGTTTTTTCCCTTTCATTTCACCCAAGTCTTGATGTCAGTGATCTTGACAAGACTGTCAACTCATGCTGCTTTCATGTTAACGTTGGGTAGAGTTAATCTTGACAGACACTTTGACAATTTTTTTCCTTTCTATCTCTGACGACGACATCACACCATTATTTATGACAAGGTTATTCCTCAGTGGCTTTTTCAAAAAAATCTTTCGAAAGTTTCGACACACATTCTTCTTTCTAAAAGGTAAGACAGTTTATCTCAAATTCTCAACATGTAGATTTATGATCTAAAATCGTGACTACAGAATTATCACAATGGAGGAATAAGAACCACATTTTCACTAAGTGGAACATTGTCAAAAACCAGCAGGTTTTGTGACTTTAAAATTGATGACTTTTCAACCGTAACTAACTCTACAGAGCAACGCCCTGTCCTGTGTGTGTGTTTTATAGCGAGAAAATACCACGCTCCAGTAAACAAACTAGGGCAATGGGAATAATGGCCGGTCTAATGGGGGATTTTCAGTTCCGAGACTATGGTGCGCCGAGGAGCGTAATTGCAAAACCGACGTCAGTGGGAGGGAATTCTAAACCATGGCTCTGTGTTTTCTTTCTCGCTACGCTTTGACGGTTGTGCCTAAGTGGGCTTGCTTTGCTTGGGGGGGGGGGGGGGGGGGGGAGAGAGGCGGGGAAGGAGAGGTGTTATTCTTTCCCGTGGAGATGTATCGTTGAAATCCCATGAATAAACCGGATGGACTCAGCCGCGTTCATGATGGGATGATTAGAAACAAAGTCCCGCGTAATCTATTAATTAATGGTGATGACGCGAGCGACACTCGGCCCCCTAGGGTCCGGGGGAAGGTCTGGCTGTGCTGAATTTTTTATTTCATAGATCCGTGCTAATCTATGGATGAATAGGGCACTGTGGTAAAATGCTGTAGCTGAGGAACTATTTGGCATTTTGCTTTAATTTATACCTAATTTTAATAAACTCTTTTAATTTATACTTAAAAATAGATTAAACTCTCTCCCGACTCTTCATTCACGCTTAATATAATCGACTCCTGTACTGTACCCCCCCAAAAAAGAGTTTATTCACAAAAATGTCCCCCCCCCTCCCCAAGAAAAAGGAACAACCAAATAATTGGTAACGAAAGTGAAATCCAGTATGAATAAAGAATATCAACCCTAACCATCCTGACTCCATCACAATCCATCCCCTAATTGGGTGGATTTTGGCAGGCAAGCCATGCGTACCAAGTCCATTAAAATCCACCAAATACATGGGGAAATGGTGGATTTTGATGGATTTGGTCCTGAAGCATTATGTGCAGCAGAGTCAGTGATGGATTTTGGCACACTTGGTACTGTTCTTAGCAAAACTCAGCAGGTAGTGTTAATAAAGTTGACATAATATTCTTTCCTTAATCAGGCCTGACTCCAGTCCGCGAACATTCATACATGTACCAGCACACGTACAGCATACTGTAGGCCTTTATGCAAAGACAAAAACATGGGGACTAACACACACACACGGAGTGCTAACGCAAACATTGCCTGATCCACAGCTGAGAATAACGGCAGCACAAAGGTCACTGACGGTCCCTGGTTGAACGTCATGGAAAATTACAGCCGAGTTTGAGGCATGGAGGTTTCCTTATTAATCCAGCTCTCCCAACGCGAATACACCCAACATCCTGTTCAATTTTAAGAGCACATTCGATCACTTTGATAAAAGGATAATGAACAAAGCACAAGACCATATTTGTCAACATTTGAGCAGTAAAACTCCTTTATAATTTATTTCGGAAAAAAAAACCACTCATATGACTTTAAACAGGAAAGAACTTCTTTTTTTTTTTTTAGACTTACACCAATTTTCTAAGCCTACTGCAGCAGTCGACTTTTAGGGGGCCAAAACCAAGAAAAACTGTTAAATCAAAAAAAGTTTTAATCGAGAAAAACATTTCACAGTTTCGTTCCGATAAGATACAGACAAATGCACACGACCTTGGCTTATTTTTATTTCTCGATTTGCAAATTTCAAATGTGTAATTAGTCATTATTCCTTTTGCAAGATTTGAAAATAAATGTGTAGGTTTGAAAGGCTTTTTCTTGTGCAAGGATCGTCACATTTCATTTACCCGCTACTTCAATTGTTTCATCACAAAACAAAAACCATAAAAAAAGTGACAGAAACTGTGATAAATTTTGACATTTCAATTGTTTCACCACAAAAAAAACACCCAAAAACTGACAGAAACTGTGATAAATTTTGTCATCTTGACTAAATCAATTTTAAAGTGACGTTTAAATTCCAAGATTGATTTTCCAATTTTAATTTGCCCTTCTTTTCCTTATTCAGCCTTTCGCCCCAACACTGACTCGCAAGATCACCCCACAATTTTGACCTTTTCTTTTTCCCCAAAAAATCTGGCGATCCTTTCAAACATTGACCAAAGAAGTCAAGAAATTGAGACAAACAGGTACAAAGTCTGACTGCGCTCGATAAATTTTTTATTAATTGCGAAATCATTCCGAAAATTACCACACTGTCGAGATACGAATGGCACTTGATCTGAACAAAGGTTTAAATGCCTACTTTCGGAGGAAAAAAAAGCTTTACGAAAGTTTCATTTCTGTATCTATGATCAACGATGCACTGTACACTACAACATAACTGCTCAAGGAGTAACAGTCTATCGTTCAACCAATCCATCTGCAATAAATCACGTCGGAATCTACCGAATGGAATTTTTGAGAGGTCAAGTTTAATCTGGCTGTTAAGTGTCTCGGTGTGGTTCCTGTTTTGACTTGACCATAAGGCATCCACTCGACCGAAAAAAAAATACACTCTCACATTATACTGGTAGTTTTTCCCACCTCTTAAACCAAAAAATCTGTGTTATTTGTCTTTAATACTTTAACACATGTATTTGTTCTGAAAACACACATATTCATACAGTCAGTCCAGTAAAATACAAAATTGGGACTACGTGTAAAATACAAGTAACCGTTTGAAGAATGTGACTTTTCTTTTCTCAGTCGTGAATCCTTGAAAATACTTCAAAAACCAGAAGTAGCACTTTGAATGATTTTTTTAAGGGGGGGGGGACGTTTAATGACACTAAGGTCAAATACAACACCGACGTGTTTAAAACCGCAAGCGGCGATAACTTGAAAGATAACATCAAGCAAAAAGCAACTAACAGGGACATCACGAAGAATTTCAATGGCTCAGTGATGTTGAAACATCAGTTCAAAAACCAATTGCTTTTTTAAAAGTCTTCTATCTGAACACAGATAACAAAAGCCCGGACGATATTAGTGTGTTTGTCAACGTGTAGTACGTGCGCCCTCAGCTCTGACCTATGTTAATGATTACCCGTGTGGCGTGATGTGCCCGGCCGGCGTTGGTCGCTAGTGATTGGTTGTAATCGCTGAACAATGGAGCTGGGAAACCCGTTGGTTGAAGGGGGGGGGGGGGGGGGGATTGCTCGGTGAATCATCAACAAACTAGATCATTCTAACAATGCCAAGTAAGTGTGGTTTTGATCTGGACAAGGATTGGACGGCGGAGGGGGTGGGGAAAAGGTTTGCCCCTTTGTGGTTTTTTTTCCCTCTGTGTTGAGGGAAAACTTAAAATCTTGCAGTGGGGAAATCTTGGCATACGGTATTGTAAACTGGGGAAAAAAACAGGAAACCGAATGATGGCAGTATAGAGGAAACTACAGACCAGTAATGCATCCACGATTTGACCTTGGTGATATACATGTATGTATGTGGCCTATTTTCGAGTAGAATAGGGGTGTAACGTCAAAAAAGTCCGTCCCCCCTAAAAAAAAAACCAATTTTTTTCTGCGGGCCAAAAGTTTGGGCAACATTTTTTTGAAAAATTGTTAACTTCTAAAAAATGTGAAAAAAAAATGTAAGGCCCCCAAAACCAAAAACCTGGGTGCGCCACTGTTACAGATTTTTTTTTTTTTACAGTGTTGTGATAAGAAGTGGAGTTTGAAATCAAGTTTACAGACTGGATTCGTTGGTGGTTGTTTAAAACCCTGTAAGTTTGGACAATGATTCAATTGTCAGAACATTTTATGTTATAATTGGCTAGGAACCATCCTCAATCCTACTAAATCCTTCAATTTCCAGCATGTAAAAATATATACTGATTGTTGCTTAATCTCAATTGATTTCTGCTTTCCAAAACTAGTTTGCACAGCAGATTCTACAGTGTACATTGAATAAAAAAAGATTGCACATTGTCAGTGCCACGCCGTCCAAATTGGGCAACTGCATGCAATACGAATGGTTTTATTGTCTTTGAACTGTAATTTCAAAACATGTACGGACACGCTCATTCAAAATAAGGCCAGTCTCCAACCCACACGTGTACAGGTATTTGTGCAAGGGCTTATTCAGCCCAACCCTTTATCTCATCCAGGTATTTTCAAATTTGCTCAAGAGGATTTTAACGATTTGAATCTAATTCCTGTTAAATATTTACCACAACAAAAAGTGGACTGATAAGTCGATGTGAAAGGTCACTAGTACAAGAATGGGAGCTGTGAGATTCAATGTTAATGAGGCTTCGAAAGGGAGCGTTAAAATCTTTAAACGGAGGACAATTTTTGCTTTTCGTGCATTTTGTTCGTTTCTAATAATAATACCACTCGCAATCCAAAGAAAAATGTTCAGAAACCTAACCTGTTGAAGTTTCAGCTCAGTGGAAATTACACTTTTCAAGAATAAAGTGAAAACCATGCACAACCTTTTTAAAGGAAACATGATTTTGTCTGTTGTACTCTTAATTTGCAAAAATCACCACACTGAACCAGTCAACAAAATCCCAAACTGCTGTTTGTTGGAGAGAGTTGGCCATTGTAGGGTAATGGGTTCAAAATTCATGCAGATTTGTGTGGTAGATTACAACACAATGAAACACCGCAACTTTGTAATCACTTCCATCAAAGACAATTCTTTCAAAGTCCCTGAGAGGTAAGTTCTTTTCCTTTTGGGACAAACAACTTTACTAAGATAACAAATCCAGGAAGGTGTTCTGGTGTTTTATCAGGACCATCCTATGAGCTGACCCATTAACAATGGTCGTTTATTTTACGCAATTCCAAGCTTGAATACAGGAAGGGCTTTCACTGTGTCAACATCTCGTCGAAGTGTTGTGAAATGACTCAGTGAAAAAGTTTGGAATGACTGAGGTGTGCGTGTGCATGTGTGTCATGACAACGCAATGTGAAAGTTGTCACATTAATGGATTCGGTACATGGGCGGAAAAGTTATTGCCTACTGAGGGAAGTAATGAGCAAGACAAGTTGCTGGAATTTGTAATGTACAAAAGTAAACAAAGTTTTGCACTGGGTATGTTTGGGTAAGCCAAACGTAATTCAATCTTAGCCCTGAAAGTTTGTAAGTTTTTAAATTTTGGGTTGTGAAGTTTTCTTTTTTTTCTAGAATTTCAAACACCACACTCACCTCTGATCTTGGTATGAATGCTGAAGGACCGTTGCCACATTGCCTGGGGACTTTGACTCCTTTTTCCTGTAGAGAAAAAAAAAATACAAATTTAAATATTTTATTTCTGAAAAGGGGGAAAATGTACATGTTAGAGTCTGGTACTTGGACTCACATCCCTATGAAGTTATATGCATATCATAAGCAAGCTTTCACCACACTGAAAACAAAAATGTATCTTATAATATAAACAGTTGTGGACAAACTATTTGTCCAATGAAATCCAAGACTTTGCCTCCTAAAACCGTTTACAATTTGGAAGTTTTCTTAACTACTGGTAAATTTATCTCAAATGGACTACCGGTAGCACCTGAATCAGAAACTAGCTACATTCCATATTCACCACACCTGAGCAGAAAGGACAAATGAAATGACTTGATTCTGGCATGCTGGTGTCTTTAGACTTGGAGCTTTTCTGTACTACAAAGATGGGGGACTGGATAAATTAATGATTAACGTACACTTGAAAAGTTGCATCATTTCAGTTAAGAAATCAAAAATATTAGCACGAAATTTTGCGAGGATCAGCACTCCATATGTGACCTGAGACGCACAGCTGTCCAATGGGTGCGTTGAAAAGTTTCTGGGTCAAATCGGTATGTACATGTACGACATCTGATCATGCAGTTTGCATTAAAAGTTGCATCATGTGTATGTATCTGCTGGAATCAACCTGTTATAACTTGGGTCTGTTCCAGGAACTTTTATTTTGGAAAATAGCACAAAAACACTTTTCAAACTTTTCAATAGGAGAATGACTTTATCCTGTACATTAGTTCTACATGTAAATGTACTGTGCTGTATGGTCAGCATTTCCTAAATATGGTAAATATTGTCCCTTTTTGTCAAACGAAACTTTCTCATAAAATCAAAGTCGGCATAAAAGCAAGAATAACGGACTGGAAATAAAAATTGGAGAATGCCATATTCCAAGGCAAGTGGGACACACCAAAACGCCACAAAATCCTGTCCGCAAACTCAACCATGCACAACCACAACCAAAGAATGAAACCACTGAACCATAAAATGTCCATTACTGAAGCATACAATTCGTTCTGATTGTCGAAAAATCTGATGACAATTTTGTGGTTACTTTTTTTATATTACCAGGATTTGGAGTCAGGTTACTCAATAAACAGGACAGGGGATATCCTTTCTGTCCTGGTACATCCTGTCCCCTTTTCCCCCCCAAAATCATGTATGACATAATCAACGAATCATCAGTTTTTTTCTTCTCAGAAACATGACATATGTGTATTCAATGATTTGCACATTCTGTTGATCCAATTAACTAATACAGCTTGCATTAACGTGAATCGACTGTATAATGCTTCTGATTTGACAGTTAACACAGGAAGTTCACAAAAACAGGAGGTATTGTTTTGAAAAGTTTGCCAGATGTAATGCAGAAACTTTTTGTTACAACAATTATTTTGACATGCATTTGGTACTTAATCAAAGCCATAGGGTCATTTGCATTTATCCCGAAAGTAATGTAGCAATCATTATCAAAGAATTTATTAGGATTTAAAGATTGCACTGATACTAAACAGCCTGAGAAAATATTATGTCTGCTTCGTTGTCTTTTAGAAGAAATCAAGAAATCTAGGTGATTAGACGGATCTTTGGAAATATAAAGAGTTCTGACAAAATCTTGATTCGTGATCAAAAGTTGTGCATGATTTTTCTGTTTTCTCCATAAAGTGTAATATCGACTGAGCTGAAACTTTAGGTTTTGAACATCCTTCTTTGGATTTTGAGTGGTGTTATTAATAATTGAAAACAGACAAAATGCGTGAAAATCAAATCATCCTATCTGACTTCAATCACAACTTACACGTGTACACTGTAACAGTTATTTCTTCATTTCAACGGTAACAAATGACAAATTTAATACTGTTCTATATATTACAATTTCTGTGCAAAACAACATCTAAAAAATACAAAGGAAATCATGAATATTTTTTAAGTGATGCTCAATGGAAAAGTAAATCAGTTGCTAACTACAGTTGATAATTTCTCTTTTGAAAATAGAATACGCAAACGAGTCTGTAATAATTTCAAGGTGACTCGAAATAAATCTGTCGGTTTTTAAATGTCATATATGAAAATTGAAAACTCCCTTGTTGTAATGCGCAGCGTCTTACCTGCAAACACCTTATACACAGTGTCGGCCTCGTCTTCACTTGCCCATCCTCGAAAAAATATCTCTGTAACTCGTTCAGAGGGCTGTTTGCCCGTACCCGCTTGCCCATAGTTCGGACCTCGGCTTGGCTGGCGCAGCTAGTACCACAGAAATGTTTAGAATCCTTCTGCCCTAGAAACACACCACATGTACCGGCTCCACTGGAGCACACCTTGAACATTACTCTCTTTAGCGCCCGTCTTAATTTGGTTCCTGTTTGATGGATCCTTCCCTGTAGCAATTCACTCCCTGTATTGCATCACTCTTTCCCCTGCAGAAACCACAAACACATGTGTGCTGCACTCACAGTCCACACTGTGAGTAACAAACAACCAGCTGTGGATGGATCAGGCCAGCTGAGCCTGGCTAGTTGCCAGCAGAAACGCTGACAGATGACCTCACAGCCCAACTCATGAATTATTCATGTTGAATTGTGGCCTCAGCACATCAGCTGATCTTTGTTGCTGTGCGCCTGGATACAAAGGCAGTGATGATGCAATATTTGGCTGGGCTGGGATGACCCACTTAGCGGTGATTGGTGGACGGAACTCAATACATATTCATGAGCTCTACATCTGGGCCGAGGTGTTTGTCGCAGGGCCCAGAAATTGACAGGACATTAGGCATACAATGCCTGTTTACTTGTTAACAATTAAATGATGGAACCTGACAGTAAAAGATCTATCACAATGACAACGTACAATGTACATGAAGATGGCATAATAATGAATTGCCTGATAAGGAATCAATGTTCAAGTGGATCAGTGAAGTACTAACATATCTTTTGTTCAGCTGTAGACAGTTATACACTGAACAATGATGCCCTGGGGAGGGGGAATACAACAATGAAAATAACTGGACAATGCATTTAAAAGCCCGAGGAATATTCACAATACACTGTAAATAGCCAATAAATCAAGTCCCTGTAACAAGCTGTTGAATATTCATGACCACAATTACAGGCTGCCTACAAGTGCATGATTCAGCGATTCACAAACTATTGCATATTCATCATTTCATGTCTATTGTGAAGAAAAACACAGCAGGGGAACAAACGGTGTCCTCAACAAACTTTCAAGATCCATGTAGAGGGGTTTACCTCCATAAAACCTGGTAAGTCGATAAGGCCACATAGAGAGTTAACAAACAGGCAACAAAAGGCACAAAAGGACTCAAAGTTTTTGTTGGACAATAAGGGGTCAATCTGGATTGCAAACAAGTGTCACCTTCTTGTAACCCTATTTGTCACTCCATTTGTCATCCCAACCCCCCCCCCCCCAAAAAAAATACAACCTCACAACAGTAATCCAAGCTGGCTCTAAAATCAAAATTTGTTATGATTTGGTATCTGAAAACATTTTGCAGGTGCGATGTATACATTCCTGGGGGACTGGGGGTCAAAGTGTAGCGAGTGGAAAAGTACCAGGAGGGTACCTTATACCTGTCAACTATCAGTCAACACAATATAATTTTTTTTCTGAGGAGGAACGTTTATGAATTTTGTACCAGTTCAGGATAGGCAAGCCCTACACTGGTTTTTAAAATTTTTTGTAGGGGCCAATGACTGTTGGTCAACACAATAAAATTAAAAGCAGCGATGTAATTGATCTGTAAGTCTAAGCACTTTTTGTAACTGACCTCATTAAAATTTGGAAATTTCGCATTTTCTGAGTTTTTTTTTAAACTGCAGATGCTCAATTCACAGTCAATTAAACAGGGAATGTATTATTTTCCTGCGGCAAATATTTAATACTAATTGAAGAAAAAGAGAAAGAATGAAAATTCCTGCAATGTGAGATATTTTTACAGCTGTAAATTCACAGCATTTGAGTCATATTTCTTATCTCATAGGCATGTTTATGACGCATTCTGGACAAAATGAGACAGAACTGGGCAGAGGTCGACATGAGTGTTCTGTAAGCAGGTTTTAGGAAAAAGAATTTATAGTCCAGTCAATACTGTTTGTTGCACTCCGATCGGACATTCTGTGGACAAGTTATGGCTGTTTAAAGTTTGCATTTTATAAACATGTTAAAAAATTAAAATACTGCCAAAAAAGGCGTTTAAAGTTTGAGTTTTTTTAGTTTTTTCCTTTACCTTGCTAAGTTGAAAGTGACTAGGACAAGACAAGACAAAAGATGATACCTTGTTTTATTTGAGAAAATAACAGGCATCTTTTCTGTGTGATACGTACATGTACAATGTATGTAACGTGGACAGACACACTGCTAGGAAAAGGGTGCTTAGGACAAATTCAGTTTCTAATAGGCACTTCCAGTGACAATATTAAGCCATTTTACATTGTTATCAAGCAAAAATATAACAGTTTTCACACTGGCTTCAAATTTATGATGTGATTAGGGTTACGTATGAACAGGGACAGACATTTTGTGACAAATGTCCAGTCTGTTCGTACGTATAAATCCTGATTATAAAATATCAAATAATTCTTCACACTGACTCTGAGTTTTCTAGGTTTCCTCCAGGGTACATCTTCTTAAATAAGTCAACATTAGGGGATCATTAAACTTTATGCTTACTTTGTGACTTTATCTAAAATGTCTGTCCACTATATTTTCTAAAATACAAAACCAGTTATATCATTTGCAGGTGAGGATATTTGTTTGAAGCTTGCAATGTTTACATCAAAAATTGAGAGACCAAGATTGCAGTTTTATCATCAAAACTGAAAGGTCTTCTCAAATGTCACACTTTTGGGCCCATTAGTTAAATGTGGAATTGCCCAAACATCAATGAATGTAAATATTAAAAAGAATCACCCAATTTTTCTCCACTATAGTCTGTGCCCAGTTCTGTCTCATTTTGCCAGAGCGCCTCACATTTCAAAAATTAAAATGTCTGGTGATTTTTATTCACAGAGAACCATTGCAAAATCAGAATGCTCACAATATTGCTAAGACCTTTAAAATTACCCCCACATAAGTTGAAGAGGCCTAATACATGTACACGGTGCCCAATGCAATGCAATTATATTCAGGGCTTCGTTAATCAAAACTCCTCATTAAGAGGTTGGCATTTAGATGAAGGGGCAGAACTGACATTATAAACTCAAAGGAAAGTCTTCTTTAAAACTAACAACCTAAGTTAAAGGTAAAGTCTATCATTTGTAATTTGTGCATTTTGTTCGTTTGAAGCAACAAAAGTGCTTAAGATCTAAAGAAGGGTGCTGAACAACTAACCTGATGAAGTTTCATCAGCTTTAGCTTTAGCTGTATATTTCGAGAAAAACAACATTCTAGGATCTCGATTCAAAACAAAAGTTGCTGAATCATGTTTTGAGTTGGGCCTGAATTCAGCGTCCGATACACATTCTAACTGAGCCGATTGCAGCTACGGGATGTCGCGCACTGATCCGACGAATTATAGCAACCGCGCACGCGTGTGCATCGTGCCAATGCTTGCGCGGGCTTCGCCGAATAACAAAACGAAATACAAATCTGAATTTCCTACGGTGCTTCTTAAGAAGCACCGTTGGAAAGGCTTCTTTTGTTGATTTCTTCAAAATGACAGCTTGCCAGAAAGAATAATTTCACAGGGAGTTTATAGTCCCCTTACTATCTTTCAACCAAGTATGTTTTTAACAATAATTATGCCAGTTACTTTTGGATAGCTGCAAATGATGGACTCTGGCTTTAAAGTTGCATTCCCTGAGCTATTTTTGAGTTTCATGCTGAAAAATGGATTCAGTTTCTAAATTGATATTTTTTTTCTAGCAATACAAAAGTTACAACTGAATTCACTTTTGAAAGAGACATCGGCCCATGTCGAATTATTACTTTACAACTTTGAAACTGAATTATGGGCTGCCAGACAATGACTCCATTCTCGTTGGGTAGGCTGGTTCCCGCCCTACAATCAGTATCGATAATGTACGGACCGGGAACCAGTCTGCTTGCAATCTTTACACAGTGGACGTGTTTGTGCCCAAACCAGGAATTTTATGTTTTCAGAGGGTTGCAAACGTCAAAAAAAAAGAAAGAAAAAAGGTTATTTTTGGTGGAAATAAGACATACAAATTGAACATTTATTGAATTTGTTGAAGCACGGTGAACACAACTTTAATCCTGGATTTATAAATTTTTTGTGATTAAGAGGAAGGAGGAAAAACCCTCAAAGACTTCGCTGAAATTTAGTTAAAATTTAGTTAAAATTTGAAAAGGCTTTAAATATAGCTAAACAATTCTGATACGTATATTTTTTATATATAGCAAAAAAGAATTCTGATACGTTGAAAACTAGAAAGCATTCAGAGAGCGCAAACCTCCACCAAGGCTAAACATTTCCCCGCCATAATCAGTACACCCAAGATTTTACACACCACCGTCAGTTTTCAGACATCACGAACGTTGACCACACATGTGGCCTATTTTAGAGTAGTATAATTAGGGTGTAAATGGCGCCACCAATGTCAAAACAGTCCATCCCCCCTCCCCCCAAATATTAATTTTTCTGCGGCCAAAAATTTGGGAAATATTTTGTAAAAAATTTAAAATTCTAAAAAAATTATTAAGAAACGAATTGTGAACACCCCCCCCCCAAGCCAAATCCTTGGTGCTCCACTGCTTCCCTACGTTTTTCTCAAAACTTTGATCAATTTAGATGTCCTCATGGATGAACCTCAATATCCAGACTAACTTGCCTTTCATTACTTGAATTATAAGAGTGCAATGGCCCGCCAAGAGTGCAGTGACAGCGTCTAGCAGCTTCGGGCAAAACAAATCGCAGTCAAAATTGCCAGGAACAACTTTGAACATGGCTACAGGTGTATGTACTTTGACAAATTTCTTTAAAAAATTTCAACCTGAGGCTATTTTTGTGATAATTTGGATTACAGATTATTAACTTCTACCGGTAAGTCTGCAGCCCTCATTCCCTCCCCCCCCCCCCCAAAAAAAAAGAGAGGAGTATTTTGAAAAGGAGAAAAAATTTGAGACAAGTTCTGTGAATAAATGATGTATTATTGAATAAAAACTCTTCCACTGAATACATTTTTTTTAAAATTAACAAAACAAAAATCTCTCCAACATAAAGAGGGGGGGAAAAAAAGTTGCCTGGGTATTCAACACATTCTAGGCAGGAAACTGGCCAACTGGCCCAGGCCTAAAAACAATATTGTGCCAACATCTTTCATCTGCCGAGTACAAACATTGGATCGTATGTCATCGCTGAGTGCAATATTAAAACAAAAAAAAAGGCTCCTTATATTTTACAGACACGATCGGAGAACTGCCAAAAAAAACCCAAATACTGAAAGGCGACGAAAATTCCCCCCAAGGAAAACTGGAGAGATTTAGGTGTTGCTGTGGTTGAGAAGTATTAATGAAAAACTGCCAAATGCCAGGCAAGGATGCAATTTCCTGAAGACTTGGGGGGAAAAACAACATCAAGTCTAACTGGAGACTACTAGGGCTGGGCGTGACTTGATTACTCGATTACTCACGAGTAGCTTGTGCTACTCACTGTTCCACTTGTGGTTTTGCATCCACTCGAGTTCTAGATCTGACTGTTTTCTCGAAAAGTGCAATACCCACTGAGCTGAAAGTTTAACAGCTTAGGTTTTGAGGATTCTTCTTTGCATTTTCAGCACTTGGTGTTATTATTGGAAACGAAGAAAACATGCATCGAATGCAAATGACCTTTAAACCATCATAAAACGTTCCATTACGTACACGCTTATTTAAAGGGACGATACAACATTTGCAAACATCAAAAACGAAATGATCAAATTATCACGAAATACTTTACTGGATTGTTTGGGAATGACAGTCTAAAGCATCATGTAAAGTTGCGGCTCCTGGTGTGCTGACATTTTCAAGAAAAACTGTATTTTTCCAACGCTGGTCGGCCGACCAGCGTTGGAAAAAACTGTTTTTTTTTTCAAAACGTGTTTCTAATTTTCAAAGGTAGTTCGTCTGCATTTTCTTTACATTACACACCTGTGAAGACTACAAGCCTGCTAGACTGATTCTCTGAACTTACAATTCCCTGAATTCTATAAATTGCTCCGTTTCATCTTGAGTGGGGTCAGGGAACCAGACTACAAGAATATGATTGGTTTTCTTGGTTTTTTTTTCAGCATCTACGAACCCAAAACATGAAACAAGTCAGTGTAACAATATTTGCTATAACATACCAATCTCCCAATCCATTAATTTCTGGAAACCGCAGCAAAAGCAAATGTTGTACATTCCCTTTAAGAGCATTTTCAAAACCATCTGCAATGTAATATATTTTATTACCGGTAACTTCAAGGCCTACCAAACAATTTGTAAATATTCTCTCCCTCTAGTTACGGTAACCGCAGTCTGTATTATATGCAAATTATTTTCTTAACAAAAGGGAACGACAAATGCTGATCACCCCACCTGTAGAATTAGGTCAGTATTACTCAATCCTGTCAGTGTCGATGTCAAAAAAATATTTTGATGTTCGCTCAAGCATTGATGAACCAAGTTAGCCACACCTAAAATATATGATTTTATTTTACCCCTCGTGGAGTATGCATTCAAACTTTGAAGGGACACTGCGTCCTGGAAAATGCCCAATTGGGCTACAAAACATGTTGTAAACGAAATGAAATTATAGGAAAGAGTATTTAAGAGCAGAATATTTATAAACATTTACAACACAAAACAAAATGGGCAGTTTTTGTGTTATTCTTGCGAGAATGAATTTCGTTGGAGAACATTTTGACTCTAAAGAATAAGTAAGGCCAAACAAAATAATAAGTCTGCTCCCGGTTTCTCTACCTACCCTATTCTGACAGCCCCTACCCTAATATTTTTATGGGAAACATAGTGTTCGCCTTTTGCGGACGTTGAAGAATCCACATTTGTTTGCATTGGTGATTGGTCACCGCTGTTCCCGAGACACACAACGTACATATCGTACACTGTATGAGAACGACACGAAAAACGTATTCGTACTCCATCGTGTCCGATGTAAACAACCGGGGATTTTTCGTCTTTTCTCGGAAATGGTAAGACATTAGGTTGGTTTCCTTTCAACCACATGTTTGAAATAGGATAAGTAAACAATCCAAAACATGACATTTTCGGGGATTTCAGGACCTAGTACCCCTTTAATATGAAAAAAACATTCCTATCATGTTTATGTATGGATTAATTATTGATTGTTGGTTATTTTTGTGAATATTTCTGCAACAGTTGCTTCTGTTCAAATTGTTGCAAACAAATTGGCAGCACAAAGCGTTACATGAACAATTCAAGTTAAAATTGATGAATTCAATTTGGCAGTCGAATAAGCTGCACATTCAATTTGGCAGTCGAATAAGCTGCACCAGCTTACCCCAAAAGTGGTGCAGCGACGTGGCTTTTTTTCATTACTTGTTTTCCTTAAAATTTCGCCTGATGACTGCAAATGGTGCCCAACTAAATTTAGTGCAAAATGTATGGGAGCCCAGAGAGGCCACATAAAGCTTATACTCGATCGTAACCCCATCTAAAAACACGTTAAAATTGTGCAGCAGCAGGATTCCAGTCAATGAGTTTTGCGGTTTTGAGACATCATCATATATTGAAAAAAAACGTTCTGATTTTGCCGACGTGCATGGCTACGGCGACGCGTGCACAGACCAGAAACCTGAACCTTTTTTTTGGCCTAATATACCAAACTGAGAAATCAAAAAATAGATTCTGTAACAAACAAACAAAAAAGTCTGGCCTGTATGAATCCTTTTAAGCCACAAAAGAGCATGATCACTCACTCCAAAAACCCACATTTCATTAAACTCACTGATACTGGAACACTTTACAAAAATTATGTACGTATGGGAGCATTACTCATAAAAGATGAATGTCTCATTACTTACACCTGAAGAACATCACAATGAGAGTATTGTGAAGAAAGGCGGTGACAAATAACCACTAAAGCATGCAGTACCCAGCGTGAGGTTTTTGTGGGCACTTCCTGTACATATGGGGTCAATGCGAGGTTAATGTCTTACTATTCTCAAAACTACAGAAATTACACATCCCTAACCACAACATGTACAAAATGTATTGCACACAATTGTTTTTGAAAGTCTTTCCACATTGGTTTGATAAGGAGAAGCTAAAATAAAATGTTCACCTTAAGGCCAAAAAAAAAAGTATCTGGTTTCTGGTCTGGAGCTTGCCGAAACAGTGGTGCGGCGACGCGTTTTTTTTTTTTTTTTACCGTTTTTTTTCCTTCAAATGTCGGCTGATGACTGCAAATGGTGCCCAACTAAACCTAGTGCAATGGGAGTCCAGTCAAACCAGTGAGTTTGGCGGTTTTGAGATATCATCTTTCATTGAAAAAAAACCTTTTTCATTTTGCCAGTTGAGACGCACATGGCTAGGGCGACGCGCGCATACCAGAAACAGGACACTTTTTTTTAGCCTAAGTGACCAAACTGACAACTGAGAAGTGTAATCAATCTATATGGTTTTTATAAACCGTACCTTGTTTTTGTAAACCAACTTTGAATACTTGTTATTGTAATTCCTTAGACTAAGACAGTTAACGATTTATTGCATAATTCTGGGCTAAAACTAGGGATTGGAGGTTTTTTGGGGGGAGGGGTGGGGTGGAGGGGGAGGGGGGGCAGGGTGGAGGGGGGGGGGGGCAACGGAGGAGTGGTCCAAAGTCATGTGTAAAAAAAACAACACAATTTGTAGTCTGAGTAATACAAATAAAAGTAATAGGCTCCCTAACAGACTCATTCCCGGCCATCGGCGCCATCTTGGACAAGTGGCAAACTTGACGCGCAGCTCAGCGCTAGTGAGCGCGATCACAGCCCATCAACTCAGTTTGCTCGTGCATCGATGCATTGTGAGTCGCTAGCGCTAGTGCCGATAAACTTTTAGGGTCTATTCACGTTTTGTATGCTGTGCAAGTGCACCAGACTGTTTCGAATCACAAAAAGGCAAAGAGATTGGAAACGTTTGAAAGCATTTATGTTTATTCAAAGACTCGCTCTGGCCTCTGGGTTGTTGCAATCACTGAGCCATGCTGCAAAATGTTCACAAGTCACGACATTCCATTTTTGATTTTGATCATGTAGTGACAGATCCCTATTGGGTGACCTGTGTACAGCATTCAGGTATTTATCTAACCGCAAGATGAATAAACAGTTGTGAAGTGCTATCAAATACACAGTCAATACTGTTGAGGATGTTAAAGGGAAAATACAACATTTGCAAACATCAAAAAATAAAACTACCAAATCATTTTGAAATACCTTGCTGGACTGTTAGTGAATGACAGTGTAAAGCATCCTGTAAAATCATGGCACCTGGTATACTGTCATTTTCAAGAAAAGTGGTATTTTTGTATCAATTTCCAACGCTGATCGGCCGATCTGCGTTGGAAACAACTGGCTTTTTTTTCAAATACTGGCCCCAATTGACCATCGCACTTGTTTGCAATCGATTACACACCTATGAACGGGTACGAGCCAGCTAGACAGGTTCCCTGACCTTACAATTCCCCAATGTATGTAAACTGCTCTGTTTTTTTTTTATATGGAGTCAGGGAACCAGACTACAGGAAAATGATCGTTTTTCTTGGTTTTTATAGCATTTTCAAACCCCAAACCTCAAAAAAGTCAGTGTAACTATATTTGCTATATATTTCCAACCCCCCAATTCCATCCATTTCTGAAAATGACAGCAAAAGCAAATGATGTATATTCCCTTTAAAGTTGCATTCCCCATGCGATTTACCAGTTAATCCCCAAAATTAGATTCCTTTTCTAAATTGCAAATTTTTCTAGCAAGACCAAAGTTATTCACTTTTGAATGAGACTTTGACTAAAAATTTTACCACCGCCGAGAAAGTGAACAGTGTTGAAACTCACCCTGTATTCACTCAGAAGACTACTGCATTTTTCCTGCACATCCTTAAATGGGCACTGGACAGCCAAGCGCAGAACGCTGGTCAGTGGCTGCAGTAGGTTCTCGTGGACTCCGTCCCGGCAGTTTGTGGCTAAGCAGCCATCGATGTAAGCGTCGCTTTCCTCGACACTGTTGGAGCGCTGTTCCAAGACGTCTTCGTGGAGGGAAGCGATGCAGGA
Source organism: Patiria miniata (assembly GCF_015706575.1). Taxonomy (NCBI): domain Eukaryota; kingdom Metazoa; phylum Echinodermata; class Asteroidea; order Valvatida; family Asterinidae; genus Patiria; species Patiria miniata. The sequence goes on from NW_024037061.1 coordinate 3,960,785, forward strand.
GCAGAGTTGTTCTAAGGTGTTGAGTCGGCAGGCACTGTCTCTAGTGGACAGCCTTTGTAGCATCATACGTGCTTGGGCTACAGAGCCCTCTTGGACCGCCATTTTGGAGCAAAGTCTTTACAGATATCACTACGTGTGAGGATGCTGCCTCCGAAGTATGTTCCTGAAAAAGTCCAATTTGAAGAATGTTATTGGATGTCCTATAAATTGGTAGGCAGTACGGCAAGTGATTTCAAACTAAGTTTTCAGGCAACAAAAAGATTAAGGCTATTTGAAACCCCAACTAAAGATTGGAAAGAAACTTTCCAACCGTTGGTCAAATGGGAATCATGATTCTACTTTCTAGCCTGTTTTACTTTTCAGAATCACTGATAGCACCAAATTTGTCAAAGTTCTATTTAAAGATACGTTCTCCGTGCTATTTGTGAGTTTCATCTCGAAAACTATATTTTTTTCTCTTAAATTTTTGCTTTCTACCTCGAAATATAAAAGTTATTCACTCTTCCATCTTGAATGAGACATTGAACAAAAATATCTATTGACGTTTGAATAGTTATTGATTATTTTGTTCACGAAACTTGAATTATTGGTTGCCGGTTCTTGCAAGGTGGGTTCATTTATGCGCAAATTTCAGAGGGCTGCAGATATGCCCAAAATCAGAATAAAGTGGTTTTTGTTGTTGAAACAAAACATACATACAAATTGAGCATTCGTTAGGAGAAAAAGTCCATTTTTTTAAGAGCCTGGGGTATGCATCTTTAACCATGTTATTGTTTAGCGTAATTTAGGCCTAATGTTAGATAATTAATAGAAAGACTGCAAAGACAAGAACTTGACCAAATTTATCAAGAATAAATTGAAAAATTGTAGTTTCCTCCCAAATTCATTCTAATTTATATCAAATTACTTGCCGGTACAAATTACTCCTAGAACTATGGTAGTGGGAGCCTCATAGTTCTAGGAGTAGGTACAAATACCTGGAAAGAATGTTGTAGGTTATCCTGACACCACTTTTTTCATCTTATATTATCCAAATGAAGGTCAATTATTATAAACATGTTAAAAAGGCATGAATTTGGGAATGCGGAACATTTCCACTTTTGTTAGAAACGAAATAGGCCTAGCCTAGGCCACTTTGAAAATGCACTCAATCAACTCATGACAGTCACACAACCAACATGACCAAAGGAGCAGACTTGGGCGGCGTCTGGATACTAAATTCTTTCCAAATAACTCAATACATGTTCCTTGGAAAGAAAAACAAGATTTTAGAAGGCCGGACGTCATGGACGTGGACAAACACCGGGTCTACCAATTTTGCGGGGAATCATGCCGACCGGGTGGCGCACCGGCATCCCGAACAACCGGCAACGCGTACCCGCGTACGGTGCGGCAACATCAGCGTGCTCCGTACGTACGGGTGTCCATCGCAAAAAAAAAAATGACTCAACAAAATTACACCACGCTGAAACCCACACTTTACTATAAAAAATGCTCACATCCCCGGTTAACTGACTCAAAATTCTGACAGAATAATATCTCACCTTGCCTTCCGTGGTCAAAGCTGGAGCAAAAACGGAGAATTTCTCCACTTTTCTGCAGCTTGAAATCGCAGGGAAATCATCCGGCAACAAAGTCCACCGTTCAGTTTCGCGCACATTGACAACGGAAAATTCCATTCATTTGTATTCAGCACACGAAATCTCACGTACGCATTTTCTGTACAGCATGCGCGCACACAGCTGACATGACATGCAGAGTTTCTGCCGGTAATTAGCATAATTTATGCGACCTTTACCAGACACACCTCCAATATTGACCAATCAAATTTTCGTAATCAGCGCGTCTAGTGACCCGTGACCTCGGCGTGTGCGATTTCATCATTCGCTCTGCGGTTTTGACGTTCATTCATAATGACCATGAGTTTGCGCGAAAATATTTGCGGCCTTCCTTCGGGAAAAGTCCTGTTTATTCTGCACTGCTGTTACTCATAGAGCAAGGAGTTACTGAAGGATTAATACGCTAGCATTTGAAATGCCATTGTAACAACATCTGGAAATTATAAATTAAAGAAAGGGCAACTTCTATTTTAGTTCTTATTCGGAGATAGATTAATAATAATAATAATTATACATAATTTATAATTCCTATTATTTTATAAAGGTATATTAAAAACTAGGATTTATATGGAAATATGGTATAATTCACATCTTATTGTACTTTTTAAACAAATCTTTTTTAACTATATATATTAGTAAGCCGGTCTCATCAGCCACAAAAATAGTGGCTGCTACTTCGTGTTTTTTTTTTTAAATAAACCAGAAAAATAAAATATTTCCTTGTTTTCTGTGAAATCATTTGTGTGTATTTTTCACGAGATTAAAATGAATTTCAGTGAGTGTTTTTATCAATTGTGGATAATAATTCTAGCTTTTTTTCGGGGATTAATTAAAATCATAACTCACAATTTTATTAATAAACGATTTGAATGATTTTGCATTATCTTTCTTTCATTTGTTTGTTCCCTGATCATTTTGTTTCTTCGCAACAGGAAACATTTTGTTGCATTAGGAATTAAAGATTTTTAAGCACCTGTTTATTTACTTATATATTTTTTTTAAATTTAAAATTCGGCTTCGATTTCCAATGAACTTGGCAAGGTGCTAAACTACGAAGGCTTGCGAGGAGGGGGCGGTACGCGCAACAGGCTTTTCTGCGAATCATAATGCCGGTGATGTACGTCAGTCGGTGATCATGACACAAAAACATTTTGTCGCTACAGGCTTGCTATACTCATTTCCTGTTCCACTACATTTCCAATATAAAATCCCCCGTATTATATGTAGTTTAATGCATGGGTTAATATTGTCCAATTTCAATTTTCGTGGAAATACAACCCTTTCCTAAAACACACAATTGCAAAAATAGATCATGTAGGGCGCCAAAATGATAGCTTAATTGGTGAGCGGCGCCGGTGTACAGAAACTTGGAATCTATAAAATACTGAATTGTTGGTTGTATTGCGCATGCTTAAGAACAAAATGTGAAGGACAGTAATGCGTGAGTTATAATTCTATTAAGTACAAGAGGCAAGATTTCACAGCGAGTCAAAATTTCATATGACACCAGGTGCAAGCAAAGTTATAAAGCGCCTAAGACACACAAAAAAATTAAATAAAAAAAGCAAGTTTATCAAATGTACTGATGGAAATAAATGTTACAAAGTAAAATGACACATAGAGATATTCGGTGCCTAATCATTGTTTATTAGTTCTGAAGATGTAAATTAAATAAATAACCATTCCTTAAATTTCTATTGAAAGAAATCACAATGTGGAACAATAAATGCTAAAAACAAATTCGAAAATGTCAATAACCTATGATGTACACGAATGAAAACAGTATTTGATTTTTACTGATCATAAATAAAATGGTAAGAGTTGAAACGTTTAAATGAAGACTTTAGTTTGAAGGTATTTTCTGAATACAAAAGGATAGTGGCAAACACTGCAAAAATTAGTTTCAAATGAGTATGTTTGCAACTTAGAATTTAAGATGGAACAATTATCAACATAGCATTATCTGTAGCAACAAAGTTAATACACTTTTGATCTATCAGGTGATTTCAAAAAGAATTAATCCACTAGTCATGTAGGCAGTTAAAAAAAAAAGCGAAAAGCGATATTGAATTTGGATCTGAAGCAACTTTACAAATGAAAGAGTCTTTACCCATAAAACAGCCAATGTGCGCTGAATACAGAATCTGAACGCTTGATAAACTGTCTAAAAGTGCACTTACTGTTTCCACTTGAAAAATTATAGGTGAAATTATGAGAAAGAACCAAAGCATATACTTTTTGGAAGTGATAAACAACTGAAATGTTACCGAAAATTTAAGAAAAGTTCCAAAAATGTGTGCTTGTTAACCATTGCAATACAATTATACAATTATATAAAGATTGTTGCACGTGTTTTAAATGTTCAACCATATTTGTGCATACATTTTTAAAGTGACACCTTGTTTTAGCTAAGGCCAAGTAAAAAGATAAACCAGTTTCTCGTCCATGCCCTCTTTTTTCTTCTTTGATTCATACATTTGCAATATTTTTTGCACATATACTATCAATAGATGTATAGAATAATTGTCTTTTTATTTGTTTCCAACAAAATTGTTGCTATAGAAGAAGTTACTGGGCTCCTTAGGACACAGCATAACAGTCGAGCAAAACAAAGAATCCATCTGCCATGTTGGAAAATCTGCCATCTTTGAGAAAAAAGGGGGAAAAAAGTGCCCGCCCCTTTCATTTTTTCAAAAAGGCCTGACGAGAAACTCTCTATTTTTTTTTACTTAGCCTAATAAAAACCCAACAGCCATCTGACATTTTTTCATTACATGCGAGTACAGAAAATCTTTTTTTTTTTGGCGTCACTGGTTAACGACTCGACTGTATGAGGTTTTAATGCAAAACTGGTGCTAAGGCAATACGTTTCAAAAATTCTCCCTTACAACAAAGGCACAAAGAACATTGCAACACACAAATGTACAATACGTCTGTCAAGTTTTGCAATTTTTTTTTTTTAGTCTGGACTCCAGACTGATATCAATGTGCATATTGTGCAATGAACACCAAGGCACCATGCTGAACACACAATAATGCTAGTTATGAATTTTTTTTCTTTTCATCATATGAAGAAGGCTCAATATTTCCAAATGTTTGAGAAAATATACAAAAAGGCCAATCTTATTTGATGCATCCATGGTCATTTCAAATAGTCATCTGTTACAAACTATTATTACACTTTTTAGTACGATTGTTGAATATAAATATAATTCATTATCCCAGCTGCCTGGTCAGTTCCTAAATTTAATTCAATTTTATTCCTATATATTGCAAGTGTACGAAAAATATACAGATAATCACTTAAAATAGAGCTGAAAATCGAAAACATGATCCAGAATGCAAAAATATGTTGAGTTCTACTTGTTCTAGATATTAAACATGTAATTATATCCCACTAAGAATTCCTTAATATACTTTACACCAGTTGCACAACATTCTAAAACAAGATGTTAATAATTATTTCTTGTATTTACGAGTTTTTATTCTAAATTCCATCTTGCATATACATACACATTGCAACCAACAGAGCTGTGATTTGAAATACTACCATATTTGTCACTACTTTTTGGACTTTTCTAAGTGGAATTCTAGTGCGCCAACCAAACTTTTGTTTACCTAAAGGCCGTAGCTTATATTTCCCCATAGTCGCATCTTACATTTGTACCATAGCTATATACAAGAGTGCGCTTAAAGAGCAATCTGGATGAAAAGCCTCACACAATAATTACGATTCTCAAAACTGTATTGAAGAACAGGTTAGCGGTTCAAAGTTTGTTATTATGCAAAATATTTTTGATAAGTTTGTCGAACCTGCCACCCAACCCCAGGAAGTTTCGTGGCTGATCGGTAAGACGACTGCACGGGAAAAGCAGGAGATCGTGGGTTCGAATCCCACACGAGAATTACTGTGACTTTATTTCAAAAAATCTCTCAGATCACACAGAGCATACTGTGCTTATATATTATTTTGAAAAGTAAATCTCAGTATTTCAAACTGATTTTTCTAACGTGCTTTCAATTTTGAGATACAAAAGAATGAATATTCTTTTGAAAACTGGCCAGTTTTTTTAATTAATGACAAGTCAGCAAAAACTTACAGCCAATGAAAAACTAAAACCTTGAATACAAAGTGATAAGGATACATAAACATTTAATTATTACCGAGAATGGTACCTTAAAGAGAGGTTCCCATAGGGTTGTGACACAAATATTCAAAATTTCATGACCTGTTACCCCCATTTTACCTTGATATCCTACCCCCACGAATGTTGGTATATTTCTGTTTGGGACCACGAGCAATCGACCTAGCCTATTTGCGGCGACAAAATTTTGCCACTAAATAGGAGTTGTGACATCAGGGAGACATTGAAATGTCTCCTTAATCTACCTTGTCTATTAGGTATAAACGTAGGACGAAAAAAATGTCTCCTAATACGGGTACATTTACAGGAATTTCCCCACTTTTTAAAAGTGGATGTAGAGACAAAATAACTCTTTGTTACAAAGCATGAACTATTTTTGTCACATTCTCAAAATGTGACTTCATCCTTCACAAACATTCTGATGTGTTTTTAGTGAACATACCTTGAATATCAAACTTTACAAATTGATTCATTTGCAAAACAATGATTTGTCATCCATATTCTATCCTTAAAAAGAACATTAGCCTTACCATTCAACCTTGTTCAATATATTGTCCAAAATATCCAAGAATTTTTAATTTATTAACTGGGAAAAAGGATTGTACGGCACAAACGTTCACAAATGTTTTTGGTACACATTTGCAAAAAACAAATTCTATTTCCAAATGCCTTTTTCTGTTAAAAAAAAAGGTTCACTTGTTTTGTAACAGTTAAATAGATTACAGCATTGAAGAATTATCAGAAGTACGTCTTACACAAGGGGTTACATAACCTTATTGATAAAACAGAAAGAAAAACTGAAGTTATTTCACTCGTAAAATTCCTCTATACAAATTCAGATAAATGCGTGGAACTACAGACAATATATAGTACATAATAACAAAAATCAAACAAAAATCTTTGGTTCTGCTGAGCAAATACTGCCAATTTTTGATTCCTAGTTTTTTAAAAAGTTTCACAAAAAACTTGTCTTTCAAGTTTTCCCCCAACTTTTTTGTGTGATTTGTGCAGATTTAGGTTAAACATGTAAAATCCTGTTATTGTGCTAAAACTACATCAATATGTTGATAAATGATAAAATATCGATACATTTCATAAATAGCCCATTACATGTATATAGTGAGTTATGTGAAAGACAAAATGTGTTTAAAGACTTCCACAACAACACACATCACACATGTCTAGTCAGAACGCATATTAAAACCCAAATTGTCATCATTGATAGAATGAAACAAATTGATAGGAAATATTTGAGTTACCATGTTGTACAAAATGTCATGGTTTCCATGGCAACAGCACATGCATTTTATTTTGTTGAGTGCGCGGATCTCAACAATTTGGAAGAAGGAATCGATGTAGAATTCTTTAGGTTTTTGAGTCCCTGTGAAAATTGTTTTGACTTAAGTCATTTTAATCTTTCAACCTTTTTTAATATAAAAGGTTATTCCATAAAAATACAGTTTAATTTCTGTGTGCGAGTGTGCAACGAAAGTGGAGAACAATTCACACCAATTTACTTGATTGTAGTAAGCTATTAAAACAAACTTTCTGGGCACTGTGCTGAGAACCTTCATAAATTCTCACAAAAATCCCACAAAATCCCACAAATCTTACAAAAAAAATCACAAATCCCACACAATCTCACAAAGTCCTCGAAAACTAACTATGAATTATTTGTAGTCAACTTTCATAGAATTTTAGACCCATGTAGTTATCAGACAGTGGCTGGGCTCTACCGTCCTCAAACCCACAAAATCTTTCAAAACCTACTGGTAAAATTTGACGGATTCGGGTGGTTCAGGGCTATGGTTGGGCTTAACAATATTAGACCAACAAAATTATTCTGTCTGACTTGCTGGCATTTAGAAGAATTCAAGACATGCAGATGATTTCCAACGATCAGTCAATTGACTGATTTTTGGAAATAACGAGCGCTAATGAAGAAATTGTGTTTCGTGATGGAAGGCTGTGAATGTTTTTTAAAATTATTTTCTCGAAAAGTGTATTACCCACTGAGCTGAAACTTCAACAGGTTAGGTTTTGAATACTATATTTCCAGTGTTATTATTAAAAACTAACAAAATTGATGAAATGAAAATGATCCTATTACGCCTTGAAATAACACACAGCAGCTTTATTCTATGCACACTATTTTTCCATGCTGTTAAAAAAACCAGACCATTGCAACAATTAACGGCAACGCTCAAATTGAAACAAAAATTCTACAATTAATGTTGGATTTTGATAATCTAGCTATCAGCCCAACGAGAGTGGCGTTACATACGTAGTGACTCGGTTGCGAAGGTCTTGCGGGCCTGCCCCATGCGTATCCCTTCCATTAATAGCTGGCGCCCACCATGTCGGTTCCACTCCTCTTCAAATTCTCGTTGGACGATCTCGGCGCCGGCCTTGCGCGATAGACCGGTCTGTTCCAGGTTCATCTCGCACATGCTCAGATCGTCTTTCCCTGTCGCAAACATGGAAGAAGAAAGGGTTTAATTTTTTACATTTTAAAAAAAAATCTTCATGTTTCTCTTTGGGTGGGGGAGGGTAAATTTACATGTAATTTGATAGCAATATAAGAAAAAGTCATTTCCATAACATTTTCTGCATTTTCATGTTTTGTTATTCAAATTTGAAAGCAAAAACAGTTAAAAAATAATATCTGAACTGGTTGGCTATGTTTTAAAAAAAAAGGGGGTTGATCATGATGGGCGTTGGCTTTTTTTTGGGGGGGGGGCATACACATGCATGTATTAGTACTGGCAGTGCATGGTGAAAAGGCGTAGGGGAGAGATAATCAATTATTTCAGAGTGGAGATAATAATCCACATTGATAGTTAAAACACGTTTTACGTTATACACGTTGGAAATAAAAACACCAAGTACACGTTATAAATCCATTACTTGCTATTGCTGTATCGACAGGAAGCAAGTTTCCATACCAGGGGTAACTCTTGGAAACAAGGTTGACAATACATTAACCCCTGGGCACGAGGTTGTATTGACAAACATAATGTCAGTGACGTACAAACACATGCATTAGCTGTTTAACAATATTTCCAATGAACTTTATGCACTATTTCAACAAAGGCGTTACGTTCTGTTTGTTAACAATCATATTTGTAGATTTGTGACGTCTAACTCTCTAGTGTCTATTTGCATGGGGACCCTCAGATGTACTAATACTGAGGGCACTGGCAGCAGGGTTAACGGCGTTAGATACTGAAGATGAGTACCAGTTTCAGTGTAGTCTTTATTCAAGGTGTAAATTTTTTAATCGTGCACATCCAGCTATGGATATAACCAGCAATAAGTGGTCTGGGTTCCTATCCTGCTGCTGCTTTAAGTCAAGGTTGCTTAACTTCAATAAAAAGCCACCTTCTCTTCCAATCTTAACTATTTTAAAGTTGCACTCCCAGTGCTAGTTTGCTAAGGCAAAGTAAAAAATAAATATATTTCTCATCCCCGCCCGCTTCCTTTTTGGAGGTCGCCTGGATTTTTTTATTATTTTTGAAAATGCAGTAAAAAAACACCAATAAGTCCACAAATTCATTGGAAAATAAATACCAATACCAATACAACTCTTAATGACACTGTAAATATGTTCAGTTCTCTTGTCCAACTTGTCTTTCATTTTAGAAGTGTCTTTGAACAGTGGAAACACCAACAGTTGCAGGAAATTTAAAAATGGCAGTCATCTTGAAAAAAATTAAAAAATAAAAAAATAAAAAGCCTCGCTTCCTTTTTTTTCAAAAACCCGGACGGGAAACTTCTTTTTTTTTTCGGCCTAAAATCGGAAATTTAAAAAAATCGGAGATTTTAAAATCCAATTACCAATATTTTTTTTTAAACCGAATAACTGTTATCAGATTTCAATGGAACTTTCCATTCAGCCCACAGTCATGCCAAAAAAATGTGACGCAACACAGTTTCCCAGAGCTGTAATGGTAAAAAAATACGGGTGGGAACTCTCTGAACAGTTAAATGGGCAGGCAATTCATGAAGCAAGAAGACCACTAACAAGTGAATGCAGTCACAATCAGAGACCATGGAGCACATTGGGGGATGTTCCAGTTGTTTCCTTTAGCCCATGTCACCAAAAATGGAATGTTTCGAATATCCGGTTTTTAAAATCCAAACCGAATAGTGGAATTCAAACCGAATATCAATCCCACCACTAGTTTAATCTTGAAAAAATAGATTCCTTTTCTAAATTGCTATTTTTCAAGCAATACAAAAGTAATGAAGTTTTAAACAAGAAATCGATTAAAAAAAATGGTACACATTTGCAAAAAACAATTTAATTATTGTTTAAATTTTGAATTATTGGTTATCAGAAAATAATTTCGTTTTCGTGGGGGAGGCTGGTTCCTGTCCCACAATTAGTATTGATAATGTACGAAACGGGAGCCAGTCTTATTGCAAAGTGGATCTGTTTGGGCCTAAAAGAAAAACCGTTGTTTTTGTTCAGAGGGTTACAGATGTCTGTAAAAGGGAAAAAAACAAGGTGTTTTGGGGGCTAGAATAAAACATACAAATTTAGAACTTATTAATACAAAAATACAACTTGCATGGGCAAAATTTGGCAAGTTGAGTTACATATTCAAGGACAGAAAAATACTGTAAAAGATGAAGCGTCAACTCTTCAACCAGTGCATCATCCCGGTTTTAACATATGGCGCTGAGACTTGGGCACCTTCAAAGAAATCAGAGCAAAAATTGCGAGTCACCGTACGGGCAATGGAAAGAATAATGATTGGGGTCACAAAGAGAGACAGAATAAGGAACGAAGATCATAGAAGAAAGACAGGGGTGCAAGACATAATAGTTGAGATCAAAAAGAAAAAGTGGAGTTGGGCAGGGCATGTAATGAGAAGAGACAACCACAGATGGACCCTGAAAGTAACGGATTGAACGCCATTATCATTGAAGAGGCGAAGAGGAAGACAGCCTAAGAGATGGCGAAATGAAATCTCTGACTTCATAGGGAAGAAATGGAAACAACTGGCAAGGGATCGAAAAGCATGGAAAGTTAGTGGAGAGGCCTTCATCCAGCAGTGGATTGAATTAGGCTAATGATGATGATGATGATGAATACAAAAATATGTAAACCAAACAGGTGTTTCAGAAATTGCAACTGTGCGGTATTGACATCAATTTCCTGTGAGGATAAAGTTATTACGACCAAAACCTTTCAATAAAATGATAATAGTGAGATTAACTTCCATATTGGAAACAGATGTCAACTTGCTTTGAAAAAGTACACTTTGGGTTTACACACTTTGGGGGAAATACTATGATTTTTGACAGAATTTCTTAACCGTAGTCACCACAAGAAACATTCATGTTAGAATTTTATCTTGGCATGCCACAAAAAAAATGATGAGAAATCAGCCGATATCCAGAAGCAGTGCGGATGGTATCTAGTATAATCTAGGCATCATTTATGCATGGCTAGGCATAAACAACACAGGGTGCAGCTTATACAACCTTGACACAAAGCATCCTCGAAAATCAACTGGCACAAAAATAGCATACAGCCTCAATCCTAAAATATCCCACAAAACGCCTGGTTGATTTTGGAAGGTTGAGGAAGATTAGGGTTATTAGCCCCGCCCGGCCCGTGGGTAACAACATGCGCACCTGACTTCAATGCCGCTTTTGCATATATTCCAGCTGCACACGTTGTACACACATGCACACGTCAGACTTTTGTGCGGCATGTCGGACAGTAACCACCACTGTGATTGGTCAACACATCATGGGGAGGAGCATAATGGATTAGTCTATTAGGAAGTTCCGTGGTCTCTTTTCTTTTCCATTTCTAGTCAACTCAGACACTTTCTCATACAGGACTGTCTCATTCTCTACGATGTCTTCGGGTTTTTCTCTACCTGCCGACGACTTGAGATAACTCGGTCATTTCCTAGGAGGTTTATGTAAGTTATCTCGGTCTCAGCCTGTGGTCTGAATTGATTTTGGTCGCCTCAGTGACGGTCTAAATAGGTTGATTTAGTTCCACACTGATTTAATACTCATAATCTCTGGATTTCCCCTTATAGTTTTAGGATACACATGTCCTCAATTAGTTACATTATTTCCTTTATTAAATTGCAGATACTAAAACATTTCTAAATCCACAATCTTTTCTGGTATACCTCAAACATTGTACCAAATGTCAGAGCCTACATACATCCACTTTATGAATACCAGTTAAAAATAATTTTTATTTTTTTTTCAATCTTTTGCCCTCTGACTTCATCTTTGTGATTCACTTGGTGATGTGTTAGAGATGCTATGTGTGCAGTACCTTAGTCACTGGGAGTGGAGGCCGTCTGGGGCTACTTCTTGGGGCCTTTGTGGGGTTTGGCGTAGATGGCGTCGATTCCCGCTGCTCCTTGAGGAACTTGATTAAAGTCCAAGTCTGCGTATTCGGGTTCCTCCGTGTCCTCATCTCGTGATGCTTGGTCTTGGAGTGATGATGCCATCTCTTGGGTATCGCCAACTGCGGGCTTGTCTGCAGATGGTTTGGGGTACCTCTTGATGTTTTTGTTCACCTGAGCATAGACTACCATTTCGTGGCTACCATGTCCGTTTGAAGACGCAGGCTCCGTGTTACGGGGAAGACTGACAAACCCAGGGCCGGTGCTGGTCTTGTTGGCCGGTGGCGTCATGGTGAAATGCTTCACCTCTCTGCTCCCGGTCTTGTCTGGAATGGCGTACAGGTCCCCCTCGCACTCTGTGGTCTCTTCAGGCAACATGTTGGTTCGGGTTGGTTGCCTTAGGTAATCTCTTGGAAGGTTTAAGTATGCCAAGTCAGTCTCCACTGAAGACCCAGCGGTGACTATGTCTTGCCTTGCAGATTCCTGCACGGGACTCCCAGTAACTACCTGTCTCGGTCTCCTGACATTCCTCTTGTTCCTGACCAAGAAGCAGACAAGGAGGAGGATGGTAACCAAAAGGAGAAGAATAGCCAGCGCTCCTCCAACGAGAACACCAATTGGCAATTTCTGAGATGTATCACCGTCCTGTTTGGGTTCATTTGAAGAAATTGTGGCCATGATGCTACTGCTAGTGGAACGTTGGTTGGGAGTATTCGCCCCAAAGTGAGTTTCTTCGGTTTCAGGGACATTTGGATCCTTGGTCTCCTGTATTGTTGCCGTGGCTGCAGATGATGTAGGGGATAGCACAGTTGTAACACTGAGAACTGTAAGGCGAGACCCATCGATGCTGATGGAAGAACCTTGAGGATAAATGGCTCTACAAGTTACATAAGAGTTATGAAAGTCAGTAGACACTGCAAGGATCTCCAGAGTATTCCCTATCATGTTAAATCGGCCATCAAAACTAGTCAGCATAACACCTTGATCTGTCACACCTGATTCATTAGTTTTATATATTCGCCATCTGTACTCTTCGCCTGTTGGAGGGGGTATCGCTTCTACATTACACGTGAACACTGCACTGTCTCCCTCATATACAGACTGAAAAGTTGGTGAGATGGAAACGTTCGTTGGTATCTGCAGAGGTGTAACTGAGCATCTTGGGCCAGTGTTAAAGTCTGGACCAGCCACGCAAACAAACTCCTTCATGTTGTCGGTTGCTTGCAGTACTCGATTAACTCTTGAAACGCGACCTTCTCGGACCTCACGGATTGAAGAGAGTGGATGATGGCCACTTGATGAATTAATGTACCAAGTTATAGCAGCTGATGGGTCAGTCTCTGCCAAGGTGCATGTAAATGAAACACTGTCACCCACTTTGTGGTTTGACGGACTGGTTACCATGCAAGAAGGAGGAGGTCGTGGGATTACTGTCAGTGTGGCTTTTGAAGAGTTTCTATTTGATTGGCTGTTCTGAAAATAGAATAATTGACACCAGTATTGTCCGCCATCTTGCAGCTGCACGTTTTGGATGTCAAGGTGAAACACCCTGGTTAGTATATCAAGCTCAACAGTCATACGATTCCTTAAACTAGGATCAACCTGGATACAACCAGAAACATATTGTTGTGATGGGTGACTAGTGGTAGATCTATACCAACGGAAACTTGGATAATGACAAAGAATCATGTATGCTGATCCGCAAGTAAATCTGACATGTTGCCCCTCATATACTGTCTGACTCCTTGGATGGCTTGTGAAACGCCCCTCAGCTGTATAGAGAAGCATCACAAGGACTAAACCAATTGGAGACATCATGCTGGCTAGCATCATTTTGCTGCTGATTGCGTGTGGAAATGGTATGTCCTCACACAATTCTGATGAGGTCAGATGCACAGGAAAACAAGTTCAGTAGAACAAAGAACAACGGTGGTTTCACATCAAGCTTGGCAGGTTGAAGGCTCGTACATCACTGAGGACAGCATCCACCTTGAACTGCAGGTAAAATGATTGGTTTCAGCTTCTCAGTCCTTATTGCATAGCCCCACTCAAGATGTACTATCCACTATGATTAGCCATGGAGTTTTGAAGCTCTTGAAGAAGACACAAAGTCTAAATAGCCAGTTTTTTTTCAATCGTCTGCTTCCTTGTCTCTGCCCCTCCCATCATATCCAGGGTGTAATATTTTTATCCAATCAGACATCACAACACATCCACAATCACGGAAGTGGTTGACTATTAATTAAAAAAATTACCTTTTATGGGGCATTAAAAACCAGTGTATTTTAAGACAAAGGAAAGTGATGTCATTAACAACTTCGACTTCCTCTTACATTTTTAAAAGAAAATATTTTGAGAGAAAGGGAAGTAATGTTAGAAAACGACAATGATTTCCTCTTTTTACGTAAGTCAAGGATTTTCTCAAACTGAGTAGACTCGTTAAATTGATCAGAAAAAAAGTAATTATTTTATTCCTTTTAAATTCTTCTAAACTAAGGCTTAATATGTTCACTTGAACAAAACTTTGTTATTTTGTGCTTCCTGCCACAATGAGCTTCCCTTTGATTTGTTGCAAATAATAGAGTTTGAAACCAGCCTCATAAAATCCTGTAACTGTTATTTTGTTCACTCTATTTATGATGCGGTGATAAGACATTTCTATTCCTAACTTATCATTCATTTTCTTATGGAGGAGAAGTAACTGATCACTAATTGGCCTTATGCTACATTTTGTCGGATAGATATTTCATCAATAATATTTCATGACATTTTCCCCATTAAATACAGATTGCACCACATAGCATCCAGAATCCAACATTTTCCGGGACCCTTAAGTGGGCCACGGACCCCACGCCGTAAGGGTTTCGCACTCCGCACTGGCCGCATAAATTTTTGGTAAATCTGGGGTGGGGGTTGCCCCCCCCCCCTAGATTTACCCAAGTGCCCCTCTTGCGGACATAAATGTCCCCCTTCAAGCATCAATGTGCACCCCTTGAGATTATAACAAAACTGGCCCTGAAATTTCGGATAATTTATTTTCAGTAACCATTTCCCAAAATGTCTATTGGGGAGTTCCGTGCTCTTCTTTTCCATGTCTAGTCTACTCAAGCACCTCATACAGGACTGTCTCATTCTCTGAGATGTTTCGGGTTTTTCTCTACCTGCCGACGACTTGAGATAACTCGGTCATTTCCTGGGAGGTTTTTGTAAGTTACCTCAGTCTCGGCCTGTGGTCTGAATTGATTTTGGTCGCCTCAATGACAGTCTAAATAGGTTGATTCAGTTCCTCACTCAGGCCCGTAGGAAGCTAAAATTTATTGGTCAGGCTCATCTCAGGGCAGGGAGCTCAGTTGATGCGAGCGCGTAGCGCGAAGCCCTAACGGCGTGGGGTTCGGAGCCCGCTTAAGGGCCCCGAACAATTTTGGATTCCAGACGCTCTGTGGTGCGATCTGAGGCAATTTCTGACCACTTTAACCTTTTTTTGAGCTATCATCATTTAAACATCATTTTCAAGTTTGAAGTCAATTATCTTTTTATATATATATTTTTTTTGCGTGAGAAATCCCATGTCGGCGTTAAAGCATGAGAATAACCTGAAATAATCTTACGCTCAATGTGTTAGAGTTGGCAGGCCTGCAGAGGCAGATCCAGGATTTGACCCAATCCCTCTCAAATGTAACCAAAAGCCACTCCCCCCCCCCAACACTATGCATGTATCTATGCATGCATATTATCTTCGTAATTTGTACAAGACACATTTTGGAGCACTGCACATCTGCAAGTTTAACCAGTATATGTCACTTGATGAACTTTACATAGGATTCGTCAAAATTTAGCCTATCGTAGTGAAAAGTTTTGGACATTTGCTCATCGCAAAACTTTTTTTGGATCTAGATACTCTGTAGTGCAATCTGAGGCATTTTCTGGCCACTTTCCCCTGACTTTGAAATGTATTCGTGTTTTAGTGGGTGGGTCATCAAAGATGATAAATTACATCACAAGCATCACATCAAAACTGTAGCTTGACTCTCTTTCTAGATTTGTGCTCTTTAGCTTGATCCATGATTGTGTTTACAGGGAAAGGGCGTAATCATAAATGTCGCCATGCACTACACGTTAAGTTAAATGGAATTTAACCATGAATTTTAGTTTTCCTCAGACTTGTACTTGTGTTTTTCTTAAAAAGAAGAGGTTTTGTAGCTGAGAAAATAGCAAGGAAGAACCGGTATTGTGCAAGCAAAATTCAGGGAATAATCCGTTGATACTAATATCTTGTTGGAAAATTCCAAAATCATTTCAAGAAAGTTGCCGCCGTGAATCAGAGTTTATGAAGGGACGGAAAGTGGGATTTGCTATCAGCATCAACAGGGCCGTTCCTCATTATTTACCTTTTATGGGATGTGAATCAAATTGGAAGACGAGAGGCTCTGCCGGCTGATGTATTTTTTAGAAATTTAATTCACCGGTATGGATACAGTGTATACGTACATGATTGAACTGCCGAGCGTATTTGTTAAGTTTTTTTTTTCTAAAAAAAATACATCAGCTCGCAGAGTCTCTCATCCTCCAATTGATTCACATCCCATCAGGTAAAGAATGACGAACGGTCTTGTTGATAGCAAATCCCACTTTCCGTTCCTTCATAAACTCTGATTCACAGCGGTAATTACTTTCTTTAAATGATTTTGGAATTTTCCAACAAGATATTAACTTTAACGGATTATTTCCTGAATTTTGCTTGCACAAAACCGGTTCTTCCTTGCTATTTTCTCATTTAGAAAACCACTTCTTTTTAAGAAAACACAAGTACTAATCTGAGGACAACTAAAATTCATGGTGGCGGCTAATCGCCATTCCGTTTAACTTAACATGTAGGCCTAGTGGCGACATGTATGATTACGCCCTTTCCCTTTAAACACACACACAAAACAAAACAAAACACAAAAACAACACAAGAAAAAATTGGGGGAGGGCAACGGGGGCCATGCCCCCCCCCCCCCCAAAAAAAATGGAAGCCATTTTTTTTTTTCAGTTTCGTCGCAATAGAGGCAGGTACTGCATACACCACCATCTTTTTCTTTAAAAAAAATTGTTAAAGTGGTCAGAAATTGCCTCAGATCGCACCACAGAGCATCTAGAAACCAAAAAAAGAAAAATCCAGCCTTGGGGCCATGCAAGGCCTTGTATACATTAAAAAGAAAGATATGCCTGTCATTATTGGTACGGCCATAGCCGTACCTGCCGTACCGCTTCCTACGGCCTTGTCCTCACTGATTTAATACGCATAATCTCTGGATTTCCCCTTTCAGTTTTAGGATACACATGTCCTCAATTAATTACATCATTTCCTTTATTAAATTGCAGATACTAAAACATTTCTCAATCCACATTCATTTCTGGTGTACCTCAAACATTCTACCAAATGTCAGAGCCTACAGTACCGATCATTGTAAACCTACCACCGGTTAACGGTAACCAATGGTTACCTATAATCCTCCCGATAATCTCGTTGCGTTTGGACGAAAGGCCGCAAAACGGCATGCTTATCCGATTGGTAAACAGTCTGCCGTCAGGCTAAGGTTGTAAACTTCCTGCCTTCGTTCATGGATTCTATAAACAACGTTCCCTCCTGCAGCAGCCTACACATCGTTTTATTGTTCCAGTACACGCACTTGTGGTTAGATAATGCAGTCGTAAAATCCTTGAGTCAATTATCTGCTATCGTGTATCAACTTTTGACCACGATCTTTCCAGCTGCAAGAAGGCATGCTGACCGATGTATGGTGCAAGTACCTCCAAGGCCGCTTATCATCAAAGATATATACAATGTATAAGTTTTGAAGTTCGCCTGTCAATCATCGTCTCGAAATGGCTTTCCAGACAAGAATATATAGGACACTATTTTATTCCCCGGCTGTAATCGGGGAACATGTATAAAAATGTGCTTGGTCGTTTTTTTAAAGTAAAACAACGACAAACACCTACACGAACTCTCCGTTAAATATCCTGTGGATTTCTGGGAAACATTTAATACGAACTATGCTTAGTTTCTTAACAAATAATATCAAGGTAACCAGCATCCCTTGGACCATTAACTGAACGTCAAAGAATATTTTTAATATATATTCTAGACAAATTTGTCTGGTCCTCTCGATTTTTGAAACAAAACAATTCCCTACATCCCATCCCATTAAATTCTGAACTCCTCGTTAAATCCTGCGAATTCGTGATTTTATTTAATATGAATTGTTCTAAAGTTTTTCTTATTTTTAAAGGAATGAGGGTCAAGATTACCAACAGCCCTTGGTCTTTTAATCGAACAATCAAATATATTCTAAAGTACATTCTAGGGTATCATTAAAACAAAATAATAGGCCGTGCGCTGTTGTTGTTGTAATGTTCTTTTTTAATAAACGAAGAAAATCGTCATTCCCATTTAGGCCAAAAAATACTTCTGCTTCTGATGACATGCTTTTCCAAAATAGGGTCGGTCGGTCGGAATATTTGTTTTGCCTTTTTTTTTAATGCTGATTGAATGGGGTATTCAATTATATGCGGAGTTTTAGACTGAACTTTTTCCATTGCACTACGAAAGCTACACAAAAAATGCCACAAAAAGTTAACGCTAGTCAAGACTGGAAACTGGCCAAAACTCCGTAATTCATGAGTGAATGCATGTGTGGCCAGCGGGCGACAGACCTCGTTTTTACTGTGGACAATTTTGGGGAAACACGCTGGATCGTATCACTCCAAGTAAGAGTAGTGCCATCTCAAAATGAACGCTTGAACACGGAAAATACATACACAGACAAGATAGATCAAGCTCTGTGAATAAACTTGCTAAAATGTTCCTTCTCCATTGGTGTTTTCTTGGCATTTTTACGACGTCGAATCCGACTGACCAGTAAACAGTGCACCGCGTGGGCCTGCCATGCTAGCGCTCTGCGCTATAGCGAATAGCTACCGTACGTGTACATGCACAGACTGGTTTATACCGCACTTTTTTGTCTTATTTTCTATAGCCTCGGAGAGAGCGAGAGAGAGCGAGAGAGAGCGAGACACCGAATACATTCAAGGGGTTAATTTAATATAATTTGTCTGGTTCTAAATTTCTTGATTGTTACAATAAAAATGCGATTTCCAGAATAACTCAAAAGTCCTAGCCCATTAAATTCCGAACTCTTCGCTAAATCTCCTGTTGATTCCTGTAGACAATTTAATACGAATTATGATACTTAGATTTTGTTATTTTCAGGAATAACATCACGATTATTATCAGCAGCCCTTGGACTTTTATACTGAACGTCAAAGTATATTTACACAATAAAACTATTAAAAGGCCATGCCATTTTATTTTAGAGAGAGACGCCGAATACAACCAAGTGGTTAATTTAATACGGTCTGATTCGCTTGATTTTAAAATAAAACGATTTCCAACGTCCTAGCCCATTAAATTATGAACTCTCAGTTAAATCTTCTGTGAACTCCTGGGGAAACGTAAATACGAATTATGCTTATTTTTTTTTATTTCAAAGGAATAAGATCAAGATTATCAACAGCCCTTGGACTTTTATATTGAACGTCAAAATACATTCTAGAGTAACATCTAGCCTTCACGGAATAATGTAGGCGGGGTGGGTTTTTTTTGGGGGGGGGGGAGGCGATGGGGGTTTAAATGAAGAAGAAAGTCTTGCCCCGAAATAAACACATGGAGGGCCCTGCATTTAATGAATTATTTTGGGACTTGGAATATCCCTACCCGACTCGTTATTTTTTCATGTGCATATTCACAAAAGGGGCCCGTGTGAAATTTCAGTTTACCTCATTTTCTGTTTGAAGTTTTTATGGTCTTTGAAAAAAATGCCCAAATAAAATCTTTAAAAAACCTTCCCAGCAGAATGATTGATGGCCGCATTGATCAAATTGATACAACACATCTGTTGCTCGTTATATACAAAGGATCAGTTTTGCATCAGCTAAAGGCGCCGCCGAACTTTGAGGACGGTGTCCCATGAACAGTCTCAGCCAATTAAATGAGCCGGTCCCGGCAAATAAATACGCCATTGGTTGCTTTCTCCACGGACTATTTATGCTTTCATGAATATGACGCGCCTTCCGCACTCAAACGGATATTGATGGCCAATGGCTGGAATTCCTTGCTAGGCTGAGCCGCAGGTGCAGCATGCCCACTGTCATGTCACCGCGAACCTGGTTGCCTAGAGATACTGTTGCTAGGGAGGCTCCCCTGTGATGTCCCAGACTGCCGGTTGCGTAGCCAGAAAATCTTGCATGGGAGAGAGCGGGTGTGACTATTTTCTCGAATGCTGACGCTTTGGGGACATTTGTGAAGGCAACAACCCCAAAAAAGTCCTGCTTCCGATTTATATGCCATTCAAAAATAAGGTTGATCGGTAGGGAATTTATTTTTTTTTGCCATTTTTATTATGGAGGGCCAGTGTTTCCCCTGCCCATTCTTTTGTGAGGTGGCCCGCCTCGGGACTTTTTGAGGCCGCCTCGGCCTTTTTTGGCCAATGTTGCCGCCTCACGGGTACGAAAAAGGAATAAAAAAATATTATAATCAAACCTGTGCATTTTATGTGTGTGTCTTTGTATTTCACCTTCGAATTCTCCGGACTAATGTTAGTGTTCTTTGAGATCGTCATTCGTACCGTAAACCATGGAGAAATTTCTCCATGCGTAAACGAAGTCGATGTACCTGCAATTCTCTAGCTACTATGGAGCCTTTTCAACGTCCGTGTACGTGTGTATATTACTGGTCGAGTCTGGGTGCATGTCGACTCGAGATTTTCGACTGAGTGACGAAGTGACAATGATCCCATTTATGGATACACTGCGCAATCCTAAAATGAACGCATAGTCCCAGAATGCTGCGCACGTTCCGGCTGATTCGCAGTGAGCTCCTCATGTGCAATTGGGCAAGTGATGCGACGATCGTTGGTTGCACAGCACGCGTGCGTACATTATGTATGACCTGGTACCCTGCTCAGCCTGCCAAGCGATCGGTGAATGCAATTTGTTCGTTTTATTTCTCCATGGTTTTCCGAAGGCTACAAAACGGTACCAAGTAACGGTTTTCCAATCAAAAATCCTCAAAATACATGCATAAGAAGTCCACGAAAGGGGGTTTATTCGGAAGCTTGGACTTTCAGGAGAACACGAAAGTTGTTTTTTTTGTCAAAAAAAATAATGCCGGCCCGTTCCGGCAGCCGATGTTATCGGCATGCCGCAACGCGTGATTACGCGTACACGTGCATGTTCCGTGTTGCCGCGTTGTGTGTACCGTGAATGGAGCTGTATTTTACCCGTGTGTTACGGCGGGCTGTGTGGTCGCATTGCGGTGTGGGCCCAGAGTCAGATATGTCTGTCCGTACAATCGTGCCGCGCGGTGTTAGTGTTACGGGGGGAAAAATCATAACTTTTCTGTAACGAGTGATAAAAAGCCTGATTAAACATTTTGATGGATTCGAAAATTTAGAGGTGTTAAAATAATAATAATATTTTGACACTAAAAATTTCAGCATGTTTTCAATTTCATTGAATTTTTTTATTTTAACTATTATTTCTCCAGAATGCAAGCTCAAATGAAACTAATTTAAACGTTAGTGATTTTGTCGTGTGATTCTCTTTCCAATTATACCAAATTTTCCAGGGTTGTAAAAAAAATCCAAAAAGTGCTCAACTCCCTGGTGGTAGGCCTACATTTTCACAAATAAATAGGGGCCTATGTAGGATTTTTTGAAAAAAACTTCAATAATTTATATCAATATTTTATTCACATATACTGCCCAAAAAAGTAAGAAGAAAGTGACCTTAAATGCCTCACATTGCACCACAGAGCGTCTAGAACGCAAAATTTTTCGGGGCCCTTAAGCGGGCCCCGAACCCCACGCCGCAAAGGCTTCGCGCTTCGCGCTCGCGGGGTCTGTTTTCGACCAAATTTATTTTACCACCTCACACCTTCCACCAACCCAGAGGAAAACACTGATGGAGGCGTCTGCGCGTAATCAAGGGTAAAAGGTAGGAATTAATGGTTCTAGGGTGTTTTTTTCTTCATTTTTTTCCCATAAAAAATAGGGTAGGTAGGGGCCGTCAAAATAGGGTAAGTCGCGAAACGGGAAGCAGAACTCTATTTTGGGCCTAAGATGTGGCTTCTATTTCGTCAAATAAAAAGACCACAAAATAATGGGGCCGTATCATAAGTCCGACGCCTCATAGGTCCGACGCCTCATAAGTCCGAAATTTCGGACTTTTGAGGCGTCGGACTTATGAGGCCTAAAATGTATTTATTCCGCTTCATAGGTCCGACGCCTCATAAGTCCGACGCCTCATAAGTCCGACAAATTAAACGCCTCGTTATTCCGTTGTCGGACTTATGAGGCGTCGGACTTATGAGCGGACCCAAAAATAATAGGCCATGCCCATTTATTCACCCGACCTCAGAGAGAGAGACGCCGAATACATTTAAGGAGTTAATTTAATACAATTTGTCTGATTCTCTTTTTTTTTTTAAATGAAACGATTTCACCACATCTTAGCCCATTAAATTCTGAACTGTCAGTTCAATCTCCTGTGAATTCCTGGGGAAAATTTTATACGAATTATGCTTAGTTTTTATTATTTTTAAAGGAATAAAATCAAGATTATCAACACTGAACAGCCCTTGAACTTTTATTAATACTGAACGTGAAAAATATATTCAAGAGTAACATCTACACAAAATAATGTAGGCAATGTTATGGGTTTTTTTAAACGAAGAATAATATCAAAAAAGACATGGAGGTCTCTCTGCATTTAATGACTCATTTTGGGACTTGGAATATCCCTATCCGACTCGTTATTTTGCCATGTGCATATTCACAAAACCGGCCTGGGTGAAATTTCAGTTTCCCTCATTTTTTTTTTCCAAAGTTTTCATGGCCTTTGAAAAAATGCCCAGATAAAATATAACAAAAAAAACCCTTCCCCGCAGAATGATTGATAGCCGCATTGTTCAAATTGATACAACACATATTCGTTGTTGCTACAAAGATCTATTTGGCATCATTTAAAAGGCGCCGCCGAACTTTGAGGACGGTGTCTGATGAACAGTCTCAGCCAATTAAATGAGCCGGTCCCGGCAAATAAATACGCCATTGGTTGCTTTCTTCACGGACCATTTATGCGTTCATGAATATGACACGCCTTCCACACTCAAATGGATATTGATGGCCAATGGCTGGAATTCCTTGCTAGGCTGAGCCGCAGGTGCAGCAAAACTGTCACATTCCAACCTGGTTGCCTAGAGATACTGTTGCTAGGGAGGCTCCCCTGTGATGTCCCAGACTGCCGGTTGCGTAGCCAGAAAATCTTGCATGTGAGAGAGGGTGTGACTATTTTCTCGAATGCTGACGCTTTGGGGACATTTGTGAAGGCAACAAACAAAAAAGTTCTGCTTCCGATTATTTTTTCATGGCGTTCAAAAATATGGTAGGTAGGGAATGTATTTTAAATTTTTTTTGACATTTTTTTTTGGTAGGATCATTATGGAGACGTATGCGGCACAAGGTAGACATTGATGGTATTGGGTGTTTTGTTCTCATTTTCCCATATAAAAATAGGGCAGGTAGGGAACCGGAAGCAGAACTTTCTTTTGGCCTAAGATGCGGCTTCTATTTCGTTTAATAATTTTTTTAAAGATAATCTGAGCTTGAACGTTACGTACAAAATACAAATAAACGATCTTCCTCAGGCCTGGAAAATGTCTTTCTTGAAGAGACATTTTTGAAGTGACAGTGACACTATATTTGACAACACTAGCAGAAGATTGAGTTCTTCTTTATTTGTATTTCGCCTCTGGAAATGTTTTTTTCCTAACATTTTCGTATCCCCCCCCAAAAAAAATACCCAGGCGGCCTCTCAAAGAAAGAAGCCTGATTCCCCCCCCCCCCCAAGCATGATACTATATAGGTCGTTTTTTAGACCGCTCTTTGGATACGTACGTACTATACAGTCTATACTGTAGAACGTTTTCGTGAAATGTTCTGAAAACCGGTATCCACTCATCATACTCATACTGTAGTGTAGCGGCCTGTTGGTACATGTATGAGTGCAGAATTACTCCAGGTAACAATGTTATTATCTCGCAGTGTTTGCTAAGGATTAAGCGCAGATAAGAAGCGTTCGCCGACCTCATAAAAACGAACTACCGCCACGAGATCTGCCTGTGGTTCAATGGTAAACACAACAACGTGTACTGCAGCAATAAAACGATATCGACTTGCCGCTTGACTGCAGGATCGTTTGTGGTTTTTTAATCCCCGCTAATCTGCCTTCCGTAGTGGGCAGAGCTGAAACACTTTGACGAAGAACGTATTTACCGTATACCAGGAATTGTTTACTCTGATCGGTACTGTACATACATCCACTTTATGAAAACCAGTTAATAATAATTTTTTTTAAATTTTTTTTAAAATCTTTTGCCCTCTGACTTCATCGTTGTGATTCACTTTGTGATGTGTTAGAGATGCTATGTTTACAGTACCTTAGTCACTGGGAGTGGAGGCTGTCTTGGGCTACTTCTTGGGGCCTTTGTGGGGTTTGGCGTAGATGGCGTCAACTCCCGGTGCTCCTTGAGGAACTTGATTAAAGTCCAAGTCTGCGTATTCGGGTTCCTCCATGTCCTCACCTTGGGATGCTTGGTCTTGGAGTGATGATGCCATTTCTTGGGTATCGCCAACTGCGGGCTTGTCTGCAGTGGGTTTGGGGTACCTCTTGATGTTCTTGTTCACCTGAGCATAGACTACCATTTCGTGGCCGTTTGAAGACGCAGGGTCCAAGTTACGGGGAAGACTGACAAACCTGCGGCTGGTGCTGGTCTTGTTGGCCGGTGGCGTCATGGTGAAATGCTTCACCTCTCTGCTGCCGCTCTTGTCTGGAATGGCGTACAGGTCTGTCTCGCACTCTGTGGTCTCTTCAGACGACATGTTGGTTCGGGTTGGGTGACTTTGGTCATCTCTTGGAAGGTATAAGTATGTCAAGTCAGTCTCCACTGAAGACCTAGCGGTGACTGTGTCTTGCCTTGCAGATTCCTGCACGGGACTCCCAGCCACGACCTGTCTCGGTCTCCTGACATTCCTCTTGTTCCTGACCAAGAAGCAGACGAGGAGGATGATGGTAACCAGTAGGAGAAGAATAGCCAGCGCTCCTCCAACGAGAACACCAATTGGTAATTTCTGAGATGTATCACCGTCCTGTTTGGGTTCATTTGAAGAAATGGTGGTCATGATGCTACTGCTAGTGGAATGTTGATTGGGAGTTTTCTCCCCAAAATGAGTTTCTTCGGTTTCAGGTACACTTGGAGCTTTTGTCTCCTGCACTATTGCCGTGGCTGCAGATGACAGCACAGTTGTAACACTGAGAACTGTAAGGACAGATCTGTAGATGCTGTTCGCAGAACCTTGAGGATAAACGGCTTTACAAGTTACATTAGAGTTATTAAAGTCGGCAGACACTGCAAGGATCTCCAGAGTATTCCCCATCATGTTATATCGGCCATCAAAACTAGTCAGTGTAGCTCCTTGAACTCTCACCTCTGATCCATCAGTTTTACAAATTCGCCATCTGTACTTTTCAACTATCAGTGGGGGTATCGCTTCTACATTACATGTGAACACTGCACTTTCTCCCTCATATACATATTCAAAAGTTGGTGAGATGGAGACCTTCGGTGGTATCTGCAGAGGTGTAACTGAGCATGTTGGGCCAGTGTTCAAGTCTGGACCAGCCACGCAGACAAACTCCTTCATGTTGTCAGTTGCTTGCAGTACTCGATTAACTCTTGAAACGCGACCTTCTCGGGCTTCCTGGATAGAAGTGAGTGGACGATGGCCACTTGATGAATTAATATACCAAGTTATAGCAGCTGATGGGTCGATCCCTTCCAAGGTGCAAGTAAATGAAACATTGTCACCCACTCTTGGGTTTGACGGACTTGTTACCATGCAAGAAGGAGATCGTGGGATTACTGTCAGTGTGGCTTTTAAAGAGTTTATATGTGGGTAGATGTTCTGATCATAGAATAATTGACACCAGTATCGTCCACCATCTTGAAGCTGCACATTTTGGATGTCAAGGTGAAACATCCTGGTTTGTATATCAAGGTCAACAGTTATACGATTCCTTAAAATATGATTGACCTGGTAACAACCAGAAACATTTTGTTGTGATGGGTGACTAGTGGTAGATCTATACCAACGGAAACTTGGATAAAGACATTGAGTCATGTATGCAGATCCACAAGTAAATCTGACATTGTCCCCCTCATATACTGCACGACTTCTGGGATTGCTTGTGAAATCCCCCTCAGCTGTATAGAGAAGCATCACAAAGACTAAACCAATTGAAGACATCATGTTGGGTAGCATCATTTCACTGCTGATTGCGTGTGGAAATGGTGTGTCCTCACACAAGTCTGAAGAGATCAGATGCACAGGAAAACAAGTTCAGTAGAACAAAGAACAACGGTGGTTTCACATCAAGCTTGGCAGGTTGAAGGCTCGTACATCACTGAGGACAGCATCCACCTTACGCTGCAGGTAAAGTGATTGGTTTCAGCTCCACAGTCCTTAATGCATAGCCCCATTGAAGATGTACTATCCACTACGATTAGCCATGTAGTTTTGAAGCCCTTGATGAAGACACAACTTTTAAATATCAATTTTTTTTTCAATCGTCTGCTTCCTTGTCTCGACCCCTCCCATCATATCCAGGGTGTAATATTTGTATCCAATCAGACATCACAACACATCCACAATCACGGAAGTGGTTGACTATTAATTAAAAAAATGACCTTTTATGGGGCATTAAAAACCAGTGTATTTCTACAAAAAGGAAAGTGATGTCATTAACAACTTTGATTTCCTCTTACATTTTCAAAAGAAAATATTTTGAGACAAAGGGAAGTAATGTCAGAAAACAACACTGATTTCCTCTGTTTAATTATTGAAGGAATCTTTTAAACTGATTAGACTTGTTAAATTGATCAGAAAAAAAAGTATCTTTTAAATACTTCTAAACAAAGGCCGAGTATCTTTACTTGAACAAAATATCCTTCAAACTTTGTAATTTTTTAGTTTCTGCTTCCTGCTACAATGAGCTTCCCTTTGCTTCGTCGCAAATATCAGAGTTTAAAACCAGCGCCTCATAAAATCCTGTAACTGTTATTTTGTTCACTCTATTTATAATGAGGTGATAAGACATTTCTATTCATAACTTATTATTCATATTCTTATGGAGGAGAAGTAACTGATTATTTATTGCCCTTATGCTACATTTTCTCGGATGGATTTTCTCATAAATAATATTTCATGACATTTTCCCCATTAAATACAGATTGCACCACATGGCATCCAGAATCCAACATTTTCCAGGGCCCTTAAGTGGGCCAGGGACCCCACGCCGTAAGGGTTTTGCACTCTGCACTGGCCGCATTAATTTTGTTCTTTAGAAAATCCAGCACCCCCTGGCAAAATTGGGATTATGTTTGAGATACTGGAAGATCTGACATTCAGCTAGATACAGAAACACTACAAAGACCAAAGCAACCAGACATGTCATGTTGGACGACATTATTTGTCTGCTGATTGTATATCCTTAGACAAGTCTGAAGAGATCAGATGCAAACCAAAGCTACAATCCCGGCCAAATGGATGGGACACTTGGAAATAACCTTAGCCTCCAACGGTCACCAACTCCCCTGCTCCCCCGGTCAATGTTGTTCTCTTCAGCGGATGGAACACACACCGCGCAATGAGAGACAACATTGGGCGGGGGCTGGGGGGTTGGGGGCCCAGCGAGATTTGGCCAGGATTGTAGTTTAGAAGAATAATGAAAAAAAAGGTCATATATGCCAAAAGAATGTGCATTAAGCTTTTCTGGTCGAAGGCTTGTACATGTATGTATCACTAAGAACAGCATTCACATGCAGCAAGGACAGGTGTCAACTGCTGGGTTTGAGCACCACTGTCCTCAATGCATACCCCCACTCAGAACTTGACATTGACAACAAATGTGCTAACAATATCCAGGGGCATGAAAAGAAGTAAAACTGCTGCAAACTGCTTACTGACTGGATGGACCTGAAATATATAAATATTAAAATTAATGTGGCCTGACGTTGCGAACTTAGCAAGTTCTTCTTCAGAGGCTAAAACAGAAAATATCCAGGGGCGTCGGAAGGGGGGGGGGGGGCACTTGCCCAAGTGCCCCTCTTGCAGACATACAAATGTCCCCCCTCGAGCATCAATGTGCCTTTCGAGATGAAAACAAAACTGGCCCTAACATTCTGGATAATTTGTTTTCAGTAACCATTTCCCAAAGTGGTATAGAGAGTTCTGATATGAACGAGGAATATGAAAACCAAGCCTCCAAACCCTTATAATGCGCCTGAAAATGGGCACATAATGCGTAGCTTGCATAATGGCCGGTTTTGAATAGCGCCCCCTATTTTGAAGATGGTACCAGCCTCCCCAACCCACCCACCCACCTTTTGAATTTATGGAGGCCAAGTTTCATCCATCCAATCAGACATCACAGCATATCCACCATCGAGGAAGTGGTCAAATTGTTTTACAAAACGCCATTTTTGGCATTAAAAAGAAGTGTATTTTCAGACAGAGGGAAGTGATGTCAGTTATATCTTTGACTTCCTTTCAAATCTTCAACAAAAAATATTTTGAGACAAAGGGAAGAAATGTCAGGAAAAACTTTTACTTCCTTTTTAAATTTCATAGATTCTATTAAACCCATCAGCCTGGCTCAAATGAGCTAAAAACAAAAACAAACAAGTCAGGTGTGTTTACAAACACAAATGCCCCGCAACCGTGACTGTTTCCATGACATAACACCACTCTAACATCAACTTACATGTACCTTGGTCAAATGGAACGTTCATTGACAGCATTAGTGTCTTCTGTAGGTTTTATATGAATTAATCCCTAATCCCTATGATCTCAGAATAAATATGTGACCTTGACCCTTGACCTTTCGACCCCCAATGCGATAGGGTCCTTAGGATTGCCAAGGACAATCCACAAACCAAATTTGAAGTTCATATGTAAAGAATATCTCAAGTTATCACGCTGACAAAATTTCTATTGTTTCAGCCACTGTGACCTTGACCCTTGACCTTTCGGCCCCAAATGCAAAAGGCTTCTTAGGATTACCAAGGACAATCCACAAACCAAATTTGAAGTTCATATATTAGGTATTTCTCAAGTTATCGCGCTGACAAGATTTGTCCGGACACACACACACACCCACCCACCCATTCTCACACACACCCACACACCCACCCACCCACGGAAGGACAAGGCGGAAACAGTATGCCCCTTCGGCTTCGCCGCGGGGCATAAAAACCACCCATTTTCTTTCACTGATCAGTTTCCTTAATCCTACACTGACTAGCTTTCTTCCTCTTTTTAATACTTCTAAAACAAAGACCAAATGTGCACACCTAACTTTGACCTCCTCCAAACATGAAACTTTTGAAATTCTTACTCCGTGTCGAAAAGAGCTCGCATTGATTTGTCACAAATCTTTATGTTTGAAGCCAGCCTCATAGAATTATGTACTTGTCGTTTTGTTCAATCTATTTTAATTTAATGCCAATGTGATAACATATCCAGTCAGACACCATTGAAAGTCTTTTAAAGAATTTATAACTACTCTCTTTCCTTAATGCTACATTTTATTAGAAAGATATTTCATGAACAACATTTCATTACATTTTTCCCATTAATTACAAGTTCTGCATCAGACAATTTGAAGAAAAAATGTTATTCTGTGTACAGACCTATGCATTGCAGGTATATCAGAGGGTGTTCTAGCCCCTGTTTAGTTAAAGTTATTTACAATGAATGCCTGAAAGGTTTAGCCATGTCTATCTCAGCAATACAAAATCATTGCCGTCTGACTCAACCGTAATGTATAAGGTCTACCACTTGTCCATTGCTTGTTTGTTTGTTTAAACAGTCAAATTACTAGACAGTTTTTTTTCTCTAAAAAGACCCGCCTTTGTCTCACAAAACGGGAGGTACATTTGTTGAACAGAATCGGTGGAAATTATGAATTTGTGACGTGTTCTGACTTTTTGACTGAAAGGTATTAATGAATGGGAATAAATATGTGCTTGGTCGGTATTAAATGAGTACGTTTAAAAACGTGCAAGTACATATTTATCCCCTTCAAGACATATTTATTCCCTTTTTTTTTCACTATCACAAATTTTCATCACAATGGGAAGAATGTTGAAATTGCACTTTGCTTGCCACTATAGTGCAATTATACACTTGGTAGAAGTTGGTCACAAAGACTGTTGAACCTAAAATGTTTAGAAAGAGTTTCAAACTTTTGGATGGCATGGGCACTGTTGGCTTTTGATGACATCAAATCTATTGCCCTCTGCAAATGTGGGCAACTACACGTCCCTGTCTTTAGTGCCACACTGCACGCATGTCTAACTTTTGTGCATGCGTGTCAGATGTGATCACCACTGTGCTTGGTCCAAACATCGTGGGGTGAGACTTCATGGATCAAAGTCTTCCTCTCCGTATCTAGTCTACTCAGAAATGTTCTCATATAGGCCTGTCTCATTTTCTGCCATGTCCTCTGGTCTTTCTCTACATGCTGACGAGTCTGGATAACTCGGGTCATTTCTTGGGAGGTTTTTGTAGCTTACTTCAGACTCCGCCTGTGGTCTGACTTGGTTTCCCTCGCCTTGTTGAAGGTTCAAATCCATGTACGTTAGTTCAGTTGCTCCCTGATTTCCGACGTCTTTTTGAAGGCTCTGGTATGTCAAGTCCATCCCTTCTGATGAACCAATGGCTGATATCTGAACAGGATTCCCTGCCAGTGTCTGACGAAGTCTCCTGACTTTCCTCTTGTATCTGAGCAAGAAGCTGGCAAGAAGGATGATGACAACCAGAAGTAGAAGAAGTGCTAACACGCCCCCGATTAGCACTCCAATTGGTATTATCTGACATAAACAAGTATCATCCTCCTCCTTGAGTTCATTAGTAATTGTGGTCCTGACACTGGTGGAATAGTGGTCGGGAGTTTTCACCCCAAAGTGAGTTTCTTCCGTTTGGAGGACACTTGGATCCTTGGACTCCTGTACTGTTGCCGTGGCTGTAGATGATGTAGCGGACAGCACAGTTGTAACACTGAGAACTGTAAGGAGAGATCTGTTGATGCTGATGGACGAATCTTGAGGATAAATGGCTGTACAAGTTATATAAGAGTTATGAAAGTCGGCAGACACTGCAAGGATCTCCAGAGTATTCCCCATCATGTTATATCGGCCATCAAAACTAGTCAGTGTAGCTCCTGTAACTGTCACCTCTGATTCATCAGTTTTATAAATTCGCCATCTGTACTCTTCGTCTGTCAGAGGGGGTATGGCTCTGACATTACACGTGAACACTGCACTGTCTCCCTCATATACAGACTGAAAAGTTGGTGAGATGGAAACCCTTGTCGGTATCTGCAGAGGTGTAACTGAGCATCTTGGGCCAGTGTTAAAATCTAGACCAGCCACGCAGACAAACTCTTTCATGTTGTCGGTTGCTTGCAGTACTCGATTTACTCTTGAAACGCGACCTTCTCGGACTTCCTGGATAGAAGTGAGTGGACGATGGCCACTTGATGAATTAATGTGCCAAGTTATAGCAGCTGATGGGTCACTCCCTGCCAAGGTGCATGTAAATGAAACATTGTCACCCACTCTTGGGTTTGACGGACTTGTTACCATGCAAGAAGGAGGAGGTCGTGGGATTACTGTCAGTGTGGCTTTTGAAGAGTTTTTATTTAAGTGGCTGTTCTGAGCATAGAATAATTGACACCAGTATTGTCCGCCGTCCTGTAGCTGCACGTTTTGGATGTTGAGGTGAAACACCCTGGTTAGTACATCAAGCTCAACAGTCATACGATTCCTTAAACTAGGAACGACCTGGATACAACCAGAAACATATTGCTGTGCTGGGTGACTAGTGGTAGATCTACACCAATAGAATCTTTGATAATTACATTGAGTCATGTATTCAGATCCGCAAGTTAATGTGACATTGTCCCCCTCATATACTGTCTGATTTCTTGGATGGATTGTGAAAACCCCCTCAGCTGTATAGAGAAGCATCACAAAGACTAAACCTATTGGAGACATCATGCTGGCTGACATCATTTTGCTGCTGATTGCGTGTGGAAACAGACAAGTCTGAAGAGAT
The DNA here is from genome assembly GCF_015706575.1 of Patiria miniata. Taxonomy (NCBI): domain Eukaryota; kingdom Metazoa; phylum Echinodermata; class Asteroidea; order Valvatida; family Asterinidae; genus Patiria; species Patiria miniata. Next base: position 3,993,214 of record NW_024037061.1, read on the forward strand.
CAGATGCACAGGAAAACAAGTTCAGTAGAACAAAGAACAACGGTGGTTTCACATCAAGTTTGGCAGGTTGAAGGCTCGTACATCACTGAGGACAGCATCCACCTTACGCTGCAGGTAAAGTGATTGGTTTCAGCTCCACTGTCCTTAATGCATACCCCACTGACGATGAACTATCCACTGTGATTAGCCATGGAGTTTTTAAGCTCTTGATAACACACAAATTTTAAATATCAATTTTTTTGTCCAATCGTCTGCTTCCTTGTCTCTGCCCCTCCCATCATGTACTGTATATTGTCCAATCAGACATCACGACATATCAATTATCAAGGAAGTGATTGACTATTATTCCAACAATTACCTTTTATGGGGCATTAAAAACCAGTGTATTTCTACAAAAAGGAAAGTGATGTCATTAACAACTTTGACTTCCTCTTACATTTTCAACAGAAACTATTTTGAGACAAAGGGAAGTAATGTCAGAAACAACACTGATTTCCTTGTTTACTTATTAAAGGAGTCTTTTAAACTGATTAGACTTGTTAAATTGATCAGAAAAAGAAAATTATTTCTTTATAAATACTTCTCTACAAAGGCTTAATATGTTCACTTGAACAAAAACAACCTTCAAACTTTGTTATTTTTTAGTTTTTGTTTCCTGCCACAATCTGACAATGAGCTTCCCTTTGCTTTGTCGCAAATATTAGAGTTTCAAACCAGCCTCATAAAATCCTGTAACTGTTATTTTGTTCACTCTATTGATGATGAGGTGATAAGACATTTCTATTCATAACTTATTACTCATATTCTTTGGAGGAGAAGTAACTGATCACTAATTGCCCTTATGCAACATGTTCTCGGATAGATATTTCACAAATAATATTTTATGACATTTTCCCCATTAAATACAGATCGCACCACATAGCATCCAGAATCCAACATTTTCCGAGGCCCTTAAGTGGGCCACAGACCCAACGCTGTAAGGGTTTCGCACTCTGCACTGGCCGCATTAATTTTGTTCTTTAGAAAATCCAGCACCCCCTGGCAAAATTGGGATTATGTGTGAGATTCTGGGAGATCTGACATTCAGCTAGATACAGAAACACCACAAAGACCAAAGTAACCAGACATGTCATGTTGGATGACATTATTTGCCTGCTGATTGTTCTTGTAGTACTTCCATGGACAAGTCGGAAGAGATCAGATGCAAACCAAAGCTACAATCCCGGCCAAAATGGTTGGGACACTTGGAAATAACCTTAGCCTCCAACGGTCACCAACTCCCCTGCTCCCCCGGTCAATGTTGTTCTCTCCAGCGGATGGAGCACACACCGCGCAATGAGAGACAACATTGACCGGGGGCTGGGGGGTTGGGGGCCCAGCGAGATTTGGCCAGGATTGTAGTTTAGAAGAATAATGAAAAAAGGTCATATATGCCAAAGAAGGTGCATTAAGCTTGTCTGGTCGACGACTTGTACATGTATGTATCACTAAGAACAGCATTCACCTCATGCAGCAATGACATGTGTCTAAAGCTGGGTTTGAGCACCACTGTCCTCAATGCATACCCCCACTCAGAACTTGACATTGACAACAAATGTGCTAACAATATCCAAGGGCGTCGGAAGGGGGTTGCCCCCTCCCCCAGATTTATCCAAGTGCCCCTCTTGCAGACATAAATGTCCCCCCTCGAGCATCAATGTGCCTCTCGAGATGAAAACAAAACTGGCCCTAAAATTCTGGATAATTTGTTTTCAGTAACCATTTCCCACAGTGGTATAGAGAGTTCTGATATGAACGAGGAATATGAAAACCAAGCCCCCAAACCCTTATAATGCGCCTGAAAATGGGCACATAATGCGTAGCTTGCATAATGGCCGGTTTTGAAGAGCGCCCCCTATTTTGAAGAGGGTACCAGCCTCCCCCAACCCACCCACCCATCTTTTGAACAATTTACGGAGGCCAAGTTTCATCCATCCAATCAGACATCACAGCATATCCACCATCAAGGAAGTGGTCGACTATTTTTACAAAACGCCATTTTTTGGCATTAAAAAGAAGTGTATTTTCAGACAGAGGGAAGTGACGTCATTAACATCTTTGACTTCCTTTAAAATCTTCAACAAAAAAATATTTTGAGACAAAGGGAAGCAACGTCAAACAAAACTTTTTAAATTTCATAGATTCTATGAAACCGATCAGACTGATTCAATTGAGCTGAAAAAAAAACATCCATTTTCTTCCACTGATCACTTTAATTGTACACTGACTAGTTTTCTTCCTCTGTTTAATACTTCTAAAACAAAGACCAAATGTGAACTCCTTACTTTGACCTCCTCCAAACATGAACTTTTGAAATTCTTAATCCGTGTCGAAACGAGCTCGCACTGATTTTTCACAAATCTTTATGTTTGAAGCCAGTCTCATAGAATCCTGTACGTGCCGTTTTGTTCACTCTATTTTAATTGATGGCAATGTGATAACATATCCAGTGAGACACCATTGAAAGTCTTTTAAAGAATATTTAACTATTTTCATTCCTTAATGCTACATTTTATTAGAAAGATATTTCATGAACAACATTTCATTACATTTTCCCATTAATTACAAGTTCTGCATAAGACACTTTGAAAAAAATAAATGTTATTCTGTGTACAGACCTATGCATTGCAGGTATATCAGAGGGTGTTCTAGTCCCTGTTTAGTTAAAATTATTTACAATGAATGCAGAAAAGGTTTACTTATGTCTATCCCAGCAATACAAAATCATTGCCGTCTGACTCGGCCTTAATGTATAAGGTCTACCGCTTATCCATTGCTTATTTGTTTGTTTAAACAGTCAAATAACTAGACAGTTTTTTTTCTAAAGAGACCCGCCTTTGCCTCACAAAACGGGAGGTACATTTGTTGAACAGAATCGGTGGAAATTGTGAATTTGTGACGTGTTTTGACTTTTTGACTGAAAGGTATTAATGGATGGGAATAAATATATGCTTGGCTGGTATTAAATGAGTACGTTTAAAAACATGCAAGTACATATATTTATCCCCTTCAAGACATATTTATTCCCTTTTTTTTTACTATCACAAATTTTCATCACAATGGGAAGAACGTTGAAATTGCACCTTGCTTGCCACTATAGTGCAATTATACACTTGGTAGAAGTTGATCACTAAGACTGTTTTACCTAAAAGTTCAGAAAGAGTTTCAAACTTTTGGATGGCATGGGCACTGTTGACTTCTGATGACATCAAATCTATTGTCCACTGCAAATGTGGGCAACTGCACGCCCCTGTCTTTGGTGCCACACTGCACGCATGTCTAACTTTTGTGCATGCGTGTCAGATGATAATCTCCTCTGTGCTTGGTCCAAACATCATGGGGTGAGACTTCATGGATCATAGTCTTCCTCTCCGCATCTAGTCTACTCAGAAATGTTCTCATATAGGCCTGTCTCATTTTCTGCGATGTCTTCTGGTCTTTCTCTACCTGCTGACGAGTCTGGATAACTCGGGTCATTTCTTGGGAGGTTTTTGTACATTACCTCAGACCCCGCCTGTGGTCTGACTTGGTTTCGCTCACCTTGTTGAAGGTTCAAATCCATGTGCATTAGTTCAGTTGCTCTCTGATTTCCGATGTCTTTTTGAAGGCTCTGGTATGTCAAGTCCGTCCCTTCTGATGAACCAATGGCCGATATCTGAACAGGATTCCCTGCCAGTGTCTGACGAAGTCTCCTGACTTTCCTCTTGTATCTGAGCAAGAAGCTGGCAAGAAGGACGATGACAACCAGAAGGAGGAGAAGTGCTAACACGCCCCCGATAAGCACTCCAATTGGTGACTGTACTGTTGTCGTGGCTGTAGATGATGTAGCGGACAGCACAGTTGTAACACTGAGAACTGTAAGGACAGATTTGTAGATGCTGTTGGAAGAACCTTGAGGATAAACCACTGTACAAGCTACATAAGAGTTGTGAAAGTCGGCAGACACTGCAAGGATCTCCAGAGTATTCCCCATCATGTTATATCGGCCATCAAAACTAGTCAGTGTAGCTCCTGTAACTGTCACCTCTGATTCATCAGTTTTATAAATTCGCCATCTGTACTCTTCGTCTGTCAGAGGGGGTATGGCTCTGACATTACACGTGAACACTGCACTGTCTCCCTCATATACAGACTGAAAAGTTGGTGAGATGGAAACCCTTGTCGGTATCTGCAGAGGTGTAACTGAGCATCTTGGGCCAGTGTTAAAATCTAGACCAGCCACGCAGACAAACTCCTTCATGTTGTCGGTTGCTTGCAGTACACGATTTACTCTTGAAACGAGACCTCGGGCTTCCTGGATAGAAGTGAGTGGACAATGGCCACTTGATGAATTAATGTACCAAGTTATATTAGCTGATGGGTCAATCTCTGCCAAGGTGCATGTAAATGAAACATTGTCACCCACTCTGGGGTTTGACGGACACGTTACCCTGCAAGAAGGAGGAGGTCGTGATTTTACTGTCAGTGTGGATATTGAAGAGTTTACATGTATATCCGAGAGGCTGCTCCAAGTATATGGCATAGACTAATTGACACCAGTATTGTCCGCCATCTTGTAGCTGCACGTTTTGGATGTCAAGGTGAAACATCCTGGTTTGAAAATCAAGCTCAACAGTCATACGATTCATTAAACTAGGATCGACCTGGATACAACCAGAAACATATTGTTGTGATGGGTGACTAGTGGTAGATCTATACCAACGGAACCTTGGAAAACCACATTGAGCCATGTATGCAGATCTGCAAGTAAATCTGACATTGTGCCCCTCGTACACTGTCTGACTTCTTGGATCACTTGTGAAATTCCCCTCAGCTGTATAGAGAAGCATCACAAAGACTAAACCTATTGGAGACATCATGCTGGCTGACATCATTTTGCTGCTGATTGCGTGTGGAAATGGTATGTCCTCACACAAGTCTGAAGAGATCAGATGCACAGGAAAACAAGTTCAGTAGAACAAAGAACAATGATGATTTCACATCAAGCTTGGCAGGTTGAAGGCTTGTACATCACTGAGGACAGCATCCACCTTACGCTGCAGGTAAAGTGATTGGTTTCAGCTCCACTGTCCTTAATGCAAAGCCCCACTGAAGATGTACAATCCACTGTGATTAGCCATGGAGTTTTGAAGCCCTTGATCAGACACAAATTTTAAATATCAATTTTTTCGTCCAATTGTCTGCTTCCTTGTCTCTGCCCCTCCCATCATGTACTGTATATTGTCCAATCAGACATCACGACATATCAATTATCAACGAAGTGATTGACTATTATTCCAACAATTACCTTTTATGGGGCATTAAAAACCAGTGTATTTCTACAAAAAGGAAAGTGATGTCATTAACAACTTTGACTTCCTCTAACATTTTCAAAAGAAACTATTTTGAGACAAAGGGAAGTAATGTCAGAAAACAACACCGATTTCCTTTACTTATTAAAGGAATCTTTTTAACTGATTAGACTTGTTAAATTGATCAGAAAAAAATTGTTTCTTTTAAATACTTCTCAATAAAGGCTTAATATGTTACTTGAACAAAAACATCCTTCAAACTTTGTTATTTTTTAGTTTTTGCTTCATGGCACAAACAGCTTACCTTTGATTTGTGGCAAATATTAGAGTTTGAAACTAGCCTCATAAAATCTTGTTATTTTGTTCACTCTATTTATGATGAGGTGAAAGGACATTTCTATTCATAACTTATTATTCATATTCTTATGGAGAAGTAACTGATTACTAATTGCCCTTATGATTCATTTTCTCGGATAGATATTTCACAAATAATATTTCATGACATTTTCCCCATTAAATACAGATTGCACCACATAGCATTCAGGATCCAACATTTTCCGAGGCCCTTAAGTGGGCCAAGGACCCCACGCCATAAGGGTTTCGCACTCCGCACTGGCCGCATTGATTTTGTTCTTTAGAAAATCCAGCCCCCATGGCAAAATTGGGATTATGTGTGAGATACTGGGAGTTCTGACATTCAGCTAGATACAGAAACACCACGAAGACCACTTGAAGTAACCAGACATGTCATGTTGGACGACATTATTTGCCTGCTGATTGTACTTCCTTGGACAAGTCTGAAGAGATCAGATGCAAACCAAAGCTACAATCCCGGCCAAAATGGTTGGGACACTTGGAAATAACCTTAGCCTCCAACAGTCACCAACTCCCCTGCTCCCCCGGTCAATGTTGTTCTCTTCAGTGGATGAAGCACACACCGGGCAATGAGAGACAACATTGACCAGGGGCTGGGGGGTTGGGGGCCCAGCGAGATTTGGCCAGGATTGTAGTTTAGAAGAATAATGAAAAAAGGTGATATATGCCAAAAGAATGTGCATTAAGCTTGTCTGGTCGACGACTTGTACATGTATGTATCACTAAGAACAGCATTCACATGCAGCAATGACAGGTGTCAACTGCTGGGTTTGAGCACCACTGTCCTCAATGCATACCCCCACTCAGAACTTGACATTGATGACAAATGTGCTATCAATATCCAGGGGCGTCGGAAGGGGGGGGGGGCACTTGCCACCCCACCCCCCCAGATTTACCCAAGTGCCCCTCTTGCAGACATAAATGTCCCCCCTCGAGCATCAATGTGCCCCTCGAGATGAAAACAAAACTGGCCCTTAAATTTCGGATTATTTGTTTTCAGTGACCAATTCCCAAAATGGTAAAGAGAGTTCTGATATGAATGAGGAATACGAAAACCAAGCCCCAAAACCCTTACAATGCGCCCTGAAAATGGGCACATAACGCGTGGCTTGCATAATGGCCGGTTTTGAAGAGCGCCCCCTATTTTGAAGATGGTACCAGCCTCCCCCAACCCACCCACCCACCCACCTTTTGAATAATTTATGGAGGCCAAGTTTCATCCATCCAATCAGACATCACAGCATATCCACCATCAAGGAAGTGGTAGAATTTTTCTACAAAACGCTTTTTTTGGCATTAAAAAGAAGTGTATTTTCAGACAGAGGGAAGTGATGTCATTAACATCTTTGACTTCCTTTCAAATCTTCAACAACAAGAAATATTTTGAGACAAAGGGAAGCAACGTCAAACAAAACTGTTTAAATTTCATAGATTCTATTAAACCGATCAGACTGATTCAATTGAGCTGGAAAAAAAACCCACCCATTTTCTTCCACTGATCACTTTAATTGTACACTGACTAGTTTTCTTCCTCTGTTTAATACTTCTAAAACAAACACCAAATGTGCACACCTTACTGTGACCTCCTCCAAACATAAAATGTTTGAAATTCTAACTCCGTGTCGAAAAGAGCTCGCACTGATTTTTCACGAATCTTTGTTTGAAGCCAGTCTCATAGAAACCTGTACGTGCCGTTTTGTTCACTCTATTTTAATTTATGCCAATGTGATATTATATCCAGTGAGACACCATTGAAAGTCTTTTGAAATTTATAACTACTTTCTTTCCTTAATGCTACATTTTATTAGAAAGATAGTTCATGAACAACATTTCATTACATTTTTCCCATTAAATACAAGTTCTGCATAAGACTATTTGAATAAAAAATGTTATGCTGTGTACAGACCTATGCATTGCAGGTATATCAGAGGGTGTTCTAGCCCCCGTTTAGTTAAAGTTATTTACAACGAATGCCTGAAAGGTTTACTCATGTCTATCTCAGCAATACAAAATCATTGCCGTCTGACTCGGCCTTAATGTATAAGGTCTACCGCTTATCCATTGCTTATTTGTTTGTTTAAACAGTCAAATTACTAGACAGCTTTTTTTTTTCTAAAAAGACCCGCCTTTGTCTCACAAAACGGGAGGTACATTTGTTAAACAGAATCGGTGGAAATTATGAATTTGTGACGTGTTTTGACTTTTTTGACTGAAAGGTATTAATGATTGGGAATATATATGTGCTTGGCCGGTATTAAATGAGTACATTTAAAAACGTGCAAGTACATATTGTAGCGGAAAGTGTAGGGACTTATAGCTAGTTTATTTACTACTTCATTCCTATTGCAATAACGTAAATTCACGGTGTGTTAGTGACTGGGCGGAACGTAAGAGCCCAGTGACTGAATACATGTACGCTTTTGGTTGCCTAAGGCCCATAGGTTTAGTACATGCATATGTGTTTGTACGGCGTATGCATGTTCACGTGAGGGCTATTCACGTGATCGCGCGGGGGAGTTCTGTCGTGGACAGCGGACGGTTAGGTCGTATATTGCTCGCGCTCTGTGTTTTGGGTAATGCTGACGCGCACTGTGTAAAGGTGCTGGCCATAACTGTGCTGAAGTTGCGCTGTGTGATGCTGACGCGCAGCCGTACAAGTGAATGCACTGTGCGATGCTGACGCTAGCTTGCATGGGTAAAGCGTAAATGGCTGACAGCGTGTATTACTTACATTAGCGTGCATTGCTTACATTGGCGTGTGTTATTTACATCGGCGTACACTACTTACATTGGCGTGTGTTATTTACATTGGCGTATGTTACTTACATTTGTGTATTACTTACATTAGTAACGTTGTTGACTTAGTATGCACTGTTTACATTAGTGTACGTTGTTGACTTAGTGTGCACTGTTTACATAAGTGTACATTGTTTACATTAGTGTACATTGTTGACTTAGCAGTGCATTGTTTACATTGGGCGCATTGTTCAAGCTGTGCGCGTTGCTGCTTAGTTGAGCTGTCAGTTAACTTCCAAGTGTAATTAAGTGACCCTGGTAATTAACAACCTCATTAAGACTCAATCACTATTGCATATTTCTTGATTATTGTATAATAAATTACGATTATATTTGTGGTGCCAACATTCCTGTTATCCAGGTGTATTTGTTGTTGGTTTATTGTGCAATTAACAGAGGGTAATCACAATAATCATAATCGGCTGTATATTTTCTCCAAAACGGACCTGCTCCCTAGGCCTTGAGGTCGCTCTGAGTGGTCTCTTTTCTTGTGAAAGCTTGGGTTCAGGAAGATCAGCTTCACTCCAATAGGTGTCAGACTTGGTCCCAACGAACTTAAGTTTGGCCCGGGGAGACCCCGCCACAATATACATGTATTTATCCCCTTCAAGACATATTTATTCCTTTTTTTTTTACTATCACAAATTTTCATCACAATGGGAAGAACGTTGAAACTGCACCTTGCTTGCCAGTACATGTAAAGTGCAATTATACACTTGGTAGAAGTTGATCACAAAGACTGTTTTACCTAAAAGTTAAAAAAGAGTTTCAAGCTTTTGGATGGCATTGGCACTGTTGGCTTCTGATGTCATCCAATCTATTGCCCTCTGCAAATGTGGGCAGCTGCACGTCCCTGTCTTTAGTGCCACACTGCTCGCATGCCTAACTTTTGGGCATGCATGTCAGATGATAACCACCACTGCGCTTGGTCCAAACATCATGGAGTGAGACTTCATGGATCATAGTCTTCCTCTCCGCATCTAGTCTACTCAGAAATGCTCTCATATAGGCCTGTCTCATTTTCTGCGATGTCCTCTGGCCTGTCTCTACCTGCTGACGAGTCTGGATAACTCGGGTCATTTCTTGGGAGGTTTTTGTACCTTACCTCAGACTCCGCCTGTGGTCTGACTTGGTTTCGCTCGCCTTGTTGAAGGTTCAAATCCATGTACGTTAGTTCAGTTGCTCTCTGCTTTCCGACGTCTTTTTGAAGGCTCTGGTATGTCAAGTCCGTCCCTTCTGATGAACCAATGGCTGATATCTGAACAGGATTCCCTGCCTGTGTCTGACAAAGTCTCCTGACTTTCCTCTTTTATCTGAGCAAGAAGCTGGCAAGAAGGACGATGACAACCAGAAGTAGAGGAAGTGCTAACACTCCCCCGATAAGCACTCCAATTGGTAACATCTGAGATGCATCATCATCCTCTTTGGGTTCGTTAGCAATTGAGGTCCTGACACTGGTGGAATAGTGGTCGGGAGTTTTCACCCTAAAGTGAGTTTCTTCAGTTTGGAGGACACTTGGATCCTTGGTCTCCTGCATTGTTGTCGTGGCTGCCGATGGTGTAGGGGATAGCGCAGTTGTGACACTGAGAACTGTAAGGAGAGGTCTGTTGATGCTGATGGAAGAACCTTGAGGATAAACGGCTCCACAAGTTACATAAGAGTTATGAAAGTCGGCAGACACTGCAAGGATCTCCAGAGTATTCCCCCTCATGTTATATTGGCCATCAAAACTAGTCAGTGTGGCTCCTTGAACTCTCACCTCTGATCCATCAGTTTTATATATTTGCCATCTGTACTCTTCGCCCGTCAGTGGGGGTATCGCTTCTACATTACACGTGAACACTGCACTGTCTCCCTCATATACAGACTGAAAAGTTGGTGAGATGGAAACGTTCATTGGTATCTGCAGAGGTGTAACTGAGCATCTTGGGCCATTGTTAAAATCTGGACCAGCCACGCAGACAAACTCCTTCATGTTGTCAGTTGCTTGCAGTACTCGATTAACTCTTGAAACGCGACCTTCTCTGGCTTCCTGGATAGAAGTGAGTGGACGATAGCCACTTGATGAATTAATGTACCAAGTTATAGCAGCTGAGAGGTCAGTCTCTGCCAAGGTGCATGTAAATGAAACACTGTCACCCACTCTGGGGTTTGACGGACTTGTTACCATGCAAGAAGGAGGAGGTCGTGGGATTACTGTCAGTCTGGCTTTTGAAGAGTTTCTATTTAGGTAGCTGATCTGAGCATAGAAAAATTGACACCAGTATTGTCCGCCGTCCTGTAGCTGCACGTTCTGGATGTCAAGATGAAACACCCTGGTTTGTATATCGAGGTCAACTGTCATGCGATTCCTTAAAATTTGATTGACCCGGTAACAACCAGAAACATATTGTTGTGATGGGTGACTAGTGGTAGATCTATACCAATAGAACCTTGGATCACGACATTCAGTCATGTATGGAGATCCGCAAGTTAATCTGACATTGTCCCCCGCATATACTGTCTGACCTCTTGGGTGGATTGTGAAAAGCCCCTCAGCTGTATAGAGAAGCATCACAAAGACTAAACCAATTGGAGACATCGTGCTGGCTAACATTATTTTGCTGCTGATTGTGTGTGGAAATGGTATTCTCCCAGACAAGTCTGACGAGTCAGATGCACAGGCAAACAAGTTCAGTAGAACAAAGAACAATGATGATTTCACATCAAGCTTGGCAGGTTGAAGGCTTGTACATCACTGAGGACAAGCATCCACCTTATGCTGTAGGTAAAGTGATTGGTTTCAGCTTCTCAGTCCTTATTGCATGCCCCACTGAAGATGTACTATCCACTATGATTAGCCACGGAGTTTTGAAACCCTTGATAAGACACACATTTTAAATATCAATTTTTTTTTCAATCGTCTGCTTCCTTGTCTCTGCCCCTCCCATCATGGTCCAATCAGACATCACGACATATCAATTATCATGGAAGTGGTTGACTATTAATCCAAAAATGACCTTTTATGGGGCATTAAAATCCAGTGTATTTTAAGGAAAGTGATGTCATTAACAACTTTGACTTCCTCTTACATTTTTAAAAGAAAATATTTGGAGAGAAAGGGAAGTAATGTTAGAAAACGACAATGATTTCCTCTTTTTACGTAAGTCAAGGATTTTCTCAAACTGAGTAGACTCGTTAAATTGATCAGAAAAAAGTAATTAATTTTATTCCTTTTAAATACTTCTAAACAAAGGCCGAATATCTTCACTTGAACAAAAATCCTTCAAACTTTTTTGTTTTTTAGTTTTTGCTTCCTGCCACAATGAGCTTACCTTTGATTTGTCGCAAATATTAGAGTTTGAAACCAGCCTCATAAAATCCCGTAACTGTTATTTTGTTCACTCTATTTATGATGAGGTGATAAGACATTTCTATTCATAACTTATTATTCATATTCTTATGGAAGAGAAGTAAATGATTACTAATTGCCCTTATGCTACATTTTCTCGGATAGACATTTCATAAATAATATTTCATGACATTTTCCCCATTAAATACAGATTGCACCACATAGCATCCAGAATCCAACATTTTCCGGGGCCTTAAGTGGGCCACGGACCCCACGCAGTAAGGATTTCGCACTCCGCACTGGCCGCATTGATTTTGTTCTTTAGAAAATCCAGCACCCCCTGGCAAAATTGGGATTATGTGTGAGATACTGGGAGTTCTGACATTCAGCTAGATACAGAAACACCACAAAAACTAAAAGTCACCAGATATGTCATGTTGGACGACATTATTTGCCTGCTGATTGTATTTCCTTGGACAAGTCTGAAGAGATCAGATGCAAACCAAAGCTACAATCCCGGCCAAAATGGTTGGGACACTTGGAAATAACCTTAGCCTCCCCCGGTCACCAACTCCCCTGCTCCCCGGTCAATGTTGTTCTCTTCAGGGGATGGAGCACACACCGGGCAATGAGAGACAACATTGACCAGGGGCTGGGGGGTTGGGGGCCCAGCCAGATTTGGCCCGGATTGTAGTTTAGAAGAATAATGAAAAAAAAAGGTCATATATGCCAAAAGAATGTGCATTAAGCTTTTCTGGTCGAAGGCTTGTACATGTATGTATCACTAAGAACAGCATTCACATGCAGCAAGGACAGGTGTCAACTGCTGGGTTTGAGCACCACAGGCCTCAATGCATACCCCCACTCAGAACTTGACATTGACAACAAATGTGCTAACAATATCCAGGGGCGTCGGAAGGCCCCCCCCCCCCCCCCCCCGATTTGCCCAAGTGCCCCTCTTGTGGACATAAATGTCCCCCCTCGAGCATCAATGTGCTCCTCGAGATGAAAACAAAACTGGCCCTAAAATTTCGGATAATTTGTTTTCAGTAACCATTTCCCAAAGTGGTATAGATAGTTCTGATATGAACGAGGAATATGAAAACCAAGCCCCCAAACCCTTATAATGCGCCTGAAAATGGGCACATAATGCGTAGCTTGCATAATGGCCAGTTTTGAAGAGCGCCCCCTTTTTTGAAGATGGTACCAGCTTCCCCCAACCCACCCACCCACCTTTTGAATTTATGGAGGCCAAGTTTCATCCATCCAATCAGACATCACAGCATATCCACCATCAAGGAAGTGGTCAAATTTTTTTACAAAACGCTATTTTTGGCATTAAAAAGAAGTGTATTTTCAGACAGAGGGAAGTGACGTCATTAACATCTTTGACTTCCTTTCAAATCTTCAACAAAAAAATTAATTTTGAGACAAAGGAAAGCAACGTCAAACAAAACTTTTAAAATTTCATAGATTCTATTAAACCGATCAGACTGATTCAACTGAGCTGAAAAAAACCCACCCATTTTCTTCCACTGATCACTTTAATTGTACACTGACTAGTTTTCTTCCTCTGTTTAATACTTCTAAAACAAACACCAAATGTGCACACCTAACTTTGACCTCCTCCAAACATAAAACGTTTGAAATTCTAACTCCGTGTCGAAAAGAGCTCACATTGATTTGTCACAAATCTTTATGTTTGAAGCCAGTCTCATAGAATCCTGTACTTGTCGTTTTGTTCACTCTATTTTAATTTTATGGCAATGTGATAACATATCCAGTGAGACACCATTGAAAGTCTTTTCAAGAATTTATTACTACTTTCTTTCCTTAATGCTACATTTTATTAGAAAGATATTTTATGAACAACATTTCATTACATTTTTCCCATTAATTACAAGTTCTGCATAAGACACTTTGAAAATAAATGTCATTCTGTGTACAGACCTATGCATTGCAGGTATATCAGAGGGTGTTCTAGCCCCCGTTTAGTTAAAGTTATTTACAATAAATGCATGAAAGGTTTACTTATGTCTATCCCAGCAATACAAAATCATTGCCGTCTGACTCGGCCTTAATGTATGAGGTCTTTCGCTTATCCATTGCTTATTTGTTTGTTTAAACAGTCAAATTAGTAAACAGCTTTTTTTTTAAAAGACCCGCCTTTGTCTCACAAAACGGGAGGTACATTTGTTGAACGGAATCGGTGGAAATGATGAATTTGTGACGTGTTTTGACTTTTTTGACTGAAAGGTATTAATGATTGGGAATAAATATGTGCTTGGCCGGTATTAAATGAGTACGTTTGGGGTGAGACTTCATGGGGTGAGACTTCATGGATCAAAGTCTTCCTCTCCGCATCTAATCTACTCAGAAATGTTCTCATATAGGCCTGTCTCATTTTCTGCGATGTCCTCTGGTCTTTCTCTACCTGCTGACGAGTCTGGATAACTTGGGTCATTTCTTGGGATGTTTTTGTACCTTACTTCAGACTCCGCCTGTGGTCTGACTTGGTTTCGCTCGCCTTGTTGAAGGTTCAAATCCATGTACGTTAGTTCAGTTGCTCCCTGATTTCCGACGTCTTTTTGAAGGCTCTGGTATGTCAAGTCCGTCCCTTCTGATGAACCAATGGCCGATATCTGAACAGGATTCCCTGCCTGTGTCTGACAAAGTCTCCTGACTTTCCTCTTTTATCTGAGCAAGAAGCTGGCAAGAAGGACGATGACAACCAGAAGTAGAGGAAGTGCTAACACTCCCCCGATTAGCACTCCAATTGTTAACATCTGAGATGTATCATCATCCTCTTTGGATTCGTTAGCAATTGAGGTCCTGACACTGGTGGAATAGTGGTCGGGAGTTTTCACCCCAAAGTGAGTTTCTTCCGTTTGGAGGACACTTGGATCCTTGGTCTCCTGCACTGTTGCCGTGGCTGCAGATGATGTAGCGGACAGCACAGTTGTAACACTGAGAACTGTAAGGAGAGATCTGTCGATGCTGTTGGAAGAACCTTGAGGAGAAACGGCTCTACAAGCTACATAAGAGTTATGAAAGTCAGCAGACACTGTAAGGATCTGCAGAGTATTCCCCATCATGTTATATCGGCCATCAAAACTAGTCAGTGTAGCTTCTTGAACTCTCACCTCTGATCCATCAGTTTGATATATTCGCCATATGTACTCTTCGCCCGTCAGACGGGGTATCGCTTCTACATTACACGTGAACACTGCACTGTCTCCCTCATATACAGACTGAAAAGTTGGTGAGATGGAAACGTTCGTTGGTATCTGCAGAGGTGTAACTGAGCATCTTGGGCCAGTGTTAAAATCTGAACCAGCCACGCAGACAAACTCCTTCATGTTGTCAGTTCCTTGCAGTATTCGATTTACTCTTGAAACGCGACCTTCTCGGACCTCATGGATAGAAGTGAGTGGACGATGACCACTTGATGAATTAATGTACCAAGTTATATCAGCTGATGGGTCAGTTTCTTCCAAGGTACATGTAAATGAAACATTGTCACCCACTCTGGTGTTTGACGGACTGGTTACCATGCAAGAAGGTGGTCGTTTGATTACTGTCAGTCTGGCTTTTGAAGAGATTCTATTTGGGTAGCTGTTCTGAGCAAAGAATAATTGACACCAGTATTGTCCGCCATCTTGAAGCTGCACATTTTGGATGTCAAGGTGAAACATCCTGGTTTCTCTGTCAAACTCAACAGTCATATGATTCATTAAAATATGATTGACCTGGTAACAACCAGAAACATATTGTTGTGATGGGTGACTAGTGGTAGATCTATACCAATAGAACCTTTGATTACGACATTCAGTCATATATAGAGATTCGCAAGTTAATCTGACATTGTCCCCCTCATATACTGTCTGACTTCTTGGATCGCTTGTGAAATCTCCCTCAGCTGTATACAGAAGCATCACAAGGACTAAACCAACTGGAGACATCATGCTGGCTGACATCATTCTGCTGCTGATTGCGTGTGGAAATGGTATGTCCTCACACAATTCTGATGAGGTCAGATGCACAGGAAAACAAGTTCAGTGGAACAAAGAACAACGGTGGTTTCACATCAAGCTTGGCAGGTTGAAGGCTCGTACATCACTGAGGACAGAATCCACCTGACACTGCAGGTAAAGTGATTGGTTGCAGCTCCACTGTCCTTAATGCATGGCCCCACTCAAGATGTACTATCCACTGTGATTAGACATGGGGTTTTGAAGCTCTTGAAGAAGAAACAAATTCTGAATACCAAATTGTTTTTTTTTCAATCGTCTGCTTCCTTGTCTCTGCCCCTCTCATCATATCCAGGGTGTAATATTTTTGTCCAATCAGACATCACGACATATCAAAACTCACGGAAGTGGTTGACTATCAATACAAAAATGACCATTTTTGGGGCATTAAAAAACCAGTGCATTTTTAGACAAAGGGAAGTGATGTTCTTAACAACTTTGACTTCCTCAATTACATTTTCAAAAAACCTATTTTGAGAAAAAGGGAAGTAAAGTCAGAAAAAGACACTGACTTCCCCTGTTTACGTATTCAAGGATTCTATCAAACTGAGTGGACTTGTTAAATTGACGAGAAATGTTGAATAATTTTCTTCCTTTTGAGTACTTCTAAACAAAGGCCAAATATGTTCACTTAACAATGACTTCCTTCAAAGTTCTGTTTTTTTTTAAAGTTTTTGCTGGTCCCAGAGGGCCAGCCTAGTGTGCTCGTTGCGTTTGTCTCACTGACTGATTGATTCACTGATTGTCACTTGTGAGCTGGGCAGTGCTATTGTATAGGATCACCCTGTGACACCAATGAATGGGCTAAATCCGGCCCATTGCGTAAATCAAAAGAAAAAAACTCTGCGCACTCTGGAACTAGCTTTACTAGGTTTACCTTGTCGTGATTTTCTTTTCTTTTCCTTCCGACTGTACTGTTCTGTACTCAATTTTTTAGCTTTCTTTCTTAATTTTCAATGTTTGAATCATGAAATTTGAAATTGGCTTGTTGTTGGTTAGGGTTAAAGTTGCATCACCCATGCTCTCAAAACTGATTTTTTTGTTGTTGTTCTCCTAACGGTGTTTCAATTTGTATATTTAGTTTTTACGAAAAACGGCTTTCCCAATTTTTTGGCGTCTGCAACCCTCTGAAAAAGGGCTTTACATTTCGCCCACAAAAATGAACCCGCCCTGCGAGAGTTTTCTTTCAAGCAGACCCAGGTGAAAAGTGGTAGAACAGAAGAATAAAAACGAAAAAAAAAAAAAAAAAAAAAAAAAAAACGAAACAAAAGCAGGGCCTTGGAAGACATAATCAGGATAAAAGTAGGACTTCAGCAGGCCTTCAAGGGTAATTTTAAATCTGGGTTAGCATTGAATAGGCATTGAAGTTGGTGACATCACTGGTGAGAGAGTGGCCCAAGTAAAATGTAAACCCTTTCACTAATCGATTGTATTTCTGGATCTAGGGACCCGAATGGAATGGGGTAAAAAAGAATGGATTGAGAAATAGTCTGGCTTTGATGTAATATATAATTTCATTGAAGGAAAAAACATTCAACAGTTTTAATTTGTTTCTTGGCACACCCTGTATTGGGAATAATATATAAATTGAAAAGCAAACCAATTTTATTGAGGTGAAACTCAAAAATAGCCCTGGGAATGGTGTTTTAAGTTGTACATATTAACCCTAACCACTTGGTCGGTTTTACTAGAAAGTATCCTGAATCCACCAAAATCCATCAATTTTGCCATGCCAAAAAATGTTGGTGGCCAGTGAGTCCATCACAATCCATCAGTTAGGCGGGAGTAAATCTGTTGAGATCCTGAATCCATCAAAGTCCCCCAACAGCTCAATATGGAGGTATCCTGAATACATCAAAATCCTGCAGTACCGATAGGCTTACTGTCCTGAATCCATCAAAATCCTGCAGTACCGATAGGCTTACTGTCCTGAATCCATCAAAGTCTCCCAACAGCTCAATATGGAGGTATCCTGAATCCATCAAAATCCTGCAGTTCCGCTAGGCTTACAATCCTGAATCCATCAAAGTCCCCCAGTTTGTGCAAGATGGAGGTATCCTGAATCCGCCGAAATCCCCCAAAACAGGGGTGTGGATTTTGATGGATTCAGGTATGTTAGGGTTAAAAAATAAAAATTATAAATGTAAAAGAGATGCTATTTGTGTGCTTACCCGCTATCAACAAAATGGTCGGCTTGTCGGCATGAACCTCCATCTGTCTAGCGATCCACTGACCGTCGAAGTGAGCGTACCAGACACTGCGCTCGCGTACCCCTGGGTTCTGAGAGGGACGGGCGAACGCCACGCGGAAGAAGCGTTGGGCGTTGTTGGTGACCTGGGGTGCAGATGGGGCTGGGATGAGAGGGGCTTGCATGGCTACAAAAGACAAGTTATGTTAGTAGAAAATATCTGCCAAATTTTGGTGAAATCCATTTCATCAGCATAAATCCTATAAGAAATGATACTTGTGTTTGTTGAGACTAAGGTCCAAGTGGCAATTCCACGGTTATTCACGTTACATTTTTGATGTACTTTTGAGTTTCCTTGGGCTGTAATTACCTCACTAAAAAGGTTTAATAACTGTTATCCCCATGGTAGATAGAGTAGACCTAGACCTACCTAAGCACCAAAGATGACATCCAGAAAAATGTGTTATGTATGATAAACAAGACGCACAAAATCGTTTACTCACATTACGAAAATGTACCGTGAGTAACTGTGGAATTGCCCCAATGCTTTATTCAATGTCCAATCCAATATGTAACACTAGGACATTTAGAGCCGTGAAGGAGGTCATGGTGATTGTGTTCTTGGGCAAGACACTTTACAACAATAACCTCCTTAACCAGAAGTATAAATTTGGTACCTGTCACAGTACAGACCAAATTGCGCTGACCTGGAGTTTCTGCAGGAAGAGGTTAATGGCTTAATGAACAGGGGTAATAATTGTGAATGGTTTTGAGACATTTGTATTTGGCATTTCATCACCACTATACTTTATCGTCTTCTTTTGAGGCGGGGAGGGGGGTGGTGCTAGGAGGGGGAGGGGCTTGCTTGGAGAGGGCATAGCTTGCTTGGCAGGAAGGGGCTTTGTTGGAGGGAGGGACTTGCTTTGAGGGGAGGGGCTTGCTTGTGAGGGGAGGGGCTTGCTTGTATGGGAGGGGCTTGCTTGGAGGGGAAGGGGCTTGCTTGGAGGGGAAGGGGCTTGCTTTGAGGGGAAGGGATTGCTTGGAGGAGAAGGGGTTTGCTTGGAGGGGAACGGGCTTGCTCGGAGGGGAAGGGGCTTGCTTGGAGGAGAAGGGGCTTGCTTGTAGGGGAGGGGCTTGCTTTGAGGGGAGGGGCTTGCTTGTAGGGGAGGGGCTTGCTTTGAGGGGAGGGGCTTGCTTGTAGGGGAGGGGCTTGCTTTGAGGGGAGGGGCTTGCTTGTAGGGGAGGGGCTTGCTTTGAGGGGAAGGGATTGCTTGGAGGGGAAGGGGTTTGCTTGGAGGGGGAAGGGGCTTGCTTGGAGGAGAAGGGGTTTGCTTGGAGGGGGAAGGGGTTTGCTTGGAGGGGAAGGGGCTTGCTTGGAGGGGGAAGGGGTTTGCTTGGAGGGGGAAGGGGTTTGCTTGGAGGGGAAGGGGCTTGCTTGGAGGAGAAGGGGTTTGCTTGGAGGGGGAAGGGGTTTGCTTGGAGGGGAAGGGGCTTGCTTGGAGGGGGAAGGGGTTTGCTTGGAGGGGAACGGGTTTGCTTGAAGGGGAAGGGGCTTGCTTGTAGGGGAGGGGCTTGCTTTGAGGGGAGGGGCTTGCTTTGAGGGGAAGGGGCTTGCTTGGAGGGGAAGGGGCTTGCTTGGAGGGGAACGGGCTTGCTTGGAGGGGAACGGGCTTGCTTGGAGGGGAAGGGCTTGCTTGGAGGAGAAGGGGTTTGCTTGGAGGGGAAGGGGCTTGCTTGGAGGGGAAGGGGCTTGCTTGGAGGAGAAGGGGCTTGCTTGGAGGGAAGGGGCTTGCTTGGAACAGGAGGGGCTTGCCTGGAACGGGAGGGGCTTGCTTGGAGAGGAGGGACTTGCTTGGAGAGGGAGGGGATAGCTTTGGAGAGGAGGGGGGGCCTTGTTTAGATGGGACAGGGCTTGCCCTAAGGAGCTGTTGAGATTGATAACTCACTGTTCTGCATGACTGCTTCAGGAGCTCTCTCTTGCTTTACCGCCGTCTGTTTCTTGTTCTTCATCTTCCAGGCGTGATAGACCTTCAGACGACGGTGGAACTCTTCCTTACAAGCAGCCAGCAAATCAACATCTATCAAACAGACACAAAGAATGAATGACTTGTCTTCTTGCATCAGAAATGGACAGCATTTATCCTAAACCCTCCCAGATCCATCAAAATCCACAGGAAACTTTTCATAGGATTTTGTCAGATTTCGAAAGTTAATGGAGGATTTTGTAGAATTGAGGAAGGTATAGCCTAGCCGCTATTACTATACAAGAGGCTTGATTTCCTGATAAAGTTCGAGGATTTTGTAGGATTTTGTAGGATTCCGTAGGATTGTGTAGGACTCCGTAGGATTTTGTAGGATTCCGGAGGATTTTGTGGGGTTGAGGAAGTTAGAGCCCTGCCACTATTACTTTACATGTAGCTGGATGCCCCTTGAAATTTTTTAATAAGAGGATATGCCATTGGGTTTCTGTAGCCCATAACTAAGTGACCCCGAGGTCAACGGAACAGAAATATAACAGTCGTTCCCTGACTCCATTTTATGACAGAAGTCTTTGGACAAGCTTACCTGTGGATGTGTTGATAGTGTCTCGCAGTTCGGCATACTTCCATTTGGACAAGTCGTACTTGGGCTGGGGTGCGGCCGCGACCATGGCAGCGTTCACCACAGATGCCATATCCATTCTGGTGACCAAATGAGAATCAGGACCCAATTAAGAATTTACTTCCAGACAATAAAATTTTAGTGTAGTACTGGATATGAAAGGGTTGACTTATAGCACAGCTGTATCAGGAAAGTGGCCTAGTGGTCTCATGGTTACGGTTTGTGACTCATGATGAAAGGGTCAGGGGTTCGAAACCAGCTGCTGGCCATATGAGACCAAGGGGTACACCCCCCCCCCTTTGGTCCCCAAACCCTTTGCACACTGTAGACCATCTCCCTACATATCTCAAAAGAAGTCGTGAGATTCTAGGAACAAAATGCCCAACACAAAAAATGGGGGGGGGGGTCCCCTCCGTTGCATATCTTGATGATGTGTCCTTGGGCCAGCCACTTTACTCCAATTTGCCTCTCACACTGCAGGAGTATAAACAGGTAGCTGCATTTGATTGGATAGAAAACTTCCCATCTATGAGAAATAGAAATATTCTCAGTTGTTTCATTTCAAGAAAACTGGAGATACAGGAGTGCGAGACAGACTTGTTGTTTTCTTCTTTTTACATCAATGCAAAGACCGCTTGCCTCGCCCTGCTCTTGAGATTAGACTCACCTGACTGGTTCCTCAACTGGCACTACTTGAGACTCAGCCTCCTGAGCCAGGCGGAGCGCCAGCTCATGATCACGTCGCTCCTGCTCCAACTGAGCTTGTCTGGAATTAAGCAGAAAATATACTGTGATTACACAAATTGGGATGGGGATGCACTGGGTTAGGCTTGGCTTGGATGGGGTGGGCTGGGCTGAGTTAAGATGGTTCTGGGTTGGGCTGGGTGTGTAGAACTGGAACAGAATGGTTTGATTGGGATGCACCGGGCTAGGCTTGGCTGGGTTGGGTTGTGGTGGGCTGGGTTGAGTTGGTGCTGGGTTGGGCTGGGTGTATAGGACTGGGACACAATGGTTTGATTGGGATGCACTGGGCTCGATTGGGTTGTGGTGGGCTGGGTTGAGTTGGTGCTAGGTTGGGCTGGGTGTATAGAACTGGGACAGAATGGTTTGATTGGGATGCACCGGGCTAGGCTTGGCTGGGTTGGGTTGGGTTGTGGTGGGCTGGGTTGAGTTGGTGCTGGGTTGGGCTGGGCGTATAGAACTGGGCCAGAATGGTTGGATTGGGATGCACTGGGCTAGGCTTGACAGGTTTGGGTTGGGAGGGGCTGGGCTCAGTTGGTGCTGGATGGGGCTGGGCATACAAAACTGGGCCAGAATGGTTGGATTGGGATGCATTGGGATAGGCTTGACTGGGTTGGGTTGGGATGGGCTGGGCTCAGTTGGTGCTGGGTGGGGCTGGGCGTACAAAACTGGCACAGAATGGTTGGATTGGGATGCATTGGGCTAGGCTTGACTGGGTTGGGTTGGGATGGGCTGGGCTCAGTTGGTGCTGGGTGGGGCTGGGCGTACAAAACTGGCACAGAATGGTTGGATTGGGATGCGTTGGGATAGGCTTGGTTGGGTTGGGATTGGCTGGGCTCAGTTGGTGATGGGTGGGGCTGGGCGTATAGAACTGGCACAGAATGGTTGGATTGGGATGCACTGGGCTAGGCTTGGCTGGGTTGGGTTGGGATGAGCTGGGCTCAGTTGGTGCTGGGTGGGGCTGGGCGTACAAAATGGCACAGAATGGTTGGATTGGGATGCATTGGGCTAGGCTTGACTGGGTTGGGTTGGGTTAGACTGGGCTCGGTTGAGTTGGCGCTGGGTTGGGCTGGGCGTATAGAACTGGGCCAGAATGGTTGGATTGGGATGCACTGGGTTAGGCTTGGCTTGGTTGGGTTGGGTTGGGATGGGATGGGCTGGGCTCAGTTGGCGCTGGGTTGGGCTGGGGGTATAGAACTGGGCCAGAATGGTTGGATTGGGATGCATTGGGCTAGGCTTGACAGGTTTGGGTTGGGAGGGGCTGGGCTCAGTTGGTGCTGGGTGGGGCTGGGCGTACAAAACTGGCACAGAATGGTTGGATTGGGATGCATTGGGATAGGCTTGACTGGGTTGGGTTGGGATGGGCTGGGCTCAGTTGGTGCTGGGTGGGGCTGGGGGTATAGAACTGGGCCAGAATGGTTGGATTGGGATGCACTGGGTTAGGCTTGGCTTGGCTGGGTTGGGTTGGGATGGGATTGGCTGGGCTCAGTTGGCGCTGGGTTGGGCTAGGGGTTTAGAACTGGGCCAGAATGGTTGGATTGGGATGCATTGGGCTAGGCTTGACAGGTTTGGGTTGGGAGGGGCTGGGCTCAGTTGGTGCTGGGTGGGGCTGGGCGTACAAAACTGGCACAGAATGGTTGGATTGGGATGCATTGGGATAGGCTTGACTGGGTTGGGTTGGGTTAGACTGGGCTCGGTTGAGTTGGCGCTGGGTTGGGCTGGGTGTATAGAGCTGGGCCAGAATGGTTGGATTGGGATGCATTGGGCTAGGCTTGACAGGTTTGGGTTGGGAGGGGCTGGGCTCAGTTGGTGCTGGGTGGGGCTGGGCGTACAAAACTGGCACAGAATGGTTGGATTGGGATGCATTGGGATAGGCTTGACTGGGTTGGGTTGGGATGGGCTGGGCTCAGTTGGTGCTGGGTGGGGCTGGGGGTATAGAACTGGGCCAGAATGGTTGGATTGGGATGCACTGGGTTAGGCTTGGCTTGGTTGGGTTGGGTTGGGATGGGATGGGGTGGGCTGGGCTCAGTTGGCGCTGGGTTGGGCTGGGGGTATAGAACTGGGCCAGAATGGTTGGATTGGGATGCATTGGGCTAGGCTTGACAGGTTTGGGTTGGGAGGGGCTGGGCTCAGTTGGTGCTGGGTGGGGCTGGGCGTACAAAATGGCACAGAATGGTTGGATTGGGATGCATTGGGATAGGCTTGACTGGGTTGGGTTGGGTTAGACTGGGCTCGGTTGAGTTGGTGCTGGGTTGGGCTGGGTGTATAGAACTGGGACAGAATGGTTGGATTGGGATGCACTGGGTTAGGCTTGGCTGGGTTGGGTTGGGTTGGGGTGGGCTGGGTTGAGGTGGGTTGTTTAACAGTTTTCTTACTTTCTAAGTTGTTCCTGCAGTCTGGCCGTCTCCTCAGCCTGTTTCTTCTTGTCCAACTCAAACTGGCGTCTCTCCTCCTCCAATTTCTTGCGTTCCATCTCAAGCCGCTTCTGCAGCGAGGCCTCCTCCTCAATACGTCGTCGTTCCATCTCTTCTTTCCTAGCGAAACAAAATATCCCAACTACATTAACCCTCCTAGCAAGAAGTCAATATTCAGAGCTATATCAATAACCCTCTAAAACCCTGCAGGTCCGTTTCAGGTGAAGGGATATGAAGTGTTAAAGTAACTGTGTCACACAAAGAGTCACTGCACACGAAACAGCACTGTGGAGAGCAGTGAAGCGTGATCAAATCTGCGTGATTTCTCCACTTCCGCCTGTGCCCAGTTCCGTCTCATTTTGCACGATCGTTCTTCACACTTACTTCTTTCGTTCTTCCTCGTCCAGTCTACGTTTCCTCTCCCTCTCTGCCTCCTCCTCCTTGCGGCGGCGTTCCAGCTCCTCCTGGTGTTTCCGTTCTCGCTCCATCTCCTCCTGGATGCGGCGCAGGCGTTCCCGCTCTTTCTCCTCGGCCGCTTTCTTCTGCATCAGGAGTTGGATCTGACGGCGTACTTTCTCCGCCAGGATCAGGTGGGCGTCCTCGATATCCCGCCGTTTCAGGTTGGTGTTTGTCTGGGAAGACATCAATCAAGCCAAATATTTGAAACGAGTCTAATCTAAGAAATCGGAAAAGTTTTCCAGCAAATCAGAAAAGTTTTCAAATAAAGCAAGAAGGGAAACTGACTCGGTGCGTCATAATAAGTTTTTAACATTGAACAGAGAAATTGACTGGAGCGGGGTTTGAGCCTGGGACCTCCGTATTACCTGTCCAGAGGTCGCACAGAACTGCCGAAATAAGGATGGACTACTCGGTTGGTAGAGCACCGGAACACCAATCCGGGGCTTGCAGGTTCAAACCCCGCTCCAGTCAATTTCTTTGTTCACATCCGTAACTCTGATGTTCTCCAACGTGCTGAGATGACCAGTATCGAAGCCATGATTGTGAGACGTCAACTGCAGTGGTTCAGGCATGTGAGAAGGATGGAGGACACCGTTCTACCGAAACAACTTTTTTTTGTTGAACTCAGCTCTGGCAAGCGTCCACGTGGAAGACCCAAAAGACGTTTGATGGACCTCCTCAAACTGAACCTGCACCGCTGTGGAATTCCCATTGACACCTGGGAGGACAAAGCAGCTATCCGCTCCACCTGGCGCTCCACCATCACATGTGGAGCTCAGCTTTTCAAGACCTCACGCCTTCAGCAGGAGGACGAGAAAAGACGCCGAAGGAAAGAACGGGCGTCTCAGCCTTACTCAATCCCGCATTTCTCCTGCTCCATCTGTGGACGACCAATACAGTCACGGCTGGGACTATATAGCCACGAGACCAGTCATCAACAGTGAGGGAGACAGCAGCAAAAGTCACAACTCCTCGAATCGAGGATTGCCCGACGACGACTTTTAAAATGAAAGCAGAAAAGTTACAAAGAGCTTGTCCAGATATCTGGTTATGCACCTATCAATTCCTACTTCCAACCCTCTATAAAATAAAGCTCACCTTAATCTTGTGGACGAGTGCAGCCAGTTCCTTGCCGACATCCTCTGCGTGCTTCCTGGTGGTTGCGTCCTCAACACCCTTGGCTGAAAAGGACAAATCAAAAAGAAAAAGTAGAGATTTGACCTCTTAAATTGCTCGTAACTTTGATATATGATGATGTCACGATGACGTCACAAAAATTACCACATCGTCGTCAGGGGTTCATCCTCGAACGATGATTACATCTACAGTGCTTGAACCGTTTGGCAGAAAGTCTGTTTGTTTTAAAAATGAAGCTTCTTTTGGTATTTTGAATTCACCTAACCTTGACCGTCTGGTAACCAAGGAAGGAAAAGTCAGCCGACTTTGCGTTGACGATCAAAAATGTTCGTCAAGGCATGGTCTATGAGAACATAAAATCTGAACACAATTGTTCATTTGTGACCTGCCATAGCATAATGAGGAATAACCCCCATCTTTGACTTTCAAGTTTTGTACATCATGTTAAAGCGCAAATCATTGGCTTTCCAATGATACCAAATGTATTTTTGTAGCTTAATTTATTCCAAAGATATGACGCAGGAACTTCAACACAGTGTCCTGCCAAGTTTCTCTAACCTCATTTCAAGAAAAACTGCTTTGAAAAAAACACATGCATTGTGCTACCATCGGTAGTGAAAAAGGTTCTTCAGTTTTTCCACTTTTGTTGGTATTTATTCCGAAAACGTATAGCTACTCAAAAATACAAAACAATCAATATAAATTTTGACATGATTTTTCTAGCATATCCGACTTCAGGCTTCGATTTCTTAAAACAAGGTTTTGGGGGACATTCCTCATTTTGCCTCAGTAGGTCACATTCATTAAATGACTAATGAATGTAAAAGTTTTACAGTATTCGGAACGGACGACGGATAAACATGTGAAGAGCTAGGCACGTAAAGAGCTGTGACTCGCTCGCAGCGAGCGAGGCCGGAAATATAGCCGTGTTCCCTAACTTGGCGCACTTCGAAGCTTACCCGACTTTCCTCGTGTAGTGTTGCCAAACTTCTTTGTTGACAAACCTCAAATTCGTGCAGTAAAATGCTAGTACTTTTACCTTTTTAATGCTTGCTAGTTAACCTCTGTGAACAATTTCAGTTTCATAAAATTTAATCCGAAATTCAAAAATGGTGGCGTCCGGAATTGGGCACAAATTGTCGGAGTGTTCCCTAACGTGGCGCACTTGAATAAATCTCGGAAAATTCCAAATTAATATTTAAGAATTTCTGTAAACTTGATAAATTCCCCCCCACAGTAGTGTGGTTGGGGTCTACGAGCGAATACTTACCTGTAGAGCGAATACTACATATGCATTGTTCCCTATGCCGGCAGGCAATTTGCTAAGAGTTTTACATACAATAGCGCCCTCACGTGTCCTACCCACGACGCCCTGTGACATGCGCACTACGTTAGCGTCCTCTTTTTCTCAAGCGTTACTTGCGTAAGCACTCAAGGAATCGAGTATAGTGGGGAAGGAGGGAGGGGTGCTCTACAGGTAAGTATTCGCTCGTAGACCCCAACCACACTACTGTGGGGGGGAGTCTACATCACTCTACTTACCTGTAGAGCGAATACTACATATGCATAGACTCGCACCGAGTAAGGCGGTGGGTATACGCAAATTACCGTATGTCTACAGGGGTGTAGGACATGAGGCGTGTCCAAAGGCAAACAACACCAAACCAAAAAACCTACACCCCAGACGCTCCAGGTTTCACCTCGTAAGGGGAACCCAAAGAGCTCGTGCGCAAAAAGTCAGGGGGGTGTAACCATTATGGGGATGAACCCATGATAGGTACACCTAATTAAACTTAATGCCCATACAAATATATATGTATATTTATATGCTCACCTGTTAGTGCTTCCGTGAGGCTCGACTGGCCGCCAGCAGCACTTCTCTTCCAGCCTTGCCATCTACCTGGAGGACATCTTTCAGGTAGCATTCGGAGAACGTGTTAGGGTTCTTCCAGCAGGCTGCCTTGACGATGTCACCTAGGGGGACACCTTTAAAAAAGGCCCACGAGGTGGACACTCCCCTGACCTCATGCGCTCGAATGGGTCCCTGGGTCGCTGGCCAGCCGCCCGGTACGGAACGGATAGCTGTCACGATCCAGCGAGTGATTGTATCGCGGGACGCCGGCCCATGGGGCGGGGTCGTTGCGATGAATAATTTGTTGTGTCCCGTACGAAGTGACTTCGTACGGTTGACATACAACTTAAGTGCTCGAACTGGCACCAAAGTTGTCATTTGTCTCGTTCGAAAAAGACTTGATGTCCGGGACAAAGATGTCCGGGGGTGTAAAGGTCTGCGACTGGTTCTCTGCG
Source organism: Patiria miniata (assembly GCF_015706575.1). Classification (NCBI taxonomy): domain Eukaryota; kingdom Metazoa; phylum Echinodermata; class Asteroidea; order Valvatida; family Asterinidae; genus Patiria; species Patiria miniata. The sequence goes on from NW_024037061.1 coordinate 4,020,924, forward strand.
AGAAAACCGGCCGTAGGGATCAGGCGGACACCCCCCGGTTCCCACCGGATGTGTCCTGTCTGCATCGATAACGAGTGTAGTTCACTACGTCGTCGGGACGTAGCGACAGCCAATAGAAAAGCTACTTTGATGGAGAGTTGTAACAAAGTTGAGCAATTCATTGGTTCAAAGGGAGCCTTCGCCAGTGTAGATAATACACTGAAGAGGTCCCAAGATGGGATTAATGTGCGTACTGGGGGACGAGTATTAAACATCCCCTTGATCAGTGGGGTAATTGCAGGGTTGCCGGAAACGGAGGAACCGTCCGAAAATCCCTGATGGATCACGGCAACGGCCGATCGATAATTTTTGACCGTGGCCGTCGTGAGCCCACTGTTAAAAAGGTATAGGAGGAAATCCCCCACTTCCCCTACAGAAGTATTGGGGGGATGAATGGATTGCTGTCTGCACCATTTAAGAAATGGCGTAGTCGGCTATCGTACACCTTTCTGGTTGAGGCTCTACGGGACTGAGCTGCAATTGTTGCAGCTCGTCGCGAAAGGCCTGCTGAGCAGAGGGATCGCGTGACAATACCCAGCACGTCAGGTGAAGATCCCCCAGAGCCTGGTGACTGATTCCCGAGCTGGGCTGATAAAGGAGATCGGCCCTCCTCGGTAGAATTACCAGGCGGTGAACCAAGAGTCGGCCGAGCCGGGGAAAACCACGGCTGGCGGGGCCAGAACAGGCTATGAGGAGAATTCGGCAATCCTCCTGCTCGATCTTGGTCAGCACTCGAGAAACGAGGGAGATGGGTGGGAAGGCGTAGGCCAGTAGGCCGTCCCACCGCACCGACAGTGCATCGGTCTGCCACGCGTTGGGATCTGGGTCCCTCGCGCAGTAGATCGGTAGCTGATTTTCATTCGCGACGCGAATAGGTCCACATGCGGCCGGTCGATTAGTCGGAAGATCGACTGAGCCACCTGTGGGAGCAGTGACCACTCTGTCGGGGCGATCCAGCCTCCGGAGAGAGCGTCGGCTGTGACGTTCTCTTCCCCCGGGATGTGTACTGCCGACAGTGCTATCCCGTGATGTATGCACCAGAGGGTGAGATCCCACGTTAGTGCACACAGATGGCCTGACCGAGTGCCACCCTGGTGATTGATGTATGCCACCACTGTGGCGTTGTCGCATCGTACCAGGACTGCTTGCCCTCTGACGTCCGACTGGAAATGTTTTAGTGCGTTGGTGACTGCCAGCATTTCCAGGACGTTGATGTGGGACGATTGATGTGCGGGGCCCCACACGCCCGCGACCTGTCGCGGGTGGAGGGTAGCCCCCCAGCCGTACCCTGACGCGTCGGTTGTGATAAGTACCGACGGGCGGGGCGGGCGGAAAACGCGGCCCTGCATTATATTGGCCTCGACTAGCCACCAACGAAGGTGGGGGACTAGCCAAGACGTAGTGGGCACCGGATGGTCGATCGGGTGCCAGCGGGGTCTGTAGAAAGACAGCAGGTGAAGGTGAATTGGCCTCATCCTCAGCCTGCAAAAATCCACTAAGTCCACCAGACTGGCCATAAGGCCCAACAGCCTGAGCCAGGCTCGGGCCGGAGCCACTACCGTCGGGAGGAAGAGGGACACGCACTGCCGAAGGTTCAGCAGGCGGTCCTCCGATGGACGGGCCAATCCCCTGCGAAGATCGAGGGATGCACCTAGAAAGGTGGGAACCCGAGAGGGGACTGGGTGGGATTTCTTGGTGTTAATGAGAAATCTCAGGTCGGTAGCAAGGTGCCACGTTAGTTGGAGCGCCGCTTCCGTCTCCCCTCGAGAACGACCCACTACATGTACTAGCCAATCGTCGAGGTACATGAATATCATGATCCCTCGTCGCCACAGTGCCGCCCCGATCGTCTTCACGATCCAGGTGAACACCTGCGGAGAAGTGGGTAGCCCGAATGGGAGCACCACAAATTCGTACAGTATATCTTTGTATTGGAAACGTAGGAATTTGCGGTGCTCCGGCCTGATCGGTACGTGAAAATACGCATCTTTCAAGTCTATACGAGAATGGTCCGTAACGTTTCCATGCGGAAACGTTTCGGACGTATGAACTTGTTGAGGGGTTTTAAGTTCAATATTGGACGCCACACGCCGGTCTCCTTCTTGGGGGCCAAGAAGAAGGTTGACATGAAACCTGCCCTGGTCCCCCCTTGGGGGACAACACGAACTGCTCTCTTTAGAAGGAGGGCGTCGATCTCCTCCTCGAGGGAGCGGCGTTTTGCTGTGTCGGGCAGTATGGGCGTTGTCCGAATAAGCATGTCCAATGGGGGGGGGGGGGGGGGGTGTCCTCGTAAACTCGAGCGCGTAACTGCTGCTGTTCGTTTCGAGGACCCACCGGTCGGAAGTCACCTGCACCCAGGACCCCACGAACGGGAGGCCGTTCGGAGACGCATAAGTCACTTGCGCCACGCCCCGGTGTACCGGGTAGTGGGCGCCCGGAAACCGCGTCCCGACTGGGGACGCCGTTGTCCGGTATGTGGTTGTGAATAACGCGGGCCCACCGTCTTATCGGCGCGCCCACGAAATCCACCACGGGCCGCCCTGACCGGGCGGCGTCAGGGAATGACAAAAGAAGGTTGTTTCTTTGTCTTGTCCGCAGTTTTCAACTCGGCCGGTTTCTTGAGATTAATTCTCTCAGTGGCCTTGAGGCGCTTTGCTTCGGCCTCCATGGCCTCCTGGAACTTACCAGAAAATAAGTCCGGGCCTGAAAGCGGAAGTTCGTCGAGACGCTTACGTGCTCCCGGTGACGGGAGGAAAAGCGCATCTAGCACATTGGCGCGGCGTGACGATGTTGCTAAGGTCGACACTCTAGCAAACTGGTCGAGAGTGGAGCACAGGCCGCGATCGAGGCAATGGAGAGCAGCCACCATCATGTCGGCTGGTATCACCGAATCTTCTTCATATCCCAGTGCCAGGTACTCTGATAGGAGAAGAAGAAAGGACGTCGCACGCATACCCATGCGTGCCGCCAAGTCCATTCTACGGGTGACATCCTCCAGTTTTCCACGGGTCTTGTCTGTAAAAAGGAACTTTGGATGAAGCTGTCCCTCGGTCAGCGGCGAGTTTGTCAATGGCCGAGTCCGGCAGGACTGGAGTTGAGAAATATTTCTCAAAATCCCCTGGGGGAAAATGATAATACGAGTCTACGCGCTTAGCATAGGCACTCCATGTCTTTGCGTGCATTATCCCATCGATGTGGTCAACGCACACGCGGTCCAGGGGCATTGTGGGAAACGCCCGGACCGGTTCTGCCGTCGGTCCCGATCTCTTCTTGAATGACTGACGTTCAGGAGGAGGAGGAGGTTCGGTCCCAGCAGGAAGATTCAGAACTCTGATCATATCCCGTTGGCCCTTTTAAAATTTTTTTTTTTTTTTTTTTTAATTTTTTTTTTTTTTTTTTTCGGGTCAGCTCGCTCTCGTCCGCCGAGTTGTCAGAGTACGGGGGCGAGTTGTCACCGGGGAATGGGAACCAGGCCCCGGGGGCGAAGCAGCGCCGTCACGGTATCGAGCCCCGCTCGGACTCTAGTGACACCGATGGGTGTAAACTAATACCGGGCGGTGACGCCGGTGCACGGCTCTCCGTGCACGGCATTGTCCGCTGGTCTGTAGTCACCCCACCACGGCCGTCGCTTTGGCCCGGAGTCATCCAGCTGTGAACGTAGTCTCCCTGTCGGCCCGACAATGAGGCCGCGAGGGAGTGAAAAGCCTCCAAAAAATCATCGCGTGAAATCGGGTCGCTACCCTTGTGGCGTTTCCCGCGGTGTGATTGATCGGATGACTCACTAAAACTCGTCGAAGAACGGCGATTCTTTTTCGATTTTTTTTTTTTTTTTTTTTGAAGAACGACTCCGAGTAGTTGCCGAGGATTGCGGGGACACGGGGATGCCCGAACAACGAATAAAATCCGATGTAGAGGCATGGCCCTCCGAGCGTAGCGTTAACGCTCTGGGGGAATCCCAGGGATTCGGCTCTACGCTATCAATAGCCCGGGCGGCCGACAGCGCCCCCACGCCGGTAACATAGGCGGGTGCTGTACGGTCGATTAACCGGCCATATAACAGCCCATCCCCAGGCATCGTGGTAATCACGGGGCTGGGTGGGCCTGGGTGCACTGAGCCATGGAGGAGTACTTCCTCCGGCTGCGTGTGCCCCGTAGATTAACGGTCGATTAACCGGCCATATAACAGCCCATCCCCAGGCATCGTGGTAATCACGGGGCTGGGTGGGCCTGGGTGCACTGAGCCATGGAGGAGTACTTCCTCCGGCTGCGTGTGCCCCGTAGACGGGCCAGGGACAGGCACGGTGCGCCCCGTAGCGGGGCCACCTTTTGCCGTACGTCCCTTTATGGGTACTGCCCCGGCGTCAGACAATTTCCTTGTCTTGCCGGTGCGTTTCCCCTTCAGTTGGGCGGACCCGTGAATATTGACCGAAGACGGTGGGGTTGTACGGCCCCCCGCTTGGTCAACGGGTCCGTCAGCTCCGACAGCCGGCAGTGGCTGAAGGGGCCGACTAGGGGACTGCTGCCGCGGTGACGTACCATCACCGGTGCAGTCCCCCGAGAACTCGGGCTCGTCTGGTGGGATGTACGTCCCTCCATTATCGACACACCCAGTCCTCCCCAACTTCCTAGATTTACACATTTCTTACTTCACTTTCACTCAAATACTTCACTAGAACAACTCTACAATAAACACTTTCTCTTTATTTCTTCGAAATAGCTTTCTCCAAGCAAAAGAGGTACCAATAAAATAGTGAAATTCAGGTCGATTGAAATTCCACGTTATACCTCGCCTGCGGCTAAGAGAAAAAGAGGACGCTAACGTAGTGCGCATGTCACAGGGCGTCGTGGGTAGGACACGTGAGGGCGCTATTGTATGTAAAACTCTTAGCAAATTGCCTGCCGGCATAGGGAACAATGCATATGTAGTATTCGCTCTACAGGTAAGTAGAGTGATGTAGACTCTGTTAAATAATTATTATCTCTACTTACATACCCAGCCAGATGTTTGTCAGAAAATTATTTTCTTATTTTTCAGGGCATTTTCAAAGGGTTCACTCAGCACTTGAAAATAAAATCGGAAAATCACGCCAAATTAAATTTTTCTTCTAACTTTTTTACGGGTAAATAAACTCGCGATTTATGAACAGGAGTGTTTAGAACTTGATGAAATTTCACTTTCTGTGAAATTTCAGTTTAAACTTTTGCTCTAGGCAGGCGCTACAGGCGAAAAATCAAAGTGCGCCACGTTGGGGCCGCGCCACGTTAGGGTACATCAACAATATCAGGGTGTGCTACCCGCAGATGACGGCCTGAACCCGTCTGGCATCGAGGTTCGTGAAAAACAACCCCGCGCCTGAGTCCGGTCAATGACAAAATGATCCCGGCGCGAACTGGTTAAAATATTGTACAGTAAATTAATACATTGCATGAACTCCATACCGATCTCGTTCATCTGTAGGAATTCCTTCTGCAGTTTGCGGACCTGCATCAGACCTCTGTATCTTGGGCGATGCTTGCGGACGGCCAGGAACATACGAACCATGCTCTGCATCTTGACCAGGGACGCTCGACGGTACAGAATCTTGTTCTTCACTGAATTCGGGTAAAAAAAAACACCCAACATTTATGTGAACAACACAGCAATACCTTTAAAACTTGTATTTTTCATGTCATTATCGCATGAACGAACTTTACATTTTGTTTTTTTACAGAGTTGAAGGAAGGATACATAGACTGCCATTTTTATGTAAACAACACAATTACACATTTAAAGGCATATAAGATCATCGGGGAGTCAGGTTGGCGTAGCGGTATTTTCCTCGCCTTCCACCGCTGTGACCCGGGTTCGAATCCCGCCTGGGCCAATATGTGGATTGGGTTTTCAGTCCCTGCCTGATTCCGTGGGTTTTCCCCAGAATATTCTTCTGGGCATTTCCTCCCACCTCTAAAACTGTAACTTCTTCTCATTGTCTTCTCTCCACAGGTTTCTTCAGGCTTGCGAGCTACAGTGCCTAGGGCGCTTTTGAGGAATCCTTGGTTTCATTACCAGAAATGATTAATAATAATTATAATAATAATCTGTATTTATCTCAAAAGTAATCTACTGAATTTATTATCAAAATGCTTATTTGGATTAAAGATCATTCTGGTACTAAACACTCCATGAAATTATTCCGTCTGGCTTCCTGTCATTTAGGAGAAATCACGAAATGTAGGTGATGTCCAACGATTAGTCAATCGACTGATTTTTGGAAATAAAGAGTGCTATGGACGAAATCGTGTTTTGTGAGCAAAAGGATGTGCATAGTGTTGTTTTTTTTTACTGTTTTTCTCGAAAGTGCAACATCCACTGAGCTGAAACTTTTAACTTTTACATTTCATAGTTAATTTATAATGAACAGTTATGTAGATGTATACATGTAATTTTCTCAATGATTCTGCTAGTAAGTGTTGCTCTTTCGAAGCACAGATTCATGTGAGCATGTTCCCGCTTATTTTCGGTTTTGAATTATTCTGAACTTTAATCAGTCTAGATTTACTGTAAATTATTATTGCATTATCTTCTCAATCTTCTGGAACGAGTAGTTTGAAGTATTTTGTTTCATTATCTTGGATTTTGATGCTATTTTCAGTAAAAACCGTAATTTTCCAAGATGGCGGCTGTACGATACGGTTTGGCGGGAAACCACCAAAAGCCGCCATTATCGTTAATAGTTAAGTGTTCCTAGAAATAATGTAGATGCAGAAAGTTTGCACTCTTATTTCATTTTATTTATTCCATTTAATTATGTGCTTGTAAATATTAATTGTCTTTGCAATGCTGACCGGAGACGAGGAAAGACCATGTCATAATTTGCTTTCCTTTTCCCGTTTATGCAGAATAAACCAGCACAAAACAGAAACCAAATCGCCGAGTCCTCTTCCTACTTTTCAAATCTTAACACCCAGGGTCACATAATTGGAAACGAACAAAATGCATGAAACGCAAATGATCCTATCTGCCTTTTATGTATTGTTTATTAATTATTTTGTCTTACGTTTGATGACCATCAGCGTCCCCCACTGCGCCTTCTTCCAGCGAGTGCAGATCAGCCAGCGACGGACCTTCTTGATCAGTTCCCGCAAGGTGTCCGGATCGCCCTTCATCATCTTGTCAAACTCAGCAAACTTGCCCGGACGGAAGAAGACTTTGGTCAGGCCGAATTTGTAGTCGCGGTCGTCGAGGCCCAGGGCGTGGAACAGGGCCTATGGGAGAGGCGCGATAAGAAGAAAAATTAGTCAAGCTGGAAAGAATCGTTAAAGGGAATATACATCATTTGCTTTTGCTGTAATTTTCAGAAATGGATGGAATAGGGGGGTTGGAAATATATAGCAAATATAGTAACACTGACTTTTTTGAGGTTTTGGGTTCGAAAATGCTATAAAAACCAATAAAAACAATCATTTTCCTGTAGTCTGGTTCCCTGACTCCATTTAAGATGAAACAGAGCAGTTTACATATATTGTGGAATTGTAAGGCCAGGGAACCAGTCTAGCTGGCTTGTACCCGTTCATAGGTGTGTAATCGATTGCAAACAAGTGCCATGGTCAACTGGGGCCAGTATTTGAAAAAAAAGCCAGTTGTTTTCCAACGCTGATCGGCCGATCAGCGTTGGAAATTGATACAAAAATACCACTTTTCTTGAAAATGACAGTATACCAGGTGCCATGATTTTACAGGATGCTTTACACTGTCATTCACTAACAGTCCAGCAAGGTATTTCAAAATGATTTGGTAGTTTTATTTTTTTGATGTTTGCAAATGTTGTATTTTCCCTTTAACTGCAAACAAATAAAGGTATAATTACAGACAAAAGTAAAATTGAAAGAAAAAAATCCAAATAATGAAAATTATTGTGGTGCTTATATAGTGTTTTATACCAAAGGTCTCAAAACGCCTCACAATTATTACCCCTGTTCATCAGGCCATGAGCCAATGTTTTTTATTCTGCAGCAGCTCAAGATCAGCGCATTGTGGTCTCTACCTTCACAGGTACCCATTTATACTCCTGGGTGGAGAGAGGCAATTGGAGTAAAGTGTCTTGCCCAAGAACACAAGCTCCATGTTTCCCGTCAGGGTTCGAACCCATGTACCATTGCATGTGAGTCAAACGCGGTAACCACTGGACCATGGCCCCTCACGGTCAGGCCCCTTGTGGTGAGGCCCCTTGACTTACCTTGCAGAAGAGTCGGGGATCTAGACGAACCAGTTCGGCAGGCATGTACTTCTTGTACATGTCATAGAGATCGGAAAACTGTGTACGGGATGGGAAGCCTCCCTGCATCAGGTCCAATACGGTCACCATTCCTGAACAGAATAAGAAACTCCAGATTTTATTTAATTTTCATCATGAGACATTATGTTCCTCAGTCTACCAAAAATCACCACAAGTCAATCATAAGTCAATCACAAGTCAACTGAACTCTAGCATAAATCATCACGTCAATCACAAGTCAATCACAAGGCGATCACAAGACAATCACAAAACAATCACAAGTCAATCATAAAACAATTACAAGTCAATTACAAGTCAATCACAAGACAATCAGACAATCACAAGTCAACTGGACTCTACCAAAATCACCACAAGTCAATCATAAGTCAATCACAAGTCACTGTAAGTCATGATAAGTCATCACAAGTTAAGCACAAGCCACCAAATGTCAATTACAAGTCATCAGAAGTCATCAAAAGCTATCACAAGTCATCACAAGTCAATCACAAGTCGTCACAAGTCAGTCACAAGTCAATCACAAGTCAATCACAAGTCATCACAAGTCAATCACAAGTCACTATACGTCACTGTAAGTCATGATAAGTCATCACAAGTTAAGCACAAGCCACCAAATGTCAATTACAAGTCATCAGAAGTCATCAAAAACTATCACAAGTCATCACAAGTCAATCACAAGTCAGTCACAAGTCAATCACAAGTCAATCACAAGTAATCACAAGTCAATCACAAGTCACTATACGTCACTGTAAGTCATGATAAGTCATCACAAGTTAAGCACAAGCCACCAAATGTCAATTACAAGTCATCAGAAGTCATCAAAAGCTATCACAAGTCATCACAAGTCAATCACAAGTCATCACAAGTCAATCACAAGTCATCACAAGTTAATCACAAGTCATCACAAGTCAATCACAAGTTAACCACAAGGCATCACAAGTCAATAACAAGTAAATCACAAGTCTATCACAAGCCATCACAAGTCAATCACAAGTCAATCACAAGACAATCAGACAATCACAAGTCAACTGGACTCTACCAAAATCACCACAAGTCAATCACAAGTCAATCACAAGTCACTATAAGTCATGATAAGTCATCACAGTTAAGCACAAGCCACCAAATGTCAATTCCAAGTCATCAGAAGTCATCAAAAGCTATCACAAGTCATCACAAGTCAATCACAAGTCATCACAAGTCAATCACAAGCCAATCACAAGTCATCACAAGTCATCACAAGTCATCACAAGTCAATCACAAGTCACTATACGTCACTATAAGTCATGAGAAGCCACCAAATGTCAATAACAAGTCATCAGAAGTCATCAAAAGCTATCACAAGTCATCACAAGTCAATCACAAGTCGTCACAAGTCTATCACAAGTCAATCACAAGTCATCACAAGTCAATCACAAGTCACTATACATCACTATAAGTTATGATAAGTCATCACAAGTTAAGCACACAAGTCAATCACAAGTCAATCATAAGTCAATCACAAGTCACTGTAAGTCATGATAAGTCATCACAAGTTAAGCACAAGCCACCAAATGTCAATTACAAGTCATCAGAAGTCATCAAAAGCTATCACAAGTCATCACAAGTCAATCACAAGTCGTCACAAGTCAGTCACAAGTCAATCACAAGTCATCACAAGTCAATCACAAGTCACTATACGTCACTGTAAGTCATGATAAGTCATCACAAGTTAAGCACAAGCCACCAAATGTCAATTACAAGTCATCAGAAGTCATCAAAAGCTATCACAAGTCATCACAAGTCAATCACAAGTCGTCACAAGTCAGTCACAAGTCAATCACAAGTCAATCACAAGTAATCACAAGTCAATCATAAGTCACTATACGTCACTATAAGTCATGATAAGTCATCACAAGTTAAGCACAAGCCACCAAATGTCAATTACAAGTCATCAGAAGTCATCAAAAGCTATCACAAGTCATCACAAGTCAATCACAAGTCATCACAAGTCAATCACAAGTCATCACAAGTTAATCACAAGTCATCACAAGTCAATCACAAGTTAAGCACAAGGCATCACAAGTCAATAACAAGTAAATCACAAGTCTATCACAAGCCATCACAAGTCAATCACAAGTCAATCACAAGACAATCAGACAATCACAAGTCAACTGGACTCTACCAAAATCACCACAAGTCAATCACAAGTCACTATAAGTCATGATAAGTCATCACAGTTAAGCACAAGCCACCAAATGTCAATTCCAAGTCATCAGAAGTCATCAAAAGCTATCACAAGTCATCACAAGTCAATCACAAGTCATCACAAGTCAATCATAAGCCAATCACAAGTCATCACAAGTCATCACAAGTCATCACAAGTCAATCACAAGTCACTATACGTCACTATAAGTCATGAGAAGCCACCAAATGTCAATAACAAGTCATCAGAAGTCATCAAAAGCTATCACAAGTCATCACAAGTCAATCACAAGTCGTCACAAGTCTATCACAAGTCAATCACAAGTCATCACAAGTCAATCACAAGTCACTATACATCACTATAAGTTATGATAAGTCATCACAAGTTAAGCACACAAGTCAATCACAAGTCAATCAAAAGCTATCACAAGTCATCACAAGTCAATCACAAGTCATCACAAGTCAATCACAAGTCATCCCAAGTCATCACAAGTCAATCACAAGTCATCACAAGTCATCCACAAGTCAATCACAAGTTAACCACAAGTCATCACAAGTCAATCACAAGTCAATCACAAGTCATCACAAGTCAATCACAAGTCAATCACAAGTCATCCTGTCCCAAGTCAAGTCAATAGGTATTCAAACGAACAGTGACAAAGGCATTCCAGTGTTAACGTTCATCTGTTACTTGTGACTGGACTTGTGACTTTTGAGTTAAACCCTTGGTTTATGGATCTGGGGTAACTTGTCGTACCTGAGCACTGGAGCTGACTGAGAATCTGCCCTCCCTCGAACAGATCCTCCACCATCTTGCCGTTGGGCTTGATGCAACGGATGAAAGCAGAACCGGTGCTCTCCAGTTTGTCCATTAACAGATTGAGTTGTGTCTGGTGGAATCAACAAAAAATTCAACTAATTATACTTTAAGACATTAAATGACCGATTCAATAAGAATGACGCAATTGTATCACGAGAAAGGATTGTGAACTGCCACTGCCTGAATATACTGAATAAATCATAATAATAATAATCAGCATTTAAGAACGCTCTTATTAGTAAACTAAATCACAGCGCTTACAGCATTATTATTACCCCTGATCACTGGGCCAATTAAACATTCCAAATACCATCTCAGCTCCCTGGGGAGTATACAGCTCGATGCTGCCTGTTAGGCGCAAGCAAGCTTATTCAATCACCATAACCATCTCTGCCCTCACAGGTACCCATTTACTCCTGGGTGGAGAGAAGCAATGAGTGACAAAGTGCCTTGCTCAAGGGCACACGCACCATGACCCCGGCTGGACTCGAACCCACAACCCGCAGCTTTACCCACAGACCACGAATCCAGTGCCCTTAACCACGAGGCCACAGCACTCCACAAACCTTCTCATGAGTATGAGTACATTCTCATCAGTACAAGTACGAGTACATTCTCATGACTACGAGTACCAAAAAATGTACTTCAGTTCGAGTACGAGTACATTCTCATTAGTAAGAGTACATTCTCATGAGTACAAGTACGAGTACATTCTCATGAGTTCGAGTACGAATACAAAAAAATGTGTTTGAGTACGAGTATGAGCACGAGTTCTCACCAACCTTGAATTTCATTCCAATACTCTCGAAGGCCAGCTTAGAGATGAAGGGAAGAGCCGGGGGTCCAGGGAAGAGACTCTTGACGTACTCCTCCTTGCTCTCTTGCACCAGATGTTCCAAGGAGGAATGGAGGGCGTCGTTATTCTTCTCAATAAACTCACTCTGAGCGGGGAACACAAACGGGTCATTCTATGAAATGAAGGGTCCAATGTGTGGCATTTTTTCTTGTCCATGTTACCTCTGAACTTTGCCATTCAAGAGTCAACAAAAATGCCTTCAAACTAAAATCTATTTTGGAGTACTTCGTTTGCTTCACAGAATCACTCATAGAGAAAGAATACACTAAGGAGTGCGTCCAGATTTATTCAAAATTCATAGATGTCACAGCACTCCGAAGTATAAACAGCGCAGTAGCATATCTTCGCTCGTACCCCCCGCCCTGCAAACAGGACGCTGGGATACTCTGATGAGCTTCACAGAATCTTGTGAAGGAAGTGGCCTATGACCTATGTATAAAGCATCTGGCTGCAGCTGTTCAAGACCGCAGTTAGACAATGTGCGCAAATGGTATCTGAAAACTTCCCATAGAAATGCGCACATTCCATAGCGGATGTGATTTCTGTTTCATTGCGAACCATGTGGACAAAATTTTGAGCGTCGCACCGTTCGGAATTAAATAAACGGAGCCTGAGCAAGTGACAGGAATTGTAAATTTACAATAAGTTTTACAGAATTTCCTACATTTTTTCGCTTTTCAACGAGAAAAAAAAGATCTCTAGAATGGAATAAATTAAAAGAGTAATGAATCAGTCTTAACGGCCGTTTCAAACCTTGCAGAGTCATGACCTTGATGACGCGCAGGTCACAGGTCACGCAAAATCCAACCAATCAGAGCGTGAATTCATCAGAGTATCCCAGCGTCCTGTTTGCAGGGCGGGGGGTACGAGCGAATAGCATATCCAACTTTTATGCCAGGGTGGGCAAAATTAAGACTTTACTGTATCGCCGTCTGAACCTTCTTAAAATCTTCTGAATTTTTTTTTTTTTTCTTTCAAATGCTGTGGTGGTGGGGGGGGGGGGGGGCAAGTTGCCCCCTTTACCCCTCCACTGGATATGTAACTGCATCAGGGACAAGAAAGAATAGAATGATCTAAATATCAAATGTGGGATATTTCTAATGACTGTTTCGAACTGGCATTCAAGTGTCACGCCAAACCAATTATGTACATGAAGAGTTTGATGTTTGAAACTGGAGTGATCGCACAAGACTTCATAAGATTAATTATGGCAGTACTATGGAATGACTCCAGAGTCTATTCTCTGGAATGCATCAAGTTTTGCATGAATGTAAAAAAATATAGAATAATCCCTGCACTCACCGTCTGGTAGCACACGGCACCGGCAAAGTGCCGAATGAGGAAGCCTTCGTCGTCTCGTAGATTACGATGACTAGTCAACTTGGACTTCCTTGGTATCTGAAGAAAAAAGAAGAAGACGTAAATATAACTTCAGATGAACTGCCCTGTCCTTAAAAAGGGAGGAAGATTACTAAAAACTGAAAAGCTGATGACATTCAAAGACTTTTATGAAAGCTGACGCTGATGCAATTTGTCTTACCTCCAGTCGGAAGTGATTCTTGTGTTTCTGATGCACTGTGTGAGTGAAGTTGTTGGGACTGGCTCTGGGCAGTTTACTCTCTTCATCCAATAGTTCCAGAATACCGGACGGTTTGCCCTCGATCAGATCTGAAGAAAGACAGCATTTTGAAAATAGAAAATATGGCAATGATTTTATTTATTTATTTATTTATTTCGTGTTATTTTATCACGGTAGCCCCATCAGTTGTCAATGAACTGTTCTCCCTGGGGGCCCTGGATTACATAAAAACATGGTATAATAACGACAAAAATTACAAAAAAAAACACAGTAAAAGACATAATGAAAACATTACTAAAAATAACCCAAGGAAATAAAACCACACAAAATGAAAACCCTAAATTACAACAAACGATGTATAACCCAAGCAATTAAAACCACACAAAATTAAAACCCTAGATTAAAACAGACGATGTATAGATAAACAGATTTAAAATGGAACCGAATCCCGAGTTAAAAATTCCATTATCTTGTTTAAAAATTAACTTTCACTTTTCCCTTGTCCATTAGTTAAAAGGCAACTGTTCTTAAAATACAAACCATATATAAAACCCACACCACTCCCCAAGAACCAAAAATAAATCCCTATACGCCTGTAACTTTCATCTATTTATTTGCCCGGTAGAGTTTTAAAAGACGTGAGATCATTGGCCAGTTTTACATAAGGTGCATTAGGTACATGAGATAAAAGTGAAATACACACACATAGGTACATGTATAAGAGGTCAATTGGTTTCTTGTCATTACAGTTTTTCTTACAAATCCTCATTTTGTTAATAAGCACAATTCTGTACTAATATATCGCTGGCAATGAATTTCTGTGCTAACCCTCTGAAGGCATACAGGATAATTTGCATTCCTCCCAAAAGTAACCTACAAAATTATTATCCAAAAGCTGACTTGAATAATTACAGATTGCACTGGTACTAGACACCCTGTGAAATTATTCTGTCTGGCTTGCAGTCATTTAGAAAAAAATCAAAGAAATGTAGACGATTTCCAACGATCAGTCAATTTGGGCGATTCACAATGCAGTGCACCACCAAGAGTTTGCCACGGAGAGTCAAATTTTCAAGTTTACGGTCGACAAAACATGGCCCATTTGAATGAGTGTCAGTAGACAACTTGAGCTAATTTGTTGCAGATTGGGGCATAGCGTTCTGCCGCCTTACAAAAATTCACCATATTGATCAAAAGAAAACAAACGGGCAAACATATACTTGAATCGTACGCTTTCGAAACTACTGACCGGAAAAACAAACATCTTCAAATGTCCCGCGCTGCGAATTTGTCGACCATCTCCCACAATGCACTGGGAAAAATGAACTCTCCATGGCAAACTCTTGGTGGCGCACTGCATTGTGAATCGCCCGAATTGAATAAACGTTGGAAATAAAGAATGCTATTGACGATATTGTGTTATGTGATCAAAAGGTTGTGCACGATATTCAATGTTTTCTCGAAAAGTGTAATACCCACTGAGCTGAAACTTCAACAGGTTAGGTTTTGAACGTTCTTCTTTGGATTTTTGAGTGGTGTTATTATTGGAAAAGTACAAAATGCAATGAATATCCTCACTGCCTTTGAAGCAGAACGTACCGATTGCATCTTGGTTGTCCACGTACTGCACAGCGTTGACTCCCAGACCTTCCTTCTGATACAACTCTTGCTCCTGTGAAAATGAGCAACACCGATTGAACACTTTGAATTAGAAGCTGGGTGGTCGAGTGGTAAGACGTCTGCACTAATAAACAGGTCAGTGGTTCGAGTCCGTACCGAGTACTTAGCTGTTTCAGTGTACACCGCCGAAACAGCTCTTGTTTTCGTTTAAGTTTGTTTTCTCCTTTTTTTTCTTTTCTTCTTTTTTAGACTCCTCTCCGTAGGTTTTGCACACGTTTATCTTCCAACCATACACTTTGGCACTTTCGTAAGTCTGACTGACTTTAAGACTTGACATACGCTTAGACCATCACCTGAAGATGGTCCTAGAAGATTATTGTCACGATGACATCATCAGGTGTCAAATTGCGTCACATTAAAGGTTGTTTTATTTTTTCCATAGGTTTTGTACACGTTTTTCTTCCAACCATACACTGTGGCACTTTCGTATGTCTGATTGCATGACTTCAGACTTGGCAGACACTTAGACCACTATCCCGAAGTCTTTGTCCACAAACACATTTCTAGTTTGTGAATTGTTTTTCTCAGTATCACTCGGGACAACACTGAGTACACAGTGTTAAAGCTATAGTCCATCATTTGCAGCTATCCGAAAAGTAGCTGGCGTAATTCTTGTTGAAAAACATACTTGGTTGAAAGATAGTAAGGAGACTAAACTCCCTGTGAAATTATTCTTTCTGGCAAGCTGTCATTTTGAAGTAATCAACAAAAGAAGGCCTTTCCAACGGTGCTTCTTAAGACGCACCATAGGAACATTTAAATTAGTAGTTCGTTTTGTTTTTCGGTGAAGCGCGCGCAAGCATTGGCACGACGCACACGCTCCCCCGGTTGCTATAACTGGGATCAGTGCGCGACATCGCGTAGCTGCATTCGGATCAGCGAGAACGTGTCTCGGACGCTGAATTCAGGCGCAATTCAAAACATGATTCAGCAACTTTTGATTTGAAATTGAGATCCTAGAATGCCGTTTTTCTCGGAATATACAGCTGAAGCTGAGCTGAAACTTCATCAGGTTAGTTGTTCAGTACCCTTCTTTAGATTTTGAGCACTTTTGTTGCTTCAAATGAACAAAATGCACAAATTACAAATGATGGACTATTACTTTAATACATCGATGAAGGGCAAAACCAAGTACTGAAATAAATATCATAAGTACCTCTTTGAGGACACGCTTGTTGAAGAACTGCTGGAGTTTCTCGTTGCAGTAGTTGATACAGAACTGCTCGTAGCTGTTGAGAGTGAAGAACTCGAAGCCGGCAATGTCCAACACGCCGATGTATGACGCGGAGGACTTGAATGGGAAGCACTCGTTGACTCGCTGGACGATGCGATCAAAGAGGTGCGAGTAGATCGTCTTGGCGAGGGCGTCCCGAGCATTGCACGCCTGCTCCACGTTCAGCGGTACCCTGCACGGTAATCAGACAATAGATACCAGTGGAAAACTGACCAAATGCTCCACGATTTGGAAATATTTTAGAACCACTCAAAATATGCCAAAATTAAAGTGTCCATGAAATGAATTTTTCTTCAGGAACACATTTTGTGCAACTTTCTACTCCTCTTTAATGTATGAAAACTATCAGACATCTCTTTCTGGTTAATTTTATTCAAAAGTGCACTTCTTTAATTTTCCATGCTCTTTTGGACAACTGAGGGCGCTGTTGCTGTGATGTCATTTCAGGAAGACACTGTTCACTTCAGGGGTTTTCTGTTCAAATGTGAACCGAGAAATCTGCTCATTGAAAACATTTGTGAGAAAAGTTTGCTCATTGGCTTACTGCCATGTACTAACACAACAACGAATCACTAAAGAAATGAAAATCTAATTTGTGATGGACTTGTGATGGACTTGTGATGGACTGTGATTGACTCATGATGACTTGTGACGGACTTGTGATTGACTTGTGATCAACTAGTGATTGAATTGTGACAGACTTATGATGTCTTATGATCCATCACAAGTCCTTCAACTATAACACTTATGTCTGGGTAACTGGCAAAAAAAAATACACTCAGTCAATTAGGGATCAGGTGAAAAAAGTGCTTTAAGAGTTGGGTTTAACCCTTTCATTACCACATTGTTTAATGACTTGGCTCTCCCCAGGACCAAATTGTTTGCTCAGTCATGCGGAAATCACTAGAGCGTGAACAAAAATGACCACAATTCGAAAAGCCACTTTTTTCAACCCAGATTATCACTGCCAAGGAGTGATTTAAATCATAGGTGTTGTGTGTAAAGTTTGTTCCTTGAACCTTGCTCTTTTATGTGATGTTAAAATGTGCAAATATAAGAAAGTTATGCCTTTTTGTTCATGTGGTCCCATTTATCAAACTGCAAGCCATTTCACCACATGACCAAATTGCACTCCATACCTCAAATTGTGCGTGGATACTTCTGAAGCACTTTTCTTAAATTTTGGTAATGGTACCACTATGAATAACTACACCATTAGAACGATCCGAAAACACTCTTTCAGTTGGTATACGGTTGATGTATGGGCGGCCAAACATATCAACATGCCGCCTTTCTGAAAAGTAGTAAATATATCTGTGTTGAGGGTGTTCTGTGTGTGGTTTCCTGGTCGACTAAAGTCGCCCATGGGAATCAGCAGGGGGTTCTTCTTGTCGACAAAAGTCGCCCATGGTAAAAGAAAGGGTTAATGAAACACTCTTCCTACTTGATGAGCGTTCCCCTGTGGCCTCCCTTGGTAGTCTGCATAATGCGGCTGGTCAGGCATTCCTGTAGGTCATTGACGGGAACCGAGAAGAGCTCAGCGGTCTTGGTCAATTCGGACTCGGCCGTCTCTGGTACAAAACATCCCCCTAGAAAACAACAAAACAAAAACATCAAGTCGGGTCGATGATGTACAAAAACGGGAAAAGGGACCAGTACGTAATTGGGCAGTTCGAAGGCAGGCTCAAAATCCCAAGATGACTGTTCAAAACCTATTACCCGTTGAAGTTTCAGTTAAGGAGAATACACGAGAAAGTGTGGATTCGCAATTTAAGAATTCACGAGGCGCGAAGCGCCGAGTGAATTCGTAAATTAAAAATCCACACTTGCGAGTGTATTCTTCGACTTAAACCATTGCGTCAACAGAAGTATTGGAAAGAATGTTGCAACCTGACGCCACTTTTTTCTTCATAATCATCTCAATGAAGGTCATTTGTTGCAAAAATGACGATAAGACATGATGACGATAAGACATGAATCTGGGCCTGAGAAATGTTTCCAATTTTGTTAGGAAATACTTGAAATGACTCTCCATAGACTTTGTACACAAGCGCGGAAGTGGCGTCAGGTTGCCACATTTTTTCCTGGTGTGTTTAGCATGTGCATCGCCACACCCGTACAACCAAGTCATTTTGTGTGTATAGGCTCCTTACGTCAAAATGGATAGTTCAGACGATGATTTCTTTCTGACTAAAAGTAGATTTTGCAGTGACGGCAGAGAATCTGACAGTGAATTTTCGGTAATTTTCGGAAAGCAAATTTTCACGCAGACGGTCCTATTCAGGTTCATTATGAAGAACAATTGTCCGACGTGCCACACTTTACTAAAGATTCGTCATTCCGAATCCACACTTTGTGACCAGTGTAAGAGATTCGTAGTTCCGAATCCACAATTTTAACAATAGTGTGACGTCACAGCAATGGTTTAAGCTCGGTGGATATCACACTTTTTGAGAAAACAGCGAAAAAACCTTGAACAACCTTTTGATCACAAAACACAATTTTGTCCATAGCACTCTTTATTTCCAAAAATCAGTCAATTGACAGATTCTTGGAAACCACCTACATTTCTTGATTTCTTCTAAATCGACGATGTTTTCACGAAGTGACAAAAACCTTGATTTTGAGTTTTGCCGCCCAATTTATTGCACTTGACAAAAAGAAGAATTTGGCCGAGTTTCAAAGCGAAATATTGTTTACTTTTGTAATTATCGTAAACAAACATTTGACAAAATGCCTGAAATCCGTGTTTTTCTGTTTTCACGAAGTGACAAAAACTTGCCTCGTTAGCAGGGCCAGACGAATAGTGCACTTCTCTACACACACGTTAGGATGGGATTGGACGTGCACACCGTGAACGATGTCGATAAAGAACAGACGCGCGCACGCTGCAGTGACGTCAGACGTGCAAATGTAACAATTTCTTAGAACGTTTTATGTTTTCACGAAGTGACGAAGCGTGTGTACAACTTAATGGGACAAAATAGTGAGGCCTCTGTGTTTTGCTGTTTTCACAAAGTGAACAAAATCTTTATTGATCTTAATTAATGAATAACAGTTTAATTCTCTAATAAACAACTTTGAATAAGCAAAGAACAAAGCATATGTTACTTGACGATGCAAGAATTTCCTCAATCCATAACTAAAAACTAGTCGAAAAGGTGTTTTGAAAAAATGATTAACTTCAAAGGCGATTATCTCGGAATGACCTTTTTGCATGATATTGAGGTTTTTGTCACTTCGTGAAAACACCGTCGAAATGACAGCAAGCCAGATGGAATAATTTCACGGGGTGTTTAGTACCAGTACGATCTTTAATCCAAGTAAGCTTTTTGATAATAATTCGGTAGGATACTTATGGGATAAATGCAAATGATCCTTAAGCCTTTAAAAATAGGATTGTTCAAAAGGTGTACTTGTTGACATACCTTGCGTTCCGTCCGACGTTTGAAAGCTGACGTTCCCAAGATGCATCACCCCGGCAACCACGCGGAAGATATTTAACTTCTCTTTGTCCTCCAGGCCGATTTTCTTCATAGCGCCCTCAACCCGCGCGTAGCCTTTGTAGTCGTCCAGCGCGATGTCATACAGGCCTCCGTGTTTCTTGTACTGGGAGTAAAAAGTGTGGTGTACAAATCAGGAATTTGGAGTAAAACAGTTCGTTATTTCAACTGTGCATGCGCATAATGATATGGGTCATCTGTATCTGTCTGTATCTGTATGGCTATGTTGCAGAAACCTATTCAGGCATTAGCGCAACAGAGTACTGAGGTACTCAAGGCACTGGGAGTTATGTCTACTGTTAGATGAATGAAGTACATGAGAGATATGAGACCCATTATGTGGCACCAGGGTTCACAAGGTGCTGCGGCCACTGCCAGAAACACCGGGGCGAACCCCTTCTCTTAGCGACAAGTGTTGCTGATTCTTTAACGTGCATTACACATCACACGGGAACTACGGGTTTACGTCCCATCCGGAGGACGAAGCAATAGTGGTAAAGTGCCTTGCTCAAGAGCACAAGCACCATGTTCCCACGGTCAGGGTTCGAACCCATGTACCACGGCACACGAGTCGAACACCGTAACCATTGGACCACAAGCACCCCAGGGGTCATGGGTCATTCAGGATAATCCAACACTAATCGACAGCGCGTGAATGCGCAGGGAGACTGGCGGAATATGCTCATGCCTTAATTACGCGCAGAATGGGCATTCACATAACATCGCGTAACATCATGTTTACGACTTTATCCCGAATAACTTTTGACCTGGACTACTTCATTCGAGATACCGAACTGGCTTATTGGCTAAGTGAGCCATTCATTCCCCATTTTGGTGTATCAATACGTTGCAAAACGCCATGCACATGTACCACAAGACAATTGTGAACCACTCTATCAAAATGAGGGAAAAAGACATTCGGGATAAAGTTGTTGATGTGACGTTACGTGAAAAATGACCTTTGACCTGGACTACTTCATTCGAGATACCGAACTGCCTTATTGGCTAAGTGAGCCATTCATTCCCCGTTTTGGTGTATCAATACTTTGCAAAACGCCATGCACATGTACCACAAGACAATTGTGAACCACTCTATCAAAATGAGGGAAAAAGACATTCGGGATAAAGTTGTTGATGTGACGTTAGGTGAAAAATGACCTTGACCTGGACTACTTCATCAAGATACCGAACTGGCTTATTGGCTAACTTGGTGAGCCATTCATTCCCCGTTTTGGTGTATCAATACGTTGCAAAACGCCATGCACATGTACCACAAGACAATTGCGAACCACTCTATCAAAATGAGGGAAAAAGACATTCGGGATAAAGTTGTTGATGTGACGTTACATGAAAAATGACCTTTGACCTGGACTACCTCATCGAGATACCGAACTGGCTTATTGGCTAACTTGGTGAACCATTCATTCCCCGTTTTGGTGTATCAATACTTTGCAAAACGCCATGCACATGTGCCACAAGACAATTGTGCACCACTCTATCAAAATGAGGGGAAAAGACATCGATGCTACATTTTACAATCTTGTAACTGTTTCCCATTCAAATGATGAAATGAACCACAAAAGAAACTAGCTAGGTTCACTCTTTCAAAAAGATTCCGTTGAACAAATGAAATGAAAATTAACGTTTCCTCTCCATTAAAAAAAAGAAAATGTTGATTAAAAATCCCTACTGCATTTATCACAATAGTGAAAAATAAAAATTCATAGAAAATCTGTAAATTTAAAGGTTTTCTGCCCGACAATAAATACCAACTTGTAGACTACCAACTTAAATAGTGACCCCAAGCCGACAAAAAACCAACTCAATTCCAGTGCATAGTTTTAAACCATAATATACAGACATCTGTGTTGAATACAGCAGTAACAACTCCATGCAAAATGTATGAGTGTACGTGTATGTTCCAAGGTGTTTGTGCATTTGATAAAAAATAACCAATTATTTGGAAACCAGTTACTATGTAAACCAATTATAAGAGGAGAAATATGTTTTCCATATTTAATCTGTGAAAAAAAATTATGTGTGTAAATGATAATTTGACAGCTATATAATATTTAACTGCACATTTGTAACTCTCCCATAATTTATGCCTGGAACCTGTTCTAAAACCTCAGAAATCTAAACCTGGCCTCAGGTCGACTTGCGATCTGCTTGCGCTGTGACAGAACCGTCGGTATCAAGCACAAAAGTCATGGCTCAGGTCACAAAAACTGAGAAATCGTGCGATTAAAATCGTGGAACAAGCGGAATCTCGACACAGAGTAATCGCAACCATGCTCACATCACCCACAATGCGACGACGATTCACAATAAAATTGGATGATCTGGACCCGATTTCATCAAACTCTTCGTAACTTACGATGCATCGCAGCACTGCGACGCATCATTATCCCTACGATGCGTCGCAGCTGCGTTGTAAGTGTAAGTGCGACGCGTCGTATGTGTATTTACATTGGACAACTCGGTGACTGTTTTATGTATTTAGTCAGCGTACAGTAAATAGTCATTTGATATTCAACAAAGAGTCGTCAGATCTCCGCTCGAAATTTGTTAAAACGTAGGACAAAATGGCGGCCGTGCAATGCAATTTTAAAGGAAAATGAGCTCTCAGTGGACTGTGTAGCTACTTTGAAATTTCAACTGCAATATTCCAGGCTAATTCATAATTATTCAATGAATTTTCTATAAATTTACAACTTTACACACATTGCCTCGGTAATATAATCTCGTTAATGTAATGTTTATGGCACAAAACTGGCTAAAAACAGACTGTTCTTATTTTGCGACGACCACTAGACATGTCGTATCTTGCGACGTGTTTTAAGCCGTCGTCAAGGAACTTACGAAGCATTCAACACATCGCAACTTTCGTGGAATGGATAATACGACGCGTCGCAACGTCGTAACTCGAGTTGCGACGCGTCGCAGTGCTTCGTGAAATCGGGTGCTGGATGCGCACATGACTTCACGCAGGTCGACTGCGATTGATACCCGCCTGTTCGGAACACATTCCCTCGCAGCGCAGAAGTTGACATTTTGCTACTCTTCTTGTGACTCTTGATATTTTTGTATAGCACCAACTGATGCCGATCATCTTAATATCGACACATTTACACTCAGGTTGCAAAAAATATCAGTGAGTAATATGTTCCCGACAGTGGCAGCTCAGGCACAGCTTGGTTCTGTCAAATCAGTCGCTGACTGTTCTGTGTCATCGCACGGTCGACTCGAGGACGGCTTAACTGAGTGCAATTAAACAATTAGGCCATCAGCCTGGGGGTTTGGTCAGTATCAAATTACGGCATAAATGATTATAGTGCGCATGCGCAAGGTATACCGCCCCTAGAGTGGTAACAAGCATTTTGATGGACATTTAAAAAAAAAAAGGGCGATAACACCCAAAAAGCTGCCACCGTTGCAATGCTATCACATATTTTCCAACTCTGGATGTGCATACCTTGCCAAAAATCGCTATGACGATTATTCCCCTCATTTGATACCGGTGGCCAAAATTTTGGACCGAGGCTGATGGCCTGCATGTCACACTCTTTGAACACAGCCCACTAATACAGTAACTGAGAATGTCCTGAAATCACCAAAATACTGCAAAACTTTGTGTTAGATTTTTGTGGATACGTGTAGGGCTAACAACATGTGCACACAAAATGAATGTTGTTCTTAGGTTTACAACAAATAAAAAGTTTGTACACAGACATGCATGTAACATAACTTCAGTCCTTACCACAAACGAACGGCAGAGAAATGTTTCAAAACGACAAAACGGCAAAAGGTTTAAATAACATAAATATAATGAAAGAGATTAGTCACAAAAGCATTTTTGTTTACTCACAAAACCAAATTTTACACAAAAATATCTTTACTTCAACTTTCATAAAAACTGAAATTGAAAAAGCAGATCATGAACATGATTGAAAAAACTAGCAACAGAAAAGATTTATTAAGAAAAGTATAAGATGCAAAATTTATTCATTTCAATTTATTCATTTCCATACTTTAATGAATGATGCAAACTAAACACTGTTTACGAGAGAAAGAAGATAACTTTATGTAAATGTGTTACCATGGCAACCTACCATTTTACTCTTCCTGTCGTCAGGCAGGCTCTTGTGCGTTTCCTTGGTAGTGAAGAACAGGGTGTTGCCATTCTTAAGGTACTGGGGGGGGAAAAGATTTATCATTAAAACATATTTTTTGGGGGGGGGTAAAAAAGTAACCAAACTTACAACTACTGTTCAGTAAGCAATTTGCAAAGTGTATACATTTATAATCAATTTTTTTTTCTATTTTCATTTTCATCAAAACTATTTATGACATTTGCTTTTCATGTACTTTGTTCGTTTAAAAAATAACACCACTCAAAAGAAGAGTGTTAAAAACCTAACCTGTTGAAGTTCCAGCTCAGTGAATATTACACATTTTGAGAAAACAGTGAAAAACAATGCACAAATGATTGATCACGAAACACAATTTCATCTATAGTACTTTTTATGTTTAAAAAAATCAGTCAATTAAATTGACCGATCGTTGGAAATCACCTATACGTTCCTTGCTTTCTTCTAAATGACAGCAAGCCAGATGGAATAATTTCAAGAGAAGTCTAGAACCAGAACGATCTTTAATAATTCCGTAGGTTACTTTTGGGATAAATGCAAATGATCCTATATGCCTTTAAGTCTGCAGGCTAGTGGCTGGTGAAGTTTAAAGATCTGCATAAATGAAAACCTACCTGAAAGTCATCAGGCGTCTTTATGCCGAGTTCCTTGCGTACATTGTCTGGTGCCCCAGCACACAGGTAGTAGAAGATGTGGTAGTTGCGTTCTTCACCGTTCTGCCAGATGACGCGGGGTTTCTCAAGAAGGTAATGAGACACGTAGCCACCCACCACAGCATTCTGGGACGAAAAAATAGTAACGGTAATTATCACAGGATCGAGACTTGGGGAAATTGAAATTCTCAAAATGATGTTCATGGTACATAATGTTAGCAGACATTTGAATGCTTTTTAGACATATTTCAGACATTTGCACCAAACCATTTTTTTCATAGATTTTATTTAAGTACATGAAAGGTTTGAGGTTTTGAAACAGTTACGAACAGCTATGTCGTAAGATCGACTGTTGAATTTGTTTGGAATGACTCTAAGAGTCTAGTTGAAGGAAAACATTGCCAACCACAGAATTCCACGCTTACGATAACCATTTAGTGCTAACAGTGCTAACAGAAAAACTCTGCGCTAACCCTCTAAGCACAGAATCCTTGGTTACGGGATGTAGTTATGCGCAGAAGCCGAAATTCTTAGTTAACCTGTGAAAATTGCTTACAGTAAGCACGGTATTTTCTGCTGCATTAACTCTTTCAGTGCCAAACTCGTACATGTAGGAGGTATATTTGTTAGTACAAAAGTGCCAACCTCGTACATATACGAGGTAATGTTCGTGCTTAAAATCGCCAAACCTCGTACATGTACGAGGTAAACATGTTATCAAAAGGGGGCGCTCTCGCTCTTTCTAATGGTACCATTTTCATGCATGTACGACCTGTATTTATTTTTTTATTCGAGTTCTTGCGAGAGGGCATAACACTGACAGCCCGTCTCTGAGTTTCGACTTGTTGACAAAAATGGCGGCGCCCAGAAACAGGCTCACGTGTTATCTCCAGAGGAAATCAATGAAATTTTTGCCGATTCGGACAGCGAAAGGGATTACTTTTCTGATTCAGAATCATCTATGGATATTTCAGAACAGGATGGTGAGTCAGAAGAGGAAAATAGGGATACCGATACAAATGATAATGATGGTGCTTACGTTAGTGTCAATAGTGACAATCATGACGATATTGATGCTAATGAACAGAGTTTGTATGAGGAGGGGTATCAGACACGACAGATGTATATTCTACAAAAAGTGCAGAATTCCCCTGTGTTCAGTAGAGTGTTTCAGGGTGTATCACTAGGTTCTTTCCTACTATTGACTTTTGAAAGTAACAAGAATATACCTGAGAGCAAGATACAAGTTTGGTGATTACAACTTATTTACTTCTTTTTTTAACAGAATTTTGAATAATTAGAAAAAAAGCTCGAAGTTGAGCACTTTAGGGTTAAACTTTTGAAATGTCCCGGGCACTGAAAGAGTTAAACAGGATTTTTTCGCTAATAGTAAGCAGAGCTGTGAAATTGGGCCCTGAATTGCTCCCAATTCTATTTGCTTTGAAGCTTGCAGGAACAGCCACACTCCATATTTGGGGTGCAAAATGCTCCACTCATACTACTAAAGTCTATCTCTTAGGCTGTGTCCACACTACATGGCTATGGATATGGCTGAAGCCATTTCCCATAGACACGTGTGTTGCTATCAGCCGTAGTCACAGCCTTACCTTCTCCCCAAAGTGCATCTCCACAAACTTGCCGAAGCGACTGCTGTTGTTGTTTCGCATGGTCTTGGCGTTACCAAAGGCTTCTAGGAGGGGATTGGCCTCCACGATGCGCTGCTCGATGGTGCCTGCTCCCTGCCCATGGCTTTCTGTCAGGTACCTGGTAGGAAGTACAAGAAAAAGGAACACTGCTAGAACCAAGACAAACAATAAGAGCGTGCTGGTCTCAATGGGCTGCGACAAATATCATCGAATATTTGAATTGAAAAAAATGCTATTCAGATAGACAAAGATGACTTCACCCTCTTTTTTTTCTTTTCCTTTTTTTTCTGAATAGCATTTTTTCAATTCAAATATTCGAAAAAAAGTTTGACCAGTCTCGAGGAGATGATGAAAAACATATAACAGGGGTTTCCTTATTTGTCAAATGTTAGAAACCTGAGTGATTCGTTTAAAAGTCAGCACAATAAGTCTGCTTTCTGGCCATTGGTAGATATAATGTTATGAAGCTGGCCATCACATCGCCCTGTGAACCTGTCCATGGGCGTCGCCAGGATTTTTTCTGGGGGGGGGGGGGAGGTGGGGCAAAGCACATTCCCCCCCCCCCCAAATCCTTGTACTTTCTCTAACATATTCTTAATTTATCATTTTTTTCCAGGGTGGGTGGGGGGCATTTGCCCACCCCACCCCTACTGACACACCTGCATAAGTTAATAGCAAATATGACTTCACCCTCTTTTTTTTCTTTTCCTTTTTTTTTGCTTTTACAGGCCCCCCTTGCCCCCAACCTCCCCCCCCCCCCCACGACGCCCATGTACCTGTCAATAATTTGCATAAATTAGCATAATATTGCAGTACTTCCGCACAATACACTGCTTTTTCGTTTCTGTTTATCATTACTGGCATTGGATTTCAATTGGAAGAAATGAAAAAAAAAATGTAATAAATAAAGGTAAATAGAGGAGTATTGAAGTGTTAACTGCGTGAAGTACAGACGCCATACCTCAGGATATATTTGGTTGACTCTGTCTTGCCGGCACCAGACTCTCCGCTCACAATGATTGACTGGCTGAGTTTAGTCACTTTCATGTCACGGAAGGCCTTGTCCGCTGATAAAGAAAACATTCACTAAGTCATATTACCAGAAATCATAACCACTCCTAGGGGAAGGCAATATTCAGAGTAATATTTAAATTCCTTTAAAGATATAGTCCATCATTTGTAATTTCTGCATTTTGTTTGTTTGAAGCAACAAAAGTGCTCAAAATCTAAAGAAGGGTGCTGAACAACTAACCTGATGAAGTTTCAGCTCAGCTTCAGCTGTATATTTTGAGAAAAACAACATTCTAGGATCTCGATTTCAAATCAAAAGTTGCTGAATCATGTTTTGAATTGGGCCTGAATTCGGCGCCCGAGACACGTTCTCACTGAGCCGATTGATAAACAAGTAAAAAGTGGAACCTACTCCAAGAAAATGAAGAAAAGTTTTAACACAAATTTGTACACAAAGCTATGCAGACACTACTATTCTGCCTTGAATGACATCACGCTTTGGCTCATGAATATGGCAATTTTCATTAGCATAAAAACTAAAATGTTGAAATTTCTCCCTTTTACTGCTACAAAGGAGGTGGAAAGCCATAGTTTC
Organism: Patiria miniata; assembly: GCF_015706575.1. Taxonomy (NCBI): domain Eukaryota; kingdom Metazoa; phylum Echinodermata; class Asteroidea; order Valvatida; family Asterinidae; genus Patiria; species Patiria miniata. Next base: position 4,049,145 of record NW_024037061.1, read on the forward strand.
ATGGCAAGAAAGCAGTTTTAAATGTATTTAAGTCATAAAAATCCTCAAAAAATTCATTTCATGGACCCTTTAAAGTGTTAAAAGTAAGGCCAACCCAAAAATCTTGAAATCTCTGGTCGGTTTTTGTTTTAATTTTTCACTTGAAAAAAATTAAACAAACTTTAACCTTGCCGTTACTGTTTCGTCATAATGTCATAATGTTGCATTTCGTTACAATAATACAGGGTGAGTCAAAAAAGCCAAACCCAAACCCCAAACATTATATTTCATGTTTAAAAAAATATGTAGCACCAAAAATAATAATGACTGGAAAGCCAATTTCATAAGCTACTTTTAGATGGAAAAATTACTGAAATTGGTCAATCTGTTCAAAGAATATCACCTTTTAAACCCAATGACCCCAAAACCTGTCTCGTCCAAAAAAAATGCGATTTCAACAATAGTCGTCACAATTGTCTTCAAACATCACCAGCGATGAAATCTTAGTTTAAACGTTAAGAATATGCAACAATGTCCTTTTGAAGGCCGGTCTTTTCAAAAAGTAGATTTTATAAATCATATTGTTTGCCTAACCAGGGTTGTTAATCAAAATATTGTGTACTACAGTTTGTGACAGTTGTTGAAACAAGTATTCTATGTCATTTTCTTTGTTGTTCCAAACAGTCAAAACACACAGAAATTTTTTTTTTTGACGAGACAGGTTTTAGGGTCGTTGCGTTTAAATGGAGATATTCTTTGTAGGGATTAAGCAATTTCAGTATTTTTTTTTATCTAAAAGTAGCTTTTGAAATTGGCTTTCCAGTCATTATTATTTTTGGTGCTACATATTTTTTTAAATATGAAATATATTGTTTGGGTTCCGCTTTTTTTTACTCACCCTGTACATGTATGAAATACTAGGGCTGAAATGTTTGAGACAGGAGAATTAGAAATTACAAACGAAATTCACAATTCTCCGCTGTTACAACTTCAATGTGTCTTCTTGTAAGGTGTGTAAAACCTTACAAGTTTCTCTTACCGATAGCAAACACATGCGGCGGTAGCACACCCAGCGATTTGCCGTTGTAGCGCCTGATGGTATCGTTGTCATACAGGTTTTGGAGTTCTTTGTATGGGTTGACTGCAATCAGTATGTTGGCCACGTACGTCTGTCCAAAAAAAAAAAACGCAACCAAATAAATTATTAAGCCTAATACTTCTCAATCCTCCAAAACATGCATGGCACTTTAATGTATAAACTAAACTTCTGTTAAAGAGGTTGTGGAATGCTCGAAGACATTTCCGTCATTTTTTCGGGTATATGTAGCCTAAGGTGTGATGAAATAAAAACGACTATTGTGTCTGTCATGAAATGAGTACAAAAGGTACTTTTGAGAGCTGTTTTTCAGGTCATGTTTCGACCCGAACGTGCGATTTGTGTAAAAGTCGGCGTTGGGGGCAGCAAACAAAACATAGTAAATCGTGACGTAATAAACAAGACTCCCGATGCAGCGTAGTATAAACGAGTCCTGTTTATTACGTCACGATTTACTATGTTTTGTTTGCTGCCCCCTGAAAAATGACAGAAATATCTTCGAGCATTCCACAACCTCTTTAATTGAATCATTATCAGATTTATTTGTTATACTTAATCAAATAATCATATTAACCAAGAGTTAGTCTGACCATCGGGCAATTGAACATGCAGTTACTTGTACAAACTCAACTACGGGAGGGAACAATGGATCTTAAAAAAACATTATTGTACAATGTAGGTCATAACGCAAAAAGATTTTGTCATATTTGTTACACTGTTGCATGTACACTGTTGTTTGATCATTCACAGACAGTAAAAAAAATGTCTTCCACTTCCCTTGCCATGCAATTGTATGTACAGGCTAGTAAAAATAAACAGTCAGATCACATTTGTGTAAACACTGTGACTAGTCAAATTCCATCAACGGACAAAAGAGGTCACTGGTAGTTTCAGCTGGCATATCAATTATCTCCAGTCCGAGCACGGCTATATCCAAATAAGAAGAGAATTCTTAACTGTTAAAAACAGTGACCTGATTGATTTTGACTGCTATGATGGCGCGGCTGAATTTGCCAGCCAGAACGGGAGGGTTAAAAGACAAACATGCTTAACATCAAATCAAATCTAGGAAGCTGTCTTCCTAAATTTTGGTTTTAACTGTCGGCTTCTTCAAGACATGAATGCTGGTAACGGTTTTGGGGATGCAAACTGTTCCACATGTGATTAACAAAAAGAAATGCATACTTAATAGGCATGTCAATCACGCCAATGAAGAACATTCAATGACAGTTTAACAGCAAAACAAACAAAAACAAACAAACAAACAAACAAAAGGAAAATAAATATATCAAAAACAAAACAAAGAAACAGTTGTTAGTTTCTTATACAAAACAAATCAAAATGCTCTGTTTTAAGTTGTCATGCAAAAATAATAAATGACAGTTTTTTGCATTATTTGTTTCAAAAACAAATCTCATGCCAGGTAAGAACGTGAAATGTGGGACAACGTACGTTGACGTTCTGAAATTACATTGTGAAATGTCTGCAGCTCATGATGTGCGTGTGTGCTCCTGTAAACAAAACGAAATGCCAAACGTTTGCCGAATGGCTTAGAAACGGATACAAAAGACATTTCTCTTGATGGTGCATGTGCACTGCGGATGAAGAAATATGACAATACAGGACAAACATCTAACAAATTGAAACGGCCACGCAATGGATGGTATTTTAAATGCAATCCTAGATATGTACCTTGTGTTCCATGGAACTTTATTTCTAATATTCATATTGCCGTTTTTAGGCTGAGCAGTTTTCTTCATGAACAACTTTCAGCCGACCTAAAATTGAATCTTGATCGTGTCCCTCCAAAATGTTATTACTATACTAACCTGTTTTCCAGTAAACATTGAAAATCCTTTTCATAAGGCCAAAAAAAAAATAGCTCTGCCTCCGATTAAATGGCATTCGAAAATAGGGTAGGTAGGTAGGGATTTTTTTTTTTGGCCAATTTTTTTTGTGTACGATCATATGGAGGCATCTGCGTGTAGTCAAGGGTGAAAGGTATAAAGTGATGGTTTTGGGTGTTTTTTCCTCATTTTTCCAATAAAAAAATTAGGGTAGGGGCTGTCAGAATAGGGTGGGTAGGGAAACCGGAAGCAGAACTATTATTTTTTTGGGCCTAATGGCAATTCCTAAACCTGAATTTCCAAAAATGTGCCACACATCTTACGGAAATTACCTTCTTTTTATTATTTTTTTTCAAGGGATAATTTCAGTTTTGCCATTACTATCTTTAAACTGAGTGAGACTTCCAACAATAATTTGGTCGGTTACTTTTTGAAAAACTGCAAATGGTTCACTCTGACTTTAATAAACGCAAGTTAAAAATTTCTTTTTAACAATTTTAGTAAATTACATGTAAAGTATAAATCTATTTATATTGTATTATGCAACATATCCCCATATGGCCAGGGGGCAGCATCTGCATATTGAATAACTCCAGCCATATTTCCTTCTAGAATCTAGCGACCTTGCCGAATAATGAGATATTCTAGTCCCAATAATAAAATATGCATGATATCAAGTGGGTGTACTCACGTAGATTTTGCCTCTCTTGTAGCGCAGTCGGAGATTGTTGAGTAAGGTCGCCTCATTCAAATACATCAACGCACCTGGAGGGATAAACAAAGTAATTGAAAATGGTTTTTGAGTGCAGACAAGAAGAATTATCCAAGAATAGGCAATATGTAGGATTGAAACAACATTTATGCCCAAATCTAATTCAGTCAAACACTTGTTTCCAAACCAAATCACAAAATAAAAATTTACAAAATTAACCGTCACTCCCTACTTAGTTTACTAAGCTGAAGACCATGTCTGTCAAAATCCATCACTGACTCTGCTTCACATAATGCTTTAGGACTAAATCCATTGAAATCCACCACTAGTGCTGGTGGATTTTGATGGACTTGGTACACATGGCTTATCTGCCAAAATCCCCAAAATAGGGGATGGATTTTGATGGAGTTGGTAAGTTTTAGGGTTAAATACAGTTTTTATTTCTTATGAAAATTTGTGCAAGTACTGGGGATACATGCTTTTAAAAATGTTTGACGTCAACTACTTGATGACTTTAATTATGTTGATCCTATATACGTGTATGCATTTTACATGTATAACCACACTGTATTCGATGCATTTATTTTATTGTCTGGTGTTGCATACAATGTACATGTAAATATTTGTGAAATGACAACGGAATTTGAAAAACTGTCAACTTTTGACGAGATTTAAAAATGATAATGAAAGCTTTCAGACCATATTTAAATTTGTAGTTGATTAATAAATTTCAATAGAATATTGTTTTACAATGTCCCAGCCAGTAAACTTGGTTTTAACCAGAAGAGTAAACATCAAAGCATTTCTTGTATTTTCCCTTTTTTTTAACAACTTAACTACTTATGTACGCATGAAAAGCAAATCAGACACAATTCGATATAAAATTCCCTACTCGAGACTTTCTACGTAATTTTTTTATATACATCAATTTTTTACAGTACGCTATATTATGGCAGCTCGAGTGCGCAGCAGTTTATGCAACGCATAATCTGACATCGCTATGGCAACTGGCCATCCAGTTACAAAGTTCCGTATGGCAAATAAGTGAACAACATGAACAATATGCAAATCTGTCAACCTGGTACAATTTCCAAACCCAAAAAATTAATTATTGTATGCACAATATCAATTTCAGAAACCTACCAAATCTACTTTCTGATTTGCGCTCTTTTCAAATAATCAGCATCAGATATTTTTAGGTATTTTTTTTTTTTTTGGGTGGTGGTAATTTTTAAATTTGTTTTCAATGAGGATTAAATTTTGCCAGAAATGATTTTCCAAAGGCAACTTAGTACTGAGATATGTTCATGATCCTTTCATATTTTTATAAATTTATGAAAATGAAAAAAAAAATAGATACAATATAAGCACAGTCTTATAAATGTATGGTTGTATGTACAACATATGTACCAATTCAATTTGTTTAGTAAATATACATACATACCAATTCAACTACGTATGCAATTATATTAACAATAACTAGCATTGAATCATATCAAGCTAATCTTTTTGCAGATCGAGCTGTATGTTTAAAATGAAAATATTTTATCATTCAAATAAGGACGACAGTAAATACCGGTATCAATTGTACTGATACTAAACATCATCTTAAATATGTATTCATGTAAAAAAAAAATACTACATTTATGAAAATCTGGCCGACCATTTGGTTTATCTAAGGAAACAGTACAAGCAGTAACGTTATATGCAATATGCATGAGTGATTGTATGTATTCTGTAAATTTACAATTAAATATGTTAATTAGCTAAGACCATTAAATTGTTCACTAAAACACGGGGGTACATGTAAACGTAATCATAAAGTGCAAAGCACATGTGCATATCTTACATTTATACATTCCTTTTTTACAAATAAATGACAATTTCAATGGCATGTTAAATGTACGTGTAAGATATTTTTGTTTCAAAAATGTCAAACAACTACAGTGTAGATAAATAAAAGTATGTGCATTCTGCTGTAAATGCATACATGCATACATAGGGTATACATATAATTGTATAATGTATGATGTGTAATGCGTGTACACCACTGATCTCTATTATAAAGACTGGATAGCGGATAAAGAGCCGCACAATGAATGAATTTGACGCCATATTGGTGAGACTGGTGAGACCGGCTGGTGATCTACAAAGGACAAGTTGCCGTCTTTATAGGCATCATGAATACTTTTGTAACATTGCAGTTCACTTGACTTATATTTTGACCACCACCACTGACCAAGGTTTACTATTTTTCTAATGTCTGGTTTACATTTTTAATGCCGCAATTCACTTTTTCGGCGTTTTGGAAATAATAATCACTACGGAAATGTGTCGTTTTTAGAACATCATAATATGTGTACGTGACCAAAATGCGCGTCAACTCTTGATACAACGCGCGCTGTATATACGCGTAGAACGTTCGTATTATACGCGGCCATCTTCGTGAGACCGGGGGCGAATTGGTCAATATGTAAAGTCTACTGTGTGACTGGTGTATGGATATCCGCTATCCAGTCTATATAGAGATCAGTGGTGTACATGTACATGTTTATGCGTTTAATAAAAAATAAAATAATAAAAAAGACAAACAAGTGGGACTACCCTTACCCTCCAGGGTATATTTTGGCCAGAAACTCTGCCAAAAGCAGTAACATGCAACACTTGTCAAACTGACAAGCCTGCCCATTGTAGCAATCCATCAGGTCAAAAGTCTCAAGGCCAAACTGCCTCAGAGTCCCTGGTCACTGATGTGTTAAAAAAGAAATGTATGACTGCAAATAGCGCCCCTAACATAATTATAGCGCCCCTCCACTTTTTGACAGTGCACCGACCTTTAATTTTCAAAGTTGGAGAACACTGGGAAAGAATGTTGCAACCTGATGCCACTTTTTTCTTCATATATCATCTCAATACAGGACATTCGTTGCAAAAATGATGATAAGACATGAATCTGGGACTGAAAAACATTCCCAGTTTTGTTAAGAACTACTCAGACAATTTTCTTGACTCTCTATAAACTTTTTCCACAACTGCTGAAGTGTTGTCAGGTTGCAACATTCTTTCCAAAGTGTACACTGCAATATGTACATGTACTCACAGTTGTCGTCCACTGTTTTTTCTTCGTCTTCCTCAGCCGGGAAAACACGAGCATATGGAGCGACCACAGGCTATATGTTAAAAAAAGGAATACAAATTTTAAAATGTATGTAACAATTTGCAAACCAACATTTTCTGCAAAACAAAACCATACAGTGGTCTTTGGTAAGGCTAAGTATAATAAACCAGTTTCTCTTCCCAAAAAAATTCCTATTTCTAGCCCGCCTCTTTTTTCCCCAATTTTTATTTTGCAATACCCAATATTTTGCCTTTTTTATTTGTTTCCAGCAAAGTTGTATGCAGGTTTAAAATCTGGTAGCAATGGTGGTGACTCTTTAGGACACAAAGGTATCAGCAAAAATGTTGAGAAAATGGAATAATCCTGGCCCATTCGCCATCTTGGAAAATCCGCCATCTTGAGAAACCTCTGCCATCTTGTTAGGAGGAGGAAAGGGCCTCCTCTTTCTTTCTTTTCTTTTTTAACCTACTGTAGATGAGAAACTTTTTTTATACTTGGCCCAATTTCAGTTGGACATATTCCAGAGGAATTGTTTAATCCTTCAAAATCCATCACTTGTGTAAAGTTGGCCAGATTTTGTCCTGCATGTTTTTTTTGGGGGGCTCAAAATCACAGTCTGTGCCTGTTGTGCCCATTCTTGAAAATCACGCAATCTTAAGAATGGGCGCGCATTCTTAAGAATGAGCGCGCATTCTTAAGAATGAGCACGCGTTCTTAAGAATGAGCGCTCATTCTTAAGATTGCGTGGGAATATCACGTGCACAATTTATGAATTTTGCGCAATCTTAACAAACATTGCACGACATATTTATGTTAAATGAAATGTATAGCGGTTAAAAGGGAAACAATTCATATAAAGAGGAAAGAAAATGTTCTATGCTTCTGTACTCGTATAACTACGATAATTTGATTCAAATTAAACCCGTTATTATTGCTTTTTTCTGCCCACTATGGGAAGTTTTGTAATAACGGAGGACTGGGAACTAGTCTGGGAAGTGCTTTGTTTAGGCTAGACAAGTTACAAGTCCCTGTATGTATCATATGCATGCCACGAAAAAAAAAAACGATGTCCAGAAGCTGCCAAAATTGCTCTTTTGACTAGATAGAATCCAGCTCTGCGGCATAATGGTGGGGGTGTGAACAATAAATTGGTGGCAATTTAAATGGGAAATAGCATTAGCACTATGGGATGTCACCAGTGGCGTAGCCACGGTGGGGGGGGGGGGGGGGGGGGGGGGGGGGGGGACGACAGAGGGGGGGGGGGGGGACAGCCCCCATGAAACCTTGTCGCCCCCCCAGTCGCTCCCCCCCCCACTGAGATTTTGAGTTTCTAAAAAAATTATCATTTATCTACATGACGACGCCCCCCCCCCATGAAATGTTCCAGCTCCTTCCCCCCCTCCCCAGCGGCCCCCCCCCCCCCCCCCCACCAAAAAATTCCTGGCTACGCCACTGGATGTCACAGTATTCATTCTCATTATTCACATTCTTCATTCTTACATCCCCCCCCCCCCCCCCCCCCCCCCCGCTTTTATTATCCCAAAAATCAGAATTCTTATCAATACACTATTATTATGTCTCTTATTTTTTTCCCGGTCCCCCCCCCCCCCAATACGCGTATACTTTTCATATCCACTCTACTTTTCAGCGCCTTGCGTTGCAACAGTATAATTATTAAGAATCAGTGAACGAGGATGCAGCTAGACTTGCCAAGCGCAGCCGGTGCTCGGCATCGACAAGACCGTTATCTTGTCGCGCATTCTTAAGAATGTGCGCTCAATCTGGAAGAGTTATTTTTTGCGAAGATTGCGCAAAGATCCAGTTGCACAATCATAAGAATGTGCATGCGCATTCTTAAGAATGCGTGATTTTCAAGAAAGCGCACAACATGCCCAAACTATGGCAATGGCCTATTAATACTTTGACGAATCATAAGTGTAGCTGGAAGTGTCCCAACTACAGTTGGGGTGATACCATAATAGGGTTGTAACAATGAGATGTCCGTAAGGCCTGATGTTACCTTGCCAGGTTTGTTGATTGGCGCCACCGTGATCGACTCGGCCCCGATGTCCTCAATGCGCCCAAGTTGGAATCCATCGGCGATGTCTGGCACCCAGACTTTCTTGTTCTCGTCAAACATGACTGGTAATCTGGGCCTTCAATAAGGCACCTGGCTGTCGGGAGAACAAAAAAATTAATGTAACTTAAGTCTGTTAACTATAACAATGAAAGTGCAGGTTCCTCTTTTGGTACAATTTTGTTATGAATTTATTATTGTTCATCTCAATGTCATAAGACATTTTTAAACCCAGTCATGCCAGTTGCACAATGGAATGAATCAATTTCCGGAGAAATTCCCTGTTTCAATTTATGTACTATAAAAAGTAGAATGTTTTTACGTAAATTAGAACAAAAAAAGTAATAAAACGGTTATATTTTTGGTAATTAAAAAACCAAGATCCAAACCCTACACCGGAAAAAAATGTTGCAACCTGACGCCACTTCCGCGGTTGTGTACAAAGTCTATGGACATGATTGATGGAGAGTCAAGAAATTTTCTAACATTTTGTTTAACATGAACAAAATTTGAAACGTTTCTCAGTCCCAGATTCATGTCTTATCATCATTTTTGCAATGACTGACCTTCATTGAGATGATATATGAAGAAAAAAGTGGCGTCACTTTGCAACATATTTTTCCCGATGATGTAGCAAATGAACGGCAATTCGCAATGAAAAGACAAATCTGAATCATCAATCATGCAAATTGCAATGACAAGCAAAACGAGCGAATCGAACGCCAGAAAACTCCTCGTATGCACATGACACCCGCTTATTAAAAACTGAATCAGTCCCTTCTTACCTAAATCAGACCTAGATCCTAGTCAGTGGTCATTCGATTGCCGCAATCCTGAAATATTGATGCTTTTTCGCTATTTCCTCAGCGAAAAATACAGTCACCTCCCATTAACAGTACACGCATGCATGGGCTGCACCGGCAAGACCGGTTCACTGTATTATTCAATCAATGTAGTCCTCCGCAACGGAATATAGTACACAATGCTTCTCTTAAAACCGAAATGTTGTTTTTTTTTGCACAAATAATTGTTCAAATAATCACAAAATTGTAACGTTTAGACGCGTTATTAACAAATTTGTGACTTTCAAAACATTTTACACGAAACGCGGAATAATAAAAAAGTTGGTTTTACTGTGATTAGTTAATTTTTGATGGCAGGTGTATCTACTCTGGTATCCTTCTCATTGACGTCCCAATATCATTTCAATCGGGCCCAGGTACCAATCTAGGTGGACCTCCAAATGACGTCATGCGCGCAAACACCTGTGAATTATGAACCCATTGATAACAGAGTTCGATGTTTGTGTACGCAGTCAATATTTCAATTAACTGTTTTAACAAAAACTATTCATTAAAAAAAAAGACCAAAACGGGAACAAAAAGGATAATTCTCGTGGACCGGCGCAGACCTTAAACAGCCTAAGCTAGGGGCGCACCTCTGCCGCACCCCAGCCCCCTCTAAAAATTTATTTCCATTTGAAAACAAAAATACATTTCAGAAATCAGTATTAAAAGTTCTTCCTGAACAATTCGTTTTTAAAATAATTACATGCGTTTTCAACCTTCAAAGAGGAATACTATGAACATTACTACGCCAATTTTCATTTGTTCGTTCTTTCATTTATTAAATATAATTTCAACCTTTGAGAATGATGAAAAATTCAGTTAAATGAAAACTGATCATGTCAAAGCAATAGGTTATATTTTTCTACGGTGAATTCAAATCCAAAGAAATCAAATCTCTGACTTGGCAAGGAAGGATGGGAATTTGAATCCGCTGAGGGCGCTGTTGACGTTAAGCGGTCTGTAAAACAAGCTGTCTGGCCTATCGACGTCTTTTACATATTATGCTACCCCTTTGAGACTGGCACCAGACTATACATTTGTAAACACGCGCCACCTGTGAATTATATGAGGAGCAAATTGGAACGTCTACAGATTTTTTCAGAAAGTTAGTTTTTGGCCACTAAATTGGATCTGAAATGGAGCAAGCTGTATTCGAGTTAATTGATCGACACCAGAGTTTCGAGGCACTTTTGAAAGAGGTGTGGAAATGAGCAGATCGGTTGAAATAAAACATGTCCGCAACTTGAACTTGTGAAACTTTAAACCGGACATGCCGGAACGATTGCCATTGGCTGATGAGCAAGAACGGAGATGCGAGACCGGTTTACTACTCAATAAACATAAGCATCGTCGATATCAGAATTTTCAATCGATATATCGGAAATCCAATATCGAGAATATTTGATATATCGATTACAATTATCCAATGTAAAATTTAAAGACCATAAAAAAATTACACTTGATGAACCCGATTCCTCCAAAAATGACACTTTTATTTTCAGTCACAAGCACAAGTTGCCGCCGAGTTTAATGTCACTAGTAGTATTAATACAGCAAACGTTAAAAAAAAAGTAAAAACACAAACATGACAAATAGGAGATTTAGTTGGACGATAATCTGATGCATTTTCAAATTTTCGATATCATATCTCAATAATTTTTTTTGATATTTCGATATGATTAAAATATTGCTATCATTATCAATGATATTGGTATCAAAATAATATTGAATAATCAAGAAATATTGATATATCGACGGTGCCTAAATAGACACTTCGTGAATTATGCGACCATTTTGCTAACAGTGACAAGCATGACAAGATCACTAATGTACTTAGGGGATAAACCATGTAGGCCTAAAGCTTGTTAAACATGTTAAAAGAAGTATAAAATCTGTACAAAAAAAGATATTATTTCTTAATATCCTTTAAAAGACAGCTGGCGCCGGCAAAATATCCACTGCGAAGTATGAAAGACATTTACACTCAACTCTCGTTATAACAAACTCGTTCGGACCTAGCCAATTTGTTTGTTATATCAGAATTTTGTATTAAGAGGAACATCAGTCCCATTCATTGTGCATATAAATGCACAGTCGGGACCAAGGCTTTATGTTTGTTATAACCAGAATTTTGTATTAACAGAGTTTGTACTAACGAGAGTCGACTGTATTTAAACTTGCTTATATTAGTAATTTCTTTGCGTATATTTCAGTGATGGACATTTTGGTTGTACATGTACTTGCTAATTTAATCCTATTATTTTTTTAAGTTGGATAAATTAATTTGTTTTAATTCTTGTTATTTTTGAATTTCTGTGACATGTTTTGTAATGCGCGATCATTGTTTTGAAGGTCGTGTAATACAAATTTGACATTATTTGTCAAGACTTGTAATTATCGAACCTTTTTATTCAGTTGATGAACCTGCTTTCTTGCTTTTCAGGCCAGCGATGAGGTTGATTGTGCTGAGACAAATATCCAAGCCTCTCAAGAAATGCCAAGTTTGGCCAAGGCCACGGCTTCTTGCCAGAAAAGTTTAAATTTGTCAAGTAAGTTGGTATCCTCTAGGCCAAGTTCATTCTATACTCCAGCTCAAAACTTGTTGAATCAAGCCTTTAACCACTTCGAGCCGAGATTATTTTTGCAGAAGGCAAAATATTCCAGCCAACTTCTGATATACAGCCAAACGCCACAAATACTGATTCGCAAGAGTCATTTCAACAATATTTGTACGATTTTTTTTTGCCGAAACCTCATATATGTTTCAATACTCTGGGGTGTGCACTGGAGCGTAAATTGTACAACAATAGGCCATGCACAACGGCCAATTCAAGATCAACATACTGTCTGCTTCCACAGACTTCACGGACTTTGTGTGTGTGTACAAAAGGCATGAGGGATTAGCGTGTTTGGACGTCACCCGGAGGCGAGTCGAGGCAATCTTGATGTCTTAGCCCGTCAGCTGTGCCTGTGTATCACGTCCTCCCATGCGAACTGGTGAAAGGGCCCATGTAATGGAATTTTGAAAATGCAGTCCTCGAAATGTACCTTTGTGTTCCATTTAAACTGATATAATCACCAGATTGCCATTTTAGGTGCATTTAGTGGCTCACAATACGGAGGAAGTCCAGTACTTCAGACACATTTATGGGGTTCTTATTCCTATCCCTTAGAATAATTCATCAAGCGAAACAGGTACATGCGTATCTAACTCGTTTTTCTTCCCATTTCAGTTGACGCCTGCTTGTCCTGCATCCGAGTAAAATCTCACATCTCAGGAACGCCAATAACTACAGTTGCTGCACTGGAATGCGCAAAGCAGCTGTGTCACTTACTGCAGGAAGTTCCACATACCAAAAGCGACGAAAAGAAGGTATAAATTTCATATTTTTGGCTTAAAAACCAAGGTTTGCTAACTCTATGGGCTCCGTGCGCCAACGAAAGAGGGCGCCCTTTTACTTAGCAACGACGTCCCATGGGTGGGACATTTAATGGTTGACGCGCACCGTTTCTTGTGTGTGACACACACACACCAGGGGATTTGTACTATGTACACGCAGTGGTTTGGGGGAGTGTGTGGCCTAGTGGTTAGGGTTCGTGACTCATGATCAGAGGGCCAGGGGTTTGAAGCCAGCAGCTGGTCATATATTGTGTCCTTGGGCAAGGCACTTCACCCCCACTTGCCCCTCTCCACCCAGGAGTATAAATGGGTACCGGCATTAGCTGGGGAGTAACCTGCGATGGACTAGCATCCCATCCAGGGGGAGTAGAAATATTCTCAGTCGTTTCATGCTACTGACGGAGATAAACGCCGGCCTGATGAGCCACATTGGCTCGGGACAGACTTTACTTACTTTCCCGCAGTGGTACATGATACGGCCGTGCGTCGCGGCAAAATTGCAGTCAGGCAAGATGGCGTCGGTCGGTCACCCCCAACTGTACTTTCTTTGCCGGTGAGGGGGTACTTGTGAACGGAGCGGATAGCAGAAAAGTAGTGCTAACCTTAAGTGTGTTTTACGACATAGACTTGCCAAGAATTATGGACGCATTGAAATTTCTATATTTGTTGCTATTTAATGAAGGTGTTGTGATGCAAAGCAGGATACTTGATAAACTTCTACATATTTAAAAAAAATAAAAAAAAAATTCTGGCTTATATCAGTGAGATGGGATTCTTCATTTGCTTTAAATGCACTTCTCTTTAGTTTGCAGTACACGTTATAATATGGCCAAAATTCACTGCAACTATATGCCGTCTATCAAATTTAGGTTCTATAGTGGTCAGACGACAGGAGACAGACATCACTTGAGCTTGCGGACTAGTCTCGTTGACAGGATGATTGATTATCCATGTCCTGTGGCGAGACCAGCTAGACTCATTGCACAAACATGCGGTTCTTGTCAGAGGGCTATGGTTTGGCTAGGAATTTTCTGGGTCAATAGTTCAACTCTGGTTAAAGGCGCTCTGTCCACTTTATTTGGTCTATGTTTGAACGAGGATCGAGCTTGCGAAATAAGGAATTGTTTGATCAACAAATGTTGGAGAAATTAAAAATAAGCAAAACAGATTGTACTTTGCAGGACGTTCAACTTCTTATTGTATTTCTTTGTTTCAGAGGAATACCCAATGCCTGATTGAGGTCTTAAGGAGCTTGGCTAGTCAACAACTTCTCAACAGGACTCTGTTCATCCAGCAGCTCAGCTCTAAGGTAGCGTCAAAATCTCTCACAGCGAATTGAGAGTCTGAGATCATGCAGCGCCATAGAGCTATATTAAATTACTAGAGCGCTAACTCATCATTCTGCGCGCGGAGACGCTTTGAAGCCGTCCTGGGCACAGACATTTTGAATTCATGTGTGTGTTTGTAGAACATAGTGAAATTAGATGGATTGAATTTTGAAAGTGTACTCTACATGCAACGGGCAAGTAGAACATACGCAAACAACTTAAGCGCGTCATTGACGGTTAAAAAAACGTGACGGTAAAAAGCATCTGCAGCGAATACGCGCACGAGCCAAATGACACGCTCATTTGCTGATTGTGCGTTTTGGTTTTGGGCGTATTGGCTTCGATAACGCACCGGTATGGAATACAAACGCAGATATGCAAATAGCCGTACAAAAGCCGTACAAAATTTTTAGGTCTCCATAGGTTTGTGCACAAACATGGATGCGCCCAGCAGGCATTACTTTGTACACGAATTTAGCGCTCTAGTAATTTAATATAGCTCTATGTGCAGCGCGCTGTTGCCTGATTGACCTATGACGTAGGGGTCAACTTAACTCGTGTATCCGCACGTGTACAAATTTAGGGCGCTGTGTTCCGCATAGCGTGCTGATGAATAAGGTCAATCAGACTAAGGGAAAGGCAGTGTCATCAGAATGCAAAGCACGGCAGCCAATTTCACGCAACAGTGCGTAGCTTTTGACATGCATGGGACTTACGCAACAAATTTGTTGCACAGCCGGGCAGTAAGCTTACGGGTGCAGACCAGTAAATCGGTCCGAAATTGCCTACGCCGGCCAAATCACGATTTGCATGCCCTCAAAACCTTCAGTATTTGAGCATGCTGTGGGCCATGAACTTGAGGGTTTGTAAAAAATATGGGTGGAAGCCGTGCACAGGACTGGGAGCTTGCAGTTCTGTGTAATTTGGATGTAATTTGGACCCTAAAAGCGCTCTATTTTGCAATGGAGTGTAGGCATCGTTTTTCAAAATGGCGATGGGCTTCAGGACTATTTTCAGGGGTGATCATCTTCAGATGGAAATTTTTCCTTAAAGTCATCAGTTGACCCCCCCGAAAATTGAAAAGAAAATGAAAGATGATGAAATAAGCTTTAATTTGATGTGTGTCTCAAACACCTTGGAGAGTTGTGAGTATTTTTCCCAAATTTTTGAAGTGAGAGCATTTACCATTGGGGTCTATGGAAGTTTATTTACTGGTCTGCTACCTTACGATCAGTTTCATAAAATGGAATCAAGCATGTTTGCAGGTAACGTTGCGGTCTCTGCAACGATAAATGTATCAAAATGTACCAGTAAAATCAGAAAGGTGTACCGCGGGCTTAAGAAAATAGGTAAGATTTGAAAGTCTTTGTTCAGATAACTTCCCATCAAACTGTTTCGCTATCCATTCTTCATCTTGTCTTTTTCTGGACTACCCCTTCCCCAGGTGGAAGCCTTGCCATTGGAGTTGCTATGGCAACTGCACAGCTGTTCAGCCGTCTCATTGGACAGTTATCTGGAGTGCAGCTTGGCACGCCCAGCCGTATTGCAGAATTTTGGCGAAAACTTGTCTGCGTTTTGTTTAAGGGCAGACGGGTCTGATGAAGAAAGCGTCAAAATCAAGAGAGGTAAATTTTAATGAAATGTTGATAAAAAGTTAGGAAAATATTTCACTAAATTAACAAAGGGGCTCATGAGCCAGAATTGAACACAGCAAAACAAAGTAAATAAAAATATTATTGATATTTTTTTTTTTCAGCTGAAGCTTTTCTTAGAAGAATCACCATTTTTGTGTATAAATATGGAAATTGTTATTAGCAAAAAAACGAGAAAGATCTGAAACACCCTATATACGACAAGAAAACGATCCGCTCCGTTCACAAGTACCCCCTCACCGGCAAAGAAGGAACAGTTGGGGGTGACCAACCGACGCCATCTTGCCTGACTGCAATTTTGCCGCGACGCGCGGCCGTACAACTGTGTGTACAAATCCCCTGGTGTACGTGCGTCACACACAAGCAACGGTGCGCGTCAACTAGCTAAATGTCCTGCCCATGGGACGTCGTTGCTAGGTAGAAGGGCGCCCTCTTTCGTTGGCGCACAGAGCACTTGAAATCCAGAAATGTACCTTCCTCATATCTGGTACCAGAGTTCAATATCGAAGAGGCAAATACAAGAGAAACATCCAAAACAAAAAGGATTTGATAAAAATGTTCTTTTCTTGCCATGTTGAAGACGTTTTCATCCCCCATCTAAAAAAAAAAGATGTGTCAGTAATGTATTGTCATTTTTCTTGGCTTCACCCCACATTTTTCAATGAAAAAGACACTTTCATTTTCACAATCAACAGGCGTTCTTGAGGTTCTGCTAAGATGTGGCTATTCTAAATCTGAGGAAGGGTATGATATAGATCAAAGACTGGCCACAGTGAGTACAATTTTATTGTCGACATTGATAATTTTGTTGCCGTTAAAAGTTAGTTCCTTATAGGCTAAGCTGATTGACTTGTGATGTACTTGTGACTGGACTTGCGATAGATTCGACTACAACACTGATTTTCACTTCCTAGATGAAATGCAATATTGACCAATGAAAAAGTGCATTAGCTAATGAATATGTATGAAGTGTGATATTATTGCACTTTTTTATGTCTGTTATATTATATTTCAAAGTACAACAATATTGTTTTGAATATTTTCTGTTTTTGCACAGGCATGTCAGGATATTCTGGACCGGATTGTGTTGGGTATGCATACAATCTTGTTCATGTCAGTTTGTCTACATATTCGAAAAAAATTCAATATTCAATATAAAGTTAATATATTCAATATAAAGTTAATATATTCAATATAAAGTTAATATATTCAATATAAAGTTAAAAAGAAATACTGAAAAGGAATGTCAGGATAAAGCAACTTATTAAGGTGTACTAGAAATTTTAAAAAATATTATCTGAAAATTAGTTTTTTATTAAAAGCATGAATATACAGTAAACTCCGGCTAAACCGGCACTCTCGGGACCTGAGAATTTGTGACGACTTACGCGAATGCTGATATCTGCTGTAAGTCGTCATTTTGCCGGCTTACATGAATGGTCTTTTGCACACACGATTCATTGCACTAATTGGCTTCGATTTACCCTGGATTATCTCCTTAATGCTTGATTTGAATCCAGCAAATTAATCCTCGAATTGTATCATCACGTTTGGGGTATTGATAGTGGAGACCACGATACATATGTACGTGCACAGTCACAAATTAAATGCGTGCGAAACCACTTTTCACTCGACACTTTGCCAACCGCAGTACAGGAAGTCGATGCCAATGCGTGATTTGTTGAATGCCGACTTTAAGGATTTTGTAATGCTTTTTATGGAGAGGGGACCGAGAGTAACACGACAACTTGAGCGAAATAGCGACTTATAAAAGCCGACTTAGAAATAAAAAATTCAATGGAAATGCATTACGAACAATCGGGACTTAAGTCAGACGACCGACTTGAGCGATTTGACGAGTTGTACGATGTCGGTTTAGTCGGATTTTACTGTATTTAATACCATCATCTGAGCACTCTCTTACAGCAACCTTGGAGCTATGAAAATTGCCCAAGTCTTTATAAATGTCTAAACCCATTCTCTTATCCACCGATCTTCTTGCATTTAGATTTACTCAAAGTTCAGAACCAGACTAGCGACAGTGCACCTAGTGACCATGTCGCTAAGTTATTTGAGATGATCCGATGCAACCCGAGTATAGACAAAGATGCTATCTCCAGATTCTCCAAACGGCAACTGCAGAGCCTTCTGTCCGGGTGTTCAAACTGTGAAGGTAGGAAATTGAACCTATTCTGCTTTTAAAGCCAGAGTGCATTATTTGCAGCTATCCGAAAAGTAACTGGCGTAATTATTGTTCAAAAACATGCTTGGTTGAAAGATAGTAAGGGGACTAAACTCCCTGTGAAATTATTCTTTCTGGCAAGCTGTTATTTTGAAGTAATCAACAAAAGAAGGCCTTTCCAACGGTGCGTCTTAAGAAGCACCATTGGAAATTTTCATTAGTAGTTTGTTTCTTATTCAGTGAAGTGCGCACAAGCGTTGACATGACGCACACGCGCTTGCAGTTGCTATAATTCGTCGGATTGGTGCGCGTCATCGCGTAGCTGCAATCGGCTCAGTGAGAGCGTGTCTCGGACGCTGAATTTAGGCCCAATTCAAAACATGATTCAGCAACTTTTGATTTGAAACTGAGATCCTAGAATGCTGTTTTTCTCGGAATATACAGCTGAAGCTGAGCTGAAACTTCATCAGGTTAGCTGTTCAGTACCCTTCTTTAGATTTTGAGCACTTTTGTTGCTTCAAACGAACAAAATACACAAATTACAAATGATGGACTTTACCTTTAAACAGTTAGAGTTGTAATCAAGCTGTTTCACCCCAACTGTGGCAATAGTGCCAACTATAGTTGGGCAGTCCCGAGTATTTGTGGGGCAGTCTTATCAATAGTTCAGGAATTCCTAAGCTCCCAAGAGAAAAAAAAATCACAAGCTTACTCGGGTGGGACTCAAACCCACGACCTCCTGCTTACTGGTAGCAATTAAAGTCCGTCATGGGCCAATGTGGCCCATCGGGCCGGCGTTTATTTCCGGTTTGAGTAGCATGAAACGACTGAGAATATTTCTATTCCCCCTGGACGGGAGGCTAGTCCATAGCAGGTTGCACCCAGTTAATGCCGGTACCCATTTATACTCCTGGGTGGAGAGAGGCAAGTGGAGCTGAAGTGGCTTACCCAAGGTGCTGTGGTCCAATGGTTACGGTGTTCAACTCGTGTGCCGTGGTACATGCGTTCGAATCCTGACCGTGGGAACATGGTGCTTGTGCTCTTGAGCAAGGCACTTTACCATTATTGCTTCGTCCTTCGGGTGGGACGTAAAGCCCTAGGTCCCGTGTGTTGTGTAATGCACGTTAAAGAACCCAGTAACACTTATCGCTAAGAGAAGGGGTTTGCCCCGGTGTTTCTGGCAGTGGCTGCTTAATGCGCCGCAGCACTTTGTAAACCATTACAAAGGTGCTACGTAATGGTTCTCATATTTCTCATGTACATGTAGGGTTGAAATAGTTTGCACTCTGTTTTTGTCGTATGAGTAGTAACAACAGCTATAACTAAACAACATGACCACTGGACCTACACCAAGGCACCGTCGAGTCACACCAAGATGTTTATTCAGTTGTTGTTGACTGTCCATGAGAAACAGATATGCTCGGTGCTACAAGAAGTATTGGAAAGTAAAAAGGTAGGATTTTGTTGTGCCGAGGTTATTCGTTCACGTTACTCTGGGTAGTAGGCCTATGTGACATCACCAGGGAGCAATTTTGACCCCCTTACAGGGACACTAGGTCCTAGAACAGCCCAATTGGGCTACAAAACGTGCTTTGAAAGAGATGATGATAATCGGAAATAACATTTAAAAGTAGGATATAAACATCCACACAACTATCCTTTCAAAACTGGGCGTTTTTGTGTTATTCCTGTATTATGCGAGCGAGAACGAATTTCGGGGTCCACTTTTGCGACCCCATGAATTCGAGCTGTTTGGATGCTAGTTGTGATTTCATTCATAAAGTGTTCGCCTTTTGCGGACGTTGAAGAAACCACATTTTTTTGCATTGGTGATTGGTCACCACTGTTCCCGAGTCACACCACGTGTATATCGTACACTGATAACGACACGTCATGTCCGATGTAAACAAGCGGGGTTTTTTCCTCTTTTCTCGGGAACGGTAAGACATTAGGTTGGTTTCCTTTCAACCAGCTGTTTGAAATAGGATAAGTAAACAATCCAAAACATGAAATTTTTTGGGATTTCAGGACCTAGTGCCCCTTTAAACATTATACGTGTGGACACCATGGGGAAATATGCAAATGATGTTTGTTTGTTCATGAGTTGTCAGTTGCACATCTCGTGTACTTTTTTCTCTCCATAGATAAATTGGCAACTCACGCTGATTCTTGTGTCTGTCTTCTGCGTGTGTTTCCGACAAGGCGCAGCGCTTATCAAAGGTGAATATTTCAAGCCCTTGAGAATTTTAACGCCTAAATTCAATCGGAGGTATGGCAGGATTGTGCACGATAAGAAATGTAGAGACCAGAAACTTTCATTTTATGTGGGGTTTGATGCCTGTAAAAGTTATTGAATGAGTGCCATGGTTGGAAGATTTTGGACAAGGTTTCTAGAAGAAGAAAAATCCACAGTAGTGAGAGACAGACGTGACGTGGTATGTCAAAATCAGACACTTCTGGGCAAGCAGTCAATTTTGAGTCATTGCAATATTAGGCCAAAAAAAAAAAGTCTCCGGTTTCTGGTATGGAGCTTGCCCAAAAAGTGGTGCGGCGACGCGGCTTTTCTTTGTTTTTTACCTGATTTTTTTGCTTCAAATGTCGGCTGATGACTGCAAATGGTGCCCGACAAAACTTAGTGCAAATATATGGGAGTCCAGAGAGGCCACATCAAGCTTATTCTCGACCATAACCCAGTCTAAAAACACGTTGAAATTGTGCAGCAGCAGGATTCCAGTCAAACCAGTGAGTTTGGCGGTTTTGAGACATCATCTTTCATTGAAAAAAAACTTTTTCATTTTGCCGACGCGCATGGCTACGGCAACGCGCGCGCATACCAGAAACCGGAGACTTTTTTTTTTTGGCCTTAGTGAAATACAGAGACCTTGCTCTTTCAAACGTCGCTTTGGTTTTTGAAATTGGACATTCCAAAGCAAAGTTATTAAATTTTGAAATCGGACTGTCCGAAATGTCACGAAGTATTTTTTTATTTTTTTTTTTCCATTTAACTCGCTCAAATCTAACATTTACCAATTTCTCAAACTGTCGTCAGTGCCGCGCAGGTCTGGTTGCAAATCTGTTGAGGGAATCGCTGGAGAGTTTTCGGCCGCTGCTTTTGCACGCCGCGTTCCTATTGGCCAGACAAGCTGCTGCAGAGGGGTCATGTGACTTTCCATCGTACACTCAGTGGTTTAAGGTCAGTGACCTATAACCCTTGAACTTTGGAGTGTTATGTACGGCTGTGCTTGAATCAATTGGCAACGGCTTGAAATTACACACGTTTGTATGGGAAGCGGCTAGGAGCCAGCTGTAGCGACTTGCCATTGACACGTGTGTAATTTTTAGCCGCAGCCAAGTAATTCAGATGCGGGCTTCATTCGTTGCATTTTCAGAGCATATTGAAAGAAAGAATTAAAGGGAATATACAACATTTGCAAACATCAAAACACAAAACTATCAAATTATTATGAAATACCTCACTGGACTGTTAGGGAATGACAGTCTAAAGCATCCTGTAAAATCATGGCACCTGGTGTGCTGAAATTTTCAACAAAACTTGCATTTTTGTATTGATTTCCAACGCTGGTCGGCCGACCAGCGTTGGAAAAAAAACTGGCTTTTTTCAAACACTTACCCCCATTTACCATATTAGTTAGTCCGCATTTTGTTTTCAATCGATTACACATCCATGAACGGGTACAAGCCAGCTAGACTGGTTCCGTGACTTTACAATTCCCTGACGTCTATAAATTGCTCCGTTTCACCTTAAGTGGGTCAGGGAACCAGACTACGAGAACATGATTGTGTTTCTTGGTTTTTCCAGCATCTACGAACCCATAACGTCAAACAAGTCAGTGTAACAATATTTGCTACAAAATACTAACCCCCCAAATTCATCCATTTCTGAAAATTACAGCAAAAGCAAATGATGTATATTCCCTTCAATGGATAAAAAGATCAAAGGTTTTCTTTATCTTTTCCAAAGTTTCTTTATTTTTTTGTCTTCTTATTCTGCTCGTGTCTCAGGATCAATTCGGCACAGCGTCTGGCCCCCACCTCACATCAAGTAAAGCCTTCACATTTTTTATGGAATTCCTGAATAGTCTGGTGCCACACGAGCCTGTTCATTGCTTAAAGGTAGTAGCATGTTAACCTATTAACACTTGTATTTTATTGTATTTATTCACTGAGGAATACATTACACCATAGGGGTCCTACTAAACTGCGTCAACAAGAGTCAACAACTGTCAACAAGTTCAACCGTCGTCAACAAGCATCAACAAATTTGTATATGCTTTTTGAACATTAAAAGTAGCTTTATATGGTAGAACAAGCAATAAAGAACATCTTCTGCATATCAATTAAAGTTAAAATTATTTAAAAACTTGTTTTTTGAACGCGAAATATACGACAAATTTGTTGATTAGTGTTGGCCGCCATTGTGTTTGGACGGCGCTGTACACTTCGCGCATGCGTAGTATGGCTCTGTACACTGCACGCATGCGTAGTACGGCTAGTTTCACGTAAACAAAATGACGGCCAACACAAACTCGACAGAGTCGTCGGACGTTCCGCGTTGAAAAAAAAACTTTTGAAATAGTTTTTAATGTAATTTATATGCTGAAGGTGTTATTTGTTGCCATTTCTACCACATAAAGCTGTTTTTGATTTTCCAAAACTTCTACAAAATTTGTTGACGCTGCGTTGACGACCGTTGAAGTTTGTTGACGCCAGTTGACGCTTGTTGGTAGGACCGCACCATAGAGTACTGGAACAGTTTGGGGCAGTAAAAGGAGTAGCAGGGGTGGTACAGTGTCTTATGGGTGGGTAAAGCGCTCGCCTCTCACTGCTGTGGCCCGGGTTGGATTCCCGGCTCGGGCCATAATGTGAGTAGAGTTGTGCGTTGATTCTCTCCTGCACCATGAGGAGTTTCTCCTGGTTCCCCAGTTTTCTTCCCTTCACAAAAATCAACACTTTGGATCTATAAGACACGGATCACATGGCGGCGCCTTTACATGCCTTCGGCTGGATCACGTTGTAGCTGCATCCTTCGCAATTCAGCTTCTCAGCCGCAAATAAGGATGATTAGCTCCCCAATTTGTTTAAAGCTATAGTCCATCATTTGCAGCTATCCGAAAAGTAACTGTCGTAATTATAGTTGAAAAACGTACTTGGTTGAAAGATAGTAAGGGGACTAAACTCCCTGTGAAATTATTCTTTCTGGCAAGCCGTCATTTCTGACAGTGCGTCTTAAGAAGCACCGTTGGCAAATTCTGTTAGTAGTTCGTTTTTTTTTCCGGCGAATTGCGTGCAAGCGTTGACACTACGCACACGCGCGCGTGGTTGCTATAATTCGTCGGATCGGTGCGCGACATCGCGTAGCTGCAATCGGCTCAGTGAGAACGTCTCGGATGCTTAATTCAGGCCCAATTCAAAACATGATTCAGCAACTTTTGATTTGAAATCGAGATCCTTGAATGTTGTTTTTCTCGAAAAATGCAGCTGAAGCTAAGCTGAAAGTTCATCAGATTGAATGTTCAGCATCCTTCTTCAGAAATTGAGCACTTTTGTTGCTTCAAATGAACAAAATGCACAAATTACAAATGATGGACTATACCTTTAATTTATTGTTTTGATGTAGATGCATTGTAGGTGTATCAAATCGTAACTCTGTTATCGAACAAAAGTAACTCATAGTTTCAAATTTTAATTCAATCGATAATTTCGATTTTTATTTTCATTTTCTAGGCCCACGTTCAGCACCCCCCGTACACAACCTCCAAAAGTCGAGACGTTCTTTTGGACTACGTAGCCCTGGCCAAGACAAGACTAGCCGACTTCAAGGTAAGAATTTGACTTTGCATTTAATTTTGTAAATGTTTGGCAAATATTTTCAGAACCGTTTAAACGTTTAGCCATGTCACTAAGGCTTACGCCTGAACATTATGCCAGCTGACTGACATGATTAACGATGATTAAGGGAATAAATGTGTGCTCCGGAGGTTTTTATCACTCTGTTTAAGACCGCTTAGAGTCTGGGTGCTGATAATTACCCGAGCCGGAGGCGAGGGTAATTATCAGCACCCAGACTCTAAGCAGTCTTAAACAGAGTGTTAAATACCGACCGAGCACATATTTATTCCCCTTCATAAATACCTTTTCCGTAAAAAAATATCAAATAATTCGTTCAAAAGATCCCGATTTTGTTCAACAAGTTCACTTCTTGCTTTTTGAAACATCCCTCTAGCAAAATAATGGAGTGTTCAGCTGGTGAGTAAGATGTAAACAACCCTTTTATGGAGATTGATGCGCGCGTAGCATGTTCTGCGCGATGTCGCGCAGAACGCACCTGGGGCGTTGCGTTTTGAATTTAGAACTACCGGGTATAAAATTCTGACTCGCTGGTAGTGTTGCGTATGCCTTCGTGAGGACTGTGAACGTTCAACCAATAAAACGGTAAGAGGCACTGGATTTTTAGGAGTCCACATTTTATGTGACACTAAAAAAGTGTTTAAGACCAGCTGGCCATGTCTTTATCATCCGTTTAAGACCGGCCACGTGACGGGTTCTTGTCCAACAGGAATGGCTAAATTGTCTGAGGTATTTATGAATGACATGATAAATAGCGGGCAGTCATTGAAAAAGTAAAAACCTGTGTACCCTGAATGTAATCAAGTACTGCGGTGCTTCTAAGTTTTCGTAAATTCAATAAATCCAAAAACATTATTTATTTGTACTATGTATATGTAACTCAAAAGGAAGATTGTGTGAACGGAGGACCTTTTTTTTTTAAATTTGGGTGTAATTTAAACAATTTTGGAAAATTTGTATACAGATTTAGATTGTTTTGTTTCGTTTGAACGTGTAACGTCACATCCTTACTTCAATTCAAGTTGTTTTATTTTTCAATTTTGCTGTTTATTTATGTGCTTGCTTGCTGTTTTGCTCATTGTCTCTGTGAAACTCACGTGTGTCATTTTTTGTAAAATTTTATCACTGAATAATAAACAAAATTGTTGCCTTAGAGAAAGGTTGTACCAGTTTTCACTTTTTAAAATTAAATTAAACGTTGATTGGTGCAATTTTTCTGAGATTCTTTGTCGTTTTAGGAAAGTTGGCAGACGAGTGATATTGCAGGGGCGAGTACTAGTGGTAAAGCTCAGGTAATGAGAATATTCATCTGGTTTAAAGGTATCATTTGCAGTTGCCCAAAACGTAACCTACCAAATAATTATCAAAAAGCTTTCTTGGATTAAAGATCGTACTGGTACTAAACATCCTGTGAAATTATTCCGTCTGGCTTGCTGTCATTTAGAAGAAATCAAGACATGCAGGTGATTTCCAACGATCAGTCAGCTGACTGATTTTTGGAAATAAAGGGTAAAAATCATGTCTCGTGATCTAAAAGATTATGCATGGCTTCTCAGTGTTTTCTCGAAAAGTGTAAAATCCACTGAGCTGAAACTGCAACAGGTTAGGTTTTGAATATTCTTCTTTGGATTATGAGTGTTGTTATTATCGGAAATGAACAAAATGCATGAAAAGCACATGATCTTTTATGCCTTTCATTGCATGAACTTCCGGGTTTTTTTTTCTCCAATCAGATAAAACCTCGGTTTTTCCATAGAAACTGTAAAAAAAATTGCGTTGAAATCAAAACTAAACAAGTAACTTAGGTTTTTTAAAGTTTAATGTTCACACTTTGCTGCAAAATATGAACTGACGGAGATTCTGCCATGATTAAACAGTAGTCCGTTGAATTTTTATTTATTTATATATATAAGGTCAGTCCCGTCAGTAAGCAGTTTGCTGCAGGTTTATTCATTTTCGCTGAATTTGAAGATGAATTTTGTCAACTCTGTTTATTTCTCCTTTTATGGACTACGATTTTCCTTTTAGTCTGTTCCGGTCAATTTTGTTGATATTTGTTTTGAACAGACAGGGAACCAGTCAGCGATGGAGGCCGTTGAGATTGCTGTGACGCACTACGAGAAAACGGGACGTATACAGGACAGAGTACTACAAGCGAGGTAACATATGTCCCAACCATTAACTCTCCTAATGAAGTCAATATTCAGAGCACTATTTAAAATCCATTCATAAATACCTAAGACCCGTTTACGCATTCCTATTGGTCGAGAGCCCGTCACGTGGCCGGTCTTAAACGGATGATAAAGACGTGTCTAGCTGGTCTTAAACACTTTTCCAGTGTCACATGAAATTTGGACTCCCATGAAATCCGGTGCCTTTTAACGTTACATTGGTTGAACGTTCACATTCCTCGCGTATGCATGTGCAATACTACCAGTGAATCAGTGTTTCATGGTACGAAATTCACACTACACCAGCCCAGTGGCGTTTTGCGCGACATCGCACAGTACACGCGACGCGCACGCCAATGTCCTTATAAGGTAACGAGTTGTGGAGGGGCATTCCATATTATAGTCAGAGGGGTGTTTCGTAAAACATGATGTAAAATTGTTGAACAAAATGGTTGGCAACGCCTAGTGTTTGACTTGTTTTGATTTTTGGACCGAAGAGGTATTTATGAATGGGAATAAATATTTGTTCGGTCGGTATTAAAATACTCTGTTTAAGACCAGTGGGAGTCCGGATGGGTGATAAGTACCCATCCAGACTCACACCGGTCTTAAACAGAGTGTTTTAATACATCCCAAACACACATTTATTCCCTTATTAAAACCATTTAAAAACCTGCAGGTTAGTTTTGTGTGAAGCGATATATTAAAGTATGAACGGTGCCACACAGAGAGTCACTTCACAACAAAACAGGGCTCCGGAGAGCAGCGAAGGTTGACTGAATCTGCCTGCTTGCCCTGAGCTTAAAGCTATAGTCCATCATTTGCAGCTATCTGAAAAGTAACTGGCGTAATTATTGTTGAAAAACATACTTGGTTGAAAGATAGTAAGGGGACTATACTCCCTGTGAAATTATTCTTTCTGGCAAGCTGTCATTTTGAAGTAATCAACAAAAGAAGGCCTTTCCAACGGTGCATCTTAAGACGCACCGTAGGAAATTTAAATTAGTAGTTCGTATTGTTATTCGGCGAAGCGCACGCAAGCATTGGCACGACGCACAGGCACGCGCGGTTGCTATAATTCGTCGGATCGGTGCGCGACATCGCGTAGCTGCAATCGGCTCAGTGAGAACGTGTCTCGGACGCTGAATTCAGGCCCAATTCAAAACATGATTCAGCAACTTTTGATTTGAAATTGAGATCCTAGAATGCTGTTTTTCTCGGAATATACAGCTGAAGCTGAGCTGAAACTTCATCAGGTTTAGCTGTTCAGCACCCTTCTTTAGATTTTGAGCACTTTTGTTGCTTCAAACGAACAAAATTACAAATGATGCACAAATAACAAATGATGGACTATATTTTTAACCACACAAAAGAATTGTGCAGGGATTTGAAGTGTTATCCATACTCCAAAGAAGATTACCTCAAAGGAATTTGAAGTGTGGGTGCTAACTCTACGGGCAAAAGTGGCTTTGCAAGGATTGTGAAGTGCAGAAGACTAGGATGGTCAGGAGGCATAAGACAAACACATTTCTACTTGGGCAAAGATACCTTCATGTTTTTTGATGTCAGATTTGACATCAGATATGCAATTGCCGTAACAGGAATGATAAAACATTAATTGTAACCTTTTTTTAACTTTCATTGCAGTATTTTCAGGAGGCCATATTACATAGGACAGTTCCTTCCTGCACTTTTAACGCCAAGAATGGTAAGCTCACAATGTTTATTTTACTTTTGATAATAGTTATTGTCCTACTTTATTTTGGGAACATTTATTCATGATTTTATGTAGCCCAATTTGATTGGTTGATAGCTACCCATGTGATTACGTTGTTTGAGTCTTTTCTTCAGACCATGTTTTACCTCAGTAAGAATGTTACTTTAAACCTTTTTACCCACACCTAAGACAGTTTACCCATACCTATTGGTCGAGAGCCCGTCACGTGGGTCGTTTTTAACCGCTGACAAAACACCGGCTGGTTTTAAACACTTTATTCCTGCACCGCTGCGTTCTGCGCCACATCATGCATTATGCGCAGCATCATGCATTATGCGCAGCATGCACGTCAATACCCATATAAGGAGATTTTAGGCACTTTGTGCACAAGGCACATACCATAGACATGGCCAGAGGGGTTTTTCACAAAACATGAGGTAAAATTGTTCAAGAGAATTGTTCGCAAATTGTGAATTTTGATTTTCTGACCAAAAGGTATTTATGAATGAGAATAAATATGTGCTTGGCTGGCTACGTTTGAAACTGGCGAGGGGCCTTGTCGTGGATAATGGCCCAAGCCAAAATTATCTGTGTCCTGCACCCGATTTCATGAAGAGCCGCGACGCGTCGCAACTCGAGTTACGACGTGTAACACATCGCAACTCGCGACGCGTCGTATCTTCCATTTCACGAAAGTTGCGATGTGTTGAACGCGTCGTAAGTTCCTTGACAACAGCTTAAAACACGTCGCAAGTTAAGACATGTCTAGTGGTTGTCCCAAAATAAGAAGAGTCATTTCTAAGCCAGTTTTATGCCATAAACATTACATTAACAAGATTATAATACCGAGGCAATGTGTGTAAAGTTGTAAATAGAAAATTCATTGAATAATTATGAATTAGACCGGAATATTAGAATTGAAATTTCAAAGTAGCTATACAGTCCAATGAGAGTTTGTTTTCCTTCAAAATTGCATTGCACGGCCGCCATTTTGTTTTACGTTTTAACAAATTTCGAGCTGAGGTTCGACGACTCTTTGTTGAATATCAGACGACTATTTACTGTATGCCGACTTAATACATAAAACAGTCACCGAGTTGTGCTATAAATACACCTACGACGCGTCGCACTTACGACGTGTTTTGTCAAATGGATCAGGATCACATTCTGAGTGGTTCAAATTACTACCAACTCATGTTTCATTCAACCATCATAAATTACTGCAATATCTCATGCAGCTTGATTGACTATATTTTTGTCATGCATAATCATAATCAAATGAAGATTGATAATATTTTAATTTTTGTTTTCCAGTTGCCCGACATTCCTGACAGTAAGATGAAATTCATCGAGGCTTTGAAAAGGTATTTATGTCAATAAGTATTCTTTATTTATTTTCAAATCAACCACAAAGTGAAACTGACAAAACAAAATGTTATTATTTTCCAGAAGAGAAAAATATACAAAAAAGAAAGGTATTTCACTTCATGCCAGTCATTATTCCAAGCCTTATACAATTAAAAATCTAATTTAAAATTAAACAAATTGAGAAAAAAAATGAAAAAACACAACATTGCAATCAAAAAAATTTGAAGTGATAAACTGTAGTTAATTCGGTAGCAAAAAGGTTCCGTTTTGGGGTTCTTTGCACAAAAGTTTCAAATTTTTTGTCAATCATAATGTCTCAATGTAATTTTAGTGACAGCTATATCTATGACAGTGTTGTAGTACTCATGGTTGATTCGTACTTGAGTACATTTTTGTACTCGTACTCATCATGAGATTGTATTCTTACTCATACTCAGAAGAAAGTTTTACCTGTACTCGTACTGTTGTACTCATGACGAAGTACCAGTTCTCGTACTCATACCCCTGCAAATGTTCTCCAGTAAGAGTTTTAAAAATGGTTGCAGAGGTACTTGCAGGAAAAGAAACAATTTTCTACTGTTTGGGAGGCTTTTGCATTTGTTGAGTGCCTAGTTTGACACACAAAAAACCATTGAAATTTGCTCCTTCTTCTGGAAAGTACTCGTACTTGTTCCCATAATCGTAATTCGGGCGATTCACAATGCAGAGCGCCACCAATAGTTTGCCACGGAGAGTTCATTTTTCCCAGTGCATTGTGGGAGATGGTCGACAAATTCGCAGCACGGGACATTTGAAATTGTTCGTTTTTTCCGGTCAGAAGTTTCGTAAGCGTATGATTCGAGTATATGTTTGCCCTTTTCTTTTCTTTGTATCAATATGGCGATTTTTGGTAAGGCGGCAGAACGCTATGCCCCAATCTATAACAAATTAGCTCAAGTGTCTACTGACACTCATTCAAATGAGCCATATTTTGTCAACTGTAAACTTGAAAAGTTGACTCTCCATGGCAAACTCTTGGTGGCGCACTGCAGTGTGAATCGCCCGAATTGTGCTCGTACTGTAGTATATTTTTTTGGTACTCGCACTCGTAAACACAAATTGCCTTGTACTCGTACTCGTGTTCGTACTCTTGACAAAGTACTTGTACTCATACTCGTACTCATGACAAAGAACTCAATACTCGTCCTCATGGAAATGTACTCACCATGTAATCTTCATAAAGAGTTGGACATGTGGTTATTTTTACAGGGATGAGAAAGTACCTTTACCAATGTATAACAAGTACACAGAGGCTTGTGCCACTGAGCTAGCAGCAATCTTAGAAGGTAAGTAGATATATATTCACTTCATATCTAGGGACACCATGTGTGGAGTGGTTAAAGGGAATATACATCATTTGCTTTTGCTGTAATTTTCAGAAATGGATGGAATTGGGGGGTTGGAAATATATAACAAATATAGTTACACTGACTTTTTTGAGGTTTTGAGTTCGAGAATGCTATAAAACCCAAGAAAAACCATCATTTTCCTGTAGTCTGGTTCCCTGACTCCATTTAAGAAGAAACAGAGCAGTTTACATATATTTGGGAATTGTAAGGTCAGGGAACCAGTCTAGCTGGCTTGTACCCGTTCATAGGTGTGTAATCGATTGCAAACAAGTGCGATGGTCAACTGGGGCCAGTATTTGAAAAAAAGCCAGTTTTCTTCCAACGCTGATCGGCCGATCAGCGTTGGAAATTGATACAAAAATACCACTTTTCTTGACATTGACAGTATACCAGGTGCCATGATTTTACAGGATGCTTTACACTGTCATTCACTAACAGTCCAGCAAGGTATTTCAAAATGATTTGGTAGTTTTATTTTTTGATGTTTGCAAATGTTGTATTTTCCCTTTAAGCACAGAAATGTTCTAAGCACAGATACTATTGGCTCAGCGAAAACCGGTTACCGGCCAAAATCACAGGCGATTTGTATTGCTTGTGGCAGGTTCCCTGCTAATTTTTGCTCAGCAGATGTGTTTGTTAAGCAATATTATTAAGGAGCATTGGTTGACTAGTGGTCGATTTGTGACGCGACTTATGCATACAAACAATACCATGGTGACTCACGTTACATTTAGAGGGGGTATTCCCTCAAATCTGTGCTGTTATTCTATAAAGTCAAAGCTTTGGAGGTGGATTTTTTTTTCCACAGAAGATCCCTTGAAGTTCAGTCACAAAATGTCTAGAGGGATGTAATTTTGGTAACTCACATTACGGTAACTCATGTTATAGTTTGTCAAGTTAAACATTATGTGACGTGGTACATGCATGTCAAAACCAGACAGAATTGGGGAGAGCTACGAATGGAGAAACAGCTGGAAAATGACATGGGGGTGATTTTCAGCGATTTTGAGATTTTTTGAAATTTGTGATGCTACTAATGTTTAAAATGTTCTGTAAAAGTTTCAAACTGAAATGTCTTTTTCATTTTTAAAACACCTTTAGAGAGGCATGTCGTTTCAAAAATTGACACCTTGTTCAAGATTTTTATCTGAAATGATGCAAATTTAGCGTGAAATTTTGGACAGTCCGATTTCAACATTTAATAACTTCGCTTTGGAATATCTAATTTCAAAAACCAAAGCGGCGTTTGAAAGAGCAAGGTCTGTATTTTACTAATACTGCAATAACTGCGAAATTGACTTCTTGCCCAAAAGTGCCTGATTTTGACATACCACGTCAGATATAAGAAGCTAAAAATCTGTTGAAGAGAAAGAGCCCAGTAACCACGTTTCGTTTCAGGTGTTTCTTCAGAGGACATGAACGAAATGGTGACGGCGCCCATAGATCGCCTACAAGACTGCTTAGACTCACTCCCTCAAAACGTAATCAAGGAATCAACGCAAGCCTCACATTACGCAGGTAAGAGCAATGGGCTCTATTAACAAGTGCGCCCTCTATGGTTACAAAGGGAGAGTTCTCTCACTCAATTTGACACATAAGAAATAGTACCGTATACTCATTTTGTTTTTCGGATTATTTTCTTCACATTTTCATAGATGTATCTGGCTACATATCGCTCATCTCAAGGAGAGTCAGTGCTGTTCTTGAGGACCTCAATATTTTGCCTGCCGACATGCACAGCACAGAGGGCGCTAGCACCATTCTCTTGGACATCGGCAGTGGGAGCTCCATCGAGCCAACCATTATGCAGGTTTGCAAATTTGAAATTTTACAACGTTATTGTTTTACATTCAATTTTTTACTCATGTAATATTTTTTTTTGTATTTTGCAAGTTTTATTCACTTTTAAAATTAATTGCTGGGAATATACATCATTTGCTTTTGCTGTAATTTTCAGAAATGGATGGAATTGGGGGGTTGGAAATATATAGCAAATATAGTTACACTGACTTTTTTGAGGTTTGGGTTCGAAAATGCTATAAAAACCAAGAAAAACAATCATTTTCCTGTAGTCTGGTTCCCTGACTCCATATAAGAAGAAACAGAGCAGTTTACATACATTGGGGAATTGTAAGGTCAGGGAACCAGTCTAGCTGGCTTGTACCCGTTCATAGGTGTGTAATCGATTGCAAACAAGTGCGATGGTCAATTAGGGCCAGTATTTGAAAAAAAGCCAGTTTTTTCCAAAATTGATACAAAAATACCACTTTTCTTGAAAATGACCGTATACCAGGTGCCATGATTTTACAGGATGCTTTCCACTGTCATTCACTAACAGTCCAGCAAGGTATTTCAAAATGATTTGGTAGTTTTATTTTTTGATGTTTGCAAATGTTGTATTTTCCCTTTAATTGTGTCTATGAGGGCCATGATTTGAGACAAAAGAAATGAAATGAAAATGAAATGAAATGAAATGAAATGAAATGAAACGAAAATTAACTGAAATGAAATATTTATGCATCTTTCGTTTGTTAGGTGACAGATATGTTACTTGGTTGTTTCTGCAAGACCCACATGGTGACGGCGAAGGACGGTCTCTCGTGTGCTGCCCTCGTTGAGTGTTTCACCTCAATGCTTGCCACCCAGGGGGCTCTGCATCTCCCCTTGTATCACAGGTTGTTTACCCTCATCTGTCACCAGGTACGTCACAGTTAATAAAATGAATTGTAGGCAAGACCATCACAAGTCACGTCACGATGCAAATCACATGTCAATCGCAAGTCAATCACAAGTCAGTCACGTCAAATCGCAAGTCAGTCACATTTAAAAAAACAAGTCAAATCACAAGTCAATCACAAGTCAATCGCAAGTCAATCACAAGTCAATCACAAGTCAAATCACAAGTCAATCGCAAGTCAATCTTAAGTCAAATCACAAGTCAATCACAAGTCAATCACAAGTCAATCACAAGTCAATCACAAGTCAATCACAAGTCAATCACAAGTCAATCACAAGTCAATCACAAGTCAAATCACAAGTCAATCGCAAGTCAAATCACAAGTCAATCGCAAGTCAATCGCAAGTCAATCACAAGTCAATCACAAGTCAATCACAAGTCAATCACAAATCAAATCACAAGTCAATCACAAGTCAAATCACAAGTCAAATCACAAGTCAATCACAAGTCAAATCACAAGTCAATCGCAAGTCAATCGCAAGTCAATCGCAAGTCAATCGCAAGTCAATCGCAAGTCAATCGCAAGTCAATCGCAAGTCAATCGCAAGTCAATCGCAAGTCAATCGCAAGTCAATCGCAAGTCAATCGCAAGTCAATTACAAGTCAAATCATTAGTCACATCGCAAGTCAAATCACCAAGTCACGAGTTAAATCACAAGTCAAATCACCAAATCACAAGTCAAATCACAAGTTAACTCAAGTGAAATCACAAGTCAAATCATGCACCCATTGCATGTACCCATTCACAGATTCACCAAATTACAAACCAACTACCAATGGAAATTTCCAAAAATGTGTCACTTGACACATCTTTGGAAAAGACCTTCTTTTGCTGTGTTCTTCAAAATGAAAGCATGTCAAAACAAATAATTTCACAAGGAGTTTAGTGTCATTACTATCTTTAAACCAAGTTAGCTTTTTAACAATAATTTAGTCGGTTACTTTTTGGGTAGCTGCAAAAGGTCCAATCTACCTTTATCCAAAAATAACGTTTTTTAAGATGATTTGCTGCTGTTTTTTTTGTCAGGGGAAAACTTTAGCTGAAGACCACATCAAAAGCCTAGCTAGCCTCCTACTACATATGAATGCCCTGGGAGAGAGGTTGCCACCCGTCAAGCTTCAGACTCACAGCACGCATGGTCAGAAGCAGCAGCAGGATGGGGAACCAGACCAAATGTCTCTGCTCAACCTCGTATCCAAGAACCTGCAGCTGCACACTGGTGACGCGATGAAACTCACACTTAAGTACGTGCAACTAACCTTATTTTAGAATTTAGATTGAAATTCTTATTGCCAAAGTTGATATAATATTAAGTTACAACTTTGACTTTCTTTGTTCTAGATTCTGTGATGCAGTTTTCACATATGCTTCAGATCTGCCTGAAAGCAGACAAAGTCAGGTTATTCCACAAGTGCTGAAGCAAAAAGTAAGAAATATTGACTGTTTTCAAGCTTAAATTCATATTTTATTTATTTGGCAAATGAATCTTTTTTTTAAACCTTATTGAAACACTAAGGAGTGCACAGCCGTTGAGTTAAAGGGAGTATACATCATTTGCTTTTGCTGTAATTTTCAGAAATGGATGGAATTGGGGGGTTGAAAATATAGAGCAAATATAGTTACACTGACTTTTTTGAGGTTTTGGGTTCGAAAATGCTATAAAAACCAAGAAAAACAATCATTTTCCTGTAGTCTGGTTCCCTGACTCCATATAAGAAGAAACAGAGCAGTTTACATACATTGGGGAATTGTAAGGTCAGGGAACCAGTCTAGCTGGCTTGTACCCGTTCATAGGTGTGTAATCGATTGCAAACAAGTGCGATGGTCAATTGGGGCCAGTTTTTGAAAAAAAAAACAGTTTTTTCCAACGCTGGTCCTAGATTTTGAAAGTGCTACATGCAGAACTTCACTAAAACATTGGTCCCAACATTTGGGTTTCGGTTTTTTTTTACTCATGCTGTATTTATTAAGCCTGTGTATCTGTTTACTTTGGTCACATTAGTGCAGCTACCTTCGGCCAAGATTGGATCCAGCCTATCGTCCGGAATTCGCTCTGGCTTCAAGACAATCAACTTGTTTCTCACCTTCCAGTAGTCAGACGACAGTGTCAGTGGATAGGTCTACCGAAGGAGCAACGAAGCTGCTGTCAAGCCAAGATCAGGTGAAGACATGTAGTCACTGGAAGACGCCAATTATTGTCTGGCTGCCAATAATTCAAATTTTGGGAAGAAATAATTCAATTACTAAACGGTGGATTTTTTTGTGAAACTAAAACATAGCTTGGAGAATGCATCTTCAAGAATCTACAAATGTTGAGAAAGATTTGATAAATTTTAAGCACAAACAAAGCAAAACAATAAAGCCAGCGTTGTCGTTTTTCGTTGTGTAGATGACGTTTAAGGAGTGGTTACGTCAAGAGCTGAGGGTTCATTTGTGTCAAGACTGCCTCAACCAAACCCAACGGTAAGTATCAATTTCTCGTCCTTTTTGGATGGAATTTGGGGGTTGGAAATATATAGCAAATATAGTTACACTGACTTTTTTGAGGTTTTGGATTCGAAAATGCTATAAAAACCAAGAAAAACAATCATTTTCCTGTAGTCTGGTTCCCTGACTCCATATAAGAAGAAACAGAGCAGTTTACATACATTGGGGAATTGTAAGGTCAGGGAACCAGTCTAGCTGGCTCGTACCCGTTCATAGGTTTGTAATCGATTGCAAACAAGTGCGGTGGTTAATTGGGGCCAGTATTTGAAAAAAAAGCCAGTTTTTTCCAACGCTGATCGGCCGATCAGCGTTGGAAATTGGTACAAAAATAGCACTTTTCTTGAAAATGACAGTATACCAGGTGCCATGATTTTACAGGATGCTTTACACTGTCATTCACTAACAGTCCAGCAAGGTATTTCAAAATGATTTGGTAGTTTTATTTTTTGATGTTTGCAAATGTTGTATTTTCCCTTTAAAGGGCTGTCGTTTTACAACTTTCAATTTAAATCTTTGAGTGAATTAAAGGTAGAGTGGACAATTTGTAATTTGTGCATTTTTTTTTTCGTTTGAAGCAACAAAACTGCTCAAAATCTTAAGACGGGTACTTAACAGCTAACCTGATGAAGTTTTAGCTCTGTGAATACTGCATATTTTGAGCAAACAGAACAAAAATAAACACAATATTCTGGATCTGGATTTAAATTCCAAAGTTGCCGAATCATGTTTTGACTTGTGCCCTCTTGTGACACAATCCCAAAATCAGCATTCGGGACATGATTCTTATTTGGCTCGCTGGCACCCATCCACGCGGTTGCCCAATTACAAATCAACTACAGATTAGAACGCTTTGGGCCGGTTTTCACAGAAATTTCCAAAAATGTGTCACTTGACACATCTTTGGAAATGACCTTCATTTATTTTTCTTCAAAATGACTTATTTCTCAGTCCCATTTATATCTTTAAACCAAGTAAGCTTTTTCACAATAATTTGGTCGGTAACGTTTTTGATAGCTGTAAATGGTCCACTTTGCCTTAAAGCTATAGTCCATCATTTGCAGCCATCCGAAAAGTAACTGGCGTAATTATTGTTGAAAAACAAACTTGGTTGAAAGATAGTAAGGGAACTAAACTCCCTGTAAAATTATTCTTTCTGGGAAGCTGTCATTTTGAAGTAATCAACGAAAGAAGGCATTTCCAACGGTGATTCTTAAGAAGCACCGTAGGAAAATTTAAATTAGTAGTTCGTTTTGTTATTCAGCGCAGCGCGCACAAGTATTGGAACGACGCACATGCGCGCGCGGTTGTTATAATTCGTCGGATCAGTGCGCTACGTCGCGTATAGCTGCAATTCAAAACAATTCAAAACAGATTCAGTAACTTTTGATTTGAAATTGAGATCTTAGAATGCTGTTTTTCTCGGAATGTACAGCTGAAGCTTAGCTGAAACTTCATCAGGTTAGTTGCTCAGTATCCTTTATTAGATTTTGAACTCTTTTGTTGCTTCAAACGAACAAAATGCACAAATTACAAATGATGGACTGTAGCTTTAAATGAGCTGTTTTTATTTTTTGGAAAAAAGTCTAGGTTTCCTTTTTTTCTTTTGACAGAAAGAAGTACCATCACTGGGCCCTATACTCACTTTACCTTCCGCAACACAGGCAACCCTCTTCTCCGGAAAACACCAGGACTGCTTACAAGCGGGTCAGCACGGACATACTCCACGCACTGCTGGATAGGTACGCGGAACCCGCAGTGACGACTAGCGAATGCTGCCCTCATGAGGCCAAACCATGCCAGTCATGCGGATGTTCCAGCTCTTGCCAAGAAATTCTACAACTCTTACAGGTAAAGGATTTATTTCAATGGACTCCTTGCTTAAACATAGAGGGCGGTCTTTAACTTACTCATGCGTGACAGTGAAGGAATGTACAACATATGGTTTTGCTGCAATTTTCAGAAATAAACGGATTTGGAGGATTAGTATGTTATAGCAAATGTTGTTAAACTGACTTGTTTCACGTTTTGGGCTTGTATATGCTGGAAAAACCAAGAAAACCAATCATGTTCTTGTAGTCTGGTTCCCTGACCCCACTTAAGATTTAACGCAGAAATGTAAAGACTTTGGGGAATTGTAAGGTCAAAGAATCACTCTAGCAGGCTTGTACCCCTTCACAGGTGTGTAATCAATCGCAAAGAAAATGCGGAATAACTAAATATAAAAAATTAGGAGCAGTTTTGGAAAAAAGCAAGTTTTTTCCAACGCTGGTGCCGACCAGCGTTGGAAAAATACAGTTTCTCTTGAAAATGTCAGCACACCAGGAGCCACAATTTTACAGGATGCTTTAGACTGTCAATCCCTAGCAATCCAGTAAGGTATTTTGTGATAATTTGATCATTTTGTTTTTTTGATGTTTGCAAATGTTGTATCTTCCCTTTAAAGAGTGTGGATTCGTACACACTTACTGTATACATGTATGTGTGCTGTGGCGTGCATACGACTGATTTAACAACTTGTCTGCTGAATTTCTAAATTAATATACTTGAAAAGTATTTGCTTCATCTTTACCAATTTTGGAGTGTCCATTTTTTTTTTATCAAAAGGAGCTACTGTCAGTCTGGTCCCCTGCCATGCCGCACTCGACACCACCCATAGCATCAGACTGTCCCTGGCTACTTGCCGAGTTTGGAGCCAGACTTGAGAAATTATCCAAAGCCGGGACAGGGAGCGAAGTTGACCAGAAGCTTGAGTTAGCGGTGGGATTGGAAGTTTCTAACCAGATTATGTAAGTTTCCTTTTGAAAAAAAAAAGGTCACATTACTACATACATCCCTTAGGCCAAAAAAAAGAAGTCTCCGGTTTCTGGTATGCGCGCGCGTCGCCGTAGCCATGCGCGTCGGCAAAATGAAAAAGTTTTTTTTTTCAATGAAAGGTGATGTCTCAAAACCGCCAAACTCACTGGTTTGACTGGAATCCTGCTGCTGCACATTTGTAACGTGTTTTTAGATTAGTTATGGTCGAGAATAAGCTTATGTGGCCTCTCTGGACTCCCAATCCCATATAGGCCTATTTGTACTAAGTTTAGTCGGGCACCATTTGCAGTCATCAGCCGACATTTGAAGCAAAAAAGTCGGGTAAAAAAAAAAAAAAAGCCGCGTCGCCCTTTTTGGGCAAGCTCCATACCAGAAACCGGAGACTTTCTTTTTTTGGCCTTATGTACACCTGTTTGGTTTTGTGTGTCAAATTTGAAAAAAAATGTTGAGGGTTTTTTGGGGTTAAAAAATAAACCAGTTTCTCGTCCCTGCCCTCCTTTTGTTTTATTCATACATTTGCAATATGTTTTGCAAATTGTGTCAATATCATTGTCTTTTTCAACAAATTGTAGCTGTATAGAAGGGGTGACAGCTCCTTGAGACCAGACAATAAATTATTTTTTTACGCAGCATTATAAACAAGCAAAAGAAATACATATATTATTTCAAGGATAAATCCAACAATTATTTGACATTTGCGAGGTGCTCTGAAAAAATGAGACAAAACTAAGCAGAGGTTGAAATGAGGGTTTGAAAAAAAATACTTAAATTGCTCAATCTGTTCCAAGTATGTCATCATTTTAACTTCCAAGTATGTCATCATTTTAACTAAATGACCCTGAAATCTGTTTAGTCCTAAAATGCCATTTCAAGAATTGTCGTTACAATTGTCTTCAAACATTACCAGCGTTAAAACCTCGGTTTAAAAGTTACAAATATTCAACAAAGTCCTTTCGAAGGCCCGTCTTAAAAAAAAAAATAGGTTTTGTAAATCCTACTGTTCGCCAAAGCAGGGTTGTTAATAAAGATATTGTGTACTTTTTTGTACTACATTTATTGAAACAAGTGTTCAGTGTCATTTTCTTTGTTGTTCCAAACAGTCAGAACACACAGGAAATTGCTTTTTTGGACGAAACTGAGTTTAAAGTCACTTCGTTCAAATAGTGATAACATTTTAACGTGTAGAGCAATTGAAATTAATTTCTCACTGAAAAGTAGTTTAATAAATGGGCTTTCCAGTCATAATTATCATTGGTGCTACATATTTTTTTAAAATATAAAATATATTTTTGGGGGTTTGGGTTCCGTTTTTTTGACTCGCCCTGTGTGATCCTTTTTGTCTTTCAGGTTATCCCACAGCCTGCCACCATACCTCCTGCTAACAGATAACCTACACAACCCCCCTAAACCACCAGGCCTCAACCCCTTGATCG
Source organism: Patiria miniata (assembly GCF_015706575.1). Taxonomy (NCBI): domain Eukaryota; kingdom Metazoa; phylum Echinodermata; class Asteroidea; order Valvatida; family Asterinidae; genus Patiria; species Patiria miniata. The sequence goes on from NW_024037061.1 coordinate 4,089,368, forward strand.
ACTACGTCAACGTACAACTGGTAAATTGGGCTTTCAAAACTTTTCAGAACCTTGGTCTCAGAAACTTGGGCTTTTGTCATCAATAGGAATCTGAAATTTTTTAAGTAAGATTTGAGGCTTTGGTGGAGATACTAAATAATGAGAGGTTTGCGGAAACACCATGTGCGAATAATTTCTCAACTAAGAGAATGGTTCTGAAAAGAACCAGAGGTATAAACTCGACGTTCCGGTCAGTATACTCTGACCGTCTTCAGCTTGCTCTAGGATCCCGTCTACTTGGCATCCTCACAGGATGCAACTTCACACTTCATTTATTTCGCCTTTTGCTACTTAAGTATTCACTTTCTTAGAGTTTAGGCACTCTCCTAAAGACAGTCACAGCATACTGACCGGAACGTCGAGTTTATACCTCTGGTTCTTTTCAGAACCATTCTCTTAGTTGAGAAATTATTCGCACATGGTGTTTCCGCAAACCTTTCATTATTTATCTGAATTTTTTTAATAATTAATTTTTTTTTTTAAAGAAACTCTGACTCTTTGCAAGTTTGTTTTTACTTCAGTATACTTTGAGATTCAGAAGAATAACTCGACTTACGAAACTGAAAACAAATCTTGTCAAACAACTCCTTAACTGTTGTGCCTAGTCTTAGTTCTTGGATGATATCCCTTGGGCAAATCTGTCAAACAGAAAGATTTTATATTTCACGGAAAGTTGCTCTTCTTTTTTCCCCTCTTTTCTAGCGTGAGCATGCACAGGAAGAATTTGGCATTCTAAGTTACGAGATAGTGGCAGTCATATTGCAGGTAAAGTGAAATATTTTTTTTATATTTTGGTCACCCTGAAAAATGATGGGAGTTGTGGGGGAGGGGCTATACAGACATGGGGAAGGGGGACTAATATTCTTAGCTCTCATTGAATCTTGCCTGTATATATGCCCATTTAGTCCCTGTACTGCCCCAAACTGCCTTGCCTGTTACTCCCTGTACCACCCCAAACCGCCCTGCCTGTTACTCCCTGTACCGCCCCAAACTTCCCTGTCTGTTACTCCCTGTACTGCCCCAAACTGCCCTGCCTGGTACTCCCTGTACTGCCCCAAACTGCCCTGCCTGTTACTCCCTGTACTGCCCCAAACTGCCCTGCCTGGAACTCCCTGTACCGCCCCAAACTTCTCCGTCTGTTACTCCCTGTGCCACCCCAAACTGCCCTGCCTGTTACTCCCTGTACTGCCCCAAACTGCCCTGCCTGTTACTCCCTGTACTGCCCCAAACTGCCCTGCCTGGTACTCCCTGTACTGCCCCAAACTGCCCTGCCTGGTACTCCCTGTATCGCCCCAAACTGCCCTGCCTGTTACTCCCTGTACTGCCCCAAACTGCCCTGCCTGTTACTCCCTGTATCGCCCCAAACTGCCCTGCCTGGTACTCCCTGTGCTGCCCCAAACTGCCCTGCCTGGTACTCCCTGTATCGCCCCAAACTGCCCTGCCTGTTACTCCCTGTGCTGCCCCAAACTGCCCTGCCTGTTACTCCCTGTACCGCCCCAAACTTCTCCGTCTGTTACTCCCTGTGCCACCCCAAACTGCCCTGCCTGTTACTCCCTGTACTGCCCCAAACTGCCCTGCCTGTTACTCCCTGTACTGCCCCAAACTGCCCTGCCTGTTACTCCCTGTACTGACCCAAACTGCCCTGCCTGTTACTCCCTGTACTGACCCAAACTGCCCTGCCTGTTACTCCCTGTACTGACCCAAACTGCCCTGCCTGTTACTCCCTGTACTGCCCCAAACCCCCGAGCACTCTATAGTTTCTGAATTCATCAGAGAACAAATACAATGCAATACAATGTACCAAAAGTAATGCAGATGTTCTTGATCCCAAAACACCATAATACTATTTTCATATATTGTATTTTCTCAGGGTGTTTTGCAATTGTTCACTCACACGGTGCAGACAGAGCCTACAAGACTAAACAACGTGGCGGCAATCGTAGACCGATTACTCCAAGAATGTCCCATCTTTACTCTCTCGGTCCTTGTAAGTAATAATCAGGCCATGTTGTACAATATGCTGTTATTATAAGCGCTTTATACCAAAGGTCTCAAAGTGCGTCACAATTCGTCGATCGTACCACGATCTGATCTATCTCAGTTTTTGCCATTTCGAGAAAAACGCGTTTGAAGTTGGGCCTATTTTGCATCCACCCTTTCACCCAGAACACTAATTTTTATTGACTCAGTTTTTATATATAAGAAAGTTGGATAGTTGAATTATGATTTTAAATTGTTTCTAAGGCAAAAACTCATCATTACCAGGTAAAACATAGGCGCCAAATCCATAAGTTACTTCGTGAAAATTTCATTTTCATATTTCATGCGCGCGAACGGCGACCTATCCAGATAGGTCACTTTGTGAAACGAACAATTTCGATTTCTCTGTGGCTGATAGTGACTTATGTCATATGCGCATGCACGCACGCGCGTGCGCCTCTACACGTTAAGTCATATGGAGGTTCGTTACAATCTGTTGTTTTTTATACTAATATTATTGTTATTAGAGATTTAATAAGCCTTTACAAATTAAAACGCTGTTATAGTGAAGGAAATTAGAAAATGAATTCCAATATATACGGGGTGCATAGAAACGTGTTAAATACATTGTGTATACCTCCTAGTAATAATTCTTGAACGAATTCATTGTAAAGGTGTACTTTTATTCCATTATTTTTTTATTCTTATCTGTAAAAAAAATGGAGAAACAAAAACACGAGCATCATGTTCCCAGGCCCTGTGAACAAACCCCCTCCCAATAATAAACCCTGCCAAAATGAAACATTTTTATTTTGCGGACACAACAAATAATCTTGTATACTCTATTGTAATCAAATCTTATCCAATCAAATCTAATCTAATGTAATCGCATCTAATCTATTCATGAAAGAGTCACTGGGAGATGCTGAACCCTGTGATTGGTCAACTGAACGCGACGAGTTCCAATCAGCCGCGCCTCCTGGCGTCGCTGAACCAACTACACAAGCTGGTCCACTCAATCTGCAGGACAGATTCGCAAACGTGCTACATGTCACCGGACAGAATCCAGGCAAACACGTGCAGTGAGTTAAAGCTACAGTCCATCATTTGTAATTTGAGCATTTTGTTCGTTTGAAGCAACAAACGTGCTCAAAATCTAAAGAAGGGTACTGAACAACTAACCTGATGAAGTTTCAGCTAAGCTTCAGCTGTACATTCCGAGGAAAACAGCATTCTAAGATTTCAATTTCAAATCAAAGGTTACTGAATCATGTTTTGAATTGTTTTGAATTGCAGCTATACGCGACGTCGCGCACTGATCCGACGAAATATAACAACCGCGCGCGCGTGTGTGTCGTTCCAATACTTGTGCGCGCTGCGCTGAATAACAAAACGAACTACTAATTTAAATTTTCCTACGGTGCTTCTTAAGAATCACCGTTGGAAATGCCTTCTTGCATTGATTACTTCAAAATGACAGCTTCCCAGAAAGAATAATTTCACAGGGAGTTTAGTTCCCTTACTATCTTGCAACCAAGTTTGTTTTTCAACAATAATTACGCCAGTTACTTTTCGGATGGCTGCAAATGATGGACTCTAGCTTTAAAGCAAGAATACTGCATTGATAACTTTTTGCACTTTTAGCAATTTTGAAACTGCTTTTGAAAAGTAGTGTTTTTTCCTGTTACTTTGAGCAAAGTTAAATTGTTAAATTGTTAGGTTGGTTAAACCATTTCCGGGTTATTACCAGTGTTCCTGTGTGCCTTTATTAAATTTTCATTCATAAATACCTAAGACAGTTTAGCTATCCCTATTTGTTGAGAGCCCGTCACGTGGCCGGTTTTAAACGAATAATAAAGACCAGCTGGCTGGTCTAATACACTTTTCCAGTGTCACATGAAATTTGGACTCCTATGAAATCCGGTGCCTATTAACGTTTTATTGGTTGAACGTTCACAATCCTCACGTAGGCATGCGCAACACTACCAGTGAGTCAGCATTTCATAGTTCTGAAACTCACAACACACCGTCACAGCTGCATTCTGCGCCACATTGCGCAGTATGTGCAATGCGCCAATCTCCATATATAGAGTTTACCACTACTGGCGAGACTGGACCTCCCATCATATAGCAAGCGGGGCGTCCCAAAAACATGAAGTGAACTTGTTGAACAAAATCATTGGAAAATTATAATTTTTATACATGTTTTAGTTTTTTGACCGAAAAGTTTTGATTTTGTGTCCGAAAATGTATTTATGAATGGGAAAAAATATGTGCTTGGCTGGTATTTAACACCATGTTTAAGACTGGTTGGAGTCTGACTTGGGTAATTATCAGCATCCAGACTCCAACCCGTCTCAAACATAGTGTTTAAAACTGGCCAAGCACATATTTATTCCCTTAGTAGTAGTTTAATAGTATTTTGACAATTTCTACCTTTTCCACAATTCTCCAAATTTCCCTTAGTAATTGTGGTTGTCAGCTCTATGCTTCAACTTGTTCAGAGAACCGACTCATTTGAAGATCTTGCCAACTTTGAAGTTAAGCTCTATCAGAAGTTAGGGGAAACTTTCAAAAAGGTACATATGAGCCTTTGACTGAATTTTGTGTTTGGGAGTCGTACATTCAAAACGTATTATGCCTTTTTAGCCGCTCTTTAGTGGTATAAACATACATTGTTATTGATGTCAGTTTGCAGCCCGCTGACCCCAGCATACTCGATGGTCGAGTGATAAGACATCTGCACCCGATTTCATGAAACTCATCGTAACTTACGATGCATCGCAGCGCTGCGACGCATCGTATCCCCATCGTAGCTGCGACGCATTCTGCGATCCATTTCACAAAACACGTCCTAAGTGTGACGCGTCGTATGTGTATTTATAGCACAACTCGATGACTGTTTTATGTATTAAGTCAGCGTACAGTAAATAGTCGTCTGGTATTCAACAAAGAGTCGTCGGATCTCCGCTCGAAATTTGTTAAAACGTAGGACAAAATGGCGGCCGTGTGATGCAATTTTAAAGGAAAACGAGCTCTCAGTGGACTGTGTAGCTACTTAATTTCAACTGCAATATTCCAGGCTAATTCATAAATATTCAATGAATTTTCTTTTTACAACTTTATACACACATTGCCTCGGTATTATAATCTTGTTTATGAAATGTTTATGGCACAAAACTGGCTAAAAATGGACTCTTCTTATTTTGGGACGACCACTAGACAGGTCGTAGCTTGCGACGTGTTTTAAGCCATTGTCAAGGAACTTAAGAAGCGTTCAACACATCGCAACTTTCCTGAAATGAATTAAACGACTGAAGTCGTGAAATCGGGTGCTGCACCTTTAAGGACGTTTGTGTGGACGTTTATATCCTACTTTTAAATCCTCTTTCCAATTAACATCAATTTGTTTAAAACATGTTTAGTAGCCCAATTGGGCGCATCCTAGGAGTAATGTCTCTTTAAAATCCCTGGTGTTTTTTGGGGTTTTTCCCAGGATGATATAAGACGCTCGCTGTTTGAGTATCACGTCGCTCAGTCAGCCTGGCTCATGATTACTTGCCCAACTCACACCTCTAGGATTGAGGCCCATTGTCAGGCAGCTGGATTAGTCCTGAAGGAACAGCCGCATTGTCTCATGGACTGCACAGGTGAAACTTGTAGACTCCTTGCACATACAGTCGAGTCTCGTTATAACAAACTCGTTCGGACCTAGCCAAATTGTTTGTTGTATCAGAATTTTGTATTAAGAGGAACATCAGTCCCATTCATTTCGCACATAAATGCACAGTCGGGACCAAGGCTTTATGTTTGTTATAACCAGAATTTTGTATTAACAGAGTTTGTACTAACGAGAGTCGACTGTAACCCCCTTCGCTCGTACCCCCCGCCCTGCAAACAGGACGCTGGGATACTCTGATGAATTCACGCTCTGATTGGTTAGATTTTGCGTGACTAGTGACCTGTGCGTCATCAAGGTCATGACTCTGCAAGGTTTGAAACGGCCGTTCAGACTGATTCATTACTCTTTTATTCCAGATTAGAGATGTTTTTTTTTTCTCATTGAAAAGCGTAATAATGTAGGAAATTCTGTAAAACTTATCTGTGTTGTAAATTTACAATTCCCGTCACTCGCTCAGGCTCCGTTTCGAATCACCAACGGTCGGATTGCATTATGCGACGCTCAAAATTTTGTCCACATGGTCCGCAATGAAACAGAAATCACATCCGGTATGGAATGTGCGCAATTCATGAAAGAAGAGATGTCAAATAGTTTTCATACCTTTAAGAGGAGGAGAAAGTTGCACAGAATATGTTCTTAAGAAAATTCATTGCATGAACCCTTTAAATCTTAGGAATAATTTGATTCGGCGAGATTCCTTTGATGCCGGTGTTACTGTTAAAATTTGTAATTCAAATTTGACGGCCAGAATTTTGAATATTGTAGCTTGCAACTGCTCAAACAAATTTGCTTCTATAAGACCAATGTATGTTGAATCTTAAAATGTTTTTTTTTTCTCCTCGGGTCACTTGAAAAGATTTTTGTTATATTCTGTGTTCAGGGTTAACCATGTTGAGAAGAGACGTCCTACAGAAGTCGGTTACGAGTCTGTACTCTGTGGTCTGTTTCAGGTAACTTCATTTTAAATTGAGGGTCCAAAATGTGACGTTGCTCCTGTCCCTGTTGTCTTGGTACTAGTTTGCCATTCAAGTATCATTAAGAATGACTTCAGACGATTTTGTCTTTGTTGGGTAGGTAGTTTGCTATTCATAATCACTCTTGGAGGAAAAAGCTACGTCTGGTTTTTAAGAATCCACCAGCTTCAAATTAGAACCCCACCCCACCAGATTGGCTCAAAAAAAAACAATCTGTTGTTGTTTTTATTATAATGTAGCATTTAATCATTGGTGCATTGTGTTTTGCCCTGGCCCAGGATCCTCGACAGTTATTTCTGTCTGGGCGTACAGCAGCAAGCCACTAATGATCACCAGCTATTTGCCACCATTGTACAGTTGTACACTTCCCTGGTACACCTGCACTGCCAAGCCAACCAGCCAATCACAGCACTCCCTGGGCAAGAGACAACAGGCGGACACCAGGTGACTCATGAATTATTCATGAATAGTATAGTGTAGAGAATGCAAGATGGATTTCCCGTGCTATTTTGAGTTTCGCCTCCCGCATTTTTTTCTCCAATACCTTTCTTCCTAGCAATATGAATGTTATTTACTTTTGAATAAGTCGTCAAACCAAAAAACAACAACTAACATTTAGTTATTGAAATATTTCTTTACAAAATAAGGATATAACTGATAATAATTTTGATCTTGTTACGCAAATTCATTCTTATTTTTGCCTTTGTGTCTTTTTTTTTTGTCTTCAGCTATTGGATCTGAAATTTATCCATTCTAGTCTGAGTATGGTCCAGAAAATCATCGTACGGAGTTCAAGACAGACACTGGCCTCTGTTAATGCAACGATATCTGCCGGTACAGATCCAGAGTTGAGAAATATGATTACTCAAAAATTGAAAAATGGGTAATTTTCCCTCTGTGATATCAACAGCCTAAATCTGATTGTGGTTGCATTTATCGTACAGCGAGGGGGCTTAATTGGATAGCGAAGATTCAATGTGTTTGAGTTTGCTTTGTAATTTGAAGAGCCTTTTGATTGCCCCTTTCTAATTGGAACAGCCTTTTGGAGGCGTTGAATGTGAATTGTTTTTGGCTGATCCTAATCCAGGGTGTAGGAGCCTGTGATGAGACAGACATTAATTTCCCCCTTGCAATTTCAACAGCTTCAATCAGGCCAGGCTTTATGAAAAAAATGAAGGCTGGCTCTTTTTTTTTCCCTTCTTTTTTTTCCAAAAGCGGATTGATTCTTTCATTTTCTCAGCTGTTTTGCTGATGAAAAATTGTATCCGAAGGAGCCGTAACCCGTTCTACATAGCTACAATTTTGTTGGAAAAAAATTAAAAGGCAATATATTGACGAGATGTTTGCTAAAATGTAATGTATTTTATGAAAAAAATTTGTTAAAAGGCTGCGGGCGAAAAAGGAGGATTTTTTTTTTTACTTGCCCTAAGGGATTTCAGCTTTATGATGTAAACACTTTTGTCTGCAGTTGCAGAATGCAGACAGGACTATCGTAAAACTTATAAAGCAGTGTTCAGTTTGCAAAGTCCTAGTAACACAAATGAAAACTTTATTTCAGTCGCCAACACCATGCCAATTACGAAGATAACTAGGATTTTATATTGAAACTTTTCAAAATACTAAGAAAGATTAATAAATAATCTAAAGAAAGTTATATGACTGGAAAAGATGTTTTCACGAACGAGCCGGAAGATTCTTTCTTTTCGTTTCTCCCTTGAGTTTTTTGGGGATTAAAATCTGTCATAAATGTTCTTGGAAATGAAGTATGTATTTCCAGTTGTACATCACGATACATTTTTTTCTCTGATGCTAAAACTTTTCACAAAATGCAGCCACTTTTTGATAGAAGTGCATGTGCTTGCTTTCCTTTTTCAAAAATTCCTGCCCAGCTTTGAAAAATGACTAGTAAATACCTAAAATCTGAAGCATTCACTTCTTTGCATTAATGAGAATTGTTCTTTTTCTATATCAAGTACGCCGTAGAGAAATTAACAGTTGATTTGTGAAAAGGTTCTGTTTATTATCCATTGCTGTATTTGATGAAAGCGCTGCTTTTTGCGCGCATGCGCGATCTTATAAGATTGACCCAAGCGTTGTCATCTCTCGTGTAATCTCGGCATCTCTCGCTGGCATTTGGCGGCAATTTCCAGTAGCTGGAGTTGTGCCAATCCCAATGGCGGCTCCCCGTTGCCATGCAAGCTTGCGTTGCGGATTCCTTCATCGCTCGGAACGTGTCCAAATCGTGCAAAAATTCCGGACCGTACTTTTGGACTTTGGTCCAGAAAGTCCGGTTGAAGTGTTGGTAGAGCCTCAGGTCAGCCGCGTTCCAACGGAGAATTTTGTCTCTCAGCCCCGCCGGGATGCTTTTGTGGTTTCCGCTGGGTCTCCGAACCCCTTTGGAGATGTACACGATGTCTTGGAAATCCCAACACATGAGCTTTTTCAGGAGTAACAATGACTCGTCGAAGTACTCGTTCAGCATCACCAGGTCCATGCCGCGACTCAGCGAGTTGATGGCAGCTTCTACCACCCGGAGATTATCGTAATCTTCCCGCTTCAACCCCAGGGAGAAAAACTGGCCGTTCCTGAAATACTTGGTCCAATTGTTTTCCCTCATTTTCTGGGTGTGTCTTTGCGGGTCCCTCATGAAGACTTCAAGAGGGTCTTCGTTGGCCTTGTGGGGTACCGCCTGGTCGAAAAGGAAGTACCTGAAGAAGGATTCGGTTCGGGCGAGGGGTTCCCTAATCATGGTGAAATATACGGCGTTTGGGATAAGAATTTCATCCACGGTACGGTTGTACAGAGCGTGATTCACCAAGACTTGGTACCCGCCCAGCGCCGGCCAGACCAGGGCACCGCTCCTGTCCGTCAGGTTCCACTGGAAGACTAGCCGCGGGGTGTCAAAACGGTACCGCTGGTTGCTCATGGGGAAAGAGTGGACTGCTCCGCTGGGCAGCGCGAAGGTTAGATCGCGCCGGTAGCCGTAGCGCTGCAGCATCGTGGCGATGGTGGAGCTACCGGTTTTGTGGATCTTTATGAACACGAAGCGGTGGTTGGGTTGGCAAGGATTGGGAGCAGACATGGTGTCCGTTCCCTGCTTTGGTTCAACATGTTGCAGCTTCTGCCTGGTCCATTCGTTTATCCTCCTGACATAAAAAAAAAAAAAATTAAGAGAAAAATCGTCTGGATACGTAAAAGGCATCTGAGTCTGTGGAGGATCTCCTTGCACAGCAAGGGTCTATGAAACGCGAACAGATTCGGCGAGTAATTATTAATTTATTGCAGCGGTATCCAGCAATTGAATATCACACATAAAGTAGGATTTTCGTTCTGACTGCAACTTACGTGGTAGTTACCGGACGCACCGGGTTCTTGGTAGATCGTTGCTTGACCAGCATGCCGACTTCGATAGACATCAGCCCGATGACTACAACCAGACACGCTGCGGTGGTCATACGCCACCAGCGTCTCGCGGACCACCCCATCTCGTGACGGCTAGAAAAACACCGGTACTTTACGGTATAAAATATGCTCACAAGGTGCGCGTTTCACCAGCCAAGACTTGCCAGTGCAGAGCCTTCTCGCGATCGACTGCCGACGTGGAACGTTGGTCGTCAATGATTGAAAATAAAAAATGAGATACATTTGTTTTTGTTTAGCTTTGTACCACCTGTTGTTGTTATAGTAGACGATGCATACAAACGTGCCTTATTATATCTGTATCTTTACGAAATAAAAATCGATTATTGTCATGCTGATCCATCCGTACTTTAGCCCAGCGAATGTGTGTTATAGTTACTATTTAATTGCGCTCCTTTTTCCTTAAAGCGCCAAATCTTGTACAGATAGGTAAAAATAATGTTATTTAAAAAATACTTTAACTTACGCGTGCTGCCATCAAATTCAATACATTTGGCACTAAGCTATAGTCGGGGATGGGGAGAGGGCGCCCTTTACAGTTTATGTTATTGTTAGGGAGAGTTTTCTCGCCACTTGGTGGTGCCCTTGGTCTTACCATCATGGCTGTTGTTTGTCAGTTTCTAACGTAAATTTCCTCAAGTCAGTGTTGTTGTACTCGTACTCGGTTCTCGAGTACAACTCGAGTACGTTTTTGGTCGTACTCGTACTCGAACGTCAAAGTACTCGTACTCGAAATGACGGTAATCGTACTCGGGCAGCAAAGTACTTGTATTTGACATGTCAAAATTGTACTCATCAAAGTACTCGTTCTCGAATAGCAGTACTCGGGTGAAAAATGGTAAAGCTTGACTTTATACCAGAGCCTTATTTTATCGATATTTTCAGTTTGAAATGGTTGATTGGCTTGTGGAGAAGTCGAAGTTTACTGTTTTTCATCTGTGCACGTCCGGACAAGCACATTTAACAGCTAGCCGTGAGTGGGTCTGTATATCGGTCTGACTGGGCCTGTGCCAATTACGCACCATATGCAGTATGGCCGTGTTCGGAAATACAATTACTCGTACTCGTACGTACAATACTCGTATATACTCGTACTCGCACTCAGAAGCACTCGTACTCGGATACCTGTTCTTGTACTAGGAGGTACAGTACTCGTACTTGTACTCGTACTCGGCAACCTAAGTACTCGGCACTACTCGGAACTCGGAAAAAAGTACTCGACTACAACACTGCCGCAAGTTATATCCAATCTAATCCTATTCTAGAATCATCAGCATAATGTCGGAAGCCCCGTCGGAGATATGGAATAAGGGATTGGCGTTCCCGCCAATTAGTGGAAATATCGGGGCCAAGTACTGGCTATTCATGGGAATATCGTGTAACATTAGGCTATCAATATTTTCTTATGATGACATTCAATGATTCATGTTATTTTTAATGTACTTTGTTGATGCTTGTGCAGCATAAAGACAGAGCTGGAAAACCAGAAAAAGAATAAAAGGCCGTAGCTAAAACCAAGCAAAAATTCCTGCCCAGCTTTGAAAAATGACTAGTAAATACCTAAAATCTGAAGCATTCACTTCTTTTCATTCTTGAGAATTGTTCTTTTTCTATATCAAGTACGCTGTAGAGAAATTAACAGTTGATTGTGGAAAGGTTCTGTTTATTATCCATTTCTGTATTTGATGAAAGCGCTGCTTTTTGTGCGCATGCGCGATCTTATAAGCATGACCCAAGCTTTGTCATCTCTCGTGTAATCTCGGCATTTCTCGCTGGCATTTGGCGGCAATTTCCAGTAGCTGGAGTTGTGCCAATCCCACTGGCGGCTCCCCGTTGCCATGCACGCTTGCGTTGCGGATTCCTTCATCGCCCGAAACGTGTCCAAATCGTGCCCAAATTCCGGACCGTACTTTTGGACTTTTGTCCAGAAAGTCCGGTTGAAGTGTTGGTAGAGCCTCAGGTCAGCCGCGTTCCACCGGAGAATTTGGTCTCTCAGCCCCGCTGGGATGCTTGTGTGGTTTCCGCTGGGTCTCCGAACCGCTTTGGAGATGTAAACGATGTCTTGGAAATCCCAACACATGAGCTTTTTCAGGAGTAACAATGACTCGTCGAAGTACTCGTTCAGCATCACCAGGTCCATGCCGCGACTCAGCGAGTCGATGGCAGCCTCTACCGCCCGGAGATTCTTGTAATCTTCCCGCTCCAACCCCAGAGAGAAAAACTGGCCGTTCCTGAAATACTTGGTCCATTTGTTGTTGCTCAGTTTCTGGGTGTGTCTTTGCGGGTCCCTCATGAAGACTTCAAGAGGGTCTTCGTTGGCCTTGTGGGGTACTGCCTGGTCGAAAAGGAAGTACCTGAAGAAGGATTCGGTTCGGGCGAGGGGTTCCCTAATCATGGTGAAATATACGGCGTTTGGGATAAGAATTTCATCCACGGTACGGTTGTACGGAGCGTGATTCACCAAGACTTGGTACCCGCCCAGCGCCGGCCAGACCAGGGCGCCGCTCCTGTCCGTCAGGTTCCACTGGAAGACTAGCTGCGGGGTGTCAAAACGGTACCGCTGGTTGCTCATGGGGAAAGAGTGGGCTGCTCCGCTGGGCAGCGCGAAGGTTAGATCGCGCCGGTAGCCGTAGCGCTGCAGCATCGTGGCGATGGTGGAGCTACCGGTTTTGTGGATCTTTATGAACACGAAGCGGTGGTTGGGTTGGCAAGGATTGGGAGCAGACATGGTGTCCGTTCCCTGCTTTGGTTCAACATGTTGCAGCTTCTGCCTGGTCCATTCGTTTATCCTCCTGACATAAAAAAAAAAAAATTAAGAGAAAAATCGTCTGGATACGTAAAAGGCATCTGAGTCTGTGGAGGATCTCCTTGCACAGCAAGGGTCTATGAAACGCGAACAGATTCGGCGAGTAATTATTAATTTATTGCAGCGGTATCCAGCAATTGAATATCACACATAAAGTAGGATTTTCGTTCTGACTGCAACTTACGTGGTAGTTACCGGACGCACCGGGTTCTTGGTAGATCGTTGCTTGACCAGCATGCCGACTTCGATAGACATCAGCCCGATGACTACAACCAGACACGCTGCGGTGGTCATACGCCACCAGCGTCTCGCGGACCACCCCATCTCGTGACGGCTAGAAAAACACCGGTACTTTACGGTATAAAATATGCTCACAAGGTGCGCGTTTCACCAGCCAAGACTTGCCAGTGCAGAGCCTTCTCGCGATCGACTGCCGACGTGGAACGTTGGTCGTCAATGATTGAAAATAAAAAATGAGATACATTTGTTTTTGTTTAGCTTTGTACCACCTGTTGTTGTTATAGTAGACGATGCATACAAACGTGCCTTATTATATCTGTATCTTTACGAAATAAAAATCGATTATTGTCATGCTGATCCATCCGTACTTTAGCCCAGCGAATGTGTGTTATAGTTACTATTTAATTGCGCTCCTTTTTCCTTAAAGCGCCAAATCTTGTACAGATAGGTAAAAATAATGTTATTTAAAAAATACTTTAACTTAACGCGTGCTGCCATCAAATTCAATACATTTGGCACTAAGCTATAGTCGGGGATGGGGAGAGGGCGCCCTTTACAGTTTATGTTATTGTTAGGGAGAGTTTTCTCGCCACTTGGTGGTGCCCTTGGTCTTACCATCATGGCTGTTGTTTGTCAGTTTCTAACGTAAATTTCCTCAAGTCAGTGTTGTTGTACTCGTACTCGGTTCTCGAGTACAACTCGAGTACGTTTTTGGTCGTACTCGTACTCGAACGTCAAAGTACTCGGTACTCGAAATGACGGTAATCGTACTCGGGCAGCAAAGTACTTGTATTTGACATGTCAAAATTGTACTCATCAAAGTACTCGTTCTCGAATAGCAGTACTCGGGTGAAAAATGGTAAAGCTTGACTTTATACCAGAGCCTTATTTTATCGATATTTTCAGTTTGAAATGGTTGATTGGCTTGTGGAGAAGTCGAAGTTTACTGTTTTTCCTCTGTGCACGTCCGGACAAGCACATTTAACAGCTAGCCGTGAGTGGGTCTGTATATCGGTCTGACTGGGCCTGTGCCAATTACGCACCATTTGCAGTATGGCCGTGTTGGGAAATACAATTACTCGTACTCGTACGTACAATACTCGTATATACTCGTACTCGCACTCAGAAGCACTCGTACTCGGATACCTGTTCTTGTACTAGGAGGTACAGTACTCGTACTTGTACTCGTACTCGGCAACCTAAGTACTCGGCACTACTCGGAACTCGGAAAAAAGTACTCGACTACAACACTGCCGCAAGTTATATCCAATCTAATCCTATTCTAGAATCATCAGCATAATGTCGGAAGCCCCGTCGGAGATATGGAATAAGGGATTGGCGTTCCCGCCAATTAGTGGAAATATCGGGGCCAAGTACTGGCTATTCACGGGAATATCGTGTAACATTAGGCTATCAATATTTGCTTATGATGACATTCAATGATTCATGTTATTTTTAATGTACTTTGTTGATGCTTGTGCAGCATAAAGACAGAGCTGGAAAACCAGAAAAAGAATAAAAGGCCGTAGCTAAAACCAAGCAAAAATTCCTGCCCAGCTTTGAAAAATGACTAGTAAATACCTAAAATCTGAAGCATTCACTTCTTTTCATTCTTGAGAATTGTTCTTTTTCTATATCAAGTACGCTGTAGAGAAATTAACAGTTGATTGTGGAAAGGTTCTGTTTATTATCCATTTCTGTATTTGATGAAAGCGCTGCTTTTTGTGCGCATGCGCGATCTTATAAGCATGACCCAAGCTTTGTCATCTCTCGTGTAATCTCGGCATTTCTCGCTGGCATTTGGCGGCAATTTCCAGTAGCTGGAGTTGTGCCAATCCCACTGGCGGCTCCCCGTTGCCATGCACGCTTGCGTTGCGGATTCCTTCATCGCCCGAAACGTGTCCAAATCGTGCCCAAATTCCGGACCGTACTTTTGGACTTTGGTCCAGAAAGTCCGGTTGAAGTGTTGGTAGAGCCTCAGGTCAGCCGCGTTCCACCGGAGAATTTGGTCTCTCAGCCCCGCTGGGATGCTTGTGTGGTTTCCGCTGGGTCTCCGAACCGCTTTGGAGATGTAAACGATGTCTTGGAAATCCCAACACATGAGCTTTTTCAGGAGTAACAATGACTCGTCGAAGTACTCGTTCAGCATCACCAGGTCCATGCCGCGACTCAGCGAGTCGATGGCAGCCTCTACCGCCCGGAGATTCTTGTAATCTTCCCGCTCCAACCCCAGAGAGAAAAACTGGCCGTTCCTGAAATACTTGGTCCATTTGTTGTTGCTCAGTTTCTGGGTGTGTCTTTGGGGGTCCCTCATGAAGACTTCAAGAGGGTCTTCGTTGGCCTTGTGGGGTACTGCCTGGTCGAAAAGGAAGTACCTGAAGAAGGATTCGGTTCGGGCGAGGGGTTCCCTAATCATGGTGAAATATACGGCGTTTGGGATAAGAATTTCATCCACAGTACGGTTGTACAGAGCGTGATTCACCAAGACTTGGTAACCGCCCAGCGCCGGCCAGACCAGGGCGCCGCTCCTGTCCGTCAGGTCCCACTGGAACACTAACCGCGGGGTGTCAAAACGGTACCGCTGGTTGCTCATTGGGAAATAGTGGACTGCTCCGCTGGGCAGCGCGAAGTTTAGATCGCGCCGGTAGCCGTAGCGCTGCAGCATCGTGGCGATGGTGGAGCTACCGGTTTTGTGGATCTTTAAGAACACGAAGCGGTGCTTGGGTTGGCAGGGATCGGGAGCAGACATGACGTCCGTTCCCTGCTTCGGTTCAACATGTTGCAGCTTCTGCCTGGTCCATTCGTGTATCCTCCTGACATTAAAAACAAAGTTTTAAGAGAAAAATCGTCTGGATACGTAAAGTCTATGGAAGATCTCCTTGCACAGCAGGGGTCTATGATACGCGAGCAGATTCGGCGAGTAATTATTAATTTATTGCAGCGGTATCCAGCAATTGAATATCACACATAAAATAGGATTTTCGTTCCGACTGCAACTTACGTGGTAGTTACCTGACGCACCGGGTTCTTGGTAGATCGTTGCTTGACCAGCATGCCGACTTCGATAGACATCAGCCCGATGACTACAACCAGACACGCTGCGGTGGTCATACGCCACCAGTGTCTCGCGGACCACCCCATCTCGTGACGGCTAGAAAAACACCGGTACTTTACGGTATAAAATATGCTCACAAGGTGCGCGTTTCACCAGCCAAGACTTGCCAGTGCAGAGCCTTCTCGCGATCGACTGCCGACGTGGAACGTTGGTCGTCACTTGCTTGTCCATCCCTTGAAGTAATTAATTGTGCGAGGTTTGCAATTAAATACACGAAAATGAATTGGGGGGATGATTGAAAATAAAAAATGAGATACATTTGTTTATGTTTAGCTTTGTACCACCTGTTGTTGTTATAGTAGACGATGCATATAAACGTGCCCTATTATATCTGTATCTTTACGAAATAAAAATCGATTATTGTCATGCTGATCCATCCGTACTATAGCTCAGCGGATGTGTGTTATAGTTACTATTTAATTGTGCACCTTTTTTCTAAAAGCGCCAAATCTTGTACAGATAGGTAAAAATAATGTTATTTAAAAAAATACTTTAACTTATACGCGTGCTGCCATCAAATTTCAATGCATTTTGCACTAAGCTATAGGCGGGGGATGGGGAGAGGGCGCCCTTTACAGTTTATGTTATTGTTTGGGAAAGTTTTCTCTCCACTTGGTGGGGCCCTTGGTCTTGCCATCATGGCTGTTGTTTGTCGGTTTCTAACGTAGATTTCCTCAAGTTATATCCAACCTAATCCTATTCTAGAATCATCAGCATAATTTCAGAAGACCCGTCGGAGATATAGAATAAGTGATTGGCGTTCCCGCCAATTAGTGGAAATATCGGGGCCAATTAAGTACTTTCACGGGAATATCGTGTAACATTAGGCGATCAATATTTGCTTATGATTACATTCAATGATTCATGTTATTTTTTAATGTACTTTGTTCATGCTTGTGCAGCATAAAGACAGAGCTGGAAAACCAGAAAAAAATAAAAGGCCGTAGCTAAAACCAAGCAAAAGCAGCAGGAATCAACACAATCAGAACACCAAAACAGGAATTCGGCCAGCATTGATTGAATTTATACACCAGTTCTTGAGGTTTCTCGCCATCTAGTAGCTAACTCTGTTGAGCCCATCGTAGTCCTACACAATCACTATACAGCATACAATTTAGTCGGACTCAGCAGAACTGAAGAGGTTTTAGCCCCTCTCAGGCATTTTCCTCAATTCCATACAATCCAAACAAAATTAAAGGAACCCCCAAATACCCAAGTTAAAGCAAGGAAGATGAAATAAACGAGAAATAGCGACGACGTGTGCCCCTTTAAGCTCATGCCAGCTCCGCTGGTCGGGTCCTGATAACACGGTGCATCGCCGTTGTAAATGGTCACGCGACCTTCAACGCCCGTTCTGATTGGAGAATAAGTCCGGAGATAGTCTGACGTCACGTCCACGTCCAGGTCACCTGAAGAATGAAAGGAAATCATATTACATGTACACATAATATGACTTTCTTCACTATAACATTAGTAACGATTCGTCGATGTCGTCGTTGTTTTGTTTGTTTGTAGGGGTGTTTGTTTCTTTTTGTTTTTCCCTGCCAGTAAAGCCTCGGTTCTATTCAGTGTCGACTTGTGCATAGAGCGATTCACCCTACCTTTGACGTGGCTGAGTTTGTTTTCATTTACAGAGAATCCGTAGCCGCCACCCGCCATGTAGCTGTTCATCGCAACTTTGTAGATCGTTTCTTTGTCCAAAGGCTCGTACGAAGGGACGTCACAGTTTGCGCAGCGCACATGCGCGGTCAGAACACGGCTACCGATGGGACGGCTGACGTCATATGAGACCCGTAACCCTGGCGACGGAAAATAATGCATCAACAGTAAAATAGGTTCAAATCTCTTTAAAAAAAACACCTCTTACCGATAACTCTCATCCTGACAAATTAAGTAGGAAAGGAGGACATCTAGTATGAACAATGCGCCAAGAACATGAATATTTGCGAGTTTATCCACACACCACGTGCCGATTTCGATCCCTTTGAAAGAGGCCATAGTTGCTCAGTCATCCGTGGCAATGATGTCATGAATTTTACACCATTGAAAAGAAAAAGAGGATATCCTGACCTTTTTCACAGCTTGACTATTTTTAAAATATTGAGAGATTTGTTACAATTTACATTTAAAAATGGGTATATTTGGTGGTTTTTTTTCAAAAGACACCCATGTATCATCTCACTGACTCATCGATTTACACTTGTGACCTACCGCACAGTTGCAAGAATTCTCCCGCATTGCCACCTGCCTCGTACTTCCTGACTGAATGCTCAAGTACGTCCAGAATGTTTGTTCCCCTGAGCTCGAGGACGTCGATCGTGTTACCGTAAGGCATGTTCAAGAGGAGGTCATTGACGGTGACGTCACCTGAAGTTTGCATAAACAGACACAAGACAGATCCATTTCCACCATGAATTTCTAGAAAACGTTTGTGGTACCGAGTGTCAGTGTTTCATCTTTTACCTTTTTGGACTTCGTTTGCCTTGACGCTCCCAGAGGTCGTCATGGCAACTGCTACGTCACTCCAAGCTCCAACTGTTCGGTTGATGTGAGGTGCCAACATGGCGTCGGCCAGAACGTTACCCATGTTGCACTCGGTGGAGTAGCAGAATTCGTTGCCTCGCAAGGGTACCAGCGAGCTTCCAACGATCTGATTGGCTGTTACGTCTACCGTCTCCTTCCAGCGAAGCATGGCGTTCAGGGTTTCGGTATCTAGAAGAATAAAGTTAAATCGGTTCGTTTGGATTGAATTCAATGAAAACCTACTTTCCGGGTGCTGAGCCTCCACAATCCTCGAGAACTTCAAGAAAAATACTCCATAAGTCAGATAGGGCTTGTGGAGGTATTATTATAATGTTTATTATTTTATAGGCTACAAATTGGTTTACCTTGCGGAACGCTGTTGTCAAGGAGAATCGGGTTCCCGCCAAAATTCGAAACAGCGCCGTCACTGTCGAAAGTAAGGTCCAGTCTACCCAGGTACTTTCCGTAGGCGTAGTCTGAGGCCACAAGCACGGTGGCGTCGGGGTCGTGGTCCGGACTCACCGTCAGAGGGTAGTCGCTGTACGGTAACTCGCTTGAAGGGGGTGAACCTTAGAAAGAAGGGGGAAAGGGGAGAATTAAAAGTAAAACTATAATTTTAGTCTCGGGTCTTTTTAGTGGTGGGGATTTCTGCTCTGAACAGCGCCACCAAGTGTAAAGGAGTGCCCCTTGAGTTTTCTTAAAGGTATTATATACGGCCTGAAATCTCCGACTATTTTATTGGATTGTTTACTTATCATATTTCAAAGGTTTGGTTGAAAGGAAGCTAACCAAATGTCGCACTGTTTTTGAGAAAAGACAAAAGACGTTTTTCCAGCCGTGTCCATCTAATGTACGCTACACGTTGTGTGTGCGACACATTATAACACACAGCACCAATACACACATGTTGCTTCTCGCACGTCCGCAGAATGCGATGCAATGGTGGAACATGTGCGGCAGGATTCACGGCTATAGCACCCAACAGCTCGATTGTTGTGAGTCAAAACTTGACCCCTAAAATTCGTTCGCGCAAAAATAACACAAAAACGCCTATGGTTGTGTGGACGTTTACAAATAAGTGTTCTTTCCATTGACATCGTTTTCGTTTAAAACGCGTTTTGTAGCCCAATTGGGCGCATCCCAGGACGTAATGCCCCTTTAAATATGTTCAAACAGAAAATAAATTAGCCAAAAAGAAATCGTTGTTTTCAAAACTGGACTGTTTGGGGCACAATAGCTACTGTATGACAATACTCTATCATGCCATCCCCAACTTTAACCCAATTCAAATGAAAAAAAAAAGAACAACAAACAATAGCCATCTGTCAATGCCTATAGGCTGCCCCTGTAATGAGTTTGTGCTGTGAATTGACTCTAGTCAAGGGCGGATCCAGGGGGGAGCCAAAGGGGGCCCAAAAACGAAACCCATTTTTTTTTTTTTAATGTGACATCGCAATAAGGGCAGGCAATGAGTACACCACCATCTTTTCCTCAAAATAAATTGGTTAAAGTGGTCAGAAATTGCCTCAGATCGCACCACAGAGCATCTAGAATCCAAAATTTTTTCGGGGCCCTTAAGCGGGCCCCGAACCCCACGCCGTAATTTTTTAGACCCACTTTTTTGGGGGACCAAAATTTTTTTGGCCCCCCCCCAAAAAAAATTGAGTTCTAGATCCGCCCTTGACTCTAGTCAGGCATTAATATTGTAATAATGTAGAAATCAATGTTTTTTTCACGCGCGCTTTGATGTTTGATGCACTGGCATCCCAACAATTGATTTTGGACGTCACTTGATGACTTTTATACCAGTTCACGTTCACAAACACCTGGGGTGCGTTTAGCAACAGCTGCCGTTCTCTCGCCAAACGATTCCATTCTAAGACCACACAGTGAAAATCAACAACTCCATCATAATGCATCGCACAGGATGTTGCTGTCGTAAACGGCTTCGGAATCTTCTCGTGCTTTTCGCACTTTTGGCGCTGGGGGGATTTTTGTTGATGAAATGGGCTTTCCACGAGAAGTCTGTGATCTCGGACTCTGTGATATCGTGGAGACACATTCTACCGCCGGTCGAAAACAAAACGTGAGTATTTGGGAAGATTTGAAAATATCTGTACAAAAACGAGAGGCAAAACATTGGCGAAGTCATTCAACTTCCATTGCCAATATTCTTTATTCCCTTATTCATAAATACCTTAGACAGTTTACGCATTCCTATTGGTCGAGAGCCCGTCACTTCGGTGGTTTTAAAAGCTTGATAAAACACCGACTAGCTGCATGGTTTCAAACACTTTTCCGGTGTCACATCAAAATGTGGACTCCTATAAGAGTAGTTTCACAAAGGATGTTTCAAAAAGTTTGCTCAGCGTGCTTAAAGATAGGGTTTCTTTCTCACAGCCACAGAGTTTTTGTGGAAACTGCAACTTCAAGACCACTGAAATCCACCCTTACTAAGGAAGCGCAAACCGAAGATGCATCTTGCCAACCGAAGAATCGAATTGTTTTTATCAAGACGCACAAAACTGGTAGTTCTACCGTTACCACGATGCTGCAGCGATACGGGTACCAGAGCGATCTGAACTTCGCCTTGCCGTCTCTGAGGCACTTCTTCTCCATGTACAACAAGTTCGACCTATCCGAGGTTTATCTTCGGAATCTGAAGGACACTTACGGTACCCAAGCGTGGCCGGCTCTAGGTGGATTCCACATCTTAGCGAACCACGCCCGATACAACCGCAAGTCGATGACAGAGCTAATCCCAAATGCTATCTATTTCACGATCATCAGGCAGCCAGTAGCGCAGTTCGAGTCAGCCTTCGGTTACTTCGGTATGGACCGCGAAATCTCCACGACGAACGGCAGCGACGTCAGCCCGCTAGAAGCCTTCTTCAGAGACCCGGAGCGATACTTTGCTGTCAGCAAGGTTCCTCGGAAGGTTTATGCCAAGAACGGTCAGCTCTACGAACTGGGGCTGGACACCAATGATCCAGAATCGGTGGATCAAAAGATCAGCTCGCTGAGTAGCGAGATGGACTTAGTCATGATCACCGAATACTTTGATGAATCGTTGATACTCCTGAAAAAGCTCCTCTGTTGGCAATTTGACGACATCGTGTACATCTCTAAAGGTGTCAGAAAGCCGACCACTCGCAGGAATATCACGGCAGACCTGAGAGAAAAAATTCAGGAATGGAACCAAGCCGACGTCAAGCTATACCAGCACTTCAACCGGTCATTATGGGAGAGGGTTCGCCATTACGGACCCAATTTTCAGCGCGATTTGGAGACTTTTCGTCGACTCAAGACGGCCACCACGGAGCGATGTCTGGCCAACGCTACAATCCACTGGGATGGCCACAAGGCCAGCATGTTCAAGCTGCCGGAAAAGGCCAGCAAGGACTGTCAGGATCTAGTCCGAAACGATTTAAGTTGGGTGACCATCTTGAGACGCCGTATGGCAGAGAAGAGCACAGAATTATTGAAACGCGATGATTTCGTCAGCACCACCACGAAGTAACACCCTTGTACATACCAGTAAAAACTAGCAATCAGAGAAAACGGCATCTAAAGTTGAACGCCTTCTAAAACAACACTTTGCGTCAAAACGGCAGAGTATTTTCAGTTGGGTTTCTCGTTGTGGACACTTGATGAATTGAATTTAATAAATCTGCTGTTTTTTTAACCCGTTTGTGTATTAAATCAACAAGAAATAAGAGAAAAAAAGGTGAGTGTTAGTTCGTGAAACCGAAAAAGCTGCGAAACTGTAAATTTTCGTTTTCACGAAGTAACACTCTTCAATGTATACAACACGAGGAAAGTGAAACTTCAGGTCAGCGCACGCGCGCTCATACAAGGAAAGTAATACTTCGTGAAAACGTTTTAGTTTTTGCTCACATTTTGAGCAGAGTGCGCGCCATGCATTGCAATGGTAAATGGAACTTGAGTGTTACTTCGTGAAAATGAAAATTTTGCGCAAAAGTTGTCATGGATAATTAGCGTAATTATTCAAGTAAAACTCTTGAAGCTTTGAAACTTTCGCGCAAAAGTTGTCATGGATAATTAGCGTAATTATTAAAGTAAAGCTCTTGAAGCTTTGAAACTTCGTGCAATGGTAGGCCTTGGTGAATAATGTTTAAAAATGTAAACAATTGAAAATCGAAAAAAAAAATATGGTTTAACAAGGTGGAGTGCGGTTACTTTGTGGTGTCGGTGACGATTTGTCAAACCTACTTGAACAGTGTTATGGGGTGAGCGATCGTAAATTCAGATGTAATCAAGGGAGGAATGGACCGGTACCCGACAAGTTTCCGATGATCACAATAACCGATTCATACAAACGAATACCATACTTACCTGTGTACATGAATGTGTTTGAGTGGCCGCCAATCACCACGTCGATTCCACGCACTTTCTTTGCGATCTCGATATCGGTATCGATACCGGAATGACCAAGCGCTATGATGGCGTCGACTCCGCTTTCGATTAGATTGTCGACTGCCGGTTGTAGGCTATCGATCTCGGGACTGAAGATCAAGTTACCTGGCAAAAGGGTACAGGAAGAAAATAGCTTCGTCTAAAAATGCTGATGATTTAAACCGGAAACTAAAAGAGACACAATTGTACCAATCCTCGTGAAGTCCGAAACGATACGTTGATGTCAACCTTCCCCATATTATCAACGTTCCACCAAAGTGCATGGTGCAGGGTAGTTGATGTGGCTACATTGTGTTATCGTCTCAGTTTGAAACGTGCATCTTCTCAATTTAAATCGTTCACCTTCTTACACTCTGCTTCATTTCTGAGTTTGCGCTGTTTGCGCAGCGCTAAATGAAAATGCTCATTTGCTGATAGTGCGTTCGGTGTGGGCGCGTGGACTTCGCCTATCCCATGCAAACATAGATACGCCCAGCATGTATCGATTAAGCCAACGTTCTAGTTTGTTTACCAATTGTTTATATAGGCCTATGATCGGACATGTCTGTTTGTCCACGAACTGACAGCTGACTGAACATCTGCAGTGGTCAAACCAACACGATCCCGTGATCAAGACTTCACCAACTCGTCGCCATAAAAACCTATCCATAGCACTACACGTTTCAGTCTGCGTTGTGATGTGTCCGTTGCGTAAACCTATTGTACGCCTGTACGCCTATAACCACGCTACCGAAACAAGGTGAAGCCAACCTCGCACCCTAGGGCTTACTTTGTTTTCGACTTAGCTATCCCCTGGCAGGGTGGGAAACGTGGTTCCTGTCATCGTCCCCATTCGATACCGCAATAGAAAGTAAAGCAATTACATGCAACGTGCACTTGTGTATTACGTGTCCTACCGTTCATTTTGAATTAATTATGACGTTAACTCTAAAAACAAAATAATCATCCTTTTCCATATTGCTTATACAATTAATAATGAAGTGTAAACTGCATAACGGATGAGTACAGATTATTACTGAATCGGAAATCTTGTTAACTATATTCACACGCCCTGAAGAATCGATCGTGTGTCTTTATACCCAGGACATCCCAATACCAGGGTGAGAGAGCAGTAATGGGAGTCGTATTTGTATTTTTTTTTATTCGAGTGCCAAAACTGCGCAAATAACATTATATTCAGTTTGTGGTGTCTTAACAGTACGGTTTGTGTTCGCGTACTTCGCGAAGTTACCGTCAAGTTGTCAGTGCTGCTTATCGTGTACAAAACAGCTGGATAATCGGTTGGTGCCCTGTCGCCTTACCTGATTTAGTATACAGCGGTGTGTCTACCAGGATATAACCCACGATGCCTACCCGATCCCCGCTTGCTAGTGCCACCGTAGTCTGACAGGCATAGAGGCCGGTCATTGAAGGTTCCCCTGAGCTGTTCATGTTACAGCTCAGGACCGGAAAGCTGACATTTTGAAGGAAGGGTAGAAGGCTGTCAACTCCAATGTCAAACTCGTGGTTCCCGAGCGCCTGTTGAGGAGGAAACGAATTGGATTGACCTCTTGCATAGAGCGCCCTCACTTGAATTCAGTGACATGAAAGTAGTGTCTACCCATGCGTATCACAGAGGACCGAGGACCTTTTCCACCGAACGGGGTCTACAGATAACCGTGACTTATTTAAATGAACCTCGTTCCCATGGTGTCGAGCAGTACGCTCTTGCCACTATCTGCTCTCTCACTCTGGTATTCGGGATCATTTTGCTGGCAAATCGTGCACATGCAAATTAGGAATAGTCTGGTGCATGACTGTGTTTTCTACTAGTTGTTATATTATTATCTGTATTGAATCAAGGAAAGGAAGCAAGTTTCCCACCAAGCTTACTGTTGGAAACGAAGTTGAAAATAAAGGTACCCTTGGTGACGAGGTTGCATTAATGGGCCTTATCATTGTATATGGAGATCAATGGCCATATTGAAACGAAAGCGAGGTAAAATCTTCTTTTTGGAACTTGCGAAGGGAAATGAAAGCAAGTAAATCACTAATTAATTCAACTTAAAACCTGCTTTAATGAATACGTAATAATTGTAATTTAACATTCTCTAATGTTTTAAGCCCGCAGATTCAAATGAAAATGACAGTAACATAAGGCTGCATAAATAGTCTTGCCCCATCCCATTCAACAGCCTAAACAATTTATGAAATACATTCAGGGAACTCGACAAAAATGGCCAACTCGTGCTTAAGGCCCGTTTGATTCACATCACCCGATACCAAAATCCTTACCATCAGGGTGACCGTTTTAGCGGATTTTCGGCTAACTTTGACAGATGTTTTGTTAAAAAAACGAGTTTGACAGAAAATTTGACAGAATGGATTTTTTTTGGCAGATTTCTGGCAGAATTCTGCAAAAATGGCTATTTGACAGAAAAACATAGCAAATTTGAAAAAAAGATACATTAAAAGCTTCAATCTCTTTACACAAACCCTTGCATAATGGGACAGATTGGCTGGTCTAGGTGCTGAGGTTCACTGGGAACCGGACTTCGTCGTGAAGCAACCGCATTTTGCCTGAAATTTATCTTTATGTGACTATAGATTGTTTATAATAATTTGAACCTTAATTATGGCAATACTACAAATCTGCACGTGATTTTAAGTGTTTATATTAAGTAATTCTGGGGAATTTGGCAATTTTTTTTTATGACAGATTTTCGAAGTGCATTTAGCAGAATTTGGCCATGACCTTACGGTCACCATGCTTACCATGGCATCATATCCCAGCATGTTCATGAAGTAAGCAGTAGCTTGTCCCCTGAATACGTAGAACCAGACGGTGCCTTGAAAACCATCGCCGGCATCAACCAACAGCACGTTCTGCACGCTGTTACGGATTTCTTTGACTTTAGCGGCCCGCCGCGCAACGCCGCCGTAGCACGCCCCGTCCGCCGCTTGCTCGGCCGTGCATGGCCCGCCGGCCGTACCGCTGGTCTGCTCAAAACGCGCGTGGACGTCGTTCGTGTGTAATATCGTCAGGTCGAAAGGTGTCACAAAGCCAGAAAAGCTGACCAAGAGCAAAATTAGTTTCAGTGCTAACACCATCGTTAATATTTTGCCACTAGTTTTGTAAACAATACTGGGTATAATATGGGATCAAAATCATGAAGAATTAAACTACAACGGCTTTGTCAACATTGTAAGATAAAAAATGCAAAGGTCACTGCATATGTACATTGTGTGTTTACACGTGGACAGGGGCTATTTGTTTTGGGAATACCTATTCTTTATTACGTATTATGTATACATGCATGGTAAGTCAAAAAAAGCGGAGCCCACCCCCTCCCAAATATATTTCATATTTTGAAAAGAAATATATATATAGCACAAAAAATAATAATGACCGTTGGAAAGCCAATTTCACAAGCTACTTTTAGATGAAAAAATTAGAAAATGCTCAATCCGTTTAGAGAATATCACCATAAACGCAATGAACCTATATATATATAACATGTTTCAATAATTCGTCCCCCCCCCCCAAAAAAGAGCAATTTATTGTGTATTCAGACTGTTTGGAACAACAAAGAAAATAACACAGACAACTGTGAAATACTGTAGTACACAATATCTTTATTAACAACCCTGTATGGTTAGGCAAACAATATTATACAAATATTGAATGCTTCGAGTGGCGTAGTAAAACTAGCCTCCCGAGGTGATCCATGGACATTCTATTTTCCCGAGGCGAAGCCAAGGGAAAATAGAATGGTCCATGGATCATCGAGGGAGGCTAGTTTTACTTCACCACGAGATAAAGCATTCAATATTTGTTTTATAACACTTCACCCACAGATTCTGCTTGATTTTAATATTTTACATTATTTAAATCTGAACACAGTTGAAATAAACTTCAATTTCAATACAAAATTGGTGGAAAATGTATTTCTCTCTTAAAAACTAACCCTTCACGAAATGTTTGAACCCAAGTCTGCGGCGCGCTCTCTTTGGAATAATACGCGCTACACACAACGCTCAACGCGCACACCAGCATGCATTTGCACACAAATACCGCGCCGTGGAAATAGTACTTTGGTTGCTAATGGTATAGTACTTTGGTTGCTATGCGCATAGTACTTTTGGCCGTGCACAGAAAGATAGCAAAATTAGAAAGTAACATGTGACTCGCTCTCGGCCAATCAAGACACAGAATCTGTGGGTGAGGTGTTATAATTTACAAATATTGAATGCTTCGAGTGGTGTAGTAAAACTAGCCTCCCGAGGTGATCCATGGACATTCTATTTTCTCTAAATAGAATGGTCCATGGATCATCGAGGGAGGCTAGTTTTACTTCACCACGAGATAAAGCACTCAATATTTGTTTTATAACACTTCACCCACAGATTCTGCTTGATTTTAATATTTTAAATTATTTAAATCTGAACACAGTTGAAATAAACTTCAATTTTAATACAAAATTGGTGGAAAATGTATTTCTCTCTTCCAAACTACCTCTTCACGAAATGTTTGAACCCAAGTCTGCGGCGCGCTTTCTTTGGAACAATACGCTGCGCGCAATTAACGCGCAACGCGCACACCAGCATGCATTTGCACACAAATACCGCGCCGTGGAAATAGTACTTCGGTTGCCAATGGTATAGTACTTTGGTTGCTACGGGTATAGTACTTTTGGCCGTTCACAGAAAGATAGCAAAATTGGAAAGTAACATGTGACTCGCTCTCGGCCAATCGAGACACAGAATCTGTGGGTGAGGTGTTATAAGATTAAATATAATAATTATTTGATTTGAAAAAAAAACCCGGGCATTCAAAAGGACTTTGTTGAGTATTTTTCACTTTTAAACTAAGGTTTTATCGCTGGTAATGTTTGAAGGCAATTGTGACGATGATTCTTGAAATCGCATTTTTGGACGAAAGAGGTTTGTTTAAGCTTTAATAGTGCTGGAACCATCTTCGAAAAATAGGGGGCGCTCTTCAAAACCGGCCATTATGCAAAATATGCATATTAAAATAGCATGTGCCCATTTTCAGGGAGCCATTTTGTAAGGGTTTTGGGGATTGGTTTTCATATTCCTCGTTCATGTCAGAACTCTCTATACCTTTTGGGAAATGGTTACTGAAAACAAAGTATCTTAAATTTTTGGGTCAGTTTTGTTTTCATCTCGAGGGGGCACATGCTCGAAGGGGCACATGAAGTCCGCAAATGAGGCACTTGGGTAATTGGGCCTATATGGCAGGCGGGGGGGGGGGGAGCAGTGGCGTAGCCACCGGGGGGGGGGGGGGTGGGGGGGGGGCGACCGCCCCCCATGAAACCTTGTCGCCCCCCAGTCGCCCCCTCCCCCCCCCCCCCACTGAGATTTTGAGTTTCTAAAAAAAAATCATTGATCTACATGACGCCATGGGCCCTATTATGTACTACAATGTATCTTTTGCATAGAAAATATTGGTTTAAGTGGTCCGAAATTGCCTCAGATAGCACCACAGAGCATTTAGAATCCTAATTTTTTCGGGGCCCTTAAGCGGGCCCCGAACCCCACGCCTATAGCTCAGAATTCTGGTAGCTGATTCAATGACTCCAACCTCGAAAACAATGTTCACAAAATTTTCTTATGCCTTTAGCTGAGAAAACCTCGAAAATTATGTTTAAATTATTATCTTTTGTGCTAAGATAATTATTGGTTAAAGTGGTCAGAAATTGCATCAGATAGCACCACAGAGCATTTAGAATCCTAAATTTTTCGGGGCCCTTAAGCGGGCCCCGAACCCCACGCCTATAGCTCAGAATTCTGGTATCTGATTCAATGACTCCAACCTCGAAAACAATGTTCACAAAATTTTCTTATGCCTTTAGCTGAGAAAACCTCGAAATGTTTAAATTATTATCTTTTTTGCTAAGATAATTATTGGTTAAAGTGGTAAGAAATTGCCTCAGATCACACCACAGAGCATTTAGAATCCTAAATTTTTCGGGGCCCTTAAGCGGGCCCCGAACCCCACGCCTATAGCTCAGAACTTCTGGTAGCTGATTCAATGACTCCAACCTCGAAAACAATGTTCACAAAATGTTCTTATGCCTTTAGCTGAGAAAACCTCGAAATGTTTAAATTATTATCTTTTGTGCTAAGATAATTATTGGTTACAGTGGTAAGAAATTGCCTCAGATCACACCACAGAGCATCGAAAATCCAATTTTTTTCGGGGCCCTTAAGCGGGCCCCGAACCCCACGCCAATAGCTCAGAATACCGATAGCTAATTCAATGTCTCCAACCTCGAAAACGATGTTCAAATAATTATTTTTGCCAAGAAAATAGTAGTTAAAGCATGGAGGAAAGTCGTAAGAAATTGCTTCAAATCACACCACAGAGCATCTAGAATCCAATTTTTTTCGGGGCCCTTAAGCGGGCCCCGAACCCCACGCCGTAAGGGCTTCGCACTTGCATCAGTTATGACTAAGGTATGTCCCCCCCCCCCACTTTTGAGAAGCGATTGACGCCCCTGCTTGACGCCCCCCCCCATGACATGTTCCAGCCCCCCCCAGCGCCCCCCCCCCCCCCAGCGCCCCCCCCCCCCCCACTGAAAAATTCCTGGCTACGCCACTGGGGGGGGGGGGGGGGGAGTGTCCCCAACCCCCGCGGTTCTGCGCCGCCCCTGGTTTTGTCAAAAGTTGGTAGAATAAACATAATGGTGGTGTTGTTAATATAGAGTTTGGAAGGGGTACCATTCTATTATAACATAAACATGTTTAGGAGAGGGGGTCGCCTATTCCGGTTGCACCCATCACCAGTAGGTTCTGAACGGTGCTCACTTGTACTACTACTTCTTCTTGTTCCAAACGAAAGGGCACTTTAATAGATTGACAGTACAATAAAGAGTGTCTATAGTTTCATACTCACTCAAAACAGCCGTCATTGATCCATTCCGTATCCTTTTCAAGCCATTTGTTTTGCAAATAATGGCCGTAATTTTACACATGAGGGCGCTTGAGGCACTTTTGTATGTTTCTGATACGACGGATAAATAAAAAAAAAATTATACATGCACAAACTTCAGATTGAACCCCCCCCCCCCAAAAAAAAACACCCAGTGCTCAGCCCTCGATGTTTTCTTGGATTTTGTTTTCTTTGTTGATCATAGTCATTTCAGCTTGTCCTTACTTGTTTTGGAGATTTAATTTTGTTTTCCATTCGTTTATTTCATTCATTTGGCCTCATCCATTTTTTTTCTTCAGTGTATTTTTTTCAGCTGTTTTTGTCTGTGGCTCTGTCTGTAGCATTGGAATTCCTTTCGTGGATTAGATGTACATGTATTTTGCATATATTTAGTTTTTCTGTTTCGAATTTTTATGTTAATGTTTGAATCAGTCGATAGTTTTGTTTGTTCACATTTTCCTCCTCATGCTCCAGTCGCCTTGTTATGTTTTTCTTCTTATAAATAAGTATATTTTTGTCAGTGGCTCTGTCTGTAGCATTGGAATTCCTTTCGTAGATTAGATGTACATGTATTTTGCATATATTTAGTTTTTCTGTTTCGAATTTTTATGTTAATGTTTGAATCAGTCGATAGTTTTGTTTGTTCACATTTTCCTCCTCATGCTCCATTCGCCTTGCTAACTATAGCTTCCCTTCACTTTATTTATTTGGCTTGAGTTATTTTGCATTTATTTTGTTTTATGCTCGAATTTTTATGTTAATGTTTACATCAGTCGATAGTTTTGTTTGTTCACATTCTCCTCTTCATGCTCCATTCGCCTTGCTAACTATAGCTTCCCTTCACTTTATTTATTTGGCTTGAGTTATTTTTCTACTTAAGGCACTTTGTTTTGTTCTGTTTTTATTGATATTTTGCCTCTTGTTTTCATTACAGCAATATTGTAACTCCCCCCTTTTTTCTACATACTTCTATTAGGTAATTAATTGTCTGTATTTGTTCCATTGTTCATGTGTGTATAATGTCATTTGATTTTAATCTTGATGACACGTTTGATAATGATGATAGTCGTGCCTGCCTTAACTTATTCACCGATAGCTTCAACACCTTGAATATCGATGAAGACTCTTTTTCTATCTTCTACATGAATTCTACAAGCCTCTGTAAACATTTCTATGATATCCAAGATTACCTCTCCTGCCTTTCTCATTCATTTTCTGTTCTCGGCTTCACTGAAACATGGTTCGGAGAAAGCCCTCCTCCGTATGTCAACATGACCAGTTATGACCTTATTCACTCCTCACGCTCTCATAAACTCGGAGGAGGAGCAGCTTTATTCATCAGCAAGTCTCTGAGGTATCATGTGCGTAGTGACATCATGCCGTCTTCGCTTGATTATGAATGTGTCTTCATCGAAATCGAACGCACTCACTCTCGCAATGTTATTGTGGGTATTATCTACAGGGCCCCTGGTACTCAACTTGATACTTTTCAGCGTAACTTTGACCTTTGTCTCCATACTATTTCTAGAGAGAATAAGTTGTGCTATTTGATGGGTGATGTTAATCTTGATTTTCTCAAATGTTCGGAACATCAGCCCACGGACGACTTTGTCAACACCTTCTTATCTTATAGCCTGCGTCCTCTGATCGACCAGCCAACACGCGTCACCCCCCACAGCAGCACCCTAACTGATAACATTCTTACTAACATTGATGCTAGTATCTCAGCAGATATCTTGAATACTGATATTTCTGATCACCTGCCACTTTTTCAAATTACTTCTTCTTTCTTTAGAAACTCCAAGCATTCTACTGAGACCTACTTTAGACGAAACATCAACGCTGATAGTTTACGTTCCTTCACCTCAGATATTGAAGCTGTGGATTGGGGAGAAGTCTCCAAATGTCAGCATGCAGATACTGCTTATAACAATTTTCTTTCTCTCTTTTCTGATACTTATAACCGGCATTTTCCTCTCGTTTCGCAACACTGTAGCAGGAAGAAAAACAACCAACCTTGGATCACCCCATCTATTGTAAGCTCTTGCAATCGCAAAAACAAGTTATACAGGCGATATACGTATAAGCCCATCAGAAGCCAATAAGCGCCTCTCACACCAGTTATTGGAATCGGTTGACTGCTGTCCTCCGTTCTGCCAAGAAAACCTTTTATGCCAAGAAATTTGAAACGTGTACAAACAACATGAAAAATACTTGGCGTGAAATAAACAAAATTCTTGGTAAGGAGAGAAAGGAAGTCATCCCAGAGAACTGCTCTGATGGGAACGAAATGTTCTTCAATCCTGTCGATATCGCTTCTCTTTGATTCTCTTGAGATAATGGAGATTAGTAAATAACCTGTGCGGAAACACCAGTCCAGGATTCGATGGAATTTGCTCATCTGTTGTTAAATCTATTATCTCTTATATCTCCAACCCTTTAGCCGTTTTAGCCTGCTGTTTTTCTTTTCTTTTCTCTTTTTCTTTTCGCTCCAAGTTAGGCAGGCACACTACAATTCATTTCCAATTAGAGAATTCAGATAATTGTTCTTGTCTTTGTTTCTTGTTTGTCCACTCATGTTTGTAAATTGTTTGTGTTTGTTTGTACTGGCATGGCAATATAAGCCTTCGGCTTCTTCGAATTCGCATGCCACAATATTGCTGTTTTTATATTATTTGTTAATGAGTCGTAGTTTTTGTGGATTATTTACATAATTTTTTGGTTATATAAATATTTCTTGTTCCTTTCTCAGTTTCTCATTAATGTTATTTTAAATAGACTCACTGCATTTTTTGTCAGCAATATTGAAATAAATAAAGGTTTGTTTGAATGAATGAACACCCACGCCCTCAACGACGAAAACGAGAGAGGTGTATATGGCAAATCGAAAAAAGGGTTCCAAAAAGGTTTTCGGCTAAAATTGCCTTGTTGTTGATGACCCCTTATATCGAAGAAATTCTCAACGAAGAATGCTCAAATTCAAGGTAAAAACTCACTCTTGAAACTCAGCTTAAGGTTTTATTACAGTTTTTACAAGTTTTGCATCAAAAATAACGAGTGGTTGAACCTCGTTCTCAAAATGTATTTTTAAGAGTGGTTGTTGTGTGTTGCTATCAATTTCTCAAACGCCACGGGGACGAGGACGGTTGGTTGAGAAAAATTGAAGGACCACTAAACGCCATCTTGCTTTTTAGTTTTGCACTGCTGCTGAAAACACGACAGATTATTATCGTTTAGCTGCGAATAAGTGAATCGCGAAATTATACTTTGGAATATGGCACAAACCTCGTGAAAGACAGAAAAGAAAATACAGAAAAGAATGGGGCGAACGCGGCGGTCGTGGCGAGAGAAGAAGATTTGTGCAATGGACGGCTGTCCTCACAATGCGGCGACTTGTCCCAGCCAGCAGTTCTACTGTTTTCCCTCGGAAAACGAGACGAGGCGAAGGCAGTTGTGGATCGCTTTGTCGGGGAAAGCAAACCACATTAGGTAAGAATATATGAGAGCTATGGTTTCTGTGTATGTTGTGAAATATTTGGTTGTTATTTGATGAGAAACTGACATTGGTTTGACCCCAACTAGCGTAGTACTTGCCAACGTCGTGCGTACATCACGTGTGTACGGCGTCGTTTTAATGGGCGGATTTTCGGGGGGGGGGGGGGGGGGGGGGGCGACCACAGACGGGCGAGGGGGGGGGGGGGGGGGGGGTCGCTGTAATTTTTCTATACATTTGAAAAAGAATAGGCAAATCTTGAGAGCAGTAAACTAGTGTCAAGACAATCATGATTTTTTTCTTGTTGAACAGTTAAACAATGCTCCGCAGTGATCTGTTACGCAGGTAATATTTTGTGATGCGATATGTTTTAATTGAATTTTTTTTTTAATTTAAAATATAGATATGATGGTTCCCCTTGGTCACCGGGACGGTCGACACGACTATGCGCCTGCCATTTCGAAGGAGGACGGAAAAACAACGAACCGAGGTTGAAGGTAGGAGCAGACCACTCCGATGCAATTGTCAGACTAAAGGAATGGAAGACAAAGAAGCGAGAGCCTTCCGTCCCTCTAGCGTCTGCAGACCACAGTTACGTTAGTCTCCATCAACCAGTGGAGGAGAGAATCAAGAACAAACAAACCCAGGTCTGTTTTCCCATTGAGGTTTTGTGCTGGTGTGGTGACGACCACGCACAGACGCCCGTCCACAGTATGTACTGCTGCGTGGACGGCAACGATGTCGGAACACAGACGTCATTCCGCAGAGATCC
Source organism: Patiria miniata (assembly GCF_015706575.1). NCBI lineage: Eukaryota > Metazoa > Echinodermata > Asteroidea > Valvatida > Asterinidae > Patiria > Patiria miniata. Next base: position 4,123,783 of record NW_024037061.1, read on the forward strand.
TTGCGGCAGTTTCTCAGAGGCCAAAGAAAGACGGTTCAGACTAGCAGCTCTGGAAGCAAAACCCCGTGGATTTGTCGGCTGGGACGGCACGGACGAAGCAGTCGACAAGATTCATGACGTCACTGGTGTGTTGCCTGACGTGTTCTTTCTCCTCTACTCACTACTGCCGCAAAAGTCAAGAGGCATGTCCTTGGAAAACTGCCTGCTTTTGTTTCTCATGAAGCTGCGCCACGGTCAGTCATTTTCGTGCTTAGGGGTTGTTTTTTCTGTGTCTAGAACCACAGCCTCCAGAAATTTCCAGTTTGTTCTGGACAACCTGTGCCGCGTCACGCGAAACTGGATCGTCTGGCCCTCGGCGGAAATGGTCCATGCCATGATGCCGTCCGGTTTTTCCGAGTATCCAAACGCTAGGTGTATCCTTGACTGCCTCGAATTCAAAACCGAGAAACCGGCAATACTGAGAGAACAAGTCTTGCTGTATTCCCCCTGTAAGGGAACCTGCACGTGCAAAGTTTTGGTCGTAAGTTCCCCAAACGGACTGATTTCTTTTTTATCCCGGGTCTACACTGGCAGTGCTACGGACAGTCAAATCACAGTCGAGTCGGGATTTTTGAATATGCTCGAGCCGGATGATGAAATCGTAGCGAGTAAAGGTTTTCCCGACCTTGCGAGACAAGTTGCTGGACGACAGGCTGTAGCTGTCGCGCCACCGTTAGCCATACCTAACCGTCATTTTAAGGCCGGTGATGTAGCAATGGCTTATAACGTTTCGTCAGTCCGGGTCCGTGTGGAACGAGTCGTTCAGAGAATCAGATTGTTCAATATCCTCAGTGTTACCTATCCTAGTGAGTTACTGCCATATGTGGATGATGTAGTACACATGTGTGCTGTGTTAGCTAATCTACAAAATCCTTGAAAAGTCCGGGACTTTCCTTAAAGGGAAGATACAACATTTGCAAACATCAAAAAACCAAATGATCAAATTATCACGAAATACCTTACTGAATTGTTAGGGACTGACAGTCCAAATCATCCTTTAAAATCGTGGCTCCTGGTGTGCTGACATTTTCAAGAAAAACTTTATTTTTCCAATGCTGGTCGGCCGACCAGCGTTGGAAAAAACTGGCTTTTTTTCAAAAATTGTTCCTAAGTTTTCATAATTAGTTATTCTGACTTTCCTTTGCAATTGATTACACACCTGTGAAGGGGTACAAGCCTGCTACACTGATTCTCTGACCTTACAATTCCCTAAAGTGTATTAACTGCTCTGTTTCATCTTAAGTGGGGTCAGGGAACCAGACTACAAGAACATGATAGGTTTTCTTGGTTTTTCCAGCGTCTACAAGCCCAAAACGTGAAACAAGTCAGTTTAACAATATTTTGTATAACGTACTAATCCTCCAAATCCATTTATTTCTGAAAATTACAGCAAAAGCAAATGTTGTACATTCCCTTTAAGGTTCAGTGCGAAACAACAACGTACGATGCTTTACGAAACTGAGGTTAATACAGACCTGCCAGATACAGAAAACACTTGCTTTGTGCAAAAATACGTTGCCAGTGTTGTGTGTTAAAGCTCAGGGCAAAGAGGCAGATTCAGTAACGCTTCGCTGCTCTCCACAGTGTTTGTGCAGTGATTCTCTAGGCATTTTCACACCAGACAAATCTCGGGGTTGACGCAGGGTTAAAAGGGTGCGACGTTTTTACTCTTGAACATGTTCAACCCTGCGCCAACCCTGTGTCAACCAAGCCCAAGATTGAATATCTTCCTGGGTTGAACTCAACCCTGATCCGGACCAGGGTTGAGATTTTCAACCCAGGTTGAAACTCTCGCCAGGGTTCACCAAGGGAAATAAGCTCCGTTTGCATGAAACCATTGTGAAACTCAACCCAGGGGAGCACCGAGTTCACCTAGGGTTCGACTTCTTCCCCGGGTTGATAGGCTCTAGTGTGAAAAGGCTTTATCCTTTCACTTGAAACTGACTTGCAGGGTTTTACATAATGCTCCGGTAACTGATTTTCAGTAGGAGGGCTAGACAGTGTTGATATTTACTGGTAAATTTATATATACAATTATGTTATGTGTGCAATGCTTGATTTATTGGGCCAGTGCTTTGCCGGCACTTTATGCCTACAGGGTGAGTCAAAAAAAGCGGAACCCAAACCCCCTAAAATGTATTTCATATTTAAAAAAATATGTAGCACCAAAAATAATAATGACTGGATAGCCAATTTCAAAAGCTACTTTTATATGGAAAAAATACTGAAATTGCTCAATCCGTTCAAAGAATATCACCATATAAACGCAATGACCCTAAGACCTGTCTCGTCCAAAAACAGCAATTTATTGTGTGTTTTGAATGTTTTGACTACAAGAGCAGCAATTATGTCTTGGTTTTTTCCAGCATCTGTGAACTCAAAACTTTAAAAAGGTCAGTGTTATAATATTTGCTATAAAATACTAACCCCCAAATCCATCCATCTCTGAATATTACAGCAAAAGCAAATGTTGTATCAAAATTACCTTTGAAATGAATTATTTTTCTGTAAATATATTATTTGGTGCAAGTAAAGATATGTTTTGAAGGTGTTAAGAAATATGCCAGCATGTTAGCCAATGTTCCCTTATTCAAACTAAAGAAAAAGCCTATTTTTTTGTCCTAGTGGTCACTTTTCCCTTATAACAAACAAATCTACTCTAAAAAAGTTTAATGTGAATAGTTATACTAGTATATTTTGTTTGACTAATATGTTTGTACAATGTAAATTCAAACATAAACGTAGATTCAGAAAAAAATGGTTGCAATCGTAGTGTTCCATATAATTTTCATTTTGCTGTACTCTTGTTTTCATAATAAACTCACTCGTTATGTTGAACAGAACAGATTTTGAAACATCTACTGCCATTTATTCCATCATGTGGAACTACCACCTTGACCCAATTGCATATCACATAAACATTCCACAATAGATTTTCAACAATTTTATATCCAGTATTTAACAGGTTTATTTATCATTCATAAATATCTGAGACAGTTTACCAATTCCTATTGGTCGAGAGCCTGTCACATGGGTGGTTTTAAACCGCCGGTAAAACAGGGCAGCGTTTTGCACCACATCACGCAGTGCGCACCGTGCACGCCAATTTCCATATAAGAAGATTTTTAGCACTGCACGCGCAAGGCACATACCATAGACATGGCCAGTCGGGTGTTTCACAAAACAAGTAAAATTGTTGAACAAATGGTTGGAAATTTGTGAATGTTTGACTTGTTGTGACTCTTTGACCGGAAAGGTATTTATGAATGGGAATACATGTAATGTGCTTGACCAGTATTGCAGAAGTACGTCTAAAACCAGCTAGGGGCCTTGGCGCAGATAATGGCCCAAGCCGAAGGTCATTATATCCACATAAGACCTTATTCTATGCTTAAAGGGAATATACAACCTTTGCAAACATCGAAAAACAAAACTACCAATTTTTTATGAAATACCCTACTAGGATGTTGGTAAATGACAGTCTAAAGCATCCTGTAAAATTATGGCACCTGGTGTGAAGTCATTTTCAAGAAAAGTGGTATTTTTGTATAAATTTCCAACGGTGGTCAGCCGACCACCGTTGGAAAAACCTAACTATTTTTCAACTACTGCTCCAAATTTACAATTTTTTTCAGTCCAAATTGTGTTTGCTATCAGTCACATGTTCATGCACGGGTGCAGGCCAGCTAGACTGGTTCCCTTACCTTACAATTTTCCGGCATCTATAAATTGATCCATTTCATCTTTAGTGGAGCTAGGGAACCAGACTATTTGAAGATTTTTGTTTTTCTTGGTTTTTCCAGCATTTTGGAACATAAAACTTCAAACATTTTAGTGTAACAATATTTGATCTATTATACTAACCCCTCAAATAGTTCATTTCTGAAAATTACAGCAAAAGACAATGATGTACATTCCCTTTAATATTCAACACATTCAAAGTTGGCACTAGGATTTCTAATCAGTGCTTAAATAACAAATGGTTAATTTGCTAGTACTTTGTACACAACTTATTACCACATGGTGTAACCGCAAACTGAAACGATATCGATACTCCACCATGCAAAGCCTAAAATCTTTTATCAAATTATTAACGTTGACGAAATGAATACAAATTTTGTAAGCACCTTATTGCATTAAAATATTGCATGATTAAAACATTGAGCATATACGTATTCTCACGACATGTTAATTTATTAAGCATTTAAGTACAATTACAAATATATATTCGAAAGTAAAATTACTAATTTCTTATTCGTGCAGGAAGATTTCAGATAAAATATTTCAGAAAATACCTGTTTAATTAAATTGCACATTGTTTAATTGCATGTAGTACTTCGTTAATTACAGTAGTACTTAGTACCTTTAAGTCTTCGGAAGTAACAAATAATTTTTCACTTTGGGAAGATCCGATCCTCATTTTTTGTTCATAGCACTTTTTGTTCAATAGTATTCAGAGAGTTGATTACTGATTACTTTCAGTTTGTACGGAAACATTTCAGATAATTAAATTTCGAAAATACTTTAGTAAGAAAATTGCATCGCACAGATTTGTTAGGTATTTCAGATGTACAATAGTTTTGGCACGTCTCACTAATTAAATTTACAATATCAATTATCAAAATGTAGCCACACACAATTTATGAATACCTCCATTTCCTCCTGGAATTATTTTGAGCCAAAAATTACATTTGGGCAATTTTTCATTCACAAAATAAAATATCTTTTTGAAACCATCTTTTGCTCATTTTGCAAAGCATAGAGTTACGAATTATCAGTTCATTCATCTAACAGGCATGCAACTTTTCCTCGGATCAGCTGATTTCCTCTTTTTTTTACTTCACATGTGTGCCACTGAAAATAGAAAAACACTGTACAAAGTCTGGGAAAAATTTGAATTTCCTCTTTTTTTTGTGATTTCCCAGTTGCATGCCTGATCTAAGTGAAATGCCAGTCCACTGCAGATTTCTCCTTAATTGATGCTGATACCCATTTGTACTCCTAGGTAGAGTGAGGCAAGTTGGGGTAAAACAGCTTGCCTAGGAACACAAAGCTTAGGCAGCAGTTGGATTTGAACCCCTGACCCTCTGATCACGAGTCACAAACCCTAACCACTAGGCCACACCCCCCCCAACATGTGTGTTAGATTCTGGTAGATTCTACAATAAATTTTGTTTCACAATTTGCTCTCAACTTTCACTCGTCCGTTTTCCAAAACCACTGTCTTACCATTGATACAGATTTTCTTAGGGAAAGGACGTGATGTCGTCTCTCGCATGACAACTTCCACGGCGAGACAGATCTTGTCAAGGTAGCTGTACGGCACGCGCTTGTGAACCGGCAGGTAGATCACATGATCGATGAGGTAGCGGGCCTCGTCTGGGTAGAGCGCCATAGCTTGGTCAAACTGGAGAGGATCGGTCGCGTTGGGGTCGGCAAGAGTGGGATCTAAGCAGGTCAGCTGGGTTGCCCCGCGGTAAGCGTCCACCCCTCGGCAGTTCAACTCTTTCAGAACTTTCTCTGGCTCATTCTGTGATAAGGACAAAAAAACAAACAAACAAACTTGCCAAATCCTGTCTAGACCTTGAGAACATGTTTACCCATTGCAATGTGCTGTACTCATGCAAAGTACTCATACATGTACTTGTACTCGCGGAAACATACCCACCCTCGTACTGGTACTAGTGGAAACATACGCAACTTCGTACTCTTGGAAACATACTCGACCTCGTACTCTTGGAAACATAATCGCCCTCATACTTGTACCCGTGGAAACATACTCATCCTTGTACTTGTGGAAACATACTCGCCCTCATACTCGTACTCGTGGAAACATACTCATCCTTGTACTTGTGGAAACATACTCGCCCTCATACTCGTACTCGTGGAAACATACTCATCCTCGTACTCGTGGAAACATACTTGTACTCGTACTCACAAAAAAATTTCCTTGTACTTGCACTCGTATTTGTGACAAAGTGCTCGTACTCACGGCAAAGTACTCATACTCATGGCAAAGTACTCATACTCGTGGCAAAGTACTCATACTCATGGCAAAGTACTCGTACTCATGACAATGTATTTATACTCGTGGCAAAGTACTCATACTCGTGGCAAAGTACTCATACTCGTGGCAAAGTACTCATACTCATGGCAAAGTACTCATACTCATGGCAAAGTACTCATACTCGTGGCAAAGTACTCATACTCGTGGCAAAGTACTCGTACTCATGGCAAAGTACTCATACTCATGGCAAAGTACTCATACTCATGGCAAAGTACTCATACTCATGGCAAAGTACTCGTACTCATGACAATGTACATGTATATATACTCGTGGCAAAGTACTCATACTCGTGGCAAAGTACTCATACTCGTGGCGAAGTACTCATACTCGTGGCAAAGTACTCATACTCGTGGCAAAGTACTCATACTCGTGGCAAAGTACTCATACTCGTGGCAAAGTACTCATACTCGTGGCGAAGTACTCATACTCGTGGCAAAGTACTCATACTCGTGGCAAAGTACTCATACTCGTGGCAAAGTACTCATACTCGTGGCAAAGTACTCATACTCGTGGCAAAGTACTCATACTCATGGCAGAGTACTCATACTCGTGGCAAAGTACTCATACTCGTGGCAAAGAACTCATACTCGTGGCAAAGTACTCATACTCATGGCAAAGTACTCATACTCATGGCAAAGTACTCATACTCTTGGCAAAGTACTCATTCTCGTGGCAAAGTACTCATACTCGTGGCAAAGTACTCATACTCATGGCAAAGTACTCATACTCGTGGCAAAGTACTCATTCTCGTGGCAAAGTACTGATACTCGTGGCAAAGTACTGATACTCGTGGTAAAGTACTCATACTCGTGGCAAAGTACTCATTCTCGTGGCAGAGTACTCATACTCATGGCAGAGTACTCATACTCATGGCAAAGTACTCATACTCGTGGCAAAGTACTCATACTCGTGGCAAAGTACTCATTCTCGTGGCAAAGTACTCATACTCGTGGCAAAGTACGCATACTCGTGGCAAAGTACTCATACTCGTGGCAAAGTACTCATACTCGTGGCAAAGTACTCATTCTCGTGGCAAAGTACTCATACTCGTGGCAAAGTACTCATACTCGTGGCAAAGTACTCATACTCGTGGCAAAGTACTCATACTCATGGCAAAGTACTCATACTCGTGACAAAGTACTCGTACTCATGGCAAAGTACTCGTACTCGTGGCAAAGTAGTCATTCTCATGGCAAAGTACTCATACTCACTACAACACTACTGTACACTTACAACGGTCCCCGGTATTAGCAGAAACATTGTGCTACATGTGGCTATAACAAAGGCTCCATTAAATATACTCTGAATACTGTGAATACTAACTCGTAAAATACTTTTGACACTAATTTTTAATGGGGCCTCTGTGAGTTTGGAACTCCATTTTTCGGTTCGCATTGTTTAGCTTTATTCATTTCAAAGGGGCTACTGCAAAATGTTTACCACGATAATTGGGAAGAGCCAGTAGTTTCTTGTCTCAACATCCATTCCGACGTACTCCAAGTTTTGAGGAAGACGCTCGCTGACGTAGTCACACTTTCTTGTGCCTTCTTGGAATTCTGTCTCGTCGAAACCCTGAAATCTGTCAACAGAAAAGACACAATTCCCAAAATGTTCAACTATTTTAAGAGCCTTTGAGAAAGAGTGTAGATGAGTTAGACAATCAATGTTGTGGCTCAACAAGATTTTGTTTCTGTGGTTAGCAAATTCAGTTTTGTAAGGTTGAGTTTTCGGGAAAATCAACTTGCCTTCTTAGCATCATTTTAAGCAATGCTGTGGATGGTTGCTGGCGGATGGTATCAATAAAGTTGGCGGAAAATCCTCTTAGAATGGATACCACTGCTTCCTTGTGATCAAACCCGAGGGCATGAAAAATTGGCAGCATAAGTCTCATGAGTACTGGAGTGTTCAACGCGACCATCCCAACGACGCTTTGGAGGATTTTCTTGATGTACGCAGCTCTGCTCTGAATCGGATATTTGTAGTACAGTTCCTGCATCTGGCTGAATAATTCGGGATCCTTCACTCTGGCAACAGCGCCCCCAAAGGCAGTGCTGGGTTTGATCGCGCCGAAACTGAAGAAGGAGATATCCGCTTTCGGGTGCCCGAGTTTCTGGAAGCCGCAGAAGACTTCGGCGCAGTCTTCTAAGATGGAGAGATTACGACTGCGGCAGGTGTCGATGATGTCATCGATGTTGGACCAGCGGCCGTAAACGTGAGCGATGACGATTGCAACGGTGTTCTCGGAGATCAGCGAATCCAGAAGCTCGATTTTAGGGGCTAGAGTGTCGATGCTGATGTCGAGCGGCTTGACGCGGAGTCCATGGTGCTGGGCGATGTGAAGCATCTGAGGGATGTTGATGGCCGTCATCAGGATCTCCGAGCCCGGTGGGTACTTTTTCACGCGGAGGAACAGGTCGAAGGCTGATCGGACGGACAAACATGGCAAAATAAAGTGGCTGGTGGGATGGCTTTGATTGGTGGGACTGCCGGACCTCCAGATGTGTCTCAAGTCGGATTCGATCTTGTCTCTTTGGTTGTCAGGTTCTGCGAGGTAAAGCAGCGAAGACAGGACATCCTTCCATGAAGCATCTTGAGAGGAAAAGGATCAGAAACAGAAAAAGTAAACACAGGTAAAATAAAACATTATTGCTGGGAACCTGCTATGAATCAAATCAATTTATAAATTTATTCAATAATGCATTACATGTATTACTATTTTTAACAAAATGTAAAAATCAAGCAACATACAAGTTTTACAAAGTACTCCGTATGAGTCGATTCATTAACACTGTGTTAATTCTGGGGATTGATCTCTGGCCATTTCAAATACTGTGAATATTTTGGGAAAAGGCTGACCAGAATGTAAAGGAAAGCAACAAGAAAAGGGACAATACTCACCGATGTACAAACAAGGATAGGGCACAAGTGGAAATCTGTCTGGTGACGTTCCTGATGCCATGTTTGGCATGCGAGTCGAAATGAGTTCATTGCATGCGCCTCAATGTAACGCCGCGCTGCAATACCAAGTCCCCTGGCATGCCTGGCTGAAATCTCTGTTAACTGCTGACTTAATGGAGTCCATCTGGAAAAAAAAGAGATTTTTAGTTTATTACTGAAAAAGAAACTAAAACTAAAAGTTAGCAATAGCATACATTGCCTTCCTTAGTTTAAAAACACAGTTCTTTTCCAAAATTTGTGCATGATTGATGTGTCTCCAAAATCATGTGGTGAATTTTGCTTAAAAAAATAAATTATTTTTCCAGTTTTTCTTACTCGACGTGGTGATCACAGTTTTATCCTCGGTCAACAGTTACACATTGGGACATGATTCGATCATGAAGAAATTAATCATTACTTAAATTACAGTGATGTGTTTATTTTGGTAAGGCGCGGCTAATTTGATCAAAAATAAATAATGAAGACCGCCCTCTATTTACCATTCTGCCACTTTATAATAATGAAGATCGCCCTCTATTGACAATTCCGCTACTCGACTTCATGAAAGTACACGAAGTAGGAGCAACGTAACCCACTTTTCTGCCGGCGAAATCAGCGACCAAAATACTTCATTCTGTCACCAAATTTCACGTGAATACCGCTTCGATCTAGGCCTTGGAACACCACGACATCATTTCTTCTAAACTCTGCGACTTTTTGAGCGGCAGACATGTTTTAATCGGAGGAAATTGATCAGAATTGTGGTGGGTGTGGAAGTTGCGGGTACGGTGACAGAGCGGGGTAGTGGGAGCGGAGCTAGGTCGCTTTGCCGTCCGTGTGCTGCGGGGGAAAAGAACCGATTGAAAGCCACACGCACGGTAAGTAGTTTTGATTATTCATTGAGGCATCATGCACATGGTTCCCTGTGTTCGTTAAAGCATTGAGCAAGGAAACATTGATTGAGGAATAAGATTACAACTTTACAAGAAATAGTTGATCTGATTGGTGTGGTGTGACCATTTGGAGGAAGGAACAACTTTTAACATGTTCAACTTATGTGGTTGCTTTATTCTATTTCTAATGTTCATAGAGCAATACAATGTAATTGGCTTTTCCTGCCATTAATAGCGGCAAATCCATTTTTTCTCTTCTGATTTTTTTCTTCTTCTTCTTTCTTTCTTGTAGTTTGTTTTTGTACTATTTCCTAGCAATACAATGTAGACTTTGTACACAAATTGTCTAGGCGGCACTTTCAACAGTTTTTTTTTCATATTCAGATCTTGATAAAACTTTACACAATCACCACATAGCAAAAAAGGTCTGTGCTGATGGACATATTGATGACGTCATCATGCGTCATGTGATATCATCTTAAATGTGCAATTTTCAATGGTCTATATGGTCCGACTCTTAATACAGAAAAACAAATCTATAGATATGACGAAAGACATTTGCACTGCAGATAAAATAACATTCAATTTCCCAATTTTTGTTGGTTCCTAAACAGAGTTGAGATTCAAGATGGCGTTGCGTTTCTTGTCCTTCGTATTATTGGCCCTGACTGGACTCCTGTGTGGGGCAGCCGTCACAGACGATCGTGAAGACCGGATGTTTCACAACGAGTGGGCGGTGGAAGTACGAGGAGGGGAAAGGGTAGCCAGGGAAGTGGCGGACGAATACGGTTTCACGTTTGTCAGAAAGGTAAGTTTCCAATAAATGAGGTGTTCTGTCAAAATGAGACAGAACTGGGCATGAAATGAGTGTTTGCGGGTATAAGAAAAGAGAATAAAATTCTCCGCACAATACTGTTTGTTGCACTTCAGTCGGAGATTCCATTGACAAGTTATGGCTGTTTAAAGGGGTACTATGTCCTGAAATCCCCCAAAATTTCTTGTTTTGGATTGTTTACTTATCCTATTTCAAACATGTGGATGAAAGGAAACCTACCTAATGTCTTACCGTTCCCGAGAAAAGACAAAAAAACCCCGGTTGTTTATATCGGACACGACAGAGTACGAATACGTTTTTTGTGTCGTTCTCATACAGTGTACGATATACACCATGTGTGTCTCGGGAACAGCCGTGACCAATCACCAATGCAAAAAAAAAATGGTTTCTTCAACGTCCGGAAGAGGCGAACACTTTACACGTACGAATGAAATCACAACTAGCATCCAAACGGCTCGAATTTATGGGGTCGCAAAAGTGGACCCCGAAATTCGTTCTCGCACGCATAATACAGGAATAACACAAAAAACACACAGTTTTTAAAGGATAGTTGTGTGGATGTTTCTATCCTAGTTTTAAATGTTCTTTCCGATTAACATAATCTCGTTCAAAGGGCGTTTTGTAGCCCAATTGGGCTGTTCCAGGACCTAGTGTCCCTTTAAAGTTTGTGTTTATCGACATGTCAAAATTTAACACTTAGAACAAGTACCAGGTGTTTCAACCCATGGCACTTCCACGAGTTGTACAACCGCGAATTTTGCGAGGCAATGGGGCGTGATCTAATATGCAAATTAGACGCAAAACTGCAGGTAAAAAATTCCATAGAAACTCACTGGCTAAGCTGCGATACACAGTGTAATACACCCTGAGTAAAGTCTCCACCGTCCAACCCACCACCCAACCAACAAACGCAGCTCAAGCCCGCAGCATGTTTCACACCGCCGTGGGAAAAAAGCCTTTAAAGTTCAACTTCTTGTTGTTGTGAAAAAGAAACATGCCAATTATTTTTCTTTAAAATTAAAAACACTGTTAGGCCAAAAAAAAAGATAAGTCGGTCTCTGGTCAGCGTGCGCATCGATTTTAATCATGCGCATCAATCTTTTTTTTTCTCCAAAATGTTCCGCGGTAGCTCCAACAGCGCCCTCTATTGCTGCACCTCCTCAATTTTTTTTTACCAAAGAGCACCAAGGAATGGGAAATTGCACCAAGGCAAATGATCGAGAGCACCAAGGCAAATTATGGAGGCCACCAATGTCATGAATGTACATGAGGACACCAAAAAAGCAAAATAGTACCCACCTTGTCTGTACAGTCCAAGCTAGAAGAAAACAAAAAAAAGCAAAAAAAAACCAAAAAAGCCGCGTCCCGCGTCAATTCCGGAACTTTGGTCTGACCAGAGACCGAATATTTTTTTTTTTTTGGCCTAACAATATGCCTTGGGGAAAAGCCTTTAAAGTTTCAACTTTTTGTTGTGAAAATGAAACATGCCAATATTACTTTTCTTTAAAATTAAAAACACTGTTATTCCATGATTTTTATACTATTTCTTTAAAATATGTGAAGTAGACATATCAGGATTACAATTATTAATGAATCTGAAAATAGAAACAAATCCCCCCATTTCTTCTTCTTCCCTTCATTTTTCTCCACTATGGCCTGTGCCCAGTTCTGTCTCATTTTGCCAGAGAGAGTGCCTCACATTTAAGGATTTAAAAAAATGGAAAGAATTCCATATACTAAGTTCACTAATTTTCCTCTGTATTGACTAACAAGCCCCCAGATAGCAATTTCATGTCATCAAAGTCAATTTGAGCAGTGAGAAAATACAAGCATTTTCTTAGAAAACACTTAAAATTTTTCAGTCCAATCTCATAGGGTTTGTACACAGGGTGTTGAGTGAACTTCGTATATGGAAATCTTTCCAGTTTGTGTTTATCGACATGTCAAAATTTAACACTTAAAACAAGTACCAAGTGATACAACCCACGGCAGTTCCACGAGTTGTACAACTGCGAATTTTGCCAGGCAATGGGGTGTGATCTAATATGCAAATAAGACGCATGCGCATGTTACAAAACTGCAGGTTTTCCATAGAAATTCACTGGCAAGGCTGTGATACACAGTGTAATTCACCCTGAGAAAAGTGTCCACCGACCAACCCACCTCCCAACCAACATACGCAGCTCAAGCCCCCGGCATGTTTCACAACGCCTTGGAGAAAAAGCCTTTAAAGTTTCAACTTTTTGTTGTGAAAATGAAACATGCAAATTATTTTTCTTTAAAGGGAATATACAACATTTGCAAACATCGAAAATAAAACTACCAAGTTTTTACGAAATACCTTACTAGGATGTTGGTAAATGATTGTCTCAAGCATTTTGTAAAATTATGGCACCTGGTGTGAAGTCGTTTTCAAGAAAATGGTATTTTTGTATACATTTCCAATTTGGACTGAAAAAATCGTTAATTTGGAGCAGTAGTTGAAAAATAGTTAGGTTTTTCCAACCTAACTATTTTTCAACTACTGCTCCAAATTAACGATTTTCTCAGTCCAAATTTTATTTGCTATTGGTTACATGTTTCATGAACGGGTGCAGGCCAGCTAGACTGGTTCCCGTGCCTTACAATTTTCCATCATCTATAAATTGATCCATTTTATCTTTTGTGGAGTCAGGGAACCAGACTACTTAAACATTTTTGTTTTTCTTGGTTTTTCCAACCTTTTCGAACACAAAACTTCAAAAATGTCAGTGTAACAATATTTGATCTATATATACTAACCCCTCAAATAGTTCATTTCTGAAAATTACATCAAAAACCAATGATGTACATTCCCTTTAAAAACACTGTTGTTCCACGATTTTTATACTATTTCTTTAAAATCTGTGCAGTAGACACATCAAAGATTACAAATATTTATAAATCTGAAAATTGAAACAAATCCCCCATTTCTTCTTCTTCCCTTCATTTTTCTCCACTATGGCCTGTGCCCAGTTCTGTCTCATTTTGCCAGAGAGAGTGCCTCACATTTAAGGATTTAAAAAAATGGAAAGAATTCCATATACTAAGTTCACTAATTTTCCTCTGTATTGACTAACAAGCCCCCAGATAGCAATTTCATGTCATCAAAGTCAATTTGAGCAGTGAGAAAATACAAGCATTTTCTTAGAAAACACTTAGAATTTTTCAGTCCACTCTCATAGGGTTTGTACACAGGGTTTTGAGTGAACTTTGTATGGAAATCTTTCCAAAAAAATTACATGTAATTGAAACAAGTAAGGATGAAATTTTAAATTGATATTAAATATTTCTACTTGGTCTCTCAAGAATAGGGTAATTATTTTTAGTTATACTGAAATGTTCTTGTTATTAAATAAAAATTAGGTCGGCCTATCCAATAAACAAATTTAGCTTGGTACTCAAAATGCACTCGTCTGCCAACTGCATTTGAGGTTGAATTTTTTACTTAATTCCAAATTGTTATAATACATTTCGTCTATTACTGAACCAAGTAAACGTGTGGCAGACGTTTGATCCGTTCTTTTCGTATTCAATGAAACTGCAATACAGTGCGCTAGAGAATATTTTATGCATTGTGCCATATGGTGGTATTTTATTCTTTAACTGCACAGGATGTGTCTGTCATTAGGCTTATATTAGCCGTATCAAATTACCATATTGTTTTACATACGTTGCCAGTGCCGACTTGGTGTAATTTTACATATTTTATTATGCATTACAGATGTTTCCTAAGCGTCACGCGTCTTTAAATTGGCAAAAATGAGTGTCGGGAAGTCGAATGCTAACATCTGTGTTGCCGCGTTTTTTTTGGTATTTGGTTTTTATGGCAGATCTGTACATTTTACATGCAGACAGAATTTTCAATCCCAAATTCCCAATGTAACTGAAAGGTAATGGACACTGTTTGCAAAAAAAAAATTTTAAAAATGTGTTTTTGCCGATTCAAGGAACAACAACACAATTGAATAGAAAATAGTGGTGGGATTAAAATGGTGAATTTTAAAACATTCTGTTTGAATTCCGCTATTTTTTTAATTTTGGAAACCGCGAAACCAACCTTTAAAAACAATTAAGCCTTCCATTTCTTTGTGACACAGGCTAAAAAAGCAACTGGAACAATCCCCCAATGTGCTCCATGGTCTCTGTTGTATTAACTGCATTCACGTGCTAGTGGTCTTTTTGGTAGATGAATAGCCTGCTCATTTCGAATTATCAGAGAGTTCCCATGTATTTTCCCCTCAACATTACATCTCTGGAGTGTTTTTTAAAGGCCCTGTGGTCTTTGAATCCTGCATACTATAGGCCTACCCAGTCATGACTGTGAGCTGGATGGGAATTTCTGGTAAAATCAGATAACGGTTATTCAGTTTGAAAAAAAAAAAATTGGATAACTGGATTTTATAATCTCTGATTTCACCCACCACTAATACAAAACCTAACAAGCCGTAATTTCAGCTCAGTGGATATTTTAAATATAGGAGGATTTTGCAGGATTGAGGCTGAGTGTAATTTTGACATGGAGGCAGTTGGAGGAGTTTGCAGGATTGAGGTTGCATCCTAGCAAAAATGCTAGAGGGAGTTAAGGTTAATAGCATGATAACAGAAAGTGCCGACAGAAACAGGTACATGTACTGGTATCTTAAAGGTATAGTCCATCATTTGTAATTTGTGCATTTTGTTCGTTTGAAGCAACAAAAGTGCTCAAAATCTAAAGAAGGGTACTGAACAACTAGGCCCTAACCTGATGAAGTTTCAGCTCAGCTTCAGCTGTATATTCTGAGAAAAACAGCATTCTAGGATCTCAATTTCAAATCAAAAGTTGCTGAATCATGTTTTGAATTGGGCCTCAATTCAGCGTCAGAGACATGTTGTCACTGAGCCGATTGCAGCTACGCGATGTCGCACACTGATCCGACGAATTAAATAGCAACCGCGCGTGCGTGTGATCGTGCCAATGCTTGCGCGCGCTTCACCGAATAACAAAACGAACTACTTATTTAAATTTCCTACGGTGCGTCTTAAGAAGCACTGTTGGAAAGGCCTTCTTTCGTTGATTACTTCAAAATGACAGCTTGCCAGAAAGAATAATTTCACAGGGAGTTTAGTCCCCTTACTATCTTTCAACCAAGTATGTTTTTCAACAATAATTACTCCAGTTACTTTTAGGATAGCTGCAAATGATGGACTATAGCTTTAAACAAAATCTATTTGCACAGGGACTCTACAAGAGTTTGGGCATGTTGGGTGGTTGCTGTGTGCTGTGAAGCTAGACTGTCTCATTCACTGTTCACTGTTCAAATAGTTATTTTGTTGCGTGCTGTGTGTTTAATGGGTAGGACTATCAAACATTGGGTTGCACCTTGCAAAATGTGTAAAACGCCAGACAAATTGAGTTGGGGTGATGAATGTCATTTTTGTAAGACTAAAACATAATTTGTACAAAAAATGTATTAATGTAAGAATTATATGAGGCAGGGAAGATACATTTTAACCTTATTATAATTTCAATTCAGTGAATCAGATTAAAAAACAGATTTCATCAAAACAAAGAAAAGTGTACAAACCAAAGTGTTAAAATAGAATTAGCAAAGGCCAAAAAAAAAAGTCTCCGGTTTCTGGTATGGAGCTTGCCCAAAAAGTGGTGCGGCGACGACGCTTGTTTTTTTTTTTACCTTTTTTTTTTTGCTTCAAATGTCGGCTGATGACTGCAAATGGTGCCCGACTAAACTTAGTGCAAATATATAAGAGTCTAGAGAGGCCACATAAAGCTTAAATTCTCGATCATAACCCCATCTAAAAACACGTTAAAATTGTGCAGCAGCAGGATTCCAGTCAAACCAGTGAGTTTGGCGGTTTTGAGACATCATCTTTTATTGAAAAAAACCTTTTTTCATTTTGCCGACGTGCATGGCTACGGCGACGCGCGTGCATACCAGAAACTGGAGACTTTTTTTTTTTGGGCCTAATAAAAGCTCAATTCTGTTAGTTTCCAACACGTCATTTATATTATGTCCATTGTTGGCCGAAACAAAAAAGGAAATCTTTTGCAAAAACATACCAGCAACATGAAGTGCTTGAAATTCTTAAGTCGTAAAAAAATTGTGTGTTTACGATAACCAAATTTAGGCCAAATTGCTGACTTCAAATATTTTATTGCAACAGTTGCCCAAAAATTGAAGGGCCATACAATGTCATTTGTTTCATGCAGTCTTTGAAAATGAACCTTTGTGTCTCCTTAAATCCTTATTTTCAATTTTCGTTTTACTATTTTCACGGGTATTTTGGTGCCTTTTGGTTTTTATGCTAAGGCAATTTTCCTTTGTGAGCAAAAGTGTGATATCATTCCAGGCGGTAACTTCAATGTTACATCTATTTCAGCACAAAAAGTTACCAGAATTTTGGATATTTTGCTGAGAGTGTGTAAATGTTCTTTTCTTGGGTGATTAGTTGTTGTGTCAGTACATGGCAGTAAGCCAATGAGCAAACTTTTCTCACAAATGTTTTCCATGGGCAGACTTTCGGATCGACGGATTCACATTTGAACAGAAAACCCCCTAATAAACTGAACAGTGTCTTCCTGAAATGACATCACAGCAACAGCGCCCACAGTTGTCAGGAAAGGCATAATGGACAATTTTAAATGTTTAAAGAAGTGCACTTTTCATTAAAAATTAACCAAAAATAGATGTCAAATAGCTTTAAGAAATTTTGTTCCACAAACTGTGTTCTGGGAAAATTTCATGGCATGGCCCCTTTAATAAGTAATTTTTCCCCCCTATTTTACAGATTGGAACTTTGGAGAATATGTACAGATTGGAGAAAGATAACCATCATAGGAGGTCTAGGAGAGAGGCTGTGGATGTTACAAGTCTGCTAAAGGAAGATGCAAGGGTAAGGGTGGGTGAGGGCCGGAGGGGGGAGGTGGGGTGGGTGGGGCCAGAGGGGGGAGGTGGGGTGGGTGGGGCTGGAGGGGGGAGGTTGAGTGGGTGGGGTAAAGGCATAGAGCTATATTAAATTACTAGAGCACTAACTCCTCATTCTTGCGCGCGGAGACTCTTTGAAGCCGCTCTGGACGCAGACATTTTGAATTTATGTGCGTGTTTGTACAACACAATCAAAATAGATGGGTTGAATTTTAAAAGTGTACTCTAAATGCAACGCGGAAGTAGAAGATACGCAAACAACTTTAGCGCGCCATGACGGTTAAAAAAATGTCACGGCGAAAAGCATCTGCAGCCTAGCGGAGAAATGCGCACACGTTGCACTGTTTGCGTAGAGCAAAATGAAACGTTCATTTGCTGATCGTGCATTTCGGTGACGCACCGATATGGAATACCAGCGCTGATATGCAAATAGCCGTACAAAAGCTGTACAAAATTTCGAGTTTTCCATAGGTTTGTGCACAAACACGGATGCGCCCAGCAGGCATTAGTTTGTACATCGAGTTAGCGCTCTAGTAATTTAATATACATGTAGCTCTATGGATAAAGGTTTAATTGTTTGAACTTTGATATACATGTAGGCTTGGGCGGTTCTGTGCCAGAATCGATTAGAATCGATTCCAAAGTTGGTATCGGAATAGGAATTGTGATTCCACTATTTTGAGGAATCGATACTCTGTAGTACTTATAAACGGCATAATTATGGAATCATTTCTGAAAAATTTGGAAAAAAATGAAAATATGCATGTTTGTTGACTGGATAATCGCTGGGACTTTGTTGAATAAAATGTATGTATTATTTGAAATTAGTGAAGTTTACGTGAATTTTTCGGCGCTGTGAAGCCTTCAGTTTTTGTGTTTCTCATGTAAAACTCACAGTTGCAAAACTTTCTATGCCAAGTCGCAAGTTAAATCTTCACAAATCAAGTCAAGTCACAAGTAAAGTGTTTTAAGTCCGTCTGAGCATGCTTCGTCATAATTCACATGACACAAGTACCCTGTTCTCAACATCCTTTATTGGCGATACAAGTCTTTAGTTTGCAATATCTGAATACAAGTTAGGAATCGTGCAGGACGCCTAGCTAGCTACATGTACATCAGGTCCTTGGCTTTCTGTTAACCGAATTTTGCATAAGCCTGAAAAATTGTGTTTATTTTAACAAAAGTGTAAAGAGAATGTACATCATTGGCTTTTGCTGTACATGTATTTGTTTTTAGAAATGAACTATTTGGGGGGTTAGTATAATAGATCAAATATTGTTTCACCGACATGTTTGAAGTTTTGTGTTCGAACATGCTGGAAAAAAAAAGAAAAACAAAAATGTTCAAGTAGTCGGGTTCCCTGACTCCACTAACATGACTAAAGATAAAATGGATCAATTTATAGATGCCGGAAAATTGTAAGGTAAGGGAACCAGTCTAGCTGGCCTGCACCCGTTCATAAACATGTAACCAATAGCAAACAAAATTTGGACTGAAAAAAATGGTAAAATTTGGAGCAATAGTTGAAAAATAGTTAGGTTTTTCCAACGGTGGTCGGCCGACCACCGTTGGAAATGTATACAAAAATACCATTTTCTTGAAAATGACTTCACATCAGGTGCCATAATTTTACAGAATGCTTTAGACTGTCATTTACCAACATCCTAGTAAGGTATTTTGTAAAAACTTTGGTAGTTTTATTTTTCGATGTTTGCAAATGTTGTTTATTCCCTTTAATGTCAGCAAGTCAAAGTTATCAAAGTCAAGTTAAGGCGCAATTAATATTTTCCAAGTCAAGTCAAGTCTCAAGCCAAAATAGAGACTCCAGTCAACAACACTTTTGAATTGTCAAAAAGGTATGTCCGACATTGTGGAACTGTCCACTTTTTTTTTTTACAGTACTGTATACTATAGTGTACCGTAGTGTCGGTAGGGTGTGCTGTGGCTGGTTGTGTACATGTTCTATTGCAAAGCATGCATATTACTGATTGCATACCGTCATGGTTCAGTGAGTGTTATGCAAATCGGCACTGAGGCCACTCAAATGGTGCATATTGAAGGCTATCCTGAAATTCTCAATACCCTTTTTGCGTGGACTCATTTCTCCATATGGACGATCCTGCATCGTACCAACAAAACAGGAAAATGTTCTGGGAAATGCTTCAGCAAGGGTCAGGACAGTAGAGTCTTTGTTGTCAAGAAGGCTTTCTTTGATATCTGACTTACAAAATCCCAGTCTTTGTTGCCAAGAAGGGTCTTTGAAATCCAGTTGTCAAAATCCCAAGGTCTTTTGTGAAGGCAACAGTATTTATGGGACCATTGAAAATGGAAAAGCCAAACTTTGTATCAGTAGAAAACCTTGTCTGTACCATTTCAAAAGTCATGTACATGTTGTACATGTACAAGTGCTTGTCAAAACACTGAGTGTGCCCCAAAAAAGTGCAACATTTAGAAAACAAACTGTTTCTTCAATGAAATTATATATTACATTAAAGATATGGTCCATCATTTGTAATTTGTGCATTTGGTTCAATTGAAGCAAACAAAAGTGCTCAAAATCTAGAGAAGGGTACTGAACAACTAACCTGATGAAGTTTCAGCTCAGCTTCAGCTGTATATTCTGAGAAAAACAGCATTCTAGGATCTCAATTTCATATCAAAAGTTGCTGAATCATGTTTTGAATTGGGCCTGAATTCAGCGTCGGAGACACGTTCTCACTGAGCCGATTGCAGCTATGCGATGTCGCGCACTGATCCGACGAATTATAGCAAGTGCGTGTGCGTTGTGCAAATGCTTCCGCGCACTTCGCCGAATAACAAAACGAACTACTAATTTAAATTTCCTGCGGTGCGTCTTATAGAAGCACCGTTGGAAAGGCCTTCTTTCGTTAATTACTTCAAATTGACAGCTTGCCAGAAAGATTAATTTCACAAGGAGTTTAGTCCCCTTACTATCATTCAACCAAGTATGTTTTTCAACAATAATTATGCCAGTTACTTTTCGGATAGCTGCAAATGATGGACTATAGCTTTAAAGCCTGGCTATTTCTCAATCCACTCCTTTTTATCCCATTCCATTTGGGTCCTTAAGATCCAGAAATACAATCAATTAAGTGAAAGGGTGTAAATTTTACTTGGGCCACTCTCACCTGGACATGCTGAATCTGGGTTAAGCATTGAATAGGCATTGAATTTGGTGACATCGCCATCTTTGTTTTGTCCAATTGAACGCTGCATACATTTGAAGTACATGCCAGCTGTTGAATATGTTGGGTGATTGGATTAATTTTTTAAATTGAATTCGATTTAATTGTTCAATTATTAAAGCAATAACCTTTACTTCAATTGCAATTTTGGATAATTAACATTTCAATGATATTTTGCCACTTCCAAGAACAATGGCACTAAAACTGTATCGCCAACAAGCAGGTTAAAAATCTTTGAAAATTTAAAGGGAAGATACAACATTTGCAAACATCGCAAAACGTACTGATCAAATAATCACGAAATACGTCACTAGATTGTTAGGGAATGACAGTCTAAAGCATCCTGTAAAATTGTGGCTCCTGGTGTACTGTCATTTTCAAGAAAAATTGTATTTTTCCTACGCTGGTCGGCCGACCAGCGTTGGAGAAAACTGGCTTTTTTCAAAAACTGCTCCTAACTGTTCATAATTAGTTATTCCACGTTTTCTTTACAACTGTTTGCACGCCTGTGAAGGGGTTCGAGCCTGCTAGACTGATTCTCTGACCTTACAATTTCCCAAAGTCATGTTTGCTCCGTTTTATCTAAAGTGGGGTCAGGGAACCAAACTACAAGAACACAATTGGTTTTCATTGTTTTTTCCAGCATCTACCAGCCCAAAACGTGAAACAAGTCAGTTCAACAATATTTGCTATAACATACTAATCCTCCAAATCCATTTATTTCCAAAAATTGCAGCAAAAGCAAATGTTGTACATTCCCTTTAAGAAAAGAAAAGTGGATGCTTCAGGTTTGCCTCAAAAGTGGTAAAAGCGCCCTCTCTCGTTCATGCATGGAGCCCTCACATGCAGATAAAAAAGACACGTAAGTGATTCGTCTTCCATTTTCCATGTCATTATCAGGTATCTTGGGTTGAGCAACAAGAGACGCATTACCACGAGAAGCGGGACACTGTGGCCGTTGCCCACGACAGAACCGGAGACGACTACGTGCCACCATTCAACGATCCAAGGTTCCCCGATCAGTGGTACTTGGTAGGTTTCTGTGTGTCATAGTTGATTTTGCACAATAGTCACATTCTGAATAATATGGGATCATAAATTTGCATTCATCCCAAAAAGTAACCTACCAAATTATTATCAAAAAGTTTACTTGGATTAAAGATCGTACTGGTACTAAACTGGTAACGTGAAATTGTCGCATCTGGCTTGCTGTCATTTAGAAGAAAAAAAACAATGTAGGTGATTTTCAATTTACCAAGTTTTGGAACTGAAAAGCATGGAAAGTGCTACAAATTCGTGTCTCGTGATCAAAAGGTTGTGCATTTTTTTTTTTACTGTTTTCTGAAAACTGTAGTATCCACATGAGCTGAAACTTCAACAGGTTAGGTTTTGAACATTTTTCTTTGGATTTTGAGTGGTGTTATTATTGCAAACGAACAAAATGCATGACAAGAAAATGATTCTGTAAATGCCTTTAAACATTTTAAACAAACTGTCGTTGACTACATTTTGTTATAGCTGTAAATGATGAAATAAACTACTTGTCAGGCAATGAATGCCTTTATTAGTCTCACTCAAACCTACTCGCAGGGAGAACACATTTCATGTTGAATAAATGATGAATACATTTTGTGGCTTTAATATTTCTGTAATATATTTTCTGTAACAAAAACCAATGTTTCTTGTGGGTTTTTTCCTTTCATGGACCCAGTGCATATGTATACATGTGGGAGATTTTTTTTAAGAAACATGTTTCTGTCTGGTTGGAATGAATATCATTTTTCTTGGGGCGTGATGAATTTATTTGGAGACTATGCGAAGAACAATGCGTCTTTGTTGCTTTTCATCATGTTCACTTTACCTTTCAGCATAATGACGGCCAGAACGACGCGACGCCCGGTGTGGATATGAACCTTGCACCGGTCTGGAAACTCGGCATCATGGGACAGGGCGTGGTGGTGTCGGTCGTTGATGACGGTAAGTTTACACACAGGGGGGTGGGGGAGGGGTAAAGTACAACCGATGTCATATCAGAAATGCTCAGGAGTGCAGAAGTTTTTCCTAAAAACCTGGTTCTTTATGATTGCAAACTTAAGTGAGAAATGAATATCATATTGTAGCACAAATTGAAAGAACAGTTATTGACATCTTTGAAACTTTTTTGCTCTCGCTTTTGCCTGAAGTATGAACTGCTCTTTTTGGGGGAGCAGAAAACCACAGAGATTTTTTCTAGAACTCCATTTTAAGAAGTACTTTTTCGGGCGATCTCTGAAAACCAGTTACTTTTCCACATAAAGTAAACAAGATGCAAAATCAAAGTTTTTAAAACCTAAGAAAACTAACTTTTTTTGACCACTGGGAAACGTCACAATCTCTTGGAGAAATTCAGAACGACTTCAGATCTTGTTGTCATCGCCCTAAATTATTTTTGCGACAGTATGACTGTGGTCTGTTGTTTTGAATGTTAATTCACAGTGCACTATTGTTCGTTTTCTGGTAAATTTCTCCAAATTTTGTTAACATTAACTTTCTTTTGGGAGTGCATTATGTCTTAGCTGCACAAGGTAGCGGGCATACATAATACCATGGTATGATTGATGCACCAGGTTAAGAACTGAATGCAAGTAACATCGTTTTGTTGTGTTTTCTGTTCAAAGTACTTGCACATGTATGTATATTGGTGATGGAGAATTTAATACTCATAGGGTTCGTGGATGACTAAATTTTGTCATGACTTTGGAACGAATTGCTGACCAGAAATTGGCAACAAATTTATTTTAGTCCACAACACAAATGTCCCACCTTTGTTATCCTTTATTGAGAGCTTTCCAATATGAACACAAAAACTGTTTATTTAGTTTGGGAAAATGTGTAAAGAACTGCAGTTGCACATGGGCTCATGAGTGGAGGTTTTGTGTAAAGACTATTTGAAGCCAGAGTCCATCATTTGCAGCTATCCAAAAAATAACTGGCATATTTATTGTTGAAAAACATACATTACTTGGTTGAAAGATAGTAAGGGGACTAAACTCCCTGTGAAATTATTCTTTCTGGCAAGCTGTCATTTTGAAGAAATCAACAAAAGAAGACCTTTCCAACGGTGCGTCTTAAGAAACACCGTTGGAAATTTCCGTTAGTAGTTCATATTTTTCAATAGGCGAAGTGCGCGCAAGCGTTAGCACGACGCACACGTGCGCGCGGTTGCTATAATTCGTCGGATCGGTGCGCGACATCGCGTAGCTGCAATCTGCTCAGTGAGAATGTGTCTCGGGCGCTTAATTCAGGCCCAATTCAAAACGTGATTCAGCAACTTTTGATTTGAAATCGAGATCCTAGACTGTTGTTTTTCTCAAAATATCCAGCTGAAGCTGAGCTGAAACTTCATCAGGTTAGTTGTTCAGCACCCTTCTTTAGATTTTGAGCACTGTTGTTGCTTCAAACGAACAAAATGCACAAATTACAAATGATGGACTATACCTTTAAGTGGACAGTTCAACTCCAGCAGAAATCTTTGTTGCTGTCTTTTGAACACAGCGTTCTGTTTGAGAACTCACGTTAACTGGTTCTTCTCAACACAACTCAGAAATAAACAAAAGCCGTTTGCTCTCTGAGTGATCCCCGTTTGCTATTTGCCAGGTTTGCAGCATTGCTCATGTTGCTAGCATCGTGACTTTGGGCGTGATCCCTGGTGACATGGCATAGTTTATGGTTTTGACTAGTGCCCCTTGACAAATTGGGAAAGCCACCAACATAGGGTCGGATAGCTCAGTTGCCAGAGCACCGGAACGGCAGTCGGGGGTCGCAGGTTCAAACCCTGCTCCAGTAAATTTCTTTGTTCAACTTTTAAAAACTATTAAAAATAAGAGATTTATGACATATCTATTTCTTGTTTTATCACGTGGCCTATCCCATTCCATAGTTTACATGTAATCCTACCCACATATCCACCCACAGGTTTCAAGGTGACGTGAGTAAGTTCAAAACACTTCCTTTCAAGATGGCTGACTTTGTTTTGTGTATTTCAATTTTATTTTGCTCACCCTTGCATGTTTCAATATTTGTTTGTATGTGTTTGTTATTCCTGGCCATTTAAAGGGAAAATACAACATTTGCAAACACCAAAAAATAAAACTACCAAATCATTTTGAAATACCTTGCTGGACTGTTAGTGAATGACAGTGTAAAGCATCCTGTCAATCATGGCACCTGGTATACTGTCATTTTCAAGAAAAGTGGTATTTTTGTATCAATTTCCAACGCTGATGGGCCGATCAGCGTTGGAAAAAAACTGGCTTTTTTTTCAAATACTGGCCCCAGTTGACCATCGCACTTGTTTGCAATCGATTACACACCTATGAACGGGTACAAGCCAGCTAGACTGGTTCCCTGACCTTACAATTCCCCAATGTATGTAAACTGCTCTGTTTCTTCTTAAATGGAGTCAGGGAACCAGACTACAGGAAAATGATTGTTTTTCTTGGTTTTTATGGCATTTTCGAACCCAAAACCTCAAAAAAGTCAGTGTAACTATATTTGCTATATATTTCCAACCCCCCAATTCCATCCATTTCTGAAAATTACAGCAAAAGCAAATGATGTATATTCCCTTTAACAATGTGTCCCATGAAAAAAAGGTGAGAAATCATTGATGTTTTATAAGACATCCCAGTATTCCCTGCTGCAAGATCCCCCCCCCAAAAATTAATATAGTCGTCAACGCTTTTCACCTTGCATGTTCATCCCGAACAGACCCTGTGAATTTGATGTTGTTACATAGTTCTGTACCCAGAATATCCTTCAAATTGTACCCCTCTTCATCGTGAACTGTTTACAAAGTTTGAAGAAGCATGCTGCCTTGCCCTCCCCCGCTTTGTTGACAATTGTCAATTATTCTCTTACCAAATTTTTGAAATACATGTATTTTACTGTCCAAAGCATTTCATCAAACAGTTTGACCAGACGTTGTGTTTTAAACAAACTATTACAAATTACACATTAATGCTTGAATATAACTAACCTTGTCGACATTTGTTTAATTTTAAGCATTATTTTTTATGCATTGCATGTTTATTGTTGAGTTAATTCTGTTTCAGCTAAAACTTTGTTGATAAAATCGACTGCTATTTTACTGGTATGAAGTTTACCCCTAACTCCCTGTAGACTTTTTTTTTTTTACTATTGACAAAGTCCGCCAAAATCCATCAATCCCATTGCTTCCAATGCATGCTTTGCTTTAGGCCTCCAGGCCCAAGTCCATCATACTCCACCAATATTTAGTCAAATCAGGCCTGCAGGACCAAGTCCCCCAAAATGAGGGGGGGGGGGGGATTTTGATGGAGTTTAGGGAGCTTAGGGTTAGACATGTTAAATGAATTTTGAAGACAATATTATTATTTGTTTTTGAGTGTTTGTAGTGTAACCACAATCATGTGTACTTGTACACTTTGTTTCATTCCTACGTGTGAGTCATGTAAACATGTAAACTTTAAAGGGAATATACAACATTTGCAAACATCGAAAAATAAAACTACCAAGTTTTTACAAAATACCTTACTAGGATGTTGGTAAATGACAGTCTCAAGCATCTTGTAAAATTATGGCACCTGGTGTGAAGTCATTTTCAAGAAAACGTTTTTTTTTGTAAACATTTTCAACGGTGGTCGGCCGACCAGCGTTGGTAAAACCTAACTATTTTTCAACTACTGCTCCAAATTTACCATTTTTTCAGTCCAAATTTTGTTTGCTATTGGTTGTATGTTCATGAACGGGTGCAGGCCAGCTAGACTGGTTCCCTTGCCTTACAATTTTCCATAATCTATAAATTAATCCATTTTATCTTTTGTGGAGTCAGGGAACCAGACTACTGGAACACTTTTGTTTTTCTGGGTTTTTCCAACCTTTTCGAACACAAAACTTAAAAAATGTCAGTGTACTGTAACAATATTTGATCTATTATACTAACCTCTCAAATAGTTCATTTCTGAAAATTACAGCAAAAGCCAATGATGTACATCCCTTTAAACCACCAAAAAAATGGTTGATATCTACAGGGTTTTCAGTATTAGAAGTTTATTTGAATGTTGACTTTTTTGCATGTTTTGTATTTTTATTATCTAGATTACCCTATTCTGAAATTGCATGCTTTTGAAATTTGTGAAGAAATAATATCAAACAGAGTTACAACGTTTTAGTAGTTCACTTTTGATTTATGATCCCCTTCGAATTTATTTTATGTGTTCATTCATTTGTTTCAGGTGTCGACGGTACTCACCCAGACTTGAAGGCAAACTATGTAAGTTACATTAATTAAATTAACGTTGGTATTGGTTGAAAGCCTTCTTTCTTATACCTGGAAAATAAGTTAGTCAATTGAAAATTATTATCAAGAAAAAAAATCAGACTACATGTACCTCAACAGTACAGCATGAGTAAGGCCTAAAAACAAATTGTGTGTTTACGGTAACCGACCTCCAACTTTTTATTGCCTCGTTTGGCCAAAAATGTAAATGCAATGTGTGTGTTCTTGGTTCATTCAACAATAAAAAGTTAAACTAAACAAAATACTGTTGAAGGAACCTTAAAGTAAACAAAGTAATTATAAAAGACTGACAGACAAACATAACAAAGTTACAAAATAAATTTATTTTCCTACCCATTACCGTTTCTTTTCTTTGGCCTAAACACATTCTCCACAGTACATTATTATTATTATTATTATTAATCATTTCTGGTAATGAAACCAAGGATTCCTCAAAAGCGCCCTAGGCACTGTAGCTCGCAAGCCTGAAGAAACCTGTAGAGAGAAGACAATGAGAAGAAATTACAGTTTTAGAGGTGGGAGGAAAAGCCCAGAAGAATATTCTGGGGAAAACCCACGGAATCAGGCAGGGACTGAAAACCTGTTCAAAATATTGGCCCAGGCGGGATTCGAACCCGGGTCACAGCGGTGGAAGGCAAGGAAAGCACCGCTACGCCAACCTGACTTCCCTGACATCATTCAATGTACTAACTTCTAAATTCTGAACATCGTGTCCTGATTGGTTGAAAACAGGACCCCGATGCATCGTGGGATTTCAACGGTAATGACTCGAACCCCCACCCCGACGACCGCATTGAGAAGGGCGGGAAAAACAAGTGAGTTCAAAACTTTAAAGTTTCTTCTACCACCGCCACGGCTCAACTGCACTTGCCAGTGAGCGTCTGTGTCATCAGAAAAAATGGAATCTAAATCCAGCATGCGGCCAAGACTACAGTTTTGGATAATTTTACTGTTCAACATACTGTGCCAAATTGTCCTTTCAGTCAAAATCAACCAAGCGACTGTTTTCATCAGTTGAGAGCTCCCATCCAACATAAAGCAGGTCATTGATGGGAGATATTACGAGATTCCCGAGATGTTGTTGTAATAGTGATTCATCAATGATTCGATCTGATAATGCCCGCTTGTGGCGGGTGATGGTGTATAGTCGTGTTCCCTAACGTGGCGCACTTCGAAGCTTACCCGACTTTCCTCCTGTAGTGTTACCAAACCTCTTTGTTCACAAACCTCAAATTCATGCAGTAAAATACTGGTACTTTTAACTTATTAGTGCGTGCTATTTAACCTCTGTGAACAATTTCGGTTTCATAAAATTTAATCCGAAATTCAAAAATGGTGGCGTCTGGAAATTGGGCACAAATTCGCGGAGTGTTCCCTAACGTGGCGCACTTAAATAAATCTCGGAAAATTCCAAATTAACATTTAATAATTTCTGTTAACTTGATAAATTCTGATAAATAATTATTATCTCTACTTACATACCCAGACGGATGTTTGTCGGAAAATTATTTTCTTATTTTTCGGGGCATTTTCAAAGGGTTCACTTTGCACTTGAAAATAAAATCGGAAAATCGCTCCAAAATTAAATTTTCTTCTAACTTTGTAACGGGTAAAGAAACTCGCGACTTATGAACGGGAGTGTTTAGAACTTGCTGAAATTTCACTTTCTGCGAAATTTCAGTTTAAACTTTTACTCTAGCTAGGCGCTACAGGTGAAAAATCAAGTGCGCCACGTTGGGGGCCGCGCCACGTTAGGGTACATCAACAATATCGTATCACAGCAACGTCTTGCCCCAAGACTAAGTTCAAATTAAACAATGATGGCGACCATAATGACAATGCATGTATTTGTGGTTGATGCTTCTACAGTCATGGCACACGCTGCGCTGGAGAAATTGCCGCCGAGGCCGACAATGGAATATGTGGCGTTGGCGCGGCACCAAAGGCTGGTATTGGAGGTAAGACATTCGGACAAGAAGTATTCTAGTCTTGTCCATCACAAGTCCTCATAAATCCATGACAAGTCAATGACAAGTCCTCACAAGTCCATCACACGTCCTCACACGTCCTCACAAGTCCCCACAAGTCCCCACAAGTCCTCACAAGTCCCCACAAGTCCTCATAAATCCATGACAAGTCTATGACAAGTCCTCACAAGTCCATCACAAGTCATCACACGTCCTCACAAGTCCCCACAAGTCCCCACAAGTCCCCACAAGTCCTCACAAGTCCTCACAAGTCCCTACAAGCCCTCATAAATCCATGACAAGTCTATGACAAGTCCTCACAAGTCCACACAAGCCCATCACAAATCCTCAAAAGTCCCCACAAGTCTCCACAACTCCCTTGCAAGTCCTCACACATCCTCGTAAGTCATTGCAAACCCATAACAAGTCCTTACAAGTCCTCACAAGTCCTTACACGTCCTCACAAGTCCCCACAAGTCCTCACAAGTCCTCATAAATCCCCACAAGTCCTCACAATTCTGCACAAGTCCACACAAGCCCATCACGAATCCTCCCACGTCCCCACAAGTCTCCACAACTTCCTTGCAAGTCCTCACACATCCTCGCAAGTCGTCACAAGCCCATCACAAGTCCCCACAAGTCCTCACAATTCTGCA
Source organism: Patiria miniata (assembly GCF_015706575.1). Lineage (NCBI taxonomy): Eukaryota > Metazoa > Echinodermata > Asteroidea > Valvatida > Asterinidae > Patiria > Patiria miniata. Next base: position 4,153,646 of record NW_024037061.1, read on the forward strand.
CAACTCCCTTGCAAGTCCTCAAACATCCTCGCAAGTCCTTGCAAGCCCATCACAAGTCCACACAAGTCCTCACAAGTCCCCACAAGTCCTCACAAGTCCTCATAAATCCCCACAAGTCCTCACAATTCTGCAGAAGTCCTTACAAGCCCATCACGAATCCTCCCAAGTCCCCACAAGTCTCCACAACTTCCTTGCAAGTCCTCACACATCCTCGCAAGTCCTCACAAGCCCATCACAAGTCTCCACAAGTCCTCACAATTCTGCAGAAGTCCACACAAGCCCATGACAAATCCCCACAAGTCCCCACAAGTCTCCACAACTCCCTTGCAAGTCCTCACACATCCTCGCAAGTCCTCACAAGTTCATTACAAAGCATCCAGTAGCCAGTCAAGTCACAAGCTATTCAATGAACTGTGGCAAAAGGCATTCCTTTTCGTTCATGTACACGTAGGATCATTTGCATCTATCCCAAAAGTAGCCCACAGTATTATTTTCAAAAAGCATACTTGGATGAAAGATCATACTGGTACTAAACACCCTGAGAACTTATTCCATCTGGCTTGCTGTCATTTAGACGAAATCAGGAAATATATGCGATTTCAAATGATCAGTCAAAAGGACTGATGTTTTGGAATAAAGAGTGCTTCGACGAAATCGTGTCTCTTGATCAAAATGTGGTGCATGGTTTTTTACTAGTTTTTGGAAATGTGTTATATCCACCGAGCTGAAATTTAAAGAGGTTGTGGAATGCTCGAAGACATTTTTCGGGTATATGTAGCCTAAGGTGTGATGAAATAAAAACGACTATTGTGTCTGTCATGAAATGAGTACAAAAGGTACTTTTGAAAGCTGTTTTTCAGGTCCTGTTTCGACCCGAACGTGCAATTTGTGTAAAAGTCGTCGTTGGGGGCAGCAAACAAAACAGTAAATCGTGACGCAATAAACAGGACTCGTTTACACTACGCTGCATCGGGAGTCCTGTTTATTACGTCACGATTTACTATGTTTTGTACAAAAGGACCTTTTGTACTCATTTCATGACAGACACGATAGTCGTTTTTATTTCATCACACCTTAGGCTACATATACCCGAAAAATTACGGAAATGTCTTCGAGCATTCCACAACCTCTTTAACATGTTTTTTAAAAAATATTTTGTTTGGTGTCATTATTGTAAACAAGCAAAATGCATGAACCACAAACGATGCCCTTATATGCTTTTAATCCATTTACATGTGTTATGTTTTCGTCAGGCATAAGATTCCTGGATGGTGACGTGACAGATTCGATGGAGGCCGACGCTCTGACGTACGCTAACCAACACATCGACATCTACAGCTGCTGCTGGGGACCATCCGACAACGGCAAGACAATGAGGGAACCGGGCAAACTAATGACGGAAGCGTTGGCTCAGGGCTGTCGAGAGGTGAATATGAAAAAGCTAGACTGAGGTCTTTTGGCAAATTGCACACAGCTACAAAACGCCCGAAATTTGCAAAGCTGAAGGTAAAAATGGGTTACCAGCCAGAATCACATGAGATGTATTCTACTCTTGACTGGTATTCGGTTGAATTTTTCTGAAAGGGCATGACATAAAGTTTACTTGGGAGCATTCTCATTCTTTTAGGGTTTACGGCCAAATAAAAAAAAAAGTGTTGAGCGTCCTGCCTTTTTGAAAAAAAGGTAGGAGGCACCCCCCCTCTTTTTTTCTTCCAAAATGGCCGCCCGACTGGGCTATTTTTCAAGATGGCAGCCAGCTTTTTAAAAAAAAATGGCGGCCATGTGGACTCGGGAAATGACAAACCAGCTTTATATGGGCTAGATGCAACAAACAAAATGATGTCACTGTTTAAAATGTATCATTTGTTTGTTCCCCCCCCCCCCCAAAAAAAGGAGGCGGCTTCCAAAAAGGAAGCGGGCAGAGCGCCAACCATTACTCTTTTGGATTAAGAATAAGGATTTTGAGGCATGTTACTACTCTTGAAAGTTCCAGCTGTCCTATACGCCAACATTGTGGTTACTCTGAAAAGTACTGTGGTTACTCTTCAACTTGATTGTTGTCCTATGTATTTACATTAGCATTACTCTTTGCAGGAAGAATCATTACTATTTTGTAGTCTGTAAAGTTGGCATCTCTGAGCGGGCGGGGAAGCTAAACATGTTTAGACCAAGAAACTAGAAACTAGACACCCCTGTTGGTCATCACTTCAACCTGCCTAACCACTCCATTTCTGATATGATTTTGCAGGGCATTGAATCTCTTGGCCATCGCAAGGACTCAGTTCGCCTCAGCAGAGAGAAAGTGTGGATGAATCGTCTTCGAACTATTCAACCACATGGTCTCAACATCCAACTTGGAAATGATTAATCCTTTTCTTCCTCCATTGTCTTCTGTTACAGAAAATCCACCTGGCCTTCCTTGTTTGTGTTTACCCATCTTCCCCCATCTTTCATCCCTTTCCACCTCCATACTGTCCCCCCCCCCTGCATCATCCCCTTCACTCTCACACTCTTTTGTCCGTTCCCACTCCCTGTGACCTTTGATCCTTCCCCTTTCTGGTCCCTCCCCTGTTTACACAAGACCCCTTGTGGTTTGCCATCTCCCTTTGCTTCTTTGTTCTCTCATCCACCCTCCCCTGCATCTGTTCCCACCTAATCCTCCTTTTGTGTTTCTTCTTTCAGCCCTGCATGTTTGTGTGCACCCCCATGTTAATGTATGTACCTCTGTCATTTCTGTTTTAGCCTCTGAAGAAGAACTTGCTAAGTTCGAAACATCAGGCCACATTAATTTTTAGATTTATATATTTCAGGTCCATCCAGTCAGTAAGCAGTTTGCAGCAGTCTTACTTTTTTTCATGTTTATTTTTTATTTGACCGAAAAGCTCATTCCTGGCCGTCAACCAAACGTTATGATCTGATGGGTCAGTGCGCAGTGTTTGATCGATGTGTTTATTTCTTGTTTTTTTTCTGTTCGTCAGGGTCGTGGGGGTAAGGGGTCCATCTATATGTGGGCCTCCGGTAACGGCGGCCATAATGACGACGATTGCGGTGCCGACGCCTACGTAGGGAACATCCACACCATCTCGGTCGGTTCCATTAACGACAAGGGGGAGTCTGTCTACTTCATGGAGAGTTGCCCCTCCACCATGGGCGTGATTCTGTCCGGCGGTATGAACGACCGGAGTACGAAGAGCGAAATGATGAAACGGCAGAACCTGGTGGTAAGATTGATCCTCCAATATTACGAGCAATATGTCAACCTTTAAAACCCTGCAGGTCTGTTCAGGTGAAGGGATATGACGTGTTTATACAGGGTGTTTCAAAAAAAAGGCAACCAAGCTTATTTTGTTGATTTCTCGGGTATGATTTTTTATTTAGGAAAATGGTAACCACCATCTGTTACATAACCATGTCTTCTCTTTCTGGATGCCACGAACTATTTTTACCGTCACGAATGACTGAGCACCAAGTGATGTAACTGACATGCCAGAAATGGCCTTGTACCACATGCACCATAAGACCAATTGACAGTTTTCAGCATGTTGAAAATAACAAAATCCAGGACGTACATTATCAAAGTCAGTTATTCAATTGCTAAAACATATCAAGGTTTATCACTGTCCCCTTTATGCCCACTGTCCTTCAACATACCCCCCCCCCCTCCCCCTCCGTTCCTTTCAACGCAAATCTCTGCCCTGGTTCTGATTGCTGTGAACGCATTCCTGATAACGTCTCTCTCTCTGATAACTGTCAATTGGTCTTATGGTGCATGTGGTACAAGGCCATTTTTGGCATGTCAGTTACATCACTTGGTGCTCAGTCATCCGGGACGTTAAATGGAGTTCCTGGTGTCAAGAAAAAGAAGACATGGTTTATGTAACAGATGGTGGTTACCATTTTCCTAAATAATGAGTCATACCTGAGAAATCAACAAAATAAGCTCAGTTTCCTTTTTTTGAAACACCCTGTACAGTAACTGTGTCACACAGAGAGTCACTGCACAAAACCCAGCACTGTGGAGAGCAGTGAAGCGTGACTGAATCTGCCTGCTTGCCCTGAGCTTAAGGTTACAGACCAGCAAGTAAACTGCAATAAACCCCAATGATAAATGCCCCCACTTCCAAAAATCCTCATATCTCTCCAAGGGGTTTGATACACCCATCATATTAAAGAGAATTTACATCATTGGCTTTTGCTGTAATTTAAAAAAAATGAACTATTTGAGGGGTTAGTATAATAGATCAAATATTGTTGCACTGACATGTTTGACGTTTTGTGCTCGAAAACGCTGGAAAAGCCAAGAAAAACAAAAATGTTCAAGTAGTCTGGTTCCCTGACTCCACTAAAGATGAAGTGGATCAATTTATAGATGCTGGAAAATTGTAAGGTAAGGAAACCAGTCTAGCTGGCCTGCACCCGTTCATGAACATGTAACCAATAGTCAAACAAAATTTTGACTGAAAAAAAAATGGTAAATTTGGAGCAGTAGTTGAAAAATAGTTAGGTTTTTCCAACAGTGGTCGGCCGACCACCGTTGGAAATTTATACAAAAATACCATTTTCTTGAAAATGACTTCACACCAGGTGCCATAATTTTACAGGATGCTTTGAACTGTCATTAACCAACATCCTAGTAAGGTATTTCGTAAAAACGTGGTAGTTTTATTTGTTGATGTTTGCAAATGTTGTATATTCCCTTTAAAGCTTATTTCATCTTCTTTCATTTTCTGTTCAATTTTCCGGGGGTAATCCCTTGACTTTTGAAGGAAATTTACATCCAAAGATAAAAATGGTCCTAACGCCCATGGCCATTTTGAAAACGAATGCCTGTGCTCTGTTTCAAAATAGAGCACTTTTAGGCCCCAATTTCTCAATATTTCACAGAAATACAAGCTCACAGTCCTGTGTATGGCATCCACCTTTCTGTTCTTTTTTTTTTTTACAAACCCTCAAGTTCGTGGCTCACAAAATGTTCTTATAGCAGAGAATTTGAGCACATGCGAATCGTGGTTTGGCCGGCATAGGCAATTTGGGCCTATTTACTGGCCTGAAACCTTTACCACACACAAAAATTGTGCAGGGATTTAAAGTGTTATCCATACTCCAAAGAAGATTACCTCAAAGGAATTTGAAGTGTGGGGGCTAACTCTATGGGCAAAAGTGTTTTTTTCCCCCCAAAAAACTTGAAGGGGTGTGAAGTGCAGAAGGCTAGGAGGGCTAATGAAAAGATAAATGATACATTAACATTTCTACAGCTATCAACATTTGTTATTTTTTTCAAAAAACAAAACCATTGTTGGCCAACCATGGTTGGGAAAAACTGACTTTTTTTCAAACACTGCCCCAAATTTACAAAATTTAGTTAGCCCACATTTTGTTTGCGATTGGTTACACATCCCTGAATGGGTGGAAGCCAGGTAGTCTGGTTCCCAGACCTGACGATTCCTTGATGTCTATATGCTGCTCTGTGCCGTCTTAAGTAGGGTCAGGGAACCAGACTACAAGAACCGCGTTGTTTTCGTGGTTTTTCCAGCATCTATGAGCACAAAACTTTAAAGGGAATGTACAACATTTGCTTTTGCTGCAATTTTCAGAAATAAATGGATTTGGCGGATTAGTATGTTATAGAAAATAGTGTTAAACTGACTTAGGTACTTCACGTTTTGGGCTTGTAGATGCTGGAAAAACCAAGAAAACCTATCATATTCTTGTAGTCTGGTTCCCTGACCGCACTTAAGATGAAACGGAGCAATTAATACTCTTTGGGGAATTGTAAGGTCGAGAATAAGTCTAGCGCAGGCTTGCACCCCTTCACAGGTGTGTAATCAACTGCAAAGAAAAGTCAGAATAACTTAGTATGAAAGAGTAGGAACAGTTTTTGAAAAAAGCCAGTGTTTTCCAACGCTGGTCGGCTGACCAGCGTTGGAAAAATACAGCTTTTCGTGAAAATGTCAGCACACCAGGAGCCACGATTTTAAAGGATGCTTTAGACTCTCATTCCCTAACAGTTCAGTAAGGTATTACGTGATAGTTTGATCATTTCGTTCTTTGATGTTTGCAAATGTTGTGTCTTCCCTTTAAACAGATCAGTGTAACAATATTTGCTATAAAATTCTACATGCAATCCCCAAATCCATCCATTTCTGAAAACTACAGCAAAAGCAAATGTTGTATATTACCTTTAACAAAAGCATGGGTTTTAACTTTAAAATGTTTGCATTTTTCTGGCAGATTACAACGGACATTCATGACAAGTGTATCGATACTTTCATCGGGACATCAAGTGCCGCACCGCTAGGGGCCGGCCTCATGGCGTTGGTCCTGCAAGCAAAGTGAGTAGGGTTCGAAGCCAGACAATATCATCTTTTTTTTTTACTCCGGTTAAAGGTAGAGTCCATTATTTGCAGCCATCCGAAAAGTAACTGGCGTAATTATTGTTGAAAAACTAACTTGGTTGAAAGATAGTAAGGAGACTAAACTCCCTGTGAAATTATTCTTTCTGGGAAGCTGTCATTTTGAAGTAATCAACGAAAGAAGGCATTTCCAACGGTGATTCTTAAGAAGCACCGTAGGAAAATTTAAATTAGTAGTTCGTTTTGTTATTCAGCGCAGCGCGCACAAGTATTCGAACGACGCACATGCGCGCGCGGTTGTTATAATTCGTCGGATCAGTGCGCGACGTCGCGTATAGTTGCAATTCAAAACAATTCAAAACATGATTCAGCAACTTTTGATTTGAAATTGAGATCTTAGAATGCTGTTTTTCTCGGAATGTACAGCTGAAGCTTAGCTGAAACTTCATCAGGTTAGTTGCTCAGTATCCTTCATTAGATTTTGAACTCTTTTGTTGTTTCAAACGAACAAAATGCACAAATTACAAATGATGGACTCTACCTTTAAAACTTGGAGAGCTGTTATCAAAGTTGGAATACAGGACCTGAATTTCAGCTAAAAAAACCGAACATTTTAATAGAAATTCATAAACACCTAGGACAGTTTGAACATTCCTATTGGTCAAAAGCCCAACATGTGGGTGGTTTTTAACCACCGGTAATAAAACACTGCTGAGAGCCGCTGCATTCTGCGCCACATCGTGCAGCACTGTGCGTACGCCAATCTTCATATAAGGAGATTTTAGCACTAGGCGTGCTGGGCACATACCATATCTCGGCCAGAGGGGCGTTTCACAAAACATGAAGAAATATGGATGAACAAAATCATTGAAAAATCATTGTTAATGACCAAAATAAGGCTATTGAAAACCAACGATGCATCCGTTCCCAGGTTCCGAGGACACTCAGGACAGTCGGTCAAACTATGGGCTCTGCACGAACAGAGAGGGCGCTTTTTGACCACTGTAGTGACCCAATGGATGGCACACTGCATTCGCGTGCTGGTTCGCACGAACTACACATGACCAATTTTATTCCAAATGTGCACAAAACCCTAGCATCTTGGTGTGAGCGTCACGCTTTGTCAGCAATGCATTGGAATGTCTCTCCCAGGGCCCCCCCCTACTCTCCCTTTTTTAGCATTGAGGGGGTACTTGTGCAGGGGGCCATGGTAAACTTAACTGTGTGCTTGAACTTGATCATGGTTACTTATCAACTCTTTCGGTTTCTGTCCCACGCTTGTTCAGTCCAAACCTAACTTGGCGAGATGTCCAGCATGTCGTCGTCAACGGAGCGAACATCCCCAATACAGTGGAGTCGGGTTGGCACGTCAACGGCGCCGGTTTCCACGTCAACGAGATGTTTGGCTTTGGCATGCTGGATGCCGGGAAGATGGTGGAATTGGCGTTGACATGGCAGAACGTCGGGGAACAGAGGATTTGCGAGGAGCCGGTACATGAGATCAACAAGTGAGTGGATGTCAACAAAATACGCAGAGAACAACATTTGTATTAATGACGTGCATCGGGTCGGTTCGACCAGGCCAAACCGACCCGAAACACTAGAGATATAAACCGAATCCGAACCGAAACGATCTTAACTCCCTTAAACCAACCCGACCCGACCCGAAAAAAATAAGGTAAACCGACCCGAACCGACCCGACCCGAAAAAACCCCCCAAAACCCCAAATACCTGTCTTGGACAAAGTGATCACTTTTTTTGTGCCTGCCCTTACCCACGTGGCATGAATTCTTTTGCAAAACCATCGTCTCTATCTCTCTGTCATACTCAGTGGGTTGATCAAGAGTAACTCCGCTTATTGAACAAATGCATGGTCACCATGCAGTATCAATCTTTTTCACTGTCGGTTCCGATTGGACTGGAGAAATTAATACCGTGCGATTGACAGGTGATTGACTTGTGATTGACTTGTGATTGACTTGCGATTGACATGTGATTGACTTGTGATTGACTTGTAATTGACTTGCGATTGACAGGTGATTGACTTGTGATTGACTTGTGATTGACTTGTGATTTGACATGTGATTGTCTTGTGATTGACTTGTGATTTGACATGTGATTGACTTGTGATTGACATGTGATTGACTTGTGATTGAATTGTGATTTGACATGTGATTGTCTTGTGATGGACTTGTGATTGACATGTGATTGACTTGTGATTGACATGTGATTGACTTGTGATTGACTTGTGATTGACTTGTGATTTGACATGTGATTGTCTTGTGATTGACTTGTGATGGACTTGCGATTGACATGTGGTTGACTTGTGATTGACTTGTGATTTGACATGTGATTGACATGTGATTGTCTTGTGATGGACTTGTGATTGACATGTGATTGACTTGTGATTGACTCGTGATTGACTTGTGATTGACTTGTGATTGACTTCTGATTGACTTGTGATTGACTTGTGATTGACTTGTGACTGACTTGCGGTTGACATGCGATTGACTTGTGATTGACTTGTGATTGACTTGTGATTGACTTGTGATTGACTTGTGATGGACTTGCGATTGACATGTGGTTGACTTGTGATTTGACTTGTGATTGACTTGTGGTTGACTTGTGATTGAATTGTGATTGACTTGTGATTTGACTTACGACTGATTTGTGATTGGACTCGTGATCGACTCATTGATGATACTATTAGAGTGACTTCTAGTGGTGATTAAAACATAACTTAACCTCTTTTCCCCCCACCGTTTCTAGGTCCGTCCTTCAAGGAATGGCTCACAGTGTCCATCTCCGAGTCAACTGTCCCCAGATCACTAAACTGGAACACGTCAAGGTCCGCATATCCTTCCAGGCGCGACGGCGTGGCGACGTCTCCCTGACACTCTCCTCCCCATTTGGCACCCCCTCGGAGCTCCTCTCCCGACGGCGTAACGACAACTCCTCGGACGAGGTCAAGAATTTCCCGTTCATGTCCGTCAGGAACTGGGGGGAGAACCCAACGGGGACCTGGGTGTTTGAGTTGATGCATCACTTTACTCCGGCCGGCGTCCAGCCCAAGCCGAAGTGGCCGGACATTCCCCGACAGCACGACAACGTGGTGGATCTGAAGGATATTCAGCTGATACTCTACGGGACTGGAGATGACGACAGGAGTCCGAACACCAACGGTGAGGCATTTCATATTGTTAACAATTTCCAATAAATCAATCTTGAGCTCAATCTGCAGTCATACTTCAGGGCGAGTCAGAACGATCTGGACCCAAGTTCACCGTTTTTTTTGGTTGCAAATAGAGTACATTGAGAAAAAAATATGAGTGTTTCATATGAATGGTTATTACCTTGTCTTCCACAGGAATTTTGAATACAGTAAATTCCGGCTAAACCGACATCGTACAACTCGTCAAATCGCTCAAGTCAGCCGTCTGACTAAAGTCCCAATTGTCCGTAATGCATTTCCATTGAATATTTTTTATTTCTAAGTCAGCTTTTATAAGTCGCCATTTCGCTCAAGTCGTTGTGTTACTCTCGGTCCCCTTTCTATAAAATGCATTACAAAATCCTTTGTGTCAGTTAGCATTCAGCAAATCACGCATTGGCATCGACTTCCTGTTCTGCGGTTGGCAAAGTGTCGAGTGAAAAGTGGTTTCGCACGGCCCATGATTGCTGCATGCATCGGTGTCGAAAAAGGGTGTCCTACTGCATACATCGCATATGCATCATGAGCATATCAATACCAGTACCCCCTCTTGGCTGTACGCATGCGCTCTGTCCATTTTGGGGGTCGTCTTATTGAATGACTACTGCTTCAGTCAATGCGTGCGTGGTATATACTGGACCACGCACACATTTAATTTGTTACTGTGCACGTACACATGTATCGTGGTCTCCACTATCAACACCCCAAACATGATGATACAATTCGAGGATTAATTTGCTGGATTCAACTCAAGCATTAAGGAGATAATCCAGGGTAAATCGAAGCCAATTAGTGCAATGAATCATGTGTGCAAAAGACCATTCATGTAAGTCGGCAAAATGACGACTTATAGCATATATCAGCATTCGCGTAAGTCGTCACAAATTCTCGGGTCCCGAGAGTGCCGGTTTAGCCGGAGTTAACTGTATTTCAAATAAGTGGCTGTGGTGAGGAGTTTTGACATATAACCATGACTATTTTTTCTTTTTAATGACATGTACACTACTTGATAGCTTGGTTTTCGGCAGTACTTTGTACTCGGATAAAAGTACTCGGCTACAACACTGCTACAGCGACTTTAAAGAAATGACATTTAAGTTCAACTCAGTCAAGTTTACTCAATCCTCTGCTTCCTTTTCCAAACCAAATGCCAACCCAGCCGTCAGCACCGAGCACACTGGTAAACTGGACAGCGAGGACGTGGTGGACATCTTTAACGATGAACAGAAGGCTAATGAGGAGATCGTCGTTGACTTAGATGACCTCGCTGACGGAGTGAAACCGCCCCCTAACACCGCGCACAACCTGGATAAACATGATGTAAGCAATCATCGACACAACAGGAGTTTCATTAAGGATCATAATGGTAGTCAAGTTCATCACAACTCAATCACAAGTAAATCACATATCAATCACAAGTCAATCACAAGTCCATCACAAGTCAATCACAAGCCAATCACAAGTCAATCACAAGTAAATCACATATCAATCACAAGTCGATCACAAGTCAATCACAAGCCAATCACAAGTCAATCATAAGGCAATCACAAGTCAATCACAAGTCCATCACAAGTCAATCACAAGCCAATCACAAGTCAATCATAAGGCAATCACAAGTCAATCACAAGTCAATCACAAGTCAATCACAAGTCGATCACAAGTCGATCACAAGTCAATCACAAGTCAATCACAAGTCGATCAAAAATCAATCACAAACTAATCACATTTCAATCGCAAGTCAATCACAAGTCAATCACAAGTCGATCGCAAGTCAGTCACAAATCGATCACAAGTCAATCACAAATCAATCACAAGTCAATCATAAGTCAATCACAAGTCAGTCACAAGTCAATCACAAGAAATTAGGAGGCAATCACAATTCAATCACAATTCAAAATGCAACTTTATTAAAAGTCAAATCACAAGTCGATCACAAGCCAATAACATATCAATCACAATTCATTCACAAGTCAAATCACAAATCAATCACAAGTCAATCGCAAGTCACTCCAGAAGTCAAATCACAAATCAATCACAAGTCAATCGCAAGTCAATAACAAATCCAATCCCATATCTTTGCAGAAGGACGTCATCAACACGGGACAGTTCGACCAGGTTCTTCAGGACCCAGAGATTCGCTCCCTCATCCACGAAATGTACGTCCACAAGAAGGCCGAGGCTCTGCGAAAACTTGCCGCCAAGCGCCTCCAGAAAGACAAGAGGTACCAGAGTCAGTGGCAGAGGTCACATGATAGGTCACATGACCTGGAGGAATCCAGTCGGGAGGCGCTAGAAGAAGTCTTGGAGGTTCTCCACGACGTCGGCAAACAGGACGATTAAAGAAACTATCAGGGGCCATTCTCTTGGAGCCGCTAAGTACAGGAACTATTTTCTTAGCGAAAACTGGTTACCGGGTAAAATTGTGTTGGATGTATATGGCATGTGACTGGTTCCCAGCTCATATATGCTTAGCATACAAATTCGATAAGCAGTATTTCTTGCTTTAACGGCTTCATGCAGTCTAACCCTGGTTTTGATCTTTGCAAACACAAAAACTATCCAGGCTGATACTTTTTTTACCATTTCAGTTTTACAGGCTTTCAAGTATTCCTAATTGGCTCTTCCGCAATTTGCGAAAAAGCCTTTCTTTTTGTTCTGATTTTTAAATTTTTTGGGGTTCTTCTTTTTGTTCCATGAAAAATCCCATAGACTTTGTACACGATTTTAGTACACGCCACTTTTGGCATTGAACTTTATCGTACATCATTCAAATTAAGCATATGCATTGTCCTTATGGCAAAGTTGTGTCCCGAAGAGTGACGTCATGATTACGTCATCAGGGGTCACATGACGTCATCACAAACGTGCATATTTTGAAGTCCTATATCTACAGAACTGTGAGTCCAATTGGGTTGAAACTTGGTATGTGGGTAGACAGGGATGTGTTATAGATAAAACATAAGGTGACGTCATCATGACGTCATCATGTGATTTTATATGAATTTTTGAATTTTTGGACCTTCAAGCCATATCTCACGAACGCAACATGCTAAATTCAAAATTCTTTTTGTATTTGGTTTATTAGGTAATAGGTATATGCACAAAATTTTGAAAAATGTCTGATGTCATCATGACGTCATCAAAAATGCAATTTTTTAAAACACACGTAAGGGTAGGTCCGATTGTCATGAAACTTGGTGGGTAGGTAGATAATGGTACTGGTATGCAAAATCTGAAGTGACGTCACAATAATGATTTTTTTTAATATTTACAATTGTATTCTGCGTCCAAAATTGTACACTTCCTTTCCTCGAATTGATTTCAAACTTGGTACAATGAAAAAATATTACTCATAAATAAGCATAATGCGAAAAAGCCCTATGTTCTGTTGCCAACAGACATAGAACCTCTAGTTTTCTTTTTCTTTTTTCCAATTTTTTCCCTACTTTTCCTACTTTTTTCTTGACTTTCCTACTTTTTCCTACTTTTCTTCTAGAAATTCCTATTTTTGTGTCCCTTCACTCCGAAAAGTTAAATGCATTGATTATTTTTCATAAGAGAGTTTACACACTGTCATGAAGGGCTTGGACCCAGGAGTACTGCAATATTAACACCACTCAAAATCCAAAGAAGAAAGCTCAAAACCTAACCTGTTGAAGTTTCAGCTCAGTGGATATTACACTTTTCGCGAAAACACTAAAAACCATGCACAATCCTTTTCAAGCACGGGCTCTTTTTTCCCAAAAGTCTTTCTGTTGACTGATCGTTGGAAATCACCTACATTTCTTGATTTGTTCTAAATGACAGCAAGCCAGACGGAATAATTTCACGGGGTGTTTAGTACCAGTACGATCTTTAATCCATGTCAGCTTTTTGATAATAATTTGGTAGGCAACTTTTGGGACAAATACAAATGATCCTTTAATAGTAACACTATGAATTTCTAACAATGGTGCTTAAATGGTTTAAAAAAAACACCATGAATTCAACTTTCTTTTAGTCAACTCGTAGTGACTTGAAAACTTGTATAGTGACATCTCATTTTTATACATCTGGGGTAATAATGGCAGTGGTTGGCTCATTTTAGCCACAAGAGGGCGCTATTGTGTCTATCCACAAGGGTTATTTTTATAGCAGTGGCGGTTTGCATCAGATAGTTTGACCATAATGGTAATGTAGTAAACGCGGAATTGTTTTGTTTGAGAAAGAAAAAAAAAGGAGCAACAACCACCGGAATTTTAACCCACTAAATGAGAAGTATGCTTAGCACAAATATATGTACAGCCTGTATCGCTAATTAAAACTTGGTTACTACAAAATCTGGTTAGCAAACATAAAGCCTTGGTTGGATTGGCATTTTATGTGCACAGTGAATGTGACCAGCAATCGATCTCAATATATTGCAATAGTTTGTATTACAAACTTCTAAAAAAACAAACATTATTGCTAGGTCCGGCCAAGTTTCTACGGAGGGTTTTGTGGCCTTTGACTTGACCTGCCAGTTTTCTCAACTCAGATTTGTATAAGGTTTTCCTTTTTTTAAATGAGATTTTTCCTCCATAAATTGGACTAAATTAATGTTTGGGTGCTGATTTTTTTTTTGGAGCTGGATATACTAACTGGTTAAGTAGGGGATTTGAATGAAAGTATTATTGGTCTCAACTTTGTGGAATTCTTAGAGTGTAGTATTTTAGTAATGTTTTTCCTGAAATATCTGTTATAGTTAACCATGGCATTATCTGTTATAGTTAACCATGGCATAGGTGCAAATTCCAATTACGTAACAAAAACGGGGATTTTGTTAATATTTTTTTAGATTTTGCCTAATCTACCATTGTTTTAAATAAAAAGGAGGGGGCCTTTTTTTCTGAAAATCACTGCAATTATTGGATATATTTTTTATTTTGAATTGGATTGCTAAAAAAAAAAATAAGAAGTGAAACTCTAGTAAAATATTCTAAATGGTACTGACAATATTTTTTGGGCATCAACGTTGCAAATTTGACTTGCTAATAAGGCCAAAAAAAAAAAAAACTCGGTCTCTGGTCAGCGCGCGCGTCGATTTTAATCATGCGTGTCAACCTTTTCTTTTTTTTCAAATTAACACGGAAGCTACAACAGCGCCCTGTATTGCCGCGCCTCCTCAAATTTTTGTACCAAGGAGCACCAAGGAATGGGGAAATTGCACCAAGGCAAATGATAAAGGGCACCAAGGCAAATTATGGAGGACACCAATGTATAATGAGGACACAAAAATGCAAAATAGTACCCACCTTGTCTGTATAATACAAGCTTGGAAAAAAAAAAAAAAAAAAAACAAACAGAAAACGCGTCGTCACATCAATTCCAGAACTTCGGGTCTGACCAGAGACCGACTTTTTTTTTTTTTTACCTAATTGTCCCTTTTTTTTTTAAACATTGTATTTACTGAGGATACATAATGACAACTGTACTTCAGCTTTACTAATTATTTAACATTTATGAGATTATATTGAATGAAATGTAGTTCATGTTACATTTCATTCATGCATCGAACACCCACCAGTATGCAAGATTTTTATTTTTAATACTAGAGATTTATCCTCTATCTAGATGTTTAAATATGCGTTTTTTTCTGTGTATATCATTGCTTATAATCACATTCATATATTCATAATTGAACTAGGATGTTGACATCTCAGAATGTTTATAATTGGTCGTTAAAGCTGACAGCTTAACGGTCCGACCAATCAGGAGCACCTATTTTACCTGAACAATCACAAGTTGTGTTTTTAGAATCCATGTTATATTTTTCATCCAACCAAATGGCTTGTAAGATAGCGCAAAGCATATTTATTTTTCGTACAGTCATTGCGATTTGCTGGTTGCGGTCATGCGCTAATGTGGTTTAGGTATTCACGGTGCAGTGAACTTGAAATTATTTAATGTAGAGAAATTATGGAACGTCTGAGGTGAAAGGGTAATTCTGTATTGTATTAGGTGACGGTGGCAGAGACTTCCTAACGCTTGGCAATAAATTCAAGGGCTTCTTTTGAAAAAGGTGTTATGATAGTGTATAATGTGGCATACTGTGTGTATACAATGAACGTCGTCACGAAGCAGACTGGAAATAATTTCCCGTCGATAAAAACTCAGCGACCTTGGATTTTTTTTCGGAGACAAAAGAAAGAGCTGACACATGCAGGTCCCACTATAAAACACAACACACACGGATTTTTGTCTGGACTGTCGTTACCCAAAACAATTACCCGTGCGTGGCTCCTTGTAGGGTCCAAACCCCACGACGAATCGGTGTCAAAAAACCCAGAAAGTTGACTGTACTGTAGGCTATCAGCCATCCCCAGAGACGTGGAGAGTTTCTCTGGAGGTGTTGGGTTTTTATTTCTCTCCACCGATCCCCATGTCCCTTGTTTTCCACGGACGCCCAAAAGTCCGAGTGACTCGGCTCTCTAGGCTCGTATTACCCGCTTGCTCTGCCGTGCCCGCGCTTCAATCCCCCCGTCACGATCACTCCAAGCACCTGGTGCTACTCTCAATTCCCGGACTACTACTCTCGGTCCCCGTACACACGCAAACTCGTCTCCTTTTCTCTTTATTTACTAACAAACCCCCGCCGGCGCTTTTTATGTCCAGCCGAGCGATAAGAATGGTTCAGGGGGGTTATAGATGCGGCCTACTTTGTTTCCAAGGCGGGCGATGTTTTTTGTTGGATGACTCGGGGTTTAATGTTGGGGTGTAGGGTTAGCCCGCGGGGCACCACACGGCCGCCTCGGGTGTAGCATTTCGGCAAGTTGGCCCGGAGTTGTGGCGATGGCGCCGGCGGGCAAGACAGGCCATTGGCCCGGGGGAGGGAGGATCGGTGTAACCGGAGGAATACATATAATGCTAATTGGCCACAAAAGAGGCACACTTTGTTGTATTATATGCGTCCGTAAAATGGAAGACATTTTTTTTTAAAACTAGGTGCATTTCCCTCTGATGATCTCTTCTCACAACTTATGCACTCTGAAGATCGGTAGTATTTAGTTCTGCAAGATCCAAAATGTCTGGCAAAATTTTGAAGACTTTTTTTTTTCAAATCATTTTAGACCAGAAACGGTCAATTTGAAATTAAATTCTGACAGGAAAAACTGAATACATGTATACTGTTTTCAGTGTCCTTAACTATAATTTCCTCATGTCGTTTTTGAAAGAGTCTGAACATTTCTGATTTTTTTTCTTCTAACCTTTCGGTTTTATGAACAACTTTCTGTCGTGGTTTTATCCTTGTCCTATTTTCAAGTTGTCCTCGGCGATATCATGTTTGACTTCAAGCGTATTGAATTTCCCAAATAAAAATAATTATGAACGCCCACTGTACCCACATCGTGCTTGAAACCGTATTGGTTATTGGCCTGATCTGTAGTTGTGATCATGTTATCAAAAACTATAGGAAGCAATCATTAGTCCTAATGAATTATTCATGTTTGTTCAGCAACTCTAAATCTTCTAACGAGCATAATAGCGCGTGTGTTGGTTGTGCAGTGTTCCATCGTGTATGTATTGCCCGTTATTAGCTCGAGGCGGATCGGCTGTTTTTATGTCTGTTTTCCAGCTCCGTGATTTTTAACAAGGCACACCGAGACTATTTAGCGGGGCCGCGCGCGTTCTTCGCCCGCCCAGAGCAAGCGGAGTTGCACGCTTGGCCTGCTTCGTCCTCGGACTAATGGCATTACGTCAAAAAATCCGCATGTGACCCAATGCCAAGTCACCATTCTACAAAAACCCAACCATTTTTTTAATCTCTCATTTTGTGAACTGAAAAAAGCTTGCTATACGTGCGGTCCCCAATAGTTCTTTGTTCCAAGTCAATATTTTCGCGGCTGTCTGGATAGAAGTTGCCATGGTGATGACGAGAGTTGGAAATTGCAACAAAAGAGCTTGAACTTGACTCCACACAGAACAGGTGCCGACAAAAAAGTGGGAAGTGGGAGTGTCGCAGTATGATTGCACATCGATGGACATCGATAAATTTGATCAAAAATGTAAGGCTAACCCCTTGCAATTTTTTCAATTTTAGCCAAAAAATGAAATTGCTCCAAACTTTCTGGAAAGATGCCAAAGGGGCCCGAGAACGCATCCTAACTGGATTTCTGGAGAAAATCAGCTTTGAAAAGAATTAAGAGGTTTTTTTTTGGGGGGGGGGCAGAATCAGTCAAAATTATTAATGTTTTCTTCCAAAATGATTGTTTTTGCCCAAATCCTCGGTATTATAGCTGTTTCTATATTGAATGATATTCCCCTTCCTACAAGAGTCATTTCTGCGAAGTTTGAAGAAAAGTCATTATTGGGCCAAATTTGATCAAAAATGTAAGGCTAACCCCTTGGAATTTTTTCAATTTTAGCCAAAAAATGAAATTGCTCCAAACTTTCTGGAAAGATGCCTAAGGGGCCCTAGAACGCATTCCAACTGAATTTCTGGAAAAAATCAGCTTGGAAAAGAAATTAGAGGTCTATATTTTGCGGCAAAATCAGTCAAAATTATTAATGTTTTCTTCCAAAATGATTGTTTTTGCCCAAATCTTTGAAATTATAGCTGTTTCTATATTGAATGATATTCCCCTTCCTACAAGAGTCATTTCTGCGAAGTTTGAAGAAAAGTCATTTTTGGGCCAAATTTGATCAAAAATGTAAGGCTAACCCCTTGCAATTTTTTCAATTTTGGCCGAAAAATGAAATTGCTCCAAACTTTCTGGAAAGATGCCTTAGAGGCCCTAGAACGCATCCTAACTGGACTTCTGGAGAAAATCGGATTTGAAAAGAAATTATAGGTCTATATTTTGGGGCAGAGTCAGTCAACATTATTAATGTTTTCTTCAAAAATGATTGTTTTTGCCCGAATCCTCGAAATTATAGCTGTTTCTATATTGAATGATATTCCCCTTCCTACAAGAGTCATTTCTGCGAAGTTTGAAGAAAAGTCATTTTTGGGCCAAATTTGATCAAAAATGTAAGGCTAACCCCTTGGA
Source organism: Patiria miniata (assembly GCF_015706575.1). Classification (NCBI taxonomy): domain Eukaryota; kingdom Metazoa; phylum Echinodermata; class Asteroidea; order Valvatida; family Asterinidae; genus Patiria; species Patiria miniata. The sequence continues at coordinate 4,172,219 of NW_024037061.1, forward strand.
ATTTTTTCAATTTTAGCCAAAAAATGAAATTGCTCCAAACTTTCTGGAAAGATGCCTAAGGGGCCCTAGAACGCATTCCAACTGAATTTCTGGAAAAAATCAGCTTGGAAAAGAAATTAGAGGTCTATATTTTGCGGCAAAATCAGTCAAAATTATTAATGTTTTCTTCCAAAATGATTGTTTTTGCCCAAATCTTCGAAATTATAGCTGTTTCTATATTGAATGATATTCCCCTTCCTGCAAGAGTCATTTCTGCGAAGTTTGAAGAAAAGTCATTTTTGGGCCAAATTTGATCAAAAATGTAAGGCTAACCCCTTGCAATTTTTTCAATTTTGGCCGAAAAATGAAATTGCTCCAAACTTTCTGGAAAGATGCCTTAGAGGCCCTAGAACGCATCCTAACTGGACTTCTGGAGAAAATCGGCTAGGAAAAGAAATAAGAGGTCTATATTTTGCGGCAAAATCAGTCAAAATTATTTATTTTTTCTTCAAAAATGATTGTTTTGCCTAAATCTTCGAAATTATAGCTGATTCGGTATTGAATGATATACCCCTTCCTACTAGAGTCATTTCTGCGAAGTTTGAAGAAAAAGTCATTTTTTGGGGCTAAATTTGATAAAAAATGTAAGGCTAACCCCTTGCTATTTTTCAATTTTGGCCAAAAAATGAAATTGCTCCAAACTTTCTCAAAAGATGCCTAAGGGGCCCTAGAACGCATTTCAACTGTATTTCTGGAGAAAATCGGATTTGAAAAGAAACTAAAGGTCTATATTTTGGGGCAGAGTCAGTCAAAATTATTAAAGTTTTCTTCAAAAATGATTGTTTTTGCCCAAATCCTCGAAATTATAGCTGTTTCTATATTGAATGATATTCCCCTTCCTACAAGAGTCATTTCTGCGAAGTTTGAAGAAAAGTCATTTTTGGGCCAAATTTGATCAAAAATGTAAGGCTAACCCCTTGGAATTTTTTCAATTTTAGCCAAAAAATGAAATTGCTCCAAACTTTCTGGAAAGATGCCTAAGGGGCCCTAGAACGCATTTCAACTGAATTTCTGGAAAAAAATCAGCTTGGAAAAGAAATTAGAGGTCTATATTTTGCGGCAAAATCAGTCAAAATTATTAATGTTTTCTTCCAAAATGATTGTTTTTGCCAAAATCTTTGAAATTATAGCTGTTTCTATATTGAATGATATTCCCCTTCCTACAAGCGTCATTTCTGCGAAGTTTGAAGAAAAGTCATTTTTGGGCCAAATTTGATCAAAAATGTAAGGCTAACCCCTTGCAATTTTTTCAATTTTGGCCGAAAAATGAAATTGCTCCAAACTTTCTGGAAAGATGCCTTAGAGGCCCTAGAACGCATCCTAACTGGACTTCTGGAGAAAATCGGCTAGGAAAAGAAATTATAGGTCTATATTTTGGGGCAGAGTCAGTCAACATTATTAATGTTTTCTTCAAAAATGATTGTTTTTGCCCGAATCCTCGAAATTATAGCTGTTTCTATATTGAATGATATTCCCCTTCCTACAAGAGTCATTTCTGCGAAGTTTGAAGAAAAGTCATTTTTGGGCCAAATTTGATCAAAAATGTAAGGCTAACCCCTTGGAATTTTTTCAATTTTAGCCAAAAAATGAAATTGCTCCAAACTTTCTGGAAAGATGCCTAAGGGGCCCTAGAACGCATTCCAACTGAATTTCTGGAAAAAATCAGCTTGGAAAAGAAATTAGAGGTCTATATTTTGCGGCAAAATCAGTCAAAATTATTAATGTTTTCTTCCAAAATGATTGTTTTTGCCCAAATCTTCGAAATTATAGCTGTTTCTATATTGAATGATATTCCCCTTCCTGCAAGAGTCATTTCTGCGAAGTTTGAAGAAAAGTCATTTTTGGGCCAAATTTGATCAAAAATGTAAGGCTAACCCCTTGCAATTTTTTCAATTTTGGCCAAAAAATGAAATTGCTCCAAACTTTCTGGAAAGATGCCTAAGAGGCCCTAGAACGCATCCTCACTGGACTTCTGGAGAAAATCGGCTAGGAAAAGAAATAAGAGGTCTATATTTTGCGGCAAAATCAGTCAAAATTATTTATTTTTTCTTCAAAAATGATTGTTTTGCCTAAATCTTCGAAATTATAGCTGATTCGGTATTGAATGATATACCCCTTCCTACTAGAGTCATTTCTGCGAAGTTTGAAGAAAAAGTCATTTTTTGGGGCTAAATTTGATAAAAAATGTAAGGCTAACCCCTTGCTATTTTTCAATTTTGGCCAAAAAATGAAATTGCTCCAAACTTTCTCAAAAGATGCCTAAGGGGCCCTAGAACGCATTTCAACTGTATTTCTGGAGAAAATCGGATTTCATTTTTTGGCCAAAATTAAAAAAATTGCAAGGGGTTAGCCTTACATTTTTGATCAAATTTGGCCCAAAAATGACTTTTCTTCAAACTTCGCAGAAATGACTCTTGTAGGAAGGGGAATATCATTCAATATAGAAACAGCTATAATTTCGAAGATTTGGGCAAAAACAATCATTTTTGAAGAAAACATTAATAATTTTGACTGATTTTGCCGCAAAATATAGACCTCTAATTTCTTTACCAAGCTGATTTTTCCCAGAAATTCAGTTAGGATGCGTTCTAGGGCCTCTTAGGCATCTTGATAAATTTGATAAAAAATGTAAGGCTAACCCCTTGCTATTTTTCAATTTTGGCCAAAAAATGAAATTGCTCCAAACTTTCTCAAAAGATGCCTAAGGGGCCCTGGAACGCATTTCAACTGTATTTCTGGAGAAAATCGGATTTGAAAAGAAATTATGGGTCTATATTTTGGGGCAGAGTCAGTCAAAATTATTAAAGTTTTCTTCAAAAATGATTGTTTTTGCCCAAATCCTCGAAATTATAGCTGTTTCTATATTGAATGATATTCCCCTTCCTACAAGAGTCATTTCTGCGAAGTTTGAAGAAAAGTCATTTTTGGGCCAAATTTGATCAAAAATGTAAGGCTAACCCCTTGCAATTTTTTCAATTTTAGCCAAAAAATGAAATTGCTCCAAACTTTCTCAAAAGATGCCTAAGGGGCCCTAGAACGCATTTCAACTGTATTTCTGGAGAAAATCGGATTTGAAAAGAAATTAAAGGTCTATATTTTGGGGCAGAGTCAGTCAAAATTATTAAAGTTTTCTTCAAAAATGATTGTTTTTGCCCAAATCCTCGAAATTATAGCTGTTTCCATATTGAATGATATTCCCCTTCCTACAAGAGTCATTTCTGCGAAGTTTGAAGAAAAGTCATTTTTGGGCCAAATTTGATCAAAAATGTAAGGCTAACCCCTTGCAATTTTTTCAATTTTGGCCGAAAAATGAAATTGCTCCAAACTTTCTTGAAAGATGCCTTAGAGGCCCTAGAACGCATCCTAACTGGACTGCTGGAGAAAATCGGCTAGGAAAAGAAATAAGAGGTCTATATTTTGCGGCAAAATCAGTCAAAATTATTTATTTTTTCTTCAAAAATGATTGTTTTGCCTAAATCTTCGAAATTATAGCTGATTCGGTATTGAATGATATACCCCTTCCTACTAGAGTCATTTCTGCGAAGTTTGAAGAAAAAGTCATTTTTTGGGGCTAAATTTGATAAAACATGTAAGGCTAACCCCATGCTATTTTTCAATTTTGGCCAAAAAATGAAATTGCTCCAAACTTTCTCAAAAGATGCCTAAGGGGCCCTAGAACGCATTTCAACTGTATTTCTGGAGAAAATCGGATTTGAAAAAAAAAATATAAGGTCTATATTTTGGGGCAGAGTCAGTCAAAATTATTAAAGTTTTCTTCAAAAATGATTGTTTTTGCCCAAATCCTCGAAATTATAGCTGTTTCTATATTGAATGATATTCCCCTTCCTACAAGAGTCATTTCTGCGAAGTTTGAAGAAAAGTCATTTTTGGGCCAAATTTGATCAAAAATGTAAGGCTAACCCCTTGCAATTTTTTTAATTTTGGCCAAAAAATGAAATTGCTCCAAACTTTCTGGAAAGATGCCTAAGAGGCCCTAGAACGCATTTCAACTGTATTTCTGGAGAAAATCGGATTTGAAAAGAAATTATAGGTCTATATTTTGCGGCAGAGTCAGTCAAAATTATTAAAGTTTTCTTCAAAAATGATTGTTTTTGCCCAAATTTTCGAAATTATAGCTGTTTCTATATTGAATGATATTCCCCTTCCTACAAGAGTCATTTCTGCGAAGTTTGAAGAAAAGTCATTTTTGGGCCAAATTTGATCAAAAATGTAAGGCTAACCCCTTGCAATTTTTTTAATTTTGGCCAAAAAATGAAATTGCTCCAAACTTTCTGGAAAGATGCCTAAGAGGCCCTAGAACGCATTTCAACTGTATTTCTGGAGAAAATCGGATTTGAAAAGAAATTATAGGTCTATATTTTGGGGCAGAGTCAGTCAAAATTATTAATGTTTTCTTCAAAAATGATTGTTTTTGCCCAAATCTTCGAAATTATAGCTGTTTCTATATTGAATGATATTCCCCTTCCTACAAGAGTCATTTCTGCGAAGTTTGAAGAAAAGTCATTTTTGGGCCAAATTTGATCAAAAATATAAGGCTAACCCCTTGCAATTTTTTCAATTTTGGCCAAAAAATGAAATTGCTCCAAACTTTCTGGAAAGATGCCTAAGAGGCCCTAGAACGCATCCTAACTGGATTTCTTGAGAAAATCGGATTTGAAAAGAAATTATAGGTCTATATTTTGGGGCAGAGTCAGTCAAAATTATTAAAGTTTTCTTCAAAAATGATTGTTTTTGCCCAAATTTTCGAAATTATAGCTGTTTCTATATTGAATGATATTCCCCTTCCTACAAGAGTCATTTCTGCGAAGTTTGAAGAAAAGTCATTTTTGGGCCAAATTTGATCAAAAATGTAAGGCTAACCCCTTGCAATTTTTTTAATTTTGGCCAAAAAATGAAATTGCTCCAAACTTTCTGGAAAGATGCCTAAGAGGCCCTAGAACGCATTTCAACTGTATTTCTGGAGAAAATCGGATTTGAAAAGAAATTATAGGTCTATATTTTGGGGCAGAGTCAGTCAAAATTATTAATGTTTTCTTCAAAAATGATTGTTTTTGCCCAAATCTTCGAAATTATAGCTGTTTCTATATTGAATGATATTCCCCTTCCTACAAGAGTCATTTCTGCGAAGTTTGAAGAAAAGTCATTTTGGGGCCAAATTTGATCAAAAATATAAGGCTAACCCCTTGCAATTTTTTCAATTTTGGCCAAAAAATGAAATTGCTCCAAACTTTCTGGAAAGATGCCTAAGAGGCCCTAGAACGCATCCTAACTGGATTTCTTGAGAAAATCGGATTTGAAAAGAAATTATAGGTCTATATTTTGGGGCAGAGTCAGTCAAAATTATTAATGTTTTCTTCAAAAATGATTGTGTTTGCCCAAATCTTCGAAATTATAGCCGTTTCGGTATTGAAAGATATACCCCTTCCTACTCAAGTCAATTCTTCGAAGTTTGAAGAAAAGTCATTTTGGGGCAAAATTTGATCAAAAATGAAAGGCTAACCCCTTGCAATTTTTTCAATTTTAGCCAAAAAATGAAATTGCTCCAAACTTTCTGGAAAGATGCCTAAGAGGCCCTAGAACGCATCCTAACTGGACTTCTGGAGAAAATCAGCTTGGAAAAGAAATTAGAGGTCTATATTTTGCGGCAAACTCATGGGCCCTAGAATGCATTCCAACTGGATTTCTGGAGAAAACTGGCTTTGAAAAGAAATTATACGTCAATATTTTGGGGCAAAATCAGTCAAAAGTCGTAATGTTTTCTTTACAAATAATTGTTTTTGCCAAAATCTTCGGAATTATAGCTGATTCGGTATTGAATGATATTCCCCTGCCTACTAGAGTCATTTCTGCGTCGTTTGGAGAAAAGTCATTTTTGGGCCAAATTTGATCAAAAATGTAAGGCTAACCCCTTGCAATTTTTTCAATTTTGGCCCAAAAATGGGAAGATGCCTAAGGGGCCCTAGAACGCATTCCAACTGGATTTCTGGAGACAATTGGCTTTGAAAAGAAATTAAAGGTCTATATTTTGGGGCAAAATCAGTCAAAATTATTAATGTTTCCTTCAAAGACGATTGTTTTTGCCCAAATCTTTGATATTATAGCTGTTCTAGTATTGAATGATATACCCCCTTCTAACTAGAGTCATTTCTGCGAAGTTTGAAGAAAAATTCATTTTTTGGCCAAATTTGATCGAAAATGTAAGGCTAACCCCCTTGCAATTTGTTCAATTTTGGCCAAAAAATGAAATTGCTCCAAACTTTCTGGAAAGATGCCTAATGGGGCCTAAAACGCATTCCAAGTGGATTTCTGGAGAGATAACACAGTAACACAAATCTGTGAGAAATAGTCAAACAATTGAAATAATATGGTCTAAACAACCCAGTGTGCTCAGTGCGAAAAATACACTAGTCAGAACGAATAAAGTCAATTTCAATGGAACAAAAACAATTTATAATACTCGTTTTCTAGATGATAACACTAGAAATACCTGACGTATTAAACTAAAATAACATCTAGTGATTTGGCATGATAGAATAACACAAATCTGTTGAATGTCAAGAGCTAGAAATGGTCAAACAATGAAATAATAAAGTCTGGAAATACCTGATGTATTGAACTGAAATAACATATGGTGATTTGACATGATCTAATAACACAAATCAGTGAATGTCAAGAGAAATGGTCAAAAAATTGAAATATTAAAGTCCGAACAACCCAATGTGTTCAGTGCGAAAAATACACTAGTCAGAACGAATTAAGTCAACTTTCATGGAACAAAAATAACACATGTACTCGTTTTCCAGACGATAACTCTAGAAATATTGAACTGAAATAACATCTGGTGATTTGACATGATCCAATAACACATATCTGTTGAATGTCAAGAGAAATGTTCAAAAAATTGAAATAATATAGTCCGAACAATTAACCCAGTGTGTTCAGTGCGAAAAGTACTCTAGTCAGAACGAATTAAGTCAACTTTCATGGAACAAAAGCAACACATGTACTCGTTTTCCAGACGATAACTCTGGAAAAACCTGATGTATCGAACTGAAATATTATCTGGTGATTTGACATGATCCACTAAAATATATCTTTTGAATGCCAAGAGAAAAGGGCAAACAATTAAAAATAATATAGTCCGAACCTCCCAGTGTATTCAGTGCGAAAAATACACTAGTCAGAACGAATTAAGTCAACTTTCATGGAACAAAAATAACACGTACTCGATGTATTGAACTGAAATTACATCTGGTGATTTGACATGCATGATACAATAACACAAATCTGTTGAATGTCAAGAGAAAATGGTCAATTAATTGAAATAATTTAGTCCAAACAACCCAGTGCGTTCAGTGCGAAAAATACACTAGTCCGAACGAAAGTCAACTTCATGGAACAAAACATTCATATTTACGGCTACCCGCTGAAAAGCACATCAGATTCGAACCAGCCAACTGATCCCGTAAGCTCGGTGGTCAAACGGTAAGACGCGCGTCTGCACTAGAAAGCAGGAGGTCGTCGGTTCGAATCCCACCCGAGTTCTTTTTCCAACTTTTGCTTGGGAGGTAACACACTAAGCATACAGTGTTTATATACGTCGGCGAAGTGCAAAACCTAATCTGACAACATACTTGTTGTCCAACAATAACTCTGCGACAATTCCGCTTTCGAGTTATCTTCAATTTTTATGCCTGGGAAGTGAAGGTCAAGCGGTTTTGTACTTGGGAATAAGAATAAGTTCGCAAAAACAAACAGGATACTCTATTTAGTTCCAAAGGTATAGCTGATACTATTTTCTTAAATTTGACCCTTAAATTTCTTGTAATTTGATACCTGATGACGTCATGATGACGTCAGATTTTTTCAACATCTTCGGACGGGGGTTCTAATTCATACCAGGTTTTATCATAATCCCGTATATCGCATGGAAGAAATTCGGTTCGTTTTGATTTTGAGGCTTGTCTATATTTTAACTTCACCTAACTTTGACCTTCCGGTTGACCAGGAAGTAAAGGTCAAGCGAGTTCACGTACACGACATTATGCGTATCAATTAATGGTATCTCATTACAACGTATGAACATGATTGATTGTTTTGTTCAAGAGTAATAAGTAAAAGACATTGGTAATTTTTCAACGAAAATCACTTGTAACCGTTTAAGAGAAAAATTATTAGGGCTTTTTCAAAAAATGATTATTTCAAATATAGCTGTCTCAATATTGAATGATACTCCCCTTCCATCAAGAGTACTTTCTGCGACGTTTGAAAAAAAGTATTTTTTTTGGACAAATTTATTCAAAACTACTCGATCACATATTCATTAATCTTCGGCTTGTTACAACAAAAAAGCCTGTCACTTTTTTTCCTGTCAGAATTCCTACAAACAAAGGAAAAACTCCGCTTGGATAACAGAAGATGATGATTCATAATCAAATTGATCTCATAATACCGAGACAAAATAATCATTCGAGAAGAGTTGGTTTATGTGACTACACTCTACCGCGCTGAAACTCGATCACCCATGAGCAACGCTGGGACTCTTCGCTTTGTGATTTCTTCTCACTCGGACACCTTTCCACAACCCATCCCCCGATCTTGTCTTTCCGAAGCGATCATCGTTGAATCTTCTCCCCCAGACGACCCGGGGGATGGAGCAGCCGGGGAGCACGGTTCTCACGTCATAAGTAAACCGTTGTTTTTAACTTGAGACACCGTGGGCCATAAACCACGAGGTTCTTGTACTCTCAGCGAGTTGAGCTTTGAGACAGCGGGTCGCGTACCGGCAAAGTAACCGATCGCCCCCGTCTTATTGCCTCAATTTCTGGTATGTCCGTGAAGTAGCTATCTGGACGAGGGATAAAGTTTTGACCAGAGACGAGGGGTCGTTTTGCCTTTGTTTGTCGGAAATCGGAGAGGGGTATAAACAATGAGGAGGAGGAAACGGAAGGAGCATTTGGGTGTTAGATGGGAGGAATTCATTTCATGGAGGGGCAAGGTACTTCGCAGGAATCCGGGAGTACTTTTGGAAAGGTCGAGGAAAGTTAAAATGCAACTTGGAAAGATGTTTCGAAGGCTGGAGTTGAGAAACTAGCATCAAATAATGTTCAACGTACAATTACCTTTAAATTTCGTTCATGTAATGCTTGCATTCCTTTAACACATTAACATTCGATGTTTGGACGGATTGGCCTTCAGAAATATAGCGACCAACTGTGGTGGGAAAATAATCAAATTATTGACGTTTAGTAAAAAAAAGGATATATTTTCGGCCCAAATCTTCAAAATTATGTGTTGTTTGGGAAAAAGGTGAATGTTTGGCAAAAGAAACATAGCGTCGAAAATTTGGTGGAAAAACAGTCAGAACTTATTAATTTTTAATCACAACATTTTTTTACCCAAATCTTCAAATTTATGGGTGTTTGAATATTGATTGATGCTCCTCTTGCATCAAAAGGCACTTTGGTGTTGTTTGGAGAAAACTCAATTTTGGCCAAAATTGATGAAAAATGTAAGGTTAACCCCTTGCAATTTTATCAATTTTGACCCCAAACAAAGACATTTCTTGAAACTTTGTGCAAAGATGATTCATGGACCCTAAACACACATTTCTACTCCATTTTTGGACGGTTGGGCTAACCCAGAAGAAATATGGCGACAAAAATGTGGTGCCCCCAAAAAGGGCAAAATAAATCATCTTATGACCAAACAAATTATATTTTCCCTCCAAATCTTCAAAGTATGGTTGTTTGAATGTTGATTGGTACTCCCTAGCATTAATTTGGTTTAAAAGTCAATTTTTGGCAAAAAAGATCGCACAAGATACCTCAGGGACCATGAAACGTATTCCCGTCTTTTCAGACCGATGAGCCAATAGAGAAGAAAGATGGCGTCGAAAACATTTAAATTATTTTTTTTGGGTCAAAACATTGATTTTTTGCAATGCCTACATTTTTCAATGTATTGGGCGCATGAATATTCAATTATTTTTTTCAACATGAATGAAAACATAAAACGTGTCGAATTTACGCGGATTTCGATAGGAAAAGGTATTTGCGGCCGAGTGAGTTTGCTTTTAACGGCAGCGTTCCCCCAGGTCTCCTCATGTTGACTCAGAAGGTCAGCCAGGGATAACGCAATTTGCCCGGGGCTATTATACCCATCGGCTTGTGTACACAAAACGTGACAACTTTTTTTTTCACTCTTCGATCTTCTCATTTTGTGTGTGTCCCCTCTCGGCTCTTCTTGCCTCCTCCTAGTTGCATCTTAATGACCACCGTCTACCTATCGCTCTTGTCCAGATTTTGTCCCGGACCGCCTTTTCCTTGTTTTTTTTTTCTCCTAGTTGTCTTTTTTGTCTCCTTCTCTTTCTCTTACCGCAGTGAGGGCAGAAGCACTCCGCACGGCCAATCGATGAGCCCGTATCGATCCCAGAGAGGTGTTAACGGGCGCTGATTGGCAGGGTATCGGTAAAGTCTGCTCCAGATGTGGGCAGAATCTAGCTCGGTCCTGATGTTTGAACAGAGATGGGGGATTGGGCCGTGGATCGATGGCTCCCTACCCCGTCCGCTCGTCAACCTGCTCGTACACCTGTCTCCCCGTAAAACCACCTCCCCCCTAACCCCTTCCCTGTGTTCCTCTACCTCTCCCATCCACACAAACACCCGCGCACCTAACACTCCGCTCTGAATAATTCACTTAATGGCTGCCGCCCGATATATCACCCGATTTTGAATAATTCAATATTCTGGTTTTCTTCATGGATATTTTGAAGGCGTTTGTCTTAGGTTGCAAACAGTCGCCACAGTTAAGGGGAATGAATTATTGGCTTCGCGTGGAAACAGTGGAAGGCCAACTCTTGCTACAAGAGTCGATCTACAGGCCGGAAGCAGCTTTTACCCGATAATCTGCTTTGTATTTCTTCGATCAGCAAATCCTATCACTTTAAAGTTGAGCATTAACCAAGTAGGGGTGGATAAACGTGTATCTGTTTTCAAATCTTACCAAGCGATTAGAAAAGTTACAGTTCAAAAAGTACCACACGGGTGCGGAAGACGACCGCTCGAGGGCGGTCTTTCGTATTCACAATGTTTTAACATTGTTTTGTGGACAGTTTCAACTGTTAAAATTCGGCCGTGTCCGATTACGTGGCTACCAGCCTCGTTCCCATGTTGTCGAGCAGTACGCTCCCACCACTACCTGCTAGATCATTTGCATATCCAACATTTTTCGATACGTATGCAAATGAGGAAAAGTCTGGTGCCTGCCTGTGATTTACATCAGCGTCTGTTTTTGGGTGTCGGGGGTAAAAACATATCAACATAATCAATTCGTCACGGCGTGAGTTACGAAAACACGACTTTTTTTCGAAGTTAACATGTTGCAATGCTATCCAGCCAATTTGCAGTGTCACATTTCATATTAACACGAGCAAATTGAAAAGGAAAGGATAAGTTTTGAGAAGGTGCATGAACGTAATAATTACAATGAACGTGAAAACACGTAATGCACGTTGAAAATAACAACACGAAGTACACGATATAAATCCATTTCCGGAAGTGAGAGGTCAGTTTTTGGTACTGCATTTCTCTTTCACATCAGGCGATTTTTTTGTTTCCATTAACTGAGATGCTAGTAATAATTTTACGAACTTTAAGTTAAAGGCCCTTTTTCGAGGGTGAGTTTCTTAAGAAATCAATGTACCAAGAAATATTGCAAATTTTAACAGTTTTGCACATTACTTTTCAATGGTTCCGGAAGCGCGCCACCATGGGTGACCTTTCAAGCTCTATTGCAACTCGAATAACATTATTAGCTATGCGACCCGTGGTCATTTCACTGGTAGCCTGACTACGATTTAAAGGGGCATAGCGACCTGAAGTCCCCGAAAATTTCATGTTTTGGAGTGTTTACTTATACTATTTCAAAGGTCTGGTTGAAAGGAAACAAAACTAATGTCTTACCGTTCCCGAATCTCGAGAAAAGACTGAAAAAAACACCGGTTGTTTACATCGGACATCTTTCTATTTAATATCATTTCGTTCAAAAACGTGTTTTGTAGCACAATTGGGCGTATTCCAGGCCGTAATTTCCTTTAAGGAAACGTTAGCTTCAACGTACCTTTTCGCCAGAAACGGAGGCCGGATGACTGCCTCAAAACTCAAACTAAAGCCTGGTCCGATACCAAGTTTTGTCCGCGGACAACTTGAAGAACTGTTTGCTTTCAGCATACAACGCAAAGACGTGATACTTGGGTGAAGAGCCCTCAAGTGGCAAAGACAGACTCCAGCTATTCAAATCGTCAGAGTGAACCACGTGACGAATTTGTGACCTATAGGTTCAACTGCCTCTTAGACCGATTAATTAGATGTTAAATCTCTCGCAGTGATTGCGTGGTTTTCTTTCCCCCAAGATTTTTTTATGGGGTTTTATCCAAAATTTAAAACTTAACATTGTCATCATCTTCACTCAGCAGGCGGTCTTCAAGCTTGTGAACTGCGTGCCATATTGTGTGAAGTAGTTACGAATTATTACTAGAGAGAAAAGAGCTAGAAATAAAGTTCAAATGAAAACAGAGTGACAAGTGAAACGCAAGTTAAAACCCAGCTCTTCTGTTATTTATAATCAATGCCTTTTGAAGGAAATCTAACAGCATTACAGGATCCGGATGCTGCCGCAGGCTTCGATGAGAACCGTCGTAGATGGAGATGTAGATGAAAAGATAAAAATGACACTAAGTGCGCTAACATTATTTCCCATCCAATAATAATATTTGGCAGGTCGTATGACTATCAGTAACAAGCCTTTGGAATTCCTTTCTCGTAAACACATCAAAATTAAAACCCAATTTTCACCTATTCCTTTCTCGAGTCCCGTCCCCAAAGCGCGGGCGTGTATTCTCGCCGGCACCCGGCGCAACACGATACCACCCTGCCCTCTATCTTTAACACATCCGATTCCTAGGAAAATAGCGCAGGCCTGCGGGTCTCGCGTTACATCGCCTCGCATCCTAAGGGCTTTCGGCATTTCACACCCAATTTCCACCGGTGCTCTCTCCTCCGTACATTTATTTCACCTTCTCTCTACTCCCCCCCCCCGTTCCCGGCCGGGTTCTCTCTCTCTCTCCCCCCCCCCCATCTTCTTGATGTCACTTTGGTATTGTTTCATCTGATGTAACCGGAGCCGCTAGTAATTAGTACTTGTTGTCGTGTTATTTCTGGCATGGGTCTCGGTTTTCCATTGGAGTATATGTCTTGCACGGCGTCCCAATCTTGCCATAGCGCTTGATGCCCCCGTCTGTAACTCTCAAACTCTTGCCAAATGTCATACTGAAAGAAAAGACAAAACTCCGAAATCGATGTCTTACCGTCTCGAGGTAACATCCACTCTTTCTCTGGACGACACCAAGGGTTCACTGTTATAGCACTTCTATGCACTTCTATTATACTTAACTTAAACAGGTTTACCAGCCACAACTTCAAAAGATATTGTTCGTGATGGGTTCTCGGCCCATTATTTTTTCTCAGCAATGTTTTTGATAAGCGTCACTACGAATTTGGCTTAAAGGCAATATACAACATTTGCTTCGCTGTAATATTCAGAAAGGATGGATTTGGGGGTTAGCATATATAATGGTTCCATATACGGTTATATGGTGCATACACAGTTGACACCATCGCATCGCTATAGTGTTACTAAATTGATAATTTAATGGTAGAATAGACCATTTGCAGCTATCCGAAAAGTATTAACCGACCAAATTATTGTTAACAAACTTAATTGGTTTGAAGATAGTAATGACACTAAACTCCCCGTGAAATGATTCCTTCTGGCACGCTGTCATTTTGAAGAAAACAATTAGAGAAGGTTATTCCCAAAGCAAAGATGCGTCACTGAGATGTGGCGGACTCCTTGATGAAGCAGTTACAGTGAGAGCGCTCTTTCTAACAATGACTCTTTTCTGGCGAGGGGCAAATTTCTGGTCCGTTTGTGAGGGGGGGGGGGGGGGGGGCGCTGGTGGGCACTGGGAATTAGTTAGGGGGTGCCCCCCGGCTACGACACCGAGAAGAAGCAAAGTTCAAGCGTACTAACATGGAATTGGTGACTGCAATTTCACGGCGGGAAAGGGGGGGGGGGAAATGTAAACTTTATATTGCACAGGCAGGCAAGAAAGGCGAACAAGTTGAAACATGATCAGGCCTGTTACTGACCTAACATTTTTGGTTGTTGTTCAATTTCTGGATGTAATTTGAGTTATGGATACCTCTTCTTGCCGTAAATGTGATCCGGGGGAAAATTGTAAAATTTTGCTTCCAGGGTGCAAACCTATAAATAGGCCCAAAATTGCCCACGCCGGCCAAATCACGATTTGCATGACCTCAATTCTCAGATATTAGGGCATTTTTAGGGCCGTGAACTGATGGATTTGTAAAAAGACGGATGGAAGCCGTGCAGAGGACTGCGAGCTCGTATATGAGTGAAATTTGGATGAAATTAGGGCCTAAAATTGATCTATTTTGCAATAGAGCGTAGGCGTCCATTCAATGCCGATGGGCTTCAGGACTGCTTTTAGGGGTGATCATCTTTGGATGGAAGTTTCTCCCAAAAGTCACTGGAGAACAGAACAAAAATTGAACAGAAAATGAAAGATGATGAAATAAGCTTTCATTTAATGTGTGTTTCAAAACCTTAAGTCCACTATCTGTACCGTGCCGTCAACGGAAACTTCACATGTGAACTAAGAACGACCTAAAAGTGTTGGTCGTCGTATCATGCAGCTAGTCTCATTTCGTGCCGCGCTATTCGAAGCTACCACAGAATCGTTTGAAGGCCAGACACACACACACACACACCCACTTGTTGTAATGCGGCATTTTAAAGTCCCAAGCAACCCCTCTTTGAGCAGCTGTATACACTTCCTGCTATCTTCTCTGCCCAATAAAAAACTTAAGTGAGCGTAGTTTGGCCATGCCAGTCCACACACATACATATCATACAGGCGATCCCGAGCCAAAGTTAGATTAAACTTTTATGACATGGGTGATTATGCACACTGCTCTCGAGGGACGGCAGATTATGAATCGACGAAGGAACAATGTTTGAGTAATGACAACTGAAATATTCTTGGGAGGTAGAGGAGTTTATAATTCCAGCCCAGCCGCTATACAGCTGCTATAATCGACTGATTTTGGGGTCTAGAGGACTGGATGCTTATGATTTAGGACAAGGACTTGTTGCAGTTGGGCTTGGTTATGATTCCTTTTACTTTTTAAATTGTTTTGACTAAACATCGTGCGAAATGAAATGAGGTTTCTTTTGAGGTTAGACCAATTTACAAATCTTGCAAAAATATAAGAATAAAGTTGAGCAGAGAAATTGACTGGAGCGGGGTTTGAACCTGCGAGCTCCGGATTGCCGTTCCGGTGCTCTACCTACTATCCAGCCCAATGTTGGCGGTTCCCCATTTTGTCATCGTCTTTGTTCAAGGGGTGCTAGTTTATGTTTTCTGACTAGTGCCCCTTAAACAAAGACATTGACACCATGGAGAACCATAGGGCCGGATAGCTCTGTTGTCAGAGCACTGGAACGGTAATCCGGAGGTCGCAGGTTCAAAACCCGCTCCGTTCAATTTCTGCGTTCAACATTAAAAAAATTACATGAATCAATTTCCCTTTGTACTGTATATGCCCAAAAAAAAATCGGACCTGTCAACCTTTTTACATACATTCTTATCGTCAGACGTAAAGGTGTCAAAACTAGTGATATAATAACTGAGGATCAAAATACATTCGTTCTCCTTCATTATGAAAAACTAACAAGTGGACAAAATGTCCTGAAAATCCATCTCGTACGATCCGGTAACAACTTAGGACTTTTCCTCATACAAGTTTTCCAGCCTCGGCTTCTGTTTAGGAAGTGCTAGTATTTATGATTCGGAAAGTTTAAACTGAGCTGAACTGGTTTCATATTTGGTAGACTGGTTTCAAGTTGTAATCATTTCCAAAACAGCAGAATTGGCGTCGACAGGCTTCGGGCTTGTGTTTCAATAAACCGGGAATGTATAGCCGCTTGGATTGATTCTTCCATGACACCGAAACTTGGTATAAATTCCGCAACCTTGGGGTAAACAATCAGTTGTTTCTAAAGACACCACAACATAGCGGCAACCCCAAGTAGACGCCTAGACAAAACACAATTAGTTAAGGGTGGGCAACTGAGTCTACAGCCAGCCTACGCGGTGACTCTACGCGGTCCAGACAAGCATCGACACCGCGCTGATACCGCGATATTGCCTAGCGCATATCGAGTTTATTCACGGTCATTACGTACGTCTAAACCCCATTACCATATACCCCTTCACATGAACTCTCTCCCTACTCCTCATCTGACACAAACTCCCCTCTTTTCTTTCTCTTTCCTTTCGCCAGCTCTGCACTCCACCGCTTTTGCCCCTACTCTTTTTGCAAGCCTTCTCTCTTTTCTCTGACTTCACGCTAGCGTGACAGATTTCACTTTGTGGCGGGTTGTGTTTCATCTGTAGTTCCCATACCGGTGGCCTCGTGTTACGGCCACGGCAGGTACTTGGAGGGCGTACTGCCGTTATCTACGGGGCTCTGACTTCTCTCAGTGAAGACAGGGAGAGAGAGCCTCAGAGAGGTAAGAGTGAGCCAAGACGGAGTGAGAGAGGACAGAGAGAGCGCCAGCGCTACACTTGATACCCGCACGCCGAGTAGTTCTTCGTATCGCCGTTAAGTGAGCGAGATCTGGAAATTGATTTGAGCACGTCTTGCAAAAATCCATTTTGGCAGTACTTGTGGCAGAATCAATTAAAGACTCCACGCGAGGCTGGCTCTTTCGGCTCGGCGTGGCGGGCGAGTTAGCGAGCTGGCACGAGGAGAGAGAGAGAGAGAGAGTCGAGAAAGCTCCTCTCTGCCGACGGCTCGCCCGTGTTTTCCCCGAGTCCAAGGGTTTTATAGGTCGAGTGTTCGCATGAACTGCTAGGGGTCTAGCGAAGGTGCAGCGATCGAAAGAGATAGGAACACGGGAGAGGGGGAGACGCAGGGCCGGAAACAGAGACTGCCGCTTGCGTCTTGAGAGTGGTTAAGATTGTCCAGGCCAGGGAAAAAAAAGAAGGCAGAAGGGGGGAAAACAACTCCGAGCAATGGTTTTTATGGCCGTTTTCACCTCAGGCGAGGTTAAGAGACAAAACTTAAGATCAGCACGTGCTGGTGGCGAATGGGGCATTTTGAACAGGAGATCTTTTTACTTAGGGGGGAGAGAGAATGGCCCAAAATAAATGCCCCCTTCTTTTTTGGCTGGGTAAATGGGTTGTTTGCAAAGCATTTTTTTTTGGAAACCTCGCAAAGATCTCGAAATGCAATTGGGCGGAATAACACTCGAGAACTTACCACTTAGTAGAAAGAGTAACAAGTTTGAGTTGTACACCGGCTGGACCAGAATTAAAGTCGAAAACATCAAAGTGTGTTGGAGGCTCCCGACTCAACGCCAACTTACTCACATGGAGACCTCAGCTTTTAAGTGAAGTTTCCTCTTTGTTTTCACATTTTGAAAAGCAAATTTGGTAAGTCGAGGTCAGTCTTTACTGTTGAACAAGAATCGGTGAGAAGTTGAGAATCAAATGACTGTAATTTATACATGAAAACGATTGTTTCTTTATTTTAAGGCGAAAAGCAAAGCCCAAAACCACCAACTTTACTTTCGCAGACCAGAACACCCACAGTTACCTCACAATATAGACCTATTAATATACAAATCTAATTATACAATTATTGTAATCTAATACCGGCGATGAAAAACAAATGCTTCAAATATTTGTTTCCAAGAAATATCATTTAATATCGCACCAGTGCTAAATATATCTGTAAAGGAAAAAGACATATGGATTAATGGTGACCGCGGTATATCTTGACTGATGCCGTCACTATAGCAACCGTTTCCAGCCGCAGGGATAATGGCGGATTAAAAACCATCCGGAGCTCGATAAAAGCAGTGGGTAATTTACTCCTTTTTTTTTTACAAAACCGAAGAAAGGGGGAAAGACTCTATAAGGAGAAGCTAAGCGAGCGCGCGGTCCGAGGGAAAGGTAGCTAGCGGGCAACACGTGGGATGAGGGAGGGATTACAACCGATCTCTGGACCGGCTTTCCTCGGCAGGTGAATAGGGGGTCCCCGTTGCTCCCCATCCCCGCCTAGATCAACCGACAATTATTGCTTGTCATCTCTCCGCTAATTATATTTGGCTCTGGGGCATGCTTTCACTAGCTGCGTGAATACTGAGAGGTTGGACCGTTTTAAAGGAGTGTTTGGGCCTATGGAGAGCCTATCACGCCACCGGGATAGGCCACAGAATGTTACAGAGGAGACCGTAGAATAAAATGGTTATTCTGCGTTGCAATAATTTAATTCATGGATACACTGCTCTCTTTGCTCTTGACAGGTCGCAACGAACATCTATCAAGGCATGACCTAAATTACCACACACACACAAAAAGACTTCAATATGAATACATGTATAATTGGCACAGAGAGCGAGTGGCCTACATCATTATAATCTCTGCTCATTGGGCCCATAAATCATTCATTTCAATGTCATACCGCTGGAGGCAATATTTCGATTATGTCTGCAGCTTAGTGGCTGTGCCTGTTATTGTGGCTTTGCTGCGTTGCTGCTGTGACAGTCGCTTTGTAAATGTGACTGTGGATACCAAAGCCACAGCGGATGTGACTGTGGCTGTGGCTGTGACCGTCGCTTTGACGGTGATGTTGACCGTGGCTGTGATTAGGAATGCGGTTGTGGCTATGACTGCGGCTGTGTCTAGGCCTGTCGCTGTGGCTGTGACAGTTGCTCTGACTGCTATTGTGACCGCGGACGTGTTAGATATGTGTTTGTGGCTGTGACTGCCGCTGGGTGTCATTACTTTCACTGTGGCTGTGACCGGCGCTTTAACTGTGATTGTGACAGTGGCTGTGAATGGAAATACGGTTGTGAATGTGACTGCGGCTGCGTCTATGACTGTGGCTGTGACAGTTGCTCTGACTGCGATTGTGACCGCGGACGTGATTAGCCTGGTTGTGGGCTTTGACAGCGGCTGTGTGTATAACTTTTACTGTGGCTGTGACTGTCACTTTGACTGTGATTGTGCCAGTGGACGTGATCAGAAAAGCGAGTGTGGCTGTGACTGCGGCTGTGTCTACCGTGTCACTGTGGCTGTGCCTGTAGTCCATATCGAGCACGCTATCAAAGCGGCCATTGAATAGGGCCGCCGTGTAGTAACAGCGGTAGCGTGCTTGGAATTGTCTTTAAACGGACATTACTAAATATGAATTTATATCAAGTTTTAAATGTTAACAAAAAGAAGTAAAACCAATATGTTTTTATTTGTATATATAAAAAGAACAATAACTTCCAACGTCGTGGAAGAAAGAAAGCCTAAAGCTTTGTTTTTCTTCATTTTTATCAATCTGCGGTGGCGCGCCACAATGACACTTGGACCCCAATTTCCTGCGGTGTGTATCAGCCCCATTAGCCTTCTCCCCTAGGCTATTGTTAGCCTGCAGGTGATACCAGCCGTTCCCCTCAATCCTTTATGATCTTTGTCTCTGTGTCCCTTCATATGTCTTATAAAACCTCTTTCTTCCCCCCTTTTCTGTCTTTTTTTATGGATCAAAATAAAACAAATCACGATGCAGGACCGTCACGGTGTTTCCTGAGTTCTTGCAGCGGGTGCATTAGGACCGCTCATGGGGGGCTGGATCGGGTTTCCCCCGGCCACGCACCCGGTCTGGCCCGCTCCCTTCAATCGATGGGACCACCTCGCACTCCCCGTAACTCTACTCTTCTGTGAGCCGATGGTATAAACTGGAGGGATATTTCTTGAGGTCGCCTTTGGTGGGTCATGGATTGACTCTGTTTCCCCCCCCCCCCCCCCCCCCGACGAGAAAAATTGATAAAAATGTGGTGACTGATCGGTGTTCCCGAATGATTGAAGCGTCAAACGTGCGCAGATTTATAAATTGAGAGTAAAAAGAGTGCAGCCTGGAAATGTCTTTTGTTTTAATAACTATTTTGTATTCACGAAGGAGCTTGCAATTTTGGTTCTTTTTTTTTTTTTTGCTTTTGTTGAGATTTATCCCGATGTGATCTGGACTTTTTGACAATTTGTAAACGTATTTGGATTTCCTTTCGTTCTGTTTTGTTGACGAGATGGTTTCTTTGTTGCCTTCCACCCCTGTGGTCCGGGTTCGATTCCTGCCCTGGTCCACATGTGGATTGGGTTTCAGTCCCTACCTGATTCGGTGGGTTTTCCCCCAGAATATTCCTCTAGAGATTTTCTTCCAACTCTAAAACTGTATTTTCTTCTCATTGTCTTCTTTCTGCAGGCTTCTTCACAGGCTTGCGAGCCTAAAATGCCCAGGAGGTTTTTGATGATTCCTTGGTTACAGTACCAGGAATATAATAATAAATAAAGAAATAATGAAATTTGACAAAAATATTATAAAACATGACAGTATAAATTGTATTTATAGGCACGCACAGCTTATGACCGCCGAGGTGTGCGTTCCCATATCAATGGTTACCACTTGTTATTGGGCACATCAAATATTTCTTAGACCCTCACAGCTCCCTTGAAAGTATTCAGCTCGATGCTGGCATTTTGGCTCACGAGGCTAATTCAAATACAATGGCTGTCTTTGCCTCAACAGGTAAACATTTACTCCTGCGTGACAATGGAAAGACAACACCGATAAAGTGTCTTGCCGAAGGACACACGCAGCGCACTCCCACAGACTGGACTCGATCCCACTCCAGGTATAGACAATTCCTTTATTTAAATTTAACTTAAAGATAGCACTGCAAACCATCAGTGTATGCATGAACACAGCCAATTTCAATCATGAAAGCGCCACCTAGGGTCAGATAGGGTCCAATCTTCCCTTGCGAATCTCAAAATATCTGGACAATTTCAGAATTACTTCAATGATCGTCCCCGAATCTACGCCCATTGTGAAATTTGTCTCTGTGAAACTTGGAACGGACTTAAGTAAGATTAGGCTGCTAGGCCGTTGGCTATTTTGTAGTTCGAGGGATGCTCAAGGAATTTGATTCGAAATCAAGATACGTCATATGATGCATCTTTTTTTCGCATCAAGCTACATGTGTACTACACTCAGATAAGAATATATCTGTTTTTCTTCAAGTAGAATTTCTAGTTTGTCTTTGCACTGTAAACACACGTCAATGTTTGTTTTATCTGTGAAGTTATCTTTGCGGGTTATTTCAAGCTTCTTCCTCGTCGACTTTTTCTCTCTCTTGTTTTCTGTAGAAGATGTTTCAGTTTCAGTAAATGAATTCATTGGGAAGTTGCCCGGCACTTCACGTGTCAATCACGATGCCGCAACTATGTATCTTGGCTTGAAGATGGCCACTCTGTCTGTCACTCACTAACCAACAAGATTCCGTCGCCCAGCGCGTAAAGAAATCACATCTTCATCTCTCATTGCCCACTTGTCATCATTGTTTCTTTCTTGAGAAAACAAGTTTCCCCAGCTAAAAGCATCTTGGTTTGGCAAGGCACCACGGCCCGGGCGATCGTCTTTCGACACCTGAGCCAGCCCCGAGTGGGCGAGAGGAGCCCCTCTCGCCGGGGCCTCTGCATTAAACATTCCCCGCGCGCGGCCGGCGCACTGAAGATCCTTACCGCCGCTCCCTCTTCGCGCGGAGATTAGGTATCCCGGCCGCGAGTCTGAAGAGGTTTAAAAGACAGATTTCGAAGGCAAACAAACTCAGGACGGATGATCAATGCCAGTGCCCGGGTACTGTATGATTCTCTTTCAATTAGCCTGTCCTTCCGGGACCTGTGCGTCCATGGCTGCGCAGTGCGCGCCGTGCCTCAAACTTTATTGACGGCACTTCGATCTGACGGGATGGGCTTGTATTGTCAGACTATCCCCGCTGTGTCGGGATATCTCCTGTTAAAGTGAAAGAAAGCTTGGAGTCTGGAGTGGTTTTATAATATTTATCTCCCAGAAAATCGAAATAGATTTCAGCCCATAAAAACACCTTGACAACATGGTCTCAATATAATAGTGTTATTGAAAAGGCTTAAATGTAATATCGGCATAGGCCTACAGCATTTACTTGAGCTTTCCTAATTTAAAGAAATGGATAGTTTTAGGAGTTTGTATTTTATTGGAAATATTGTTACACTGACCTTTTTAAGTTTAGTGTTCACAGATGCTGGAAAAACCAAGAACCAATGTTATTCTTGTAGTCTGGTTCCCTGACCCTGCTCCAGACAAAACGGAGCCATTTATAGACGTCAGGGAGTTGTCGGGTCTGGGAACCAGACTAACTGGTTTGCATCCCTTCAACGGATGTGTAACCGATTAAAACAAAAATGTAAACTAACTAAGTTGTTAAACTGGGGGCAGTATTTGGAAAAGTAATCACTCCCAACGATGGCCATCGTTTGAAATTGATACAAAAATCCGCTTTTCAATAATAAGACTATTTTTATTTAATTACAGTCAAGTAAGGTATTTCATAATAATTGGGTAGTTTTGGTTTTTGATGTGTTTGCAAATGTTGTACACATGTGTAACCTTTTGATATGGATCTCATTTTGTGCAATAAGATTAAGTATAGGATTGATTTCATGATTACTTTGTTAGACTTTTTTTCGCTTTTTTTGTCCAACATACCACATAATAGGTTTTTTTTGCACACAAACATGTGTAAAAAATTTGACCTATCTCGAATTAGACAGTCAATAGCGTCAGACAAGGAAAGATAGCTTATTACCACTGTATAAAATGTTTGTTTTCTTGAACGTGTCGAGCGCGATACAAATTCATATAATAAAACGTGCTAAGAATTAGTAATCAAAAACACTGAAAATATTTTATTTATTTTTTAAAGGCCGTAAATGAAGTATAAAAAATAAGTCAAATTGAAGGGTTTGACTAGAAACGTGATGTAGGGAAACACGGGAGCGTCAAATGCGAGGTTGTGCACCGCAAATGGTCGCCATCGATCCGCGGAACCCACCTCAAGAACTTGCATGGATTAGCGCCAACGGCGAGTTAAGAAAAAAAAAACCAACGGAGTTTGGGCAGCGACTCCGAGGAAGATTAACAGCGGCACCACGTAGGGCAGTTCCGCTCTAGGCCGTGCAGACCGGCCATTTCACGGGGTGTAATGGACTGTGGTGCAGGCTGCCATCTCCGACGGTAAATTGACCTAAATCGCTATTATTTTTGCCGCGGTGTGGCTGGGGACGAGGTGTTTGGGGGTTTTCCGGAGTTGGTTTACATTGAGAGCGACTTGATGGGATGAAAGAGGACTACGCTTCCTTGCTGCACTCGGACTGATAAAAATCACGTTCGCTGGGGCAGAGTTTTCCAGCTGTGAGTGCGAACTACATTCAAACGTTCTTCAAAACATTCTAGACACGATTCTGTTTTCTCCGACACCCGAAATGATCCAATTCATTGTCTGAAACCTTCACACTTAAAAAAAAGTACAATGCACACAACAGTTGGCAAAGAACAACGAGCCAAGCCCGTGCCCCTGAACATAGTCATAAATATTGATACATATCAATCAATCAGTCAATCAGATAATCATATGTTTAACACACCAACATAAAATGACTCACAAGCACAAGGGTAGTTTTCACATACATTTGGCGTTCCTTGCTCTATGGTTAGAAAACACCTAGAATTTACAAAAAGTATAAAGGTAAAAAAGGAAAGATATGAAATCCAACATGTTTAAGATCTATCTATCTATTAAGAATTCGTCACTGAATGATCTAAACATTAAAATTGTGGAAATTGGGTTAAAAGTGCAATCCCTGTTTTGAGGGGTTATATTGAAACGACTGGTGTTGGATTTTTTTGCGTAAGGGTCACATTGAAGGCTTCGCCTGACATCAACGTAAAATTTGGACAAGCCACTTTTAAGCTGTCCCACAGCTTTTCAGAAACAAAACCAAAGGCTGATATACTCGGGTGGGACTCGAACCTACGACACATTAGTCTGCAAACACAAACACCTTAAACATTGGACCACCGAGTTTGTCGGGGTTTAAATTAACACAAAGCAGCGCTTGGAATTCTTCGTAAGAGAGCTGTACATTTGAACGTTTGGTTTTGCGCTTTACAGACCTAACATATAATTGCTCGCGATGTTGTAGCTCACTAGCAACGATTTTATGTCAACATCTTTGTTTAAAGGCATATACAGGGTGGATAAAATAAAAACGAAACCGAGATATTATTGCTAATTGGAACAGAAGTAGGGCACATGTGAATCAAAGGGAGATATCCTCTGTTAGGGTTGAATCTCCTCTTTAAAATGACACCCTGGTCATGTCATTACATTCACGATTGACTGAGCAGTGACCAATTTTATGAAAGGGTCTGTTTAGAGACTTCGCCACTTTTCAATTGTGGTTTTTGTGGTGTCATTTGTCACAGAGTGAAAGGTTATGGTTGCCAATCAAGGCAGGTGGGGAAAAGAAGAAGAGATTTCACCATGAAAAGTGGCGCAAGTCTCTAAATAGACCCTTTCATAAAATTGGTCACTGCTCAGTCAATCGTGAATGTAATGACATGACCAGGGTGTCATTTTAAAGAGGAGATTCAACCCTAACAGAGGATATCTCCCTTTGATTCACATGTGCCCTACTTCTGCTCCAATTAGCAATAATATCTCGGTTTTGTTTTGTTTTTGATCCACCTTGTATGGGACCATTTGCTGATCATGCTTTTTGTTCGTTTCTAGTTATAACACCACTCAAGATTCAAAGAGCAATGTTCAAAACCTTTTGATCACGAAATACGATTTCATCTATACATATACATGGAAAGTACTCTTTATTTCCAAAAATCTGTCAACAGACTAATTTGTGAAAATCACCTACATTTCTTGTTTTCTTCTATATATTACAGCAAGCCAGACGGAATAGTTTCATGGGGTGTTTAGTACCAGTACGATCTGTAATCCCAGTAAGCTTTTAGATAATAACTCAGTTACTTTGGGGGTAAACGCAAATGTTCCTTCAGCGTGTGTCAATAAAAATGTCGAAGTCAATCCATAAATTTAAAACATACTATAGGCCTAGCACTCTTTTTTGCAAAACTTACCTATGGAGTCTGAAGGCACAGTAAAAATACTCTACACAATGGTCTTCATATCCCATGTCATTTCATTTGGACATCCCAGTCCAGAGTTACAGCTAATTAAATGAACGGACTTGAATTCCAATTTGGGCCACTTTTCAGATTACATGTATTTGGTATCTAAGGAAAGGCATGCACACACCAAGAAGGTGTGTGAATGCCTTTCATAGATACCAGATTATCTGACAAGCGGCCCAAACAGATTTTGATAGTCTTTACAAGCTTTGTCGTAACTTTTATACAAAAGATCCAAATCAAACAGAACAACAATCCTGTTAAGGGTAAAGAAACACTCTGTCATCTCATGGTATTTTTTTACACAAAAAAGCAGATTTAGTCTCCTCAGAAAAATATGTTATTTGACTGCTACATTGTTTGGGGAGATACCCTGAAGATGCCTTAAAAATGATGACATTTCTGCACAGAAATGCTGTCATTGTAATCGATACAGACAGCGACATTCATTGTTATAATGAGTCGTAAGACTTGGCGCTGACTGGTCTTGTACCGGTCGTACCAAAAGTGCCCTCACGCCAATCGACGCCAATTACGTCAAGCGCTCTACGCGATTATACATGTCCCGATCGCTTTAATCCCTAACACTGGATAGCCCCGGTCCCCTACGGCGACTAGTCAAGGCCACAACACAGCACGATCGCAGTGGCAATTGATAGGTGAAACAAGAAAGACGAAAGAAAACCTGTCTCATCCGTACGGTCATGACCGTGAGTCCATTGGCCACAGTGGTGAAGTTCAGAGTCTAGGAAGGTTTAGTTGGACTTTGGTGGCGATGGCCAAAGATGATAAGCTAAGAGCATCCACCTCAGGTAGACATGAAAGTTGCTGTATCTTGGACGTCATTGGTGTGGCCATCAGATACAGGAAAAGGAAGACACTACTTACCTAGAAGCCAAAATAAAGGCCACAATTCGTCGCCATTTTCACGAAGAGTCATGTGGATTTTGAAGAAAAACGTTTTCGAGATAATCGCAAGAGAAGTTCCTCCTATTTTAAAACTGCACAAACTACTACTTTGCAACACCTTTGTGCAGTAAAAAAAATTCACACAGTTCTTTGAAAGGTGAACTTTTATGCAAACCCAGTAATAAGAATCAACACAACAGTTAATTAGCCAAAATAAATTAGTAAAGACGTGTGTCCCTTCGTGAAAACGAAAACCCACGTTTCCTACATTTAGGCCCTTTCTGTTCAACGTATTTTTTTTCCATAGGGAAAGAGCATGCGTGTTACGCGCGCCTAATTGTTATAAAGATGTGTGGTTCTTCGTGAAAACGAAAATCTCACTTGACTTACTATTACGCATTTCCGTCCAATACGTTTTGAAGCGTTCAAGGGACTACTATGTTCGTGTCTCATCCTGAAAACGTAAAATGCAATTATTGAGATGCCTGTCCATGCATCATTAATGTTATTAAGAAATTAATGATGTTTTGCTTACAGAAGCATGTCAAAATGGTTAAGTACGATGTTTTAAAGTGAAATAGTGAGGGAAAAAAACTCGAAATCGAAAAAATTGTCATTTTTGACATGTGTGGCTGTTCGTGAAAACGGTAACGATAATGGTCTTGCTATTAAAGTCAGAGTCCATCATTTGCAGCTATCCAAAAAGTAACTGGCGTAACTATTGTTGAAAAACATACTTGGTTGAAAGATAGTAAGGGGACTAAACTCCCTGTGAAATTATTCTTTCTGGCAAGCTCTCATTTTAAAGAAATCAAAAAAAGAAGGCCTTTCCAACGGTGCGTCTCAAGAAGCACCGTTGGAAATGTCCGTTAGTAGTTCATTTTTTTATTCGGCGAAGCGCGCACAAGCGTTGACACGACGCACACGCGCGCGTTGTTGCTATAATTCGTCGGATCAGTGCGCGACATCGCGAAGCTGCAATCGGCTCAGTGAGAACGTGTCTCAGATGCTGAATTCAGGCCCAATTCAAAACATGATTCAGCAACTTTTGATTTGAAATCGAGATCCTAGAATGTTGTTTTTCTCGAAATATAGAGCTGAAGCTGAGCTGAAACTTCATCAGGTTAGTTATTCAGCACCCTTCTTTAGATTTTGAGCACTTGTGTTGCTTCACACGAACAAAATGCACAAATTACAAATGATGGACTATACCTTTAAGGTACATTGGCCGATTAAAACCGGCCGGATAAGGCAGATGTGTGTTATCATCATGGTTAGAGAATAACGAAATTTGACTACTGTAGAGTTCCAATAGCCTGAGATATAGTACTCAACACAATCAGATTATGGCTATTGTATGTGGTTGCATTCAACACAGTAGCTATCAAAAGAGAAAACCACGGCCGTTTACTAAATCGCGGCTTCGTCTCTAGCCTTGGCTTCATCCCTGGATGTTTCATGTCCCCCGATGCAGGAGAAGTTTTAGTCCCTCAAATCAAACACCTGGAAGCCTTGAAGCTGGAGCCGAAGTCAGAGATAAACCCGAGGTTTCTATTAATCATGCATAGCAACTTTTCGAATCTCACAGCACGACGTGTGACAGTAGCGGATCTAGCGGGGTCGGGGGGGGGGGGGGGAGGGGTACGGGGGTTGCATCCCCCCGTTCTGCCGCTGACTAATGTTACTAGTAATGTTACTCGTAGCTGACTGCTAGTAAAATCCGAATACATGACAAGACAAATGACAGTTATGTGGGTCAGGGACCGCAAAAGTAAAATGAACTACAATTACCCGCGGGTATGCAGCCCCGAACCCATGACCCCCTAGCAGAGCGTACATACGGCACGCCTTCACTCACCCCCTTCCCTTCATATCAACGCCCCCCCCGTTTCCTGAAAGCTGATCCTTCACTGTTTGAACATTGCCATATCTGGTTGATTACCTTAAAATCCATGTTTTTGGTTGTTTCATTTATGAAAGGAGAAAGAAGATACACCTCATATGGAGATGACGTCATCTATACTAAGCTTAGACAAAACCAACTCGTATACAACATACCTTGAAATACTCTCACTCACCTCCTCCCCAAAGAGCCCCTTTTTGATAAAGTAGGGGTGACCATTATTTAGATGTCTTGTCAAAAGTCTCGAGAGGTCAAGCACTACTTGCTCAGGCCGGCAGCCGAGCCCGGCAGACCCGTCGATAAATCTGCCAGTATCGGAGGGTTATGAAAGATTCAAAGATCGGCTAGCCTACATCAGCTGTTGGAAACATTGGGTCTCCTTCCCCCTTCTGACAAGCTGGTATCGACCAGAGGGGAGCTACACACATACCTAACAACTAGGGACTAATGTTTTGGGATCTGTAAACCTCAGCCCTTCACACTTTTTTTGGGGTCGGGTTTGAGGAAGTTCTGTCTGTCTGTGTTTATAGGATTGTCCTGCCGCCGCTCAGAAAGCTTGAGTAAGGTCGGTGTCGATATATGCACGCTGTTTGATGCCGGGCCGATATCACTCGTGCGTCACAAGACAAGATGACTTGAGCTTGTTTTTCCACTCCGTCTTCTGCCTTTGGTTAATGAATTCAGTGGGCTGGGTTTTCAGCGCGCAAGGTGTCTCGACACAGCGGGGCTGCTCGGGGTCATCGGCCCGGGGAGAGCCGGTCGCTATGCCCGCTGGCCGGATGGTTTACACGGACTTACACCTAGTCCCGTTTCTACACCAACAGCTTCATCCCTTCTTTTCTGACCGGTATATGTTTCAGAGCAAATACAGGGCCGATTCCTGTTACAGAAACAACTGTCAGGCAACAATAACACTCGAGAGTTTCTTCCACGGAGAAGTTTGGAAACAACAGTCGGTGTCCGGAATAAGTTTACTCCGTGATCTAAGAAACGCTGTAAGAGGATGCTACTATATGAAAGAAATACTGCGATGTTGAAACAAGACGGCTGCTTTAAATGAAAACAAACTTGCCGAAGTTGGGTTCAAATTGAAATCCAACTTTTCTTTGAACAAGCATCCTTCACTATCACATTCTATCTACGCTTATGCCTTGGCGTTTGTAAAGTATAAAGAGCGCCCTCATTATGAGCAGTACGCAATTCCCAGCTTATTAAAATATTCAAATATACCTCACAGGCTGAAACGGAGACGGACGATTTGTATTCTTTTAAAGTCATCTTCTTTTTATGTTTTTTCGTTCTCCAACATTATTGATGGTTCATTTTAGGGTTTTCATGATTTCAGTTAAATGTAGTAAAAAGTGATCTAACGCCACACGTACAGTAAAGTTTCGTTTCTCGAGTTTAAAAAAAATATACAATTGTTTAAAGGGACAATTAAATTACTTTTTCTTAGGAACATATTTGGTGCAGCATTCTGCTCCTCTTAAATGTATACAAACTATTTGAAATACCTTTTTGTTTTATTTTGTTGAAAAGTGCACTTCTTTAAACACTTAAAATTGTCTAAAATGCTTTTCCGGACAACTGAGGGCGCCGTTGCTGTGATGTCATTTCAGGAAGACACTGATCAGTTTAGGGGTTTTCTGTTCAAATTGTGAACCCAAAAGTTTGCCCATTGAAAACACCTGTGAGAAAAGTTTGCTCACTGGCTTGCTGCCATGTACTGACACAACAACGAATCATCACAGAAAAGAAATTTTATGACTGCAAAATATCAAACATTTTGGCGACTTTTGGTGCTGAAATAACTGTAACAATTTCTGCCGGAAGTGACACCACGCTTTTGATCATGAATATGGAAATTCGCATTACCATAAAAACCAAAGAGGCAACAAACTACCTTTGAAAACCAAAACTTGAAAATAAGGTTAAATGGGACACAAAGGTGCGTTTTCAAGGATTGCATGAACAACATTACTTTGCATGGGCCCTTCAAATGGAACTTGGATATTGTTAAATGGAATAGACTAAGCCTGAAATGTTGTTATGCCTTGGAATATTGCCGACTCTATAGTATCGCAGTAAAATCTATATGAGGATGCATGTACAGGTATACCATTATCGTCAAACATGTCTCATGCGACGTGAAGAATGCGAACATTTCTATTATCATATTAATAAAATATCGCCAATTGTGGATAAAAATGTTCATGACAAATTGACTTAAACATCTGATCAATCAATCGTGCATTGTTATTGAAGATTATTGAGTTCGTGATCAGACGACGACTCAGTGTCTTGTACCTGGACGCTCACATGAAAATAAACAGTCAATTGGCAATATAATGGTCGTGGTTGTAGACAGGTGACGTCGTCTGTATGCCTGCAGAGAGTGTTACCATGGTACTTTCTTGCTTACAACATACTAGTAATCTCATGCATGGTGAACTCTTCGTTACAATGTCTAATCACTCATGTTCCTTCCCCCCCCCCCCCCCCCTTCGCCGTAATCTGCCGAGCAGAGGCCCGCAGGGTACACACCCAGGACGTTTTCGTTAGGTTCAGGTTCGGTTCAGGGACGATCGTAATTATGACCTTGAAGTTTACGCTTCGAGGAGCAGGGACCTAGCCAAGACCCTGCCAGGGCCTAGCGCTAGCGGGGAGGCCGCGGGGCCTTCGTGGTGCTACACACACGGCGCGGTGTTTTCAACCACCGCGAGCGCCGCGCATTGCTTCAACCATGCTTCAGCTCACTTTGTACGGAACGAGTTGCAAGACGGCGACACACACCGACCGGGGTGAGCTAACACCGGTCTCTCGCTAGTCCTGCGTTCCGCGCGGAAGATGAGCGGTTACTTTTCAACGCTGGGCCCCATAATCGAATCGAGATTGCTGCTTTTTTTCGATTGTGCTGGCAAGCCAGTGAGAGGGGTTATTTGATTTGGGTGATGGCCATTTGCTGGCGGTAAATGCCAACCTGAAATTGTTCGCTGATGCTTGGAAGAAGCTGGCGATAGTTCACTCCAAGGTGCATGAGTCTCGTAGAGCGCCTGTATACATGCAACTGTACTTTAATGCCACAGTCGGATGCATATGTAAACACAGTGCCAACTACATGGATAACCTTTCAGAATTTTCTGATTTTTGAAGAACCTGAAAATCGGAGGTATTCCGGGCAAAGAAAGGCTACGAGCGCCATTTTTTTTCAGAACACAAAATGTAATATCGACAGTCTTTATGGAATACTCCAACCTTTTTTCTCGCTCCAGACAGTGGAGCGTCCCATAAATCTGTTTGTACCAAACAACAAAATGACTGCCTATTTTGGACATTTGGAATACCATTCCTTTCAATTTTCGTAATACTACTGATCATCATCACAGTGTTGGCCAACCTCGTCCCCAGGGCTTACTTTATTTCCAACCTCGTTTCCAATAGTAAGCCCTGGATAGGAAACGTTCTTCCTGTATCCTGATTCGATACCGCAATTGGCAAGTAATGGATTCGTGTACTTGGTGATGTTATTTCCAACTTACGTTACATGTTTTCAAGTTCATTGTAATTATTCCATCCACACTTCTTAAAAATATTTCTTTCCTTTCCAATTTGCTCATATTAATATGAAATGTGATACTGCATATTGGTTGGATAAGAGTGTAACATTTTAACTTTGAAAAAAAATCGTGTTTTCGTAACTCACGCCGCGACAAATTTACCCCAGACACCGCATGTAAAAACAAACGCTAACCTAAAGCACGACAGGCACCAGACTATTCCTTATTTGCATACGTATCCAAAATGTTTGGATACGCAAATGATCCAATACCAGGGTGAGAGAGCAGGTAGTGGGGGAGCGTACTGCTCGACACCCTGAGAACGAGGTTGAGTTTTGCCAGAATACATGTGACATTGTGACAAAATGGCCGCATTATCCCCTTACAGTGTAACTTACATCAACATTTTTACGAGTTGGCATTTCAAGCGAATTACCAAAAAGTTTGCTCTTTATATCCAGCAAAAGCAAGCGTCATCGCATGACCGTAATTGTGTACGCGAAGGTCACGTGGTCTACGAAGTATTGTTATTGTATTCCAAAGTTATTACATTTTCGGAGTGACGACCAAAAATAAAGACTTAGCTGACCGCTTTTTGAAAGACCTATTTTCAAACTAACCTTGTTTTCCCACTCGATTTTGTTCCATCGTCCGACGAGTGAAGCCTCCGTACAGTGAGAACACGTGAGGCGGCTTGTATTTGCTCTTTACCTGAAATGTATAATGATATTAAGAATGTAAACAAGATGTTAATAATACGCAAACGGAGCATCCTAGTCTTTAGTCATGTAAATTGGATATGCTTATTTGTAATGAATACGTCACCCTAAGCAGACTTCGGACATAATGACGTCACGCTTTGTTTACATGTACACTTTCCTATGAGAGCCAGGTGTGGACGCCAGCCACTCGTCCCCACCTGACTCCCATAGGAAAGCGCACACGTAAACAAAGTGTGACGTCATTATGTCTTAGGTATATTTTAACGAAATGTCCGCCAGGGTTAGTCAGTCTTAGGGTACACCCCACACAGGTGTTTCAAACATTAGTCAGGATGAAAATGCCAGCCACTGGTCTCCGCCTGACCCCCAATTAAAAAAAACAATACACGGGTAAAACAAACAACCCACCACCTTGTCTGATACTTTGAAGCAGTGTTGAAGTCAGTACAGTCGCAAGTCCTGTCATAAGTCCAGTCGCAAGTCCTTTCATAAGTCCAGTCACAAGTCCTTTCATGAGTCCAGTCACAAGTCCTTTCATAAGTCCAGTCACAAGTCCTTACACAAGTCCATCACAAGTCCTTTCATAAGTCCATCACAAGTCCTTTCATGAGTCCAGTCGCAAGTCCTTTCATAAGTCCAGTCACAAGTCCTTTCATAAGTCCAGTCACAAGTCCTTTCATAAGTCCAGTCGCAAGTCCTTTCATAAGTCCAGTCACAAGTCCTTTCATATGTTCATCACAAGTCCTTTCATGAGTCCAGTCGCAAGTCCTTTCATAAGTCCAGTCACAAGTCCTTTCATAAGTCCAGTCACAAGTCCTTACACAAGTCCAGTCACAAGTCCTTTCATGAGTCCAGTCGCAAGTCCTTTCATGAGTCCAGTCGCAAGTCCTTTCATAAGTCCAGTCACAAGTCCTTTCATAAGTCCATCACAAGTCCTTTCATAAGTCCATCACAAGTCCTTTCATAAGTCCAGCACAAGTCCTTTCATAAGTCCAGTCACAAGTCCTTTCATAAGTCCAGTCACAAGTCCTTTCATAAGTCCAGTCACAAGTCCTTTATTAAGTCCAGTCACAAGTCCTTTCATAAGTCCATCACAAGTCCTTTCATAAGTCCAGTCACAAGTCCTTTCATGAGTCCAGTCGCAAGTCCTTTCATAAGTCCAGTCACAAGTCCTTTCATAAGTCCATCACAAGTCCTTTCATGAGTCCAGTCGCAAGTCCTTTCATAAGTCCAGTCACAAGTCCTTTCATAAGTCCAGTCACAAGTCCTTTCATATGTTCATCACAAGTCCTTTCATAAGTCCATCACAAGTCCTTTCATAAGTCCAGTCACAAGTCCTTTCATGAGTCCAGTCGCAAGTCCTTTCATAAGTCCAGTCACAAGTCCTTTCATAAGTCCATCACAAGTCCTTTCATGAGTCCAGTCGCAAGTCCTTTCATAAGTCCAGTCGCAAGTCCTTTCATAAGTCCAGTCACAAGTCCTTTCATATGTTCATCACAAGTCCTTTCATGAGTCCAGTCGCAAGTCCTTTCATGAGTCCAGTCGCAAGTCCTTTCATGAGTCCAGTCGCAAGTCCTTTCATAAGTCCAGTCACAAGTCCTTTCATAAGTCCATCACCAGTCCTTTCATAAGTCCATCACAAGTCCTTTCATAAGTCCAGCACAAGTCCTTTCATAAGTCCAGTCACAAGTCCTTTCATAAGTCCAGTCACAAGTCCTTTCATAAGTCCAGTCACAAGTCCTTTCATAAGTCCAGTCACAAGTCCTTTCATGAGTCCAGTCGCAAGTCCTTTCATGAGTCCAGTCACAAGTCCTTTCATAAGTCCAGTCACAAGTCCTTTCATAAGTCCAGTCACAAGTCCTTTCATAAGTCCAGTCACAAGTCCTTTCATAAGTCCAGTCACAAGCCCTTTCATAAGTCAAGTCGCAAGTCCTTTCATCAGTCCAGTCGCAAGTCCTTTCATAAGTCCAGTCACAAGTCCTTTCATAAGTCCAGTCGCAAGTTCTTTCATAAGTCCAGTCGCAAGTCCTTTCATATGTTCATCACAAGTCCTTTTATAAGTCCATCACAAGTCCTTTCATAAGTCCAGTCACAAGTCCTTTCATATGTTCATCACAAGTCCTTTCATAAGTCCATCACAAGTCCTTTCATAAGTCCAGTCACAAGTCCTTTCATATGTTCATCACAAGTCCTTTCAGAAGTCCATCACAAGTCCTTTCATATGTTCATCACAAGTCCTTTCAGAAGTCCATCACAAGTCCTTTCATAAGTCCATCACAAATCATTTCATAAGTCCATCACAAGTCCTTTCACAAGTCCATCACAAGACCTTTCATAAGTCCATCACAAGTCCTTACACAAGTCCATCACAAGTCCTTTCATAAGTCCATCACAAGTCCTTTCATAAGTCCAGTCGCAAGTCCTTTCATAAGTCCAGTCACAGGCAACGGGATGAACAATGACAAAGGAATGCTTTTTTACAGTTCATTTGAATAGCTTGCGACTTGACTTGATTTTGAGACCGAAGGACTTGTGATGGACTTGCAGGGACTTCAGACGGACTCGACTACTGCAAGACTGTTTTTCCTGTGCTGTGATGGTTTTTGGGATGGGGTGAATGGACGAGTCTGGAGGGGTACAAAAAGCCCACAAGGGTCCAGTCAACAGTTGAGCCGAGGCCTTGCAAGTGGGATAAATAGGCGGGCCAAAAAATAGGGGTGCTCTTTTGGGGTTTCATTCGCCTACCTTTTATAAACGGTTTTGCCACGTGAAGATCCGAGTTGCAAGAATCCTGATGGCGCAGCTTTGTGCACTTCCCTTCAGTAAATCTTTTGGATTCCTCCGCCACTAGGAAAAGGTATTTCAATAATAAAGGGTCAAAATTGAATCAACAAGAATTGAATAATTTATGTATTTTGCGGGTAACAAATTGTTATTAGACACTCTTTTTGAAGCTCTTACTGGAAATTTGCTCGACCTTTTGACGTTCTTTTAAGTAAGAATTCTGTACAATGGGTTATCGACAAAAGGCTACTGACGGATATAAACGACCTTTTGTTTCACACGGCACTTACGACCGTTGCATACGACCCCTCAGGGTAACTGTGTTTCCTCAGAAAGTAACAAGTTTAAACACAAGAAACGTTCATTTTATTGAAATATTGACATAAATCTTCCCAACTAACATATTCAGGGAGGTTGACAGATTGTTTTTATAATTTTCCTGGACCACCAAAACTTCAAACTGTATTTTCTCATATTCCCCCCCCAAAAACCCCTCAATGCCTTATAACACTAAGGGGATTATGTAACCCTTTTCGATATGGGGATTCATATCTGACCTCTGACATGCTGAAATCACGACTAAGCTGACGACCGTTTACTGATAACATAATTGATATAAAATCTCGAAAATATAACTCCTTTGAAACATATTACAAAGGAAATCACGTAGGCCGACATGTAGGTACTTTCATATAAACACTTGTTCCGAACAAAAATGTTGTTATTGACTGCATTTGGTTCTCATTGCAGCCTTTAAAGGAGTGACTCGCACGTGAACCAACAGCCTCCGGGTACCAGTGAATGAGACAGAAAGAGGAAAGAATACCGCAAAAGATGAAAGGACAAAAAGCCTAAATCGCCTGTAAGTGTTTCCCCGACCCGGGTCGCACAGACTAAACAAAGCATAGTGTGCCTACATCTTGGAGTGTTTTCCCAACTATCCTATAGCTCACTGAGCCCCTTGTACACGTATAAGGCGAGAATGCGTGTTGATATTATGAGAGGAGAGAGCTTCCCTCCCCCTGGGTGGGTAAAACGTAAGGGGCCGCCTTTTACGTGCCCCTCGCACGATGGGCAAGACTTACCGTCGTTTGTCCCTAGGGCGCCCACTGACTTTTTCTGTATTTGCTGAGATGGGCTGCTGCTTAATTGCCGTACATTTACCCGTGATCTCGGTTCTACGTGTTATAACGCTGTCGTGTCTCTCTCCCCTCCGCGCTGCCGCAGAAAAGGCGCTTAGCGCCGCCGTGAAGAAACAGAAAAACACGGTCTGACTTGAGGCGGAAAGACACGCTTCGTGTATAGGCCGGCTACGTTGGATTTGCTGAACAGTCACTGTTTTATGTGCAGTGTTTTTAATGATTATATCAAAATTGCATCTAGTTATATTACTAGGTCCTCATCCAAATAACGTACACTTCAAGTCGGAACAACTCTTTCTCAACATAACATTTCTTTCTCTGGACCAAAAAAACGGGAAATACCTTTCACCGTCCAGAACTAATTGCCCTTCAATAATACATTCAAATATAAACTAAAATCATTCCTACTTAATTCTCAGAGTGACTGATTCATTATTACGTTAAGTTGATTTGGCCGTTATTGAAATGTTGTTTATTGTTGTGTCTACTTTTTTTAACTGTTACATATTTAACTATTGTTATTTGTTTCAAAATTCTATAACTAGTGTTGTTTGTCTTGTTTTTTTTGTCTGATATTGTTGGGTACACCAACCACAAGCTTCGGCTTTTTGGGATGATACCTCCTGAGTGGAAATAAATGTTTATTGAATTGAGTTGAATTAAGCAATAATAAACTTAATTAACTCTTCCACTTGTAGGCCTAGCATATATAAACTGCCCCATTTTATGTTATATGAAGAAAAAGTGTCGATAGGCTAACTAATGCAGTTATACGCAGCGTATTTCTCTTCATGGACCTTGCGACCCTTTTTCATTCATGCAACAGCCGTTGATTTTCTCGACTCAATGATTAGAACCCAGTTCTCGCCATTTCTCGTTAAGATATGCACGTAAATCCGCAAGGTTTGTTGCCATTTTGGTTTGATCGTAGACACTAATTGAATAGATAAATACTAAACACCCAGCGATATTCACTCTCGCAGAACGGAGTTTAATTCCATTGAAATCCTCGATTTGTTTAAAAAAAATTAAATTCAGATTTAGGGCCTAAATAGAAGTGTAATTTCCAAGAAATTATCTCCCCAGGCATGGGGCCACTGAAGAGCTAGAACGTCTTACTGAAAACCGATGATTATATAGATCCTAAATGTTGACTATAAAAGTCAGGTATATTTTTTTTCAATGACCATGGTGAGATTCAGCTTGACAGAATTCATCGTGATGTCAAACGATATCCGAAATAATCACAGCAGTTACAAATGTGGGTCATTAATGGAAAGGGAAGTACATTTTTCGGGGACCGACACATTATTTGTCACTCACATCCTACTGAAAGGAATCAATTAACATAATCTTTCTGACTTGCGCGAAGACATAGCATGTAATTTAAACAAAATAAATAAATGTAAACACAACTTGCTCAAAGATTGTGTGATTGTGAAATTACAACACAATGTCTCAATGTTGTGCACATTTTAACAGTATATCGTAAAATACAATTTGTAAATGAAGATGCTGATAGCTGTAAGAGCTCAGCAACCTAACAATTTCATATCGAGATAAACAAATTAATATACACGTCCTTAATCGTGTATCTGAACAGTTTATTCTGTTTGGACTCAAAAGCGTAAGACCAGTAGCTGGATCCGACGCGTAAGACCGGTAGCTTTTTCCCTTCCGTTATCTCGCAGGTGGATCGGGGTTGGCTGGAGTAACACCGGTTTCAATTAAATGGCTCAAAATTGAATGACGGCTTCTGGTCTTACGCGGCACGTGGAGAAAATTAACTGCAGTCAGACGTGGCGGGTTGGGGGGGGGGGGTTTCACGTGCTGAGATTCGTCAGACAGAGGATCGCGACGGCTGTTTTATGTCCGGTACTTCAGAATCCAGGCCTTGAGCAGTGTACAGGCAATAACATTTTTGTTTTTCATTCCTCTTTTGATTTTTCTTTGTTCTTTCTGTTTTGGTTTGTTTTGATTGTGGGTGGATTTTTTTTTGGCAAAACATGTTATGATTGCTGCGCTTAAATTTATATTCATCCCCAAGAAAATAAAAACAAAACACACTCTCTCTTTACCTTAAAAAATCTAGTTATTCAGTTAAAAAAGAAACATATTAAGCAAATATTTATTCATCGATTGTACCTGTAATGTCAGATGAATACTCAAATTATTTCAGTACGGGTGACTTCTGTGATTATATAAAAAGATGTCCCCTGTTTCATTTACAGAAAACGCCTTCCTTTTACCTCGATTTAGATACTAATTAGCAAAACAAACTAACGCTTTCAAATTTTAAGACAACAATTTCCAGGATTGTACGAATCTTTACAAGTCATTTGAGACTGTTCTGTATTACAAGAGGTTTGCTGAACGGCCTTGCATTCAGTTGTCAAAGATGGATGGCTTGAGCGGTGCAAGTCGTGAGCTGGGAAACCCAGCGTGACTAGCGGGCAGGACCGCCCGGGGTCACCGGGCGATCAGGTCGGGCTGGGGTAGGGTTGATGGAGCGTGGCTCATTACATCCAGCCGAGGGGGCCAATGATGGGATATGACGGTAGGTGACCTAGCCTCAAAGATGACCCAACTAGATAAAATGTCCCCTGGTAGAAAAAATAAGAATTCGGCATTTTTGTGTGCTGTTAGGAAACTTTCTAACCGAGACAACAAGACAGCGCAAAAATCAAAGTTCGCATCAAAATATGAATGTAAGCATTTTGAAATCTAATCATATTTAACGGGTTGTGTAATAAATGCAATGACTTATACAAATGTTAAAAATTTGCTGACATTTTCCGTCACACAAGAAAAAAAAAAGATACAAGTTTTTGGATGGCCCTAGATCTTCTGCTATGTCATATCGTGTGTCTCTTTGTTTTCATTATGCATCTGATTGATTTACGAATAATGTTGAAAAAAAATACTGTTATTGTCACCGTTTTGCAGCGATCTGTTGCTGATGCATCAGTAGGTTGCAAAATGTTCCAAAATGTTCTGAAACTGAAAAGAGACAATGATTATTTTCTACACCTATACAACCTCTACATCCCACAATGGGAGTTTGTAGAATTGATTCAGACCCAGAATCAAAATTGAGAACGTTTCCTTGTTTTACGATTTTCTAGGAGAAAGACCCAAGCAATAGTACACATGTATTGTTGTTCATTACAGACATGATGCGAAGGACCATTGATCTCCATGTGAACAAATGTCAGTGCACAAATAAGCAGGGTGACCGTAAGGTCATGGCAAAATTCTGCTAAATGCACTTCAAAAATCTGTCAGATTTATCAACAATCTGCCAAATTCCCCAGAATCACTCGAAATTCACTATATACACATAAAATCACATGCAGATTTGTAGTATTGCCTTAATTAGGGTTCAAATTACATTATCAACAATATATAGTCACATAAAGATGTTATGGAATTATTGCGTAAATTTCAGGTAAAA
Source organism: Patiria miniata (assembly GCF_015706575.1). Taxonomy (NCBI): domain Eukaryota; kingdom Metazoa; phylum Echinodermata; class Asteroidea; order Valvatida; family Asterinidae; genus Patiria; species Patiria miniata. The sequence goes on from NW_024037061.1 coordinate 4,211,970, forward strand.
CGCGGTTGCGTCACGACGAAGTCCGGTTCCCAGTGAACCTCAGCACCTAGACCAGCCAAACTGTTCATTATGCAAGGGTTTGTTTGAAAAGACTGAAGCTTTTTAAAACAAATTTACCATGTTTTTCCAATTTGCAATGGTTTTCTTTCAAAAAACCGTTTTTGCAGAATTCTGCCAGAAATCTGCAAAAAAGGATCCATTCTGTCAAATTTTCTGTCAAACTCGTTTTTCAATCAAAAATCTGTCAAAGTTAGCCGAAAATCGGCTAAAACGGCCACCCTGCAAATAAGCTCTGGCGAAAAATGCGACGCCGATGACACATTATGGAACACCATACTGTTGGTCAATTTTCATTTCCTCCTTCTGGATACCGTCCAAGCACTATAAAAAATACAACGTGGCTATAACAATACTGCACATATCTTGCCTCCGTTTACACAATCTTCATAAACAACTTTACGAATTGTTGCAATCAAGTTTAAAAGTGCGTTTATTGACGACGGCACGGCAGTTACTCAATTTTTTGGTGGCTTTAAAAGTACCAAAATCCAACAATAAAAGTACCAAATCCACTGGCTAATTTGACTCCCTAATTCAAGTACGTGCGTTGAGACACGTACAGTTACAAGTTGGTTTTCACATTGGTGATGAAAAAATCTTTGTTTTCCCAATCTTGCCCCAAACATACAATCTAAATAAAATTTAAAATCGAGTGGCACAAGAAACTAACTTAAAATCCAATGTCTAATTTCTAAACCCATCCCTTTAAATTCACAGAAGGAGGGGTGGTATATTGTTTAAGATACTAGCATAGAAACAAAAGAAAGTATTAAGCGCTTAGCCACAACGTAAAAGAGTCCCCAGCCCTACACCCACCCCAAACCCGCATCCTTAAAATCAATGGAGTTTATTGATGAAGGGTGCCAATCTGTCCCCCTTTTTTCTGGCATTGTGGGCCCTCCACGCGCATGCACTGACTGCACCCGTGCGATTCATTACCCCCATTCAGTAAAAGCTGACAGAGGATAGTCAAGCCATTGTCTGAAATCTGTGAAAAGGTTTGACTTGTGCGCGTCGGCGCGCCATACATACACACACAATTGGGCCTATTTTTATATCTGGCTTCTTCAGTTTCCCGAACGGCCCAAAAAACAAGACAGAATCTATTGTTTACTTTCCAATACGTAAACAGTGAAAAACTTGGATTACATTTACACTCGGAGATATTTAGAATAAGGGCATTGTTTTCTATTTGCCACGATTTAGGATGGGTCGGATGTATTTAAGCTTTGTTTATTGAGATTATTTCAAGAGCGACTTTTGTCACTGCGTAGGGAGAATTATGCTGGTACTTGTCCGTGAATGATCTTAACGATGACGGCCAAAAATACGACAATTTACTTACCTGCATAAAAGGGAAAACATCCGCAGGTCATGCAACACTCTAACCTGCTAAAAGATTTAACTCAGTGTTATTTCGTGCATCAAATCGTGGTCGGTTATTATTGAGTTGACATTTTATTAACTAAACTGAATTGGTGCCGACATTGCCCGGATTAAAACATGGTGTTTTTATGGTGCTTGTTATATCTTTTGATGTAATTCCACAACGACGATTGAAGCATATTTATAAGCTTCTTGAAGTGTCCACTTAAGTGATAGGAAAGAGCAGTTTGATTTATCGCACGATTGCGATTTCATATGTAATTCAATTTGAATCGGAATCGGAGAGAGGTATGCAAACCTGTAATAGCGCCCTCTATCAAGCCCCAATTGAAGTATTAATCGGAACAACATGAATGATTTTTTTTCGTCCCTCTGCCCAAATCCGAGAGTGCCTAGCGAAAGTTGTGGATATATATTAATCATGGGTAAATATTTAACCGCGGTTTAAGTTGGGTCAATTTTCTGGGCACTGATCCAGGGGAAGGGAAATATTTGCTTTGTTTTGACCGTCCGGCAGGTGGGTTCTGAGCTGGGGTGTGTGTGGGTATACAACACACTCACAGCGCGTGTCACCGGTTAGCAGGATGGACATTAACATAATCTCGTTGCGACCGCGCTTTGGCGATTGTAGAATCCAATTACGGGCAGCCAATGAATGGGGCCCATTCACGGCATTGTACGGGGAGAGTCGTGCAGTCAGCCATGTCAGTCACGTCTATATCCCACCAATCAGGTTGGTCGTCACGCCCCGATGCTCCCCCCTTCGCCTGTACGCTGGGATTGTACGGGGAGCCCAAAACAGTGTGTGTAAAGAATGCGAGTGACTACGACATGCAGTGGGAGTAGGAAGTAGCAGTAGTCGGCTACACGCGCAGTTCAGGTTGTTTTGCAAGTCAGATCAGACCACGGCTCGTCAACATGTCTATGGCAATCTCGTCCAGCACAACGCCATATCATCACCAGCAGGGTCTCAGTTATAGCGACGCCGAGGCCCCGATCGGCACTGCCGTCTCTACCTCTTCGCATGCCATGAACATGCAGTCGGGACAGGTGAACGTCATGTATCAGAAACTGGGCAATGATTTCCTGCAGCACATCCAGCAGCCGAGCAACAACGGGCTGCCGCTCGGCCATCCCGGCGCGCAGTGGGTCGGGCTGTCCGCCCCGCACGCCGATGCTAGTCAGATGTGGCAGGCCGCCGTGCCGGCCCAACTCATGGGGCAGGACATCAAGCCCAACCTGGTGGGACAAACGAGGGAAGAAATTCAGAATTTACACCACAGAGTCGGGCACGGCCAGCCACCCTCCTCATGGAATTCCCCCTCGAACACACACATGGCTATGCCCATGAGTATGAGTATGCCCATGTCCACATCCAACTCACCCGGCCACCATTTGGGCCATTCGCCTCACTATACCTCATACGGAGCAGCGATGGGGATGAATGGTATGGTCAGTAGCGCTCAACAACTCTGCCAGGGTGGTATCCCACGGACAAATAATTCCAACGGGTCCCCACTAGGGCACGAGATGTCCCACAATGGCCCACCGAGTAACGAACCTGTCGAGGACTGCGACGCGCCAACTTCGGACGACCTGGAGCAGTTTGCTAAACAGTTCAAGCAGCGACGGATCAAGCTAGGTTACACCCAAGCCGATGTGGGCCTAGCGCTCGGGACCCTGTACGGCAACGTCTTCAGCCAGACCACCATCTGCCGGTTCGAGGCACTACAACTCAGCTTCAAGAATATGTGTAAGTTGAAACCCTTGCTGGCCAAATGGTTGGAGGAGGCCGACTCAACCTCCGGCTCTCCAACTTGCCTGGACAAGATCGCAGCGCAAGGCAGGAAGCGAAAGAAGAGGACCAGTATTGAGGTGACCGTGAAGGGGGCTCTGGAAAATGCTTTCCTGAAGCAGCCCAAGCCGGCAGCACAAGAGATCTCGGGACTTGCAGACAGCTTGCAGTTGGAGAAAGAAGTTGTTCGGGTGTGGTTTTGTAACCGGCGACAGAAGGAGAAGCGAATGACCCCGCCTAGCAACCAAGGTAGCATGTCAGGAGGTGAGTCGCCCAACTCTGACACCATGGTGTCCTCTCACATGTCACTGCATCAGCCAGTCATCACCACTTTGTCCTCTCACATGCACAACTCGGCAGGCTCACCGGTCCATCTTGGGGGCAACTCCGTCTCACCACCTCCTAACCACGTCTCGTCGGGCCTGGGACAGCACACCGGACACTGACTGAACTTAACCCCGGCCTGATCAAAACCATCCCACCCGCTCGCCACAACAGCACCCTAAGTAGGTGAGGGACATTGTGCATTATACATCTCCCCAATTCTTACCTCAGGACTTTTAAAAATTATCTCCGAACTAAAACTTAGTCCCTTCTTTAAAGTCAACTCGGTCACTACCCTTCAACAACCCATAGCTTGCAATGTTTACTCTATTCTAGATTCCAGTTGTGCAAACAATTGGTTTTAGAACGACTTACTCATAACCCATGAACCTAATCTTGAACAATGCACTTGTGTCTGCTTTGAACAAAGTAATTGAGTTTTTGAACCGTGGTCGTTCATGTGATTTCCTTGCAGAAACCTGCATTTTTGAGTGTGCACACATTTCGATGCAATGCAAACAGAATCCTGTATATAAAACGACACTCACTCACAGAAACTGCTTCGCAAACGGTACAATCTGGTCACAAAGTTCTTGTAAAAACCCTTAAATATTAACACGTTTTGCTCTTAAATATAAAATTATTTATTGAGCTTATATGAAGCGTATTGTATTCTATATATAATCGTTATCTCGGAAACGAAGAAAATGTTTGGTATTTATATAAGTACATGTACAAATACGGTTTCAAAAGTACGTTTTTGCAAGTTGAGTGGCGATTGTAATTTTGCCAGGACGCGCCAGTGTTGTACAAAAACAAATCCTGTGACACCACACGAACTTTTCGTGACATTTCGAACAACAGCAAAAACTTTGCACTGACTTCGATCAGGGTATATTTATTATGTAAATTTCATTTTTTTCAGTGCTATACTCTATGAGGAACTTGTATGTATATGTTGTTACGTATTTGAGGTTTTTTCCTGATTGTGTGTATATAATGCAGGATTTTTGTCTGGATATGAAAGGGGCCTAGCTAGCTCCCGAGGTTTCATCTATAGTGCTTCTGTTAATTTATCATTAAAAAAAACTATTTTAATTTGGACAGGTTTCAAAGTTTTATATCAATGGCTTATTGTTATTATAGTGATGGTATATTGGTCGAAATAATTTAACTTTCCCACCAGTTGTTCGGAGAAGTTTTGTAAATAGTCCCACCTTTTAGAGTTTTTTTGCGAAGTATTTTTTATGTTTCTTTTATGTTATTATTTATTACATTTTTAGCAGTGGATTTGAAGAATGGGATACAAACTCAGTTTGGGAATTTATATCGTGTAGATCGACTGTCGAGCACTCAGCAGATATTAACTTAGGCATTGATACATAGCCTTGACGATTTTTTTTATTACACATTGTGTAGGAATCGAGTGAGTTTTCTGTAAAGAGCCAATTTACCTAACTTTATTTGTCAATTTCTAACAAAAGCTGCCACCTCAGAGATTAGACATTTTGGAAGGAGGAAAAAAACCTTTCCATGTTCCTACTGGAATGCCTCTCCATTCCAATTGGATGGGTTTCTAGTTGGCATCGAGGAGGGAGTTTTTAACGCCTGCACTTAACTCGATTTGCTGTTCCGAAATCGAATCGGAAAGAGGATAATAAAATTCCAGCCTGCGAACACAAACAAGCTCTTTAGATCTGTGCATAAGAGCGTTGGTTGGGTGTCTGTCAGACTAGCAACGTGCGCACAATGGCTGCCCGCTTGCCGCGGGGCCTGTAAGACAAGCGATTCCTCGGCTCTGATCAGGTGGGTCAAGAGCAACCATGCCCGGTGAAAAGAAAGACGGAACAAGATGAACCGTCTGGCTTAAGGACGCCCAGAGATCCCCGGCCAGTCAGGTGTATTTTTCTTAGCCGGCGTTGCTGACATCCTGAACGTAAGGCAAGATGGAGGGTTTTGCTTCGCTATTGCAACTGTAGAAAGCGGCAAACAAAGACGGGGCGACCCGCGATGTACTATGGTAACTCGATTAGTAAAGATCGGCGCGCGCTCGCAACTTCATTCCAGAGCCATCCAGTGCGAGGCTCGAGTTTATTTCGCGCCTAAATCATGCTAGTTAGTTACACGGTATGCCGCTGATGTGTGGCAAAGGCGGCTTTTTTTTTTGCTCCTCTGGCAAACCCAGTAGGTTTTGTTTTCCTGGAGTGTTGTTGAGAATGGTGTTCTGACAACAGACCAATCAAGGTTAGGCACTTGTTATGCCCTTTTGTGAGGCCCTAAAATTACTACTGCGAGGTATAAAGCACGATAAACCATGTTGATGTTAAAGCAATGAGATTTCATGAATGTAAAACAATATTCTTCAGTCTTGAAGTGTTGCATTAACTTTCTTTCTCTCCCAAGTACCAAAGCATAGAAATTTTACTTTATATTTTTTTTCGATTTTAGAAATTGTCAGTCAATTTTTCTGACGACATGCTCGCATCTGTCCAAGTAAAATTTTACATTTATTTATATTACTCTTTTACAAACAGATTGTCTATCTTAAAAACAAACATGATGGCTTTTTCATATTGGTTTAATGAGGTTTTAAATTCATAACATTTTAAGATTTTTTCAAGAATTACATCCCCTGGAGTTATTAAGACAATATTATGTCTTTGTTCTTGTAACGCTGACTTTATGATACAGTTGTCGAATTAAAATGAACCACGGCACTACACGAGTATTTATTGACTTTTGAAAGAGAGACTTATGTTAGTTGTACTTGTTCACAAATAGGTTTGAATGACATTTGAAATTTATTAACACTTTTCACGCTGACTTCACAACGTATATAAACACACTGAAATGATGTACATCAATAACTGCACAATGTATTGAACTTGTTTTTAACAGAAAAAGAAGGTTTAATTATCTCAGTTGACTGCATCGCGTGTATTTTCAGAAAGCTGTCCCGATAAAAATGTCAGTCATGATCTTGTCGATGTTGAGATTGCTTTGGGAACCATGACTTTTACATTTTTTCCGCCCGTTTTTTTTTGGTTGTTGATCAGCAAACCCGGAACTATACCGCCGTCAGCAAGACACACGTGGTTCTGTTCCCACCAACGCATCCGCATATGTCATAACATTTGGCAAATGAGTGAACCGAACTATTTTTTTCTAATCAGAAATCAAACCGACGTGACGATATTGCTTCATTAGACATCGCAAATTGCACAAGAGGTAATTATACATGTCGTGGGTTATGTTGTTTCACCCCGTTTGGTACATGGTCGCCACAAGCAGAAATTCCCTGATGTTTAAGGGTCAAGTGCAATGAAAACAGGTGTCATAAAGAGTGGATTAGTCATGTTAAATACATGTAAAACCAAAAGTGAAGGGTATTTTGTAATCAAGGGTCCATCAATGAATTCTGTATGGCATCGATTGTGCTGAGAAAATTCCACATCCACAATAACGCTGTAAAAACTCCAAATCAATTGACACTGACAGTAAATAAAGATACTTGTTACCAAGTTTAATGATTTGTGACTTTCCTGATTTGGTTAATGTTCGAAACCATAATTTAATTTCTGAAATATACCGTAATTTCTACATTTGAAGTGACAACGCCCACGTTTCTGGATACCATTTCTTTTCCTGTAAATATAATTTTATGATATTTAGGAGGTCTTCACAGTTTGTTTAGGAAATTGATAACGCCACAGCTGTACGCCTCAGGCGATATACAAGAGAGTTTTTTTTAACACCAACCATGCTGTGGATATGTCGATTTTGTTCGCGACTCTCTTAAATCTCTTGTTGGTTCCACATCTACACTCACAAACGTTTGACACCTTCCGCCATACACACAGCCACTGCTCGGTGGCAGGTCAAATAATGAGGGTTATTTTAGACCCGTGAAAACCCCCAGTGTTGCCTGACCGACGTCAGCAAACAAACCGTCCCCGTACGGGCTTCACGAGTCGTCACCGGCTACCGGGTGCCCAGTTTCCCCTTGCCTATTCGCCCAGTCAATAAGTTCGGATGTTTGAGTCGGGGGAAACAAAAACAAGAAAGGGGGGAAAAAGGGGGAGCATTAAGAAAAGAACAACAGGCCAAATAGTGGTGGTGGTTTTTACCGTGGCTAGCCACACCTGGGTCGCGGTATACGCAGCAGATGTTCCTCCCCTGCCACGTCACAGCACAGTCTAATCAGGTCTTTTCACTGCGAGCCAGCACAATTGTGACCGTCACGTCTCCGCTAACTAGCCATCTAAATGTTTTTCCTCTGTGGAATCGAGCAGGCCATTGATGGAGGGGAACCCTTTTTGTCACAAGAGGGTTTCTCGTTTACCAAAAGGACGCGGCATTGTCGTGCCGATTTCAATACACGCAGTCCAACAACTGTGTCGGCAGCAAAAGTGATTTTGTTTTCTTCTTTCGGGAAAATAATATTTGCAGAGAAACCTTCCTAGAATATCTCGGTCGTGGGTCGTGGCTCGAAGAATACCCGTGTTAGTTCGGAGAGGCTTTGAAGCTAATAAATCATTAGGCGTCCAAATAAGTTTACAGATGCCGGCCGCTGAAGAAGATACATAAACAAAAAGTTGTCAAGAATAGTAAGGAACAAGGTCGAAATCTGATTCGATGTTATGCACCAGTAATAAGCACTGTTGATGCTTAATTCCTGTCAATAATTCATTGATAAATTGGTTACCTGGACGCGTGTTCAGGGTGAGTGAAAAAGAAAGTGACCTGGATTCATGATTTTCTTTCTGAAAAAAACAACAATCAAATTTGATACACCAATGGAGTATGTCTTCAAAGAGCATGTTCTTCCACTCATCTGAAAAAAAGAATGACCGAAATTGATCCATGTTATCAGAAGTTATTCATCTTTTACTAAAAGAATCTATTTTCACAGCTGTCCACTGAATGCCATTGGAAGCTATTGAGCTGAGTGAGAATTACAGATCACACACAGTGGCAGGCATACAAATACAAGTGACATTTTAACCATTTGAGTCAAGACTGAAACATTTATTTTACTGTCAGATTTTGTGTTTTGAACATGAGGAACAAGTCAACTCTTTTTTCCCCCTCTTAAATATTGATTGCGAATTTGTCTGTTTTTCTTTGCAATTTTCATTCATTCATGGAGGTGGGAAAACGTCCATGTGTCATTGTATGTAATGGGTATTCATCAGTTCGTAGAACGGTAAATGATCAGTGGTGGACAGCTGAATTGTGTGATCTTTTTTATTAAAATAGACAAAACTTGGGAATAGAGCATGCAAATTACGTGAAATTTTCACAGTTACTAGTCAATAACATGTTCTTTATCCATATGTTATTTTTATGAAATGGAGCGAGCCACTTATTGTTAAAATATTTTTTTTTCTGATTCGGTCAATTTCTTTTTGACTAGCTCTGTATGCACCGGAACACTGCGTTTGAAACATTCACATTACTACAAAAATGTAGACTGTGTTAGTTCAAATGGCCTTTCTCTATTTAGTCGAAGTGCAACACCACCTATGGAACGCCAAATCTTCAAATGTGTATCCGAGGTTTTTTTAATTTTTGGCTAATTTCTAGGGTTTCACTTTGTCAACTGACGAAGAGTGTATGAAATAAGGTTTCAAAATGAATTCTTTGAAACTAGTAATTTGTTTTCAGCGAGGAGGAAATTGTAGAATGTATATATAGAATTTCATTTTACCTAATCAGATTTTGGGTCAGGAAGATCGTACAAAAGGCGTGATTGTTCGTGTTGTTTGTTTGTGGCAAGGGAAGTCCAGGCAAGGTGTCGGGCTCACAAAAGGAGAAATCACTGAAAATACCTCGAACCTTGTTATCCATCCTCGTTTTGACATTCTCGTTCATGAAACACGCACATACCCTTTCGATTCCTCTCCCTTCATTGCATTATCAAAGCTTTGTTTACAAATGTTTCCCTTGTTTAAAATTACATGTACAAATCTTCAATCCATGTCGACTCTCGTTAGTACAAACTCTGTTAATACAAAATTCTGGTTATAACAAACATAAAGCCTTGGTCCCGACTGTGCATTTATGTGCACAATGAATGGGACTGATGTTCCTCTTAATACAAAATTCTGATATAACAAACAATTTGGCTAGGTCCGAACGAGTTTGTTAAATAAAATAAATGTAAATAAAAGAGTCATGTATATCTACAAAATGATCACGCAAATTGGGTGTTTTGTTTACTTCGCCAGTTTTCAATCCGCCATTTTTGTTTAGCTTAAAAGTTTACGTGATAGATTTGTATTGCAGTAAACCCAGTTTCTTAGTCAAGCTTGTGTATTGTTTCCCTGTAAATTGCTTGTGTTAAGTTGCTGTGTGGCAGCCTTAGTTTTTTTGGGGGGAAACCACGACCTGTACTTGCAGCACTGAGACATAATGATGTACTTTTGCTCAGGTGTGACATATTTCCTCCGCTGAACTACTTACTCTATACGATGATGACCGGTGACGAATAGAGCAACGCGAGCCCCCGTTGTTGACGTCATCATGACGGAAGGAAACGCCGTCTTGAGGCCGCTCAAGTCTCGGAAAACAAACCCGCCGTGTGCATGGCTTATTGGTTAAGAAACTCGTTTGGTTAAACAGCAGGAGCAAAATATATAATTCCCGTCTGTGAAAATGTTTATGGGATTAATTGGGATATGATAGTGCGTTTGAAGTTGATAAGAGTTAAAAAAAAAAAGATATTGTAGAAAAATTAAGAAAACGTAAACAAAACATGTTGGGAATATATTCTTTTAAGACCTGTACGATTTTATAAATGTATATGAACAGCAACAAACAAGCACATCCTGTGGGAAGGCGCGTTATTCTGATCAGTGGCATTTTGTCCCGAGTAACAGGTGTATACACGTATCTATCATCATATTCAGACCTGATCACAATTTCTTGAAGTGAATACAAGTAGAACGATTCTTGATAATTGTAAAGTTCGAAATGTGTTGAGGTTTCTTCAAAGGTCACACTTCAAATAATGTTCTGAAGACAACTTGCCGACAAGAAGAACGAACAGCAGATCATCTTTCAAATTTCAGTACAAAAATATCTAAACAATTCTAGTATTTGTGACCTTTTTTCTTTGCGCATTATTGCCTTGTCTGGACATAGTAAGCAAATGTTTGTATTGAGGAACAAGGTTCGGGGGTCGGGTTTACAATCTGACGTTCCATCTTTAATATCACAAACAGTAACACTCCAGCGGAGAGTGCGGTCATCAGTAGGCTTGATTTCCTGCCGTGAGACATTGTTAGTCATCATGAAAAGACAGCGGATGGAAAGAAGAAGAAGAAGAAAAAAACAAGGCCGGAAAATCTTGACTCTGATTCTTATAGCGAGAATCACCGACGATAATAAAGCAGATGATGTAATGAATCCTGGGTTGTCGCGAGGTGAGCGTGGCGCGGTGACTCGTCCCGTATATCCTCCGTGGTATGTCAACAAAATCTACGTTCCACGCGAATCGCAAAGATCTCCACCGAATTTGCGGGGAAAATACCACACTAAAATGACGTCATCGAGAGTGTTTTAATGTGCAGGTCACGAGTGTGGGGCCAAAACAATGATTTCCATGGGGAGATGGTTCTTTCTACAAAAACTTGCAAATTATGATGATATTTGTATATACATGTATACGTGTTGAAATGATTATAACCAACAAAAAAACCCTCAGTAGCTAAAATAACGAACAAAAATATGTTTTAAAGATAAATTACGTGGATTTACATTTCTTCACATGACGTATTTAGTTTTCGCAAAATTATGAGCATATAGGCCTAGTGATATTTCTTGCAGCCACAGTGGCCTCATATGGTTTTCTTGAGGTGAAATATGAACAAATGAGAAAATACACTTTCTGGTTCAATATCAGATACATGAATGGTGCTTTTTTTGGCGTGCTTTTACATGCACTGCCTGCTAAACTGAATCATCCATACACCTAACCAACTCTCAGTCGTTGCAGACATGTACGGACGTGGGCTTTCGCCCCATTCGGCAAAGATTCATTGGCAGCCAGCTTCAACAAATTACGCGGCCCGATGTTTGCTTACCTGCAATTTATTGTCAGAGGGTCTCGCGAGACGCGAGAAATAACGAGAAACTGTGAGGGGACCTGTTTATTCATGCCCCCGTCCTGTGTTGCGTGGAGAAAAGGGACCGACTTTGTTTTAGGGAAGGGTTATATGCACTGGCGTGGTACAGTGCAGGTGGGGTGATCTAATAGCTGAAAATGACGGGGTTGTGTGGTCGGAAGTTCCATTGTTCAGCATGAAAACACCTCGGTACATCGATCATCGTAGAGTTACCCGCATTCATGTTTCTAATTCTGAAGGCATGCGATCAATACAGTGTAACACGGTTATGACAACTTGATTTATATCCGACTATCTTGTCGGCGGCTCATACTGCTCATTTTTTCCTTTTTTGTCATTCGCAGAATTCTTTCAATGACTTCAACAATTACATCAACGGAGCCCGGGTATCGGGGCGCATGTATAAATAGTTGAGGGGGAGAAAAGTGCGCCTTTCCCGATAAAAAGGCAAGGTCGCGCAGTCAGTGTGCAAGCTGTGGTAGTATTGTTCTGGTTTCCGCACCGTATCGCGCTCGATTGATCGAGTTTTTATTTTCGCTCTAGCCCCCTTTCGTTTCATGGAGGTTTTTTTTTGGTGCGGCGTTTTGTCTTGGTGACGAGGCACGCGAATGGTATATAAAGTCTTTTACGGTCGATGGGGTTCACGCTTTAAACCGACCGGCGCGAGTATGAGTTGGTGACGGGGGGATCGTAATGGCAGGCCCTGCCCCACAAAAGACTGGGGCAGCTGTCGGTAACACCACACTGCTTACTTCCCATTGTCGGATCACTCGGCTTTGTTCGCTGCCTTCAAACCGCATCGGGCTGCAGTTTTGTGTGTATGAGCTAAACCTATACGCACACCAACCTGCAAACCCATATAGCTGTTTCCAATCCCCGTATTTTCACCCCAAGACCTCCAAACGTAGAGAGAATTTCGTGTCAGCGTCACCTATACACGATGTGCCCGAGTGTTCACAGGGTGTCGGGGCCAGTATAGATCCGTCCAGAACTGACTATCGACAATTTCGTGATAAATTCCGGGTTGGTCTTATCCGAAAGCAAATACTACGACACCGCTGTCTATTCTGCCCTCCAATCGGCAGACCGGTGTTGACACTTTGTGGGCAAATATTGACATACAACACAGTCACTTGAAAAGGTTAATAACGCACAAGAAACGGAGCAAAAAAAAAAACCCTACCCAGTAGGGAAGTCATGTTTTTCAGCGATGAAATTTAATCATCCCGTGTAATCAGACGAACATTGACAGACCCGCCGTTTTTCCCTTTCTTTCCCGGTGACAGTTTTCAATCAGTTCGCCATCATTCATAAATACTGACCGTCAAACAAACTGGCAGTCAATAGTACACTGGGTCTAAAATAACTCACGGTGCATTCATTCAGGTAGTTGTCGAATCATGGACGAATAAATAACATAACTCTGTGGCAAGGGTTTCAATTACCTGGACTGATAATTCCCAGGTTTATTGAAGGAATAAATGTGTGTTTGGGAGGTGTTAAACACTATGGTTAAGACCGGTTGGAGTCTGGATACTGACAATTTTTGGCTCGGGTAATTATCAGCATCCAGACTCCAACCGGTCTTAAACAAAGTGTTTAAAACCGGCCAATGATATATGCATTCCCATTCATAAATACATTCACATGATTTATCATATCACGCAATGACAAAATCAAAATCAAGCAATTTCTCAAAATCGGGGAAATTATGTGCTTAACGACAAAAGGGAGATGGAATGGTGTTTTAACATGGCCTTTGACAAGAACCGGATGCGGCTGTGGTGCAATGAAGAGCGCCCTCATCGGTAATTAGCCTCAGCAAAATGCTGCTTACCAACAATTCTCTGTTGTAAAAACATACAAGGATGTGTTTTTCTTTAAAAAAAAAATAAAAAAATCCAGAATCGTTAACATAATGCACAAAACTGTGGTGTGATAATCCGCAGCTTCTAAAATATCAACCTGCATAATGCGGCCACTGTAAATCTAGCCTACCTGTGAATCCACGTGACATCTTCATCTTGTCCATTACGACCACCAGTTTATAGCGGCCACCTGCCTATTGTGGACACCGTTCTAGTGCGGACATCTGTGGGATGACAATTTTTTTCTGACCAATAAGATGACAGGATTGAAGTCTTTCGAAAGGTAAGAAATGAAATAGGTAGGGAGTGCGATCACTCATTGCCAAATCAGAGTCAGGCTTACTCTTCAATTGGAGTCCAGCAACTGTGTCAAAAATGACTCCATTTTTGGAGTCAAACGACTCCGTTAAAGAGTCTCCATATTTACTCCTTTTCCAGAGTCACAATGACTTTCATAAGCTTTTGGAAGAGTCACTGTTGCGAGTTTACAGTGACTCTCCTATGGGGTTGAGGTGACTCTACTATTGGGTTAAGGTGACTCTCCTATGGGGCTTACGTGACTCTCCTATGGGGCTAGGCCGACTCTCCTATGGGGCTAAGCGATTCTCTCAAAGAGTCACAGTGGTTTTTCGGTGGAGTCAAGGCACTGTTTAAAATGACCAAATTATAGTCCTGGGGACTATTGCAAAATATTGTATAGCGGCTCGTTTAATGAAGTAGATTTACCTGCAAAAATAATGCTGTCCAGCAAAAAAAACGACGACATTATTACGTTTGTAAAATCAGGGTGATTTTACTGCACACGTTAAAATGTCGTCCCGTAGTGTTTGAGTGATGGTGAATACACTAACTTTAGCATAGACCTGGTGCGTAGCAGCCACCTTAGAGGGCATTGCCTTTGTTTTGCCGAGATATAAATGAAGGAACCTTTTATGCATTCATTGTTGCTGTATCAAAATAACAAACGATGCCTACTAAGATGGTCGCTATACGTAGAAGGTCTATTCGAGATAAATCGTTTTGAGAATGATGTAATGATTGTCTTATGAAAGAATGTTCTAACCTTAATGTTGGACAAAAAGAAATTGGCTGAGCGGGGTTTGAACCTGCGACATCTGGATTACCGTTTCGGTGCTCTACCAACTGAGCTATCCAGCCCAATGTCGCGGGTTCCCAATTTGTCAAAATGTTTATTCAAGGGACGCTAGTCAGAAGCCCTAAAACCGTATTTTGTAGCCAGGGATTTTATTTAGAATAGTTTGGATGTCTTCGAGTTTTACGGTTATGATAAGTGAATTTTGAAACACGTCTTAAATTGGGGGAAGTTATCCGCTAAACGTCTCAAAAACGTCTGCAAAATGTTGGCAATATTGGTTAAACTGGACAGAAACGACAATTTGGTGTCTATTCTGGTTTGATGATCACAAAGGACGCAATGACAAGTTCTCATAATGGGTGCCAACTTCTTCAAGTTGTCATAAAATTGCTGGGCCTGTGGCGTCACGGAGGTGGCATACGGGTGCAACAGTGTGTTAAAATTCCCATAGACACTAGTGCTAGAGGCCCATACTTCTAAATTCTTTTAAAAATACTCAGAACTCTCACAGGTATTCAAACTGCACAGAAAAATGACGATCAATGTGTCATCTTTTCTTTTCTTTTCAAGTTTTGGTGGGTTGACTATTGACTTTTCGAGAAATTCTCACCCAAAGAAGACGACCCCTATTTTTCCCAAAGCGGAAAAGTAGCTATCTTGAAAAACGATCCCTCCACAACATGAACAAATAGCGCCACTTTTGAGCTCAATTGCGTCCAAAATGCTCAGAATTGGAAGCCCCAAGTCCGGGCCAGAGGTTCATTGCCATATTTCTTCAATTCCCCAATTTTACGGCTCCCAGAACTCTCTAATATAGAATATTGTGAGGGTATAACTTTTATTCGTGAGCTCGGCGGATGGTGCACCCATACGGAATTGCGCACAACATTACAAAAGTTGCAGAGCGGTATAGCGGGCAGAAACCAAAGTACCAGCTGAAATTGTAAAAAATGTACGACGGAGTGCCGGGGAAATCACCAGGCGTGTTGGAAACAAGCGACACGCCGGAACAGCACGGTGGACAGGCGGTCCGGGATTAGCTGGTCTATGGTGGCGGCGCGACGAAAGTGACGGGTCGGGACGGGTAGGATAACTCCCGTGTCTTCGTCCACCGTTGCCATCGGAACAATGGAGACAGTTTTTGAGTTAATGAGGTGGATAGAGGGAGGATTTCGAGTCCAGCCGATGGGCTCGGGTGAACGATGTTGCGTGGACACTTTTTTGCGGGTTACAGGGAGGATTTGTACCGGGGGTGAGGCACGTGCGCCCGGCAGTACACAGAGAAAGGCCCTCTGATGAAATAACTCCAATTAGCGGCGTTTTACAGATGAGGTCCGGTCCCCCCAGCATATATCACTGCAATTTCGGCAATTTAAAAAGCAGTGAACAGTTCAGATAAAGGACAAACTAAAGAAAAATTAATGGGCGCAAACTTTAGGTTTTCGTAAGTGAAGTTTGTCAAAGAAACAGTAAAGACTTAAGTGGGAAGTTGATTTTGTAAATAAACTCATGAAAACACGAACACAGCGGCACCTTTTCACCCCACAAGGCATGGCAGATATGGAAATCGAACCACCGATTTAACTGTGTAACTTTTTACATCAGTACATGTTTTTATTTGACATGAGGCCTAGGTCTTACAATTTCAAATCGCCTTACGTCACGTCCCCGTCCTGGCGGACGATTTGGATTTCCTTCAAAAAAAAAAAATCATAGGCCTAATGCCCATTTTCAAAAATTTACAATTTTATGAAATGTCACTTTCTCAACAAAACCTAAACTTGGCATACTTTTTGTACAGGAAAAAGTCGTCAAGACCTTTGCAACGTTCCTTTACTAACATTTATCACCGACACCGTACATGTTATTTTAACGTTAAAATATGCAAGAAACAGGATTTCACAATTCTTTGATTTTTGTGGCAAAGTTTGAAGTTTCCTTACAGCATTAGACCCTCAATTGGTGTGCATATATACACAAGCGTGGATTGTTGTATAGCGCTCGGTGTGCTACAATAATAATTGGCAGTCAGTGAGATCAGGGTAGCTGTACTGTATACATGTACAGTCGCCTATCACACATTGAAAAGTTTCCCGTGCGCTCAATTGTTGGCACAACAAAAGAAGTCATCCTCGGAGAAACCAAATCGCAGCGGGACGCCATTAAGAGGCCTGCCGTCCAAACCTACCCCATCCCCCGTCCATAGATGGACAACGGCCGCTGACAAAGAGAGAAAGCCCAGGCGATTGTTACTACATGTATAGGACAGGGTATACGTCTTTTCTGCTTTTGCCTCAGAAACCCGCATATAGCAGTCCTCAACCTCTTTTGTGGGCGGGGGCTTTGAGGGGAGGGGTGTTTGTACGTTTATCTCGTACGATGGGTGAGTGTTATTGTCAGGGGTGGGACAAGAATGGACACAATTGGGGATGATAATATTGTCATACACTGGAGATAATGAGGTTTAACAGAAACGAAGCTTAAAGGCCTAGCATAATTATTCGACAAATTCTCGTAAACTTAACTTTGACAGAACCAAAAAAAAAGAGTGACATCTTACTCATGTTTACTTGGACTACTTTCACCATGATTATAGATTTATATTCCCGATATAATCTACCACAAATGGAGCAGAAATGTGTTAAAGTCAGTAAAGAAGAACATGATCTCTAAAACATTGAGAAACAAAGTGCAAAGAAATTTGATCGACCCTTACTGAGAAGTTAACCAACTTTGAGGCATTGTACGTTAAATCGTGTTTCCTGATTAAAAGGTTGACATGGTTTTTCACTGTTTTCTCATGAAGTGTAATATCCACTGAGCTGAAACTTCAACAGGTTAGGTTTTGAACATTCTTCTTTAGATTTGGAGTGGTGTTATTATCGGAAACGAACAGGGCACACACCGCCCCTAGTTAAGCATGTGCCTATATTATATGCCTTTTTTTTTAAAAGTCGATCACCCACCCTTGGAGGCGGTAATGCGGGGAGTCAGGTAGGCGTAGCGGTACTTTTCTCGCCTTCCACCGCTGTGACCCGGGTTCGAATCCCGCCCGGGCAAATATGTGGATTGGGTTTTCAGTCCCTACCAGATTCCGTGGGTTTTCCTCAGAATATTCCACTGGGCTTTTCCTCCCCGACCTCTAAAAAAACCTGTAATTTCTTCTTATTGTCGTCAGGCTTTCGGGCTACATTGCCTAGGGCACTTTTGAGGGATCCTTGATTTCATTACCAGAAAGGAATAAATTAAAAAAATTAAATTAAATTAATGTGTGAACTAAGAACAGTTAATATCCCCTCCATCAAGGCATGAAACTAATTTTTGTTTTGTATTTGCAAGATGCGTGTTAGGACAAAACGTTGATGTCGACTCCGGTCATTCATGAAGAACCAACATCGTGCTATTGTTGTGGTCATGCGTGTGACGTCCTTGACGTCATTTAATCAATGCGCTATAACCCTTGATACAAGCGACATACATCTATCCAAAAGACCGGTAAAATATCCCCAACATAAACCCCCCCCCAGAAAACCACTTGATGATGCCCGATTGTGTAAGTCTGCTCTTTGTTAAGTGGGTTGGCAGTCGTGGGCACGCGATCCCATAGCAGTGCTGGTACCCTCAACAAAATACCCGCTTCTCAGCAGCCCCCACTTATCCACGGTTGCCTGACATGGTGCCGAAATTTTGGAATAATTCTTATAATTCAAAGTTTTTATAAATTGATTGGGATTAATATTTTGAAGGCCATGTCCATTCACATCGGTCAGTTAAACACGGTTTTATGAATGGGTTGACCAAACTGAGCGAGTGGGCGTGTACTGGCTGCGCACTTGCATGGCTTGGCCACTCGCTCCAAAACATCCACCCAGCATCTTGAAGGTTCTAAAGACGTAACACAGGCCTCGTTCAACCACAAAAGCTCACTTAACGACTTCATCCTTATTCTCTGCTTTCTATTCACGCTCATCACAGCACTGGTAACGCGTTTGCTTGTCCAGTAAACTGGATCTTTCCAGGAAGACGATAATGAGGCTATACGCTGTACATTGTGGTACAAGGGGTGTATCAGAAAGGAATGAAGATGATAATATTCTACCATCTTAAAGTTAGCGTCTAAAACTGCAATATAGACAGGCTTGAAGCTACGAAGTAAAAGATGACATAGATACCGAGAGTTAAGGATAAGAGACTGAAAAGGCATTGAGGAAGATGAGATTCTTCGCAATATATTTGCGATGGCTTTTTGCTCTTCATCGATGTATTTTATAAACACTGTATACTCAGTGTTGTCCCCAATGCTTGCGAGAGAAATTCACAAATCACTGGGTGGGACTCGAACCCACGACCTCTCGCTTACAAAGAGCAGACGTCTTACCACTCGACCACCGAGCTTGACCGAGTCGGCTGGTCGGTACGAATCTGATAAAATATAGTAGCCAGTACGGCGACCAAACTATTCGTAAGATTTGTGTCAAAGGTGGAGTATGCATTGCTGACACGCATTACTAACATAACGTGAATAACGAAAACTAGTGAACCATTTTTGAGCATCACATTTAGCAACAAAATATGTTTTCAATTAAGTTGGTTGTTCTCAACTGACAGTACATGTAAAGTGTATTACATAATTTGCTGTTTCCTTCAGTAACACATTCTGGTCGGAATTCCATGAGGACCTAATGTAAAAAAGGAGGGCGCTTTTGAAATAACCTTGGGTCAAAAAAAATTAAGGCAAGTTTAATAAAGTTTTGAGGGATAAATAGTTTGAGGGAAAAAAAATCGATTTCCTGCAGTACAAAACATCGTAAATCTGCAAAGGAAATCGGGAGTTTTATTTTAAAATATCCTTACGGTTACTGAAAAAACTGTTACTATTTTTCATACATTACATTAAACAGCTTGATCTGAAGTTATTTCATTCATAAATACCTTAGACAGTTTACCAGTGCCAATTGGTCGAGAGCCCGTCACGTGGGTGGTTTTAAACCGCCGGTAAAACACCGCTGCTTTCTGCGCCACAGCGCGCAGAGTTTTTTTTTCAGAATATACAAAGTAAAAATTATTGATCAAAATCGTTGGAAATTTGAGGATTTTTCACTTGTTTTGACTTTTTGACCGAAAGGTATTTATGAATGGGATTGGGCTTATCCGCGTCCTGGGCCCTAGCCGGTTTCAAACGTAACAATTTAAAAAAGGCCAAGCACATATTTATTCCCTTACTAAAATGTTAAAATAAGTAAATACAATTTTGGTCAAGTTTGCAATTCAATTTAAGTTCAAATGTAGTGATATTATTGTTAGTCCAGTCGACTCTTTTTTTAAGCTGAACTCCTTATTTGTTGGCCTCTTTGTTTTTATTGACAGATTTGGGCACATGCTACCAGTTACGTGTATGCGCACCAGACTGATCGCAGTGTGTGATGCATTTTTTGGACGGTATGTCATGAGACCAAAAAAACCCCAAGGAGCCTTTCAAAAAGCATCGCCTATTCCGCAAGAAAACCAAAACAAAACAACACAAAAGGAAAGTGCGTTAAACCTAAATTATGCAAAAGGCTATTTTTCTCTGCGTTTGCTTAATGTAAAACTCCAGCCGGTTATATTAATAAACAGCGCAGAAAACCTTGAAACGCTAAAAGTTTATGGGCCAATTTTTTTGGTGGAGTCTGTGTGAGCGGCAATTTTGGCGAGTGAAGGTATCTTTTATTATTCAGCCCTGCAAATTGTTTTAATGTCGCTTTCGAAATGCAAATAAATTAAAATAGCGCACACTCCATGACATACGGTCGTTTTACGGTCGAGCAGAGATCGTTCTGTTCTGTCTTTCAACACTAATTAATAATTAATAAGTGTGGCGTTCGCTGGAGGACTTCTACTTGAAGTTTGTACCATCTTCTTCTAAAGCTTTACGCCCATTCATCTAATTGCACCCCATCAGGTTTTACAAAGGGATATTAGACAAGAACAAACTGCCACAAATACTGTGACGGCTTGGTGTTTCTCGACTTCATGTGAGGACGTTCAAGCGTGTCCATCCGAAACAGGCGTATGTTTGGGTTGGTTGGTTGTTTGCGAGTGTTTGCTAGTCTGTTGGTGCAAGGGAACAAGAAAGAACAAAAAAATACCGTCTCCGATAAATAAAAGGTCGGGGAAAAACTCCAACATTCGTTTCGAAAAGTTTTTCTGGGTTTAAGAGGTTGACGAAAGACAATCAGTCTCACAACTTGTCTAGAACGCTAGTTGCGTCTTCCTCATACATGTACATTGCAGTTGAATGCGAAATGGAAACATCGAAGTTCGCTCCTGAAATCTGGTCAGCGATAAACTGGCGGCTGCTCGCAAGAACTGAGAGCGCTCTTAAGATTTCAGCTCTGGAGATTGGTTAGCCCAATAAAATGTGGCTCAAATGCTGGACTTCCTCCGTATGCATTAGTGTGTGGAAAAGTTGTGTTGAGGAAATCAAAATCTGGACTGTGTTTTCACTTGATGTTCACTCATGATATTCATTTATGAAACATGATTACTTGGTTAATAACCAGGAAAATTAGGTGTTCTGGTAAAATGAGACAGAACTGGGAACAGGTAGAAATAATGGTTCGCGGGTGTAAGGAAAGAGAATTAAACTCTCCTTACAATATCGTTTGTTGCACTTCAATTGGACATTCAGTTGGCAAGTTATGACTGTTTGAGGGTCGCATTCATCGACGTTAAAAACGTAAAATACCTTAGAAAAATGCCTTTAAAGTTTCGAGTTTTGTAGTCGTGAAAATTATAAGATGCCATTTGGTTTTTCCTTAAAACACTTTTATTATAAGCTTTGTTTTTTTGTTATTTCTTTAAAATATGTGCAGTAGACATACTAAAGATTGCAAACATCAATAAATCTTAAAAAAAGTCTCATTTGGCAGAACACCTCACGGATTCCATACCTCTAAATGTCTAGATAATAGATATTGTGTAATTTTCAGGCGAAATTGACAGAGTTTGTCAAAAAAATTACTGCAGTATTGTTTTCGAGGTCATGTGTCATGCGCCTTTGACCTTTTTAATATTTTGTTTTCTGGTTATATACCGGGCAAGTAGCTTCCATATCGAATATCAAGTGCAAAACAGTCTAGATTTTAAATTCTGAAACCACAACTTTTCAGGATGTTTAGCAAGTATTGGTGTGCTCACAATACGGAGAAGTCCAGTACATGATCTGTTGATGATCCAGGGCTAGTCCCCTGCTATTGATATTGGACGCTCCGCTCTACTGCTTCTTGACCATCGTGTAGAGTGCAGTATGAAGTGTCCGACACCCTGTCGAGATGGTTTCTTCAAGAGAGTGAATTAGACCCACACAAGATTCTCCCAAAGTCCAAACAAGCACCGAGGAGTGTCTGCCGAGCTGTACCGTCAAGTCCCCTTGACTCCCGGGCCTGGCATACCAGGCATTGTCCCCACACTGCGTCCGGACAAAAGCCGCTCAGCCGATCCGCTGTCCACACTCGTTTGTGTCAATAGATAATCCGTATTTGGGGCGAGCATTTACAAGAAGAAAGAAACATAATCCTTACGGTAAAAAATATCTCGCGTCAAAAGGTGACCGGTTGTGAACAAAGAGTCTAAGTCCATGATCCCGGCACGAGAATAGCAATGTTTACCTAGTCGAGGATTTTAAAGTTTGGGTTCTGGTGAACAAGCAACCATAAACAGTACACAATGCGTTGTGGAAATATTTTTTGACGGGCATTTGAGAGTGGTGTTACAGCTCTTAGTGGCTTCTACCATGACGATCACAGCTGGAGTTGAAATTCGAAACAAATTTCCTATATAATGATGAGGAGAATATACATTACTCACAGGCTGACGCTAATGATCGTGAATTCATACATTCCATCTACATTCAATTACCAAAGTCACTGCAAAGCCGCTTTATTACTAAAACATGAAAATCAACTGATTAACATGTGTCGTAATTAGGAGTCCTT
This sequence comes from Patiria miniata, assembly GCF_015706575.1. NCBI lineage: Eukaryota > Metazoa > Echinodermata > Asteroidea > Valvatida > Asterinidae > Patiria > Patiria miniata. Next base: position 4,234,604 of record NW_024037061.1, read on the forward strand.
TGGGGAAACATTCCGACGTGAATGATGAATAATTATTGTTAAAAAGAACCCCGGATTGACCCCAACAAGAAATCGACACTGAAAAAAACTGGGAGAGTTCACTGAAGAAATTAGATAAAGTGTTCTCCCCTGAATTAAAAACAAGCCTTTCTGAAGCTCATTATCAGAGCTACCTGTTTAATAATAATAATATCGGAGTCTTATATAGCGCACGTATCTACCAACAATAAGGTACTCAGGGCGCTGATTATTATGTCTATTATTAAATAAAGTATATGAGAAATATGAGACCCATTATGTAGCACCGTATAAGGGTTGACAAGGTGCTGCGGCGCATATTGCAGCCACTGCCAGAAACACCGGGGCAAACCCCTTCTCTTAGCGATAAGTGTTACTGGGTTCTTTTACGTGCATTACACAACACAAGGGACCTACGGCTTTACGTCCCATCCGAAGGACGAAGCAATAATGGTAAAGTGCCTTGCTTAAGAGCACAAGCACCATGTTCCCACGGTCAGGATTCGAACTCATGTACCACGGCACACAAATCGAACACCGTAACCATTGGACCACATCACCCCACCTCCAGGATACTTTTATTATCGAGCTAGAGGTATACAGGGTGTCTCAACAAATGTACCAGCGAAACAACATTTTTTTGGGTAAAAACATTAGCATGAGATGATAGAGTGTTTCTTCACCCTTGACTGGAGTTTCGTTCTGTGTGATTTTGACCTTTTGTTTAAAAGTTACGGCAAAGCTTGTAAAGACTGTCAAAATCTGCTTGTGGATGTCTTTCTTTGGATACCAAGGGGCCCAACTTGAAATTCAAGTCATTCCATTTTATTAGCTGTATCTCTGCACTGGGGTATCCAAATGCGATGGGATAATTGGATGGGATACCGTTGTGTTGAGTATTTACTAAAACTTCAGACTCTATAGATACGTTTTGCAAAAGAGTACTAATATTTGTTAAAAACATTTATGGATTGACTGCTACATTTTTTGGCACCCTGTATATTAAGATGTTCTGATATTTTAATACATAGTATCTCTACTACACATGTCGATACATTAACACCTGGAAAAAGGGAGTCAGCGTGTTCAGGTCACAGAACAAAGAAAGTGCACGAGAATAGGTCCTCGCTTGGCTGATTGTCCTCATTTGCAGATTGTGCACATATCGTATGACAGGACTTTAAAATAAATGTACAAAGATAAGCTATCAAAAGAACAAATGAAAGTCCTCGGCACACCGGTGTGCTTCAGATAAATGTAACGGAGTTGCCAAAGGTTGGAGCGCAAGCAAAAGAACAATAATAGAAGGTCCTCGGTGTTCAGTGTGCAAAAAACCTGGCTGTCCTCAGGTGGAGATCGTATTCAAATCAAATGACTTGAAAAAAAGACGCCAACAGCAGAACAAAGGGAAATCTTGGACGCACCTGCGTGTCGTATAAGTGGGAAAGATTCGACTAATACAAACAAAAGAAGACTCATAGTCCTCTGTCTTCGGTGTGTACAAACCTTATGTGCGAAGACATGACAGTGACTCGAAAACTTACAATGAAGCAGTGTTCGTTCGACTCATGCACCTTGGTACGTGGCTTCAAACCCTGATGTGGGGAACATGGTGCTCGTGTTCTTGGGCAAGACACTCTACTACGATTGCCTCTCTCCACCCAGGATTATAAATGGGAACCTGTGAAGGTGGTAATTGCGCTGATCTCGAGCTGCTGCAGAAATATGGTCTCATTTCTAATGAACAGGGATAATAATGGTAGAGCGCTATATTAGCACCATATTAATACTATTATTCGAAACCTGGCCCCTAAGAAAAACGAGTCAAGAGCCTTAACCATCTTCACCATACCTAAGTTTGTCGGTTCACAAATGTTTGTTTGTTTGTTTGTTGTTGTGTTGGGTGTTAGCGCCCCTCTTATTTTTTCCTTGCTTGTAGAAGAATATAAGTAATAACGAGAAGGCATCATTTTGGTGTTTTCGTTATGTCGCTTATGTGTGTTTGTTAATTTCTTTCTAATTATGAAATAGGTACATTAAATTTGTAAACATGATTTGGATTCTGTCATTATTTCAATAAAATCGTTATTCGATTATTGTTTGGGTTCGAAGCAACGACCCCCACACTGTTTGAACAAAGGAAAAAGTTGTGACTTACAAACGAATTGCGGGAAAGATTGTAATTTCATGCATGCAATTTCACATGTGAGTTAGCGGCAAGTTCGCGCGATTGTATGGACGGATTTGGGAAAGGTGTGCTTTAAGGACAAATATTTGTCTGCCCCATCCAGCTCCGAAGGAGATTTACTCGAAATGAGAAAAACAGAGATCGAAAGGAATAACTTTCTCTCCAAGTTTTACAGCTTATTCGGCCCGTAAGTTATTTATTTTCTTTGTATATTTTTTCATTTTTGTACAATCGTCAGAGAAAACAAGACGATGGATCAAATAATTGCAAAGACTAAGCTCGTTCGAGGAGCAAGTTATAAAAATTTATGACTCGTGCGGACACAGCGAGAGAGAGAAGTTGCGTTTGATAAAAAAACAATAATCCCACACAAACCCGTGTAATTTCTGGCGGAGATTACCCACGGCATGGGTAATTCGGCAGGATTGATTTAATGAGTCTAATGATACTTTCAAATGATCTGATTAACGGGAAGTGACTTGTAAATTCGCCCAGTAAACCATGACAGCCATGCGGTGCTGCGCCCGTTCAGACGCCATGCGCAGGTCCCGGGTTTTATGAGTCTACCAACTCGCTTGCAAAATTCCTTCGTCTATACCACAAACGCGATTTCCACACATCTTTTGTCATGTCTTCAATTCAATTCAATTTGAAACAATGCTGTACGTTCTCAGACCAAAATGTGGAAGACTTAGAACACACTCTTTGTTGTCTCTTTGTTTCACGAGGGAAAGCATCCATGTGAGAGCTGACAAGGGGGAACTTATACAATAAAAATGTATCTGACGGGGCATTATTAGCGATTATAAAGATGGGAAAGATAGAAAATACAGATCGTATTGATATTCATGATCAGTCGCGCAGATAGGCAGACTGAAATTACTGGTTGGTGTGCAGACAAAAGTGGTATGGCAGTGGTAAAAAGGCATCGGTCTATATTCCCTAAAGACATTACCAAAAGGAAATATTACCACAAAGTTTTGAGTATTATACAATGCGACACTTTTAGCTGGAGTTACAGGGTGCATATATAGCTCGACGCAACTTTCTTGAGTTTGTGTACACTGGTACCGCTAATACCCAGCGTCCTATCAGAGGTGGCTGGTAACGGCTACCAGTTTAATTGAGAATATTGTTAATATGAAACGCAATGCATTGTTGGTATATTCTGCAACTATGTTCAATGCATATCCACTTGCATGTGCAAGTGTTGACTTGGGTCACGAGGTAAGACAGTTTGTCCAATGAGAGTTAAAAGAAAGTAGCCGTTACCAGCGTTCCACAGGGCAGTGGGCACTATTAAGAAGACCAGCAAGTGTTGACACTTGACGGTAGAGGGCGCATCGCAGCCCTTACATACTCGGACATTCTATGTCCAATTCGGGTTCATGGGTCAACAGACCATTCGGGTTCATAGGTACACACAACTTTTTAAATCCACCTTCAAAACCCAAACTAAAGGCAAAAGAAAGATAAAGACTCAAGAAACACGCAAGTAGGAAACTAATCAATGAAATATTAAAGGCATGTCATAATTTTGTAAAGGCATATACAAATTGTTGACAAAAGTATATCGAACGAATTTAACAAGGTTTAGATTTTAATTAGAGCCTACTCGATCTGGGAGCTGAGTAACCCCAAAATGTTGAAGCTTAAAAATTAAGCATTAATACACGAAACTTCTTCATCAACAAAATATCGTCAACACTGAATTCTTTTATGAATTGGTTACTAAAATAGTTAGGCCATTTTCAGTTGAGCGTGTGTTGAGCTTACTTAATGATGTACAATGTACACATTAAGATGCCTATGATATACAGTGTAAATCAAAGTTGTTATAACTACTAATTATTCATGATTCAACCTTGTCGATAAGCTGGAAAATTCTTTAAAAAAATTATAGATATTCTGTCTTTTCCACGGTGCTGTGGTGGGTTGTGGTGTGCTGCGGCATCATGCTGCAGCTGTGCAGTGCTAACGCTTGCTGTGCTATGCTCCACCATGCTCTGCTGTTAGTACGAAGCGCTGCAGTTCTGCTGTGCAGTGCTGCCAATGTTCGTGTATGTTTCGTGCAATGCTTGCTGAGCTGCGATCTGTTGTGATTGTTGTGCTGTGCTGTGCTGTGTGTATATTATGCTTTGCTGATCTTTGCAATGCTGTGCTGTGTTGTGTTCTGCTGTGCTGTGCTGCGTTGTACTATGCTTTGCTTTCATGTGATGTGCTGTATTGTGCTTTGCTGTGCTTTGCTGTGCTGTGCTGTGCTGTGTTTCTCTCCAGTCTAGCCTGGATCTTTCTGATTAACCTAGCTCTCCTAAGGTCCTCCCTGCTCTGCTATTTTCCCCTTTAATCCGTCTCATCATATTAATTATTGTGTGTACTCCGAGTACGGTTTCGTGAAAGTGCCATTCTGTCCTGTACACAATTCCTCACCTCCATCATGTGTTGTATCCGGTGTGTGATTCTGCTTATATAGCTTATACACCTTCTCCTAATAAGCAAAGTATGAACGTGACAACATCGAGCCTTAAGATCACAAATCCACTCTTTCCGATCGCAGTCGTCTTTCTTACACATGCCTCCTGTACGTACTACAGATTATCAATCTCATTAGATTATGTCTTCCCCTTTTTGAGTTAGCAACGAAGGCACGAATGTCGAACTCAGTGGCCGGTGCCCATAGCAACATTATCAAACCGAAATCTGCACCGTGTGTGTAGAAACCGCGGCCGGGTAGTCAACAAATTTAGCCGTGAGACTGTTGACCCACACGATAAGTTAGGCAAACATGGGGTCCTTACTAATAAGACGAAACATGGAAGAGTTTGGGGGCTTGACTGAAGACAACGACCGATGAGGATGGGTTGAGATTTTAAAGAAACACTCCGGTGATTTCTAAACCGTTTTTAGTTGCTGTAATGTTACGCACTGGCACCTTGCATCAGATGAGAGATCCGAGGGCAGGATTTTTTTCCTCTGACATATGCATGAGTAGTTACTTTGTAAATTCATTATCACTGAATTTAAATCATGATACAAACTGCCCTAGTGAGGGCATATCGTGCCATGGTTGAACCGTGAATTGTAAATTCAATATCCCTCAACTGACATATTTTTGTATTTATATAAACACAGTGTTGTCCCGTGTGTTTGTGAGAAAAAAAATACTCGGGTCGGACTCGAACCAGCGAGCCGACCCCGGCAAGTCCCATTTTGCGTGACCCGGATTCGGACTCGAGCCACGATGACAAATGACTTTGACTCGGACTCGGACTCCACGCTGCGGACTCGGACTGGACTACCTGCGTGACTCGGGACTCGACCAAAATTACCACCAATCACCTATTTCTTTTCAAACAATATAATTACAAATTATTTTGAAGACGATCCTCTTCTGAGCAAGCGATACAATCTGTGCCAGGGTGACCGTAAGGTCAAAGCCAAATTCTGCTAAATGCACATCAAAAATCTGTCAGATTTATCAAAAATCTGCCAAATTCCCCAGTACTACTCGAAATACACTATAACACTTAAAATCACATGCAAATTGGTACTTTTGCCTTAATTAAGGTTCAAATTACATTGTAAACAATCTATAGTTTCATAAAGATGTTGTGAAACTATTGCGTACATTTCGCGCAAAATGCGGATCCGGCCACGACGAAGTCCGTTTCCCAGTGAACCTCAGCACCTAGACCAGCCAACCTGTCCCTTTATGCAAGGGTTTGTTTGAAAAGATTGAAGCTTTTTTAAACAAATGTACAATTTTTTGTTCAAACTTGCTGTTTTTCTGTCAAATAACCATTTTTCAGGTGTTAAATGGATACCGGCATTATTGAATGCTGGGAAGGTAACAGACTCGCTGTGGAGGAGGTGTGGCGATCCCCCCACAGCAGCATATGAGTCTGGCCCAATCGCTAATGAAAGAGAGATGGGCACTCCGTTCCTGTTAACACAGGTTCGCCCCCTTTACCTTTTTTTACTTACATATATACATGTATTTCCAGTTCATTAAATTAGAGAAAAGCTGTGAAAAATGGAAACATTTACACTGTGAGGTTTTGACAGTACAGGTCTCCAAATTTATTCCGGACTCGCACTCGACCTTCGTGACTCGTAACTCGGACTCGGACTCGACCTGTATGACTCGGGAATCGGACTCGGGAGAGGTGACTCGGACTCGGACTCGATGTTTGGTGACTCGAGTACAAGTCTGGCAGGAGGTCGTGGGCTCGAGTCACACCCGAGTATTTTTGTTTTCACAGTCACTAGGGGCAACACCGAGTATACAAAAACCATACGTCGATTCAAAGGTAAAAACCAAGGAAGATCCCACATTTTATTTATTCAATGTTTATATGTAGGCCTATATTTTGTTTTACTGTAATGTATGGAGACATCGAAACCCGAAAAATACAGAGGCACTGAAGCTTGGACAGGCCCGAGGAAACATATAGCGAGGGAAAGTATGAACAAGTATTCCGATTGTAAAGCTGGAGAACCTCGAAATGATATTGGAGAGAAACCCACTGGTACGAATTGCACCGTAGGCATGTGGGCTGCATACAGAATCCACATGTCTACGTAACGGACAAAAAATCATAAGAAAGGGTTTTGAAACAACGTCTCTTTGGAAAAACTTGGAGGAAAAGTCACATTATAGGGCTAAGTTAAATAAAATGCACACCACCTCGGCTTACAATTTCAAGAAATCATGAACAAGTATTTTGTTGTGGGACGTCAGTGGTTTCTCACATAACTATGATGGTGATATCGAGATACAATGTTGACAATCCCTGAAGTACCTCCTGACTCCATAACAGCTCTGTTCCCTTTCAAACCTTCTGACCCTTAAGTGCACGTCCCATCCTACTAAGCTCTCTATTAATCTGCACCCGTGCCCTCGCACCGCTACTCCCCATTTTAGGCATTCCATCCCCTCTTGTTCTTTGGAATCATAGCCCTTGTTTTGTACTTTGTGGAGCGGCGGGTTCGAGCTGATGATACGTATATCCGATATCATCTGTCTCACCCCCGTAGTCTCTCCCCCAAAGTTCCAAACAGAATCCTGGCTCCTAGACGTGCGTAGACGTTTATTGCCGAGGAGTCTAGTTATCCCCTGCAAGCCTCCATCCTCTAGCCTACTTTCTGCACTAATTACAAGCAGGAAAACTGACCCCCTGCCATCACTCTGAGCGCTAATTTCCTCGCCTGCCGCTACAAGAAGCAAGAAGGAGAGAGTACACGAAATTGCGAGGATTACGGGACGGGGAACGATACGGTTTCTTGAAAGCGTGAAATCGGATCGACACGGTGGGTTTCTGTGGTCTTATAGGAAAGAGCAAAGGCTTGTGTGCCCCCGCTGCTGCCTGTTTGAGGCAGGAAGACGGCAGGCAGGCACGGAGTGCGGATCACACCCAGGGCACTCGCTGGCCACAATCCCCGCCAAGTCACTAGACACCTGTATCTCCACTCCGGCCAAACGCACGTACTTGTGTAAAGCAACTCGGCCCGGGATAAATTTAACTTAGTCCGGGGCTAATCTCGCACGTTCCCTACTCGCGGCCCGATTGTGTATCCGTGCGCTCTGCCGTGTTCGACAAGGCCGATGAACCGTTTACGGCGAGGAAAGTTTGTACAATTGAAAGATTTCTTTCAACCGAAAAGCTTTCCCGCCAATTTTTTTGAAGCGGGAGAAGTTGCACGTGCACTTTTCTCGCACGGTTGACCCTGCGGCACTTAAGTGCGTCTCTCAATTTGTACATTTTCCAAAATGAATTTAAAGGTGAGTTAATTTATGGCGTGCCACTCAAGCGTCGCATTTTCAAACATCACAATGAAACATTTGGTGCAGATCGTACAGTCCTCTCAGTATGACGAACCTTGGCATCTAAGTGCTCCAACTTTTGACCAATAGCAAGACTCGAAAGATACGATCCTTGAATGAGACGAGGGCTCTGATTTGATAAGAGACTGATGACGTGCAGGGTAGCTAGCCGAGGTCAATATCCAGGCATGATTTTTTTTTGTGGTTTTCCAAGCAGGTCGCACACCATCGAGCATCTCGATTTATGGAAATTGCTATATCACGCCAAAAATGAACACAATTTAAGGAACTGATTCTGAGGGTCTCAGGTTTTATCCAATCAATTCTCCATCCTTTCTGTTTGCGGACAGAACTCCTTGACAATCGTCTTGAGACTTGCAGCCCACACAGGTCGAGTCTCTCTCCAGATTAGGGGGGCTTACAGCACCATCATCGCAAACACAAGTCATTTTCAAAATCATAGTTTGGCCTAATCCTCGCAGCAAATCCCTTCTTGTGGGTAGGGAGCGCGGCGAGTATTTGAACTCTAGCGGGCGATCAGAGCCGAGAGCGTGGGGAGCTGGATGCTCCCTGGCCCCTGTGGAATTGCCAGCCAACACGCATCCATCATGTCAAACAGTTGCCGTACCCAGCTAATCCGGGCTCCTCTCGGCTCGACCACAAACGCCGTCCGGTTCATCAATTCCCCGGCTTTGGTGCTGACCAGTAAACTTTGCTGGAATTCATCCGGTCGGGATCTACTTATAATGAAAAGAGTCAATGTGGGAAAAAGAACCTGACATTTTGGAGGATTACTTGCTTATAAAACTCCACGGAAGTATAGATGCGTTTCTCGGGATAAAAGTTACCCGATGAAATTGACACAATTTTAAGGTCGAGGGAAAGGGGGGCACATGCTCTCGAACGTACTTCAAAAGTTGATATTTCACGTTCGTAAACAAGGTCGATTTTCCAACGGTGAACGAAAGAAAGCCTTTCGATCTAACTATTTCACGAATCGATTTTTTTTAACTCCCGTGTATAAACCACTACACGCATAAGCTTACAATGTTTGTGTTTTTCTTCTACCAGTTTGACGATTTTGAAAAACCAAAAAGTCCAAAATTCCGAGCTAACACTTCAAGCAAGTTCTTTTATAGTTGTTGGTGATTTCACCTGCTCTGCGTTCATGCCCAATTAAGAATAAGAAAAAAAAGATAGAAAACTCTCAAACTTACTTGGGGAAAACCCAATTTCAATTAATCGCATGAATAGAAAGCTGAATGCCTGGTCAAAAAATCTATGCATCTTAATTTCTCATATTTACAGATGATAATAACCCGAGTATACACACAAACCAACAGAACACCCCCGTATCGAAGATTTCAAACTAAAAGTCAATACAGCCACAAAAAAAGAAGAAGAAAATAGTTGATTGACTTGGGATGTAGAGAACTCCCCAAGCTCATGAAAGAAGTCCAGCAGAACAAAAAGTGAACGAAGTGCTGGGAGATCAACTCTCACAGAGTAAACATCGACACAAGTCAATATTATCAGGAAGACAGACGATGTTTTCCTCGCTCCGTACACAGAGAGTCCTTGGACCATGCCGTATAAATGAGATTGGACGAGCAGGCAGTTGCAGGATCCTTGTGTGCACACACACAAACTGCGAGCAACAAGTTCCAGTAAACTACTACATGTATAGAGCGTGTCAGTTGACCTCAAAACTCTGTGAGATTTTGCGAGAAATGACCTATCGCCGTTTGCGAGCTAGCCACGCCCTTTTAACCCTAAAAGGGCCGTGTCATTTTGACCATCTCTCAGTCGGGGGGGGGGGGGGGCGGATTCCGCCCCCAAAGATCTCGGCCATGGAGTGACGAACAATTTTGAAACTCGGTACATGCATAGAGCAACTCATCATAAACATACCCAAGAAATTTCATGACTTTAGGTCAAAGGGTTTTGGAATTATGGCTAATCAATTATTCATATGTACGAATGGTAATTGTGCTCTGTGTACAGGGCGTATATGGGAAAGTTAAGTTTTCACGGCGCGTAGTGCCGGAAAATTTCGTGGTCCGATTTTTATGTTTTCGATATCAACAGATGCGCAAGGCTCGAGGCTAAAATGTCATAACAGCTCGGGTCGCGAAAAACAAACATGTCAAGGCTATCGCGGAAAAAGTTGAGGGGGGGGGGGGGGCGGATTCCGCCCCGGCCCTTTTAGGGTTAATAGACAACCGTATGGAATTGTGTACGTCACGTTTTGTTTGTCTCAGATTTTGCGCGTTCCGCGTCCATTTGTATATCATGTAATTGGACAATATTTCACAAGCTGCGTTGACGCGATTCTAACGCGATAGGTTAATACAGCACATCCGGGCAACATAGCATGTGTAACGTTCTTTTTTGTTTGCATTTATTTGGTGTCCTGCTGGACTCATCCAATCAAGGGCAATAACTGGGTATGTCCAAAAAGAAAGGAAAAGAAAGCATTACAATTTAAACATAGGCCTGTTGAAAATATTGCGAATTGATGACTATTATGAAATTAAAATTGTTGGACCGCTACTCCCGTTCAATCGATCACGCGGATAACAGTTTGGTACATTCAAACACGGGAGTCTGTGACTAGACTAGTCAGTGTTTGGTACGAAGACGTTCACACACAAAAAGCGAACGTGTACTGGTGAGACGTGCACAACCTCGTTTCAATGGGTACAATCTTGCTGCGCCATGTTGTTTCCCATCATGCCTTGCGCAATCTTAACCCCTATAATTTTCTAATTTAAATGTGTCAAATAGTGGCACATTTCGTCACCGTTTTCACGAAGAGCCACATATGTGGATTTTGAAGAAAATGCGTTTTCGAGATAATCGCGAAAGAAGTTTCTCATATTTTAAAACTGCAAAAAATACCACTTGGCAACAACTTTGTGCAGCAAGGAGACCATCACACGATTCTATGAGAGTATAGAGCTTGCCAGGACGAGTTAGGTCAAGAAGGCACCGATGTCACGTAATCAAAGAGGGCAGTATGTCGTTCGTTCCCGAAATTTTCCGAACATTTCCGCATGTACTCGCGATACTTTGGTAGTTTTCGGGCGTATATTTGTCGTAGTTACGAACTTCAACCAATAGTTGTAATTTTGGATATTTTGCTGTTGTAAACTTTCGTTTCTTTGGTGATTCGTTGGTGTCAGTATGGCAGTAAGTCAACGTGCAAACTTTTCTTACAGATGTTTCCAACGAGCCAATTTTTGGGTTCACAATTTGAACACAAAACCCCCAAAACTGAACAGTGTCTTTCTGCAATGACATCACAGCCACAGCGCCCTCAGTTGTACGGAAAAGCATGACAAATTTTGAAGGTATAACGAAGTGCACTTTTCAATAAAAGTAACCATAAGAGATGTCAAATAGGTTTCATACATTTTAAGAGACCATTGCATTGACCCTTTAAGTACGCCAACTAGGCATTGTTCTGCCTCGGGTACGGACGAGGGCGGGGCTTTCTCCGTCGTGTTCTTTTTTTCTGAATGTGACCATTACTGGACGTGCGATCTTTTAAGGGACGTCGGGGGAACGTCAGGTCAGGGAGCCAGACTACAGAAAGATGTGTCACGCTTTGTGCTGTGCCTGTACCCAATTTCAACAAACTCTTCGTAAATTACGATGCATCGCAGCGCTGCGACGCGTCGTACGTATCTCAACGATGCGTCGCAGCTGCGACGCGTCCTGCGATCCATTTCACAAAACACGTCATAAGTGCGACACGTCGTAGGTGTATTTATAACACAACTCGGTGACTGTTTTATGTATTTAGTCAGTGTACAGTAAAAAGTCGTCCGAAATTCAACAAAGAGTCGTCGGATCTCAGCTCGAAATTTGTTAAAATGTAAAACAAAATGGCGGCCGTGCGATGCAATTTGAAGGAAAACAAGCTCTCATTGGACAGTATAGCTACTTTGAAATTTCAACTCTAATATTCCGGTCTAATTCATAATTATTCAACAACTTTACACACACATTGCCTCGGTATTATAATCTCGTTTATGTAATGTTTATGGCATAAAACTTTTGTTGCGATGACCACTAGACACGTCGTAACTTGCGACGTGTTTTAAGCCGTTGACAAGGAACTTACGACACGTTCAACACATCGCAACTTTCGTGAAATAGATGATACGACGCGTCGCGAGTACTCGAGTTGCGACGCGTCGCAGCACTTCGTGAAATCGGGTGCTGCAGAACGCATCCTCACTGCTAGAGGGTCTCGTGATTTATAATGTATATAGTAATAGACCGTGGCATGACAGCCATCTTGGAGGTCCATGGCAATCGCAAGGAGTTTCTCTAGTTTCGTAAACACTTCCATTCTTCAGACCAAAACAGGATGCCGAATTGATAACCTGACGTATCATTGTGAGAAGAATATTTGATTTGATTCCCATAAACGGACGATGGTTAACGGATTTGGCGACATTCAGATTCGAAGTTACGCGTTTTATAAATAAGTTACCGTTGTGTCAAGGTCGACACGTGCACGGACTCGAGCGAGTCTCTGCCACAAACACCGACCGTCTACATAGGTGACTGGCCGGTAGAGCTAACCCATCCTTTACGCCTCGTTGACTCTCCCTGGCCTCATGAATACTTAAAAAAGTTTGAGCAGCCAGACTCCGACACTTTCCCAAATATTTGATTAAGTTAACAAACGGGAAAAAATCCAATCACAGTGACGATATTCTTCGTTTGGTCGGTGCAATCAGTAAACAAGGTTTTTCCTATTTCCTGTGTTTACTGCAATTAAATGCCAGACCATAAAAAAAAATAATTAAGTGCTACCCGGTTCGATCCAGTGGGGAGGTTTTTAAGACAAGTCTCTCGGAGTTTAAGCGCCTTGATTCTGATCCACCCGGAATGAAAATGCATGAGGGGATGGGTCCAGGATTACCCGGCCAGTGGCCGGGAGGGTTTCCCGGTCCAGACATCAACAGTTTCCGCGCTACCATCCGAGGAAAAACATCGCTAACTATGCTGGTCTGATTCCTGACGCGATCTTGGGGTTACGTGGGGACTACTGATTGTGCCAATGGACCCTGAGGGTGGCACCCTAGACCCTAGGGCCAACTCGGCCCTTGCTGGGTCTGTAGTGTCCAGGCTGGTAGCCTGCCTCTGCCCCGCTGGCAGTATAGGTAGAACGGATATAACGGTCATGTAGGCCTCATCGCCCACGCTAACAGGCATGTACAGTAGCGGCAGCTTGGAAAAATCGCCAACCAACATGCAACTATTGAATGTTGTATATAAAAATGACAAATTTCGGTCTTTAGCCAGTGATTGTTCTTTGCTGAATAAAAGAAGATGGCTACAAGAGGTTGGACGTTCGTCTACTTTGGCAGAGTTTACATAAAGCTGGAAGCACTGTTGAGATTATTCGATGGACAAAAACCAGAGAGAGAAAGTGGACAATCTGTGAAAATAAATCACAGAACGGTCGTCGACACCGTGACGAGCCGTCACAAGTTGGAGTTGATTTTTGCCCGCATCCGTTGTCTATCATGTGCCAAATCAATGGCATCATACCAAAAGATGCGAGCAGCAACGCGTCCGGGTGAGGTACAGCGACGGGTAAGCCGAGGGTGTAACGGGCTGACGGGCCGGTGGGGACAGGGCAAGGGCGAGATCCGAGACGCAAATTGGCTGGAAATCCGCACTTTATGAGATTTGATTGAATTGAAGATGTTGATGAAAAGGCAGATGAGGTAACAAGCAGGAAGGGTTTTGTGCCCATGTACGACAATTAAAGAAACGAAAGGAAAAAAAGGTACAGACACGAAGAAAGGAATGAGGAAAGTAAGCTGGGATAGCTAGGCGCCGTAAGTGGCCAAGAATTGCATTATCTGACGAATGCAAATTATAGTCTGATGAAGAAGGTTATCTCAAGGCAATACGTCTGAATTGAAATACGGTGAAATCGTTTGCGATACAAAAGTGTGTCTCCTGTTGGAATCAGGCCTCCTGTCTGCCAGGGGGTCGCAAGGGCACACGTTCGTAACACCAGGAAGACCAGTCAGAACATGTGTTCCGACTGATCCAACAATCTGGAAAAAAAGACTGACAGTTTGATTGTCAAAAGCAGTACAGACCTGAGAGTAAGACAATGCTTCAATGTTATGCGAATATTTAAACAGGTTGAATTTTGACAGCATCGAAGCAGAACAGTTAAACTCACACTATTCAACGAGTGTGTTGCAGATCTAGTGTTCCAACTTAATATTCAAATACTTTTTGCTCGGGTCGCTACTGTACCTATTTATAAGAATTCAACTTTCATCCGAATGAAAGGGTCATTACAAAATAGATTTTGTATATTCAGGACACATTCTTGAATGCCTTCTATCTCCAATAGTGATCATGTCGAGCAAAAGCTCTGCCAAACAAATAAAAAAGAATTTGAAGTCAATTTGAATGATACTTGTATGGCAAATCATACAAGTCAGATGTAACAAGGACACACAGAATAACATGTCACACTTTTGGACCCAACATATACGGACTGACCCTAAAACACACGCCCTTTTTTATCTCGTATGTTGTCTTTTCCAACTGCCGTACTCCACAAAGTGCGGCCGATTTGAGGATGGACCACAACTTGCATTTAGTCCAAACGACACTACCAATATGAGTAGACACAGGTGGAATACAATTTGTTTTAGAAACAACTTAATCAAACAACGGATAGGATTTATAGTCATTGCTTTTACTGAGTTCCCTTTTCCACCGATTCTTACAAGTTCAGCGCAAAAATCGGCAAGTGTAAGACACTTTTTGCCAACCACGGGTTTTGAGACCCTAGGGTCAACGTAAAAAAATACAGAATAATTATGAATCTTCCCAAACATATGGACTGTTGACAATACACAATAACCAACTAATGCTACAAATGACTCAATAAAAAAGTTTCTTTCTTACATAATGACAGTATTAAGATCCTTTTTTTTGTCAAAATCCTAAATTCAAAAATACCTAAGACACTATACCCATTCCTATTGGTCGAGAGCCCGTCACGTGGCCGGTTTTAAACGGTTGATAAAGACCGGCTGGCTGCTCTTAAACACTTTTCCAGTGTCACATGAAATTTGGACTCCTATGAAATTCGGTGCCCTTAACCATTTTATTGGTTGAACGTTCACAATCCCCACGTAACCATGCGCAATACTACAAGTGAGTCAGAAATAGTCTTAAATTCACAATATACCGGCACAGCTGCGTTGTGCACCACTACGCACAACGCGCGCGCCAATCTCCATATAAGGAGTTGTTTACAACAATCGCGGGACTGGACAGAGTCATAATAGCTAGAGGGGTTTCCCGAAAAACATGAGGTAAAACTGATAAACACAATCGTTGGAAAATAAAAATTTTTGACTTGTTTTGACTTTTTGACCGAACATTTTTTATTACTTGACCGTAAAGGTATTTATGAATCGGGTAATTATCAGCATCCAGACTCCAACTGGTCTTAAACAGAGTGTTTAAAACTGGCCAAGCACACATTTTATTCCCTTATTTATGCCCTTGTGGAATCCCATACAAAATGGCGCTTAATGTTGACAAAACGCATGGAAGGGCTACATTGCCGTCATTCCCCTGCAACGCGCTCGAAATCGCAACGGCATGGCCAGCCGGGGTGTCGCTGACATTGATCAAAACAACTAAGTAGTGACACAAACGAACAAGACTACTCCCCTGTCATCCGAACACCGGATGTACATGTCGTGTAGTTTGTAGACGCTGGAGTGAGGAATTTTGCACTGATATTGAGAAGCGATTGCCACGCAGAAAGCGGATTGTTGGCGTATTGAACCGAAGTGAAGTTGTCAGGTGTCTGATAGATTGGACGGGAAATAGGCATTTACAGCCGCTGTTTTAACCTTGACATGTCGGCTTCAAATGCTCATCACACCGGCAGATGTTCCGATCAGGATTTTTCTCCCCAAACGAGCAATTTTGTGTGTTTAAGTGCAAGAAGATTAGACAAAGGAAAGTCGATAAGTCTTTGCAAATTCAGTAAATCGGTCGTTTTTTTATTCAAAGAATGTAAACCGTTACTACAACTGCCGCGTTAAATTGCCAGCGTATTTTGTGTTCAATTTACACAACACTGTACCTTTTGTGTCGTCTTTCTTGGCTTTTTATTATATTAACAGAACACAGACGTTGACAAAAAAAGAGTGTTTGCGGATGAATGTCGCATCTGTGTGATTAAGCATGCAAGAGAAATTGGATCATAGTTCCACCCGAGTCAGCAGTTGTTATTTACCGATTTTTTTATTATTTTTTTTTCATATTTTTTTTTTACAATATTGATTCTTTTGGCATCAGAAACAGGCAACAGACGCTGACAACCCGCTGGTAAAGAGGCAATAGTGAATTAATGGCGGAAACGTATCCGAGAACAACGGAACAAGGCGAGTTTCCTCCACATGACAAGGCCGGTAACGTGTCCCATCCTGCGGTATCTTCGCCCCGAGAGTGGGGTCTGTCAGTCACCCTACGTCTACCCAGGCCAGCCCGTGGGCGTAAAACCACCGACCGTCGGTGGGACACAGACCCCTACCCCCATCGGGGTGATATCTGCCTCTCTCTTTTCTAACCCCTCTGCTCGGGATTGTACAGCCCCCTCCCCCTCACGTTTTGCTTTTGCCCCCAGAACCTGCTGGCACTTCGGAAGTTGTCGAGGTAAAATTAGCATTTGACGGCGGAAGTGGACTGGGGCCTGGCGAAGCGAGCGTCGCCGAAGTTTGGGCGGGCAGCAAGTGCCTGGGAGTAGGCGAGCTGTTTCCGGAAAACCCGCCGGCTCCAGCTCCTACCCGGACTTGTCCGTCATTTTTTTCCCGTTAACTATTTTTTAATTTCGCACCCGAGGAACCGAGTGACTCTAAGTTTGTTCTTCTTTCTAAACAGTTCAAAACAACAACCGTGACAAGAATGTCTAAGAACACTGTCATGGTAGACGAAATTTAAATACCAATGGTAAAACAAACAAAGTTTATTTAGTCAGATATTTTATTCACATACTTGTACAGGATGACTATCCATATAGCAAGGAAGGCAATATGTTATCGGGCATATAATTAAAATAAAATGTTCATACAAATACAAAACAAAGAATGAAATAACTACCCTAAAAACTTGAAATAAAACAATACAACACAAACGATGGAATATACTGTTCCGTTTAGGGGTTTCGTGTTCAATTGTGAACCCAAAATTGACACTTTCTTTTTGACTCAACCTGCAGTAATACAAGAGCCTTTTGAATTCAACTTTGTCGAAGTTTGTGCTAAACCGATAAACAAGTGTGGCTTTTTATTGTGAGAGTACAGGTTGTTGCCTAAAATGTCCCCTTGATATTTGCAAAGATTGTTTCAGTAAGTTACTTCGCAATCAAGGCAAACGAACGGTAGCCTTATCAAGCATTCACAGAAAGAAAAGAAGAATGTTAATCCATGATTGTGCACGGTGATTAAAAGAAGTATAATTCAAACAGCCCCCCCCCCAAAAAAAACACCCCAAACTGAAATAGTTGCCAGGTCTATTTAATTTCAAAATTATTTGGAGTCATGGTTTGAGTTTGTTTTTTTAAAGAACTTTTTGGCTTTTTGTGCATCGCGAAAAAAAAATCTGGTTGCGGATAGACAAAGAGTGCAGAGACCCTCAAAATGGCGGACACCGAACCCTGAACTGAAGGGTGGAAAATGTTTTATAAAAGACGTGAAATGGACTTAGGAAAACGGATATAAAAAACAAACCAACAACAAAGGAGAAACACAAGTTCCGGCGAATTCCCATCTAGTCCTGACCGAGTTATTTCCCGTCCCATTCTTCCAATTAATTAGCGCTGCCGGCAGAATATCAACTGTTTTTGTCTGCAAACAATGACACGTAAATGTCTCATTCAACGGTGTGAATGCAACCCCGCTGAGCCGTTCAAACAACTTGTGTTCGATGTGTACAAGGCCAAAGGCGTAAAAAATAAAAGTGAAATAAAAAACATGGTGTTTTTTTCATAATATTAAAATTGTACCAGAGCATGACGCGACAGCTGTCTCTTTTTAATAGACTTACAACGTGAGACTTCACCAGATAGTCAATTCAGAGAAAATAGAATTGTCGTTTGTAGAGGATGACATTATTTTGTGGTTGCTTGTTTTCTGTCGATTGGGTGGCCTTGGCGAGTGAGGGCGCACTGCACGTAAAGCGACGGTGTTAGCACGTGGGCAGCATTGTGTACTTCAGCTATTAACTAGGTTTTTAACAGGTGGGCAGAATATTGAAAAAACAATACATTAATGCTAAAAACGACCTTCTGCGATAACTTATGACGAAAAGGTACATTAAGAGGAATTATCTAAACTGATCGTTAGGCTGAAAGGCTGCAAGAATTATAGCATAGACATTTAGTATGATACCATTTATTCGAATCGTTTCTATAATAATTATGGGGGGGGGGGGCTAACTCATCCCCTACTCGCAGCTGAGAAGCTGAAATGCGAAGGACGCGGCTACAACGTGGTCGAGCCGAAGGCATGTAATGAAAATGAAAAATATGTGCAGAAATAATTATGATATTTCGGATACCACTGTATACTTTTATATTCTTACCCAAATACAGAGTGTTAAAAAAAACCTCAAAGCCCCCTCTTTTTAACAGCTTTTAAAAAAAATACATCGCAAATATCGATACACGTGTAGAGAGTATATTTCATTAGCTTTTCAACAACGAACACATTTCTCAATCGGGTAAATATTTATTGAGTTATGGCCAATTGAATACAAGGTGGTTCTCTAATCACGCGACTCGCCTGTTTTAAATGAGACCAATTTTACATTTTCAGCCTATTTTACAACTTGACCTCGATGACCTTTGGCCTTGGTATGTGACCTTTGACATCATTATCATATGAAGGTTGCCATGTTCCATCTAGGACCCCAGTTTGGTTCTAATTGGAATTCATTTTTTGAAATGAGACCAATTTTTCGAAAGTTTAACCAAAATACCACATACGGAAGGATGGACATAGTGATTGCATGGTCTCTTTCCTGAACTTCGTTCATGCGAGACAAGAAGTACCGCTTTTTCATTTTGTTCACGGCGACTGGTATTTAACTGCCGCAATAAGAACACGAGCTGAAACTTGCACTGTGAAAATGCTACCAAGTAGAGCACAGAGACATAGCAGCACAGTAAACATCTAAGAAGTTAACCAACTAGTCCTTTTTCAGGACTACCATTACTTCAAAAAGGATCAATAACCATTGCTTCAATCCAAATAAAACGAACCAAATGAAGAAAGAAATATTAAAACATTAAGGAAAGCAAAACTACCCTCAACACAAATGCATTATACATTCCTAACAAATGGCAATTGAGACCGTGGGCAGATTGAAAAATCGGCACTGATTTTGAATTGGCCGTAACTCAATAAATATTTACCTGATTGGCAATATTTTTTAGTTGGTGAAAAGCTAATGAACGATACTCTCCAAATATGTTTCGATATTTGCAAGATATTTTTTTAAAAGCTATTAAAAAGAGGTGGCTTTGAGGGTTTGGTTTTTGGAGTCACCGTGTATATAGAGAACTAAGCGACCTTGTTGTTACAATGGATTAAGGTAATGACTTGTCAAGTTGCCAGTTTCTACTGATACATTTAATTGTTTTATTTAATAAAGCAGTTCATATTTGAGGCATCATGATAAACAGTTCACGGAAGTTACGATACCTGATGGGAGTGAATGTGCTCAGTCATGCTTCGGTTAAAATTCTAGCAATCATTGCGAACGGAAGCAGACATATGGTAATCAGTGCTCCGCGCAGACGATACAGACGTCCCAAATATCGCCACTTTCCCCTCGTCCCGCCAAAAAAAAGAGCACAAAAACGCAGCAACCTATCGGCAGGGAGAAATGGAAGCGTCGTCCGTATACATGAAGCGATACCAAATAGAGGCCGTATGGTGCGCAACATGCCAGACTTAAATTAATTGTTCATGAGTGCAGGGTGCAAGATTAATGCCCCCACTACACGTGTCAGAAAGGCTGCGTATCGCAGGATATCAATACAGTCTTGTGTGTGTGTGTGCCTGAAACGGAGCGTCTATCTCTCTCGTGTGCCCGGTTAGGAAAAAAACAGTAGCTGTTAACTAAACGGCAACATGGTTTGGGTTTTTATCAGTGGAACAAAACAGACCAGGAGATTGATGGCTCTCTGAAACGCCCGGGCTGTGCTTGTCTATAAGGGTCAAGGTTCAACAAGATGAAGGAAATTAACGACAATTAGGGAACGAGGCAGGCCGTCTCTGGCGCGTAGTGGACCCGTAGTCAGGGGATGACACGAGTTGGCTGGAGTATCTTGACTGCTGAGTGAAGTACAGGGGGGTTTGTGACAGGGAACAGTTGAAGTTTGGACCAAGGCAGATGGGTACAAGTGCCCGACTGTGCAAACATTAACAAATTGTCACCTCAGTGCATGTGTTGTCGTCTGTCTTCTACAATTCAGGTTACTAGTTGATGCTCAAGTCCCATCGTGCCACGAGGGAAATAGATTGTTTAATAATAAGCGTTGGTTACACATCGGGTTCCCCCTCCGTATTAGCATAAGACAGCTCAGAATGACCACTGCGGTAACAGAAATGGATTTTTAAAGCAATTGGCAAACATGGGCCGCGGAGATAAATGGGGAAATGATGTCTGGCCGCAAACACCAAATGCTGGGTTCCCTGTACCGGGGACACATGGTCGGCTTGGGCCCGAAATGCTCACTCGCTCCGGTCTGCTGTTTTGTTTTTCCCGTGTGCCCCCGATTTTGCCTCCGTTTTTGTAGTGATTAATGACGGGTTTCAAGCTGCGAATGGCACCGTCTAAATGGGGAGGAGGAGAACTCGACAACTCGAGGAACAGTTTTGAGAACTGCTTTCAATTAGGTCCTTTCAAAAATTCCGACAATTTCTTTCAGGAAGGCGAGACACGCCAGGAGCGTGGTGCCTTTTTGATGACAACTTTGTTAATTAAAAACAAATGACAAGAGAGGTTTTAATTGAACATACATTACTTGCCGACTCAAATTTCTCTGTTAACTTTCTAACGGGTATATACGTAAACTCAAGATTTATGAAAGGGAACTTTTAGAGCTTGGTGAAAGTTCGCTCTCCATGAAATCTGAGGTAAAAGTTTTGCTCTAGCAAGGCGCTGGAGATGACAAATGAAAGTGCGTCACGTATACGCGTTAGGGGCCGCGCCACGTAGGGGGACATCAACAATACTCTAAGGTTTGCTTCAGAGTAGTAGAGAAAAAAAAACACTTCACGTTCGTGTCACAATTTCTGGCTCAAATTGGATTGTCTGCCAACACCCAAAGACCCACATTTAGACAGGAGAAGAGAGAGCCTGTGGGGGTCTCGGTGCCTATAATGGCCGGGGCATTCTCTCTCCCTCTTCCCTCCACGTTTGACTCCGGGGTACGGGCTGCCTAAACCGCCCGTATTAAATTCGGGCTCAAAGTAAATTAGGAGCCGTTTCACGTTCTTAAGTGCGAAAGTGCCTTCGATTGCCGTTAAAACGTGTCGCTGGCAGGATAACATCAAAGAGAAACATCCGAGGAAAAGGAAAGACCAAATCATCTTAGGAAGCCCCCCCCCCCCTTTCCAGAGTAAATCCTCGGCAGGAATAGGCGCATAAGCTCATCTTATTTTGGCAAATAAACTTCCGGATTGGTTTAGAAGCAAATTCAAAAGTACAGTAGTACCCGATACACGTTCCTTACCAGAGATTGCTTGGACTAAAGGCATAGATTTTTGGAGTGAAATTTATATTGGATTTCGGTTGGCGTGTTAACTAATATGTCTGCAAAAGAATATTGTATTGAAGTATCACTATCGGTTCCGATTCCGCACTTCCCTACACTGAATGGGCCTCTGGAAGTTGGGTTGAAGCGACGTTGTAATTGCAAATTTGGGCCATGAATTACGTAGCAACCTAGTATGTTACTATGTTAATATACAAGCTTAGCATCTTACAAAGTCATAAGAGAGAGTGTTTGTATTGCAAAGACCTAATTTACACGGGATGCGTGGTTTACTGTGAACACTGCATACGTGTTACGCAGCAACGGTTAACCTGAGACTTAATTGTTACATTGCAACAAAATAACGTCATATAAAATCTTGATTAATAATCTTACTGTATTATTATGATGGTGTAGGCCTAAGCCGTATAATCTGTAAAGTATTAGGAAACTTCAGATAATATTTCCAGATTTGGGCAGAGTATTTTCTTTGCCGTCCGCAAAGTTACTCAGCTAACACTCGGCAACCACTGCGGCACCCCCAATCTCCCCACTACAAATCTCTCCTCCTATAACCACCTGAAACCCAAGCTCCTTTCTTGACATTTTCGACCCAAGGTGAGCCTCGGCAATCGGAGGGGGAGCCCCGTCCAAGCGACATTTAGGAGACGTAACCGCGAGGCGACCTAGGGGCCGTCTTTCAGCCCGTCTTTCCCCCGCGCTGATGGTATTAAGCGATCGCCTCTAGTCAGGGAAACACCACCCCGCTCGGAGTACCTCGAGCGGGGTGATGAGCGCCCGTCGCTGATGGAAACATTAATGTAGGACAGCCTCTTCTGAGTGGACGCCAAAGAAAACAAAGATGCCACCCTTAAATTGTCCAATTTTTCCTTCTCCTCCCCATCTCTTGCCTCATCTGGCGGGCAACGGAGCGCTTCCACCGGCCATCCTGTTCTGTCTCTACTCAAGTGGATTTGGTTTGGTTTTTCCCGTCTCTTTCTCTTCTTTGCTCAGAATTTCTGTCTTAATTTGTTCGTCTCCTCCGGGTGTAAGCCGGGCGAATCCGACAAGCAGCAAGCGACCAATTTGCCCGGGTATCTCTTTTCACGCTGCCGGGTGTTTTCTGCATTTGTGGCCCGTTCCCTTTTTGATTGGGACAATCTTTTTTTTCCCCCGACCGTACCGAGACGAAGCGAAGGGATAAAAACTTGCGCCGATCAAATATTGTCTTTGCTCTACAAGTGTTCGGATATGTTTGGCGTTCATTTTAGCGATCATCTATACGCGAGGGCCACTTAGTGATCTCTGCCAAACAAATTAAACATTGGAGAAGGCTAGATTTTTTTTCTCCCTCACTTTCTTTCTTCTGGCCCAGAAAGGCTTTCAGGGGAAAACTCGTTATTTGACGAGAATGGCAGTAATCAGTTAATAATGCTTGAAATGTAATCTTTTTAGTGGTAAACATGACCAGAGACGTACCCGCTGGGTATAATTAGGACTATTACTGTCAGAGCAGCCGGCAGTTGTGAACTCTGCTATGTCGTTGTGACAATGGCGATGTCGAAGTGTCAGATGATGGTGGCCAATTGTCGTAGGGGGTCGCAAATTGCCAAGACCACCAGTAACAAACACTGATGGTGGTTTTTGTCTGTTTTTCTTTGCAAGTTTTCGTTCATTGATGGAGGTGGGAAAAAGTCCATGTTTCATTGTATTTAAATGATCAGTGGTGGACAGCTGAATTTTGTGATCTCTTTTTATTAAAATAGACATAAATTGGCAATAGAGAATGCAAATTGTGTGAAATTTTCACAGTTACTATTCAATAAAATGCACTTTATCCTTATTTTTGTTTTTATAAAATAGAGCGAGCCACTTATTTTTATTTCAATATATTTTCCTACTTCGGTCACTTTCTTCTGGACTCACACTGTATCATATACTGATTTCAAGCCTCAAATTTGGAATTTGTCGGCTTCCAAATTTCAAGCACAAAAGGTAAGTCAAAAACGCACCTGGTTTGTGATATTCTCAGTGACAGACGTGATGCAGGTAGCAGCTGAGAAAGGATGAAATGACTCGTTTGTTGCAATGTTCAGGCTGCCAAGAGAAGAATCAGAGTTAGAATGTGTCACTTTCAGTCCATGAAATGTAATGTTTAATAATATCACGCAAATTCCATAGGAATATGATTAAAGGCGCATCACAATTATTATCCCTGTTCATCAGGAATGAGACCCTGCAGCAGCTCGAGATCCGTGCAATACCTTCACAGGTACCCATTTACACTCCTGGGTGGAGAGAGGCAATCCTAGTAAAGTGCCTTGCCCAAGAGCACAAGCACCATGTTCCCTGTCAGGGTTTCGAACCCACGTACCACTTCACTTGAGTCATTGGACCACAGCACCCCACATGTTTAGAAGATGTAGTTAAATGAACTTTTTAAAGTAATGGATTTATAGCTTGTAAGACAATATCCACGTAGATGAGGCGTGCCAATTTAATTCTGTGTTCAAAAATCAAACAATTCAGTTTTTGCAAGTTTTTTTCTGGATTGACATTAAAGGGAATGTACAACATTTGCTATTGCTGCACTTTTCAGAAATAAATGAATTTGGAGGATTAGTATGTTATAGCAAATATTGTTAAACTGACTTGTTTCACGTTTTGGGCTTGTAGACGCTGGAAAAACCAATAAACCAATCATGTTCTTTTAAGATTAAACGGAGAAATGTAAAGACTTTGGGGAATTGTAAGGTCAAAAAATCACTCTAGCAGGCTTGTACCCCCTTCACAGGTGTGTAATCAATTGCAAAGAAAGTGCGGAATAACAAAGTGAAAAGTTAGGAGCAGTTTTGGAAAAAAGCCATTTTTTTTCCAATGCCGGTCGGCCGACCATCGTTGGAAAAATACAGTTTTTCTTGAAAATGTCAGCACACCAGGAGCCACAATTTTACAGGATGCTTTAGACTGTCAATCCCTAACAATTCAGTGAGGTATTTCGTGATTATTTGATCGTTTCGTTTTTTGATGTTTGCAAATGTTGTATCTTCCCTTTAACTTTGTCTGGTGAATTCCCATTTTGAGATGGTTTCTAGTACAAGACCTAATGCCCGCTTGTCTACTGAATCGACAATGTGAGTAAGATAATGACACGAAATAAAGTCAGGATATTCGATTGGATTTTACTGGGGTTTTGACCTTCATCGAAGGGCTTTAATCTCTGGCAGGAGTTTCTACATTTTACTTGGTGGTCGGTCGGTCTGTCTTTCCCGAAAATTGACCCAAAGTATGGTGTTCCATATGTGCTATCGGCGTCGCATTTTCGGCGTCGCATTTTTTCAGCTCTGGCAGGGATCGTTTTGATCGATTTCATGCAAGACTTTTCGCAACACGGCCAAAGCTTACTGTGCACTCGCACATGTTTTGTTGTTGTTGTTGTTAAATAAACACAGTATACTCAGTGTTGTCAGAGGGCTTGCGGCTTGCGAGGCTTGAACTCGAACCCACGACCTCCTTAAAAATTTTTTTTAAAGAAACATCGGCGAAGGACAAAACCCAATATATACATTTACATCTCGTCTTATATAAATATTGGAATACACTGTTTTCAACTAAAGGTATGTTCACCTTATTCAAGAGGAAGCCATTTTGGTCGTGCTCCCTGAATGCATGTTATGAACTGTTGGATTGGATGGTGGTGCCAGACTATTTATGCGTTCCAAACCTCAGTTTCATCTATTTTTCAAAGTGGCTTAAAACATTAGGGTATGTGTAGTCACAAATGTTAATTATTCATCAGACCACGATTCAACTTTGAATACTAAAAACTGGAATGGTACCGTTAAATTGGTTTGGAGTACCTTTTTTTTTTTTTAAATAGATGACATTACGAAAAAGTATTGACAGACTACGTTTCTCCGAATTTAGACAAATATAAAACAAATATCTTATAACATAAATAAAGAATGCCTTGAATAAAATATTGCATTGAACTGCTCTGATTAAACATATAAGTGAATAACATTTGGCGACAATTTGGACATTATTTCCATAACTTCCAAGAATTTTAGAAAAATCATACTTAATCATCTAACAACCTGTTCCTTCATTTAAATAACAATATAATTGTTCCCAAAATAATTTCTGTTCTAGTAGACCCCCCAAAAAGAAATCTTTTGTCGTATCCAGCATGTACAGTTATTTTTTTAGGGGTGGTTTATCGCGTGGTGTATATATTATTATGATCTAGCTGCACTGTCGATCATGATATAGTTCCAGTGCACTGTAGTTGACGGAGATAAATTTGCCAGTACTTCAACGCAGCGGAGATTGCCAGCACTCGGGCCGGGGCCGAGACCCGGTAACGACGCGTCGTGAATACTGATCACTTCCCCTCCGATGTCCGCGAGAGAGTCGAGACATAAAAATTAGGCGGTGTAATCTTATTCAGTTATTAATGACATTATCCCGGCAATTGGAAAGAGAGTAAATTATAAGTGTTGGGTGCTGTAAATAAATAAGTTTCTTAATCTAGATTGGGTTGCCTTTGTGACTATAGCTGTTTGAAAAAAACCCAAAAAGCCCGGATTAAGTAATAAAGTTCAGGGTGTGAAGACAATATTGAAAAATTGGGACGCGTTTATTTGATGATGGGTCATCGAGTGATATTACCGAATTCAGTTATTGTCCGAATCAAATGTCATATCTGTATAAGTGGGATGATATTAGCAGTATCGAGCGGGCTGGGTTTATTTATTAAATCAAAACAACCTGGACCGATTTAATTCAGAGGTTTTTTTCTAGCATAATGCGATTCGCCAGAGTGATTTATGCATTATTCCAGACGACTAAACGATTTGACCAGCCGAGTCGCCGTGTTGTGCAATGAGTTGTGGAAATTATTTGAATTTCATGCAAAGTGCTCTGTGTGCATAGATTAGGTGAATTCGGCCCAAACCAAATTCCGTCTCGCCCCCTTGTCAATTCAATTTTGAGTCGGCTCCATGGGCGAGTTTGCCAACCGGGGAGGGAAAAAAAAGCTTTTGTGTGTGTACGCGCTTGCATTTCAACGAGACCCGGCCGACTGGGGTTGAATACAGAGGCAGAGCATGCACATACATACGCATGGGGGGTCGCGCGGTTTAGCAATGGCGGGGCCGTCTAGGCAGGCAAGCTCATGCATAGTGCATGGCTGTTAGTATTAAATCATCCATATAAAATTCACAATGTCATCCCTGCCTGGCGACTAGCTGGGCGGCAGATGCACCCGAGACGAGCTTCAGACAGGCTGCGAATGACTGGTCTCTCCACAGCCCTCACACCTAACTCAGGTGAGTTTCCGAAAAGAAATAATTGTATATAATGCCATTTCCCGCCAATTTTTCACTCTGAATTCGCCGCGCAGTATCGCCTTAGTGTAGGAAATGAATAGCAAACATATAAACGACAGCTCACACGCGTTATGTGCCGTAAGGAAATCAGGTTCAAGCAAACAGAAGCTATATACGAGACACGAGTCAGTTGGAGTAGAATTGCTCATTTCTCAAAGTTTTCACACTTTGCAGACGATACATCACCCGAAGTGGCGGGAACTTGAATTTACCATTGTCATATGCCGCAGAAAAAAAAAATTGTCACGCCGACATAAATATTTTTCCTGGAGATGGATTGGACAAAGTTTTGGGCGGGACCTTTACTATGATAATGAAGGGTCATCGAGATGTGTGGGTAATATCGTATCAAACCCGGCACGGCGTATACACATTCATCATATTTTCAGCAGCCTCATAGGGTTACGGTCTCCTATTACATTCCATGAGGTGGCCCTACTCCTCGCCCAAGTACATTGCTTTATGGAGAGGCAACCAAGCGGGCAGGCCTGGCCTTTATTTCGCCATGGCATCCAGTTCGTTACGCTAGAGTGACCCTAGTGCTAGGGTGAGGCCCTGAGTGAGCGAGGCGAAATGACGAAGCAAGCGACGTGACCGCGCCGTTCAGCCCGTGTCCCGTTACATCCCGCTTCGCCCTCGCCGCGTAACACGGCAGCAGCTTATATTACTCCCCTGGGCGCAGCGCAGCATTAGCGAGTGCCGGGGTATTATCTTGTTTCCCCCTTCCCGTACGGAACAGCGTGCGGTGCTGGCCGGGTTCCGCCAGCGTGATCCGAACCAAATCGGTTTGGCGTTCGTGGGCCTGGCACCAAAAACTCATCAACGAGACGCGGGGGGGGGGGGGAGCTTGTGTTGTTTTTCGTTTCGTACCACAGAGAGATCAGAAACGCCGCCGCCATTTTGAAATGAACGTTCACAGGAAGAAGCAGTGAATTTCCAAAACAATTCAGTAATAACAGACTTGTAATGACATTTACTGGGAGCATGCATGTGCTTAATCACTTGTTCTGACCTATCAAAGGCTTAGTTGATACATTTTGTAATTAATTTTTGTACAAAACAAATATTAAATATAGCTTTACTGCTTCGCTTGATTTCTGTTAGGCCCATTATTTTAGCGGGAAGGGCACATGTGCGTGTGATGACCTACGATACGCTTCACTTAAGCCATTCATTAACTATGCCTATATCCAAAATCGCCAGGCGTTCTAGAGTTACACAAGAATCATTCGGAGAATGACACGGTTATAATCGCAAATTGGCCACGACCCTTCCCTGTACTTTCAGCAAAATGCCGGTTTCAAAACTTATATTCATCTAAATTGATTGGATTCTAAGTTGTCCAGGGTTTATACCGTAGAAAATGCACACAACGACGTAGTGCGGAACTGATACATCCAATCAAAGATCTTGCACAATAATTATTTTCCAAATTGCCGCATTAGCGTGTCTGTAGTTAACCCACAACAGCCGAATTTTTATACCCATAACACGGGTTGTCTTCGGACACTAAGAAACACCTCTTTTGGCAGACAAACGGTAGGAGAATAATAACACATTCGGTATGTTCTCTTCGCGGGTTGCCCATCCGACAAAGATGGGCACTAAAACTAAATCAAGACTCTTTATAAGACAATGTATTTGCGGAATGCAATTTATTTATTGATTTGTTATCAATAAATACTGATAAGTGTGACCAGGATTCTGATAATGTGTTTGATACATAATCCCTAAAACATGCTTTGGAGTTGTTAATTTTCATGTAGGTTGCTTGAAAAGACTTGGTGAGAATAACGCACAAATCACGGTGACTGCCCTCAAACATTACCAGTGACTTCCGTGTATACCACAACAATCTGATTGATAAATTATTTATGAAAGTTGCACATTACCTATCCAGAATGTCATGAATTATGCCCAGTCCCAGGCGGCCAGCGAGAGAGAGAGAAAGACGAGCACTTTAATGAACGGGCCAAGATAAACTTGAATAAGTTAATTGCGGATGGCGTTGTAATGGCCGGGTAATGCCGGGCTGTGTTGGGGCTCTCCAGGCAAAAATGAAATCTGAAGCCGCATATTGACTGGCAATGCAGAAGGAAATTCTACCCTTCAGAATCTAGGCCAGGGTGGCTGCGCACACACCGCAATATCATGTCTGGGTTCCATGCTCGGGTTTTTTTTGGGGGAAAAGACTGTCCTTATACCTGTTGATATGAGTGGATGCCAACATCTCAGAATAACAAAGACCTCTGAATACTACACCTTCTCAAGTCTTTCGGTATAGAAGAGCTGTGATTTTCAGTCGGCGGTGCCACAAGTGGACATCTTAGCTATTTTGTCACAATGGTTGGTACAGTGGCAATCAATTAAAGTAGGTTGCTTTTAATGGTTGATAGTGAACTGAAAAGTCGCTGTAATATAGGTATAGGTCTTTGTATATAGGTATAGGTCTCTGGTATATAGGTATAGGTCTCTGGTATATAGGTATAGGTCTCTGGTATATAGGTATAGGTCTTTGGTATATAGGTATAGGTCTTTGGTATATAGGTATAGGTCTTTGGTATATAGGTATAGGTCTTTGGTATATAGGTATAGGTCTTTGGTATATAGGTATAGGTCTTTGGTGTATAGGTACAGGTCTTTGGTATATAGGTATAGGTCTTTGCCATTTATGGCATCCCCTTTGTTGAAGTTAATTGTCACGTGATCACTGCTACCTCTACACGTTTGTTTCTCTGCTGTATTAAGTTAATAATACGGGAAAACGTAAAACAGTCACCGGTAACAATGTAAACAATGATGCCATTTTATGGGAGTCGGGCTGGCGTAGCGGTATTTTCCTCGCCTTCAACCGCTGTGACCCGGGTTCGATTCCTGCCTGGGCCGGGCAAATATGTGGATTGGGTTTTCAGTCCCTGCCTGATTCCGTGTGTTTTCCTCAAATCTTCTGCATGTTTTTCCTCCCACCTCTAAAATCGTCACATTGTCTTCATCTTCACATTGTCTTCTCTTTACTGGGCCCCGTGGGAGAACAGTGCAATTCCACTGAATTGGCTACCAAGTTAAAATAAGGTTTAACAAAAAATGTATTCGTGGTTATACTGCCCGATATTTGAGGTTGCACTTCGCTCGTACCCCTGTCCTGCAAACATGACGTTGGGAAGTGCTGATTTATTTGAGCTCTCATTGGATAGATTTTGCGTGACCTAGTGACGTAGCATGCAGCACACAAACTCGCTGCAGCAGCTGTTTATCATACGTAGCGCGCTAGCTGCATGCGAAGGTCATGATAAGTTACCCATAATGCCATCCGTACTTCCTTCACAAGATTATGTGAAGCGGCATCAGCCCTTCCCAGTACGAGTACGAGCGAAGCGGTTGCACCAGTTACAGCCGATCACCTGAGGGCGCTTATCAATGTGACGTCACATGTGGAGCTTGCGTGAACCTTTACGACCTCTATAAAGTCTCGTAAATAGCAGATAGTCTGTGGCCATTTTGTGCATGAGCACTAACAGCACTTTTGTAATCAGACTTGCAAACGGAGGCTTTGCGATTCAAAAATTGCGTTTAACTTATTGAAATCAAAACAATGCATCAGTTAGCAAACGCACAAGGGAACCATGTACTTTGCAAAATGAAAACTGCCCACACATATAACTATCAAAACGTCTTAAAATGGCCATCCGGTACACCTGGCACATACATTTGCGGCAGTTGTTTTTATCCACACATAAAATAGCAGTTGAATCGATAATTTGTATTTTGCCAAAGTGCGTGTATTCAGACGGACGCCTTGTTTTCCGTCACTTCAGACGGTTTCCCGCCTTTTTCCTGTCTCTGCCTTTCACACCACACTCCAGACCAAACCACCTGCCGCGCTAAAAAAGGAAAACCCCACTTCTTGTTCAATCTTAACCCCAGCACCGTGCACAAAAGCCTCGTCTACGGAAGGGGAACAAATCTCACCCCGTTTTCTTCCCTCTTTCTACCCCGAGATTTGTCTTTTCTCTCTCTCTATTTTTTCCTCCCCTCTCTTCTCAGACTGAGTGAGAAAATGGAGCGTCACTGTAATAGTCTGATCGATTTTTAATACACACGGCGACCGCACACCGGTCCGTATAATAACAGCGCGCGCGCACGAAGCACGTGCGCCGGCGGTTTCTCAGTCGGCTCGGTAATTACTCGCGCCAAGCTTCGCTCTATCAATAAAGGCCAGCAAAAGGCCTCAAATTCAATGGTAAACACGCGCTCCGCTAGTGCACTTACAAACGCGGTCTTTTCCTCTTAGATGTTGGAGAGAAGACAAGACTAACATTTTCTCTTCCTCGCTTTGTGTGTGTGTTTGAGAAGGGCCAGTATGACATTGGCCATGTTATAGGCCTACGGATACCTCAAATAACTGTGGACATTTCCCTCAATCACAACTGTGCCATTTGACGACAATAATGTATTTTTGTTTGCCAAAAATACATCAAAAAAATTGTGGCCCCTGAAAAATATCCCAATCTAAGTTGACTGCGGATGATTCAACCAATGCAACAATATACGTCAGTTATTACTCGCTAACGCATTACTGCCTAGACGAGCTATGATAACCATTTCTGTTTATGCGCGCGTTTATTTTGAGTGAATCCCATTTAATCCACGACACTGTAGATATCCATAAATAGTACGAGTAAGAAAACTTTGCAATGAGTATAGTACAAAAAATGTACTCGAGTACGAGCATGAGTACAAGTACAAATAAAATGTACTCGAGTACGAGTACAAGTACCAAATATAGCACGAGTACAAGTACCAAAAAATGTACTCGACTACGAGTACAAGTACCAAAAAATGCACTTGACTACCAGTACGAGAACGAGTACTAGTACCAACCAATGTACTCGAGTACGAGCACGAATACAAGTACCACAAATGTACTCGACTACGAGTACAATCACGATTACAAGTACCAAAAAATGCACTCGACTACAAGTACGAGAACGAGTACAAGTACCAAACAATGTACTCGAGTACGAGTATACGAGCACGAGTACAAGTACCAAACAATGTACTCGAGTACGAGTACCAAAAAAAAACATGTACTTGAGTTCATGTACGAGCACGAGTGCAAGTGCTAAACAATGTACTGGAGTACGAGTACCATTACTTACCACCAGCAGAAGCAAATTTCAATGTGTCGTGTGCTTCCAACAGCTTTTTGTTGTCAAACTAGGCATTGAACAAATGCAGAAGCCTCCCAAACAGTAGAAAACTGTTTCTTTTCCTGCATGTAGCTCTTACATTATTTTACAGTTATTGCAGGGAACATTTGCAAGAGTACGAGTACGATTACTCTGTCTTGAGTACGAGTACGGGTATTTTTTTCTTGCGACTCTTAGACTAGTACTTCTACGAGTACGTGTACATTTTCATGAGTACGAGTTCGAGTACAAATAAGTGTACTTGAGTACGAGTACGAGTACTACAACACCGGCATTACGTTTTAATAAGAACATGGCCAACATTTTGTAAAAAAATCCATATTTACAGCTTGGTAAAAGTACAAACTCAAAAGTACCAACTCACCAAGATGACAACTCTTACTGAACCACTATTTTCTCGTTGTTTAAGGCATTCACATAGTATACTAGGATTTTTATTCTGAAAGCGACATTTGCAAATTTGATGTCAGTGCTAAGACTTAACCGAAAACCAAAATCACAACAGTTGTAACCCACAAACCCCATTTTTGCCCAAACTCTCCTATGATCTAGAATTTTATTTTTAGGTAACACAGTGCGACAGTCATCAATTCTCTATACGCTGGGTGTTTTTTTTCCAGAAAGGGGTCATACTCTTCTTCCCCTTTGCAGAAATCCTTGATCCCCCAGCAGAGTTCATTAGATCCTGTCACAATGGACTGAGGCTTGGGGTCTTACCAGCAGTTGACTCCCTGCAAACCAGCGGCTTCCTTTGCCTTCCTTCACACCGCGCGTTTTGGGAGACAAGATAACATCGCGGACAAATCTCCTGAAAAACAGGAAAACGGAGTAACTCAAAGCCACAGGGAACCATGAAGCCACTCAGACCACCTTATCTCCATACCTTTCTCAAAGATCCCCTTTTCTCTTTTCTTTCATATATTTTGCCTCCCTCTTTAGAGCGCCTGGAGAAAATGACACCGATTTCAAGCCAATAGGGTTAATAAAAACCAATCGCTGTTATATATCTTATCGAGATCATAATCATATTGTAACATTATTTTTGTATCATTTCATCGTGAGCGGGTATATAACAGGAAAGCGCGGGGAATAGATTGCGATTTGGCGGGAAAGTTACAAGCGCGTTGTGCCGTGCGCGCGCGGCTAGCTGCGGCCTGGGTCTCCCAGAGCCGGCCGACATCAAAGACACCGCCTCGTCCTATCGCATGGACTCTTCCTCGATTAATCACTTTATCCTACTTCCAAAAAAACCTCCCAATATGGACTCCATATTTAATTAACCCAGCCATACTTGTCAGGTTCCATTCGGAATTCGCTTAAAGATGTTGTAAGTTCATCACCCCACGAAGAGATATCCCTCATTTCCTTCTCAACGTATTACAGAAGATACAATAGACACGAATTTGCTGTAGAGAGAGATTCGCGAGAGATAGCGCCTAATCAGGCAACACAAAGCCTCGCAATATTATAGCCGACCATATTTAAGCGGGACCAAAAATATATATATATATATCTCATGAAGCGGCCCGGGTAGAAAAATGATTGGTTTCTGAAACGCGCCGCGCTGGGTTGCAATTTACCGGCCAGACGTGTGGATCTATCTCGGCGAGTGGCGTAAAAACGCCGTAATTATCCGCTGTGAGAAATAATGGTATCCTCTTCGGAAGAGGATAAATTGTTTCTGGCGGGAGGCGGCCGATGAACAGTAACACGTAGGAGGGCTAGATACTTCAGGAAACACTGGGATCGCACAATGGCTATAATTGAATTCTCAAGACTATTGCTGTGAAGCCAATTTAGAAGCGCACACTTGCCTATACCACATCGCCGGATAATTAGCGACGCTCAATTCTTTAAAGGTTTTATCATTTCGAGGTGGCTGCGTGAAAGATTAGTGTCATCAACATGAGATGGAGGAGCGGCATTGAGAACAGAAGGAAATGATAGCATTAAATCAAAGCCGCGGCCAAGAAGGTGGACAACGGACATTAAGTATGGAACGCGCCGGCGGGCAAAAAACGACCGCAAACAAGCGATTATGAGGCGGGGATTGCCTTTAAGATCAGATGCGTACGGAAAAAGATTTTGTCTCAACGACGGCGATAATCTACGTGCAAACATCATAGGCTGTCTAACTTAATACGTTCATAAAAGGTTTATTGTTTCACAACACTGCAATAGCAGTGTAAGAGCGCAAGGGGACATAATGATTTAAACTAATAACAAAGCTATCTTGTAAGAAATGTATGGATATATTGGAAATGGTGTTTTATATTATGATTGGAAGGATAGGAAAAAGACTACGACTGCTATTATTAAAATCATGATTATTATTTTATATAATATTAAAATAATAATTTACTCATTCATAATATTTTGACCAACACGATCAACACAAAAGTTACATAAAAATATCCAAATTATCTACTTGAGTGAATATAATTGTTGTCTCAGCTGTTCTTACAATAAAAGGCGTTGAACTCTTCCAAAAATTAGGTCATTTTTTCAGTTCGAATGAACAATTATAATTAAAAACAATGAAAATATTAAAAGAATGTTGTGTTGAAAGCTAAGCCAAATTTAATTGAATTGTTTCGCCTTCGCACGGCCAACGAATGTTCTTTGATATCAAATTGAATTTGGAAATTGTGTGTCTTCAGCGGGGTTTACAGTGCTGGAATAAGCGAACCAAAGACAGCAATTAATGAGGGATTGTGTCGGTGGTGTATAGCAACTGCCCCAGACCGGGCGGGTGGTAGTTGCAAAAACATTCTACTCAGCAGGTTCACTATATATCGCCTCTCAGTGTCTCTTTCTCTCTCTGTTCTCCCCCATACACAGATCTCCCTGCCTCCTCGGCTCTCCTCTCTGTATAATTGATTTTCCCTGAGTTAATATCAGCCAGTCTGGTGTTATAGCTATCGAAATTTTTCGCGGCTGGGCTCTGATAGGATATGAAATCTGATTTGCGGCGTTGCGGATTGTTTCCGGAGCAGGGTCCGACCATACGGCAGCCTCTGTTGCGACAGTAGCGGCGGGGACCTTGCATTTTAACCGCTTGTTTCACGGCTAACTGAACCGGGCCCAAAAATGTGTAAACCGGCAAAGTACGCTGACATTGAAAACATCTTTAAAACGTGGCTGGGGAACAAGACGACGACCGATTCATGAACGATTTTAAGACGCCCATCCTAGTTATTCTCTACATTCAGTGATTGCAGTGACGTCTTCGCAAGAATATTTTTATAGCGGCATACAAACATTTCATGTGTGGAACTTGGCACTTTGGACCAAAAAGTTTTTGTTTTACAAGTACGTAACTTCAATGTATTAATTTACAATTGTTCATACAAGAAATAGCCGTGGACGAACTTCATTTTCACTACCTGGGTTTATAGTCATTTATTACTAGTCAAAGATACCGCCAATCTCCCGCTTTTTCACGTCCGAATTATTATTAAATTTTCATAAACTCCCCTGTAATACTTTGCTCTAAACGTGTTCGATTCTGAGATGAAGACAAGTCGCAAAGTGCTTGTACATTCATGCCTCGAAAGCAAGCTCTCAAAGGTCCCTTGGTCCCTAAAAAAACTAACAAGTACTTTGATGCGCTTTGAAAAAATAGACGACTATTCTGTACAAATGGTATTGATGAAAACGAGTTATCAACGCGGTTGTAGAATGCTAGAACTATGTATTTGGGTCGTGGATTCACAGTTATTCACTCTAGTTGCCTGACGTCTTTAGTGTGTGACACTGATCTTTGGAAGAGCGTAGGGGTCCCGTCTATATAGTTTTGCTATTTCGTTGGTGCCCCGCTGGTAACGCAAACGTTTCGAATTTGACCCAAACACTTTATTCACAAGTCGGCCATATTAAATTGAAAGTGAGATCAACTCTTCATTATTGGAACTTGCGAGTACAAATGAAAGCAATGAAATAAAAGTTCATGACAAATTAATACCAGTCTGCCCTGATGAATAATTTAAAACTTGTGATTACACGCGTGCCCTTATGTTTTCAGCTAAATAAAAAAAAACAGGAAAAGTGAGGCTCGGCACGCATTCCAATCTTAAAATAGTCTGGCACCATCCAATTCCAGAGTTTACAATTTATAAAATAGATTCAGGGGACCCGATCGAAAACCATATAGTCCTTATTAAGCAGGTGCGCATACGCAGATAGGTTATGCAAAAATGTGTTTTTTGGACGACAAATAGCCAAGA
The DNA here is from genome assembly GCF_015706575.1 of Patiria miniata. Taxonomy (NCBI): domain Eukaryota; kingdom Metazoa; phylum Echinodermata; class Asteroidea; order Valvatida; family Asterinidae; genus Patiria; species Patiria miniata. Next base: position 4,271,297 of record NW_024037061.1, read on the forward strand.
ACTAGCACAATTCACCTCAAGAGTATACATATTTTGACTGTAAATCAATCGAATATATATTGGTTAAAAATATTGGAGTATTATGAGGACAATGTACACGCATAGAATATACGAACGCTCACATCTGTAAAACATCAAGTATTTACTGTTTAATGAGACTGTTACATTCGTTCCAATAAATAAATAATCAAAATTACATTCAATATTTCAAACTATTTTAATTGTTTGGTAGAAATTAACACTATACGGTGAACCAAATGATTTAGCTTCATCCACTTTTTTCACCAAATATATGTACATAATTTTTATGACTTATCACCCATATCCATAAGTGGTCCCATTTTAGGATCTGCCAAACCTTTGCAGTGGAGCGAGCAAAAAATTGTAAGTCTTATTAAAGCGTAAAATCCTTAATCAAATTACATATCCCGGTTTGCAGCTACAGAGGTAATTACATATATGCCCCGGGCGTGCTCCATATTCATCCATCTTACTAAACGGGATGCCACGACCGGGTTGATGAACACCATAGGGTGAAAGTATGGCCGGCCGATTAGGCAATCAATGAAGAATGTTTAAAAATGTGGATCTTGGGATGAGAGCGATTCGAGTAAAAATAAGGTAATAATGTTTTATTAAGACATAAGACCTACAATCATGCATTCACTTTCAGATGATATTTAGACCTAAATATTATGATGATTAAACAATGACAAAGATTTTAGTTAAAATTATTGTTTTTGTTAAACACTACGGCTTCCTTTTGTTGTATTTTACGGCTTCTTGGCTAAAACCTCCTCAGAATTTTCTGATCTCTTGCATCACCAAAACATAACAGGTGTAAATTTCTACACTTGTTTATGTTCCAAAACATTACGCCTAATCTATTATCCGGAAACGTCGAAATTTTGACAATGACTTGTTTCATCTGAATAGGGCTCACAGCATCCAACGTGTTGCCGAAGTTACAGTGCAAAATGCAGGTCATTACAATTGTGTGAATCAACAGAAATAAATATAATCGACAAAGGTGCACATTTATAACAAAAACGATATGTATTGACATTGAAAAATGTAAAGAGTTTAGAAATGATAAAACAAATTATAATTGTATTACACTGCGTGACTGAATGGCAAATGCAACCATTGGGCATTCTTCAACCACGGGTAACAATGGTGACAATATTCCCCTAGTTTATGAGTTCGTTAAAAAAACACACAAAAAGATCGGTTTCCTGAATCTGTCTTGGAAAATATATTTCATTTACTGATGTTATGCGTGTTGCACTTTGTGTCAAGTCACACCGATATTATGTCAATCTTCGGGTTTTTGGTTAAACTACCATGTAATTCTCCGTCGGCGCGTTCAAAATGTTTACGATGCGCTTAGAGCGGCGGATTAGATGGGCATGCATCCGACATTGCCTCATCGGATCGGCTAAACAGCAAGCCAGACTTAATTTTTTTTTGGCCAAGGGTTTGCGCTTCTCATCAGGGTTTGAGAACCCCTGATTAAAACCCGGTTTCAATCCATGAAATTTGTTTGCTTATCGTGTTAGCCGGGCCGGGGAGAACGCTGCATTATGCGGAGCGCTGACAGTGCGCCCCAACGCGCTGCTCACTCCATACATCCAAAATCGAGACCCAAATACACACTGTTACTCCACGCAAATTCCACTCGGGAGAGTCGAGAAATATTGACAATGACCCTCTGTCACGCAACAGACATCTTAAATCACATTTGGTTCAAGTCTATGTGCTTTTAAGGCGTGTAAGGTAAAAATAGTCGGGTCCTTTGTAAATAATTTGGTAAGGATATTGCTTAGTAGCGTCAGGGAACCGAAATGTAGATACAAATAAAGTCTGATGCCCTGTAAGTAATTTCATAATGGCATTGCGTAGTAACGCGAATGAAGTTTATCGAAATGTAGGTCAGGGAACCTGACCAAAATGTCCACAATATTTATTCACGCTCCTTTGAAACATTCCCTCGTCTTGTCATTAAACATGGGGAGATGAACATGCATAGATGAGAACAAGGTTGTACACAAATTTTTTATATTAATTAATTTCCTTGCAATACTGGGTGAGTCGAAAAGAAAGTGACCCAATTAGAAAAAGAAATATAAAAAAAAAATGTGGCTCGCTCCATTTCATAAAAATAATGTTAAGATAAAGTACATATTATTGACTAGTCCTGTAAAAAAAGTTCACGTAATTTGCATACTCTATTCCCAAGTTATGTCTATTTTAATAACAATATCACAAAATCACCTATTAACCACTGATCATTTACAGTTCTATGAACTAATGAATATCCAGTAAATACAATAAAACATAAACGTTTTCCCGCCTCCATGAATGAACGAAAACTTGCAAAGGAAAACAGACAAATATCGCCGACAATATTTCAGAAAAAAGTTTACTTGTTCGACATATTCAAAGCATAAATCTGACAGTGAAAATAATGTTTCAGTCTTGATTCAAATGATTAAAACCTCATTGTATTTGAATGCCCGTGTGTTAAATGCGAGTCTTATTCAGCTTAATAGCTTCCAATGGCATTCCCAGGACAGCTTTAAAAATAGGATTTTTTGTGTGAACATGATTAATGGATATATTTTAGTAATTCTTTTGGGTTTTTTTGCAGATGAGTAGAAGAACATTCTCTATTTAAAGAAATACTGCATTCATGTATCAAATTTGATTGCGTTTTAAGAAAAACAATTCATTAATCCCAGGCAACTTTCTTTTTGACTCGCCCTGTAAACATAATGCACATTTGTGTTCTTGTGCAAACACCAATTTAGATGCACTGTTACGTTGACAGCAACTATATCAAACTAAACTCTTAAATCACACTATATCTACAAATCCACCCTTAGAATGCTAAGGAAGCAGGTTGCGACCCGGAGTTCCGTTTAACCAAACGGATTATTTTCCCTTGGCCGACTTTTTGTTTCCACGCACTGCATTCCACGGGCAGCGGATAATTATTTTCCTCTCGAAAGACGCGCGGCAGTGGAACGATACCAAGAGCATATTAAACCAGAGAAGTGCATCAGATGTAGGCAGGGGTGACTTAATGAAAAGTGGGACGCACTGTGCACGAAACCGTTCATAGGGGATAAAAAAGCACTTCCAATAAAGTTCCAAAAAACGAAGAATTTCGTGTTAGGAGTATAAAAGGCGTGTTGATATGGTTGCACGTGTTTAACAAGATGTGGGGAAATGGTACATGTCTAAAAAAAAAAAGCAAAAAAAAAAAAGAACCAGTCGAGGTTCAGGAAGATCGAAGATAATTCTGTAATCGTCTACACTGACAAATCACACATTGCAGGTAACGTTCAATTTTAATATTAGCCACAGTATAAAACGTGGTTATATCTCAACAGGGGAGTCTTACTTTAGTCATATCTGGTTCAAATGTTCAAGTCTCAGAACGTATTTTTGTACGAAGTGGTTCGTAAATTTATGTTTTCTATTGGTTGTGATCTTTTCATGGCATTCAGTCTGCTTCTTGTGAACACGAACTGAACTCTGTAAGATTTTAACATCGCAATAAGATAATGGTCTAGCTAAACAATTATATATATATTTAATGACAGACCTTCATCATGTGCTCTTTCAAACCAATCTCGGTGTAGATTTTCTGTGTAATTCGGAATGTACATGTATTCTTGTGACACGGCTGGGTTGCGATATACCGCTGCATGAGGCGAAGTATGACGGTCTGACCACACAAGAAGAAAGGTCCGTGATTTCCAGAGAGCAAACGTGAGGGGAGAAATCACTCCCCAAGCGAACCCGTTGTCAGCCCCCCCCCCCCCCTCCATCATTTTAGCATTGTATTTGAGAACAAACGCAGACGATGGGCCCAGGCAAATAAATAATCGGTACGGTCCGAGAGGTCGTTCTGCTGGGACGAGGCGAGAGATGGCCCGTGCTATACCCTCCCTTCACTCCCTGAGATGTCAGCCCGAGAAACGGTAACAGATACACGGCCCTACCGCCGCCATGTTTGTTCAGGGCCTCCGCGATCCGGAGCGTATTTGGCCAAGGATTTTAAGAACACGAAACCCTAGAAACAATGCTGTTTGCTCTGTCACAAATTTCATTTCGGCGGGAAGTAGGGATGAGGCCCGCGGGAGGGGGGGGGGGGGAGGTGAGGGCGATGGATGGCTGATGGAGGGGGAACCAAGGGGGACGGGGAGGGTATATTAAGGAGGACGGACGTACGTGCCTTGTCGGGGTCAAGAGCCGATGATAACACGGACTCTTAGTCATGCTTTAGTTTTTTATGGATATCTACCGTAGGAGATAAGCAAATGACCATGTAGGTCTATGGTTATCTACTGTATTAGATAACCATTAGAACTACCGTAGAACTATAGTTCTAGGGTTATACACTGCATTAGATAATCACAATACTAGCATAGTACCATAAGTATATGGTTATCTGCTGTATTTGATAACCATAGTGCCATGTAGTTCTATGGTGGACTGTAGATAACCATGTATTATACAACATAGAACCATATAGTTAGTATAGGGTTATCGATACTGTACTAGATAAGCAAAGAACTATAGGAACCATAGTTTTATGGTTATCTACTGTATTGGATAACCATAGAGCCAAGTAGTTCTATGGTTATCTACTGCATTAGTTCCCTGGCCATCTACTGTATTAGATATCCATAGAGTCATGTAGTTCTATGGTTATTTACTGTAGTAGATACCATAGTGCCCTTTAGTTTCATGGTTTTCTACTGTCTTAGAAAACCATAGGGCCAAGTAGTTCTCTGGTTATCTACTGTATTAGATAGCCGTGGAGTCATGTAGTTCTATAGTTATCTACTGTAGTGCATACCATAGGGCCATGCAGTTCTATGGTTTTCTACTGTATCAGATAATCATAGAGCCAAATAGTGCTCTGGTTATCTACTGTAGTAGCATAACCATAGAGGCAGGTAGTTCTATGGTTATCTATCCCATTAGATAATAGAGTAGCCCCTGCTAATGAGATATTTTTTACTTCTTTGTTGTCCAAAGATTTAAAATAATAAATAAATAAATAAATAAATAAATAAATGACCAAAGAGCGAAGTAGTTCTATTGTATTACATAACCATAGAGTGAAGTAGTTCTATGCTTATTTATTGTATTAGAAAACCATATAGAGCCATGTAGTTCTATGGCTGCATTCTGTATAGTATACATCATATAACCATATAGTTCTATGGTTATCTACTGTAGTAGAGAACCATATAACCTGATCATCGAGAATGCAGTGTCCTTTCAACTTACCATAGTATTGCAATCAGCCTCATTAATTACAAAGATTAAACGTATTAATTTGGATGTTTCTATTCTAAGCGTGGAAACATTTATCGTTTAAGATTAGTGTTTTGAGAATATCTGAATACTGATAAAAAACCATTCCTTTCCAACAAAATTTAATTTGGTACATATTAACTTTGGGATATGGTTGTACCAATAGGTAAAATTATGTCTATTACTAGTTTTTTTGGAAGGTTGTTTAAGGTCGTAATAGTACTTAAAAATATCCCTGATTTGAAAAGGGAACGACTTTCCATCATTTGCAGGAAACTAAACCACGTGAAACATTTTATACGGAGTACAGCGACCCTGGCACGCATCCAATGGTCACACAAACATTCTGTCGACAGAGGGCGCCAAAGTTAATCTCAAAGGAATCTATTGGGTTGAATAGTCGTCTTAAGAAGTCTCAAAAGACGCACAATAATGAAAAGCAAGGGAAAAATATTAACATCGAAACCCAACTCTTCAAGAACTTAATTGTGTAAAATAGAGTTATTTGACGAAAACTAGAATACACGAGACAGGTAAATGAACAAAACGAGTCCCCATGCTACTGGGAAAGCACTCAAAAACAAATGTAGAAATTGACGGCCTACTAAACTCTCTAATCGCATTATTTCAAGTAAACTTTGACCTTAAATCGACCTACGTTAACATAAACGCCACTGGTGCACTGGCTTTCGCACCCAAAAAAGAACTTCAGGGTATTTTTCCCCTTACAAAACCCCTCAATCCCACATACTCTCCATATTTTCTCTCTCCTTTTTTTAAAGTCTTAGCGCGCTTTGAAGCCTCGGCGTGAATCTATTTACCGACCAACATGCCACTTCGGTTGTACGGCCAGGGCTAATCAGCCTTAACCAAAGCCACTCGACAGTACCGCGCTGAGACAAGTCCGACCATGCGCACGTTTACTTCAAGAGCGCTCTAAGGCAAGCCCCAAATTTGACAGTAATCTGAGATGTCTTAAATGGACAACTCGAGCTTTTTACTCCGAGCGGACCCGAAAATGTCCAAAGGGGATTTTGTTCCCCCTTCGATATGAGCGGCTCCTATGATTATCTGCACACATCATTTTTTTTCTTCTTCTCTCCTCTTTCTGGCTCTTTCTCTTCAAGTTAAAGGAAATTCCGGAATAATTTTGTGTTGTGGGTGGCTTTGTTCAAGATGGTCCAGGGGACGGAGCTGGGGCGCGTTTCCGCCAAGTTAGAGTTCCGTTGCAAGTGACCAACATGGACGCCATTCGTACGGGCCCGTTGAGGCCCACTTCAAGGGCATAAGCGCGGTGTAATACTAGTTAGCCCAAATAGGAAAATAATCATGTAATAAGGTCAAGCAAATCAAATCAGGTTTTGCCGTTCACCGACGTACATACACCGTATACTCAGTGTGTTACCTCCCGAGTGAAAGAGTGAAAAAATCACTCGGATGGGACTCGAACCCACGACCTCCTGCTTTCTAGTGCAGATGTCTTACCACTCGACCACCGAATGTCAAGCAAACAATTTGACCAAGTTTAGACAGCCGTGGATCCTGAATCAACCCAAAAGTGTACGGGGTACATGTAAATAAGAAAACCCTTAAGTGTTAAAAGTCGAGTATATGGGCTTTAAATTTTGTGTGTTCAAGAAACTAGCTTATGCTTTTTGTCATATTATACCGAATGTATGTGAACACAATGTTAATATTAGCCGACTATGTTTGTAACGCCAATTGACACATGATTGATACAGCACTTATACCCAATGTAATTATAGTTAGGCACAATGGAAATTAATAAACACGAAACTGAACATACATTTTATGAATACAGGCAGGACAAATGCGACAGAATCATGAATTGATGTAAAAAAAATGGAACATAAGTGTCAGGTTGCAGATTTAATGGAACAAAGATAATTGCAATACAAACTTTGACAAATGAATGCATTTACGCAGTCAACCAGATCCAATTTACGCTTAATTATTGCTAGAGTTCTCCTTAATCACTTGAAAGTATTCTTTTTTTTCATCTGGTGTTTGCAGTGAGCCCCACCTTGACGTGAACACCTTCGTGACAGCTCACTAGTGATAAGTTATGTCCACACACGACGCGCAAGCAACCAGACTGTCAAAAAACCTCGTGGCTAACCCAAACTCATTTATAAATGCTTTGCTATACTTCGAGATAAATTATGAAACTGAGAAGTGTCATAATGATTGGTGCTTAGTCCCCAACCCCCTCCTTTCCTTCCAATTTATTCAGGCAGTGTGGTCATCGATAACTCGGAATTTTGGACTGTAATTTTAATGTCTCTGTGAGCACATTAATCACGGAGCGTGCGCGATCGCGAAGGTCATTTTTGTAACTTGGCCCGTCACGGTGAGCCGTGTTTGTGTGTACAACTGCTTTGTCAGGCGATTGTATAAGTGGTGTCATATTCTGGTGCTGATTTCTAGGGTTTTGTCATGCGGTGATCATTGTGTGATTGAGTGAAGCAGCTCCGTTCAAAGTTCGATATGTCGAAGTTACTTGTTGCTAGTTTCCAGTAATTTTCTGATGATTACTCTTAGTTATGATACTAAAAATAGTGTGGTAAGGACAACTGTGTCATGCCTTAATATTGATAATAATATACGGATTACATTGATGGGCCATGGCAGTGACGACAGTGACGATAAAATGACGACGACAATGACATTATGTCATGGTGAGGACACGATATAGCTCCTACTATTATATTCTTTGTTTATGTCAGTACTAATGTGCAGGGTTAAAGGTATGTTAGATTGTTGATGACAACTTGAACATTAATCCTTTGTGACTAGCCATTTCAAACAAGGCCAGCCCAGCAGTCGAAATAAATCAAGTGACTGTTTTTAACAGTTGCGTGCTCCCTACCTTCGTAAAGCAGGATTGACTGGTTGTGATTGTTAGGAAACTTGATGCAGCTAATGCTTCGGCTGTAGGATATTGATAAGCCAGCTGTGCTATACCAGTCACTTACTTTTGTTTGTTGATGGTATTTGACTTGTTGTGACTGATCAATCAAAAGGAGGGTTAACGGCGACAATGGTGCTGGTACTGACGACGACCAAAGCGACGGTGACATCCAGAATGACAACCATGACATCCAGAATGACAACCATGACGACAAGGAATGTTCTCAAATCAAAGTAAACTCAAACTATAGGTACGCCATCTGACCACAAACACACGGTCCTTGCCACAGCTTCTACAGCTCTCATCACATTAGACGCAGAAAAAGAAGTTAAGCGCTGATTGGTATTCATCTAACGCGTCGACAGTCATTTCTTCCGACACCTCCGAGCAGTCTTCACTTCACAGCCTCATACCACGTGGACAACTCTCGTCTAGATTCCTGCCTTCATCTATTATTGACACGGCTGCTGAACCTTTAATGTGAGCAGGGCCCCCTGGAATGATTAGGTGCCGGACTGAATAACGCCATCTTGTTGGAATGGATGATGATGTTAGTGTCGTGATAAATGGTGCGGGATGATGAGGTCCTTTCCCTTGAATGGACAGCATGGGTCGTTAGGCGTCGATGGTCCCATGGCGCGGGGGCATTGTTTTAAGGCCATTAGCGGTCTTACACAGACAAACAATTCAATCCAAAAGTTTGTCACGAATGCGGTTCTAAAGACCCCTGTTTAGGCTTGATAAAAATACATTACAGTATAACAATACGTTGAACCTGATGTGTTAGTTATAGTTTCATACACGAATCATCACCAATGCGATGCATAACTTCTCTCTGTTCGGAATGAAAGCAACTGTTTGGGCACTGCTGTCATTTCTTTGGTTTGAAAGCACTTGTTATATCTCATCGTTGGTGCAATGTCATAGGTACCCATAATGTGCATTGGCTTTGTGAATGTAGGCTTTGTGTTTTGTCCACGTGCTCTAGCCGCTCACGATTTCTGATCACGTGCCCCTTTGCACCAAGGATCTGCAGGTCAGAAACCTCGGGACTTAGTTAACATGAGACCGGGATCTCCCCCGCGCGCCGTGTGTCAGATGACCGATCACTGAGCACAAGCCGTTTGCTAATTTTGGGCAGCTAACAACTTGGGTGTTCAGCAAGTGTCAGGAAAGTCATGAAGCAGGAACTGGAGCGCGGCTTGCGGTCTGTGCACCCGGGTTTAACACCGCTGCGGCCCTCCATCCATCACCGGCCGTGACTCGGGGACTAGACGCTCCTCGTCCCCCCTCGGTCTCAAGACAGAAATTAGGGGAAGGAAAAAAAAATAACCACCACACCAAACTCATTCCAGAGCCATCCAGGCGTTACCCAGTTACTCTCATACACGACGACAGTATCATCCTCTGCCTTCTAGTTATCTCTCAGACCAGTACGCGCTCATTCTCCTCAGCATCTACATATCCTCTTCTTCTTTTAACTCCTCGGGATCGGAACACATAAATATCGTAATTTGGTGAGACAAATGGCACGTCTGTTTGTTCACGGACCGGCAGACGGGGGGAACATGGAACCGGGAGTTGAGAGCGCCGAGGCCGGGGGAATTAGGAACCCCCGAGGCATCGAGCGAATGGAAGATGATTACTAGCGAGTCTTGTGATAAATGACCACCCGAAGCAGTTGGCTCTCTCGCCAGGTTGTGAAGCCCCGTGTACGTGCTAGCGATCCAAACTACCTCATCATGTACGGCCTGAGAGAGTCTTAGCTCTGCACCATTTTCCGCGAGTTCTTTCTCTTTTTTTTACCCAGGCTGTGCGTGTGTCGCTTTATCGCTTATAGCGGCTGACCCAATACGGTGCCTAAAAGTCTACCTACGGATAAAATTGCACAGACGTTGGGCTGGCCTCTCTGTCATAAACTGTTTGTTGGTCCATCCGTCTGTCTGGTTAGCTCGCTCGGCTAGTCTATCTTCGTACTTGTAATCAACCCGAAACCAAAAAGCTAAATAGGGTGTGTGTTGATCTAGTTCATATTAACGATTGAGTGTCATGAAAACTGTGTGTCGGTGGAAATGAAGTTGTTATTGTTCTTAAGCCCACACCGACCCGCAATAGCACAGTGTAATGCCACAGCAATCGTCCAATTGAAACTAAATTTACTGTCCGTAACCTGCATGTGCGGTATAATGAGCCTATCCTGCGGTGTACGCACGCCGCGTTTTTACACCTGCTGTGCGCTTGCCTGCGTTTTAGGATCGGTATCAGTACAAAAAAGAGCAACAAAACAATATAGCTATAACAGATGATAGGACATCAATTGTTATATTCCCAACATATGGCACGGCAAAACGCAATGGAAATCAAAGCAGACACGGAGGTTCATTTATTATTATTTTTTCCTCTTGATGTCACAAGCCTATTTCATTCCTCTGTAAATACAATTGAGTTGTTTATACTGTAGGCTATGTTTTTGATTTATTATAATCACGATGACTCTCAGTGATTCTATTTTCTAGTTGTTTTTTTCTCACCGTAACATGATTATGTGTGGCACTATTTTGATTGTTTTCAAAAGAGTTTCACAATTGTGGTTGCGAAATGTTAAGGTGAAAATTATGGTACCAAATCGATAGATTTGTTATTGTTTGAGCTGACATACATTATTTAACATGACGTGTATTGATATCTGACATGATAACAAAATGTCGGGGTATTATAACTACCGAAAATGGTACTAATATGTAGGAAAGGTTTCTTATAGGGTTGTGCACAAGCATTTTCAAACTTTTCATGACCCCTAACCCCTAATATGCTAATGCTGGTACATTTGTTTTGGACCACGAGCAATCGATCTTGCCTTTTTGCGACACTCACTAAATTGTGCCTCTTTTGTGACATTAGGGAGACATTGAGGGAGACATTTATCTACCATGTCTCCCTAAAAGGTATGCACAACTCATGACGAAAAACATTTCTCCTTGAGGGCATTTTAAAGCAATTAAAGGTTTAAAACAAAATTATACTAGGATGAGGCATTTGCTTAATTCGGACCCCGATAATAAAAATTTTGGGATGACTTCACTGCTTAACCACATCATCAAACTGTATGTGGTGAAATAGACTGCTATCTCTGACCCCGTGGTCTTTGCACCATAATACATCATGCTTAATTCGCGTCTGTAGTCCAACCACGAATAAAAGCCACAAGGGTATTATCTCAGAGAGTATAGAGGGTTCAAAGCGATGCGCGCAAATAGTGAGGTAAAAACAAACAACCAAAACATATCAATGAAATGACGGCGTCACTTAAACAGTAGGTACGATGAACGTGCTAGGAAAAACCCAAATATCACACTAAAACAAGCAGTATCCAACATTCTTTCAACATACGTAGAATATCTCTCACAAATAAATGTAAAGCTTGTTTTTTTTTGTTCTGGGAGAAAAGGCGAAAGTCATGCATGAAACATATTATTGTTTTCAGAATTTGGCCAAACAACCTTTGACAAGGTAAGTATTGGTTTTCGACATTACATATTTTAGCAAACATGCAACTGAACAATACAACGTAACACATGGCCAGTCTTTCATCTAGTAAAACGTCAACATACTTAATTGGCCATGTCATAAATGATCACCAGTAAATATATTACACGATACTGCTATGGTGCAATCCTATTACTACGATACAAACATATTGGGTTGTACCAAACAATTTACCAATACATCTGTGTCGTATCCCTGCCTCCTTACTATTGCCACAAATATTATGAGAACTACACGATACCAGTAGTTCAAATAGCAGCTCACACACTTCGACATAAAAAGTGATGGGCAATTAAATGTATGCAATAAAAGATTTCTGTCTAGCGACCGCGATTCTTCTTGCCTGATGTAGCGTGCGTGAGTTTTAGTGCAATTACAAATCGCGCAATATACCTTATACGTTTAGCAGCCATCTTAGAGAGCAATGCTGGGATGTACATGCGTGAACCTTTGTGCATTTATTGCTACTGAATTCAAATAACAAAAGACGCTCTCAAGATGGCCGCTTTGCATAAGGTCTATACCAAACTGTACAAATGGCTTGCATAGTAAGAACATTAAATTTTACAAAAACATGCACGTTTTATAATTAAAAATGGAGATTTCAGGTGATAGCATGTTTGTGGCAATAGTTTTTTTTGTGTAAATACGACACCTGTCGTTCGGAGAACTCGTTGATTAAAGTAGTAAGGAGACCATGTATTTATCCGAATTTTAAAAAAAGATGTGAGTTCAAGTAAAATTATATGCATCATGGCTTAAACGCAACGAACTGAAAAGAATATTAAGGTGGGATTACGTAGCATCCTTGACATTTTGTTCTATTTCTGTTTTGGTGTAAGCGTAAAAAGGCAGTCACCTTTGGCCGTCAACCTTGGATAAACCCTGGCGTACCTTGAACTCCGCGGCACGCTACAGTCCCAACGCAAGTCGTTTAATCATCTCATGTCCCGAGCCTTCTTCCGTTTCCCCCCATTCTCATCATTATGTGTAAATATGATCTTCGCACAACCTTGGCAAGGGTGAAATAAAACTTTGCCGGTCGGCGGTCTCGCTAGAGTCAATCATTTTCCCCCGTATAGCATGGGGCGTCTCGTGGGGGGAACCTAGCGCATCCTGATCGGAATCGTAGACCTGAGGAAAGGGGGAGGATTAGGCTCGGAGCTCCGGCCGACGGCCCTACGGGGCCCGGCGGCCGGCCCATGGGGCGGACAAATATGATTATTTCTCCCCTTGTAAATTTGCCCACGGAAATCACAATGCATATGTTTCCTTGTGCGGTGGGGATTAAAAAACACACAGCGTCCGGGCTCCGTGTGCTTGCCAACGTTAAATAAAATTGATAGACATAGAACGAGAGATACAGAGAACGAGGGATAGGGGAGAGAGAATTACCGGCGTGTTTACGAGGCTGGGATACAGGTGGTTGCAATGGCGTTCTGTTTTTGCAGCAGCGTAAAATCTGAACGCTAAAAAACAAGCGGCTTATATCGTGCAACCAATATGATCTTAAGATTGATAAATCACAATACGACAGTTCCCACTAAAAAAAAACACACCTAAAGTTCAGGCTTATTTTGATATAGATTGTGTAGATTACGTTACACTGTGTACGCTTTATCTATAAACTCACAGTCTGTATTTGTTTTTCCTCCGATTTCACGGACAACAAACCATAATTTGGAACATTCAGGCCGATTCCTCGGGGTTTACTTTTTCAAATCATAAAACAACTTCCCGCAATGCAAACGCAAAGCGCAAACAGACAGAAGATGCACAATAATTGCTGTAATTTATCCGTAATGAACACATTTTCTGACCATCATTTATATTCGTCTCAATTGTAGTCCCTCCGTCGCACTGCAACTGACCACATAACACACGCGTTCTTTTGATCAATATTTCTCAATCTCGTCGTTAATTTATCAAAATCAGCCCGGCAGCAGTAAGTAACAATTCGCCTCGTTTCTTTTCATCCCCAAACCAAAAAAAAAAAACCCCACAACTGGATGATTTTGACAGACTGCAGTGCAGACACATCGATACACACGTTAGCTGTACGTATTTTCGGCGCTCAAAGCCCAAAACTGCAGGTGATAGTGACAGCCGCCGATTTATCATTCTGCGCACGGCGAACCCTGCACCCGTGGGTTCCAGTCGCCGTTTTTTACAAACACTAAACAACAACAACAGCCGGGCTCTGTTTTTTTTTTTTAGTCAACACTGTTGACACGCGCCTAGCACCCCCATGCAAACCCTTCACACACGCACTCATATTCATAAATCAGTCTGGTATTGATGTACTTGAGATAACTCCAAGTATCAATTCTTGTATTTCCTTTAGTTTGGGGATTTTTTTGTTCCGATCGAGAGGCTTGGTTGGAGTATGACTGACGTGTGTGGCGATTAGAAAGGCAACAGAATCAGAATCGCAAAGAAAAAAAAAATACGTTTTTAGCATGTGGCAATCTTGGTGTTGCCTTTAAGCAAAACAGGGGAAATTATTTTACGTCGGTACTATTGTACTTTCAAGAAAATAAAGAGCACACCAGAGTTTGATTTCGGAACTAAAAATACAAACGATTGAAAACAATGTCTGCAACAAAATTATGAAACCCAAACTACAGTACTGCCGTACGAATACATGCTTTGCCAAACCAACCAAACAGGCGCTTTCGCGCGCGACGAGATTGACCGATAGAGGGCGCTGTTGCACAGAATAGTGGGCAATGGCCTGAATGGTGTTTTGGGGAAAATGTCAACCCATTTTTAAGTACCTTAATGATTAATGGCGCTAATATGTAAATTGGTAGGTGAACTCATTGTATAGTGCAAGTTGTGTTGATAAGACGGATTGGTAGGACAGGGCGGTGCATAACTTGCTTTTTGATGATCTTCGTTTTTCCACCTTTAAATGTCAAGTTACTCACGGTCCGTTATTAAGATATGTTTTGGTAATTTAACTAAAAAAACAAGGTGTAAATAGAGTTTTCAAAGACGTACGGACCCCCCCCCCCCAAAAAAAAGACAAAAACAAGCCAGTTAGTTCGAACTTAGTTTGTTGCTACTAATTTGTGTCTTATTAATTATTTTAAATTTACACACCTACTTTACACAAAATGGTAAAAACTGAAGCAGCAGAAATACAGTGATTTCGGTAAAACGGTCTGAAACGTGTATCTACCCAGCTCTGTGGTCGTGTTGGCCGATGTTATTAGCGCTACTGGATCCCCTGCAACCAATTGCCAACAATCTTCGTATATTCCAGGTATTAATTATAGCAGGAGGCAAGATACAGTTTTTCCAGCGTTTTTCTTGAGAGGGAGAGAGAAAAAAAATACCGCTCGGTAAATTATAATCAAACCCTCCTCGTCAGCACGCGTTGCCTAACCCAGACCGGTGTGTGTCTGGGTGTGTGGCGGGGGATGAGGCTTAGCTAGTGGGGGAAGATCCGAGGGGGGGGGGGGCTTCGATACGAAAGAGGCTGAGTGATGGAATCGAGTGTTGGTGATACCAAATATTGATTATTGATAAAAAAAAAATTGCCATTTTGAACAGCATGTCATTCACACACACGAATATGGATCAATATCAAATTTAAGTTCACTAAAATGTTTAACGTGTCTTCTTTTACTGATGACACTTTACCAAAAACAACCACCCCAAAATTTTCATGCTAAAACACAAAATTAAACAATCTATTGTAATGTATGGGAGTGGTAATGTACATGTATAATGCGTAACTTCCAAATGTGAGAGATAATGTAATTTCATAAATCACGAACGAAGCAATTCGCGAAGTTTAAAGCTCAACACAACAAATGGGAAATTATTCCATCTGTGCTATTAACTTGGTTTTTAATATCCATTCTTTAAAAAAACATCAATCACTGAATTATAATACAATGTAGTATAATGAAACACGATACCGTCAAAACAACCCCAAAAATGGAAAAATCTAGTTGTTTTTCATGAACAAATTCTTCTTTTTCATTCCAAAGGTAATTACGTCACGGAGCCACCCATGTTGTTTCGATTTTACACTTCAGTTGTCCTTGAGAAAATATTAATTTCATGACTGATTATGAAATTCGTCGATAGTTGCTTGCGTGGCTGTACTTAATTTTCTACCCAAGTATGGTACAGAACATGCAGAGGCGAGTTGTACACCGTATAGCGCGTAAGCCGTTGTGTTATTGTTGCCTGCGGGGGTCCTCCCCCTTAGGCGGGTTGATTACACGGCTTAGCCGGGCTCATCGAAGCGTTTCACGGTAGCCGCTAGCTGACGCGGCCCGCTGTGCGAGGCCGGTCGTCGGACTTATAACGCTTGCGCTATCACGCACACGGGGGCTGTATAGCGCTTGCAAACCCGAAAGGTAGACTAGGGAAAGTAAGACAGACGGGGGCAGAAGGGGAGAGTATCCTTGTGTCCTAAGCATAAAAAGCTGGCTAGGCTTAGCTTTTCTCCCTCGTCGATTCTTATCTTGGCCAGAATGTGAAGAAGACAGTTACAGTGTGATGGGGCTAGCGGGGATTGACGCACGTGTGAGCTGTGCCATCCCTTCGGCTTGCCTGCCTCACTCCATCAAGGCACGCATTCAACTAGTAGGTTGCATACGAGTGAGACACTGAAATATCTTACTCATACACTCAACCTGTTTGTAATAAGTAATGCCGAAGAAACGTCAATAGCAAAAGGTCAGATAACCTCGTAACACGAAAAAAGGGACATTGTTTTAACAATCAACCTTACACCCTCGTCATATACAATTTTATTGTAATTACAAAATCTACATTTTCCTGGATAGCTCCTTGTTGAGTTTTACATATTTTGTAAGTAACTAAGTAAAGTTTGTCACGAGAAAATGTGGCCCATCAGGCCGGCGTTTATCTCCTGTTTCAGTAGCATGAAACGACTGAGGATATTTCTATTCCCCTTGATGGGATGCTAGTCCATCGCAGGTTACTCCTCAGCTAATGCTGGTACCACATGTTATACTGCTGGGTTATAGAGAGAGCCAAGTTGGGATGAAGTGGCTTGCCCAAGGACACGATGGCCAAGCAGCTGGATTCGAACCCCTGGCCTTCTGATCATGAGTCACAAGCCCTAACCACTAGGCCACACTCCCCCACGATTCTGTATAGTACAGCCACCTGTAAGAGACGATCATTAGACGGATGTATCAACAGTTGTTTGGATCTTGGTCATTTCATATAGTATTAAAAAATGCATTAGCCTGCACAAAACAACACAACAAGCTCAACATGAGCGTCTTGCTGCCGCGCCTTCCCGAGATGAAAAGATCCCAACTTTCTCTACCTCCTGAATGGACACTTTTCTAGTTCGTTTATACAATGAGTATCTCTCGTCAAAGGACTTCCCACTGACGTGAAGTTTTTTTCTTGTACCTGCCTGATCCTCCCGGCCCGGCCTTATCGCTAAATGCACGTTGACCCAAATGCTGACAAAATTAACAAGCTCTGAACCAAAAAAGAGACCTTTACAGAACGCAAACGTCAGTGCATTTTTGTCTGATCGCAGGGGACAGGATGAATAATAATAATGGCGCGGCAAAGTAGTAACAGTAGCGTGATATAATCAGACGACACGGTGCGCGAGAGAGGCGCGGTATTTTTGGGCGGGAAAAGGAAAAAAAATGACAAGGCTTTTGTTCTCTCGTGCTCCCTTAGCGACGGTCTCGACAAAACGAGATTGTGCGATGTTTGGCGAGATGGGCAGGGGGAGTGAATGGTGCTCCGTGGGGATTGAGGGTGGTCCATTCATTAGACAGTCCATTAGATTGATGACAAACTATAAAGTTTGCCTTCAATCCCGGGGACATTTTTGTAGATTGGGGGAGAGATTTCAAATGGAGGTTTTTGTATAGATGAGTCACTGGGGAGGTGTTAAAGGTCTAATGAATTCATTTGGGTCAAATAAAACTGAGCACTGAATACAAACTGTCGCTTTGAGGTGCCGCCAAAACTTTTTCAAATCCTTGTCCATATCTCGATGGTCTTGATACAGGTAGCTTTTTCAACTTGGTCTGGTTGGTGAGAGCACCAAAACTCCTTGGAGAATGTTTTGACGAATATCAACTTTGCAATGATTTGCAAATCAATGTTTTAACCATGTACGGCACAAAAACAGAGGGAAAAACATACAGAATATTTTTTAAAATTGCAGCAACTGAAGATGTTACCGTTACAACTTTGGACAGTACAATTAAGAGAATACGTAGCCTAGATTTCTTCGATAAAAATTCACTCGATGAAAGATAGAACGATGACAAGTAATGGATTTGTGTGTGTGCAAGTTGTATGTTGTCTTTGTTATTTGGAAACAAGAAAGATAAGTCTTTACTCAGTAGATAACAAAGGTAGTGTTCGACCGTAATTAGAACCACTTGTAATAATTATTGTTCGGAACAAAGCCCCGATAACAATACAGATTACCTTTTTTTATGGACCCTAGGGGTGCAACCCTGCAAAAAAAAAAAATCCCATAGACACTAGTGCTAAATGCGCATACTTCAAAATTCTTTTAAAAATACTCAGAACTCTCACAGGTATTCAAGCTGCACAGAAAAATGATGATCAATGTGTCATCTTTCATTTTCTTTTCATTTTTGGGTGGGTTGACCATTGACTTTTCGAGATATTCTCACCCAAAGAAGACGACCCCTATTTTCCCCAAAGCGGAAAAGTAGCCATCTTGAAAAACGATCCCTCCACAACATGGCAAAATAGCGCCACTTTCGAGCCCAATAACATCCAAAATGCTCAGAATTGGAAGCCCCAAGTCCGGGCCAGAGGTTCATTACCATATCTCTTCAATTCCCCAATTTTATGGCTCTCAAAACTCTCTATTATAGAATATTTTGAGGGTATAACTTTTATTCATGAGCTCGGTGGACGGATTTTTGGCCTATTTACCGGTGTGCACCCCTAGGCGTGGCAGCCATCTTAGAGGGCAATGCCTTTGTTTTGCTGGGATATGCATGAGCGAACATTTCGTGCATTCATTTTCACTGGATTCAAATAACAAAAGATGTTCTCTCAGATGGCCGCTATGCGCACAAGGTCTATTCCAGATGCATTACTTTGTAGACCTCAATAGGTTCCGTTGGATGTACTTGTACTTTTTTCTCTTTACTACGTTTTTGATCCGGAGAAGGCACTTTGTACGCTGGCAACTTCACGGCGCAAAGCTTCTTAGCGGTCCCCACAATATACATCTCCCTTTGTAAGCCATTCTTAAGACGCCTGGCTCTCCACTGCGCATGCCCCGTTCCTTAACCCCAGCAAGGGCTTAAGATGAGGCAGATTGAGACGCGATAACAGGACAAAGATGTGACATCTTGGATGGTTCAAGGACTAGAGAAGTCTCTCTCTCTCTCTCTCTCTTTAGAAGGGGCTCCCTCCCCTGTCGGATATTGGTTGAGATGGATCCGTGCCCTTGACTTTGTCCCTGGTGCGTCCCTCACCATCTTTTTTTCTTCATCAGTCTAAAGCCTGAACATGAGGACCGTGTGTACCCGGTTTTTCTTGTTAGAGATCCCCTATCCCTGATATTGATCAGCTGCACTTGCACAGCTCATAGGAGTGGGATAGCATTACGGTTGGGCCATCAATACATGACGACAAGAAGATGCCATCGATTGCTCCCACACCTCCGAGACGCACAAAACCTACCAAGGGGGACAACATCAACTATCATGTGAGCTGACGACATCAAGCTAAACCAGGATTAAAAGTACATTATCCCAGAGAAGGTGATCTGAGACAGCATTTTATAAACGCTCCATTTGAGGATTCTTCATTATGGATCGCGATGCGCAAATAAGCCGCTTCCTTTAAATTAAAGGCTTCTTTTACCTTTGAAAGGTATTAGGCTGCCTTAGAATGGCGTAGTGATGCTTCCAGTGACATGTTGCTGCCCTTGTGAAATCCTATCTTTAAATAATTACTCCTTTCAGCCCTTATCATAATAAGTTGATGTTCTATGACATTTTTAGACACATACTAAGTTCAGATGACAAAACATCTATGTGCAAATTTGACTATCCACCTGTAAGAAATTAAATCATAAGTTGAATCGACCAAACAAGTTTTAAAACGTCATAAAGGTGCAACGAGGATACACGTCATATGAGAACGTGATTTATTATTAGAGACTTTGCGACCAGAAAAGTTTCAAAACAGTTTGTTTGCCAAATGTAATAAAACTCTTTGGGGTTTCCTTGTTTGAAATTGATGATGATATTGTTTTACCTCTCAGGTGTTGACTAATCATACCTAGACGGCTCCATTTATCTTACCGTCTGATTGGCCAATTAAGTTGTATCAAATTCCACACACGACATTTGTTTTAATACCACTTTGGTGAAGCTGGTACGATGTATGTATAAGCGAAGCCAGTGGTCTTTCAATTACGATGATTGCCTTCAAGTGACACGGATCCACCCAAGATCTGATTATTAAGAGTGGTGTATCGGTTGCACTGATCCCACAGCAATGGGACCCTGGCGACCTGAGATGGCGGCCGGGGATTGGTCGGTTTGCGCGTGACCCCCCAGAAGCGATGTCATCCTCGTCCGAGTTGATTGAAACTGGATCTGTTCTGGTCTAATCGCTCGATGGGTGAACGAGGTTAATGATAGGGGATTCTCTCGTTAACATCAGAAGTTTGTGATGGTGTTGTGACAAGGGAGAAAGGAAGAAGCTCAAGAAAGGGTTATTGGCCTCTAAATGGAAAGAAAAGGGAAAAGAGATAAAGCTGATATAGAACTTAGAAGTGCGCTATATAGAAAGCCTTGTTTGATATTATTTGATAGTTAGTTGTATGGTATATACTTCTGGGGTATTATAACAACAACATTTTTGTTGTCGACTTGTTCAAAACGGACTTTACATTTTCAATATTTTTCAGTTTGATTTTTCCAATGAATTAGAAAATCAGTTAAAATTTCAATCATTGAAACTGAAATTTGAGTATCAATTGTTTTTCAAAGTGTTTTTTTTTCGTGCGTAAGCACGAACGATGCAAAGCAACATGCAACGTCGTCTCGTCGAGCATGCAACAAACATATCTCCACCATCGTGATATTATGATTAATTATATGTGCCAGACACCGTAATAATTGTTCCTTTCAACCATTTTTTGTGCCCTACAGAGATGTTGGCGACCCACATCCATGGTAGGCCCAGGTCCGGTTACCAGCCTAAATGCCTTGGTTCAATGCTGAGCTTCGGGTTACCGGTGCTTGGGGCTAGACCGGGACGCGACGCGCGCGACGACGGTGCACCGTTGGATGAGAATTTGTGGAGGTTTGCTGCTGGGAGCTAGCGAAGAGCGCGGTCAACATGGGATTAATAGGTGTCTGTCTGTGCTGCTCTGGATGGTGTCGGAGCGAGCAGCATCTAGCAGAGAGTAAACTGGCACAGGAAAGCTGAGTATGCATCCACGAGTGGGATCAAACTGTCGCGGTGACATGTGCACAGTTATTCCCCGTGCCGAGCTTGACTTAAAGCATAATTTGCACATACCACTTCCCGAGACTATCCTTCTCAACCGCGCATGTGTGCGCATGCTCGGCTCGGCTCTGTGCAAACCCAGCACAGGACAACTGTATAGGCCACCGCATCATGTAATGTTCAATACACCAGTTTTTAAACTGCTGCAGTCATTTAGAAGAGTTTGAAAACGGCTTCTTTAAATACTTTGATACACCTTTAAATAACTTTGTGATTGTATTTACACCAATATTGGAATGTTACGCTTACACGTAAGGTCATATGATTATGTAGCTATCACCATACACGTCAACGTGTTACTGATCTACCAGGTCGCAAAAACAATTTTCACTCCTGCAGTATTTTCTTAACACCGCTGGTGTAATGCATACGCAACACAGAGTCAACAAATGGTGTTGATATTACACCATTGTCACACTTGAATGTTCAGGGAACAACTCGTTGGATGCGTGGAAAGTCACAGTACGCTGAGTTCGTATTATTGTAACCTTAACAAATGTTTGAGAATTGCTGCTGGGGTATGTAAGCGAACAAGGGAACGTCTTCAATTGAACTGTGTATCGTTTGTCTCATCCGAATACATGCGCAGTTGAGGTATTGTGAGGTTTATTTTGAAACCGCTTTCTCAGTAACAGTGCAATAAAGAAATGTCCCCAGAAGTGTTAACTGTAAAAAAAAAAAAATAAAAAAAAAAGTTGGACAATGTTATTTTACTAAACAATTAGTATAAAATTGCCTGAGCTGTTTGTTGATTCGAGTAAACTTCAACCACTTTTTGAGAAGAAATTGCAATTAAAGTTTAGGAAGTTGCTATTATGACCAACGTCGTGTATGTAAGAAATTCAGTTATACTTGTTCATTGTTTTCAGGGAGTTACGTTCAATTATTGGCATACAGAGGTTGTGTAAACTAAGAAGTTAATTTACAAAAAAAACTTATGACCTTGATAACAAGAAATTATGACGATTACCAAAAGTAACAAACATTTCGGTCGTATATAATTTATAACATACATGAAAGAAACACATTAGACTCATATATTCTGTCCATGTGTGTAAATTAAGAGGCGGGAAAAACTGGGCTAGCGGTACATCGTAAATCGTCCGTTAAGTATCACAAATCCAGTTCTCTATTGCAAGAATATTGATACCTCAGATTCCCTACTTGCCAGGACATACCTCATTGACATGTGATCGAAGTGCCAAGTGCTCGTTCATAATAATTCTGGTGCACGGCAAAAGCGAGCATCGTCCTGGCTGGAGCAGAGCGGGAGGCTTTGGCACGTAAAGCCGGCGCTCCCAATGGGTGGTAATGCTACACCCGACCCGGCCGGCCAATGCACGAACAAACACCTGCCTCCAGTAATGTGATGCCCAATAGTCCAGTTTTCCCCCTCCCTGCCCCCCCCCCGAAAAACACAGCCAAGAATGATTCTTTTTAAGCAGCAACGAAATTGGCATGGCAACAATTACAGGTAGGTCTGTGTTTTCTTCGTTTTCAACCTCAAATTTTGAGTTTAACTTAAAACCAGATAATACTATTAAAATTTTGTTGACGTCATCAATTATATGCATAGCCTAATGACGTCATGTATCCTTTAAATTATAATATATTACTTTCAACGAAACTGGCATGGCAGCAATTACAGGTAGGCCTGTGTTTTCTTCGCTTTCAACCTCAAATTTTGAGTTTAACTTAAATTTAGTTGACGTCATTAATTATTCGCATAGCTTAATGTCTTAATGACGTCGGGTATCATGCAAATTATAATATATTGAAATTAGGTCATCATTGTCATCTTCGTACAAAACTTTCACATAATTCAGATTTTAAGATGATAAGGATACAATACATAATTCATCACCAATGTGACATTCCACTTCTCTGAAAAGTACTATTTCTGGAGGTAGACAGGACTGCAATGTATATGAACTGCAAGTGAATTCTCAGAGACTAGCCATAAGGATTTTACAATGACTCGATAACGTGTGTGCATGATAAACATTTGTAATACAATATGTTTTTCAGAAATCAATAAATGGAAGTTTGACTACATAAATGTCTCCGCAAAATGTCTCGTTTTCATTCAACCTGACTGTAATTGCAAAATAAGTTAGGCATATTGCAGACAGTTTGCGTATCCAATCACTGGATTTTTTGTTTTTTACATCGACATGCATGAAAAAAAGAGTATGAACCATGGAGTTTGTCACGATACTAGCCTAGAGCTGAACATAGTTGACTACACATTTTCAATGTACGTCTGTGCTTCTATAATGCACTGCCAAACACAAAATAATAGTACAAGTCTGATATTCCAAGATTTGTATCAAGTGCACGCATTTGGTATGTGAGGGGGGAATTCTGTTGCGCCTCATCCGTGTTATAGGGCCTGTCGTGGCAGAATCCTCCGTTCATATTGTCTCAGTTCAAGCCCGGGAACTGCTGACACGTGAAGAGACGAAATTGACAAATTTGCCGTGAAGGCCTCTCCTACCCCTCGCCCACCCTGATATCTCCAACATCTTGCCCGTGTCCTTCCAGGCTTTGTTCTGCCTGGGTTGGCCCGGGCTGTTGGCGCTTGAGCTTGGAAAACCAAATGCTGGCACGTCTTGTCCATGCGCGCAACTCGCGTCATTCTCTCATGCAGGCTACAGCTTACAGTGACAAGTGTTTTTCCAAGATGTCAGATTTGGGAAACATGTTTCGCGGAGCAGTGGGCTGAGAGGTATTTTGTGACTGTGTGACGATAGTAAGCGAGCACGTTCACCCTTAGCAGTCACATAGTGTAAATATTCAAACAGCTATACAAGATACTATTATATTATACTGAAACTGTAAAATATTATAAAATGTATACATCAGTATTAACGAACTCTGTATGAAGTGCTAAAACAGCCTGATTTAGGCCCACATAAAATTGCTAATTATAAGTAAACATGAAGTGTATACCCTGAAATGTACAGCAATTCCATCGCTTTGGCTCTAAAAGCAATGCAAGGTATCTTGAAGAAGACATATTTTAGATCAGCGTGTACTTATGGTCACAATTTGAGCCAACCACCTGACAATCAGAAAGTTCGGTTCTCCAACTGCGCGTGCGCATTATATGAAACTCGTAGGCGTTACTAAGACAATTGATGGAAGGTCTCGCTCGAGCCTCACTAAGTGTTACAGTATGCTTTATACTCCAATGTATCTCCAATGTGCATTTTGATTTTCCTTTTGCCTGCCCCCATAGACTCGCGTACATCTGCTTTTTCTACCCCGAATTGGTCATCGTCAACTATGTGCACATGCGCAATTGGAATACCGAATTTGCTCTTGCTGTGCACATGCGCAGTATGAATACCGAATTTGCTGAAATTCCCTGAACTCCTCCGCGGATGCACTTTTGAACCTCTGGTGTTAAAAAAAAAGAGGTACAGAACCCAATGCTAAAAGAAAAGCTACCACCGGTGGAAGGTGTAGATTTATACCGTTCGTTGAGAGATGTCGAAGGCACTATTGGCGCCCCCTCTATCTGCGAGTGTCTACGACGCTTGAGTAACTATGATGAGATTTACATGAATACAAAGGCTCATTTCACCTGCTTTGCATTCATAGCTTTCTTACTTGATTGCTAGCTGTACGCCATGCATCTGAGCCCGCTTGGATGCACCCATCCTTCCCCACACATTATCTCCAGTTATCATCTACCATCAAGATGTACCATTCATATCACGGCTTAGCGATGCTGTCTACTACACAGCCTTCACCAAATCCTGCACGGTCGAGCTCAAATGATGATTTTTTTCACTAGAGAAGGAAGAGGAGAAAAAATTAATCTCCCCTGAAGAAATGATTCAGAGATGATGAGAGGAAGGGCGGAAGACACCAGACATACATGTATAAACACAAAGCCAGACAGCAAAAGAGCGAGATAGAAATACAGACAACTCCAAAACTGAACTCGAAGGGCCACTGCCCTGATAGCTGCCAATCAAACGTTAAGTATCTATCACCCCACCTCTTCTCAAAGGCTTCTGTTGGTAGGAAGAGAAGTTCTCACTAAATACTCTTCGTTTCTTCAAGATGATATCTCTGTATGTGTTGTTTCTACTGCACGAATCAACGGGTCTTATTGTAGAGTACTCTCTGGTACAAAAGAATCGCCCGAGCCACATTTAGTCGCTAAGGCAAACACATCTCGATAGTCCTAGAAGAGATCCAAACTCACCGTTATTTTTTTTCTCCAGTCATTATCCGGGCTAGTTTTTGCAGTTGCACTCAGTTGACCCTACACATGCCTAGTCAAATTTGTCTGTTCTCCAGTCAATTTGGATCACAAGATTGTGACTAATAAGCACACAGGGGAGATCAAATCAACACGACAGACAGACAGACATACAGACATCCCGACGGATGGACAACCAATGAGATAGACAGCTAGCCACTACATGCCAGCAAAACCCCATCGGCAATAAAGATACAGAAGAGACGACAGAAAAAAAGCAAGACACAAATCTTAGTCGAGTAAAGTGGCATTTGTAAACACGACAAAAACCCTCACTCATCTTGCTCATTTTTTTGTCTCTTTCTGTTTTCTCATGTTTTCATTTTTGAGCGGGGGAGAGTTCGTCAAGTACTGCCGGACTGGAAGCACGCGGTGTCATGCGAGTTGGCAGGCCGGACCTTGCTAGGGGGCAGTACGGAAGCTAGACGGGTCTATGGACCGTGGAGGGGCAAACTCACGTCAATCCGCATTGATTTGGGCCCAAGGGGGTGTAGAGAGGTGCACGGCAAACCATCATGGCAGTTCAAGGGGGCCAGTGCGGGGGGGGGGGGGAATGGGGGGGGGGCAGCTAGGCATGACCCGTAGTGGATGGATAGAGGATGACAATCTTCTTGCTGAGAATAACTTGGTTGTCATGTTCATCATGACCGAGTTTATTCACATGACAGAGTTGTACGATCTAATGACGCGCATAAACCGCACAAGATGCACTGGTTCAGAAAATCATTGTTCTATGGTACATCTTGGTACAATCTGCAACATCAAATCTTGGCCTTACGTGGTCAACTGCAAACATAATTTAGACCATTACCGCAGCAACAAACACAATTTGAAATGTGAAATACACTGAGAAGAACCGGAGCAATGCCGTCTGGTTCCCTGACGACTGCAGATTCAAGTTCATGACTCCCATAGCAGGATAGTTGTTTCAAGGCTGTACCATAAAACACGCTACGGGTAATGGTACTTCATACAGATCACGTGTAGTATTCTGTTAATCCAATCGAATGTTATTTTCTAACTGAATCAATGAGTGATTAACTTTTCCGAAAGATACATTAAAAAAAATAAAAGATGTGAAACAATAAATACTAAGTATAGCTATCAAAATTGGCTGACATATCACTGCTGCAATCCACCTTTGATGTTGCTTACTTGGCTGCTACACACGATAGACTATCCTACCTACCTAGGACCTCTCCTTACTGATCGCTCTCATCCTAATCTACTCCACAGGGGGATCGCGATTGATTCTTCCCGTCTGCCTAGCTAAAACCTCTGCCTACTAATCCTGACCCCCCTACACCAGATAATTATCTCGGCTCTACCCAACAGGCTTTTACTGATCTAAACCATCTTCTTTCCCCCTTCCAACATGGCAGGGGTCTGTGCTAAGCGATAGGGGCTTGCCTATTCTGTGACAGTTGCTCCTGGGAAGGGGGGGGGGACTGGAGATTGCCAGGAGACTGTTTGGTTTC
This sequence comes from Patiria miniata, assembly GCF_015706575.1. Taxonomy (NCBI): domain Eukaryota; kingdom Metazoa; phylum Echinodermata; class Asteroidea; order Valvatida; family Asterinidae; genus Patiria; species Patiria miniata. The sequence goes on from NW_024037061.1 coordinate 4,298,400, forward strand.
AATCAGCCGGAGATGCGATTTTAGAGGAGTTCTGGTTGAGCATTTGTACAGCCGTTGTCATGTTTGTCTTTAATTAGGCTGTTTTAGGGGGAGGACATTAAGTGATGGTAGGGTTGGTCATTGTGATGATGGTGGCAATGTGGGTTCAGAGGTGGGGTTGATGAGGGTGTTGGTAGTGAGTGGTGATAATGGTTACGACATTGACAGTTACATGAGGGCGCCATCAATGAAAATTAAGAATATACAGACATTAAAGACATTATAAGAACAATAACTACAAAGTTTGACAACGATATTGACCATGCTCATACCCTATATCCTAAATTCACAAAATGATGCCGAAAACCTAATCACACATAAGTTGAACTCTGAACACCTCATAATTAAGCGTTTTGTTTTCAGCGATTATAGAGCAATAAAGGTTTTTTTCTAACATCGGCCCAGTCTCCACCTTCGGATTCATCCCTGGCTCAAGAATGATTCTTAATCCAAATTGAAATACTCTTAAAGGGCTCATTTAATGTATTTTATTAATGCAATCCTTGAAAATATATCTTTGTGTCCCTTTTAACCTTATCTGCAATTTTTGTTGAGCCATTTGCAAGGGGTTTTTGGTGCCTTTGTTGCTTTTATGCTAAAATGCAAATATCGATATTCATGAGCAAAAGTGTGATGTCATTTTAGACGGAAACCTTTATCTTACAGCTATTTCAGCACCAAAAGTTGCCGGAATTTTGGACGTTTTGCTGTCGTACATTTTCTTTTATTTGGTAATTCGTTGTTTCAGTAAATGGCAGTAAGCCAAGCGCAAACTTTTCTCACAAATGTTTTCAATGAGCAATTATTCGGATATACACAATTTGAACAGAAAACCCCTAAACTGAACAGTGTCTGCCTAAAATGACATCACAGCAACAGCGCCCTCCGTTGTCCGGAAAAAGCATGGCATTAAAAAAAATGTTTAAAGAAACGCACTTTCAAATAAAATTAACCAAAAAAGCGATGTCTAATAGTTTTCATACATTAAACAGGAGTAGAAAGTTGTACAAAATATGTTCTTATTAAAGAAGAATTCATGTCACGATCCCTTCAAGTTTGGCCGTACCCTAAAGCATCGGATTTGATGATCGTGAAGAAACACCAGGGATTTCATGTCAATCAAAATCTTCTGATGCCAAATTCGGAGCCGAAGCCGAGGAGACGAAGCCGAGAAGCCGATGCCGAGGTTTGGAGTACCCCTTCGCACAGCAATTTCTCTCAAAGACTAGGCTGTAGCATACTAAAAGCAGATGTACGCCTGGTCGGTGACCGAGCACATACTTAGCCACATGCCGCCCCCCCCCCCCCCCAACCTCCATATTTCAGCCCATGTACCTATGCACCGACACTAGCAGCTAATGGCCCATGTCGTCATTATGTCCCTATGCGGCCGGCTACAGACCGTCTCTACTTAAAGCCAGAAATGGGGGTCATTTGAGTTCGGTATTGCAGCTGTGACCGAGTTCTGGACCGTGTAGGTTCAGTATGATCCCGTCTGAAAGACCTACTGAAAACAACATGCAATACCTACACATGAATAATATCATGACTACTCAAGAACCTTGCCTTTCACAACAAATTGTAGTTTAAATAGGAAAGTTAAACATTTATATTCTAAATGTTCGCGGTAATGGGAGGGGTTTGGACGTGCGGCTTGTAAGTGACTGTTACAATGCAAAGTAAAATACGTTGCTCTGCGAGTACTCGTGAGTCAGCGCCATCTTTGCGCGATCTGCATGCAAAGGAACGACGGAGGGCGCTATGGCGCTCGACAGTGGCGCCGAAACGCGGTAACTTGAAACTGGGGGTGATTGGGAGGTATATAATTTTGCATTGAAAGAGTATCGTCACAGTCCTCGTTTAATGGTAAACTTTCAATGACAAAATAATAAAAATGGTAACAACGACAAAATCCCCTGCTCGGTCGGTCAAAAGGGAAGCTTACTGGCAAGCTCAACTAATTCATTGGATTCTTACGTATTGTGGCAACCTGCACTGTAAAGACGCCACAGATTCTATGTTGTTGTTTATGCAGCCTCGCTTTGGTTTCCAATATGGCGGTTGATGCAGATAGTAAATGAGATACGAAATTGATAAACAGTCGGATAAACAGTTCTAAGGGATGTAAGGACAGTAAAAGTCTTCCACCTCCCATATTTAAGCATTACATTTTTTTCCTGTGGACTGGTTTATGTACAGACACGTCCCACACCACAGAGAGGCTGTCAACCGCAATACCTACTGCAATGTCAAAGGTCAACGATCGCTGATGGAAAGGCCTTTTCCCAAAAAACCAAATCTGAAAAGAAGAGGACAAAATCGCACCACGCATGCAGTGTTTGCCCAGGGGGAGCTGATAGGTACGGTAAACGGGGACGTTTACGAGTGATGTCACTGCCAATTAGGCTTTCCTTCGAACCTGTAAGCAACACTGAACGTTTCCTGTCGCCGACTTGGTACCCCCCGGGGACTGGCCCAGCCACCGAAGGGGACTAGGGGCTAATTTTTCTCAAATTGGGTAGCTCCGGGGGAAGCTAGTCCTCGAACGAGGAAAGAAATGCGGCACAGCTTGGGTTTCATCGCTCTTATTGGCAAATACGAAATGCGATCTATGAAGGCAGTGGCAGTCTGACAGTGCTCCACTCTCATCTCCTCACGTTCTGTCTTTCTCTGTTTCTGTCTCCGAGTCAAGGAATCCGAGCGGGAGGTATACGGAACTGACAAAATGCACAAACTAGGGATTGAAGACTCCTCGGCAACAGGGGAAATGGGCTTAGGTTCCGACAACGGATACTCATAAAAAGCTTCGAGAGTATTTGGCACCCGGAATAATACTCAGGATCGAGAGGGGCATTGATTGTAGTTTATTGGAGCGATGGAGCACGTTATAAGAACATCTATCAGTTTAGTTCCGTTTTTTTTTTACAACAAGCAAGCTTGTCGTTTGCCTACCTCCAATTGGAAGTTATAGCGTCATTGATAAGGATACAAAAATAAATACCACGTAAACCTATTGTTGATACATGTCACATGCAGACAATAATTTCAAAAGTGATATACCAATAGTTGTCATGGATAAGGAACAAATGAAAGAATCAATACAATATAATAAGCTAAGCTAAACATCAAAATAATTATGTCCAATAGACAAGATGGGTTTTTCATGGATTGAACACAAATACCATAATTGGCGGTTCTTGACGCCCTTTTGAAAGAAACGACAGTATTCAAAAGTCAGCCCCAGTTTTAGTCATAATATCTTTAGGACTTTCATGAGCTATATGGTAGAATTGATACAAGTTCATCTTTTTCACACCATTTCAAGAACCACTCTTCTCCAGTTTTTCTATTACTTGTAAATTGTATTCCTCTTCGGTAATAATACAACCAAATATTATTTGCTAAAGGGAGAGAAGTAGTGGGGGGGGGGGGTCGGAACAATAATTGTTCTTAGGGTGTAATCATGGTAATCACCTTACCGAAGAAAAAACAACAACACACACACACAAACCACTTGATGATTAAACGCTATAGATAAAACAGCAATGATACACGTCTGTGGATAGCTCGTCTGGTTTTACTTGAAGCAACTCGTCCTGCGAAATACTCAGACTAATTCCTTCCAAACACAATTCCACTCGAAAAAGATCGACAAAGAAAGATTATAAAAAAAAACCGATCGGGACTCGACCACGGGGCAAAAGCAAAACGCTCACTGCCGACACTGCGCGCCGATTCCCGGCCTATCCTCAACGGACGTCGCCCGCCTAATTCCCCTAACACTGTTTTCATACCCTGGGCTAATTCTCGGCCGTTTCTCTTTTGGCCAAGGTAGCGAAAAATCATTAATTCCGGTAAATTAGAGTCATGATTGCTCGAATAAATACGATATTTCCGCGCCACTGCGTGCGTTTTTGCTGCCGGCAATATGTCTCCGCTAGGTCTCTTTTCCCCCTTCTTTTTTTAAACGATCATTGCTCGTAAAATGGCAAACTGGAGGGGGGGACGGACGGAAAATGAGTCTGGATATGGATAGGTTTAGAGAACCCACAACGGAAATAGAGGAGGGAATCTGAGTGTGAGGACATGAGGAAATCACTCGAGAATACTTGAGAGACAAATGGAATAGAAAATAATTTGACACAATAAACCAACAAAGTAAAACTAGAATATTGGAGGGCAATGGGGACAGTAGCAAAATTACGCTGATGCGCCGACACATCAGATCTACAAAAGATGTACAACAAATCATTGCAAAGTCAGAACAACAAACACAACAGTCCTAAAAAAATGTCTTTATACTAATAATAAATATGGCTTCTGTTCAACCTATTACAAATAGGCCTACCTTTTTGGAATGAGGAAACGACAGATGTTTACCAATGCCAAATACACAATATACAACAGTAAAAAAGAAAACACAACGAACGGACAGAACTAGGACGATATTTACTATTTACTATTTACTATTTTATTTCTCGGGAATAAATCAACAAATACATGTAAACAAATGACTAAAGTTACAACACAAAAAATCCCAAAAGCTTTAGATACATAAACAACGATATGCCAACTGCAGACCAACATCAGAATCATGTACACATAACGCATACCTTTACAAGGACTTTCCACATCAAATACTGATAATGTTGAACGGAGTTACATAGTGATCAGGCGTGATCAACTTTCGATTTAAATAATCAGTTCACATTTTATTAAAACACTGCTCAGTTACAAAAGGTTGCCATTTCGATGAATACGATTATGCTTTTATCTAAAACTAAATTCTTCGTCAAAATCATAATGCTGATTGGTTTTTCAAAGCAATTAAAGGGAAAATGCAGATATTTTAATGTACAGATATAATTATGGCTGTCAATTTCCAGAGAGCCCAGTCTTTTGCCCCGATCCGACTGTATTTTCTAGCGATGTGTCATCCTTCCACTTGCGCCCGAGTCACCCGGCAATAAACCGGTCGCTTTCTGCAGCGAGGGGACGTAGCCACTAAAACTCCCATCAGAACCACATGGAGTACATAGCCGGGGGAGCACTAGGCTGTTATTGTATGAATATGACTATTGGGGACAGGCAAAAGGGGCAATAACACGCACCGACCGCGCTCAACAATTTTCCCTCAACCCAGTGAAGAAAAAAACCCTCTCTACTCCTCGACTTGTGTTTCCACGCGCCAGGGCCTCTAAAATCAACAGAATAACACTGTGTATCTTTTTTTGCGTGTGTGTGTTATTTTATGTGTGGTTTCATCTCCAACAAGTCAAGTTTAATACGAGGCATTCTGTGATTAACGCCGGCATGGACTCGGGCGCTCTGGCTTCAATTCGCGCTCTCTCTTTAACCCGATCATGACAGAAGACAAAACGATTTTGTTTCGCGCTACGCTACACTCATCAACAGGTAAAGTGCGATCTGAAGTGCGTGAATTTTCTTTTAATAAAAAAAACTGCTCCCGGCAAAATGGTTTGGTTTTAAACTGAGAAATATAAGAAATAGAATGAGTTTTTCTTTCGTGGCCATGGTGTCTGAGTCAATTTTGATATTTTTCTTTCAATCGAGTGTTTCGCATGCGCATTCCAGTGATAATCAGCTTAACAGTATTCAAATCAGACTTTCGGAATGGATTTTATAAGATCTGACTGAAGTGGAGCACAGCATCCAGCAATACTAGAGACTTCGATTGTGACTACCGTTGTCCTAATTTATCAACAATAGACGATACTAAATTATGGTTGAAAACGGACATTTAAAGGGAATGTACATGATTGGTTTTTGCTGTAAATTTCAGAAATGAAGTATTTGATGGGTTAGTATAATAGATTAAATATTGTTACACTGACAAGTTTGAAGGTTTGTGTTCGAAAATGCTGGAAAATCAAGAGAAACAAAAATGTTCAAGTAGTCTGGTTCCCTGACTCCATTAAAATTAAATGAATCAATTTATAGATGCCGGAAAATTGTAAGGTAAGGAAACCAGTCAAGCTGGCCTGCACCCGTTCATGAAAATGTAACCAATAGCAAACAACATTTGGACTGAAAAAAAGAGTAAATTTGGACCAGTAGTTGAAAAATAGTCAGGTTTTTCCAACGGTGGTCGGCCGACCACCGTTGGAAATTTATACAAAATACCACTTTTCTTGAAATTGACTTCACACCAGGTGCCATAATTTTACAGAATCATGCTTTAGACTTTCAGTTACCAACATCATAGTAAGGTATTTCGCAAAAATTTGGTAGTTTTGTTTTCCGATGTTTGCAAATGTTGTATATTCCCTTTAAGGAACACACAAATAATTACACATGACTCACATATGTATTTGAATGTAAATACATTTGCAAACAGTTGCAAACATAACTACCAAATTATTATGAAATACCTTTTTGTAACAATTTCCAACGATGGTCGGCCGAACATTGTTGGAAAAACTGAATTTTCAAACACTGCCCCAATTTACCTAATTTAGTTAGTCCACATTACGGTTTGCAATGGTTACACATCCGTGAACGGGTGCAAGCCAGCTAGTCTGGTTCCCTGACCTGAAAATTCCCCAACGTCTAATTATTGCTCCGTTTCGTCTGAAGTAGGGTTAGGGAACCAGACAACAAGAACAGCATGTTATTTCTTGTTTTGTTTTTTTAGCATCTGTGACCACTTTTTACCGATCAGTGTAACAATATTCGCTAACCCCTAAATCCATCCATTTTTGAAAAATACATCAAAAGCAAAGGTTGAATATTACCTTTACGGACGTTAAGTTCCCCCACAAAGCAAAATTGTTAAAAGTAAAGGTGTTTAACTTTTTTAAAAACTGGAGTAATGAACAAGGGTTACAGCAGAAATATTTTTCGAGGTTGTCACAAGAATCGAAACTGAAAGAAACAAAACAGAGATTACCTAATTATATTCAGTTGTCATTACTATACTTTGTATTTGGTAATCTTAAATCACACTGAGTCAATGGCACGAGACACAGATGCAAGTTTTCTCGCTCTCAAGGGAATAAGCAGATGTGGAACAACACCTCCATAAAAAAATGGGGCGAAAAACTTAGTCTTTCATCTTCTGACATGCATTGCCTGCAATTCCTGCATCTCGCCTCTTGACATGGCCCAGTTATATCAATCGAAGAAAAGTAAACAAAGACGCCAGAGCACGGTGAGACTGCAGCGAAGAAGCAGCAGCGGCGGTGACGTAGGCCGGGCTCGCAGAGTCAGTGACCCGATGAGTTGACGCTATATTCGGTACTGGACAAGATAAGACGAGAGCTTCCCATATGTAGGCAGCAAATACTACGTCCATGGACGTGATTAGAATGAGCATCTTCTCGTTGAGGGTTACGACTATTTCCGAGTCATCTGCTGCTATTTTGTTTTACCATTCCTTTGAAAATAAGGATTATTTCTTTTCATTTAATCTACTTTTTTATCATCATAATTTATCAAACTCTCACGTCCACAAGGCCGAATTGCGGTTCAATGTACAATTCATTGAAAGTTAAGAAGTTATCTCACTAACGTTAATTAAAAAAAACCTTAAAATAGATATTATTAGATATAAAAATTACAAACAACAATACTATACAGCGATAAGACCAACCCCAGGACCATTCCAGTCAAGCCCTACACCGGTAGAAAAACCAGAGATGAAATTATAGGTATATGAGCTAAAAAAGAAGGTTCTAGCAGATAAATATATCATGTAAACAATAAGATTGGAATAATTTTTGTGTTTCTTGTATTCAATTAAAGTCAATTAAAGTGGGCAAGGATGCAACAATCTGATGAAACAACGCTAAAAAGATTTGAAGGAGGAAACTGCGTGATATTACCGGACTGACGTAGTAAATCTTACCACAAAACAACGCAAAATATTTGTCATTAAACCTTAAAGCCATATTACAATGCCAACAGCCCTTTCGAATTCTCTATTGCATTTTCTTTACCAGTCATATTACACCTGCTTCTTTTTCTAAAGCGTATTTTTTTTCTGTTACTGAAGGGCGATACATAGGTTTTTGACACGTGTAATTAACTCAGGGGTTAATTGTGTTAAGGTTAATTTGAGGTAAAAGTGCACATTGGTGTTATGTGCGCAATGAATGCTCCAATCGGTCATGAGTGTGTCTTTCATTTAAATTTCTCTGAAAATGAAAAAAAAAAGTAGTCGATTTTTTAACAGGTGTGCTTAACTCAAGGGCTGCACTGCATAGGGTAAAACCATGCCTTGGTGCGATTCGACATGCACACACGGCGTAGTGCAATGAATGTTCACATTGGTCATGATTACACGCCTTTGTCAAAATCACATCAGATTTGACGGCTGTTTTATGTCTCGAAGCCTAAGAAATGAGACATAATTTGGTCTGCACCGGGACATCAACATTTACAATTGTCATCCGAAGATAGGTAGATGACTGCTATAGACCTTACCGTAGCGGCCATCTTAGAGGCCATCTTTTGTTATTTTTAATTCAGTAACAATTAATGCACAAAAGATTCATTCATGCAAATCCCAGCAAAACAAAGACATTGCCCTCTAAGATGCTACGCATAAGGTCCATCTAAACAAAAAATAAATTAATTACAACGCTTTAAAATGTGAGACAGTATGTGTAATCATTCAACCGATACAAACAAATATTTTCCTTCTTACTATCTCTTTAGGTAGCTGAATCGAAGTTTCGATCCAAAACCACATCAATGGTATTGCAATCTTGCAATGATTTCTTTTTTGCAGTAGAACACATACAGTTAAGTATTACAATTACAAATATTGAGCTGTGATGCGCAACGTGAGTTCATGGTTTTAGCAGTGACAAGGTGGTTCCACGGTGACAATGCACCTTTATGGTATCGTCTCCCGATGTATTTCTCCTGGATTAATAATCAACTAATAACGATACTAATCACCTTGTAAATTGATCAAGACAAGGTCGGTGGACACCCATGGGTTCTTGTGATCTCTAGTTCCCCACCCTGTTTGTACCCCCCCCCCCATACACACACCAGACTGCGCCTATATTACAATGGCCGTGCAGGCGGCTCTCTTATCGCCTTGCAAATCTGCCTGCGAACCCGTAAAAATGAAAATAAATTCCACCTTGTGGAGAGAAGGCTGGGGCCGGTGACAAGGCAAACAAAGTGGAGTGCATCGGGGGGAAAGAACGAGCGCGAGGATAGGAGCCGACCGGAATTAGCCGGAATCAGCGCTCCGTGCTGGGCTGCTCAAAAGGGGAAGACCGGAAAAATCTCCAAGATTAAACAGCCGCATTGGTAAAAACTATATAAACATTACTAATGAACTATGACCTGAATTCCCTGTTTTTCTGGCAATTTAATTATGTCCTTAAAGGTCATAAACATGTAAATATTTTTTTCTGCTTTTGCTGTAATGTTCACTATAATGGATGGATTTGGGGGTAAGTATTGTACAGCAAATATTGTTACATACACTGACCTGTTTAAAAGTGTTGTGTTCATAGATGCTTGAAAAACCAAGAAACAAATGCTGTTCTTGTATCCTGGTTCCCTGACCCTATACTTCGGACGAAACACAGCAATTTATAGACCTCAGGGAATGGTCAGTTTAGGGAACCAGACTAGCTGGCTTGCACCCGTTCACGGATGGGTTACCGATTTCAAAAATGTAGACTGTGTTTGGAAAATTGGGGGCAGTGTTTAAAAAAACCAAAGTTTTTTTTCAAATATGGTCGGCCGACCATCGATGGAAATTGATACAAATTTTCCACTTTTCTTGAAAATTACAGCACAGCAGGTGCCATGATTTCACAGGATGCTTCAGACCGTTAATCACTCGCAGTAAAGATATATCATGTTATTAAGATATATCATAATATTGTATTTTAGTAGTTTTGTTATTTGGATGTTTGCAAATGCGATAAATGCTTTTTAAATGCATGTAAATTAGGTGTGCATTTTAAACGTTATGAGCAATATTAATTTTAGTAATTGAAAAATTAGGGATAGCAAATGTGAATGATTGAAATTCGAATTGAAATGGTCTACTCAGGCCTACAACTCTTACGAGTAAATGTTTAATCCAATTTGCCAATGAAATATTCAGCCGTGATTAAATAAATCAAACTTGTCGGGGGAAATGCGGTTATTGTTTAATACGAAACAGCCGTCGGGGCGCATGCCAACGACCGGTATACGGTCCACGTTGAAGGATTATTTGGGAGTTCTCATTGATTGATGTTGCTGTCAATTCGCAGCGTAGCGGCACTACTGCCCATCTGCAGCGATATTTGGGGGTGCTCCTTAAGAGCCCCAGGGTCCGGAGGGAGGGTGGGATCGTGCCGAAACGGGTCCCTCGCGAGCCCCGTGCATGACGGGGAAGGAATTGTTTGGTATAGAGTGGGTTGAATTGACTGCTGGGGTACCTAGGGAGCCAGCAACTGCAGTGTTAAATTGCGGTCCCGAGGTAAAAGCCTGCTGCGATTAACATAATTATTACTGTCAACGTCGGTATGAATCCACAGATGCAGTTAAACATTGCAAATCTGACATAGTTTTAAGACAATTTCTACTAAGGTATCCCTGTTGTTCACAGCAAACATCCGTTAGTGTCTAAAGGCCCAACCACTGAAAATCCCTACCTACCAAAGTGATCTCCCAACACGCCACAGTGAAGTTTCAAGAACGTCCGGGGGTTATAGTTATCGTACTCTCTATTCAGATCCAGGGGCATGTCTACTCAATCAACACGTCAAACGCACATACATTGTACAGCACAGTCCTCCGAACATTTAGACTCAGAACTCCCCATACAATACCCACTATTATTTCAAGCAATATCGTTAATCGCTTTAATTCACTGATATGGTTAATTACATAAACTGCCCATTTGCGTTGCCAAATAGAATGATTTTAAAACACGATCGTTAATAAATAATGATTTATTTGTTTTATTGTGCTTTTTTGGCAAATTTGTTTCTCTCAGACTTTGAACAGTTAAACAATACAACAGTATCTCTATGAAAAAAAACAGTCCAAAACGTATCGCTATATACGCAAAACATAGCGTTCATGATGAAAAAAAAAGTGCCAACATTTCTTCACCAGGGTTGGCCACGCCCACTTGGGGTCAACATGCAAATTGAGTTCAAAGTAATGCATTAGTATATAAACTTTTCGACTCCACCCAGCTAGCGGGTGCCGCGCGAAGCACGGCATCCTGCTACTTTCACAAAAGACTGCATCATTTGCAACGCACAAGCATCACATTGTCTTGTTTGAAATAACAACTCAAACTTAAAATTGTTGTTCAAAAATAGCGTGCAATAGTTACTTATCAGCTTCATTCCTCTGAGTGTTAACTTTAATTTCACTTTACGGAGTCCGAAAATTGATTACTGTTTTAACAGTTACATGTGGTAAATCTGAACCAACACCCTACGGCTATTGTAGTGTGTATATAGGTATACGGAAATGGCGCCACTCACTATATGGACGGCACTTTAATTCGGCCCGGTCCTTGTGATGCATCGGCCCTGCCATGCTCGTTCCGGGGCCATTGTCCGTTGATCCACATTGTCGTTTTGCAATCATCAATGGTCACAAATGCACTTAGTCTAATCACAAGGGTTTCAGTAAAAAAAATAAATATATGGACCCATTTAAGCGCAAGATTTTTAGCCAAATTAATGTTGCAAGCAGCTGATGTCTCAGCGAAAGCCTTTGAAGAGAAGTCAATTTTGAGGCTGAGAACATACAGAAATTCGAAACGCGTACAAAGGACTTTCCATGTTTAGTTTTGTGGATGTTTTATTTATCAAAATAAAAATGTGCAACGAAGATTAACAAAGGGGAATGTTTAACATTCCTGAAACTTAGAACTAAACTTAAATACAAATTCAAGTTGTAACGTTCGTAATACAGCAACGAACAAGTGGCATAGACTTTGGGCGATTCAATTCAAATTTAATAACGTGAAAATATTTTTACGATGACTTATGTGGGGCGCTGCGGTCCACTGGTTACGGCGTTCGACTCATGACTGTGCCTCGGCACGTGGGTTCGAACCCTGACGGGGAACAAGCTGCTTGTGTTCTTAGGCAAGACACTTTACTACGATTGCCTCTCTCCACCCAGGAGTATAAATGGGTACAAGTAAAGGTAGAGACCAGATTGCGCTGATCTCGAGCTGCTGCAGAAAAAAAAGTCTCATTCCTGATGACCAGGGATAATAATTGTAAATTGCACCCCATTTTTATGATTCTTGCTTATTAGCTGCAAATTTAACGGGAACGAATGTTACAAAAGATTCTCAAGCATATGAAAATTGATTGTCTCGTCTTCTGTTGCATGTCCTATCCAACTGTTCACGAGATCTGTCCCAAAATAAGTGCATTACTCAGACTAATTATAATCTTATTTGGCCGGCGAAACAAGCCATCTCGTGCCTGGCACAAAGGGCGTAATGCCCGCTCAACGGCACCTTTGCATCTCTCCAATCGAATTAGCAATTCATTGTCTTTCGTCTAATCGGAGATAATTGAGGAAATGACGAACGGTAAGCCGTGGAAAGCTCATCAGAAACCACGTAACAAATTAACTGTTAAACTACGGTTCAAAGGTTAGATGCGTGCGCTCGCTGCCAGTACAGGGCAAGTCAAAAAGAAAGTGACCGAATTAGGAAAAAAACATTGTGGTCGTTACATTTCATAAAAATATAATACGGATAAAGAAAATGTTATTGACTAGTAACTGTGAAAATTTCACGTAATTTGCATACTCTTTATCCAAGTTATGTCTATTTTAATAAAAAGGTCGAATACTCCGCTGTCCACTACTGATCATTTACCGTTCTACGAACTAATGAATACCCATTTAGAACAATGAAACATGGACGTTTTCCCACCTCTATATGAATGAACCTATACTTGGATAGGAAAACAAACAAAACAAACAGGAAAAACAACAGAATGGACTTGTTCCTCATTTTCAAAACACAAAATCTGACAGTTAAAAAAAATAGTTGAGTCTTGACTCAGATCTCATTTGTATTTGAATGTCTGTGTGTAATCTGTAATTCTCACCCAGCTCAATAGCTTCCAATGGCATTCCATGGACAGCTAGGCCTTTACAATAAAAAAAGAATCGTTTAGTAAAACATGCATAACTTCTGATAACATGGATTAATTCCAATATTTTTATTTTCAGATGAGTGGAAGAACAAGCTCCTTTAAGACATACTTCATCAGGTGTATAAAATTGTATCACTTTCTAAGAAAAACATCATAACTCCAGGCCACTTTCTGTACGGCTCAAATATTAGACACGCGCGCTCGCTGTTCAGTACAACAGACTAGATAGTTTCCGCTTTGACACCCCACGTCTGGCCTATATCCCCGCCCCCTCTTCGCTGAACAGTCTCCCACTTGAGATCTCTCCCTCACCCATTGTTTCCGCCTAATTTACTCTCTGTGATTTCCCCCAACCTCAATTTCGGGAGATAAAGAGATAGAGCCCGCCCCATTTGTCCGTCCCGTCCTCCAGTAACTAATTATCACACTGCAGCGCTGTGTCTTTAATGTAACCGACATGGTGAAGGCGATATCGAACGCGGACGACGCGGAAACGCTGCAGCCTACTAGCGTTTCATGTATCAATTAAAAGTCAGCGCAGACATTCAATGAGATTTTCAGAAATGTGACTTTTTTTTCTCTGAGCGGCCGGAGGAAATTTGTACATTTAACTACACTGAAGATAAACGAAAGAGGATTGTGGTATTCAATGAAATCGTTTGCATTAGTTCACGATTACGAAAATTAAAAAAAAAGGATTTATGAAAAGCGCATCAGAATCATTGACAAAATCTAATTTACAAAAGTGTCAAATATCAGAAGATTATACTTGGCATAGCACCATAAACCATGCGAAACAGAAATGCGCCCTTTTGCATGCTTTGCTAGGTTGAGTTGAAAATTGCAAGATTTGTTTGTTTTGCAAGTGCAATTTTTGATTCTGTAAGATAACGATTTTTGCACACAGCTATACAACAAGGATGCACACTTCACGAAAGAGTCGTCGGCCATGCAAGACGCGCAGGCCAAGGAATCACAATTTGTAGCGATGAGATATGATGTTAGCGTCTTTATTAGGTAGACCATTTGCATAATTGCGCCATTGTGGCCCAGAATCGATACGGGGTGGGGGAAGTGCGGCGGGGCAGCGGGCCCCTTCAATAGGACAGCGGGGCCCCCACTCGGAAACGGGCCTAATGTCTGGTCGCAGGGTGTCAAGATTTGGGGCCCAGTCCGCCAATTAATGGGAATTAGAAACAATCACAATCCGTTGGCTAATCGCATTATCCAGATCGTTGATGGAATACCACGTATAGACGTATGACACGCACCAGTACTTGTTGGATGCCAAAAAGTCACGATGCTATCGTCATTAGACAGCAAAACTCTTTTCTCTCTTATAAATTTCCCTTTCTTCTTTCAAGTATCCATCATGAGCTCACATTCTTATTGAAGGATTTTTATGAGAACAGTTTTCGTGGAAACAATATAGTATTACTAACAACTATGGATCCAGCAAAATTGGACAAACTTTCGTGTGGGGCCCGGCGATATGCATGGTTTACTGGGGTTAGACCTTTGGCAATTTTTTTCCACAATCATTAAAAATAAAATCTGCTATGGTAACCAAACCTCGGTGGACAAAACAAGCAATAATTAGCTAGAATCAATTCAGAACCCGAGACGTAAACATTCAAAAACGGTTCGATGCGAATTTAATGACTATGCAACTGTAGAATGAAAAACTTTAACCAGTGTCTACAATGCTTGTATGGTTTCAACTACCTTCACATCGTCAATACCCCGGCCATGGTAGCGATTTCTCCCCCCCAATCCCGATGCCTACCTTCCTGCCTTCCGCGGGGATACCTGTTACTCGCTCCGGTCCATCCAGTTTTTGGTTAACGCCAATCAACCGTTATTCATTTCAATAATATCAGCTCGCAAGCCCACAAGAAACTCTCGGGGCTGGAGGGCCGAGCATTCTAGGGTATCGGTCATTGAACAAATTACATCTATCTGGTGACAATCCACCCCAGGCTGTGGTGTCAAAGGTCAAAAAAGGAAGGAACACAGAATCCGTCCACTGCCAAAGGGGTGTTTCTAGGTGTGTTTTTAGTGTGGCATGGGTAAACGATCGTTTGCTTATGGCTGAGATATTGACATCGGTGTATAAGTAACAGTTCTGGCAACAAGTATCCGGTTGCTTGCTTGAATCTATCATACACAATTGTGTAGTCACTCGTACCCATCTGATGTAAAGCGCAAGGGACAGAAACACAGCAAAGCAACTACAAAAAGATGATCAACAACTAATCTCCGAAACGTTGTATCCTAAGCACCCATGAGATTACACTGAAACCTTTTACAAGGTGAAACCATTTGCAACTCATCCGAAAAAAAACTTTCATTTATAGAGCCTTTCAAAATGTATAGCACACATCCATGTGAATTTTATTTGATTTCACTACCTGGGCTATAAATACTGTCTCATGTATCGTCAGGAGATAGATAGTTTGCTGATCATGTGGAAGTTGTAGGTGACACACACTCGTGAAAAAAAAATTAAGCAAAACTAGGAAAAACCAGACTGATGTGGGCAAAACAAAACGGTATAAAACGACATCACACCAACTAGAGATTTGCAAATTCACTGGGATTATTCATTTCTTCTGTAGGGAAATTCACTCCACCATGCCGAGCCTCAAATCATACTAAGCTCGGTTACACCTTTATGTTCCGACACCCCTATGTTCCGACTGCACATATTCCTATTCCTAACCCTAACCCTAACCCTAACCCAAACCGGGAGTAACACAATCTAGGTTGTCGGAACATAGGGGTGTCGGAACATAGAGCAGTCACCCTTAGCTCAATTCAAACCAAGCTGAGTTATCTCACTGACACCCAAATCTCTTCTTGGTTATCAACTGAAATAAAGCAAGCAACCTTCAAACAATCCACCTTCACTGAGAGAAAAAAAAGGGACCTTGTTCCATGCCTTATCCATTAAACAACGTTCACAGACTGGAATGGGGAGTGTAGCAAATCACCAATGTAAAGAGTTCCAACGCTTACTTTAGTGTCATCAACCGAGACAGTATTTTTTCCTTACCACAGCGCGTTCCAGTGCCGGATCGAAGTCCGCACGTGCCGGACCAGGAAGCGGCTTTAATTTCCCGCCATTGGGCCAAACACGTCGATTTGTTAATTTTCGGGAGTCATTTTACCAATCCAAGACGCGGCACGTATCCAATACATCAAGATCCTTGGGCGGTGAAACGACCTAGACTTGCCGTTCAAGCCTTCACGTGTTTATCAGTGCGTCTCTTTCACGCAAACAGTATTTTCTTTTTCGGTTCTAGCAAATACTAAAAACGGAGTCTGTCGTATCCATTGATCTCCATATACACAGGGAGATCAATGGTCGTATCCAAAACAGACTGGTGCTTAGGATGCCTAGTGGTCGGTAGCTACCATCTTCCCTGTGGGTACTAGACTAATATGGCCGACGTGCAATTAAGTGCGCCACAACAGCCTTGATTTCCACAGCCCTGGATCTGCTGAAGGCAGCTACTGCTAGGAGGACTGACGAAACCAGTCTAAGGAGAGAGAACAACTTCATCCCGAGCGGGGAATTAGAGAAAGTAGATGGGTTTGAAGCGGTGCAGTGTTTTGATTGACCTGGGGCGGAAACGATGGTTAATGTTATAAAGGCTGATACAGAGATATTTTTTAATGTCTGGTTTAAACTGTTGCCGCATTGAATGGCATTTCGTAAAAAAAAAAAGGTCTGCATGACGCATCCTTTACTGTAGCTTTTCCGATATTTGTTTTTCTCAAGTAGATGGTTTTGACCATAAAATCTGCTTTACATGATCTGACATTACTTCATTTCAAATGAGCTGTACCAATTTAACTCCATAATTTTATAATCATTACAAAGATTTCAACTGCTGACAAATTAGCGTTTAAAGGGAAGATACAACATTTGCAAACATCAAAAAACGAAACGATCAATTACCACAAAAAAATTCTGCATTGTTAGGGAATGACAGTCTAAAGCATCCTGTAAAGTTGTGGCTCCTGGTGTGCTGACATTTTCAAGAAAAACTGTATTTTTCCAACGCTGGTCGGCCGACCAGTGTTGGAGAAAACTTGCTTTTTTCAAAAAGTGCTCCTCATGTTTCATATTTAGTTCGTCTGCATTTTCTTTGCAATTGATTACACACCTGTGAAGAGGTACAAGCCTGCTAGACTGATTCTCTGATATTACAATTCCCCAAAGTCTATAAATTGCTCCGTTTCATCTTAAATGGGGTCAGGGAACCAGACTACAAGAACATGATTGGTTTTCGTGGTTTTCCAGCATCTACGAACCCAAAACGTGAAACAAGTCAATGTAACAATATTTGCTATAACATACTAATCCTCCAAATCCATTTATTTCTGAAAATTGCAGCAAAAGCAAATGTTGTACATTCCCTTTAAATTACAAAAGAGAGTGAGGCCTCAGTACTTTGCGACAAAAATCACAACGCTGGGGAAAAAATAAATGGGTTTGAAGATTGGGCGAAATCTCAGGAGGATTGTTCGCTAATTAGCTTGGACCAAGACATCAAAAATTCCCCTTGGGCGTCTTGTCAACACGGTGACCGAGGTTTCTTCATCTTTGCGTCAACTGAAAAAAATCCTAGATTTCGAGTTTGAAGGTCGAGACAATCAAGTGGCGTATGCTAGGAGAATACTTAATGAGAAAAATCAACAATTTACGCGAGGCGTATACCGTATACACATAAATACTTCAAACCACGCGAATGATTCTTTAAAGTACTGTTTCGTCACACAAGATACATCTATAATTCTAAGTAGAAGACGGGTATAATTAATAGATTTTTTTTATGACAGTCCACAATGTGGTGCCAACTTTACTAAACGAAAATCTAAGAATTCGATTTTGCAGGTCTAGAGATCCGTTCACACACTGACTCCTCGAAGAACTCACAAAGCGGCTCAAACACAACTAGGCCTACATGTACTTGACAACAAAGGCTCAGTACCAACATCATATCGTTGACGGATCAATTATCAGTATCATGTTAACAGCGGACAGGAAACTTCGGATTTCCCATTGAAAACTTAATGCACCCATTGCTGAAATATTCCATGTCCAAAACACAGTTTTGAGAATAAATTAGAAGTATGTTTGTCACGTGGACAAACATAGCTGTTTTTGCTGTTGTGTCTTCCTTGGATCAATACCGTCCTCCATGTAATGACCCAGTTTCCAGGCAGTTCTTATGTACACTTACACTAAAGTTTCACTTTAACTGGACCTGTAGTTTTGGAGATATAACGCTTCAAATTATGCAGATTTAATTCGTTGTCCCGTCAAAAAAAAGTGATTTTAGAGCCACAACAGAAAGGAACACCAAACAAATCAAGAAGGTTTGCACGTTTGCATGAATGCCGCTTTAAAGCCAGCCGACCGACCAATCATTGGCGTTTGTGTCACGCAACGCTCTCAGTCACGTCCAAGTTGGCCTGGCCAGCTGATGAAGGGAGGGGGCCTTCCAGGTCGCACAGTGGCGGCCTAACACCGGGGTAATGACTTTGTCGCTTGACGGTCTCGCCCCGGACTGACACCACTACGGCTGGCGACAAGATACCGAGGGACGGACCCTTTGATATCAGCAGGGACGTGGCGATGGGGCTCAGTAATTATGCCCGGGATTTTAAAGATCAGTTGTTGAGGGTTTGGCGGTTGAACACCTATCTCAAGGTGCTGATTTTCATTACCCAGACTAAGAAGAAACCATGTATACACAATCGTCAAATACTACCCCAACAGATGGGCGGAACTCGACAAAGCTAAGTTATGTCATTTGCCAACTTGGTGTCATTTTAATAAGTGAGAAAAATACATGTGACAAAACAACCAAAAAAACCGTTGTGAGAAAATTACATATGGTAATTTAAAGTGGGTCACTACACAATGTTGTACTGGCAAGCCTATTATACAATAAAGACCGATAAAGTCCAGATGTGGAAGCCGTCGTGGCTTTTAAACACAAATATCCCGGCATTCCCGGGCGATGACGAACACTAAGATCTCAAATGGTGCTTGTACAGGACTGGTGCAAGACAGCTTTAATGCCTGGATGAAAATGCTCCATAATTTATATAGCTAGTGATTAACAATTACTATAAGCCATTTACTTAGGACATGAACAAGGAGCAAATGCTAACTCTGAGAAAGAACAAGCACAAGAAAGATACTGTCGTAGGCCTATCAACAGCTCAGTATCAAAACATTTCTTCCCTTAACTGAAGCTAGATATCAATTTCAAGTATGTTTTTAACAACATGGTGTGAAAGACTTGCAGTCTGGTATCTGATCATAAGTCGTGAACACGAATCGCCCGATCAAAGGGAAAGTCTCTAACCAGACGAATCGGGCGAGATCGCCCTTTAAACCGAGTCCTGTGCGGGTGCGGGACTCCGCTACAGGCGGTGGCGCGTGAAATACAACAGCGTCTGTGAATGCAAGCGGCGAGGTGTGAATCCAACCGGGCCGCCATTTTGCCGAGGTGCCGATGTTTTGTTACACGCCTGAAAATGTCCACATGCCACCATTTTGGTCCAAACATTTCCCCACCGATTTTATTCAAGCTGTACTGCCGCTGAAACGGGTCGGAGTTCACGGAGAAGAGTTTTTTCTTTCGCGAAAATAAATGATGCATTAATTGTCCATAAATCAATAACGGTGTGGAGGGAAAGAAAGTCGGCGTTGACCTTGAAGACTGTTATCAAGAAAATTATTTAAACCTTGAATAACAAATGCCAATCATTAAGGCAGGATAGCCTACTATGGTGGTATGTAATGCTATATCATACATGTACATGCAATAAACGACCCATATTTTGAGATGTAAACTAAACCACGGCAGACTTGTCGTGGGTGGAAACTGGTTTCAATTATTCTTCAAGTATAGTCTTACGCAACACAATCATGGGACCCCCACCCCCAACACCACCCCACATCCGAAATTCCTGATCGCACCTTTGTTGCACCTCTGCCAACGCTTGAAACCTTCAGTCACCTACAAGCCAATATCTCAGCCAAGTTCGAAATAAAGCCTATAATAAGACCACCGGGAAAAGTTCAAGACATCACGACCATGATTCACACATCCAAAGCCAACTTCTAGCTTCATGACACATCGACGGGACCCCTCGCCCAGCCATACGCGCACCTGCTCTCCATCGGTGTTAATTTGCCCCCCGGTCCTAGGGTCTCCTGCCTCCCTGGCCGGAACCCACGCGACCTGCCAGCAAAAAAACCCTTTTCACATTCTTTGAGTGTTTTCTTTTCTGGTTTGTTCTTAAGGCACGCTGCGTTTTCATGTCAATCACACTAGAAGACAAGGTGGATTTTTTTTTAAAGCGATCTACATAAATTCTGGAGGGGATATATAATTATTCTGGCTATAACAATGCCTTGATAACAAACCAGAAAGTTTTTTCCAAAATGCTAATAATGTAAGAATGAAGGAACAAATTACAGGGCGGATGAAACAAGTTTACACTTTCTTAAACGCAGAATTCTCAAAATTGGGTACACATGTAGATATTTTTTGAAGTTATTCCTAAACTACAATATCTCGGTGGTACATGGTAAAACGGCATTGAAAATAAAGCTTAAATTAAGAAATGGCGGCCATTTACAGCAAAATGGTCAAAACCAGTTAGTCCACACGCGTGTTATTGCAGTTCTACGGTGCACGCAGTCTATATTGTTTGACCATCATCTCATCATAACAAACGTGTGGGCAAACTGGTTTTTGACATTGTTCTGTAAATAACCGTCAATTCTCAATTTAGCCTTTATTTTCAAAGCCGTTTTCACCATATATCACCAAGATCTTGTAGTTTAGGAATATTATAGAACAATTTCAACATGCATCTGCCCGATTTTGAGAAATCTCAATGTTATTCTAAAACGCAATCCTTGTGAAATGAGCACAACTGTTCATTCATTTGGGTAATTTGAACCTTTTGAGGGACGGATTATCAGAATGTGTTGGTAGTTGTTTTTGACAAATTTGGGGCATTTTTCTCGCAAAGTCGCGTCCAGCAACGTGCTTATAAAAAACTAGGTGAATGGAGGACAAAACACAATAATATTTTATTTTCCATGGGAAAAAAGACACAGAGGTAAGAACTTAGTAAAAATTGCCCATGTTCTTAAAAATCAGTCGAAATTCCGATCTTCAATTGCAAAACTAAATAAGATTCTCCCGGGTTCAACTTCTCAGTTCTAAATTAAAAAAAAAATGCATTCCTGAATGCTGCAGTAAGATACTTCAGTACGTGATTGTAAAGGAAGACTTAAATAACTGTTTTTATTTTTCATAAAGTACAGAGAAAACCATGCACAGGCAATAAGAACACAACGCAGTTAATGTTAAAGTTCCAGGCCTGGCGCACACAGCTAGTGTCGATTGACTATAAATTCAGAATTGAGATTTAATTTTCATTCTAGCTGGCAGCCCGTGTTGATTCAGCCATTAATTACGGTGCCCGGCTCTAGCTCAGACCCTTAATCGGGTCCGTGGTCGCAGCTTTATACACCATTATACCGTCCGTGGATAGCTAGGCCTAGGAAGTTGGTGCTGAAATTTGATTTTGTCGGGATGGGTCTTTTCTGTTTGCGGCACACACGAAGACAATGGCCACCTGCGATTATGTGTGGTTAATTACGGTCTGACCGCTTGGTGGCGCTCTACTAGAATAATGAGGACCTCGGACAGCACAGCAGAGAGAACAGACTGCGTTTTGAGGTCATTGAGAGTAATGTCAATATTATGTAAAGTAAGGAATACATTTGTTTAGCTACCGTTTGAGGTGTCCGAGACAATTGATATTTAAATAAGTTGGATACATTTAGTTGTGCGCATAAATATTGATACCTATAAATTAAAAGGTTCGCTGGTGTTCTCATCTGTTGCATTCATTTTCTCAACGTAAAACGGTGTGAAATATTTATATTAACATATTTAAACTGTGCTGATTTTATTCATTTTGAATGTTTACAAATATTGAATAATCGAACATCGATATTATGAATATACAAGTTCTGTTGTTTTACTAAATGTTTTTGCAAGCTTATGAGAAAATATTCGCGAGCGGACTAAAACCCGAGACCTTTCTGTTGGTGCAGACGTAAAGGGTAAAAAATGCCGATATTTAAATCTAAATATCCTCGACCCTAATTCCATAAAATATCAAGATATATTAATTTCATAATCAGGTTAATTAAATCTGTTTAGAAAGCTACATGACCGATTTGTTTGAGTAAATGAAGTTTTACTTGATCTGATATGTCATACCGAAGTCACTGACTCGATGACATGAATTCAGTCACACACACCAAAAAAATTGCTTATATGGATTTCCTCTTCAGTTGTGTAATATTCATCCACCAAGGCCCACCATCCTTCAAAACAACCCAAATTATTATTTTCACGCATGGATGAGCGCACGAGGTAGAATTGTCACACCCGACAAAGGAAATAAGACCCCTCAAAAAGAAAGAAATAATGAATCACGTAAAAAGAGAAGCAATTCACTCCGAGTGAATACAGGTCGCTTATCTCGTCTGCCCCGGCCGATCCATCAAAGTAAATTGGCCAGAGCAACCGTGGTCACTAGGTATTAGCCTCGAACCATCTGCGTCCAGGCGTCTTAGAACACGAAGCAATGTTTCCAGCAGCGAAGACTTAAGCCTTACACTAGCAGATTTTGCTCAAGCTAAAGTTAAATTACCATTCTGTCCGCTTCATTCAAAGACAACAAAGTTCCTATGGGCACAGAGGTGGATCTCTTATCTTAAGACACGGCAATCGCTTTACCAAAGTCAACATCAACGCAACAACGCATTTCTTGAAATGAATTACTGTTATTCCTATTACACTACCCCTTTGTTTACCACTGGAACTTTTTAGTTAAAATTTCCCCGAACCTACAATGTGACATCCCTCCCCCCCAAAAAAAACCCTCCCCCAAAACCCCCCCCCCCCCCAAAAAAAAAAACCCACCAGTCCCAACCATACAAATGTTATTACCATAATCAGAAGACAACACAACCTTTTCTTTTCTATACTTTCGGCTCTCAAAGAATTTGGTAAAGCGCAACACAATGCTCCGCCTTCAACCTCGTTATCCTAGTATGCGTTGTAGTTTGCTCATCACCAATGTGAACGTTAACGTTAAGGTCCAACATCTACCATTTTCTTTTCTCCAACTAGCATAAGATGCTTTGATGTGACATTATAATCGTGTCTTATGAGTTATTAGATTTCTTTAAAGTCAAAGACACAACCAAGACTGTTTCTTCATATTTCTTTAAAACACAAGTTTAACGGACAATACAATAATATAAGCCTACAGCCAATTCAATCGAACGCGTGACTTCCATGCTTTCATCCACCATGTGGTAAATCTAGAGCGTTGTTCTTATCAACTATTTTTGATTTTTGCCCGTCTTGACTCGGGTATAGTGGCGGGCGTTAATGGTATGTTGGCCGGCCAAGAGTCCCCCAGGGACGGTGGAGCACCGTGCGTTAGAGCGCGTCGCTTCCCGTAGACTCCGAGGCGGCAACGGCGAGGGTCGCGCGGGTATTGGCGAAAAGACCGAAGAAAGAACGAGCGGCCACTCATCAGGAACTTCACACATTCGGGTATTTAAGCTGTACCTCCCCAACTGCTTCATCGACCAAGAATTTATTGAGTTTATAATGTAAAGCCGTTAATTGTTCATGCTGACCAGATAAACCGTGCTTGAAGCACAGCACACCCGACTCAATACCAAAGATGATAAGTCTCTCACGCTAATTAAGAAACATGATTTTCAAAATTGACTGAAACGTTTTCATTTTGTTAATAATTGAATGTGAATTGAAACAGATAAACCAAAAGCGGTATGGCGTTTAAGTGTGCCATTTGCAGCACTCAAAACGCACTTTTTGAATGCTGTTACCCACACAACCGGAGGGTGCTGTTCATGACGTAATCGAGGAATTCAACTTGATTCGTTGGTATCCATCGCTAGCCTAGGGAACTGGTGGACTCTTATTTCATTGATCTTCCGCTAAAATACATTTTGTTTAAGCAGTTACCCGGGGTCGACCTTTCGTTTACACAGTGTCATGACGCATGTGCACAGCATGCACGTGTATTGATTACGGAAGTGTGTTAGCCATAATACTTCGCAACAAGAACTGCGGTCATCAGCTAATTTGCATATAACATTGTCTGAAGACGGCCTACTTCTATACTTCACATCATGACGTTGGATATAAAATGGCTGTTATAACGTTTAATAATGAGAGGTCATAGGTCAATGAAATGCACGCGGGCCGAGGGCGAGGGGAAGAGATAAAAAGTGTCGACAAAATTCATTAAAGAGTTTTAAAGAGTTTTAAAAATACTTTTGATAGAAGGGACCAGAATTTGAAATGAATTGACCGAAAGTCCCCGAAAAATGGAAGATACTTCGGATGTAAGTACAAAACCCAAGGCCACAGTGACTTGCAACATACATGCACAGGCGAAACGATATATAGCTTGGTTTATCGTGGAGGACAATAGGCATAAGTCACTCTTTCTTCAAGACGCCGGTAACGAGAACTTTTGAACAAAGTAGTCCTCGACACAAGAAAGAAGACATTATCTTCGTTTTCATCACGAATGGATTTGAAGTAGTAAAAGTTATCATCTAATTAAACGAAAAAGAACATCTGTACGTGACAAATACAGAGAGCCGGTTTGAGGCAGGCAGGAAACGCACCATCATACCACTCCGGCTCCATTTACTCGACTTAACGGCCATTTCTGTCCTGAAAACCTTGGTTAATTCCCAATGTCCGCCTTTTATCGATGAGAGATTTCATCAGCGCGTACCGCGCTCCATTCTTACCGTGCTATATACGGCTTTGGCTCTGTACCCGTACTCCGTGCCGATAAATCGGCCTGGCCACTCATCGTCTATAACACTCAAGGCACATTAGAACGCAAACGAGCATGGCTCGCACGGCACAAATGAGCTTAAAATTATCACTGTCTCTAATTAATTACATCGTACATGGGAAGAGCTGACGTCTTCTCGATATTGGCAGTAATCCAAGATATCATTAGCGACCGGAAAGGTGCAATAAAAGACGAGTTTAGCCCCAAATGAGGAACGACACAACCCGATTTCGCGCGGTTCACAATAGAGAAGGCAATAAAACCTCTTACCTCGGACGAGCTGTACCAAACAATATGGCGGCCGAGTTTCTCGGAGCGGCGAAATGGCAACTGGCAACCGCTGTTATTTGCGACCAGACAACAGACGCCAAACTGTCGATCCATATTTCCCATCAAACTCACGGCTGGAGAAACGTCCAGTTATATTCCAAACCTGAGGACGGTTTAACAAAAAAGGACCTCAGCGGGGTTTTTTTCTAGAGGAAGCATAACCCTTCCTCAACCAATTTAGTTTAATAAACCCAAAAGACCCTTTCAGCCATTAAAGAGCTTACTTAGCCGCCATGACTTATT
Organism: Patiria miniata; assembly: GCF_015706575.1. Lineage (NCBI taxonomy): Eukaryota > Metazoa > Echinodermata > Asteroidea > Valvatida > Asterinidae > Patiria > Patiria miniata. Next base: position 4,324,106 of record NW_024037061.1, read on the forward strand.
TAGCTAAGAATTGTTTCTAACTTGAGTTGAAAATGGCTGCAACCTGATTCGATTGCACTAAGTGCTATTCGCCCAACATCAAGCTTTGTAATGGTAATGCAATGTACCGTCGCGTATAGATCCCCCTTTTCCCCTTTTCGCTGCCCGAGCGGGACTCTTGTTTTATGCAGTGGCACGACAGTCAACTAGAAACACTCGGGGATTCCGTCTTTTTTTCAATGAATATCGTGCATTTTAATAAATACACAATGGAAGATCTGTTGTGCATATACAGCCCTTCGCTCATACATAAATACATAGCCCTATAGTGAAGGACGGTAGGGAGTCGAGACGCGACCGATAATGAATTTCACATTAGGGCAGTTTTTGGTGCACATAATATTCCGTCTGGCGAGTCCTCGGAAATGCATGCATTTTTACCACATAGCCATGTTTTTTAACTTACCAACGCGGTTAGCGCTGCTATTCTAGTGTCCTTTATACTAAGCCTATGCACGTGAGTTGACTTGAACATTAGCTATTATGCAGGTGGGCTGCCCGTCTTGGGATTTACAAAAATACAAATCATGTCAAACATTCATTGGTGACAATGTCTCAAGATAGCTGTGATCGTTTAGACTGATGTTAACGTCAGTGTATTTTGTCAGATGTAGGTTTTTTTAATTTTCCATCACGGGATAAATTCGATATTCGAATTCAGTTATGTGCCTTGATTATCTATACAGCTTCATCCTTTATTTTCAATTAACGGAGAAGCCAATCAATCAATATTTTGTGCGTTCAATACATTTCAAGTATTTTTGTGCCTGAACAAATTGATGAAAGTTTTCCACGGGATAAATGATTCAATTGGAAAGGAATGTTGCTGTTCCCCGGTCCATCCCGTCAATAGATACTTTTGGTGAACTTTGGTGACAGATATGGATTACTTTCAAGGCAATTGGCAATAAAAGAGAAAAACGAGTGTTCACGAGCAGATTTCTAACCAATAAATCCACCTTTGTATAGAAAGACATAAAGATATGGTCAACACAAAACTGTCTGAAAATGAACGATAATAAAACTGAGATTATTCATTTTTCCAGTCGCCATAGATCTTGTAATCCTATCACATGTATTACATTAGATAACGCTTCAATATGTCCAGTTTCTAGTGCTCGCAACCTTGGAGTTGTATTTGATGCTCATCTTTCTATGAATAATCCTATCAGTAATGTGTGTGGTGCTGCCTCATTTGCCCTTCATAAAATTGGTACCATTAGACGATATTTGGATAAAAAAAATCTACAGAAAATTTGATTCATTCTTTGGTTATGTGTCGCATAGATACATGTAACAGCTTACTGTATGGGCTGCTTGATACTCAAATTAGTAAATTGCAAGGTATGCAAAACTCTGCAGCTAGACTTGCCACCAGGACTCGCACATGTGAATCCATCACACCTATTCTCCATGATTTGCACTGGTTGCCGACACGGGCAAGAATAGATTTTAAAGTTTTGGTTCTCACATATCAATGTATCCATGGTATAGCCCCTGTTTATCTTCAAAGTTTGGTTCAGGAGTACCAACCAGCTAGAAATCTGCGTTCTTCCCAGAAATCTCTGTTGTCACCCCCAGTCATTAAAACTAAGTCATATGGTTCCCGCTCCTTCCAATCAGCTGCAGTTCAGCTATGGAACAACTTACCAGATATTGTCAAACAGGCCGAAACATCAGAACAATTCAAAACCCGGGTCAAAACATATCTGTTCAATATGTATAATTGTTGATTTCATGAGAGCGCATAGGGACCTCACGGTGATATGCGCTACATAAAAATGGTTTTTCTTATTATTATTATTTAGCAAAATGAAATGACAGCCACAAGTTCAGCCCTTTCCCCCGCATTCACGCACAAGCGTCATGTAGGCCTACACCGTTATTGAACTAAAATCAGCTCCAGTCTAACAAAATGAGCATTTGGAATTGTTTGATAACTGGCAAAGTCAAACATGCAGTTGGCACGGTATACCCATAATTAGGGCCCAGGTACTACACACTGCCTCTGGGCAATTCGTTTCGTTACATTCTAAGCAATGTAGCACAACTCTCTGGGCTCCTGTGCATAATCAACATGTGTGGCTGCCAAATCTACAGCATGGCACCATCAATATTGTTGATGTACCCCTAACGTGGCGCGGCCCCCAACGTGGCGCACTTTGATTTTTCGCCTGTAGCGCCTACCTAGAGCAAAAGTTTTAACTGAAATTTCACAGAAAGTGAAATTTCATCAAGTTCTAAACACTCCTGTTTATAAATCGCGAGTTTATTTACCCGTAACAAAGTTAGAAGAAAAATGTATTTTGGCGTGATTTTCCGATTTTATTTTCAAGTGCAAAGTGAACCCTTTGAAAATGCCCCGAAAAATAAGAAAATAATTTTCTGACAAACATCTGGTTGGGTAGGTAAGTAGAGATAATAACGAATTATTAGAATTTATCAAGTTTACAGAAATTCTTAAATGTTAATTTGGAATTTCCCGAGATTTATTCAAGTGCGCCACGCTAGGGAACACTCCGCCAATTTGTGCCCAATTTCCGGACGCCACCGTTTCTGAATTTCGGATTAAATTTTATGAAACCGAAATTGTTCACAGAGGTTAAATAGCAAGCATTATTAAGGTAAAAGTACTAGTATTTTACTACATGCATTTGAGGTTTGTCAACAAAGAGGTTTGGCATCACTACACGAGGAAAGTTGGGTAAGCTTCGAAGTGCGCCGGGGAACACGACTATACATCAGCATGATGATACCATCAATACATCTTACCAGGACTTAAAACACATCCATAAGTAACGTTATAAAAAAAATGACATGGATAAATAAAACAACGCATGTCTTTCCATAAAATGTTTCTTCAAATGGGATGTATAGCTGTATTGACATACATGTATAACATTTCTCAATTTATCTCATCAGTTTCAAACATTGCCAAAAAAAATCTTGTTTCATAACGGTTAGTTACGTTACAGGTTGTCCGCCCATCTTTGGTAATGGTACAAGTCAAAACATAATAGTAGGTCTATAATCGAACCAAAAAAAATGTTCTTGCTCTCTGCCTTAAAAAAAACAACCTCAAAATAACACTTGTATTTTGCATGTGAAAACAAGATGCCAAAATGACTACCTAAAAATAATGACCAGCTAAAAAAACTCCTTTTTGAAAAAAAAGAAGACATTTGACCTTATTCCATCTCACTTGTGCACCACTTAAATTGAAAGGTCTTCTTGTGTCATCGCCTTGTATTTGATACCACATTTGAGATTGTGATGCTTACAGATTTGATTTTTCTATTTTTTTCCCCACTTTTCTGCCCTGTTCACTTCCTCGTGGAGGTATCCTAGTTCCCATTCCCAGAGCCATCTATTAAAAAAATGCCTGAACATTTGCTTTAACTATAGTTACGAAATATCTGTTAAAGGGAATATACATCATTTGCTTATGCTGTAATTTTCAGAAATGGATGGATTTGGGCCGGGGGGTTGGTAATAGGATATAGCAAATATTGTTACACTGACTTTTTTTACGTTTTGGGATTGTAAATGCTGGAAAAACCTAGAAAACCATTCATCTTCTTGAGGTCTGGTTCCCTGACCCCACTTAAGATGAAACGGAGCAATTTATAGATTTTGAGGGAATTGTAAGGTCAGAGAATCAGTCTAGTAGGCTTGTACCATTTCACAGGTGTGTAATCAATCGCTAAGAAAATGCAAAATAACTACATAATGACAAATTAGGAGCAGTTTCTGAAAAAAAGTCAGTTTTCTCCAACGCTGGTCGGCCGACCAGTGTTGGAAAATTTTATTTTTTTTTGAAATGTCAGCACACCGGGAACCACGATTTTACAGGATGGTTTAGACTGCATTCCCTAACAATCCAGTAAGGTATTTCGTGATAATTTGATCATTTCATTTTTTTATGTTTGCAAATGTTGTATCTTCCCTTTAACTATAGTTACAAAATATCTGTTAACTTTGCTTCCTGTTTGGATGCATCATGTATCTACTTACATAGGGGAAATCTGGGCATGGTAGACATCTGCGGGAATATCCCTTATGTAAGTTTAAACCAGGCAAGACTATGCATCCAAACCAGAAGTACGCGTACGGCTCACAATATGTCACTACAAGAGAAGGCAAAGTTGCAGGCCTTTTTTTTCCACAGGCATTTTTTTTTCATCAACACGAAAATGATTTTTCTTTTGAAATTACACTGAAACTAGGCCAGGCCTACATTAGTCAGGTACGGTCCTGAGTGTAGGTCTAGGCTATTCTCCAAACATTTGGGACTCTCAATACAGTATTAATTTTATGCTGCACACATTTTTACTGTCTAAAGTTTTGGGACTGGACATGTACCAGTCTAGTCTTAAATAAGGCTGCAAATTGAAATCATTTGCTTCGACTCACGGCGGGGCAAAATGTTGAAGAAAAGTATCCTTTTAATTTAAAAACTTCAAGTTAGACCTCAAATTAGCTGGAGAATTTTGTATGTCAATCTCGGAGTGATTAAAGTTGGCCTGATTTTGTTTTGCCTGTTTTTCTGGCACTCGAGTCTCCCGGTGTAGCATGATTTTAGGTTTTATGAAATACGGACTCATTGGTGGTATTGCGCATGCTCATGCATAGATAATTAGGAGAGGGACCGTTCACGTGAGAGGGTTTAACCAATAAAAGGGGAAAAGAGTCCCGCGAGTCCGATTTTCATATGACACTGGCCTACCCAGTCTGGGTCTACGCCTATGATGTCCACATGTTATTCAATAGGTGGCAGAATAGCTCAGTATACATAGACACTCTATATAATTATCTGCCCCCCCCCCCCCCCCCATTGAAGGGGTTAAATTCAATTGTAACCATCAATAAAATTGTTGGCGTCACCTCATTTCACATTGGCCAAGTTTGCTGGTACTTGCCTGGGCTTTTGACTGTCACATTTTGCTACAAAGCTTTTGCAAGATAGACATCCTTAAAGCCTACACCATAGAGCTGTATAATAATACAGCTCTATGGCCTACACAGAAAACACAAAGTGAGTAATTTGACTCATCCGTGTATTGTTGATGTACCCTAACGTGGCGCGGCCCCCAACGTGGCGCACTTTGATTATTTTCGCCTGCAGCGCCTACCTATAAGCAAACGTTTTAACTGAAATTTCACAGAAAGTGCAATTTCATCAAGTTCTAAACACTCCTGTTCATAAATCGCGAGTTTATTTACCCGTAACAAAGTTAGAAGAAAAAATATTTTGGCGTGATTTTCCGATTTTAGTGAACCCTTTGAAAATGCCCCGAAAATTTTGGCTGGGTATGTGAGTAGAGATAATAATTATTAATCAGAATTTATCAAGTTTACGGAAATTCTTAAATGTTAATTTGGAATTTTCCGAGATTTATTCAAGTGCGCCACGTTAGGGAACACTTCGCCAATTTGTGCCCAATTTCCGGACGCCACCGTTTTTGAATTTCGGATTATGATTTTCAAACCGAAATGGTTTACAGAGGTTAAATAGCAAGCATTAATAAGGTAAAAGTATTTTACTGCATGAATTTGAGGTCTGTCACTAAAGAGGAGTTGGCAACACTACACGAGGAAAGTCGGCCAAGCTTCGCCAAGTGCGCCACGTTAGGGAACACGACTGAAGTGAGACACTTTGAGCCAAAGTGTGTCACTATATCATATGGACAAAATGACTCATTTCTTACGATAATGAGTCTAATTACTCATCTTTGTGTGTTTTGTGTATACGAACCTCGTGCGGTTATATCCTGGGTGAGCGATATACGAACCTCGTGTGGTTCTATGTCCTGGGCTGAAACCAAAATGACAGGAGTAATTGTGTCGTCTGGAATCCCAATATTTCCGAACGTTCTTGCATTCGCGCCAAAACACGTGTTCCTCTTATTTTGTCAAATTGTCAGATAAAAAGTCAGACCATACGTCTCTATCCCCTACTTCCATAAGCGTTTAAAGAATGTACAACGTAACAGGCACCTGACTATTTCCCCGCGGGAAAATATTTTCAAACCATGGCTTCGTCTGCAGTTCAGGCTTAATTTCTGTCTCCCGAATCAAATTATGAGAAACGTTTCATTTTTCAAACTAAACGAAAACAAATCTCAACTGTAGCGTGATTTCAATGATCTTATTATATAGCATGAATTTATATACAGCGGAAACAAAATCAACGCATAAAATAATCTTATGAAGCCGGCAAAACTGAAGCCGGTAATCGTGAATTTTGTGCAAAGGTGACAATTGAGGGCGCGCTTGCTTGTTTAACAAACTAAACGTGCACGTCGTGCGGTGTGCATGCGTTTAATCACGACAGTTTTTGTCATTAATTTTCTCATTTTGAGGAACTCTGAAGACACATCATGTCATCTTTTAGAAAAGCTGCAAAGTCTGCCCAGAAAACGCACAGGGAGAGATCACAGGTAATTTAAAGTTGTATTATTTTCCGTGTAATAATGACGGCATGTGTGTGTCGTCCGGTGCCCCAAATTCGCGCTGCTCAATATTCGCGCAACCAACTTTCTCGGCTCGTATCTTTTTTTCACACAACACGGACCGACGTCAAATCACCGTCGTTGATCCATTGTCACATCACCTTTCTTCTCGATGCAGTTATGCGAAAATCAAAAGCTTTTCCGATTTTCACTCAACACACAGCCAACAGAGGGTGTAATCAGACATGTCAGAATTACAGAGCACGAAATACGACGTGCGCCTTATATCGAGTTTTTATTTTAGGATCTGTTTCGCCGAGATGCAGATTTCGGTACCGAGTTGTTTGTTGGAATGAATATGCCTTAAAATATATTTCAGTCGGAATAAGACCTAATCGTAATGTTTAAAGGTCCCAAAAAGTAGGCCAATATCTATTTTTTGTTTTTATTGAAATGATGTGTATCATGCAACCATGTGTCGAGGCGGCGCTATCGGCCATGGTATGGTCGACTGCGTGCAGGCGCGCACCTGTATAATTGATTGATTGATTGATCGCAGGTGTAAATTAGAATAAGCAATAAATGCCAGAGAACATTGCTACAGAAGGGTGGTTTTGTTAAGTTTTTGATTGAGGGGTCATTTCAAATATATTTGTCCATGTACTTAAAAATATAGCCACGGCATACTAAAGTTATAGGCCTATTGCAAATGTTTCTATTTTGGGAGAATACATTTGTAAAATGTTATGTAATTGGCACATGGTTGATTTTCAGCAAAACAAAAATTCTCGGAACTCTTTCCATGCATAGGATTTAACTAAGCTTCTTAGACTTTCGACAAAAGTATGTTATAATATTTGTGGATTTATTTTATTTACCTCCAATTTTCAATATGATATGATTTTAAATATTTTGCATACAGTTGTTTTTACCAAAATCGAAAGAAATTCATTTATTTCATATTTAAACAAACGTGTATTTAGTAACAATGTCAGATGGCAAATAAAAGTTAGTTTATCAAACTAGAAACCAAAGTTGGGCACATAAACTTATCCTTTATTCAACAAACATCTATCTACATTGTTTTAAGAAGTAGGACACAATGGAGACTCCGTAGAATGACGTTTTCCGTTCGTGCGCGAATTATGGGCACGAAACTTTTGTGGCAGCCAATTTGACTCATCTGTAGACGAGGACGTTCTTGACGTGTCGTGTAGTCAGTGACATGTACATGTAGTACATTTTGTGTAGTCAAAATGGACTACACAAACATAACAAAAATGGTTCTTTTCCCCTCTGTTAATTATCCCAACCCAGATTCCATTAAACATACCTCATACCATGCAGCAGTCATTCATGAAGCTAATAATAATCGACTTGAAACAACAGCAGTTTACTAAAATTTAAAAAATAATTGATGGCTTCGGTGCCTTCTTCAGAAAAAAAAAGTCCAATGCCGCTGTACTGTTGTGACTGTGTTGTGGTTATTGTGTTCTTGTGCCGATCAGGCAATAAAAAAACCCGCAATTTATGCTGAGTAGTGCTCTGAAACGTGCAAAACTAAATCAGGCCGACTTTACTCACAGTTTAGCCAGCAAATTTCTCCAAAAATTCCACTGGGGCAAAGAAAATGTCCTCAGTATTTCACCAACCAAGTTTGCAGACTCAATTCAGTTTTTAAAAGGAGACTTTTCTTCAATATTTTGCACATGAGAGAGAAGTCAAGTGATTTCAAAATGGGGCTAAATACTAGACTGGTACATGTCCAACCATGGTCCAACTATTTGAAAAGACTGACCTCTTCATTCAGTGTCAATAGTCTGGTGGCTTGACTATGGAGAAATGTGTAGTAAATTGAGACTAGTTCCCACTTCATGCCACATGTTTCTTAAATTCTATTGGCACGGTTGATTGATGCAGTACTGAAGCTGTGTTGGACTGGTTGTTTTAGTTGCCAGTCTATTTTCTTGTATTGCATGTTTTCAATACCTTACGTTTTGGGACTCTCATACACAGTATTGAGAGTCCCAAATTTTCGGACTAAGTAGGACATACACGTAGAACAGCCATTGGGTCAGTAGTACATTCTGTATACACAGTACCATGAGTACAGTCCATTGACCTGAAACACTTTTAGGCCTTTATGCAAAATCACCAAGATATTTCTGTACCTAATTTCTGGGGGTTTTAAAAATGTTTTTCACTTGTATTTTGATTTTTTATTGCAGCCTGCAAGCAGAAACAACCTGGGGTTGCTTGAGAAGAAGAAAGATTACAAACTACGAGCCAAGTATGTCGTCTGCACCTGACTCAGTGTTCTCCAACCTGTACAAATAACCTGGTTCCCCTCCAAGCTTTCTGAGGCACCCGCCAAGTTTCAAAAGCTGCCGCCAAGCTTAAAAAGTTGCCCGCCATGCTTAAAAAAAAGGGAAAAAATAATAAAAAAGACAAACAAGTGGGACTACCCTTACCCTCCAGGGTATATTTTGGCCAGAAACTCTGCCAAAAGCAGTAACATGGAACATTTGTCAAAGTGACAAGCCTGCCCATTGTAGCAATCAATCAGGTCAAAAGTCTCAAGGCCAAACTGCCTCAGAGTCCCTGGTCACTGATGCGCTAAAAAAGATGATGCTGAGCCAGTATTGTACTTAATTGTTAGTGTCACTGTGTTAGAAATGGCCTAAAAGCTGTTATCCGTACATAAATTGCATGTTCATCTGCAAATAGCGCCCCCTAGCATAAAGAAATGTATGACTGCAAATAGCGCCCCTAACATAATTATAGTGCCCCCTCCGCTTTTTGACAGCACACCGACCTTTAATTTTCGAAGTTGGAGAACACTGTGACTATTTAAATGAAATAACTCTTATTTCTTAACCCTTTGTAGAATGGTGAAGTAAAAAATGGGCCCTCGTAAAAGAAATGCAACCCCAAAATTCAAATCCTGAAAGTTGTCTGCTTTTTAGGTATATGGTGTAAACTGCTACTATCGCGAGCGTCATCCGTTTTTCGTTAAAATGCACATCAACGTGAAATCTGTTGTGATCTTCAATGTACATGTACATGTCGCCTGAATTTGATTTTGGAAATCCCCACAAGTAGCATTCAAAACCTTTCTCATGACTGTACGTCATTTGTAAAGTTGGTTAGGGGTACCCGATCCCATAATCTGGAACCAGTTAACTTACACCCACGGTCGGGTACCTGGGTACCTGGTTCTGATGAACGCCCCTAGATGGCTTGCATAATCAGGCCCCTACTTTTTAAAGCCAGAGTCCATCATTTGCAGCTATCCAAAAAGTAACTGGCGTAATTATTGTTGAAAAACATACTTGGTTGAAAGATGGTAAGGGAACTAAACTCCCTGTAAAATTATTCTTTCTGGCAAGCTGTCATTTTGAAGAAATCAACAAAAGAAGGCCTTTCCAACGGTGCTTCTTAAGAAGCACCGTAGGAAATTCAAATTAGTAGTTCGTTTTGTAATTCAGCAAAGCACGCGCAAGCATTGGCACGACGCACACGCGCGCGCGGTTGCTATAATTCGTCGGATCAGTGCGCGACATCGCGTAGCTGCAATCGGCTCAGTGAGAACGTGTCTCGGACGCTGAATTCAGGCCCAATTCAAAACATGATTCAGCAACATTTGATTTGAAATCGAGATCCTAGAATGTTGTTTTCTCGAAATATACAGCTAAAGCTGAGCTGAAACTTCATCAGTTTAGTTGTTCAGCACCCTTCTTTAGATCTTAAGCACAAATGATGGACTATACCTTTAACATGATGCGTTTGATTTTTAAAATCCAGTTGCACAAACCAGTCAATGCATATTGTTCTCTCTGGTTTTTTTTTCAAAATCACAGAATCAAATTTAACTCTATTGGACAATGCTATATTCATCAGGATCAGAATTAACCATTACCATTGCTGTTCAGTTCCAATCCTTTCTTCAAAGACTTACCAATGCTTGTTTGTACCTTTTCCTCGACGATCATTTTAGGGACTACCATGCCAAAGAGGACAAGTTGCGCAAGTTGCGCAGGAAAGCCCTGAACCGAAATCCGGACGAGTTCTATTTCAAAATGGTCAGCTCTCGACTTGAGGTAGGTTTTGAGCATAATCTCATTTAAAGCAAACCTCAGTTTTCTTTATTGTGGTGTTTAACATAACTAAAGCTAATATAGTTTAACCCTCCTAGTCTTCTGCACTTCAAAATCTTTCCAAGTTTGCAAAACCACTTTTGCCCATAGAGGTAGTATATCCACCCTTCAACCCTTTTCTGAGAATTATGGATGTAAGGCGCAATTAGCGGATCTGCGCTATCGGTCGATCCTGTAAGAAATCTCAGACTTGACTTTCCTTTTTCAAAACAATCCTCCAGGAGCATTGAATTTAAAAGAAATTATGATCGACTGATGGCGGCGTGATCGAACGATGATGGCACGATTAAAGGGAATATACAACAACAGCAAACATCGGAAAACAAAACTACCAAATTTTTACGAAATACCTTACTAGGATGTTGGTAAATGAAAGTCTAAAGCATCCTGTAAAATAATGGCACCTGGTGTGAAGTCATTTTTAAGAAAAGTGGTATTTTGTTTAAATTTCCAACCATGGTAGGCCGACCACCGTTGGAAAAACCTATATTTTTCAACTACTGCTCCAAATTTACCAATTTTTTTTTCAGTCCAAATTTTGTTTGTCATTGGTTACATGTTCATGAACGGGTGCAGGCTAGCTAGACTGGTTCCCTTACCTTACAATTTTCCGGCATCTATAAATTGATTCATTTCATTTTAGTGGAGTCAGGGAACCAGACTACTTGAACATTTTTTGCTTTTCTTGGTTTTTCCAGCATTTTCGAACACAAATCTTTAAATTTGTCAGTGTAACAATATGTGATCTATTATACTATTCCCTCAAACAGTTCATTTCTGAAATTTACAGCAAAAGTCAATGATGTACATTCCCTTTAACTTAAGCGACAGCGCAGCACGATCGTGTAGATCCAACGATCACATTGAACAGCGACCCTTGAAATCCCTGCATAGTTCTTCTGTGTGGTTAAGCTCAGGGCAAGCAGGCAGATTCAGTCACGCTTCACTGCTCTCCACAGCGCTTTGGGGATTTTTATGCCCCGCGGCAAAGCCGAAGGGGCATACTGTTTCCGCCTTGTCCTTCCGTGGGTGGGTGGGTGGGTGGGTGGGTGGGTGGGTGTGTGGGTGTGCTGGAATTTACTACCTTAAGGAGACATGCACACAATAGGAAACAAAAGATTGTATACGTCTCCGCAAGAACATTTCTATAGATGAATACGTCTCCACAAGAATTTCACGAAATAGATATATGGATTTTACTCAAAAACTAGGAATTTCCAAGGTAGGTTGATGTGTCGAAAATGGAAGAGTTTTAGAAAAGGGATATTTAGTCCAAATTTCAGCCCAGGAAATTAATTCTGGTTAAAATAAGAGCATTTTGAAACTTTAATTTCAAACACGAAAACTTTACTACACGAGAACAAAGAAATGTCTCCACAGGAATACAAATTCCAGTATGCGTGGGTGTGTGGGTGTGTGGGTGTGTGTGTCCGAACAAATCTTGTCAGCGCGATAACTTGAGAAATACTTAACATATGAACTTCAAATTTGGTTTGTGGATTGTCCTTGGTAATCCTAAGAAGCCTTTTGCATTTGGGGCCGAAAGGTCAAGGGTCAAGGTCACAGTGGCTGAAACAATAGAAATTTTGTCAGCGCGATAACTTGAGAAATACTTTACATATGAACTTCAAATTTGGTTTGTGGATTGTCCTTGGCAATTCTAAGAAGCCTTTTGCATTTGGGGTCAAGGGTCAAGGTCACAGTGACTAAAACAAAAGAAATTTTGTCAGCGCGATAACTTGAGAAATACTTTACATATGAATTTCAAATTTGGTTTGTATATTGTTCTTGGTAATCCTAAGAAGCCTATTGCATTTGGGGCCGAAAGGTCAAGGGTCAAGGTCACAGTGGCTGAAACAATAGAAATTTTGTCAGCGCGATAACTTGAGATATACTTTACATATGAACTTCAAATTTGGTTTGTGGATTGTCCTTGGCAATCCTAAGAAGCCTTTTGCATTTGGGGCCAAAAGGTCAAGGGTCAAGGTCACAGTGGCAAAAACAAAAGAAATTTTGTCAGCGCGATAACTTGAGATATACTTTACATATGAACTTCAAATTTGGTTTGTGGATTGTCCTTGGCAATCCTAAGGAGCCTATCGCATTGGGGGTCGAAAGGTCAAGGGTCAAGGTCACAGTGGCTAAAACAATAGAAATCTTGTATTTATTCTGAGATCATAGGGATTAGGGATTAATTCATATAAAACCTACAGAAGACACTAATGCTGTCAATGAACGTTCCATTTGACCAAGGTACATGTAAGTTGATGTTAGAGTGGTGTTATGTCATGGAAACAGTCACGGTTGCGGGGCATTTGTGTTTGTAACTACACCTGACTTGTTTTTTGCTGCTTTTCTCAGTGATTGTGCAGTGACTCTCTGTGTGACACAGTTACTTTAACACTTCGTATCTTTTCACCTGAAACTGGCCTGCTGGGTTAAAAGGGTTTACATATCGCTGTAGCCCTTTTCACACTAGACAAATCGCGGGGTTGACGCAGGGTTGAAAACATGCATTGTATCACACTTGAAGAATTTCAACCCTGCGTCAACCCCGAGATTGATTTCGCCGCGGGTTGAACTCAGCACTGCTCCAGACCAGGGTTGAGATGTTCAACCTGGGTTGAAATTCTTGCCAGGGTCCAAAACAGTAGTAACTGAGTATGTGATAAGCTTGATTTGCATGAAACAAGTGTGAAACAATGCAAGGTTGAACGCAGTGTTGAAAATCAAAAACTCAACCCGGGGTGGCACTGGGTTTGCCCAGGGTTGAGTTCAACCCGGGTTGAGAAGCTCTAGTGTGAAAAGGGCTTCTGAATGTTCGCTTGCCATCGGGAGGGTTAAACAAGAACATTGTCTAATGAAATAATTTTTCCAGTAAAACAAATTAGATTTACATAACCAATGATTGGTTGGTTTTAGTTTGTGATCATGGTGGACTGTCCGTCAGAAATGGCCGTGTGTATTGTCTTTGTTTATGTCATTGTTCATTCATATTTCAAAGCTGTCTTTGGTGAAATTCATTTACCCAATTTTCTGAATCACATTAATGATATGTTTGGCGTATCCTCAGGATGGCGTCCATAAACGTCTCAAGAAAGAAGACCCTGTGACTGAAGAGCAGCAGAAAATGATGGACACTCAAGATAAACGATACGTCAACTACAAACTGGCAGTGGAAACCAAGGTAGAGTTTACCATTTGAATAGGTGGCATAGCACTCCATTCCTGGCTTGGGTCATGGAAATTGAAAACCATGGCCAGGCTATGGCCGCTACCTGGCTTGATTTGCATCAACGTTTTATCGACGTGCACAGTTGTTAGTTGTTAACAAAATTATCAGGCCCAGGTTATATCTGCATCCTGTTGTCAGATCTTTCAGACTGCTGCAACTGGCCCCAACTTGGGAAGGGCGGTGGTGGGTTGAGCGCTTTGGTCCCGGGAACCCTCCCTCTCCAGATGCAGCGACTGTCATGATATAGGAGTCATTGTCATTGTCAGTAGAGAGTACTCCCTTTTTTATAATTCAGACTGGGAACTGTTGGTATGAGTGACGTACACCAACGTGCCAAGCCATTACCCCTAAAGGGCCTGTCACATTATATGCGCTCTCATAGGAGACCTTACGGCGACCAATTTTTTTCTCATAAATTTAACAATCGCAGCGAGGACGCAATAAAATGACAACTTTCTGTCTCAAAGAAGCTCAAGCTACGCTCATACTGTGCTCTTCCCGCGCTTACGATGCGTTCAACTCGCTCTCTATGCGCCCCTGTTAAGCCCAATTACTCGATCTAGTCGCTGCCGCTGCGCTGTCACTGCGCCCACACTACGCTCTGCTCGCTGTTGATACGTCCTAGTAGCATGCGTCGCGCTCTCTATTCGACCAAAATACGCTCATGTGACGTCACTTGCACTGTATAAATACCACGACAAAACGGTCAATACAAAGTCCAGTTTAAAAAAAATTCTTCTACAAGTTCATCGCAGTCGAGTTACTTTCTCATGAAGACTACGTCGACTGCCTCAATGCCATTTCAATGTCGCACGATTCACGCTCGCACAGCGCCCGAGTTGCGTCATTACGGTGCCCTGGCCAGAGCGCAGAGGTGTTGCGATTGTTTTGAGCATGTTCAAAGACCTTTGCGCTCATCGAAGATCATTAAGACCCTCTGGCGCCCATCTGGCGACCTATGTAGTTGTCGCTGCGATCTAGTAGTTGTTGCGCCCCAGCTATTTTTCAAGGACGCAGTGAGAGCGCATATAAGATCGCAGACAGTGTGACAGGACCTTTATGTTACCAAATAGGCCCTTCATCTAGGCCCTACTAGGCAGAGCTTGCACTGCTGGAACCAGTTGTAGTTGTGCAAGATTCATTCGTGGCATGGCTGGTCACAGGAACCCAGTCCTACTATCAGTTGGAGTGCTATACCTTCATTTATGTCTGAATGTGTGTTGCTGGCGTTTCTTCCTGGTCTACATCCACTGGGGGAACATATGGTCTTGGAACTAGTTTCCAACTTCCAAATGTTTTGTTGTTTCTTGCCAACCACAGTGTGTGTCGACCTCTTAGAGCTGCTCTTGATACAGAATCTAGTGCCTTCTTCATTTCCTTATTTGTCAGGCCAAGGAATTGGAAGCAGTTTCTCAGTGTCTTGTTGGTGAAGCCTCTGGATCCAACTTCCACCGGGAAGTATTTTAGCTCCCATCCTGCCTCTTGACCATCGCTGATTAGGTCTTCCTATTTGCACTTCTTTCTGAGGTTAGCTTGTGCGATATTCTCTTCGGCTGGTACCGTCAGTTCAATGACTACTCCTACCTTCTCAGAGGGTGAGTAGATGGTGATGTCTGGTCTTTTTGACGTAGTCACTATCTCTGGCGGGAATATGACGGGGTGTTTGTCTTCATCCCACACCACTTTCCAATCCTCACAGCCCTCCTTCAATCTCTGGCAGTACTCCGTGGTAAGACATGGGTCGAATGGCGGCTGCCTAAGGTACCTTTACATGCCTTCGGCTCGACTTCGTTGAAGTTGCGTCCTTCACAATGCAGCTTCTGCTGCAAGTAAGGACAATTAGCCCCCTTTTTTTGAGACACAGTCATTTCGCTGACTTGGTGTCGTGACTGATCATTAAAGAGAGGACTGTAAAAAGTGGGGTCCCCTAGCTTGGGGGAAAAAGTATCGTGGCAGTTAAGCTTTTGAGGTGAAGTGCAGTGTTGTAGTACTCGCACTCGGTACTCGTACTCGAGTACTACTCAAGTACTTTTTTTTGGAGTACTCGTACTTGTACTCGCACTCGAATGTCAAAGTACTCATACTCAAAATGACGGTACTCGTACTCGGACAGCAAAGTACTCATACTCGACATGTCAAAATTGTACTCGATCATCAAGGTACTCGTACTTGAATATCAGTACTCAGGGAAAATGGTATAGCTTGACTTTATACACCATGGCCTTATTTTATCAATACTTTCAGTTTTAAATGGTTGATTGACTTGTGGAGAAATCAAAGTTTCCTGATTTTCCTCTGTGCACATCCGGACAAACACATTTAACAGCTAGCCGTGAGTGGGTCTGTATATCGGTCTGACTGGGCCTGGGCCAATTACACACAATGAACCATTTGCCGTATGGTCGTATTCGGAAATACAAGTACTTGTACTCGTACTCGGAAGTACAGTACTCGTACTCGGAGATCTGTTCTTGTACTCTGAGGTACAAATACTCATACTCGTACTCGTACTTGGCAACCTAAGTACTCGGCAGTACTCGGTACTCGGAAAAAAGTACTCGACGACAACACTGGTGAAGTAAACTTCACTAGTCAGCTAACTCAGTTTTCTTTTAAATTTCACCAATTTCAGAAAATTGAGAAGTTACGTTCTACCCTGCACTTAGTGGACGAGGTTCAAGAGAAGCCAAAGAATAAACACACGTTTTTTGTCAACACAAAAGAAGAAGGTGAGTCCCACCCCGATGACTACGATAGGGAGACCCTTCTTTCCAAAATAAAATTTATTCACTTAAAGATATAGTCCATCATTTGTAATTTGTGCAGTTTGTTTGTTTGAAGCAACAAAAGTGCTCAAAATCTAAAGAAGGGTACTGAACAACTAACCTGATGAAGTTTCAGCTCAGCTTCAGCTGTATATTCCAAGAAAAACAGCATTCTAGGAACTCAATTTCAAATCAAAAGTTGCTTAATCATGTTTTGAATTGGCCTGAATTCAGCGTCCGAGACACGTTCTCACTGAGCGGATTGCAGCTACGTGATGTCGCGCACTGATCCGACGAATTATAGCAACCGCGCGTGCGTGTTCGTCGTGCCAATGCTTGCGCGCGCTTCCCCCAATAACAAAACGAACTACTAATTTTAATTACCTACAGTCTTAAGAAGCACCGTTGGAAAGGCCTTCTTTGTTGATTTCGTCAAAATGACAGCTTGCAAGAAAGAATAATTTCACAGGGAGTTTAGTCCCCTTACTATCTTTCAACCAAGTATGTTTTCAACAATAATTACGCCAGTTACTTTTTGGATAGCTGCAAATGATGGACTCCAGCTTTAACTGCTGTATCTACTTGTGATATGTTAATTTTGCAGTTTTCTTATTTTCTTTGCATTACCACAGTTTTTGTAATCACTGGGAATGAGTTTTACTCTTTAGAGCATATATGTAAATATGTAAATTATAGAGAGTTGTAGTTAAGTTCTGTATACAAGTATTCACAAGTCAATTAGACTAAGCGATATTTAAAAAATTGTTACATGAAGAGGCATTTTCGAGTAGAAGTTGGTAACATAGTTATTTTACCTAATTTCGGGGTGCTGAATCCGAAAATGATGGTTACCAAGCTGGATTTTTAGTGGAAATATGCCTAATTTGCATAAATCTTTAATACCCGTCGTGTAATATATTTGTTCCCATATTTCGCTATATTTTTTATTATTTGAAAAGTTTATTTTCGTGATTGTACTTACACTTCCTGACTTCAATAACATTTTTTAAAGCAAATAAGTGACTGAATGATTATGAGGATATAGTAACAATCCAAAATGGATACTATTTCACCCTAAAGTTGCTCGCATTTACCTCACGAGTCTCCAGATATCATCAAGTAGTCTTGCCAAACCTTAGTATCAATGAACTTCAAATTCACCATGTTGCTTACTGTACTGGTACAATTACCCTATTAAAAACCTTATGGGAAAGTCATGTGAACAAAGATAACATTGTGATTTATAAAACGGGGGAAAAACAGGGTGGCCGTAAATTGGGCTAAAAAGTAGTTGAAGGGTTGCCTAACATGCCTAGCTTGGGAGACTTGAACAAGTTCCAGGAAATTCCCAAAAGTTTGTGACTTTGTGGTAAGAAAACGTTTTGACGTTGATATAATTATTGTAAGCAACAATAGTCTTTTATTTTGGGGGATTTCCTTGAAGTTGTTTAAGTCCCCACGTTAGGCAACCCTTCGCCTTATTTTTAGCCCAATTTACGGACACCTCATTTTTCCCCCTGTTTTCCTTTTTGGCCTAAAATATCAAGATGTTATCATTTTTCACATAATGTCCCATTTATTTTTGTTAGGGTAACTTTGCTAGTAAGTAACTTTGTGAATTTAAAGCTGATAAATACTGACGTTTGTCGAAACTACTTGATGATATCTGAGGAAAAGTAATTGTGCGCAACCTTAGGGTATAATAGTAGCCATTTTGGATTGTTTCTATGTCCTCATAATTATTCAGTCACTTATATACTTTAGAAAATGTTATTGAAGTAAGGAAGTGTAAGTATAATCACCAAAATAAACTTTTCAAAAAATAAAATCACAAAAAATATACCCAAATATGGGAAAAAATATATTACACGACAGGTATTAAAGAATTATGCAAATTAGGCATATTTCCACTAAAAATCCAGCTTAGTAACCATCATTTTCGGATTCAGCACCCCGAATTTGGTAAAAAAAACTATTTTACCAACTTCTACTAAGAAATGCCTCTTCTTGCCCTAAATGAGCCCTTTTTTGAAATATTCTTAGACTAAATCACAATTCACGCAGTGTTCAGAAAGATTGAATTGGGCAAAGAGGGCAGTATTTAAAACCAATTCCTTATCATGAGTATCACCAGTGAGGGCGCTCTTTCACTTTAGCAGACACTTTTGTTGGATGATTTGTTTGGACTTGAAAAGTGATTTGGTTGTCTGTTCAATAATCATGAACTCAATTTTTTTTCAGTTGAAAGTTTTGATGTTGCAGCTCACCTTAGGACATTGCAGTCAGACACCTCAACCCCTCTGGATGAAAACAGTGAACTTGTAAGTTTAATTTATAAAAAAAAAAGTGGTTGAACCACGTTCGCGTGCATGTTGCACGTGTTCTGAAAAACAGAGACTCGGGCAAACTAGTTTTTGACCCCTTCTCTGTAAATGGACGCTATTTCTTAACTTGAGCTTTATTTTCAACACTATTTTCACCATATACCAGTGTTGTAGGTCTCGGTCTCGAGACCACTTTTTGCTGGTCTCGGTCTCGGGAGCTGTGCTTTCGGTCTTGGTGTCGGTCCCCTTTGGTCTCGATATTTTGGCTGGTCTCGGGTCGAGACCGGCAATATAATCCCGGGACATACCGTTATTTCGTTTTACCGTTTTGGATTTCCTCAAAAACAAAAACGGTAAACGAACCATTGACCGTTTTGTCGTTTTACAGTTTTGTAAAACGGTCAAACGGTTTTAAGTCACAAAAAAAATTTATCTTTTTATTATTTTTGTAAATTGTAAAAAGCGATAAACGGTTAGTTGCTTTATTTTTAGAGTGTTGCTTTACAAAAACATGACAATGTCAAAACGGTCAATAGTCTTATCGACCATTTTTTTAAATTCAGGTTTAAGTTGGCAATTATAGCAATGCACCTTGGAATGTTAATGTGACCGTGTCCTTGGGACGGTCACTGCCTGTGCCCTCCTTACATTTATGTCGTTCTAGTTCTCGCAACAGAATTTGAGAATATTAGCTATTGAAGAGCCGCGCTGGACTTCAATTTCCTCCAACCATGGAGCAATAATTGCTCCATGCTCCAACACATCTGCAACTTCTTCATACATTACATCTTACCATGGACCATCCTGTATCCATTGTGAAATGCCCCCCCCCCCTTGACATTTTTTGCTTGCAACTCTTCAAGCCCCACCAACTGAATCGCAGTAGATGGGGGTCAGGGTCAAGCCAGGAATCACACACGCACGAATTATGCCGAGGTGACACTTCTTCGTGGCCGTCATGGTCCCCCTCCATCCCCTTGCCCACCATAAGAACCGCCACAAAATGCACAACGGACTGTTAACTAATACACTGAAGTAAAAGAAAAAACAGTCTGTATTGAATACTGACCGTTTTGCTGTTTTTCAAAGTTATTTGTGTAAAACTGTAAAACAAAAATCATTGATCGTTATGCTGTAATGAAATTTATGAAACTGATAAAACGGAATAACTGTATTTATCGTAATACCGTTTGCCGTTTTACAAAACTGTAAAACGACAAAACGGTCATTGGTTCGTTTACTGTTTTTGTTTTTGAGGAAATCCAAAACGGTAAAACAAAATAACGGTATGTCCCGGGATTCAATATGTAGCATTTACAGCTCGATCAATTACTTTGTGTTCACTTTGTTCAGTACCATTGATAGTTAAAACATTTGCTAGCCTGTAGTTCATGTTGTCCAGCTTGTTAACGTATTGTTATAGTTCGTGGTTGATTTGGACTGCATGTTGGAAAGTCCCCTAGTTGTGGGTCTACATGTACAAGTCCATATTCCATGATGGAAATTTAAAAAATAGTTCAACATTTTACCCCCGACGCATCAGAGAAGCCATCGAGATCATCAAGCATAACACTGTTCCCCAAGACATCGGTTTCTACATCAGCGACATCTGGCGCCCCATCCTGAAGTCCAAGTCCGATAGGTCTCCTATACCCTAGGACAACTTAGGTTCAGTTCTCGCCTATGGGTCACCTATACCCCTGAGCTCTTTCCCCTTTGCCCCCTCACTGTGTACTGACACGCTCCAGTGATCATCCAGCATCCCTCAGTCAACTTGCATCCTTCTCAGCTTCACCAATTTTGAGCTTCACCAGTTTGCATCCTTCTCACGCCTCACCGCACCCATCCTTATAACATCGCATCATTGTTGGAATCCCTCATTCTCCTGACGACGGGCAGAGCATACTGTTCGAAATGTTGAGTCCCTCCAGTTCTTTTCAGAACCACACATACTCACAATAGAGATTTATTCACATGGTGCTACCGCAAACTTATCTTGTCTAAGTTGAACATATGTCCCCAATCTTGAGAAATCGGCCTCTGAAAAAGTGTGAAGTTTTCGGACCACCCTGTAGATTGTTTATTGTTTCAAAAATCTATCAGTCAAAATCAGTCAACTTGGTAGCATGACTTTTCCACTCCTTTCCTTGAATCATGCTGTATTTATAGATGACACTGACATCCTTTTACTTTACAGTCGAAATAATACGCAGCTTATAGAGAAATATTTCCCTTCTATTCAGATCCTTGCCATGGAGAAAACCAAGAAGTACCGCGAGTTATCCCAACGAAAGGACCGACAGAAACAGCTGAAGATTATCGCAGACAAGATGGACTCCAGGAAAATCAAAAAGGTATTTCTGTCTTTTCATTGTCTAAATTCTTTGGGAGCTTTTCAAATTGTTCGCTAACCATCCCACATTTCAGTACATTATCTGAAAGTGTATTTTAAAATTATAGCAAAATGAGATGGAACTGGACACATGCAGTAGTGGAGAAATTGAAGAAAAAAAGGGGGGATGATTTTCTTTTCGATTTTCAGATTGTTATTTGTAATCATTAAATATGTCCACTACACATATTTAAAGGGACACTTGGTCCTGGAACAGCCCAATTGGGCTACAAAACGCACTTTGAACGAAATGATTTTAATCGGAAATAACATTTAAAAGTAGGATATAAACATCCACACAACTATCCTTTCAAAACTGGGCGTTTTTGTGTAATTCCTGTATTATGCCTGCGAGAACGAATTTCAGGGTCCACTTTTGCGACCCCATAAATTTGAGCAGTTTAGATGCTAGTTGTGACTTCATTTATGAAGTGTTCGTCTTTTGCGGTCGTTGAAGAAACCACTTTTTTTGCATTAGTGATTGGTCACCACTGTTCCCGAGACACACAACGTGTATATCGTACACTGAGAATGACACGAAAAATGTATTCGTGCTCCGTCGTGTCCGATGTAAACAAGCAGTTTTTTTTTTCTTTTCCCGGGAACGGTAAGACATTAGGTTGGTTTCCTTTCAACCAGATGTTTGAAATAGGCTGGTAAACAATCCAAAACATGAAATTTTCGAGGATTTCAGGACCTTGTTCCCCCTTTAAAGAAATAGTGAAAAAAAATTTGGAATAAAAGTGTTTTTAAGGAAAAACACTTAACATCTTTCATTTTCATGACTTCAAAACAGTGGACACTTTAAAGGTGTTTTTGTCAGTGTTTTACTTTTTTGATGTATCAATAAATGCGAACTTTAAACAGCCATAACTTGTCCACGGAACGTCCTAATGCGGGCAAACCCTCAGTTCGACCTCTGCTCAGTTCTGTCTCATTTTGCCACAATGCCCCACACATTTAGAAAGGAAAATAAAATCCATCTTATAATAGTTTATGCTGTACCCCGTGCTATGTACATCAGATTCGAACCGGCCAACAGATCCCGTTAGCTCGGTGGTCGAGTGGCAAGACGTCTGCACTAGAAAGCAGGAGGTCATGGGTTCGAGTCCCACCCGAGTGATTTTTTCCAACTTTCACTCGGGAGGTAACACACCGAGTAAACAGTGTTTAAACGTCGCGGCAAAACCCAATTTGACATTTAGAAAGGTATAATGTTAATAATTTGTGGATAGTTGCACTTTATAAGTTTTATCGTATTGTAAGGATTGTCATAATTTTAATTTTGTGGGTTTTTTTCTTCTGAAGGACAAGAGAAGAAAGGTCCTCATTCAACCAGAGACCAAGTCATCACCAGCAGTCTACAAATTCTACCCAGAGAGAAAAAGATGACATCAGTAACCATGTTTTAAGCCTTATTTATGTGCCAACTGAAAGAGGTTGTGGAATGCTCGAAGACATTCCCGTCATTTTTCGGGTATATGTAGCCTAAGGTGTGATGAAATAAAACGACTATTGTGTCTGTCATGAAATGAGTACAAAAGGTACTTTTGAGAGCTGTTTTTCAGGTCCTGTTTTGACCCGAACGTGCAATTTGTGTAAAAGTCGTCGTTGGGGGCAGCAAACAAAACAGTGTAAATCGTGACGTAATAACAGGGGTGTGAAATCTCAGCTTTAAAGCTGATTTCAGCTTTTTTTTGTTTTGGACTTCAGCTTGTTTTTCAGCTTTTTCCCTCTCTTGCTGTGTACAAAAGTATGGGAGATTTCCAAAATTCAGCTTTTTAACACCTTTTTCAGCTGTTTTTCAGCTATTTCTATCAGTGGTCACTCACACCCCTGGTAATAAACAGGACTCCCGATGCAGCGTAGTATAAACGAGTCCTGTTTATTACGTCACTATTTTTCTCATTTTACGAAGAACCCGACGACTGTTTGATTTCAATTATGCGCTCGCCGACCAACAAATTACTGGATGAATTTCAGTTTTATTAACATATAAACGCACATTACAAAAGAATGGGACTTTGTCATTATGATATATATGGGTCTACTCTACAATAAAATAATATAAAAAAAACAAAACTACTTTCAGCATTCCACAACCTCTTTAAAGGCATCTAGGATCATTTGCATTTATCCCAACGGTTATCTACCAAATTATTAATAAAAGCTGACTTGGATTGAAGGTCGTACTGATACCAAACAACCTTTGAAGTTATTCCGTCTGGCTTGCTGTCATTTAAAAGATATCAAGAAATGTAAGTGATTTCCAACAATCAGTCAAGTGACCTATTTTTTTTTTTGGGGGGGGGGAAATAAAGAGTACTACCTGTACAGATGAAATCATATTTCTCGATCAAAGCCTTTTGAATGTGTTTTTTTGGTACAGTTTTCTCGAAAAAGTGCTATATCCTCTGAGCTGAACGTCATCAGGTTAGGTTTTGAACATTCTTTTTTGGAAACGAACGAAATGCATGAAAAGCAAATGATCCTATAATGCTTTAAATGTGCATTTCATTTCCAGAAAATGTTTTAATTACCCTTTAAATGCAGCTTTCTTGTTTGGCAACCGATGACCCTTTGCATAGACGTGCGTGAGTTAGTTTCGCTAGGTTTCAAACGCCACAAAGTGAACATTGGAAAATGTTCTTCTGAAGACATCGTCTTGGAATATTAAAACCAAAAAGACTGGTTTATTCATAGGACAATCTTTCAATCCTTGTGGACAAATTTTCATTGAGTTTTCATGGTTTTTGGGAACCATGTGCACATGGGCGTCGCCAGGATTTTTTCTAGAGGGGGGCAAAAAATTTTTTTGCCAAAAAATGCTTGTATTTCTCAACACATTCTCGATTTATCAGTTTTAGAGGGGGGCAGGGACATTTTGCCCCCCCCCCCCCAACTCATTAAATTTACACCACTTTGTCTTCGCGCCTCTTTTTCTTTTCTTTTCTTTTCTTTTTTTTTCTTCCTTTTTTTTTTTTTGCTTTTCCGGGGGGGGGGGGGGGGCAAGTGCCCCCCTTGCCCCCCTCCTCGCGACGCCCATGCATGTGCACAAACAATCTTCACCGGAATCACTAGTTAGAAAGGATGGATAGATTCAGGATACATATGAAGAAAAGGGAACTGGAACATTATTCACCTGCCGATAGTAAAGTAATCAATTGAAACGATTGTGGTAGAAAGTAACATCCCCCAACCCGCCAAAGAAATAAGGAGAAAACTTAACCGTTGTCATGTCTCTTACAAGACAGGTTAGAGCAATGAAGCCCATCAAATGCATCCAGATCCTCACAATACATGTACCTAGTTTTAATTAGTTCAGTCTTCGACAATAAAAACCCCAATTATTACTTCTTTGCCCTAGTGACTTCTGTTGTGAAGCATTTATAGAATTTCCCAAACTCAGCCGATAGCTCTGTGAGCCTACCTAATCTTGTGGCGGATCAACCTCTATCTTACGTAATAATGCCTTTATATACGGGTCACGTTGCGATGCTTGGCGCAGTTGGTCTAACTCTAAGGGGAGCCGTCGACAGCGCCCATCCTGTTACTTCGTCATCCTTATATTTAATATTCGAAATGTGAGTTTAGTTTAGTCGATAAACTATTTGGATCCGGATTCTGTTTCACAAGTTTCTTTATTTATTTGTCTATCCTCTGATGATCCCGGTAAAACATAATACTTCAACTCACTGCCCGGTTTTTTTTCTGCAGCAGACATCATCAATTATGTTTATTCAGTAGTTTCGATGGGAAAGTTGTGTTTATTCATGAAAAAAAACCTCAACTATTTACATGTGCTATTGTAAAGAACGGCTTTCGCCCAGCTGCCCCGGTAGCCTAGTGGACAGTGATATGGATCGCCAGACTACAGTGCCCATTTTTCATCGAATGTTTCGGTTCTCGGCAAGTGTATCGTTGGGATAATTTTAATTTAAGGGAAAGCAAGGCTCCGAGATCCTAATTCCTCTCACACAGGGTGAAAGTTGGTTACAATTTGTAGGGATCGACGATATCTGCTGCCGGAAAAAGTACGTCCCGGCTCGGCTGTTGTTGTATATCGCGCGGCATTTTACATCAGCAGATGAAAGCATCTTTTCGTAATTATCACGTGCGTTTTAATCGGCTGCTACGTCAGCGCTCGCTCCAGTCAACCATTCAAATTTATGGAAATGGCTGGGAACGAGATAAAGAGATTTCAGAAGTTTCCCGGATGTCTACGCCAAACCTTTAGGCATTTGGAGGGCAGTAGACGAGATAATCATCGGGCGGGTGAATGCAGGGGTTTTTGATGAAAATTGACAGTGTATTTGATTTTTGTTAGTGGTAAAACTTGGGATCCGCATTTGGAAAGTCCCCATGTCTCAAAAATGCAACCAAAGGTTCGTGTTTCTAGGCCTATTGGTAGCCACTGACTGGTTGTTTGCCTGTTTAGGTTAAGAAGAATACACGAGAAAGTGTGGATTCGTAATTTAAGAATTCACGAGGTGCGAAGCGCCGAGTGAATTCGTAAATTAAGAATCCACACTTGCGAGTGTATTCTTCGGCTTAAACCATTGCGTCAAGAGAAGTATTGGCATTAACAGTGAGTGGAGATGAAAAGACTTCAGAAAAATGTTGCAACCTGACGCCACTTCCGCGATTGTGTACAAAGTCTATGGAGAGTTAAGACAATTTTTAGAGTATTTCCTAACAAAATTGGAAATATTTCTCAGTCCCAGATTCATGTCTTATCGTCATTTTGGAAAGAATGACCTTCATGGAGATGATATATGAAGAAAAAATAGGCGTCAGGTTGCAACATTTTTCCCGGCTCCTTCCGTCGTTATAATTATGGATAGTTCAGAGTTTCAGACGATGATTCCTTTCTGACTCGGAAGTAGGTTTTGCAGTGACGGCGGAGAATCTGACAGTGAAGATGCACTGGTAATTTAAGTTTTCACGCATTCGGTCCTGTTAATGCTCATTATGGAGATTATTATTGTCCGACGTGTTCAAAGTGTGGACTCGTAATTCCGAATCCACATTTTACTAAAGATTCTTCGTTCCGAATCCACACTTTGTGACCAGCGTAACAGATTCGTAGTTCCGAATCCACACTTTTAACAATAGTGCGACGTCAAAGCAATGGTTTTATACCGATTTAAAGTTGCTTAAGCATGCTAATCCGGCAGCCTGAGGTGTGGCCAGTGCCGCCTGTTTGTTTTTCAGCTTTGTGCGCAAGTGTGTTTGCCCGTTGACGTATAGTTAGCCAAACGGATCATTTTTAGCCAAGCTGCCGGACAATTAAATTTTGGAATAAAAAGACATATGTAAATTAGCTGTTACTTAGAAAGAAATGCATCGCGTGCTCTTCAAAACAGGGATTTTCTTTCGCCTAACGAATGTTCAATTTGTATGTTTTGTTTTTAACGAAAAAAAAACTTTTTTTATTCCGAGTTTGGGCGCCTGCACCTCCCTGAGAAAGGCTTTCATTTTGCGCACAAAT
Source organism: Patiria miniata (assembly GCF_015706575.1). Classification (NCBI taxonomy): domain Eukaryota; kingdom Metazoa; phylum Echinodermata; class Asteroidea; order Valvatida; family Asterinidae; genus Patiria; species Patiria miniata. The sequence continues at coordinate 4,350,961 of NW_024037061.1, forward strand.
AAACCACCCTGCGATGTTGGAAAATATAAAAATTTAAAAACAGATCTATTTTTTTCGAGTTGAAACTCGAAAACAGCATGGAACGCATGATTACATTTTGGAACAAAAACACAAATTAGTTCGGTACTTGACCAGTCGTCTTGGTCACGTCTATATGCCGGGCTGGATTTGGATTTTGTCAAGCGCCCTCATCATAGAGGGCGCTATCAACAAGATGATGAAGCGTCTTGGGATTTTTTGAGAAATTCCGATCAAACCTCACACGAAGGCTTCAAACATAATTAGCGCACGTGGACGAGCGCTTTGTGACGCCCTTCCCAATCCTTACCTGACCTATATATACTGATAATTATGATCGATCTATCGATCTTACTATCGATTACATTATGTGGGATCTATAAGTTCCACCCCAGACTCTGATCCCGTGCCATATCTGCTCCTCCCCATTCATTCCACTTCCCACGTCGGAGTATTGCATTCCCCCGTGGTGCGAGATAATTGTCTATTTAATATCGTTCACAAACGAAGCAGAGATGAAGGACGTCTGGTAACGTAAACACGTCTCGTGTGACAATAGTTTGAGGGCCATATAGGTCGCCGGCTGTCTTCCAGAGCCGTATTTGTATTGAGACGTGAGCGAGTCAATGCATGAAAACAGCCGTAATCATACCGTTCAGTCTGATCAAACATCCGGGTGCGACCACGGTACACTCCTCGCTGCTCGAACCTATCAAACATCATCTTTCGGCAGAATGGTAAGTCCGTGCATCGGATACGGAACACAAATTTCTCCATGATATTATAACAAGGACAGTATCCATAATGCAAATTCAACCATATATTTTATCCACCTGTTTATTAGTAATGCTGCTGCTGCATACTTAATGTTGAATCAACATTAAAGGGAATGTACATCATTGGTTTTTGCTGTAATTTTCACTAGCAGTATTACAGAGTACTAATATTAGTAATAAACAGGTGGTTTGAAATTAAACTTTGTGTCAGTGGAAGTTCTACTTTTTCACCCATGAGCCTTTTGACTACTGTATTTCATCAATGTTATCCTTGATTATGATACTGATCTTGTTGCAAATATTCCTCCGTAACATGTACAATACTGTGCATGTACACCCCTGCTCTCTCTATGTACATTCGTACACATACACCACCGACTGACCGTAGGAGAACCATAAAGGTTCCTCGCTCTATTGGAGAACTCAGTCCTCTAGTCTATGGTGAGACAGCTAGTGCAATGTATTTGGACAATAGTGATTCTTGTAAGCCTTTGTCCTGCTGCCGTTCGTTGTGGCAGGGAATCTTGGGGGGGGGGGGGAATCTCCGTCCACACCGTAACAACATACATGTAGTCCAAATTTGCAGGGGGAATTCGGGGGTGGGGTAGGGGTGGAGGTTGGTATTCTTGGGGGGGGGGGGGGCGATAGGAAGAAACAACTGTGAGTGCGGTGTTAGCAAAGTTTTAATTTGAATAATTAATTAAGTACCGACCAACCAATTACAGTGAAATCTCGATAACTCAAACTCTCTCGAAACAACTCACTTAAGTCAAACAAAGAATCCATTGCCTTCAGTAGTACAACAATGATAACTGAAAATTCTGCTGAAGTATGTGTGCTTTAAACTCTCATAAATATTATGAGTAAGATTAGTTTCAATACTCGCTGTCTTCCTTTAGCGGCTGATCAAAGTGGCAACCGTTGCTCTGGCTGGTGCTTCATGTTATGTCGGAATTCTATTAATCTACACCGTATTGACGCATACGAATGGTGAGTACACGCTGTACTGTATAACGGAGCTAAGGTGGTTATATAGGAGGGTTTTTTTTGTTTAAGGAGATAATAAGATGGAATTTGCGTCGGTTTGAAATTCAATATTGCGTTTTGCCCTGTTGTGCCAGTGTGCATACAGACCTTATATATATTCGTGCACGTTCATCAAAACTATTGTGAAAGTTTACCATGTAGGCTACACTTTTGTTTTAATGCACCATAATGTCGGATAACTTCAATTGTTTGGTTTAATAGCTCCATGGTTTAATTGCCTTAGGTTCAAGTCTGCAGCCTCGTTCACAGCAGGATACTAATCACGTGATCAGACATGTTGAGGGATTTGCCCAAGCCGGGAGCGAGAATGCACCTATGAACGGAAGTGACATCATTCGTAATGATCGCAACCGGAAGTCCACGTATGATGATGCTCGTGCTCATGCGCAAAAAGAAGAAAACGTCACTTTCAGCATTAAGCCCGCCCTCATCGATATCGATCAAGCCAAATTAACCACTGACGCCCTCTACCGGCAACTCGTCGTCGTGACTGCATTCTCACAGAACCACTACAAGGAGGCTTTGGGTATGATAGGTTCTGCCCAACAGACCATGCCCAACACACGTATAGTGGTATACGATCTCGGTATCCAAGAAAGTTACAAAGATAAGGTATATGAAAATTGTCCGGTCCTACGTTACCCTAAAATTTATTGTACAACACTTTTTGGGTTTTGTCTCATAATTCAGGTTTATTACTTCGTCCACTCACAAGCATCGATGTTTCGTTATAGCGGTAAAACTTTGCTAAACACAAAGTCCTTAGTTCGTATTTTTTTCTTTAGAACAAAATTCGGGGAAGGGAACGAAAGATGATAAAAGTAGATATTCACGATCATTTAATATTTGTCGTGTTTCATCAGGTCCGAGCGTTATGCAATGTGGAATTACGTCCTTTCCAGTTCAACAAGTACCCAGCCTTTGTCAAGAAAGTTCTTACCTTTTCTTGGAAGATCATCATCATCAAGGTTAGTCATGTTTCTCAACTACATGATTAAGCAAAATAAAACTTTCACACGAACGCGAAATGAACTTAGAATCTCAATATGGTGAATTAGGATGGGAAGTTGATCGATACAGTCGTTCAAAATAGACTGGATATGTGATTATAATAATTTATTGGACTCATGCTTTTCTCTTTTCATCGTTCAGGAAGCTGTTAATGAGTTTGGCGTAGTCTTCTGGGCCGATGCATCCGTCAGATTCAGACAACCTCTAAAAGCACTCCTTCCTTTCGCCCAGGATCACCATGGTTACCTATCACGTATCCATAGCTACAAGGCCGACACCAAAAGTCCCATTAAGCACAACTTTTACTACACACACGAGCTCATGTACAAGTGGCTCGGAGTCGACAAGGAGAAATATGCCAAGTCGTCTTACGCCCCTCACGTGGCGGCGAACCGACAACTGGTTATCAACAGTTCCACCGTTCAGCAGAACTTCTTACGACCGCTGTACGCTTGCGCAATGGACAAGAACTGTATCGTTCCCCCTGGTTCTAAGCACGGGCGACACCGCTACGACGCGTCTGCGCTGATGCTAGTGATTCACAAGTATTTTCCTGGGGAGTTTAGTCGAGAAAATGACCACTTGAAGGACTTGGATGAAGTCATTTATATGCATAGAAAGTCGAATGATTGGGAAACTGCAAGGAACTGTTAAATTTAGAACTTAAATCAAAATTTATTAACGAAATTTCTACTGGCGCTGGCCAAGCTGAAGTACTTAAGACAATACAATATTATTTAAACAATTGGTCTGGACTTTAATATACTCGTTACCGTGGTCTCCAAACTGCACGCGCGCATAACTTAAAGGGAAGATACAACATTTGCAAAAACATCAAAAAACGAAATGATCAAATTATCACGAAAAACCTTACGCGATTGTTGGGGGATGACAGCCTAAAGCATCCTGTAAAATCGTGTCTCCTGGTGTGCTGACATTTTCAAGAAAAATTGTATTTTCCCAATGCTGGTCGGCCGACGAGCGTTGGAGAAAACTGGTTTTTATCAAAAACCGCTCCGAATTTTTCATAAAAGTTGTTCCGCATTCTCTTTGCAATTGATTACACACCTGTGAAAGGGTACAAGCCTGCCAGACTGATTCTCTGACCTTACAATTCCCAAAAGTCTATACATTTCTCTGTTTCATCAAAATTAAGTGGGGTCAGGGAACCAGACTACAAAACCATGATTGGTTTTCTTGGTTTTTCCAGCATCTACAAGCACAAAACATGAAACAAGTCAGTTTAACAATATTTGCTATAACATACTATTCCTCCAAATCCATTTATTTCTGAAAATTGCATCAAAAGCAAATGTTGTACATTCCCTTTAATCGTGCTTGACTAGACTGTGACACCGAGTAAATTTTGTTGGGGGCGTTAGATCAGAATTTTTACATTATTTAAAAAATATTTTTAACATTTACGACTGTTGTAAAGACTATTCATAATTCCACGTTTATACTAGCACGTTGTCGTAAAAGTTGGTACCTTGATCCGGTCTTAACTTTTTCTTTCAAATGGGGCTTGCGGTCGCTGCCGAAGTTAATTGAACGTGATGGGGGAGTAATAAATAACCGTCTGATATTTTTTACACAAACCCCCGGTGAAGGGGGTTTTGCATAGAAATTTTCAGATGCCAACTTTGACGACAATGTGTTGATAATGTTTACGACTTTTGTAGAGACTATTAATTCGATGGCATAAAGTGCAATCGTTTATTCATAATTTGCAAACAATATGCAATTAACTGAATGAAAAATGTGTTTACCAATATATTAAAAGGTTTCCAAAAGGTGAAAATTGGTTTTATGGTTACCTTATACAACTAGGTATTCATTTAGGTGATGGGGAGCTAGCTGTCCTGCGACCCTTTGGTTTTGTACAGATTCTGATCGTCATAATGACGTCATCAGATTTCAAATTACGAGCGATTTCTGTTCATAAAGTGTCATCTTGGCGTTCATAACATGGTAACCAAATGAATCATGTTCACACTCTGTGCTGTGATAGTTCCTTGGTATTTGTCTTAGTGAAGCCGCTTCACCTAATTGACTCCGGGGTTACGTTTACCGGAAGTTAATGAATTCGAAAAATCGAATTACCGAACCGAGACATTTTTATAATAAAACAAACACATTTCTTCCAAACGGTTTAAGGGATATTTATAAAACTTGGACGAACAAGTAGGCCTACCCAATTGTCCGTATAGATGTGGAAATGTTGTCATTATCACAGCATAATATTTTTGGACCAGACTTGACAACATACCTCGAACTATAACTCTTGAACTGATTGATCATTGTGTTCATTTTTGTGAGGTTGAACAGTTTTGCTTTTCGTGTACAAAACCGCTTGACCTTTACTTTAGAGGCCCCGGAATTGCAGCTTATTGAAATGAAATTTAACTTGAAAACGGCCTTATTTTTTACTTTTGCTAATAAGACCAGGGTGACCGTTTTAGCCGATTTTCGGCTAACTTTGACAGAATTTTTGTTAAAAAACGAGTTTGACAGAAAATTTGACAGAATGGATTTTTTTGGCAGATTTCTGGCTGAATTCTGCAAAAATGGTTATTTGACAGAAAAACAGCAAATTTGAACAAAAAATGGTACATTTGTTTAAGAAAGCTTCAATCCTTTCAAACAAACCCTTGCATAATGGGACAGGTTGGCTGGTCTAGGTGCTGAGGTTCACTGGGAAACGGACTTCGTCGTGGCCAGATCCGTGTTTTGCCGGAAATTATAATTTCTCAACATCTTTATGAGACTATGGATTGTTTATAATGTAATTTGAACCTTAATTAAGGCAAAAGTACCAATCTGCATGTGATTTTCAGTGTTTATATATAGTGCATTTCGAGTAATTCTGGGGCCGAATTTGGCAGATTTTTGATAAATCTGACCGATTTTTGATGTGCATTTAGCAGAATTTGGCTCTGGCCTTACGGTCACCCTGCATGAGACGTCGTCACTTTCATCGGCTGACATTTTAAAACACTTGCTCCGTAGGGTCAACCTAGTACGCCTGAATTGAATGTAAGCCTAGTCTGGCTGGAGTGAGCTCCCGGCGAACGCCGGGATAACCCTATTAACACCTGGTAATTTAGACGTATACGTGTGAATTTCTTCGGCAATTTTAATTAGGTTAGAATTACGCACGATGTAGTACTCAAATCCCCAAAACAATTAACCAAAGAGAAACCATCCAACCAATTCTTGGTTATGACCGCCAAAACGCACCCCAGCTCAGGTGGTCATGACCTTTATTCAATTTATCTCTTCAGGGCCGGGGTGCGGGTGTGATTGTGATTATGCCAATGTATAAAAATAAATATGAAAATCAAAGTATCAAATGCTTCTAGGATTTGGAGATATGTAAACTATTAATGGTTGAACAAAAACAACAAACAAAAGGAATTTTTTACGAAATGAGGAAAAAAGTTGGGCATTTGACCCAGACGTGATTTGAACACGCAACCTTCTGATCTGGAGTCAGACGCGCTACCGTTGCGCCACTGAGTCAGGCTTGGATAGCGAGGAGATTCTAAACTTTATATACAATAGAATGCATAAATTTTGTTTTCTTATCAATTCTCTTTATTTTGTCTTGCTTTTCTTTATATAAATGTCCTATCATTATCAAGGATGTTAGACTTATCATCAAATGTTTCTCTTAGTTCAACCTATTTCATTGAATATTCTATTGCGGAACTCACGACCCGGAAGTGAATGTTGGGCCCCTTGACTGTAGAGAGGGAAACCCGTTTGTCGGCCTTTTCGACTGCCATGTCAAGCTTTCACAAGGTACGTCGAGTCACTGCGCCAAAATGTGATGTTTCTACAAAATTCAGAAATGTATTTTAAAATTCTAAAGCTTTCATTTTAAGAAGGGACTTATACTGAATATATTTGGTCTATTTGTAGTTTGAAATGGTTAACAAATCGAATAAAAACGCTTCCAAAAAACGCTCTTTCAAGTTTCAGCACAGTTTTGTCCTAGACTGAGGCTGTGAGGGCGCCCTACATTAATGTATTTGGTCATGCGGGGTTTTATTTCATGTAGGGCCTAGGCCTAATTTGGTAATTGCTAGTCCAGTATTTTAATTTTAATTGAAACTTTAAAAGACGGGGGAAAATGTTGCAACCTGACCATGCTGACGCCACCTTTTTCATCTCAATTGAAAGTCATTCATTGCAACATTTTCCAGTAATAATATTGTTGATGTACCCTAACGTGGCGCGGCCCCTAACGTGGCGCACTTTGATTTTTCGCCTGTAGCGCCTACCTAGAGCAAAAGTTTGGTACAACTATAGAATGCAGGGCCACTTTACTCTACATCCGCGCCTCCGTACGGCTGCGTGGAGGCGTGGAACCGCAGTCGACCTACCTCTGAAAATCGATCGTGGAGTCGTGGAGCCGCAGAAAATTGCGCCCTCTATCGGTGCGCGTCTCTGCGACTCCGCGACTCCGCGCCTCCACCACTGAGAGACAGTGCCCCGTCGCCCTCCCCCCCCCCCTTCCTAATTTGCGCGCCCAATTAAAGCGACTCTGCGACTCCGCGACTCCGCGCCTCCGCGACTCCAGACAGTGCCCCGTCGCCCTCCCCCCTTCCTAATTGGCCCGCCCAATTAAAGTGACTCTGCGACTCCGCGCCTCCGCGACTCCAGACAGTGCCCTGTCGCCCTCCCCCCCCCTTCCTAATTGGCCCGCCCATTTAAAATGGATATGGTGCTTCGTTCTCAAAAAGATTCCGCCGAGAATTGCGCCCTCTATCGGTACGCGTCTCTGCGACTCCGCGACTCCGCGCCTCCGCCACTCCAGTGCCCCGCGTCTCCGCGATTCTGCGACTCCAAGACTCCGCGCCTCCGCCGCTCCAGACAGTGCCCCCAACACATTTACAAGCACGCCCTCCCTTCCGATCCTTCATGAGAAGCTTTGAAGACAAGTGCAGTGCATTCCTTCGCTGTACTTAGCACTTTTTTGCAGGTTTGCATATCTATTACTCCTATTCCATCCACGCCTCCAGGCAAAATAAAAAACCTTGCTTCGGCGTGGCCCTGCATTCTATAGTTGCTCCAAAAGTTTTAACTGAAATTTCACAGAAAGTGAAAAAAACTGAAATTTCATCAAGTTCTAAACAGTCCTGTTCATAAATAGTGAGTTTATTTACCCGTAATAAAGTTCATGAAGTTAGAAGGATTTTATTTTCAAGTGCAAAGTGAACCCTTTGATAATGCCCTGAAAAATAAGAAAATAATTTTCTGACAAACATCTGGCTGGGTATGTAAGTAGAGATAATAATTATTTATCAGAATTTATCAAGTTTACAGGAATTCTTAAGTGTTAATTTGGAATTTTCCAAGATTTATTCAAGTGCGCCACGTTAGGGAACACTCCACCAATTTGTGCCCAATTTCCGGACGCCACCGTTTTTGAATTTCGGATTAAATTTTATGAAACTGAAATTGTTCACAGAGGTTAAATAGCAAGCATTAATAAGGTAAAAGTACTCATGGTACTAGTATTTCAATGCATGAATTTGAGGTTTGTCAACAAAGAGGTTTGGCAACACTACACAAGGAAAGTTGGGTAAGCTTCGAAGTGCGCCACGTTAGGGAACACGACTATATATTGTTAGAAATAGAACTTTGCCAAATTTTGATTTTAAAGTTTACATTTTTATAATTAAGAAATTGTAGGCTAGTTATTTTGTTTAACATTTGTTTAACGCTAGAAGCACACTCACACTCAGTGTTCTCCAACATGTAGAACAAACCTGGCGCCCCGCCATGCTTTCTGCGGCGCCCGCCATGTTTAAGAAGTCCCCGCCAAGCTTTAAAATCCTGCCGCCAGCTTTAAATTTTTTGACTCTACAGTGTACATTTACAACTAAAAGAATTTAGAAACAAGAATGACCACTTCATTTTCGAATAAAATTGAATGACTTCCCGCTGAACCTAGTCTAAGTTTGCGATGCGCGCGGATCATAACTCACTTCACTATTCTCTATGATCGATGCAGTTTAGTCTGGTATCGACTATTCCGTTCTCCTCTATCATCATATTATTCGGGGATCGTCTGGTAACAAGATGTACCATTGTTCCATGCAAAATAATTCTACACGACCTACGTACCAGGCATGCAACTTTTCCTCGGACCAGCTGATTTCCTCGTTTTTCACTTCACACTTATGCCATTCAAAATTGAAAATCACTGTACAAAGTCTTGTAAAGATTGAAGTTTCCTCGTTTTTCCTTTCTTCCAAGTTGCATGCCTGACGTACATGTACTTGTACGTATACGTACACACGTGTACTGCTTGGACTGCAGGCCTGGCGACGTGCGTGTTACTGTTAAATACGTTTGCGGAATTTGCAGCGGGCATTGGCATCGTTTTTTAATAGTCTTTGACTAAAGGATGTTTTAAACCCTAGACTTCGGGGTTAAGGCTTACTTTTGTTGGATGTTGTATTCCATGAACTTCAGTTGTAGATAGCCTTATAATATAATAAAATGTTTCGTTTGCTTCCCAGTAAATTGCAGGGCTTGAAACGACGGCCACGACGGCCAGTGCCGTCGTTGCCTTCTCACTGGCCGAGGTGCCCCACAAAAAATCCCTGTCTTCGGCGGCCAGTTTTGCCTTGCCCCATTTTTACCTTGGCCGTCGTGCCCTTTTTGCAGAAACATCCATCAGCCTATTAAAACCACTATAATCCTTGATTTCAGTTGTTTTTCCACACATTGTCAATGTATTTCGATGTCATCCCAGCCCGATCGGGGTTGTCTTAAAATCTCGCTGAATCAATGACACGCGGCCGGCCGTGGCCAAACACCAGCGATTCCCCATGCACTGTACGTACTATTAGGTACGATGTACACACACTGACAACCGAATCCCCAGTTCCGGAGTGTGCCGATACTTCAAGTAGCGACAACCCCGCCGCAAAAATATATATCTGTATTAGTACACACACACACCAGCAGGAGTACGTACGGCAGATCTTACGTGCAGCCAACCGACTTTCTTTTTCTCAGTGCTTGCACGCGCGGTACACAATATAATACGCATTTCGTGTACGAGGCAAATGAGCTCGAGGGCAAAACACGCGTGCACATGGTGGTGTTCCAATCATGCATGCCGATTGTCAAAAGTTATAATTGGCGATCGTGTATGGGCCCGGTTCCCTAAGAGAACAAAATCCACTTTTAATTTATTTGACTTACCAAACTAGTTGGCGACATTAAGAACATACAGGTAGGTCATAAATAGAGGAAATTGTTTTGGGGAAAATGACGATGACGACGACAAAACGCAACATGAAAATGAAGATGACGATCGCACGGCACCGGCACCACCCATAAAATTGCGTACAAATACCGTAATTGTATCCCATTTTTTTTTTTTCAAAATTACAAAAAGGTGTCATTTGATCTGAAAGAAGTCTGCTTTAGGTTGAAAAGGTAATTTTTGAATGCTAAAAAAATCGGGGGAACTGGCCTGGAATCGCCTCAGATTGCACCACAGAGCATCTAGAATCCAAAATTTTCTCCGCGCTCGCAGGAGTCCCCGCCGACCCAGCGCCAACCTTTAATTTTCAAAGTTGGAGAACACTGCACACTCTTAATGAAAAGAAGTCCCCGCCTTTTTCAGTCGTCTATTTTTCATGTAATTTCCAGATTTGTTTGCACATGTTTGCGTATCTAAATTCCAACATCGAAAAAGATCAAGCGCATGCTGGATCGTGTCTGCTGTTAGTCACGTAGACTTGAGTCAAGGTGCACATTGGTCCCATAAATTGTTGCCTGTCATTCAGTTTTCATGGTTTTGGTCAAAAGTGCGCCCGCATACATGCACTTTTGACCAAAACTGAATGAACAGGCAACAGCCGTACCAATGCACATTGTCAAAATTTGATGCAAGCTAGTGAGGGCGCGATTATCACAACCCATGACGTCATGCAACACGACGCTTTCATGAACAATGGCTGCAAAAGTCGTCTGAATTCAACTCGAAATTACAAGATAACTAGACCTCTGAAGGTGCCGAATTTCACGTTTTGTTGATATTAAGCAGTTGTAGACGGCATTGTGTGAGTATTAAGTGACAAAATAATTGCGATTTCAAATTGCTGTTCGGCTCCCCTAGCAACAGACTTTCCGCGCTCAGACCACAGGTGGGACGTGTGACGGTTAATACGGAGGTAGTCCAGTATTACCGTCACATTTATGGGACTAGGTGCACATGTGGTAATCAGGACACGAAGCGGAGCCAACAAAGTGGAGCAGAGCACGCACAGAGCCAACGAGCTCTGCCACGCGGATGGTCTTCTTTCAAGAATTCGTCTATGTTGATCATTAGATTAGGTTATATCGTCCATTTGTTTGAAAATAAAATTTTGGTGTTCTTTATTGTTGTCTTTGCAGACCTTGATTATCGACGGGAGGGGTCACCTCCAGGGCCGCTTGGCCTCGTTGGTGGCCAAGAACCTGCTCCAAGGTAAACTCCGAATGCCCGTAGGGTAAAACTAGACACAATCCCTGCTTTGACACAACGGAAAATCAATTGAGTATCAATTTTGGAGAATTCACATGGAATTAAAACAACGCATTTGCAGCGTATGTTTGGTTGCTGGCCATGATTTCACCCTCTCATAATTCATATTCTTTAAGTAAGCATTTTTTGATGATGGTAAAAATTGTATGCACTAAGCATGCTCATAGATAAAGTGTAGTCAAGTTGTTCAGTAAATTGAAGCAATAAAGAATGACGACGTAGTTCACCGTGTCTAGTTTTACTGTAGGATTGATTGTGAAATATATCTGATTGATCTGTCTGTGATGATAAAGTGTCCACGCTTTGTCGAGTTACTCAACAATGAGATCGATACCACATTCTAAACTATCTGAGACAGAAAACTTGTATGCTGATTCATATAAGTAATATTTGCATGGAAAATACTTTTTATGCTGCTTCATCTGCTACTGTGGAGTGGAGTGTCATGGCCTAGCGGTTAAGAGCATTGGACTTATGCTCTGGTGTTTCAGAGGCAACAGTGGTGTGGGTTCGAGCCCGGGCCCGGACACTTGTGCCCTTAAGCAAGGCACTTAACCATTATTGCTTCGTCCTTCGGATGGGACGTTAAGCCGGAGGTCCCGTGTGTAAAGGCCTAACGCACGTAAAAGAACCCAGTAACACTTATCGCTAAGAGAAGGGGTTTGCCCCGGTGTTTCTGGCCTCCTAGTTATACTCCCTCGTGGAAGTCTTTAGGAGAAGAACCAACCAAGTACCAAGTACTGTTCAGAATTGTTGCTGTATTGCGAATCCACCCTTTGGAGTGTTGCCAGTTCATTTTTGTGATGACATTCCAGCTATTTTCTGTATTACAAAAATCTTTACAATTATGCGGATAAAATTGAAAGTGTGGACAGGGCTTGTCAAATGCGATGTTGTGTTCCTTGTTGAGCAAAGGTTTTTAATGTTTACCCCCAACCAGGTCAAAAGATTGTGGTGGTGCGATGTGAAGACATCAACATCTCTGGCAGTTTCTACCGAAACAAGCGTAAGTTCATCCAATGACATTTAAAAGCTGTTGAATTGTGTGGTTTTCTGCATGAAGTTGCACTGTTCAAGAAACTTAAACAGTAATCTTGTAATCTGTCTATGATGATACAGTGATCCCACATTTCTTCGAGCAACTCAGCTGTGAGATCATACCTCACATGTACCACCATCTGAGACAGAAAATATACAGTCCCTTAATTTATAGATTCAAGGACAGTAAACTCCGGCTAAATTGATATCGTACAACTCGTCAAATCGCTCAAGTCGGCCGTCTGATTAAAGTCCCGATTGTCCGTAATGCATTTCCATTAAATTTTTTTATTTCTAAGTCGGCTTTTATAAGTCGCCATTTCGCTCAAGTCGTCGTGTTACTCTCGGTCCCCTTTCCATAAAAAGCATTACAAAATCCTTTGTGTAAGTCGGCATTCAACAAATCACGGATTGGCATCGACTTCCTGTACTGCGGTTGGCAAAGTGTCCAGTGAAAAGTGGTTTCGCACGGCCCGTGATCGCTGCATGCATTGGTGTCGAAAAAGAGTGTCCTACTAGATACTGCACACATCGCATATGCATCGTGAGCATATCAATACCAGTACCCCCTCTAGGCTGTGCGCATGCGCTCTGTCCATTTTGGGGGTCGTCTTATTGAATGACTACTGCTGCAGTCAATGCGTGCGTGGTATATAGCGGACCACGCACGCATTTAATTCGTTACTGTGCATGTACATCGTGGTCTCCACTATCAGTACCCCAATCGTGATGATACAATTCGAGGATTAATTTGCTGGATTCAACTCTAGCATTAAGGAGATAATCCAGGGTAAATCGAAGCCAATTAGTGCAATGAATCATGTGTGCAAAAGACCATTCATGTAAGTTGGCAAAAAGACAACTTACAAAAAGATATCGGCATTCGCTTAAGTCGTCACCAATTCTGGGGTCCTGCGAGTGCCGGTTTAGCTGGAGTATACTGTATACAGTCCTTTAATTTATAGATTCAAGTATCTGCATGGCACACGTAATTCTAAGTAACAAAATTGATTGATTTTGTTTTTGCAGTGAAGTACTTGCAGTTCTTGCGCAAGAGGACCAACACCAAGCCTAGCCGAGGTCCTTACCATCTCAGATCACCCAGCCGTATCTTCTGGAGAGTCATCCGAGGTAAGAACTGCAGCAACAATTTGACTCCTTGTTTGTCCTCTTCGTCCTCTCTTCTGGATTTGTTCATAAGCCCTGCACATATTTAGCAGCAAGATAGCAATGACTTAATCCTATCCATCCTCCAACATCCAAAATCAACAAGGCTGGTTTTTTTTAGGATTTTGGAAGATCGGGACTGTTTGTCTCACTAGTGCCGTTAATTTTGACAGATGCATTGTGTTGAGGTCTTAAGCTGTACCCTGCATTGTTTATTTTCAGCTATGCAGAATTGAGACCTACATTTTACTGAATATCGTCCCCACTGCCTCAGTATATTACAGTGATTGTTGGAGGAATTTGAAGGATTGAGGCTATGGTCCTCCCTCCACTGAACAAATTCAAGAAGTTAATGTATGATTTTTGAGGATAGAGGCTGTATGCAATTTTCACATGGAGGCAGTTGGAGGATTTTTGTAGGATTGAGGATGGATCCTAGCAAAAGGGGCCTAGGGGGATGGGGTTAAGTATTTATCTGCTGTTTGCAATCTGTCTATGATGATACAGTGATCCCACAGTTCTTTGAGCTGCTTAGCCGTGAGATCAAACCTCACATGTACCACCATCTGAGACAGAAAATTTGCCGTCCTCTTAAGTTCCTGGACACTTTTAAGCTGCCTAATATTTAGCACACAAAAAAACCGATCGTCTTATTGTACAAAGTCACAGATTGTAAAAGTGGAACCAATTATTTCTACAAGACCCATACACCTGTTAATCCACTTGACGTACCCGTTAATCCCTTAGGTATGTTGCCCCACAAGCGTGCCCGAGGCAAGGGGGCCCTGAACAGACTGAAGGTGTTTGAAGGCGTGCCCCCTCCTTACGACAAGGTATGCTTTGCTGGCACTGTCGGCACAGAATGGTGATCAAAAGCCCAGAATGTGGTGGTCAACACCGCCCTTGAAATTGGGCCAAAGTTAAATGGGTTGGAAATGTTTTCACTAATACACATACATGAATCAGTGGTGAACTTCTAAACATGCTAAATGATGAATTGCATTCAAACTGTTTACTGCCAAAGAAGTGTGCATTTGTGCTGCCGATGATGTTGACTATATACACTTAACCTACATTGTTTGATGTTCGGTGAGAAGAATAACCAATTCTGAGGCACCACCTATGCACATGTTCCATATCAAACCTGACATATGATCCATATTTCTATTTTGTGGGGGTTCAGTTGAAGAAGACAATCGTCTGTTTTTCGAAATTTGGTGTTTTTTTGGTGAAAATGAATAAATGTATCAATGTCTACCACCTGGTAAGGCTACATTTTCGAAAAATTGATTAAAATCTTCATTAACCTAATTAACGAATGGGCGAATTTGCCAAAAGTGCCGTTTTGCGTTTTCACGAAGGGGCGAATTTCCGCACTCTATGTATCAATACATTTTCAGTAAATAAATACATTGGCGTGTATATCACGAAAGGGCGAATTTCATGCGCGTGAAATAAACGTTTTCACGAAGGGGCGAATTTTAAGGCGCATGCGCAGTGGGGCAGAATCTGCATGTACTGTACAAAAAATGCATTGACTCAGACCGCAGAAGGGCGAAATCTGCGCGTAGTCACTTTAGCGTTTTCACTAGGGGTGAATTTTTTAATTGGTCTTTTTTTTGCGTTTTCACGTACAGCCACTTCTCTTAATTGATTAATTCTGCAAAACTAATCGCCTATTTTTCTTAAAGTTATGCATCCTTAAGTTTCAAATTGTCAAATGAAAAAAGGACCAACTTAAAATGTGATTATCTCGAATGTTCGTTCAGACAGTGAAATACTAAATTCGCCTCTTCGTGAAAACGGTGACGAAATAGACACTAGACCCGTCTCAAATGATGTCACTGCCTACAGATTGTCACGTGCATTGGCATTTTGGGTGTCCCATTGTCATGACTTGCATCGGCTGTGCCGTATTTCGAAGGAATTTCAAGCAACACGGTTGTGTGTATGGAACAATAATTTGCCTACTGTGCGTACACGTACCTGATGGCGTTGAATACGCAGTTGTAATTAGCCTACCAAGATGGCTGTCTATGAGAGGGATCTGTTGGAAACGGACAAGAATCATTTCTCTAACCAATTTTAGGTGGAGCTGGGTATCCTCAACCCTAACCCTACTAAATGCAACAGAAAGCAACAAAGGTGAAAAGTTGTCGCATACTGTTGCATTTAGCAGCAGTAACCCTACTAAATTCAACAGAAAGCAACAAAGGTGAAAAGTTGTTGCACACTGTTGCATTTAGCAGCAGTAACCCTACTAAATTCAACAGAAAGCAACAAAGGTGAAAAGTTGTTGCATACTGTTGCATTTTAGCAGCCAACTCGACTTCCTGTGCTTTGTTGCATCTTGTTGCATTTAGCAAGGTAACTGCTCATAGTGCCAAGGCTGATATATTCAGAATCCACTGTTCCATTTGGTTGCATTTAGCAGGGTAACTGCTGGGTGCCAAGGCTGGTATGCACTGGTTTCCCTAACCATGCTGAATGCAACAGAAAGCAACACAGGTGAAAAGTTGTTGCATACTGTTGCATTTAGCAGTCAACTCGACTTCCCGTGCTTTGTTGCATCTTGTTGCATTTAGCATGGTTACTGCTCATAGTGCCAAAGGCAATTACAACACAGCCCACAGTTGCCCCAAGAATACCCGATTGGGGTTAGGGTAAAGTCACTTTCAGAAATATGCTTCATCAAGAAAAATGCAATTTTACAGTGGATTTACTTGAGTGATAACACTCGTCGTTGTTCCTCTTGCAGAAGAAGCGCTTTGTTGCTCCCCCTGCCCTGCGATCTGTGCGTCTCAAGCAGAACAGAGATGTAAGTTACCGACTGACTTGTCATTGTTCCTTCTAAACCGTCTAGATTGAATCTCAAGTCATATCTTCACTTTAATTTTTAGATTTGAAGGTCAAGTTCTTGATTCAATCAAAATTTTTCCAAAAACTTGGTGGAAAATGTTTAGATTTACTTTTTAAGGATTGGAACCCACAACCCCATGCTCAATATGATCCTGTAATCATTTGAACCAGCCAGCTAAAACCGACAAACTCAGTGGAAGAGTGGTTAAGAGGTCTTCACAATTAAAGAAGAGGTTGTGGGTTCGAATCCCATCAGTGTTAAAGCTATAGTCCATCATTTGCAGCTATCCGAAAAGTAACTGGCGTAATTATTGTTGAAAAACATACTTGGTTGAAAGATAGTAAGTGGACTAAACTCCCTGTGAAATTATTCTTTCTGGCAAGCTGTCATTTTGAAGTAATCAACGAAAGAAGGCCTTTCCAACAGTGCGTCTTAAGACGAACCGTAGGAAATTTAAATTAGTAGTTCGGTTTGTTATTCGGCGAAGCGCGCGAAAGCATTGGCATGACGCACATGCGCGCGCGTTTGCTATAATTCGTCGGATCAGTGCGCGACATCGCGTATAGCTGCAATTCAAAACAATTCAAAACATGATTCAGCAACTTTTGATTTGAAATTGAGATCCTAGAATGCTGTTTTTCTCGGAATATTCAGCTGAAGCTGAGCTAAAACTTCATCAGGTTGTTCAGTATCCTTCATTAGATTTTGAACACTTTTGTTGCTTCAAACGAACAAAATGCACAAATTACAAATGATGGACTATATCTTTAACGTGTGGTGTTTTTTGCTCACTATTAAAAGCAGTAGAACATATGGTGCTTGCAACTTAAATGGTTATATACAACATTTTCAAATGTCCATGAACAAACCTACCAAATTATTATGAAATACCTTACTTGACTTTAAGTAAACAATAGTCTCAATCGTCCTGTGAAATCATGGCACCTTTTTAACATTGAGGCAGTTGGAGGATTTTTTTTGTAGGATTGAGGATGGATCCTAGCAAAAGGGGCCTAAGCAGTTGGGGTTAATTATTTATCTGCGTTTTTGTCAATTGTCTGTGATGATGCAGTGATCCCACAGTTCTTTGAGCTGCTTAGCCGTGAGATCAAACCTCACATGTACCACCATCTGAGACACAAAACGGCAAAAACAAATGTATATATATCTTTAGTCCCACGAACCGGGGCGCTAGAACTCCTTTTTTGACATTTGGGATGTTGGTCTGTCGTACTAGCGTCCCACTTAGGAAGTGTTGTCAATGTTACAATTTCAAAGTTCACCACAAAAATCACGCAAAATACTTGACAAAAATACCTTTGAAAGCACCTACTGGCATCTCCGCATGTCAAAGACAAAGTAATGGGGCTTCAGTGATACTCAGGATTATTTTTGGGGTTGCAAATCCGTGAAATTCAACCACTATAGCACAGACATCATACAGCGATCATTCAATAACGTTATGGCTGTGATCTACTAACGCATGTCTATGGTAGTATGGACGTACACCATGTACATACAAACACGTACGTGAAGCAGGGGCCGGGACACGACCGTGACCTGTGTCAAAAAACAAACTCCGCATGTAGATCAGGGGATGCACCTACGACTGTACTCTTGTACCGCTCTAAATGGTATTTTTGTCAAGTAATTTGCGTGTTTTTTGTGGTGAACTTTGAAATTGTAACATTGACAATACTTCCTTAGTGGGACGCTAGTACGACAGACCAACACCCTAATTGTCAAAAAAGGAGTTCTAGCACCCCAGTTAGTGAGACTAATATACCTTTTAAGTTTGTAATTAGAAAAGCCAACTATTTAAACAAAAGGCATATTTTGGAACTGATTTGAAGGCGAAATAAGCAGAGCAAAATGTCTCTTTTTTCTGTGTCGTTGACAGTTCTGCAATCTGGGTCGCCTGGCTCATGAGGTGGGCTGGAAGTACAAGGACATCATTGAGAGTCTGGAAGAGAAACGCAAGGCTCGCTCCTGGGAACGTTGGAAGGTCAAGAGAAGTGCGCTGGTAAGACAACAAATGCAGAATTTGGAATCACAATTATAGAAAACTCAGAACCACACACACTCACAAGAGAGATTTATTCACATGGTGCTGCCGCAAACTTTTCTTGTCTTAGTATCTTTCCACCATGCAAACCTTCAAATCTCATCTGGAAATAAAGTTGCATTCTCCATGCTATTTTTGAGTTTCATCCCGAAAAATCAATTCCCTTTCTAAATTGTTAATTTTTCTTGCACTACAAAAGTTAATCATTTTTTTGTTGTTGAGACATCGACTGAAACAAATTGGCCAGTGTTAAGTTATTGAATCATTACTTTACAATTATTTCGAATTATTTGCTGACAGACAATATTTCCGTTCTCGCGGGGTAGGCTGGTTCCTGCCCTAAAATCAGTATCGATAATGTACGGACCGGGAGCCAGTCTGCTCACAAAGCAGATCTGGGGTTTTTTTTTCAGAGGGTTGCAGACATCCAAAATGGAAAAAGAAGTGGTTGTTGAAGAACACAGAGAGCGCAACTTTAAAACTGTGAATACCAATAGATGAGATGACCTCTAAATGAGATGTTCTCTCTGAATGTAAAGTTGATTTTTAAAAAAGTTCATTGACTTGGTTCTTTTGTTCCACTTTTAATTAAATTCTCTGAGAAATCTGCATTTAGTTTCCCCGGTCAGAGCCAGAGAGTTGGGACTCAAATCATAGAAATGTGTATTTTTACACTTGTGCACAGAACAACTTCTGAGGGACTAGTAGTAGGCATGAATCTTGACCGGTAGACGGAAGGCTCAATCACAGTTATTCGAGTCTGGACAGTGTTTCAGTTTTGTGAACAGAGCATGATTTCTGAATTTCTACACTCAACACGTACATGGAGAGTTCTTAGGCAACAGTGCCAACTGTTTTCTTTCTAAGAAGTGTGCATTTGTGCTGCCAATGATGTTGACGATTCACTTAACCTACATTGTTTGATGTTCAGTGAGAAGACTAGTCAATTCTGAGGCACCACCTTTGCACACAGGTTCCAAATGTCTATTTTGTGGGGTAAAATAATTTGAACTTATGTGATGCGACGGAACGCTTAACCCAAACAGTCCACCTATGTTAAGTTACGATGTAGTGTGCACGTCTGGATCATCTAGTTGTATTGTGATTCATTGTCACGTTGTTGAGTGACGCAAGCCTGGTTATGCTTATTCTGTGCTCAGATGCTGCTTGTGACCTGAGCACGAAAATGCCGATTGTTCTGTCGCAGGGGAAAGCGAATCGCAGGTCCAACTGCGGGCAGATTCAGGAGTCTGAACATTTATTGCAAAGATTAATTCGGGCGATTCGCAATGCAGTGCGCCACCAAGAGTTTGCCATGGATAGTCCATTTTTTCAAGTTTACTGTCGACAAAACATGGCCCATTTGAATGAGTGTCAGTGGACAACTTGAGCTAATTTGTGGTAGATTGGGGCATAGCGTTCTCTGACACCTTACAAAAAACAAGGTATTGATAAAGAGCAAAGAAAAGGGCAAACAGATACTCGAATCATACGCTTACGAAACGACTGACCGGAAAAACGAACAATTTCAAATGTCCCGTGCTGTGAATTTGTCGACCATCTCCCACAATGCACTGGGAAAATGAACTCTCCGTGGCAAACTCTTGGTGGCGCACGGCATTGTGAATCGCCTGAATTGACAGGATTGACCTCCGATGTAACCTAAAAGCTGTCAAGATTTGAATTTGTTTATAATGGGCAAACATTTAATGTTCAAAAAAATATGGAGATTTCCGATTAATTCCCCAAATCACATTATATTAACAAAACCTGTTTTGTCTTCTCTGCAGTCACTTCGTCGCAAAGCAGCCCGGAATGTGAAGACCAAGGTGGCCCCCTACCAGAAGATCATCCGTCAGTATGGCTACAGATAAACAACCAACAAGTCGACATATTCAACCCACGTCCCTACACTATTAGTGGAAGTCGTCTTAAGTCAAAAATTACTCCCAAGATTAAATCTTGTGTTTGAAAGTTGCATAAGGCAGTCATCAGGATTCTCAATTGTTTTTTGGTTTTCGAAAAAGCTGATAATACATTAAAGATATCGGAAGAAAAATGTAATACGTCGTTGTTTTGTTTTATTTGTTGTGTCTGGATAAATTAACTGTGTGGTATGTATTATACAAGTAATGAATGTTTATGAGTGCAATGGTAAGAATATCATGAGGTGACAGATGGAATGGTCCATTCTTTGCGGAGTGAAATGGAATATTCCATCTGTCACCAAGTTTATTATTTTCCATTGCATGAATTTGAGGATTCATTATTTTGTTTTATGCAATGTCTGAATTAATTCTGGTCATCTGATTGGTAATTAGCGTGACCACAATGGAACTTTGTTTTTGCGGGGCCATAGGTTGGGACGAATACAGTTTTGTAAGTTGATGATACATGATCAATGACCAACCAAACAGATGACGGGTATTTATTTTGGTGGTGTATCAAACCGAGTAAAGAATGGTTCAGTCTTGAGTGTATGCAGAGATGAAGTGAAATAGTCGAAATCATGTACATCCATGGACAAATTCACCTGGGTTGAAATAAATTCACAGTGCATTGTGTAGACTTCTTCCATAAGCCATGCTGAATGTTCAAAAACCATCAAAACTCAAGGGACTAAAAGAAAACTCACAGGATTCATTGCATGATTCAATTTTGCACAATTTTAATTTACACATGGTAATTTAATATAGGAGAAATATGGTCTAAAATGTTCAAGCTTTTATGCAACAAATTTTAATCGTAGTCTCGGTCCAAGACTTATTTTTTTGTATTCCCTTTACAGCTGGTCGATGACAAGCCAGGTTTCTCAACAAAATTAATCAAATCCATTTTTGGCAAGATTGGCAGCGCTACCCAGGAAAATTCTGAGCGTACTTCACGCGCGCTGTATTCAAGCTGATGCATGCGTGTGAGGCATGCTGGGAATTTCCTGGGTAGCACTGCCAATATTGCCAAGACTGGATTTGATCCATCTGGTAGAGACCTCCACCGCCGCCGCAACTTTAAACCCGCAGCAGGGAGTAAAAAGTCTTTACCAAGACTACATTAGCTGATCATCCCCACTAAAATAATTATATACATGTATATGGCTTTTTTTCAAATACTGGCCCCAATTGACCATTGCACTTGTTTGCAATCGATTACAAACCTATGAACGGGTACGAGCCAGCTAGACTGGTTCCCTGACCTTACAATTCCCCAATGTATGAGTCAGGGAACCAGACTACAGGAAAATGATCGTTTTTCTTGGTTTTTATAGCATTTTCGAACCCCAAACCTCAAAAAAGTCAGTGTAACTATATTTGCTATATATTTCCAACCCCCCAATTCCATCCATTTCTAAAAATTACAGCAAAAGCAAATGATGTATATTCCCTTTAAGTTGAATGTTATATAAAAGGATGTGACGTTTACACATCTAAACAAAAGCTAAATCCATTTACAAATTTTCCCAAACGACCAACGAAAATTGTTGATTTTCATGTCAATGATGCCCGCCCGTCTGTAGACATAATGGGCATGTGCTAAATGGCTGAACGCTGAAATGGATCTCAAAATATAAGCTAAAACTTTTACAAAATTAACACTAAGTCACATCTTTAGTTCTATTTAATTACATGCATTGCAAAACAAAAACCCACCCCGAAACACACCTTATAGAAATCCAATCTGGGAGAGGTGGAACCCCAAATATACACTGCAATTAAAAGCTTACATTCCACCAACCACAGGGATTCTGTAATTTGACATATATACATGTAAAGGGAAAACTGATCCCAAAATGTAATGTTGGCATACCACAGTTTCTTTCACAGATTTTTATCACGTTTTGTACAAATGCATAAGCGTAGCCTGCGGGGGGAGGGGGGTATTTACCACCCCCCCCCCCCAATATTTTGTAAAGACTGCCTTTTTCCATTCAAATGCCCTTTTTTCAACGGGCTTACCCCCAATAATTTGTAACGGGTAATTTGTAAATATTATTTTCTGAACAAGTGCCCTTTTCCAAAAAGAAGTGGTGCCCTTTTTTGTGGCCTCTGCCTTTTCATAATTTCGCACATGTATCACCCTGAAAAAGCACCATACATGTACATGTATTGGCCCTTTGTGTGCTTAATTGTCGGTTTTGAACAGCGCCCCCATCGACAGATGGTACCAGCCCAGCCCCCCCCCCCCCCCCAAGAAATTTTAAATTTTTGGAAATATTTTCATGAGACTGTTTCAATTTGATCCAGCGAGAAAATGGATGGTACAGACCATAAAAGTTATTTTATTTTTCTCCCTTAGATTACTATATTTCTCCTCTCAAGATCCAATTGATATTCAATTATGAAACCATTTAAGAAACACCAATATTATCACTTTTAGTTTGACTTTACACATGCAGCATTACAAAGAGAATGAAAATATTTGGGGAACCTTCTACAACATTATGTTAATGATGACAAATGTTCTTGTGACGTGGCAATGACCATGGGTTAACACTCTTTTAATCGCACAAACACAAAATATCATATGATGAGCTGTGCCATAGCTGCCGGACCTAGTTTAAATGACCCATATCCTGACCCAACCGTTTTCAGCAACGGATAAGAGGTCAGACGTCCAGAATAAAACAGATCCACCATTATCACGTATCAAAAGTACCCTTGGCATCTAGGACTCGGGGATGTCCCCTTTTATCAAGAGTACTACCAATCCGAAGAGTCCGTGTTCAGTTTGGTTTTATCTAGTCAGTTTTCACGTATTTTAAAACTTCCGAAGGATCTTAACACAGAACACATCTGCTACAGCGAGACAACCCCCCGGGGTAAACACAATGCCGAAGGGGTGGTCCAGTCCACGAACCACACACCCCTGGTACACCCCGTAGGAATCGTAATGGTGCACCTCAGAGCTTGCTGTTTTGTCACTTTGAGTAGAAACGTAGATTTCGCCAGCCTCATCACAGCATACACCACAGGGGTGCAATCGTACGCTATTGCCATTGACAGTATCGGTACTGAATACTTCATTGCCCTCGAAATCTACGCACAGCAGTTTACTGTGCGTGTTGTTTGTGAAGATGATTTTGTCTTTGCTCATCGCGACAAATGCATCCACCATTTCATTGAAAATGGTTGTAATCAGAGAGCCATCTAACTTGTGGAGAGATATTGCCTTTCTCCCCTGTCTACTACGGCTACCTTGTTCTTGTCAGCACAGATGCCAACAAGTTGACTTGCCAATCGCCCCTCGGTGTCTTCCTGCGACGGTGTGAACTGACGAATCATTTGTAGGTCACCGCTTAACACCTTCACTTGGTTTGTATCTGTAACCCAAAGTAGGTCATCACAGGTCACTGTAACTCCGAATGGTTTTTCCAGTCGTTTATCTCCAACTTTGACCGGTGAGGTTACTATTTGTTCTCCAGCTGAGGTCAACATTGTTACCTCTTTTTTGTCTAAATCTGTAACTGCAAATTTCCCATCGCCCATGCAAGCTACATCAGTTGCCATTGTAAAGTTACACATGATTTCTTTTGTCGACTGCCATTTCTCTTCAAGAAGTATCTCGCCGAGATCTGTTTCCCCTACGATGTCATGACATTTGACCCCAATGAATGACATGCCACGATCAACACTGTATGCATCTTCATTCCGGAGTTTCCAGTAATCTAAGTTGTGCATCACCTTTGGCTTTAGTTCCAACATCTCGAAGTCGTCAGCTTGATACATTAGATTGTTGATAGACGCAACGACACGTTCTGCCCTGTTCATCTTGTCACGGTTGCTTTTGAGTTCTTCCTCAAACTTTTGATTTCGCTCTTGACCGATGTTTGCCACTTTTTCTCTAAGATGACGGGACTTGAGTCTGATTTTGGCAACTTCTTGTTCTTCTTTGTCAGAAACGTCCTGGCAAGTCTGAGCCACCATGATACTTAATCGACATTTTGAGTTCTCAAGCGACTTCTCCTTGGCTTTGAGTTCCTTGATGTCTCGTTCAACAACCTTCAAACCCTCCTCGACATCGTGACGAAATGAACGTACGACGCAAGAAATGTCCGTGTATTCATGTTCAGCTGTTCGGTGATCAATCGCAGCGCATCTTGCACAGATCATCATCTCGCAAGTT
Organism: Patiria miniata; assembly: GCF_015706575.1. Classification (NCBI taxonomy): domain Eukaryota; kingdom Metazoa; phylum Echinodermata; class Asteroidea; order Valvatida; family Asterinidae; genus Patiria; species Patiria miniata. The sequence continues at coordinate 4,375,617 of NW_024037061.1, forward strand.
TTACAGTAAAAACACAATTCATAACTAACATGGATCCGGCAATTGGGTACGATACCATCACTTTCCGTGGGCCTGATGATTCCTTTTCGGTTCAGATCTTCGACTGTGACGATCCGGTGATATTTGGTGCGCTTGGATCGGCGATGAGCGTCATGGCAAATCTTGCAGATATTTTCATCACAATCTTGACATCGTGCGAATGCTTCCAGGCCTTCCTCACAATCTTCGCACCTTGAAGTGGGCGCTGATGTGCCTCCAAGTAACAGCTCTTGCTTATTGAATTCATCTACAAGGGAGCTCAAAACGAAGCTATTCATCAGACCTTGCAGACCTGTGTCTGGAATGGCCGTCACCTGCCTGCAAACCGGGCAAGATATCCCGTCAGTCTTTGTTTTTTGTCTGTTGAGAAGCTCGTCAAGGCAGCCAAGGCAGAAGCTATGCAAGCAGTCCAGTATTTTAGGATTGGCGAATCGACAACAGCAAATCGGGCACTCCAGATGGTCCCGGCTGATTTGACCCAGCGTGTTTCTGGTTGCAGCCTCTGCCATGGTTTAGATGTATCTGGGGAGGGGAGATATAATATTATTGTACCATTTATTGTTACACTACGTGGACAACACAATAAGGCTTCAGAGTTTTTTTAATTTTTTATAACGGATCGTGTTTTTTACAATGTCGGAATTTTGTAATAAGGTGGGACATCAAATAAATTTATAAACGCAGTGTATAGTCATTTGTGACATCCGTGCATTACGGAAATAATAGCCGTTGATTAATAGGGACGGATCTGCCGGGCGGTATGGGTAGAGAGTACCGTAGTACGCATCACCAGGCGCGGTTCTAGAGCCAATATATTGGGGTGGGGGGGTGGGGAGGGGGGCTAGCAAGGTGAATCCAGATTTTTTCCAGGGAAGCGTGCTGAAATGTAGACTGGTTATTTTCTCCGGACACTTAGGCCTCTGAAAATCAATACGTGGTGGGGGGGGGGGGGGGGGGGGGGGGGGGCGGTTCGTGTCATACATAGGAGCGTTCGCCCGTACCCCCGCCCTGCAAACAGGACGCTGGGAAGGGCTGACGAATCAACGCTCTGATCGGATAGATTTTGCGTGACCTGTGACTGGCAGGGCGTCACGGCCGCGACCCTGCAAGGTTTGAAACGGCCGTTAAGACTGATTCATTCGTCACTCTTTTATTGTCATTCATAAATGCGGCGCCCTGTTTTTTGGTTGAAAAAGCACAATAATGTAGGCAAGTCTGTAAAACTTATCTGTTTTGTAAATTTTCAACTCCAGCCAGTTGCTCAGGCTCCGTTTCGATTTCACGTAGGGTCGAAATGTATATCATTCGACGCTCAAAATGTGTCCACATGGTCCGCAATGAAAAAGAAATCACATCCGGTATGGTGTGTATGCATTTCTATGGCAAACTTTTCGGATAGAATTTGCACGCATTGGCTAACAGCAGTCTACAGCTGCAGCCAGATGCTTTATACATAGGTCATGATAAATTACCCAGAATGCCATACCCACTTCCTTCACAAGATTCTGTGAAGCTCATCTGCCCTTCCCAGCGCCCTGTTTAGTTGCAGGGCGGGGGTACGAGCGAATGGGGAACGCTGATAAAACCCTACAATCGTACAACTAAAAGTGTACAAATGCACCAGGGTGACCGTTTTAGCCGATTTTCGGCTAACTTTTACAGATTTTTTTTTGTAAAAAAAAACGAGTTCGACAGAAAATTTGACAGAATGGATTTTTTGGCAGATTTCTGGCAGAATTCTACAAACATGGATATTTGACAGAAAAACAACAAATTTGATATTTGTTTAAAAACGCTTCAATCTTTTCAAACAAACCCTTGCATAATGGGACAGGTTGCCTGGTCTAGGTACTGAGGTTCACTGGGAACCGGCCTTGGTCTTGACGCAACCGCGTTTAGCCTGAAATTCACGCAATTTTTTTAACATCTTTATGTTACTACAGATTGTTTATAAAGTAATTTGAACCTTAATTAAGGCAATACTACAACATCTTCATGTGATTATAGGTGTTTGTAGTATATTTCCAGTAATTCTGGGGAATTTGGCAGATTTTTGATGAATCTGACAGATTTTTGAATTGCATTTAGCAGAATTTGTCCATGACGTTACGGTCACCCTGAAATGCACCCTTCTGATTTAGGGGGAGACCGTTCCCATGTACGTCAAATTCTTACACTTTGCTAGTGCATTTTTTTATGGATTTTATTTGGGGGGGGGGGCGAGACAAAACAAAATTGGGGGGGGGGAGGTAAAGCCCCCTAGGCGTCCCCCCCCCCCCCCCCCCCCCCCCCGTAGAACCGCGCCTGCGCATCACCTCCATTATATTTATGCATCCCGCAAATTTAACACACAGTTTTGCTGAAAGTCAGCCAACACATCCCAAGTTTATTTTGATCATACCACATCGTCATTTATGTAAGAGATACAGCATTAGTTTTGGTGTCAAAAGTCTTGTATTGATGGTGTTAACCACTTCCCAGATGGGCGTCTTCAAATTTTGACATTGGACTTTACCACCCCTTCTACAACAACCCCCGAAAAACACATAGGTCCACTTTTTCATCGCGATTGACATTTGTGCGTAATCAACAACCGTTTATTATTTAAAATTGAAAATGTCCCCTTTATGGTTAAAACGACCCTTCCCTTCCTCTAGGCTGGCTACGACCCTGTCTTAAAATAATTGTCTTTACTTACCTCCGAAGTAATTGACAATATTGCACGAAGCAGTCTCTTTATAAATTTGAAAATGAATACAAGACGACGGTGATCCCACTGCCGACCCGTCCCCAACCATTATTGTTGTCATAATGCATTGCATTGCATGCGCTTCATCATTCCTGGGAAATCCAAAAACTATTTTTAAGGCCAAAAAAAAAAATTCTCCGGTTTCTGGTATGGAGCTTGCCCAAAAAGTGATGCGGCGACGCGGCTTTTTTTTTTTTTACCTGACTTTTTTGCTTCAAATGTGTGCTGATGACTGCAAATGGTGTCCGACTAAGCTTAGTGCCAAATATATGGGAGTCCAGAGAGGCCACATAAAGCTTATTCTCGACCATAACCCAATCTAAAAACACGTTAAAATTGTGCAGCAGCAGTATTCCAGTCAAACCAGTGAGTTTGGCGGTTTTGGGACATCATCTTTCATTAAAAAAAAAAAAAATTCATTTTGCCGACGCGCATGGCTACGGCGACGCGCGCGCATACCAGAAACCGGAGACTTTTTTTTTTGGCCTAACGGAGTAATAGCTTTTTATAGCCTACACCATTGTGTTACGTTGTACAATGTACATGTACATAGTATGTATACGTACACGTAAATCAAGAGGTCCAATGTGCGGGGTCGCGTGGGCGCGGCCTCTATTGTGTCATTTCTTTACCCTACACCTTGCTGTTAAATAGTCTGGTTCCCAGACTTAACAATTATTCCCGACGCTCACGTCTAGTACTAGTAGGTCAGGCAGTAACCGCGGCTAAAAATAAACATGACGAAATTGACGGCCTTTTTTCAAAGCTCGGCTTCGTTTCCGAATTCGCTTTATCACTATAGTTTTCAATGTTCCGACCACATTTTAAAATAAAATCACTTGCTTCATACATTAGATAATGAAAGGTTTGCGGAAACACCACGTGCGAATAATTTCTCAACAAAAAGAATGGTTCTGAAAAGAACCAGAGGTATAAACTCAACGGTCAGAGCATACTGACCGGAACGTCGAGTTTATACCTCTGGTTCTTTTCAGAACCATTCTCTTTGTTGAGCAATTATTCGCACATGGTGTTTCCGCAAACCTTTCATTATTTAGTATCTCCACCATGCAAAGCCTCAAATCTTTGTAATGGGGCCTGTTGTGATGGGGTCCATGGTGTTTTGAACACCCGAGGGTGCAAGCACTCGAGGCGAAGCCGAAGGTGCCATTTGCACCCGAGGGTGTACAAAACCCATGGACCCCAATCACGGCAGGCAACAATTGTTTTATGGTAATAGATCCCAAGCGTCTGAAATTTTTAGGATTTTAAAATAAACTAAAAATAAACATAAACATAAACTAAAAATCAGTAAACATGACGACATTGACGGCCCTTTTCAAAGCTCGGCTTCGTTTCCGATTTCGCTTTATCAAATACAGTTTGATGTTTCTGTAAGATAACATTGACTAATGTTGATCTGGAATCTCCAAATTTAGGCACCCAAATAGCACTGTTAGCAGGTGGAGCCGAATGAAGACCGAGTTTTGGAAAATCTCGGTAACGGTCGTCAAATTCAAAATTGTACATGACGCAGCAAAGAGTTCGCCCATTCGATCCGAGTATATTTTGATGCACAAAATCGTCGTTGGATTTCAAGTTTTCTAAATGAAAGCAATGAATATTAATTATCAACTCATTTACAAACATTTTAATAAGCAATTAGCAGTTAATTAAACCTATATCATACTCGGAAATACTATCCCATTGTCGACGAAACGAATTCGGCAATCTTCGAAAATTTTCGGAAAAAGGAGGAATTCCTCCCAGTTTAGTCACGTGATGTAAATTGTAATACAATGTATTACCGGTGGCTACCTGACCTAAGATTCATCAGGAATAGGCGGAATCTTTTGGTCTGGGAACCAGACTAAACAAACAGTGTTGTTATACCTCTGTCTTGAATACTGTATTTTCATTGGCCTAGAGCGATCACGTGTTTAGTTTATAAACAGTCATAGCACACTCCCTGTAACATGATATCCCACAGGGAGGGTGCTATGACTTTGTGCGTGCGGTATACGCGTTTCAAACGTAAAACGCAGCGAACTTGCAGACTATCAGCTGTTTCGAGCACGCGACATGCATGTGAGTTGCCGTGATTAATTGCTGTGTTGACTGCTGCTTGTTTTCGTGATTTTTTACAAAAGTTAGGCACCCATAGCACTTTCTACAAAGTTAGGCACCCAAAAAAGCACATAGCGGAGCCGATTAAGACAACACCAAGTTTTGGAAAAGCCCTGTAGGCGTAGCAGTCGTCAAATTACCCGGATGCAATCCGATTGTCTACGAAATGAATTCGGCAAACTTCGGCAAAAGATGGCATTCCTCCCGTTTTAGTCACGTGACGTATATATATATTGTATATATACTATAGCGGTTATCTGACCTCAGATTCATCAGAAATAGTCAGAATCTTTTGGTCTGGGAACCAGACTAACCTTACTGTGGGGGTTTCCAGACAGGCAACCTCGTCCCCAGGGCTTACTTTATTTTTAACCTCGTTTCCAATAGTGCCCTGGATAGGAAATGTTCTTCCTGTATCCTGATTCGATACCGCAATTGCTAATAATGGATTTATATTGTCATGTAAATGGTGCATGTGGGTGTTGAATTTGGCAGTTATTTCCAACGTGCATTGTTTTCACGTTAATTATAATTATTCCATCCATCCACATCTTCTTAAAATATTCCTTTCCTTTCCAATTTGCTCATAATTGATATGAAATGTGATACTGCATATTGGCTGGATAAGATTGTAACATATTAGCTTTGAAAAAAAAATCGTGTTTTCGTAACTCACGCCGCGACGATCCGAATAGACCTTTATAATGCTGCCTTAGAGTCATGTTCCCTGTATCCAATAACAGTATTGAATGATAACGTTTTTTGTGCAAAGAGGAACCGGACTATTTTTCCTTCCAGCCTCGCTTTGTTTACGTTGATTTGAATGGGAAAAAATCAAGATGGTTGCAACATGATAATCGTCTATTGATTCTGTTTTTACCCCAGATACCACATACAAAACCAAACGCTGGTGTAAAGCACAGGCAGACACTAAACTATTCCTTATTTTTATGTCCAAAAATGTGGGATAGGCAAATGAGAGAGCGGGCAGTGCTGGGCGCGTACGGCTGGACACCCTTGGAAAGTTGGAACGAGGTTGCCAGACAGGTTCTTGGACTTTTTCCCATTTTGAAGCCGAAAAGACGGCAACGGGCATAGCACTAGTCTAGAGGCTATACGTTGTTATTGTTTGTACGCGATAGCGTATAGCCCGCCGCGCGGCAATAAACCGGCCGCCGCGCGAGGGCGCTATCACGACCAACCAATATCGCCCACGAACCCGTCAGGGTGCAACCCTGCAAAACAAATCCCATAGACACTTGTGCTAAATGCGCATACTTCAAAATTCTTTTAAAAATACTCAGAACTCTCACAGGTATTCAAGCTGCACAGAAAAATGATGATCAATGTGTTATCTTTCATTTTCTTCTCATTTTTTGGGTGGGTTGACCATTGACTTTTCGAGATATTCGCACCCAAAGAAGACGAACCCTATTTTCCCCAAAGCGGAAAAGTAGCCATCTTGAAAAACGATCCCTCCACAACATGGCAAAATAGCGCCACTTGCGAGCACAATAGCATCCAAAATGCTCCGAATTGGAAGCCCCAAGTCCGGGCCAGAGGTTCATTACCATATCTCTTCAATTCTCCAATTTTGCTCTCAAAACTCTCTAATATAGAATACTTTGAGGGTATAACTTTTATTCATGAGCTCGGCGGACGGATTTTTGGCTTATTTACAGGCGTGCACCCTTTAGTCAGAACATGACGTCTAGATCACTTGCTATTAGTTGTATAATTTGGCCTAATAATTATATGCAGCGCGCAATTAAAACAAAAAATCATATATAGTATAGTAGTTCCGAAGCAAATTCTCAAATTCCTTCAATTTAGGTCAAAAGCTGCAGCAAGACTTTTGTGCAATTTCACTGGTCAGCTCTTTTGTTGTGTGTAGTATGTGTAGGACTGAAAATGGACCATAATTGCCTGCAGAAGTCGCGCATGCGCACTAATTTCCCCCATTTTTTAGGGGGAGATTTTAGCAAGCGATCTAGACGTTGTTCTGACGGGTACGGTTCGTCGATCGTGGGCGGTATTGGTTGGTCGTGATAGCGCCCTCGTGGGGCGGCCGGTTATCGCGGCGGCGCGGCGGGCTATCGCGTGCAAACAGTAACAACGTCTAGCCTCTAAACTAGCATAGCACAGGCATAATCCAGGCGCGGTTCTAGAGCCTTTATTTTAGGCGGCTAACAGGGGTGGATCCAAAAAAGTTTGCAGAGAGCCGGAGGCGTGCTGATACGCGGACCGGTTTTAAGTTTTCCGGACACTTAGGCCTCCGAAAATCAATAGGGCGGGGGGGGGGGGGGGGGGGGAGGGGGGGCTTGTAGCATATTTTCAATAGGGAGCGCTGATAAAATCCTACAAATGACCCTTCTCAAGACTATATCTTTTTGGGGCGGGGAGAAACCGTTCGCATGTGACGTCACCTTCTAACATTTGTTACTGCCATTTCATTTTTGTTTTCAAATTAATGGGATTTTTTTTTTGGGGGGGGCTAAACAAAAGTTAAGGGAGGTAAACTAAAGCCCCCCCCCCCCTCAGCCCTTCAACTCCAACCACCCCCCTCCCCGGTGAACCGCGCCTGGGCATATCCGGTGTACATGATGTCGGTAGTGTCAAGGATCGCATCAGGGAAGATACATTGAGATCATTGGGGAAGATAGGACAGTCCGCTGAAAAAGTGAAACAGGAAGTACTTGCTCAGAGTTCATGGTAGAGCTTCATGCACTTAAACTTAGTTGTGTAAAGCCGCTAAATTATTTTTTTCTTCGGCCAGTAAAATCATGGAGATTATGTAACAACACATTTTAAAAGTAGTTTATTCTCTGATTAATAGCACCACTCACGTGCTTCGTGGGGAATGCCTAAAAGTGCCTAAAACTGTTTTGACAGTTTTATAATAATAATAATAATAATAATATTTACATTTATATAGCGCTTAATACGCAGTGTTTCTAAGCGCTTTACAAAAAGTAAACATACGTAAGTATATAGTACCAAAATATACAGGTATTAACAAAACATGTAATACAATGTAGTAACAACTAAAGAAGTGTCAAGTGTGTCTACGTTGACTCGGAGTTAAATAGGTGTGTTTTCAATCTGGTTTTGAAAATGTCCAGAGTTTGGGAATCCCGTATGACGATGGGGAGATTGTTCCAAAGTTTGGGAGCACAGACGGAGAAGGCTCGATCACCGTATCGAGTATGGGTACAGGGACCAGGAGCAAGTTGCAAGTGTGCTGTGGATGATGAGCGGAGATGGATGGAAGAGGTTTGCAGTTTGGGTGTGATGAGTTCCTTGATGTATGAGGGTGCTAGTCCGTTCCGAGCCTTGTAAGTGAGGAGGAGGATCTTGAACTGGATGCGTTGTGAAATGGGGAGCCAGTGTAGGGCACGAAGGATTGGGGTTATGTGTTCATTTTTCCTTGTGCGCGTGATGAGACGAGCTGCTGTGTTCTGGATATGTTGAAGTGCCGACAAATGGGAAATGGGTGAATTTATTAACAAACTATTACAGTAATCCAGGTGGGACGTAACAAAAGCATTCACTAGACGCTCGGTGGAACTTTGGTTGAGGCACTTTCTGAGTTTCCCAATTTTGTGGATTCCAAAGGCAGCTGCTCGACAGGAGTTGCGAATGTGACGTTTCACATTCAGGGTGTTGTCTACTGTAACTCCAAGGTCCCTAGCAAATTCTGAAGGAGTGATTACTGTGCCATCAATTATGCGAATGAACTTACTGTTCAGGAACTAAACATGTCAATACAGGATTCAAAGACAAGGGTGGTAATGTTAACAATGTAATTTTAAGTAAACATTTTTCTACTTAATTGCTAAATGAATTATTAATGACTTTATTGTTCTCTTTTTAAGAATGTATGGTTTTTTTTTAAGTGTACAGCGAAAAATTGAAGAGGATCATATATTCTGTTCATGGTATGAGCAATCCGGGTTATCAAATAATTTATTCATTATTAATAATAAATTAAAATGCAATTTTTTTCCATGCAAAAAAACTTAAAGGTGGTTTCCAAATTTAAGCAACTTCAGGAAAGTTTATACTTTTTAAAGTAACCTTTTGAAGTAATCGCTGCTAGAGTCCTTATTGATTGCATTGCCGGGATATTTTCCCCTAAACGACATCCGCATGTTGTGTACGCTATGACGTTTTTGACTTAAACCTCTCTTAAAACGTGAGAAAAAATATAAAATTAAAAGAAAAAAATGTGAACGTGATAAAATTCAGACTTTATTTCCCTTTTAAAAAACTTCCTCCAAAGCCTGAGATTAGAAAGAAAAAAAAAATTGGGTAAAGCCAAAAAAAAAATAAGTCGGTCTCTGGTCAGCGCGCGCGTCGATTTTAATCATGCGCGTCGATCTTTTTTTTTCCAAAATGTTCCGCGGTAGCTCCAACAGCGCCCTCTATTTCCGCACCTCCTCAATGTTTTTACCGAAGAGCACCAAGGAATGGGAAATTGCACCAAGGCAAATGATCGAAAGCACCAAGGCAAATTATGGAGGACACCAATGTACATGAGGAAACCAAAAAAGCAAAATAGTACCCCACCTTGTCTGTACAATCCAAGCTTGAAGAAAAAGGGGGAAAAAAGCAAAAAAAAAAAAAAAAAACCAGCCGCGTGGCCGCGTCCATTCGGGAACTTTGGTCTGACCAAAGACCAAATATATTTTTTTTTGGCTCAAGGATGATTATGTCGAACCTACCCCGCGAGGATCCCTCGCGGTACAAAATCACAACCCGTACCAGTTGAGCTATCGAACTGCTCAGCATTCATGAACTGGACATTCATGGTAATAATGTCCCTGCGTACATACGTGTTCAAAAATCTTGCACATGCAATTGATCCAATAACAGGTAGTGGTGGGCGCGCGTACTGCTCGACACCCTAGGGACGAGGTTGGGGGAAACCATTACAATATGCCAGCGCCCTCTTGTGCTAAAATAGTTCCCAGTTCGGTGCCTGTTTCAATTATAGCTGGAATTGCGGATTTGCACTACAAGAAATAACTAAACGGTACTCTCTGTCCCCAACCCCCCGGCCCCCACTCAATGTTGTCTCTCATTGCGCGGTGTGTGCTCCATCAGCTGGAGAGAACAACATTGACCGGTGGAGCGGGGGAGTGGGTGACCGTGGCAGGCTCAGGAAGTGTCCCAACCAACCTCGTCCCCAGGGTGTCGAGCAGTACGCGCCCACTACTACCTGCTCTCTCACCCTGGTATTGGATCATTTGCATGTGCAAGATTTTTGCACACGTATGCAAATGAGGAACAGTCTGGTGCCTGGATATGCGTTACACATTAGCGTTTGTTTTTGTATGCGGTGTCTGGGGTAAAAACACGGTCAATTCGTAGCAGCGAGAGCACGGCGTGAGTTACGAAAACACGATTTTTGAAATCAAACGGTTACGATCTTATCGAGACAACATGCAGTATCATATTTCATATTAATATGAGCAAATTGGAAAGGAAATTAGTATTTTCGAGAAGGCGTGGACGAATGATCGCGAAAACACGTACTGCACGTTGTGAATATAATAGCACCAAGTACACGATAAAAATCCATAATTAGCCAATTGCGGTATCCAATCAGGATACAGGAAGAAAGTTTCCTATCCAGGGTTCACTATTGGAAACGCGGTTGGAAATAAAGTAAGCACTGGGGACGAGGTTGTGTCCCAACCGTTTTGGCTGGGATTGTTGCTGTATGTTTGGCAAAGTAAATTAATTAGAACCCTTCTTTATCATAATTAGGTTCACTGACAAAAAAAAAATACGTGAAGAAACAAACATACAACCCAACAATTAACCGGCTCACCAAGCAACCCGACAAACAAACAAACACAGTTCGCATGCTGAATTGAAGGGATTCGCATGTTAAAGGACTTTGGAATGGTTTGTTGTCGCGTTATTTAATTTAGGTGCCATTCGCGTTGCCCAAGTCTAAGTTGATTTCAAATTCTTTATCTACAGGCTCCAATCACAAATTTGTCTATTCTGTCTATGTCGAATGACGTCAACTCAGCCCAGGGCATTCTTGTTAAAACAAAAAACAAAAAAACAGCAACCAATGCTCTCGGGCAAAAACTCTTGGACGAGACGCCAATGATGGCCCATTCAATTTAGCACTTCATACAATCAAGTAGTGTCGCCATGGATTCCTATCTTTGTGTCACGCACAATGAGCATGGCAACGAATAACAGAGTGTATAATTACACGCTTGCATTGTCCTCTCAAAGAGCAGTATATTTTGCAGTCAGTGCCACTTGAAAAGAGCAGCCGTTCACCAGACTACTAAAGAGCACTGACCGAGAGTATACTTCACTTTTGTTGTATATGTGTCTTCATCATCTTCATTATTTGTCCCAAGACGCGGACACTGGGGTCTTGAATGAAGCTGCCCTATTTCTTCAGATTCTGTTATGAAAGTGACTTTTTCTTTTTCTCTCTTATCTTCCATGTCATGAACAGGCAAACTTTGGCGGGTGTGACGGGAGGGAGTGGCCTTAGGGAACGGGATGGGGGGGGGGGGGAGGCTGATCTCCCGTAATATACAAGTTCACTGATGACCAATACCTTATGCCATTGACCTTAATTTACCAACCCGTGGTTGGCAGTTTTTTTCCAACCATGAGATGGCAAACTACGGAAGGTCTAACGTTGAAAGAATAAAGATTGTTTCTATACTATGATTGGATTGGTGCATATACAAAATAACCAACAAATGCTGCCAGAGACTTGATACAAATTCCTCTTTCTTTAATACACAATGTGGGTGTTAATGAACATTTTGGGCAAAATCTGTTGCCAACCACGGCTTTAATGTAAGCCCTTGTGTCAGCCCATATAAACTTGCGCTCAATGTTTACAAACGAAAGAAAGGTCCGTGCCATTACTGAGATGGCTCCATGCTCATGCGCGCATCTCACCTGTTTTCGATGCGCGCGTGAAAAATGAAAGCCCCATTGGTCGAGGAAGCACTGAGTGCGCGCGTACACCTGCGTGGTGCCACCTAAGCAAAGGCTTGTTATTGGTCATTTGATAAGTCTTTATCCTGCCAGTTGCCCAACCAAAAGTTGCCTGGATTATCGATACCCCGCCCCTTCCACCGGCCACGCCCTTCCAAGCTCTATATACCTGATCTTTTTGGCCAATTCGGGTCCTGGATTCTTTCCATTGCACGCCCTGCTTCACCTGGCTTACACATCATACTCTCAGTAAAGTAGCACCCTATAAATATGACGGCGCCCGGCGCGCCCTGCCTCCATGTCGATCCCTTCCCCTGAACATTATGTTCCTCTCTATTCTCTGTTGAAGTTTCTCTGTTGAAGTTCAGACGCGATGTCATGGTAGCTATTATCCCTGGTGATGTCATTCAAAACAGCTAGAGGTCATGTTGCAAACTCTCTTGACACAAACATTACTGGGAAATGTCATTTCGTGTCATAGGTGTGTTGAAATAAAAGCAAATTACGTATCAAGCCAAGTTCGAGTCAGAGTACATCTTGTTTAATGCAGTTCACGTACTTCTTCAAAACATCAGGGAGGTTCTCCAGGGAGAGTCTATCTTATCACTCTGTCCAATTGCTCCGTATCTCGAGGTCCAGCTAAGAGATCCCTAGACTACACACACAGTGGGGGGAAAATGGAAACGGGAAAATATTTTTCTAGTTACCATTTCCTGTTGGCTGCCATCGGCAGATGATGTCTCGTGGGAACTGAGGGGTTGGGTTAGAGGATGGCTGAATATCAGAGCTTTCTCCTTGATCAAAAGTGGAAATGACTCGGCTGAGGGAGATTGCAAAGATGTGAATTGCTCTTGGTGAAGTATCCCCACGTGCTTACTAAATGAAATTGTCGTCTTGGAGGGTACTGACCTAAAAAGGAAAAGTTATGAGCGGAGAGCTGAAAACAAGTACGACCGGCTTGGGATAGCAGTCACTTGTGAATACTACGTCCTTGGTGCTACACATCATGAAATTATGTTCACAAACACTCAGATAGTAGGCTGATCATGGAGGAATTTCACTTGTTTATCTCCAAACAGTGACGAATTCAATCTGTCTAACTGCAACCAGGCAGACGTGTAGAGTGAACTTATTTTGGATGTTTTCATTAGCTTGGAACTTTCGCTGATTTCTTACTTTTTCAATTGGTTACAATGTGTAAAAGTTTAGTTTTTTTTCTCTAGAAATTGTGGAATCACTTCACGAGGATTACGACCCATCAAGGCCACCATACTAAGCTGTTTGCTCTAAATTCCTATCTATATTGAATACCCTGATTCATACAGCATGACCAGAAATGTCGCGCTCACTGCTGATACGTTGTCAACGTCATTGATGCGGTTATAATTAGGTAAGAGAATGGATGAAGAAATCATGCTTGAATGAGCCTTACCTTCTACGTGACTGTTTTGGTCACGGGACTGTGATATGATCGCTGTTGTAATTTGATTATGGGTATTTTCGAAAGATCGGTTTCAATTGTCTCTGGCTTATGGCTTCAAGAGACTTTAGGCCCAGGGACTCCGGGTAAAGTCCATGTTATGCTAAGGCACGTCAGTGCCTATTATATGACACCTAAGTTGAGGCTTTTTCAATTGATTTCTTCTAAATGATTTGACGTCAGAGATGAATCAGAAGTCAGAGACGAAGCCTATGAGCTCCGTGCACAAGTAGCCCCCTCAACGGTAAGCTTAAATGGAGAGCTGGGGAGACCACTTGAAGTGACATAATACGTTATCCGGTTTGTAAGTGTGACGTCATCTCAACTTAACCATGCTATACACGGTGTAGCATTACACCAATGGAACCGGAAAATAACGCAACTTGAGTGTTTATCCAATGGGCGCTTGTCACATCAGTGGTGCCGTGCGCGTGTATGACGAAGTCACTTATGAACCAGCCTCGACTCCAGGGGCGCGTGCTCGTTCCTTACAATAACCCCTTGCTGTGATGATGACGTAAATGACGCTGAATGGCTACTCACAGCGAACTGCGCGCGCATTTCGAAGATTGCACGCCGGGCGCGCCCATAATGCGCTCGCGTGCTTTGCACGTAACGTCACGTACGAAAAAAAAAATTGGATTCAAAAGTCGCGATGCCTGTACGATATGGATTATGTCAGCCGCGTTTTTCGCTAAAAAAACCCCTGTATCTGTGGTTGTAAAGGCACGAAAGGGGTACGTACATTTAATAAAAATCTTTGTTAATTAACACAACGTCCAAACGTTGTGTTTGAAAGAATTGATTCTTCAAAATCACAACTTTTAACATTTTAAAGATGAATAGATCGGCAGCGCGTGCAGACGCGCCAGTGTGCACAAAATTCCGTCATCGACGCTCTACGCGCAGTAGTGCGTGGGGCGACGCGCTAACATTTCCAAAATGGTTTCCATGCATATTCACATTAAATTGAATATGAAAACATTTGTTAAAGATACATTTTTCGTGCTATATTTTCGAGTATGACATAAAAAAAAATACAATTAAATTCAATCTCTTTTCTCCACCTTAGCCATACAACAAACGTTAACGTTTCAAATGCCGGTGCGCGTTGCTAAAATTTCAAAATAAACATGCTTTAACAATAATAAGAAAACATGGAATGTAGTAAACGACTTTAAATTCCCTTTTCAATAATTTGATATTAAAATTATGCAATATGTAGATTAAGAATAATTTACTTGGAGTACGTTTCACATTAATATTGGTTTTCCCGGCCAATTTCACCAAGTTTTCATTAAATTTAACGCCTGGCTCATTCAATTCAGATTGAAATTGAAAGATCACGCAGATCGTCGTTCGACAATCAAAAACAATCATTCAATTTCACTATCCGAGCAATCTATCGCCTTTTAGCTTCACATTGAAAATATCGCGTTGTTCATTCAATTTCGTCTGAACCAGTAGTATTTAGTAAAAGGTTATCGGGCATTCCTTTTCATTGATGGGCAAACATATTTCACATTTTGTCAAGCATGTTTTAAGACTTCCTGCATGTAAAATTCTGAATTATCTCGGCGTAAATCATATCTGATGTCTTCAATCCGTAAATGCTCACCTCTCTTTCTTAATTGATGGGTCCGTGCAATGAATTTTTCTCAGGAATACATTTTGTGCAACCTTCTACTACTCTGAAATTATGAAAACTAAACATTATTTTGACATCCTTTTTTTGTTAATCGTATTGCAGTGCACTTCTTTAAACATTTAAAAGTTTCCATGCTTTCCGGATACTGAGCGCGCTGTTGCTGTGATGGCATTTCAGGAAGACACAGTGTTTAGTTTAGGGGTTTTCTTTCAAATTATTCACCCAGAATTTGCTAATTGAAACATTTGTGAGAAAGGGTTGCTCATTGGCTTACTGACATGTTCTGACACAACAAAGAATCACCAAAGAAAACATTACATTGCCCGGAATGACATCCAAGTTTTGCTCATGGATATGGAACTTACATTAGCATAAAACGGAGAAGGTACCAAAACACCCTTCAAAATGGAAAAATAAAACTTGAAAATAAGGTTAAATGTGACACAAAGATGTATTTTCAAGGTTTGCATTGAAAATTTTGAAATTTGATGAGGGCTAAAGGGCCTATACATGCACACTGTTAATTTGCAAGGCAAATAGCTTGGATGCAAGTGTTTTTTTTAGCAACGCGCACCAGCTTTTTGAAACGAATAATCATTATACCAGAAAAAAATGGATCAAACTTCGAAATCAATATTTAGTTTGATAATCCATTTTGAATTTTATTAGGGGCATAACTAATACAGGCCCAAAAATATTACTTTTACGGGCATAAAATACACCTTTGCCTACAAACGTATGGTAATCATAAATCATCAGTGCCCCATAAGCTGAAAAATGGCGCCCTCCACGGCAGAACGCGTCTGTACGCACTGCCGATCTAGTCGTTTTATTCTATATCTATGGATAGAGTAGGCCTTCCGCGGTTAAAGAGGTTGTGGAATGCTCGAAGACATTGTCATCATTTTTTGGGTATATGCAGCCTAAGGTGTGATGAAATAAAAACGACTATTGTGTCTGTCATGAAATGAGTACAAAAGGTACTTTTGAGAGCTGTTTTTCAGGTCCTGTTTCGACCCGAACGTGCAATTTGTGTAAAGGTCGTCGTTGGGGGCAGCAAGCAAAACATAGTAAATCGTGACGTAATAAACAGGACTCCCGATGCAGCGTAGTATAAACGAGTCCTGTTTATTACGTCACGATTTTTCTCATTTTACGAAGAACCCGACGACTGTTGATTTCAATTATGCGCTCACCGACCAACAAATTACTCGATGAATTTCAGTTTTATAAACATATAAACGCACATTACAAAAGAATGGGACTTTGTCATTATGATATATATGGGTCTACTCTTCAATAAAAAAGATATAATAAACAAAACGACTTTCAGCATTCCACAACCTCTTTAAGTGTGTGTTAACATCAACGCGCTGACCAGCGTGAGAACCAGAACAAAGACAGATGGCATCACGCTTTCTCTATGGCTTTCTGTCATAATGGAGATGAATGCTTTCGGCACATTACTTTGCGTAAGTGACGCGCGCGAACCAGTAGCGCGCAGTGTGTCCCGTCCATGTCTGTGGGCTCTCGGATGTGGTAATTGAGCGCCCTCCCAGTTAGCGCACAGAGCACATATTTCGAAAACCCTTACTTAAATCTAAGGTGAATGTCAAAAGTCATGTTTGGCAGAGGAGTGGGAGGCTGGTTGCGGCTTGCTACCGAGAGTGTTTGCGGTTCCTCCATCTCTCCTGAGCAGCCTTCCGTTAAGGAAGCGTCTTTATACCACACAATCGCCAGAGATTACTGTAACTCCTCTGTCGAGCGACGGCATAGCTTTGCTCTCAAGCACTCCCGAGTGGATCAACAATATAAAAGAACAGTCAATCCACAGGGATAGATTTGGTGAGCCAGCGTGATTGAAGTCGGTACATCAAAGGAGGAACGCATGAAACCATGGCTATCGGTTGCTGACGTCACTGTGACGTTGTTAAGGCCAGGCACCTGCTCGCGGAACGTGGTAATTACGCATTCATAGGGAGCGGTCGAAATTACAATTCTGCAGTTGACAAAGGTGACGTGAGCGGATGAATATTGTTGTCAGTACTCACTTGGCGCGATAGACTCACTATACGCCACGGTTACTATTAGCGGCTGGAGAATTTTGGCTTGGCGTATAATCACATCAAGGGAGTGTCATATTGCGATGAAATCCTGTGCAGTGTATGCACCTGTATGGTTGTCGGCTTGTTCAGTTGTTGAAACAGCTCGTGGAAATAGCATTAGGTATCCGACAACGACCTTTCAGAGGCGTGTTGACTTGCCCTTAGACTGGAACGTCGTTCCAGAATTCCCCGTGCGCATAAACATCTACACTGAGACGAATCGGTAGTCGGGGCGGCTCTGACACAAAAAGAACCCTCTTCTTGGCGAAATGTTAAAGGTTGTGTCGTTGGTCCCAGGGGGCCTGCGGACAGTCCGCTTTATACCCCATACTCCCTGTCACCTGGGTATTACACCTGCTAATTAAGTCTCACCTTGGCACAAAAGTTTAAAATAGGATTACCCCGGGGCCATATTTACAATAATTATGTCTTGTTTCTTGAACCGTCTATCAGTACCGGGGTATTTCGGGTCTTCTTGGGACCGGGGGAGGGGGCACATTCTCGCCCATAATTTTCATATGCCGATTTTCCAAAATTTTGCGGGAATATTGGTTGGCCGACATGTAAAATGACGTCATTTGGTTTTACTGCAGTAACCACAGTGAAGGCACTTTACTAGTTCATTTTTGCCCATTTTCTAATCATATACCAGATCTCTTGATGAATTTCATATTCCTTCGTACACCTTTGTAAATCTTCTTTCTATTCTAAACCATTTTTTTTTTGGGGGGGGTCCCAAGTTCGGGAATTCTGTAATTAATAATTTTTAAAGGCTTATAGCCTCCTGGTTTTCAAGAAAAGAAATTAAACTTCTGGGAAAATACTGTCAAGACTAGTTTATGCATTTAAATAATTTTTTTTTTTTTTTACTTTTGTAATCACTTTTTATATTTATTCATACTTTTAATTGTCGATTTGTACTGCCAACCTCTTCATAGTGTATTGTTGTGTTCAAAGGGCGGATGCAAGGGGGCGGGGGGGGGGGGCAACGGGGGCCATGCCCCCCCCCCCAGAAAAATTAGCTCAATTTTGGTTTAAGGTGACGTACACCACCATCTTTTGCCCCCCAAAAATGGTCAAAGTGGTCAGAAATTGCCTCAGATCAAACCCCATACAGGAAAATTTTCGACCCACTTTTTTTGGGGGAAACTTTTCTTTGGGCCCCCACAAATTTGTGTTCTGGATCCGCCCTTGTTCGTCTGATGTCTCTTTTTGTGTAACGCTTAATATATGTTTATCAACTGTGTGGACGATTGATCGTCTTTATTTCTGCAAATGTAATTTCAATGCGTGCACCTGCACAAGACTATTTATGGGACCTCCGGTTTACATGTTATCCTTCGGAGGCCTCCAACACTTATTTTGGTATCTCATGTCATTAATTAATTTGAAATTGAATAAGTGGAAAAATATATAAACTGAACGGAAATTATTATAGCTTTTCCCGGCCAATTTCCTGACATGTTCATTCACTTCTGAAACTCGGTCATTCATTTTCGTCTGAATTTGAATGCACGTCTTTAATCCCATTTCAATGCAACGAAGGTTCAATCGTTTTCATTGTCCGTGCATTCTGTTTTGAGAAACAGACGGCCAATTACGTTACCTGTGCATTCATTTACGCAAACACCTTTTCTAAATTGAATTCAGGTACAGCTAATTTGATTGACGGTTCATGAAAAAGAAACCCCTAATTGTATTTGGTGCCGATGGCATTAAACTAAAAGTGAAATAGAATGGTGAATGTTTTAAATCGCCCTCTAAAAGTGAAAAAGAAGTCTTGTAAACGAATCTGAATGGACATGAACCGAAAGGTGCTGCCCACAACAATCACTTAATTGATTGAACTGAAATGGAATCGAATGCTCTGGTAGCGGAAATGAAACGCGTGTTCAGAGCGACTCACAATTTCAGATGAAAAGAAATGACCGATTTTCAGAAGTAAATGAACATTTTAGGAAATTGGCCGGGAAAACCTATATTAAATTAACGTCCGTTCATTAGATTTTCATTATATAATTGGTTAAAGTTACATTCCATTATACGCAGTTCCCGCGTATACATCACATACAACACAACAGTCTTTGATAGACTGTTCTACCATAACTTGGTAGCGAGAAGAAACTGTAAACATACTCCTCCTGAAGATTAAGAGTACAAACAAAGATTCTTGGAATCTGGTTTTGTGAGCAGCTGGTACCTTGACGCTACCCCGAAGGAACCGAATTATTAAAAGGATGCTCTGATCCCATGGTAGTGGGAAAAAAGAATTGAGTTCCTCGGGCGCCGGGTCGTGTTTTGATATGACGATGCCGGATATCATCTGCAGAGTTTCGATTTACCAGGAGTCGAGGATATAAGCGGTGTCTTAGAGCTAAGTTCGTGAGCTACATCCTGAAGATCCCGGCCTTAGCATCGGGTGCACTGCCCTATGGCTCATGATGAGTTACTGAAAGGTCAGTTACTTGTAGGTTTTACAAAGTGACGATATCGAACGAGACGATGAAACCCTGGATTTTTCCTGAAGGTTCATTGCGAATAATTCATGGCCAATTGACGAAAGCTAGGTTTCAAATTGGCCAAGCATGCAGAACCCCCTGGCGGAGGCAAATGGCACGTGCACTACAAGTTTATAAACCTCTTTTACTTAATACGACCTTTGAATTTCTCTTTCCTAAAAAATACACTCACTTTTTCAATAGCGATTCTCGGATAGATTCCAGGTTTTATTTGCGTATGTGGATTCTGAAACCGACCACTGCCTCCTAATTTGTTCGCTGAATACACGTAATGAAAAACATGTTGACATATGGCATACAGAATACAAAATCAGCAGTGATCATCTGTAACGCGCGTAACAATAAGATAGCACTGAAAGGATTATAAGTTTTATGCAAAATTGAAAGCATATGGGTAAACCGGTGGCTCCTACTGGACTACAGCGCTTCCTAAAAATAGAATTCTACAAGAGAAACTGAGACCTCGTGCCCACTTGACTTCTCCCAGGTTCTTTGCTATCAAGCACTCCATAAAACACAGTATATAAAGTAAACGATAACCAAACGATAATAGCTAGGAGAGAATCTTTCTGTCCACTGCAGGCAATTTCAGAAGATTGGATGCAAGCTGGAGGATTTGCGAGGATCTGAAGTGCAGGGCACCGCGCAATTGTTTTGTGTATCGTGGTAATGTCGGTGATATAAATTGAATGTGACCTAAATATTTGGAATTGAGATACGTGTTTCCTCGGGTGGCGAATAAAGTCGTGAACCAGACCTTACGGTCTCAATGAAAGCAGGGGGATTTAGCCTGCTATTTTTGTTTGAAAATAATCGCAATATTGTTTATTAAAAAGGGAACCCTGAGCCAGGGGCGGCGGAACCGGGGGTGGTGAAGGGGGGGGGGGGACGTGGGAACCTGCCCCCCATATTTACCCAAGTGCCCCTCTTGCGGACATAAATGTGCCCCCTTGAGATGAAAACAAAACTGGGCCTAAAACTTCGGATAATTTGTTTTCAGTAACCATTTCCCAAAATGGTAAAGAGAGTTCTGATATGAACGAGGAATATGAAAACCAAGCCTCACTAAAACCCTTGCAATGCGCCCTGAAAATGGGCACATAGTGATTTTACGGAGGCCAGGAGTCCGATGGAAAAAAAACGTGTCGACATTTCAGCACGGGTACCCCTTCAACCGCCCCCCCCCCCCAAAAAAAGAAAAATGCTGGATACACTGCTGCACCGATGGAAGATGCCTTTTACTGAGCAAGTGCCGCTTTTTGGTGATGCCCCCAGTTTGAAAAGCGTTCTAGCCTTGGAGGCTTTTAAAACGCAAAACTGACACAAGTATTAGAGATCACGTGATTGGATTCGTTATATTGACGATTCTTGCTCGTGTTTATTAAACTACAGGGTGAGTCCAAACATGTGGAACCCAAACCCCCAAAATAATAATGACTGGAAAGCCAATTTCTAGATGAAAAAATACTGAAATTGCTCAATCCTTTCAGAAAATATCATCATTTAAACACAATGACCCTAAAACCTCCTTCGTCCAAAAGTGCGATTTCAAGAATCGTCGTCACAATTGTCTTCAAACAGTACAAGCGATAAAACATCAGTTTAAAAGTAAAAAAAAATATTCAACAAAGTCCTTTTGAAAGCCCGTCTTTTAAAAAAAAGTGGATTTTATGAATCATATTGTTTACCTAACCAGGGTTGTTAATAAAGATATTGTGTACTACAGTTGTTGAAACAAGTGTTCCGTGTTATTTTTTTTGGTGTTCCAAACAGTCAGAATACCTAATAAATTGCTTTTTTGTGTGGACGAAACAGGATTAGGCCTAGGGTCATTGCGTTTATATGGTGATATTCTTTGAACGGATGGAGCAATTTCAGTATTTTTTTCAACTAAACGTTGCTTATGAAATGGGCTTTTCCAGTCATTATTATTTTTGGAGCTACATATTTTTTTAAGTATGAAATATAATTTTGGGGGTTTGGGTTCCGCTTCTTTTTTGACTCACCCTGTACATCATTGGATGCTGAGGACCGCCGATTCTTTTGACAACATTTTGTAAAGGAAACGTAAACATCGAAAAGCACTATATTGGTAGCTAACTGTAAATCAATTTTGCATTTACATTCCGTACGCACACGTGTTTTGACCCGGTAGGTGTAGCGTGAATATCCGACTCCATGAAATGTGGACTCATTGGTAGTACTGCGCACGCGTGAGTACGATACTATGCTATTTTTAGGATCGTTTCGGGAGAGTGACCTGTCACGTGCGAGGGATTAACCAATAATGGGGAAAAGGGGTCTGATTTTCATAGGAGTCGGATTTTCATGTGACACCGGCACCAACGTGTGTATACAGAATCCATCCAATAAGAGCTCAAACAACCTCGTTCCCAGGGTGTCGAGCAGTAAGCTCCCACCACTACCTGCTCTCTCACCCTGGTATTGGATCTTGCGTATCCAAAAAGTTTGGATACGTATGCAAAATGTGGAATAGTCTGGTGCCTGCTCGTGCTTTACGTTAGCTGGTTTGTTTTACATGCGGTGTCTGGTGTAAAAAACAGAATCAATTTGTCGCAGCGTGAGTAACGAAAACACGATTTTTTTTTCAAACTTAAAATCATACAATCTTATCCAGCCAGTAATGCAGTATCACATTCCATATAAATATGAGTACATTGGAAAGGAGAGGGATATTTTTAAGAACGTGTGGATGAAATAATTACAATGAACGTGAAAGCACGCAATGCTCGTTGGAAATAACAACACCAAGTACACGATATAAATCCATTTCTTGCCAATTTCTGTATCGAATAAGGATACAGGAAGAAAGGTTCCTATCCAGGGCTTATTGGAAACAAGGCTGAAACTAAAGTAAGCCCTGGGGACGAGGTTGGAGCAGAAAGAAATAGAGTTCGCTATCGCCCTTGGATAGGGCGCTGGGAACGAGCGTCAAGTATTGGCAGGTGGATTATATCAAGCTCTCTTGCATCCACCCTTTTGCCCTTCGGATCTAAAATATTGGATCTTTTTATTGTGAACTAATCACCCGTATATAGTATACAATTCCAAAATCGTTCGCGCTTTTGTCGGTGTCGAAGTCGGTGCTTCGTTTCACGTTTTACGTTTTCCCAAAGGCCATCCGTTTATCTTTCCGTGCTATTTCCTACTTCGCAAAGACTTCAAAAACAAAAACAAAAATAACAAAAAATCCGTCAGGAACAAAAATACTCGAGTGTGCTCGGGCAAAAAAAGGGTACTACAGTGTCTATAGTGCCGTGTATATGTAATGGCTTCGGCCCATCAGACGTAATCCAAGCGAACAGCGCGAACATTATCGATGGAAGAAGCTGGTGCTAATTGGAAATCCGACCTAACCAAATAGCCAGGGGAGACGCCTGGATATACGACCGTAAGTCTGGATTACGATCTCCGCGGTCATTCACGCCAGTCACGTGATGCATTTGTTTTCATATCTTAACGAGAAGCGAGGCGGGTCGTTGCAGATTGATAATTTAATGTCAAGTAGGACGAGCATTCTACACATGCAGCAAGTGATGCTCTTGGTAAGTGATATATTGAACAAAATACTCGTCATTGGATTTGTTGCAGACTCGACAGTGCATAGGCCTACATGTTTATTTATTGACCTTATGGTTTTAGTTATCTTGGTTCGTTTTGGTTAAGGCTGTAAGAACTAATTATGTTCAGTCATTTCTATTTCAGTCTGCTAGAATTTTTTTTTTTTAACTGTGAATTTCAATGCATTTGGTTTTTTTTTTCTTTTCTGTTTTTGGCTGGCGGCAAAATGACAATCACTTTCATGAAAACAGAGTTAGAAAAATAAACAGTACACTTTCAAGTTTCTTTCTTTTCAAAAGTGTTCAAAAGATCTCGCAA
Source organism: Patiria miniata (assembly GCF_015706575.1). NCBI lineage: Eukaryota > Metazoa > Echinodermata > Asteroidea > Valvatida > Asterinidae > Patiria > Patiria miniata. Next base: position 4,399,171 of record NW_024037061.1, read on the forward strand.
AGCCGGCGAACAGAACGAAGCATGTTTGACAAAACCCCCGACAACCCCTCTAGCGCGTTCCGCTCTAATGACAATCTTATGAAAACGTTCCAACGGCTTCAGGAGATTAACTGTCATCAATTTATTCCTTTTGAGGTTCGGCGCTACGGGGTTCTGTCTAAGGCGCAATCATCTTGCGAAAACATTCCTTGTCGTAATCTTTTGATACGTTCCATTAATGTTATAGTAAGCTCCTCCATTATTTAATGCAAATACCATGTAAACACATAATAGTGACAAAATGGCTTTATGTATATATTCCTAGCGGCATTTATTCTGATAAGACACACCTTAAATAACTGGAATAATATTCTCCAAATCCTTCATTATCTCCGCGTGGAATCTCCTTGGACAAAAAGCTTATGAAACTTGAGTCGCGTTGATTGAGAGACGAGTTGAATTCCCGTGGAATCCCGACGATTTTCACGGGCGTCTGCTCGATGAATTGAACGAAGAAAATTGATTTGAATTTCGAAATGGGAAAAACAGCTTTGTTTAAATAGTTATCGCGCTCGTTTTTTTTGTTGTTTTTCTCGAAGTTTTGCTTTGGAGTGTCATTCTTCACGATCGCTATTGTCGCTGTGGGACACATGTATAAAAATGATGAAGTTCATTTCATCGAAGTATAGCTTTAGGGGGAAAGTCCCTTAGGATCATATCTCTCGAATCTGAATCAAAATGTGATCACAAGCATCCAGAGATTGAAATTCTATTCTACATACAGTGTGTCTAAGTAAGTGGGCCCGGACAAATCGGCGGCCATATCTAAACAAATATTCGTGTGAGACTTCATTTTGTTTGTGTGTTTTCATGCTGTTGATGTTGTTTATTGCCTGTGGAAAAAATAAACTGACTTGATTGAAAATCGAAATTTGAACTTTTTGCGGCATTAGCTTTCATGTGCTGGTAAATTAGTGGAAGGAAGGAGTCCACGAACCAATATCACACTCGAACACATTTAACATACAAACAAGAAGAGACTATGTCTTTATTTCATAACACATTTACGTGTACATTTCATATCACATTTATGTTCCTAGGCCCCCAGGGAAAACAGTTCATTGACAATTGATGCGGCTATCCTGGTAAAATAACACGAAATAGGTACAAAAAAAATAAATGTAAATTTCATAACACATTTACATGTAAATAAACACCCTCAACAGCATGACAAAAACACACACACAAAATGTAGTCTCACGTGAATACATGTATTTGTTTAGATGTAGCCGCTGATTTATCCGGCCCCGCTTTTCTGTAGTTCCTAACTGTAGTTCCTTAGACGAGATTTACGAGTGCTGATGGCTCTGCAGCTAGCAAGGTCTGCTGATTAAAGAGAAAATCGAAGACTCTTCGTAAAATGTAGAACGAAAGTAACATATCAGAGTGGGGCAACCCAATCTCTACTGTGTTGTCAAACAAATATTTCAGTCAAAGGAATAACACCACTTTTGCAGTATAACCTGTAAGATCCTCGTTATTATATAATGAAACATTTTATCTCATTAATAACATGTGTAATTAATTAGCTAAAATTAAAATGATTATCGACTGTCTTCAAATTTTGCTATTTGACTGGCCACCACCACTGTTCAGCAAAAAACAGATATCTTCAACTTTGTAGTCGAACAACACTTATACAAAAGATTCATCACACGTGTGCTGTAGACATCAAATTTTGCATTAGCATCAATAGCAGACTGTTTACAATAGTCTTGAGACTGCCCTGCAATAAATGGCAAGTAACATGCGGCGGTTCAAGTGGCGGCAAAATGTCCATTCCATAAAACCTTCTTAAGATTTCGCTTGACCTTCCGCAAATAGGAAATCCTTTCAGATGCATGAAAACCTAATCCCTGCACAAGGTAAACTTCGATACTTTTTTACCGATCATATTTTTCTTAACCAAAAAATCCACTCAATTGAGATGGTTTTGGAGTGCCATTTCATTCAAGGTCTATGAGATAGAAAATGTTCACGGTCGGGTTTGATGGTTTTCAGCTTTCCGGATTCGGAGATTTATTTCCGCGTTCTCTCACTTGAAATAATATTTTGTGTATCACTCATACTGCACCCTCGCCGAGGCTTCGGTTTGATGAATGATATTTGTATTTTTAACTATTTTTCGTGAATTTTCTTTAAAAACAAAATTGTATTTAATGTGTGTATTTTCCCCACATTATCCGAACAAATTAGCCAATTATGTGTCCTCTCCACGCGAAAATGGTAAATCAACTGACCTCCTAGCCACAAAAGGCACCCCCGTGAATGAAACTGTGTTTTGGGACAATTTATAGACAGCAAATCGGATGTTCCGACTGAACACGGCAGAGGTGGGAGTGGAACCACCGCCAGACAACTTTTAATCTGCACCTACCAATGACGTGATTAACCTATTAGGCGATATTTCAAAAATCATTACATGAAGAGGGATTTTCGAGTAGAAGTTGGTAACGTAGCTATTTTACCTACTTCTGGGTGCTGAATCCGAAAATGATGGTTATAGGCCATCAGCCTGGGGGTTTGGCCAGTATCAAATCAGGGCATAAATGATTATAGTGCGCATGCGCAAGGTATACCGCCCCTAGAGTGGTAACAAGCATTTTGATGGACATTTTGAAAAAAAGGCGATAACACCCAAAAAGCTGCCACCGATGCAATGCTATCACATATTTTCCAACTCTGGAATTGTTTACCTTGCCAAAAATCGCTATGACGATTATTCCCCTCATTTGATGCCGGTGGCCAAAATTTTGGACCGAGGCTGATGGCCTATTACCAAGCTTGATCTTTAGTGGAAATATGCCTAATTTGCATAAATCTTTAATACCTGTCGTGTAATATATTTGTTTCCATATTATGGTATATTTTTTATTATTTCATTTTTTGAAAAGTTTATTTTGGTGATTCAACTTACACCCTCTGACTTCAATAACATTTTCTTAAGCAAATAAGTGACTGAATGATTATGAGGACATAGTAACAATCCAAAATGGCTACTATTACACCCTAAAGTTGCGCACATTTACCTTGTCTCCAGATATCATCAAGTAGTCTTGCCAAACCTTAGTATCGATGAGCTTCAAATTCACCATGTTGCTTCCTGGTACATTTACCATAATAAAATCCTAATGGGAAAATCATGTGAACAGAGATAACATTATGATACAAAACGTTAGGGTTACTGTGCTTGTAAGTAACTTTGTGAATTTGAAGCTCATCAATACTGAGGTTTGGCAAGACTACTTGAAGAAAATGTTATTTAAGTCAGGAAGTGTAAGTAGAATCACCAAAACAAACTTTTCAAAAAATTTAATAATAAAAAATATACCCAAATATAGGAACAAATATATTACACGACAGGTATTAAAGATTTATGCAAATTAGGCATATTTCCCCTAAAAATCCAGCTTGGTAACCATCATTTTCGGATTCAGCACCCCGAAATTAGGTGAAATAGCTATGCTACCTACTTCTACTCGAAAATGCCTCTCCTTGCCCTAAATGAGCCCTTTTTTGAAATATCGCCCAGTCTATATCTAATAAAGCGATCCACACCTACTGCCCAGTGCATTGAACCGAATATCTACTCAATCAATGGCCTATACTAATCCCCATTCACCCTTCTCGATTACACTGAGCGAATCTGAGATCTTCCTCTATCTAATTCTCCACTCAATTCTAGTGTGGATCCCTGACTGTGGCCACTCTCAAGAGTTGCAGCTACTCTGCAGGTCAGTACGGTGAAGGAGATGGTCATTATCAACGCAATTAAAACTTGAGTATCGTGTGAATGAATGGTCTCTTTTACCTGAGGCTCAAATTGCAAGTCTGGGGTTGTACTAGTCGAAGTACTGCATGTAATGACTGTAATTTGGACTGGTTATTATTAAGTCTGCAGGCTACGAGCGCGAGCGCATGGACGATATCCCGCATGGGTCACTTGGGGTTTGCATTCTAATATTAACCGCTAGCAGAAATCAGCGGACTGAAGAAGCCAATTTGGGACTTATTAATTTGGAATTGTTTATCACCATTCTTTTTTGGTGTATAGTTGCCAGCTTCAGCTCGTATTGCGTTGACGCCGTTGATGTCTGTATACCGAGAAGGTGATTTCTGTTGCGGCTCAAAATGTTAACTTCGCCTCATCAAATTCACGAGTCGAGCGTCCCTTTTTATTTCGATGGTTCTCGAAAGTCGGTTGGTCGGTTGGTCGCAAAAAACTGAAGAAAAAACAAATTGCAGTTGCATTCGTATATAGATGGCTAAATTAAAGGGAAAATACAACATTTGCAAACATCAAAAAATAAAACTACCAAATCATTTTGAAATACCTTGCTGGACTGTTAGTGAATGACAGTGTAAAGCATCCTGTAAAATCATGGCACCTGGTATACTGTCATTTTCAAGAAAAGTGGTATTTTTGTATCAATTTCCAACGCTGATCGGCCGATCAGCGTTGGAAACAACTGGCTTTTTTTCAAATACTGGCCCCAATTGACCATCACACTTGTTTGCAATCGATTACAAACCTATGAACGGGTACGAGCCAGCTAGACTGGTTCCCTGACCTTACAATTCCCCAATGTATGTTAAAGGCTCTGTTTCTTCTTATGTGGAGTCAGGGAACCAGACTACAGGAAAATGATCGTTTTTCTTGGTTTTTATAGCATTTTCAAACACAAAACCTCAAAAAAGTCAGTGTAACTATATTTGCTATATATTTCCAACCCCCCAATTCCATCCATTTATGAAAATTACAGCAAAAGCAAATGATGTATATTCCCTTTAAATGATGCCAAGTGCGTATTGAGATGTTTGGTATTTTTAAGCGATATTTTTCAACAAAAAAGTTGTTTTCTATGACGGTATATCAGAGTGAATGAAAACATAATTACCAGAGAGCCCTCCAACTCTACACACCGAGGTGTTTAGCACAACACAAGTGTTGTCATAATGCTACGAAGTGTTTATATTGCGTTATTTCCTACGTCCGTGGGTGTTCCTTTCGCAGAATACAGTTCAGTATAACGCCATCAACTGTAGTGTTTGCTGGGGCTTCTCGTTTTGGGACCGCTCGAGTCGAGTTCATTTCCCGATGAAATATGCATGCTCAGAGCTTGCAAAAATAAAACCATATCAGATACACTTGGGAAATTTAGAAGAATTCAGCCAGTGTTTTAATGCTACATAAAAAGGTACTTTAGCGTGCCGGGTATATATTCTAGTTTTGAGTTTTGAACTCAAAATCCCGTGCAATCTTGCTATGAATACTGACAGGGCTGAGACAAAGTGTAACCGAACTTAAAAGCAACATTTGAGAATGGTGTTTTTTTGTTTTAAAATCATCGATACCTTAAAGGGGCACTAGGTACTGAAATCCCCGAAAATTTCCTTTTTTTGGATCGTTTACTTGTCCTATTTCAAACATCTGGTTCAAAGGAAACCAGGGATTGTCTTACCGTTCCCGAGAAAAGACGAAAAAAACGTCAGTTGTTTACATCGGACACGACAGGTACGAATACGCTTTTCCTGTCGTTTTCACACAGCACCGTGCTCGCGAACAGGGCGCGGTGACCAATCACCAACGCACAAAATATGGTTTCCTACACGGTCCGCAAAAGGCGAACACTTTACGGATGGAATCACAACCAGCATCCAAACAGCTCGAATTTTTGGAGTCGCAAAAGTGGACTCTAATTGAAAGGATAGTTGTGTGGATCGATGTTTATTTATATCCTACTTTTAAATGTTCTTTCAGATTAACATCATCTTGTTCAAAGCGCGTTTTGTAGCCCAATTGGGCTGTTCAAGGACCCAGCGTCCCTTTAATATAAAGAAACTGACGGTTACAATTGTAAGCTGCAATAGTTATTAGCAAATATCGTTTTTGAATCGTTACGATGGTCGATGTGTCTTTGCGGACTCACTGCTTAACGCATTCAGAATTTTCTTATTGAACGCATTATCAAAGTCTGCCATAAAACAAAGAGACGAAGCGAACAAGTGTACGAGACTCACGAATTCAGAGAATGCCTCTGTCTCTCTAAGAGTGCAAAAGGTGACTGAAGACCGACTGTTCATCGGCTACACGAGGGGTCCAAATGGCAAAGGCGGCAATGGCGCCTAAGCGATCCCCAATGCACCGTGGAAACTCGTGGCGACGGACAATTCATCTCACGGGAGAACATTTGACTCGGAGCTTTAGGAAATGCGTTGTAAATGAGAAGAGTGGTTTGGCTCCGGGGAAACGGATGATGTCTCCCCTTGTTAGACTTTTTTCTTCAAGAAAACTGCCGTTCAGGGAAACTTTCATTGATTTTTAACTCGGAATTACAATGGGAGGACACTCGGGAATCCATTTAAAAAGGAAATGCGCTCATCGTACTGATTTGAAATTGACAATTGGCAGGTCCGGTCATGTACGCTGACTTCAGTTCCAGAACAAAAAGAAATTTAAAATTTAAAAAAAAAATCGATTTCTTGTGATGTATCGGGTGTGAATGAGGTGTCCTGCCTTACTTTGTTTCATTTTTGTTTTAGTGCGTGTTTATTCAGCTTGGTAAAAAAAAACAATATATTTGGCAATGTACCGGCACTCCAAGATTTATTTTTTTCATCTTAAATGTTGAATTGTTAAAAGGAAACGGACTGAAACGCCCTTATGGAAAGAGGGCGTATTTAAGTTTGGTGATTTTATTGTGTGCTTAAAGGGAAGATACAACATTTGCAAACATCAAAGAACGAAATGATCAAATTATCACGTAATACCTTACTGAATTGTTAGGGAATGACAGTCTAAAGCATCCTTTAAAATCGTGGCTCCTGGTGTGCCGACATTTTCAAGAAAAACTGTATTTTTCCAACGCTAGTCGGCCGACCAGCGTTGGAGAAAACTGGTTTTTTTTCAAAAACTGTTCCTATTTTTGCATATTTAGTTATATTGACTTTTCTTTGCAATTGATTACACACCTGTGAAGGGGTACAAGCCTGCTAGACTTATTCTCTGACCTTACAATATTCCCCAAAGTGTATTAATTGCTCCGTTTCATCTTAAGTGGGGTCAGGTAACCAGACTACAAGAATATGATGGATTTTCTTGGTTTTTCCAGCATCTACAAGCCCAGAACGTGAATTAAGTCAGTCTAACAATATTTTCTATAACAAACCAATCCTCCAAATCCATTTATTTCTGAAAATTGCAGCAAAAACAAATGTTGTACATTCCCTTTAAAATTAAAAAAGGAATTGATAAGGTGATTGCATTTGATAAGGTGATTGCAATGTGGAGGGCACTGATTCGTGGTCTGTGGGTAAAGCTGCAGGTCGTGGGTTCGAGTCCTGGCGGGGTCATGGTGCGTGTGCCCTTGAGCAAGGCACTTTGTCACTCATTGCTTCTCCCCACCCAGGAGTAAATGGGTACCTATGAGGGCAGTGATGGTTATTGTGATTGAATTAGCTTCCTTGCGCCTAACAGGCAGCATCGAGCTGTATACTCCCCAGGGAGCTGAGATGGTATATGGAATGTTTAATTGGCCCAATGATTAGGGGTAATAATAATGTAAAGCGCTTTGATCTTAGTTAAAAGCGCTATATAAGAACCTGTTATTATTATTATTATTTTATTATTTCTATCATACCGACAACACCAACATTTTCTTCCCTCTAAGATGATTTAAGCCGAGTCAACGACCACTATACGTTCGCTCCGGGAATTGTTTTTTGGGTACACTTTTGCCTCCCTCTAGATTGCTCTTCATGATGCACCCTTTAAATGGAACATCCATCCACCCCTGGCCTCCCAGCCGTGAATTTCAAACAGCCTGGAAGGAATTACAAACAACCCCTCTATGCCCACCTCTCCCCCCCCCCCCCCGATTGTCCTCGCCTGCGGAAATCCGATGGTGCGGTAAAAAGCCACTTGGCCCTGGTGGATCTTGCTCTTGACCTTACAAGATTAGCCACGTCCTCCACTGGAGCCTGTATGCAGGTCACGTGATCGCTTACGTCCCATTAGGTTGACTGGTATATGGTTCAGTGCCTGTGCCTTCTACTGCTGTAAGTGCTTTTTGATAACGCCTTCAGCAGAGGCATCAAGTTGACGCGACAATTGGAACGAATCGTTCAAATAGGCTAACTTTTATTAAATTCCACGTCAATCGGGCATTCTTTTATCACTTCCCTGGAAATGCCTTTCAATTAAACTATTTTTTTTCTCGTAAGTGAGTGATCTTGGTTGTAAGTGATAGTAAAGCCTAACCATTTTGGTTTAAAACGCATATTACTATCAGGCGTGAAAACAAGTTGCAAATAAGTGCGCGAATGAGCGCAATTTGCATGTAGCTTTGTAATTATTTGAATACTATGGTGCCATTGCCAGTTAAAAACGGGTCATGACTTGAGACAGTACCTCAATGGTGTCGCATAGGATAATGTAATGATGTCACTAGAAGTATACCTCGGGCTATACCTTATTTACATGCATGTAAAGACCCTTAAAATCTTGTCCATTTTAACAACGTCACCAATTATACCATGGGCGATATATCAATCATTTTGTTAGAACCCATGTATTAAAGTAGACAACCTCTCTCGCAGGTGCATTTACAAGACATTAACTCACACCACGCTCTTTAACATTATAATTAAAGCTGACGTGTTTACTAGTCGTGCTGTCCATCAAGGCGATGCCACGTTTACATCAAAGTGAACTATTATTTCTATTTGGACAACCGTCTGTGAGTGCTCATGGGGAGAGCAGGCAATTTCCCAGGCCGTGTGACGCGTCGCAGAGTCCCACCAAGCAGACGGAGAGAGCACGGCAATTTACTCGGCTTTAACGATGACATATTGGCGACTGACAGTTTGCGTTCAGAAGCGGCACGTCACCCTAGAGTGAACCCCTTGCTTCTTTCTGACAGCACGTAATCTTGTCGAAGTGGTGAGATATATGAGAGTTACCCAAGAAAGATAAGAATAGACCTGTGCCGGCAACAACGGCGTAGATCGAGTTCCTCTTTCCGTATCTAGGTCGACCTGTGCCCCTGGCAGACCCTCGTTACAGTTGTCAGACAGACGCCCGCTTTCGGTGGGTGAAGTTCGCATTACCGAAGACATGACAATTCCTAAGAACGCAAGTAAAAAGCCAAAAATTAGCTTGCCAAGTGGCCTCAAGTAAAGATGAAAGAAATGATGGTCGGAATGACCAAACGTAAGTGCACGCTTTAATGTCAAGAAATGGTGACCGTTTGGATTTAAATAAGGGAATAAATGTGTGTTTGGGAGGTATTATAACACTCTGTTTAAGACCGGTTTGAGTCTGGATGGGCGATAATTACCCGAGTGTTTAATACCGACCGAACACACATTTATTCTCATTCATAAATACCTTTTCGGTCCAAAATAAAAAAAAAATGTCAAAAACTAGACGTTGCCAACCATTTTGTTCAACAATTTTACATCATGTTTTACGAAACACCCATCTGACTATAATATGGAATGCCCCTCCACAACTCGTTACCTTATAAGGACATTGGCGTGCGCGTCGCGCGTACTGCGCGATGTCGCGCAAAACGCAGCTGGGCTGGTGTAGTGTGAATTTTGGACCATGAAATACTTATTCACTTGTAGTACATTGCGCATGCATACGGGAGGAATTTGAACGTTCAGCCAATGAAACGTTAAAAGGCACCGGATTTCATTGGAGTCCAAATTTCATGTGACACTGGAAAAGCGTTTAAGACCAGCTAGCCATGTCTTTATCATCCGTTTAAGACCGGCCACGTGACGGGTTCTCGACCAATAGGAATGCGTAAACTGTCTGAGGTATTTATGAATGATAAATAAATAAACAACGTCAAATCGTGTCTTCTTACTTATGAGGACCAGCAAGTAATTCGACAAAATAACATGGAGAAGTATGGTGCTCAATAAAAGTTCTAGTTCAAATTATGTTTATATATTGTGAACTATGACGGCGTACAGACACGCGCTTTAAGTATAAGAAAATTCTTTAAAAACGTAATGGACTGACTTGTTGTTGTGATCTGGTCAGCTTTTTGTTTAAAGGTCAATATGATTTCAATATAGGGAGGTTGGAATAATATCGTTTAATTGCACTGAGAGCAAATATCTTCCCTTTTTCCTCTATTCTTCGGCGGCATCTTGAAGTGAAACCAGACCTTTTTCATCGATCGAGTAATGGAAAGTTGGTTTGTACAGCGGTGGTCTCTGGACAGTAGGAGAAGAGGACTCACTGTGTGGTTCCGGAGAATTAGAAAGATTATTGATGTGGGTGAGATTGGCGGCGGATTTGGTATGGGACAACACACCTGTCCGAAGTGCAACCATGGCGCATTGAGAATGCACACGCCTTAACTGAATTACGGATGGTGTGAGACCGTGCATTTCAGACACGCACGTCCCTCTGATCAAACGGTGGGCCGGTAAAGGGTAAACCGCGCGGCCTGTGCTGGAACAAACATGAACAAATAATAACGATTCTTCTCCAAGCGACTTCAGACAGTAGCTGTCATTGCATGGTCATGAGGGGTTTAGGGTTAGAGGAGAAATACATGGATATTTTGTATGGAGGCTGTTTGATATAAATCTGCATTTTGATTTGCATCTACTGCATTTGATTTGCATCTACAGAAACAAAACAACAGTTTATAAATCACAATCAGCTGAGGTTTAATAGTCAACACCTTCATCGCGCGTACCGAATGAAAAGCTCATCGCAAGCAGACTGGCAGGGTCGATCTAAAACAAGTTTGCTCTGCCAAAGGGTCGTGTTTCTTGCTCATTTCAGGCGCTCGCACCAATCGCTAATAAACTCCGTCACTGACACGAACTGTCATTGTGCGATGTCCGTCGTCATAGGCGTTTAATTGCACGGGACTGTCAACGCGCGTGCGATGAGTGCCAACTTAAACCTAGGCAATGACCAATGTAAAGAAGACGTAAATTGGTTTCGATTTGGTCCAGTTAACCAGACACCAGGGCGACCACGAATTCCGTCCCCAAGTCTCAAATCTCAAATTAATCAAGAATTTATAGAATTCGACCGGGACCCCGCTTTGTAGCCCAGTCTTTCGTTGTGAAAATCACACCAGAATGGTCTAGTTGCATTCCAGTCAAACCCCTACTTTACGGTTGGTTTATGCAGTTATTGCGAGCAGCAAGAAATGAATAGCTGATCATACGTACGCCACTGCATCGACTCCTCTTAATATCAACACTTTCTGCCACCGCCGCCGCTGAAAAAAATCCGCCGACTAAAATGTCATCGATTTGTTTTAGGTATCACGTTTGAGCTTGTTACAAAGGTTGGGTAAGTCAGTCCTGAGCTAATTTGAACAAGGTCCGGACTGTGGAGCGATCAATCATGCGAGTTGATCTCGGGGCCGAGCGACCCCCGGGATGGAAGGGGTTGGATGATTGCGAGGACTGCGCGCGCATCTTTTTTTCAGTGCGGTGTACATTAGGGTTGGTATCGCACAGCGCGCTAGCCCACCATTTCCAACAGACGGGCTTCAGTTACGAGCGAAGTGAGCAATGCGATGAACTGCCTCCGCGCTAGGCTGCGGTTAATATACATCGTGACTCTCATCCCATAGGCAAGGTGGTGTGGATGGCACGCCGATCGAACTCTTTGTGTTGCTCGTGTCTACCATAAAGGTATCTTTTGCTCCAGAAAGAACTGTAGATGCACCAGAGATTTCCTCATCATCATCGGTTTAGCCGCGAAGGATCGGCAGCTTCATGACAGGTAAATTCCATAAACTTGTCACGATTCCAGCCACGAGTTAGAATAGACTCAGGAGCAACCCACTGGAATGAAGTGCGTCAACAAATCACTTGACTCTTTAATTCTTGAACGTCAACTGTATAGACGGAGACTGAGTAATGGGCATGTGAAGTGTTAGTAACAGCTGCGATGAACGTAATGAAATTGTTGCTCCACCTTGATTGCTATGTTCTGAAGAATTCTGTATAGTGACTTATGCGCACATTTCCTAGACTTTTTTTTCTTCTAACCGTTGATTGAGAACTAATAGGGTAGTTACCATGGGTCTCGAGATAGTAATTGCCATCTTTCAGCTGCTCGTCTTTGTGGTCGGTGTGCCCGGAAATCTCCTCATTTTGCAGGTTTTCTTCAAGAAAACTCGCAAGACCAGCACCAACGTGTTCATTATGGCGCTTGCATCGGCAGATCTGATGGCCTGTTTGCTACGACCGGTCTACGTGGGGATGTCACTGGTGCTTTTCACAACGGGCGAGTATGCGTCCATTTGGATTGAGATAACTTACACCGCTTTCAATTCAATCACCGTTTACAGCTCAGCTATAATCACTGCCGCCATTGCTTTTGATCGCTACGATGCAGTTTGTCGCCCGCACACCAGACTTATGTCATATCGGTGCGCACAAGTTCTGGCCCTCATGTGTTTCATTATCTCTATACCGATGGCAATTCCATCTGTACTAATTTATTTCAACCATACCGTGCCTGCCCGTTTGTCCAAGCATATTGTAACTTTCAGTGCTTATATCCTAGCTCTGATTCTGGTTGTCGTGTTCTACGTGATGGTCTATAAGGCAGTCTTATTCCGCACTAAAGTCCGCACAAAGTGGGGTGGCCGATTCACTGGTATAACAGCGGCAGGAGAGACATCTGTCTCTATGACAGGTCACACGGAAGTCTCTGCGCTACCACTGTCTCGGGAGTTCACCAAACTCAGCCCCGTTACGGAGCAAGAAGCCTCGCAAGCTGGAAACCACGTTGAGGACAGAGTTCAGCCATCAGTACATCCACCGTGTGCTCAGTCTCCTACCAGTACAGCACCGACAGACTTAGAGATTGCTTGCGTCAGTGAAGACAAAAACGCCGTTGTTTATCATAATCTGGCAAACACTGTCGTACCATCTCCAGATACCACACCAGCGATACCGCCTCCTGCATACTCAGTGGCAATTAGCCCCGCCTGTCCACCTGCCACCCCTGGACCGTCTTCACGTATTTCAGGTGGGAACCTAGCCGTACCAAACAACTCACGGATTCCAACAAGCAGCAATTTTCCTGAGAGGACTGGATCCACAGGGAGAAACAGAACACCAAGTGAGAGAGGGAAGTCTTCAAAGACGGTGGCTGCAAGGATGCAGAATAAGACAACAAGAATGCTCCTGCTGACTACTATCGTCTTTTTCGTCACGTGGATTCCCTACATGTGCTTGTCTGTATTGAACACCTATTTCACGATCACAAACGAAAACATAAGACAAGAAGTGGGGGATGTCTTGAACACCGCATCGCATTTGTTGTTCGTCAACAATGCTGCAAACCCTTTCATCTATGTTCTCGCAAACAGGCAGTTCAGGAATGACTGTAAACGAGAGGTCCGTAAGTTAATGCGATCTTGCTCTAGACGCTAATAAGTTAAACATTGAAGCCGTTTGTACGCTTGAAGTTAACATTCCAATTTTTTTATCGATTTCATTTGGGGCTGGATCATTTCCAGTATGCGTGCAAACCTTTTAAAATACCCAAGTTGTTAGCTAACAAACGCCATCTGCTTCTAAATGCTTGTAAATAATTCGCGCTGAGGCGCACTGCACTAGGCCTATATGACAAAAGGCAAAACTGAAACCGTGATGGCAGAATTTCCTATGACGGACTCGAATTAATCGAATTAGAAACAAAGTCACCAGGAGGTTAATAACTTGATTAAATTTAATATTCATCTTGTGAGAAGACAAAGAAAGGCGCACTATCATATTTCTATTTTAATAAGATTGCTAAGTTGACGGTTTGAAAGCCGTGTCATAAGCAGCAAGAAAAATGCCAAAACATTTCAGTTCAAGAAGTGGGTGTTAAACAAGGCAAACGATTTCTGTTATCAGTCATACATAATCAAAAGCCACAAATGTTAATTATGTTTTCAATTTGTCCAACGTCATCTTTTTCAGCTTGCACTGAAGAGAAATGTTATCCATGGGATCAAAAAAATTGTTTTAACTTAAACCTGTAGAGTTACAATTAACGACACTGTACCGTTCATGATCTAGTTGTGAAACCTCTTATTGAGCTTTGTACACTTTGCATAATAATCGTAGATTCAAGTCTCTTAAAATTACAACATGTATTCTGGTATACATCTTAAGGGGTTCATTGGAGAAAGTGGATGAGATACGGCATCCGAGACTTGAATTAAGGCTAATAACCACGGCCACGAATCTCATGTGGTCTTGATATCAAGTCCAAGCGGAAAAGCTGCTTGGGATGCAATGTGGGGAAGATGTCTGTGAGGGTTTGATAAATACAAATCTAGGGCCGCGTGGATCATGGATGCAAGTCTTAAAGGTTCCAAGAAGAAGCGATAGTATCAAATCCTACGCTGCTTATCCAAGATCATTCCACGACGGCTGTGTTAAGTCGTGAGCTAGGTCTTTCGGGACTTCAAAGATTGAAAACCCGGTGGAAATCCATGTGAGATATACACGGAGAAAAGAATGTAACAATACATTATGACAGTTATTTGAACAATTCTCCTGTGCTTACATAAAACTAGTCAATCTGGACAATCGGCTGCAAAGAAATATCACTTCCTTTGTAGATCGAAGAAAATAATACTTATTAGTGAAGCTGTACATAGCCGAGGATGATTGTGAAACTTACGATGCGATGATGCAGCTTATGATTCACATGGTAGTTGTTTGTTATAATGCGCTTAAAATCGACATCGGAGGGGAATTCAAAACAAACAGACTCACAGATGGACATTGTGAGGGACACGATCAGAATAAACTTGATTTTCCGAATCCAACCACAAATTGAATTTGGAATTTTTACCTCCGTACACAAAGGGAGAACCTTGGGATTATTTCATTATGGGATTCTCCGGCAAAGGCCGGTTCAAGAAAAGGCCGAGGGAGGAACGCGAAAATGCCAAGGCTGCGTAGAGTAGGCTTGGTAATGCTCTTATGGGGTCGCGTTGTGGCTTGTATCGTGGGCGGCAGCGTCTCACGGGCTGGTTGAAGTACCGGGATAGGAAGAGATCTAAAGATAATGGAAGCAGGAAAAGATGGGGGGGGGGGAACCCAACGCTTGCTTGGAATTGATGGTATCATGGAGAAGGAAGTAACGGGAATTAACGATTGTAAACTTGATGAAAGTGCATTGTAGGTAGCATCAGTCGTGCTTTTTGGTATTGTGGCTTTTCTGATTACCTTTAGATCAGAAAAGCCACAGAAACACCAAATTGTGCAAAACAATTGTCTTGCCATGGAATCTACAGTTATAGGCTGTGCACAATACAGCCTTTATTTAATACGCTGAAAATAATGCTTTGTTATGTGATGTACCGGTGCAATATAATGTGAATTGTAGCCTAATTACTATTGCCGTAAAACGTTTTCCTTAATACACTAACCGTTTTAACGGTTATAATGTAAACCGGTAATTATTTTACCTTAAAATGATGTTTTCAATATGCAAATAGACTCAAACAAGCTTGTCTGTACTATTAACGACATTCGTCCTTGATGTTAAGACAGATATGATATATTTCTCCTTGTAAAAAATATATATATATATATACATATATGACTATATCCCGTTTAGCACGCTATATGCTGGAATTTCATGTCGAAATGCAGCTTCGAACGACCCCAATACTGATTTGTTGTACGCGATTTTAGATACTGATCCGCAGTGACTAGCGTCCTCAACTTAACGGTTTTTTTTTTTTAGAAACGAATTTTTTTTTCAGTAGAGGCAGTTGACATTTTGATTGAAAAAAACCCCAAAAAGCATCGTTGTAAATACAAGAATAATTATAGCTTCCATACTACAATTTTCTGTCAAATTAGGTTTTGCCCTTCACCGACGTTTAAACACTGTATACTCATTGTGTTACAATTTTCTGAAAATGTTATATTCAAAGCCAACTATCCCTGTTGTACATCTGTCTCGAATGATAGATTGCGTATACCCCTACATGTATTGGGCACAATTTTAGTGATGATCAAAGCCATAAAACTAGAATAGTCAAAATTGAAAGAAAAATAATTCAATATTTCTCCCTTACAAATGGAGAACATTTGCAGGCCGTTTTAAAAGTGTGTAATGGCGACTGACAGACTAAAATCTGACGACAGACATGCATGACTAGAGAATCCTGCGAAGGAGACGACTCCGACTGACGAACAAAACTATCGACGATTAACGAACAGACCTGTCAAAAAGACATATATCAAAAATGACTGACATTACTTATAAAAACGCACTTTCATCCGTCAATGCAATTATAATCCACATTTCGTGATATTTCGAAAGTATGTGTGCCCTAACTGTTTGCCTTTATACAGATACAATTCAAGGACAACTGTCCCTCGACTGACGTTCGACTATATACGACTTTTTACTGACAAACCCTTCGGACGGTTTAATTCATAGCCAAAGATATATATTGATATATATTTTAATGAAGCCCGTATATTTTGCTCGCAAGTTATAAGAATGATTGGCAAATCCATCAAAATGCATTTACAAACGGACAGACGGAACGGATATAAAACAAACACTTAGGCCAATACAGAAATGCAAATAGTCATTATAACTGTGGTATGGCACGCTGGTACTTTTGTGATTTTTGGCTTAACCTTGCTTACATTGTGCTTGTCTTGAATAATATTGCCTGTAAATGAGTGCAGAAATATTGCATTTAATTTCGAGACGGTGTTATAGGTATGAGACACGTGACTTTGTCATAATCGATAAGCTATTTAATGTCATCGATAAATCACGTCTATATACAGGCTGAGTAAAAAAAAAACGAAACCGAAATGTCGGGACCATTGTTTTAGTGAAGTTCTGCATGTAGCACTTTTTCAAAATCTAGGACATGAAAGCCCAATTCATACGCTTTCTTTTAGTACAAGAATCATTCAAATCCCTTATGTAATATTCAGGTTACGGAATTTTAAACACAACCACCGTTTTAAAGTTCTGTCCACGGATCACAAAAAGGTAAGTGTTCTTTCAGCAAATCGAAAACAAATCACGTAGGGATGTGTGTGAATTGTTTCTGTTATGCTGAAAGAGGAACACCGTTTTTGTGATCCGTGGACAGAACTTTAAAACGGTGGCTGTGTTCAAAATTCCGTAACTTGAAAAGTACTTGAGTGACTTGACAGATTTTTGCTAAAAGAAAGCTTACGAATTGGGCTTTCATATCCTAGATTTTAAAAGTGCTATATGCAGAACTTCATTAAAACAATAGTCCCGACATTTGGGTTTCGTTTTTTTTTTTATTCACCCTGTATAATGCTACTCTCAGTTTGACCTAACTGTTTAATAAATAAAGACATAAACCTCTTTTGTAGATACTATTGGTAGATACAGTGCTAATGTATGTCGTTATCATGTTTGATGCAGCTATCTATTATGATATCCGTATATGCATTCTAGACGAAGCAGTGGCATGATTGTGAAAAAGTATACATTTTGTTAATAAACCACGATGAGAAAAGCTAAGTGGTGTGTAAACTTTGTACTGCATGGTTTTGTCAATTGAACTTATGCACAGTCACGATTCGCTTCTGGGATTTAGCAGTTCATCCAGGGGAGACTCCCTTTGTGCCAAGGGATGGTTGGGGAGGAAAGGGAGGTATTTGAAGAAGTTTGTAGGTCTGGAGGGGGTACATTGAGCTCCTACTCTGGTTTACTGCAGTGTTATCTTGGAAACACCTGTCTTCCTCAGAGGCTTGAGCTGTGAAGCCGGCGCCGGATGCTGCTGTAAACCCTGCGAGGCAAGATCATACTGCGGTGGCTTCTGAACTCGCCCGATAATTAAACGCAAGTACGTCGTCTGCTTTGAGATCATTTTTTGAATGGTTCTCCCATGCATTTCGCGCTCGTGAAGATGCACAGATGTAAATTATGCGTGTAATAAGTGGAAATCCGATTATTGGAATTCCAAAGGGGCACTTTCGGGCGGCCATCCGGGGATAATTTTCTTGAGGGATCATTAAATGGGCCTCAACCGATAAAGAAAATATTCCATAAATTCCCTAGCTGGAAGAGCATGGGGTAAGGAGAGGGGATGCACAAGCCTCGAGTCCCCCCCCCCCCCCGGCTCCCCACACTAACTGGAAAATATGATAATTATAAAACCCATATAGACCTATCAATTGAAGGTTGCCTTTTACATGAGCAAATTTTACACATGTTCCTCCCTTGGATGAGGGCTCCGCGGTCAGTCAAGATGCAAGTGCTTTCGGTTGTGTACTATATGAACCTAGCAACCAGTTGTGTAAAAAAAAACTGAACAAGTTGTGTTATATTTTACACAAGTTGTGTAAACAACAGTTTACACAACGGGTTGCTAGGTTCATTTAGTACACAACCGTTTGATTTTTACACAACCGAAATAACAGTGTATATGCAACTGCCTAGTCAAAATATATCATGAATGGGCCTATCTACTTTTATAGTTCCATGGTTCTCCTTCCGTCTTTTTAGAGGGGAGGGGTGTGGGGTGGAGCATGACCAACATACCCGTTGCTGCATCATTGGATTTCAAAGCTTATTGGCGTATTGAAGATTCAAGGTTTTTCAAATGAGATTTTGGGATGCCGAAGGTGCATAATTAATCAGAATGAGCGAGCTAGGTTTCATCAAATTGAAGGGAGGGGGGTAAAGAAGAGAAGATTGAATTTTGCATTCCGTGATTTTCATTATGTGAAACTGAAACAGTGCGGTCTTGCAGAGTTGGAGTGTTATTTTAGATGAAATCATAAACGAAATTCTGGGGGGGGGGGTCATTATGATAGGCGGGGCTAGAAGCGAAATGGGCGGAGATGTTTTTTTAGTGGCTCTCGATTAAAATAATGTTTGTTTAATGAGTTTAAAAGGGGTTATCAAGAGTTGAAGATACAAGTTGAACTATAACTGGGTATGCTTGTTGAAGATGAGCATTCCTACTTCAGGCGACAGACTCAACAGGAAAAAACAAACCGCAAAACAGGAAGATGTTGACGAGAAACAAAGAAGGATGAATGACAGTGGAAATAACAGAGCAAGTGGATGAGGGAAAGCTTTTATACAAGATGAATAGCTGGAGGGAATTCAGGTTTAAAGGGAAGATGGAGATGGTTTAAGAGTGGCTCTCAGGTTGTTGATCCCTGGCGTGATCGTGTTCATGACCGTTTTCATTTTGTCGCGACCTCGAAGTTTCCACCCATCTCCCCTCCCCCAGGACTGCCCCTTTCCCCCATCTCAGTTAAGGGGATGATATTAAAGGAAATGTGAACAGGCCAGCGCGGCGTGATATGGCTTTGTCCGAATCTACTTCATCACTCAGCCGAATTGTCAGACGCGTTTGCAACCGAAGCATTTGCTGTCCGCGTGTTCTGAAATCTTCTCAACCGGTACTCTCCTGATTAGGAAAAAAAATCTGTCTCGATATCGATCTCCAGCGAAGCCTTTTTTTCCTGAAGAAGATGAAGACATCGTTAACTGTCTGGATTTCTGATGAACGGAAAGGGTGTACACATAGAGGAACATTTTTGGATTCGTGGTAAATCAGTGGAATTATCTACTGTTTTTCAATGAAACAATCAGTTGAGCATTCTATAAGAGAATTTATCAGTTCATTTTCCGTGGTATACTGGGTAGGTCCTATATTTATTACATACATTGACCTACTTTGCATGACGTTTTCGTTTTGGGACTTTTTTGACAATCCTTTACCGTGTTTCACGGTTTGAAACTTGTCGCAAGATTCAACGTGAATTTACATCTTCGTAGGTCACTCACATTAATTTCAGAGATCCCAGTACGTGATGATTTACAAACTAGCAAAAGGGCAACATCCTCGGTAGGTATTGGCTCTCTGTCACTGTTTGCGTCGGCAAAAGGTCGCAGACCGCAGATTGGTTTCACCGGGCGAAAACTTCCCTTTTTTACAGCTCCAAGGCTTTTGTCGTCAGGGGAAAGCAGCGAAGAGGGCGGGAGATTGCTCCTTTCACGGCCTATTTTGGCTCACCGCTAGTCACCGGGGTATGACGCCAGGCGGTTTGGTTTCCCGCATCTTATCTCCGTCCTTATCATTAAGACGAGCAGCATCCACGCTTGTAGTCTTATGTCTTGAGGCAGCAGCCTCGTTTCATTCCTCGGAGAGACAGAGAGACGAAGAGGCAAACATAAAAGCGGTTTTGCAAACCGAGGCAAGACCAGGTCAGTCTCCGTATGTCGCTATGGCCGTTGGGTGATCAATAATTCTCCAAACGGCATCAAACTGAAGGCACCAATCAATCAATAAGACAACACACATCGAGATACACGAGGCAGTAGACTGATTATTGACATGATGCGTCCTTCGAGCAGGCCCGCTCGTGTTTTGATAACAGCTCAGTAATGGACTTTTCCAAGCAAAAATGATAGGCCTACTCTCTAAATGACAATACAAAAAAGCAAAATGAATTACCAAGTAAAACACACAAACATCACGATACTTTTCAGTTCAATCTAAAATTGATTTAAAGTCAGAGTTATGTTTTTAATCAATGTTTTTAAAACGTTGTTTTCACAGGGAAAAAGATCCAGTTACAATGTCGATAGCTTAAACTTGACATGCCGTTGAACAAATAATTTAAGCACAAACAAAAATGACAACTGCCTGCGACTATTTCATGCATCATGCATAAATACATCTCAGCTTAGGTCGAGATACTGACTGCATGGAATGAAATAAACATTTCTCTGTCGATAACTCACCGCCCCAATTCTTAAGAAGCATCAAGTATTTTCAAGGCATTTACCAGGCCCACTTGAGTTGACGTTCTGCGTCGAACCGTCTCCCTACGTCCACAAGATTGTTGACTGAGCCAAAGATAACTACATCTTGAGTGCCTCGGGTTGCCCAGCGATGGAAAATGTTTCATAATCCTAAATACACTAACTTGATATCTGACCAAGACTTGTTTGCTTTAATATAGGAATACAATACGCGGGCAGTTTGGAAAACAAGCCTGACATGAAATATTAAAAAAATTAGTTTTTGCGCCGCGGGCGCTTTCATTTTGGCCCATCCAACCAGCGCTTTTTAACTTAAACTTGGCATGCTAGAGTCTTGTGAAGATTTACGTTCAACCTTCACGTATTCAAATCTCACATTTTTTTGTTGGTCTCTTTCCTAAAGTTGAATTAACGTATCAAGAATTAATTAAAATACTGACCCACGCTGATTTTGCCTTTCATAAACTGGTGCTGACCCTTATTATTTTTATGTGCAGCAAGGTTTAAGGGGGATAAGTCTTGAAATCTCCGAGAGTTCATGTTTTGGATTGTTTACTGTCTTGTCCTATTTCAAACATGTGGTTGAAAGGAAACCAACCAAATGTCTTACCGTTCCAGAGAAAAGACGGAAGAAACCGGTTGTTTACATCGGACACGACGGAGTAGCATACGTTTTCCCCGTCGTTTTCAGTCAATGTACGATACACGTTGTGTGTGTTACATAAGTTACACACAGCACCAAGTACAAATGTGGCTTCTTACACGTCCGCAGAAAGCCCGAATTTACGGGGTCGCAAAAGGGGACCCCAAAATTCGTTTTCGCACAAATAACACAAGAACAACACGAAAACGCCCATTTTTTTAAAGGATAGTTGTGTGGATGTTTATATGCTACTTTTAAATGTTCTTTCCGATTAACATCATTTCGTTCGAAGTGTGTTTTGTTGTCCAAATGGGCTTATTCTAGGACACAGAAATAATGATGTTCATGCATATTTAACCCGTCAATCATCTCAGTTTCACTTACCAATTGTCCGAACTTCCCTTGCCAAAAAAGTATTAAATTTGAAGGACCAAGTTTTGGGAATTCGTTAGATAAATCATTACACGGTTTAGCGTCTGTTTCAAACTTTAAGCCTAAATTCAAACAGTTCATTCTCAAAAAGTACTCTTGTTCATAAAAAAAGAATATCTTTTTTGATTCTCTTCAGATTTTTATGATTTATAATTCATTAACAATTTATTAACAATTCATTGCCGTAGCTCATGTGCTTATCAATCATTTTAACGAATTGTTGTGGTTGGTTGTTCATATATTTTTAAGAACCTATAGCATTTGGGTTACTGTAAATTTGAAAGTTCACCCTTAGTTCACCAGTTTATCGGTCGTTTTATGTTTGTCTTGTCCTTGTATAATGTATTCGTTTACCATTTCATTCCTTGTTAATGTTTTACAGGGACTCGCACTCGACAAGCCTTGCTTCTTGCGGGTCCCCTCCATCCCTGCTTCATATCTCTTAACACCACGAAAATTGTCATAGTTTTATATAATAACAATAAAGTGGCTAAATATTGTATATATGTACCTATCTTGGATGGAAATAAAATCAAGTAAGTATTTGAGTGTCCCTTTAATAACGCAAGGTGACTTTGACGCCACACTGGAACCCGGCCACAATTTCAAGTTTCATGTAACAAGCTGTGTACATGGGCGTCGCCAGGATTTTTTCTAGAGGGGGGGCAAAAATTCGTTTTGCCAAAAAATGCTTGTATTTCTCAACACATTCTCGATTTATCATTTTAGAGGGGGGCAGGGACATTTTGCCCCCCCCCCAACTCATTAAATTTACACCACTTTGTCTTCGCGCCTCTTTTTTTTTTTTTTTTTTTTTGCTTTTCCGGGGGGGGGGGGCAAGTGCCCCCTTTGCCCCCCTCCCCCCTCGCGACGCCCATGAAATGTAGATGAAGTGACTGCAGTTGCCAGAAGATTTAGGTTGTTGACCAAGTATGCATTGAATTTGAAGTTTCAATTTGAAATGCAACGATTATTGACGTATAAAAAGATTGCATTAAGGACACTCTTATAGACAATCCTCATTTTACTCAATCTTTGAATGTACGTCATTTCCCCCCCCCCCCCCCCCCCCTCGCTGTCTATAAAGATCCATCAGTCGTTGTCTGCTTTTCGTGGAATATTATTCTAAGGCTTTAGGGTTTGAGAATAACCAATTTTTACGAGAAGTGGATTTTTTTGGTGATGTCTTCAAGACAAGGCTACCCGTACAAATCCTTAGTAAATCGAGCTATATAAGCGATGTAATGCATAGAAAGATGTCGATATAAGCTTTTGATATTTTGTTATGAACAGGGAAAGACAAATATTACACACAACGATTCATAATTACTCAGGTAGGCTTTAGATCCAATCAAGACCGAACCAACCAAAATAAGTACCAAGGAACGCGCGACATCACGGGAATATCTGACGAATATACAGAAATATCTTGTTGCAGTGAGGTTCGCCTTCCGTGCTCTGATGGAAATGCCCCGGCCCATGTGCGTAGTGTGATTGCAGGCGCCGTACCGACACATCTCACCAAACACGGGGCGAGCAAGAGAACGTGTGAAAGTTCAAGTACATATTAAAAACCTGTCAACTACACGAGAAAGCAAACCACAGTCGTGTCGTGTACCCTCGACAAATTTGCACGCCAATTCAACGTATTAAGTTGGTGATGAAAATCGTTCTCAAAAAAAAAAAATCTATTTAAATAAAGTGTGAATCGGTGGATGTTAACAGGTGCGTAGAGAGGTCGTGTCGTAACAGAACGTTGAGTCATTGTACTTTGCAAGCGCCGTCAAAATAACAGCTGTTCATATTACAGTTCAATTGAGTAAAGAAATAAAATTGGAATATCTTCTTCCCCCCCCCCCTCGAAATTCCTGCAGGTTCGTGTAACAGGTTCGTGTGACAGCCCCCCCCCCATGAAACCTTGTCGCCCCCCCCCCCAGTCGCCTTGTCGCCCCCCCCCCCAGAAACCTTGTCGCCCCCAGTCGCCTTGTCGCCCCTCCAGTCGCCCCCCACTGAGATTTTGAGTTTCTAAAAAAATTATCATTGATCTACATGACGCCCACCCCCCATGAAATGTTCCAGCCCCCCCCCCTCAGCGCCCCCCCCCCACACACTGAAAAGTTCCTGGCTACGCCACTGCTCCACTCTAGCTTACTGTCAATATGCAAGTCCATTACGACAAAATGCTTTTCTCTTGTGACAAGCTGCGTGCCAGAAATGGAAGGAGAAGTGATAATTGATTCTTGAAACCCACATAAATTTGAAAACAGGATTTACAAAACCCTGTCAATGCACACGTGCCGCCAGAGACATGTCCTTTACATTTATAGCGAGAAAATTAACACGTTTTTGAAATAGATATAAGCATTAAGGCCATGGCGCAAACGAAGGCCAACCATAAGCGTCTAACCAATAATCGATATCTCTGTCGTATTTGAGGACTACTATTAGGATGTTGCGACGAGACTTTCAACCCGCCCAAACTTAGTAATGACACGCACTCTCAAGTTTCGAGGTTGGATGAAATTCGGTTTGCCGCTGCACGTTTGCACCGATTGATTATTGGAATATGAAAGTGACTCGACGCAAAAGCGTGAGTTTAATTGAGTCCAGGTCCCAGATCTTAGTCTACTGAAATTGAGTCAAGAAAAAGTGTTATTCTGATGTATTTTAATCCACTAATGAAAAATCTTAAGACCTAATAATTCAAATGAATCCGAACGTCTGAGTCCCAGCGGATTGTTTGAGTAATTTCTTGTAATCTCGTTAATGGCTTACGCTCAAAGGGAAGAGATCTGTCTTTAATCACCACGATCCAACTTCATTTCTGCTCACTTTTTTTTTTAATATCAAACGAAAATTGAAGAGTGTTTTTAAGTCATGGGAGAAATCAGTTTTCGACTGGGATTTAACGTGGATAAATTAAGAAAATAGTGACAACGAGAGGTACAAAGAAGCCCTTGTCCTTTGTGATTAGTAGCAGGGTGAGAGAACGACAGTATTAGCAATAACATGTGACATCATCACAGGCAGAATATAGTGTAAACATTTAATACCGAGAACTATTGCATATACTGCAAGCAGGATATACAATAACAGCATGGTATACGCACGCGTCTTGGTATGTTCTGCAAGTGCTCTGTGTAGGCCTACTATAAATCTGACATTTGCTAAATTACCACGTGCATATACTTCCATTGTTCAATCATAGAGCAAGAAAACCATGGAGCTTTTCACGGATAGATCGTGTGCACTGCAGCCGTCTTTAAGGTGTGTGCCTTATTAATCGTTCAGCAGAATAGCCTTTTTAGAGTATAAAAAGGCTATTCTTGTTTTCAAATGTATGAAAAAAATTACTCCTTTGTATATGACAAATATGTTTACACCACTTATTCAGATTCGTGAAACGAGACAACCCACTGATATGGCATTGAGGATTCCTTTTGCAAAAAAAAAAACAATGTTATGCCTCAAGCTTTGCTGTAACTGGTACAATCATCTGGAATTTACATGTGCAGTTGAGAACCATGACTTCACTATAGCCTCATTCAAATCTGAACTACGTAAAACGTTCAGTCAGTAATAATATTTCTGCAAATAATTATTTGTGTATTTGCCGCTGTCTTCTCTGATTATACAAATCTAGATATGTGCTGATCTACGGAGTTAACAAACTTGGGTGCCATAATAATAAGAAGATAATAAGGAGCCGGATGGGAATTTCCCCGTGTTTTCTCCCAAAAGGGTTTTCGCGGGGTTTTCGCCCCTCCCGTAATCAGCGAATATAGTTACAGCAATATCTTTTTTTCTTGATGTTACAAGATAGATCCAAATTTGTCGTGTTCACTGAATCAACTTTATAGTAAAGCATTCACACTGCACATGTAGTTATAATAGTTTTAAAATATATTGTATTTATAATATTTGCTTAACACCTATGCATAATTCAAATAATGTTTTATCTCACTGTACTGAATTTTATTGTATTTGTAATGTATTGTATAATTATACATGTTTATAGTCATTATTTATTGTATGCAGGGCCCCAATGGAAACCAGTTTTAAACTGTTTGGGCATGCCCTGGGTAAAGAAATGGAATAAAAAAATAAAAAAATAAGCAGATACACGCACGAGTAGACCTAGACCTCTTGTGCTTTCTTTGTTAATGATTTGATCCCAGCGCCAATGGAAAGTCAACAATTCAAGAAATGACATGACACAGCTGCTTGACATAATTATTTTTGTGTGCTAACAACTCGTAAACTCTTCAAAATGTTAACAAAGTATAGAAAGCATTCGTCATTCACAGAGTCAACAAAAATCACAAAGGAAAACCGGTTCAGTTGAACACGTCAGGGCCCAATTTCATAGAGCTGCTTAAGCAGAAAATGTGCTTAAGCACGAAAAAACATTGCTTAGTAAAACTAGGTTAACGGCCAAAACTCCATATGATGTACATTGCTTGTGACCGGTATTTAGCTGTTGTTTACTTAGCATAACAATCGCATGGACTTTTGGCCGGTAACCTGATTTTTTATCAAGCAAGACGTTTTTGTGCTTAAGCAAATTTTGTGCTTAAGTAGCTCTATGAAATTGGCCCCTGCAGATGTTTTGACCATAAAAGGCCCATTAATTAGACCTACTGATGTATTATTGATTTATACTTTTCTAGTAAAGTGCACACGGGTGTCAGTAGCCGCTGCCACAGTGTTTTGTAGAAAAGTTCTCAAATGGAATGAAAAAAAAAACCCCACTAAATTACGCATAGGCTAACAGATTTTAAACACAGAACGCTTGAGGAGTTACGTGCTGACGCATTGATGAAGTCGTCAGCTGTTTTATTGAATCGAATATCAATTGTATACAAAGTATTGAAATCATTGCAACTGCGACAGGAGGGATTGATGAGTATCGAGTGAATACCGTCCGTGTGTGAGAGACTCTTCATGTATGAATGCGTAGTTAATGTCTGAACATGTTCTTGTAAACTGAACATGTAATCCCGAAATAGAGATATCTTTATTTTGATAGAGATTTCTCTATTTCAAATAGAGATATCTCTATATCTGTATTAGAAAAAGATGTATTTCTATTTGAAATAGAGATATCCTTATATCTGTATTAGAAAAAGATAAATCTCTATTTGAAAAAGAGATATCTCTATTTGAAGATAGGAACATCTCTATTGGAAATAGAGGTATATTTATTTAAAACAGTTAGAAATAAATCTAAAAATTAATGTGGCCTGACGTTGCGAACTTAGCAAGGGGTGCACCCCCATGTTAATGTATGTACCTCTGTCATTTCTGTTTTAGCCTCTGAAGAAGAACTTGCTAAGTTCGCAACGTCAGGCCACATTAATTTTTAGATTTATATATTTCAGGTCCATCCAGTCAGTTAGCAGTTTGCAGCAGTCTTACTTTTTTTCACAGTTAGAAATAGTTAAAAATATAGGTATCTCTATTTAAGATAAAGATATGTATTAGAAAAAGAGATATCACTATTTGAAATATTGATATCTGTATTTGAAAATAGAGATATCTCTATTATATTTAGAGATACCTCTATTTAAAATTGTTAGAAATAGTTAGAAATATAGATTATATCTCTATTTGAAATAGGGATATTCTATTTAAAATCGAGATAGGTCTTTCTCTATTTGAAATAGAGATACTCTATTTGAAATCGAGATAAGTATTTTTCTATTTGAAATAGACATATCTTTATCTTTATTTGAAATCGAAATAGGCCTGTCTCTATTTGAAATCGAGATATCTCTATTCCTTGATCGAATGTAACCGTGGCACGTTCGGAAGTAGAAATATCTCTATTTCTAATAGAGATATCTCTATTAAAGATAGAGACATCTTAATTTAAGGATAAAATGTTCATTTTGCCCGCCATTCAATCAAAGCATTTGTTTGTGATGGAAATCGAGTAGATGGCTCAGTAAAGTCATTCGAGACTGTGACATTTTCCGTTTAACACCTTAAGAGATGGTTAGGACTTTAGATTTTAAATTAGTTCAGGAATCACACTAAATATTCTAAATTGGCTTTGCCATTGGTGTGTTTAGGTAAACTCGTTCGTTCCCTCTGTTTGAGTTCTTGTGCGGATCTGCCGTTGAAATTATTTAAGTTGGGCATGGTTATCACTCAGTTACCTACATGTGACTCGAGAAAGTTTGAAAAAATAGCGAAGGGAAAAGATGATGCTTCGAGCCTAAGCCAAGCCTTCATTGCCCTAGTCTGCTTGGTGTTGTACGTTAAACCTCCATCTCTCCGTCGACGTCAGGTGATTAGCGAACGGTCATAGACCGCTATACACCTCCCGGGTAAGGTTACTAGAAAGTATCGAGAAGGTAAGAATCAGATGGGGATCGCCTGTAGAAACGATTACTGAAAGGATGCCATCACGATTCAACTCCTACTTCTAACTTAAATGTCATCGTTTGCAAGTGGGGAGACGCGAACGTACGGTCACCGTAATAGGGATGTGTTTAAAGATGATGGGGGACTGCGACGATCAATAAACTTGAAATTTTGATTCACAACGTGTGTTTCATCTCAGAAACTAACAGCGACTCTTTGGATATATGACACGGGCTGAGAATTATTTAAAATGTAATTTGAATTACCCTGATACACGGCCGTTAGCAACGCATAATACTCGATAAACACGCAAAGCCAAAATAACAAGGAGACAGAGCAATGACGTTCTTACGTTAAAACGAAACATCTTGCTCGTGCTCGCGCGCGATTTCTCTCAAGAATGAAGTCAAAACGACCGAAAGTAGGCCAAGATTGCAAAGTATCACTCATTGTCAGCTTACAATCTTATCAGATGTAAAAGCGAGAATGATCGGGGTTGTCTCCGCTTGTAGGGAAGCAGAAGACTTGAAGGACCATTGCATTGCTGTGTGTTCGGGGTGCCCAGCTTGCTGCCGGGCTTAGATGGACTGAGGAAAGAGGGATTTGAGGACAAATCCATCAAGAGGGACGCTACGAAAGGCCGCATTCAACTTTCTTCGGTGAGGTAATTTACCGACGTTATCTCTCATTGACAGGTGAATTACAGACACGCAGACTCAATATTCACAGCCTCCATTCATTTTGGATGGGCATTTTTGAAAAAGCTACATTTTGCGTCGTTGACAAATACCCAAATCCACCTGCTGCATTGCACGTATCTAAAATGATTAAAATCTGATTATAAGCCTTACATTCGGGGCTTTCTTGAGCCACAGTGAAATCTGATTTTGCCTACACACGGTCGGACGTGCCTGAAGTAGAATACATGTAGTTGTTTCGTAACGCCTCATATTTACAGAGCGCAGAAACCAACGCATTGGTGTTAATTTGTAGATCACGTTCCTTTCAACGATTCGATGACATGATAAATGCATTACTGAAGGGCGGTGCTGGAGGCGTAAGTTGAGGGTTCTTAATTGGTGAAGTCAACAGCAAACGTGCCAGGAAAATAAAGTCGCAATTCGGCAAAAAAAAAAAACACCTGGAGTTTAAGTAGATAACGTTTCTTCAACAAACGAATCTTGTTCCCTACTTCTAGGGTTTGACAACCCACAGAATAGATTAGGAGTTAGGCTAGACGAAATTTACCATGAAATGCAACAATGTAACGACGAATGCCTCAGAATATGTCTATGTAGACGGAGACGCTAGCTTTGAAAAAGTACAAATTGCCCTGAGTGTGTACACTGCCAGCAAGGAGCGAAAATGGATAATCTATCCGCACATGCACGTAGGCTGACATGAAGTACCTTTGATTGCTACTTAGCCTGATTGCATACGGAATGAGGCTGTGCCTATTCTGTTCTATGTAGAGCTATTTAATGTTCTCCCCGAAGCGTCGATTCATCACAGTAAATGTATTATGAATTGAAGGGGTTGCCTGGGGCCAACATTGGAGAGGACACCGACTAATTTGGATGTAATTCGACCAGTTGCTCTCTAGCTGCTTTTACAGTTCTTCCTCTCTGACCCGCCAGAACTGCTGAAGGGGACGGCCAAAAAAATGGAGCTACCGCGGAGATTTCTGGTAAATTCCATCAATTTTGAAGTACATTTGATTCATTTCTGACCATTCAAGCTGTGGTATCTCGTGGGGGAAATAGTATCCTGAATTCTCCGCATTGGAACCGCCTGAATTTCTCAAATTCATTCCAATTACTTAGATCTCTACAGGGATGTCAGGTGGATCCGCCATTTGTTGATTGGGAATATCTTCGGTCTGACTCCCTCCCCCATTTTCTGCTGGTCTGTCTGTGAAGATGCCCTTTGATTGATTTCAGACACGTTTTTCATCTTTAGATGACGACTGTCTGAGAGACAGCTTTCAGATCCCTAAGGTAACACAGCTTAACCAAGCCGGGTTCAATGCCGGGCAAAGTACCCGCCACTAAGTATTGGATGACGAGGGGTAAAAGCCTATCAAACTCGATCAAACAAGTTTGACATCTCAGGAAACTAAGAAATAAAGCTGTTTGTTTCAGAAACCAAATTTATTTTTTCCCTTGGTAGAAAACCAATCGCTTTTAGTATTAGATCAGCCCCTAGCATTGTACTCACGTTGATGACATGCGACATTTCCACTCATCTCGACTCAACTTAATATCTTACTTAGTTACTTTGGACATATTGTTTTCATTGTTGTGACGTGTTGCTCTAAGAGGTTATGACTTACGCATGAAACCTCAACTAATTCGAAAACATCCCTGAAACCGTATATCAGATGAAGTAACAACAACAAAAAAGACATGAACCAGGAACTCTGGAACTCTTTCCCGCAACACATCAGGGCAGCATTAACTGAAACTGACTTTCAATGCATGTTGAAGACTTGTTTGTCCTTAAAGTACTTTCTATTACTTGATCAAGTTTATGCTCATAAATGTTTTGTTCTTTTTGTGTAAAGCGATCAGGGGCGTCCGTGTGAAGCGTAAGAACTTTGTTATATTATTATTATTATTAACCAATATCATCTTTGTTAATTTAACAATCGATATTGATAGGAACAATAACGCAATTAAAATGCTACTAATCACATTGTGAAAAATAAGTCACACATGGATGTACCAACTTCCATTTTAAGTTAATTACATTAACAGCACCGCATAAAAGGGTTGTTATGCGTTTAGCATTGACGTCTCGCATGAATATTACACATTAGCATGTCCAAGGTTATCTCATTACAGTTTCATTGGCACTCGTTTCATCATTAGTTGATATCCGATGCAAATCGTATTGAAAATAGGATTGAAACTGTAGAACTTGAATGACTCTTATAGTCTAAAAATTGGCTGCCTGTGGGCGAAACTATATAATTTCCTGGAAAAAATCTCGGCATCACTTGATCTGCTCTTCTCTTAGCGATATATCCTTGGGGAATATCCTTGGTTAGGACTATTTTCCGATGAGCCTCTCTGTGGTACACCATGCCAGAATCCTGCTTTCCCCTTTGCTTATATATATTGAATTGTCAACGGATTTCTTCTTTTTTTTATTCATGTGTCTTGTTTTCTATACAGCGGCCACATCGAGTGGCCTTCGGCTTTGTGGTTGGTAAAACCCATTAAAATAACCTGTTTTAACATTATTTGTTTTAAAATATTGTGTGCAAAGAGGGCGACTACATAAACCAACATTTCCCACCGTGATGTATTAAAAATCTTCACTTCAAATTAATATCCTTTGCATGCAAAGTCAAGAGAAAGTGGTTTTGATGCCAGCCGGCTATCTACGTTCTACGTATCGCGGACGTTAGCGTCTGACTGTGACGTCAGCAAAGAACTTAACTGACATTGAACTTATTTACAAAATAAGGTTACATTTGCTTACTCGGTCAATAATGCCCCTCAGAAGTATTGTCCTCTTTACGTGCAATTGTTTATATAGGTTAAATTATGTGATAGTATAGACCTGTGCATGCCAGGCGGGTCACTGTTTTTTAAGGCACCGGTTGTATAACGGCTGATTCAACGTGAACCAACCCGTGCAAACATCTATCTAGTTAGCTAGCTCCACCTGTGACACACATGACTGGCCCGGCCATATAGCACGAGTTAGAACTTGCAGGTTATTTTGCTCGTCACAGCGCTCAGATGGGGGGATAATCGAATTGATTTGAGTCACATCCAAGGTTGCAGTGACAGGTGGAGATGGTTCATTTGCTTGTTTAATCTTCATTTTGTACCTGACTGCTGGCTGCTCCTGTGAGACAATTTTTCTAGTGTCTTATCCCGTCAGCCAAAGAGCGTAACAAACTTGTTTCTATATGAGGAATTTCTGCGTCGGGGTGATGTAAATCAAATTAGGCTGCCCTTCACCAACGTATGAACACTGTATCTTCTAATGAATAGTTAATGCGGTACCCCCTGCTATGTACGTCAGATTCGAACCAGCCAACCGATCCCGCAAACTCAGTGGTCGAGTGGTAAGATCTGCACTAGGAAGCAGGAGGTCGTGGGCTCGAGTCCCACCCGAGCGATTTGTCCCAACTTTCACTCGGGAGGTAACACACTGAGTATACAGTGGTTTGACGTCGGTGAAGGGCAAAACCTAGTTTGATTTATATGATTCTTATTTTTCACCAAACAAGGTTTACTTCTGTAAATACAAGTTTAATATCCTCAGGCAGCATCATAAAGGGCTTCTGTGGCCAACCATTCTCTCCTGGGTTCACCGTTTTTGGAGGAAGCCTCCATGATTCACCACAATAATCAAACTGGCCAATTATTGTGAGACTGTGCACCACGTTATGTAGATACGTCCTGTTTTCAAGAGGTGGGTCTTTCATTGGTAGTTTAGGCACGGACACGTGATTAGACGCCAGCCAATCGAGTCCCTGTCAAACTCAAGATTGTAAGACATTTCAGCGTGTTTCTGCTTTACACCTATTTTATGCTTCCTCCGTCGCCTTTGTGTAGTTAAATGTAGGAAACATACAAAACATATCAATGGGGACACATTTCATTTCACAATTCTTATTTTTAAAAGATATTTACAGAAGTACCTTACCACCTTTTACGTGAAGTTAACCAATAAAAAAGTTTATCCCCAAAGCACTAGTGTGGATTTTAGTGTGCTTCTTTTTTCTCCTGGTCAAACGAGCTTCGTAAGGCTACAACACTCAATTTAATATCACTCTGAAGCTGTCGCGTTGGCAGCACGTCCATACCCTCATGTCACTATTCTGCATGGGTGAATTTCTGAATTGTATAAACTGCATGCCGTGTCGGTACCTCCAGCTACACCAAACCTCTCTCTTTACGCCGAGGAAAAAAAGATCTCAGCTTCGGAGAAAGTTCCTTCTCGGTTGTCTATCCACAGGTCACAGCTATAGGAATGCTGCAGGTCGTTCACACCTCCGAAGATTGAGAGGAAATTTAAAAAGAAAAAAATAGCCAAAACGGAAATAGGTCACACTGATATACTGCAGGCTTATCGATGATAAAAAAAGTATCGGAGAAGGGTTTACAGTCGTGTACGGCACTGCACGTTGGGTCGATACTCAGTTCACCTGCCTTGCAAATCTGGTTGATAAAAACATCTCTCCTCTACTCAGATGGCAGTTATTGTGTATGCACTTTTTTTTATGAAAGGAAGCTCAAGCGAGGATAATTTACTTTACTGGACATTACCATACCAGCTTGATATGTGCTCAAAATAGATCAACGTGACCATTATTACTTCGTTAATAATGGACAGAGAGCAATTTTTAGGCAGATTTTTTTCAATGAGCTAGATTTTGGGTTATTATACATGTAGAGAAAATCCCTTAACTGGTAAATGTGCGCGAGTAGACATCACATCAACGTCACTCACATTTACCAGGAGTAGCATGGACTTTGTTAAAAGGAAATGGATATTTTAAATAAAAAGGGTGTATAATTAATTAGGAAATATACAGGGTGAGTAAAAAAAAACCCACGAAACCCAAATGTCGGGACCATTGTTTCAGTGAAGTTCTGCATGTAACACTTTCAAAATCTAGGACATGAAAGCCCAATTCATAAGCTTTCTTTTAGCATAAGAATCATTCAAATCACTCATGTACTTTTTAGGTTACGGAGTTTTAAACACAACCGCCGTTTTAAGGTTCTGCCCACGGATCACAAAAAAGTTCAGTGTTCTTTCAGCAAAACGAAAACAAATCACATAAGGATGTGTGTGAATTGTTGCGTTTTGCTGAAAGAACGCACACTTTTTTTTGTGATCCGTGGACAGAACTTGAAAACGGTGAAGTTGTGTTTGAAAGTGATTTGAATGATTCTTGTACTTAAAAAAAAGCTTATGAATTGGGCTTCCATATCCTAGATTTTGAAAGTGCTACGTGCAGAACTTTCCTAAAACAATGGTCCCGACATTTTTTTTTTTTTTACTTACCCTGTACAGTTCAGAGGAATGGATATTTGCTCCAGGGAAAATCGATTGCATTCGCTGTTTAAGCTTCCGGGGTAAGCCCCAAAAATCCCAATAATTCACTATATTCTCGTATTGGTTTCTTAGATTTATACAATTCGATTTGCAAAGCATTGTAATCCGTTACGCTGAGGAGAAAGCATATACCGGATCTAGGGAGTCGCTGGTATACCGACAATTATTTTAGTAAACAGAAGAAAATCGCATAAGTGCATTTTGGCGCGAACATTGTGTTGACTTGCCCTACTTCAGCTCCACGTGAAGTCTCCAAGAACGCCTTAAGTGCAAGAAGTGTCATTTTGTAATAAATATAGCAGCGGGGCTCGGTCGCGAATGTTGACTAACGGTAATCATTCGTACCAAAGGCGACATTTCGAGAGGCCTAGCTGCAGACCTCAATAATTCATGAATAGAGAGATCTTGAAAAACTCCTTGTCCGTTGTTTTCTCTTGCAGCGAGTTCGGGTGATAAATTCAGCAGACTGTTTTTCAAAAATATTTTGGCTATTTTTTTGTCCAAATAGATATCCTTCTTTGGTTCCGCTTGTATTCACCGTGCCCCACTTTCATGTTTGAACCGTGGATACGAATTCTTTGTCACAACATGTCGTTTTGTTGACACTAAAAGCTTATAATATCCAAGCGTTCATAAAATGGGATAGAAATGCATGTATCGTCTTACGTCTACAGGGTCAGTAAAGAAAAACAATACCCATATGGCAGGACCAAGTATCTGTGCATGTAGCACTTTTAAAATCTAGGATATGAAAGCCATATTAATAAGCTTTCTTTTAGTACTATAATCATTCACACCACTCATGTACTTTTCAAGTTACGGAAGTTTAAACACAACCACCGTTTTAATTTTCTGTCCACGGATCAGCAAAACGAAAACAATTCTCATAGGGATGTATGTTAACTTGAAAAGTACATGAGTGATTTAAATGTTCCTTGTACTAAAAGAAAGCTTATTAATTGGGCTTTCATATCCTCGATTTTGAAAGTGCTACATACAGAACCTCATTTTAAAAAATGGTTCAGACACTTTTTTAATCACTCTGTATATCGTTCTTGTATCATGAAGATTGAGCGTAATTCGTTGGTAGAGCCCCGTTACGGTGTTCCGGATGTGACAGACTCCAATCCCTCCCCCCCCCCCCCCCGCCCGTTTTCTTATTCAACCTCATATTAATTGAAAGAGAATGAAGCCGCTTTCCCCTGTAGCCTGAGTGGTTTGATACGAAGATTAAAGTTGTACAATTCGTATTTGCAGCCATGCTCAAACCTTTCGCTTTAGTGCCAATGTTTGCGTCGTTCTATACACTAGACATTTTTGAGAGACTCTCAATATTCTTATCAATATATCAAACTTGTCAATATATCAGCCTTTAATTAGTGATTGTATCGGTTCTTCCTTCCTTGGTCTGTATTCTAGCAACAGATGAGACTATGCCGAGACTAGTATGTATAGCTTAGTCCAGTCGGCGACAGTTTTTGAGAGCGTATAAACCAAGCGATACAAGACGCTATGAGGAAAAGTCATAATCGTATTTTAATGTGAACTATTTTAATGATAAGCTGATTATGTCACATCATCTTCATTTATGGCCTGCTTTATCTGTAATTCTAAATTCCCATCCTGCCTAAAGGCTTACACTCTGGAAAACCTGAGAAAGAAAATGAAGATGAGAGGTCATATCATTGTATAATATGCATCCCCAAGGCGCAAAAATAATAAGTCGTACTAAAGTACCTTGTCTCGGTTGCAAGTCGTGTTGGTAATCGACCCTTGAACGACGCCGACAGACCCCGGGTTGGAAGTGCAGAAGCCAACTTAGAGTGTTGAAAGGTTTAGCTGAAATTAGCATCAAACCTGACAAAACTGACATGTCATATTTTTCAAGTGCAGTTAGATATCTCTATACGTGCCTTATAAGTCACGGACTTGATTTGCTGGTTTTGTCCGGGAGCGATGTCAACACATTTCTAGAAATGAACACCATTTGCGAAGTGACAGCGCGCAAATGGCGCAACGCGCGGCAAAATATATACGCTATTCAATAAAAGCTTCATTTGCCAACGTTGAAATCAGATGGATATTATTTCCTAAAAACAAAACGATTTTCCCTTTCATCATTAACGGTTTTTCATTTGGCATTGTCACGCGATACATGTATGATGATAAAATCTTTACCTTTAGATACGTCTTGAGAATGATAAAAACATTCGTGTCTTACTAAGCCCCGGACTGTATAACCAACTTGATACACCGTAACTTTGAATGAGGTACTCTTTTGCAATCTTTTACCTAGTTTTTGTGTTAAGTGCATTTCATTGATTTCTATTCTTTACCGCTTGCTCTTTTCATGCAATCGTCAATATCTTTATGCCAATCACTGCTACTTTTTTTAAGTGACTTCTGCATTTTCGTCTTAATTAACTCATCCATTTTCCCCTTGGCTCTTCGCCTATTTCCCGCAGCCACCAGTACCCCAATTCAGCGTCGACTCGGTCTCCTCTGTTCTCGCGCATGCATTCTCGTACAGTGTTCGTCATCGCCACATAGCGACTATCGAATTTGTCATGATTTTGCCCTGTCTTCCCGGCCCCGTTCGTTGGAAACTTAATTATGTTTACCTCTACCCTACGTGTTTGTTGGCCAGATTAATGACTGATTTCCTCTCCTACTCTCTTCTTGACAATTCGTGCTCGCACTCGCAATGGCAGCACCTCCCATATTCCTCCCGAATTCGGAATTTATTGTCTTCGAGATTAGGTAATATATCGCGATATTTGCCCGCTTCCTTTCTGAAACGGGGCATGGTCACGTAGTAACAATACGCCACCTAATGTATGTTTGTTCCCATTATAATGCCAGCCATTTTTCTCCCCCAGGGTTTTTGGAGAGGAAAACTGTGTCTGCCATAGATCGTATTGATTCACTCTCCCAATATGTGTCGGTTTTACCTTGGCCATATATGGCCATCTCAATCTCATCATGACGTCATGGACGGCAACTTGGCAGCTGAAATAATACCTTGGCATTGCCATAAGAACATGGCCACTTCACTTTGGCAGTAAGGAGGCTAGATATACCATGACTATGTACTGAAGTAGTGTCAAACATACAACATGCATTCGGAATGAGATACAATATATCATCCAATGAACATTGAAATCTTACCCATCAGAGTACCAACTCGAAATTCAAGCAGTTTGAAATTACAGTTAGAACTAGAGTGCCTTTTTAAATCTCGAAAATGATCGAACAATTTAAAAAGACTTAAGCGAGTTCTGAGGTATTCTCAACCGGCGTCTTGCAGCTTTCAACGTTTTTTTTTATCAGGAAACTAAATGACTTAGTTTTCATAAAAAAATGACCTACCATTGCCATAGCAACCATAACGACCAGGACTGGGAGATGAATCCACTTAAATTCTCCTAAGAAGGGAAAGCAAGAAAGTCAGCGAATCCAGCTGCACGATTTTGAGAACGTTGCACTCTGGCGGAAAGTACAGTGCGTGCGAGATACACTTCAAGCCAGGTATAGGAGAATGACATCACCACACAGACAGACTCGTGAGATGAAGATGTTAGATGGCTTATCGCGATCTAGAATGTTACAGTAATGTGAATTCAGGCGACGAGCAGTATAACATAAACCATGAAGAAATACAAGAATAAGATTAATCTTGTAATCTTTTACATGCAGACATTTCTTTATTTGTTTCTTTGGTCAACACTGATTTCATAACAAAATCTCCAACCTTTAGTGCGCCAACTTGAACTTTTTCCCAACCTGTGGTTTAAAATAGCACTTATAAATGTTAATCTCTGAAAAATTTTATTCACAAAAAATTCGAAATAATGAAATCCGAAAATTAACTTTTCTGACGCATCCACACAAACAGTGTTCATAACTTAATAGTAGCCATTGTTCTCAGAATGCCTTTATATAAGCAACTTGCGTATATCAAAAGCCACACTTTAAAAATGTTTTTTTTTTGCAAAGGAGGCTTTTCAGTAGAACAGTCCACCACCGGCACCCTGACCTTAATCCGTTTTTTCTCAATGACGACAGAAAACAAGGAGAGCGGATTATAACAAGATCGTTATCAGAGTTTTTACCTCAACCTCGACCCAAGATGTCCTCAGCTGTGAACGCACAAAGATATCCAGCGCGCTGAGAGCAAGGGTAGTGGATTCCAAAGCCGGTTTCTACAGGATTTTAAAATCCACTGAAATTTAAATTTCAGAGAGGTTTGGGTACCCGAGGTCCCAAAACTTCAGCAGGTACATCACTTAATCTGAAACTTATATTAAGACGGTTCGGATTGAATAAAACAAAGTTTCCCGATAACCAAACCGGGATAAAGTTACATTGAATATGAAAATAGTTTTCGCATTACTGAATGTCTTTTTACAAATACCAAATCTGCAAGTTCCAAGATGTTTTCACGACACTTTCAAAGATCTGTTTCCCCCGTGCTTGGATACAATGATTAAAATAACCACAGATGTTTATGTAGCCTCGCCAGTCATCATATAAATGGCCCGCGCGGGAGCGATGATTAAATCTGTAACTCAAGAAAAAGATGAACTTGCACAAAGTACACTTTGTCTTGGGATATGAAATGCACTGAATAGGAGTGCCTACGGTGTATTATTGTACGGTAACTAAACACACATGGAAAACAAACACAACGCCGACCGACGAGAAACCTGGCAAACGCGGAAAAACAGAAACGGGTTTAGTTACTCGTGGTTGGGCGGGAATTTGGCCCTCGCCGTCATAAGCGGGGAAATCTTGAACAGGAAACTCGGCATTGAAACGGTAGAGAGTTGATTATTAGCACAGTACTACTGGTGATAGGTTGCTAGAATACCTCACTCGTCAGGACGAAAACTGATGCCGTGCCAGAGGTCTGTACAATAACCCAACCAAGACACGTTCGAATAATAAAACTTGGGTGAAACCCCATGGCATAGGGTGTACTTGAGTTTTAATAGGCCAGGACATAGGCCTTATCACAACAGTCAACTGCTAATTTGATCTGGAGATTGCACACCAAGCGTCGAAGCCAAGAGAACTCGCACGCACACTGCATTTCAATTGGTAATAAGTCAATTTTAAAACACTGCAATCGGCACAGCAAAGGCACCTCCAGTCGATCTAATGCAATTAACAACTCTAAGAGCTAATATCGGCCCGGGCGATTCTTATTGAATACAGCTTTGTAAATGACAATATAGAGGCGGTTTTTATTAGGGAGATCAAAGAGGAATCAGATCAAACAAGTGTTTCAGCTGTAACCGCGTTACAGACAATTCTTTTGTTCGTCAAACGGGCCTTGGGTAGCGGTGTTTTCTCTAACGCCTTCTTCATCAGAGGTGAAGCGGCCTTAAGTTCTGCTTGCGTGGGCGGAGCAGGTTGCGAATCATCTCTGCCCTCAGGATCTTCCTCACACTTCACATAACCTCCATCGCTGTCACTTGGGGTACTGGCTTTCTTAGTGATGGATTTCTTACGTTTGCAACCCCTGTTTTTGTCTTGGGACTCTCTTCGCTTGGGATCCGTTAAAGCTCCTTGTCTTTTGGTTTGTGCTTTGGATTCTGATGCTACTGGAGTCTTGGGTCTGCCTGGAAGCCTTGCCACTAGCTTGGTGTCACTTGAGGTTCGCTTTCGAGTCTTGGTGGGCCGTCTTGGGCTCAGGGAGGGGTTATCGATGCTCTTTCGTTTAGATATCTTCAGTTGACGTCTCTTGGACAGAATCTCACAGTCTTTCGGCATAGGCTGCCGAGTGTTCCTGGTGTTCTTGGCGTCTTTGTGAGTTTGTGTAGACGTCCTGATGCCGCCTTCATCTGGTTGGTCTTTGTCCTTGCCTCGTGAATTCTCGTTTCTTGGGGAGATGTGCAAGCCATCCATGAAATGGTTCAGATTGACTGAATCAATGGAATCAGCTTGTCTCCATGTTGGGATGGTGACGACTTTACTGATAGGCGCGTATTTTGTGATACGCGTTGGCGCCAAAACTAATCTCTTACGGTTTCCCGACTCCCCACTGCGGTAGTTGAAGTGACCAGCAAAGTTTTCGGATGGGGTATCTGACTGTTTGAATGTCAAATTGACTGTGTGTGCGGTGGAAAATCTACGACCGTTGCCTGCAGTTCTGGAGTTCACATGCATATCTGAAGTGTTTGTCGTAACTTTCTTGGATGCATCTCTCCAGTCGTCTTGAATCTTTTCCGTTGTTTTGCTTCTTGTATTGGTCAATTTCAGTGCATCCATGTTTGACTGAAAGTTGGATCTCTTTTGCTCCATGTTATAATGTGTCGTATTTCTAGATTGGCGATGTAAGGCGTGTGTTGGGTTGATTCCTTCTTTGGATGACGTAACAGTGCTCTCCTTGTTCTTTTCTGGTGATGACGTCAAGTTTTTCTCAGTAATCATGGGTTCATCAGAGGATTTTAAATCGTTCTGATTTGTTTCCTCATCAGGTTGACCTTTGGTGCTGCTCTGGTCCTTGAGGGCGCCCTCTTCTGTTTCCTGCTCTAGTAACAGCGCCATTTTGAAATGAAGACTGCCGTTTTTTCGACCGGCAAGCTCCATAGCCGTCTGCACATGGAAAAGATAAGAAAAAAGAAACCACGTTTTTCCCCCTAGCATTTCATATGTCACGCAATTGTATG
Organism: Patiria miniata; assembly: GCF_015706575.1. NCBI lineage: Eukaryota > Metazoa > Echinodermata > Asteroidea > Valvatida > Asterinidae > Patiria > Patiria miniata. The sequence continues at coordinate 4,440,212 of NW_024037061.1, forward strand.
TCACTTTATGCAATCGTTACATTCATCTTAATAAAATCTGATTTCAATGTAATTGCTGGCGGGGGCCGATATAGTGAACGTTGAATGACCGCCTGATCTGATGCGGTAAAAGCATCCCGAGTCGGAGATTATAATCAAGTATCGAATGTCACATTGATGTGACAACCACAAAGAAATCCACGAGGGAGTGAATATTCCCGTCAACTAGTAAACTTCTTGAAAAATAATGCTCTGCGAATCTACAATGCACGTAATGCATTGTCGAGTCACTGTACTTAAAAAGTCACGATTTAATATGGCACAGCACACGTCACGTCTTGATCCATCGATCTCAAACAAGTTATGATAGGTGCAGGTTACAAAGAGCCTGACAAGTCACTGATGGCTTGGCAATGATTATCACAATTCCAAGGCTCCAGAAATTAAAGTTGCATTCCCCGTTCTCTTCAAACAAATAATTTTTCCCTAACGAATTTTCAATTTGTATACATTTAGTTTTAACAAAAATAACTACTTTATTTTAATTTTTGGCGTCTGCAACCCTCTGAAAAGGGCTTTCGTTCTGCGCACAAATGAACCCGCTCTGCAAGATCCAAATTAGTGTCTTGCAGCAAATAATTCGAATGTTGTAAAGACATAATTTGATAACTAAACGTCGGTGGATTTTTTTTTCGTTCGACTTACGAAGTGAATAACTTTATATTGCTAGGAAAATAGTAATTGAAAAAAACAAATTCGAGATGAAACTCGACATTAGCACGGGAATAACATCTTTAAGCAGGCTCAGCGGGTGCTTTTGAAGATAAATTATGTTTTTTTTCTTCGTGCCTTCAGGCACTTGAACCACTTATAACGTATACTAAATGCAAGATGATAGTATACTGCAAATACATGTAGAATGATTTATGATGTCTCCTTTCCCGTAAATGATTCATACTGCACTTTACTCACGGCTTCATCATACAACTTTGGACCACTAATCCCAGAGTCCTTTGCGTCTCTTCCTGCTCCCTCGTCGACGGCTTCAAGTTTCTTCAACATCTTCCGATGCTGTCGGTCGCGCTTGCGCAGTAGAAGGTAGTATATGGCTGAATATTCATCAGCTCGCTTACTGATGACGGAGTTGGTCACGTGGTTGATGTTGTAGCCCATGTTGCTCCATATGTACTCCAGGATGTCGGTCTCAAGTTCCATGCGACTCACGCGGCCGCTAGGGGGCGGGCTCGCAGTGCGAGGTCGGTGGAGGGCGCCCCTGTCCTCGGCGAGCCACCTGTGGTTCATTGTATCAATGACGGAGTATCGCATCCGTGGATCTGGGTGGAGAAGCCTTCGGATGAAATCCTTACAATCTTTGGAAGAGAAAAAAGAGCTAAATTAAGGGACTGTTTCTCCTGTTTCGCATAACGAATTTTTACAGGAAAAAACTTAGGCCTATATCGATGAAGATTCCACAACGCAACAGTGAGAGTGATTATTCAGTTTATACATGTACAAATAAGAAGCACTTAATAACTTAATAACACGCATTAAACTTTGATTGATTATCATATATGAAGCAAGAATGTCACAAGAAAATAATAAAAGTGCATTGACCAAGTGTGAAAAATCTCAGGTCAAAATCTATCCAAAATAATTCAGGATGAAAGATATTATCGGGTGATGGACAACTTATATATCTGTCGGGTAATATCTTCACATCCCATCACGGGTCAGTGCCTGCGTGTCCGCTTGTCAGAGTTATTGTGACATGTTTCTGTACCCGATGACGCAACTGACCAGCACGCATGAATTAACCAACCTCCAAGCGGTTATACGATAGCTCACTAGTACGAACGCCCAATTGTGCCATCAAGTATACATTTTGAAAAAGTGAGGTACATTTTTTTCTAAATTCGTTTTAATGAGATGTATTTTTTCCAAGTTTGTTTTTACGAGAAATAGGCCTATTTCGTGAAACATTTTTTTAAGAGATCTATTTTTGGAAGGAAAACAGATTTTTTTTCGAGTTTATATTTGTTTCCAGTTCGTTTTTACGATTTTTTGAAAAGTTGAACAAAGAAATTGACTGGAGCGGGGCTTGAACCTGCAACCTTCGGATTAACGTTCCGGTGCTCTACCAACTGAGCTATCCGCTCTCCAGCCCTATGTTGGCGGTTCCCCAATTTGTAAACATCTGTGTTCAAGGGCCGCTAGTCAGAAGCCATTAGCCGCATTCAAAGACTGTTAAAGCTATAGTCCATCATTTGCAGCCATCCGAAAAGTAACTGGCGTAATTATTGTTGAAAAACTATTGAAAGATAGTAAGGGAACTAAACTCCCTGTGAAATTATTCTTTCTGGGAAGCTGTCATTTTGAAGTAATCAACGAAAGAAGGCATTTCCAACGGTGATTCTTAAGAAGCACCGTAGGAAAATTTAAATTAGTAGTTCGTTTTGTTATTCAGCGCAGCGCGCACAAGTATTGGAACGACGCACACGCGCGCGCGGTTGTTGTAATTCGTCGGATCAGTGCGCGACGTCGCGTATAGCTGCAATTCAAAACAATTCAAAACATGATTCAGTAACTTTTGATTTGAAATTGAGATCTTAGAATGATGTTTTTCTCGGAATGTACAGCTGAAGCTTAGCTGAAACTTCATCAGGTTAGTTGCTCAGTATCCTTCATTAGATTTTGAACTCTTTTGTTGCTTCAAACGAACAAAATGCACAAATTACAAATGATGGACTGTAGCTGAAAATAAAGATTGCATGCTAAGGTCCAGTACTCGATCATTCGGACAAGGCTAAGGTTTTAATTGTCTCTATCTAACATCTATGAGTTTTTGTTTTTCTTACGTCACTTTTTTTTTGGCGGGGGGGGGGGGGGGTGAGATTAAAAGCGTCCAATTCCTTGAGCCTAATTCCTCACCATTTGAGAGATGTGTTGGTATCTCTGCCATCTCCCGGCTGTTGATTTTCTTCAGGAGAAGTTTAATATTAAACGGTTCCACAGTGAAAGGAAGGCATCCAGCTAGCATGGCGAACGTGTTCACTCCACTGGAAAAGATGGGCAGAAAAATATAAGAAAAATTAGAAAAATTGTCCCGAGGGGTGTGTGATATGAGGCAGAACGTCCACATTTAAAACAGTTCATAACTGAGCTAACAGTCATGGAAACGATGTTATCACTTAATACTGCTTTCGAAGGCAATGCAATTTAAAACCGTAAAAAGTCACCTAATTTTGAATTTAATAATGATATTTCTTTTCCAAATAATATGTTGCATAGTACATCGACTTCTTTCTGATGTGAAATAACAGAATCATCCCCCGAGCAAAAACAGACTGTTCAAAGGCGGGATTATCGGTTCATCATGGTACAGTGCTTTCTGCAATAAGTTTGGCGCCAATTTCCAGCAAACACCCCCAGTCTTTGAACTTTAATAAAAAAAAAAATCTCAGAGCGGGAGGGTGCAAAATAATAGAGAAAAAATAATAGTCTGGAATTCCCGTAAACATCGTGGTCCGCTAAAGACGCCACCGCCAGCGTCATGTTGCCGGGGGAAACAGTGATTTTTCCCCAGTCAAGGAGGGGAAGACATCAGTACGTGATTCTACTCGCGTTTTTTTTATCAGGAGCAAGACTTTTCTTTCACTTTTGCCCCGGTAAAATAAAACCTTGTTATCTTGGAATTATGCGAAATCGTGTACAGCCACGGACTAGATGGGCTCTATGATAAGACACTCTCTTCTTGGGGCATTACAGGAACATACGCAACAGTCTTCAGACGATCATCCCAAATCAAGTCTAACGAATAGCCTCTTATAAAACAGTCGGAACAAAATGCTGATCTCAATCGCAACATTTAATAATTTAGCGATTTTTATGTCTACACAGAAAAGCAATGTTGATGGACAAACTACAAAAATCTCTATTATTTCAACAATTGGTTCTTGCGCAACAATTATAATGTCATAAATGTACTAAAACATAATATACAGGATGGTGCAAAAGAAAGAAACCCACTTTGACAGGAATTTTAACATAATAGGCCTACTTAACTTATTTTAACTGTGTGATTTTTTTTTTCAATTAATGCGCAGGTAGTGAAGTATAGCTCCGCAACCCTACGTACATGGTGAAAAAAAATTAAAGAAATATCGCAAAATAGTGTATTTATGCTAATACAAGTCACCAAAATCACTGTTGTCCACGTGTAAGTCTAGTGTAGTTTTTTCTTCAAATAAAGCTTTCAAATTTTTCTTCAAAACAAACGGGTTTGGCACATGAAATTTTTAAAGACAAAATGTGCATGTGCAATATTTTTTCGTCACTTATGTTTCAAGATCAATATTTCAATACTATTCAATTGAATTTTTGAAATATGCTCAACAAGTAGGTGAAAATTGCTGTCAAAAGTGGGTTTCCTTCTCTTTGCACCACCTGTATATTTCGTTCCTTTTTGGACTAGCTTATGATATCGTTTTTACGTTAGGCAGACGTGATACAGTGTTGCTCAGGATTATTTACTTCAACACAAATGTAGCATCAGTGACATCTAACATGATCTATGTTTCAATGACGTCACATCATGCCGAGCCGGCACTCTGGCTGATGAAATGTGTAAGTTGATTGACACAAAATATGTAATTAAGCCTTGTAATGAGACTGACGAAGTGTGCGTGAAGTGTGACCAAAAATATACCACGCGATGCAGTCATCCGTCTTACGTGCGTGATGACGTCATTACAAACAGCTGCAGTTATACGGTAATGCAAAGCGCACAACCAACAGCGGTTACAAATTAATTTTACAACTCATTTGCTTTTTATGTTTCATTCATGTGGATATAATGAAATGCATTTTCAAATGTATCTATATGTGACAAATTATTAGTCTCTTTTCTAATAATGATTCACCTGCAGGGCCCAATTTCATAGCACTGCTTAACAGTAAGCAAAAAAGTTGTGCTTACTATAGCAGAAAATCATGCTGCTGCTTAAGCACTATTTCATGCTAACAGATGCGCGCACATGGAGATTTCTATTGTTACGTCACTGATTTAAGCAAAGTTTTCTTCTGGGGTTAAGCGTGCTTTTGCTCTGCTTACTGCTTAACGGTCCCTATGAAATAGATGGAGGCTCAGTAAGCACAAAGTCGGCTGTTAAGCAGCGCTATGAAATTGGGCCCTGCAGATGTTAAGTTTCATCAATAATTTGTTAAACCGATTGGTATAATCGCAATTTGATACTCTTCATTAGTGACATATTTTTGATATTTTTGTGATACGTCTAAATAATTATTTGCATATAGAACCTCTGACAGCAGCTTTAAAGGGACTTTTGTATCGCAGCAAAAGCCTGGAAAATTGTTATCGAATAATACAATATAATGTTTACAGCAGATCCACTTTCGGGATAATACATTGCACTGCACGTTTTGAGTTGTCTGCCAAAAGACACAAGCCCATAGGTTTGTTTGTGTCGTGTATCAGGTTTTAATGTTGTGGTTTTTTTTGTCATTATGGAAACACATAAAAAAAACTTTAATTGCCATAGGGCAAATGATAGCGATACCCGTATATTTTGTAATACGAGAGCTAGAACGTGTAGGATATTTGATGTAGGTCATGTATAGGATTAAGTGTAATGAAGTTCTGATGAGAACCATTGAGATACCAAGTATGCTATGATTGCATATCTGATGGGCCACATTTCCGGATTACTTGCAAACAAGTGCCACATGCGGGGCAATTATGGTGATAACGATGTTTACTCTACGTGAATTAATCATTGCTAGGTACTAAAGAGGTTCGGTCCACACGTCACGTACGAGCGAAGTACGAGACATCTTCAATGCTGCTGGTATTTGATTATGACGTACACGCGGGGCTTGGAGTTTATACGCTTCGGTGCATAGTGGTTTTAGAGCGGACATGCTAAGCATTGTCAAAATTAATATTCGTTCTGATAATCAAATAATGTGCGTGCAAACTTAATAGCTATCGGATGTTTTTTTGACAATTATAGAAACTGAGGATGATAAAAAAAATGTTAGAACAGTTTTTGCCATAATCAAATGGGCTGAAAGGGGTAACTTAGTATTATTATCTTTATTGTGTGATCTTTTTTTTTGCATGAATAAATTAAGTTAACCGGAACGTGACTTTAAAATATTCCCAGTAATTTTAACGTATTAAAAAATCCTCATATTCTCTTAGTATGATCGACTGCCATTTTCCGATGAATTCAATATTTCACATGTGATCCCATATACCACCATGGCATGTAAAATCATATTCGTGTCTAAATAAACATCAACTACATGCATATAAAAAAAGACATCGCTGCGAAATTTCTCCAAGAATCACGAATCAAATGTGATATTGGCTCTGTCTGTGAAACATGCAGCACTTTAGACTATTTCATTAAGGGCTTCAAAACTCCCAAATGAGGCTTTCTGATTAATTTTCAGTCTTATCTCCTACTCGGTAAACACAAACCGCGGTTGCCATGCCATATAATGACAGTAAAGGTGGCGACACTGTTTATTCTTTTATCTCACGGCTGCCGCATCTATCTGGGTCTTAAGAGTGTTGTCTCAGCGGCGATCTGCATCCCGCCAAAGAGACATTCTCCACTGAATTCATTCAATAAATAGATCTTGCAGAGAAGCTGTCAGAGCTAGCACAGCAGGAATACACGGGGAGAGTCCAGCATTAAGACTGAATTCTAATGGACAGTCACTGTAAATTGTCACTCGCTTTAAAAGCCCGTAGTGTTTTTAAAGGATTCAGTATGTAAATAAGAATACGCCTTGTGGAAATACAATGACGGTTCTTTGGAATCCCAAGGTAATGCCCATAACTGAATAACACTGCAAAAAAGTTTTTTTTTTAAGGGTAAACAGTGGATCACGTACAGCCACGTTTAACATCTCCCGGACTGATTTAATCACGGCCTGCAGTAAGCCTACACTGCAGGCAAATTATCAGTTTGCTCTGGAAACTTAACTAAGTGATCATAAACAGACTGGTAAATCGAGCAATGAACTAAAGTGACCATTTAGTAATGGGACAAAAAGGCAAGCGGCCAACACATGTAACACACAGAGAAATACTCAATCAACAGATGTATAAAACAAGATAATTATCCAAATGAAAATATGATAGATGGAACATGTAGCAGCACCGACCTCAAAAATATACAACGATCACATCAATCGACATTCAAACCTACACAAAACAAAAATTCAAACGAAACATAAAAAAGTAAAGAAGTGACAAATCAGTAATGATGTTGCCTATATGTACATACATGCTCCATACATCCACTTTAGCTCCGTATCTTTTATTCGCGATTATCTCTGGCGCAGCGTAAGCGGGACTGCCACACTGGGTGGCTCGGAACTCCGCCCTCACTTGGCCATTTCCAACCAGGTTGCTTAGTCCAAAATCTGTGCAAGGAAGGAACATTATTGTTAATTTTTGTTTATCTAAAAAAAACTCTGGTGATCCCTTTAGGCCAAAAAAAGTCTCTGGTTTCTGGTATGGAGCTTGCACAAAAAGTGGTGCGGCGACGCGGCTTTTTTTTTTTTTACCTGTTGTTTTTGCTTCAAATGTCGGCTGATGACTGCAAATGGTGCCCGACTAAACTCAGTGCAAATATTATGGGAGACCAGAGAGGCCACATAAAGCTTATTCTCGATCATAACCCCATCTAAAAACACGTTAAAATTGTGCAGCAGCAGGATTCCAGTCAAATCAGTGAGTTTGGCGGTTTTGAGACATCATCTTTCATTGAAAAAAAACTTTTTTCATTTTGCCGACGCGCATGGCTACTTCGACGCACGCGCAGACCAGAAACCAGAGACTTTTTTTTTTGGCCTTAAGGATTCTTTTTTTTTTAAAAAGTTTTCAAAGGCAGCGTGTTGCCTAACTCCGCTTACTTCTTGCATTATAATTGTTGAAGATCATGAGGGCGCTACACAATAGACTGGTTCTGTTTTTTTCGCGCAGCCTGCAACAATTGGTCAAAAAACATGAATTCCTTTGATTGCGCTCCAGCCACCACAAGAGGGCGCTTTATCCTTCTTTTCTCACAAGTTTTAGTCAACACAGTATTTTATCCTCATTTCAAGTCAGAGTTTCCATTCAAATGGTTGGAAACTTGGCAAACCGTAAGGGGGCGATATTTTACTTTTGGGCCCGTAAAAACAGCCGGGCCCAATGGGGTGGTAATTGATTGAAATGGAAAGTGTAAATAATTACCAATAATCTTGATATTGTCGTTTCCATCCAGGAGTAAGTTTTCTACTTTCAAGTCCCTGTTTGGGTACAAAGAACAAACATTACAATAAAATTATTTGGTATAGTACGATCAGTGACAGACACTGACAGACTTGAACAAAGGCTAAACAAACACGATTGTTGCGTCTTTTACCGGTACCTACCTGTGGAGGATGCCCGCTTGATGCATGTGATCCACGGCAGACACTATCTGCCTCACGTACCGCCTAGCCTCTTTCTCCAGGAGACATTTCTCACTACAAATGCGATCAAGAAGAGCGCCACCAGTACAAAGTTCTAATATCTGAAAACAAAGACATCGAGCAGTCAAAAAAATTAGAACTTTTTATTGGATGGAGTACAACTTACTCAAAATTTAAAAGGAAATATGAAAATGACCAGGTAATGGAACTGTTCACCCCATTTCATTGGCGTCGCAAGGGGGGGGGGGCAAGGGGGCGCTTCCCCCCCCCCGAAAAGCCCCCCCCCCTCAAAAAAAAAGGGGGGAGGGAAAAAAGAAAGAAAAAAGGCGCGATGTCATATTGCTGTAAATGTAATGTTCGAAAAGTACAGGGATTTCTGGGGGGGGGGGTGTGCTTTGCCCCCCCCCCCCCAGAAAAATCCTGGCAACGCCCATGTTCAATTCTTTCACGACATGTAGAGTTCGGTTCGCTTTTAATGCTTCGCAACGTACATGATTTTGTTGTTACTGTATGTGTGAAGTCTATGACATAATACCATAAAAAGAATATGATGCGGAAGGTTACCATGTAGAAGTTGTTATCCGTCTCCATGACTTCGTACAGTGTGATGATGTTTGGGTGATGACGTAACGATTGGAGCAAACTCGCCTCCCGTCGCATATTCTTACGCAGGTATGGGTCCTCTCGGACTACTTTCTTATCGATGATTTTGACAGCAACCTGTTGAACGAGATATTTTACCGTAAATTCATAACAATATGTTTTTATATAGCTTCGGTTTTTGCGGTAATACCATGTGGTTAATTGTGTCTACTTTCGCTCAGTATTTAGTTCCAATAAGAACAGTCCTGCTAGTTCAAAAACAGGGAACTTGTCCTGCTTATTATCTACTTTCGCAAAGCAGGGTGACCGTTTTAGCCGATTTTCGGCTTACTTTGACAGAATTTTTGTAAAAAATGAGTTTGACAGAAAATTTGACAGAATGATTTTTTTGGGCCGATTTCTGCCAGAATTCTGCAAAAATGGTAATTTGACAGGAAAACAGCAAATTTGAACAAAAAATGGTACCTTTTTTTAAAAAAGCTTTAATCCTTTCAACAAACCCTTGCATAATGGGACAGGTTGGTTGGTCTAGGTGCTGAGGTTAACTGGGAAATGGACTTCATCAATCGTCATGGCCGGATCTGCGTTTTGCCCGAAATTTACGCGATAATTTCATAACATCTTTACGTGACTATAGATTGTTTATAATGTAATTTGAACCTTAATTAAGTCAATATTACCATTCTGCATGTGATTTTAAGTGTTCATAGTGTATTTCGAGTAATTCTGGGGAATTTGGCAGATTTTTGACAAATCTGACAGATTTTTTTATGTGCATTTAGCAAAATTTGGCTCTGACCTTACGGTCACCCTGTCGCAAAGAACATTGAGGGCGGTGGGCATTCTCCTGACGATGACTAGAGGGGCCGGGAGCACGATAGTCGAAACGTCGAAACTTATTACTCAGCCACAGTGACGATAATTGCGAAGTCCACCTTCCAATGTACTTAGCAACAGTAGGATAATAAGCAGCACACGTTCCTTTTTTGAACTAGCAGGACAGTTCTCATCGGAACTAAATACTGAGCGAAAGTCGGACACGATTAACCACATGGTGTAACGGCAAAAACCGAAGCTATATCGATACTCCACCATGCAAAATCCTAAAATCTTATTTAAAAAAAAATCTGGCATTTAAAGCCATATCCATTGGAATTCATCATAAAAATTATTATTAATGGATCTGTTCTTGTAAACACATCTCGGAGTTTGCGGCTGTTTGTTGAAACTTCCCCAATTTGTTCAAGAATATATACTAAAAAAACCAAAAAAAAAAAACCAACGGGTAAACTGAGCCTCCTGCTAATAATACCATATAGGATTGATGTATGGTTTTAGCTATTTACATGAAGGCCTACTTAAAAAAAATAATAAAACAAAATATTCCAAGAAAGCAAAAATAAATAGTCCAACCATGGCTACCAAGCAAAAAAGTAAATCAAAAACATAGTACAAGAAGTAATAACAATCTAGTAATTTGTAAAACCGCACGTTAAACATAAAATATATTTCTCATAAAAAGAATTTGATCGGCTTGGCTTGACATTTACAAACACGCAAACAAAGATTGTTCATAGATTTTACAGCTCCGCAGTATACCCTGCAGGCTATTCAACACTTTTATTATAAATTCACCTCCTATCGCGTTGAATTGTTTTGATCACAAGAGAGATTTCTTTTTCTTGCGGTGCCAAGTCTTGGAAATAAATTCGAAACAAAAAATAATGTTTTGTCTGGGCCAAATTCCAAATGTGGAAAGTGACACCTGAAAACAAAACACTTTTGGTGAGCAAAATATAGGGAACAATACGACCGCTCAATCCCTGGAATTTTAACGGGACTCTCAGTCAAAATATACCCGCAGTAAAGGACCCCAGAATCGTTCATTTGCTATCATTGCATACACGTATTTATAGTTACTGCATCTAGACTATAGGATTTAGAGCTCAGGGGTAGTACAAATTACACCCTGAAATTGAACCGTTTTTAGGTATTGCCCATTTTAACAGTAGGCCTATGTTAACAATAAAAAACATTATAAGCAATGTTGAATGAGTGCTTTCTCGTTCAAAACTAACATACTGTTTTGTTCTGCTACATGAAAAGGGGGGGGGGGGACTATTAAAACAGTTTTTTTCAGCAGAGCAGGGTACAGATTTGAGGACATCATTTTACTATACAGGGTAAGTAAAAAAAAACCCGAAACCCAAATGTCGGGACTATTGTTTTAGTGAAGTTCTACATAGCACTTTGAAAATCTAGGATATGAAAGTCCAATTCATAAGCTTTTTTTTAGTTTAAGAATCATTCAAATCACTCATGTACTTTTCAAGTTACGAAATTTTGAACACAACCACCGTTTTAAAGTTCTGTCCACGGATCACAAAAAAGGTGTGCGTTCTTTCAGCGAAACGAAAACAATTCACACACATCCCTGCCCTACGTGATTTGTTTCGTTTTGCTGAAAGAACACTGAACTATTGTTTTAGTGAAGTTCTACATAACACTGAACTTTTTTTGTGATCCATGGACAGAACCTTAAACGGTGGTTGTGTTTAAAATTCCGTAACTTGAAAAGTACATGAGTGATTTGAATGATTTTTAAACTAAAAGAAAGCTTATGAATTGGACTTTCATATCCTAGATTTTGAAAGTGCTACATGCATAACTTCACTGAAACAATAGTCCCGACATTTGGGTTTCGTTTTTTTTTACTCACCCTGTACTGTTTCCAACATCACATCTACTGAATTTAACAGGTGGTGGAATTCCACGGCGTCTCTTAGTTTTAAAGCTAGCTTGGTCTCACCTTTTCTCCCACCACATTATGAAGTGCTTCTTTCACCTTAGCAAAGCTTCCTTCTCCGACGGTCTTTCCGAGTAGGTAGGGTCCTACCCTCTTGACATGCGGGTATCGTGCCGTTTTCTCCTGGGTGGAGCGGCTGAGGGCCGTCTTGGTGGTGATGGTCGGCAATACTCCCGACTCGGCCCGCTCGTACAGGTAACGGAGTCCGGGGTGGACATGCGACATATGCGGTAGTTGAACCAGAGTTTCACTCGGTGGAGGCATGATGGAACTTGGTTTCAGGCAAAGACTCCGCAAAAGAAAATTCGTTGCTCTCGCGGGATAATGCTATACAATCCCTCTAAGTATTGGGGAATTTTTTATATCACATTCTGAAAAAAACATTTAAAGTTTGATACAGCATTTTAGGAATTGAGAAAGTCGTGTGATTCAGGTGGCGGGCTTCACTCAACTACTTCCGCTGGACAGCTTTTTTCTTTCCGTCAAATTCAAGTTGGCGAAATCCAACAGATTTTAGCGCTCAAGGAATAATCCCTAGAGTCGTTAAGACATGAATGGGGTAATAAGGCTGCTTCTTGTAAAGTCTGTTTGAAGAAGTACTATAACCATCCAGCAACCAGACCCAAGGTCTAAATATAGTGTTTGTGGTTGATTCCAGTTGGCGCAGACGTAGCTTGGGTTTCCACGAAGCTGAAGCATAGTTCATGAGTCGTCATGTCACTTTGAAAATCGGCTTATTTTTTAAGTGGCTTTGTTCCAATGTTTGGTGTTCTTAATAAGTCCAAGGTGTTAATGTAATGTTTAATTATTTCACTGGTTCTCCATACCGAGGTGACAGACACCTTCACCTTCACGGTGGCAAAAGCTCCAAGCAAAATAGCGGTAGAATCATCTGGTATCCACGACAGTTGGAAACACAAGCATACAAAGCAACATATTGCTTCTTTGGCTAAAAACAAACATCCACCGCATCACGATACGCCGCGCCAGCGTTATCCAACTCGTCATAAACTCACGCCTTTAATACAGAGGAAGCCTCATAAATTCCGCCGTCATTATCACATATATTTGCTCAACTTAACAGTTACATGTTACGACTCTATCCTTTGAAGAAGGAAAAACTGATAATGTGGAGTTCTCCATAGTAACATCTTTGGGTTGCTCAGTCCATGAACACTGTGCTTATCATAACCTGACGAGTTTACAATGTCTTCGTATTGATCCCGTAACTTGATAAAAGCTCCCCGCGCCCTGGCAACTCAAGAAACACGACGGCTGTTCAAAGACTTTGAATTTTATTTCTTACTCCTCTTTGCAAGAAATATTTCATAGAACAGTTAGCTGTGCATGATCTTCCCAAAACATCGCTTTGATTTCTTCATGATTTCAATAAACATTAATCATTCTTTTCGAATGAAAATTGCCCCGTCTCAGTCCACGAGTGTTACTAACCGCGGGCTACATACAAAACTTTTTTTTTTTCTAAAACAGTCCGCCATAAAAAAAAATGTGTCTTCGTTTAGGTAGGGGCAACAAAAATGTTTCGGATGTTGTGGCAAATGTTTCCTTGAAAATTTAACTTCAGAAGGTGAAAGTGGTGTTTCAAATGCTTCCCTCTAATTTTTTAGGTACATTGCATCATAAAAATGTTGGTAAATTTGGCTGGCCCTAACGTGTAAGGGAACAGTCGCCGTCATGGTTACACCATGGTTACACCTTGTAACTTATCCCCCAATAAACGATCTCCCGACGCGCGAACATCAACTTACATCTCACTAACAAGATAAACACACGATAAAGAAACAATTACCAATGAATACAAGGCCCTTATGGCCTATTGTCAGAGATTACGAACTTGATAGGTCGACAAGAGGCACGGACAATGGTCATAGTGACCAATATGGCTTGGTACAAGCCCGGTGAATGGGTTGGGTTACTGAGGTGAGGCGGCAATGTGGGCGAGTGTTGACCAACAAGAGGGTCGGTTTACTGAGACCATGTCTTGCGAGCCGGAATATGCGATGGGTTTAGCCCCGAGGAAAAAGAGGGTCATAAGACGGGACAGTTATTGTAAACATTACATGGAATATTACTTTTGATGAACGGAAACATTAATATTAAATATTCTGATTATAGGGCGAGTAACAGAGAGATGGATGATTTTGAATTTATAGATTTTTCGCAAAGAATCGGCTAGGCCTGTCTGCCAGGATAGGTGTTAAAAATCGCCTCTCACCCAGAAGAAAGGCGAACATTGCATTGCATCAACAGCGTCTGCTTGGTTAAGTAAGCAAGACGAATATTGGGTAACTAGAAAGGCTCAGTATCACGAGCCATCGGTTACCATAGAAACAATGAAATCAGTCAAGGCGTTACAAGTGTATAGACAGGTAGCATTAGCTTTTTTACGGCTCTCATACAACGGGCTATAGAAATTATGCAGTTGTCAGGATTTTTTTTCATGAATACTACACGTCACTTGTACAGTTGTGGCTAAACTGGAGTTGTCAAAGTCGCTTGAACAATTCACAAAGTAAGATTTAAAAAACTGTAGTCAAAATAACGGATACTTTTTTGAGACAAAGGAGCCGGAAAGTCGTGCTCTATTTTATTGATCAAACCTCTAACATCATCATGACTCATCGATCCTGGTACAACCGACTAGGCTGGAAAATGCCAATTTTTACACAGCTTTTGATAAACAAAAGAAGCGTTAGTAGAATCCCCATGTTCTGTACAAATTAAATTTGACAACAAAACTTGGTTATTACCAACAGTGCCAACTATTTTTACACACACGGCAACCTGCTACAGTATACAAATAACGAATGTTTGTGAGTGCGATGGTAAGAATAATTTCATGAGGTGACAGATTGAATGTTCTATTCCACGAGGCGAAGCTGAGTGGAATAGAACATTCAATCTGTCACCGAATGAAATTATTCTTTCCATCGCACGAACGTAAAACATTCGTTATTTGTTTTATACAACACGTGAATAAATTCTCGTCATTTGATTGGTAAATTATAAACTACAATTTATTTTGATTTTAAAGATGTTGAACTACCCCTTCACGAAAATGTTTGAACCCAACGCTGTAGCGCTGGCTCTTTGGAACAATACGCGCTACGCTGAACGCGCACACCAGCATGCATTTTGCACGCAAATACGCGTCATGGAACAAGCGCAAAGTTAAACGGTATAACGCATGGGTATAACGCATGGTCGCACCGTGCATTATACCGAATAATAATATGTCACGTGATCTACAATTCACCAATCAGATGACGGGGATTTATTCAGGTGTTGTATAAATATCTTCTGCTTTGACTTTTATCACACCAATTTCTGACGAAAAGACAACTTGACAATGCATGTAAACCATTACATATATCACACCTTCAATGTAACCCTTAACCCCAAACTAATAAATACAAATAATATATACACAAAGAATTATGTATACGGATTCTAGAGTCGACACTCCATGAAGAAAACACAAGAAAACACCACAGTTGATACATGTGTACATAAAAATATAATATAATCCATAATATTCTGAACTTTTGTTAAATATGTAAATGCAATCTAAAAGTAAACCTTTTTTTTGTTAACTTCACAATTCTCACCTCGTTGCAATATTTCTGTATTTATAACATTATTTTACACATTTTTTCAAGTGTTTCACACTAACAATAATATTCCAGTACTGAATTTAAACACCATATTTAAAACTGTCTCCCACATATGTTTGGAATCACTCCAGATACTGGTTCTCGACAAGCAATTGTGTACAATTTCATTTGTACTGATAAGCCATCAAATTTGGCGATATGTACAATTTTTGTAAATTCTCAAAAAGTCCAACCCTTTAGAAAGATTCTGCTTGGATCGTAACGTCATCAGGCCCTGACTTTTATCTCACATAATTCCAGTTTTAAGCATTTCCAGAATTTATTTTTTACGAAATAAGCAATTTCAACATTGTCTGGACTGTTTGAGAATCTATGCTCCTAGGTCTTTTCAGAAATAAAAAACTTGAACAGTACTTTAAATATGTTTTGTTTTCACTTTTTTTTTCTCCAGCTGGATGGAACATCTACTACATAAAATTCCAAGCCAGATTGACAGGGAAAATTATCTCCTAAAAGTTCCAGGACTTTGTCCCCAAGTAGTGTAGTGATTGTAGTTTCAATGTACAGGGCGAGTCAAAAAAAGCGGAACCCAAACCCCAAAAATTGTATTTCATATTAAAAAAAATATGTAGCACCAAAAATAATAATGACTGGAAAGCCAATTTCATAAGCTACTTTTAGACGACAAAATTACTGAAATTGCTCAATCCGTTCAAAGAATATCAACATTTAAACACAGTAACCCTAAAACCTGTCTCGTCCAAAAATGCGATTTCAAGAATCGTCGTCACAATTGTCTTCAAACGTCACCAGAAAACCTCAATTTAAAAGTTTAAACATATTCAACAAAGTCTTTTTGAAGGCCCGTCTTTAAAAAAAAAGTGATTTTATAAATCATATTGTTTGCCTAACCAGGGTTGTTTATAAAGATATTGTGTACTACAGTTGTTGAAACAAGTATTCTGTGTCATTTTCTTTGTTGTTCCAAACAGTCCAAACACACAATAAATTGCTTTTTTTTGGACGAGACAGATTTTAGGGTCATTGCGTTTAAATGGTGATATTCTTTGAAGGGATTGAGCAATTTCAGTATTTTTTCATCAAAAAGTAGCATATGAAATTGGCTTTTCAGTCATTATTATTTTTGGTGCTACATATTTTTTAAAATGTGAAATATATTTTTGGGGGTTTGGGTTCCGCTTTTTTTGACTCACCCTGTACATACTCTCAATCACACCTCTTCATAGCGGAAACTTATTTGAAAGTGCACCCGCAAAATTAAAAAATTGACACTACAACCCACCATGTTACGATACTAGTACAAGTGGTCCCTGGTCCGCAGATCACACGTGTCGCCTTTTTCCGTGGTGCATTTTTAAACAACCTCAAATGACCCCTAGATGACCTCCAATTTCGGAAGAGAACCTACCCAAGGATCACTCCATCAAAGTTACATTAAAATCTTTCAAACTCGGCAGACAAAGAAACATTTGAAGCATATTTGAAAATGTCCTGTAATGACCCCTACATGACCTTTGACCTCAGCAATCCGATAAAGAATTGTGTCGATCCCACCCAATTGGACACTGCATGAAAGCATGTAAAAGTTATACATTTCTTTCACAACTTTAACATACATACAGGGATACAGGGCTACGGTCATACAGAATTTGGGACTGGTTAGTGCCTCTCAAAACTTTGTTTAGGTGACACAATAAATGGAATTCTAAAGTTCCTTAAAGGGAATGTACACCATTGGCTTTTGCTGTAATTTTCAGAAATGAACTATTTGAGGGGTTAGTATAATAGATCACATTTTGTTACACTGACATGTTTGAAGTTTTTTGTTCGACACTGCTTGAAAAACCAAGAAAAACAAAAATGTTCAAGTAGTCTGGTTCCCTGACTCCACTAAAGATAAAATGGATCAATTTCCAGATGCCGGAAAATTGCAAGGTAAGGGAACAAGTCTAGCTGGCCTACACCCATTCATGAATATGTAACCAATAGCAAACAAAATTTGAACTGAATAAAAAATGGTAAATTTTGAGCAGTAGTTGCAAAATAGTTAGGTTTTTCCAGCGGCGGTCAGCCGACCACCGCTGGAAACGTATACAAAAATACCATTTTCTTGAAAATGACTTCACACCAGGTGCCATAATTTTACAGGATGCTTTAGACTGTCATTTACCAACATCCTAGTAAGGTATTTCGTAAAAACTTGGTAGTTTTATTTTTCGATGTTTGCAAATGTTGTATATTCCCTTTAATATATTCTCCAATTGCCTTAGAATGCAGGAGAAATGTAGGGGCATTCAACATTTCAACATGCCTCCACTCAACCCTATTTCCTTCATATCAACCCCCCTTTCCTGAAAGCTAGATCCGTCCCTCCAACCCTCATCTTTCTGCTTGAGCCATCTTGTGCAACAACAAAGCCTCTGCCACTAATACTAGCAGTGCCTCCGTTGTGCAGCGATCGCCTGCAAGTCTCTCCCAGCATTCACACAGTAAAGGCAGGAGCTGGGCATGATCAGCGGAGAAGTTGTGCTCCAGCTGATTACGACGCACCTGCAGACAGACAGTGAAAGGGACCGATACATTACAGAGAAATATGAAACAGTGATCAATCACGGTGGCGGATCAAGAGGGGGGTTTGGGGTTGCAAGCCCCCCATTCAGCTGCTGACTGTTGTGCCCACAGTAAAATGGGTCCAAAAATACTAAATGACATATCTTGTATATCTTGCACAATGTTTATTAAGAAAGCATTTCAACTTTGTTTATGACTTCTTTAAATGGCTGTATATACCGCCCCCTAACATTGAGATCGATTCGCTCGTACCCCCCTTCCTGCAAACAGGACGCTGGGAAGGGCTGATGAATTTACGCTCTGATTCTATAGATTTTGCATGACCTGTGACCTGCAAGTCGTCACGGCTACGACCCTGCAAGGTTTTAAATGGCCGTTAAGACTGAGTCATCACCCTTTTATTCCCATTCATAAATGCTTTTTTTTTCGTTGAAAAATGTAGTAATGTAGGAAAATCTGTAAAACTTATCTGTTTTGTAACTTTTCAATTCTCGTCACTTGCTCAGGCTCCGTTTTGAATTCATGGAGGGTCAAATTGCATATTATGCGACGCATTGTCCGCAATGAAAAAGAAATCACATCCAGTATGGACTGTGCGCATCTATGAGAAAGTTTTGCGCGCATTGGCTAACTGCGGTGTTAAACAGCTGCAGCCAGATGTCTTTATACACAGGTCATGATAAATTACCCAGAATGCCATCCCCTCTTCCTTCACAAGATTTTGTGAAGCTCATCAGCCCTTCCCAGCATCCTGTTTGCAGGGCAGGGGTACGAGCGAAGGAGATTTACAGATGAAAAACTGATATATGAGCTCCAATGTCACTGCACAATGTTAAAATTCTATGTAATTAAAAAATCAATGCCATATACTACAAAATTTAAGTTCTAGACGTCATTCAAATGCCCAACTTTTATAGTCAGCACAAAAACTTCAAAATTCACTTTGAATGATGCAGCGTGGGCTTGAACCACTGATCTCTATATAAAGACTGGATAGCGGATATGCATACAACATTCACACAGTAGACTTTGCATATTGACCAATTCGCCCCCGGTCTCACGAAGATGGCCGCGTATAATACGAACGTTCTACGCGTAAATACGCGCGCGTTGTATCAACAGTTTACGCGCATTTTGGTCACGTACACATATTATGATGTTCTAAAAGGGACACATTTCCGTAGTGATTATTATTTCAAAAACGCCGAAAAAGTGATTTGCGGCATTTTAAAAAGTAACCACGACGTTAGAAAAATTGTAGTAAACCTTGGTCAGTGGGGGTGGTCAAAATATAAGTCAAGTGAACCTTGACGTTACAAAAGAAATCATGCTGTCTATAAAGACGGCAACTTGTCCTTTGTAGATCACCAGCCGGTCTCACCAATATGGCGTCAAATTCATTCATTGTGCGGCTCTTTATTAGCTATCCAGTCTTTATAATATAGAGATCAGTGGCTTGAACACGCAAGCATTTTTTGGAAAGAATGTCCATGTTACGGTCTTACCATTTCTCTCATCTGTGCTGGCGATTGGTGGCAGTAGTCCGAGTAAGGAGGTTTCTTGTAAAGCATCTCGTATAAGAGACACCCAATACCCCAAACATCTGAGTTGTAAGACAGTGCTTCACCGCACAAAACCTGAAATCATGAAATAACAATTCAGCCTTTATGAGTCGTTAAACAAACCACAAGAGGAAAACAGGTGCGTCTATAAAAAGTCTGGCTCCTGACGGGCGCCCCTGAACACAGACACTGACAAAGTGGGGAACTGCAAACATAGGGCTGGATAGCTTAGTTGCAAGAGCTCCGGAGGTCACAGGTTCAAACCCCCTCCAGTCAGTTTCGTCATTTTTGGGGGGTATTTATAAGTCTTAGTTGAAGTGCTTCAAGCAATAACATTCAAACTGGGTTTTGCCCTTCACCAACGTTTAAACACTGTATACTCAGTGTACTACCTCCTGAGTGAAAGTTGGAAAAAAATCACTCGGGTGGGACTCCAACTTTCACTCGAGAGGTAATACACTGTAACACTGAGTAGACAGTGTTTAAACGTCGGTGAAGGGCAAAACCTAATTTGATTTACATCACCCCAACGCAAAATGTCCATCTTATGCGATACTTGCTGCTATATGCACATCAGATTTGAACCAGCCAACCAATCCCGTTAGCTCGGTGGTCAAGTGGTAAGACATCTGCACTAGAAAGCAGGAGGTCGTGGGTTCGAGTCCCACCCGAGTGATTTTTTCCAACTTTCACTCGGGAGGCAACACACTGAGTATACAGTGTTTAAACGTCGGTGAAGGGCAAAACCTAATTTGATATATATCACTCTGACGCAAACATTCCATCTGATAATAGCAATAATATTGTTCATTTCTAAACGTCTTCCATTTCTCTGCATGGAGAATCCTCTGCATAAATCTAAAAGAGCAACCTTCATTGTTATGTCTTTAAAAACTGGCTTAAAAAAGACACTTATAATAAAGACCCACACACAGTTGACACAGGTGAATCTGGATCCGGCAATAACGGTTCGACTGACTAGACAATGCTATCTGAATGCATACCTCTGGTGCAGTGAAGCAGGGATCGTACGTCTCTCTGATGTCAGCAGGACATGTGACCACACTGCCTGGCTTGACTTGAACTGCTCTACTGAAGTTACACAGTTTGATGTTCACATGGTTACGATCGGTGGTGCTGCAATACAAGAGCACATTGGAACCTTGGCACAAAAAATGAAAGAAAAGAAAAGGAACGTCTGAAGATGTCAAACAGGGTACCAGTATGCATCATGGACTAATGAAACACATTCGCTTTCGCTAGAAATCGTCTTGGAATGATTGGAGTTGCAGTGGTGCTCTTTGTTTGAACAATCCGTTTCAAGTGTAAGGGTAGTTTTCGGTTATTAAACTTGGGAACACATGTACAGGGTGTGCAGACTGCTTTCAATGTTTATGGTTACGCTGTGGTCCAAAGGTTACGGTGTTCGACTCACGTGCCGTGGTACGTGGGTTCGAACTTGACTGGGAACGTGGTGCTTGTGTTCTTGGGCAAGACACTTTACTACAATTGCCTCTCTCCACCCAGGGGTATAAATGGGCATCTGTGAAGGTAGAGACCAGATTGCGCTGATCTCAAGCTGCTGCAAAAAATGGTCTCATGGCCTGATGAACAGGGGTAATAATTGTGAAGTGCTTTGAGACTGTTGGTATAAAGCGCTATATAAGCACATTATTATTATTATTATAATTATTTCATGAGAACAGCACATGTGTATTAAAGGGAATGTACATCATTGGCTTTTGCTGTAATTTTCGGAAATGAACTATTTTGAGGGGTTAGTATAACAGATCAAATATTGTTACACTGACATGTTTGAAGTTTTGTGTTTAAAAATACTTTTAAAAACCAAGAAAACCAAAAATGTTCAAGTAGTCTGGTTCCCTGACTCCACTAAAGATGAAATGGATCAATTTATAGATGCCGGAAAATTGTAAGGTAATGGAAACAGTCTAACTGGCCTGCACCCGTTTAAGAACATGTAACCCAATAGCAAACAAAATTTGGACTGAAAAAAAGGTACATTTGGAGCAGTAGTTGAAAATAGTTAGGTTTTTCCAACGGTGGTCGGCCGACCACCGTTGGAAATTTATACAAAATACCACTTTTCTTGAAAAGGACTTCACACATGGTGCCATAATTTTACAGGATGCTTTAGACTGTCATTTACCAGCATCCTAGTAAGGTATTTCGTAAAAAATTGGTAGTTTTGTTTTTCGATATTTGCAAATGTTGTATTTTCCCTTTAAAAAGCATTTGCTTCAAGATGGAACTGAACACACCTTGTTTAGTAATTTATAATAGTTTATGTTGATGAATTATATTTCATGAATTTTTCCCTACATATTTTCCAATCAAAAAGACGATACAAAACTGTTGAACTAGATGTTTGTGGACAAACACATGGCTGTTTCGGCAATTTCTTGTTGTATTTTTCTGTTATCTTATAGACTGATGGGACATAGATGTGCAGTAGAAAGTTGCATAGTGATCAGTGCCGATAGCTCAGTGGTTGTAGCACATATAGGCAAAAAAAAATCCACAAGCCCCAAAAAAATGTAATGAAAACAAAGGCTGTTTCGGCAAGTTGCCGAAACAGCCAATAAATAAAAAACATTGAATCAATCTATTTATTATAATGAAGAATGCTATTTCTTCATTATAATAAATAGATTGATTCAATGTTTTTTATTTATTGGCTGTTTCGGCAACTTGCTGAAACAGCCTTGGTTTTCGTTACATTTTTTTGGCTTGAGTATGAAGCCCGGGAAGGGACAGGGTGGAAATTTTTTTTGGGAGTTTGCTAATTCGTTTGCACGAATTACTAATTCGTTCGCATGAATTAGTAATTCGTTTGCACGAATTAGTAATTTGTTCCCACGAATTACTAATTCGTGCGCACAAATTACTAATTCGTTCCCACGAATTAACTAATTCGTGCGCACGAATTAGTAATTCGTTCGCACGAATTACTTATTCGTTCCCACGAATTGCTAATTCGTTTGCACGAATTACTAATTCGTTCGCACAAATTGCTAACTCGTTCGCACGAATTGCTAATTTGTTCCCACAAATTACTGGCACGTTCCCGGATGCACGAGTTAGCAATTTGTTCCCACGAATTAGGAATTCGTGCTAACGAAATAGGAATTCGTGCGAACGAATTAGCAATTCGTGCGAACGAATTAGTAATTCGTGCGAACGAATTAGGAAATTCCAAAAAGAATTTCCACCCTGTCCCTTCCCGGGCTTCATATACTTGAGCAATTTTTTATCAACTGTGCATTTTTATTATTGTGCATTTATTGCTTGAGCATTATTATTAACTGTGCATGTTGTAGTAGATTACTCACATTTCCAGTTGAGGTAGACAATCTCAATAGAGTGAAGGTGTATGGCAGCAGCAATGACTTGTTGAAGCAATGTCAAGCACAGGTCAAGGGTCAAATTTCCAAACATCATGACTGTGTGCAGACTCTTCATTTCTAGTAATATTAATCATGAAAAGAATTATCAAATACTACTTCATTTGGGGAAACTAAAACAAACTGTCGGCAATTTTTCATACTATACAAATTATGAATGTTTGTGAGTGCAATGGTAAGAATAATTTCATGAGGTGACAGTTGGAATGTTCCATTCCACGAGGCAAAGCCAAGTGGAATGGAACATTCCATCTGTCACCAAATGAAATTATTCTTACCATTGCACGAACGTGAAACATTCATTATTTGTTTTATATAACACCTGACTTAAATCCTTGTTATCTGATTGGTTGACTTGTAAACTGGTTCTGACATCAATGTTCTACTTTTTCAGATGGCAACTGGTGGTTCACTTCCAATACCGAATTTTCAAAACAGTTCGACAAGTTCAGAGCTATAACCAGCATATTCAATCTATCTCGGTTTAAAACTGTTCCACAACTAAGTTCAAAACTTTCATATCCAATTTATGTATTTCAAAAAGTGTTCTCGACAAGTTCAGAACTACAATATTCAAATTTGTTAAATCGTTTGGCATCAAGCTTGGTGTTAGCAGTGTCAGCATAACCCATGAGTTCCGATATTTAGTCTTCTGTTAGGAGAACAATCGCGTTTTGTCTGGCAATTTGCCATTCTGTGAATCAGATTCGTGTTACAGCGCCACCACCGGCAGTAATGAAACTGTGCAACGGAAGTTCTATTCACCGTGCAATAGAACTTCTATTTTCGCGGTGCGGCCGCGCATGCGTTGGGACGAATAATTCAATGACATGTGATCAACAATCCACCAATAAGATGACAGGGATTTATGCAGGTGTTGTATGAAGGTAAATAAAGGTTAACATGGCATGGTAGTAAGGTTTTAATTGTCTTTTTTATGAGGTGGAGGGGGCTTCATCAGGGCCTGACAAGTCGCCGACTTCGCAGGCGGCATAGGCCATCAACATCACCCACTTTGCAGATGATTTACTGGTGATAAATCAACTCGCGCACAATCAACTCGTACACAACTCATGAACACATGTACATGTACATGGACTTGCTATAGTCAGAGATGCCACAGGGTCTGCTTGAAAAAACCGAAACTCAGGGTCTGCTTGAAAAAAACCCGGAACAGCTGCTTGAAAAAAACGGAACTTTTTGTGTGTGAAAAAGCCACTCCGACACAAAGACAAAGTCCCCGTTGTCATCTTTCTCTTGTTGCCAAGCCCAGTTCCGCTTATTTTTGCTTCTATGGCCTTTTAGCTGTCGGTTCGTTCAATCAATTTAAATTGTTCATTTTCCTATTTTTTATTCCGCCTTCCCATTCCGAATTTTCAACATTTTCTACACGAAACATGCGTGTTTCCACAACACTGTCGGTGTACATGACCTTTGCACTACACGATGCAAGCGACAAAAACATGGTCGGTACCGGGCATTTTTTTGTATTCACATATCACTGCGATCAGCGGGAACCACCGATAATTGAAATGATAAGACTTGATTTCCAGGCTGAATGCTACGTGCTCAGCATACAACACGCCCGCACGCTGTGCATGCGCATGAGGCACGGTTGTATACTATGTGCAAGTACGTTGGCCGCCTGTATCGCATGCAGATTCGGCAACAACAAAGACTTGTTTTTTAAGACTACTTCAACGAACAACGTTGTGCTGTGCGTGCGCAAGTAGGCCGACATAACTCAAGTCCCTTACGAGAAAAAAATGAACGCATTTCCACATTTTTTCTTCTCTTTTTCCAGGCTTCTTTTTTAAAGGCCGGAAAAAAGAACGGAGTTTAAAAAAAAATCACTCAATATTTTTCTGTTTTTTTCCGGGGTTTTTTTGACAGATTTTTTTGTGATATTTAAAAAAAAACACCGGAATTCCGGTTAAAAACGGAAAAGTGGCATCTCTGTATAGTATACGATGATACAACTTGACTTGTATTTAATTTTCAAAATATAACTTTATCAGAAAAACGCAAGTTTTGTAGTTAAGTACTACATGGATATCTTTATCATTACCTGGGTAATATGCAGAGCAGACAAGTAGGCGGTTCTCCTTACACAAATCACTGCACCAGAAGTCCTGTGTGATGTACGGTGACGATTTCCTGTTGATCCTAAAGTACACGTTCTTCGAGTCTGGGTGACACACGGCCTGAAATAAAAAAGTGACAACTTACTGTCAAGAGAAAACTAGATTCTCATGGCCAGGATAGGAAGGCTAGTAGTCTAGGGGCTAGACGTTGTTATTGTTTGATACGCGATAACCCACTGCAGCGAGAGGGTGCTATCAAGACCAATCAATATCACCCATGAACCCGTCAGAACAACGTCTAGGCCAATTCCTAAAATCTCCCCCCCCCCCCCAAAAAATGGGGGAAACTATAGTGGGCATGCGCGACTTCTGCAGGCACTGACGGTCCATTTTTAGTCCCACACATACTACACACAACAAAAGAGCTGACCAGTGAAATTGCACAAAAGTCTTGCTGCATTATTGGTTGGTTGTGATTGTGCCTTCTCGCGGCGGCCGGTTGTCGCGGCGGTGGGTTATCGAGTATCATATAATAACAACATCTAATTGCTAACTCGTTCGCACGAATTGCTATTTTGTTCGCACGAATTGCTATTTCTTTCGCACGAATTACCAACTCGTTCCGCGTTCCCGGATCCACGAGTTAGCAATTCGTTCCCACGAATTAGAAAATCGTGGGAACGAAATAGCAATTCGTGTGAATGAAATAGCAATTCGTGCGAACCAAATAGCGATTTGTGCAAACGAAATTGCAATTCGTGCAAACGAGTTAGCAATTCGTGTGAACGAATTAGTAATTCGTGGGAACGAGTTAGCAATTCGAGGGAACGAATTAGCAAATTACAAAAAACTTTTCCACCCTGTCCCTTCCCGGGCTTCATAGAAGAGAGTTTATCAGCAAGGGACGATAGAAAAGCTGTGTCTCCATAACCAGTGAGTCAAATCCGACAAGGTTACGTCTCCTCTGGCAAGGCCAAATAATTCATATGTACAAGAGGTTTATTCCCGCCTCTCAAATGAAAAAAAAAAATGACATCCGTTTCAAATAAATGTCATCTACGTTACAAATGTTAGTGCTCATACCAGCACCCGATTTCACGAAGCGCTGCGACGCGGCGCAACTCGAGTTACGACATGTAATACGTCGCAACTCGCAACGCGTCGTATCATCCATTTCACGAAAGTTGCGATGTATTGAACGCGTCGTAAGTTCCTTGACAATGGCTTAAAACACATCGCAAGTTACAACGTGTCTAGTGGTCATCGCAAAATACGAAGAGTCCCTTTCTAAGCCAGTTTAATGCCATACACATTACATAAATGAGATTATAATACCGAGGCAATGTGTGTAAAGTTGTAAATAGAAAATTCATTGAATAATTATGAATAAGACTGGAATATTGCAGTTGAAATTTCAAAGTAGGTTTACAGTCCACTGAGAGCTAGTTTTCCTTCACAATTGCTTCGCACGATCGCCATTTTGTTTTACGTTTTAACAAATTTCGAGCTGAGATCCAACAACTCTTTGTTGAATATCAGATGACTATTTACTGTACGCCGACTAAATACATAAAACAGTCACCGAGTTGTGCTATAAATACATCTACGACGCGTCGCACCTATGACGTGTTTCGTGAAATGGATCGCAGGACGCGTCGCAGCTGCGACGCATCGTTGAGATACGACGCGTCGCATCGCTGCGATGCATCGTAAGTTACGAAGAGTTTGATGAAATCGGGTCCAGATCTTTGAGTCCCCTACTATGTAAAAGGTGTTACAGTAGGAATGCAAATATAAAATGCAAACTACCTTTTTGATAACAACGTTCAAAGTTTGCTTGTCTTGGAATTCCACACCAGCTCGCAGGATGTTGAAATCACCAAAGTCTCCCAAGAACTGCCCCTCTCTGACCTGAGCTCTCGTCCATGCCTCGTGACTGATTGGATTGCTGGGGTCAAGCTGGAAGGAAAGTACAACAATTTCCTACCGGTAAGCAGTCTTCAAAATGCTGGAAGTCTGTTCTACAATTCACTTTCAGATTCAGACACTCCATTTGTTAATAAGGGAATAAATGTGTGTTTCGGAGGTATTATAACACTCTGTTTAAGACCAGTTGGAGTCTGGATGGGTACTTATCAGCATTCCAGACTCCAAACGGTCTTAAACAGAGTGTTTAATACCGACCAAGCACATATTTATTCCCATTCATAAATACCTTTTCCGTCCAAAAACCAAAACAAGTAAAAAACTAAACACTGCTAACCATTTTGTTCAACAAGTTTACTTCATATTGTTTCAAACACCCCTCTGACTATAATATGGAATGTCCTTCTACAACTCCTAGATTGGCGTGCGCGTCGCGCGTACTGCGCGATGTTGCGCAAAATGCAACTGGGATGGCGTAGTGTGAATTTCGGACTATGAAATACTGATTCACTGGTGGTATTGAGGAATGTGAACGTTCAACCAACGAAACGTTAAAAGGCAATTGATTTCACAGGAGTCCAAATTTCATGTGACACTGGAAAAGTGTTTAAGACCAGCTAGCCATGTCTTTATCATCCGTTTAAGACCGGCCACATGACGGGCTCTCGACCAACAGGAATGGGTAAACTGTATTAACTATTTATGAATGGCAATTAATTATGCACAATGGTAAAATATACGAGTAATTATCAGGAGAAACATTTTGTTAAAGATAGAAAAAATAATGTGTCTTACCTGGAGGAAATTTTCCGACCTGACCTGCTTGTGCATGGCGTGTACCAGTTCCAGCTGAAGGTCCACCTTCAGTGAATTGTGGCACATTTGAGCAAACTGCTCCTCAAATGAAAGAGGTTGCCTGCAATATATAACAGCGGAAAATACATAAGCTGAAGGCACTGCCAGTACCATCGCCAGCTCCAGACATTTAGGGCGGAGGGTAGGGGCAGTATCAGCTAGGGGGCACACCAAGAGAAATAACACAACTGTTCTTAATTTTTACGTTTATGGTTTTTGCCCATAAAGGGGAGGGGGCAGTTGCTTGCCAGGCACCTCCCCCCATTTATTTATTTTGATTATGTTTTTTATTCTATCACTACAACACAATTACATATGTATTTCATTGCTTATTGATAACCCTAACCCATACAATCATGAAATATAAGATTGCGGGTGAGAGAAGCATGCAGCCGTGTGAAGAAATTAGGATCAGGAAGGGATTATTAGGTTTTGAAATTAAATTAACAGTTTGGTTTATCTAACTGGAGGCAATTTAATTTATCAACCTAAGGGGGGGGGGGGGGGGGGAGAGACAAACTTTGCTCAGCCCCGTTAATCTAATATCCACTTCACGTCGCTAAGCAGAGTGCTAATGAGTGCGTTCGATTACTTCTCCCAGCTTACTCGCGCCTGGCTCCTCTCGTGATGACAGACATGCGCAGTGGAGCTAAATAAACGAACGATTTCGGGTAAAGTTTCGTGCAAAGAGCTGGCAAGTTGAACTTTGACATGACACAGGCTGCATCCGAATCAACTGTCAAGAGCTAGGTCTAGGTCCACGCCCATTGAAAATACGCGGGAACGCGCTGACAATAGACGTAGCCGTAGCTCTGGAAGCCCGTTTCGGAAAAAATGTTGCAACCTGACGCCACTTCTGCGGGTTTGTGTACAAAGTCTATGGAGAGTCAAGAATTTTTTTAAAGTATTTCCTTACAAAATTGGAAATGTTTCTCAGTCCCAGATTCATGCTTATCGTCATTTTTGCAATGAATGACCTTTGAGATGATATATGAAGAAAAAAAGTGGCGTCAGGTTGCAATATTTTTTCCGCCCATTTCGGACATGGCCTGAGGCGCCTGCCGGACGTCACATTGGCAGCCATATTTATTGCCTGGCCTTATGGGATACTTACCCAAGTAACCGGCTCGGCGAGTCGGTTACTTGGGCCAGGCTCGAGTAAGCGAAAGTCACGTGAATTAATCAAACGCTGTCGTGCTTGCACGAGTAAGTGCGGGGGAAGTAATCGAACGCACTAAATCTGTAAAAATCACAACAACAAAAATTAAAAATTACAACATACAACTGCCTTAGTCACAGATTCAGACCACAAATTCAACACGTACAGTCATTATGGAGCATGATTCAAACACTCACCCGCTTCGGTAAACATCACAGAATGGTACAATGCATTGTATCTCCCTGCATTGCCTACTATGATGCCACAAACATCTCAGGATGTCTTCCCTATCTTTAATCTTGTCGTTCAGAAAACTGTGCTTCAGTTGCAGGACCTGCTTCTTTCCCTGTGTATATAAACATATCATATTTGGGTTCAACTTTGATAAGTTTTTAATATTTAGTTTAGGGTCCACTTCAAACCCTTTGCAGCTCATAGGGCAATGAATGGGCAAATACGGCACAATTGTATTAGCAGTTTAGAAATGAAATTTGCACAACCATGACAACTGAAAGGAATGCTACGTACTGGAATACGCCCAATTGTGCTGCAAAACGCACTTTGAACAAAATGATTTTAAAGGGAATATACAACATTTGCAAACATCGAAAAACAAAACTACCAAGTTTGTACGAAATACCTTACTAGGATGTTGGTAAATGACAGTCTAAAGCATCCTGTAAAACTATGGCACCTGGTGTGAAGTCATTTTCAAGAAAAGTGGTATTTTTGTATAAATTTCCAACGGTGGTCGGCCGACCACCGCTGAAAAAACCTAACTATTTTTCAACTACTGCTCCAAATGTACCTTTTTTCCAGTCCAAATTTTGTTTGCTATTGGTTACATGTTCATGAACGGGTGCAGGCAGGCCAGCTAGACTGGTTTCCTTACCTTTCAATTTTCCGCCATCTATAAATTGATCCATTTTATCTTTAGTGGAGTCAGGGAACCAGACCATTTGAAAATTTTAGTTTTTCTTGGTTTTTCCAGCATTTTCGAACACAAAACTTCAAACATGTCAGTTTAACAATATTTCATCTATTATGCTAACACCTCAAATAGTTCATTTCTGAAAATTACTGCAAAAGCCAATGATGTACATTCCCTTTAATCGGAAAGGACATTTAAAAGTCGAATATAAACATCCACACAACTATTCTATAAAAACTGGCCGTGTTTGTGTTATTCCTGTGTTTTTCGTGGGAGAACAAATTTTTGAGTCCACTTTTGCAACCCCATAAATTTGGGCTGTTCAGTGGTAGTGTGATTTTAGCCATGCTAGCCATAAAGTGTTCACCGTCTGCGGACGTGTAAGAAACCACAGTACGGCGTTGGTGATGTGTGTAATTTACAGGTATGTGACATACACAATGTGTATCGTACATTGACTGAAAACGACAGGAAAAATGCATACTCCGTTGTGTCCGAAGATGTAAAAAAAAATTGTTTCTTGTCTTTTCTCACGAACGGCAAGACATAATTAGGTTGGATTCCTTTAAACCAGATGTTTGAAATAGGATAAGTAAACGATCCTAAACAGGCAATTTTTGGGAATTTCAGGGCTTGGTGCCCCTTTAAGGGAAAAACATTTTGCAACCTGACACCACCTTTTTCTTCATATATCATCTCAATGAAGGTCATTGCAAAAATGATGATAAAGACATGAATTTGGGACTGAGAAACATTTCCAATTTTGTTAGGAAATATGCTGAAGTGGCATCGGGTTGCAACATTGTTTCCCCTTTTAACTAAAGCATACTTAACTAAAGCATACTTAAAACTGTGCACTGTATGATTCCCTAAACTTGAATGTTTTGTTGACGATTCGCAGACAGGCTTTGATACTCTTAAGACAAAAACTCAAAAACAAAATATAAAATAAGCCATTAAATTACCTGTAAACAACTACAGTCAGAACAGTTGCCGTGAGGAAATCTCTTCAAGCAGTATACAGAACGCTCCAGCTGACTCAGCGAAGGTCTTTGATCCTATTTCAGAGTTGAAGAAATAAGAGTAATTCCATTGGTAACATGGTAATGCTAATTTCGTCTTTGCCAGAGCCATCTCAGACTTCTAAGCAGAGGAGTGATGTGGTTTATTGCATTGCGATGTGAAAAAAAATCCATTATTTTCTTTACAGGTATGTATATCACTTTAAACCAGGAATGTCTGAAATGCTTTTGTTCTGGAGAAAACGTCTGAAACTTGAACAATGGCAATTATATTTCAGACATTTGTTCATTTTTTCAGACATACATAATCCCTGAATCAGAATGTCCAAATCATAAACCTGTAGCACCACGTACATTTCAGACATTCTGTCAACGTCAAATAACTGGTTTTAGGTTTATGTTTCGGATTTTAATGTAATTATTTTATTGATTCAAATTAGGTTTTGCCCTTCACCAACGTTTTTTAAACACTGTATACTCAGTGTGTTACCTCCCGAGTGAAAGTTGGAAAAAATCACTCGGGTGGGACTCAAACCCACGACCTCCTGCTTTCTAGTGCAGATGTCTTACCACTCGACCACCGAGCTTACGGGATCGGGTGGCCGGTTTGAATCTGATGTACATAGCAGCGGGTACCGCATAAACTATTATAAGATGGAATTTTGCGTCGGGGTGATATAAATCAAATTAGGTTTTGCCCTTCACCGACGTTTTTTAAACACTGTATACTCACTGTGTAATTACTATTGATTACGTTTCAAACATTTTGTCAGGAACAAACTTACGTTCCCGACATTTCTGGTTCATAGTTATTGTGAATGCGCATGTCTTGAATTAATCTATGATTAAATAGTCTTATCAGCATTGTTGTTAGCCATCATATGCCTGGATTATCTAGTTTTTTTTAAGGACTCCTCGTTCGGGCAGTTGTGAAGCAGGCAGTTGCTGGTGATGTGAGCGGCCGTTTGGAGGGCAGCTCTGCACTAACAAGCTGGACTTGTGAGGCCCATCCGGAACATGTTGGCCAGGAATCAATGATCACTATGGCATCTGTTCAATCTGCACCAAGCTGCTCTGGATAGGTGACATCCGAGCGGCTTGTTAGGCTTGTCGGTGTAGTCATGAAGCCTCAATGTGGACATCGACCATCCTGCCATGGTCGATGTGAACATCGGGGCTTCGTGGCTACATATCAGGGCCCAATTTCATAGAGCTGCTTAAGCACAAAATTTGCTTAAGCACGAAAAAACATTGCTTAGTAAAATTAGGTTACCGGCCAAAACTCCATTTGATGTACATTGCTTGTGACCGGTATTTAGCTGTTGTTTACTGAGCATAACAATCGCATGGAGTTTTGGCCGGTAACCTGATTTTATTAAGCGAGACATTTTTGTGCTTAAGCAAATTTTGTGCTGAAGCAGCTCTATGAAATTGGCCCCAGGTGATCAGTTCAAAGATTAAGAATGTTTACCTTGTAATTTGGGCCTGTACTTCCACAACCCAATGGCTGAGTTGGAGCCATCCCTGTAGTTGTATAAAACTGTCTGCCGCTGTCCACAACTGCAGACCTGGTGTCACTCTCCCTGTCATACTGGTAGCCCGTTGATTTCTTTCTGTGACACGGTCCAGCGAAGCCATTTGCAAGAGGCCCATTGCATGGAGTTTTCCACTCTTGAGGAGTTGAACCTCTTTTGGTTGATCTGGCTCCTTGGTCGGTGAAGCCAGCTGCTCCTCTGGTAACCACGCCATTAGTCATCGGCTGAGACTGATCCTGATTTGGAGTGGTCAAGTAACCGTTAAGCTGATGATGAATCTCGCTGCCTGTCACACTCGACGGGTTTCTTTGTGGGTATTTTCTATCGCTAATTCCACAAGTGTCAAACTCATTGTTCAAGTCATATGCAGCTGCTCTAGCAGATGCAGATGAATGGCCAATGCGGAGAGCAGCTAAATGGTTTGCTGAGGCAACATCATGGAGCTGTTGGGATGGGGTTGGCCTAGCTGCTGCACCTGTTGAGGGGTAAACAGGTGGGTCCATCTTTCCATCGACATCATCCAAGCTACCCCAACCTCTGATGCCACTGTCTGGATCCTGGCTCGAGAAAGTACCAAGGTACAGAGAGGGCTCTGCCACTAGAATAAATAAGAAGTATGATCAAATACAAAGCATTTTGGCACATAGCAGTTAGAATAATAAGGAGCACGGGGAGACTTTAGACAACACAGGTGTTAAAGATGAGTCCAATTATTGGATGCAAATGTCCTGATTCACATGTGTGTATATAACATTTTTAAAAAGCAGATAATTACGGAGCAGGTAATTTAAGATCACGGGTGTTTCCAGAATTTTTATAATTAACCCATAAGCACCTGTGCGACATTGTATTACATTGTGTTTATTCACTGATAGAATCAATAAAACTAGAGTGCTCTGGCAATTGTATGGTGCTACAGCTACTATAGGGTTAGTGAAACAGTCTGAAATGAACAAAAGATATACACAAAATTATTATTAGTGTGTTCTTATCACCGTCAATACATCAATATTACTTGGTTATTCGATATTATTTTTATATCAATACTGCCGATAGACATTTTTAATCATATCGAAGTACCGAACATTTAAACACCTGAACACTGGGGAATGATCTCAAAATATGGACAATGCTTCAGATTATTGTCAAAATAAAGCTTGTGACTTTGTGTTCAAAGTTTGCTGTATAATGAAATAAAACTAATTGGCGCTATCTTGTGCTTGTGACTGAAAATAACAACATCGTGACATGCCAAGCGGCGACACTGCGTGCTCTGTGTTCACTGTAGTCTTGACCAAGGCTATTAGCTTGTTCCCGCTTCCGCACACAGCGTGCGCCGCGACACTATTACTATACCGTTAGCCTCGCGCGCGCTGTGTGCGGTAGCGGGAACAAGCTTGTAAGGGAACAAGCTGATAGCGTTGGTCAAGGCTGTGTTCACTGCAATTCGCTATTCAGTCCCTAGTGTAAAAACTCAAAACAAGTCTTCCCTGTTCTGGACAAACTCTCAGTGCTGAGTTTTTGGTTTTTGGAATCAAGTGTCATCTTTATGGTCTTTAACTTTTACATAATTGATACAGTAAACTCCGGCTAAACCGACATTGTACAACTTGTCAAATCGCTCAAGTCGGCCGTCTGACTTAAGTCCCGATTGTCCGTAATGCATTTCCATTGAATTTTTTATTTCTAAGTCGGCCTTTCTAAGTCGCCATTTCGCTCAAGTCGTTGTGTTACTCTCGGTCCCCTTTCCAAAAAAAGCATTACAAAATCCTGTAAATCGGCATTCAACAAGTCACACATTGGCATCGACTTCCTGTACTGCAGTTGGAAAGTCAATACCAGTACCCCCTCTCAGCTGTACGCATGTGCTCTGTCATTTTGGGGGTCTTCTTATTGAATGACTACTGTTGCAGTCAATGCGTGTGTGGTATACGCACGCATTTAATTCGTTACTGTGTACGTACATATGTGTCGTGGTCTCCACTGTCAATACCCCAAACGTGATGATACAATTCGAGGATTAATTTGCCGGATTCAACTCAAGCATTAAGGAGATAATCCAGGGTAAATCGAAGCCAATTAGTGCAATGAATCATGTGTGCATACCATTCATGTAAGTCGGCAAAATGACGGCTTACAGCATATGTCGGCATTCGCGTAAGTCATCACAAATTCTCGGGTCCCGAGAGTGCCGACTTAGCCGGAGTTTACTGTAAATTCTCTGATATTTTATTTCCAATACACATGTATCAATTATTGCAAATTCTGATATTGACGGTGTTAGTCTGTTCTAAAGTAATAAATAGTGATAGTGACGACAGCAATGGAATATGTTGACTATCAACTAAGGACGAGATCTTACAATATTCATCAGTTTGAGCTAATTTCTCACCTGACTCCTTTGAGATATCCAACTCGAATCGCTCCGCAGAACTGTCATCTGACAAGTGATCAGGACTTTGTTGTCTTACCTCCATCGGCTCTAGAGCCCATGGTTGAGAGCTTAATGATGCCATTGTTTCTACGCACTCAAGGAATTGTTCATCCTTTTTCTCTTCTGTAGAGATCAGATCAGCGATCCTAGCTGCCTCCAAATCGTTCCAATCAAATTTTGGGAGTTCACATTTAGGTAACGGTATGTTTGGATTGGCAAGGACAATCTCATTGAAATACCTCACAAGCTCAGAGCGTGTGGCATTATCAACGCCATTGTCGTCGATGTGTGACGGAATGATCATGTTCATGATGTTGGTGCCGGAAAACTGCCAGACCATTGCATCTGAGGGTAAATCTGTATTTCTGCATTGAAGTTGTCTCTCCCCTTTGCCCAAAGCAACTGCCTTAGGTTGTTCAGCGAGATATTCTCCATTTGGTGCACAGAGAAGAACTTCTTTATTTGGGAAAGGTGACCTGAGCATTTGGTGATCATCTCTGAGACCCTCCCGATGAACCTCCTTGTCCACTGAAGTTTCAGAAGACAAGAACACACTTGAGAGGAATTCTCCTTCAGGGATGTCATCACTTCCACCAGTTCCATACCCGCTGGACTTCTTGGACTGGCGAAACCTTTCGCCTTTCTCTCTTCCCGTATCAGAAATGCATTTTTCCTCTTCACTATTTACTTTAATCGTTGGGATGTCTCCGTTTTGGAATCTTTCACCACCAGATGGCTCCAAGCCGCTCCTTGATTCTTGACGACTTCGAACTTCACTAACTCCTCCACAATAACCGGCTGGTAGTTGTTGACTAGGAGTGTCCGTCTCCCTCGGAAGAACATCAGAAAAATCTTTCTGATGAGCCAAAACTATCTTCTCTCGTTTAAAATCAGCCAGCACTCCGGATGAGAAGGGAAGTCCATCTGAAACATCTTTCTTTCTAGACGGCTTTTTAGCTTCTGGTTTTTGACGTGCAATCTCTTCAGATGAAGTATTTTGACGATAGCGGATTGTCTCACTGTTTCTTTGCTTGAAGAGACGCCGATCAAAAGCTGCCAACTGCGCGCTGTAAACATACTTGGCAAAAAGCTGTTTCATTTTGGAAACATTTTCATTACGGGAATGGGGACAATTTTCACTTTGATTTTTTTGTAAAGGTGGATTTTTCTGTAAGGACTTTTTCTGTCTTGCAATGGAGTTTGGCAAAGTGTGGACCAAACTTTCTTTGCTGGATTCGTGGACAAGCTGGACTCTTGGAAATCCTGAGTGTCCTGTTGGTGCAATGTTGCCATTCAGAGTTGCATCTACGGGACCATCGGCAACGTCACAGTTTTCTGTGACTGCCGTCTGCCTGCAAAATGGCCTACGTCCTGGAGACATAGGACTTGATGATTGGACATCCATCTTGGAATCAGAGGTGTCAATGTCAAACTAATTTCTTTGAGAAGTCAGTTGCAGAAGAACGTGCTGGAGAAATGGTTTACTAAGTAACTCAGACAAATTCAAACAGAGGCCTCAGTTGTACACGTGACGATGAAGTAAGGTACATGTAGTCATCAGTTAAACATCTGCAGCCAAACCACGCTGAAACGGAAAGGACAAATAAAGAACTTTCAGTAATTAAGCCACATCACTAAAGTGCCGTCACATATTTCATAAAACAATTTCTAATTTCCGGTGAAACTGAACAGCTAATCACAAAGTATAGAGCAACACAATGTTTACTGATGGTAGAACAGGAGAGATAATATAAATGAAACTAATGAACTTCCGGAACACGCTGCTATCAGTACGTCACAGTTGAAAAGGTCACATAAAGATTGGACTTCCTTTCATTATCTATATTAACAAATTTTGTTTTTATCAAGCTGCTATTGAGGACTATTTGCACTCCAATTCCATGTGAAAAATGAACATGAAAGAAGTCCAGTGAACATTCTAACAATCAGCATGTTCTTATATACGTCATTACTTTAAATTGAAAGTTATTTACTTTAAATTGAAGTTATAACTTTGAATTGAATTCATTTTAATATGAAGCATTACAAGAGAAAAGAAACTGGCAGTGAACTCAACAAGATGGTTCTCAAACCATGCGTCTCGCCTGCATTCGCGATTATCTGTAAAGGGTGACCTTTGACCTTGGTATGTGACCTCTGACATCATTATCATTTAAAGGTTCCCATGTTGCATCCATGACCCAAGTTTGGTTCCAATTGGACTTTAACTTTTGAAATGAGACCAATTTTACGAAACTTCAACCAAAATACCACAGACATACCAACACACACTTTTGTTTTACCATACTCCCGAGGACAATGCTTTGTGTTTCCCTATGTCCCTGTAATATAACACTCTCCCATAGACTAAGCACATGAACCTACTACAGAGGACCGTACGTTTTACGAAAGACCCAACACCCGAGGACTGAAAGGATCTGTTGTTCTCCCTTTGTGTGTCGGTCCTCGGGTATATAGTGTGTGTTTATGATGTATGTAAATCAAGGACACACAAGTGCAACATCTTCGATGAATTGAGAACAGGAACCAAATCACGGACGACCTTGATTAGAAAACGTGTACAAAACCAATGAGAGCTATTGCCAAAAAGTTGGTATGTACAAAGGAAAAGGGAAGAGGAACAATAGAAAATCCTTGATTAATTGGGGTGCGCTCAAAAGTCCGACGCCTCATAAGTAAATTAAATACCTCGTTTTTCTGACGTCGGACTTATAAGGCGTCGGACTTATGAGGTGTTGGACCTATGAGGCGGAATAAATAAATTGTATGCCTCATAAATCCGACGCCTCATAAGTCTGAAATTTTGGACTTATGAGGCGTCGGACTTATGATACGGCCCCGATTAATTACACCATAAACAAACGTGTCTAAACACGTACACCTGTACACATACATACTACATGATGATCTGGTAAATCAGCTTGTACATGTACTACATACCTACCAGGTGCCTTAGTGACTGCGTAGCCTCTTTCCTGAACAAAGTTCAGGCGAGACAAAAACGAAAGTGATTTCTCATCATTTTTGGGAGTACCCTTCGATGAATCACTGACAAATGTATAGACTGATGAACCAGAAAATACACAAAAGCTGTGCCTGAATGAAACTTTCATTGTTTGAAGAGAATAGGGAAGGATCATAGCAGCCTTCACAGTGCGATTTTATTCTTTTTACTGCACGCATTTTCCTGGTTCAAACATTTTAACAAACAGTTCATACAAAAACCTATTAGGCCTACTGTATCAGAAAAATAAGACTCCTGGAATTGTGCACGGTGAAAAGAGCAAACAAAAAAATTCTTAAAAAATGAACTGAAACTTTTAGAAATCCAATTGTGGAATGAATATCAGTGGAATTATCAGGTTAAAGGGAAAATACAACATTTGCAAACATCAAAAAATAAAACTACAAATCATTTTGAAATACCTTGCTGGACTGTTAGTGAATGACAGTGTAAAGCATCCTGTAAAATCATGGCACCTGGTATACTGTCATTTTCAAGAAAAGTGGTATTTTTGTATCAATTTCCAACGCTGATCGGCTGATGAGCGTTGGAAAAAAACTGGCTTTTTTTCAAATACTGGCCCCAATTGACCATCGCACTTGTTTGCAATCGATTACAAACCTATGAACGGGTACGAGCCAGCTAGACTGGTTCCCTGACCTTACAATTCCCCAATGTATGTAAACTGCTCTGTTTCTTCTTATATGGAGTCAGGGAACCAGACTACAGGAAAATGATTGTTTTTCTTGGTTTTTATAGCATTTTCGAACCCAAAACCTCAAAAAAGTCAGTGTAACTATATTTGCTATATATTTCCAACCCCCCAATTCCATCCATTTCTGAAAATTACAGCAAAAGCAAATGATGTATATTCCCTTTAATTCAAACTTTTTGTCTGAATTTTGGTGGGAAGTAAAACTCGAGGGAAGTAAAACTTGTAAATTCAAGGAACCGGAAATAATATCACAAAAAGGGGAACTAAAAAAAAAAAAGAGGAAAATGCGTTTTCTGTGCATTTTGGTTCAGAGAAATGTTGACAATGACCAGATCACTTGTGCCTAGATTCCTGAAAACTGACCCATGTACAAGGTCTGTTCATCGACACAAAGTACAAAAATAGCTACAATCGATACCACACATGCGTCACTTACACAGGGCAATGGTGAATGTATTCAAACAATACATCAGCACAATAGGTGAACAGGACCTTAACGTTAGCTGGAAGCGAACTGAAAACAGTCCTTTTATGATTGACAAATCAAGTGGTACATTTCAATGGAAGGTGTGTCAGTCACAATTTTTATAACGAATGGAATAAGGGGTAACAAAATGTGTGTCAATGTCAGTTATTCTCAAATTCCAACATGGAACTTAGCAAATTTGACACAATTTGAGTAATGCATTAATTCATTGCTACAAGTGTTTAGATTTTACCACAAGGGAATGGGCTGATAGAAATTTGTAATTCCTATAACCTTCACAAATACAACTCAAGGGAAGTAAAACTTGGAAATTCAAGGAACCGGAAATAATATCACAAAAAGGGGAACTAAAAAAAAAAGAAGCCCATTCCCTTGTGGATCCTTCCCCACTAAAATAGAATTATAGCAAAATCTTTCTCCCAAAACATGACAAGGGAAAATATACCCCTCTTAGGCCAAAAAAAAAAGTCTCCGGTTTCTGGTATGCGCGCGCGTCGCCGTAGCCATGCGCGTCGGCAAAATGAAAAAGTTTTTTTTTTCAATGAAAGATGATGTCTCAAAACCGCCAAACTCACTGGTTTGACTGGAATCCTGCTGCGGCACAATTTTAACTAATTTTTGGATGGGGTTATGATCAAGAAAGAGCTTTATGTGGCCTCTCTGGACTCCCATATATATTTGCCCTAAGTTAAGTGGGGCACCATTTGCAGTCATCAGCCGACATTTAAGGGAAAAAAAATCAGGTAAAAAAAAAAAAAAAAGCCGCGTCGCCGCACCACTTTTTGGGCAAGCTCCATACCAGAAACCGGAGACTTGTTTTTTTTTGGCCTTGGGTCAAACCTTAAAAATTGTGTGCTTACAACCTACCTGGAATTTTTGTGGCCAACTCGCCGACCTCAAACTTTTTATTACCATTTTGCCAAAAAATTAGCACACGTACATGGTTAACGAGTCTCAAACATTGCAAAAGAACACACAAATGCATTAACAGAGATGAAAAAAAGACAAAATAAAACTATTTCCCTATTTTCCTACCTGGATATTTTTGAGGCCGTTACCGTAAACACACCGTTTATTTGTTTGGCTTTATTTACACTGAAAGATTGAGGGCTGCCAGAAGCTTTCTCATAATCATATGCACATATGAAAATTAGAAATTAGGGGTTTGTTTTCTAGATGGCTGCACCGCATTCATCATACTTTTAGGTTCGCTCGTACCCCCCGCCCTGCAAACAGGGCGCTGGGATACTCTGATGAGCTTCACAGAATCTTGTGAAGGAAGTGGCCTATGACCTATGTATAAAGCATCTGGCTGCAGCTGTTCAAAACCGCAGTAAGACAATGTGCGCAAATGCTATCCGAAAACTTCCTATAGAAATGCGCGCATTCCATACCGGATGTGATTACTGTTTCATTGCGGAACATGTGGACAAAATTTTGAGCATCGATCGCATAATGTAATCCGACCGTTTGTGATTCGAAACGGAGCCTGAGCAAGTGACGGGAATTGTAAATTTACAACATAGATAAGTTATTACGGAATTTCCTACATTATTACGCTTTTCAACAAAAATAAAACATCTCTAAACTGGAATAAAAGAGTAATGAATCAGTCTTAACGGCCGTTTCAAACCTTGCAGAGTCATGACCATGATGACGCGTAGGTCACAGGTCACGCAAAATCCAACCTATCAGAGTGTGAATTCATCAGAGTATCCCAGCGTCCTGTTTGCAGGGCGGGGGGTACGAGCGAAACTTTTATAGGCCCATCATAAATGTTCACATGACTACCCTACCATTATCTCAGTAGGCCCTATTTATTTGACATATAACCATATCTGTTGCATAATTTACTGATTGTATTGAATACACAAGATTGATTGATGGGTTAATAAAACATTAACCTTTAACCTTTTTGATAGAACTTTGGTCACGTCTGAATTACTTAAATGGCTGGAATTTAATACATGGGTTTATGGCTGCAGTGCTTCCATAGGCTTGTGTGTAATTTCCAGCCAAATAATTTGAATGTCGCCATAATGACAATTTGTATGCAACAGGTGGAACATAACTCGTTGGTTGCACCACGAACCGACGTATCGCTTTTTTTGTGTTTCGAGAAAAACAGATTTAAAGCCCCTGTCACACTTTTGCATATCCCAATTCCTTATGAGTTCCTTATCAAACATTTTTAATACGCAGCCGTACAATCAAAAACGTCGAAATTTTTTGATTACTTTGACTTTGTGCGACGCACATCTAGCGAACAAGTAACGAATTCAGGGCATCCACTGCGTATGAGATGCGTATGAGTTGCGTATGCAGTGCGCAAGTTCGCTATCTGTGCGTTTCTCGTAAGTTACGAATAAGTACAATGCGTTGCCCGCTCGCAAGACGAGCAATACGTCGGCATTCGATATGAGTTCGTTCAAGCGTGCGTTGTATCTGCGCTGCAAGTACGCTATGTATACGTCCAATATAGGAGGTCAGCGTATTACCGCGTATGAACGGCTTATACCCCATGAACACATACCGTACTCGTACCGCGCTCGACCGATGCGCTGCATATTTATAACTTATGACCTGCGTAACAGCGTACGCAGCGTAGTTTTGTGCATGCCCAAAACTATCCTGCGTACTGGGCCGTACCATGCGTATGCCTGCGTACATAAAACTTACACAAAACGATAGAGATGCATAGGAGGTGCGTATTGTGCGTACGAAAAAAATGTCAATGCGCAACTCGTCAGGAATTTGGATTTGCAGAAGTGTGACAGGGCCCTTAAGTTGGTCATTATTTTGTAGGCTTATTTTGTGCCTGTGTAAGAATTCAAGCTGTTTCGTTTTTGCTAGCATCATAGATTGAACTTTATTGTATGCAATCCGTGTGCATCTGAGTTGCTACGTTTTTGAGAAATTTAGCTACAAAGTTACTCGTCATCATGTTTATCGTATGTCACACAACGTGTGTAATAGTGGCTGTGTGCCAGATACTGTACATCGGTTTGTGAAACGCTAAATTCCAATTTCATGTCGACGCTCCTTTGTGACGTCATAGTACTATGGGAATTAGCGTGTAAAGCGTCGTATCGGGATACGCCACTTCGTCGTGCAGCATTTGTCATTTTTTAGAGATACGCCGCACAGTCTAATTAGCGTTCTTATTTAATTAGAACTCCGATCGGAATAAAACTTTCTGAGAATGAGAACTTTGATGAAATAATAATGTTAATGACAAAAACTCAATATGGCAAGAAATCGAGACACGCTGGTTTGTGGTGCGACCGACGAACTGCTACACAAACAAAAACTGGATCATACGTGTACATGTACAAGAAATAAATGCTAAACTAAGGTATTAAAGGGAATGTACATCATTGGCTTTTGCTGTAATTTTCAGAAATGAACTATTTGGGGTTAGTATAATAGATCAAATATTGTTGCACTGACATGTTTGACGTTTTGTGTTCGAAAATGCTGGAAAAACCAAGAAAAACAAAAATATTCAAGTAGTCTGGTTCCCTGACTCCACTAAAGATGAAATGGATCAAAAATACCGGAAAATTGTAAGGTAAGGGAACCAGTCTAGCTGGCCTGCACCTGTTCATGAACATGGAACCAATAGCTAGCAAAACAAAATTTAAACTAAAAAAAATGGTAAATTTGGAGCAGTAATTGAAAAATAGTTAGGTTTTTCCAACGATGGTCGGCCGACCAGCGTTGGAAATGTATACAAATATACAATTTTCATGAAAATGGCTTCACACCAGGTGCCATAATTTTACAGGATGCTTTAGCATGTCATTTACCAACATCCTAGTAAGGTATTTCGTAACAACTTGGTAGTTTTATTTTTCGATGTTTGCAAATGTTGTATTTTCCCTTTAAATATGAAA
Source organism: Patiria miniata (assembly GCF_015706575.1). NCBI lineage: Eukaryota > Metazoa > Echinodermata > Asteroidea > Valvatida > Asterinidae > Patiria > Patiria miniata. The sequence goes on from NW_024037061.1 coordinate 4,483,373, forward strand.
GACTGCATGCACAAAAATGCCCTACACGTCTCTGGGCAATTATAATTAGCACCCAAGAGCACCTTGTTTCTATGGTAACAGTAACTATAGTAACGATATACGCCATCCAGTATGCCACCTGTTGATCAATTAAACCATACATGGAGTTACATCAAAAACATGACAAATGTCTGAATCAGCAGGTGTCGGTGATACAGGAATATACAACATTTGCTTAAAGGGAATGTAGGCCTACATCATTGGCTTTTGCTGTAATTTTCAGAAATGAACTATTTGAGAGGTTAGTAATAGTAGGCCTATAGTAAATCAAATTTTGTTACACCGACATGTTTGAAGTTTTGTGTTCGAAAATGCTGGAAAAACCAAGAAAAACAAAAATGTTCAATTTGTCTGGTTCCCTGACTCCATTGAAGATGAAATGGATCAATTTATAGATGCTGGAAAATTGTAAGGTAAGGAAACCAGTCTAGCTGGCCTGCATCCGTGCATGAACATGTAACCAATAGCAATCAAAATTTGGACTGAAAAAATGGTAAATTTGGAGCAGTAGTTGAAGAATAGTTAGGTTTTTCCAACGGTGGTCGGCCGACCACCGTTGGAAATTTATACAAAAATCCCATTTTTCTTGGAAATGACTTCACACCAGGTGCCATAATTTGACAGGATGTTTTAGACTGTCGTTTACCAACATCCTAGTAAGGTATTTTGTAAAAATTTGATAGATTTGTTTTTCGATGTTTGCAAATGTTGTATATTCCCTTTAAGTTGTTCTAATTTCCAGAAATGGATGGATTTGGGGGTTAGTATTTAAAATACAGTTTACAAATTGTCAGCTCAGGGAACCACACTAGCTTGCACTTGTTCATGGACATGTAACAGATTGACAACAAAATGTGGACTAATTTAATAACTTGGGGGACAGTACGAGAGTACTGTTAGTATTATTAAAATTTAAAAACAGTCAGTTTATTCCAATATTTTATGGTTGGCTTACCATCGTTAGAAATTGATACAAAATTTCACTTTAAAAAAAATGACAGCACATCAGATGCCATGATTTCTAAATAAATAAATAATTTTTTTTTTTTTAAATTAACACAGAAACATGCAGATTATAATTCATGTAATTGGACTTGAAATAAATCTTAAAAAAAAAATGAATGAAAATATCAGTACTTACATTAAAGTTCCGAAGTGATTTACTTGTGTGACTAAGCAGGCTTTGCAACTGATGCAACTGCTAGTGCTAACCAACAATCGCACAAGGCAGCAAGGCAGTGGAAGAAGGGGAGTTGTGACCAGCGCGATGCGACTAGAGTCAACCGTGTGGACGTGGTTATGCACGGCAGCCAAATCCCAACCAAGCCGGTCCGCGTCCGTCAGGCGTTCCTAGTCCTTGAACCAGTGAGCTGCTCGAACAAACCGCTCCTTTTTAAACTCCTACACGGCATGTGACACTTGAATGGGGCTATTCATGACTTCCATTTAGTGACCTTCAATTCACAGAATACTATAATCCACTGTGGATGGTTCAAAATTCAATTGTGAAGCATTATCTGGAACTTCAAGTACAATTCGCGGTCCCCACACGGCCGACCCGGAGCTTGCGTGCTGCCTGGGAATTCCCGGAGCACGAAACACCATAGACTCGTCTAGTCGGTCAATCATCGGCAAATTATTCGTTACTGTTTCATACGGTGTGAAAATCAACTTTAGTAACACTTTCCACAGCAAATTAGGATTTTTATACATTTCTGAAATGCGAAATCATGTGTTAAGGTGCACTAAAAGTTGTTTCAGACAGAAAATGTATCGAAATCGGGGTATTATATGAAGGGAATATAACGTGCGTGGACTAGGCGAGTCTAGTAGCCACTGGCCTGGGGAGTCCGGAAACGCAGGCATTCACGTAACCGTGACCTGGTAACAAACCATGGGAAACTTTCGGCGGAAATTCCTTTTTTCCACATTTTCACAGAAGAAAATGCGGTACCCCAATTTAACTTTATTTCGAGAGAGGGGGAAACCTCAAACTATTTCTAGAAAACAAAGCTGTCTAGTGTAAATTCAGAGTAGCCGACAAATAAAGATACAGAAAATCTTGATCGCCCCGGCCCCCGCGGCAGCATTGTTTGTGCTGAATGCAGACAATGCAACCTTATTTTATTACAATAAAAAAGCGACTGCACTTCCACTTAATTTTGGCTGTGGGAAATTCAGATGATGAGAAATACATAATAATGTAAATCACAATTTGCGGCTCCAAGAAATTTTATTTAGAGACCGCAACAAAATTCCGATATTCCTTGTTCCAATTTTTTGGTTATAAATTCCAGGTTTGGTGTCTTGAGATGTTAACCTGCCAAGAGGTTTTATCATGACATTTGTTTCTGTTTTTTTTTCTGCAAGATATTCCTATGTTTGCGACCCAAGAGGAGGTTTAACCTCGCCCCTCGTAGACCAGCCTATTCCATCCCCTAGACGACAAAATTACAGTTGCATTAACCCCGTGCTCTTCCTAAGGAATTTTCAATTTGTATATTTTGTTTCAAGGATATACAAAAAATCATTATTCCAAAGTTTAAACGTCTAGGAAAATAGCTGCTATTGAAAAATACCAAATCTATTTTAAATTGAGGTGAAACTCAAAAATAACACGGGAAACCATCTTTAAAATGAAGGTACGAAATCCACGGACATAATTACACTCGGAGCATGCAAGATGTTTCAACGATTTGTTTAAAATCTGAAACCAAACATTCGAAACTTATTTTAAAACAATCAGATTCCTTTTTGAAACACCGGCACAGTTTAAACCACGGGAAGCTTTCTACGGAACCCCGCCAAGGTCGGATCCAGAACACAATGTTCTCGGGAGGGGGGATGTTTGTTCCCCAAAAAAGTAGGTCCAAAACTTTTCCGCCCCAATGTAATTAAGTATCGGTAAAAAAAAAAAAAAAATGTATCGCTTTTGTTGGTGTTCACAGTGGCTGCCTTTTTATGCGGCGTTACTTAAACAAAAATGGGTTCATCTTTTTTTTTGGGGGGGGGGGGGGAGGAGGGGGGGGGGAGTGCCATGCCATTGCCCCCCCCCCCCCCCCCCCCCCCCCCCCCCGATCCCCCGCCGTTGAACCCCGCCAAACTATTTGGAGAAACATGCATCATTCCTTAATCACATGATTTAAATAGGCATTACAATTATAACAGTTTTGCTAATTATTGTATTTTTTCTCACACGGGAAATTTGATGCAATGTGAAAAACGAAACTATATTGTATACGCGTCTGATGCATCAAATGCCTGGACAGTGACGACATAAAGTAAGAATAATTTATAAGAGGGAGACTGGCTTATATTAAAGCCTGGGGAACTCCGAATAGTCCAAAACGAAAACGAAACTATAAAGGACAGAATTCTGAGCAACATTTTCCTGCCGGATAAGCTCGTTATCTTGGCGTGTGTGGGGTCGGCTTGAGAACGAGGACATTGTGTGGATAATAAAATACATATTTACTATTTCCAAAATCCATGAAAGAATCAAACAATAAGACAAAGTCTTTTAAGGGAGCAATGGAACGCCAGTGGTTTCATTTCAGTTTGATGTGAACCACTCGAGTACAAGCGAGTTTTATCATTGTAAAGATTTGATTTTTGATAAAATGTGACACCTGTCACATAGGAGGGGGTGGGTGCATTGAGGCGGGTAGATTCCTCCCTTTTAACGCATGTTGTTTGTTTTCGATGATATCACCACTCAAAACCCAAAGACGAATGTTCAAAATCTAACCCGTTGAAGTTTCAGCTCAGTGGATATTTAGCCTACACTTTTCGAGAAAACAGTGAATAACCGTCGATGCACAGCCTTTTGATCACGATACCCAGTTTCTACTATAACTTCTTCATTTCCAAAAATCAGTCAATTGACTGATCGTTGGAAATTACCTACATTTCTTTTAAATGACAGCAAGCCAGACGGAACGATTTCATTGTACGATCTTCCATTAGGCCATCAGCCTGGGGGTTTGGTCGGTATCAAATGAGGGGAATAATGCTCATTGTGATTTTTGGCAAGGTATGCACCCCTGTAGTTGGAAACTATGTGATAGCTTTGCAGATAGCAGCTTTTGTGTACTTTTTTAGTTTCACTTAAAAAAAAAACATGGCGGCCATAACTTGCTTGTTACCATAATTAATCCAGTAACAAGTATATTGGCGGCCATTTTGAGAAAAAAAAATTAAAAGTGATAACACTCACAAAATTGCCACCCGGCTCACTGCAAAGCTATCAGACATTTTCCAACTCTAGATGTGCATATCTTGCCAAAAATCGCTATATGAGCGTTGCTGCTTTCGATCATTGAATAACGGTAGCTCAATTTTTGGACCAAAGCTGATAGCCTAAATCTAAATTGGCTTTTGGACAATTCTTTGGTAGGTTAGTTTGGAGATTAAAGCAAATGATTCTTTAATTATGCCTTTAATAACATGATTTAGCTATCAGTAAATAACCAGAGAGCAGACTTCAGTGACTTGTCACTCTCGACTCCCATTTCCGTGACTCGGACGATGACGAATGACTCGGCCTCTAACTCGGACTCGACCATGCGGACTCGGACTAATTGGACTCGACCTGCGTGTGCCTAGACTCGGGACCAGTGGCGTCACCAGACTTTTCAGTCTGGGGGGGCACAGGGGGGGCACCAGCATTTGATGGGGGGGGGGGGCACTTAGGTGGATACGGATCGCCGTCCTGGGGGAGGGGTCTAAGGCTTTTTTTTCTAGATTTAGTTTGCCTGCTTCTCATGCTAATGGGCGACAACACAACCGTGACCTTTCCAGTTCAGATATAGCTCATCTTTGCTCCTTCAAATTAAGTCTGAATAAGGTAAGAATGTTGCATCCCGCGAGTGCCACTTTTTTCATACTGTATCGCATTGGCGGTCAATCATTGCAAAAATACAGAAAAGACAAGAATCATTGCAAAAATACAGAAGAGACAAGCATTTGGGACTGAGAAACATTTCCAATTTTGTTAGAAAATACTTTGAAAATGCACTCAACTCTCCATAGACAGTTAGTGCCGTCTGGAGACTACATTCTTTCCCTGAATAATTGTTTACTTTTTAATTTAGGTAAATACACAACATGGTTATTAATGAACTACACCTTGACATGCTTTTCATAATAAATGTTTCTTTTTTATTATTATGACTCTTGTGATTTCTCTCTTTGTTGCCTATTTACATTTACTATCAAAGCCCATTTTTGTGTTCAATTATTGCAGGAATCAAATACATCTTTATCCTTCAATGTAAAAGATGTTTGCAACACTGGCAAAAAATCATATACAGCAAACGAACGTTATATAAAAAAGCCACGCGAATTGTTAGCACTGCTATACTACAAAGCGGACAAGTTGATCATGTTCCATTTCATTTATCAACATACAGTAATATGCAACAAAGTGCCGAACAACCAGAAAGTCACCAGCAACATATACTCATTTCATACTTCAAATGGAGATTCATTTCAATTATATCCCACATGATCACGGCTGTTCCTTTTTACTATATTTGTTAAGTTCAAGCATTAGTTTACGATGGAATTAAGCTTTTATGCCAGTGTCTATATTTACAGTTGAATAAAATAACACGTTTAATGTTACAGATTGCATAATAAATGAAGAGCAAAAACAACAAAGAAACAAAATAAAACACAAGGCAAAGATGTCTAAAGAGTCACAACTTTTTAGTGTCTGAAAGTTAATTTGTCACAGGTATGTATGTAAACACATTCATGTGGTTTTCCATTTGGGAAAATGGCTTTTCCAAATTGGAGCTCAACTGTATTCTATGGATTACATGATAGAGATTAGTGCTATTATACAACGGATAAAAGAAACAAACTACTTGAGTAAAGAAAAGCTCTAACTTATTGCATTCTTTTAACTAACTGGAATTAGTTTTATGCATGTTGACCCAGGCACACAAAAGTAAAGTGTAGAATTTGTATACAAAGTAAATAAACAAAATGTTCAAGTTCATTAATTGTTAGATACTTCTCCAATGAGACAGAGAGCCCTGATTACTGGCACAAGAACTGAGGTTTGTACAAAAAAGTTGCTGTCATCGGTTTGTGGACTGCACCAACATTAGAGTACTCGACAGGCTGACCGGTTGCACTGCTAAATGTATGCAGAACTTGAGAGTGATCACTCGGAGTATTCTGCCGCTCATTTCATAGTTTCTGTTCCCCAAGTTTGCTCTGTAAAAGAGAAAATATTGAAGAATGGACTAAGCATTTACATTGGTATTGAAATACAGGATGAGTAAAAAACAAAAAACAAAACGAATCCCAAATGTCAGGACTATTGTTTTACTGAAGTCATTTCTGCATGTAGCACTTTCAAAATCTAGGGTATGCAAGTGCAAGTCATAAGCTTTCTTTTAGTACAAGAATCATTCAAATCACTCATGTAATTTTTAAGTTACGGAATTTTAAACACAACCACCGTTTAAAACTTCTGTCCACGGATCACAAAAAGTTCAGTGTTCTTTCAGCAAAACGAAAACAAATCACATAGGGATGTGTGTGAATTGTTTTCGTTTTGCTGAAAGAACGCACACCTTTTTTTTGTGATCCGTGGACAGAACTTTTATTTAAACAGTGGTTGTGTTTAAAATTCCGTAACTTGAAAATTACATGACCGATTTGAATGATTCTTGCAATAAAAGAAAGCTTATGAATTGAGCTTTTATATCCCAGATTTAGAAAGTGGTACATGCAGAACTTCAGTAAAACAATGGTCCCAACATTTGGATTCCGTTTTTATTGACTCATCCTGTATAACAGGGATGCATTCTGAAGAAAAAAAATGTGAATGCATTTTATGGACATGTACTTGTCAACTTCAGTTCCAGGATGACTAACATCTCACAGGACTGGATGACATTTGAGCAGCCCACCATACATGTGAGGCGTTCCAGCAAAGTGAGACAGAACTAGGCAGAGGTCGAAATGAGAGTTTGTGGGCATTAGGAAAGAGAATAATATTCTCCTTACAATACTGTTTGTGGACAAGTTTAATATGGCTCAATATTATGGCTGATTAAATTCCAATTTACCAACGTCAAAAAAGTAAAATACAGAGAAAAAAAACCAAACCAACTTTCGAGTTTTGTCGTCGTGAAAATGAAATATGCCAACTGTTTTACCTTTAAAAACATTTTTATTCCACGATTTGTATTCTATTTCTGTATCATGTGTAGTAGACATATCAAAGATTACTAATATATCAATTAATCTGAAAGTCCAAAATAAGGCAAAAAAAAATAAAAAATAAAAAAATAGTTCTGCTTCTCCGATTACATGGCATTTGAAAATAGGGTAGGTAGGTAGGGAATTTTTTTTTTTTCTTTTGCAAATTTTGTTTGTGTACGACCATATGGAGGCGTCTGCATGTTGTCAAGGTAGAAATTGATGGTTTTGGGTGTTTTTTTTCCTTCTAATTTTTCCAATAAAAACATTGGGGTAGGGGCTGTCAGAATAGGGTAGGTAGGGAAACCGGAAGCAGAATGATTGTTTTTGGCCTAATCAATCCATTGAAGTTTTTGTGTGTGTATATTTCTACCCTACAGCCTGTACCCAGTTCCGTCTCATTTTTGCCAGAATGCCTCACAAATTCTCCGATTCAATTTGTTTCAAATACGAAACACTGTCTGTGTTAGGTGAAGGTATAATACGAACTATAAAGAAGAAAATAATTCTTAGAAACACTTATTGTTTTACGTTTGTTTAGTAATTCATTTGCTTTTGCTGTAATTTTCAGAAATGGATGGAATTGGGGGGTTGGAAATATATAGCAAATATAGTTACACTGACTTTTTTGAGGTTTTGGGTTCAAAAATGCTATAAAAACCAAGAAAAACAATCATTTTCCTGTAGTCTGGTTCCCTGACTCCATATAAGAAGAAACAGAGCAGTTTTACATACATTGGGGAATTGTAAGGTCAGGGAACCAGTCTAGCTGGCTTGTACCCGTTCATAGGTGTGTAATCGATTGCAAACAAGTGCGATGGTCAATTGGGGCCAGTATTTGAAAAAAAGCCAGTTTTTTCCAACGCTGATCGGCCGATCAGCGTTGGAAATTGATACAAAAATAGCACTTTTCTTGAAAATGACAGTATACCAGGTGCCATGATTTTACAGGATGCTTTACACTGTCATTCACTAACAGTCCAGCAAGGTATTTCAAAATGATTTGGTAGTTTTAATTTTTTGATGTTTGCAAATGTTGTATTTTCCCTTTAAATTGTGTTAAAATTTGTGACCTCTGCTGTAGTTACCCATAGTGACTCCTAAAGCTAGTAAGTTATAATTTGAATAAGTAATGATGGAGTTGAAGTGATGTGGAGGTCAAGTCCAAACAAAAAAAATAGTCGGTCTCTGGTCAGACCGAAGTTCTGGAACTGATGCGGTGACGCGATTTTTTTTTTTTTGGGGTGGCTGTTTTTTTTTCAAGCTTGAATTGTACAGACAAGGTGAGTACTATTTTACTTTTTTGTGTCCTCATTATACATTGGTGTCCTCCATAATTTGCCTTGGTGCCCATTATCATTTGCCTTGGTGCAATTTTCCCATTCCTTGGTGCTCCTTGGTACAAATATTTGAGGAAGTGCGGCAATAGAGGGCGCTGTTGAAGCTTCCGTGTTAATTTTGAAAAAAAAAAGGTTGACGCGCATGATTAAAACTGACGCGCGTGCTGACCAGAAACCCAGTATTTTTTTGGGGGGGGGGGGGGCCTAAGGAGCAAAAGTATCCACTGAAATTTAGGTTGACTGAACTATCAAATCTACATGTATGTACATTAATTCTTAGAGTATTTAGACCTAGTCATAAATCTTACTCTTTGATCACACTAGTTTTAAAGGGAATATACAACATTTGCAAACATCGCAAAATAAAACTACCAAGTTTTTACGAAATACCTTACTAGGATGTTGGTAAATGACAGTCTCAAGCATCTTGTAACATTATGGCACCTGGTGTGACGTCGTTTTCAAGAAAATGGTATTTTTGTATACATTTTCAACGGTGGTCGGCCGACCAGCGTTGGAAAAACCTAACTATTTTTCAACTACTGCTCCAAATTTACCATTTTTCAGTTCAAACTTTGTTTGCTATTGGTTACATGTTCATGAACGGGTGCAGGCCAGCTAGACTGGTTCCCTTGCCTTACAATTTTCCATCATCTATAAATTGATCCATTTATCTTTTGTGGAGTCAGGGAACCAGACTACATGAACATTTTTGTTTTTCTTGGTTTTTCCAACCTTTTTGAACACAAAACGTAAAAAATGTCAGTGTAACAATATTTGATCTATTATACTAACCCCTCAAATACTTCATTTCTGAAAATTACAGCAAGAGCCAATGATGCACATTCCCTTTAACTCCTATAAAACCAAATAATACACTACCTAAGCTATATGGGATTAGGCCATTTTATCCATTTAACTTTGGTAGACTCACCATACGTCTGCTCTTCTGTGACTTGAGTAGGAAGTGCGTTCTGGTATTTGTGAGCTAACTGACCTCTCAACACGGCTTCCAAATCACGGTTCTCCTAATGATTGGTGAGTTATAAGGTGCAACAAGCATGCAAAATGAAAGTACATTTAGTACAGGGTGAATAAAAAAAAGCAGAACCCAAATCCCCGAAATTATATTTTATATTTTAAAAAAATTATGTAGCACAAAAAATAATGCTTGGAAAGCCAATTTTCTAACCTACTTTCAGATGAAATTGCTCAAAGCGTTCAAAGAATATCACCATTTAAACGCAATGACCCTAAAACCTGTTTCATCCAACAAAAAAAAAAAAAGCGATTTATTGTGTATTCTTACTGTTTCGAACAACAAACATGACAAAGAAAATGACACAGAATACTTGTTTCAACATATGTCAACAACTGAAGTACACAATGTCTTTAATAACAACCCTGGTCAGGCAAACAAAATGATTTAGAAAATACACTTATTGGAAGAGACGGGCCTTCGAAAGGACTTTGTTGAATACGTTTAACTTTAAAATGTGGTTTTATCGCTGGTGATTTTTGAAGACAATTGTGACGGTGATTCTTGAAATCGTATTTTTGGACGAAAGGGGTTTTAGGGTCATTCTGTTTAAATGGTAATATTCTTTGAACGGATTGAGCAAGTTCTGTTTTTTCATCTAAAAGTAGCTTACGAAATTGGCCTTTCAGTCATTATTTTTGATGCTACATCTTTTTTTTAAACATGGGGTTTGGGTTCAGTTTTTTTTTACTCGCCCTGTAGTAACTAGTAGAAAGAAAATACAAGGTTATTTTACAAATTTGAAGATGATGAAAAGTATAAATCTTATCTCTTGGTCAACTAACAAACATGTCAGAAATTTTTTGAGAAAAATAATGACAACAAAAATGGCACCAAATTCTAATAAAAATGAAACCAATTTCTCATGTTAGAAATCATGAACGAAGGAAAGTTTGCCAATTAAAAATGAAAGGAACACATGAATTAATTAAAACAAAATTGAAGAAATACACAAAAACATGAACAACCCCTATTTTTTTCTTTGGGCTCCGTGCGCCAACAAAAGAGGGCGCGTTTTTACCACTTTTGAGAGCACCGTGGACAGGACACACAGCATGTGCGTACTGTACTGTACTTGTTCGCGCGCAAAGTACGCATGACTTCCTGAATGTGCTTAAGTTATTACCAACAACGTCTTCACGTGAGCGTCAGGTGTCGTTCGCGTGCAAATTCATTCAAATTTAACTTGTGATGGTCTCCCAGACTAATTCCCGCCCCCAATAACTTTGGATCATTCGAAATACGCAGTGGATGGACTGGGAACCAGTCTAGGTCTCCCCCAACTCTTCTTTTCTGACCGTTGAAGGAGTACTTGTACACGGAGCCTGTACTCAGAAACGTGTGTTCACCGTCGATCGTGGACGTCAAATTGTCCCTCTTTTGTTTGTACTATTTAGTTTTAGGAAGACTCCCTTAGGTTTTGTACACGACCCCAATCGCGGACGTATGCTGGGAATCGTGGACGATATTGTTCTCTTTTGTTCTCTGGTATTTTTTATCCACGGTTTGAAAAGATGAACACGTACACAATGCTGTGAGATGACAGACACAATCATTCACAAGGAACCAAATTGATATGAAAGTTTGTAGTCAGCAACCTACCTTTTCATGGCTTTCTTGTCTCATGTACTTGTTGCTCTGTGATCTGCACAGTGGTTTGAGAGCTGACTGAGCCTGTTGCAGTGCTTCCCGCTGCACAACCTGTAGGGGTACTCTGTTTGCTTGCCTAGGCTGAGCCAACTGAGGCGGTTGTTGAGGCATATCAAATGATGGTTGGTGTGGAGGTGGTGCTGGTGGCTGGGTAGGAGGCTAGCAGGGCAAAAGTATCCACAGTATCAGGGTTACACTCGAGTCCATCACAAGTACTCACAAGTAGAGGACAAGTGCATTTGTGATTTAGTTGTGACCAGACTTGCGATTGACTCGGCTATAAAACTGCCAAATAGTGGTTGAAATGGGCCTTATTCACGAGTTGGCCATTTTTGTCTTATTCCCTGAATGTATTTTATCAATTGTTATCTGTTGAATGGGATGGCGCCAGACTATTTATGCTGACACAATGCAGCCTTATTTTACTCTCATTTTTTTGTTAAATATGGCTTTAAACATTAGGGAATGTTTAATTATAAATTTCAATTATTCATTGAAGCAAACTGGAGTTTATTATAAATTAACTTGCTTTCATTTCTCGTCGCAAGTTCCAAAAATTAAGATTTTACCAAACTTTCAATTCAATATGGCCGACTCGTGAATAAGGCCCATTGAATATGACCAAGTTCCATTCAAACTATTTGAACTGACCAGACAGGTTTTTAATGGAATCAAAATGCAGGCTTTTCAAGCAGACCCAGGTGAAAAAGTAGGAGACCACTAGCATCATAATTTTCAACAACAAAAAAACAGGACGAAAGTAGGACTTTAAAGGACAAAATCAAAATAAAAGTAGAACTTTGGCGGGCTTTCAGGAGTAGTTTTCGTTGATATTCACCCATGTCCACAGCATCATAAGCCTCATTTGGCATGTTCTGTACCCACAACACTTGTGCTCCATCCTTAACTAAGCTCTTGGAAGTACAGTTGCAGTACTCCTGCGCCCAAGCCCTTCATTGTGTGATTTACATATGACAGTGTGCAACTCTTTTATGAAAAATATCCAATGAGATTTCATTTTTTTCGGAGTTGTGGGACAAAAAAAGTGGAAAAAAGTAGGAAAAAGTAGGCAGTTCAAGAAAAATTACGAAAAGTAGGAGCAAGGTAACCTAAAAAAAAAAAAAAGGAAAAAAAGTAGGAAGCCTTAAAATGTAATCCCTCAAGATTATTTCAACACAGGACTATTTATTAAGATTATTTCAACTAGGACTACTGCCTGGCCTAGTTGACCATATCTCACCTGTTGAGCAACCTGCTGGAATGGTCTGGATCTGACCTTTGACCCTAGGGCTGTAGAAATGTCGAACTGCTGACCGGACTGCAACTGCTCCATGAGAGTCTGAAGATAAACATTCATTGCAAAGATGACAAGATCATATGATACTTGATTGAATTCAGACCACATGACTGCACAGATATTATGATGAATGCATCAGCTTTATTTGATAACAAGCTATAATGGGTTTTACCATAGCAATTATTTGGATTAAATAAATAACTTGGCAACGAAGGGATTGAAATACAGGGCGAGTCAAAAAAAGCAGAACCCAAATCCAAAAATATATATTTCATTGTTTGGAACAAAGAAAATGACACAGAATACTTGTTTTAACAACTGACAACTGTAGTGCACAATATCTTTATTAACAACCCCGGTTAGGCAAACGGTATGATTTATAAAATGCACCTTTTTAAAAAGACGGGCCTTCAAAATGACTTTGTTGAATATTTTTAACTTTTAAACCGAGGTTTTACCGCTGGTGATGTTAGAAGACAATTGTGACAACCATTCTTGAAATCATATTTTTGGACGAAAGAGGTTTTAGGGTCATTGCGTTTAAATGGTGATATTCTTTGAACGAATTGAGCAATTTCAGTAATTTTTTCATCTAAAAGTAGCTAATGAAATTGGCTTTCCAGTCATTATTATTTTTGGTGCTACATATTTTGTTAAATATGAAATATAATTTTGGGGTTCTGCTTTTTTGACTGACCCTGTATGTTGGGCAACATAATTTTGATTCAGGCTAAATTGTATGACAATTGACGCTTGCAGTTATGATTGACTGCCTTACCCTAGTCACTGCCGTGATGCTGGTTGGTGAATTGATCTGTGCGTGACTCAGCTGGGATATTAAACTCTTCAGGTGCTCCTCTGTCAAGTTAGGCTTGCTTGCTTCCTCTTTATGAAGAAAGACAAATGTCAAACTATTAAATTGGATATATGTGAGGCGTTATGGCAAAATGAGACAGAACTGGGCAGAGGTTGAAATGAGGGTTTGTGGGTATTAGGAAAGAGAATACAATTCTCCTTACAATACTGTTTGATGCACTTCAATTGTTGCACATTCTGTTATGGCTGTTAAAAGATTGCATTTATCAATATGTCAATAAAATCAAATACTGGGAAAAAGGTCTTTAAAGTCTCGACTGTTTTGTTGTCATGAAAATGAAAGACGCCAATTGTTTTTCTTTAAAAACACTTTTATTCCACGATTTTTATCAAAGATTAAAAATATCAAAAAACATGAAAACAAAATAACCTCAATTTTTAATTTTTTTTGGGGCTGAAACAGCCTTTGTTTTCGCTATTAAAGATTTGTTTCTTTTTCTTTTCTCTTTTTCTTTTCAGTGATCAGCCCATAGCATTTGTACACGTTTTTTGTAACCGGCACTTGGATGTGTTATAGATGAAAATTGAAGCGACGTCATCATGACATCATCACGTGTCACGTGACATCACAATAACATGAATAAAGGTGCATATCTTGAAGGTTTATATCTACAGAACCAAAGGTCCAATTGGGTTGAAAGTTGGCATGTACCAAGACCAGGATGTGTTATAGATGAAAATTGAAGTGACGTCATCATGATATCATCACGTGTCACGTGACGTCAATTTAAAAGTGCATTTTTCTGTGGCCTATATCTGCAGAACTATAGGTCCGATTTGGTTGTATCTTGGTATGTATCTAAGCCGGGATGTGTTATTGTTAAAAATTGAAGAGATGTCATGATGATGTCATCCCATAAAATGTGACGTCACATTAAAGGTGCATTTTATAAGCATATATCTACGGAACCATTGGCACTGATCGATTTGCAACTTTCTGCTGATCTCTGTCCCATCAATCTATAACATGATATAGAAATACAACAACATATTACCGAAACAGCCATGTGTTTGTCCACATACATAAATCTAGGTTTTTTTTCGGCATATTTCTCCACTACCACCTGTCATGCCTGTGTCCAGTTCTGTCCCATTTTGCCAGAAAGCCTCACACGTTTAAAAGTTAAATGTTTCCTTACATTTTACTATAATTCCAGGAATCTCTGTCTATCTGTTTGTCCGTCGATTATCTCCAGAACCGGGCACCGTATGAAGTTGAAAATCGGCGGGTATATTTTTCGGGACAACAGAATGTGCAGTGCAAAGTTTGAAGTTGTTTGGACCAGCGGTTCTCGAAAAAGCTACAAAAAAGCAGTATTTTCTGAGGCAAATGTGGCAGTATATATAGCTTAGAACATAACACCCGCACGCGCTGAAGTTCTTTTCAATTGTTTATGTCATGTAAAGCTAAAGCGCGCATGCTCAATATGACGCAACACCACGCGTGCGTATGGCGCACCGAGTTGTGGACTGTGTTGTCACAATTAACACTGCATGCGTGTACGTACGTGCAAAGAGCTAGCCATAGAGCTAGCTGACCTTCACTGGGGGGATATTCCACTATCAACAATGGGTACTTCACTGGGGGGGGGGGGGGGGGGGCTGGGATAAACAATAACACAGTTTAAAAAATGTGCGTTCAACCTGTGAGTGAACGTGTGCGTTCAACCTGTGAAAACAACACCATTGAATCGTGTGCGTTGTTTGCACGAGCAGTTCTCAAAAACTCTGCAAGCATGCAACCAATACCAGCGGCAAAGCAATTTGCGCTTCCTGAACATGCACATTTTAGACGGGCACTGCACTAGTTAAAGCAAACAGGAGAGCCATCAAAATTGAACAAACGACAATAATCTGAAAACCAAACATCTGAATTAACTTAAAATGGTCAGTGGGACTTGAAAATATACTCGCAGTCAGTTGACCTTTGATTGATTGAGAAATTGTGGATAGGAATTCACAAGGTCGGTTTGGAGTTAAGGAACAGATAAAATAGAAACCAATGTCATGGTTGATTCTTGGGTTCCAAGCACAGGACTAATTCAAGTCTACCGGTAGGTACAAACGTTGACTTCAATGCACAGGGAAATTTCTGTAAACCATTAACTAGTAGGCAAGACTCACCCTGCACAGGGGCTGCTTCTGACAGGAAATACGGATGCTTTCTGAGTTCAGGAATGGAAGGTCTTTCCCGAGGGTCTCTGATCAAACATTTCTTGAGAAGGTCAAGGAGATGTGGATTGTCAACAGCTGGGAACTCGATCACATGCCTATATATAGACAAAAAGAAAAGTAAAAATTCAATTCAGGGGATGTTTAAACCACTGTTTAAACACAGCGTAGAAGTGTTTCTTCAAGTTTGCCAGCAATAAAGGTGGTCCCTGAATCAGGATGATACATTTGTGCTTTCGTCTTTGAATTTTATTTTTAATGAAAGAGTATAATTTATTCTTCAATGTTTGTAAAGTTTTGAAGTTTGGGGAAAACGAGTGAGTAATTTGATAGTTTATTTCAGATAAGTTTTCTTTAGGGCAAAAAAAAGGCTCCGGTTTCTAGTCTGGGCGCGCGTCGCAATAGCCATACGCGTCGGCAAAATTCAAAAGTTTTTTTTCAATGTAAGATGATGTCTCAAAACCGCCAAATTCACTGATTTGACTGGAATCCTGCTGCTGCACAATTTTAAAGTGTTTTTAGATGGGGTTACGATCGAGTATAAGCTTTATGTGGCCTCTCTGGGCTCCCATACATTTTGCACTAAATTTAGTCGGGCACCATTTGCAGTCATCAGCCGACATTTGAAGAAAAAAAAGTAAAAAAAAAAAAAAAAAAAAAAAAAAAAAAAAGCTGTGTCGCCGCACCACTTTTGGGGCAAGCTCCATACCAGAAACCTAAGACTTTTTTTGGCCTTAAATTCATCTTCTAAATGGAGGAACACACACATGCATGCGAATCGAGCCAGTATCGGCAACCAGGACCCTAACCCGATTTTTTGTTTTGAAACCAGAACCTTAAAGGGCCCATGTAATGTAATGTTTTAATACTATCCTTGAAATTGCACCTTTGTATCCCATTTAACCTTATGTTCAATTTTCATTTTGCCATTTTCAAGGATATTTTGGTGCCTTTTAGGTTTTTGTGCTGATGTAAATTTTCATATTCATGAGCAAAAAAATGTGATGTCATTTTAGGCAGAAACCTTAATGTTACAGCTATTTCAGTACCAAAAGTTGCCAGAATAAGTTGGATATTTTGCTGTGGTAAACTTGTTCTTTTCTTTGGTGATTCGTTGTTGTGTCAGTACAAGGCAGTAAGCCAATGAACAAACTTTTCTCACAAATGTTTTCATTGAGCAAATTTTTGGGTTCACAATTTGAACAGAAAACCCCTAAACTGAACAGTATCTTCCTGAAATGACATCGCAGTAACAGCGCCCTCAGTTGTTAGGCAAAACAGGATAATATTTTTAATGTTTAAAGAAGTGCACTTTTCAACAAAATTAACCAGAAAGGGATGTCAAATAGTTTTCATACATTTAAAAGGAGTAGAAAGTTGAACACAAAAAGTATATTCCAAAGTAGAATCCATGTTGTGGACTTTTTCAAACTGCTCTATACCACTCTGTTATTCTGCTAATTACAGTTGCTGACTTTGTGACATTTGCTGTTTTCACTCTTTCTTGACGCATGGACTTAGAAGGCTTGGCCCAAGAGTAGGCCTACATGTACATACCTTGGATCACAGATGGCTTGGAGTTTCATTAGGCTGAGAGTGATATGCTGAAACGGTGTCTTGCCATAAACCATGTAGTAGAAGATACAGCCAAGGGACCACACATCACTCTTACAATTAATCTGAAAAAAAACAAAACAATGCTCACGTCCGGAATTCTGTGACACCTTCATCACTGGTTTGTTTAACATCAAATTCATGCAATCTCCCAACGTTTTTACGAGAGTGGTGCCCCTCTTTCTGAATGATTTCTGAATGACCAATCAAAAGGCTGCGAGAATAATAAGATTAACGGCCGAATGTCTGTTTTGTGATAAGCCGGATGAAAGACGATATTTCCCGGGGGACGATTCCTTGAAATTTGTTTGCATCGATGTTCAGCTTGAAACCTTAAAACTCCCTAAACAGTGGTCTGGGACAAACAGTAAATTGATCGCTCGGCAAATTTTCCACAAATATTTTCTGAAACCCGGTCTAACCTTTTCAAAACAGAAAAAAGGGCGAACGATTTTGTTATTGCACTGACAACAGCTTTCCGGACACAAATGCAGCGTGCGGTTAGATTTCACACCGAACCCTTCACCAATCTATACCGAGAGTTATTGCTTAGACGCTCGATATATATCTTACTGAAACTGGAGCTCAAGTTAAATTTCCTTCTCAGCCAATACGATCTTTTTCAGATGAAAAAAGAGCGGATGACGAAAATTGATTCACTTTTTATACTACAGGAAATGTTTTGTCAACTACCGTCTGCGATAACACTGGAGACTTATAGTTATTTGAACGGTTTTGTGAAGTTTATTGGAAGCAAGACAAACAGCACTTTTACGGTACGACTCCACATGAAGCTTGCTGGCTCCAGACTTCAATATGGGTGTTTGTTGACTTGGTCTTGCAATCTTATGAGCATGATATCATATTACGCGAAATCGTCCTATGCGTGTGTAACGAAAGACTGGCTCTAAGTTTCAATTAACATGCACAAAAGAGCCAAACAATAAATTGGACATTTAACAGAACTTAATATCCCTGGGGTAAATGTCAGCAAAGTAGGGGTAGAATGATGAAATGCTACCTTTCAAGTGAATGATGGAGGCCATCAATAGAATACTGGCAGGCTTATTAGTGACTGCATCTTGGTTGCTTTTGGGACAATATGTGTTTGATCAGAAAACAATTCCACACAATTGGGACAATGGAGAACTCAATTGGCTATGTAAAGCTTGTACTTCTATGGGACCGGACTATTGTCAAAGAGGAAAAAGCAACAAATAAGGCCCCCCAAAAAAGTCTCCGGTTTCTGGTATGCGCGCGCGTTGCCGTAGCCATGCGCGTCGGCAAAATGAAAAAGTTTTTTTTTCAATGAAAGATGATGTCTCAAAACCGCCAAACTCACTGGTTTGACTGGAATTCTGCTGCTGCGCAATTTCAACGTGTTTTTAGATGGAGTTATGATCGAGAATAAGCTTTATGTGGCCTCTCTGGACTCCCATATATTTGCACTAAGTTTAGTCGGGCACCATTTGCAGTCATCAGCCGACATTTGAAGCAAAAAAGTCGGGTAAAAAAAAAAAAAAAAAAAGCCGCGTCGCCGCACCACTTTTTTGACAAACTCCATACCAGAAACCGGAGACTTTTTTTTTTTGGCCTAAGAACTTGAAATTCTGAATATGCACGAGCATGGATTTGCTGAGGGCAAAAAGAAGTTTTTCTTTAAAACTTCACACATTGGTTCAAATCAAGTGCAGGGGTGGAATTTTTGCGGGGGGGGGGGGGGGGGGGGGGGGGGGTTGTATTTATTTTCATCAGCAAACCATTGCTGAAATGTACACAGTTTTTTTGTACGGACACTTGGCCTCCATAAAATCAATGGGGGGGGGGGGGGGGGGGGGGGAGGCCTCGTACCATACTTTCAATGGGGGTGCTGTTCAAATCTGACGATTATTAACACTATATCACAAAATTGTGTACAATACATACCCCACATAACGATAACCAAGCGGGCTCTGCCCGTATTTTGTGCACAGGCAGACACTGTTACATGTACCAGTATAATGGTTTTTTGGGTGTCAGAGCAGGGGGGTTTCGCATTATTTTAAAAGAAATTTCAATGAATTTTTCTTTTTTTGACATAGCTGTGATTTGTTTTTCCACCCCTCCTCCCTGGATCAACTCCTGAAGTGAGTGATTAAAGTAAGCGTTTTAATAGCAATGAAACAAATGGTGAACAGCTCATGGTTTGAAAAGAATGTTGCTTTTTTAAAAATTGATTTCAAATGACCTTCCGCAATCCTCCAAAGTCCTCTAGGCCGTTTTGGAGGATTTTGGAGGATTGCGAGGCTGAATGCAACATACAATTTTTGGAGGATTGTGTAGGATTGAGGGCACATGGACATTAAGTACTGGTTGATTTTGGAGGATTGAGGCTGAATGGTGTTTGAAGAAGAGATGGATTTTGGAGGATTGAGGCTCAATGCATTTTGCGAGGCAGGGCTGTTGGGGATTTTGAAGGATTGAGGCGCAGGGTATCCTTCATTTTAACATAAGTGCCAAATTTTTGGAGGATTTTGGAGGATTGAGGATGGTTCCTAGCAAAAGGGCCTAGGGGTTAGGGTTAAAAAACTGAGAGTGTGTCACAATCTTCTCTGATATCGGGATACTCCTCATTGGTCGATAAAAAGATTTCAGTTTGCGAAATGTGAAGAATCTCTCTAATGTTCACCTTGAGTTTCGGTCTCCTGTGTCCATTGGCGTCCACCTGGGGTGACGGTGACGTGTCCTGAATGGCTTCAGGTGACATGTAATTCAACGTCCCTACTTGAGACTCTCTGACCACGCTGGTCTTGTCACTCTGAATGGCATTAGCAATGCCAAAGTCAATCAGCTTCAGTGTGCCCTCCACAAATAAGAAGTTGGCTGGCTTCAGGTCACTGTGGACGATGCCTGGCAAAGAGAATGGTACAACCAATACTTTCTCAGCGGTGTATCTCAGAATATCCCAGAATATGTTTATTTCGAGTCACTAGAAAATTAGATAAACACTTTTAAACTTAACGGGAATATACAACATTTGCAAACATCAAAAAACAATACTACCAAATTGTCATGAAAAACGTACCTTACTGGACTGTCAGTGAATGACAGTCTTAAGCATCCTGTAAAATCATGGCACCCGTGTGCTGTCATTTTGAAGAAAAGTGGTAGTTTTGTATCAATTTCCAATGCTGGTCGCCCGACCAGCATTGGGGAAAAAAAATGGCTTTTTTTCAAATACTGCTCCCTATTTATTATTATCTTTTCAATCGATTACACACCTGTGAAAGGGTACAAAACCAGCTGGACTGATTCCCTGACCTTGCAATTCCCCGACGTCTATAAATTGCTCTGTTTCATCTTCAGTGGGGTCAGGGAACCAGACTACAAGAACATGATTGTTTTTCTTGGTTTTTCCAGCATCTAACGAACCCAAACTGTAAAACAAGTCAGTGTTACAATGTTTGCTATAAAATATAACCCCCCCAATCCATCCATTTCTGAAAATTACAGCAAAAACAAATGTTGTATATTCCCTTTAACCATTAATGATTTTCCAGTTCTTTTTCCAGTTTTGTTTTTGACGGCCAGAAAAAAAAAACGGATTTAAAGAAAAAAAATTGGAAAAGTGGCATCTCTGCATTATGGATTCACCCTGGTTAACAACAGTGGGTGGGAAAAAAACAATTATTGACAACACCACAAATTCAAGAAAGTTCATGGGCATTGGTCCTTGTAGTACCCCAACTCAGCCCTGCATGTTACTCCCTGTAACACCTGGAAACATTTTATGGGCAATTCCATGAGAATGTGGACATATGGCTAAAAAATGGAGAATTTATGAAATCTTAAAAAACTGCAAGCATCACAAATTCAAATGTGGTATCAGATTAAATGGGACAACAAGACCTTTCATTTGAGTGATGTGACATTGAGATGGATTATGGTCAAATGTATTTTTTGGTCAAAAAATCTTTTTGGCTAAAATTATTGATTTTAGCTAGTCCTTTTGGCACCTTGTATTTACATGCAAAATGCAAGTTTAATTGTAAGTTTTTGTTTTTAAGGTAGAGAGAAAGTTTCATATTTTATGCGATAAGAGATTTTCTATTCATAAGATGGAATTTTGCGTCGGGGCGATGTAAATCAATATTAGTTTTGCCCTTCCCCGACGTATAAACACTGTTTACTCAGTGTGTTACCTCCTGAGTGAAAGTTGAAAAAAATCACTCCGGTGGGACTCGAACCCACAACCTCCTGCTTTCTAGTGCAGATGTCTTACCACTCGACCACCGAGCTTACGTGATCGTAAGATTTTTAGTTCCTTGTTTAACTTGTACCAAAGATGAGCAGACAAACTGTCACGCGCGTTATCGTAACGTCAGTTACCAAAATATATCCGGCTTTTTGATAATTGAAATTATAGCATACGACCTTCACTCTAATGATGTAAGGGCCCTAAAAGATTTGTCCATCAGCGTACAGTTTGAGGAAACCTCCAAATGCAGGGTATTTCAATTGTTGCCACGTCCTTTTCTTGAGTTACCAATAAAAAACTTATTACCTAAATACCACAAGTTTAATTCTTTTGTTGTCTTTTTTATACTTTAGCCACTTAGACTCCCATATATTTGCACTAAGTTTAGTCGGGCACCATTTGCAGTCATCAGCCGACATTTGAAGCAAAAAAATCAGGTAAAAAAAAAAAAAAAAAGCCGCGTCGCCGCACCACTTTTTGGGCAAGCTCCATACCAGAAACCGGAGACTTTTTTTGGGCCTTAACTTCAAAGTATCTTCTGTGAAAAAAAAATCCATCCTCAATGCTTTAACTATTAACAGCACCGAGTTGACGGAATATCCCATCCAAATGTAACGTGAGTTACCATGGAATTGCCCTTATGGTTTTTATAGATTCATCAATGAATAAATACAAAACAATACAACATACATTTTTGTACTACAATGCATGCGTGTTAATTATGGGTTACACAGTTACACAGATCATGAGTGAGTTGCCATGGTCATACCTGCTTGGTGGACTACATCCACCGCATCCAACATCCCTCGCCAGTAGAACTTCATGTCTTGAGGGTCAATCTTCTTATGTTTACTCAAGAAGGTGGCCAAGTCGATGGATCCGCACTCCATGACCAGATAGATGTGGGAATCGGTGATCTCACTGAAGGAAACCAAGTTATCAAGGTTGAATAAACTGAATAAAGAGGGATACTATTGGCCATCTGGGTAAACAACTAAGCATGTAACGTGTACACATGTAAACATTTTATAACAAATTTTCCAAAATGTTTAAACGAAACTCGAATTACAAAAAAGGGACCCAGGTTCACGCGATCTTCCTTTTGAGTTAAACATTCATAGCACAAATCATTAAGGATTTTTTCAAAACTACTTAATTTACAAAAACTTAGAGGCATCGCAGCACTTGAGTTACAATTGTTGACTGCTGTGGTGTGGGATATAACACTTTGAACACCCGAGGGGCGCATAATGATGTTCAAAACGTCATATCCCACATCACAGCAGTCAACAATTGTTTTGTTATACCTCTGTCTTGGATTCTTTGGATTTTGATGTAAAAGTCACGCAAACAAACAGCAGTAAACACAACAATCATAACAATCTAACGGCAACTCACATGCATGTCGCGTGCTCGAAACAGCTGATCGTCTGCTAGTTCACTGCTCCCACTCATGTGTGAAAACAGCGTGGGTACCAACGATACAAGCGTTTCTCACCGTACGTACTGTACATGTACGTACAAATTTCATAGCACACTCCCTGTGGGATATCACGTACCACAGGGAGTGTGCTATGACTTTTTATATAACACGTGATCGCTCTAGGCCAATGAAAGTACAGTATTCAAGACAGAGGTATAACAATAGACTTTAGAGGTACCAGTAGTCAAGTTTTACTTTTTTAGTAATTGTCAATCATTGTTGATTTAGTCACAGTGGCATAAATCCGTGTCGGTGAGTGTGGGGAATGGCGGGTGACCACAATTCTAAAATTACCCTAATATTTGCCTCACGTTTACAAACTTAAATGCAAAGTCACATCTTCAGACATAACTTTCTCGAGGCAACTTTCTTGAATATGTACAGCACCTATGCAGTGTTTCACCCTAGTGTGTATGAACAGTAGTTGATAATGTCACCACTCTTAGGAGCTACAGTAAGGAGGTCACACAATATGCCCGCACTGCTTTGTTATAACTCTAGCTGAACGTACAAGTGTACTTACAAGTCATAGAGATGTATGATGTTTTCACTATTACGCAGTTTTTGGAGCAGTGTGATCTCATTGATATAGCCCTGTACGGTCATGTCGTCAGCGCAGTCCAACTTGACATATTTAATGGCTAGAACTTTCTTCTTATTCTCACTGAACACTTGGTACACCTGCAAAACAAAGGTTTAAGACAATATTCTTTTACTAGTTGAAAAACAAAAATTTGGTTCAAATGTCTGTTTTATGTGTCTTTAATATTACTGAAAGCTTACTTACGCACCAAGTTGAAAGCGTCATAATTTGCTGAAATGCAGTAAGATTAGCAACTTTTAGGAAAACAGAATTAAAATGTCTGCCGAAATGCAGCCTTCGCTTATAACGTCATGTTTGTTCTGCCCCCCCCCCCCAAGATCTCGGCCATCGAGTGACGAAAATTTTTGAAACTCAGTACATGCATAGAACAACTCTTCCTAAACATACCCAAATAATTTCATGACTATAGGTTAATAGGTTTTGGAATTATGGCTAAATAATTTTTCATATGTACGAATGGCAATTCTGCTCTGTGTACATGACGTATATGGGAAAATTCAGTTTTCGATTCTTATGTGGTCCGATTTTTATGTTTTTGGTATCAAAAGATGCGCAAAGCTCGAGGCTAAAAAGTCATAACAGCTTGGGTTGCGAAAACATTTTTTTTTATAGGCTATTGCAGAAAATGTTGAGGGGTGGGGGTGGATTCCGCCCCCCGCCCCCGGCCCTTTTAGGGTTAACTTGAAAAGCGATCGCTTAATTTCACTTTGCCGTGCTTTCGTAGAATCCTTACCTTTGATGAACCGCCTTTCCCGATGATTCGTAGGATAGTATATGTGACTTTATTGACAGTGATGACATCCTTCCTCTGTACAGGTTGGGGTACGGGCATTGGCGCCATCTTGCAAAGAAATAAGCGATTCACGGACAATATTACATTATGATCAATAAAAAAAGAGTAAGTTTTTAAACCACCTGTGATTTCTCATTTGGGTACAGGTTGCATCTTCTTCTCTCATTGTGAACTGTTTGCACAGTTTTGTATGGCCAAAATACATCAACATCAATACTTTTTGGGGTTAAATTATAACCAGCTGTATATATATAGGTTTTCCCGGCCAATTTCCAAAAATGTTCATTCACTTCTGAAAATCAGTCATTCATTTTCGTCGGAATTTGAGAATCGCTCTGAAAACGCGTTTCATTTTCGCTACCAGAGCATTGGATTCCATTTCAGTTCAATCAATTAAGTGATTGAGCAGCACTTTTCGTTTATGTCCATTCAGATTCGTTTACAAGATTTCTTTTTCGCTTTTAGAGGGCGATTTCAAACATTCACCATTCTATTTCACTTTTAGTTTAATGCATTCGGCACCAGAAATAATTAGGGGTTTCTTTTTCATTAACCCTCAATCAAATTAGCTGTACCTGAAATCAATTTAGAAAAAGTATGCTTGCGTCAATGAATGCACATGTAACGTAATTGGCCGTCTGTTTCTCAAAACCGAATACACGGACAATGAAAACGATTGAACTTTCGTTGAGATGAAATGGGATGAAATGTTTATTCAAATTCAGACGAAAACGAATGACCGATTTTCAGAAGTGAATGAACGTTTCAGAAAATTGGCCGGGAAAACCTATATTATAACTTTTTTTTTTTTAGAGATGACATCTGTATGCATGTTCCCAATTACATATCTTATCAAAACAATAACTGGAAAGGTAAAGCTATTCAGGATATTTTTTCTGCAAAGGATCTTTTGAAGGCGATAGACAATGTTTCTTACCATTTGCTGACTGTAATGTTGGTTGTTTCCATAGTAATGGATGGGTTTTTGATGGCTTGCCCCATTTTCTATCAGCGGGGGTTGATATGTAGGACGGGACACCGGAGGTTCAGGCTTGACACTGTGGATAAAAAAAAAGCAACAACAACATTAATGTATGGCACACCGCCAAGAATGTAGACAATAATTGGATATTAAAGTTGTGTTTCGTCAGCTGCAAAGGCAAATCTCAACTTGATCAATATTCAGGTCAAGAAAAAGAAGAAACATTGCGTTTACAGTAACGACCTTAACATTATCAATGTAGGTTGATCATGTTGGAAGGAAAACAATTTTTTCTGTAACTTTTTTATGTTTGTCTGTAGGTCTTTTATACTTGTGTTATTTTCTTTTGGATATCTTTAACGGTATTCTGTTTAATCAGCCTGTTTTATTGTTTAATTAACCAATAACACACAAAAGTTGCATATGGAAGACTTGTTTATTTTCAATAGCTTATTTTAAATTTTTGGACAAATGTGGCAATACAAAAATTGAGGTTGGCAATTTGGCAAAGAAAAAAAAATCTGTGTAAGTTTCAAATCGGGTTGGAACAATTACCTATGTGGTACATTTGGTGTTTCCTGGCTCACAGATGATGCATCTTGCGATATCCCCTTATCTTGCATTTGGTACAGTCCACTTTGCATTCTTTGCTGACTGGCCTGGGGCTTTCCATCATGTTGAGAAGGGGTGTGTAGGCGTAAGGTGTCTACATTACTGTAGTTTCTGGACAGTGTAGGAGGTCGTGGTTGTTCTGTAGATGGGGTGGTCATCATAGCGACACCTGAATCATTGCTCGTCTGCTGTGGCGATTCAATGATTGCCGTCAGTCTTTCGTTTCTTGAGTCACTCTTGTCCTCTCCGGGTGAGACGGTCTTCTCTAAAGGTTTGATGTCTGGGAAAGGGAAGTCATCGTCACTATCGTCAGGGTTGGATGGGGGGACTTCTTGAAGTATCAGTGAGGAACGTTTCACTCGCTGTGCTGTGCCATAAATAGGTCTTTAGAAAGAAAAAAAAATTATTACAATAAAATTTTGATATACATTGTACAGGGTGGTGCAAAAAGAAGGAAACCCACTTTTGACAGCAATTTTTACCTATTATAAAATGGAATTTTTGCGTCGGGGTGATATAAATCAAATTAGGTTTTGCCCTTCACCGATGTTTAAATACTGTATACTCAGTGTGTTACCTCCCGAGTGAAAGTTGGAAAAAATCACTCGGGTGGGACTCGAACCCACGAACTCCTGCTTTCTAGTGCAGATGTCTTACCACTCGACCACCGAGCTAACAGGATCAGTTGGCTGGTTCGAATCTGATGTACATAGCAGCAGGTACTGCATAAACTATTATAAGATGGAATTTTTGCGTCGGGGTGATGTAAATCAAATTAGGTTTTGCCCTTCACCAGGTTTTGCCCTTCTTCATTCCATCTTATAATAGTTTATGCGGTACTCGCTGCTATGTACATCAGATTCCAACCAGCCAACTGATCCTGTTAGCTCAGTGGTCGAGTGGTAAGACATCTGCACTAGAAAGCAGGAGGTCGTGGGTTCGAGTCCCACCCGAGTGATGTTTTCCAACTTTCACTCTGGAGGTAACACACTGAGTATACAGTGTTTAAACGTCGGTGAAGGGCAAAACCTAATTTAATTTTCACCTACTTGTTAAGCGTATTTCAAAAGTTCTTCGTGTCATATGTTTCCAATAGTAACCCCTGGGTGGGAACATAGCTGCCTTTGTCCTCATATTATACAGCAAAAGCAAGTCATGGATTCATATCGTGTACTTGGTGGTGTTATTTCCAACGTGTATTGGGTATTTTAATGTTCAATGTTAATGATTACATCCACTCCAGCTCAGAAACAATCTCCCTTTTCCAGGCATACAAATGCATCTAATGAAGACATGGCATTACCTGTTCTTTCTACGTGATGCTTCGCCTACACTGTAACACACAGGCAGACTTTTACAGTCAGGCGTGTAGATATTCCCTCTCTTCAGCTTGGATGCACTCTGCGACGTTACATTCCCAGCGGGTGCAACAGGACGGGATGCTACCTCCCACGGCTTATTGAACAGCCAGGGAATGGTGTCTCCATCATCTGAGCTGCTTGCTCCACTTGACTGCCGTTTCCTAATGAAATAAGAAACAAATGAATATTCATTAAATGAAACAACTGTAAATTAATGTAATATAGGTCAATTTAATCTCTTGACAGATAACTTAAAATATTTGTACCAAGACACATGGAGAAGAGTTATTGTCAAATAAAGTAGCATAAATACCACAAAGTAAAAAGGCATACTTTATTCTCTTTTCAACGTCAACAAACAATGTTCAACAATGATTTCAAGATCACTTAAAAAAACAAGTACCAAGTGGTACAACCCATGGCGGGTAACACGTTAAGACGGTAACGGCACCTCAAGAGTAAAGAAAATGAAAACTGTGCACGCACGCCTGTGCATAACGAACAGTCTTTGTCATGAACACAAAAATAATTTTCACGTTCCAATCAATGCAGGCATAGAAAATAGCGTTGGACATCACGACGAGTCACAGCGACAAGTCACATTTGCATAGCGACGAGTTCAGAAAGGTTTTGAAACTATGCAAAAACAATCATGACTATTACTTCCAGTGACAATCCACATGGCGCTGTTTGTCCCAAAGTCAATAAAACAGTTATTTTGTACCTTGTTTTGAGACTTGTCACTCGGTGTACATGAAATCACAGCCTTCACGACGTACCATACAACTGAACTGACAATCGCAAATTTTGCATTGCAATGGGGCGTGATTTAATATGCAAATTAGACACATGCGCATTAGTGTCATCAAAACAGTTATTCCAAACAAAGTCACTTGCAAAGCCGTGATACATTACACGCGTAGCATGGAAACAGTTTAACCCTAACCGCCCTGAATCCTCCAAAATCCTTTTTGCAAATTGGAGGAATTTGCAGGATTGAGGTTACATGGCCAAAGTGCGTTGCTGATTTCGGAGTACGCAGTGTGTCATGGTCTTGGGCTGGACCTTGTATTACTTATGCACAGCCGTGCATAAACTTAGTCCTTGATTATACTCGACATCCTCCACACTGCTCCAGGATGTCACTGCCTCTGCCTCAGCCTATTGACAGTCATAGCCGGAGGATTTTGCAGGATTCAGGCAGTGGTCACCCCTACGCGTGGACCATATTCCAGAAATAAAGGAGGAATTTGCAGGATTGAGGCTATATGCTACTTTTCCATGCAGTCAATTGGAAGATTTTGCTGGATTGAGGCTACATCCTAGCAAAAAGGCCTAGGGAGTACACCCGGATAAAATTGGCCGAGTAAACTGTCCACCAACCCACCCACCCACCAACATAGCGAACACAGGCCCACGGCGCGTTTTCAAGGGTACAGGGAAGAAAGCTGGATTCTACTACATCTTTTGCTGTCATTACCTGCCTCCTGATCGACCAAAGCTGACAGTTGAGTCCACATATTCCTGGAAGACCGGCGTTTCACCGTGAGCAGCCGCAGTGTCTGGTTTGGCTTGAGGCTGAGACTGAGCAGATAGCATTGCTTGATTGTGTTGTCTGTTTGTAGCCTGGCTGCAAGGTGGACCATTGGTGTGAGATGGCGTCAAGTGTTTGGAGAGTGGTTGCAGGGCTGCAATCTGGGGCTTAGTGTTCTCAAGAGAAGTAGATCTGGTGGCTGTAACTCTGATGAGAAAGAATATGTTCAGAGGATTACAAATCATTTCTAATGCTAGGTTTACACATTTCCGAATTAGTTATGAATACAACAAGAATAAACCAAGAATTGAAACTGGTTCCCAAATCACCCCGACAGTTTTCAACATGTTCAAATTTGTCAGGGCGCTTCCCGATCTTTTAACGATCTTTCACTGAACTAACAGAATCATCCCGAGGCTGCTAAGAACCATTCCCCAATTTACTCAAGAATTGGTATTCACAGCAATTCAGCTTAAAAATCGGGAATGTGTGAACCCAGCATTAGTAAGCATTTCAAATGGAAACACTTGCTAAACCTTCTGTTCCAAGTAGTCCTTTCACTTGTTTTCAACAGTTGAGAGGTCCCAGCCTACATAAAGCAGGATTGACTGGCTGTGACTGTTTATGTAACTTGATACAAACATGCTTTGACAGTAGGTGATTGATAAGCCAGCTGTGCTACAGTTTCCTGCTTTTGTCTGTTGACTGGATTTGACTAGTCACAGTGCTTGCATGAAATATGATCTGACTGTTTGATATTTGAAATATGATCTGATTTTAGGGCCCATATAGATCGCTGCAGGCAAATTTTAAATGGCACGATCTTCGTGCAACTTTTTACTGGCGCATACTAAATTATTAAAAATACTGCAAGTGAGACTTGCGCAATCCCCCCTGGCATGCTGGCAGTTTGTTATAAAGTCAGTGTCCCTAACCAAAATGGAAAATTTCTATTGTTTTAGCAAGAGTGACCTTGACCTTTGACCTGTCGGCCCCAAAAGCAACATGCTTCTTAAGACTATCAATAACAACCTAAAAACCAAATTTCAAGTTCCGAAGTAAAGTATTTCTGAAGTTACCACGTTGACAAGATTACTATTGTTTTAGCAATATAGTGACCTTGACCTTTGACCTGTCGGCCCCAAAAGCAATAGGCTTGTTAAGACTACCAAGACTTAATGACTATGCCCTAATGACTATGACAAATGGACTTACCTTGAATTTGGTCCAACAGGTGGTTTTGAGCCAGCACTGATCCATTGTCCCTGATCCCCTGTCGTCCTAGAATCACCATTCTCATCACTGTGTAGAGAAGTCATAGCCATGTTGAATCGTTGTACGGCTGTGGCTATCATCTGCTGGGGTTCCACCTTCAGATTCTTAGCTTTCTTCAAGATGTCCAGGCATTTGTCTCTGTTTCCTAGACCATGTAGAATTGAGTGGGAAAATCAATATTGGAGTTCGTTGAAATGGTACAGTCAAAGCAGCCCCCGCTAAATCGCTGTAACAATGATACACAGGATGCCCAAAGTGGAATGATCTATCAACCACTCACTGTTTGTCAAATGCTATACATGTAGCTGTCATTCCACTTGTTTGCCATGGGGTACACTGTATCTTAAAGTGAAGTATTGTATTAAATTAAAGAATAAATATGTGCTTGGCCGGTTTTAAATAAGTATGTTTAAAAGCGACTGAAAATGGCCTGAGCTGAAGGCACGGGACATTATCGGCAACCAGGCCCCGGCCTAGCCGGTTTTAAACACTGTGTACTTGTTTAACCCTAACTCCCTAGGTATTTTTGCTCGGATGCAACCTCAATCCTGCAAAATCCTCCAACTGCCTCCATGTAAACATTGTATAAAGCTTCAATCCTGCAAACTCCTCCGCTATTTCTTGAATATGGTCCATGGAGGGGTGACCACTGCCTGAATCCTTGCAAAATCCTCCGGCTATGACTGTCAATAGGCTGAGGCAGAGCCAGTGACATCCTGGAGCAGTGCGGAGGATTTCAAGTATATAGGCCTAAACTTATGCACGGCTGAGCATCAACAACACAAGATCCGGCCCAAGACCTTGACATAGTGCATCCTCCAAAATCAGCCACACCTTTTTCCACATAGCCTCAATCCTGCAAAACTCTCCATTTTGCAAAGAGGATTTTGGAGGGTTTGGGAAGATTAGGGTTAATACTGGCCAAGCACAGATTCATTCCCATTCATAAATACCTTTCGGTCAAAAACTCAAAACAATTCTTACATTCACAACGATTTTGTTCAACAATTTTACCTGTTTTGTTAAACATCCCTCTGACCATGCTTATGGTACGTGCCTTGCGTGCGTAGTACTAAATATCTCATATCATTGAGCTTGGCACATCACGTATTGCGTGATGTGATGCAGAGAGCAGCGTTGCAGGATAGGAATAAAGTTCTTGGTTCTTGGTTGGTTCTTCTCCTAAATACTCCACGTGGGAGTTTATACAGGAGGCCAGAAACACCGGGGCAAACCCCTTCTCTTAGCGATAAGTGTTTACTGGGCTCTTTTACGTGCATTATACAACACACGGGACCTATGGCTTAACGTCCCATCCGTAGGACGAAGCAATAATAGTTAAGTGCCTTGCTTAAGAGCACAAGTGTCCGCCGGCGGGCTCAAACCCACGTCACTGTTGCCTCTGAAACACCAGAACATGAGTCCGGTGCTCTTAACCGCTAGGCCATGACACTCCACTGTGTCACTCCACTGTGTCAAGTGTTTAAAACCAGCCTGTGGTTTCTCAGTGGTTTAAAACCACCCATGTGGCGGGCTCTCAACCAATAGAAATGGGTAAACTGTCTTAGATATTTATGAATAAATCTGAATGGCATCATGTTGGGTTTTGTAAGGACTGAAGGAAGAGATAACCTTCATGCACAAATTAACAACTGGTGTGTTACATATTCCACATCCGTGCAGTATACCTAGTGACCAACAACACGTCTCCATATCTTGGCTCAGCCATCAAATCATCAATTTTCCGAGTATACTTTGTGCACACATACCTTGGTCAAGCTCAAATTGCGCAGCCTCAACATGGACTATGGCTAACGTCTTTATGTTGGCTCTAGCATACTTGAAAAACATGCGGGCATCATCGGGATCATGGGTCCTGCAATTGTCACACAAAAAATAATAATAACTTGTTAGAGCAAAAGGGCAAGTGTACTTTGACTTAAAATAATGACACTTTTTCTCTGTGGTGGCATCACTGCTGTGGTAGCCTTGGTCAATGCTCTCGGTCATTATTCGTCGCATACGCAGTCAATCGTCGGCATATATCCTCACGCGCTATGCACATGCATGTAAAAATACAGCGCGAACAGCAACCTCACGCGGCCACTATTTTTATATGCAAATCGGTTGGGGACGATCGAGAGCCTTGGTTCAATCGTCCATGTGAGGTTTTGGGGGTGGTGCTCATTATGTTAATAGCCTTAGCTGACCTTAAATGTCGTTTTCTTATTGGTTGATCGTTGCGTGGAAACTTGCATAGTGAAACGTGGCACCGTACATAATCCATACACGCACACGTTGTGTGTCTCTGCACACGGCACCAATGCACAAAAACTGTGGTTCCTGTCACGTCCGCAAAAGGCGAATAGCTGCAAATAATTTGATGACGTCCGGATTTACCAAGGTGTGATTGGACACTCCACATATTAGCCCCGCCTACACTTATCTGTATTCGCATACGAGGTCGTGCGCTAGAAATCCAGAGCAAAATAAAGAAAAACATAAGCTTTTGCCGACGATTGAACCAAGGCTCGAGATCGTCTCCAACTGATTTGCATAAAAATAGTGGCCGTGTGAGGTCGCTGTTCGCGCTGTATTTTTTCATGCATGTGCATAGCGCGTGAGGATATATGCCGACGATTGACTGCGTACGGGACGAATAACGACGAGAGCATTGACCAAGGCTACTGCTGTGGTAACAAATATGGAAATTTACATTGGCATAAAAACACTTTAAAAAATCTGTCCGCATCCGGAGGCCACGTTACTGTTTGCACAATCTCACTTACATTTTAAGTTTGGCAAAGTTGATGCAGATCTGAGCGTAGGCTGGATTTGTTTTGTTCTTGTCAAGAGCGATGTGTTTGAGGGCGCTGTTGTACATGCTGCAGAGTGACCGATATCTGTTGGTTGTGTCTGAAAAGTGAGGGTCCGTCTCCAGACGTCGTAGGTAGCCAAGCCAGTCTTCTGGCCGGCAACCAGCCTCCATTATCCGTTGGACTTGCACTGTGAAATCTGCCATATGGGAAAGGAAAACCATTCTCATTCATTTGTTGTCCCTGCACTTAAGTTTGATTCAGGTAAATTGTTTGATCACATATTTCGTTTTGTACCTTTAAAAGGAGTGAATAAATGAGATGCTTGGTGACACGATGAACCTAAAATAAAACGAGAAAAGGTTTGTTCCCACAAGATAAAAACAAATTCCTAAACATGTTATACCGTTAAGTATGCAAGCGTCTAGGACAAAAAGCCTCATTGCAAATACTGTTTGAGTGAATTTGCATGATGGGTGACAAGTGGGCCATTTTGGGAACAGAAAAGGCAAATATATATGTAGTGCCCTGTTCTCCTTCAAACAGTGCTTTGTGTGCTTTTTTGAGTTGTGCAAACAGCGGACTGAATGAAACTCAAAAGTGACATTCTGATATTTCTTGACATGTCTGAACAGCTGGTTATGACACCTTCTTGAACATCAGCAGTTTTAATTTTGTGTGAAGAGGGCAGGGCTTTGATTTATGAGGGAAATTATGGGGTAAAAGACGACAAGGACAACCCCAAAACAGGCTCAAAAACCAAGATGGCAACTTTGAAAGCTGGATGCAATGAAAGCTTGATGCTGATTGGCTGATAACAAAAGTAAAAATATTTTTTCTACCAGCCAATCAGCATCAGGCTTTCATTTTGACTGGCTTTCATGCATGTTGTGAGAACTCAGGTCTCACGCCTCTGACTGCAAAAAAAAGGAAGGTATTTTATTTGAAAGTGCATTTCAAAATTACAACAAACATGAGTTATCTGAAGAAATAAGACTGCTTTAGCCTGCAAAAGTTACTTTGGTACTGGACTTGGTATTCGAACTCCACTTCTGTTCAATAATTTCTAGCCCCTGTACGATTATTTCCTCCATTTTCTTCCTAGAGGCTCACCCTTTCCTTTCCTCCAGTCCTCTTTATTAATTAGTTACTTACTTTACGGAGTTCCATGGGGATTTGAACCCCGAACCCATGCTTTAACTTTGCGCTTATTCAAAATTATTCAATGCATTTTCTATTTACAACCCAACAGTTATAACACACATTCTCTCGGTATTAAAGTCTCAATTTGGTATCCTAGGTCTAAATATGTGATGCGATCAAGCTGCACGAATGAGTCGTTTGCCGGGAATTTTCATTTGGAGATACAAGCCAAAATAGGACCACTTCATCACATCTCTTGGTGTTCCGACTTCCATAATTTTTAAAAGTGGATTTTGTTCCAAAAGGAAATGGGAATCCGAGCCTGTAGTAGCTCAGGATGGACTCTGACTCTGTTGGGTACACAACAGAGTTCAGGGTACGAATGTCTGTTGCCATAGCGAAAAAAATTATAAACCATTTTAAAAATATTTTTACCTGACAGAGGAAGGAAGCTGAAATCTCGTTCACATATTCCTTGTGCCCATTATTATAAAATCAGTTTGAATCTTTAAAGAAGAGGAGCTGGACTGATTCGAATTAAATAATCAATTAGGAATTTCCTAAATATTAAAAACTAGTCTAAATAAACAGTAACTTTGTATCGGGGCGAAGTGGAAATGGGGCAAAGTTAGCCCAATGTGGCCAATTTACTGGACTACCTCCGTAAATAAAGGCCACACTTCCACCATGTACAAAAACATGTCGAACTTTGTCAAATTTTGATTTTCACATTTAGGCTTAGTTTGTAGTTTATTTTTGCTTTAGAAGCATACTCACCCTCTTTATAAATATAGGCTAATAATCAGAAAGTGCTGCCTTTTTCAGATGTCTATTTTTCGTGAAATTTCCAGATTCGTTTGCACACGTTTGCGTATCAAAATTTCAACATGAAATTTCACGAAAATTAGACATCTGAAAAAGACAGCACTTTCTGATTAGCCTATAAAGACGGTGAGTATGCTTCAAAAGCAAAAATAAACAACAAACTAAGCCCAAATGTGAAAATCAAACATGTCAAAATTTGACAAAGTTCGACATGTTTTTGTACAGTATGGTCATGATGGTGGAAGTGTGGCCTTAATTTATGGAGGTAGTCCAGTAAATTGGCCACATTTATGGCGATCGTGAAGTGTAGGGCCCCTGTTTTGTTTAGATCAAATTAGAGTCACCAATGTTTTTTATTTATCAAAAATCACCTTCACCATGTTTACAATCAAAAGCATACTTTTCTCAATTCTAATGACACCCGTTTTGCAAAATTTTGTGAACAGACATGACAGATTCTTGGGGTAGAAATCACAATTTTCTTGCACGGTTTGTGCCTTGCGATTCAGCGCACCATGCATGCTCATGGTTCATTGCGCGGTGATCGCCACCTTTATCATGTTGTTTATTTTCGGGTTGCGTGTTTTCGCTGCGCTGTCATCATCATTTTACCCCCAAATTTCCCTTAAAAAAATCAAAACCTTGCCTTCTATCTATGACATACCTGTTTATTGAAAACACACCAACTAACTAGTTTGGTATGTCGATAATTTTAAAGTGGATTTTGTTCCGGGCCCTACACCATGTACACTGTACACGATCGCCACATTTATGGGGCTAGGGTAGGATAGGGCATGTTTAGCCCCATAAATGTGGCCTATTTACTGGACTGCCTCCGTAAACATAGGCCACACATCCACATGTACAAAAATCGTGTCGACGGAGCCAAATTTTGATTTTCACATTTAGGCTTAGTTTGTAGGATTTTTTTGCTTAAGAAGCATACTCACCCTCTTTACAGGCTAATCAGAAAGTGCTGCCTTTTTCAGATGTCTAATTTTTGTGAAATTTTATGTTGAAATTTTGATACGCAAACGTGTAAAAATGAATCTGGAAATTTCACGAAAAATATACATCTGAAAAAGGCAGCACTTTCTGATTAGCCTATAAAGAGGGTGAGTATGCTTCTAAAGCAAAAAAAACCTACAAACTAAGCCTAAATGTGAAAATCAAAATTTGGCTCCGTCGACACGATTTTTGTACATGTGGATGTGTGGCCTATGTTTACGGAGGCAGTCCAGTAAATAGGCCACATTTATGGGGCTAGGGCATGTTATGCATGTAGGGCGAAGTAAGTTGGATGGGGCAAAGTTGGGATGGGCATGATGGGGCAAAGTGGGGACGGGGCAAAGTGGCGACGGGGCGAATGGGGCGAAGTGAGGATGGGGCCGGGCAAAGTGGTTAGGGGCGAAGTGATGATATGGGGCGAAGTGGAAACGGGGCGAAGTGACCGACACCCGTGACGAGTGTACGTTCCGTCATGTCCGTGCAACAGTCATGACAGTGAAAAGTGAACGATCGTTTTCGTTGTTTTTTTTTACTCCGATATTTTATTTTATAATTATAGTTAGGCCTATACCAAATAATCGCGATTCACTCCTTCTTTAATTTTTTCATAACTATTCTGTAATACTTACCCATTGTGAAACAAACACAGAGCCCTTTCAAAACTTAAGAATATGATGCCAAAATAACTGTCAGTTTTGTCGGTGTTTTGGCCGTCAAACGAGCTTTAAAAGCCCCGCTAGTCACATGACCTTGCTTCGTGTTTTGATTGGACAGTGTTACCCAAATTTCGTTAGTCTATAGAGGGCGCATGTCACAATCTATGGATGGCGAAATATTTTTTTGTCAATAGAGGGCGCAAGTCCAATTAACGGACTATACTTTTTCTTTCAATCACCGATTCACGGGCGTGGCCAGACCAATTTGCTGAGGTGTGGGGGAGGGGTACACAAAATGTGCAGACTGACCATTTCGCCCTGAAACTTAGTCAGGAATTTTGTCCTATATAAGCTAAATTTATTAACCTCTTTGGTTATTTTTGCGATTCGATTAATAATATTCTGAAGATTAATATCAGATTCATAACTTGCTTTTCTTTTTATCCTCCATAGGATTCGCAATTTCTGTGCCACCAGGTCTTGCAGGCGACCTGCTGTGCCGTCTACTTCTGTCCAAGTTCCCCCTCTGGACCAGCTTCATCGCCTCGGTG
Organism: Patiria miniata; assembly: GCF_015706575.1. Taxonomy (NCBI): domain Eukaryota; kingdom Metazoa; phylum Echinodermata; class Asteroidea; order Valvatida; family Asterinidae; genus Patiria; species Patiria miniata. The sequence continues at coordinate 4,520,498 of NW_024037061.1, forward strand.
CTCACTTTGACCTGCTTCACCTTAGGGGCCATTCAGAATTTTCAATGTTTTAAAATTTCGACTATTTTTCCAAATTGTGGGTGGGTGGGTCTGACACACACAGAATAATGTATAGGCTATACAATTATGAAAAATGATAAGATCAGATATAAACATCTAACGGGCCTGACCCCCCCCCCCCCCCCCCCCCGTCCGCCAAAATTTCTTGATCCGCCCCTAATACCTGTTTCAGGCTACATAATAATAGTGTTCATTGTCGCGTAACGACAATACATGTTTAGCACACGGCCTACGGCTAATGAGGCTGCCGTATACAATTTTCCAAACAAAACAGTTGATTCATTATTGCCCGAAATATCGACTTCGATTCTGTTCGCCCATGGAGCCAAAACAGATGCACACAGCATATGCTCCGGGTTTCTCCGCCTATTATTCAGACAAATTGTTTTTGAGGAGAATTCCAAGGAAGCCTGATGGCCGAGTGGTTAGATTCGTCGTCCACGAATCGCCGAGCCCGTTATCGAATCCCGTCGGTGTCTTTTTGCTTTTCAACGCACGCGTTCTATTCAGTCATTATAAGATGTTTAATTTCCCGTCGTAAAATACCAACGGTACCTTAGCTTAATCGGTAAGCTCTGCGGCTGGTACTGTCCGTGAGCTCCAGGTTGGCGCCTTCGTACAGGTTCAGGGCATGTGGTCCACTCGGAGGATCAGGGCTTAGGGGCCGCCCTGTTCCTCCCTTAGCTCTTCGCTTTTACATGGTGCCTGGCCCTCCGGGGTTATATGGATGGACATGGAAGGTGTGTATTGGCCGGGACACCCGAGAGCCCAGAAGAGAACTAAGGGGCGGGCTGGGGCATTGTTATGGCTCAGACCGACCCCTGAAAGCTTGGCTAGCACATAACTTTTTGATTTTTTTTATCCTCTATTTTTTTTTCAACTTTGGTTTAGTTTGATATTTACAGCCGCTCGGCAGGTCTACGGTAGTATCAAAAACTAAACCAAGGTCTGTGTCATCAATCAATAAATATTTAGCAATTGACTATTGGCCTAATCAAAACGAAGTTTCGTTCGATCACTATGACTATACCATTATTCATGGCTCTATTTCCAATTGACGTAAGAAACGCCATGCAATAACATACCGGGGAAATAAGGATGTACATTGTAATATATATATTAAGGGCCATTCAGAATTTTCAATGTTTTAAAATTTCGACTATTTTTCCAAATTGTGGGTGGGTGGGTCAAGCTAAATAATTGAAAATCGAAATTCACTCTTCATGGAAAAAAAGATCCAAGTCTTTTGACTTTTGTTTGTTGTCGAAAAGTTGCAAAGAGACAACTTTTGCCTCCGCCCAGCACTCAGCAGCAATGGATTTTTTCCGAAAGGACACGCAACCCGCACAATTGAAAATTCTGAATGGCCCCTTAGAGAGGTACTCAAGCATCGTGCACCCCTTCCGCTACGAGGCGCTCTTCACCCCCCGGAAAGCCATCGGCATGATCATTTGCATATGGGCCATGGCCGTGCTCATGAATAGTTATTTCTTCTACATATTTTACAGCGACGGCGGCCGATGCATCATCTAGTGGCAGAGCACGGCCTGGCGGACGTCTGTGGGCGCGGCCAACTTCTCGGTCATTTACATCTTCCCGCTGAGCCTGATGGGCTTCTCCTATTGGCGGATCATGCGTAATTTGCATAAGAGCATCATGAATATGCGCCAATCAACGTCGTCAAATGGTACAGAGAACCAGCTGTCGAGGGATCTCCTCACCGCGCGCAAGAAAGTCGTCAAGATGCTGCTCACGGTCGTGGTGACTTTCGCCGTCTGCTGGGCTCTAAACCAGTTCATGTTCTTCGCCTACATGTGCGGCTGGAACCTGAACTTCTCTGCCTGGTATTACCACGCCAGCGTACTGCTTGCGTACGGTAACTCGTGCATGAACCCGATCATTTATGGATTTAAGAGCAAGCAATATCGTGGAGCGCTCAAGAAGGCACTTGGCTGTAGAAACAAAGTCGGGGCTCGCGCAAATATGTTATGTAGCATCACAACTTTTGGTGGTACCGCAGAGATAAGAGGCTGTCCGGAAGACCAACGGCCGGAGGACTACATCAGGCCCAGGTGAAACAATTAATAATCATTTGTGGCTGACAAACCACATGGAGCTTGGTTCGCCTGTATGATACACCGTAAAGAAGCAGAGCTAGCGCAAAAGACCACATTGGAAAAACTGAAGTGTTTTTATTTTTATATTTAAAGTCGAAACATCATGAACATGCACTTGTGATTTGAAACTTGCTTTGCACAGTACTTTGTGCACAATGAAAACCACGCAATCGCTTTTTAAAGGGCCTGTGCAGTACTTTTGTCTAATCACGATTTCTTGAATATACAAGTAATTGTGTATTTATATCGCTGCTACGTCAGTATTCATTTGTGTAACAATCTACATAAGGTGTGTACCATAAGAAGCATCTGGAATCACCATAACTATCACCACTGTCGACCAATAAATAAAGTTAATTATATTTTTATTCGACTAGATAGCATAACATTGAGCAATTTATTGTACACTTATGCAGTTATTTGAAATATGAAAAATTAAATTGTCTGTAGTTTATAGCTTGCGCTGTTTCAGTTTTCACAAATGTCAAAATATCGCAAAGGAAGTGCGAACACAGTTTTGCAAGATGCCGCTGACTACCAAGCTCCCTCGAAGCCTTTAAAATACAAAGGAAGCTTCTTGAGTAACGATTGTACGCTTGGGAGTACTATCACAAAAGAGTGACTCGTTTTGTTAATTACATCGCGTCGTGTCAATTGCCGAGGCCAGCTGATTACAACGCTGTTGTCAGGACAACGTTGGGACAACAGATAAACCATAAAATTATGCCATGAACATCCACGTCACCTCTGTATTCCCCTTTAAAAGAACGTATACAATGTACTTTACGCAACTTGTTACTTGAGCAGACGTCATGGACCGGCCTAAATTTTAAGAGGGATTCCGAGATAAACACTGAAGATTTATTCCTAAAAGGCTGGAAATAGCGACCTGTAGTGGTGAATTCTGAAGCCAAATGCCGTTTGATTCGATGAATGGGCTCTATTAAAGCTTCTTCAGTTGTTAATTATACGCTTGGGATTCATAAAAGAGAGTCTCGTTCTATTATATCGCTTCGTGCCAATCTCCAAGGCCTATTGATTTGGAGTGTTGTTGTCAACGTAATGTGAGGTCAAACTTGATGAAGCACAAATGCCAATCGCAAGCACGGCACCGTTTTATTCACGTTTGAAATATCAGCTACGTGACTGATGCGAATTATACTTAAATATTGGAAATACATAGGTAGAATTCGAAGACTAGCTTTTTGTAAAGGCTAGTTTTGGAAATTATCAATCAAACCGTACATGCTGTGAGAGACCAAGCATTAATAGGGGATATTTTTAAGATTTGAAGGTTTGCATGGTGCAAAAATACTAAGACAAGATAAGTTTGCGGTGACACCATGTGAATAAATCTCTATTGTGAGTATGTGTGGTTCTGAAAAGAACTGGAGGGACTCAACGTTTCGAACAGTAAGCTCTGCCCGTCGTCGGGAGAATTTTTTACATTGCCTTAGTCTAGTTCCCAGACGTATTTACTTAAAACTGAATGATTCTTAAGTCAGAAGTGCTTGATTGTAACACATAGAAACCGACGAAAAAGCACGTGCTAATGAAAAGAGGTTTTAGCCTAGGTTCAGCTGACCATGACGTAATACCTCCCACGCCCACAGGGCGGTGCGGCATTCAGTCGAGCCAATGAAAACATCGTTGCACTAGCACGTGAGTTTTCGTCGGTAGCTAATGTTACCATTCAGCACTCCAGACCAGACTCGACTCAAGAACCATTCAGTTTTACGAAAATGGGTCTAGGAACGCGATCAGCAGTTCTCAGAAGTTCCTTGATGTCCGCGCCAACCTATAACTCTGGATAACCCATTAGCTGTTAGAAGGGCAGTCACAGGCCACCATATTACAACTCCCATAACAATAAACGTGCAAAGAAATCTATTATAATATAACATCTTAAATTCTTCATCTTTTTTTGTTAGGCTTTCCCGGCTATTTTAAAACGTTTATCATTCGAATTCACCATTCCTTATATTCAAATTCGTCCATGAACATCGATTTAGTCCACTTCAGATGTTTATTTCATCTTTTGTCAGACAATTTCAAATTCATTTCAAGCATATTCAAACAATGAGCACACGTTTTCCTATACTTGGGTATTCGATTTCGTCTCGTCCATGGGCGTCGCGAGGGGGGGGGGCAAGGGGGGGCACTTGCCCCCCCCCCCCCCCTGGAAAAGCAACAAAAAAAAAAAAAAAAAAAAAGGAAGATAAAAAAAGAAAAAAAGAAAAGAAAAAGAGGCGCGAAGACAAAGTGGTGTAAATTTAATGAGTTGGGGGGGGGGGCAAAATGTCCCTGCCCCCCTCTTAAACTGATAAATCGAGAAAGTGTTGAGAAATACAAGCATTTTTTGGCAAAAATTTTTTTTGCCCCCCTCTAGAAAAAATCCTTGCGACGCCCATGGTCTCGTCAATGCCAAAACTTGTTATTCAGAAATCAAATTCGTCTTATTGATTTATATAAGACGAGTTCGATCCCTGAATGCTGCCATTTGTCAACAGCTTACTGAATTAAATCTGTAATGACGAATATTCGCGACCCTGTGACTTATTTTAAAGAGGGTGACCACATTTTGAAATTGAATGGTAAATGACTAAATTGGGTTTGTTAAAAGCGTGTGGAATTTTTCTCGGACAAAATTGAATGTTAAATTTAATGAATATGAATGAAAAATGTTTTTTTTTTTCAGTCGGGAAATGTAGTCATATTTTAAATAGTTAAAAATAATGTTTGACTATACAATTTTTTTTCCATCAATGTTCGATGGGAGTGGTTCGTACTGGTTCCCGTAGCATATCCAAATGGAGAGATTTGGAACCAGCGCGTAGCTTCAAATGCATGTACAGCGCGCAATGGTCGATGAGCTATCCACGTTTTTACACATGAAGATCAGTGGAGCTACACCTTTTAAAGGGGATTCAAAGTTAATTACTGAGACTGCTTCACTATGTGACATCAACTAAACTGTTTTATTAGCAATTAAAAGCGAATAGTGTTTCCATCCAGTTACTTTAATTTTTCGTAAATCTGATCATCCGGAAAAAAACCCATACAATATGCGACTGTCAATTCGTCACCGTCACCACGAAGTGACACTAACATCGAAAAATCGATATTTTGCGATTTTGATATTTTCCTAATTTGTGATTACTGACACATAATGTATCACCTTTTAAGAAGTTACTATACACAGAGTTAATTAGTTTTGTCAAAATATTAATTGACATTAATTAACGTTTGTAACTTAACAGGTAAAAACCAGAAAATGCGTTTTTACGAAGTGTACTATAGTACCAGTCTTTCGCGTGCAAACTGCCTGCACACTACGTGTCAAAAACGGGTTTTGCGTTTTCACGAAGTAACATAAATGCCACGCGATATGCCCAACCCAATTTGGGCGTTTTCACGAAGTAACGCTAAGCCCATAGAAAATACACATGCTTGGCGTCATTTCGCGAAAACTCCAATACAGCGTGATCGATTTTGGAGTTTACACGAAGAGTACTTATGGTTAATTAGTTTGATTACTCATTAATAACATTTTGTTCAATAAAAATCACACATAAACGTGCCATTCCAGATCCAAGCTTTCAGACAATGCAACAAAATATGACTTGAGGCTAAAACGATATTTAGATCACCGTTTCAAAACATCGTCAACTGAAATCACTAGTATCTCGAAAAACACATATTTTCCACTTAGCGGGGATTAAAGTCGCTTCGTGGTGACGGTGACGTTGTTTACCCCACTGCTCCCCCACCAGGGACTGCCACACCCAAGACGTGGGGACTGTCACTTTTGAAGTTACAAAATCAACACCCCTCGGGCAAAATGTATGTGACAATCTCCGACCGTGCTCCGACATACATACGTGGGGAGCAGTAGTGACTGCCTTACCATGTAGCACGCCAATGGTAACAATGTATTTTGAGTGACCAAAATCCTCACCCTGGGTCTTGAAAAACGTGACCAAGTCCCAACATAGGACCGTGGGGCAGTGTGGGGGGGGGGGGGGACATTTGACAGGCGCATTACGTCAAGCAGCGAGCAAGTATGTATCATTTTCGTCAACACACCAAATGACATTTTCATCGTTCACTTCATCTTTCCAGATGAAGCAATAGGCTTATTATATATATTAAAAAAAAGATAAATGTAGACAGATAATGTGCATGATATGATAAATAGGTCGTGCCGAATTATACGTGGCTGCGGCTGCAAATTACAACCATGGACAGGTGTAATTTCAAGCCGCAGCCCGGTAGTTCGGACACGCCCTTTTGTAAATCTAACAAAAACCGAATAATCGTGACACCACACGTAGCCTTGACCAAGGCTGTCAAGCTTGTTCCCCGGACGAGCTTGTTCCCGCTACCGCACACCGTACCTGTACAAGTCCAAGGCTCAACGCAGCGCACACTAGCCTCAACGGTCCCCTGAAATTCTTCTGCTTGTGCTTTGCCTGCACAAGTACATGTAGTACACAAGTACATGCCTGATCGTTAAGGCTGGCGCTAGTACCATTAGTGTGCGTGGCGGTGTGCCAATAGTACAACTACATGTACAGGGATACCGGACAAAATTAATCAGCCTAAGCTGTACAGTATTGGGAACAAGTTACTTGGAGAACAAGCTTGACAGCCTTGGTGAAGGCTACACCACACTTGGTTTTTCTCTGTAACTGAAAGGTAAGCTGAATTGTTTACAAAACAACACACGAAGGGTTTCATTAATACGATAATGAGAATAAAATTAGAGCTGTCGCATCAACAAATCAACGCTTAAATAGATAAGTGCCTCTTTTGGTAGCACATAGGTGCATAACGTAAATATTGAAAATGACTGCAAAGTTGAATTAAAGCTGACATGCAAGCTCTTTACACCGAACATATAAACGCTAATAGAAAGTTTCAAAGTGATAATCAGATATGCCATAAAGGGCGTCCGACTAGGTGCATGCATAATATAGCTATAAAGTGGGGCGAAAAGATTGACATGAGAGGGAGTTGAATCCGCAACCTCCACATTACCTTACCGGTAATTCGGAGTGCTAAATTCCGGCGGTTACAGGTTCGATTCACGCTCCTATCAGTTTCTTCGTTCAATAATAACTATAATAATAACTAGGTTTATAGTGTCCTTGTTGATATCGTTCTCTAAACTCTGTTGATAAAAGATTTTTAGCATTATTTTCTTGACTTTTAGTGCGCGTTACAACTTTAACTATATATGACATTAATATATCACTGATTTCGACAAAAGGTGAGCTTAATGATTTCACACAAAGTGCATAAAGTGTTTTAATAATAATAAAAGATTATGAAAAATTACAGCTGACACATTTCACACCGGTCAAATCAACGCTAGTTTTGCGGTCAAAAATAAGTTTTGCGGTTTATAGGGCGACACATTATGTGTTGCCCTAATAAGGTGTGTCGCCCTATTAGAGCAAAAGGTGTGTCGCCCTAATCGTTCAATAATAGCTATAATAATAACTAAGTTAGTGTCTTTGTTGTTATCGTTCCCTAAACTCTGTTGGTAAAAGATATTTAGCATTATTTTTCTAACTTTCAGTGCGCGTTATAATTTCAACAATGTATGGCATTAATCTATCACTGATCTCGACAAATGGTGAGCTTAATTATTTCACACAAAGTGCATAAAGTGTTTAAATAATAATAAGATTATGAAATTTAAAAAAACCAGCTGACACAATTTCACACCGGCCAAATCAACGCTAATGTTGCGGTTTCAAAAAAGTGTACCAAAATCAAACAATTAGGTTAGTTAAAATTTTAAAAGAAAAAAGAAAAAAGGGACACTAACTAGGTGCGTAAGAAGCCATCATAGAGTCATTATAACGCTGACCAAATACATTGACTGTAGCGGAATTAGAACTTGCGACCGGTCGATTAACTGGTAGAGGTTCAAATCCAACTCCGCGCTAACTTCATTTGTTCAACTAATAAATTATGAACAAAGACATATGATAAAATGAGGAGCCGCCGACATAGGGCTGCATGGATAGCTCAGTTGGTAGAGCACCGGAACGGCTATCCGGAGGTCGCAGGTTCAAACCCCGCTCCAGTAAATCTCTTATTTAAAAGTTATGATAATGATAATTAATCTTAAATATTCTCAAATTTGTCCGAATCCTTAGTGCTGAAATTCAGCATTTTTGTACGTTTCAGTACGCGATACCATTTTAACTTTAACATTCATCCATCAGCGATTACTCCAACAAAATTAAAGATTTAAAATTATAGTACATTTGCTTTTGGTGGAATTTTTTGTTTCATTTGAAGCAACAAAATCTCTCAAAATCTTAAGACGGGTGCATTGCCACTAACTTGTTAGTGGATACTTAACAATTTGAGAAATCAGAGAAAAAGAATTCACAATTATTGGGGTATGGCAACTACATTTCGTTGCAAATGCATGTAAAAACATGTGCCCGCGAGCACATTTTCTTAAACCAGTTAAATAGTTGTTTTCTTCCGAATGATACCAGTTCATGTGGAATAATTTCACATCGTATTTGGTACCAGTCCTATCTTCAATTTGAGGGAGCGATTTTTTTCTCGTTAAATCGGTAGGTACGTTTCAGAGTAATACAAATGCACCTACGTGCCTTTAAAAGTAACCGCATGTAACCTTCAAAAATACTGAAATGCAAATGCAAATTTTCTGAAATGCAAATTTGATAGTTTTAGGAATGAAATAAGTTGTTCGTGCAGTGCGCATGTGACTGCAACGTGATTATGTACGAACAATGTAAACTATCTTCGCCAAGTACTTTCGAGCATCAAAATGATCGTTGAAAAATTAATTACATAATTCGAAATGATTCAATAACTGATGCAGACTATAATAAATGGCGTATGGTTCGATTTTAATTTTGTTTTGCCTTTATGGATATTGACGAATTTTCATGCTCGCTTTTTTGAACCATTCATATTGCCCCTGCTGGTCATTCCATGGGAGACCACTGAACGGAGCACGCTTAGCATAAAACTTACCATTAAGATTTGACAGGTAGCAATAGTCATACCACCACGCCCCGTAGTTGTCTTGGGCACAGCTACCGGCTTGATAATTGTCATTGTCCTTATCCCAGGTTGAGAACAACATGCCATTGTGCTTGCTTGTCAGTGCGTCTTTTGCCGTGCTGATGTCATTATAAGAGCCGACCGTGAGCTGATAGTTGGTTCCAGAAACTCCAAACTGTCCATATTCCGCGTACGTCATTACATTGTCCCAGTCCACCAGATCGACCCGAAGCTGCCATGTTCCCAAGGCCGTCAAATTGCGTAAGATGTCGTTTCCGATCCAGAACTCACCAGAGAAGTTGCCAAAGCCTACCTGGTAGTCAGCCCAGTCGCGGTAGAAGTTAACGCTGCCATCTTGACGCCTCTGGATGACGATCCATCCTCCAGCGTCAGTCTCCATGTCACAGTAGACCTGTAAGCCATCATTGCGGACACTAGCCGGGAATATGGTGTAGATACCGCTCGCATCATGGCCCGCTTGAAGAAACTCCTTGCAGCTACAGTAACACCTCCACACAGAGAAGGAAGGTGTTAGTGCATCCGCATCGAAGTGCACGCTGTCGCACGAGATGCCAAAGCTTCCTGGATGCTCCTCTCTAGAGCTGTTATTGAGGTGACAGATGTGACGGATTGGGAGATAATTGACCGACAAGCAGCCAGAATCAGCATGGCAATCTCTCACACACAACACGTGAGATTTTGCAAGAGTTTGTCGGTATGGAGCTACATGCAGGCGTCTGTTAACCGCTGGTAGGAATTCTTTTTTCACCTGATGACTACAAGACAATGTCCCAATTGCAGATATGGTAGTGACCGCTACAGCAGCAAAGGCAAGAATCACACATTGAAGAAAGCAAGGGACTTGCAGTTGTGGAGCAAACGTAGCCATTTTTGCTAGTAAGATGCTTTCTTCAAATTTCTGTCTTGTGTGAAAACTGTGACAGTCTCAGCCAAACGTCAACCGAAGTGGTGATACTGATCAAATCGTAAAACAGTGGAACGACCGCCTGCTCGCGATTGCTGGAGCTCCACTGAAGTGACAGTATGCCAGAATGAAATCTCATTTTGTTTTTGTCCACAAATGAGCAACATATCTGGTAAATTACTTTCGATTGCTTAGCCCTAGACAGAATCTGTCTTTTTTCTAAAGGAAGAATAAATTCGATGCACGTGATTGCAATTTCTCGTCAAGTACGCCTGATAAGTTGCAACTGTATATAGTTGCATCATAGAGGGAGGCCGGTCGGTGCACTATTCTCCTGAGCCTCGCTTATCAGGCGTACTTGACGAGAAATTGCAATATAATGAAAAGTTGATATAGGCAAACGGACATACACCTGTAAGCTCAAATACGCGGGGTGCTGCATACACACACTACAGAACACACGTTACACAATAGGCACGTGCATTAGTAATGTATATAATACGCGCGCGCGCGTGTGTGGGTGGCTAAACTGTGGGCTAACCATGGGCTAACTAATCAAAACACTGACGGGCTATTTTTTTTCAAGCCAAAATGGTCGTCGGAATTTATTGTCCAATTAGCATGTTTCTTATATCAGCATTTAGAGAATTTTATCAACTTTATGAATGTCGTCACCCCAAGGTTGTTGAACTTTTCGTTTTGACGCTGTGGTAAAAAACACAAGGACATGCGTGCTAAAAAACTATACGCTTCGTGGATGTGCACTATTGAATGGGAGCACAAAGCGTGGATGTGTCTTTTCAAACTAAAATGGTCGTTATGTGCCAAGCATTGTCATTGACAAATTTCATCCCTATAGAAAGCTGAAGATGTCTTCTTTCATGTTCTGATCACCCCAGATTTGTACGTTGCCCAGTTTTAAAGATATGCCTGTTTTGGTGTCTCAACAACGCACGCGCACACATACTGAGCGTGTACACGCAGTGTTGCGATGAGCAAATGTCCAAAACTTTTCATTAGGGCGGCACGTGCATCACACACAGAAAAAAATACACAGTTGTGTAAAATTTTACATAATTGCAATGTGCTATACGAACCTGCTATAGTTAGGTAAAATTTTACATAACAGGTGTTGGGTAAGGTTTATCACAACTGTTTGGTAAGGTTTTACTTTGAAAATAGGTATGTAAATTTACCCAATATCTTGGTAAAAACGGTGAAGTAAAACTTTACAAAATCAAACGGAAGTGACAGTATAGGCCAGAATGAAAAGTCATTTTGGTTTCTGCAAAAAAGTGAGAATTTATGAGTCATGTTTAAGGGTGCAGACCAGTAAATCGGTCCGAAATTGCCTACGCCGGCCAAATCACCGTAATGTACGGCGCAAGCAATACAGGGCGCAATAATAACCTTCCTTTGGAAAACGCACATTTTTATCATTATGGGCAAAAGTTAATAGGAATGACTGATGCGTGTACCCATCGGAATATCTTACTTCTATTATATGGATGTTGTTCTAATGTCCCAAATCATCGAGCGTTTACATAAACAGCCGTTAGGGCGAACCGTGACCCGTTGATATGCAAATTTAATCCGATTACGTAACTTAGACGCTGTACTCAGAGCAGTGCTGCAGTGAAATTCATGCACCCCAAAAACATGGCATTTGAACGTGTTGTTTCTCAGAAAATATGCTCACTGTGATTGAAATTTGAACGAAAGAAGAAATTATCTAAGCTTCATATGTCAGTGAAAAAAATCGCCGTCATCGATGCCAAAACTAGCTCAATACTGCTTACTGGTAAAGCATGACCTTTAAAACGGAAAAAAATCGTTCGACGTCTCCAAATCTATGTGTACACGTGTATTTATATCCATTTCTAGGAATTTCTGAAAGTTGTTACTTCACGAGTTGAGCACTTATATCATCTAAGTATATTCCAAATTTCAGATTAATCTGTTGTTACAAACACGGTGCTCAAGCAGGGGCGTCAATCGCGTCTCAAAAGTGGGGGGGGGGGACATACCTTGATCAGAAATAATGCAAGTGCGAAGTGCGAAGCCCTTAAAAATTCGGATTCTAGATGCTCATGTCGTGTGATCTGAGGCAATTTCTGACCACTTTAACCAATATTTTCCCAGCATAAGATAATATTTTGAAAATCATTTTCTGAGCTTGAAGTCATTGAATAAGCTATTATATTCTAAGCTAAGGCGTGGGGCGAAAATTTTTGGATTCTAAATGCTCTGTGGTGCGATCTGAGGCAATTTCTGACCACTTTAACCAATATTTTCTTAGCAAAACATACATTGTAGTACATAATAGGGCCCTGTAAATGAGGCACGAGTTAAAAAATTGGGGGGGGGGGGGACATTTGATATTGTGTCCCCCACCCTTCAAAAAGTGTGGATTGACGCCCATGTGCTCATCACCCTACAAGGAACATTTCGACGAGGATTCTCTTGCCGACCAAACCCACGTGCATTGTTTTCAGTAGCCTTCCGCCAAGGCCATCGTTGGGTTATAGCTGCAAAGCTGCGAGCGACTAGAGCGAAGACTAACTCAGCGCGAACGAGTGGCGAATCCACGAGACCTTTTCTAACTTGATTTTGTTGAATTATTCATATTTTTTATGCAAATAACAAATAAGTAGAGTGCTGACGAAGGGTTAACGCGGATGTTGCATAGTTGCGTCCATTTGTGAAAGAAGGGTGAGTTATGGAAAACAACAGAGGAAATAACTGTAAAGCCCGGTTCATACTTCACGCGAAAGCAAGTGCGAAGCGAAATTCATGTCGTCAACAATGGTGGACGCGCTTCTAACGTATTGTTGACGTCACGAATTTCGCTTCGCTTTCGCTTTCGCGTGAAGTATGAACCGGGCTTTAGTTCAGATAAAAAGAGAAGTTCATACACTCAAATATTTTCTTAGTAAAATTATAATAAGATTAAAAAAAAGGACAATTACGCAATCACGATCTCGTGGTGAATTAGAACTAGACTCGCATTTTTTAATTGTTTTTTTATTTTGTGCCAGCACCGGGGTGCCCGCGTCCGTCCGGGTAGAAGCCACGCGCACCGAAGGCTAATGATTGGTTGGAATTTTGCTACCCCTTTTAGTTTTAGGGTAGCAAAAATGGAGATTATAAAGAAATACGTAAGAAATTTTTGACAAGTTGGAAAAAGCCTCGTGGTTCGCCACTCGCGTGTGTCAGTCTCCCGCTCCAGTCGCTTCGCGGTTTCGCCACTTTGTCTAATGCCGGTGTAGCATAAATTTAGGTTTTATTAAATATGGACTCATTGGTGATATTGCGCATGCTCTTACATAGATAATTAGGAGGGGACTGGTCACATGAGAGGATTTAACCAATATAAGGGAAAAAGAGTCCGATTTTCATACGAGTCCGATTTTCATATGACACCGGCAAGTTCAGCCACGATGAACTTGGCGAAGACTAGGTTTTCAGCAAAGATCTTAGCGCCGTGGTTGGTTCGCTCGTAACCCCCGCCCTGCAAACAGGACGCTGGGATACTCTGAGCTTCACAGAATCTTGTGAAGGAAATGGCCTATGACCTATGTATAAAGCATCTGGCTGCAGCTGTTCAAGACCGCAGTTAGACAATGTGCGCAAATGCTATCCGAAAACGTCCCATAGAAATGCACACGTTCCATACCAGATGTGATTTCTGTTTCATTGCGGACCATGTGGACAAAATTTTGAGCGTCGCATAATGCAATCCGACCGTTCGTGATTCGAAACGGAGCCTGAGCAAGTGACGGGAATTGTAAATTTACAACACAGATAAGTTTTACAAAATTCCCTACATTATTACGTTTTTCAATGAAAAAAAATCTCTAAACCTGAATAACAGAGTAATGAATCAGTCTTAACGGCCGTTTCAAACCTTGCAGAGTCATGACCGTGATGACGCGCAGGTCACAGGTCACAGGTCACGCAGAATCCAACCAATCTGAGCGTGAATTCATCAGAGTATCCCAGCGTCCTGTTTGCCGGGCGGGGGGTAAGAGCGAACGCGTTATCCGATTTCGGCGCACAAAGACGAAGCGCATAATTATTGGCATATTCATTAGCGTCACTCTGCGTGACTTGGCGTGGGTCTCGGTATCGACCAAATGAATTGAAGCCGGCATGTCAAAAATGGTGATATTTATTAATTAATTAATAACTCTTGGAGTGGAAGAGGGCTTATTGAAAACTTTTACTGCAGCCTGCACACCATAATGGATAGTCTATGTAATATACTGTAACGGACAGTCTATGCACACTTTTGTTGTCATTGCTTTTAACCACTAGTGCTCCGGCGGAGGGGCTCCGGCGGCGCGCACCTGACCTGGTTTAGGGTCTGGCTAGCGCGCGCTCCGGAAATAGGCTCTACAAATAGGTTGGCTAATTGGGGTTCTTTTGTTCACTTTCGCGGGTATGGCTTGGCTTGATTCCAGGGTTGGGTATAAAGTTGCTACAATTGTATACATTAACTGTGTGCATGTCTATGCTGGGAATTGATCAGTTGCAGTTCTGGTAGCGGTGCGGCAAGTTGCCCGCAGACTCCGCTTGGCGAAATAAATGAGATCTTCCTTCAGAGTTAGAAATCCCGTCTGTCTGTCCCCTTTTCTTGCGTTTGGCCGGATTTGGCGGACAAGAGCCCAGTAGGATCACGCTACAATACCATGGCGAAAGCCATGGTCTTTTATGCGTGAACAGATTTGCTGATTAATTAGGCAAGACCCCGCCTCTTGACCTCCTAGATTTTGACCAATCAGCGGGCGCTTTCTATGTCGGGTCTTCGGTCAGTCACCCGCTGCGTGTCTAGACATAGATAAAAAAAACTGTGTCACGGCGGTCTGTATCATGTTACGCGAATGCGCGTTCGGCTGTTGTTGAATTACAAAACACTGCATTCAAATTGACCAATCACAGTTTTAGTCCTGATTTGGGAATGAAATGACGTCACGATTTGTAAAGTCGACTCTGATTGGCTGGCGCGCGGCTTGCATATATCTGCATTTCTAGACATCAGACCGTTATACAGGAGTGGGCTCCGTGCATAACGGGTGATGCTCAGACTACAATTCATAATGGATAGGAACCTTATTAATATTCATGAGGCTTGGAAAGCTGACAGATATTGCAAACGCCATGTGTTACAAAATAAAAATTCACAAAATATGCACTGTAATTTTATTTTTTTATTTATAATTTTATTCAATTGATAATTCACCCTTTTTTGCAGTTCACAACTGAAAAGTCCATAGTGTTGTTACTATAAATCATAAAAACTAATCCTGCCGTTGTTAAAAAAAATGGGCAAATTGCAGACAGGATACAGGTTAATATACCTGACATACCACCTTTAGAATTGATGGCATTTAAAAATTATGCTTATGAAGTTACATAATAATCTTCGGGGCCTTCCTTAAGGTTTTATAATGTTTGACTTTTCCTAGAAACAAATTTTCCATGAAAGTATTTTACTTTGGCCTTTAAACTCATATATTGAAATTCTTTGTGGAAGTATTTTAGTTTAAAATATCTATTTGATATTTATATTACATTTCCTCATTAATTAGTACAAAGTCAAGTACTTACAAAGAACTCCTGATAGTCATTATTATTGCAAAGTCTCAAAAATAAAGAGTAGAAAGTATAAAATGCTTTTATCAATTCTTTTAATTGACTGTAAAATTAACTCTTCAGCAAAAAAATAATAATAATGTGACAAAATATCACCTTTTTCTTGTGAATAATTTTCTGTACTAGAGAGTAGTCTGGCTTCCTGATCATGTCTCTCGTACGACAGAATGGAAATGAAACTTGTTGATTTTAGGCAATTTGCAATTCTCAAATCAAACTCTATTCACTGACTAGACTTACCAAAGATTTGTAGTATTTATACAATAATTCCATAATGATGTGAAGAAGACATTAACTTTTTTTGCAAATGCTCTACACCGTTGTTTCTTTCAGGTACTTATGGCCAATTTTCATAATATTCAAGGCATCTGACGTAACATGCACACAATGTTACTGAATGCACCCATTGTTTGACTGTTACTGACTTTTTACACAAGTTAATGATGTACTTTACTAATGCAGCTGTAAATCAATAGGTTTTGCCCAACATATCGACGATGACTGTGTTTATAGATCAGTGAAGGGCAAAACCTAATATTGATATAACATCACCCCAACGCAAATTCCATCTTATGAATAATGCAGCTGTGATTTCATCATCAGGGTTTGTGACTCATTTTGCATAAAAAGACTGCTATATATGCGCACTCTTAGCCTAAGAGAACGTGCACACTTACTGCGACCCAGATTCAAGATCTCAAGATTTCACCTTCGAACTGAAGAAAAGGCTAGAGCAAGTACACAGATTTGCCCATGACCATCTCAAGACAGAAAAAGAATTATGACCAGTAAGCCAAACAAGGAGGATTCCAACGAGGAGATGCAGTATGGCTTTACAGCCCGAAAAAGAAGAAAGGAGTAAGTCCGAAGTTACAACGGCCATGGGAAGGCTAGCCTTGGTCAAGGCGCTAGTTGTTATTCATCCGGCCGTAGCGCGGTAAACGATATCTTCGCTAGCGCTATGCATGCAGTCATATGTCTATGCATGCAGTGCATTAAAAATACAGCGCGAACAGCGACCTCACGCGGCCACTATTTTTATGCAAATCAGTTAGACCCAATCTAGCGCCTTGGTTCAATCGTCCATGTGAGGTTTTGGGGGTGGTGCTCATTATGTTAATAGCCCTAGCTGACCTTAAATGTCGTTTTCTTATTGGTCGATCGTTGCGTGGAAACTTGCATAGTGAAACGTGGCACCGTACATAATCCATACACATACGCGTACGTTGTGTGTCTCTGCACACGGCACCAATGCACAAAAACTGTGGTTCCTGTCACGTCCGCAAAAGGCGAATAGCTTCGAATAATTTGATGACGTCTGGATTTACCAAGGTGTGATTGGACACTCCACATATTAGCCCCGCCTACACTTATCTGTTTTCGCATACGAGGTCGTGCGCTAGAAATCCAGCGCAAAATAAAGAAAAACATAAGCTTTTGCAGATGATTGAACCAAGGCGCTAGATTGGGTCCAACTGATTTGCATAGAAATGGTGGCCGCGTGAGGTCGCTGTTCGCACTGTATTTTTAATGCATTGCATGCATAGCGCTAGCGAAGATATCGTTTACCGCGCTACGGCCGGGATGAATAACAACTAGCGCCTTGACCAAGGCTATGGGAAGGCCCACACCTCATCACAAAACAATTGAGTGATGTCACCTACCGAATACAGATGACCAGTACATCAAAGCCGAAAATGATACACAGCAACAGGTTAAAACACTACTGCGGATCGGAGAACACCCACCAGCAGATTGGCTGCATGCAAATAGCGGCAGTGGAATTTGAGGAAAATGAAGGCCAAGACAAGCAACTGGAGAGAGAGCAGTCTAGTTCTGCAAATTCGACAGAGCCTGCAATGCCTATTGAGGTAAACAGGAAACAGGAGAATGCTCGAGACAGACAGGTCGAAAGCTTCTGAGGAGAGTGACAAAACTGATGGCTACTTGAGGAGAAGGCAACGAGCTGGAAGGGTTGTATTGGATGCCATGAGGCAGCGCCGGGAGTTCAAGATTGCCGATCAGATTGGGGAACCCGGCTAGAGAGATAAACTGTCTTTCCTGAGTTTAATTCATCAGACTCAAGTCGGCGTTGAGAAGAAGTACCTGCGGAAGGAAATCTTTGCAGCACTTATTAAGAGTATTGTTCCAGGAGCCAAGCTTCGGAGCTACCTGGAGGGAAAGTCTGATCGGACTCTCCCCACTCGCTGTCGGCTGCTGAGGGCCCACTTCAAGGAAAAGGAGGCGACAGAGCTCTTTAACCAGCTGTGTCGCCTGGCACAGGAGTAAAGGGAGTCTGGACCTAGACTTTTTGATTCACGCTCTGCAGCTGCGCTAAAGAGTGATACATGTATTTACCTCTCAAGAAGCGGGTTTGTCCAACGCGCCAGCACTGGTTCTGGGTGTTTTTCTCCACTCCGTGCTTTCAGGCCTGCAGGATAGCAGTGTTAAGGCAAAGATGCGTCCTCATCTTGCTGACAAGAGCATCTCCGATGAGGACCTGTTCCAGCGTCTTCACATTGCAGCTACAAACGAGGAAGAAAGCCAGTCGAAACTCTGCAAAGAAAGTGTTTCTCAGGATGCCCGTGTCGATGCTGTTGAAGTAGAAAGTGAAAAGAAGAGTTCCCCCAAGAAGTCTTATCCCCTTGTCCAGGAGGTCCAGGACAGTGCAGCTGACATAAATCTGCTTAAGGTCCAGATTGCAGAGATACGGGAGGCTGCGATGAGTCCGAAACCCAGTCAAGCCCCAAGCCGTCCCAGCCCTCCACCCCAACCCTACCGTGATGCCTGCCGTGTAGGCAGAGTAGTAATGAGCCATCCTGCTCACACAGTTTAAAGTGTGGCTCATCAGAGCACTTCGCAAGGGGGTGCCTCCAGAGGACAGCACATCCGGGAAATAACAGTGGACTACTGCTGCGGGACAAGCAGTTGTCAAAGAAGTTCAGGGGTCTTACGTCTAAAAAATTGCTTCAATAATAATATTTTCCCTGCTAAATTTAACTTTTTTGAACATGTTATTGCTTTCTGTTTGCTGATGGATCATTGCAGGGAACTAGTGACGTACGTATATATGGAGTTCTTTCCAATTACAGTTGTATCATGTTGATAGGATTAGGAGGATTTTTTTTGTGTATTCATTCATTCATACTTATCATAGACATGTTTTCTTAAAAATTTGCAGAAGACAAGAAGAAGCTCCAGGAGGAACGGAACGAAGTGGTGGAGTCCTTCGAAAACCATTCTGGAGATGTACAAGACGATCATCCAAGCAAACATGGCAAAAGAAGCAGAAAAAACCTTCTAAACTTGTGGACTTTGTCAGTGAACCAGAGGAGGAGCCGGGGACATCCAAGATGGTAGCTTCAGCACAGTCTTCCAAACCTGCCATGCCTGCCAAAAAGAAGGTCAAGAAGGCCGACAGCCGGGCCACAAAGCTGAAGGAAGTGGCCGACGAGGCCAAGGTGCAGCAAGCCATGTGCAGAGAAATGCTCACCTGTAAGGTATGTCACTGAAATGTGCTGGGTTTTTCCTTGTTTATAGCTTGTAATAAAAATTAAAGAAAGGCCTTATCTTATTTGTTCTGCCTTTTTTTTTTTTACTGATTAGCATTTGTGTAAAGTATACATATTTTTTAATTATTTTTTTAACGGCCGACGCCAGCACAGTCTTCAAATGAAGACATCACCAATTGGGACAGTGATGTGCTCATGGACGACTTGTCTGAGGAGCTGAACTCCTCATTCCTGTCCCCAGACTGAGGCTTTAGAGGGTGAAATTTCATCCCTGAAAGGCAAGATAACGGAGCTTCAGAATAAACTGCAGAAAAGAGACCAGGAGATTCTACGCCTCCGATCCACTGCCGCAGTGGATTGCACCGCACCCTTTCAGTGTTGGTAAGTTGTACGAATGTTTTGTTTCCTTTCTTGTCAAAGTCCATGCATAGAAGCTTAATTCTTATCAAAACAGCTTGCTTGACTGAAATAGTGGTAATGCTTCTGAGGAGATTCAAGGCACTCATTACCCATACACGTGCATGTTTGCATCTGTTTATGGTGTAAATCAAGGACAGATATGAAGCATCATTAAGAAATTGAGAACAGGAATCAGCTAAATGATTAAAAATCAATGGTTACTGAAGAGAAACAAATGAAAATAGTTAATTTACATTGAAGCAAAATGCTGTACATAAGTATATGTGCATCTCAAATATAAAAATTGAATCTTTTCAGAGCTCATATCACAAACTTGTACTTAAAGGTTGCAGCATAGTTATCAAAAATGAGAGGAAAAAACATGAAATCTAATTTGTTTCCATGTTGATGTAAAAATATACTTACCTTTCTTCTAGAAAATAGAATCTAAATTTAACTCACCAATGCTACATGTACATGTGTTTCAT
This sequence comes from Patiria miniata, assembly GCF_015706575.1. Taxonomy (NCBI): domain Eukaryota; kingdom Metazoa; phylum Echinodermata; class Asteroidea; order Valvatida; family Asterinidae; genus Patiria; species Patiria miniata. The sequence continues at coordinate 4,540,713 of NW_024037061.1, forward strand.
GTTTCGCAGCAATAACACCAAAGAAAATTAAGCTGATGCAGGAGGTAACTGTGCTGCTGCAGATAGCCCGCCAACCTCCCACAACACAAGGTTAATTCCAACACCACCGCAGCTGGCAGCTAGGGAAACCAGTGCCACGCCCACGTCGCCATCAAACACCACAGCCAGCACAAGCCAAAATGTCTCCCTCACAGACGAGGTAAGACATTCAAATATGTGTTAGATCTTAGACATTCTAGACTCAGAGCTGCTTTTTACAGTCTCTTTTTTCTATTATTTCCTTTGCTAATTTTTGCAACGTTAACATATGTGAACTTGTCTAACTGTTCTCAAGTACATGCAATTTGTCCAAAAACCGAACATTTATCATTGATCTTGGTATGTACATTATGCAATTACAATTATCCATGGATAAACCAACATGTGTTATCCAACTGATAGAAATTTCACTGATTTCCATTTACTGAAATTGGTGTCTTTAAAATAATACCTTTACGCTGAGATTTAAACAAGACTATAAATCATAGCAATGGATTTTCTTGGACATTTTGTCAATAACTTTGGGGGGGGGGGGGAGGGGCAGGTAAAAAAAAGGAAGGAAAGGTTGAAGCAGGGGTATTTAGACATGCCAAAAAAACTTATTGTCTATCCTTCTCTTTCATTTTTGACAGTCGTTAACTCCACTTTACCCCAGTGGACTCCTTGTTCTAACGGAGCGGGAGAAGAGGGCCCCCTTCACCTACCAAAGGCACGAACAAGGAGGCCCTCTTGTTCTCCCTGCTGACTGTGGTGTTTGGGGAGGAGCGCCTCGCAAAGGGCAAGGCATGTGGGCTTCGGCAAGCCCACAATATTAAAAGCGAGGAAGCAACCGTACCCCTTGATGCTGACATGCTGAATGCAATCAAAGGTATTTTTTTCGTTTTTATGTTTTTTTCTATTTAATTTTAAAATTTTTTTTGGTGTTGATGATAGTCTTTCTGATTTGAGGTGTGCGATCACATGCATAAAAGCTTCCCAGAAGTGTGAATAATCGCACGCCTGAATCCCTCTGTACAGCAGAACTCCACATACATTTATGGCATAATTATACTTTTGTGAGATCTTGAAATGGGTTAACTGTTAACTGAGATGACTATCATAAAAAGATACCTCATTGTCCAGCCCCAGTTTGAACCACAGATTCACACGACAAGAAAAATCCAAGTGTGCCTTTTTTCACATGCCTGTGATTTTAAAACCAAAGTCAGGACAGTGGAGACTGCCCTTTTTGTGTTATGACCCATCTCTACTCACTGTCAGTGATTGAAACGGAGTCAAAAACTGATGACATCCTTTCTTTCTTTTTTTTGTCATTCAGAATGTGTGCTTCGTCGATTCAGACTTTCAAGTGGACAGCCATGTTTTTCACCAAGGGAGTTTAACGACAAAATCAATCAGAAGTGTGCCACTGCTAGACGTGCATTGAAAAAAACCCAGGCAAATCAAAATTAATTGTTATAGGCACTGTTTACTGTTAACCCTAATATAACCTCGCCAACTCCATCAAAACCCATCCCCCCTTTCGGTGGTTTTTGGGAGACTCGGTCGTGCAGGCCTGGATAAACTAAATATTCATGAAGTATGATGGACTTGGGCCTGGAGGCCTGAAGCAAAGCGTTAGTTGGAAGCAGTGTGATTGATGGATTTTGGCAGAGTTGGTTCAGTACTTAGTAAAAGACAGTAGGGTCTAGGGAGTTAGAGTTTAAAGAAAATCCTTGAAACTAAGTGTTGTGTTTTTGTTTAGAGTTTCATGATAATGTCTTATAGCTTTTGATAGAACAATCTTACCATAACATTTTGGCTTTAATTGATGGGAAAACATGTAAGCACAACTTTTTTTCTAATATGTGTGAATGGTTTTAAATACAGCTCATAAAAAAGGTGAACATTAACTGGAAATCAATAAATCATTTTTTAGAAATATAATTTTGACAAAATTGCATTTATGTAGTTTCATTACAGTGTTAAATATGTGGCATGCATTTTCTTCAGCTTAGCAACCCTTCAAGGTATGTCACCTTTTAAACTAGCTTTCCAGAATGTCCATAAGCCGCAAGTCAGAAAGAAGCATGCCGCAAGATTCCAGTAAGCATTCTGTGAGCCTGCCAGGAAGCTGACTGCAAGCTTGCAGTCGGCAAGCTTGCTGCAAGGATATAACAGCTGCATTATATTGCTACAATGTAAGGCAAGCTTGCTGCTCCCTGCAAGCTTGCCTGCTTGCCTGCCTTCCTGCAAGCTTGCCTGCCTGCAAGCTTGCCACAAGCTTGTCTGTCTGCAAGCTTGTCTGCCAGCAAGCCTGCAAGGGCCCAAATATGTACATTTAAATTAAGGCAAGCTTGCAGGCAAGCTCACCAGCAAGTTTGCGGCAAGCTTACCCGCCAACTTGCCCGCAAGCTTGCCCGCATGCTTGCCCGCATGCTTGCCGCTTGCAAGATATTGCGGGCAAGCTTGCACGCAAGCTTGTGGGCAAGTTTGCCGCAAGCTTGTAGGCATTTCTGTAAGGGTACGGTACAGAAAAGCCAAAATTGTGCTTTTGTCCAGAAACCAGGTGTGAGTCTGTCATCTGACACCAAAGCAACGTCACAAAGTCGTCAGACTTGTCGGTAGGAGATATACAGTAACTTGCTGCCTCCAAGGAGTGTTATGGGACACTGGGTTTCAATTGTACCCCTAGGATGGATGGATGGAACGGAATCTTCCAGACCTGCAGTTAAGTGCTATAGAGGAGCTGTTGGAAACAGGCAAGCAATTCAATCTTGCAGCAAAAAATGGAACGATTATCCCGTTCAAAGGATGGGTGGAGAATAGAGTTCAAGTTGACTGGGGAGACGACATCGTCGCAGGGAATGACAGTACTGCCCAGTCAAGCTCATGTGGTGCTGGCCCCAGGGCACAAAATACCAAATAACAATCCTGCATCCAGTCATTCCACCAATATGCAGTGCAACTGCGTCAGAGGGGGCAGTTCCTCTTGGACTTTTTCAAGGGCAGCCCGAGGGTGGAGGCCAAGGCACTGCTCAATAGCAGAATGTCAGCCAAGAAGGTGCTTAATTGCCTACCTAAAAGACTCTTATAGGGAAGGACTGACCAGTGGCGAACTCCAATACCAACTGCTTGCCCGCCAGCAACAACCCGGGGAAAGTGTGCGTGAGTTTTCTGTAGCCCTTCAACGTCGCTTCCTGCAGTTTCAAAAGAAGGAGAAGACCTATCAGGATCCGGACCAGATGTTGAAAGAGCAATTTGTTGAAGGCCTCGAGGGGGAGGGGTTACGACGCTCATGTCATGACCTCCAAGATCACTGTCCAGCTATGATGTTCACGGAGCTTAAAAACTTGGCGCTCAAGAATGCTGAAAGGGAGGGGGCACTGGACTGCAGATGCCTAAGCAAGGGGCAATGGCATCCATGCACCATAGAAGATAATTCCCTTACCCAACTAGAAATGAAGGTAGGGAAGCTCCAACAAGTGATTGAGGTCCTACAACACCAACAAATTTTGTGTTGCATCTCAACTGTTGAGAAACAACACCAACAACTGCTAGCCCACCAGGCATTTTAGAAATGAATGTTTTGGGGGAGTGTTGGAGTCTTGGGGTTCGAGACTGAGGTCAAGGGTACATGAAGCAGCTTCATACTGACAGAGGAGGGCCAGCGTGGAAGAGACCTTTGACAGCAACAGAGAAGAGAGTCAAATTTTCAGCAATCAATGGGATGATATATAAAGTCGTGCATACGTTCCCCAACATGAGGCAGTCACGCTTCAAGGAAATGCTCGACCAGGACCTAATGGTATGAAGTACGAGGTGGTCCTGGAATCAGATGAGAAGTAAAACTTACCTTCCTCACTGCAAATTGGGCGGTGTTTGGTTTCAGTATCAAACGGCACTGTGCCGGTAGCTTTGACATATGACAGTGAGCAGGACGCTCTCGTCTCTAGTCACATTAGGCCTGTGCGACTAGTGTGACTAGTCGACTAGTCGCCAATACTAAAACGTATTGGTAGTCGGGACTATCAGTTTCTGAATAGTCGACTAGTCGTGTGACGTGACTAGTCGCGACTACTGAAATTAGGCGTGACTATTGAAATTCACTAGTCACCAACACCTGAAAATTAATGATCCAAGTAATTAAAAAACGGCCCAATAAAGATGTTTTAAGGAAGAAAGATTTAATAGTAACAATGACAGAGCATGAATGCCAATTTCAGAGGCAGTGTATATTTTCTAATGTGATCACTCTCAACTGAGTAAATCGGGGTTATCCCTACAATGAATGATGTAGCACTCACATGACACATGTCATTCTGTCATTACTTTGCAAGCGTATCAAAGGATTTATGCTTTTGTAGTACGCAGACCTTTACTTTACACGATAGGTAATTATAATAATCAATTCTGTCAAAATACCCCTAAACAATATGAAACTGCCTCATGACAAACTGACCTCCTTGATGTTTTTTCTGCCCCACATATTCATTGCACATGCGCAGACCCATATGTTAGATGTACATGTGTACTGCTCCACTGATACAGGTATTTCTTGATAAATAAATAATGTGTTACTAGTCGCGACTAGTCCACGTGTCGTGACTATTTATCGCAACTAGTCGCGGCCTAGTCACACTTGCATAGGAACCTTGTATCATGGAGAGTTGATCCTATCAGGCAGAGAGCGACAGAATCAGCCTGACCCCCTTGCACCCAAACCGCCTTTTGCTCATTGCACGATGACCCCAAATCCTGCGGGTCCACAGGCAAGCGACTTTGAGACAGGTTCACAGCCGAGGAAAAAGTGAAGTTTGAGGGGCTCTTGAAGAATTATGATGGTATCTTTTCAAGACATGATTGAGACTTTGGTTTCAGTGACACGGTGAAGCAAACCATGCTCACATACCTCACGGTGTTTTGTTGTTGTCCGCTGATGTGTCCCGGCTGTGACCCCGTCGTATAAACTTTGTGGCATTAACTTTGATGCCAAGTCATCGACTTCCCCCTTCTCAAGGTGGAGGCAAGCCAACGCCCCATGCAACAGGACACCCCAATGGAGGAAAACAATTTGCAGCGTGCCTATCTCCAACCAAAAACCAGATGACTGCGGTGGACCTCAGACTGTTTACCAAGGGGCAGGATAGAACACCCCAATCTTACAAGGTTTCTTGGCTGGCTTGGCTGCGCCAGCAAGCCAAGAATGATCTCAAGACAATAAGGACAAGGAGCGACCTACTCCACACACTGGATTTTGGAGGCACTAGACTAATCAGACAAATGTCAGTCAGATTAGTGATACCATTGATTCTGCTGGGGTTAATAGTGTCATATCACGTATTACAAAAACACCCATGGCTTGGTAGTGCCTGGCCTCAGTACAGATTTGTCTGCTCCACTAATTCTGGGTATAGATGTTAGCGTAGCTGTCAAGGAAAAAATTGGAATAGCCCATACATTGGTTTGGCAGTTCTGTATCGGGATAACGCAGTAATGGCGATTGCCATAGCTGAAAAAGGTTTGGCCTTGATCATGGCGTGGAGGACGGTAAGGTGGTTTGGGGCTTGATTCCATTGACAAATGTGTAAGGACGTGTTGGTGACGAAATTCATATATATCGAAATTGGAGTCCGAGTCATAAGCCATACAAGTCTGCTTCACACATCACACTCCAGCCGGCCCTCACAAGTGTCAGAAGTGGGATACTCCAATTAGCGGGTGGTGGACTTGCAGCTTGGGGACTTAGGGGGAGCAGTTTTTGTTAAACATGCTGCAAGTTGCATGCCGCAAGTCAAGATGTCTGCAAGTGATACAATTACCATCCGAGGAGAAGTCAAAAAGTTTGCCCTGGTGGAGGGAAAGCTGTCCCTTATGAGATGATGTTTTGAGCACACCACCAGACTGTTGCATCAACCGGATATCACACAGTGACCTACGGAATGGAGCAAGAGAACATTGACCATCCTTCTGCACACAGCTGAGTCAATTCCCATCGACAATCAGAGACCCACTCGCGAAACACAAATTCCAGGTCAACTTGATGACTTTGTGGTCGGGTGTACAATCCCTACCAAAGGTGCAACAGCAGAAGAACACCGGGATGCATATTCCTGTTTGGACAGAGGCTCCACAACCTCCCAATGTGAAGCCTCAATAACACTTAGCAGTGCACAACAAGCAAGGGACAGGAAGTTGGCTTCATTATTCTTACAAGCAATGACCCTGCCAACATCTGTAATAAAGTTGTCCTGATGTATTTCTGTATCTTTGGCTGACAACTCTCCATTATTTCTTACAGGGTCACCAACTTCATCATTTTAATGTAACTGTCGTAAGTGCCATCTCTGGCAATTACACGGGTGTAACACGATGTCGAAGCGCTTATTTCGGTTATCGGATCAGGACAGGAAAAGGATTGTGGAAATGTATGACCAGTGCAAAGCCACAAAAACTAAATGAGAGTATAGTAGGTGTTGTGTAGACATCACATTGAAACATACGTTACCATTGTTATGCAATAATGTTCCAAATGGTTAACAGGCCTAAGACATAAATCTATTACACAGCTTGTTGGTGAATGTTAAGCATCTTTAGTTACTGCAAGGTTACTCTTGAAAACACTTTAATTGAAATCTGGCTTTTAATGTTATGTGTACAAACTAAATATTGCGCCATTTTGGGCTAGGAAGTGATAACTGCCTCCATTAACGTGTTTGGTGCTTTGTTCTCTGGTCACTTTAGCAAGTTTACAGAAGAACTATGTTAAATATGCTGGCATGTTCACACTAAAGGTAACAAAATGACAATTTATCGAACGAAAATTTGATCTTCAAAAGAGAAACATACGTTACTCCCATTAAAACTTACGTTACCTCAGTTCGATGAAGTTTTGCTTGGAGTATAATTTTAATAAGTGAAACAAATCGAAAGTAACAAATCCCTTGAAAGTTAAAGCATGGTTTGACTGAGACGGAATATGGGGAATCAACAGTTTACGGTTTCCATGCGGATTGACAATGCCTCACTGTAAATGATCAATGATTTTGTCTTTTCTTTTCACGACTAATTTAAAGATTTTAAACCCACCATCTTGTCAGTGGCTTTGTTTGCAGTTGTTACTGTTTTTACACACACATAAAAATCAGCTTTCAAACAAATGTATAACCTTCAATGAAGTTTTCAGAAGGCATTAACAACAGAAACGACAAGTGACACGAGTTACACAGGCGAAAATTGGTGAATGAGTTAACACGAACGACAAATTTGTTTCACAAGGATTAAATATGAATACTATGGAAATATGTTGCGTCCTGACCACTGTCAATACCAAGCTGGACAAAATCCTGAGTGCCATCGAGACCATGGATGCCAGGCTGTCCAGACTGGAAGTCAGTCTTCGTGACACCGATCATTGTGTCAGTGGTAACTCCAAGGACATAGATGACCTGAAAACAGCCATCGAAATGCTTGAGAATAAAGATAGAACACTAACATCGACCCTCAACAACCATTCCATCGCACACCACTTAGAAATCAGCAAACTGGAGGACCAACTTGATCTACAGAACCGGAGCAGGAGAAGCAACATTGTGATCCACGGTGTACCCGAAGGATCAGAAAAAGATCAATCCTGCTTTTGATTCGTCAATATTGATCACATGACTACTGCGCAAACTCAGTACACTAGTAAACAACTCGCGATGCGTGGAAGCGGAGATCGCCCCGCGAGACTAGTGCGACATGGCATATTCGCCAGGGGAAATTGTGGCAGTTTTGCTAGGTTTTGACAACGATATACATGTAGTTGGAAATGAATTCCAAGACCTTATAAATGACTATTTTACTGAGCCGGCCAACGGAAATGACAGTGATACTGATAGCGATTGGGAAGAGGAAGAAGACAATGACAATGATCGTGACAATGCACCAGAAGTGGATGCATCTGGTGATTCAAACAACAGTGTCCCTATCGACATCGAAAGCGACGGGCATGACGAGAGCGATGGCGAAGATGGCGAACATGCATACGGCGAACAAGTTCCAAATCAGCCCCATCCCTACCCAGAAATGCCAGATGCAGAAGGGCCTGATGCTGTTAATTTTATAGAGAGTGAGCGACAGAAAGTTCAGCACTTCACATGTGCCTGCAAACTCGGCAACGGCAGCCCCTGTTATCGATCTATAACTGAAGACCAGTTCATGACCAGCAGACTTGACATGATGGCCTTGACACAAGGTTAGCACATTATGCTTATTTGTTTTAGTTTAAAGGACTTTCACAATAAATTGAACTCGACAAATTAAAACGGAAACATTTTTAGGCCCTAACACATTACATGTGTGCAGGGTAGGATGTAGAATTATTATTGTCACCACAATAATTTCTTAAACGGTGCATGTCATTGCATGTCCGATTGATCGCAACATCGCGTGTAAATGCTGTACAATACGCGCAGTAAATACGCATTTATGTGTTGCGTTATTAAATCCACGCAGAGTGCACAAGTTCATGCTGGTTTGGGGTCAAAGGTCAAAGTAAGATTTAAATCATACTGTGGTTGCATTCTTTGAATACTGTCTCCTCTATCCCTCAATCCCCACAAACGTAGAGATTAGGCGTGGTCGCAAATATATACTGTTATGAACCCAGAATGCTTGATTATGGAAATCTAGCGCCCTCTGGATTCACTCTGTCCATGAAGTACACAATCTTCTTGTTGTCTTTTATAGTTCCTGTATTTTTACCCATTTATCGTAAATTGCCAACTTGCACTTTTATTCCCAGGGTCTCTTACCAAGCACAGCGCATGATGCAATACCACGCGCGCTACTATATGCATTATTCATGTAGCGATGTACATGTGCGCGACTGACCACACCTCCCTTCGCCCCAGCGAGCTAAGTTCCTTTCCCCATAGCATGCGTGCTTTGGCGTTCTCCGAGAGACTGCTCAGTGGCACGGAGCATTTCTCTACCCCGTGTGTTACCCATGAACACTAACTGGAGTTCTCGGTCCAGTTTTCTAGTCCTGTACTTAGCTCGAGGGAATGGAATGTTACCGTTGAGTGGTCACGTAGCTGGGCGTGGTAAGACATCCTGCGGTGTCAATAACCTGTGACACAGTAACCTTTTAGCTTGTCACTCACTCCATCAAGGTTGCTCGAGATGTTGTGTAAACACTTTTGCACTCTGATCTAACTATTTGCACACATCTCTATCTGTATTTGCACACTTCTCTCTCCATGTTTTCCCTCATGTAAATGCACACGTTTCTAGTCTCTTGCACTAGGCACTCTTAGTAAATCATGTGACTAGTCATGTGACCCTTAGACATGGAAGATTACTATTGGTTAATTCCTAAATCAGTGCTCCTGCATTATTTAATCCCGAGACTTCTACTGCCTATAAATACCGGAGCTTTTCCTCACTTTCGGCAGTGCGGCGAACCACGAAACCAATGTATTGCGAACGAACCCTAAACCCAAAGTTGTGCGGCGAACTTATATGTTGTGCGGTAACTCGTGTGCGACGAACTCGACTCTGACAGACCGATTGTTGTGCGACTCTAGTCACTACGAAGCATCAGCCTCCCTCGGTGGTTGAGGCGCGGTGAAGTAATAGTGCAATCACTAGTACTAGTGTTATTATGAAGCATCCTTCTCCTAGATCCCTCGAGGAGTGTGTAGAAGCTGGTGAAATAGTAATACACTAGTCCCAATGGTGCTGTGCGGTTTCGAATGGCCATTGGACTGCTAGTCTTAGCTTGAACATGTTGTGCGGTTGTCTGGTGTTCTAGCCCAGCCAGAGCTAGTTCATCCCCGTCACCACAGCGGACCGCTCCCGCTGTGGCCAGCCGGCTCCCCGTAGCCATTCCCCCCGTAGTTCAGCTATGCTAGCCCGGTCTTGTCATAAACACTATCCTTGGTGCATAGTGGCTCGATTGACCTTGGATACCCGATACACCACATGCACACTTTGTTCGAACTGTAGTGCGGCCTGGTACACTTGCTGGCCCCGTCCAGTTGCCGTTGCCTCCCCGGTCACCGTAGCGGACCGCTCCCGCTTCGGTCTGACCGTCGATAACCCGTACCGTGTTGGTGCCCACTCAGTTCGTATTGGTTGACATGGTTTTGCCATAGTACATAGTACATGTATAGACTTTGTAGACACCAACCTGTTATCTCTATTCTCTATAACGCTACCAAAGACTACCAAAAGGAGAAACCCTATAGGTTGATGAAATCTAACAAAGTTATGTAAAGTGAAGAGATGAATAAATCAGTGTATTGACATGTGTGACCGTCATCCCAATGCTCTGTTTCCCTCCAACTTATTGAATTATTGTTGACTCTAATAAATGTTTCATGAACTGCTATTAGGGAACGCAACACTGGTGGCTAGCGGTGGGATACAGACTTATACACTCTGCCAATTTATGAAAAATCGTCTATCTGATATTTTTCAAACCTTTGAACACTGAACTCTGAGTTACACCTTTAGTAACTTCGACTCAGCCAGCCATTACAGCTCGACCGAGGTTTTACACGTTATCTTCGTGGTGCCATACCATACCCCTGTATACACCATGCCAAAAAAAATTCGTAAGTCGCGTAGGCTTAATGCCTCTGCAGAAGCAGATGACCTTGAGCTGTCATTCGGCTCCGTATCGTTGCGGCCTGATGAAGCAGACCAGCTGGACACTCTGAAACGAGAACTTAAGAAGGCAGAAAAGCGTGCTGTTGAGGCAGAGCAATGGACAGCATCACTGCTTAAGGCAAGCACACCCTCTATGCCATCGCCAGGAACACCCCAGTCGTCAACCGGCGTGTCACCGGGGAGTACGCACCGCCCATAGTGCTCTACGGCGGACCATGTCCTTCCGAGTCGACAACGTAATCCCCCTATCAACCCGAACCATCAAAACTGACTCTGCTGAAGTTCAAACCCCTCCGACCTAGCCGACTGACGTTCCGCCCCCGTGCAGTGACGTCATCTCCGACACGGTCAAGCCCGTATCCTTTGCGACAGTCCTCGTGCTGATGGCAACGATGGTAACCCTCCTACTGGTTCCTGTGTGCAGCTTAGGTAAACTCATTTTGCGCTCGTGCAGTGAGTGTACCGGCGTCTTTGACGATGGACAGTTCAATAGTCGTTTTACGCACACAGCCATCCCTATTGGAGAAACTCCCGGACACCCCACGTCCGCCGCCATTCGGGCAACACGACCAAAACGTGCTAAAAACTCTCCTGACTCAGTGAGAACAGAAAAGAACTGCGACTCGCCCTGTGTCCCTGATAAAGATGCAGAATCCGGTTCAAGTGCCGGATCGCAAAGTGCAGAACTATCTAATCTTACTGACGAGCCAAACGACCAAGAAAGTGATGGTTCAAGTGATCGTGCCCCTATGGTCGCTAACACCGGTTCCAGTGCTGGACATCACTCATCTTGGGTTAACGGTTACACATCAGAGGAGATTGCTGCAATGCAACGAGCAGACCCCGAACTGAAAGTTGTACTTGATTGGTTGGACCAATCACCCCAAACTGCAATGAACACTTCCCCCATCCGCCGAAGTTCTCGCACTAGGCGAACACCAGCGAGATTCGTAGATCTCGACTAGCCCCCTACAAGTCCGTTTTCTGTTGACCACGCTAAAGTCAGGAATGCGGAAGTAAACACTGTAGCGACCCTGCGTTGCCTGTCCATTCGCAAATCCGGACGCAACAGCTGGTGGCCATCGCAGTGTGTGTATATAGCCCGTCAATGACATTGCCTGGCTGTCGGACCGCCAGGTACTGATAGTGCATGACAGCTGGTTATGTTCTGTCATCTGTTTTGCTGAGATACCAAGGCAACCAAACATGATTAAAACACAAACACTTGTTTCTCTGACGGCAAACTAATTAGTTCACGGCCAATCAAAGGGCGCCACATCCTTCGGACCAGCGTCCCTCCTACCCACCCACCCCAAAAAGAACTTGCTCCCCTCACAACTGTTCGCACCATCTCGTTGACAACATCGTGCGTTACAGCCATGGACTGCAATTACTGTGAAAAGTCAGTGTGGGATGTTTTCGCCCTCGACAGGCATTGCCAACATTCTCATTGGCCATGGTTCATGAGAAACTTTATATGTGGGTTCTGCAAAAAGGGATTTTCAACCCATTCCCGACTTGCATCACACATGCTTAGTGCTGTTCACACTCAGAAGCAGGCTGACGCAAAAGGGCTCACCTCACCACGGCAGAATGTTCCCCAGCGACGAGCACTTGGCTTCTGCGTCACCTCCAAAGCGCAGACATCACGCCCGACCAAAAGGCCCGCCTAGAGCAACATGTGTTTGTTATGGCGGAGGACCTGAGCTGCTCGCCAGTTGATGCACCCCCTTCACCCGCCAAGTCTTCACGCTGCAGCACCCCGCTGCAGGATGAGCGATCGGACACGGAGTCTGCCGAACAACCTCAAGTCCCGATAGCCAGCAGTCCGGTGGAAGAGAAGCCCCAGCCGCCCGATATAGGTTTCCTGATTCCCTCGGTGCCGGGGCCGGTTCAGGCGCCCTCCAATATACCCGCCTTCACACCTGCCCGGCCAGCCTTCGATGAGATTTCGACTCCCCTGCGTACCACACCGGCGTTTCCCCGACCAGCTGTTTCCAAGCCAGACCCCGCACATGTGTCTCCGCAGTAAGCCTGCAAGACATCATGGCCAAACTCCGTGACCAAAACGAACGATGGAAATCGCCCAGGCGCAGTCCAAAGACATTGCAAAGAAACTCGAAGACAGCGCCGTGCAGGTGAAACAATCTGTACTTCAACAGAGTGATAAGGTGCGGAGATACACCAAAACCGTGGCGGAGGTGCTGGCCGGATCATTCAAGTCCCTATTAAGACAGTATAATCTTCGTTTTTTTCCCTTTATTCCTATAATCGCTTAATAATTTTTTTTTTTAGTAGTTTTTAGTCTCTGTCGCATTTAGTTCTATTACAAGTAGTTTAGATACAAAACATCAAAAAGTGACAGTCACCACGAACTCTAGAAGAACTGTAGACTTTGCTCAACGAATTATGCTGTGCCCTGCGTAATTCGTGTTTTTTTGTGTTCCCTATTCTACCTCGGTCCGAACTCATGAACTGGAGTTTCTACGAGCCAACTTCAAATAACTGTATTGACTCTACTGTTTTCCTCTTGGTTACAACGAGGACGTTGTAAAAACTTGAGGGGGAATAGTGTTACGAACCCAGAATGCTTGATTATGGAAATCTAGCGCCCTCTGGATTCACTCTGTCCATGAAGTACACAATCTTCTTGTTGTCTTTTATAGTTCCTGTATTTTACCCATTTATCGTAAATTGCCAACTTGCACTTTTATTCCCAGGGTCTCTTACCAAGCACAGCGCATGATGCAATACCACGCGCGCTACTATATGCATTATTCATGTAGCGATGTACATGTGCGCGACTGACCACACCTCCCTTCGCCCCAGCGAGCTAAGTTCCTTTCCCCATAGCATGCGTGCTTTGGCGTTCTCCGAGAGACTGCTCAGTGGCACGGAGCATTTCTCTACCCCGTGTGTTACCCATGAACACTAACTGGAGTTCTCGGTCCAGTTTTCTAGTCCTGTACTTAGCTCGAGGGAATGGAATGTTACCGTTGAGTGGTCACGTAGCTGGGCGTGGTAAGACATCCTGCGGTGTCAATAACCTGTGACACAGTAACCTTTTAGCTTGTCACTCACTCCATCAAGGTTGCTCGAGATGTTGTGTAAACACTTTTGCACTCTGATCTAACTATTTGCACACATCTCTATCTGTATTTGCACACTTCTCTCTCCATGTTTTCCCTCATGTAAATGCACACGTTTCTAGTCTCTTGCACTAGGCACTCTTAGTAAATCATGTGACTAGTCATGTGACCCTTAGACATGGAAGATTACTATTGGTTAATTCCTAAATCAGTGCTCCTGCATTATTTAATCCCGAGACTTCTACTGCCTATAAATACCGGAGCTTTTCCTCACTTTCGGCAGTGCGGCGAACCACGAAACCAATGTATTGCGAACGAACCCTAAACCCAAAGTTGTGCGGCGAACTTATATGTTGTGCGGTAACTCGTGTGCGACGAACTCGACTCTGACAGACCGATTGTTGTGCGACTCTAGTCACTACGAAGCATCAGCCTCCCTCGGTGGTTGAGGCGCGGTGAAGTAATAGTGCAATCACTAGTACTAGTGTTATTATGAAGCATCCTTCTCCTAGATCCCTCGAGGAGTGTGTAGAAGCTGGTGAAATAGTAATACACTAGTCCCAATGGTGCTGTGCGGTTTCGAATGGCCATTGGACTGCTAGTCTTAGCTTGAACATGTTGTGCGGTTGTCTGGTGTTCTAGCCCAGCCAGAGCTAGTTCATCCCCGTCACCACAGCGGACCGCTCCCGCTGTGGCCAGCCGGCTCCCCGTAGCCATTCCCCCCGTAGTTCAGCTATGCTAGCCCGGTCTTGTCATAAACACTATCCTTGGTGCATAGTGGCTCGATTGACCTTGGATACCCGATACACCACATGCACACTTTGTTCGAACTGTAGTGCGGCCTGGTACACTTGCTGGCCCCGTCCAGTTGCCGTTGCCTCCCCGGTCACCGTAGCGGACCGCTCCCGCTTCGGTCTGACCGTCGATAACCCGTACCGTTGCGTTGCCCACTCAGTTCGTATTGGTTGACATCGTTTTGCCATAGTACATAGTACAAGTATAGACTTTGTAGACACCAACCTGTTATCTCTATTCTCTATAACGCTACCAAAGACTACCAAAAGGAGAAACCCTATAGGTTGATGAAATCTAACAAAGTTATGTAAAGTGAAGAGATGAATAAATCAGTGTATTGACATGTGTGACTGTCATCCCTGTTTCCCTCCAACTTATTGAATTATTGTTGACTCTAATAAATGTTTCATGAACTGCTGTTAGGGAACGCAACAATACATAGAATAACTAATTGCTTTTGTGCTGTTCAAATTTTCAGAGAATGGAATTGACAATGAAGCATTCCTCCTTCTGGACCCTGAAACAATCAAAGAGTTGATACCCAAAGCAGGGCCAAAGATGAAATTTCCGAAGAAATACAGAGATTATACAGCCAAGCCTAATGCAGATGGCGAATGGCAATTGGATAAAGAAGCAGTTGCCTTGGTAGAAATTGAACCCAACGAAGCAGCAGAGGAGGAGACTGATGCCAACAAAGTTGTGGAAAATGCAGATGAGGTAATAACTGAACGTCTAACTTGTTTCAAGTGTCTCAAGGTGCAAAACAATGCATTGGAACTTTTTCACACTTGAACTATGTCCACAATATTAATTCAAGTACATGTACAACTAGCCCGACTCATATATTCATTATCTTGTCCAAGCACGCCCGCATAATGCATACATTACAACGCGGCCGCCATTTTGAAATCGCATGGAGGACATTTTCGGGACGATATTTGTGGAAGATGATGACTGATAGTCGTCTTTTGGCCAGATGGATGAAAATATTGAGACCAAAGAACGTTTTTTCGAAAAGGTATGAGTTGTTCTGAATTTTAATTTTGCTTTACACAGGTCAATCCTCTAGCAGTTCTGCGCCATATGGATTGAATCCACTGCTTCAGCTCTCTATTGGAGGCACTGGTGTAGAAAGAAAGACGTCAACTGACCCTAAACCCCTTGTGACAATGGCAGATAGAGTTGCCAAGCAGCAAGTAATTCTTGTTCAAAGTTTCCCTAACTTCCAAGTGCGGTGTTTTTTTTAACAATCCTTTTGTTAAAGATTATAGGCCCTAATTATTTTGTTGTCCTGGTAAGAATAACATTTTACAGCCTAAATCCTAAAGATAACTTTAAACCTTGATTTGTGTAGTACATCAATTATGTTAAATGTGGTGTCATATTTTTTTCTCATTCTTAATAGGCTCAAGTTCTTGGAGTGATAGCAGAGCACTCATTGAAGATGAAAATGGCACCAGTAATTATCAACACAGCCAAAGCTCTTGCCAAAGACAAGAAGGCTTTAGATCAGTTAAGCATGGACAGAACAAGTGCATCATATAAAATGCAACATGGGTTAAAGAAGACTGTTCTGCAGAGTATTCTTGGAAGCATAAGGAATGGCCCATTCTCATTGAACATTGATGAAGCTACCAGCAACAACAAGAAGAAGGTGTTGGGTATACCGGTACTTGTGAGCTACTTTGCTGAAGATTGCAGCTATGTTGTAGTGGAACATCTTGCCTCCATTGAAATGGTGACTGTCAACTCGGAGTCATTGTACGAAGCTTTGGTGGATCTGTTTGAAGAGTATCAGATACCATGGGGTAACCTGGTGTCTATTCTCATGGATTCTTGTGCAGTCATGCGTGAGAGTAAATCAGGTGAGAGATGTCGAAAATATCAATGAGAGGTTTTTTCCCCCACTTATTAGTCTCATAATTTAGTCCCACTTGTTGAAATTTTGTTTTGCAGAAGGATAAAACTGACCAGAATTACATGTAGTGTTTTTAGAGCAATTGCACAAAGTAAATTTGAGTTGTCTCCAAAATCATTGTTGTACTTAGCTTGAAATATGCAGTTTTGTACCAGTTAAAAATTACTGGTATGCCATACTTGCATAGTTCCTTTTTGAAACTACTAAAATTTGCTGAAGAGAAACTTGAAACAAGAAATTAACCTCAATTGTGTGGTTAACAGAATAAAAACAAGTTTATCCAAATGTTATGGTTGATGTCATGCTGTGTGTATGGTTTGTATGGTTATAATTTATAGTTTTGGAGAAGAGGATCAAGGAAAACAAAGCTCCACATCTTCTAGACATAGATGGCGATGTCTGTCACCATGTGCATAATGCCACCAAACAGTTTTGCAAGCCATTTGATAAGTATGTGGAAAAGTTGTTCAATGATCTACACAATGACATGAAATGGTCGACTGATCTACGAGATGCTCTAGCTGCTGTATGTGAGATCACAGGAATATCATTCACCATGCCAGAACGCTTTTTGGACCATAGGTATGTGGATTTCAATAAAAGAATATCATTTCAAAGATCCATTACGAAAACTCATTTTTTCTTCAAGCTTTTGCCGATTTACAGAAATAATTTATTTGTTGGTCCTTCATGTTTTTGTGCGCCTTGAGTTCTCCGCAAGATTTTGCGCCCAATAAGAACCATTTATTATTATTTTTAATAATATTATTACAGTCTGTATTTTTTATTGTTTGATTTGATTACAGATGGCTCTCCTGCTATGATGTCGCTCTATCCACCCTGCGGATTTATGATGCTCTGCAGATCTTCTACTATGGCTTTCTTCCATCAGACATGAAGTTGTAGTGACTGCCCCTTTAACCATAACGCGACTTAATGTAAATAACAACATTGGCGTCACATGTAAAGAACTCGCCAATCAACGCCAGCGAACATCTTTGACTGGTACCCTGTAATGTACATATAAATTCGCTGGTGCGTCCACATGTGCTCCGTGTGGGTTTTTCCATGTGTTCTTACTGTAGTGTTGGTGAAAAGTTAGGAGTTATCGCGTTTTGACAAGTTTTTGAGCACCAATCTTCAGCATAATTTTACCAGTGTTTATCATCGTCTTCGTGTGTTTTCGTCAAGTCAGTAATCGTCTGTTTGTGTCCTGAACAATCCTCGTGGATAAAAACTCTATACAAGCTGTGGTTCGTGCATCCGCGCCAGGAGAGATATCGCGATCGACGGAGTCAGTATTCGTCCCGCGGCGAGAAGACAGAGCGAGTGGACTCGTGCCCAATTCACGGACAAATACCTTGGTGAGTTGACAACAGCTTTCGTACTGAGTATAACTATAAATACACTACATTGGTGACCCTGAACACCTGGAAAAGGTTCGCAAATTCTCTTGTCTCCCTCATCATCATTCGTGTCTCGCCCGTGGGTACACATCGCACGTTTGTTTTATATTTCAACTCGGCCATGACGGACCCAGCCCCCGCCGACGGCGCCGCCCCTGAGGGCGCCCTACCACCTAAGCCAGTTCTGCACCCAGTCGCCGCGGTCAGTCTCAAACTGCCACCA
This sequence comes from Patiria miniata, assembly GCF_015706575.1. Lineage (NCBI taxonomy): Eukaryota > Metazoa > Echinodermata > Asteroidea > Valvatida > Asterinidae > Patiria > Patiria miniata. The sequence continues at coordinate 4,558,821 of NW_024037061.1, forward strand.
TTCTGGCCAAATGACCCTACCCTATGGTTCGCGCAGGTCGAGGCCCAGTTCCTCACTCGCAACATCACAACACAGGCCACCCGTTTCGCATATGTCACTGCCTCTCTGCAACCAGAGATAGCTAAAGAGGTCAGAGATCTTCTGATCACACCACCCACTACTGACCGGTATGACCGTCTTAAATCAGAGCTGATTCGCCGGACCTCCCTGTCGGAGCAGAAACGCCTCCACCAACTACTCATCTCAGAAGAGCTCGGAGACCGCAAACCGTCCCAGCTACTACGCCGGATGCGGCAGCTCCTTGGAGACAGTTCACTGGAGGAAAAGATCTTGAAACAACTCTTCCTGCAACGTTTGTCGACCAGTACGCAGTCTATTCTTGCCTCCATGGCTGATACCGTAGGTATTGAACAGTTGGCTGATTTAGCTGACAAGATCGTGGAAGTTTCTCCCCCTTCAACCGCATCAGCTGCTGGAATTGCAGTCCCCGCTCCCTATTCTCCACCACAGACCCAACTGCCGCAAGCTCATCCGGATATCCTGGTACTGCAAGACCAAATGGCCTCACTCACGCGTCAAGTCCAAGCCTTGACGACACAATTACAGCGTGGACAGGCCCGTAGCCGTAGCCGTGGTCGTCCAAAATCCCGCACCTACCCTGCTGACCGCAGTCCCAGCGCCCCCGCCGGTCGGTCTGGAGACCGACAGTGCTGGTATCACTGGAAGTTTGGTAGCAAGGCAACCAAGTGCACCAGCCTGTGTTCCCGCCGTAATCCACCAGTCTCGGAAAACCCCCAAGCCAGCGGCTAGCGGCGACAAGTCAGCCTGGCAACACCATACCCAGTCGCCTCTTTTACATCACGGATAAGCAGATAGGCACACGTTTCCTGGTCGACACCGGGGCAGAAGTAAGTGTCCTTCCACATAACTCTAAATTTAAGATGCAACCTACTTCCGTTAACTTACAGGCAGTCAATGCTTCACCTATCAAGACCTACGGAAAAAAATCTGTAACATTAGATTTTGGGTTGAGGCGTGTTTTTCGTTGGGTATTCATCATTGCTGACTTACCAACACCAATCATTGGTGCGGATTTTCTCCGCCAGTTTGATTTATTGGTTGATGTACGACACAATCGACTCATCGATACCAACACGAATCTTTCTGTACAAGGGATTTCATCGCATACAGCTTCCGTCAGTCCTATGTTTGTGGTTGCATCAGCTTCATGCTATGACACTCTACTTCAAGAATACCCCAGGATTTCTTGTCCGGTGCATACGCATACAGAAGTGAGACACAATATCACCCATCATATTGAGACTACGGGACCCCCGGTCGGTGCTTGACCCCGACGACTCGCACCTGATCGTCTGCACGTTGCGAAAGCAGAGTTCGACCACATGCTCGAGTTGGGCATCATACAACCATCCTGCAGCAATTGGTCCTCGCCTCTGCACATGGTGCTGAAAAAGACGCCTGGTGACTGGCGCCCTTGCGGAGACTATAGGGCACTCAACAAATGCACCGTACCCGACTGCTACCCGATTCCACACCTACAGGATTTCTCATCATCCCTGCACGGTTGCACAGTTTTCTCCAAAATAGACTTGATCCGGGCATATCATCAACTACCAGTCGAGCCTGCTGATGTCCATTAGACCGCCATAACTACGCCCTTTGGACTTTACGAGTTTGTGCGCATGCCCTTTGGAATGCAGCGCAAACTTTCCAGCGATTCATCGACGAAGTGACCCGAGGCTTGCCTTTTGTCTACGTCTATCTCGATGACCAATTGGTGGCAAGCACTTCTGAGTCGGAGCACTTGGATCATCTCCGACGGCTGTTTGATCGTCTAGCTGAGTATGGCGTGGTCATTAATCCAGGCAAATATCAGTTCAGAGTTCCCAACCTCACTTTTCACGGCCATCACGTTGATCAGTTTGGTATCCGCCCGTTGGCAGACAAGGTGAAGAGCATCCAGGAATTCCCAGTGCTGGAGTCACTTAGCAAGTTACGAGAATTTCTTGGGTTGATCAATTTCTACCGACGGTTTATCCCCAATTGTGCAGACACCGTTCAACCTCTCACTGACATGCTCAAGAACTGCATCCGCGCCAGGAGAGATATCGCGATCGACCAGAGTCAGTATTCGTCCCGAGGCTAGAAGACCGAGCTAGTGGACTCGTGCCCAATTCATAGACAAATACCTTGGTGACAACAGCTTTCGTACTGAGTATAACTATAAATATACTACAGTACCATCGGAAAGCTTGAAGCGTGTATTGTCACAATAACATGTGCATGACCTCAAAAATTGAACGCTAGAAATAAGAGAGCCAATCAGAATTTTTGTTCCAAACATAAACAGTCAGAGAGGTGTTGCCAAAGACAGTCAAACACGAGTTTTGATTCGTCAATATTGATCACATGACTACTGCGCAAACTCAGTACACTAGTAAACAACTTGTGAGACTAGTGCGACATGGCAAATTTGCCAGGGGAAATCGTGGCAGTTTTGCTAGGTTTTGACAACGATATACATGTAGTTGGAAATGAATTCCAAGACCTTATAAATGACTATTTTACTGAGCCGGCCAACGGAAATGACAGTGATACTGATACTGATAGCGATTGGGAAGAGGAAGAAGACAATGTGACAATGATCGTGACAATGCACCAGAAGTGGATGCATCTGGTGATTCAAACAACAGTGTCCCTATCGAAAGCGACGAGAGCGATGGCGAAGATGGCGAACATGCATATGGCGAACAAGTTCCAAATCAGCCCCACCCCTACCCAGAAATACCGGATGCAGAAGGGCCTGATGCTATTAATTTTATAGAGAGTGAGCGACAGAAAGTTCAGCACTTCACATGTGCCTGCAAACTCGGCAACGGCAGCCCCTGTTATCAATCTATAACTGAAGACCAGTTCATGACCAGCAGACGTGACATGATGGCCTTGACACAAGGTTAGCACATTATGCTTTATTTGTTTTAGTTTATTATAGGCCTTTCACAATAAATTGAACTCAACAAATTAAAACGGAAACATTTTTAGGCCCTAACACATTACATGTGTGCAGGGTAGGATGTAGAATTATTATTGTCACCGCAATAATTTCTCAAACAGTGCATGTCATTGCATGTCCGATTGATCGCAACATCGGGTGTAAATGCTGTACAATACGCCCAGTAACTACGCATTTATGCGTTGCGTTATTAAATCCATGCAGAGTGCCCAAGTTCATGCTGGTTTGGGGTCAAAGGTCAAAGTAAGATTTAAATCATACTGTGGTTGCATTCTTTGAACACTGTCTCCTCTATCCCTCAATCCCCACAAACGTAGAGATTAGGCGTGGTCGCAAATATATACTGTTATGAACCCAGAATGCTTGATTATGGAAATCTAGCGCCCTCTGGATTCACTCTGTCCATGAAGTACACAATCTTCTTGTTGTCTTTTATAGTTCCTGTATTTTACCCATTTATCGTAAATTGCCAACTTGCACTTTTATTCCCAGGGTCTCTTACCAAGCACAGCGCATGATGCAATACCACGCGCGCTACTGTATGCATTTTTCATGTAGCGATGTACATGTGCACGACTGATCACACCTCCCTTCGCCCAAGCGAGCTAAGTTCCATTCCCCATAGCATGCGTGCTTTGGCGTTCTCCGAGAGACTGCTCAGCGGCACGGAGCATTTCTCTGCCCCGTGTGTTACCCATGAACACTAACTGGAGTTCTCGGTCCAGTTTTCTAGTCCCGTACTTAGCTCGAGGGAATGGAATGTTACCCTTGCGTGGTGGCATAGCTGGGCGTGGTAAGACATCCTGCGGTGTCAATAACCTGTGACACAGTAACCTTTTAGCATGTCACTCACTCCATCAAGGTTGCTCAAGATGTTGTGTAAACACTTTTGCACTCTGATCTAACTATTTGCACACATCTCTAACTGTATTTGCACACTTCTCTCTCCATGTTTTCCCTCATGTAAATGCACACGTTTCTAGTCTGGAGTACTGTGGCCTCGTGGTTAATGGCACTGATTCGTGGTCTGCGGGTAAAGCTGCAGGTTGTGGGTTCGAGTCCTGGCGGGGTCATGGTGCGTGTGCCCTTGGGCAAGGCACTTTGTCACTCATTGCTTCTCTCCACCCAGGAGTAAATGGGTACCTGTGAGGGCAGAGATGGTTATTGTGATTGAATTAGCCTCCTTGCGCCTAACAGGCTGCATCGAGCTGTATACTCCCCAGGGAGCTGAGATGGTATTTGGAATGTTTCATGTGCCCAATGAGCAGGGGTAATAACGATGTAGCGCCTTGAGCACCAGTCCTGGTGGATACGTGCGCTTTATAAATTTCCACTATTATTATTATTATTATTAGTCTCTTGCACTAGGCACTCTTAGTAAATCATGTGACTAGTCATGTGACCCTTAGACATGGAAGATTACTATTGGTTAATTCCTAAATCAGTGCTCATGCATTATTTAATCCCGAGACTTCTACTGCCTATAAATACCGGAGGTTTTCCTCACTTTCGGCAGTGCGGCGAACCACGAAACCAATGTAGTGCGAACGAACCCTAAACCCAAAGTTGTGCGGCGAACTTATATGTTGTGCGGTAACTCGTGTGCGACGAACTCGACTCTGACAGACCGATTGTTGTGCGACTCTTGTCACTACGAAGCATCGGCCTCCCTCGGTGGTTGAGGCGCGGTGAAGTAATAGTGCAATCACTAGTACTAGTGTTATTATGAAGCATCCTTCTCCTAGATCCCTCGAGGAGTGTGTAGAAGCTGGTGAAATAGTAATACACTAGTCCCAATGGTGCTGTGCGGTTTCGAATGGCCATTGGACTGCTAGTCTTAGCTTGAACATGTTGTGCGGTTGTCTGGTGTTCTAGCCCAGCCAGAGCTAGTTCATCCCCGTCACCACAGCGGACCCCTCCCGCTGTGGCCAGCCGGCTCCCCGTAGCCATTCCCCCCGTAGTTCAGCTATGCTAGCCCGGTCTTGTCATAAACACTATCCTTGGTGCATAGTGGCTCGATTGACCTTGGATACCCGATACACCACATGCACACTTTGTTCGAACTGTAGTGCGGCCTGGTACACTTGCTGGCCCCGTCCAGTTGCCGTTGCCTCCCCGGTCACCGTAGCGGACCGCTCCCGCTTCGGTCTGACCGTCGATAACCCGTACCATGTTGGTGCCCACTCAGTTCGTATTGGTTGACATGGTTTTGCCATAGTACATAGTACATGTATAGACTTTGTAGACACCAACCTGTTATCTCTATTCTCTATAACGCTACCAAAGACTACCAAAAGGAGAAACCCTATAGGTTGATGAAATCTAACAAAGTTATGTAAAGTGAAGAGATGAATAAATCAGTGTATTGACATGTGTGACTGTCATCCCAAAGCTCTGTTTCCCTCCAACTTATTGAATTATTGTTGACTCTAATAAATGTTTCATGAACTGCTATTAGGGAACGCAACAATACATAGAATAACTAATTGCTTTTGTGCTGTTCAAATTTTCAGAGAATGGAATTGACAATGAAGCATTCCTCCTTCTGGACCCTTGAAACAATCAAAGAGTTGATACCCAAAGCAGGGCCAAATGATGAAAATGCTGAAGAAATACAAAGATTATACAGCCAAGCCTAATGCAGATGGCGAATTGCAATTGGATAATAAGGCAGTTGCCTTGGTAGAAATTGAACCCAATGAAGCAGCCAAGGAGGAGACTGATGCCAACAAGGTTGTGAAAAATGCAGATGAGGTAATAACTGAACGTCTAACTTGTTTCAAGTGTCTTAAGGTGCAAAACAATGCATTGGAACTTTTTTCACACTTGAACTATGTCCACAATATTAATTCAAGTACATATGTACAACTAACCCGACTCATATATTCATTATCTTGCCCAAGCACGCCCGCATAATGCATACATTACAACGCGGCCGCCATTTTGAAATCGCATGGAGGACATTTTCGGGACGATATTTGTGGAAGATGACGACTGAAAGTCGTCTGTTGGCCAGATGGATGAAAATATTGAGACCAAAGAACGTTTTTTCGAAAAGATATGAGTTGTTCTACGACTAAGAGTTGTTCTACGACTAAGAACCTTAACTTTGGAATTTTTTGTACTGGATGAAAAGATAATCTCAATCAAAATCTGTAGCAAAATCGCTACATCAGAGGGAAAAAAAAATCAGTCCTTGGGGAAGCATTGAGCGTCTGGCCGTACTACAGAGTACTGTACGGCCAGACGCAGTCGGGCTAATGTACAACCACCCAAATAATATGCTTAGAATGTCAGCTAGCCTCTGCACACTGCAAAACATATAAAAGACATGTAAAGAAACACCATGTACATGTACAACCCCAACTTCCAGTGCATGAAGTGCAATAAGAATGTTGTCTTTGTCTAATCCAAAAGGGCCAAGTGGGCAAAAGGCTGCTCAGATGAATTGCTTGTTCAACAATTTGTGTCTGCTTATTGGTGACAAAGTACAAAACACTGTACAAAATGGTGTGTGGTTGGGAATGTCCTCGTTATGTGTAAATTCCCAGTTGCATGTATGTAAATAAGGCTACCCATGTGAATTTGAACGCACACAAGTTGAAATTCATTGCCCGTACACGAAAAAGAAAACAAAAACTAGCAACTAAGTCATGTGCACTGCAATGTGCAATTGATTTCATCTATTGTAATTAGTTAGAAGATATTCAACTAAAGAATGCTGAAAAGGAAGTCTTGAATGTCTACGAATGAAGTAGAATAACTAAAAGGAAACTGAATGAGAAGACCAGAATCATGTTTGCACAAAAATGAAATCGAATGCATTTCTGCGATACCATTTCTTCAAACGTAAGCAACTGGAGCATGAAACTGTTGAACAATTTGAAACTGAATTGAAAACCCGAGTCAAAAGCTATGGGTTTGGCGATCTTAACGATGGTCTGGTCAGAGATAACACTGTAATGGGCATAAGAAGTGACAAAGTCAGACAGACTCTGCTTCGTGAGAAAGACCTAAGCCTTGTGAAAGCCATCAACATCTGTAGCGCAGCGGAAGCCAGCAGAAGGCAAACAGAGTCCATGCATCAGAACCAACATGACCAAGATATGCCAAACCAATAGTAGCCCAACTAGACGCCCACTAACGTTGATCAAATCAAGATGGTGTGTCTAAAAAACCTGTCCCTGACATAATTTTGAAGGTGTTCTACCGATGCGGCCAACATACAAATGCAAAAACCATGCAAAAACTATCACATTTTTGTGATTCCTAGCGAGTATTAACGTTAAAAATTCAAGTTTCGTAACTTTCTTCAAAAATTATTAGTCAAAACCAAAGAACCTCTAGCGCCGTAGGAAACGAAGTTGACATTTTTAGGGACGAATCCATTAATTTTGTAAGGGGTGATTTAGTACCTGTTTCGAGTTTTACATCGTTTCTTGAATACATTTCAAGAAAAAAAAATATATTGTGACGTTGAACAACTGATTACTTAATAAAGAAATGTTTTGAACACCATAAAAAGTATTAGTTGTCTTTTATATTTTTTTTTAACAGCGGAAATATTGGTAATTATTGTTGCCAAGAAAGTACACCCCTTCATTACCACAAATGGTGTGGTCCACTGGGGAAAGCACATGCATCATGCAGCTGCACTATCACCATGGAGGATTCCTCCGTATTACGTACGACTAAGTGGCAAGCGTCGAAGACAGCTTTCACCGTACTTTTTACCGCATGATACCTTTTGAGTTCCGGTGTGTTAATGACTTTCTTAATTGATAATTCATTTCAGTAACACCTCTTTTCTTATACCAGTACATTAACTACACGTCTTATTTTTATTCTTCAAGGCTCGGCGTATAAGCCGCCCTGCGTATAACTAGCCGCAGTAAACATTTTCATGGGCAAAATCAACGTATAAGCCGCGGCTTATATTCTGAAAATTATGGTACTATTATGTTTAGTGTTATATTTACGGCAAATTGCTCGAATCACGATACTTCCAGCCTCGATCTTCCTCGTGAATTAACTGAAATAGTAACAAAATACGACACCAAAGCCAGGACTATCATTCCACCTTTTTCCTGCCGATTATGACAGAGAAATGATTTGTTTCAGACAATTGATGCATGAATCTATGATGTTTATATAAACACATTACCTCAGTGGTGAGCAGGGCAGTACCAGAAAGTAATTATACTATAATGTTATAATTATTCTTCTGTCAATGATCATTGTGTTCAGTCAAACATGTCTTTTATAATATGAATAATTGCAGGTGATTACATTAACTTCACAACATTTACTTTTAAACTTTAACTCTGATGTTCATTGTTGTTGTTTGTTGTTGACTTGTTGTTTTGTGTGTGTGTGGGGTGTGCATGTGTGTGTGTGTTGGGGGATGGGGTTTCCATTGAAAACAGATTTACCTAAATGCTTTTCATCAAGTAGTCTCAATGACTTACTGAATTTTAATTTTGCTTTACACAGGTCAATCCTCTAGCACTTCTGCGCCATATGGATTGAATCCACTGCTTCAGCTCTCTATTGGAGGCACTGGTGTAGAAAGAAAGACGTCAACTGACCCTAAACCCCTTGTGACAATGGCAGATAGAGTTGCCAAGCAGCAAGTAATTCTTGTTCAAAGTTTCCCCAACTTCCAACTCCAAGTGGGGTGTTTTTTTAAACAATCCTTTTGTTAAAGATTATAGGCCCTAATTATTTTGTTGTCCTGGTAAGAATAACATTTTACAGCCTAAATCCTAAAGATAACTTTAAACCTTGATTTGTGTAGTACGTACATCAATTATGTTAAATGTGGTGTCATATTTTGTCTCATTCTTAATAGGCTCAAGTTCTTGGAGTGATAGCAGAGCACTCATTGAAGATGAAAATGGCACCAGTAATTATCAACACAGCCAAAGCTCTTGCCAAAGACAAGAAGGCTTTAGATCAGTTAAGCATGGACAGAACAAGTGCATCATACAAAATGCAATATGGGTTAAAGAAGACTGTTCTGCAGAGTATTCTTGGAAGCATAAGGAATGGCCCATTCTCATTGAACATTGACGAAGCTACCAGCAACAACAACAAGAAGGTGTTGGGTATACTAGTGAGCTACTTTGCTGAAGATTGCAGCTATGTTGTAGTGGAACATCTTACCTCCATTGAAATGGTGACTGTCAACTCGGAGTCATTGTACGAAGCTTTGGTGGATCTGTTTGAAGAGTATCAGATACCATGGGGTAACCTGGTGTCTATTCTCATGGATTCTTGTGCAGTCATGCGTGGGAGTAAATCAGGTGAGAGATGTTGAAAATATCAATGAAAGGTTTTTTTCCCACTTACTCTCATAATTTAGTCCCACTTGTTGAAATTTTGTTTTGCACCAGGATAAAACTGACCAGAATTACATGAAGTGTTTTTAGAGCAATTGCACAAAGTAAATTTGAGTTGTCTCCAAAATCATTGTTGTACTTAGCTTGAAATGTGCAGTTTTGCACCAGTTAAAAATTACTGGTATGCCATACTTGCATAGTTCCTTTTTGAAACTACTAAAATTTGCTGAAGAGAAACTTGAAACAAGAAATTAACCTCAATTGTGTGGTAAACAGAATAAAAACAAGTTTATCCAAATTTTACGGTTGCTGTCATGCCGTGTGTATGGTTTGTATGGTTATAATTTATAGGTTTGGAGAAGAGGATCAAGGAAAACAAAGCTCCACATCTTCTAGACATAGATGGCGATGTCTGTCACCATGTGCATAATGCCACCAAACAGTTTTGCAAGCCATTTGATAAGTATGTGGAAAAGTTGTTCAATGATGTACACAATGACATGAAATGGTCGACTGATCTACGAGATGCTCTAGCTGCTGTATGTGAGATCACAGGAATATCATTCACCATGCCAGAACGCATTTTGGACCATAGGTATGTGGATTTCAATAAAAGAATATCATTTCAAAGACCCATTACGAAAACTCATTTTTTCTTCAAGCTTTTCCCGATTTACAGAAATAATGTATTTGTTCGTCCTTCATGTTTTTGTGCGCCTTGAGTTCTCCGCAAGATTTTGCGCCCAATAAGAACCATTTATTATTATTTTTAATAATATTATTACAGTCTGTATTTTTTATTGTTTGATTTGATTACCGATGGCTCTCCTGCTATGATGTCGCTCTATCCACCCTGCGGATTTATGATGCTCTGCAGATCTTCTACTATGGCTTTCTTCCATCAGACATGAAGTTAACCTACAAAGCACAGTTGATCCAGTTGTACAGAAAATATGGTGTAACTGAAGATGAGAGAAAGAAAATCAGAGCCATCCATAAACAGTTGAGTGAAAAGAAGCTCACAGAAGATGGTCGGGCAAGGAAGAAGAGGATCTTTGAGAAGGTTTTGTATACATCACCCAAGACCTTGCTGATTCTTAACCTGTACAAGTCTGTTCTACCACTGCTGAAGTCGTATGTCGTACTCTTCCAGTCAAAAGCTCCACTCATACACAAAGCACATGATGAACAGACCAAACTATTCAACAGTTCCTGTCATGCTATTTGAAGGAGGAGTATTTGACAGAATGTAGTGCTCGAAAGTTGAAAGAACTTGATCTCGACCGAGTTGAAATGTACGAGAAGCCCATTGATTCTTTCATTGGTTCTGCCGCACAGTCAATTGTAAAGCAAAGAGGGAAAGACAATGTTGTAGAGGATTTCCTCCAAAGTATATAAGAGGTGTACAAAGCATGCGGCAAGTGTCTACAAAGCATGCGGCAAGTGTCTACAAGATAAGCTGCCACTTGCGAACAGAACTCTGGTGGCATTGTCAGCTATAGACCCTGCTGCACGAGGACTTAGCATCAGCTCGAAATACATGAAGTCCTTGAAAGACATACTGCCAGTATCTCTCACAGATGAAGAACGAGATGCCTATGACATCCAGGTGCAGACTTACCACACAGACAGTATGCCTGTCTTTGATGACACACAGAGCAGAATTGATGTGTGGTACCACTCCAGTGTGTTTGCTAAATTTCCTGTGCTTGGCAAGGTTATTGAGGCCGTGTCCGAAACGGGCTTCCAGAGCTACGGCTACGTCTATTGTCAGCGCGTCCCCGCGTATTTTCAATGGGCGCAGACCTAGACCTAGCTCTAGCCAACTGATTCGGATGCAGCCTGAGGCAGCCCTGAGTATATTTCATGGGCCACAAGTGGAAGGGAGTTTCAGCATAATGAGTGACATTTTAGACCAACACTCTGGTAGAATGAACATGGACACTTTCACCTCCTTTCAAACTGTCAAGTACCATCTGCTGTCAAGAAACACTGATGCACTCACTGCATTCAAGGACCCCAGTCATCAACTGACAAGGAACATGTGCAGCGCAGCCGGTGCGTACAAATCTGCACGAAAGGCTGGGACAAAACGTCACGAAGTGAAGCTTGGAACCAAAGCAGCCTTCAAAAGAAGGTAAGCGACGACAAAGCTGCGCAAGCAAAATTTGTAGCGAAAAAGAGAAAAGTTGCAAGAAAGAAGGCTCTTGAGGCTCTGGTGGCAAAGAAGGCGGCCAAGAAGTAAAATGTAAATAATTATCATCATGACTAGGGTAGCTCTCTGGTCCCACTTCACACAAACACAAGTGAAATGGAACCAGAGAGCTAAAAGCAGAGCTGATAAGGTAGGAAAGGGAGATGGCTGGTTTTGTTTTTGAAATGAAAATAAAACGTGGCTGTCCACCACAAACTGGTTGTAAAGTCAGCATTTCATGTATTGAGATACAGAACAAAATGTTTAAATTGTATTATATTCAAATACATTACTCATTGTAACTTGGTATGAGCCATGAAGTTGGTTGAGGTTGTCATTTTCAAGCTGAAAGTGCAAACATGTACATGGACTATTGAAATACATGTATGTAGTAAACAGAACATAGAAGTTTATTAGTAAAAATTCTTCCATTTTTAGTTCCTTTTTCTATAAAAATTGGTACTCCAGAATGGCTTCCAATTGCCCTTTCAATTGCTAAAACCCAGGAGCTTCCGGGGGCGCTGCCCCCTGACCCCCACCAGGGGCGCTGCCCCAGGACCCCGCCAGGGGCCCTAAGGCGGGCCCCTGGACCCCCGGCAGTGAGCCGCGAGAGCTACACTCGCTTCACTCGCTGCGCTTCGCATTGGTACATTATATTTTCAGGGGTTTTTTTCTCAGTCCATTCTCATGCCTGGGAACTTTCTTCGTGAGACCCTCGATCTAACTACAATCCTGCTCACAACATACTTGCACGAGCCAATCAAGGTCCTGGAACGCTTGAATACTACAGTTTGCTTCGTTGGTTCCACATCTGCATGTGTGACCGGTGATTTCTACATAGTTGACAGTGGTGACCCAATACTGGGACAGGACCTCATCCGGTCACTCGAGCTCATTCTGTCCGGTGAAAAACTGACCACTGTTTGTCAACTGTCTACAAATGGTGACGTACAGGCTCCGAACTTCCCCGAGCAGTCCTGCACACCAACTACATGTGCAAGCGACAAGATTGCGCATACAGGCTAACTAGCTTGCAGATCAAGCTAGTTAGCCTAATATAAATAATAGTAGTAATTCATAAGATGGAATTTTACATTGGGGCGATGTAAATCAAATTAGGATTTTGCCCTTCACTGACATATTAACACTGTATACTCAGTGTGTTGCCTCCCGAGTGAAAGTTGGAAAAAATCACTCGGGTGGGACTTGAACCCACTTTTCTAGTGCAGATGTCTTACCACTCGACCACCGAGCTAACGGGATCCGTTGGCTGGTTCGAATCTGATGTAGATAGCAGTGGGTACCGCATTAACTATTTATAAGATGGAATTTTGCGTCGGGGTGATGTAAATCAAATTAGGTTTTTACCCATCACCGACGTATAAACACTGTATACTCAGTGTGTTACCTCCCAAGTAAAAGTTGAAAAAAAATCACTTGGGTGGGACTGAGTAACACACTGAGTATACAGTGTTTATACGTCGGTGAAGGGCAAAACCTAGTTTCAATAACAAAATGTTGGATGGCTTTTTGGGAGGGATACAAGAATATATTGCACTCGCTATTCTGACTCATGCAATATTGTTATAGCTCGTGCAATACATTCTTGTATTCCCCTCAAAGCCATCCAATATTATATAATTGTACAAATCATTACACACCAAGTGTATTTTGACACAATAATTATCATTGTTTTAAACAATTTGGAAAGTCTTGAAATGAAAGGCAAGTTTGACTCAAACCATTTCAGTTAGTCCAACTCCAATATCCAACGTTGACACCGTGCTGACTCTCCAATCATACTTCCTTGATGAGTGCCCAGCTGATACGGTTTATCAACACTGGTTTCCCTGTTTGAAAAAAAGAAAAAAAAAACTAAGAGAAAGTTCTAAAAATCTCCAGAAACCAATATAAAACTGTACTGTACTGTTTGTAATTGTATGGGCACTCCCTAATACAAGCTGTGCCTTTTTGGCTGTGCCTCCAAATCCTACTCTTCTACTTATATACACTGTATTACTATTGATTGATGGAATTGGAAATAAATGTGATGCGATCAAGCTAAATGAGTCGTTTGTCAACCCCGGTCAAAATTTGTTTAATTACAGCTTTGAAAAGAGCACAATCTTAGCGTTACTGCTGTGAAAACCGCATGCTGATACCATCTTTAGTTCAAAAATTATTTATCGAAGTCGGAACACCAAGAGATGTGATGAAGTGATGTGATGAAGTGATCCTATTTTGGCCTGAATCTCCAAATGCAAATTCCCGACAAACGACTCTTGTAGCTTGATCGCATCACAAATGTTGATGAAATGTTGATGAAATGAAATCAAACACTAAAATTGTGGAAGACTGAAAGCAGTAAGCGGTGAAAGTATGTCATGTGATTTCATTTGTATTTAAAAATGTTCACAAATATCAGCTTTTCTTATAATTATGGCTTCTACAAATTGAATTCTTAACCCTAACCCACCTCACTCCTCCAAAATCCTCCTGGCGGTTTTGGAGGATTCTAGAAGATTGAGGATGAATGGTGATTGAATCAAATGAGGATTCTGGAGGATTGAGGATGAATGGTGATTGAAGCACATGATGATTTTGGAGGATTGAGGATGAATGGTGAATGAAGCACAAGAGGATTTTGGAGGATTGAGGATGAATGGTGAATGAAGCACAAGAGGATTTTGGAGGATTGAGGATGAATGCATGTTGAGGCGGGACTGTCTGATGATTTTGAAAAATTTAGGCGGAGTTGAAAAATTTTGGAGGATTTTGGAGGATTGAGGATGGTTGTAAGCAACAAGGGCCTAGGGGGTTATGTGTGCGAGTAGCAACTACAAAACATGTTTGTATTTGTTGGATTTAAAATATCAGCCCTATTTTATTGCTTGAATATACCTTTTTCGCATCTAACATCTTGCCATGCAACACATTTTTTGCGGTATGAGCACTGTTATTTTCAAATGGACTTCAGCTTTGGAAATCATTCAGTAATTATTTTATGACGTACAAAAACAGTGCAAAAATGTAAACTTTGACACCTTAACACGGGCCGACAGCTCTAGATGCAGCTCAATAAAAGCCGATAAGCTGGGGAATTGCTATTGCCACATGCCTGCTGCATAGCGCATCCATTCATGGACAACGGCTGAATGCCTGCACGTACACATTCCACCCAATGTGCAACTGCCCTTAGCCGAAGAATACCAGCCTCAAGGGGTTAAAGCCATATTTTGCTGTGATCACCACTTTGAAGATGTTTCAAATAAACTTACTGCAATAAAACAAATTAAGAAAAATTAACATCACCTTGAAATGCACTGATATAATAATTTCTAAGAGTCACCTTTGACAAGATCATAGACGGTGCCTTGTGCAGTTTCCATTTGTAGCTTTGCTGCACCTTGCTGCTGGTCCGTTAGTGTTACTAATACTGTCTTCTCTGTGGCAATAAAGTCAATCTCAGAACCAAGGTAGTCAAGTCCTCTCACCTACAAATCAAAATAAAGGTTGGGAAACTAACAAATGTAAGTTTCACTTAATAATAAACCATTCTTGTAAAAGCTCATTCCGTCAATAAGACCCCAATGCGCTGTACAGGCATAATAACATACAGGTGTACAATTAGAGTAAATCTTTAAAAATTTCAAATAATACACAAAAACACGGCATATGTAAACAAAAGCCAACACAAATTGACGAGAATGATTGGCTGGAGAAATGTTCAAAGTCAAAGGATAAGCAGATGGGTTTTGAGTAGAGTCTTGAACAGTTGGAGTGTTTCAGGAGCTGTACATGAGAATGATCGCTGGCTGTACGTTACTGTGTTCACAGTTCGTCATTGTAGAATGGTAGCAGCGTTTGATCTAAGAGTGCGAGAAGGTTCCTTGATGCAGATAAGGTCGCGTAGGTAGTTTGGTGCTTGACCGTTGATGGCTTTGAAAGTTAAAAGCATGAGTTTGTATATGAGCAGACTTAGAGCAGATTGCTGTGACTACAGGGTGAGTAAAAATAAACAATACCCAAATGTTGGGACCATTGTTTAGTGAAGGTCTGTATGTAATAATAATAATATCGGAGTCTTATATAGCGTACGTATCTACCAACAATTAGGTACTCAAGGTGCTGGAAATTATGTCTATTAATAAAGAAAGGTAAATAAAGTTTCAAATCTAGGGTATGAAAGCCCAATTCATAAGCTTTCTTTTAGTACAAGAATCATTCAAATCACTTATATCACTTATGATCTTTTCAAGTTACGGAGTTTTAAACACAACTGGCGTTTTAAAGTTCTGTTCAGGATCACAAAAAAGTTGAGTGTTCTTTCAGCAAAATGAAAAACAATCACATACGGATGTGCGTGAATTGTTTTCGTTTTGCTGAAAGAACGCACACCTGTTTTTGTGATCCGTGGACAGAACTTTAAAATGGTGGTTGTGTTTAAAACTCCGTAACTTGAAAAGTACATGAGTGATTTGAATGATTCTTGTACTAAAAGAAAGCTTATGAATTGGGCTTTCATATCCTAGATTGTAAAAGTGCTACATGCAGAAGTTCACTCAAACAATGACCCTGACATTTGGGTTTCATTTTTTTTACTCACCCTGTATATGTGGCTTACTTGTCATGGGAATTCTTTAATATCAAACTGTACGTGTAGCTTTGTTTATGAAAACTCAATCCACTTCCTAGTCAAATGTTACAAACCTCAAACTTGGTTGTCCCTTTAGGAAGGTCAAAATTGAATAAGAGATGATCGGGTAAGATACGAAACCCTCCATAGCCGAAGAGAACTGACTGCAGGAAGCCTCCCATGCCAGTGATGAAGTTAACGGCCCCATGCCCAGATGCCGTCTCAGTCCACACCTGCCAAGGCAAAGCAAAGATAATTGATTGGAGAATTTAATCTGACAGGTGGGCAGCAGGTGATCAAAGATCAAGTTTATAAATGCACCTGGGAGGTCAGTTCACTTGAAAGACGAAGTGACCTTGGTGATCAAGCCGACTTGTAGGGTTTATTTGTCCTGAAGGTCAGTTCATGAAATGGGGTCTACCCGATGTTCCGCAATACCTATTTTCCCCAATACCGATGTTCCCCGAAATCGTTAGGATTAGGGTTAGGGTTGGGGTTAGTGTTGGTGTTAGGGTTTGGGTTTAGGGTAAAGATTTCAGGGAACATCGGTATTGAGGAACAAAGGTATTTGGGAACAAAGGTATGCACCCCATGAAACTGTGAGGCTGCCTTGACCAGGATGTCATGTTGTCTTGCAAATTCAAGACAGCTACACTCAAGAGGCCAAGAAAACATGTACACATGCTCACAAAGGACAGGAGAAGTCAGGTTGGCGTAGTGGTACTCTGGCCCCGGTTTGATTTCTGCTTGGACCACATGTGGACTGGGTTTCAGTCCCTACCTGATTCCGTGGGTTTTTCCCAGAATATTCGTCTGGGGTTTTCCTCCCACCTCTAAGACTGTAATCTTCTCAATGTCTTCTCTCTATACATTTCTTCAGGCTTTCACGTTACAGTGCCTGGGGCACATTTGAGGAATCCGTGGTTTCATGTTTCGTGACATTCTGTAGTTGATCACATTGCAACTATCCTCTGCAAGTCTAAGTACTGATCTGATATCACAATGATCTAAGCAAAATCAACCCCAGGATGAAGAATTACAAAAAGATGTCAAGATTTTGTTACTTTGGTAAAACTTCTTGCTACACGTATCAATGACAACAATGACACACAGACTTACTCTGAATGGCTGTTGAATGTTCTTGAAATTGCGTAGAAACATCTCACGTTGTTTGTCAGGTTGCTGTACTTCACCATATCCTATAGAGAACATGGACCATGACATAGCGGGACCATTTGGGTCTGTGACAGGCTGATAGGTCTGCAAGTCGTTATAGCGTGAAACATTGTCCATCTTGACATTGAGTGGAAAGCCCAGTAGAATCGAGTCAGCTTGCTTGACAGTTGTGCCTGGTCAAGAAGAAGCACAATAATGAACATAACTTCACACAAAAATTACGATTTGACAAATTTCTGCTTTGAGAATCTTTTTAGCAGAGATGAAACTGGCATAATAAAACGGGAAATTGGCCTAACAAAAATACGTGCCCGAAATCTGGGCCGCCCTGCAGTTACACACACATGAATACAATTGTACATGTATGAACAAGTACCATACACTTCATGCCTAATTTCCGGACATCAACTCCTGTCTTAATTTCAATACAAACAAAATTTTACGATGAAAAAAATGGTCAGTGTTTTCATAAAATCAAAAAGACTGAACTATGGTTGGCGTAACAGAATCATCAGCAAAGAAGATCACTTCTTTCTTGAGAAAGTCGAGGAAAAAGTCCAATTAAAAGCCAAGGGCACCATTCATGACACAACTTCAATCATGTCCATGATTCAACCAAACAACTCCACTAATCCACTTGTATTTGCATCATACGTGGGAAAAAATTGGGCATTATCGTCTTTTTCTTCCAACAAATGCCAATGAAATGTATCACTAATACTCTTCGCCATCCTCAAGATAATCATTGGGATTTGTAAAGCATTGCAGGCTCAAGCAAATGACTGGAACATCCCCTAATTTGCTCTGTGGTCTATCCTGCTAATTTGCTTCCCAGTCATGTGACACCTCACTTCTCACTTTTTTTTGTTGGCATAACTGTGAGCTGGATGGGAACATCCTGTGCGATCAGATAACCATTATTTGGTTTGAAAAATATTAGACTAAACAGATTTTAAAATCTCTGATTTCCCCCACCACTAATTCCAACTGCATTGTTTTACTTTACATTGTATTACTTGATGTCCCTTGCAACCAGTGAACAAGAATGTGCTTGGACCACTGACAGTTTGGCCACAATGTGTTGTGTAAAGACAAGTTCATACTCGGCAACAGAAGTGAACACAACCGCCAATTTTTGACGTCACATCAACTTTTCCCGCTGCTACTTCACAAAAGTTGAACATCTTTCAAGTTGCGCAAACGGTCCATGGTGAATGGTCCCACAAGGACAAATTGGCTTATTTGCACTTGAATTCCTATGTAGCATGTACTGGCCTCTAGGCAGTTAAAGGGACACTAGGTCCTGAAACAGCCCAATTGGGCTACAAAACGCGCTTTGAACGAGATTATGTTGATCAGAAAGAACATTTAAAACTAGGATAGAAACATCCACACAACTACCCTTTAAAAATTGGGCGTATTTGTGATATTCCTGTATTATGTGTACGAGAACGAATTTCGGGGTCCACTTTTGCGACCCCATAAATTCGAGCCGTTTGGATGCTAGTTGTGATGTCATTCGTACGCGTAAAGTGTTCGCCTTTTGCGAATGTTGAAGAAACCATTTTTTTTGCATTGGTGATTGGTCACCGCTGATCCCGAGACACACAACGTGTATATCGTACACTACAGAACGACACGAAAAACGTATTCGTACTTTGTCGTGTCCAATGTAAACAACCGGTTTTTTTCGTCTTTTCTCAGGAACGGTAAGACATTAGGTTGGTTTCCTTTCAACCACATGTTTGAAATAGGATAAGTAAACAATCCAAAACATGAAATTTTCAGGGATTTCGGGACCTAGTGCCCCTTTAAGGAAACATTTCCAGTAAATATATACCATGAGAGCCTTACCTGGAGTCAGTGTGAATAAACTGACTTCCACATTTCTTTGTTTTTTATTGTCCCAGCCACGTGGTAGCCATGCCCAGGTCATCTGTCACTAGATCCTAGTATGGACCATGGTGCATCCACTAGAGGGGGTGTAAGTCTTGTGATCCTACTGGAGGGGTTGGAAATTGGCGGGAAAACCTAGTGTGCTTGTGCGCAATTACTAGGCTTGTGTACAAATGCATTGTTCACATAGGGATTACCTCGATCACCCCTGTGGCCAAAATGGAACTGTCAAATGGCATTGAGGAGGGTAGTGTCTGGTTTCATTGACTGTTTATAGGGCCGGAGTGATACCAGGGGTTAATCTGGGTGAATGGTGGACTTTGAGGGCCGGGTAGCTCAAATTACATTGTGTCAGTGATTGGTTCCATGCAGCCGTCTAATATCACAGCGCCAAAAATTAGCACGCGAAGGGTTAAAAAGATAACTGACCTATTTCATATCCCTCGTACTCCGGATGGTACTCGTGTGTCGTATTATACAGAATCAGTAGTTTATCAGCAATCTCTGTCCACGCTGGTGGTGCGGTAACATTGATGAACTTGCCTGCATAGGCTGGTAAGAGCAGGCTGACCTGAGCTACTGAATTAGTGTAGACGGAGTTGTTGACATTGGAATGGTACTCGTCTGGCGGCTTCACTCCTACAATGTAAACAAAAAATACAACCTCAGGCGTCACAACCATGCTGTAGGACCTACAAATTAAACCCAATGTGGAAGACGGGGAACTGTACAACCTCTACTTCAAGAGCTCAGTTCTCAGTGTTCTGAAGGGAAAACAGTGGCCTCTAGTCAATACAAACACTGTATTTCTGGTTATACAGGGTGAGTAAAAAAAAGCGGAATCCAAAGCCCCCAAATATATATTTCATATTTAAAACAAGTCAGGTGTGTTTACAAACACAAATGCCCCGCAACCGTGACTGTTTCCATGACATAACACCACTCTAACATCAAATTACATGTACCTTGGTCAAATGGAACGTTCATTGACAGCATAAGTGTCTTCTGTAGGTTTTATATGAATTAATCCCTAATCCCTATGATCTCAGAATAAATACAAGATTTCTATTGTTTTAGCCACTGTGACCTTGACCCTTGACCTTTCGACCCCCAATGCGATAGGCTCCTTAGGATTGCCAAGGACAATCCACAAACCAAATTTGAAGTTCATATGTAAAGTATATCTCAAGTTATCACACTGACAAAATTTCTATTGTTTCAGCCACTGTGACCTTGACCCTTGACGTTTTGGCCCCAAATGCAAAAGGCTTCTTAGAATTGCACTGCCAAAAATATATTTCTTATTTTGAGAAAAAAAAACTTAAAACAAGTTTTTTTTTCTAGGGAGTGACACAAGAAAATATTTCTAAAAGGCCAATTCTTGTTTTAAGAAACTTGTTATTAGATTTTTTTTCTAGTGTTCTTGATTTAGGATAAATAATTTTCTTAACTTTTGTCAAAATAAGAAAAAAAATTCTAAACTTTTCTCAGTTATGTTTCTTATTTTAAGAAAAACTGCAAGAAAATTTTTCTTGTTACAATTTTCTAGGGAGTGACACAAGAAAACCTCTTTCCTTTTCTTGAATCAAGAATATAACCCCTTCATATTGCAAAAAAAAATCTAGTTTTTTTTCTTGTTTCTTACTCAACTTTTGTCAAATTAAGAATATTTTTTTCTAAACTTTTCTCAGTTATGTTTCTTATTTTAAGAAAAACTGCAAGAACATTTTTCTTGTTCCAATTTTCTAGGGAGTGACACAAGAAAACCTCTTTCCTTTTCTTGAAACAAGAATATAACCCCTTCATATTGCAAAAAAAATCTAGTTTTTTTTCTTGTTTCTTTCTCAACTTTTGTCAAATTAAGAATATTTTTTTCTAAAGTTTTCTCAGTATGTTTCTTATTTTAAGAAAAACTGCAAGAAAATTTATATTGCTCAATCCACCTGAAATCAACTTTTCTCAGTTATGTTTCTTATTTTAAGAAAACCTGCAAGGACAAATTTCTTGTTACCATTTTCTAGGATTAGGAATGACACAAGAAAACCTTTTTCCTTTTCTTGAATCAAGACAATTAACTCCTAGCTGGAATTGTAATCTTGGGTGTTTTTTTTTGTTTCTGCTGAGGTTTTCTTGGATTCCAAAAGAAAAGACATCATAAATCTTAGTACAAATTAATGAGAATTGTTTTCCTACTACAAGAAAACAACTTCAAGGCAAAGGTATCCATTCATCATAGCAGCAATGGATGCCATGAAGACATTGTGTTAACATTTAACAAATAAAAGTCCTTTGTTTCAGGCTTACCTTTTTTAATCACCCTGTATAGTTTGCTCATTTCAATAATAGTATTTTCACCTTACATTACAACTTTATTTAAACATTTTGTCACTGTCATAACTAGGCCAATATACATTTTTATTGGTGAACTTCAAACCTAGTTTTGAGCATTATTCTCCAAACTTAGATTTGCTTCTCAGGCAGAGCCTAATCGCCAAACTCAGATTCACTTCTAAATGGAGGAATAAGAACATCTAAAAATCAATTGTCATATCAGTGACTGCCACTTTATATGTTACTTTCTATAAAAGAAAAGGAATTGCTATCTCACTCATGCTTAGTGGGTTATGTGTGCAATGTTCAATATGTATTACAGTATGCATACATTTGCAACTACCGATCCGAAACTTACACAACTTTCAATCTTTTCA
This sequence comes from Patiria miniata, assembly GCF_015706575.1. Taxonomy (NCBI): domain Eukaryota; kingdom Metazoa; phylum Echinodermata; class Asteroidea; order Valvatida; family Asterinidae; genus Patiria; species Patiria miniata. The sequence goes on from NW_024037061.1 coordinate 4,580,806, forward strand.
ATCCTTAAACATCTTCAACAATAAAGTTCATACAAATAGCCATCCTTAATCTATGATAATTAAGTTAAAACATGACAATAAAACTAACATTTGTACCGGTACATACCTCTGGCAGAATAAAAATGATGGAAATGATAAGTGAATGTTCAGGCCTGACAGCTGAAACAATACACTTTTAAATTTCAGTTGGCCACTCCCCCAACAGCGCCCTCTGTTGTTCTGGCCAAAGTCATACAATTTTAATTTCATTCAAGAAAAGTTTTCTTAAAATGAGAAAGTATTTTTTTGTACAATGCATCAACAAAGAACACTTGGCAAGAATAATTTTCTTGAAGTGTAGCATTTTTTGAAGACAAGAATTGTTTTTATTAACAGGAAATATTTTCTTAAAATAAGAAAATAGATGGCAAATATGAGAAAAACACAGTTCGTAGTTCTTAAACAAATTTCTTATGTAAGAAATTTTCTTAAAATTAGAAAATTTTCTTGTAATGAGAATAATTTTGAGAAAAAAAATCTTAAAAAAAGATATAATTTCTTCAAGTATATTTTATTAAATATTTGAAGAAGTATTTTCTTGCCCATTTTCTTTTTTCTTACAAATTATCTTAAATCTAGAATATTTTTCTAATTTCAAGAAAAGTTTTCTTAAGTAAGAAAATATTTTTGGCAGTGTGCCAAGGACAATCCACAAACCAAATTTGAAGTTCATATGTAAAGTATTTCTCAAGTTATCGCGCTGACAAAATTTCTATTGTTTCAGCCACTGTGACCTTGACCCTTGACCTTTTGGCCCCAAATGCAAAAGGCTTCTTAGAATTGCCAAGGACAATCCACAAACCAAATGTGAAGTTCATATGTTAAGTATTTCTCAAGTTATCGTGCTGACAAAATTTCTATTGTTTCAGCCACTGTGACCTTGACCCTTGACCTTTCGGCCCCAAATGCAAAATGCTTCTTAGGATTACCAAGGACAGTCCACAAACCAAATTTGAAGTTCATATGTTAAGTATTTCTCAAGTTATCGCGCTGACAAGATTTGTCCGGACACACACACCCACACACCCACCCACCCACACACACACCCACCCACCCACCCACGGAAGGACAAGGCAGAAACAGTATGCCCCTTCGGCTTCGCCGCGGGGCATAAAAATATGTAGCACCAACCATAATAATGATTGGAAAGCCAATTTCATAAGCTACTTCTAGATGAAAAAAATTATTGAAATTGCTCAATCCGTTCAAAGAATATCACCATTTAAACGCAATGACCCTAGAACCTGTCTCGTCCAAAAAAAAGCTATTTATTGTGTGTTTTGACTGTTTGGAACAACGAAGAAAATGACACAGAATACTTGTACCAACAGCTGTCACCAACTGTAGCACATAATACCTTTATTAACAACCCTGGTTAGGCAAACAGTATGATTTATAAAATCATTTTTTGTTTTAAAAGATGGGCCTTCAAAAGGAATTTGTTGAATATTTTTAACGTTTAAACTGAGATTTATCGCTGGTGATGTTTGAAGACAATTTGTGACGATTCTTGAAATCGCATTTTCTGGACCAGACAGGTTTTAGGGTCATTGTTTTTAAATGGCGATATTCTTTGAATGGATTGACCAATTTCAGTAATTTTTTTCATCTAAAAGTAGCTTATGAAATTGGCTTTCCAGTCATTATTATTTTTGGTACTACATATTTTTATGATTATATGAAGTATAATTGTTGGGGTTTGGGTTCCGCTTTTTTGACTCACCCTGTAGCAAAAATAAAGAATCAGTCCTGACTGTGCATTGATGTGCAAATTTAGTAAAGCAGATTGTTCAGTTTGATGATCAAGGCATGGCATTTGGCACACAGTCAGAGTATGTCATGGTAAAGATATTTGGCTATAAAACTATCGCAGATTTGTCCTTTGAAAAAATATCATAGAATAACGAGATTTTCAAAAGTTTCAAAATGGCGGCCATTGCATGTTATTCTATGTTATACAACACCTGAATAAATCCCCGTCATCTGATTGGTGAATTGTAGATCACGTGACATATTATTATTCGGTATAATGCACGGTGCGACCATGCGTTATACCCATGCGTTATACCGTTTCACTTTGCGCTTGTTCCATGACGCGGTATTTGCGTGCACAATGCATGCTGGTGTGCGCGTTCAGCGTAGCGCGTATTGTTCCAAAGAGCCAGCGCTACAGCGTTGGGTTCAAACATTTTCGTGAAGGGGTAGTTCAACATCTTTAAAATCAAAATAAATTGTAGTTTATAATTTACCAATCAAATGACGAGAATTTATTCAGGTGTTGTATAAAACAAATAACGAATGTTTTACGTTCGTGCGATGGAAAGAATAATTTCATGAGGTGACAGATTTAATGTTCTATTCCACTCGGCTTCGCCTCGTGGAATAGAACATTCAATCTGTCACCTCATGAAATTATTCTTACCATCGCACTCACAAACATTCGTTATTTGTATAATATTTTTTTCAAAAGACAAATCTGCGATGGCCTATAGACATGATAGACACACTCTGACTGTGTGCCAAATTTTATGCTTTTATCATCAAATGAACAATTCCATCATATTGTGCACCAATCTGCCTGACTATGAATGAGACCGGCTCTCCACCTATTACAAAAATTCTGATATACATGTAACAAACGTTTTGGTTAGGTCCAGCTGAGTTCGTATTAATGAGAGTCGAATGCACTGTGAATTGTGCTTTTCCACACAAATCTGATATAACAGGATTACGAAGAAGAATTGGCTCTGTGTGCTCACTCTTTGGGGATAAGTGTCGAGGCAAAGTGAGGAGGGTTAACCAACTTAAATAAATGATCCAAACATAAAACATGAAACTAATTTCTGGTCCATGCCAATCGGACAACAAAACTTAGCAGATATATATACACTTAACAAATCTGATCTTCATCAAGTGGGGTACTGCAGGTTTCGTCCTGAATTTTTTTTCCCACTATTGCCAGACTATTGAAACACACTCTTAACTAGTCCGTGGGCCTTCTCACTTGTCCGTGTGATTTAATTTGTTCTATAGAAGTTTAATTTTTTTTGCACGAGAATGTCATAAACAACACTGATCATGTAACAGCTGTGATCCTGAGGCAATCTTTAATTTTGGGAATGCTAGCGATATTCGGGCAAGATTCCGTGGTGCCACGGCATGAAACAAGCGTCTGTGTGTCAATATCAGATTATTTTTTCTACAACTCCAGCTTTTCTTAAAACGCAGAAATCTGCGGATATTATACATGGAAATGTTGCATGCCTTATTACAATAATTTTGACTCGCCAGCTGGCGGACTACTTAGGAAATGTTTTGACTAGTCCGCTGCAGTTTTTACTCGCATTTAGCGGGCGGGCTGCAGCTAATGTCGAACCCTGGTACTGTAGTTTTCAGGAGGATAGAGTTAGAGTAACCACAATGTAATTATTAAAGCAGGCAAACCAAATCTCTGGACATACCTTTGATTTCATAGTATCCTGAAGCGTTGTTAAACTCAACCCGACTTTCCCAGTACTTAGCCAGTTCTGATATCATCTCGTAACCACGTCGGTTCTTTAAGAAGTCTACATCTCTTAAGACATGAAGATACTGCTGGACAGCGAAGGATATGTCTCCATTTATGTGGATCTCCTGCAGACTGTAAATCTCTGCTGGGCAGACTTCTGCACCTGTTGAAAATACCAAGTTTGGATTTGTTATGTCTTCTCAAATTATGGTGGGAAACCTATTTCAATTTCTTCAACCGTAATGACCTTGACCTTTGACCCATGGGGTCCAAACTCAATAGCTTTTAGAGAACACTAAAGACCAACCCACACACACAAACGTGTGTTCACCGTCGATCATGGACGTCCTATTGTCCCTCTTTTGTTTGTACACGAACTTTTTAGGAAGACTCCCATAGGTTTTGTACACGACCCCAATCGCGGACGTATGCTGGGAATCGTGGACAATATTGTTCTCTGGTATTTTTCGTCCATGGTTTGAAAAGATGAACATGTACACCAAGTTTGAAGTTGAAATGTCACGTCCTCAGGTTATGGTAGGAACCTGATTGCTTGCACGCACACCCACAATCTTGTTTTGTAACTGTCGGGAACACACACCTGTTCAGCGATAGTATTTCTGGGGACCGAAGACACTATCGGAAAATAGAAGTCCCCATAACTCAGTCCTAAATTCCCTAACAAAGAAAACTTCCCAACCCCAAGGTGCCAGCCAGGGCAAGGAAGGACAAGGCAAACGCAGTATGTCCCTTCCAGTTCCAGCAATGAACCTACATGTAATTGTTTCTGTTCCGTTAGTTATTAGTTATTAAACCATTGCTACATGAATACGTCACAGTATTGTTAAAAGTGTGGATTCAGAACCACACATCTGTTACACTGGTCAAATAGTGTGGATTCGGAATGACGAATCCTTAGTAAAGTGTGGATTCGGAAATATGAATCAAGTCGGACAATTGTTCTACGTTCTGCTCTCCATAATGAGCATTAACAGGACCGTTTGCATGAAAACTTTCCTTCTGAAAATTACCAATGAATCGTCACTGTCTGAAAGAAATCGTCGTCTGAACTATCCATGTTGACATAAGGAGCCTACACACAAAATGACTTGGTTGTACGGGTGTGGCGATACACATGCTACAATGTGTGATTATGTATAAGAGCCTCAAAAAACTCCCTTGTAAATTACCCTAATGGCCACAACGAGATATGCAAGTCTTTTCATCTCCACTTTCTGGACTGTTAATTGACAATACTTCTTTTGACAAAATGGTTTAAGTCGAAGCATACACTCGCAAGTGAGGATTTTTAATTTACGAATTCACTTGAAGCTTCGTGTCTTGTGAATTCTGAAATTACGAATCCACACTTCCTCATGTATTCTGCTTAACTTAAACCATTGCTATGATGTCACACTATTGTTAAAAGTGTGGATTCGGATCTACGAATCTCTTACGCTGGTCACAAAGTGTGGATTCGGAACAACGAATCTTTAGTACAGTGTGGATTCGAAATTACGAATCCGCACTTTGAACACGTTGGACTATTATTCTCCATCATAACGAGCATGAATAGGACCGTCTGCGTGAAAATTTGCTTTCCGAAAATTACCAGTGCATCTTCACTGTCAGATTCTCCGCTGTCACTGCAAAACCTACTTTTAGTCAGAAAGAAATCGTCGTCTGAACTATCCATTTTGACGTAAGGAGCCTATACACACAAAATGACTTGGTTGTACGGGTGTGGCGATACACATGCTAAACACGCCAGGAAAAAATGTTGCAACCTGACGCCACTTCCGCACTTGTGTACAAAGTCTATGGAGAGTCATTTCAAGTATTTCCTAACAAAATTGGAAACATTTCTCAGTCCCAGATTCATGTCTTATCGTCATTCTTGCAACGAATGACCTTCATTGAGATGATATATGAAGAAAAAAGTGGCGTTAGGTTGCAACATTCTTTCCAATACTTCTGTTGACGCAATGGTTTATGTTGAAGAATGCACTCTCAAGCGTGGATTCTTAATTTATAAATTCACTCAGCGCTTTGCGCTTCGTGAATTCTTAAATTATGAATCCACACTTTCTCGTGTATTCTCCTAAGAATTCACCAGGCGCGAAGCGCCGAGTGAATTCATAAATTATGAATCCACACTTTCTCGTGTATTCTCCTTAACAGATCTGACCCACCTGTATAAGCCATCTCCCATGGATACTCTGCTCCTTGGTAACCTCTCGACTTGGCTAGCTCCTTGGCAGCATCCAGGTGATACGTCCTGGATTCCAGCATGGCTCTACCCAGCTTGGGATGAAACAGAAGCATTGTGGGATACATCCACGTCTCTTGATCCCAGAAGACGTGTCCCTGATAATCTGTCGCAATGCGACCATGAGCTAAACCACCAGGGCTTAGTCCGTAGAAATGATAAGGGGTGGTCTGAACATCGTAGTTGAGGGATGGTAGAGAACTGAGAATATAGTACATGCTGCCATGGATTGCTTTAGAAAGTGTTATGTCATCGACCTCAATTTGTCCGTGTAGCCATTTATCCTGCCATGCTCTACAATGATTACTGTACAGTATTCCTTCTAAAGCCATCTGCGTAGCATGCATATGAGAGGCTACTGCAATCATTCTATTGGGACCAATGGCGGTAATGAAGGTCCATGTTTTAGAGTCTTGATTCGAGGGCAAGGTGATGCTGTCAGGAATGATCGTCCAGTTGACGGCAACTGAGATGGTGGAACTTGTACTGGTCTCTGACTCTACAGTGTTGCCGTACATCATTCTGTTATACAAAAAGAAGAAAATCAATTGTCACTAAAGATTTGACCAGTTAGAATATGCAGCCACAGTTTGGGATCCCCATCAGTCAAATCACATCAACAAACTGGAAAAAGTACAGCGGCAAGCAGCAAGATTCGTAACGGGTGACTACCAAAGAACATCAAGTGTCACAGACATGCAGCAAAATCTTCAATGGCCAAGCCTCCAACACCGCAGAAAAGTCAGCAGGCTCACGATGCTTTATCGCTCCATCCATGAAGAAACTGCCGTTGACATCCCTTATTGCATCACCCCAGTAGAACGACCACAAAGAAATGGACATAATCAGTGACTACGCTTCCTTGCGATGCGGCACACAAGCGTACCACAAAAAAAAATTCCCAAAGAAGATTGAAGACTGAAACGAGCTCCCTGATGAACTTATCCATCAAACATCATCATCCCAATTTAAGACAGCCCCAGGAAAACATTATGCATCACAACCTTAATTTCACGCTTGCACGGCACCAGCGTGAACTTGGATGATGATGCCGAGCGGCAATATCCAATCAACTTTCTGACATTCTGAGATTCTGAGATAAAGAATGTAGCCTTGGTCAAGGCGTTCAACGATGTACATATAGAGTCCGATGATCAAGGATCAGCCGCCAACAAAACGGGAGCCGCGCGCTGTGCAATAACACGTACTGTACAAAGTGCGAACAGTGACCTCGCGCGGCTAGTCTACAATATGCAAATTAGGTGGTGCTGTAAGAACACCTTGGAACATGACCTATCTTTTTCGGGCAATTTTTGTTATTTTTGTCCCAGGATTTACATCGAGTTATATTTGGTCTGCAGACTCAAAACATTTGGAGAATGTAGCCACACTATCCAGCTCTCTGCCCAAGTAAAATATGAGCCTCCACGACCAACTACTGAAAGATAATGTCATCTTTATTTGCATACAGGGTCGACGCTGGAACTCCAGTGACAAAATAAAGAAAAACATAAGCCAAGGCTCACGGATGTTCCAAAGGTTTCATTCAACACCACTTGATTTGCATATCATAGCCTAGCAGCGTGAGGTCGCTGTTTGTGCTTCATGCAGTACGTGAGTGCAAATGTTATTCACGGTCAACCATCATCGGACTGTATTGCCTAACGCCATGACCAAGGCCTTAAAGAATGATGACAAATCTCTCATCTTTAACCTTTAAATCTTCAATCTTGAACTATTAAGGTTACTGATTCCCCTCAAGTCAAGTCAAGATTAAACAAGAATCCATTGATATATTCTTTGTTTCAGTGAACTAACAAAAAAAAAACCTGCGAAATCTTCCAAAAAGGATCTGGAATGGTTAGGGTTCAGGTAAAGTCATTTCAGCTGTGCCGAAAATTAGATAATGGTTTAATGGGATATTAAAAATGTTTTCAACTTTTAAATTTGCTGCTGTGGTTCCTATACCTCCAACCTTTCAGATTCCCAAATCAAAGCATGAAGTTATATATGACTTACCCCTAACCACCCCTATCCTTCAAAATCCAACTGCATGTTTTGTTGGAATCTGTTTGAGTCAGAACTGCACTAGTAAACTGATTATGCTTAAACATGGGGTCAATCATACCACCATAATCAGAGTCCAACAGTTTGGGTGTAGAGTTTACCACAGGATGTTGGATTTTGCAAGAGCGAGGAAGGTTTCTAGTAAATCACTCAAAGGGGTTAGTACACCCAATCAGCGCAGCTCAGTCACTATTAGCAGATGCCATTGTTCTACCACACAATGCACATGATGTTAAAGATAAAAGTAGTGCAACTTGATGAAATGTTCTTTTAAGGTTGCCAAGGCCAGCAGCTGATGAAAAAAATCCAAAAGTATGCAATGATGCATTCAGTGAACTGTTTAATCGACATACTAGGTCATGCTTAAAAACACTGACCCACTAACAGTCCCCAGGGGCCTGCTACATCCAATAGAGTGCTCTGGCCTCTTGGTTAAGGGCACTGATTCGTGGTCTGTGGGTAAAGCTGCAGATTGTGGGTTCGAGTCCTGGCGGGGTCATGGTGCGTGTGCCCTTGGGCAAGGCACTTTGTCACTCATTGCTTCTCTCCACCCAGGAGTAAATAGGTACCTGTGAGGGCAGAGATGTTTACTATGATTGAATTAGCTGCCTAGCGCCTAACATGCTGCATCGAGCTGTATACTCCCCAGGGAGCTGAGATAGTATTTGGAATGTTTCAGTGGCCCAATGAGCAGGGGTAACAATGATGTAGCACCGTGAGCACCAGTACCTGGTGGATACATGCACTTTATAAATATCCACTATTATTATTATTATTATTATTATGTGACTTTTCTGCTTAATCCAACACTGTCCCACACAACCCAACTTTCCAAGTTGTTGCGTACCTGAATATATAAAATGACTGGCAAACTCAATCCAACAGAATCCAACTGTGCTTATATCTCTGTTTCCTGCTGAATACAATACAGTCCAAATTGGCATTATTCACCGTTACCATGTACCCAACAGAATCAGACTCTGAATGTTTTCAGTTGCATACCGAATCCAACAGATTTCAACAGGAATATATACAAGGCGTTTACTGCTCAATCCAACAGGATCCAACGGAAATGTTAAATAGTTGGATCTTGTTGGATTGAGCAGGGTTAGGGGCAAGATTTGTGACGACAGAGCATAGTGTTTTGAATTTCTTAATTAGTCTTTGATACAAACCTTGTTCCTTCATCTGGAGCTGTGTTCTTGAAGTTGATGTCTTTGCTGTTTATCCCAGTATTATTGACTAACTTGAGGATGATAGGATCAGTGGTTGGTCCTCTCCTAGAGATAATGATCTGATTGACAAGAATGTAGGAGAGTTCCTGATGGGCATAGAGTCTCTGCTCTATCAAGGCCTCCTTGGTAGTGACTTTACGATGGAATGTTCCTGGAAAAGTTCATATACATAGCCAGCTTTTAGCTTACAGATATGAAATCTGGTCTTTCTAAAGTGTTGAAAAGTTGTCGGGTTAGAAACTCGGGTTAGAAACCCAACTTGAGGAACAAAACTTTAATCAGTGCATCCCTAACATACATGTACATGTATGCCTCACACAAAACACATTTGAACTTCCAACTCCAAGCCAATTTTAGAATATGACTTTCTGCAAAATAGCCATTCCTCCATTCCTGAAATAAACCTCAAAACTTCAGCAATTATTTTCTGAGAAAATCATGGATAAATGTAACATTTGATGTCAACCGAACTCCATCATACTCAACATAAACGGGATGAACCGGTAAACTAAGTGAACATGGTGCATGGCCTGGATGTGGATAATGGCCAGATCCCAAACCATTCATCAGTACATTTTCGGTCAGAAGTCAAACAAGTCAGAAATTCACAAATTTGGAACGATTTTACTTCATGGTTTGTGACACACCAGTCCCGCCATGTCTATGGTATGTGCCTCGTGCGTGTAGTGCTAGATACCTCCTTATATGGAGATCGAGGCACACGCGCGGTCAGAAATCCACAAATTTCGAACGATTTTACTTCATGGTTTGTGACACACCAGTCCCGCCATGTCCATGGTATGTGCCTCGTGCGTGTAGTGCTAAATACCTCCTTATATGGAGATTGGCGCGCACGCGAGGTGCACATACTACATGGTGCGGCACAAAACGCAGCCGTGTTTTATCAGCGGCCTCTTGACCAATAGCAATGGGTAAACTGTCTGAGGTATTTATGAATTCCAATATAATACCACATGTTCTACTGGCTTGTTGGCTAACAACAAAAATCAAATTTTTATAATGGCATTTGAAGTTCAAATTAGGTTTTGCCCTTCACCAACGTGTAAACACTGTATACTCAGTGTGTTACCTCCCAAGTGATTTTTTCAGCTTTCACTCGGGAGGTAACACACCGAGTATACAGTGCTTACATGTCGGTGAAGGGCAAAACCTAATTCGATTTATATAACCCCGACGGAAAAAAAAATTTCAACCTTATGAATAGTTTATGCGGTACCCGCTGCTATGTACATCAGATTCGAACCAGCCAACTGATCCGGTTAGCCCGGTGGTGGAGTGGAAAGACGTCTGCACTAGACAGCAGGAGGTCGTGGGTTTGAGTCCCAACCGAGTGATTTTTTCAACTTTCACTTGGGAGGTAACACACTGAATATACAGTGTTTACGCGTCGGTGAAAGGCAAAACCTAATTAGATTTACATTACCCCGACACACACACAAAATTCAACCTGTATGAATAGCATTTGAAGTTCTTACCATTTTCAAGATCCAGCGAGTAAGACTCTTTTGAGACGCTGACATTTGAAGGCAGAGAGACTTGAATGGCTGCCGTTGATGGAATTCTGGCTCGATGACTTGCTCCACCACGTCCATTGTAAACTCCATTCACATAAATAGTATCACTGTAGACTACTGTTGCTAGGTAACCGTTACCGACCGCAGGAAGGCAACAAGTCTCGTTTGGAAGTCTGAAGAGTCAAGATGTAAATGATCAGTCTTTTCTATGCAATGTTAAAGGTGCTTTTGGCCCAATAAAATAGCTTCTCATTGATACGCTATTACTTGATAAGGGGCAATTGTTTACCACAGTAAATATTGAATTCTTGGTAAGCATGCTATGGTAATGCATTGGACTCTACGGCACTTTGCTTGACTCTAAAGACATCCACGTGTGGGACAAACTGTGAACAGCAGAAATGCGATTATAATTCATCTCTTTTCGCCTCAACTAAGGGGCTACTTGTGCATGTCTATACACACTGCCATTGCAGTAGTCTTGAATCCAGATGTCATTGATCTATAGCGATGATTGCATTGTTGTAGAACACCCTTCCACAATATTTTTTTTTACTTTCTCAGGCTAACATCTTTGGAAATTTGCAGCAATAAGGTAGTGGCCAAAATTAGACCATTGGTGTAAATATTAAAGCTATAGTCCATCATCAGGTCTCCGAGTACAAGTACTTGTACTTCCAAGTACGAGTACTGTACGTACGAGTACTGTACTTCCGAGTACGAATACGAGTACGAGTATTTCCGAATACGGCCATACGGCAAATGGTTCATTGTGCGTAATTGGACCAGACCCAGTCAGACCGATATACAGACCCACTCACAGCTAGCTGTTAAATGTGCTTGCCTGGATGTGCACAGAGGAAAATTAGGAAACTTCGATTTCTCCACAAGCCAATCAACCATTTCAAACTGAAAGTATCGATAAAATAAGGCAGTGGTATATAAAGTCAAGCCATACCATTTCCCCTCGAGTACTGCTATTCGAGTACTAGTACTTTGATGATCGAGTAAAATTTCAACACGTCGAGTACGAGTACTTTGCTGCCCAAGTACGAGTACTGTCATTTTGAGTACCAGAACTATTCGAGTACGAGTACGAGTACTCCAAAAAAAGTACTGGAGTACGAGTACCAAGTACGAGTACTACAACAATGACATGTACAAGTATGGCTATCAAGAAACTGGGGAAATCTCTATAGTCCGACATCCAGTGATGTAGTGCCTTGATGCTGGGCCTTGGCCTTAAGGCTGCCTTAAGGCTTGATTTTAGGGCCTTGGCCTTGGCCTCGAGGCTTGAGGGCAAAAGCCTTGGCCTTGGCCTTGAGGGTTCAGGGCCTTGCAATTTTGAGTCGAGGCTCTTCAAGGCCCAAAGATTTTTGCATTTTCCGGATAAATCTGTTCGAAATTTTGCTGTTACCATTTTAATCGTATTACCATGGAGGAGGGAGAATTGTATGTCAATATAGAAGTTAATCATTATATTGTTTAGTTAAACCATATTGAAGACCTGAACTTATACTTTAATAGATACAGTGCAGTCATAAAACGGTGTAGGCCTATGCGAGCATGTTGATTGCAATTAAAGAAATGTTGTTCTTCGTAACGAGCAATTCGTGATGATAAGGGCGGATCCAGGGGGGCCAAAAGGGGCCATGCCCCCCCCCCCCTCCAAAAAGAAACCATTTTTTTTATGTGACGTCGTAATAAAGGCAGGCAATGAGTAAACCACCATCTTTTCCTCAAAAAACATCGGTTAAAATGGTCAGAAATTGCCTCAAATCGCACCGCTGAGCATCTCGAATCCAAACATTTTTTAAGCGGGCCCCAAAGCCCAAGCCGTAATTTCTTGACCCACTTTTTTGGGGGGACCAACATTTCTTTGCCCCCCCCCCAATTGTGTTCTGGATCCGCCCTTGCGTGACGATGTGTCACTCATGTGACTATAATTAGTTCTATATCAGTGGTCATTTCATAAAACAGGGCCTTGGCCTTGAGGGTTAAGCCTTGGCCTCGAGGCTTGAGGGTCAAAGCCTTGGCCTTGGCCTTGGCCTTGAGGGTCAAAGCCTTGGCCTTGGCCTTGAGGGTCAAAGCCTTTGCTCCAACACTGCCGACATCCCATTGGTCCGACATCCCATTGGTCCGACATCCCATTGGTCCAACATCCCATTGGTCCAAAATCCCATTTGTCCAACGGCCCACTGGTCTGATGTCCTATTGGTCCGACGTCCCATTGGTCTGACGACATATTGGTCTACACGTTCCATCGGTAGATACGTTCCTTCGGTCTATACCTCCCATTGGTCCGACGTCCCATTGGTCTGACGTCCCTGTCGTCCCATTGGTCCGAAGTCCCATTGGTCCAAGGTCTCATTGGAACGACATCCCATTGGTCCGACGTCCCATTGGTCCGATACCCCATAGGATTAGGGTTTGGGTTTGGATTAGGGTTAGGGTCAGTTAACCTGAAACAGTGGAACTATACATTATGTTTCATCGGACCAATGGGGCGTCGGCCAATGGGGTTGGACCATTGGGACGTCGGACTATCAAGACGTAACCCAAGAAACTGGCCTGTCAGTCAACTGCAAATGTCTCAAACTTAAAATAGCCAGTGTCTTGATCGCTTAACGTTTCAGATATTTTAAGGTGAACAGAATGTCTGAAATATAAATGTTTTTTTTTACAGGTTTACATTTCAGACATTCAGGGATTATGTTTCAGACATAAAATGTCTGAAAGGTTGACAAAATGTCTGACATCATTATAATCGCCACTGTTCTCATTTCAGACATGGTTCGCAGTGTCACCTACCGTACCTGTGACTTACTGTTACAGCCCGATAGTCCGAAGCTTCTTTAGTCCGAAGATTCTTTAGTCCGAAGGGTCATTAGTCCGAAGGTTTGTTAGTCCGAATTCAATAGTCCAAAGGTTCGATAATCCGAAGGTTCAATAGTCCGAAGGATCCATTAGTACAAATATAAAATAAGGTTAATTAATCCGAAGGTTCGATAGTCCGAATAGAAAATAGGGTTCGATAGTCCGAATTGAGAATAAGGTTCGATAGTCCGAATAGATGATAAGGTTCAATAGTCCGAATATACGGTAGGGTTCGATAGTCCAAATCGACAATAAGGTTCGATAGTCGGAATTGAGAATAAGGTTCGATAGTCCGAATGGGCAAACGGTTCGTCAGTCTGACACTTCGGACTATCGGACCTTTCTGTTGATTCGGACTATCGGACCTTGTTGTCAATTCGGAATAATGAACCTTCGGACTATTGAACCTTATTTCATTTTCGAACTAACGAACCCCCTCTTATGGAAATTGTGTGCATTTGGACTATCAAACCTTCGGACTAAAGAACCTTCGGACTATCAGACCTTTGGACTATCAGGCAGCCCCCGTGACTTACATGTTTATAAATCAAAACTTCCAGTCTCATAAACTTACACTGCAGACTCAAAGACATTAGCAGATGGGGAGATGTCCTTGTATTTCTGGTTGCAGGGACAGGCATTTGTGTTGGTTACTATTAACCAGCTTAGTGTCAATGCAAAAACGCAAGATGCAGACAGGAACATTGTTGGGTACACCTGAAGAATATAGCCAACACAAAACCAAAGGAAAATTAATGTCACACTCACAACAAACATTCGTCACAAGAGTCATTCCATGAAGTTGAGGAACACGCCATAATTTTTCTGAGGTCTGATTATAAAATAATTTTTCTTTGTTATGGAATGATTATTTCTAAAGCAAATGTCATTTGGCAATAAGGTTATAAATTTAAGATAAGCTTTTAAATGATACCACGCTCAATGATATTCAAAAATAACTTTCACACCCAAATTCTGTAAATGTTATGGCGTCCGGCATAAAAAATGAGGAAAAAGTGTGACAAAGAAACCTACATTTAAAAAATAACTCATTTTGAAAAGAAAACAAGTGGACTGGAGTTGAGGTTTTACACAAATTATAGCGAGAAGAGGTAGGTCTACCCTTTCTATTGAAAAAAGTAAATATCAGATGTTAAAATTTTTTGCCAAAATGCACAATTTAAAATTGGGTTGTGGATGTAACACATGGTGTCCGCTGTTTCAAATTATGTTACATCCACAACTGGCTTGTGCAAAGTTTTCTTTTTGCAGTAATTTAGGTCGGATGACCCCAATATTTCATGACTGAACTGGTAGGCCTATTTGTAATGCAGTGATGCGAAAAGTAATTATAATTATGCATGGCGCGTGAACAGTGCGCACAAGAACAGGTGTGCACGTGAACAGCTGCGTTACATGTACATAGGTGCATGCGCGTGCACGCGTGCGTACGCTAAAAAACTTCGATAATAATATTTTGGGAAAGAAGTTTGTTTTTTGTGATTAAAAAGAATTTTGGAAGGGAGTTGGTTTTTGGCGATGGAAGAGAGAAGATGTACATTGTAATGGACCGATCCAGTAAGCTCCGCCCAGTGCACACGTGGGCAAATTAACACGTGCTCCTCTCCAATGTCACGCTGCATTTTCCTTCCGCGCGCATCATACGCGCGTGCACGCATGTCGGACTTTAGTGCACGCACGTCGGACATAAATCACGGCTGTGATTGGTCAGAACACCATGGGGCGGTGCTTACTGGATCGGTCCATTGTGGCACAGTTGTAATAAAGTCGGAAGACGTTTTGTAACATCACACAACTGAAGTATCCTCACTGTTTTTGGTACAAGACTGAATTCCCCTCCTACACTTCACACAAAGGTTCCTGGGATCCGTTCCTGAATCTGACAGCTTTACAGTAACATAATGTGATCGTAGTCTGTGCAAATAAATGTTTTGGCCAAATATGAAGAAAATCTCATGCCTGGGGGCACATGGTTTCCGTGTTACATACACAACCGGTTGACATGGTCACGCCTAAAATATGAAAATCATGACCTGCAATCTGGGTCATTCTATAAATTTGGGGTCCAAAGTGTGACATTTTTCCTGTCCCTGTTACCTTGGTACTTTGTAATTTGCCATTCAAGCATCATTAAAAGTGACTTCAAATGATTGTTTATTTGTTGGGTAGGTAGTTTGCTATTCATAATCACTCTTGGAGGATGACTGCATTAAGGAGTGCATCAGAATTATACAATCATAGATGTCAGATGTAACAGGGACGGGAAAAAAAGTGGACCCCAAATTTATAGAATGACCCATCTGCAATTGCCCTCGAAACAGAGATTTGGGGACAACATTTCTAAAGTACACAAGCAACATTTATTTAGTTCCATTCATATCGAGGTGAAGAATACCGCATTGTGATGTTGTGGTGTCCGACATGTTACATCCACAGCCATTATTTTTGTTGTTGGAAATAGGCGAAACAGTTTTAACAGTCTTTAAAAGTAGTACTAAATTAAATGAAGCTACATGTATTTGATGATAAACTCAAGTTTGGTGAAAATTTGAAGCATTTTGAAGTAATTAATAATGAACAAAACAAGGTTTGGATGTAACAGGACGTGGCTTCTGGTTACATCCACAACTTCTCTATGTAGTCAATATACTTTGTGTACAAATTTACCAACTTTCCAAAAAAAATCGTGTAACTTAAATTTGAATGAATTGTTAAACCACAATGTATGCTATCAAAAATGCATAAACAAAACTTGTACTTAAGGCAAAATAAAAAAAAACAACATGTTTAGCGTCCTGCCTCTTTGACAAAAAGGAAGGAGGAGGCCCTTTTTTTTTTTCTTTTCAAAATGGCCGCCCGATACATTTTTCAATGTTCAATTTTGTCCCCGTTACACACTAATTGCAACTGCAACTCACCCCAAACTTGCCTGGAATAACCATTACACAGGTCCTTGAAGTAAAAAACGATCCACGATGAAGATTCAGCCTACAATTGCAGTGAAAACAGGAGAAATAACCGCTAACTTGACAACCTTGCTGGATTGGCCAGGACCTCAACTGGTTTGTGCACAAAAAAATTTTGTACAATGAATGGCGGTCGATTAACAGGCACAGAGAGCGATCGCTGTCAACTACTCGGTTTTGCCGGCTGCGCTGGCTGTTGGCGCATGACGTCACGCGGAAGCGTATGACCCGATGACTGTTTCATGCACTATTGGTTGCGGTTCCAGTACCAAAGCTGTGATGCGAGTGGTAAACCTTATATTAGTGCGAATTTCCAGATTCATTTTTACACGTTTGCGTATCAAAATTTTAAAATGAAATTTCACAAAAATTAGACATCTGAAAAAGGCAGCACTTTCTGACTAGCCTATAAAGAGGGTGAGTATGCTTCTAAAGCAAACAAATCCTACAAACTAAGCCTAAATGTGAAAATCAAAATTTGGCAAAGTCGACACGATTTTTGGGTACATGTGGATGTGTGGCCTATGTTTACGGTGGCAGTCACCCTGGCAGTAGGCCACATTTATGGGGCTAGTACTAGGCCGTAATTGTCAAATATTTGTTGCCTTCCAAACTCTCCTGTCACGAAATGTTCGGACACAGTATTTCGCATGTGTTATTTTGACATGGTTAGGTACCTATAAGGTGGGTTCAAATCCTTGAAATATCAAACAAAAATGTGAAATTTACCAGAATTTCGCTCACCGCGCCGTCAGTGACCATACACACATGTCCCACACGTCATGCACGTGATGTGTGACTGACCTCCTGTCATCTGTCGATTGAGGGCGCTTTAATTCGCTTGTAGCAAAAGAGTGAACTAATTCTTAAAAACTGAGCCCCATTAAAAAACGGTAAAATCAACCATAGCTAGCTCTATGAATCAACCAAGTTCAGGGCAAAATAGCATGCAAGTCGACATCACTGGGGTTTCTTAAACAAAAATACATTATTGTCGTGTCCTTCATTTTTTTTCAACAATTTTTTGGTGGATTAGCCAATTACATTTTAGCCAACAAAATCACCTCACGAAAAGTAATACCTGGTAAATAGTTCGCCTGCATAATGTAGCCTTTTTGTACAATTAACTTTGTGGCATATCCTTCCAATTTTTCAGGCATGGAGGACTCATTTTCAACCGTGATTTTATCAAGCCTGCCCTCAATTGGAAGCCCAGAAACCAGGGAGTTGATCCTTGGCTATATTTACACAATTCCAGAGTTTTATATAAAAGTCAAACGGGCTCGATCCGTTTTCAAAAGAAATTGTGTGGGTGCTACTTTTTTGCTAGTCATGGCTCGCGTAGAAATTCTCACTTGAGTGCACTGCACAACATATGGGCAGATCATTGGGGAAGATAGGACACTCCGCTTGAAAAAGTGAAACAGGAAGTAGGCCTACTTGCTCATACTTCAGGAAAGTTGTAAACTTTTTAAGCAATCGCCGCCAGAGTCCTATATTGATTGCATTAACTTTGCTCGGTCACCCCGCCCCCCCCCCAAAAAAAAATATTGATAAGCATATTGCTAAATCTCATCTTACTATTTTCTTCGACACTACTTTAATTTCCAAATGTATTCATACTCGTTCATTTTTATTTATTGGTTTATATGTATTGAATTAATTTCTCGGTGTATTCGTCTTTTTAAAGGTTTTTTTCCCATAAATATAGGTTTTCCCGGCCAAGTGGGCAAATTGGCAACCAATCACCCATTTTCGTACGAATTTGAAGGCACGTTGAGATCAACATTCAATTACCTAAAAACACCACTCAATTTCCCATTAGAAGCATGCAATTTCACATATTAATCATGTCATTTCAAAAATAGGGCATTCAAATTAAATTTACACAAACGAGCATCCAAATTCGTCGGAGCTTCCAGCTGTGTAAGTTTGGTCATTCGAATTCACCATTAAGCAAGCATATGTGAAAAGTAAGCAAAGCAATTCGAAATAGGTCCTTGCATGTCGTTCCGTTGTTGTTAGAATAAGGTGGAGTGTTTTTGTTACAATTTGGAAAGAACCTGTCTCCCACAAGACTCTGCCACTACTCTGATCACCATGCAGACTGCTAGATTGAAGCACTAGAAATATCAATATGCCAGCTCATGGGCGTTACATGAGAATTTGAAACGTAGACCGTGATCATCATCGAAGACTTTTCCATGGCAATGCCCAAGACGCATGCATCTTGAACGCGTGCAGACAATCTTGGCGTGACAGATCTTCTGCTGCAGGTCAATTGTAGCCACGTATCTGAGACCTGGCAGACGGGAAATCCTGCCAAGAGGAGGGGTCAGAAACATAAACATGGCCACGACATGAAGCAGAAATAATCAAAAGGTGAAAAAATGAAAAGCCTCGCACCGTATATACCTTCGTTGACTTTCCTTTTGAATGCAAAAAGTGCTAAATAGAATGCGCGGAAATGAAAACGAAAACAAGAACCTCATGCAAATAACCCTAAACCAAACCGACTGCTAAATTGAATGATCACTTAAACCGAATGACATAACTTCAATTTAGGATGTGTTAGACATGAAAATGTAAGGTCTTAAAACGGATTTGAATGCCTGAAATCTATGACGAACCACGGGAATGACAGCAGGGCGCTACTCCGCTACTATCTTTTACGAATGTGAGGATACTCGGACTATAATTATTACATTCAATGATAAAATATTGGTATTTTTGTATACTGTCGAGAATAAATAAAGAGGTGTTATAAATCAATGTTATAATTGAGTGTTCCTGCTTTGGGATGTCCTTTTGAAGGATGACTATATGCGTTTAATTTTGTAAGCGGTTAGCAAATATTGTAAGAATCGAAGGCAGATCGCGTAAGTTCTTTTTTTTCTTAATAATTCGGGTTTCGTTTAAACGTTTTGGAAAATTTGTAAACGAAGTTAGATTTTTTTCCGTTTGAACGTTTCAACGTGTAAAAGTATTTTTGGTACCCTTCTTTTTTAAGCTTTGGAAAGAAAATGAAAATTACCATTTGACACCAAATTCTCTGCACTATGTTTATTAGGAATGTGTGAGATTTTACTGTAACCTTACTATTAAATCTTGAATCTAATAATGGTATTATCCGAAGGAAGCAAAACACAAAAAAATATACACAATCTTAATGTTTTTAAATCAAACTTCGTTTTGATCAATACAATCCTGTCTTTATCGAAGAAATATACCTTTTAGAAAACTATAGCCTGAGCGATAATCCCAGACATATTCAGAAGTATTGTTGCATACAGGATTTGATATGTTTTTAGTCTTTGGGATGTTATATTGAAACTATTTTATTTTCAAGAACTCAATTCTACCGGGTCTTGTATAATTACAGAAGTAGGAGACAGAAGACAAAATATCGTAGATGAAGACTGGCCAGAGCATAGGGCTGAATCAGCGTATGGCCATGCCTCTGGTTTCCCAGGGAGAAGAAGGAGAACTCAATGAAAATAGGAAAATGTGGACATTTTATGCATTTTCGGAGGGGCAACTTTTGTGAAAATAGGATATGATGTCATATAAGGAAGACATTATGACATCATTTCCGAGTAAAGGTAGACTGACCATGGACTGACGTAATGGTCAGTCAGGGGGAGTACCCTTATGAGGTCATCTATGGTCGATATTATTAAGAGGACCTATTTCTTTGAGGTTTGAAGTTTCAAGTTAGAATTAATTGTGTGTGTTTTCCAACAGTGCCTTCTAAAAATTATGAACTCTATTTGTTTCAATGCAGCACCAAGGCCTGAAAACCGAAATCACTTTTTAGTCATCAACTGGCACACATCTTTTCTGTTTTTCAGTTGTGTAAGTATAGGCCTATGTTTGTTTATTTCTCAACTTTGGTCAATTTGGGAGCATATTTTGTCTTGAATTCTTGTCCTAGCGAAGGCAGTTTGTCGTCATGTCCCAGCAGCCAGTGCTTCTTCAGGTCTGCCGAGTAGCGGGAGGCCGGGGGCTTTCGGCCCAGACTCTCGGCCAGGCTCCGGGTCAGGTGAGCCGAGTTGCCGCAACACAGACCCACGTACTTGATGCCCAGCTCCTGCACTCGCTTGCCAAAGTCGTGGATGTCCTGACGATTGCACCCGATGCAGTCCAGATTCACAGGGAACAGTGACTCACCTTCAATAACAACAAAAATAAAAAATAAATAATTCAAGGGTCTCGGCCGTACCGTACGCAAGAGTTTAGAGAGCATTTTAGCTGGACACTTGGAATTAGCACTAAAGCAAGAAGTCAATAGGGCACATTGTGGGCGCTGTAACGAATAATGGGCGCTCTATCGAAAAGGAGGCGCTCTAAACCAATATCTGGGTGCAAACACTAGCAAACCCCTGTATAGTAGATCAAATTTACAATTTTCTCCCAAGTAATGCTTATAAGAGAGAATTTTACCGGTCAGAGGATCCTTGGACGACATAAAGTTCGGATTCTCTTCAGTTGTGCGGTACATAACGGGAACAGCGGCTAAGGGTGCCTGTGATGTAAAAGAAACAAAAAACTACTGTTAAACGTGGTGTGTAACGTTTGAACACATTATAAACGCTTTTGGGACCGTTTTTATGAAAAAAAAATTTCACGAAAAAAAGAGAGAAGTTATAAAAGGCCTGGGTTAAAGACGAGTCACTAAAACGTCTAACGCTTTTTGCAAGAGTTTATAAACGTTGTAACAACTTGAGGGGGAGAGACGCCATTTAAAATGCCTAGGTTAAAGACGAGTCACCGAAACGTCGAACGCTTTTGCAAGAGTTTATAAACATTGTAAAAAGTTGAGGGGGGAGAGGAGACGCCATTTAAAAGGCCGCACCTGGGTTAAGGACGAGTCACTGAAACGTCTAATGCCAAAAAAGTCTTCGGTTTCTGGTATGGAGCTTGCCCCAAAAGTGGTGCGGCGACGCGGCTATTTTTTTTTCTTCTTCAAATGTCGGGTGATGACTGCAAATGGTGCCCGACTAATTTAGTGCAAAATAATGGAAGCCCAGAGAGGCCACATAAAGCTTATACTCGAACGTAGCCCCATCTAAACACACGTTAAAATTGTGCAGCAGCAGGATTCAACTCAGTCAAACCAGTGAGTTTGACGGTTTTGAGACATCATCTTACACTTACTTCATTTTTTTTTTCAATTTTGACGACGGGCAAGGCTACGGCGCGCGCAGACCAGAAACCGGAGATTGTTTTTTTTTGGCCTAACGCTTTTCGCCAGATTTTTAAAACGTTGAGGGGGAGATACGCCATATACAAGGTATGGGTTAAAGACGAGTCACTGAGACGTGCAACGCTTTTTGCAAGAGTTTATAAACGTTGTAACGCGCTGAGGGGAGGTTTAATAAATTTGGGTTTCGGAACAAAGAATGAGACCACTCGGAGAAGTACTTAGTGAACGTGTCCTACTTCTGTAATGTGACATGACCTATTGAACTATGCAGAGTATGGTCGAATGAGGGCGCTATTACAGATGCTACAGGAGCTAGGAGACACGCCATAAAAGGTCTGGGTTAAAGACGTCTGACAACGTACAAGTACAAAAGGTTGTCTCTAATCTTTAAAAAAAAAGTTAAAAGCGGTATTTACCAAAACTAATGGCAAAACGTATCACAAAGACCGATACGGCTTCGATATCTATGAGACAGCTAATAGGATTATGCCGAATACATATGCCTATGATAATATATTTAACGCAGGCGCAGTTGGAATACCATCATCTAGTCGGTTCGTCCGTCCCTCTTAGTTTTGGTTTTTATTTGTTTGTTTGTTTGTTTGTTTGGTTTTTAACTAAGTGTCTTTTTTCAAATAATAAGATAAGACCAATCACTTGTGGTTGCAGAAGACCTCACCTTACAAACTTTGACGGCTTCTTCCATTATGGGCAGCATGGTGGCCGGGCCACGCGCGCAGTTCAGTCCCACCACGTCGGCCCCCGCCTCCGCTAGCTTGTTGAACGCGTCGACGTAGTCCACTCCGTCTACAGTAGCCGGCTTCCCGTTCACTTGGCCCTGCTGAGCCGCCATCGTTACCACGCAGGGAATATCTGCGCGTATTAAGAGGAAGATGATTAAGCTGAAATCTAGCTGCGCTTAGTCAGATACAGTTGTGAACAAGCAGAAATGTACAGCACTCATGGCTGACAATTTGGTATCTGATATGAAACAAATGCAGTTGAGTTGACGCGCTTTTGGCTATTAAACATACTACGCTCAACCAAAACAAAAAAGGTATCTGACATGAAACAAAGGCAGTTGAGTTGACGCGCTTTTGGCTAACATACTACGCTCAACCAAAAAAGAACCCCCCCAATACTTTTTTGTCCAACTCCAAAACTACTGGACACATGTTGCTCAAACTACAATTGATCAGTACAGAAATTCTTTAGCAATCCGGCCATTCTCTTTGTTTGGCCCAAAACAGTGATAATGTGTACAAAATTCAGCAATTTATGACAAAATGGTATCGAAAAAAAAATTGCACCATATGCGTGAAAGGCGAGTGTGAACCACTTGCACGTATACAAAAGTGCAACTGTTTTCAGTATCATTTGTCATAAATTGCATAAGTTCGTACACACTATCACTGTTTTCGGCCAAATAGAGAGTATGGCTGGATTGCTAGGGATTTTTTGTACAGATTAGTCGTTATGAGTATTGAGTTAGTCCAAAAAAAGTATTGGAGGGGGGACTTTCTGTTTTGGTTTAGTGTATCTAGCTGCACAACATTTACTCAATTTAATGCTCAAGCATGCTTTTATTACACGCATGAGGTTAATTCTGGATAACTTCTTAGCTAAATTAAAAGCCAACGCACCTTTTGCAAATTCCTTGCACGCCTTCACGGCCATCAAGGCTTCCTCGAAATCACTGAAGGTTTCCCCCACAATGAAATCAGCCCCCGCTTCTACAGCCCATTCTATTTGTTCCTTTAAAAGAAGAAGAATACAGTGCACTTACTATGCAAAGATTTAAAAAAAAAAAATCAGCCAATACTTTTCCTTTTTTGTATACGTACGGTTCTCGAAGAACAAGCAATTATGCCTACACGAAAATTCGTAGTTGTAGGGGTAATTCAGAGGGGAAAATTCTCACCTTTTTTGTTTTTCACTTGACTGAAACAGCTTTAACTATAAATGTAAGCTCTAAACAGCATCGCGGATGCTGTGCAGAAAACCCTATTACTCTGATGAAATGCAAATCAATATTTGTGCTTAAATTCAGAATTGTATATGTGGGCCTATACATCGACCGTTTAAATTGGGGTGGGACGTGGAATGCAACAGATAGTGTGAAATTTGATGTAAAAATACTTGTGATTTATTTCATATACGTACTTTAAAGATCTGCCAAACTTTCTCTCGATAATTGGGCACGCTGCCAACAAAGAGGTTGGTGTTGCTGATGTTACCAGCCATCAGAGTACCAGTTTGGTCAGCCACCTCACGTGCCATGCGCAGTGCGTGCTTGTTGATTCGCTCCAGATCGTCCTCTCGACCAATCAGCGCCATCTTTTCACGATGCGCGTAGTACTGCAAAATGTATGTTGCGGTGAGCGGTTTGTTAACAATGTTACAACTTCAAGACACATGCAGTATCAACTGAAACTGGATTGCCAGGATTTGGTGGGTTTATGTTTTGTGGCCAAAGTTTTCTTAATTTTGGTCACGAACAACTTACCGTGAATGCCAGCACGACGTCACTTCCGGCGTGGACGAATTCCTCGTACTGTTGCCGGACTAATTCCGGATGCTCCAGAACTACTTCCGGCACATATGAGCCGGCTGTCAAATAGCCACGTCGCTCGAACACGAAGAGATATCCCTCTGCGCAGATGACCGTCTCACCGTCGCGCAGGCGTTCCATTAAACCTTCGCGTAGAGATGATATTAATACAATTTAAGGCAGCGTCTAAGAGATTGTCGTTAATTGGCTATTTTAGTCTTAAACTGGGAAAAGCCATGAGCAAACCTTTCAGGGCGGGCTGTCGTGAATCATTTGATCCAGTGTATACATAATTTACCATAATTAAAATTCCCTCCGATGGTCTTACCTTTACACGTTTTCTTCTGATCCATGTTGAAATCTCACTCTGATCCTCAGTGAATCTACATCGAGATCAAATTGAAAAAAAATATGAATAAGAGCATAGCTCTATGATAAGAGCAACCGTACCTGTAAATTTATGTCAATTATTAGCTTGCAGTCACTTCTGTTCGTACCCCCAAATTGGTAAAGCGACCATTTTGGTATTAAAAAGAAAAGTGGCATTTCCACATGATAGCATCGATGACTGATCAGCTGAGATGTGAACGGAAGCCCGCGTGCAGTGGGCAATTTACCAATCGACTGTGTAGTCATGAACACGTACATGTACATGAACATGTACGTGTCGGCCTGCACGTTGTATTGTATGTGTATCACAAGTGCAGCCCCGAATTATCATTCCCAAAAATGAAGTTTTAGGTAGGTCATGGGTCCTAGCTCTATGGGTAGGTGTAGTCCATCCTATACATATCCCCAACCAAGCTGCAATATGCAATACGCAGGGCACAACAAGAAAAGAAAAAAAATAAGCTTGATACACCCAAAGGTTTTACAAAGCTCTTCCCCACCTTGCCGGGTCAAAAGAGCCATGCACCCTCGGCAAACGTTTATGTATCACCTATTAGTGTTCATTCGTTTTGAACGTACGCAAGACGGGCATTTACGTTTCAGCCAATGGAGAGCTTTGCTTACCGCCCACCGTGACCGTCCACAGCCTTACTTTTATTATTCAAATTGTTTGCTGCATGCAAGAGGATTCCAACTCGTTGAGCGGTACAAAAATCTAAATAACAAAAGAGGATCTCTTACAAAGAAAGCTGTCTGACACAATACCTGCTGAATCTCTCTATCGAAGCAATTTTGCAAGTACATGTACATTGTACATGATGTGTTTTGAACAAAATCTAGTCGGTAAAGCAAACAGAATTACGCACGTAATTAGTTTAGTGCAGGTATATGAATTCAAACTGCAGGGAGTCCTCTCAGCATTTAAGCCTACTGTACATACTGCCTTTAGTCATGGATCCCGTGGCCACAATCATGTTCCTTTCTATGTTATTACTTTCCGTTATTGATAAGTGTACCCCCTGTTGATTTTTTTCTCGACGAAGAGCTGGCTTTTCTTTGGAATTATTTCAACACTCTGTTTATGGGTTTTCTCTGCACGGGCATATTTTGTTTGCCTGCACCTTTTTACCAAGATTGCGCTACAATAGAAACTATTCTGAAGGCTTACGTAGGGGTACCGCATACAGTCAGTATTCAGATTAACAATGCACTTGGAATGTAAGGAAAGAAAAAGGCTAAGGCAGAGTACGAGCGCTATACATGTAGACACCATTATAAAGGCTTACGTAGGGTACAGTCAGTATTCAGATTAACAATACACTTGAAACGCAAGGAAAGAATAAGGCTAAGGCAGGGTACGAGCGCTACAATAGACACTATTATAAGGGCTTACGTAGGGTACAGTCAGTATTCAGATTTACAATACACTTGGCACGTAAGGAAAGAATAAGGCTAAGGCATGGTACGAGCGCTACAATGGAAACTATGTAGGATTAAAAAGACTTATACGCAGGGAACAGTCAGAATTCAGATTAACAATACACTCGGAACGCAAGGAAATAACTAGAAATGTGTTTGTGGACAAACACAAGCTGTTTCGGATATTTGAAATACTCTGAGCACGGGATAAACAATCAGTGACGTCACTATAAATGTCATTTAGCACATTATGTACATGTCAAGTTACAACCAAATCGAACATTTTAGTCCTGTAGATATAGACCTATAAAAGAATAAAATGCCCCTTTAAGGGACTTCACATGACATTTGATGATAATGTCACTTTAACTTCCATCTATAACACCTCCATGTGAATATGCATACCAAGTTTTAACCCAATCAGAATTGTACTTCCGAAGTTCAGTTTGAAGAAAAACGTGTACAAAACCAATAGGGAAACAATGCATCTTTAATGTGATGTAACCTGACACCTCATGACGCCAC
The DNA here is from genome assembly GCF_015706575.1 of Patiria miniata. Lineage (NCBI taxonomy): Eukaryota > Metazoa > Echinodermata > Asteroidea > Valvatida > Asterinidae > Patiria > Patiria miniata. The sequence continues at coordinate 4,607,414 of NW_024037061.1, forward strand.
GATGACGAATTTGTTCTAGGACCATCTATGGGTAGTGGTCTAAGTGTGTACCAAGTATATAGTCGATCACATTTACGAAAGTGACAAAGTGGAGCGTTTTAAAACGTGTACAAAACCTATGGGGAAAATGTGCATCTTTAATGTAAAGTAACGTGACACCTGATGACGTCACGATCACGAATTTCTTCAAGGACCACTTGTGGGTGATGGCCTAAGTGTGTACCAAGTGTAACGTTGATCGGATTTACGAAAGTGCCGAAATGGAGTGTTTAAAAACATGTACAAACCCTATGGGGAAAAATGCATCTTTAATGTGACGTAACCTGACACTTGATGACGTCACAATCACGAATTTCTTCTAGGACCATTTCTGGGTGCTGGTCTATGTATGAATTAAGTTAAAAGTCGATCGGATTTACGAAGATGACAAACTGGAGTGTTTTAAAACGTGTACAAAACATATGGGGAGAAATGCATCTTTAATGTGACGTAACCTGACACTTGATGAACGTCACGATCACGAATTTCTTCTAGGACCATCTCTGGGTGGTGGTCTATGTATGAGTTAAGTTAAAATTCGATCGGATTTACGAAGATGACAAACTGGAGTGTTTTAAAACGTGTACAAAACATATGGGGACAAATGCATCTTTAATGTGACGTAACCTGACACCTGATGACGTCACGATCACAAATTTCTTCTAGGACCATCTGTGGGTGGTGGTCTAAGTATGTACCAAGTCTGAAATCAATCGGATTTTAAAAAGTGGCAAAGTGGACTGGTAGAAGAAACGTGTGTTAAACCTATGGAGAAAAAGTCTGAAAAAGGAGAAAAAAAACTAGAACTGTATGTCTGTCGAAACAGAACACAGGGCTTTTCCGCATTATGATTTTTATTAATCAATAATATGCGCTGAATATGCATGAACATAGAATCTGTCAAAGTTAGCCGAAAAATCGGCTAAAACGGTCACTGTGGACAGGATTTGACCTCGGCAATACGATGTATGTGCGTGTGTACAAGGTCTTTGCTTGGACAAAGAGTGATCTAAATAAATAACTGGCAAAGAGTCGAAAACGCACTTTGAAAATCGACAATTATTTTTTAATTTTTGATGACGTCATCGTGACATCACTTCGAACTTTGCATAATAGTATGATTAACTACCTACCCACCAAGTTCCACGACAATTGGACCTTTCCTTATATGAGTTTTGAAAAATCGCATTTTAATGACGTCATGATGACGTCACACCTTTTTGCAAGTTTTGTGCGAATAGCTATTACATGACATACCAAATGCAAAAAAGAATTTTGCATTTTGCATGTTGCGTTCGGGAGATATGGCTAAAAGGTCCAAAAAAATAAATATTCATATAAAATCTCAGGATGACGTCATCATGACGTCACCTCATTTTTAATCTATAACACATCCTGGTATAGCCACATACGAAGTTTCAACCCAATCAGACTTACATTTCTGTAGATATAAGACTTCACAATATGTACGTAAATTTTCAAAAATCAATAAAAAAAATAGGTGCTGACGTCATCGTGACGTCATAGTCTTGGCATAATTTTTGTATGCGGGTCTTCCTTGGCTGTAACTTTGATGACGATTCCACATCGCCAAGTTATAAAAATGGTGGCTTGAAAACATACAAAGTCAATGGGTTAAAAATCCCACAGCAGAGAAACTGCACCTTTAAATACGTGATTTGCCTTTAAACTGAAACATTTTAATAAAATATTACTTGATATTTGACTCTTGGGAATATTTTCAATCAAATGGCAAACGTAAAAAAATACGATTTGTTTTTCCTTCTCATAGTAATTCTCGGCCGAAGTTCAGAACTACTCAGTAAGATATATCAGTGTTGTATAGGAAAAGACTTGTGGAGAAAGCTGTGTACAAAGTCTACGAAAAAAATTAATTATTCATGAATCCATAATAAATCACTTGATGATGACGTCATCATGATGTTATAGTATTGGCATAATTTTTGTATGAGGGTCTTCCTTGGCTGTAACTTTGATGACGATTCCAGATCGCCAAGTTATGAAAATGGTGGCTTGAAAACGTGTACAAAGTCAATAGGTTAAAAATCCCACAGCAGAAAACCTGCACCTTTAAATGCGTGATTTTCCTTTAAACTGAAACATTTTTATAAAATATTACTTCCTATTCTAACTCTTGGGAATATTTCCAATCAAATGACAGGCGTAAAAAAAATACGATTTCTTTTTCCTTCTCATAGTAATTCTCAGCCGAAGTTCAGAACTACTCAGTAAGATATATCAGTGTTGTATAGGGAAAGACTTGTGGAGGAAGTTGTGTACAAAGTCTATGAGAAAAATTAATTATTCATAAATCCATAATAAATCACTTGATGACGTCACCATGACGACACTCCTTGGGACACATCTTGGCTATAGGGACTATGCTTATGCCAACTTTCCATAATATCTGACAAAGATTAATGCCAAAAGTGTTATAATACGTCCCTGTCTATACGCATGCATGAACATAAAATCTGTCAAAGTTAGCCGAAAATCGGCTAAAACGGTCACTGTGGACAGGATTGGACCTCAGCAACACGTGCGCTGCAGGCTGACTGACATACGATGTATGTGCCTATGTACAACGTACGTGCAAGTACATGTACATTGTGGACGTCCTGTCCTGTGCATGTTTTGAAGCAGAGGTATTGTCATTGTGAAGTTTTAAGCGTGCGCAGGGTATGTTCGAGTTCGCTTATCGCCTCGAAACTTTGAAATGTTTTAGACCTACTCTCCAATCAACAATTAAAGTAAAAACAAATATAAATTGATGACGTACGTTCTTGGATGACTCAAAACTGGCTTAAATTCAACGATGAAAAGACCGAATTTATCATCATAGGTTCAAAGCAGCAATCGTGCAAAGTTCATGTTCCATCCATAAGGGTTGGTGATTCAACCATCATGCCATCAAATCAAGTCAGAAATCTTGGTATTATCTTTGATTCATCTCTATCCATGGAACCTCACCTTACATCAATCTCTAGATCAGTCTGCATGTCGATCCGTAACATCGGACACATACGAAAATATCTTGACAAACACACAACTGAAATACTTGTTCACGCTTTCATCACATCCAAAATTGACATGGGCAATTCACTATTGTATGGCATTAACCTAAATCAACTAAACCGTTTGCAGCGACTACAAAACATCAGTGCCAGACTAATCTCTCTCACTAGTAAACATTCTCACATTACTCCTGTACTAGCAGATCTCCACTGGCTTCCAGTATCATACAGAATTAAATACAAACTCGGCCTATTCGTGTTCAAAATCCTCCACAGCAATGCGCCGGAGTATCTCATCGACCTCATCCACCCGTACTCAACAGCACGCACCGGACTCCGCTCCAGTGAGCTCATGATGCTTCACGAGCCCAGGACCTCCACTCTGTGGGGTGACAGATCCTTTGCGGCAGCGTCAACCCGAGTGTGGAACCAACTCCCTCTGGCTATCAAATCATCTCCATCCATCACAACATTTAAGACAAACATAAAATCTCACCTGTACAAACAAGCTTACTCTCACAACACACAATCTTAACTTGACTTTCTCCTCGAGCGCCATGAGCGCCTATTTTTGGCGGATACCGGCGCTTTACAAATGTTCTTTTATTATTATTATTATAAAAACTGCCATGGTTGATTTTTCCGGAATTTTCAAATGAAAAAGGGTCTTTTTATTATAACTTCCGGTCTGATGACGTCATTCGCCTAAAACTTCGCACACGTCTTAAGTGGGTCAAGGTCATCATATACACCAATATTTAGGCGATTCTGACAAACTTCGCCACAGACATCTATTCAAAATACATTTTTGCTAATTTTTAACCTGTCGCGAGAGGGCGCTCGAAGATTGCATGACGTCATCGGTAGATAATTTGAAGAACACTATCAGCCAAGAGACTAACACCGTTAAAAGCAAGTTCATATCTATTACCACTTTCAAATAATAAGCCACTTCCGGTTTGGGCCTTTTTCGACCGGAAGCAAGGGTCATGTGATTTCACGCACACTGAATGAAATAAAGACCTTAACCTAATCTACCACTTGCCGGCAACAGAATGCTGCGGACGCGTACGGTTGATTTCTTATGCATTTTTAAATATTAAAAGTGTCAAAATTTAATTGCCTATAAATAAACACCGGATGACGTCATCATGACGTCATCATTACACAATGTTGTTTGAATTAGGGTCTTTGCTTGGACAAAGATTGGTGTAAATGAATTACTGACAAAGAGTCGAAAATGTCCTCTTAAAATTGACATTTAAAAAAAAAAAATTCTGGGTACAAAGTCTATGGGAAAAATGAAATATTCAAAATTCTATAATAAATCACGTGATGACGTCAGCATGACGAAAAGTTTCGGCACACATCCTCAGATGATGATTAATAACTATGCTTAGTTTAAAGTTGATCGGATTTAAAATAATTGCCAAAGTGGCTTGTAGAATAAAAACGTGTACAAAACCTATGGGGAAAAGTGGAAAAAGAAACTAGAGGTCTATGTCTGTTTGCAACAGAACATAGGGCTTCTCCGCATTGTGTTTTTTTTTGAGGTCATGTTTTTTCTGTTTTGTGCAAAACTGTGTGCATTTACGTTTTGTCTAACAAACCTCATTCAAATGGAAATTTGATTTTGGCATATTGCATTTGTCATATATGAAATATATATATATAATCACAAGATGACGTCATTATGACATCAGCTCAATATTGATTTGTAACACATCCCGGCCTGCCCCCATACCAAGTTTCAACCCAATCTAAATCACTGTTGATGAGATATAGGGGCTTAAAATATACAAACGATGACGTCACATGTCTAATGAATACGTCATTGTAACAATATTCGGCAGTGCTCATTATTTTATTGCGGTTTTAGTCTGTACAAAGTTTGAAAACAATCGGATTAATGAAAGTGTTAAATTTTGTAAGTAGAATAAATTGGCAATATTAAAAAATCGTAAACAAATCTACGGATGACGTCATCTTGACGTCATTTAAGATATTGTGTACTAGTGTTATTATCTACCCACCCACCAAGTTTCGTGACGATCGGACATTATCTTATATGTGTTTCAAAAAAGCGCATGTTTGATGACGTCATCATGACGTCACACATTTTTCAAAATTTTGCACATATACCTATTGCCTAACAAACCTAATACAAAAAGAATTTTAAATGTAACATATTGGGTTCGTGATATATGGCTTAAAGGTTCAAAACTTCAGAAATCTATATAAAATCACACGATGACGTCATGATGACGTCACCTCAATATTTATTTGTAACACATCCCGGCCTACCCCCATACCAAGTTTCAACCCAATCGGATATACTGTTCATGAGATATAGGGGCTTAAAATATACAAGTTAACAATGACGTCACGTGTCTAATGATGACGTCATCGTAACAATACTTGGCAGTGCTCATTTTTTTATTGTGGTTTTAGTCTGTACCAAGTTTGGAAAAAATCAGATTAATAAAAGTGTTGAATTTTGTAAGCAGAATAAAATTGGCAATATTAAAAAAATCTTTAAAAATCGACCGATGACGTCATCGTGACGTCATTTAAGATTTTGTGTACTAGTGTTATTATCTACCCACCCACCAAGTTTCAAGACGATCGGACATTCCCTTATATGTTTTTCGAAAAATCGCATTTTTGCTGACGTCATTATGACGTCACACATTTTTCCAAATTTTGTGCATTCATCTAATGCCCAGCGAACCTAATACAAAAAGAATTTTGAATTTATCATATTGCATTAGTGAGATATGGCTTAAAGGTCCAAAACTTCAAAAATCTATATAAAATCACACGATGACGTCATGATGACGTCACCTCAATTTTCGTCTATAACACATCCCGATCCACCTACATACCAAGTTTCAACTCAATCGGACTGACAGTTCTGTAGATATAGGACTTTGTAATATGCATATTAATGATGACGTCACGTGACCCATGATGACGTCATCATGACGTCGCTCGTCCGCACACATCTATGCTGTATGGACTATGTCTATGCAAACTTTGAACGATATGCAACAAAGTTTAAGGGCAAAAGTGGCGTGTAGAATAAACGTGTACAAAGTCTATGGGGTTTTGGGAAAAAAAGAAGAAGAAGAAGAAGAAGAAGAAAGAAAAACTAGAGATCTATGTCTGTTTGCAACAGAACATAGGGCTTTTCCGCATTATGATTTTTTTTTATCAATAATACCCATCCCTGACTATGCATGAACATAAAATCTGTCAAAGTTAGCCGAAAATCGGCTAAAACGGTCACTGTGGACATGATTTGACCTCAGCAACACGTGCGCTGCGGGCTGGGGGCTGACTGACATACGATGTATGTGCGTATGTACAACGTACGTGCATGTGCTATACACATTGTGGAAGTCCTGTGCATGTTTTACAGCTCTCTACCGCAACTTGCGTAAGGGTGTTTTTTGCCGACGTCGCGTCAACTGTGTGAACAATTTGACAAGCTGGGAACTTGGCACTGTTGAGGCAAATATTTACGCTATCATTTAATGGGCAATTCAAGATTATATCTGTATTGATTGATTTGTTAGCAATTTTTGAAAAAGAAAAGGTCTTTTCAACGGAACTTCCGGTCTGATGACGTCATACGCCTAAAATTTCGCACACGTCTGAAGTGGGTCAAGATCATCATATACACCAATATTTAGGGGATTCCGACAAACTTCGCCACAGACATTTATTAAAAATACAATTTTGAACATTTTCAACCTGTCGCTAAAGGGCGCTCGAAGATTACATGACGTCATCAGTAGATGATTTGAAGAATACTATCAGCCAAGAGACTAACACCGTTAAAAGCAAGTTTATATCGTTTAAATGATAAGCCACTTCCGGTTTTGGCCTTTTTCGACTGGAAGCAAGGGTCACGTGATTTCACGCACACTGAATGAAATAAAGACCTCAACCTATTCTACCACTTGCCGGTAACAAAATGCTGCGGACGCGTACAGTTGATTTCTTATTCATTTTTGATTATTAAAAGTGTCACAATTTAATTGCCTATAAATACACACCTGATGACGTCATCATGACGTCATCATTACACAATGTTGTTTAAATTAGGGTCTTTGCTTAGACAAAGATTGGTGTAAATGAATTACTGGCAAAGAGTCAAAAATGCCCTTTGCAAATCGACAATTTTTTTAAAATTTCTGTGTACAAAGTCTATGGGAAAAATTAAATATTCAAAAATCTATAATAAATTAGTCGATGACGTCACCATGATGTCAATCTTCGGGACACATCTGTGCTATAGGGACTATGCTTATGCTAACTTTGAATGATGTATGACAAAGATTAATGCCAAAAGTGGCGTTGAGAAAAAACGTGCACAAAGTCTATGGGATTTAGGCGACAAAAAGAAGAAGCCAAAAAAAAACTAGAGGTTTATGTCTGTTCAATCAACAGAACATAAGGCTTTTTCGCATTGTTGATTGTTGTTGTTGATTGTTGATTGTTGATTGTTGATTGTTGATGTTGATGTTGATTGTTGATTGTTGATGTTGATTGTTAACGTTGATTGTTGATGTTGATTATTGATGTCGATTGTTGATGATGTTTCTGATGATGATTGTTTATGTTGGTTATTGATGTTGATTGTTGATGAATGTTGATGTTAATTGTTAATTGTTGATTGTTGATTGTTAATGTTGATGTTGATGTTGATTGATGATTAGTTGATGCAGATTGTTGATGTTGATGTTAATTGTTGATGTTGATGATGTTGTTGTTGAATGTTGATGTTAATTTTTGATATTGATCTTTGATGTTGATGTTGTTGATGATTGTTGAAGTTGATTGTTGATGTTGATTATTTATGTCGATTGTTGATGATGTTTCTTGATGTTGATTGTTGATGTTGGTTATTGATGTTGATTGTTGATGATTGTTGATGTTAATTGTTAATTGTTGATTTTGATTGTTGATTGTTGATTGTTGATGTTGATGTCGGTTTGATGATTATTGATAGTTGATAGCTGATGCTTTTGGTGTTGATTGTTGATTTTGACTGTTGATTTTGATTTTTGATTTGTTATTGTTGATTAGTTGATGGTGATTGTTCAGTGATGTTGATGTTATGTTTATATGTGTTTTCAACTATCACATTTTTGATGACGTCAGGATGACGTCACATTCTTTTCATAATTTCGTGTATATACGTATTCCCTGTCAAACCAAATACAAAAAGAATTTATTTTGAATTTTGCATGTCGCGTTCGTGTGATATGGCTTAAAGGGTCCAACAACTCATAAAATCATATAAAATCGTATGATGACGTCATTATGACGTCATTTCAATTTCTACCTATAACACATCCCGGTCTACCTACATACCGAGTTTCAATCCAATCAGACTTACTGTGCTGTAGATATTGGGCTTTGAATTATGAACTATAAGATGACGTCACGTGACCCATGATGACGTCATTATATCAATACTTGGCGGTGCTCATTATTCTTTTGTGGATTTAGCCTGTACCAAGTTTGAAGCGACTTGGATGAATAAAAGTGTTAAATTTCGTAATCAGAATAAAATAGTAAATATTAAAAAAATCGTTAAAAAACTGTCGATGACGTCATCGTTACGTCATTTCATATTTTGTGCACTGGTACAATTATCTACCCACCCACCAAGTTTCAGTAAGATCGGACATTCCCTTATATGTGTTTTACAAAATCGCATTTTTGATGACGTCATCATGACGTCACACATTTTTCAAAATTGTGTGCATATACCTATTGCTTAACAAACCTAATACAAAAAGAATTTTGAATTTAGAATATTGCATTCGTGAGATATGGCTTCAAGGTCCAAAACGTCAAAAATCGATATAAAATCACACAATGACGTCATGATGACGTCACCTCAATTTTTATCTATAACACATCCCGGTCTACCAACAAACCGAGTTTCAACCCAATCCGACTTATAGTTCTTTAGATATATGGTCCTAAAGTTTGCACATTTCAGATGACGTCACGTGGCCCATGATGACGTCATGATGACGTCACTTTTCCATGCACGAGTTCACTGTGGGTTCTGACTCTGTGCCAAGTTTCATTAAGATTGAAGTATGTTCAGGGTCAAAAGTGGGGTCCAGAATGAAACATGTGCAAAGTCAATGGGATTTGGGATAGAAGAACAAGAAGAAGAAGTAAGAAAAAAAAAATCAGAACAAAAACAAAGGCTTTTTCGCTGATGGCGAAAAAGCCAAAAAAAACTAGAGGTCTATGTCTGTGACGTCACCATGACGTCACTCTTCGGGACACATCTTGGCTATAGGGACTATGCTTATGCCAACTTTCAATGATATCTGACAAAAGATTAATGCCAAAAGTGCTATAAAACGTCCCTGTCTATGCGCATGCATGATCATAAAATCTGTCAAAGTTAGCCGAAAATCGGCTAAAACGGTCACTGTGGACAGGATTTGACCTCGGCAACACGTGCGCTGCAGGCTGACTGACATACGATGTATGTGCCTATGTACAACGTACGTGCATGTACATGTACATTGTGGACGTCCTGTCCTGTGCATGTTTTGAAGCAGAGGTATTGTCAACGTGAAGTTTTAAGCGTGCGCAGGGTATGTTCGAGTTCGCTTATCGCCTCGAAACTTTAAAATGTTTTAGACCTACCCTTCAATCGACAATTAAAGTAAAAACAAATATAAAAACTGCCATGGTTGATTTTTCAGGAATTTTCAAATGAAAAAGGGTCTTTTTATTATAACTTCCGGTCTGATGACGTCATTCGCCTAAAACTTCGCACACGTCTTAAGTGGGTCAAGGTCATCATATACACCAATAATTAGGCGATTCCGACAAACTTCGCAACAGACATCTATTCAAAATACATTTTTGCTAATTTTCAACCTGTCGCTAGAGGGCGCTCGAAGATTGCATGACGTCATCGGTAGATGATTTGAAGAATACTATCGGCCAAGAGACTAACACCGTTGAAAGCAAGTTCATTTCTATTACCACTTTCAAATAATAAGCCACTTCCGGTTTGGGCCTTTTTCGACCGGAAGCAATGGTCACGTGATTGCACGCACACTGAATGAAATGAAGACCTCAACCTACTCTACCACTTGCCGGCAACAGAATGCTGCGGACGCGTACGGTTGATTTCTTATGCATTTTTAAATATTAAAAGTGTCACAATTTAATTGCCTATAAATAAACACAGGATGACGTCATCATGACGTCATCATTCCACAATGTTGTTTGAATTAGGGCTTTTGCTTGGACAAAGAGTGGTGTAAATGAATAACTGGCAAAGAGTCGAAAATGCCCTTTGAAAAGCGACAATTTTTTTTAAATTTCTGTGTACAAAGTCTATGGGAAAAATTAAATATTCAAAAATCCGTAATAAATTAGTCGATGACGTCACCATGACGTCACTCTTCGGGGCACATCTCTGCTATAAGGACTATGACTATGCTAACTTTGAATGACGTATGACAAAGATAAATGTCAAAAGTGGCACTGAGAAAAAACGTGTACAAAATCTATGGGATTTAGGCGACAAAAAGAAGAAGAAGAAGAAGAAGAAGAAGAAAGAAAAACTAGAGATCTATGTCTGTTTGCAACAGAACATAGGGCTTTTCCGCATTATGATTTTTTTTAATCAATAATATTACCTGAATATGCATGAACATAAAATCTGTCAAAGTTAGCCGAAAATCGGCTAAAACGGTCACTGTGGACAGGATTGGACCTCAGCAACACGTGCGCTGCAGGCTGACTGACATACGATGTACGTGCCTATGTACAACGTACGTGCATGTACATGTACATGTACATTGTGGACGTCCTGTCCTGTGCATGTTTTGAAGCAGAGGTATTGTCAACGTGAAGTTTTAAGCGTGCACAGGGTATGTTCGAGTTTGCTTATCGCCTCGAAACTTTGAAATGTTTTAGACCTACCCTTCAATCGACAATTAAAGTAAAAACAAATATAAAAACTGCCATGGTTGATTTTTCAGGAATTTTCAAATAAAAAAGGGTCTTTTTATTGTAACTTCCGGTCTGATGACGTCATTTGCCTAAAACTTCGCACACGTCTTAATTGGGTCAAGGTCATCATATACACCAATATTTAGGCGATTACGACAAACTTCGCCACAGACATCTATTCAAAATACATTTTTGCTAATTTTCAACCCGTCGCTAGAGGGCGCTCGAAGATTGCATGACGTCATCGGTAGATGATTTGAAGAATACTATCGGCCAAGAGACTAACACCGTTAAAAGCAAGTTTATATCTATTACCACTTTCAAATGATAAGCCACTTCCGGTTTGGGCCTTTTTCGACCGGAAGCAAGGGTCACGTGATTTCACGCACACTGAATGAAATAAAGACCTCAACCTACTCTACCACTTGCCGGCAACAAAATGCTGCGGACGCGTACGGTTGATTTCTTATGCATTTTTGAATATTAAAAGTGTCACAATTTAATTGCCTATAAATACACACCTGATGACGTCATCATGACGTCATCATTACACAATGTTGTTTAAATTAGGGTCTTTGCTTAGACAAAGATTGGTGTAAATGAATTACTGGCAAAGAGTCAAAAATGCCCTTTGCAAATCGACAATTTTTTTTTATTTTCTGTGTACAAAGTCTATGGGAAAAATTAAATATTCAAAAATCTATAATAAATTAGTCGATGACGTCACCATGACGTCAATCTTCGGGACACATCTTTGCTATAGGGACTATGCTTATGCTAACTTTGAATGATGTATGACAAAGATTAATGCCAAAAGTGGCGTTGAGAAAAAACGTGCACAAAGTCTATGGGATTTAGGCGACAAAAAGAAGAAGCCAAAAAAAAAAAAAAAAATGAGAACAAAAACAAAGGCTTTTCCGCAACTTTGCGGAAAAGCCAAAAATGAGAACAAAAAGAAAGGCTTTTCCGCTTTTTTGCGGAAAAGCCAATAAGAACAAAGAAAAAAAAAATCTTAACGAAAGCAAGAGCTGTTTCGGCTGAATTGCCGAAACAGCTAATAAGGCTAAGGCAGGGTACGAGCGCTACTTAGAAAAACAATAAAAACGGTACATAGGATTATACATGTTACGCAGGGTACAGTCAGTATTCAGATTAACAAGACATATACATTTGTATGCCTGTTAAAGCTAAAGGCCACGTACCGTTGGGTACTGTCACCCTGGAAGCAAGACGAAAGTGAGGCACGAAATGGGGGACGTTCGACAAATGTGCCCGTGTGAATATCAATGATGAGGAGAGGGCACCTGTTTTAAATGCATATCGCCATAAGTTTATAAACAAAGAAGAGGTTTATGGAGTAAATCATTAGTTTATAGAGTAAATCACAAATGTTTAACGACGCTGAAAAAAAGTTTGGCTCATTACGTTTAAAATTAACCTTAACTGAATCTCCAATAAAAAGAAATATTTGTATGTACCGTATTTTTATCATATTCTTTTCATAACTAAAAACGAATAAAACTGCTGCAAACTGTTAAAAGAGTGCATTGACCTGAAACTACAATAAAAAAACTAAGCTGACCCATGTTTCGGCAAGTCCTTCAAATTTTTATTTATAATTATTTACTTATAATACATGTGATATAATCGATAACAAGTCTTTTATTTTGTTAATTTCAGTTTTTATTTATCGGAGATTATACGATAGAGCTTCAAAGAAACAGAGATTTGTTTGTGTTTACTTTTATTGACAGGAAAAGGGTTGACAAACTTTGTCGAAAGATTTCAACATGAGTTTGAGTTGTACGTGCACTATAGTATCCTATACACGTATACACGTACATGTACAACATTTCCAGTGCTTTTCTTCATCACGTCATATGTCGCCTATAGGTACAGCACTATACAACTCCACTTTATGGTTCCCGATCCTGCCACTTAGAATGTTCTTTTGTTATGTTGAAATTTGTACCGCTCAACGACTTGGAATCCTCTTGCATTGTTATCGTGATTAATAGAAGCAGCGAACAATTTGAATAATAAAAGTAAGGCAGTGGACGGTCACGGTGGGCGGTAACTGTGGGTGGAGCGTGGCAAGCAAAGCTTTTCATTGGCTGAGACGTAAATGCCCGTCCTGCGTACGTTCAAAACGAATGAACACTGATACGACCAAAGGTCCCTTTATAATAGGGTACCGCAGTGTGACAGTCAGTGCGCAGGGTTCGGAAAAGTGCTTGCGTTTAGCGTATGCATAACTCGCTTGGTAAAATGAATATTCATGAGATCGGGAGACCACATTTGAAAATTCATTTTTTTGATAACTAGTCTTTAAAAGAAAGTTTTTACTCACAAATATAGTAGAGAATACTTAAGCCTAATTGTGAAATGAGATTTCTAAAATTTTCATAAAGTATTTTAAGAAATATGAGGATGAAAGTTTTACTGAAATTGTCGAGAAATTTCGGTTTGCGAAAACCGTCTTTTTTCTATATAAAACGAAACCGTGCAGCATCATTTTACAGTTTGATGAGAAGCTTTGTTATTAAATTCACCAATTATCATAACCACGAATCATGTAAGTACTCAAAACAGTCAGGAGCACGCAAAATTTACGGCCATTCTGAACGTTCAGGATACGAAAACAAAATCACTCTGGAAGCACGTGTAAGCGCCGCACAGCACGAGTGTACATTCCTCATTGGGCAAGACCCGCAACCAACACGCGTTTTGACCAATCACGTAACAACACACGGGGCTTCCGTATGTCGGGTACCCCGTTCTATGCGTGCTTATGGATATCTTATAATCTCGAACTCAATGTGCCCGACTATAGAATATAAACTGGCGATGTGTCCTCTCTCAAAGTTTCAACGCAAGAAAGTAATATACTTTCAATGGGTAACAGGTCATCTCGTACCTTGGGCAACTCGTACCTTGGACAACTCGTACCTTCAACTCGACGTCATTATACCGAGTCGTACCTTGGACAACTCGTACCTTCGGCAAGTCGTACCTTCAGTTAAGACGACTCGTACCATCACGCGTAAGACAAGTCGTACCGTCAATCAGGATAATGATCCGAGGCTGAATAAAGTGGACCGTAACTCATTGGAAGTGGACTGCTTATTAAAATAATGGTGAATCTCTTTTTGGTATGGGGTCTCTTTCCCCGGGCCCCCAAAAAGAGGAATTTATTTAGCGCGAAGCCGGCCGCGGCAGCTTACACGCACTGTGTGCGCGGCATGCACAAGCCCACGCGGCATCCGTGCAAAGTTTTTAGTCAAAGTTTTTAGCCACGCGGCATCCGTGCAAAGTTTTTAGTTTTTAGTATACATTAACGATCTGCCACAGAACATCAAATCGCATGTGAGACTCTTTGCAGATGACTGTGTCATGTACCGGGAAATAAAAACTGCAGCAGACCCTTGCATTCTTCAACAGGACATCAACACACTTGAAAAATGGGGAAAAGATTGGCACATGTCATTCAATGCCTCCAAGTGTCACACCATGAAGATCACCCACAAGAAGAACTCAGTCGACTCCAGTTATCACATGGGTAATGCCAAACTACTAGAGGTTAAACACCATCCCTACCTGGGGGTTGAACTCAGTAATGATCTCAAGTGGTCCACTCACATTGATCAGATCATCTCTAAAGCCAATCGTATGCTCGGGCTACTCAAGAGAAACATCCACCACTGCAACAGTAATACCAAGTCCATTGCGTATCAGACACTAGTCAGACCAAGGCTAGAATATTGTTCCGCCATTTGGGATCCTCATCATGCGTCGGATAAAAAGAAATTAGAAAGCATTCAACACAGAGCAGCTAGATTTGTTATGCAAGACTACAGCAGGGAGTCAAGCATCTCAGCAATGATGAATAAACTCAAATGGGACACTCTTCAAGATCGAAGGACCAAAGTTCGATTAGTCACACTCTACAAAGAAACCCATGGGCTTACACCGAGTAATATGGAAGATTATCTGAACATCGTCAACTCATCAAGGGGGGTTTCTACTAGACAGACCGGACCTTTCTCATATAGAGTCATCACCACAAATAAGGACTGCTTTCGTTACTCAATGTACCCAAAGACCATCCTAGAATGGAATCAACTTCACCCTAACATCCGCTCTTCACCTGACATTAAGACTTTCAAACTGGCACTGGACAACATCAACATTCAAGACCTGGCTTCCAAAACCCAATCAAGAATTTAGTTGCTGCACACCTGACCCTGACCAACGTACGTCGACAACCTTCTAGGTGTTTGTACGTTTATGGAACAGAAACAGAAACAGAAAGTGACACGGTTCTTGCGCCGCGCTGACCGGTCAATATGGACGTCTGTGCACGGTGACATTGATGCAGTCTGCCGTTACGTTTAGAGACTTAGGCTACGTGAAAATATTATGGAACCAGTGATGTTTTTATCCAAGATTCACGTCTTACCATCATTTCTACAATGAATGACCATCATTGAGATGATATATATATGAAGAAAAAAGTGGCCAAACCCCCGCCCCCAATTTGTAAATGTTTCGAATAAACCAGTTGATGAATAAACCAACTGTGAATTTTTTTTTTTACATTTTAGACTTTCAGACTTATAGCTAGGAAAGGACTGAATCATTTAAAAGTACTGACTGCTCTTGTATACTTTGGTTATTAGACTTCACAAGAAAACGCAGAAATTACTTTATTTAGACACATTAAATGTTTAAATTTGATTTTTATAAATTTTGTCGGTTGGTTTTAATAGAGTTTAATAAAGCTCGCTCTGGAAACAGGATGTTACGGTGGTTAGGCTGTATTGCATAATTAAACCACACCAAATCCGCATCTGAAGTTTCTCCACTATAAAATTCAATAGATGAGTGACACTTCTATAGATGAGTGACACTTCTATAGATGAGCGACGCTTCAATAGATGAGCGACACTTTGGGTGTACTTGTTAAACCGCCGGCCGCTTCCGAGTCACCGGCATCGGTACCGCGCACGACCGACCGCTGCTCGCGCCCCCCGGAGGCCGGCCCGCCAGGCCCAATGCGTAAACTAATGCTGCCTGGCAAAGCCATTAGATCTTGAATGTGGTTCTGTACTGTGAGAAGGAAATTAACTTTGACTTGAAAAGAATCGTATCGTTTGGGAGTCAAGGAACCACACACTAAGTCGCGCACGTACAGTGTACATGTACTCTACTTTTTATTCTGATGGTACGAGTCGTCTTAATTGAAGGTACGAGTTGTCCAAGGTACGAGTTATCCAAGGTACGAGATGTCCAAGGTACGAGTTGTCCGAGTACGAGTTGTCCAAGGTACGAGTCGCCCAAGGTACGAGTTGACTCGAAAGCCTTTCAATGCTATTCCTATTTCCAGACCGTTATGATTTAAGATTCATGTAATAAACTATTATTTTTTGGCAATAATGTCTCCCATTTTCTAGATGCTTTTTGTTTGTTGACAGTTTCAATGTGCATGAACATGAAAAATATAAACACAAAAAACAATGGGTATGACTATATGAACATGAAAATATAAACACAAATAATCAAAGGCATGTCTCTTTTCATGACTGAAATTCTGGAAAACGATTTAATCATAAAATCAGAAGTGCAAAGTTACATACTTTTGAGCTGGATTTAATGATTACATCAGTGAGTTAACATATTACTAAACCCTGGAAACTTGAACCACTTACACTTACAAACATTGCTTACAATAGAAAGTTTCTGAAAACATAGAATGACTTAATTATAAATATAAAGCAACTTTAAAAAAATGAACTTAAAAATGAACTTAAAAATACATGCAAGCCAAACTTTCTTCAAAGTGCGAGGTTACTAATGCTCGCTCTAGGATGTACATGTGTACACTTTCTTGCTATATTTCATGAGATTATAAAATAAATTCCCTACCCAAGCTTGCCCACAAGCAACTCATTCTAAGACAATAACAAGGCCATTGAACTGCTCCATTCCTCGGCAATAATTGTTAAATATGCAAACAATTACACAAATCTTTACAATCTTTACAAGCTTTGTTTAGAGTGCAGTGTAAAGCTGTTTGCAGACATTTTCATCATATTTTTGTTTTTTAAATATACAGCACACTCACAAAATGACTTAATTGAAAAAAAAGAAACAGTGGAAATTCAGCAATGATTGAATTGATTCTTCAGGGTTCTTTTTATACATGATCTGAATACAACATGCCATGAAAATCCTCGACGCCTGATTTGTGGGTTGTTGACAACACGTCTTTGAATTTAGGCATGCAAAAAATAAGGATTTCGGTCTAGTGATGTGTCCGGTCAGATTGACCAGGCCAAACCATCCCGAAACATTATTTTGTAAACCGGAATCCGAACGGAAACCAATTTGAACTCCCTAAAACCAACCTGATCCGACCTGACAAACATTTAAGGAAAACCAACGGAAAAAATGTTGCAACCTGACGCCACTTCCATGATTGTGTACAAAGTCTTTGTAGAGTCTAGACAATTTTAAGTATTTTCTAACAACATTGGAAATTTATGAAAAAAAGTGGCCTCAGGTTGCAACATTTCTTCCTGTTTGGGTTTATTTCGGGTTACACTGACTCAACACAAT
Source organism: Patiria miniata (assembly GCF_015706575.1). Classification (NCBI taxonomy): domain Eukaryota; kingdom Metazoa; phylum Echinodermata; class Asteroidea; order Valvatida; family Asterinidae; genus Patiria; species Patiria miniata. Next base: position 4,625,116 of record NW_024037061.1, read on the forward strand.
TAGAAGACTTAAAACGCAATACCGAAACCAACCTGGCCCGACTAAAATGATGGACAAACTTATGGCGACCTAACAGAAAGTCAGTTTAAGCAAGTTTGGTCGGTTTCTGGTCGGGTTTGAACAACACTTATCCGGTCGCAGCATTAAGTTTAATTTCATGGTAAATAAAGTTCCATTGAAATAGTTGCGAACTGTCTGCAAGTTCAGGTGTTGTGTTCAACTAGTCTTGATAGGGAAAAGGGTCAATCACTCTGCGTACTTGGCCTGTAAGAAAATAGAAAGAGAGAAAACAAATCTAAGTAATAATCTACATGTATTTTTTTGCTGATTTATTTAGGAAGGAATTGTTTCGCGACTACTTCAAAAAATCCCATCCCCACCGCAAGATCTGAAAACAGTACCAGAAAAGAATTGTTCTTCATATTTTATGACTGACATGAATTGACCGACAAGGACAATCTTGAGTGATGCCTGTTTAATTTCATGAATTAAAAAAAAACAAATCTGATTTTTAATCGTATAGTATAAACATTGTTCGTACTTTCGACATGCAAAACTAACGGGTAGGAACCTATTGTCGACATCGGTGGTAATGCACCCACAAAACACGCACACAGTACACACAACCCGTACACAAAAGACACGTATGACGTCATTCGAATCGCACATTGCGACTGCAATCATGCAATTTTCGCAAATATTTCGTATCAAATTAAAAATCGGCGGTAGAACCTGCAGAGATGGGAATGGTATGGTTCGAAAGCGTAACTCTTCAACTTACCAGAAAGTGACGAATTATGTCCCCAAATATCCCAAAACAGTCAGGAGCACCAAAAAAGTACAGGCATCGTCGAAAATGTTCAAGAATCACCTCTCATTTCACATCGCTTATTTATAACTTTAAGCCTGTAATAATCAGCAAAAAAATGGTTTCAATCGACGCAGAAATTATCGTAGTTTCAGAATCCACTCCATTTTAGTCAGCTACTGCTACGAAACGGGTTTCCTGTCCCTTTATCCAGGGGTACCACCGAACACTCGCAAAACCTCGTGCAGTCTCGAACGGTCCGAGACCGTCCACGCGCTGCAAATAAAATCTCGCTGTGTGGCTCATTATCGAGTAGGCTGCGCACTGACTGGTGACCATTTGGCGATACCCATGCATTGATCTCCAGTCAGCGGCCGTGTCACGCACACAGCCGTGTTTGACCTCAGTTTCTTGTCCCGAGGTCACGCATGCATATGGCCCAAAAGCGTACGCGAGATTTTACGAGATTTATTCGAGACTACAGAAAAACACGAGAAATGCCTAGATACATGCACTGTTTGGCCAAGATGGCTAAATAAGTGAAAAGTTGAAATCGTGTGCTTTATTATGATACAAAAAATAAGTGCTTTTGACAAATATAAAGTGTAATACGGCCTGTCAAACAAAATCATATTTTTTATCAACAAAAGCGAGGGCCGATAGTTCAGTTAGGTGTACATTCGATTCGGGTGAAGTCTGACTTTCACGGTTCCACTCGAAGTTCTGGCAACTTTTGGTGCTTAAATCGCCGTTACACTTGAGATTTCTGCCTGAAATGACATCACATTTTTGCTAATGAAAATGGACATTTGCATTAAGAAGGCATCAAAATACCCTTGAAAATGGCTAAACTTGGCATGGACCGGTCGACCATAGTTATGTTTCATCAATACAGGACACCACTTGTACACGATGAGTTCAGTTTAGTATATTGTCAGCGTTCCTGCGGCTCACACGAAGCAAGAGGAATCTGCAAAGATAAAAAAAAAATGATCTTATCTTTTACACATTTTTTTTCACATTCGAAGCACAAACCAACTATCGGATTGAGCAGATGTGGCATAACAATAGATATGCCACCGCCCGAAGACGAAGACAAAATTGAAAATGAAAAAAAATACATCAGTTTCTTTTGCAAAATTACCTCAAGAATTAGCGAAGACGTGCTCTGCAAGCAGGGTCTTCAGTCCTTCCGTTGGTCCACCTCCCTGCTTCCGGTTCCTTGGGATTCAGAAGGGACTCGCATCTTCGTCCAGAATGACATCTCATCTTGCACACCGTCGTCTCTGCCAGAAGATTAGAAGGAACACATGTAATAAAATGTGTGCGGAACAATTATGTGGCTGTTGCTTTTCTTTTTTATTTGTTAATTTGTTTAATGATTATCATTAAAAAAAAAAACAATAATAATTTTCTTCTAAGATTTATCTTAATAAGGTGTCGGTAATCGCAAACCACTTAAGACAACCTAAGACATTATTCGAAAGGGAAAGTAACATTAATATTTTTACCTGAGAAATCAGTAATGGGTTGTCCAACAAGCAGGGTCATCGGTCATCCGTTGTTCCTCCTCCCTGCTTCCGGTTCCTCCGCATCACATGAGCACACTAGCTTGCTGGTCTTCCTAGTCTAATAATAAGTGGCTGAAAATAAAAGAAGTCTTCCTAGCGGAGCTAGGTTTTGTTTTGAATATTGTACAATATTCAGTGGTTTCCTGGTCAAAGAAGTGACCGGTGATGTGCTATAAAAAGAAGGGAACCGTATATTAATGGTCCTTACTTGACCACTATAATGATACAATCATAGAAAATGGGGAACATAGTTTGGGTCCGCGCTTTAGATCTCTAGGCCTAACTGTCTCTTACATACACAGGTTGAAGATAATCCAATTAGTGGCCTTACCTGACCACTGTAATGGATTCAACCGTTGAGAAAAAAAGGCTGAGTTTACTTCTAAATAGATTAATTTGTGTCGCAAAGATGATAATTCCAGTTTGCACAAAGCAACATGTACCTGTTCAAAGGGAAACAACATCACACTGCCGACCTGCTGCGATCGGACTTATCAAAATTGAAAAGTACCATCGATCAAAACCTCCACTGGTGTTCTGGGTGTTAAAAAAATCACTTGATGCATATTGCTTCACTCTGAAAATTCAGGCTATACACTTTAAAAAGCGATTACGACGTGTATCCGACTTAACAGGTGTCATTACACCTGATTTACATAAGCAACATGGACACCATGGCCCTAACACAAAAGGCAATTACCGATCTTCGTCAATCGGATATTACGGAAAAACACAAACAATAATCTATGTCCATAAGACCCATTTCCACAAAGATCAGAGACTATTTCATGAAGCGGAATGATTGTGGAATAATTAAAATCATCATTGTGATTACGTTTCATGACCGAGACATGTAACTGGGAATTTGTAAGATCCGCACATGACCCTATACACGTAGAGCATTTTTTTTTGTAAACAATAGATCTCCACGTTTGTAAGATGCATGGGCGTAGCGTTGCAGTTGAGAAAATTGCTGCAACAGACAAATAAAGTAGATTTGTAAAAATGGCCCCCGAGTATTTCACTCCTTAAAACTGTGAAGTTATAACAAGTGAGGCATACAATAAAAGTAACTTAGATTCCATATTTGAGCTTTTCTAAGCCAAGCTTCAACATGGATGGTCCTGGAGTATTTTACACAATGATTCACACTGGAGACTGGATAAATGCACATGTTCCTGTCAGATCTGCATATGGCCCTATTAATGTAGAGCATTTTTTTAAAACAATATATCTCCAAGTTTTAGTTAACTTAGGGTGTGGCGTTGCAGCTGAGAAAACCGTGGCAAAGAAGACAAGAAAAGTAGATTTGTTAACATGGCCTTACATACAGTATTTCACTCGTTTGAACCACGGTGAAGTTACAACGGGTGAGCAATACACAGAGTATACAAGGAAACTTAGATCGTTTAGGCCCCCTAAGCTTTTTTAAAGCTTTAAAATAGCTCTGGATGCCTAACACATGGGCCAAGATAGAGTGTTTTACACGATTCGGACTCAAGACGGGATGAATGCAAAAACAGTTTGCAAGAAAACACACGTCCGGCTATTCGAGGAATTTCTACAGAACGGATAGGATCTCTACACCACATGGCCCTAAAATAATTTTACAAAATAAAGTAGAAAGAATTTGTACAAAGACAAAGTAAGATATGTTCACATGGCCCTAGAATCATGTTAATAATCTGTCACATAAGTCCAGAAGAAAACATCAAAAAAAGTTGGGTTTGGCACAAATATCTACAAAGCGACGAAGACAGTTATTTACACATGGCCCTATTTCACAATGTGTAGATGACAAGAAAACGTACGATATATAGACGTGACTGAAATTTTAAAAAGTTAGAGCTGTATACATGGCCTTAACGAATTGTTACAAACGGAACTCTACAGGAACCCGTAATTATTAATGAACAATACAAAATCGTTGGTTTAATCCACACTTAGCAGATCGATGTCTACGGTCTTATTTTCTACCTGTAGACATATCGGCCAAATGATTGACAACTAGTTGCAATGTTCTCGATTTCACGGTTCCACTCGAACTCAATACGAACTCGTAATCGTTAACGAACAATACATTTGATGTTTTAATCCACACCTAACAGGTAGACATCCATCATCTTATTTTCTTTACACACAAATATAATAACGGCAAATTAATGATTGACAATTCTTTGTTTTTATGCCACAGTTCCGCTGTAATAATTTCTCCTCACTGATTTACCCTTGAAGATTTTCACCTTTTCATTTATGTCATCTTTTAGAAAAGTCATTTTCAATCGAACGGAGATAAATTTGAAAGAACATACTACGCATAGCCACACCATAATTTCGCACAACTATTTTCCACGGTTTAAGTACTCGTTACTTTAGTTCGCCTGCTAACGTTACTCGTGTTACTTTGTTCGCACTCGAGCTCAAACACGAACTTTGTTCGCACTCGAACTCAAACACGAACTTGCAATCCTAACGAACGAATGAGGTCGATACTAAACGTCTTATTTTAATTTCCTGTAGGGCCCACACAGATCGGACAAATGATTGACAGCCATTTTTTTTCGATTCCACAGTTCGTCCTCGAACTGGTAATCGTCACGAATGGTTAATGTATTGTCTTAATCCTTAGCCGGAGGTCGATATCCATGTCTTATTTTTTTCCTATACACAGATAGAACAAAATGATTGACAGCCATTTTTTTCGATTCCATTTGTCGTTCTCGAACTTGTATATACCGTTTAACGAATGATTAATGTATTGCTTTAATCCTTAAAGGTCCCGGAGACCGATACCTATCGTCTTAGTTTCTTCGTTGCAAATATCGGACAGACGGTTGACAATCAGAGATTGAGGCTCCTTGGAGAAATATAAATATAATGTTTGACCCCTTTGTCTTATTACAAAACATTATCCATTATCCATTTATAAACATTATACATTGATAGACAGTATACATTTATAATTCTACATTGAACTAATTTGTTGGCGGTGTTGACTGTCTCGGTAGCACCCATCAAGGGTGTCAACTGTTTCGGTAGCACCCATCAAGGGTGTTGACTTTCTCAATAGTAGCACCCATCAAGGGTGTTGTCTTTCCCGGTAGCACCCACCAAGGGTGTAGTCTTTCTCAATAGTAGCACCCATCAAGGGTGTCGTTCTCTCAATAGTATCGCCCATCAAGGGTGTGGTCTTTCTCAATATTAGCACCCATCAAGGGTGTCGTGTTTCTCACTAATAGCACCCTTCAAGGGTGACGTCGTTCTAGGTAGCACCCTTCAACTTTGTCGTTTTTCTCAATAGTAGCACTCATCAAGGCCGTCCGCGTTTCTCAATAGCATGAGCAGCACCCATCAAGGGTGTTAAAACACAATATGTTACTGGTTTAACAACTTTATACATTAATAATCCTGTTGAATTGTTGGTGATGTAGCACCCATCAAGTGTGTTGTCGTTCTCAATAGTAGCACCCATCAAGGGTGTGGTCTTTCTCAATAGTAGCACCCATCAAGGGTGTTAAAACACAATATGTTACTGGTTTTACAACTTTATACATTAATAATTCTGTTGAATTGTTGGTGATGTAGCACCCATCAAGTGTGTCGTCGTTCTCAATAGTAGCACCCATCAAGGGTGTGGTCTTTCTCAATAGCAGCACCCATCAAGGGTGTTAAAACACAATATGTTACTGGTTTTACAACTTTAGACATTAATAATCCTGTTGAATTGTTGGTAATGTAGCACCCATCAAGTGTGTCGTCGTTCTCAATAGTAGCACCCATCAAGGGTGTGGTCTTTCTCAATAGCAGCACCCATCAAGGGTGTTAAAACACAATATGTTACTGGTTTTACAACTTTATACATTAATAATTCTGTTGAATTGTTGGCGATGCAGCACCCATCAAGGGTGTCGTCTTTATCAATAGTAGCACCCATCAAGGGTGTTCTCGGTTGCACCCATCAAGGGTGTCGTCTTTATCAATAGTAGCACCCATCAAGGGTGTTCTCGGTTGCACCCATCAAGGGTATCGTCTTTCTCAATAGTAGCACCCATCAAGGGTGTCGTGTTTCTCAATAGTAGTAACCAACAAGGTGTCACCTATCTCAATAGTATACTTTAATCTATAGAGGGCGGTATTTCAATGGACACTGACCAACACAACAATTTCGCGAAATTTTAAAAGGAATGCTTAATGAACTACTTTACACCATTACTTTTAAAAGGTAATTCCTTTGTCTTCATGCACAAAAATAATCAGCAAATTAATATGGCTGTGATGCGGCAAAGCTCAAGGCAATATGCCATTATTAAATTGATATTATTAAGTCGATTAAAAATTGATTTGTTGATATGTTGACATCTCCGTGGGTCCGTCTGCTTCGCTGATTCTTCTATTTTCACATTCCAACTTGTGTTGTTATTGTCAATGCACAAGGCATTGTCAGGATCAAAACGTTGGTAAAACATTTTAATATATTTCGTTCCCTCCCCAATTCCCAAAGTTCCTAATCGTCTTGCAAGCTGCTTTTGCATGGCTTTTTGCGGCACGCTTAAGCTCCTAATACTCTATCATTCAAATTTTACTTATTTATAAGTATTATTTAATGATCACTTGCTCTCTATCCACTTTCATAATTTATATTTTTATTTGGCTACATATAGCTTTGCCTTACTCGTTTTCATTGATTTTCCTATGAAACAGGAAGCCCTTATCGGATTTTTCTAAATTTAAGATTTAAAACTTGTGATTAAAATTTACATTTGTTTTTTAGTTAATGAGTTATAGGAAAAGCTGTTTTTACGATTTTTAGTCAGTAAAATATACTTATTCTTTACAATAATCATATTTTACAGAGCTCCCCGTATTTCTGTTACGGGTTGACAAGATCATTTTTTTAATCTCAGAAAGTAGACATCTATCGTCTGTTTTTAATTTATAAATTAACTGATTAGGTCTCGGGAAAAATGAAGATATCGCCAACCAGTGTAAAACCATCTCTGAAAGACGATATCCTTCAAGATATCATCAACTCGAGAAATATTTGTTTTCTCGAGAAGATAACATCTCAGGCAAAAGATATCACCAGCCCGTGATGAAATATTAACTCGGGAAGATGATATCTAAATTATAAGACATCATCGACCCGAGAAATATTTTATTCTCGAGAAGATAACACCTCACCCAAAAGATATAGTCAACCCGAGAAATGTTTGTTTTTCCGAGAAGACGACATCTCACCTAAAAGATATCACCAACCCGTGATGAAATATTATCTCGGGAAGACGATATCTAAATTACAAAGACATAATCTACGCGAGATACACTTTTTATTCTCGGGAATATAACATCTCACACACAAGATATCTTCAACCCGAGAAATATTTTCTTTCTCGGGAAGAGAATATATCACCTACAAGATATCACCGACCCGAAAATATATCTTTTTTTTTTGAGAAGACAACATCTCACCTAAAAGATATCACCCACCCGTGATGAAATTTTACCTCGGGAAGACGATATCTCACCTACAAGACATAGCGAAAAAATACCCCAAAGATGTCCTCCTATTTTATAAATAACGGATGCCAACCCATAACCTTATAGAGCTCTGTAATTGGATATAAAAGGAATCTCAATTTCTTCGATAGGAATGCACTGCCTTGATACGATTTTAATTAACTGCTGTTAATTATTTTTGATTAAGTATCAAGCTAAGATTTTCCAGCTGATTTTTACTCCGACTAGAAAAAAGGTCAATTATTTTAAGCATTGTAAATGTTTTGTTACAATATTTTTTTTATGAAGTAAATTTTTACACCATGGTTGTGCCAGGTCACGCTCCCTTACGCTGCTGCTGGTGTGCTCGGCTGCCTACGCGCGTCATGTGCCTATACCCCCACCAACCCCGCCTTAACGTTAATCGTAATCATTCCTTTAATACATTCATAACTTTGCCTTATTTTCCTTTTTCCAAACGTCAATTCATGGTCATCATTATCCTCAACAGCAGGTCTTCTCCATTTCTTATGAGCTTCAAACAATTCCATCGACTCTCCTTAACAATCTAAATGTATACAATCATAATCAAAATAATTCAGCTGTCAATTTTGTTTCCTTTATCTCTGGCTTCTGGAACTTATAATACAGGAAATACCCTAAAGGTAATGGTGTAAAGTGTATTTTGAGCAATTTATATAAAGAATTGAGATCAGTGGATACAATGTCCATAAAATTGATATTGGTCCATTGGAATGCCACCCTACAGGAATCTAAATGATGTACTTGCATTAAATAAATTCAGTTTTACGGAAACTCCGTTGGTTCCGCTGCTAACTCCTCGAATTCATGCGTCATCTCTAAATAATTGAATAAATGCTCGACACTATTTTTTTCTCATATTTAAGTCTTTAAACCAGTCATTTTAATACAATTATAAGGGCAAATGCTAACTAAATTCCAAGGAACGCCAAATCTCTAATGAAAAACTAAACATGTTTACTACAACATTTGAGTAAACCCCTAAAAGCCCCTCGCCGGAATGTCTTTGAAAGTGTAGCAAAGACAGTGCACCTGGCCGCATACAGCTCGCGCGTCCTTACAACTTTTCAACCAATAAGAATCATCGAAATCTATGACCACGCCCACTGCGCCTGCCACGAGATGCCACAAACTCAAAGAAACCCCGTGCAAAAGCGCAATGCATCAATAGCGCGACATGAAAGAGACGGCTTATCGTACACGCGTATTGACAAACACATTGGAAGGTATTCATATGCAAATTACTCTAAATCAAAAGGGATTTCGCCTACGTGCAGGAATGGAATTTCAACGTACAATGTTTAGCTATGCAAACGACAAACTCATGTAGGAGACTCAAAATGGGAGCCATTTGTTGGCAACAACACTCATGTATCGTGCTTATTCTAAAATCTGGGGATTTTAAAAATCAGAGATTTAAAGAGAAAATTTACCGACTTTTATCGTACAAACTTCAACAATGTAAAAGACAACCTCATGTACACAAAATGCACTACGTCGTGCTTATTGTAGGTACCATTTGAATTTTTTTAAAATAAATGCGATTTGAGGACCAAAAAAAGGAGGAATTTTCTGGCTGTAATTTACTTCGAATTGAGGTTTAAAATGCAGACAGGAATGGAATTTCAGGCATTTCAAAATGTACGTAACATTGCTCAAAGTGCAGAATACTCAGTGACACGCTTTTTCGTTCTTTCGTTGTCTGTGTCCGGATCGGAGGAGAAGATAGATTTTCACTCACCTCAATAGTTCCTTATTTAAAGTTGGACTTACCCCCGACGAACTCCAAACGCTTGACTTCAGTATTTTCCAAAAACGTCATTCAGATCATTCGACAAAATTACGAGTTCACAGAAATTCCACATGTCCATTTAGTTAAGTTCAGCACAGGAAGGCAAGTCCAGTTCAGTTCTGTGAAACACAAGTTTTTATGACAAGTTCTGTAGGCCTACAGCAAAGTTCAAGTCAGTTTACGCGACGACGAGTCGACGACGACGCCGCAACATGTCAGCGCCGTTAAAATGTTGCAGTGGCCCCGCACATGAGGCCGGTTTCCTGGTTGAATTGCCAGACTCCAAGCGTCCAAATTCGACATTAGCTACGCACATGAAGATTCCATGGTGTGATGTACGAGTTCCTGCGTTGGTAGCTTGAAGCTAGACGGTCGACTCGGTGGTTAACCCTAAAGGGGCCGGGTTATTTTGACCATCTCTCAGCCGGGGGGGGGGGGCGGATTCGGCCCCCCCTAAGATCTCGGCCATCGAGTGACGAAAAATTTTGAAACTCGATACATGCATAGAACAACTCTTCCTTGACATACCCAAGAAATTTCATGACTATAGGTCAAAGGGTTTTGGAATTATGGCTAATTAATTATTCATATGTACGAATGGCAATTCTGCTCTGTGTACACGACGTATATGCGAAAATTCAGTTTTCACGGCGCGTAGCGCCGGAAAAATTTTCGCTACGCGGCAACCCGTGGTCCGATTTTTATATTTTTGGTATCAAAAGATGCGCAAAGCTCGAGGCTAAAAAGTCATAACAGCTCGGGTCGCGAAAAACATTTTTTTAGAGGCTATCACGGAAAATGTTGAGGGGGGGGGGCGGATTCCGCCCCCCGGCCCTTTTAGGGTTAAGGTCTCAAGCTTTGACTAAGTTTTAAGGATTTTCTTTTGGTGACTGACCAAAAATAGCGGGAAGACATTGCGAGATGTCTCCCACCCAGCGTCCGTTTACCCCGCTCTGCTCTCGGTAATTTTCCATGGCGTAATGATATGGCGGTTAATAGTGTCTGTCATTTTTCTATCGCAGGCTGCTGCTGCGCACCAGGGTCTATGCAGTGCCTTGGGCCAAAGCACTCGGTGTGTATTTCTCCGCGTACTAGTTTTCTTCCCTTCGACCGAATAAACATAATGCCAACATTTTCATTGAGAATGGATTTTGTAAATTAAAGAAATTTGAAGGAATAATCTTCAATTCCTGATGGAATATCATCAATTCCATACTAAAAATTGCCCTATTTTTAGCTGTTTCGGTGACACACCGAAACAGCTCTTGTTTTCGTTAAGATTTTTTTTTTCTTTTTTTTTTTAGCTGTTTCGGTGACTCACCGAAACAGCTATTGTTTTCGAAACAGCTATTTTTTTTTTTTTTTTTTAGCTGTTTCGGTGTACACACCGAAACAGCTCTTGTTTTCGTTAAGATTTTTTTTTTCTTTTTTTTTTTTCTTTTTTTGGCTTTTTCGCAATTTTGCGAAAAAGCCTTTCTTTTTGTTCTGATTTTTTTTTTTTTTTTTGGCTTTTCCGCAAAGTTGCGGAAAAGCCTTTGTTTTTGTTCTCATTTTTTTTTTTTTGGCTTTTCCGCATAGTGCGGAAAAGCCTTTGTTTTTGTTCTCATTTTTTTTTTTGGCTTTTCCGCAAAGTTGCGGAAAAGCCTTTGTTTTTGTTCTCATTTTTTTTTTTTTTTTGGCTTCTTCTTTTTGTCGCCTAAATCCCATAGACTTTGTGCACGTTTTTTCTCAACGCCACTTTTGGCATTAATCTTTGTTATACATCATTCAAAGTTAGCATAAGCATAGTCCCTATAGCAAAGATGTGTCCCGAAGATTGACGTCATGGTGACGTCATCGACTAATTTATTATAGATTTTTGAATATTTAATTTTTCCCATAGACTTTGTACACAGAAGATTAAAAAAAATTGTCGATTTGCAAAGGGCATTTTTGACTCTTTGCCAGTAATTCATTTACACCAATCTTTGTCTAAGCAAAGACCCTAATTTAAAGAACATTGTGTAATGATGACGTCATGATGACGTCATCAGGTGTGTATTTATAGGCAATTAAATTGTGACACTTTTAATATTCAAAAATGCATAAGAAATCAACCGTACGCGTCCGCAGCATTTTGTTGCCGGCAAGTGGTAGAATAGGTTGAGGTCTTTATTTTATTCAGTGTGCGTGAAATCACGTGACCCCTGCTTCCGGTCGAAAAAGGCCCAAACCGGAAGTGGCTTATCATTTGAAAGTGGTAATAGATATAAACTTGCTTTTAACGGTGTTAGTCTCTTGGCCAATAGTATTCTTCAAATCATCTACCGATGACGTCATGCAATCTTCGAGCGCCCTCTAGCGACGGGTTGAAAATTAGCAAAAATGTATTTTGAATAGATGTCTGTGGCGAAGTTTGTCGTAATCGCCTAAATATTGGTGTATATGATGACCTTGACCCACTTAAGACGTGTGCGAAGTTTTAAGCAAATGACGTCATCAAACCGGAAGTTACAATAAAAAGACCCTTTTTTATTTGAAAATTCCTGAAAAATCAACCATGGCAGTTTTTATATTTGTTTTTACTTTAATTGTCGATTGAAGGGTAGGTCTAAAACATTTGAAAGTTTCGAGGCGATAAGCAAACTCGAACATACCCTGTGCACGCTTAAAACTTCACGTTGACAATACCTCTGCTTCAAAACATGCACAGGACAGGACGTCCACAATGTACATGTACATGCACGTACGTTGTACATAGGCACATACATCGTATGTCAGTCAGCCTGCAGCGCACGTGTTGCTGAGGTCAAATCCTGTCCACAGTGACCGTTTTAGCCGATTTTCGGCTAACTTTGACAGATTTTATGTTCATGCATGCGCATAGACAGGGACGTACTATAGCACTTTTGGCATTAATCTTTGTCAGATATCATTGAAAGTTGGCATAAGCATAGTCCCTATAGCCAAGATGTGTCCCGAAGAGTGACGTCATGGTGACGTCATCAAGTGATTTATTATGGATTTATGAATAATTAATTTTTCTCATAGACTTTGTACACAGCTTTCTCCACAAGTCTTTCCCTATACAACACTGATATATCTTACTGAGTAGTTCTGAACTTCGGCTGAGAAATACTTTGAGAAGGAAAAAGAAATCGTATTTTTTTTTACGCCTGTCATTTGATTGAAAATATTCCCAAGAGTTAGAATAGCAAGTAATATTTTATAAAAATGTTTCAGTTGAAAGGAAAATCACGCATTTAAAGGTGCAGTTTTTCTGCTGTGGGATTTTTAACCTATTGACTTTGTACACGTTTTCAAGCCACCATTTTCATAACTTGGCGATCTGGAATCGTCATCAAAGTTACAGCCAAGGAAGACCCTCATACAAAAATTATGCCAAGACTATGACATCATGATGACGTCATCATCAAGTGATTTATTATGGATTCATGAATAATTAAATTTTCTCATAGACTTTGTACACAGCTTTTTCCACAAGTCTTTTCCTATACAACACTGATATTTCTTACTGAGTAGTTCTGAACTTCGGCCGAGAATTACTATGAGAAGGAAAAAGAAATCGTATTTTTTTACGTTTGCCATTTGATTGAAAATATGCCCAAGAGTCAGAATATCAAGTAATATTTTATAAAAATGTTTCAGTTTAAAGGCAAATCACGTATTTAAAGGTGCAGTTTTTCTGCTGTTGGGTTTTAACCCATTGACTTTGTACTAGTTTTCAAGCCACCATTTGTATAACTTATCAAAGTTACAGCCAAGGAAGACCCTCATACAAAAATTATGCCAAGACTATGACGTCACGATGACGTCATCACCTAATTTTTTTATTTTTTTTTGAAAATTTACGTACATATTGTGAAGTCTATATCTACAGAAATGTAAGTCCGATTGGGTTGAAACTTGGTATGTGGCTATACCAGGATGTGTTATAGATTAAAAATGAGGTGACGTCATGATGACGTCATCCTGAGATTTTATATGAATATTTTTTTTTGTGGACCTTTTAGCCATATCTCCCGAACGCAACATGCAAAATGCAAAATTCTTGTTTGCATTTGGTCTGTTATGTAATAGCTATTCGCACAAAACTTGAAAAATGTGTGACGTCATCATGACGTCATCAAAATGCGATTTTGCAAAACTGATATAAGGAAAGGTCCAATTGTCATGAAACTTGGTGGGTAGGTAGTTAATCATACTAGTATGCAAAGTTCGAAGTGACGTCACGATGACGTCATCATCAAATTTAAACATATTTGTCGATTTTCAAAGTGCGTTTTCGACTCTTTGCCAGTAATTTATTTAGATCACTCTTTGTCCAAGCAAAGACCTTGTGCACACGCACATACATCGTATTGCCGAGGTCAAATCCTGTCCACAGTGACCGTTTTAGCCGATTTTTCGGCTAACTTTGACAGATTTTATGTTCATGCATATTCAGGGAATATTATTGATTAAAAAAAATCATAATGCGGAAAAGCCCTATGTTCTGTTGCAAACAGACATAGATCTCTAGTTTTTCCTTCTTCTTTTTGTCGCCAAAACCCCATAGACTTTGTGCACGTTTTTTCTCAGTGCCACTTTTGGCAGTAATCTTTGTCATACATCATTCAAAGTTTGCATAAGCATAGTCCCTATAGCAAAGATGTGTCCCGAAGATTGACGTCATGGTGACGTCATTGACTAATTTATTATAGATTTTTGAATATTAAATTTTTCCCATAGACTTTGTACAGAGAAATTTAAAAACACATTGTCGCTTTTCAAAGGGCATTTTCGACTCTTTGCCAGTAATTCATTTACACCAATCTTTGTCCAAGCAAAGACCCTAATTCAAACAACATTGTGGAATGATGACGTCATGATGACGTCATCCTGTGTTGATTTATAGGCAATTAAATTGTGACACTTTTAATATTTAAAAATGCATAAGAAATCAACCGTACGCGTCCGCAGCATTCTGTTGCCGGCAAGTGGTAGAGTAGGTTGAGGTCTTTATTTCATTCAGTGTGCGTGAAATCACGTGACCCTTGCTTCCGGTCGAAAAAGGCCAAAACCGGAAGTGGCTTATCATTTGAAAGTGCTAATAGATATGAACTTGCTTTCAACGGTGTTAGTCTATTGGCCAATAGTATTCTTCAAATCATCTATCAATGACGTCATGCAATCTTCGAGCGCCCTCTAGCGACAGTTTGAAAATTTGCAAAAATGTGTTTTGAATAGATGTCTGTGGCGAAGTTTGTCGGAATCGCCTAAATATTGATGTATATGATGACCTTGACCCCCTTAAGACGTGTAAGAAGTTTTAGGCGTATGACGTCATCAGACCGGAAGTTATAATGAAAAGACACTTTTTCCTTTGAAAATTCCTGAAAAATCAACCATGGCAGTTTTTATATTTGTTTTTACTTTAACTGTCGACTTAAGGGTAGGTCTAAAACATTTCAAAGCTTCGAGGCAATAAGCGAACTCGAACATGGCCTGCGCACGCTCAAAACTTCAGGTTGACAATATACCTCTGCTTTAAAACATGCATAGGAATTTCACAATGTACATGTACATGCACGTACGTTGTACATACACACATACATCGTATGTCAGTCAGCCCGCAGCGCTCGCGCACGTGTTGCTGAGGTCAAATCCTGACCATAGTGACCGTTTTAGCCGATTTTCGGCTAACTTTGACAAAACATGCACAGGACGTCCACAATGTACATGTACATGCACGTACGTTGTTCATACGCACATATATCGTATGTCAGTAAGCCCGCAGGGCACGTGTTGCTGAGGTCAAATCCTGACCACAGTGACCGTTTTAGCAGATTTTCGGCTAACTTTGACAGACTTTATGTTCATGCATAGTCAGAGACGTATTATTGATTAAAAAAAATCATAATGCGGAAAAGCCCTATGTTCTGTTGCAAACAGACATAGATCTCTAGTTTTTTTTTTTTTTTTTTTGGCTTCTTCTTTTTGTCGCCTAAATTCCATAGACTTTGTGCACGTTTTTTCTCATCGCCACTTTTGGCATTAATCTTTGTCATACATCATTCAAAGTTAGCATAAGCATAGTCCCTATAGCAAAGATGTGTCCCGAAGATTGACGTCATGGTGACGTCATCGACTAATTTATTATAGATTTTTGAATATTTAATTTTTCCCATAGACTTTGTACACAGAAATTTAAAAAAAATTGTCTATTTGCAAAGGGCATTTTTGACTCTTTGCCAGTAATTCATTTAAACCAGTCTTTGTCTAAGCAAACACCCTAATTTAAACAACATTGTGTAATGATGACGTCATGATGACGTCATCAGGTGTGTGTTTATAGGCAATTAAATTGTGACACTTTTAATATTAAAAAATGCATAAGAAATCAACCGTACGCGTCCGCAGCATTTTGTTGCCGGCAAGTGGTAGAATAGGTTGAGGTCTTTATTTCATTCAGTGTGCGTGAAATCACGTGACCCTTGTTTCCGGTCGAAAAAGGCCAAAACCGGAAGTGGCTTATTATTTAAAAATGGTAATAGATATGAACTTGCTTTTAACGGTGTTAGTCTCTTGGCCGATAGTATTCTTCAAATCATCTACCGATGACGTCATGCAATCTTCGAGCGCCCTCTAGCGACAGGTTGAAAATTAGCAAAAATGTATTTTGAATAGATGTCTGTGGCGAAGTTTGTCGGAATCACCTAAATATTGGTGTATATGATGACCTTGACCCACTTAAGACGTGTGCGAAGTTTTAGGCGAATGACGTCATCAGACCGGAAGTTATAATAAAAAGACCCTTTTTCATTTGAAAATTCCTGAAAAATCAACCATGGCAGTTTTTATATTTGTTTTTACTTTAATTGTCGATTGAAGGGTAGGTCTAAAACATATCAAAGTTTAGAGGCGATAAGCGAACTCGAACATACCCTGCGCACGCTTAAAACTTCACGTTGACAATACCTCTGCTTCAAAACATGCACAGGATAGGACGTCCACAATGTACATGTACATGCATTGCACGTACGTTGTACATAGGCACATAATCGTATGTCAGTCAGCCTACAGCGCACGTGTTGCCGAGGTCAAATCCTGTCCACAGTGACCGTTTTAGCCGATTTTCGGCTAACTTTGACAGATTTTATGTTCATGCATGCGCATAGACAGGGACGTATTATAGCACTCTTGGCATTAATCTTTTTTCAGATATCATTGAAAGTTGGCATAAGCATAATCCCTATAGCCAAGACGTGTCCCGAAGAGTGACGTCATGGTGACGTCATCAAGTGATTTATTATGGATTTATGAATAATTAATTTTTCTCATAGACTTTGTACACAGCTTTCTCCACAAGTCTTTCCCTATACAACACTGATATATCTTACTGAGTAGTTCTGAACTTCGGCTGAGAATTACTATGAGAAGGAAAAAGAAATCGTATTTTTTTACGCCTTTCATTTGATTGAAAATATTCCCAAGAGTTAGAATAGCAAGTAATATTTTATAAAAATGTTTCAGTTTAAAGGAAAATCACGCATTTAAAGGTGCAGTTTTTCTGCTGTGGGATTTTTAACCTATTGACTTTGTACACGTTTTCAAGCCACCATTTTCATATTTTGGCGATCTGGAATCATCATCAAAGTAACAGCCAAGAAAAACCCTCATACAAAAATTATGCCAAGACTATGACATCATAATGACGTCATCATCAAGTGATTTATTATGGATTCATGAATAATTAATTTTTCTCATAGACTTTGTACACAGCTTTCTCCACAAGTCTTTTCCTATATAACACTGATATATGTTACTGAGTAGTTCTGAACTTCGGCCGAGAATTACTATCGGAAGGAAAAAGAAATCGTATTTTTTTACGGTTGCCATTTGATTGAAAATATTCCCAAGAGTTAGAATATCAAGTAATATTTTATAAAAATGTTTCAGTTTAAAGGCAAATCACGTATTTAAAGGTGCAGTTTCTCTGCTGTTGGATTTTTAACCCATTGACTTTGTACACGTTTTCAAGCCACCATTTTTATAACTTGGCGATCTGGAATCGTCATCAAAGTTACAGCCAAGGAAGACCCTCATACAAAAATTATGCCAAGACTATGACGTCACGATGACGTCATCACCTAATTTTTTTTATTGATATTTGAAAATTTACCTACATATTGTGAAGTCTTATATCTACAGAAATGTAAGTCCGATTGGGTTGAAACTTGGTATGTGGCTATACCAGGATTGGTTATAGATTGAAAATCAGGTGACGTCATGATGACGTCATCCTGAGATTTTATATGAATATTTATTTGTTTGGACCTTTTAGCCATATCTCCCGAACGCAACATGCAAAATGCAAAATTCTTTTTTGCATTTGGTCTGTTATGTAATAGCTATTCGCACAAAACTCGAAAAATGTGTGACGTCATCATGACGTATTCAAGATGCGATTTTGCAAACTCATATAAGGAAAGGTCTAATTGTCATGAAACTTGGTGGGTAGGTAGTTAATCATACTAGTATGCAAAGTTCGAAGTGACGTCACGATGGCGTCATCAACAAATTAAAAAATATTTGTCGATTTTCAAAGTGCGTTTTCGACTCTTTGCCAGTAATTTATTTTGATCACTCTTTGTCCAAGCAAAGGCCTTGTGCACACACACATACAGCGTAATGCCGAGGTCAAATCCTGTCCACAGTGACCGTTTTAGCCGATTTTCGGCTAACTTTGACAGATTTTATGTTCATGCATATTCAGGGCATATTATTGATTAAAAAAAATCATAATGCGGAAAAGCCCTATGTTCTGTTGCAAACAGACATAGACCTCTAGTTGGCTTTTTCGCAATTTTGCGAAAAAGGCATTCTTTTTGTCTTGATTTTTTTTTTTTTCTTCCTCTTCTTCCTCTTCTTCTTCTTCTCCAAAAAGCCCATTCAATTTGTACACGTTTTTTCTCTACACGACTTTAGTGCTTTTGCAACTTCGGATTTTCATCAAACTTATACCAATGAAGGACCCTTATGCAAGGATGATCCTAGAACAATGACGTCATGATGACGTCATCGACTAATTTATTGTATATTTTTGAATATTTAATTTTTCCCATAGACTTTGTACACAGAATTTTTTTTTGAAATGTCGATATACGAAGGGCATTTTCGACTCTTTGCGAGTAATTCATTTGCACCATTCTTTGTCCAAGCAAAGACCCTAATTCAAACAACATTATGTAATGATGACGTCATGATGACGTTATCCTGTGTTTATTTATAGGCAATTAAATTATGACACTTTTTAATATTTAAAAATGCATAAGAAATCAACCTTACGCGTCCGCAGGATTCTGGTGCCGGCAAGTGGTAGAATAGGTTGAGGTCTTTATTTCATTCAGTGTGCGTGAAATCACGTGACCCTTGCTTCCGGTCGAAAAAAGCCAAAACCATCAGACCGGAAGTTCTGTTGAAAAGACCTTTCCTTTTTCAAAAATTGCTAACAAATCAATCCATACAGATATAATATTGATTTGCCCATTAAATGATAGCGTAAACATTTGCCTCGACAGTGCCAAGTTCCGAGCTTGTGAAATTGTTCACACAGTTGACGCGGCGTCGGCAAATTATACCCTTGCGCAAGTTGCTGCAGAGAGAGTCTCATCCACATGTAAAGCAAGCATATACTGCAAGTGTGTGCGTGTATACATTGACCAGATTCGGCATCGCATGCTTCCCATACACCACACACGCACGTGGTCGTGAGGGCGCGGACCAAGCGCCACATTGTCAACTCATGAATATTAATGTCCCTTGTTAAACAACTCTAGCCCCTACAGCAAAGGTGTGTCCTGAAGATTGACATCATTTGATTGAAAATATTCCCAAGAGTCAGAATATCAAGTAATATTTCATAAAAATGTTTCAGTTTAAAGGCAAATCACGTAATTAAAGGTGCAGTTTTTCTGCAGTGGGATTTTTAGCCCATTGACTTTGTACACGTTTTCAAACCACCATTTTGGTAACTTGGCAACCTTCAATCGTCATCAAAGTTAAAGCCAAGGAATACCTTCCTACAAAAATAATGCCAAGAGTATGACGTCATGAAATCACGTATTTAAAGTTGCAGTTTTTCTGCAGTGGGATTTTAAGCCCATTGACTTTGTACACGTTAAACTTCGTACAATTTTTGAAGATGATTTCTATTTTTAAAATTTAGGTAGCTACGGTATACTATATTTCCTACGCCTAATAAAACCACCTACAGCGAAAAAGCCATTTGCTCCGTGCATAAGACGGACAAAACTCTAGTTTTTTATTTCTTTTTGTCGCCAAAATCCCATAGACTTTGTACACGTTTTTTCTACACGCCACTTTTGGCATTAATCTTTGTCAGACATCATTCAAAGTTAGCATAAGCATAGTCCCTATAGCAAAGATGTGCCCCGAAGATTGACGTCATGGTGACGTCATCGACTAATTTATTATAGATTTTTGAATATTTAATTTTTCCCATAGACTTTGTACACGGAATTTAAAAAAATTGTCGATTTTCAAAGGGAATTTTTGACTCTTTGCCAGTAATTCATTTACACCAATCTTTGTCCAAGCTAAGACCCTAATTAAAACAACATTGTGTAATGATGACGTCATGATGACGTCATCCGGTGTTTATTTATGGGCAATTAAATTGTGACACTTTAAATATTTAAAAATGCATAAGAAATCAACAATACGCGTCCGCAGCATTCTTTTGCTGGCAAGTGGTAGAATAGGTTGAGGTCTTTATTTCATTCAGTGTGCGTGAAATCACGTGACCCTTGCTTCCGGTCGAAAAAGGCCAAAACCGGAAGTGGCTTATTATTTGAAAGTGGTAATAGATATGAACTTGCTTTCAACGGTGTTAGTGTCTTGGCTAATAGTATTTTTCAAATCATCTACCGATGATGTCATGCAATTTTCGAGCGCCCTCTAGCGACAGGTTGAACATTTTCAAAAATGTATTTTGAATAGATGTCTGTGGCAAAGTTTGTCGGAATCGCCTAAATATTAGTGTATATGATGACCTTGACCCACTTAAGACTTTTGCGAAGTTTTAGGCATATGACGTCATCAGACCGGAAGTTATAATGAAAAGACCCTTTTTCCTTTGAAAATTCCTGAAAAATCAACCATGGCAGTTTTTATATTTGTTTTTACTTTAATTGTCGATTTAAGGGTAGGTCCAAAACAATTCAAAGTTTTGAGGCAATAAGCTAACTCGGTCATACCCTGCGCACGCTTAAAACTTCAGGTTGACAATACCTCTGCTTTAAAACATGCACAGGGCGTCCACAATGTACATGTACATGCACGTACATTGTACATACGCACATACATCGTATGTCAGTCAGCCTGCAGCGCACGTGTGGCTGAGGTCAAATCCTGTCCACTGTGACCGTTTTAGCTGATATTAGGCTAACTTTGACAGATTAAATGTTCATTCATGCGCATAGTCAAGGATGTATTATTGATAAAAAAAAAAATCATAATGCGGAAAAGCCCTGTGTTCTGTTGCAAACAGACATACAGCTCTAGTTTTTTCTTCTTATTTTTCCACCTTTCTCCATATGTTTTGTACACGTTTTTCTTCTACCAGGGCACTTTGGCACTTTCGTAAACCCGACCGACATGAGACTTAGTACATACTTAGACCACCACCCTCAGATGGTCCTAGACGAAAATTGTGATCATGACGTCATCAGGTGTCGGGTTACGTCACATTAAAGATGCATTTTTCCCCATATGTTTTGTACACATTCTAAACCACTCCACTTTGGGCACTTTTGTCAATCTGATCAACCTCAGACTTGGTACATACTAAAATCACCACCAACAGATGCCCCTAAAAGAAATTCGTGATCGTACAGTCATCAGGTGTCAAGTTACATCACATTAAAGATGCATTTTTCCCCATTTGTTTTGTACACATTTCAAAATACTCCACTTTGGGCACTTTCGTAAATCTGATTGACTTCAGACTTGGTACATATACTTAGACCACTATCCACAGATGGAACTAAAAGAAATTTGTGATCGTAAAGTCATCAGGTGTCCGGTTACGTCACATCAAAGATGCATTTTCAACAAAGGTTTTGTACATGTACACGTGTTTCTTCAAACCACACACTTAGGCACTTTCATATGTCTGATTGACTTTACACTTGGCAGACACTTAGACCAGCAGCCAAAGATGGTCCTGATGATTTTCGTAACGATGACGTCATCATGTGTCACGTGACATCATATTAAACGTGCATTTTTCAAATTGCTATAACTTCTGAAGTACATGTCCGATTGGGTGGAAACTTTGTATGCACATACACAAGGATGTGTTACAGATGAAAGTTGAAGTGACGTCACCATATGTCGTGTGACGTTCATTAAAGGGGTATATTATTTTCTATGAAAGGTCTATATCTATATGTTCGATTTGGCTGTACGTAACTTGATGTACGTATAATGTGCTGTGTTATAGATAACATTTAAAGTGATGTCATCAAGTGTTCATCACGTGCACAGAGTATTTCAAATATCCGAAACAGCTGTGTTTGTCCACAAACACATTTCTAGTTTTTTTTTTTCTCCTTTTTCAGACTTTTTCTCCATAGGTTTAACACACGTTTCTTCCACCAGTCCACTTTGCCACTTTTTCAAATCCGATTGATTTCAGACTTGATACATACTCAGACCACCACCCACAGATGGTCCTAGAAGAAATTCGTAACCGTGACGTCATCAGGTGTCGGGTTACGTCACATTAAAGATGCATTTTTCCCCATATGTTTTGTACACGTTTTAAAACACTCCAGTTTGGCCTCTTCGTAAATCCGATCGACCTCAGACTTGAAACATACTTAGACCACCACCCACAGATGGTCCTAGAAGAAATTTGTGATCGTGACGTCATCTGGTGTTCGGTTACGTCACATTAAAGATGCATTTTTCCCCATAGGGTTTGTACACGTTATAAAACACTCTACTTTGGCACTTTTGTAAATCCGATCGACGTCAGACTTGGTACACACTTAAACTACCACCCACAGATGGTCCTAGAAGAAATTCGTGATCGTGACGTCATCAGGTGTTGGGTTACGTCACATTAAAGATGCATTTTTCCCCATAGGGTTTGTACACTTTTTAAAACATTCTACTTTGGCACTTTCGTAAATCCGATCGACGTTAGACTTAATACACACTTAGACTACCACCTACAGATGGTCCTAGAAGAATTTTGTGATCGTGACATCATCAGGTGTAAGGTTACTTCACATTAAAGATGCATTTTTCCCCATAGGGTTTGTACACGTTTTTCTTCAAATCATACTTTGGCACTATATGTCTGATTGACTTTTCACTTGGCAGATGACATTCGAAGTGACTTCATCAAGTGTTCATCACGTGCACAGAGTATTTCAAATATCCGAAACAGCTTGTGTTTGTCCACAAACACATTTCTAGTTCTTTTTTTTTTTCTCCTTTTTCAGACTTTTTCTCCATAGGTTTAACACACGTTTCTTCTACCAGTCCACTTTGCCACTTTTTAAAATCCGATCGATTTCAGACTTGGTACATACTTAGACCACCACCCACAGATGGTCCTAGAAGAAATTCGAAACCGTGACGTCATCAGGTGTTGGGTTACGTCACATTAAAGATGCATTTTTCCCCATATGTTTTGTACACGTTTTAAAACCCTCACTTTGGCATCTTCGTAAATCCGATCGACTTTAGACTTAATTCATATTTAGACCACTACCCACCGATGGTCCTAGACGAAATTCGTGATCGTGACATCATCAGGTGTCAGGTTACGTCACATTAAAGATGCATGTACACGTTTTAAAACGCTCCATTTCGGCACTTTCGTAATTCCGATCGACGTTACACTTGGTGCACACTTAGATCACCAATCACAGATGGTCCATGAAGAAATTCGTGATTGTGACGTCATCAGGTGTCATATTACTTCACATTAAAGATGCACATTTTCCCTATTGGTTTTGTACACGTTTTTCTTCAAACCATACACTTTTCCACTTCTATATGCCTGATTGACTTTACACTTGTCAGACACTAGTAAAAGCAGCAGCCTAAGAGGGTCCTCAGTGAGTTCGTAATGATGACGTCATCACGTGTCACGTGACGTGACATTAAATGAGCATTTCTTCGAATCGCTATAACTTCGGAAGTACAGGTACAAGTCTGATTGGATTAAAACTTGGTATGCACATTCACAGGGACGTGTTATAGATTAAAACTGAAGTGAC
This sequence comes from Patiria miniata, assembly GCF_015706575.1. Lineage (NCBI taxonomy): Eukaryota > Metazoa > Echinodermata > Asteroidea > Valvatida > Asterinidae > Patiria > Patiria miniata. The sequence continues at coordinate 4,649,125 of NW_024037061.1, forward strand.
GTCATCATCAAATGTCATGTGACGTCCCTTAAAGGGGCATTTTATTCTGTTGTAGGCCTATATCTACAGAACTATAATGTTTTCGATTTGGTTGTAACTTGACATGTACGTATTATAATGTGCTGTTATAGATGACATTTACAGTGACGTAACTGATTGTTCGTCATGTGCACAGAGTATTTCAAATATATCCGAAACAGCTTGTGTTTGTCCACAAACACATTTCTAGTTTTTCTTTTTTTTTTCAGACTTTTTCAGACTTTTTCTCCATAGGTTTAACACACGTTTCTTCCACCAGTCCACTTTGCCACTTTTATAAATCCGATTGATTTCAGACTTGGTACATACTTAGACCATCACCCACAGATGGTCCTAGAAGAAATTTGTGATCGTGACGTCATCAGGTGTCAGGTTACGTCACATTAAAGATGCATTTTTCCCCATATGTTTTGTACACGTTTTAAAACACTCCAGTTTGGCATCTTCGTAAATCCGATCGACTTTAAACTTAATTTATAATTAGACTACCACCCACAAATGGTCCTAGAAGAAATTCGTGATCGTGACGTCATCAAGAGTCAGGTTACGTCACATTAAAGATGCATATTTCCCCATAGGGTTTGTACATGTTTTAAAACGCTCCATTTCGGCACTTTCGTAAATCTGATCGACGTTACACTTGGTACACACTTAGACCATCACCCACAAATGGTCCTTGAAGAAATTCGTGATCGTGACGTCATCAGGTGTCACGTTACTTCACATTAAAGATGCACATTTTCCCCATAGGTTTTGTACACGTTTTAAAACGCTTCACTTTTTGGCACTTCCGTAAATTTGATCGACTTTATACTTGGTACACACTTAGACCACCACCCACAGATGGTCCAAGAAGAAATTTGTGATCGTGGCATCATCAGGTGTTGGGTTACGTCACATTAAAGATGCATTTTCCCCATATGTTTTGTACACGTTTTAAAACGCTCCACTTTGGCACCTTCGTAAATCCGATCGACCTCAGACTTGATACATACTTAGACAACCACCCACAGATGGTCCTAGAAGAAATTCTTGATCGTGACGTCATCAGGTGTTTGGTTACATCACATTAAAGATGCATTTTTCCCCATAGGGTTTGTACACGTTTTAAAACACTCTACTTTGGCACTTTTGTAAATTATGCGATTGACGTTAGACCTGGTACACACTTAGACTACACCCACAGATAATCCTAGAAGAAATTCGTGATCGTACCAATGCCGAGATGGGTTATAGATGAAAATTCATTTGATGTCATCATCAAATGTCATGTGACGTCCCTTAAAGGGGCATTTTGTTCTTTATAGGCCTATATTTACAGACCTATACGTTCGATTTGGTTATAACTTGACATGTACGTATAATGTGCTGTTATAGATGACAGGTTTAGTGACATCACTGATTGTTCATCATGTGCACAGATTATTTCGAATATCCGAAACAGCTTGTGTTTGTCCACAAACACATTTCTAGTTTTTTTTTTTTTCTCCTTTTTCAGACTTTTTCTCCATAGGTTTAACACACGTTTCTTCCACCAGTCCACTTTGCCACTTTTTCAAATCCGATTGATTTCAGACTTAATACATACTTAGACCACCACCCACAGATGGTCCTAGAAGAAATTCGTGACCGTGACGTCATCAGGTGTCGGGTTACGTAACATTAAAGATGCATTTTTCCCCATATGTTTTGTACACGTTTTAAAACACTCCACTTTGGCCTCTTCGTAAATCCGATCGACCTCAGACTTGATACATACTTAGACCACCACCCACAGATGGTCCTAGAAGAAATTTGTGATCGTGACGTCATCAGGTTTTGGGTTACGTCACATTAAAGATGCATTTTTCCCCATAGAGTTTGTACACGTTATAAAACACTCCACTTTGGCACTTTTGTAAATCCGATCGACCTCAGACTTGATACATACTTAGACCACCACCCACAGATGGTCCTAGAAGAAATTTGTGATCGTGACGTCATCAGGTGTTGGGTTACGTTACATTAAAGATGCATTTTTCCCCATAGGGTTTGTACACGTTTTAAAACATTCTACTTTGGCACTTTTGTAAATCCGATCCACGTTAGACTTGGTACACACTTAGACTACCACCCACAGATGGTCCTAGAAGAAATTCGTGATCGTGACATCATCAGGTGTAAGGTTACTTCACATTAAAGATGCATTTTTCCCCGTAGGGTTTGTACACGTTTTTCTTCAAATCATACTTTGGCACTATATGTCTGATTGACTTTTCACTTGGCAGATGACATTCGAAGTGACTTCATCAAGTGTTCATCACGTGCACAGAGTATTTCAAATATCCGAAACAGCTTGTGTTTGTCCACAAACACATTTCTAGTTAAATTTATTTTTGTTTAAGACGGGAGGGCCTCCGAGGAAGTATCCGTGACGTACCCTCGTGGCCGTCTCTCATTGGTCAGAAGCACGCACGTGACGTCTTCTCGTCAATTGTAGCCAATTGGAATGGACGAAGGAGTCCGGTAAAAAAATAAATGAGCAGACGACAAATTGTGTACTAGTACATTGGTTTCATATGCGGTACTTGTCAGGCACGGATCGGAGGGGGGGGGGGGGGAGTTTGGGGCTCAACCCCAGCCCAGCTCTGTCAAAAATTCATTGTTTTCATAGAAATTCATGAAGAAAAATGCGAATCCCCCCCCCCGCTCTGACATCCAACAAAATTATACTGGTAATAATGTCCGCCTGTGCATACAAGATACGGACAGAGCCAGCTTGGTTATAGGGGCTATTGGTAGACTATTCTGTAATATCGTGTTAATAATCGTGAGATTTGAACAGCGCCCCCATTGAAAGTATATATGGTACGAGCCCCCCCCCCCCACCCCCCCCCACCCCACTTCAATGATTTTCAGAGATCAAATGTCTGGAGAAAATAAACCTGTCTACATTTCAGACTTTTTTTTTGCTGATGAACCCACCGCAAAAAATTCTGGATCCGCCCATGCTTGTTTTAAATTGGCCATAACTCAATAAATATTTGCCTGATAGGAAACATTTTTTTACGTTGTTGAAAAGCTAATGGACTTTAAAGTCTCTAAGATATTATGTATAGATATTAGCGATGTGAGAGACCCTTTATAAACTCATCTTTCATAATTTAACTCCACCAAGAAACTACCATTCATAAGCATTAAATGGAAAACATAGAAACGAGAGATGATTTTTAGACTGGCCTATAGATGCTTAGGCAAAGCATTTATTTATAGCAAGGACGTGCGAGCATCCTTCACTGGTGCAAAATCTAAGCTGTAGCACTGGCCGATATGAAACGAAAGAATAGCCTCAAAATGTCCGTTTATTTCATGACAACTGCACGTTAAGTTAGGGTTTAAAAATTGAAAATGAAATTATTACAAAAGGGTAAAGTGGTGTTTTTAAAACTACACTTTTCTGAATTTTAACATGACAGAAATTTGAGCGACTTAGGGGGGTGACCAATGTTATTTTGTGAATACTACAACCTCAAAATGCCGTTTATTGGAGTAGTTTAGTAACTTTATCTAAATCTGGAAACTAAAGTTTGAACAATGATCTTTTAGCCATAGCAATGTTACAGCGCGCGACAGCGTCATCCTTCGTTCGCGAGTAAGGCATATATACAGTCTGTTGGAAAGAGTTCGCATGAAGTTGAAGCTAATTAGCTCGACTGAATCAGTCAGATGTGTAGTTACGTGATGTCGTAGCTGTCTTAGGAAACCACTCAGCATCCTGGTGGACTCGAATCTTCACATCTGTGGTTGTACAGAAAGATGTTGTCGTAGTCAGGGAACTTGATCTTCCAGCAGCAGAGCCGGGTCACGTACTGCCACGTGCGACTGCCGCACACGCTGGGGTCGTACGTTGCGTACACGTAGATCGGACTGCCTGGAGGCGCGTTCCTCCGCACGCTCTTGCAGGCCAGCCGGCCCGCCGTGTTGGTGAACATAGCCCCGCCCATCCAGGCATGGGCCGCATTCAGGCAGTCGTTGGGGCAGTTTCGAAGGACCACATTGCAGCCCACGCTGAACCAGTGGTTGTAGTGCGGGTTAGGTAGGTTCTTCAAGACCGCTAAACCATTGGCGCTCTGCCCTGCTCTTAGCTCGGTTGGGCTCCATCGAAGATCGCAAAAACAGCTGCGTCAAAGAAAAACAAAACGTACAAATCTCAGTGGTAATGTAATGATTCGAACTGCATACTAACTTGTTGGTAGTTTTCCCCTTTAAATGACGGAAGTCGGAGGCAGGGGCGTTAATTCGGGAAGGGGGGGGGGGGAGGGGGAGGGTGGTTATACATCCCCGGCCAGTTTTTGACCAGGGGGGATGGCCAATTGGATCTCACACCCCTCGCACTTTTTCGTGTTGAGAACAAAATGCGGAGTTTGAGGTGTTTTTTTTTAACTTCCTGTAACCAGGTCGGGTTTCAGTACTTACTTTTCCCCGACTTGTTCCTTACTACAGCATTTTTTTCATAACTTCTTAACTTCGTGTGTCACAAAGTGTGATTTATATTTTTAAATAATGTTTCAATTTTTGTATTTATCATTGTGTTTATTAATGTAATTAATTATGGGATTTTCACTTATACATTTATTTTAGCACAAGTTAATTTAATTCTCCCCCATCCAGAATTGAGGCTACCCAGAGTGTACAGCAGAGCTAAATCTTTCTTATGCAAATGACAGTATGCAAATTAATGCCATGGCTGAGTAATTTTGTTAGGACTTGGATGCCATGTGCATTCCCCAGGGCACTGCTATTCTAGACTTCGCTGTGTGCAGTCCTGTGTGCAGTCCTGTGTGAGTACATGTACATGTACATGTATATACAGTGGTACTGTGTGTACCAGGGCGTGGCCCATGATTTAAAAATCCAGTTTATCCTGCAAACTGTAAGTTTTATTTCATCCTGCTTTATACAATATAATTCAGTAATAGAAGTGCATAACACAGAAATTATGAATATTTTGGGAGAATTGTGATAGTCCAGAAATGGTGCATTTTGAAGTTAATCTTTAGAGATTGATGTATAGAATTGCCTTTTGTAATCAAGTTTATTTTCATTAAAATTAATATAGTTGATGAAGTAGGATAAATTGTAAGAATTTTTGAAGATTTTTAATGCCATGTTCATTCCAGAAATTTAGCTTGAGCATGGAGCGAATGTAAATTTGATCATAAGTCGGTAGGCACTCTAATTTTCACTGTGAATTATGTTTAACCTTTTTTTAAAGGGCTTTTCCCTGTGGGAATAGTGAATTCCTAGGTTCTTGGTGAACCAGATAGCTTGTTCTGTGTGAACAACAGTAAGTCAACTCCCAAGACTAGCTCACGGTCTACCGAGAGAGTCAGGAGGAAGATTCGGAACCGAGTCCTGTGTGGACCAGGCATCGAGCCAGATTCCAAGGCCCGGAGAGGTCACCCAAGTTCCCCAAGCCCGGAGTTCATCCGCCTTAGTGGGATCGTCAAAGCGCCGGAGGGATGTTGTGTGTGTGACTGGTGCTCCAAATCGACCACCCGTGTCACAAGTGTGAGCTTTGAACACAGCAAGTCCTTCAAAAGGTTTTGAACAGTGACTGTTTAGGGGGGTGATTGCATTTGTTTTGGGGTATTGGAAACGGCCGTATAACACATAATACAGGATCCTTATAATGCCATGATATAGTTGAGTATCCGTCACTCAAAGTATAAGTAATTCATATAGTGGCATAATTCAATTGAAATAATTTGTACATAGTAAATTTCCGTTTGTTTAATATATTTATTTGTCGTAATTAAATAGTATTTTGTCTTGATCATACACATTTTGCCGTCCGGAGTTTGATTTTCTGTCCTGCTAATTTGTCAAATATATCTACTACTGTCCTCCATGGGAAAAACAGACCCATGGTGTGACAAATGGGGGCTTGTCCGGGAATCGAATGCGAATTTTGTCGTTGTGGATGTGTTGACTGAAATTAGTAGACAGTAAAATTTAACCAGGGAAATACACTAGTTGTAAATAAGTTGCGTAGGTTCAAGTGGAGTATAGAGACTCTGTTCATGGGCTATTGATAGGGTCTGTCTCTGATATAGAAACCTATGTCCTCGCCCCTTTGCTTCCTTTACACAGTGTGATTGCGCTAAATTGTTGATCTATTCAACCAAAGGGGACAATTGTTCCTATTGACAGAAGTGATTTGATTTTGTTGTGGCTTGTAGACATTCTCACTCGAAATTGTTGATCGGTTCAGAGTTGCGTTGGTGATCATTTCGATAGGGTCGAATCGCGGACGCTGCGCAAATACGGAAAGTGTCACGCAGGCGAAGTATAGAGTGTTCAATGTCCCATATGCATAACTTGTGTAGTTCTGTACTGTTGATCACTCTGTTGCTAATTAACATGGAGTTTGAGAGTTTTATCAAGATAGGACAGGAGATAGGTCTTGAAGGAATGGAGCTGGTCCAGTTTGCTCGTGAGCGAGAGCAATTACAGGAAAAGAAACAGCGGGAACATTACGAGAGGGAAGAACGCAGAATTGAACGGGAGGAGAAGCAACAGGTAAGAGAACATGAACGTGAAATGAAGGCATACGAATTGCGAATAGTGCAGGAACATGCCCCTGTTAGTTCCGACCCTGGAGCTTCAAGTACATTTAGGTACCCTCGAAGCTCGGCGAAAACCCCCAAACTTCCTTGTTTTAATGATCAAACAGATGACATGGATGCCTACCTCCGACGATTTGAACAGTTTGCGGAACTGAACAGTTGGCCTGAAGAAGAGTGGGGCCTGTCACTTAGTGCCCTTCTCAAAGGTAAAGCTTTGGAAGTGTTTTCAAGGTTACCAGTAGAAAAGGCTAAGGATTTCTCAGAGATTAAAACTGCTCTTTTGAATCGTTTCAGACTAACAGAGGAAGGATTTAGGCTGAAGTTTAGAACATCAAAGCGGGAAACTGGTGAGCGATACGCTCAGTTTGCTGACCGGTTGAAAGGATACGTGGAAAGGTGGGTAGAGTTAGGGAAAATAGAGAAATCTTACGATAAGGTTGTAGACCTTTTTGTTTCTGAACAGATCCTGGAAGTGGCAGACAAGGACCTCGCACTCCACGTGAAAGAACGGAAGCCGAAGGACCTTGCCGAACTGACGGACATCGCTGACCACTACATGGAGGCTCATGATTGGTTGAAGAAGAAACCAGATGTGGTGAGACCAAAAACGCACCCACCTAGGTACCAATCCCAGACCACAGGTAAGAGTAACAGTCACAAAAGTTCACCCAGTCCAAATGAAAATTCACATGCAAACAGACGATGTTACAAATGTGGTAAAACTGGCCATATTGCTCAGTACTGTAGAACCAATCCAGCTAATGCCCAACCGTCCAGTAAGTCCAACAAAGTTGCAGGTTTGAAGGTGGAAACTGAAAGTAAGGAACCATCCCAGACTGGAGCTGCCTGCCTGAACATGACAGTGACGCCGACGGAGGAAGTTGAGAAGACTGATGTCCCGCAGGCTAGTGACAAGGCATTTCCATTCATCAGTGCTGCATGTACCATTGAGCCATCCATGCCGGTGAGGAAAGGAGTAGTTGGTGAGTTACCTGTAACAGTCCTCAGAGATACAGGGTGTAGCACAGTTGTTGTCCGTAGAGACATAGTTCGTGATGACAACTTGACAGGTCGCATTCAACCATGTATCCTTTTAGATGGAACAGTCCGGCGAGTGCCAGTGGCCCAGATAGATGTGAATACTCCCTTTTTCATTGGGCACGTTGAAGCTTTATGCATGGATAATCCATTGTATGATTTGATTATTGGAAATGTGACAGGAGCAAGAGATCCACAAAGTCCAGATGAGTCTTGGCAGCCTCCTTCATCTCAGAGAGTGACAGTGGAGACAGCAACGACCGTGACAGATGAGAAACCAGGTGGTGCAGTGGAAACTCGTGGTATGAAGATTCGGAAGGAGAGGGCTTTCCAACCACTAGTGGTGATGGAGACTGATGGGGAGACGGTGTCAAAAGAGGAGATTTTGTTGGCGCAACAACAGGACCCTACTCTGGCTAAGTTGTGGAAGCATGTTGACAACCAAGACCCACCCCGTGTGTCTGGTAAGGCTAATGTTTCGAAATATGTCAAGCATAGAGGTCTGTTGTACAGAGAGTTTCAGTCCCCTAAAGTCGACAGAGGTAGAATCATAAAGCAGCTGGTAGTTCCTCAGAAGTATCGGGGTAAGGTGTTGAAGCTTGCTCATGACTCCCCTCTAGCTGGTCATCTAGGTATCAAGAAGATGACTGATAAATTGTGTTTGAGTTTTTACTGGCCAGGAGTTTCTGGTGATGTGCAGAGGTACTGCAGGTCATGCGACATCTGCCAGCGGACAGTGTCAAAAGGACGAGTTGGAAAGGTGTCACTGGGAGAAATGCCACTGATTGATACCCCCTTCAAGCGTATAGCCGTTGATCTGGTGGGACCCATACATCCAATAACCGACCGAGGTAACAGGTATATTTTGGTGGTGGTGGATTATGCAACGCGGTACCCCGAGGCTGTAGCTCTTCCTCGAATAGAGTCTGAGAGAGTGGCGGAAGCCTTGCTGGAGGTATATTCAAGGTTGGGGATTCCACAAGAGGTACTGACAGATATGGGAACCCAGTTTACATCTGAGGTCATGAGGGAAGTGGGAAGACTACTGACGATCAAGCAGCTCACTACGACCCCCTATCATCCCATTTGCAATGGCTTAGTTGAGCGATTTAACGCTACCTTGAAGAAAATGCTGCGACGGATGTGTGCAGAAAGGCCAAAGGATTGGGACAGGTTTCTTCCGGCTTTGTTGTTTGCGTACCGAGAGGCTCCACAAGAAAGCTTAGGATTTTCTCCCTTTGAGCTGATGTACGGCAGGTCGGTGAAGGGACCTCTCTCCATCCTACAGGATATCTGGTCAGAGGACACGGTAGATGAAGACATCAAAACTACCTACCAGTATGTTGTTGATATGCGTGAGAGATTGCAGTCTACCTGTGAGCTGGCAAGAGATGAATTGGCGAAGGCGTCAAAACGGTACCGGAGGTACTACAATGCCAAGGCCCGTGATAGGCGATTTAGAGCAGGAGACAGGGTTCTTATTTTGAGACCAACTGATCACAACAAGCTGTTAATGCAGTGGACAGGTCCATACCCGGTAGTGAGACAGGTTGCGAAGCATGACTACGTGATTCAGGTAAGAGACAAAGAACGGACCTACCATGCCAACCTCTTAAAGCTGTACGTGGAACGAGGTCGGTCTGATGAAGTCACCCAGGTTGAGGTTTTGGCTATGGCAGGAGTTGGGTTTGTTGTGGAGGATCCAGATGAGGAAGATGGGTTGGATGAAGCTGTTCTCCCGCCGGTAGAGGCAAAGGAAGACATGAGTGATGTTCATCTTGGGGAAAACTTGGACGATGCTCAAAGAGCCGATGTTGATGAAATTCTGCAGCGGTACACACCGGTTCTCACTGATTTGCCAGGTAAGACTCACATTATTGAACATACAGTTCATCTTACCACAGATGTTCCCATAAGGTCAAAACCCTACCCCACACCCCAAGCTACGCGTGAAGTCATCAAGAAAGAGATCGACTCAATGCTGAAATTAGGAGTCATTGAACATTCGGAGTCACCTTACGCTTCTCCTATAGTTTTGGTAAGAAAACCCGATGGCTCTAATCGTTTTTGCATTGATTACAGGAAGATAAACAACATCACTGTTTTCGATCCAGAGCCCATCCCGAATGCTGATGATCTGATGGCAAGGCTTGGGACAGGAAAGTTCTTTTCCAAATTAGATTTATCTAAAGGGTATTGGCAGGTGCCGATTGCAGAAGAGGACAAGAAGAAGACAGCATTTGTGACAGCTGAAGGGTTGTACCAGTTTAGAGTGTTGCCATTTGGCATGGTGAACGCTCCAGCGCTCTTCTCTAGGATGATGAGAAAGCTGTTACAAGGACAAGAACATGTCATTAATTATATTGATGATGTTTTGATTTATACAGATACATGGGTTAGACATCTACAGGTACCGAAGGAAGTTCTGCAAAGATTGCAAACAGCAGGGTTGACGGCACGACCTTCAAAGTGTTACATTGGTTGCAAATCTCTTGAATTTCTAGGTCACATCGTTGGAAATGGAGTGCTGAGACCACGACCAGGCAAGGTGGAACAGATAGTTCATGCTGCGAGACCGGTGAGTAAGAAAGAAGTAAGATCATTCATAGGACTGCTGAGTTACTACCGGAAATTTGTGCCTAATTTTGCCGCCATTGCTGCCCCGTTGACTGACCTGACCAGAAAAGGTGCACCAAATAGTGTGCAATGGGGAGCATCGCAAGAGCAATCATTCAGAACTCTGAAATCCCGTCTAGAATCAGAGCCTATTCTGAGTCTTCCAGATCCTGATAAGCCCTATATTCTTGCGGCAGACGCCTCTGAGGTAGGAATAGGCGCAGTTCTGATGCAAGAGCGCGATGGTACAAAGCACCCAGTAAGCTATGCGAGTAGGAAGATGCTGCCGCGTGAACGCGCGTACTCGACAATTGAACGAGAATGTCTCGCGCTAGTTTGGGCGATCTCCAAATTTCACATATATTTGTATGGCAGAGAGTTCGTATTGGAGACAGACCATCACCCATTGTCATACTTAACCAAAGCCAAGGTTAACAACAATCGAGTGATGAGGTGGGCCCTCAGCCTGCAACCATATAGGTTCATCATTAGAGCGATTAAAGGTTCACAAAATGTAGGACCAGACTTCCTCAGTAGATGTACGATGTAAATACATGTAGACACTAGTATGTGACAAGTTCTGTAAATTACTGATTTCCAGAGATGATGATAAATGGTGTGTATCATCTTAAGTGAGGGGCTGATGTCACAAAGTGTGATTTATATTTTTAAATAATGTTTCAATTTTTGTATTTATCATTGTGTTTATTAATGTAATTAATTATGGGATTTTCACTTATACATTTATTTTAGCACAAGTTAATTTAATTCTCCCCCATCCAGAATTGAGGCTACCCAGAGTGTACAGCAGAGCTAAATCTTTCTTATGCAAATGACAGTATGCAAATTAATGCCATGGCTGAGTAATTTTGTTAGGACTTGGATGCCATGTGCATTCCCCAGGGCACTGCTATTCTAGACTTCGCTGTGTGCAGTCCTGTGTGCAGTCCTGTGTGAGTACATGTACATGTACATGTATATACAGTGGTACTGTGTGTACCAGGGCGTGGCCCATGATTTAAAAAGCCAGTTTATCCTGCAAACTGTAAGTTTTATTTCATCCTGCTTTATACAATATAATTCAGTAATAGAAGTGCATAACACAGAAATTATGAATATTTTGGGAGAATTGTGATAGTCCAGAAATGGTGCATTTTGAAGTTAATCTTTAGAGATTGATGTATAGAATTGCCTTTTGTAATCAAGTTTATTTTCATTAAAATTAATATAGTTGATGAAGTAGGATAAATTGTAAGAATTTTTGAAGATTTTTAATGCCATGTTCATTCCAGAAATTTAGCTTGAGCATGGAGCGAATGTAAATTTGATCATAAGTCGGTAGGCACTCTAATTTTCACTGTGAATTATGTTTAACCTTTTTTTAAAGGGCTTTTCCCTGTGGGAATAGTGAATTCCTAGGTTCTTGGTGAACCAGATAGCTTGTTCTGTGTGAACAACAGTAAGTCAACTCCCAAGACTAGCTCACGGTCTACCGAGAGAGTCAGGAGGAAGATTCGGAACCGAGTCCTGTGTGGACCAGGCATCGAGCCAGATTCCAAGGCCCGGAGAGGTCACCCAAGTTCCCCAAGCCCGGAGTTCATCCGCCTTAGTGGGATCGTCAAAGCGCCGGAGGGATGTTGTGTGTGTGACTGGTGCTCCAAATCGACCACCCGTGTCACAAGTGTGAGCTTTGAACACAGCAAGTCCTTCAAAAGGTTTTGAACAGTGACTGTTTAGGGGGGTGATTGCATTTGTTTTGGGGTATTGGAAACGGCCGTATAACACATAATACAGGATCCTTATAATGCCATGATATAGTTGAGTATCCGTCACTCAAAGTATAAGTAATTCATATAGTGGCATAATTCAATTGAAATAATTTGTACATAGTAAATTTCCGTTTGTTTAATATATTTATTTGTCGTAATTAAATAGTATTTTGTCTTGATCATACACATTTTGCCGTCCGGAGTTTGATTTTCTGTCCTGCTAATTTGTCAAATATATCTACTACTGTCCTCCATGGGAAAAACAGACCCATGGTGTGACATCGTGTTTGTGTAATTTTACATGTGAGCAGCCATTGCGATCGTGCTTTTTGCCTAGCGCCCTCTCGCGGCCAACTAAACTGTTTTTTTTACAGCGCGCGCCGCCTAGAATTTTGCTAAACTATGCAATGGGCGTAGCGAGCAGGCGAGTTTTGCATTCCACCGCGCTTTGTTCAAAGCCCGAGCCCATCATTTGCAGCTATCCAAGAAAGTAACCGGCGTAATTATTGTTGAAAAACATACTGGTTGAAAGATAGTAAGAGGACTTAACTCCCTGTGAAATTATTCTTTCTGGCAAGCTCTCATTTTGAAGAAATCAACGAAAGAAGGCATTTCCAACGGTGCTTCTTAAGAAGCACCTAGGAAAATTTAAATTAGTTGTTCGTTTTGTTATTCGGCGCAGCGCGCATAAGCATTGGAACGACGCACAGGCGCGCGCAGTTGTTATAATTCGTTGGATCAGTGCGCAACCATCGCGTATAGCTGCAATTCAAAACAATTCGAAACATAATTTAGCAACTTTTGATTTTAAATTGAGATCCTAGAATGCTGTTTTTCTCGGAATATGAAGCTGAAGCTGAGCTAAAACTTCATCAAGTAAGTTGTTCAGTATCCTTCATTAGATCTTGAACACCTTTGTTTCTTCAAACGAACAAAATGCACTAATTACAAATGATGGACTATAGCTTTAAGAGAAATAGCTGACATTCCGGGCGTTTCGGTTAGTTTTCTTGTAAGGCCTGCTGCGAAATAACTTTGATTCCGTTCCAACTCTGCTTTGGGTTGACATCATCTGCCTGGTTCTACTCCTGCTTTGCGACCAGCATTTATAACGAACATTGCACACTCCACTTTTATTGCTGCAAATTTTGGTGCGGCTCCCTGTTGTAGCAGCAATATAATTTTATATTCGGCGTTGCCGATGTGGCAGGTAATTCTGTCCCCCCCCTGGTAAATGTGTCCCCCCGGACAGATCTACCGGGTCGTGACCCGGTAAATCTGTCCGGGGGACACTTTTACCTAGGTAAACCTGTCCCCCTCTAGGTAAATCTGTCCCCCTGCACGACGTTAAATGTGTCCCCCCTGGTAAATGTGTCCCCGTGCAACGTCACAAGTCTAGCACCCAGACTGTATATTAGTGAAGTTATTAACTGTTTTTGCGCGGCGCCTTGCTAAATTCGGGAATGGTGCTTACGTCAAAGCACAACTCCCGTTTTGATGACGACTCAGTTCGGGAGCGAACGATTTGCATGGTGGGCATGCGCGCGATACCGCACCTACGGGCCGCGGCCGGGGACGGGGACAACATTGCACCAGCAGCAGGCCTGCGGCGCGGTGACCCGTGTCGCGTATAATTTTGCCAATTCTCCTCATTGAAGTCCGCCATGACAGTCACACGTGTATCGGCGGCTGATGCGCGTGCGCAATAGCGATAGGTTGAGTATTACTACGCGAACGCGTGCCTTCTTGCAGAAACATAGATCGGTTGATTAACATTTAAACGTTAATTTCATTTTGATAATTATTGATGAAGGGTGGAAAAATCTAAAAATGTATACCTGTGCGCTGAATTTATTATAATAACATCAATATAACAACTTATGCGTGCAAAACCAGGGGGGACAGAATTAACTGGAGGGGACAGAATTACCTGGAGGGGGACACAATTAACGGGACAGGGGGGACTCTTTTACCTAGGTAATTCTGTCCCCCCGGACACTTTTACCGGGGGACAGAATTACCGTCCACACCGGAACTGCAGTTTTCTGCACTATTTTCGCCCATTGTTGCTGCTTCTACATCGATTTTAACATTGGACACGGAGTAGGCATGAGCGTAGACCATCCCAAGTGGTGAGTAAATCCCTTGTCTGATATTTAACTTTTTTATGCCTAAAACATTTTTATGCCTAAAACCTTTTTATGCCTGAATCATTTTATGCCATCATTTATGCAACATTCTGGTCTTTTGTATGCTTTGTTTATTGCCAGAAATTAAGGCCGTCAAAACGGACACGGCCGGAAATTTGTCTTGTAATCACGACTGATTAACTTTTGAAATCAATCTGTTGTCGTGATTTGCAAGTATTTTTGAGAATTAGTTTTTCCCTAATGATTCTCTATTTAATTCTTGCATGAGATGGCATTAAGGATTTTCTGGTGACTATATTTTATACTTTGAACATTTCGGGTAAACACCGTTATCAGGTACTTTATTTTTGTGAACTTCAATTTTTCCTTTTGAAACAAACACAAATTGGAACTTCTGAGCAACACGAGTACGCTAACTTCAACTGAAATTTTAGTGTTGCTATAATATTTATGTTCACATTTATCATTTGAAATAGACTTTCCCATTTTCCCAAAACTAACAGTTTTCTAGTGCTATGATCATTCGGGAATTCGTTATTAGGGCATGGTATTATATTCTTATTTCAATTTATAACATAATTTGGTGAATAATTCATTTCTATTTTCGGATTTAAAATTACACTACATGTATATAAAATATTCATATTATTGCATAATGGCCATTTAAATAATTCTTCTGTTTGGGCAACAGTCATTTTATGCCACATTAATTCCCATAATTCATTAGTCATTTGTTGTTTTTATGCATTTCAGATACCATCTTTGGAGCGACTTCATTAGCCTATTTCCCTTTTTTTGACTGTCGTTTTTAAAGACCCAACAAAGTTTCGTTTTTATAGACCCAACAAAGTTTCGTTTTTATAGACTCAACAAAGTTTCGTTTTTATACACCCTACAAAGTTTCGTTTTTATACACCCTACAAAGTCGTTTGATATACCCAAAGTTCATATATATACTGTAATTCTTTTGTAAATACCTAATAATTTGTATATATATTGTCTCATATTTGTACTATAAATAAAACATTTCATATTATTGAGACAACAGAAAACTTCGTTCTACCCAAATCATTTTTTAGTGGAACCACTCGGTTGTAAGGAGAGTGCCACATTTTAAAACTAATACATTTCACTCTCCCCGGTTCCATCAACCAGAATGCCATCAATCGAAAAATGAGATGTTTCTAATTAAATGCGCCGTTTTGATGCGTTGATGTTTAAGGCGCGTACGCGCATGTATACATTTGTTAAAGATGTATGACTTGTGCTGTATCATGAACAACGCCCCTAGTGTAATGGTGTTGTCCACGCCCCCCCTCCCTCCCCCTTTGAATGAATTTCCACGGCTGGCATTTTGGGGGATTTTGGTCACCCCCATCCCCCCAAACTCTCAAAAATAACCCTCAGGGTGGAACTTGCGATGACCCCGGTAAGGCCATAAGGCTTGCGAATACTGCACCCACTAACGGTCTCGACCCGCCGGACGCGAACATTCTTCGAGAAATTTGGATAGTCAAGACAAAATATCAGAGAAAACGGTAACGCCAGACCAAACAGTGACATCGACATCGTGCATGTGCTGCCAGGCTGGTCATCGGTCTGCTCCCTTACATACTGCGCTACTTAAAAAACGTTTACAGGTTCCAGATACACGACCATCGCTCCCTCAGTCCGGCTTCCAGAGACGCACAATTATTACAAAATTTACAATACCGTCTGCAAAATGGAGCCCGACTAAATTTAGTGAAAAATATATGGCAGCCCAAAGGGGCCACATAAATTTAGCCTATACTCGAACGTAACCCCATCTAAAAACACGTTGAAATGGTGTGGCAGCAGGATTTCAGTCAACCTATAGTGAGCTTGGTGGTTTTGAGACATCATCTTACATTGAATTTTTTTTTTTAATTTTGACAACGCACATGGCCACGGCGATGTGCGCGTGTACCAGAAACATGAGATTTGTTTTGTTTTGTCTTGCCTTAATTAAGTCTTTAATCGGAACTTACTGTTTACGGTCTGCATTTGCACCGAGGATCATGATGGCCGAAATGGCGACAACAACGGTGACATGGCAGGCATTCATCTTGTCGAATTATTTCAACTAAAGTGTTGGCTTCTCTCAACTTGAAATCGTCTGTTCGGCAGTCAAGTCGCTTCCCTTAACTTTCTTGGCCGTTCTGTGCCAGCTCCACAACCGGTGTGCCGTATTTATAGGATTGCTACTAGGATTCCAACTGGCTCACCTTGAAACCCGGCGTCGTGCCAAAAACCGTCCGGTGCCAAATAGTGTCTGCTAATTAGCATAATGCGATCTGATTGGTCATGCGTCCATGACGTCACATTGTTACGGAAGCTTGCAAATAGTGTCCGCGCTTAGCGTGCATCCTATTGCGTGCCTTGTCGAGCTGTCAAGGCGTCGTATAGATAAGATCCCTTTTCACCTGAATTTACATTTTACAATCTGTTTTAACGTTTTCCTTGTTATCTGTGATAACTATTTGACTAAGTTTCCCTAATAGTGTAAACATTATATTTGTGCAAAATGTTTGTTTTTTTTCGTGTCAGTTCACCTGTTTGAAACACATGCAGTACGTACGAATAGGCCTAAAGTAACGCTGTAGTGTTAGAGGGGCCACATAAATTTAGCTTATAATCGAACGTAACCCCATCTAAGAACACGTTGAAATTGTGCAGCAGCAGGATTCCAGTCAATCTATAGTGAGTTTTTTTTTTTTTTGGGGGGGGGCGGTTTTGAGACATCATTTTGCCAACGCGCATGGCTACGGCGATGTGCGCGTGTACCAGAAACAGGAGATTTTGGGGTTTTTTTGCCTTAAAGTAAGTCTTTAAGCGGAAGTTACTGTTTACGGTCTGCATTTGCACCGAGGATCATGATGGCCGAAATGGCGACAACAACGATGGCACTGCAGGCATTCATCTTGTCGAATTATTGCAAATTGTCGGCTTCTCTCAACTTGAAATCGTCTCTTCGGTTTCCCTTCACTTTCTTGGCTGTTCTGTGCCAGCTCTACGACCAGTGTGACGTATTTATGGGATTGCACTGAACTAGGATTCCATCCAATCAACTAGCTCACCTTGAAGCCCGGTCCCGGATACGCGATCCCTAGGGTCCGGCGCTGCGCCCCGCGGGGTTGTGAAACTGCAGATAAGGACTCTTCACTTTCACAAGGTCACATCCGTTTTCCGACTAAAGCCTAATTTGGTTTTCAACTAAATAAAATTCTTCCAAAACCAAATCCTTGAAATTTTCAGGAAAATAAGAATCTATAATCATAATGTACACTCTAAAAAAGCATTAGTCAGATTTGACTAGAAACCAGTCAAATTTGACTAGCCATTCAGGGTCAGCTGGGTGCAACTGAAAATCAGTCAATCTGACTAGATTTTTCCAGTCGCTATTATTGACTTTGGAAAAATAGTTATGCAAGTAACTGAAATTGGAGTCGAACCCAACTATTTTTTCCAGTCAAAGTATGAAACTTTGGATGTTTAACTAAATTCCTAGTCAATTTTCAATTACTAGGAAAACCAGTCAATATTTTGACTAAGTTATTTTTAGAGTGTAGTGAGACGTCTTTACGAGGCACCATACAATTGGCACACTGCCCAGAAAAAATGTATACAAACGCGCACTCAGCACAGTGAACGCGCGAATATCAGCGCTTTTCTGCTGCCAAAGTGTGCAATGATTTTTTTTGCAGGAAAATGGGATTCGTTCTAATCACTGCCTCCAGTTTTAAGACTTGCGGGACATAGCGTTATCAATTAAAAGTTCAAGGCGACCTATCTGCCGCCATTTTTATCTACTCTTGAGTTATGGGTCTTCAGCAGAATCTCACACATTGGTAATCAGAAGGGAAAAACAGATCTTTTTTATCAACCTGACATTTGTATTAAATTGTGATAAATAAAAATGCCTTTTCTATAGAGCGGGAAAGTTGACCTAAGAAACCTGCGATATTTTATGGTAATTATAGTACATCCGGACAACGTGTGTAAAAATGCCCTATTTCCTTTTTGCATTTATTTTTATTCCGACTTGGCACATCTAATCCGACTTGACCCATCTAATCAAGAGCAATAAGTACACTGTAAACACGTTGGGCAAAATGGGTTGATATGTAGACCAACGTTGGTCAACCTATCGACAGGTTAAACTCTTGGGCAAATTCTTCCAATTTGTTGGAGAACTTTTACCCAAATTGGGTAATTTCAAACCAATGTTGGGTTAATCATATTGCCCAACAGTGTTTTACCCATTATTTTTTATAGTGTAGGTATTTCGAAAGAAAAGAATACGTGACAATTTATATTGAAAATATTTGACAATTGATAACTAAAGTAAAATTAAAAATGTTGACTTCAATCGAACACACTAATAACAAAAATGGAAAATTCTAACGCGGGAGTCTGCAACTAGAGTTTGGTACCCAGACGTTCACAATAAAAAGTGAATGTGGCTTGCTTGCTATATTTCATTTGAAAACCAATAGGCGTTTGTGGAAACCAGCAACAAGTGCTCTTTCACCAATTGTCGACATAAGGTTTCTAAATTTGGTTGTTGTTTCAGGACAAGCGTGTTTAATTTTGCAAGAAGTGGTACTTGGGCCGATCACCTACCCACACATTTTTGAAAACATAACTTGTAGAAATCGGTCCACCAACCCATCGCAAAGACAAATACATGCCCTGATAATTATCCAATTATTTTTTTCTATGAAAGTATAGGCCTATCCTGACAATTCTCGAGGAGGGTTGTGCTGTATGGTAAAACAAGATAATTTGAAAAAATACAAGTGTAAACATAATGGCAAAAACGAAGAGTTTTGGATCAAATGACTGCACGCACGAGTACTTCATTCCCTCGCTTTCACTATAAATGCAAATACGAAAGGCTATAAAAACACGTCAAGTGCATTGCATCAGGGCAAAAGTTGTATTCTCTCTCCAACTCTTTGTAGATTTAACACTTTACAAAGAGATTGGTACAACATTGCTGGGCAATGTTATTTTCAAAGCATTGGTATGTAGTTACTCCATTCGTTACATCGGGTACAAATTGACCAATTACATGTGTTGGGGAAGAACCTTTGGTTTGTTGGGATTATGCACGCCTGAACTTTAGTACATTCATTGTTACCGAATTAAAATAACAAAAAAAAGTACCTTGTAAGATGGCCGTTGTACGTATAAGGTCTATTACGCTATTTGATTTGTGTTTCTTTTTCTCTGTATAGTTGCTATATACTCTGGAAATTACGCGCGCGCGATGTCTCGATGCGCGTCTAGTTTCACACACTAGCCATTATTAGTGAATCACACGTGACCGCGTTTCAGCCAACCAGGATAAAGAACAAGCAGGAGATGTGTTTTAAAAACGAAAATAGCCTCACAATGTTCATTTATTACGTTTACTGCACGTTAAGTCAATCAATAAAAAAATCGGTAATTATGACTACTGTTTTCTAAATTTTAACGGGACAGAGTTCAAGCGACTTAGGGGGTGTAACAAATTATGTTCTGAGTACTACAACTTCCAAAATACCGTTCATTGAAGTAGTTTGGTACTATGACTTATATCTGAAAATTAAATTTGCAACAATTTATTGTTTCGCAATAGCAATGTTACAGCGTCAGCGCTATGCAATATGTGAATGAGTTCACATGAAGTTGAAGCTTCGCTAGTCAGCATCATGGCACCAACCATCATGTGTATGGTAGTAACTAAAAACAACTCAGCATCCTGGGTTAGTCGGTGGACATGGATCCTCACATCTGTGGTTGTACAGAAAGATGCTGTCGTAGCCAGGGAACGCGATCTCCCAGCAGCAGAGCGGGGCCACATACTGCCACGTGCGATCGCCGCACACGCTGGGGTCGTACGTTGCGTACACGTAGATCGGACTACCTGGAGGCGCGTTCCTCCGCACGCTCTCGCAGGCCAGCTGGCCCGCCCCGTCGGTGAACATAGCCCCGCCCATCCAGTCATGGGCCTTATTCAGGCAGTCGTTGGGGCAGTTTCGAAGGACCCGTCTGCAGCCCACGCTCAGCCAGTGGTGGTAGCTCGGGTTATGTAGGTCCTGCAAGACCGATAAACCATTGGCGCTTTCCCCTGCTCTTAGCTCGGTTGTGCTCCATCGAAGATCGCAAAAACAGCTGCGTCAAAGGAAAACAAAACATACAAAGCTCTGTGGAAATGTAATGATTCGAAGTGCATACTAACTTGTTAGTAGTTTTTTCCCCTATAAATGACGGAAGTCGGAGGCAGGGGCGTTAATCCGGGAAGGGGGGGGGGGGGTATACATCCCCGGCCAGTTTTTGACCGGGGGGGGGGGGGGAGGTGGGAATGGGCAATTGGATCTCCCACCCCTCGCACTTTTTCGTGTTGAGAAAAAAATGCGGATTTTGAGTTTTTCAACCAGAATGTCATCAATCGAAAAATGAGATGTTTTTTATAAAATGCGCCGTTTTGATGTGTTGAAGGCCAAGGCACGTACGCGCATGTATACATTTTGTTAAAGATGTATGTGCTGATTTATCATGAACAGCGCCCCCAGTGTACTGGTGTTGTCCACCCCCCTCCCCCTTTGAATTTCCACGGCCGGCATTTTGGGGGATTTTGTTCACCCCCATCCCCAAAACTCTCAAAAATAGCCCTCAGGGTGGAACCTGCGATGACCTCGGTAAGGCCATAAGGCTTGAGAATTTTGCACCATTAACAATCTCGACCGACACTAACATTCTTTGGGAAAATTTGGATGGTCAAGACAAAAATCAGAGAAAACAGTAACGTCAGACCAAACAGTGACATCGACATCGCGCATGTGCTGTCAGGCTGGTTATTAGTCTGCTTCCTTACATATTGCGCTACTTTAAAGCGTTTACAGGTTCCAGATATACACGACCATCGCTCCCTCAGTCTGGCACAATTAAAACATTTACAATACCGTCTGCAAAATGGTGCCCGACTAAATTTAGTGCAAAATATATGGCAGCCCAGAGGGGCAACATAAATTTAGCCTATACTCGAACGTAACCCATCTAAAAACACGTTGAAATTGTGCGGAAGCAGGATTCCAGCCGAGTCAACCTATAGTGAGCTTGGTGGTTTTGAGACATCATCTTACATTGAAAAAAAGTTCTACGGCGATGTGCGCGTATACCAGAAACAAAAAAGTTGTTTTGATTTGTTTTGCCTTAAATCAATTAAGTCTTTAATCGGAACTTACTGTTTACGGTCTGCATTTGCACCGAATATCATGATGGCCGAAATGGCGACAACAACGGTGACATGGCAGGCATTCATCTTGTCGAATTATTGCAACTAAAGTGTCGGCTTCTCTCAACTTGAAATCGTCTGTTCGGCAGTCAAGTCGCTTCCCTTAACTTTCTTGGCCGTTCTGTGCCAGCGCCACAACCGGTGTGCCGTATTTATAGGATTGCGACTAGGATTCCAACTGGCTCGCCTTGAAGCCCGGATACGCGATCCCCACGTCCGGAGCCGCGCCCCGCGGGGGTGTGAAACTGCGGATAAGGACTCTTCACATTCACAAGGTCACATCTGTTTTCCCGACTATAGCCTAATTTGGTTTTCAACTAAATAACATTCTGCCAAAACCAAATCCTTGACATTTTCAGGAAAATAAGAATCTATAATCATAATGTAGTGATCGAGATGTCCTTACGTACGAGGCACCGTACAATTGGCACACGGCCCAGAAAAATGTATACAAACGCGCACTCAGCGCAGTGAACGCGCGAATATCAGCGCTTTTCTGCTGCCAAAGTGTGCAATTTGGAGGCCTAGTTCAATACACAGCCGTACACTGGCCAGGCGTTCGGGGAACCTGATTAAAATATTAGAACCAAGAATATTAGGAACCTGGGAATCTTAGAGACCTCACTTTTAACCTCGGGGCAACTTTAGAAATACAAACCTTGTGATTATAATTTATCATTGGCAACGGTATTACACTGATTTATAGAGTTGGAAGTTGAATCCAAGCATGATTTTTGTACTTATGTAAGACCGAGATTTAGACTGTCCCTGAGCACACATACTGCCACTCTCACAACAGGTGTTTCACATTACACCCCAAGGTCTTCACCTCACTCTTTTCCAAGCAATACACCCACAGCACCATGACTGTGATTTAAAGGGAATGTACAGCATTTGCTTTGCTGCAATTTTCTGCAGCTCAGTGGAAATGTAATGATTCGAAGTGCATACTAACTTGTTAGTAGTTTTTTCCCTTATAAATGACGGAAGTCGGAGGCAGGGGCGTTAATCCGGGAAGGGGGGGGGGGTATACATCCCCGGCCAGTCTTTGACCGGGGGGGGGGGGTGGGAATGGGCAATTGGATGTCCCTGAGCACACATACTGCCACTCTCACAACAGGTGTTTCACATTACACCCCAAGGTCTTCACCTCACTCTTTTCCAAGCAATACACCCACAGCACCATGACTGTGATTTAAAGGGAATGTACAGCATTTGCTTTGCTGCAATTTTCTGCAGCTCAGTGGAAATGTAATGATTCGAAGTGCATACTAACTTGTTAGTAGTTTTTTCCCCTATAAATGACGGAAGTCGGAGGCAGGGGCGTTAATCCGGGAAGGGGGGGGGGGTATACATCCCCGGCCAGTTTTTGACCGGGGGGGGGGGGTGGGAATGGGCAATTGGATGTCCCTGAGCACACATACTGCCACTCTCACAACAGGTGTTTCACATTACACCCCAAGGTCTTCACCTCACTCTTTTCCAAGCAATACACCCACAGCACCATGACTGTGATTTAAAGGGAATGTACAGCATTTGCTTTGCTGCAATTTTCAGAAATAAATGGATTTGGAGGATTAGTATGTTATATAAAATATTGTTAAACTGACTTGTTTCATGTTTTGGGATTGTAGATGCTGGAAAAACCAAGAAAACTTAAATTGGCCACTATCAAGATGAATTCGAATGCTATTTTGTGCGAAATTGGCCGGGAAAACCTATAAAAAGCGGCGCTTTTGCCATCCCCATCTATAGCCCCAATTTGATGACGCCATCGCGTTTCACAGGTCATCCTACAAAACATGTCCAAACATCCCATCTCTAGTATCTTTGCTCCAGAGGTTTCGAGGAAGGGCGCCTCGCACAGTACGTAGGAAGGTAAAAACTTGCTCCATGCACTCAATGTGATAACTTAGTCGTGCAAAGCAGATAAACTATGTTTTCTTTGGTAAAATCATGCCGATATTATGATTGTGTTTTACAGGTCACCGTTTGGATTGACCAAACCACGGCGCGGTTTAAGTAAGAAAATCCCTGTAGGCACCAGTGATAAATGGACGCGTATTTCAAAATTCTGTTAAAAATATTCAGAACTCTCACAGGTATTTAGGCTGCAGAGAAAATGAAGATCACCATGTCATCTGTCATTTTCTTTTAAATTTTTGGTGGGTTGACCATTGACTTTTCGAGAAATTCTCAACCGAAGAACAGCAACCATCTTGAAAAGTGGCCATCTTGAAAAGGGATCCCTCCACATCATGGCAGGGGGGTTAGGGTTAGGGTTAGCCTAAACCCAGAAAATTTTGTTTCTATGTAATTGCTCCAGCGATTCTTGTGCCTCCCTTGAACTACCAAAAACTGCAATTTTCGGGCATTTTCATGTCGAGCTACGAGCGACCTGTGCATCCACTGAGCCACTTGCCTGCCTCCCCTGTGCTTCCCCTGCAACCTTCGCCGAATGGAGGCGCAATATGGTCGCCACAAGTCATCGTTTAATGCACGTTATTGGTCGGCCAAAGGAGGCAAAAGCTAGGAGGCATAAGCATATCGCCCAGATTTACGGTAAAATTTGCAACAGAATGGATCTATTACGAGGCGACCATTGGCCGACCATTGTGCATCCATTCTGCAACCACGGCAATGCTTGTGCCTCCTTCTGTCGCATTTGAGCCACCTTTAAGCAACCAACCTCCTCGGTGACCTTTGTGCGACTGTTTTGAACATGTGCAAAAATTTACGGCGACCATGGCGTCCATGGCGATGTCTGAACATCCAGTGTGTACCACCTTTGAACGACCTATAGGCAACCACTCGGCCTCCTTTGAGCCGCCATTGGTGACCTGGCCCGTTTTATGGTCGCACAATTACAAAGAAGGCTCAATAGCCCAAAGGGGTCTTACGGAGCACGTACAGAGTCAGATTGTGAGCGATGAATTGAGTTGTAGGTGGAATATACCTATTTTTTGCCATTATTTGTATTCGCACAAAAGCATTCTTTTCATGCTCGGTTGCATATAATATAAAATCCCGTATTTTTTGTGTCAATAACCCTGGGTTGATGGAATAAGTACATGTATTGCAAAAGTCTCTATAAAAAAGGCCTATATATTTCCATCGAGTGAAGTTCGTTGATTCAGAGTCACGGAAAAAATGGCAGAGGATTTCGCAAATGTAAGTACCGGTAGTGTTTGCTTTTGAGGAATTGCGTTGCGCAAGCTGTTCGCTAACTTGAGTGAGTTGTTATTTTTCTAGTTCATTTTGAAGTAGTTGAAGTACGGGAGTTGGTTTCGGCCCATCCGTTAACTTGATACAATAGCAATTCACATACAGCATTCTTCCAATACTTAGGCCCACGAAGGTGATCATCATAGGCCGTGTGAACCCTCTTCAAATACTGCAATGTAGACTTTACTGCCGATTCCTACGCCAACGTTTGAGAATGAATCATTAGAATTAGTTGCGGTAGTGCATTCTTAAGGTTTTCTCCGCGTTGAAAGTCATGTATTATGGTCCATACATTGGGTGCCATGGCGGGCGGCGAATCTTCATATTTCCCAAACGACATCCGTTTCCCATCCTCTGATTGGTCCACTACATGCATATCTTATGCATTGTTCTCCACAACACCAACTCAAGATAGACCCTTGGCCCTACGTGTTGTGCAAAAAGTTCTTTCGTCACTAAATAGTTTATATTGAAAAGGTAAAATGAGAAGAAGTGAAAACAAGCTCACAGAGATTCGAACTCAGACCACCTGACTAGCAGGACTACCGTGAGGACTACTTCACCAGTCCACGAATCAGCTGCTAATCGATCACCATTATTCCTTGTTACATTTCGTTCTCTAAAGCCCTGGACTTCACGAATATGCATACCGCAGTGAGAGCGCCCTCTTTCGATATTGTCCGACCTCGTTTGGGGAAAAAAATCGCCTGCGGCCACAATACAACGGAGCGCCGCATAGAATACGTGCATATTTCAGAAAGCCTGTATTACTATTACGCCTGACGGGATATTAACAATCGTACAAAATTATACCTTAATATGTAGGTCGAGGGCAATTCATGTCAATCGTTTTGGTAAGCATGAATAAACCTTTTTAGGCCTTCTACAAAAAATATACCTTTGTCTGTGATCTTCTAGATGAAGGGGGGGGGGGTGGTACTTTCTTACACTAGGTAATTTTACGGCTAAGTTTAATGTTAAGACTAATTTTCTTGAATAGGGAGGGATTATTAAGGCCATAAAAATTCTTTTAGTACTATATGTTGATGGGTACCAGTAGGGAAAGTACCTGCTTCCCATTCATTCCTTTTAACTGTAGGCTACTCTTGGAGGATAAGAAAGGCTCCGACCGTATTTGTAACTGTCTAACATCTGCTTAAAAAGTTGTCTACAGTCGGTCACGATCTTGAAAAACATTGGGTTTAAGCAACCTGACTGGATATGCATGCCAAATTTTCCCGAAGCATTGACGTGTACTGATGATGTCCAGCTAAATTGCGACGCATTTTTATGGGGCTAAGGTATAAAATGAAGAGTATATTATCGCACATTTGACTGAGGCAATGCACACTTGACGTGAAGACAGAAACGGTGGAATAAAAAAAATAAATTCTCGGCCCATGTTACTTCAGGCTGTTAAGCCACGATGGACTTTTGCGAAAGACTATAATTATAAGGCCAAAAAAAAAAGTCGGTCTCTGGTCAGCGCGCGCGTCGATTTTAATCATGCGCGTCAATCTGTTTTTTTTTCAAAATGTTCCGCGGCAGCTCCAACAGCGCCCTCTATTGCCGCACCTCCTCAATTTTTTTTTTACCTTAGAGCACAAAGGAATAAGAAATTGCACCAAGGCAAATGATCGAGAGCACCAAGGCAAATTATGGAGGACACCAATGTACATGAGGACACCAAATGGCAAAATAGTACCCCACCTTGTCTGTACAATCCAAGCTTGAAGAAAAAAAAAGCCCAAAAAGAAAAGAAAAAAAGACGCGTCCCCGCGTCAATTCCAGAACTTTGGTCTGACCAGAGACCGAATATTTTTTTTTTGGGGGGGGGGGGGGGGGGGGCTAATAGTGAGAGTTGCGAGACAAGGGTCGCACTGTTGGGAACCAGAATGGAGGATTATGCATCAGTGCACATAAGCCGTAGGTCTATACACAATTCGCTCTTTTCACGCTCCGATGGGCGTGCAGAGCACCAATCTGGCAATTTTACACAATAAAAATAGCCGGTTCAGTGATCTGAACCCCGCCCGCGGGAATCACTGAACCGGCTATATTTATTGTGTAAAGTTTCCAGATCGAGGCTCTGCATGCCCATGGCGGAAGTGTGTCAAGAGCGAATAGTCGCACGCTGCTGTGTACACGATTATAAATGAACGGCCATTATTAAATCAACAGTCTGAAGTTATCGCAATACTGTCTATACATACGGTTCTGAAAAACACAAGTTGCGCCACCTATATTGTCCAACAGTGTCCAGTATCGTCCGTTTTGAACAGAGCCCTCATTAGTCACCTGATGTCCAACCGCCCTCGATCTCCCCTCCGCTCTTTTGATTTCGGGCGCGCCAGGCCAGCGCAAGAATTCGTAGCCACCTTTGAGCACAAAGTTGGTCCGTTGGCAGTTTATTGTCACCCCATCCGACCATTGAGATTGGTTTGGCGACGCCCGTGAGAGTTTTGGGTGCCTTTAGGGCGCGGGTTTTGTTTTAAAGTTACATTCAGGTGTCGCGCAACATGACGGAAAACGCCAGTGATGTAATCACTATCATCTAGCCCTTTGGTCTGTCGAGACTTGATCTATGTTGCGTTTCTGCAATAAGATCTAGCATGCTGAAGTTTGTCAACTCCACCACGGTCATCCAACTCTTCCTCTGTTGACTCGGTGACAGCTCACTTTAAAGTGACTTGAGTTATTGTTCAGCCATCCTCCATGTCAAAGCACTACCAATTTCCATAGAGCTGAGCGTGGGAATATCACTTATTGGAGAGGAGTAACTCCTCGTCCATGCCGGCCGTAAACTCAGCAGGAGAGAGAAGGGACATCGTGCACCCGGTAACATAGTTGGGGAAAGTATGACATATTTACAGCATAGGTGGGGTCAGCTGGACGAGACGGTGATCTATGGAAGTATTGTGAGCCTGATAGGCCGTACTACTGGAAAGATCTCAGGAGATGGTATTACTGAGGACAAGGTAATATGTGATACATTCCCTAAGGCATTGTTAGTTGCAGGTAGAAGGAAGTTTCAAAGGAGCTCTGTGCTTGTCTGCTTGCGGAAGTCCGGAAACACTCCTCGGTAATTTTTTTCATAAGGATATTCAATCGCCAGTTGGGTTGGCTTTGGGCAAATTGCCCGATAGTCATAGCGACGATGTTGTATTGTCCCTCTGGCCTAATTGACATGTTAGGTCTCCAAGGTCTTGACCACCTTACAGCAGGTCGTACTCCACACTGCTCAGTTGGGTGCTTTGTGTTTCCAAGTCAGTAGAGGGTATGTTGCACCGATTTAGTACATTGTGAAGCTAGTCGTGGTATCTCTTGTTTTTGCCAACGACTTTTCGACGGCCATTGGTGAGTTCGCCGTGGACAACCCAATCGAAGACAACCCAATCGAAGCTGGTATGCGCGCTGATAATGGCTCGAGCCGAACCGGCCAAACACATATTTACTCCCTTATTGGTATAAAAGTCGCATGACTGTCTTTGCTATGCCATCGTGGTGGAACTTCGCGTCGAGGGTGACATGAGCTTGGTTGCGATGATTTTACGTCGGGATGCCGCTTGTTAAGGAGAATCACACGATTTCTCAGTTTTGTGACCTGAGCATTATTTTTCTGCTTGATGCCGACGGTTCCGTCGGGTCGACCTGAGGCCGGCTTTAAAAGTCAGTCGCCAACTGATCTGTGTCGTCGCAAGGTCGACATGAGGTCGATATGAGGGTAGTCCCGTCTACAGGGACGTTGGAGCCTCTGAACTCTCTTTACGACATTTTAAAAGTTGTAGATAGCGTTGCCACCGCGTGGACTTGGCTCTCGTAGGACTTGTACTTTAAGCGCTGGTTTTCTTTTCTACGTACGCCTAAGCTCTAAGGGTAGCTAAAAAATTATTGTTGTTGACCACGCGTCATGGGCGGCACGTTTCCTTTTGAGGTGATCTTAAATCTCAGAGAACTTTTCGTCGAACCAGCCCTGGCTTCTTTTGTCGGTGTGACCGAGTACCGAGACGTTGGCTGTCATGAGGGTGGATGACATGGATTGCCATTGTGTGAAGAGACTAGCCGTGGATTTCGGGTGTGCTTCAAAGCCATCATTGACTCTGCAACGCTGCAACGTAAGGCATTGAGTTGATTTGTTTCGTATCCTTTAAGCTTGTATCGATCTTCATTCGTAGGGTTGCCCTAATGAGACGGTGGTCTGTCCAGTAGTAGGCCCTGCAGAGAGCCTGTGATGGTCACATCCTGACGAATGACGGCCAGAACTGCGGGCGACGATGCAAACATCAATGCCATGACTTTGTTTCGACTTTTATGGCATCTGGAATAGGGTATTGGTGATTGTGAAGTCATGGTCAGTGCACAGCTTGAGTAACTTTAATAAAAGTTTCCTTTTTCCAGAGGTTATTGGAACCTACGCAGGCGTTGAAGTCACCACGGAAAATTGTCCGGCCAAGGAATGGCACGGAGAGTGCATCAGGATGCATCCGCTGATCAGGTTTGCGTATCCTCTTGAAGCCAGTGGGATACGGAGAGTCATTCTGCAGTTTGACGCTATACAGACTAGGGAGGCTGCGGATGAGCGGATGGCGAAGACATAAGAAGGAACAAGGAACAGTTGAAGGCCCTTAGTGTTTTGTTGCAAGATGATAAGGTGTCATCCTTGTATCACAGCCATACCTTCGCTTTCTTGCTGGTTGTCAGTACTGCCCAAGGAGCTTCCGGAGGTCTGCTCAAAGAAGTCGTCTTTTTATACTGGAATCAAGATGACTCGACCCATGTGGTAAGGAGATCACGTGTCAGGTCTAAGCAAAGGGCTCCTCGTCGTCTGCACTCCGTGCTGTTAAGAGTAATGTCCAACGCCTTACTGGAACTGTCCTATGTCGCTACTGTTCTGGTCTTAGTGCTCGCATCCAACATTGTGCTGACTCGGGGGATCTGGCCTGTATAACGGCATTAAAGAGACCACCAAAGAAGAGTGCTCCACTGCTGTCAGCGTTACCCTCACCGATCCATCAGCACAGCTTGACCGTTGGGCAGAGCACAGCTCTCTGTACGCTAGCGAAGCAGAAGTGAGCCCTGATGCATTAACCGCTCTGTCACAACTTCCCATCCTGTACGAGCTTGATAGTGATATAACCCTGGGTGCAGTGAAACGTGCCGTCAGCAGTCTTAAAAACCAGTCCCCTGATGCAGATGGCATCCCTCCTGAAGTTCTGAAATGTGGCGGTGTTGAGCTCTTCAATGTGTTTCTGGTCTACTGGCACTCGCACTGTCTCCCACAAGACCTACAAGATACGAATATAATCACTCTCTACAAAAACAAAGGTAACAGGCAAGATTGTAACAGCTACAGATGTATTGCTCTACTGAGCATAGCCGGCAAGGTCCGCACCCCTGTGCTACTTCCCAGGTTGCAGGTCATCGCCAACAGAATTCTCCCTGAGAGCCAGTGTGGGTTTCGCACATCTCATTCTTCTATGGACTGGTGATTTCTCTTAGACAGCTACAGGAAAAATGTATTGAGCAACAGCCCTTGCTTTATGTCGCCTTTATCGACTTGATGAAGGCTTTTTTACTCAGTCGTTCAAGCCTGTTCTCAATCTTGAAGCGCCTGGATTGCCCAGACAAGCCACTGTCCATGCTCATGGGATTTCACGACGACATGCAAGCCACGGTCCAATTCAACAGCTCTAAATCTAGGAACTTCCCAATCCATTGTGGCGTCAAACAGGGTTGAGTGCTAGCTCCCGCCCTGTTTGGGATCTTCTTATCGGCCCTCCTCCATCATGACTTTCCTCATCCCTCTGGCGTATTGCTCCACACTCGCAACTCAGGAAAGCTACTCAACCTCTCTCGTCTCGGTGCCAGTACTAAAGTCAGACGGGTCCCAATTCGTGAACTCCTGTACGCAGATGATGCTGCTATTGTCGAACACAGTGAAACTGATCTCCAATTCCTGTGCAGTTCCTTGGCCAAAGCTTGTTCGGGGTTTAGCATGAAGATCAGCCAGGGTAAGACAGTTGCTCTCTCGCAGGATTCTCTATTTCCTCCCGACATCTCCATCAATGGGACAACTCTGAGCGTGGTCGATGAGTTCAAATACCTTGGTTCTACCATCACCAACTCCCTTGATGCTCAAATGGACTCCCGCATTGGCAAGACAGCAACCACATTCGGCCGACTTCGTCACCGTGTTTGAAGCAACAGAAATCTCTCCATCAAGTTGAAGATCTGCATCTACGTGGCCTGTGTACTATCCTGCTGTAATGTAGTGAGTCATGGACCATGTACCACCGCCAATAGCGTCGCCTCAACTCCTTCCACTTCCGATGCCTGCGCTCGATCCTGGGTGTCTCCTGGTATGACCACGTCCTAAATGCTTCCATCCTGCGGCTCAACGGAGCTACAGACACGTTCACCCTCCTGAGTCAGCGCCGCCTTCACTGGGCCGGTCACGTGCACAGGCAGGTCGATGGCCGAATCCCTATGGACATCCTCTATGGCAAACTTGCCAATGCTCCTCACCCTAGCGGCCGACCCAGACTGCGATACAAAGAATGTCCTGAAATGTGATCTCGCCGCTTTTGGGATATCAAACACTACTTGGGAGTCAACTGCCGGCAACTGTTCCCATTGGCGCTCTGTTGTTTACAATGGTTGCTCTACCTGAATGCAGCTGTACATAGATGACTGTGAGAGTCGCCATCTCCATCGTCGTTTACGACGGGACAGGCCATAATGATGACGACTGAACTAATTGTCCCCTGAATAGCACCCTCTGTAGTATTGGCCACAGGATTAAACAGTTTTGTTTGGGAGCCTTATTATTTTGTAACAGTGTAAAAGTGTGCGCCATAGAGCTGTATCTTTATGGTGTGTGCACATCTTTCCGTACAATGAAATAACAGTTGGTCGTTGGTCGTTGGTCGTTTTAATAGCAATGATGGCCATTATAAAATTCAATATGGCTGCCAAAAACAAGTGGCTTTTTAATATAACTGTTCTTATTGGAGTCCTTGACACAGAAATTATGGATATACAGTCACCTACAGATATCGGATCCCAGGGTATGGGCAGAAAAAAAAATGCTTGGCGGCCATTTCGAAATTTTGGCGGCTATTTTGCAATTTTGGCGGCCATTTTGAAATTCAAGATGGCAAACCACTACCAAACGATCCACTGGTGTTACCACTATTCTTATTGGATTTCTTGGCCCAAAAAACATGGGTATAGACACCAGAATCATGCCTCTACGGCTCTCATAGACCAAGATATAGGTAAAAGTAGATTTGCGTGGCGGCCATTTTTCAAAATGGCCTCCAGGCGAAAACATCCCAACAGTTTTTCCTTTGTAACATGTAAAATCTCATTCAGACAGGTAATCCAAACAAAATGATACCACTCGCGGAGGATCTGGGGGTGGGGGATGCAGGGGGGCCCTCCCAGCCCATGGACTATAGGGGTGTCACTGGAATGGTGGAGAGCAAGAAGTTCACTCAAGAAGATGAATCTTACGGAGATGGTCGTAGTCGCTCTTGTCCATGATGATGGTGGCGATCTTGGCGTTCGTTGCGTGGGACCTAGTGTTTTTCATTGGAGATGCCGTTGTTTGGGGGCTTGTTTTTCTTGATAACTTAGTTAAAATGCATCTGTATGCATCTGTAATTATCGGTGGTAAATAATCTTGTTAAGGTGGCGGGAGGGGGGGGGGGGCTGGTTCGATGGCCTAAACGGGGTCGGACCGAGGGCCAGTGCAAAGCTCATGCCGAGTGAAAGAACTTTGAACTCAACATTATAGAGGGGTCCTTGGCTCAGATTAATTAAATTTTGTCTTTGGAAAGCTCGCTGGTAAATGGTGAGCTATAGTATAATGGCACGACGATACCCTATTGGCCGATTTGGGAAGATTCGTGTGAGAATAATGGACGGAGGAGCTGACTGAGAAGGGTATCACCTTGAATGTATGATTAGGTTGATGATCTAGGAAAAGTCTGCTCATTGCGCGCGTAGTATTGTGAAATGGGTGTTATTGATTTTCTTATCATATCAAGGCAGGCAAGGTCTATCTGGTCGGAGAAGGGCTTAGCTGGAAGGACGGAAGTTTGCTGAGAATGATGCCGTGAATGTCATGATGTCATGAATGGCCCTATTCAGAAGCCATGGCTTTTGAATAACGCTCCTTGAACAAATACATGGACAAAATGAGGAACCGCCAACAAATGGCTCAGTTTCCGTGTTCACCTTAAAATAATGATAATGCAGGCACCTAGTCAGTTATGTAGTTTCTTTGAAAAAACAACCTTGATTAACATGATTTCCTAACCTAACGAACTATTTGTAATCTTTTCAATGGATCTATGCATAGGGCCGGAGGAACACGAAGGGGAAAATTACCGCTCCTCTTGAACGACTGCCGTCATCAGAATCAGTGAGTAAAGATGAGCAAGTCGCAGGAACTGTCCACTTGAAAAGGGAGATGGGCTTGATCCGAGCGGTAGCAATCATCGGCAGTGGAATGATTGGTTCAGGGATCTTCATCTCACCACAGGGGATCTTACGAGGAGCCAACAGCGTAGGAATGAGTCTTATCATCTGGATTGTATGTGCTGTTGTGTCTTTTCTGGGTGAGGGTTTGATCATTTTAAGAGTAATGATAATAATCATTTATTTATTTTGCGCACTTTCCATAGCAAATGTGTTCAGATGCGCATAACTTTCACTCTTTGTTTACACTTCCATTCTGTTTTTTTTTTTTTATGGCGTGATCGTGACTGCACAGTGTTGCCATTAGTCATTTGCATATCTCCCATTCAATAATACATAATGAAATTAATATACACGCCTCGAAACGTTTACACACAATTTGGCGAAGTTAAAATCATGTTCATCCTTTGCGCATAGGCGTCGCCGGATTTTTTTTAAGAGGTGGGAAAATCATTCGTCAGAAGCATTTGTGACGAAAATACAGCGAAGGGGCGGGGGGAGGGAAATATGGACCGAGGAACTACTGCGATGAGTAGACGCGCACCTGTCCTCGGATGTCTAAGATATAACAAATTATCTTTTGGGACGGGGGAAATAATCCTAGATAGCGCTGCCACCAAGCGAAATAGTTAAGGCCTAAACCTCCGGAGTTTCGTCTCTTTCGCCTCTCCGGTTTAGTAATTCTCGATAGCTGACGTAGATCCGGGTCAAAATTTATGACGAAGCGGGGAGGAGGACTTAAATAAATACAGACAGGAATCCAGAAATTCAAAACAAAACTCGGAGGATTATTAAATCCTAGTCCGCAACAATTTCAGAACAATAAATAGAGCAAAGTTATATTACACTAATATTTACAGCAAGTGAATTGTTTCTTACAATCCAGGGATTTTCTATTTACAACCCAGTCTATTCCTTTGACTTATAATCAGTGCACTAAAGTAAACTAGGTTGTACGAATCCTCAGTACACCGAAGGTGGAGGGGGAGGGGGCGAGTCACACAAATTGAACAAAGTATCGTTACTAACTGTCTAGATATCCGCTCTCCGACTCCGGCTCCCCAAAGTTTTGCTCCCCAAAAGTTGGCTCCCAAAAAATTGGCTCCCCAAAACTTGGCTCCCCTAAACTTTGCTCCCCCAAACTTTGCTCCCCAGCTCAGCTCAGCTCCCCGATTTAATCAAGTTGGCTCCCCCAACTCCAGTTGTAAAGATGACTTACTCTCTAAGTATCTCCGCTCCCCAAACTGGCCAAAGCACTATTTATACCCTATGGGCTACGCGCCAAGCGCGAAAGTCAAAAGTACGCGCTAGTAAATATGCCACGCCCATATTTGTAAAAGTCACAGTATAGTGAATTCACATAGCGATAGTTTCCCCTAAATTTGTCCAAAATTATACAGCAAAATATTAGGCCAGAAAAAAAAGTCTCCGGTTTCTGGTATGCGCGCGCGTCGCCGTAGCCATGCGCGTCGGCAAAATGAAAACGTTTTTTTTTTAATGAAAGATGATGTCCCAAAACCGCCAAACTCACTGGTTTGACTGGAATACTGCTGCTGCACAATTTTAACGTGTTTTTAGATTGAGTTATGGTCGAGAATAAGCTTATGTGGCCTCTCTTGACTCCCATATATTTGCATTAAGTTTAGTCGGACACCATTTGCAGTCATCAGCACACATTTGAAGCAAAAAAGTCAGGTAAAAAAAAAAAAATGCCGCTTCGCCGCATCACTTTTTGGGCAAGCTCCATACCAGAAACCGGAGACTTTTTTTTTGGCCTTACACAAAAAGGCTTAAATCAATCCTCAAGACATTCCTTACAATAACACTGCTCTAAAAATGTGAATAAATTATACAGAACCCACAAAATGCTCAATTTTACGGGCTGTGAATGAATGTAAACAAACCCTAAATTCATTGACAAACATACAGTGATGTCACAGATATGAATATTCATTAGTCAGTCACTGACTTACCAGACGAAATGTTACAGAGAAGTCATCAAAACTTTCCTAATTTCCAAAGTTGCTTCAAATTAGACAACTTTACATCCAAAGAAGCTAGATAAATATTTATACAAACTTTT
Source organism: Patiria miniata (assembly GCF_015706575.1). Lineage (NCBI taxonomy): Eukaryota > Metazoa > Echinodermata > Asteroidea > Valvatida > Asterinidae > Patiria > Patiria miniata. The sequence goes on from NW_024037061.1 coordinate 4,684,440, forward strand.
AATAATATGAATTACTTTTTTCTAGAAATAATTTTAGAACTTTCAGCCAATCACAAACGTTTTAGCCGCCGCTCAAATGGCAGCCATGTTGGATTTTACCATCGCGCTATTTGTAGCTCAGCTGACATGATTGTGTAAACAAACACGTGAGTGCACACAGAATTTCGGCAGAAAAATACTCAAACCTACTTTTGAAATAATACCTAAACAAACCTAGGAATTTACTAGACGAAAATGCCTGATCTGTAGAAGGATAAAGGTAAAATTTAGAGTAATAACACATGAGTAAAAAGTGGGATTTGGGGGCATTTTTGTCACACATTGAAACAGTTGCAGGCTGCGGAAAAATGCGGGGGGGGGGTGGTTGACAGGGGTTGACGGGACATGATTCAATGCTTTGAGGCGCTGTTCATAAACGCTTATAATTTATTAATATAAAAAAAAAACCGGGGTCCTTTGGAATCTCTCCTATTCTTTTTCCTTTCTCTTTTCCCCTCTTTTTTTGGTGTGTGTGTGTGAGTTTGTCTTACATACGCAGTGTGGACTTCCGAACAAAAGACGTCCACATAATGTAGGTAGCACCGACGTTGTGTGGACTTGCCCCACGTCCACACAGTGTTTCCCCATTTCTGGAAAACAGGTTTAGAGGCATTTTTGGGTTAGGTTTATCTGTAGCAGAATGAAGAGAAACACTAAAGGGAATCATAGAAAAAAAATTGGGTTGAAAGAGTTTTCACAGTTTGAGAAAAATGAGTTTTTTCACTGGTTTTTCTTAACTACACGAAAGCAATGGAAAGTCCACACTAGTCATGTGAAACAAGTATGTGGGTGTGTGTGTGTGTGTGTGTGGGGGGATTTTCCAGCCCCTCTTGCCCCATCCTAGCGACGCCCATGCCTGCGCCTCTGCGAAATCCGAACCTATGTGTTTCTGTTCACCTCAACAATTACAGTTTGTTCTCGCATCAATCTCGATCATGTACATACTTCTTTGTATTGTAAGATGTTAAGTATACCACACTATCTGATATTTCCTCCGATACAAGGTGCCTTGTGCTACGTTGAGCTGGGAACAGTCCTCCCTCGAGCTGGCGGTAGTTATCAGTACATCTTGCACGCCTACGGTGACCTAGCTGGATTTGTGGTGTCTTGGGCTAACGTAGTTATCCTGAAGCCAGCTAGCGCTGCCCTGGTTTCTATCACTCTTGGTACCTATATATCCGATTACGTCATCCCTGGTGACTGCGCACCTCCAAACGAAGCTATCCAGCTCTTCGCTATCCTCTCAGTCAGTGAGTATAATAGTCATTTTTGGTTATTTTGTTCTGGATATTAGGTATTCGTTGTCAATACTTTAACCAGTCAATGGTTAAATTACAAAGCTCATAGCAGCCACACATGACCATTCTTCTGATTCCTTGGTTATTTTCTCTGTCTAAACAACATACATTATTCCTGTTGCTGTTTTGACTTTTGAACGTAAAGAAAAGAGAATTTTGGGTTAATCAAACCCAATTAAATATGTACGCTAAACACATTTTTGTTCATATTATCGGCAGGCGATATCGCTGGTATACAGGTGAGTCAAAAAGCAAAAAACTGAATTATGAAAATATTTTTTAAAAAAATATGTGGCTCGATCCATTGTGTAAAAAGAACATAGGAAATGTTGTTGACTTGTATATAACTGTGAAAATTTCATGTAATTTGCATACTCTATTCCAAAGTTTTTTTTGAAAAAGAGATCACACAATGCAGCTGTCCACCATCATTTACCGTTCTACGAGCTGATGAATACCCATGAAATACAATGAAACGTGGACGTTTCCCCACCTCAATGAATGAACGAAAACTTCAAAAGGAGAACAGACAACAATCGCCATCAATATAAAAAAAAAAGCGTTGACTTGCTCCTCATATTCAAAACACAAAGTCTGTCAGTAAAAGTAACTTTCATTCTTGACTCAAAATGACTAAAACCTCATTTGTATTTGAATGCCTTAACTGTGTGTAATCTGTAATTCTCACCCATCACAATAGCTTCGTGTATATAACTTCTGATAGCATGGGTCAATTTCAGTATTTTTTTTCAAATGAACATGCTCTTTTAAGACATACTTAATTAGTATATCCTATTTGATAGCGCGAGCCCTTAAAAAGGTTATGTAAATTGATTGCTTAAGTGGGTTTCTTTTGTTTAGTTTTGTTCAGGCTGAGGAATAAAACAGTATTGTTCTTAGGGTTGGAAGTACTGCATGTGCCTGCGTCTCTCTTTTTTGTGTTTTGGAGACAAGAACTCACTTAATAGTTCACACTATAGTACTATTACATTTTATCAACTTTTCATCCGGTTATGCGATAAAATATCTGTCAATCAGAGCACGTAAATATCGCTTATAAACTTTTACCTGTTCTTTTGGATCCCCTCAACAGTGATCATGATGTTCGTCAACTGTGTCAGCGTTCGTTATTCCAGTGGAGTAGTCGTCATTTTGACTATTTCCAAAGTCGCAGCTTTGCTGATAATTATTGCTGCAGGCATTGTGCAACTATTTAAAGGTATGATTTTTTCTTCAGCTTATTTTTTATTACTGACCCTGGTGTCAGCTTTGATGATAACATTTTTCTATCCTTAAATTTGACCCAAAAAAGCTTAATTTACCATTGTGGTGTTTTCGTCGCGACGCAAATGAACCTAGCTATAAGGCTGGAGTGTCTTGTTCGAAAATCAATTCTTTGTTTCTATTCATTTTATAAAAGTGCCCTTTTGAGCACGAAGCTTATTTGTTAGTGAAATTCGTTTTTGGGGGAATATTTTCAGGGCGGACAGAGTATCTGAACCCAGAAGTATCATTCCAAGGATCTACCACTCAGATCCTAGGTTACGGTACGGCACTGTACTACGGTTTCTGGCCATACACTGGTTGGTAAGTACAGGTATGAAAGAACTTGGGGGAGGGCCTGGTACCATCTGTCGATGGGGGCGCTGTTCAAAACCGACGATTATGTACAATAACGGACAATATATGCTGCTTTTCAGGACGATACTTGCGTCAAATTAAAAAAAAAAACACCCGTAACGGCAGATGACACAAAAAAGGCACGACAAAAAGGGCATGACTTCTTTTTAAGATGGGCACTTGTTTTTAGAAAGAAAAAAAAGACACTTCTTCAAAAAAAGGACACTCTTTATAAAATATTTGGGGGGGGGGAGGGAAGCGCTGGTTAAAAAGGGCATTTGAATGGAAAAGGGCAGTCTTTACAAAATATTGGGGTGGGTAAATACCCCCCCCCCTCCAGCTGGCTACGCCTATGGTTTGGCCACTTAGGTATCCGCCGTTTTCATGTGTCCATTCAAAGCTGCAATCTTATGGCAGTTTGTGCACATGAATCATCAGCTGTACCACTGTTTGTTTTGACAGACACTTTCAAGAGATCCACAGAATATAGGCCTTATAAATAAGTTTTAATTTCGTTGGCGTTTTCCCACATAGGGACAATCTCAACAATGTGTCAGAGGAGTTAAAGAATCCAGCAAGGTAAGTTTTTTTTGTCTGTTCATGGTGTTTCATGTTCCCTTGCATATCGCTGTTGAATGTTCGTTTGCGCCATATGGGTCCTTTTTGCCAAGAGATGACTTTAAATAAATAAACAGCTTAAATATCTCTTAGCCGAACATTATGTAACACTCACAGAGCCTGACCCAAAGGCCACTAGTTTGAATTGCTGCGCCCATTCTTTAAACAGGTCACCGTCCTGTAGTAAATTCAAAACAACTTTTCGTGGCAATAGTTAACGATACTTTGAAAGACCGTTATGAGAACGTGGCAAGCAAGGTGTTAGCCTTCAACAATCTACTGCGTCGATTAATATTAGGACTCAAATGGGAAGTATAAGCTTCAGCTTTTGCCGTATATACTTTAGCACCCAGCTCTTTGTAGCGTTTCAACTTCTTAATGCGCCCCTGTGTGGTGCATGAGCTTATGGCATAAAGCAGGCTCTGCGAAGAACCTCTCCCTCAAGACCAATTTTTCCTTTGGTTCTGATGTGCAGTCTACCTCCTATCTGTAGTTCATTTAATGCCCTTGCACCACGCTTACCATTGAAGTAAACTTCTCCCTACTTTAACTTGGATACAGCGTCTGCGTTCTGCAAAGTTTGTCTGGTTGATTGGCTTCTGAAGCTGATTCTTGGTCGGTATGTCTTTTTCAATAGCTTCGCATGGGATGTCTCCAGTTAGCTAAATGTTTTGATGATGACACACGCCTTCTCCATTTTGTTGTCACTGAACAGAGTTCGGGACGTCTGATCTGATAGCAAAAGCCAGTATAACTTTCCATTATGGTCGTTGGCTGAACTGCCGTGGCGTAGTGCAGATCGCAAAACCTGCCTCTTCGGGCTATAGGCATTGTGAAATTGTCTTATTGCATAGAGTGTTAATGTTTAATTTGTCATTTGCAGAAATCTGCCGTTGTCGATCGCCATTGCAATGCCGACTGTGACCGCCATTTACCTGCTGACTAATATCGCATATTTCACCGTACTCTCACCAGATGAGCTGCTTGCTTCCAGTGCAGTCGCAGTGGTATGATATCTATGTCCATTTGAGAAAGTAAATAAATGTTATGACATATTTTAGCTTCAAATTTATTTGAAAAACGTTTATCCGCAAATGTTTATGGGGAAAAATCTGATTATTCGATTGACATCCATTTATTTAAATCGACGGATTCAATTTTTGTTTTGTTTTGTGTAACAACAAAATGAATTACACCGTTCCCCCAAAAGGGGACAAATTGACTATGTGCTTCTATTGTATATCTATATATATATAAGAGAGAAGTTTACTCGCCCCCGAGACGATGCTTGCTCCTGAAAGGATCCGAGACCGCGGGCTCCCGCGGCCCCAAAATCGCTCCACGTCCGTGGAAAATGCGGAGGGTGTCTTCCGCCGGGTCGAACGCTTCGGGTCGTCCTAATTTTCCCGTACGGACCGGCGATCGGTTTCGTCGATTTTTCGTGACTGGATTTTGCACAGGAATTTGCCGCCGTGTGCGCTTTCACGTTGACTGCTTGGCCGCCCCCCCGTGCTGGCTTTTCTGCGTGTCTAGACTGTGCGAGGTCAGCGAGGTCAACGTAGGGGTTTCGTTTACGTGTTCTACTCGGCCCTTCTGCAAAAGCGTTCGCCAAACGTTAGTATGGGGTGACCTTGGTAAAATATTTTTTGTCCATGGTGCGTGGCCACCAAGTGTCCCTGTTCTTTCATATGCTTCGCTTGCCGCCCCTGCGCCGAGTGCAACGAATACTCAGAAGGACTACACATTAAGTATGCCTTGCGCGGTCTGACCAATCGAAAGTCTACACTGCGTGGTATTTCCGGGCTATGCAAAACTGTCGATGGCAACGCGTACTGCAGCCTGCTCCACACCCTGGAAACGAGGTTGGGTCTACAGTGCTCGCTATTTGCATGATTTGAAGCACAAGCAAGTGAGTGACGTGTATAGAGCTCTGTTGCTTCCATCGTGTGTTAATACAGCTCCATGCTTCCACCAAGGCTGAGCGTTGTGAGTTCGCTGCCCGCCACAGTGTTGCGTTATAATTTCGGGGGCCTGTCTGGGATCAACGAAGGATCGACGCATTGCTTCAAACATCGCGATCTTAAACGCAGTCACACAAAAAATCAACAAAAATGTGTCCAATCCGGCGGAAGACACCCTCCACATTTTTCCACGGACGTGGAGCGATTTTGGCGTCGCGAAAGACCGCAGTCTCAGATCGTTTCAGGAGCAAACATTTCTCGGAGGCCGAGTAAAATTTGCTCTTATATAGATGGTTGACCCAAGTTGAATAACAGTTGACTCGACAAGTTCCTCGCAGACAGTCTCGCAAATTGTAAGACGTTCAAGTTTACGTTTGTTGAAGAGTCCAATATACTGAAACTTAATTATGACCTTCTTAATCAGCCTTCGCCTGTGTACTACGGCAAGCCTTTCAAGTACGTTCTCTCACAAATGCCACTGCCTCACAAAATGCCAATTTAACAGACCAACGGGAACATTTACAGACTGTTGCCATGGTACATAATTATCATGGGCGTCAATCGGTGGGGGACGGGGAACCCCTCCACCCCCACCCCCCACCCCCCCCCCATTTTAAAGCGGTGGAGACTTTTTTGGTCCCCTCCCCCCCCCCCCCCCCCCACTTTTCTTCCCCAAATAAACATTGTAGCTACTACATGTATAATGATTCTATTACTCAGAAAAGCTGATTCAATGACACCAAACTCGAAAATCATGTTTAAAAGGAGATCTTTTGCTAAAAAAAAAATTGTTTTAGTGGTCAGAAATTGCCTCAGATCGCACCACAGAAATTGCTTTTCTATAACTGCATGTCTTCTCAAATAAACCCCCCAATTACATTCATCTCCCCACATTTTCATCCCCAACTCTACGCCCTACCCGATCTATGATCGGGTAAATCAACAAGGGATCGATGCATTGCTTCAAATATTGTGATCTTTGAACTATGTTGGGTTGGAATAACGAAGAGTGCATAAATAATAATATTGGCGGTTGTTGGCTGCTTGGCCTTGCTTATATTATGGTTGAACCATGCCAACTTGAATAAAATAGTTAAATCCACTTTTTCCTCGCAGGTCTCGCAAATTGTAAGATGTTCAAGTTTACGTTTGTTGAAGAGTCCAATACTGTACCTTCATAATGACCTTCCTCCATGATTCAGACTATGTAATTTTATGGCAAGTCTTTCAACTCAGTTTTCCCACATTAACAAACGCGACTGCCTCACAAAATGCAATTTAACAGACCAACAGGAAAATTTACAGACAGTTATACATGCCATGGTACATAATTATCATGGGCGCGGCGTCAATCGGTGGGGGACGGGGGACCCCCACCCCAACATTTTAAAGCGGGCAATATCGTTTGGTTCCCTACCCAAACTTTTTCTTCCCCGAAAAAAAATTGTAGCCTACTATAATATTCTTTTGCTCAGAACAGCTGATTCAATGACTCCAAACTCGAAAATGATGTTTAAAAGATGATCTTTTGTTTTACTATCGTACGTGGTCAGAAATTGCCTCAGATCGCGTCACCGTAAATTGCTTTTCTATAGCTACATGTCTTCTCAACTAAATCCCCCATTTACATTTAACTCCCCACACTTTCAACCCCAAAACAAATACGCCCTACCCGATCTATGATCGGGTAAATCAGCTTGTCCTTTATAAATTGCTAATGCCTTTACTAATGCATGTAACAGATAAAGTAAAGTTTGAAATGTTCTCTTTTTGGGTTCTTTGATTAGACGTTTGCGGAGCGAACTCTAGGAATCATGGCTTGGCTGGTCCCGTTGGGAGTGTGTATCTCCACTGCGGGCACCCTCATGGGAGGTTTCTTGTCCGGACCAAGGTAAAACATTTAGCTACACATTTGTTCGTCTTCTGCTGCTTTCAACAGAAATAGCAATAAATGGATTTATATGTTGTACTTGGTGGTCTACGTGTTTTAACGTTCGGTGCCAATTATTACTTCCAATACTCCCCAAAATACTCCCCTCCTTTTTCGTTTTGATTTATATTCATATTTAGTGTAATACTAAATATTGGACGGATAAGATTTTAACATTACCAAACTAAAAGAAAAATCATGTACATGACCTTTTGATTGTATTTGCCGTTCTCACGCCAGGACGAACTGGTTCCGTCTGTACCCTGGACACCGCATAGAAAGACAAACATTAATTTAAGGCATGACCATGCAGGCACCAGACTATTCTAATTTTGAAGTTGCAAATGATGGTCCAATGCAGGGCGCGCTTGGTGGGTGGGTGGGTGGGGGATGTCTGAATTATGGGCACTGTTTAACTTGGACGATACATTTTGCCGACGGGACAACGATTTTACCGACAAAACCGAATAATGTGGGGGATGTTACACCCCTCCTCCTATAGCGACCCCTGATTGCATGGTGGATATTGTTTACTATTATTGTACTATTTATTGAAATCAAAGGGGAGGTTCTTGGTACTAGTACAAATCGATTAGATTTGTACGGAGCTCTGGAAGTGCCATCCGACTTGTTCAGATACTGACATATTTTATCTCCGGATGACGACAAAATACAGGCAAGATGACGACATCCTGAGATAATTTGTTGGGGGATGACGACATCCTCTAAGTAGGATGTTGACATATCGTCATAATTTGATATGGCATGACGACATCCTGGTAATAGGATGACAACATCTTAAAACAATGTCTTCTGGCATGATGACATCCCGAGATAATTTATGATGGGATGACAACATCCTGAAAATAGGATGACGACATCCTGAGATAATTTATAATGGGATGACGACATCCTAAAAATAGAATGACGACATCCCAAGATAATTTATTATGGGAGAACGACATCCCAAAAACAGGATGACGACATCCCGAGATACTTTATTAGGATGTGACGACATCCTGAAAGTATGATGAGGACATCCTGAGATATCACGAGGTGCATTGAATCCATCTTGGAAACGCACATGACCTCTCATCATCAAATAAATACCATGAATATACAGCGATATGATAAATTTTATACAAGCCGCACGCCCACCTGTGCGTTTTCAAGATGGCTTAAAATGACCTCGTGATAAATTATGTCATGATGTCGTCATCTTGCTTCCAGTTTAGCGTCATCCCATAACAAATTATCTCAGGATGTCGTCATCCTACTTTCAGGATGTCGTCATGCCATAATAAATTATATCGGGATGGCGTCATCCTATTTTCAGGATGTCGTCACCCCCTAATAAACTATCTCAGGATGTCGTCTTCCTCATTTTAGGATGTCGTCATCCCCTAATAGTTTATCTCAGGATGTCGTCATCCTATTTTAGGATGTTGTCTACCATAATAAATTATATCAGGATGTCGTCATCATATTTTCAGGATGTCGTCGTCCCATAATAAATTATCTCCAGATGTCGTCATCCTTCTTTCAGGATGTGGCCATCCCCTAATGAATCATTTCAGGATGTCGTCTTCTTGCCTGTATTATGTCGTCATCCGGAGATAAAATAAGTCAGTATCTGAACAAGTCGGATGGCACTTCCAGAGCTCCGTAGATTTGGGTCTTGATCAAGGATATCTTTTAATTTATGCGAGTATTTTTGGAGTGTACTGATTGTGGCGGGGAATTGTTTAGCCTTGGCGGAGATTTGCGCTCTCTGAGTGCTTTCTAGTTTGGTAATCAATCATTGTTTTTTTAATTTGTTTGCATTATTATTGCACCACCAGGATTGCATTTGCTGCAGGACGAGAAGGCCATATGTTATCGATCCTATCTATGGTCAGTGTCAAGTATCATACCCCACTGCCTGCTATTCTTTTACAGGTAGATAAATACTTTGTCGTAATTTCCGTTAAAGAAAGATGTAGGCCTACCACCAAATATATACTTTTGAAAACAGTTACGGTAAATGTATTAATCACAGCTCGACAAAATTGTGGGTATATAGAAAGCCCTTATCCATTTGTATTTAAAACTCATTTATGTTATCTAAAATCTGGATTTCTTCCCAGTGAGAAGATTTACAAATACTCTTCCAGCACTGCACTAAAGCCTTTGAGTACCTTTTACAATGATATAATTGCGAAAGTGTATGATAATGAGGCAGCGTGTGGTTTTTCTGCACATTTTAATTCTAGGGACTCATTGCGGTCGTACTGATCATGATGGGTGACTTCAATTCGATCGTCGTGTACAGTGGTATCGTTCAGTGGATTCTCTATCTGGCTGCTTTTGCGGCGGTATTTGTGCTGCGACGCAAGTATCCAGATACACCCAGACCTTTTAAGGTTAGTCCAGTAATAATATGTTAAGTTTGACACAGATCTTCATCACATTGATAAATTCCTCCGACCTATTAAACAATCTTCTGTTTTGATGGAGCTATAGCAACGAAACTTTTCTTATAGGGCAAACCTGCAGGGTCTTGGGGGAAAACGACCAAACGCAAAAAAAAAAAAAAAAAAACAGCTTGGGCTGTTAAAATTGATTCTTGACGGTGTTGATGAAAGTGTTATTGAAAACGTTGTCGATGATATCGGAAATTAAGCTTGCTGCTTATTTTTCAATTTATGCCATTAATAAATCAAAAGTCGCCTTAAATCGTATTGATAACTTCGGGCTATATAAACAGTTTTGTAGTCTTGTTCCCAACCTACTTAACATTCCGGTTAACAGTCTGGTTCCATATCTTCTATCTTTTGTACATGCAGGTCAACAGTCTGATTCCCATCCTTGCAATCATTGCCTCTATCTTTATGGTTCTGGCACCAGTCATCTCCGATCCCAAGCTAGAGTACCTATACGCATTCGTGTTACTTGCACTTGGCCTCCTGGTCTACCTCGTGTGCGTACGAGGAAAACGACAGCTCCCTTTTATGGGTACGTGCTAGCCTTGTTTTAAAACTCAGCTTATTTAACATAAGTAAGATTTGAGGCTTTGCATGGCGGAGATACTAAATAATCAAAGGTTTGCGGAAACTCCATGTGCGAATAATTTATCAACTAAGAGAATGGTTCTGAAAAGAACCAGAGGTATAAACTCGACGTTCCGGTCAGTATGCTCTGACCTTCTTCAGACCTACTGACTCTCCTGAAGAAGGTCAGAGCATGCTGACCGGAACGTCGAGTTAATACTTTTTATTTATTTATTTAACATAATTTACCTACTACCAGGCCCGTCGGTAACGGGGGCAGCAAGCCACCCCACCCCCCGCACTAAAACCATACACTTCAAAATTATAATGTATATGTATTTTTGTTTTTTATCTCATGGTGTTCCCCGCATAGCCGCTATTGTGCCCCCCCCCCCGAGATAATGCCCTGAGCTGGCAACGGGGCTTCCTACTACATGGTGAGTCCAAAGAAGCGCAACCCAAACCCCATAAAATATATTTCAAAAATTGTGTAGCACCAAAAATAATAATGAATGGAGAGCCAATTTCATAAGCTACTTTTAGATGAAAACATTACTGAAATTGCTCAATCCGTTCAAAGAATATTACCATTTAAACACAATGATTCTAAAACCTGTCTCGTCCAAAAAACAAAGAAATTCATTGTGTGTTTTGACTGGAACAACAAAGAAAATAAAACAGAATACTTGTTTTTTAACAAAATGTCACCAACTGTAGTACACAATATCTTTATGAACAACCCTGGTTAGGCAAACATTGTGATTTATAAAATCTATTTCTTTTAAAGGACGGGCCTTCAAAGGGATTCTGTTGAATATTTTTAACGTTTAAACTAAGATTTCATCGCTGGTGATGTTTAAGACAATTGCGACGACGATTCGTGAAATCGCGGGTTTTTTTTGGACGAGACAGGTTTTAGGGTAATTGTGTTTTAAATAGTATTATTTTCTGAACGGATTTACGAATTTCAGTCATTTTTTTCATCTAAAAGTGAAATGAAATTAGCTTTCCAGTCATTATTATTTTTGGTGCTACATATTTTTTTTTAAATATGAAATATATTTTTTTGGGTTTGGGTTCCGCTTTTTTTGACTCACCTGTATGATTACACAAACGTAAAAATTAATAAGCTGTAAATGATTCAAATCGTAGTATGACCAAATGCACAAAGGTTGGAGAGAGTATTTATCATGATCTAAATTTGAATCTACCTTGTGTCCAATAGTTTTAAGCCATTGAATGTTATTTTTGCTACTATCAAAATACATACATCCTAACAAACCGACCAGACTTGTGGCTGATGAGAGTTTTCTTCATATTACTTTGCAGATCAAATTACCGTGTTCTGTCAGAAGTTGTTTCTTGTCGGCCCATCACGTGCTTAAGTTGCTTCCGGAGCTTATTATGGTCGTGGAATTCAACAGGTGCAGCAACGTCCCTCCCACATCATCGGGACGAGAGTTTTTTTCCCAAACGACATCTGTTTCCCATCTTCTGATTGGTCCATTGCATAAAACTAATGCACTGTTCTCCAAAACAAAAACCCAAGGTAGGCTTTACGTCTTGTGAGAAGTGTTCCTTCCTCACTTAAATGTAAACTGAGAAGAAGTGAAAAACGCTCACTGGGGTTCGAACTCGGATCACCTAATTAGAAGTCAGGACTACTTCAAACCAGTCCACGAATCATCTGTCAATGGTTGGTGATTTGAACACCATTATTCCTTGTTATATAACGTTTCTTTAAAGCCCTCGACATCACGAATATAACGCAGAGAGAGAGAGAGAGCGCCCTCTTGTGATATTAGCGGATGTCGTCTGGGAAAAAAAATAATTCGCAGCAGAGACGGGGCTTAACCCTGCCACAACTACCGTGGTGTGAATTGTCTCTTGTTAGATAATAGCTTATATCTTGTTAAAGGTAGGGTAGATCATTTTCAGCTATCCAAAAAGTAACTGACGAAATTATTGTTGTAACGCTTACTTCGGGTTAAAGATGGTAATGGCATTAAACTTTCTGGGAAATTATTCTTTCAGGTATGCTGTCATTTTGAATAAAATAATACAAGAAGGCCATTTCCAAAGATGCGTCAAGTGAAGCATTTTGTGGACAAATGAATTCCTTGACCAGTTGGTTTGTCATTCCGTATTAAGGCGACATATAACTGTCGCCCTTTTGTGGTTAGGATCACCATCTGGATCGATTTCTCGTGCTCCAATTGGTAAAAATACAGAAAGGATAAGGTTAACTTGTGTTAGGTGTCAGTTTAGGTTTGTGCATAAGTCTATGGCAAAGTCGCCCTATTGTAGCAAAAATTATTATTAGTATTGTAATTGGATTGGACATTTGGGAGACATCCCCATTGACTTGTGCACAACATTTTTCAAACTTCAATGTGACCTTACCCAATATTCCCTTGTCCCTTTTCCACGAATTTCGGTATGTTTACTAATTAGACCAAGAGCAACAAATATAACCTAATTGTGGCGATACAATTTTGTCTCTAAAGGGGGGCTGTGACATAAGGGAGACATGAACATGTCTCTCTAATGACAGATGTCTCCCATCGTGCGTAGAAATTACGATACCGTGTCTCCTTAAAGGTACATTACACGTATAATAATATTACTAATCATTATTATTAATCTGAGTTGTGCATTATGGGAAGTAGTTGGATCTTCGCTTATTATATTCTTCTTCGTTTTTAGATTTTTAAGTTATAGCTGTGTAATTTAACGATTTTGAAAAATATCACACGATAGACGGTGGCGGCACACTTGCGTACAGGCACACAATTTTGCCGAAGGAACGACGATTTTGCTCAACTAAAATTGGTCATTATTGGGGGCGCTAGTGAAAAAGGGCATATCAATGGAAAAGGGTAGTCTTTGCACAATTTGGGGGTCCCCTTAACCCAAACAATCCCCTCCTCCCCCCCCCCCCCCGCTGGCTACGCCTATTGGGAGAGAGAAGTTTTGAGATTACAGCACCAAAGTTCTGGAATACCCTACCAGAAGCTGTAAACTTTCAAATTCAGTCTGTACTACCCTGGGCGGAGTGACCTGATGCCCCTGGGGCATCAACAAACCCATTTTTTTGAATTTTTTTTTTTTAGGGCCAATAACGTTCACCTTCTAACTAATCCCCATTCAACCCTTGCCAAATCAGCTGGTTCAATGAACTTTGCAGCAAGGGCTACACCCAGGCCGTGTCAACAAACTTTCGACCAGGCGTCCTGCCAAGTCTCATTGAAACATCACCAAAGACCTGTAACTTGACACAGCCATTTTCCTTCATACATGGAACCAGACTGTCTCGATCTTTCCTTGAGACAGAGGCCTCTAACCCTACCTGCGAATTTATTAGGCATCTAGCTACCCGGCACCATGATGCTAGAAATAAGGACTAAGACGCATTAAAACCCTTGAAAATACATTAATTTACAAATGCTACATTAAAAAGAAAGGTTTTAACTTATACATTTAAACGAGGCAAGTCTGGGTTCACTGTACGTATGTGCCATGACAAAGCATTCCATAGCATAGTGGCTGCCATTGCAAAGGCCCTATCACCGAGTGTGGGTAAAGTTTTGCCGCTAGGATAATCCAAAAAGGGTCCGTTGTTCGCTGACCGGAGATGGTGTCTGGATTCTTTCCTAGCAGTTACGAGATCCTGTAAGTATCTTGGAGAAAGGCCGTGAATGGCTTTGAATGTTGATAAAATGATTTTAAAATTAATCCTGAATAAAACAGGTAACCTGTGCAGTTGACGCAATATTGGTGTTATGTGTTCGAACCTGTTTGTGTTGGTAATTAGTCTAGCTGCAGCATTCTGGACCCTTTGTAATCTTGTTGCCTGTGCCATTGGCAGACCGTACAATAGACTGTTACAAATAGTCAAAACGGCTGGTCACAAATGCGTGGATTATTTTCTTTGTCACCTGGCAATTGCTTTTTTTCAACAGCGGTGTAGTGTTACAGTGACCACGTAATCGAATTCGTCCATATTATTGCCAACGTATTCATGCAGAGGTAGATTTCAACGCTTGATTGCCACCTGTGAATATTTCACTTATGTAAAATACCCAGAGCTTTAATGACCCGAATGCAAAGGAGTGTCGAGGCCTTCAGAATTAGTTCCATCCAGTGTGGTAAGTGATTCACAGTCACGGAGAAAATGGCAGAGGATTTCGCAAATGTACAGGTTAGTACTTTTGCTTTGGGGGAATTTTATTCAGCAAACTGTTTGCAAACGGTTATTTTCGAATTGATTTTGAACTAATTTAATGACTGTACTGTAGTTCACTTTGAAACAACTTTGTTCTCCAAAACGTGAACTTTAAAGACGATCCCGGGCCGTTAGCCCATAAATGTGTATACTGGACTTCCACCCTGTGTAGAGCCACAGCGATATGTATGCTAAATTTCCTGAAAAGGTGTTTCCTGAATTAGATAACTATGCTGGGTTTTTTTTCCTGTTGATATTCCATACGAAAGCTACTTACCTGGTGAAAAAGTAGGAAAACTCACAAGACGTAAGGCGTTCACTTATGTGACGAACGCAGGGTGATGGGGCGCGATAATATAGCATTTGGTTGCATGTTTCATTTCAGATACGAGTGTTAATGTAAGAATCATGGCGGGAAGATGAATCTCTAATTGAACAGTTTAAGCAATTATGATATTTTTGACAGTGAAAGGAACCTCATTGTCTCCGAATTTTTCGAAAGTGTATATCTTTGTACTGATTGGCATTTAACTTAATTGGTTTGATGACGTCACAGCATTCCGATAACTGTTTGACGTGCATATTTTTTAGCATGTAGGTTTATTGCCCATATGAATTTCGTCACCGACACCACGAACTGACACCCGGTGGTCAGCGTTGCAGAAATACAAATCGGAGAAAAACGCTTTTAAAGGTTTGACAAGAATTTACTCAGTAAAATAATCCATCTATCTTAGAGGTTTTAGTATCACTTAACGTGAAAATGCTTTAACTACTCAATTATAAACGTTAAATTGTGAAAATATGCTTATTTAATTAGCAATTAAATGATTAAGATGGGTGTCAGTTCGTGAAAACGAAAATTTATGTGTTTTGGGAGAGTGCGCGCATGCAATAGCGTTAGAGAGTGTAAAAATGACGTAATTTGGGAGAGTGCGCGCACACACTTCGCATGCGTGCGCGCACTCTCCAAAAGCACGTCAATTTTCGTTTTCACGAACTGACACTCTCTAACGCTATTGCATGCGCACACTCTCCGGAAACACGCAAATTTTTGTTTTCACGAACTGACACCCTGTGCAGAGTCACTTCGTGGTAACAAAAAACACAAGAATTGACCAATTTCTTGAAAATTCATTATTACAATTTGCTTATTTTAGATGATTTTAGCAATTTTAACTTCGTCATGTTAAACTTCATGATACAAACTGCTAATATCGGCAAAAAAGAAAATTTGAATTTTTAATTTTTTTGGTCCACATGTGATGCAGAGGGTGTCAGTTCGTGGTGTCGGTGACGATTTGTACAAAATAATGCATGACCCGAGTCATATTTTTATGTGTACACAAAACTAGTGGGCTCAGAAAAACGACACCTCACAAACAGCGGCGAATGGTATAGCTTACAAACTCATGAAATGATCGATCATGGACCATCTGTTGTTTGGAAGTGTAATAATTGATGAAATGAAATACCCCTCATGGTACTCAGCTCACAAAGTAAATTGACTTAAGACTATTCCAAAAGTACCGTGGTATCTAAAAACATTCAGAAAACGTTTCCACAGCATTTGATAATTAACTAATTACAGATGGACTAACAGTAACTCTCAGTGATCTCATTATTTATTATAATACCATAATCATCCGAGGATTGGTTACATTTTGACGATCTTAATGCAAATGCAATATAGACTTTCGTAAAATTGACGACAGCAGAGAGCAAGCCAGCCTGTCAGGCATTAAGTTACAATACCTTGCGACCCAAAAAATGCAACCCTAAAACATCTGCCTTTAAAAAAAAAGATCGGTGGATGGTTATGTTATGGGTTTTAGATTAAAGCGGAGAGCTTTTTTTCTTTCAAATACTGAAAACAATCATGAAAAGATGTTTGTGCAAGTAAAGGCATAAACCTATTTGTACAAGCCACGATAAAAGCAAAACAACCGAGCCAACAATTGTATCAATGTGAGTACGTCTGGAAATGGATACAAGGCGCGGGATGTGCGCCTGTCAGGAAATGTAGCAATTTAGGAATGCGCACTCCTTGTGAGCGTGGGAACGTGCGCCGGCTAGCCCACAATTGTCACGTGACAAGCGGGTGAACAACCGCTAGTAAACAATCGGCCACTTGCTCCAAGAAGTTTCTCCCTGTTCGGACGCTCTGCAATTTGACACGTCTGGAAATAGATATATCTTTATTAAAAAAATAGAGATACATGTAGTATGATTAGATAATTTTATTTCGGGGATTGCATTTTACATTTGCGCGTCATCATGTCAAGATGAATCACTTTTACCCACGAACCATGGGGAAAACAAGTGGGTAGAAACAAGGGGCGGACACGCAATTCCGGCAATTTGGGTGATTCACAATGTAGTGCGCCACCAATAGTTTGCCATGGCGAGTCCATTTTCAAGTTTACGTTCGACAAAACATGGCCCATTTGAACGAGTGTCAGTAGACAACTTCAGCTAATTTGTTATAGATTTGGGCATAGCGTTCAGCCGCCTTTACAAAGAACACCATATTGATAAAAAGAAAAGAAAAGGGCAAACAAATAATCAAATCATACGCAATACGAAACTACTAACCAGTAAAACTAACAGTTTCAAATGTGCCACGCTGCGAATTTGTCCACCATTTCCCACAATGTATTGAGAAAATGTAACTTTCTTTCGCAAACTTTTGGTGGCGCACTGCATTGTGAATCGCCGGAATTGACGTTCGCTCGTACCCCTCGCCCTGCAAAAAGGACGCCGGGATACGCTGATGAATTCACGCTCTGTTCGGTTGGATTTTGCGTGACCTGTGACCTGCGCGTCATCACGGTCATGACTGTGCAAGGTCTGAAACGGCCGTTTAAACTGATTCATTACTCATTTATTCTAGTTTAGAGATGTTTTTTTCCGTTGAAAAGCGTAATGATGTAGGAAAATCTGTAAAACTTATCTGTGTTGTAAATTTACAATTCCCGTCACTTGCTCAGGCTCCGTTTCGAATCACGAAAAGTCGGATTGCATTATGCGACGCTCAAAGTTTTGTCCACATGGTCCGCAGTGAACCAGAAATCACATCCGGTATGGAACGTGTGCATTTCTATGGGAAGTTTTCGGATAGCATTTGCGCTCATTGTTTAACTGCGGTCTTGAACAGCTGCAGCCAGATACTTTATACATAAGTCAAAGGCCACTTCCTTCACAAGATTCTGTGAAGCTCATCAGCGTATCCCAGCGTCCTGTTTGCAGGGCGGGGGGTACGAGCGAAGAATTGACGGAGATCAATGCCTATCGCCGTTTGCAAGTTAGCCACGCCCCTTAGACAACCCTATGGAATTTTGTACGTTAACTTTTGTTTGTCTCAGATTCTGCGCTTTCCGAGTCCATTTGTATATCGTTGTAATTGGACAGTATTTCACGAGCTGCGTTGACGCGATTCTACTGCGATAGGTCAATTAGCACAAAGGGGACATTTTAAGAATTGTTCACGGTAATTTTACTCGCAGTTACAATTCAAAGATAATTTAATAATGTCAGTACACAACCTAATGAATCCGGCGTAATCGACCATATAAATACAACATAGGTCTGACGTATCCCATTGTCGGACACAATGGGTCGGACATCATCGTCGTCGGACATAATGGGTGGGGCATAATCGGCTGTCGGACAAGGGTCGGACAAAATGGGTCGAACATAATGGGTCGGACATAATCAGCCGTCGGACACAATATTGGGTCGGACATAATCGGCCATTGCTCGTCAAAATCTGTTGTCGGACGTAATCGACCAAACGGACATAATGGTCGTGAACATAGGTATAATACGCGTGTTGTACAATGTACATATATTGTTTTTTCTCATTGTTATACGGCACTGACGTGGAACACGTGCTAAAGTTAACTAAGTGGAAAGATGTTAACTAAGTGATTTTTGTGATTCTTTTTTTAAGATACCGACTTAAAGCCATTTCGACTTGAGTCAAGTCTAAATGAAATGGTGTATTCGCAGAATATAATGATAATTCCGCGGAATGAAATGATGACTTCGCTGTTTTTGCCAAATGAAATGGCGAACTCAAATGAAAAAATGAACATGTGTTGGCAGAGTGAAATTATGAGTTCACAGAATGAGGCGATAAAATTTGCGCAGGGAGTAAAACAAAGCTCTGGAATCTTACCTCTTACCTATCCTCTTCGTGCCGGCTGGCACATAAGGCCTCCACACTCTTCTTCCACTGTCTCCTGTCTTTTGCTTTATTCCGTGCCTCATTCCATGACTTCCATCCAAGATCTTCCCTTTCCTTTTCCACTGTTCTACGCCATGTTGTTTTTGGCCTGCCAACTTTTCGTTTGCCATCTGGATGCCATGTCAGAGCAGTTCTGCAATGGTGTTCCTTCTCTTTTCGCAGTATATGACCTATCCAGTTCCATCTCCTTCTTTTCACTTCCAGACTAATTTTATTTACTTCTGTCATGTTGTTGAGTTCCTCCATTGAGATGATGTTGGGCCAAAATATTTGCATAATTTTCTTCAGGCATTGATATTGGAACGAGTCCAGTTTCTTTTCGTCACTTTTGTTCATTGAAACTGTGAAACTTTCAAATTCAATTAGTACTTTCAAAAAAAGTTTGAAAACCTCCATATGTGTTAATTACAATATTGCTTGTATAGTGCGGCTTATCTTAGTTCAGAATGTGACTTTCAGAAAGTTTTCTGTATATGATTTCGTTCTTACATTGGTTGTTTTGCATTGAAGCGCCATGAGCGTCGATTGAGGCGGATACCAGCGCTTTCTGTTATTATTATCTCGAAGGCCCCTTGAATGGTGAAAGCATTGTGCTGGCTTTTACTCAGAATAATGCCTCACGCGGCAATTGCTTTTCACAACAGCGGTGTTGTGTACAGTAGCCCCTTACCGAGTTCGTCCATAATTGCCAACGTATTCACACAAAGGCTATGCTTGAATGCCATCTGTGAATACTTCTCTTTCGTAAATTACTGGGAGTTCAATAGACCCGAATGCAAAGGAGTGTGTCCAAGGCCTTCCAAATTAGTTCCATCCAGTGCGGTTAGTGGTTCACAGTCGCTGATAAAATGGCAGAGGATTTCGCAAATGGACAGGTAAGTCATTTTGCTTTGGGGGAATTGTGTTGAGCAATATGTTTGCAAACTGTTATTTTCGAATTGCTTTTGAACTGACTGTACTGTAGTTCACTTTGAAATAACCTTATTCTCCAAAACGTGAACTATAAAGACGATTTCAGGCCGTTAGCCCCATAAAAGTGGACCTCCACCCTGTGTAGAGCCACAGCAATATGTATGCAAAATTTCCTGAGAAGTTGTTTCCTGAATTAGATAACTATTCTGTTTTTCTTTTTCCTTTCGGTATTCGATACGAAAGCTACTAACTGGTGAAAAAGTAGGAAAACTCACAAACCGTAAGACGTTCACTTGTGTGACGAACACAGGGTGATGGGGCGCGGTACTATAGCATTCGGTTGCATGTTTCATTTCAGATACGAGTGTCAATGTAAGAATTATGGCGGGAAGATGAATCTCTAATTGATCAGTTTAAGCAGTTATGATATTCTTGACAGTGAAAGGAACCTTTTTTATCCTAATTTTTCGAAAGTTTATATCTTTGTATTGATTGGCATTTAACTTAATTGGTTTGATGACGTCACAGATAACTGTTTGACGTGCATATTTCTTAGCATGTAGGTTTATTGCCCATATGAATGTGTACAAATTAATGCATGACCCTAGTCATATTTTTATGTGTACACAAAACTAGTGGGCTCAGAAAAACGACAGCAAACAAACAGTGGCGAATGGTATATCTTACAAACTCATAAAATGATCGATCATGGACCATCCGTTGTTTTGAAGTTTAATAATGGATCAAATTGATTACCCCTCATGGTTACAGCTCACAAAGTTAATTGGTAAATTTGTTTTTATTAATATGAAATTGACTTAAGACTGTGCCAAACGTACTGTGATATCTAAAAATATTCACAAAACGTTTCCACAGCGTTTGATAATTAACTGATTACAGATGGACTAACACTAACTCCCAGTGACATCTTTAATTATACTAATAACTTAATCATCCGAGGGTTGGTTACATTTTGACGATCTTAATGCAGATGCAATATTGACCCTCGTATAATTGACGACAGCAGAGCGCGATCCCACCTGTCAGGCATAAAGTTACGTATACAGTTACACTTTAATTAAAAGCAAAGACGGAACATAAGTTACGAGACAAAACTACATGTATACGAAAAAGTACACCCAATATTTCAATTAATACAAAGTTCATACGATCTACCCGACCGACTGACTTTCAACCTGTACGTACATAACAACAGGAAAATAGAGTTCTTTTAGCTTGAACCTGCTGGAAAGTATCTGTACTAAAATACAAAAGTTAATTATTCGGAATTATATATTTCCTGTTTTGGTGAAAAGTCGGATATTGAATGTGACACACAATGATTGTCAGGTTCTTGAGGCAGGGGCGATTTTTCTTGGTTGTCATCCTTTGCCACATTGTGGATATTCAGGAAAACTGTTGTAACTGCTTGCACATGTACCTAGGTGCGCATAATGGTTCAGTTTAACTGACAGCATAGGATTGTACTGAACCTCACACTGACCTTGTCCATCCTCGACAGCCAGGCCAGTCTTACTCACATCCGTTGTAAGGCGATGCCCCATTCAAGAGGCGATGAATTAAAATGTATCCTCTGGTCAAGCTATAGGCTATATATACTCCGAAATAAGGTCAACATGTCGGCGATCGGCATACTTTTATTTGCCTTAAAAATTTGCAAACGGCCCATGTAACGTACGTACTCTCGTATAAGCTAACAGGCTCCAGCAAATTTAATGACCTCCGGTCAAAAATATGATATTCAGTGCGTGGGGAACTGTCACTCCGATTTTCTGACGACCAATGTCGAAATACATGTAGTGCTCTTTCGTTTTAGATAACCCACAAAATGAAGCGGATTAAGAGGGCTCATATAACAATGACGGGCCAATGAAATGCTGCATTCGTAACTCAACTTTCTGTGACTTGGAGTTTCGACCGAACCTCGAGCATTGAACGAATTGCCAACAAAGGCCCTCGCTAAGCATCCCAAACAAGGGCTCAATGTAAAGCAATTAACTGGCTTGAGGTAGCTTTTGTTCTAGTTTGCTTATTGTAGGGATGTTCCACACGATTGCAAAGATGACACTGTCCTCAACAATTTTTCTAAATTGTAGAATCGCATATTAAGCAAACGGTGTGCATGCGCACACCGCCGGGCAAAACAGCCGCGCAGGGGCGTAACTACGGGGGGGGGGGGGAGACGGGGGAGGGGACCACGGGGGCATGTGACCCCCCCCCCCCCCCCCCCCCCCAGCGGAGGTACGTGCCCAGCGAAGTGTCTTCAAGGGTGCCCCCCTCTGTTGTGTTTATGGGTCCTTTCAAACCAGTAAATAATGGAACGAACTCACCGAGTCTTCACACGAACTTGTGGCATGGGCGCCGCCATTTTAATACACACTGTAACTCCATCCCCCCCTCCATTTAAAAAACTTGAATTGCACACAAACAAAATGTACGTTGCCCTCAGTGCCCCCTTGAAAAATGGATGCACCCAAAGTGCCCTAGCAGCTTAACCCTAGTCACGCCGCTGCAGCCCGACTTCCCTGCCTCGTTTTGTTTATCATAGTACACTGAAAAGCATAACTTAAACATTTCATAAACCAATAATTCAAGTGATAAACAGATCGGTTTGCATTTGTCAGGAGAAAGTTGGCGTCACGTGACCAAAACATGCGATATTGTAAACTCGGATTACATCTTCTATTGACGGAAGGGGACGTTCACCCCATTGTCTTGTATTCCTTGGTATAGCCATCTTTTCTCCCTTTCTCTGACGTACACACAAAGGCATTTCATATAATCGATACGTAGGCTTTTCAAACATTATTGCAGATTTCTTTTAATCTTATAAAATTGGCCACGTGACGGGCTCTCGATCAATAGGAATGGGTAAACTGTCTTAGGTATTAACGAATGTTAATTTTTATGAATGTTTAGCATTAGGAACTGCCGAAAGGATCATAAAACGTTTTTTTCCACATAAATTCGTATATAAACGTTTATAAACAGCGTTTCCAAGCGTCCTCCTCAACCTTTCGAGTGATTTTACCCCTTAAAAAACAAAACAAATCCTGTCGACGCCCATGGTAACCGGCTAAATTTTACTGACCTATCAATCAATCTGACCGTTATCTGTTTGATTGTTTTCTATAGCAAGTGCCTTCATTGAAAATTGTGTTCTTTCTATAAGAGGAGGGCATGGCAAAAGACGAATGGAAGGAATGGAAAATAATTTATATTGAATTAGGTTTTTGGGGAATATGGTCACTATAACTGTAGAACATTATTTTATCTTTTCCCTAAACAAACATACAAGCTATGGAAGCGTAGAAGGGCCACGATAAATACAAAATTCGACTAACTATCTCGCCGCGGCGACTTAAAGGAAATGTACAACATTTGCTTTTGCTGAAAGTTTCAGAAACAAATGGATTTGGAGTATTAGTATCTTATAGCAAATATTGTTACACTGACTTATTTCACGTTTTGGGTTCGTAGATGCTGGAGAAACCAAGAAAACCAATCATATTTTTGTAGTTTGGTTCCCTGACCCCACTTAAGATGAAACAGCGCAATTTATAGACTTTGGGGATTTTTAAGATCAGAGAATCAGCCTAGCAGGCTTGTAGTCTTGACAGGTGTGTAATCAATTGCAAAGAAAATGCAGACGAACTAAATATGAAAAATTAGGAGCACTTTTTGAAAAAAGCCAGTTTTTTCCAACGCTGGTCGGCCGACCAGCGTTGGAAAAATACAGGTTTTTCTTGAAAATGTCAGCACACCAGGAGCCACAATTTTACAGGATTCTTTAGAATCATTCTTTAACAATCCAGTAAGATATTTCGTGATACATGTAATATGATCATTTCGTTTTTTGATGTTTGCAAATGTTGTATCTTCCTTTAAATATCTCGCCGCAGCGACTCCACATCTCGCAGCGGCGACTTACTATCTCGCCGCGGCGACTGACTCACTATTTAGCATCGGTGAGCGTCGGGCACGACGAATCGCGATCCCTCCGGGTCGTATGGAACGCCAAAGAGGCACTTAATGACATCATCGAATCGGTGGTGCACTTTCACAATCGGTAATGCATCTGTTGTAATCATGCACTTTCACGAACGGCGATCAACTTTCACAAACGGCAATGGACTTTCACGATCCGTGATAGGCTTTTGCAATCGATGTTGGACTATCGCAATCGGTGATGGATTTTCACGATGCAGAAACGTCAATACTCGTCATCGGTTTAGCTGACCTAAAAGTCGTGGGGAAAATTGTTTTAAAGGTTTCCCAATCTTTTTACTTATCTCAGTTTCTATGAATCCTTACAAGTTGTTATTTCACGAGTAGTTGAACACTAATATTTTTCTCAGAATATTCCGAATTTAAGCTTAATTAATCTGTTGCAGCTGTTGCTCGGATTTTCGCCCAGCAAAGCAAAACATATGGTCAACCGGTACGCTCTACCACGGCCGGTTTGCGTTGACGCATGACGTGCGCGTTATTAGCGTGACTCTGCGTGACTTCGCGTGGGCCTCGGTATCGAACAATCGAAACCATCCAAAAAGGTTAACATTTTATTGATGAATAATTAACTCGTGAAGAAGGGGGCCGTACACATTGTAACTGCACTCCATATGGATAGCACCTTATTAATATTCGTGAGGCTTGAAATATTAATATATATTACAAATTGACGTACTCAAAGCCTATTTTTAAAATTGTAATGAAAAATACTGAACAAATGGAAACGATTTTTAGCACATGGTTGGATCATTATACGGGAAACAAACTCTGAAGGTGTCTCGAGAACACCGTCTTCAAAACGGGAGAAATTGATGTTCAAAGATTTTTCCCGCCAACATCAAAATGTCTGTGTAATGGTAATTTGAACCCGGATCCTACACACAAGGATTAACGACCATAGTATTGTTCTGAGCTCTCGTACAAAATTTACTGAGCAGACTTGCCTTAATAATTGGTTGAACGCGTGATAACGGGCATTAATACCCGTTGGCATGTTAATCGCGAATGTACCATGTGTGCCATTGTGTTGGTTTTTCTTTTTTCTTTTTTCTTTTTTTCCAAGGTGGGTTGATCTGTCGCAAATGGAAGAGTTTTAGAAAAGAGATATTGAGTCCGAATTTCAGCCCAGGAAATTAACTATCATATGGTTAAAATAAGAGCATTTTGATATAAGTGTGCGACGTTGCAAAATTTTCGTACACGAGAACAAAAGAAGTACCCCACTTCTATGCCTATGTAAGCGTGTGTGCGTGGGTGTGTGTGTGTGTGTCCGGATAAATCTTGTCAGCGCGATAACTTGAGAAATAATTAACATATGAACTTCAAATTTGGTTTGTGGATTGTCCTTGGCAATCCTAAGAAGCCTATTGCATTTTGGGCCGAGAGGTTAAGGGTCAAGGTCACAGTGGCTAAAACAAAGAAATGTTGTCAGCACGATAACTTGAGAAATACTCTACATGTGAACTTCAAATTTGGTTTGTGGATTGTCCTTGGCAATCCTAAGAAGCCTATTGCATTTGGGGCTGAAAAGTCAAGGGTCAAGGTCACAGTGGGATAACTCAAGAAATACTTTACATGTGAACTTCAAATTTGGTTTGTGGATTGTCCTTGGCAATCCTAAGAAGCCTATTGCATTTGGGGCTAAAAGGTCAAGGGTCAAGGTCACAGTGGGATAACTCAAGAAATACTTTACATGTGAACTTCAAATTTGGTTTGTGGATTGTCCTTGGCAATCCTAAGAAGCCTATTGCATTTGGAGCGAAAGGTCAAGGGTCAAGGTCACAGTGGCTGACACAAAAGAAATTTTGTCAGCGCGATAACTTGAGAAACACTTTACATATGAACTTCAAATTTGGTTTGTATATTGTTCTTGGTATTCCTAAGAAGCCTTTTGTATCTGGGGCCGAAAGGTCAAGGGTCAAGGTCACAGTAGCTAAAAGAATAGAAATCTTGTGAGCGCGATAACTTGAGAAATACTTTACAGGTCAACTTCAAATTTGGTTTGTTAATTGACCTTGGCAATCCTAAGAAGCCTACTGCATTTGGGGCCGAAAAAGTCAAGGGTCAAGGTCGCAGTTGCTAAAACAAAAGACATTTTGTCAGCGCGATAACTTGAGAAATAATTAACATATGAACTTCAAATTTGGTTTGTGGATTGTCCTTGGCAATCCTAAGAAGCCTATTGCATTTTGGGCCGAAAGATAAGGGTCAAGGTCACAGTGGCTAAAACAAAGAAATGTTGTCAGCGCGATAACTTGAGAAATACTCTACATGTGAACTTCAAATTTGGTTTGTGGATTGTCCTTGGTAATCCGAAGAATCCTATTGCATTGGGGGTCGAAAGGTCAAGGGTCAAGGTGACAGTGGTTAAAACAATAGAAGTCTTGTATTTATTCTAAGATCAAAGGGTTTAAATCATATAAACATACAGAAAACACTAATGCTGTCAATGAACGTTCCATGTGACTAAGGTACATGTAAGTTGATGTTAAAAGAGTGGTGTTATGTCATGGGAACTGTCACGGTTGCGGGGCATTTGTGTTTGTAAACACACCTGACTTGTTATGTAATGAAATTGAAAGTCATGGATAGACCGAAGACGTGACCGGTTAACTTAAGCATGCATTCTATCTTGCACCTTTCTGAAGTGTATTTCGCATCTTCGAATAGGGCCGGAGGCACACGAAGGGGAAAGATGCCGCCCCTCTTGAACGACGGCCGTCATCAGATCCAATGAGTAAAGATGAGGAAGTTGCAGATACTGTCCAGTTGAAAAGGGAGATGGGTTTGATCCGAGCGGTAGCAATCATCGTCAGTGCAATGATTGGTTCAGGGATCTTCATCTCACCACAGGGGATCTTACGAGGAGCCAACAGCGTAGGAATGAGTCTCATCATCTGGATTGTATGTGGTGGTGTTTCCTTTTTGGGTGAGAGTTTAAACATTTTATACTTTCATTTTAAATCCTCTTCATTGACTGTAAATGGGCCATTCTCCGCTAAAGTGTTCAAATGTGCCATTTTTGTGTCGCTCGTGTTTCTAAGAAGTATGGAGTGTGTTCGATAATGATTAATTTTAATTTTCTTCGAGACTAAGTTTTGTTTCATAAACCCATGTAGTAAGAATGTAACAAAAATCAAGAAAATCTTAGAATTGTGACGGTGAGGTGGTATTTGTTGCGGTTTTCTCATGTCGCCATTCAAGGTGCCTTTTTTGAAAGTCTCCCATTCGTCTTCCATCTGTGCATATTAATGATTACCCTTTTATATTATTAGTCCATAGTATGCCCTAAATATACAATGACAAATCGAAAAAGATTGGCTCATTAATTTTACTTGAGCGCCTTCAGAGCGCATGTCGCCAATTTCATAACCAGATACGTTACTATTTTTTGAAACGATAAGACAGACTTAAAATTTCAGGGATATGCACATTGAAGTTGCTCACAGACTAGACCAAACTGGGTAATATATTGTACATATGGCATGAATCTAATAAGTGTTGAATTTGAATATTTTGTAGAACTGTCAACGAAAACAATCCATGTGTTACGTATGTGTAGCGCCAGATACGTTACCTATTTTTGCCTTTCCTTTCGAGACACGTGAAGGAAGCTGACCTCGAACACCATACCAGTCAACAGTGTGTTGGGTGATGACTGATCAAGTGCCGGACGAAGTAGTTAAGGTCACACAGTTTGTCAAGGGAAGCCTATTTCAACATGAGCGTGCCAGATACGTTACACCAGATACGTTACACCAGATACGTTACTGATTATGAATTCATCATGCAAATGTTATGCTGACGTCAACAAACATGGGCTACGTCATCGATTCCCACACTGTCTACACGTTTTAAAGTTTCTGAACACAAGTGTGATTCATAGAGCGCATGCTTGCCGAGAATGATTGTAATGTTGTGCTGCATTTCTGTCGAATATTCTTAAAGTTTAGAGTAGCATCATACAATGTTTTTTTATTGGTAAAATATGTAACTTGTAGAATCTGTAGATAAACATTTTAGGAAGTGAGGGGTTGTAATTGCACAAAAACTTGATAACATGAAACCATTGTTGGTTTACATAGAATATCTTAGTTTATTATGGTAACGTATCTGATCAGCCTGGTAACGTATCTGATCAGCTCGGTAACGTATCTGTTCAAATATCAATCTTTAATTTGCGAGCGTAGCTAAGATGATACAATTAAATGTATTGTTCAGACATTATCTCTAAGCAACAGGGACACTTAAATGATGGTTTCGAGGGTTCGGGTGGTAGTGTAGGTGGGTTGGTTGGGGTGAACGTAGGGGTGGGAGGTGGGGCAGCTCAACACACTTCGGAAATGGAAATTCTGACCTCCATCCTGTATGCCTGAATTCAATTCTAAATCATTTGGTCATAGTTGATCAGGATTGTTTGCCAGGGGGTGCACTAGTTGCATTTTAGTAAAGTCATTAACAGTGATATGCATGCGCAAAACATATCACGCGAACAAAACGTCACATGATTATTCCGTATAATTTATATTCCCCTGCTCTGACCGCCCAAAAATGAAATAAAATAAAATAAAAAATTATAACCTTAATAATAGAACAAGATGATATTCTAAACGCAGGCGCGGATCCAAACCCACGGTCTCGATCCCCCCGTCATGCTCTGACCCCCCCCCGAAAAAATCGCAACATTGGGATACAAAAAATGTATCTGAAAGGCCGACCCCCCCCCCCCCTGCAAAAAAATCCTGGATCCGCCCTGCATTATGGTCCTTGAATTATAATTCTTTGTTTTTTTTAACAATTAATGATGATTTTTTTTGTTGACAAACAGAATCAACGAAACCTTTTATTTCAGTCTGTCTGTCACAATGTGTACCAATGAAATTCACATCTACTTAAAATATCTACAGAATCTTATTTAAAGACATGAATTTATTGAAGTGGACTTGCGGTAACGTATCTGGTAGATCGTTACACGACGTTAAGAAGACTTCTCTTCAAGTATTTATTTTCCCCAAAAAATAAAAAAACATTTGGTAAAAATCGCCTTTGTTTTATTCCATGTGTTCATAAAATGCACATTATGACGTAGAGTGACGAAATTGTGTTCATTTCTGCTGTGTGAAACACTGAAACTCGACCTTTATTGACTGTTTTTTAATTGTCGGGTTCTGACTTTGTTCGTTTGTACACATTTTTATATTTTGACAACAACTTTGGTGTATGAAGCGCGTGGCGTTTTAAATAACATCATTACATGTATAATATGATTGATTACAGCAGCTGCTATAAAGTTTTGTGTAAGCGCTGCTTACTGCGTCATCCCGTATATGGTGTTTTAATTATAAATCTGACCTGCCAGATGTTACCAAAGCAGCTTGGCATTGTGGATCTCACTATCTCAATCTTATGGAAATTATTTGTATAATTACCTGTTCAGCGAAATGATAATGACTAATTATTAGTTTATGGCAAATAAATGCGAAATTGCAACATGCAAAGTGATAGATGTAGCAACTAAAATTATATGCATATCAAATCGAGACAGACAATTTATGTGCCTTGTTTTCACAATCTAGAAAAAAACACGATGTTTTCCAATGTACCTGTCAAATACTGTCACTCAAATCCCTCTATTTTTAGTCTGTCTTTCACAATGTGTAGCTCCGAAATTCATATTGACTTAAGCCTCCCCAGTTTTGTTTCAAAGACAACTTTTCTATAAATACAATAGTGGTAACGTATCTGTTAAGTTGTTAAAACACGTTTTAGAAGGTTTAATTTCAAGTATTTATGTCAAAAAATATGGTTAGTTAAAACTCAGGACTGTTTTGTTCTATGTCCTGGAGCTATTAAACTTTACGATTTTGAGCAGATTTCATATATTCATTGTAGTTGATATTTTGTAAAGTCCTAGTTCCAACTTGAACACTTTAACGAAGAATGAGCCAAATGTGCGCTTTACACGTACACCCATACCAATCGATAACCGCCCCAATGCTCCACGATTCTACAAACGTTTACACTATCGTGTTGAGCAACTCAGGAGTATTGTTATTGTCTCCGGAAACCGATCCAAAAAAGAGGGATGTGACCAAAAATCCTAAAATTGCGCGGCCGTGAAAATTCGAAAGCGGATGGGTGTGAGTGTTTGTGGTTGTGTGTGTGTGGTGGGGGGTGGGGGTGGGGGGTGGGGGGGGCTGGCAACCACATGACACTGGGGGGCGCTATTCAAGATACAGATGTACATCTTATTCAAAGTTGTGTGCTTACAACCTTTCATGAAAACGGTGCATTTGAAGCTTCTTTGCTGTATGGTCTCCGTTTATCAAAACTATTTTAAACACTTGGACTGTTGGTAAGCTGACAGAAACCCACCAAATCTATAGTTTGGTTTCTCAACAAAAACATCGGGGGGGGGGGCATGATCTAATGACCCATCCCCATGGTCAAAAAGTGCGGGGGTTGATATATCCTCCCCACCCCACCCCCGAATTTACGGCCTTTGCATTCGCACAACTAACGATCACGTACTTCTATCCGTTGAAAGGGTTTAAAACTATACCATCAAACAATCCTTTTTTTATCTTTTCTGATACCAGGTGCCTTGTGCTACGTTGAGCTGGGAACAGTCCTCCCTCGAGCTGGTGGTACTTATCAGTACATCTTGCACGCCTACGGTGACCTAGCTGGATTTGTGGTGTCTTGGGCTTACGTAGTTATCCTGAAGCCAGCTAGCGCTGCCCTGGTTTCAATCACTCTTGGTACCTATATATCCGATTACGTCATCCCTGGTGACTGCGCACCTCCAAACGAAGCCATCCAGCTCTTTGCTATCCTGTCTGTCAGTGAGTACATGTATACACATTAACATTCCCCCTGAAATGTTTTTACATACCGCGTGACATCGTTTTTTCGTAATATACATTCGTCGTACATAGATTACTGAATGGTGCATCGTTATGCATGTATGTAAAGCTTGTAGAAGCCATACACGATCATCGCCTATTCTCATTTGAATATATACGGTGGCCCACAACTGTCACGGCAAGCGCAAAAGCGCCGCGGCAAGCGCAAAAGCGCCACGGCAAAAGCAAATGCACCACGGCAAGCGCAAAAGCGCCACGGCAAGCGCAAAAGCGCCGCGGCAAAAGCAAAAGCGCCACGGCAAGCGCAAAAACGCCACGGCAAGCGCAAAAGCGCCCTCGAAAGCGCAAAAGCGCCGCGGCAAGCGCAAACTTAGCGCCGCAGCAAAAGCAAAAGCGCCGCGGCAAGCGCAAAAGCGCCGCGGCAAGCGCAAAAGCGACACGGCGAAAGCAAAAGCGCCACGGGTTTATTGGGAATGGGCGTAATCATACATGCCGCTACTACATCAAAAAAAAAATGGGAAAGAGAATGGCCGCCACCAAGAATTCTTATTAAGCACAGAATTTAATTCTTTGAGAAGTGATTTTATGGCTGAGAAAATAGCAAGGAAAACCGGTCAGTGAAGCAACGTTCAGGGACTGATACATCGTCGATATTAATTTGTTCTAAAATGATTCCAAGATTATTCCAAGAGAGTTCCTGCCGTGAATCAGAGTTTATAAAGGAGAGGGAAAGTAGGACTCGCTATATCAGCACCATCAGGGCCTTTCCTCATTTCTTTACATTTCGTGGGATGCAAACAATTACGAGGACGGGAGGCTCTGTGAGCTGATGCATTTTTGAAGACATTTTTTTCCCCTTCCGACTAGCATGCAGAGAAGAGTTCCGTTAATTTGAGCCTTTTTTCACAGGTGTGTATACCAGTGTAGGCACACAAGTGAGCTGCCCAGAGTGTATGAGTTAAGTTTGTTTTTCTTTTTCAGTATATCATACACATCTAGGAAGTCGATTAAAGCCCGAGTCCATCATTTGCAGCTATCAAAAAAAGTAACTGGCGTAATTATTGTTGAAAAACATACTGGTTGAAAGATAGTAGGGCCTAAGGGGACTAAACTCCCTGTGAAATTATCCTTTCTGGCAAGCTCTCATTTTGAAGAAATCAACGAAAGAAGGCATTTCCAACGGTGCTTCTTAAGAAGCACCGTAGGAAAATTTAAATTAGTTGTTGTTTTGTTATTCGGCGCAGCGCGCACAA
Source organism: Patiria miniata (assembly GCF_015706575.1). Taxonomy (NCBI): domain Eukaryota; kingdom Metazoa; phylum Echinodermata; class Asteroidea; order Valvatida; family Asterinidae; genus Patiria; species Patiria miniata. The sequence goes on from NW_024037061.1 coordinate 4,716,472, forward strand.
GCATTGGAAAGACGCACAGGCGCGCGCGGTTGCTATAATTCGTCGGATCAGTGCGCGACATCGCTTAAAGCTGCAATTCAAAACAATTCGAAACATGATTTAGCAACTTTTGATTTTAAATTAAGATCCTAGAATGCTGTTTTTCTCGGAATATAAAGCTGAAGCTGAGCTGAAACTTCATCAAGTAAGTTGTTTAGTATCCTTCATTAGATTTTGAACACTTTTGTTGCTTCAAACGAACAAAATGCACTAATTACAAATGATGGACTTTGGTTTAAGCCTCTCCTGCAGGGCTGCGGCAGTGGGTGGGTAAGGCTTGTCAACACGTAACTCGCCCGCGGGCCCATTAGGTTAGAAATTCCCAGAGAGCGGGAATTTCAAAACTCTTCCCTGAACGTTGCTTGCACTGACCGGTTTTCCTTGCTATTTTCTCAGCCATAAAATCACTTCACAAAGAATTAAAGTCTGTGGTTAAAAGAATTCATGGTGGCGGCCATACTCCTTTCCATTTAATTTTTAGATGTAGTGGAGGCATGTATGATTACGCCCCTTCCCAATAAACACGACTGAGTTGAAGAACGTAACACAGGCGAAGACTTTGGATATAGAATAAGAAATAAATAAACTAGAAATGTGTTTGTGGACAAACACAAGCTGTTTCGGATATTTGAAATACTCTGTGCATGTGACGAACAATCAGTGACGTCACTGTAAATGTCATCTATATAACAGCACATTATAATACGTACATGTCAAGTTAAACCAAATCCAACATTATAGTTCTGTAGATATATAGGCCTATAAAAGAATAAAATGCCCCTTTAAGGGACGTCATATGACATTTGATGATGACGTCACTTCAATTTTCATCTATAAACAATCCCTGTGAATGTGCATACCAAGTTTTAATCCAATCGGACTTGTACTTTCGAAGTTAAAGCGATTCGACGGAATGCTCATTTAATGTTACGTAACGTGACACATGATGACGTCATCGTTATGAACTCACTGGGGACCACCTCAGGCTGCTGGTCTAACTTGTGTCTGACAAGTGGAAAGTCAATCAGACATACATGTATAGAAGTGAAAAAGTGTATCAGTTTGAAGAAAAATGTGAACAAAACCAATAGGGAAACAATGCATCTTTTATGTGATGTAACCTGACACCTCATGACGCCACGATGACGATTTTCTTCTAAGACCATCTGTGGGTGGTAGTCTAGGTGTGTTCCAAGTCTAACATGGATCGCATTTACGAAAGTGCCGAAGTAGAGTGTTTTAAAACGTGTACAAACCCTATGGGGAAAATGCATCTTTAATGTGACGTAACCTGAAACCTGATGACGTCACGATGACGAATTTCTTCTATGACCATTTATGGGTAGTGGTCTAAGTGTGTACCAAGTATAAAGTCGATCAAATTACGAAAGTGCCAAAGTGGAGCGTTTTAAATCATGTACAAAACCAGAGGGGACAATGTGCATCTTTAATGTAAAGTAACGTGACACCTGATGACGTCACGATCACGAATTTCTTCTAGGACCATCTGTGGATAGTGGTCTAAGTGTGTACTAAGTGTAACGTCGATTGGATGTACGAAAGTGCCAAACTGGAGTGTTTTAAAACGTGTACAAAACCTATGGGGAAAATGTGCATCTTTAATGTGAAGTAACCTGACACCTGATGACGTCACAATCACGAATTTCGTTTAGGACAACATGTGGGTGGTGGTCTAAGTAAAAATTAAGTTTCAAGTCGATCGGATTTACGAAGATGCCAAACTGGAGTGTTTTAAAACGTGTACAAAACCTATGGGGAAAATGTGCATCTTTAATGTGAAGTAACCTGACACCTGATGACGTCACAATCACGAATTTCGTTTAGGACAACATGTGGGTGGTGGTCTAAGTATGAATTAAGTCTAAAGTCGATCGGATTTACGAAGATGCCAAACTGGAGTGTTTTAAAACGTGTACAAAACATATGGGGAAAAATGCATCTTTAATGTGACGTAACCCGACACCTGATGACGTCACGATCACAAATTTCTTCTAGGACCATCTGTGGGTGGTGGTCTAAGTGTGTGCCAAGTCTGAAGTCGATGGCATTTACGAAAATGCCAAAGTGTATGGGTAGAAGAAAAGCGTGTACAAAACATATGACAAAAAGTGGACAAATAAGAAAAAAAAACTAGAGCTGTATGTCTGTTTGCAAACAGAACACAGGGCTTTTTCGCATTTTACAAATATTTGTTTCGTTTGTCCTTTTGCAGTCACTTTTCAGAGTACTTCATGCAGTGAAAGGTTGTTCAAAACGCTTAGAATAATTCCTAAAGTATAATTTTATCAAATGATGTCACTTGCCCTGCAATGACGTCATCCTTAAGACCCTTCTCAATGCACATTTTGTCATTGTGATTTTGGTTTGAACCAAGTTTAATGTCAATCCGATGAAAGAAAGTGCAATTTGTGGAAGTAGAATAAAATTATAAATATCTAAAAATTATAAAAACCAAACGATGACGTCATCGTGACGTCACTTTAAACTTTGTATACTAGTACCATTATTTACCTACCCACTAAGTTTCATGACAGCCAGACCTTTCCTTATATGTATTTTGAAAAATCGCATTTTTATGACGTCATAATGATGTCAGATATTGTTTTCAAAATTTTGTGCAAATACCTTTTACCAAATACTTTTTTTTTTTACCTATAACACATCCCGGTCTAGCCACATACCAAGTTTCAACCCAATCAGACTTACAGTTCTGTAGATATAGGACTTCATAATATGCACGTAAATTTTCAAAAATCAATAAAAAAATAATAAGGTGATGACGTCATCATGACGTCATAGTCTAGGCATAATTTTTGTATGAGGGTCTTCCTTGGCTGTAACATTGATGACGATTCCAGAAGCAAGTTAAAGAAATGGTGGCTTGAAAACGTGTACAAAGTCAATGGGCTAACACGTGTACAACGTTAACGGGCTAAAAAAAATCCCATGCAGAGAAATTGCACCTTTAAATTTGTAATTTGCCTTTGAACTGAAACATTTTTATGAAATATTACTTGATATTCTGACCCTTAGGAATATGTTCAATTGAATGACAGCCCGAAAAAAAAACACGATTTCTCTTTCCTTCTCATAGTAATTCTCGGCTGAAGTTCAGAACTACTCAGTAAGATATCAGTGTTGTATAGGAAAAGACTTGTGGAAAATCCCACTGCAGAAAAACTGCACCTTTAAATACGTAACGTAGGGCTTTTCGGCATGATGATTTTTTATTATACGTCCCTGACTATGCGCATGCATGAACATAAAATCTGTCAAAGTTAGCTGAAAATCGGCTAAAACGGTCACTGTGATGTGGACAGGATTTGACCTCGGCAACACGTGCTCTGCAGGCTGACTGACATACGATGTACATGTATGTGCGTAACGTACGTGTATGTACATATAGGCGTTCTGTGCATGTTTTAGAGCAGAGGTATTGTCAACCTGATCAAAGTTTTAAGCGTGCGCAGGGCATGTTCGAGTTCGCTTATTGCCTCGAAGCCTTGAAATGTTTTAGACCTACCCTTAAATCGACAATTAAAGTAAAAACTAACATAAAAACTGCCATGGTTGATTTTTCAGGAATTTTCAAGTGAAAAAGGGTCTTTTTATTATAACTTCCGGTCTGATGACGTCATTCGCCTAAAACTTCGCACACACCTTTAGTGGGTCAAGGTCATCATATACACTAATATTTAGGCGATTCCAACAAACTTCGCCACAGACATCTATTCAAAATACATTTTTGCTAATTTTCAACCTGTCGCTAGAGGGTACTCGAAGATTGCATGACGTCATTGGTAGATGATTTGAAGAAAACTTTTAGCCAAGAGACTCACACCGTTAAAAGCAAGTTCATATCTATTACCATTTTTAAATAAAAGGCCACTTCCGGTTTTGGCCTTTTTCGACCGGAAGCAAGGGTCACGTGATTTCACGCACACTGAATGAAATAAAGACCTTAACCTACTCTAACACTTGCCGGTAACAGAATGCTGCGGACGCGTACGGTTGATTTCTTATGCATTTTTAAATATTAAAAGTGTCACAATTTAATTGCCTATAAATAGACACCGGATGACGTAATCATGACGTCATCATTACACAATATTGTTTGAATTAGGGTCTTTGCTTGGACAAAGATTGGTGCAAATGAATTACTGGCAAAGAGTCAAAAATGCCCTTTGAAAATCGACAATTTTTTCTAAATTTCTGTGTACAAAGTCTATGGGAGAAATTAAATATTCAAAAATCTATAATAAATTAGTCGATGACGTCACCATGACGTCAATCTTCGGGACACATCTTTGCTATTGTGACTATGCTTATGCAAACTTAGAATGATGTATGACAAAGATTAATGCCAAAAGTGGAGGCCAGAAAAAACGTACACAAAGTCTATGGGGTTTAGGCGACAAAAAGAAGAAAGAAGATGATGAAAAAAAAAAAAAAAAAAAATGAGAACAAAAAGAAAGGCTTTTTCGCAAATTTTGCGAAAAAGCCAAAAAAAAGAAAAAAAAATCTTAACGAAAACAAGAGCTGTTTCGGTGTGTACACCGAAACAGCTAATTAACTTTAAAAAGGGGGGGGGGTAAGGGAGAGACACTAAACAAAGGAGAAGTGTTATCGTTCAGATGCACAGTTTTAAGCTCTTCTATGAAAATTTGGTGGCTCTGAAAAGAGCCGTTTGCTTTGTTTCGAGTGAATACGGAACTATTTGATGCCGGAAACAAGACCTCTTTCTGCCCTGCAGGCTGATTCGATCAGACTGTCCACAGGGCAACTCATCATCGCTATCGCTGAGCATCATGAGGTCTTGTTCGGCTTCTTGGTTTCTGGAGCCGGGGGTGGGTGGGCAAATGAGTTCTAGGTTCTAAGTTAATTTCTTTCTTTCTTATTCTATATCCAAACTCTAGGCAGCTCAATTGTGTGCCTACACTGGTATACACACCGGTGAACTCATGGGCGTCGTCAGGATTTTGTCTAGAGGGGGCAAAACATATTTTCCCCAAAAAATTCTTGTATTTCTGAACAAATTCTCGATTTCTCAGTTTTAGACGGGGGCAGGGACATTTTGCCCCCCACCCAACTTATTCAATTTACACCACTATGACTTCGCGCCTTTTTTTCTTTTCTTTTTTTCTCTTTTTTTCCCCTTCCTTTTTTGTGTGCTATTCCAGGGGGGGGGGGGGAAGCGCCCCCTTGCTCCCCTCGCGACGCCCATGGGTGGACTAAGTCTCAAATTAACGGAACTCTTCTCTGCATGCTAGTCGGAAGGAAAAAAATCTTTAAAAAATGCATCAGCTCACAGAGCCTCCCGTCCTCCCTAATTGTTTGCATCCCACGAAATGTAAAGAAATGAGGAACGGCCCTGATGGTGCTGATAGTGAGTCCCACTCCTTTATAAACTCTGATTCCCGGCAGCAACTCCCTTGGAATAATAATTATCCTACAACAAATTAATATCGACGATTTATTTCCTGAACGTTGCTTGCACTGACCGGTTTTCCTTGGCCTTGCTATTTTCTCAGCCATAAAATCACTTCTCAAAGAATTAAATTCTGTGCTTAAAGGGAAAATACAACATTTGCAAACATCAAAAAATAAAACTACCAAATCATTTTGAAATACCTTGCTGGACTGTTAGTGAATGACAGTGTAAAGCATCCTGTAAAATCATGGCACCTGGTATACTGTCATTTTCAAGAAAAGTGGTATTTTTGTATCAATTTCCAACGCTGATCGGCCGACCAGCGTTGGAAAAAAACTGGCTTTTTTTCAAATACTGGCCCCAGTTGACCATCACACTTGTTTGCAATCGATTACACACCTATGAACGGGTACAAACCAGCTAGACTGGTTCCCTGACCTTACAATTCCCCAATGTATGTAAACTGCTCTGTTTCTTCTTAAATGGAGTCAGGGAGCCAGACTACAGGAAAATGATTGTTTTTCTTGGTTTTTATAGCTTTTTCGAACCCAAAACCTCAAAAAAGTCAGTGTAACTATATTTGCTATATATTTCCAACCCCCCAATTCCATCCATTTCTGAAAATTACAGCAAAAGCAAATGATGTATATTCCCTTTAATAAGAATTCCTGGTGGCGGCCATTCTCCTTCCCATTTTATTTATTGATATAGTAGCGGAATGTATGATTACGCCCCTTCCCAATAAACCCGTGGCGCTTTTGCTTTCGCCGTGGTGCTTTTGCGCTTGCCGTGGCGCTTTTGCGCTTGCCGTGGCGCTTTTTCTTTTGCCGCGGCGCTTTTTGTTTTGCCGTGGCGCTTTTTCTTTTGCCGCGGCGCCTTTTCTTTTGCCGCGGCGCTTTTTCTTTTGCCGCGGCGCTTTTTCTTTTGCCGTGGCGCTTTTTCTTTTGCCGCGGCGCTTTTTCTTTTGCCGCGGCGCTTTTTCTTTTGCCGTGGCGCTTTTGCGCTTGCCGTGGCGCTGTTGCACTTGCCGTGGCGCTGTTGCGCTTGCCGCGGCGCTATTGCGCTTGCCGTGGCGCTTTTGCTTTTGCCGTGACAGTTGTGGGCCACCGTAAATATACGCTTTGAAGTTCACATCATGTGTCACTACTATCCAGTAAACTCTTTGTACGTCCACCTCTTAACACGGCTATCATCACTCCAACATCGACATCATGGTCAACTCTCAGCCATCTCTGCCAATGCACCAACAAATTATATGGTGACAGTGATTATAACCACTCAAGTGTCATCCTTGTCCTTCTTATGAGTCGGCAGCCTGGACCCTCCTCTAATCCGATTGAAATAGGCCCGAGGTATTACATCAAAGGTTTCAGAGATCCACCCCTTGCATTCGCTAGTCTGTCTTTGTCAGTAATAACGACGTCAATCGCAGGACACACCTGCCAACAGTATTAATAAAGTAGACCTTGAATTGAACAACTGAGAACCAAGTGCAGTCGAGAGTAGGCGCGGTTCTACGGGGGCCGGGGGGGGGGAGGGCTGTAGCCCCCCCCCCCCCCCCCCGAATTTTGTCTAGCCCCCCCCAAAAATAAATTCCTTAAAAATAATTGCATTAGCAAAAAGAAGAATTGTGATGTGTATGCGAACGGCCTCCCCCTAAAGAAGAAATAGCCGTGACAAGGGTGCATTAGTTAATATAGTGTGAAGGTTTTTAGGATTTTATCGGCGCTCCCCATTGAAAATTTGGCAAGAGCCCCCCCCCCCCCCCCCCCCTTGGATTTTCGGAGGCCTAAGTGTCTGGAAAAAATAACCGCCTTCCTGAAAAAATTCTGGATCCACCGTGCGAGCCCCCCCCCCCCAAAAAAATATTGGTTCTAGAACCGCGCCTGGTTGAGAGCATGTTGAATCAACATGTTCGACGTAAGCATAGGAGATCGGCGCGACTGACCAATTTACTCCAGTCTACTTTGCCCAACTTTGGCTACTCGTATTGGGTAGGTATTATTAATTTGACGTCTGTTCATTTGATAACGTTTATCTATAAATCGGAATAGACCTACATTAGTTCCGTTTTCACTGATGCTCGTTGTTTTGATCCTCTCAACAGCGGTCATGATGTTCGTCAACTGTGTCAGTGTTCGTTACTCCAGTGGAGGAGTCGTTATTTTGACCATTTCCAAAGTCGTAGCTTTGCTGATAATAATTGCTGCAGGCATTGTGCAGTTATTTAAAGGTAAATTTAAAAAAAACCTGTTTCATATACCGAGGCGGTGTAAGTAGTTAGTGTTTAAAATAGTGTAAATTTTCGGGTAACACCATGTGGAAAGAAATCTCTTCTTGGAAGAAGTGGTGTGGTTCTGAATAGAACCGGTTGGTTGAGTGTATAACTCGACGTTTCGGACAGTGTGTTCTGTCCGTCCTCAGGACGGACAGCCAACCAGTTCCTTTCAGAACCACATTTCTTCCAAGAAGAGATTTCTTTCCACATGATGTTACCGAAAATTTCCTCTCAGTTTTATTTCATCCGCCATGCAAAGCTTCAAGTCATATATAGTAAGTGTTTAATGAAACTCAGGTTCAGCTTATCATTTCTATCCATAAATTTTAAAATCATTTAAAAGCGAGAATTTTTCGTGGGGGGGGGGAGGGAGTTACTCGTTTTTTCCCCCTGAAATTTCGAAAACCAGGGGGAAAATGGGATTAAACACTAACCAACGATTGGTAGCGCTGATTATGTACAATGGGTGTATAACCGCGCAGCCGCAATTAAGTCCCTTCCAGGCAGGTGCCATAATACCTGTATTAAAAGATTAAATGCATTTTGGATGCTCGCTTTTTTACGTTTTTCTTTTCCTTTTCCCCATTTTTCTTCATTGGAGGAGGATCGAAACCTCGACTCCCCTTGATTTACAACTGGTTCGAAATCAAGTCTTTTTTCGAATCATTGTATAGGCCTAATAAAAACGTACAGTTGTTTGTACTACGAGTGTGCACTTTTTTATTTTTCAGGGCGAACACAGTATCTGAATCCAGAAGTATCATTCCAAGGATCTACCACGCAGATCCTAGGTTACGGTACGGCACTGTACTATGGGTTTTGGGCCTACTCTGGTTGGTGAGTACGAGAGAACATGTTCGCTTCCAAAGTGACTTTATAAATTCGTGCCAGTGCTGTAGGACTCAAGTCCAGCTGCTTTGGCTGGGACTCGAATCCGTCTCGAGTCGAAATTGTGTTAACTCGAACTCGACTCGAGTCACATCGGCAAAAGACTCGGAGTGGGTCTCGGACACAAAACATTAGGCCTCGTAATTCACGCTAATGAACCGTGACTCGTGATTCACGTATTTTGTTTAACTCCAAAAATACCTTTGAAAAACATAATTCAGATATTTTTTTCCGAAAGTAACGTAAAAGCAAAACTGAAGAACGTTAATCACATCGACTGTACCGCACATGTCCATGTAGTGTTGCAAATAATAATGTTTGTCATGTATATGCGCCCTTCCATATTTCCCATGACAGTGCATCATTTACATATTCTCCATTTACATACTTGCATCAAAATGGCTCGTGACTCGGACTCGGCAGCCTCATAAATGTGGCTTAAATAATGGACTCTTTCTCAATATTAGTAAGACACACAACCGGTTTTACCAACATTTGTGAAAAGGTCTGTTGCAAGGGTAGCAGAATATCAAATAAAAATTTTGTCACTATATAGGCCTCATCACCAAAACCAATACTGAACTGCTTATTAGCAAACATACCTTCAGAGGTCTAGTTTTTTTGTAATTTCTGGTAAATTTCGGACGGCATTCGGGCAGAATGGAAGCACGTAGCGTCATATTCCAGTAATCTGCTTGAGGTCATGGGTCGTGATACTCATGTTTTCCACTGCGCGTGCATTTTAGACCGATGATTACTGAATGACAGGTAACAGCCACCGATGCACGTTGCTATAAAAGTTGACGCACGCGCAGTGGAAACCACGAGTATCATAACCCATGGTCTCAAGCAGAGGAAGTCCAGCATTTAAGTAGCCTTGGTCGAGGGGTCGAGGGACCTCATGCGGCCGATATTTTATGCAAATCATTTAGATCCAGACGAACGCCTTGGTCCAATCGTCCATGTGAGGTTTTGGGGGAAGTGCTTATTATGCTAATAGCCTAAGCTGAACTTAAAAGTTGTTTTCTTATTGGTCGATCGTTACGTGGAAATTTGCATAGCGGTGACAGTTCATTATAGCGATAACGTGTGACATGTACTGTATACACACACGTTGTATGTCTTATTACTCACAGCACCATTGCACAAAAAAATGTGGTTTCTGACACGTCGGCAAAATGCGAATAGCTGCAAAAATTGATGACGTCGGGATTTACCAAGGTGTGATTGGACACTCCACATATTAGCCCCGCCTTCACTTATCTGTATTTGCATATGAGGTCGTGCGCTAGAAATCTAGCACAAATAAAGAGAAACAAAAGCTTTCGCGGACGATTGGACCGAGGCGTTCGATCGGATCCAACTGATTTGCATAAAATAGTGGCCGCATGAGGTTGCTGTCCGCGCTGTATTTTTTTATGAACTGCATGCATAGCGAGGATATGCTGCCGATCATTTTACCGCGTATGGACGAATAATGACGAACGCCTTGACCAAGGCTCGCATTTAAGCCACATTTGTGGGGCTAGGACTAGACTCGGCCAGAACCAATTGACTCAAGACTCGGACTTGAACTCGCCCGCAACGAGTCGAGACTCGGGATTTGGCTTGACTCAGACAAGTGAGTCCATTACAACACTGGTTCATACACGATACTCATTAGGCCAAAAAAAATGTCTCGGTTTCTGGTATGCGCGCACGTCGCCGTAGCCATGCGCGTCGGCAAAATTAAAAGTTTTTTTTCAATGTAAGATGAGGTTTCAAAACCACAGAACTCACTGGTTTGACTGGAATCCTGCTGCTGCAAATTTTTAACGTGTTTCTAGATGGGTTTACGATCGAGTATAAGCTTTATGTAGCCTCTCTGGACTCCCATAATATTTGCACTAAATTTAGTCGGGCACTATTTGCAGTCATCAGCCAACATTTAAAGAAAAAAATGGTAAAAAAAAAGCCGCGTCGCCGCACAACTTTTGGGGCAAGCTCCATACCAGAAACCGAAGACTTTTTTTGGCCTTAGCTGTATCATGGAATGTTGCTGATTCCACAAAAAAAACTAAAGGCATTGTGAATTAGTCAGTCAATTTGAATCGTTTGTTACTTTTGTTTCAAATAGGGACTATGTCAACAATTTGATGGAGGAGTTGAAGAATCCTGCAAGGTTGGTTTGTATTCCTGTTTGTTCATAATTTTTTATATGGTACCGAAAAGGAAGCTGTAGGATGTTTATTTTATAATTCGGTTTTTTTTTGCCAAAAACATTAATATGAATATAGTGGCCCAGCCAAACCGTTCAAATTAGACATAATTGCTTGATTGCTAACACGGTTGAATTGTATTCATGTCAACATTACAGCATCATCTATTTCTGTGGACATAGAAGTTGCACAAACAGCCTGATAATGAGCTCCTGAAGTACACAACATAAATCATTTGCCTAGAAAAATAATAACACTGGCCAAGGCTATCGTCAATATCCATCCGTATGTATTCGGCGGCATATCCTCGCTATGAAGTGCATGAAAAATACAGTGCGAACAGCGACCTCATGCAGCCACTTATTTACATGTGCAAATAAGTCTAGATCCAAATGATTTGCATATAAATAGTGGCCGCATGAGGTGGCTGTTCGCGCTGTAATTTATATGCACTGCTGCATGCAACAACATAGCGATCAGCAGCGCACGGTGAGGATATGTCGCCGAACACTGACAGATAATGACGAATGCCTTGACTAAGGCTAGCACAATAATTGCTGAAATGTCTCTCAAACGTCTAGGTCATATGTCTAAATTAGATAAAATAAAACGAAGTATTAACCTTAGCAAAGGTAACAGTATACAGTTGCCACACTATGGCTGCCGTTTTGCCATTACGGTACACACGTGCACAAGTTCACTACAAATACTTGGCAGGTGAGCCACACCTAAACAAACCAATAGCGAGCACAAGGACAATCCAGCCAGGTGCTCAGCTATTCAGAATTTCGAGCATACAGGTAAGTACCTAATTTGCCCAACCTCGTCCCCAGGGTGTCGAGCAGAACGCGCCCACCACTACCTGCTGTCTCACCCTGGTATTTGATCATCTGCATGAAAAAATACGTATGCCAATGTGGAATAGTCTGGTGCCCTTCTGTGCGTTACATTAGCGTTTGTTTTTGTATGCGGTGTCTGGGATAAAAATATAATCAATTCGAACGTACGCCCTTAGTTACGAAAACACGATTGTTTTCGAAGTTAAAATGACATAATCTTGTCCCGCCAATATGCAGTATCACATTTCATATTAATATCAGCAAATTGGAAAGGAAATGAGTATTTTTGAGAAGGCGTGAACGTGAAAATTACAATGATCTTGAAAACACGTACTGCACGTTGTAAATAATGACACCAAGTACACGATATAAATCTATTACTAGCCAATTGTGGTGTCAAATCAGGACACAGGAAGAAAGTTTCCTATCCAGTGCTGACTATTTGAAACGAGGTTAGAAATAAAGTAAGCACTCGGGACGAGTTTGCTAAGTTGCAGAAAGAAGTCTGCAGATGTGTCCATTACATTGCTACTAATCTGGGTCTTGATCTTGCATTTGGTCTTTACAAGGATAGCAGTTATAAACTTGTTCAACAACAATTTGAAATGACTATCAGAGGATTCAACTTTACATAAAATATAGCATCAAAATGTCCTACCCCGACGTCAGGCATTATTGCAGTGTCCAATTTAATCATTGTCATTTCCAGAGACCTGCCGTTGTCAATCGCCATTGCCGTACCGATTGTGACCGCCATTTACCTGCTGACTAATATCGCATATTTCACCGTACTCTCACCCAATGAGCTGCTTGCTTCCAGTGCAGTCGCAGTGGTACGATATTGAATTTTTATAGTAAATAACTGTTTCCATCAACCGACATTTGCTATTTGACTGACACTAATCCTCCAGTGTTGATGCAAAAATGCATTATCACGATCATAATTGTCATTTATCATAAGTTTTTTTTTCGGCTGGGGTTTCTTTATCAATTGCAAATACATTAACTGATAATAGATTAGGTAGAATTTTACAGGTCTTTTTTATACCGTTCTTTGATTAGACGTTTGCGGAGCGAACCCTTGGAATCATGGCTTGGCTGGTCCCGTTGGGAGTGTGTATCTCCACTGCGGGCACCCTATTGGGCAGTTTCTTGTCCGGACCAAGGTAAAGACAAATTACACATCAAATACGCCCTCTGCTGATGTGGGTTTGAGGCCATCCTATGAGGGTGTGGCACGTGTATACTCGGTTGAGGACTATGAGGGCGCTGTAAAGTACGCGATTTTTCCTGTAAAAAACTTCATATTTGACAAGTTCCTCATTCAAACATAGCCAGATAAAGTGGTGTGAGCCCCTTTAACTACAGTTAAACTATTAAGGGCAAATATGATTGATAACGCAGGGCTAACGTGTACTTCAAACTTCATTACGGTCCTGAAGCTGATTTCATGACACGTTACACAATGGCGTAAATCGACAATATTACGTACGTCGCGCAAAAGTTCACGTTGCGCAACATTTCAGTTATGACAGTTTCACAAAAGTGTAATAGTACCAAAATCCACGACTTTAACAACAAATTAAAGCGTAACTTAAAGCTACAGTCCATCATTTGTAATTTGTGCATTTTGTTCGTTTGAAGCAACAAAAGAGTTCAAAATCTAATGAAGGATACTGAGCAACTAACCTGATGAAGTGTCAGCTAAGCTTCAGCTGTACGTTCCGAGAAAAAACAGCATGCTAAGATCTCAATTTAAAATCAAAAGTTACTGAATCATGTTTTGAATTGTTTTGAATTGCAGCTATACGCAACGTCGCGCACTGATCCAACGAATTATAACAACCGCGCGCGCGTGTGCGTCGTTCCAATACTTGTGCGCGCTGCGCTGAATAACAAAACGAACTACTAATTTAAATTTTCATACGGTGCTTCTTAAGTTGATTACTTCAAAATGACAGCTTCCCAGAAAGAATAATTTCACAGGGAGTTTAGTTCCCTTACTATCTTTCAACAAAGTTTGATTTTCAAAAATAATTACGCCGGTTACTTTTCGGATGGCTGCAAATGATGGACTCTAGCTTTAAGCACTCCTTTTAGGTAGCGTACGTTGGCGTAGCGACTGAAAATGATCTATTTTACCTGTAGCATATCGTCAGCGCTGTGCCTAGTTATTGTGTTTGAAGTAAATTAATTGCCATTTTGCGTGTAACAGAGCTTTTACAGTTGCCGCACGATTCCGAAAAAAGTCAGACGAAACTATTTTCAAATTGGCGAACGGAGGTGATTCAGCGAATGTTGCATGAATGAACAAAATAATACACAAACAGCCGTTTGTTTCTTTACGTTGTTTGCATTATTATATTATTCACCATCAGGACTGCATTTGCTGCAGGACGAGAAGGCCATATGTTATCGATCCTATCTATGGTCAGTGTCAAGTATCATACCCCACTGCCTGCTATTCTTTTACAGGTAAATGAATAAATACTTTTAAATACTTGTATTTCTTAACGGCTTGTCGTACCCCGTATGAGGTAGGCCTACCAGCAAATACCTTTGAAAGCAATTACGATAACTGTATTAATCACAGCTCCACACAATTTAGGTATATAGAAAGCCCTTATTCTTGTTTAAAAACAATTTATATTAACGAGAATCTCTATGAACGGGAATCTTGAGTTCTTTCCAATGGCCTACAAGATTTACAATTATATTTTTACAATGTCATAATAAGGCGTGTAATTAGGCCTGTGATAATAACGAGGCATCATGAGTTTTTCTGCATATTCTAATTCTAGGGACTCGTTGCGATCGTACTGATCCTGATGGGTGACTTCAATTCCATCATCGTGTACGGTAGCATCGTTCAGTGGATTCTCTTTCTGGCTGCATTTGCGGCAGTATTTGTGCTGCGACGCAAATATCCAGATACACCCAGACCTTTTAAGGTATGTCGAATAACTCTTAAATGTATGACAAACTTTTAAGATCATTCACAGATCAGTGTAGTCCATCTTAATCAGTTTTCTTTCCACCCAGCCATCTTCTATTTTTATTGTTGCTGAAAGAGGGTGAAGAAAACTGTAGAAATAAACGTCTTAAGTTGTTAAACACAATGACATATTTAAAATCATTACGGTGTTGAAACTTACACACTGTAAAAGCTGTGTTAAGACTTGAAAATCAGATATGGTACATGGCGAAAGCCTGTTTAACGATCAAGTGTAAATTTGACTTATCGGGTACAAGTCGAATTACAGGCTGTAAAATACAAACTTTTATCACCCTTTTTCACCTGTTTCAGGAAAACAAACTTTAAAACATATGTTTGACTTTTTTAAAAGTTAGTGATGGCACTAACATGCTTTCATATGGTATCGAAAATCTTAACATGTCTTAAACTTACCGAGTATAAAGTTGGTACAATAAAGGGTTAAAACTCTAAGCACCATGTTTACCAATGTGGATTATGACAACAGATTGAAGAAATGGAGATTTCGATGAAGTCCTCTTACAGTAAAAAATAAGTCAAAAGTAACCTAAAGTTATATTTAATTATTAGTATTATTATTATTCAAAACAATTATTTCTGGTCCTGAAACCAAGGATTCCTCAAACGTGCCCTAGGCACTGTAGCTCAAAAGCCTGAAGAAACGTGCAGAGAATTAGACAACTGAGAACAAAATTACAGTTTTAGAGGTAGGAGGAAAACGCCAGAAGAATATTTTGGGGAAAACCCACGGAATCAGGCAGGGACTAAAACCCCAATCAACATTATTGGCCCAGGCGGGATTCGAAGGCGAGGAAAGTACCGCTACGCCAACTTGACTCCCCTAAGGTTATTTAGGTTATAAGACTACATACAGATTTGTAGTCTTATTCCTAACCTACTTAACTTTCTGATTAACAGTCTGGTTCCATATCCTCTTTTTTGTTCATGCAGGTTAATAGTCTGGTTCCCATCCTTGCAATCATTGCCTCTATCTTTATGGTTCTGGCACCAATTATCTCCGATCCCAAGCTAGAGTACCTGTACGCATTCGTGTTACTTGCATTGGGCCTCCTGGTCTACATCGTGTTCGTACGAGGAAAACGACAGCTTCCTTTCATGGGTACGTACTAGACTTGTTCCCCCCCCCTCCTGTTAAATTTGATTTGCCTAAAATGTTTACACAGGCATTAAAATGAAGAAGTTGTGATTCAGGACTGCAGTCTGACAATATAAACGGGGAGAATATTTATCATGATTTAAAATTTGACCTATCTTATATTTTGAGGCCAATGAATTTCCTGTTTGTGACAGAATCGAATATTTTCTCCATGTTTCTTTGCAGATCAAATGACTGTATTTTGTCAGAAGTTGTTTCTCGTCGGCCCATCACGTGCTTAAGATGCTGCCTGGCAGTGTTGTAGTCGAGTCACCAATGCTTAGTCTGACTCCGAGTCCTGAGTCACAAGCTTAGTCTCGAGTTCGAGTCTGAGTCACGATTCACTTGTTTTTTTAGACTGTTGTTCGCCAAACTAATCATTTTTTAAAAATATTTTTCAATTATCCAGTCTGTCTTTTAAGTAAATCCCAGTGTATATAGTTTACCTTGTGTGTATACATGTTGTTTAGACCCAAAATGTGTTTTCCTTTTTAATACTGGACACTTTTTAGCATACGACACCGGGCCCTGGTGCTCGTCGAGCAGGCGCCAGGCGTGCGTGCGCGGCCCCTGGATACGATTTACCGCAGCGCCGTGTTTTGTCCATGGAGTCAAAAAGAATGCTACGGTCGTCTCCCAAATACGTAACGTTACGTTTGTTTCTTTTTGATGAAAATACGTGACTCGAGTCACGAGTCACCAAGCTCGAGTCCGAGTCATCATGGTCGAGTCCGTGTCTGAGTCATTTTCCAATGTGACTCAAGTCGAGTCCGAGTCGCAAAAAATGTGACTCGAGTCCGACTCGAGTTCGAGTCCTGGACTCGAGTCCTACAACACTGCTGCCTGGACTGGTCATGTGCAGCCACGCCTATTTTCCCGAGAAGGGCCTACAGCCTGCTGCAACTACTGTGGTGGAGATTTTGCCGTGAAGGATGGTAGAATGGCTTGCACAAATCAAGTGATATTTACTTATTCAGGTTATGGATGGGTTTTCTCTTTCTTGACGGCTGATCTAAAATATACTTTCAGTACAAATTTCAATTTAACTGGGGTAATGTTGTTTATAAACTTCACGCAAACAGTGAACAGATTTGTTTGAATATAAATATTGGTTTAAAAGGTATCTAACTGATGTAAAGATGATAGTCGATTCAGAGTTTTCTCCGCAACATTTTCTTGTACATATAAATGGATGTGTGCATCACGAGAAGTGGTATGATCTTCACTAACAAATAATTATTTTCGGGTTTAACTTGTTTCTAATATAGTTTATGGTGAGATTATTGAATTATATTAATGATATAATGGTCCAGGGGTACAACAGGCGCCGCTACGCCCCAGCCCCATATCCCGTATGGTGCTATAGCCTGTCACAGTTGCTGTGGTGGATGTTGTCCCTTGTAGGATAATATAATAGCACATAGCCCGTAAAAATTAAGTAACATTTGCTTTAGGCCAAGAAAAAAAAGTCTCCGGTTTCTGTTATGGAGTTTGCCCAAACAGTGGTGCGGCGACGAGGCTTTTTTTTTTTTTTACAGTTTTTTTTCTTCTTCAAATGTCGGCTGATGACTGCAACTGGTGCCCGACTAAACTAAGTGCAAATATATGGGAGTCCAGAGAGGCCAAATAAAGCTCATTCTCGGCCGTAACCCCATGTAAAAAACACGTTAAAATTGTGCAGCAGCAGGATTCCAGTCAAACCAGTGTCTTTAGCGGTTTTGAGACATCATCTTTCATTGGAAAAACAACTTTTTCATTTTGCCGACGCGCATGGCTACGGCGACGCGCGCGCATACCAGAAACCAGAGACTTTTTTTGGCTTAATATATTAGGTTGTAGCCTTGTTTTTTTGTCTCGACAGCTGATCTAAAAGAATGAGTACACATTTTTATTTTTCCTATAATGTAATTTTTTTAATTTTGAGGAATCAGTGAAAAGTGTAAAGTTATGTTGCTGAAGTATTTGTATTGCAATTCAATAAAACGAATGCAATTCAAACGCTTTAAAAATGTAAATAGAATTGTTATTTACTTTTACTTTCATTTTCGTGACAATATTTTATTATTTCAATAAAATGTGGTTTAAAAGTAACTGGACGTAAAGTAACGATGAATGCTGAATTCCCTAATTTTATGGCTCTCAGAACTCTCTAATATAGAATATTTTGAGTTTATAACTTTTATTCATGAGCTGGGCGGATAGGCCTATTTACCGGTGTGCACCCCTGAATGATAATGTTTTTTGTGTGCAAAAAGGAACCAGACTATTTGCTAAGCTTCCATCCTCGCTTGAAACAGTTGAAACAGTGATTTTGAAATTAATCAAAGGTTGACCATCGTCGTTGGTTGTCGTACTACTTTTACGGTTTGTCTGCACATCATTTTACATCATAGGTTAAATTACAGCTAGGCCGCATACATTGCCCAATTATTGGCAGGGACCGCGAAAAGGTTGCCATCTTGAAAAACGATCCCTCCACAACATGGCAAAATAGCGCCACTTTTGAGCCCAATTGCTTCCAAAATGCTCAGAATTGGAAGCCTCAGGTCCGGGTCAGAGGTTCATTGCCATATCTCTTCAATTCCCCAATTTTATGGCTCTCCGAACTCTCTAATATAGACTATTTTGAGTTTATAACTTTTATTCACGAGCTGGGCGAATAGGCATATTTACCGGTGTGCACCCCTGATTGATGATGTTTTTTGTGCAAAAAGGAACCAGACTGTTTGCTAAGCTTCCATCCTCGCTTTGGTTGCGTTGATTTTGTTTGGGAAAAAATCAAGACGCAACATGATAATGGTCTATTGATCTTCTGCGTCTTCACTTTAGAAATAATTATATATAATACGCTTCGCAGTAAATCTGCCCCTGTGGCAGGATTATTGTTTGTTGTGGTAGGGTGCATGACCTTTCCACGTTACCGTTCCGAGTTTACCCAACCCACCTCGTACTTTGATCCAATTGTTCGGCAATCGAGTACTGAATAACAAACAGAAGAATGAATACCTACCTGCAGGGTTCCCACAAACGCTTGCTTCACTCCGTGATCTTACGCTTTGATTGCATGGGCGAGCCGGTACAATGTAGTTCTTTAGAATAATCCGTGCACAAAGTGCAGCATCGACATCATAGCTGTGCTGACTACCTCGGATCACAACCACCATGACAGCTGATGTAAGTTTATCCGTGTTTTAACTTTTATTACAGAATTGTTCTTTAACAAGGCGATATTATTTACCGTTATGTTGTGTGAATATTTCGAAAAATGGAGATATAGAACACGTAGGTCTTTAAAATGAAAAAAAGAAATGCAACCTGTCATAATTTGTAACGTGCATTACGCGCTCGTATAGTAACACAAGCGCCAACAAGAGTGCGCGTTTTGACCTCTTTTGAGAGCTCCGTGGAGGGACACACAGCAGGCGCGTACTGTACTGTACTGGTTTGCAAGCGAAGTACGCACGACCTCCTAAATGTGCGAAAGTACATACGTCCGAATTCAACTTGCGATGGTCTCTGAGACTATCCCCGCCTCCAATAACTTTGGATACTTTCAAAATACGCAGTGAATGGATCAGGAACCAGTCTGGGTCACCCACAATTCTCCTTTTCTGGCCGTTGATGGGGTACTTGTGCACAGAGCCCATAATGCGCTGTAAGTTAACACAAAGATTTAGATGAGCACACCTCACCCGAACCGTGCTCATCTGGTATTTGTTGTCGGTAAAGTTTATCAAATGCATTAGGCTAAATATTTGGTTTTGATTTTTCTTTCAATACTACTCAATTGATGCTTTTACAGGCCATGAATGAGAAGAAAGGGTCGGGAGAGCCCAGAAATAGAGGGAGTTTGGAGTCGTCGAATACCTGCGATGAGAATGAAAACATGGACAGCACTGTCAAGCTGAAAAGGGAGATTGGATTAGTCCGAGCGGTGTCTCTGATCATAGGAGCGATGATTGGATCTGGGATCTTCATCTCACCGAAAGGTGTCCTACTTGCAACTAACAGTGTGGGCATGAGTCTGGTTGTATGGTTCATCTGCGCTGTGGTTTCGTCCTTAGGTAGCTTTCAAATCCGATATATTTTGTGAATTGGCCATAGTTTGAAAGAATAAGGTAGCTGAATTGACGCCATGCATATTCTTGGTACATACATTAAAAACAAATCTCGTTTATTGAAGCACTTTGGTGTTTTACTTCGAAATTGACGTCAAGCTTCTAAGACTAACGCCGTTCCCGCCCGCGTCATCAAAGCGCCCCATTCTTTCACAAACTATGTCTTCTTTCACAAACTATTTTATAATACTCAGAGCTGGAATTTCTCGTTGTGGAAATATATTGTGTTTTTACCAGCCAACTTTGAGGTCTCGATTCAATTTTTAAAAGGAGACTTTTCTTTAGCATTTGGCACCTGAGGGTGAAGCCAAATTATTATAATTTGGATAAGTGCATGTCAAACGTTTCGCAAAGATTGACCCTTCGGTAGTCTCGTTGCATGACTATCGATAATGTGTACAAACAGAGCTAGGTATATCAGACACAGTTGATTGATACGTGTGGTCTAGCGGTGGAGCACAAGATTAATGATCATGAGGCTGTGGGTTCGAGCCCCGTCGTGGCCATGCGTGTTGTGCCCTTGAGTAAGGCACTTTACCTTAATTACTCCTCTCAACCCAGGTGTTAAATGTCCCGGCATTGTTCAGTGCTGTGAAGGTATTGACTTGCGGTGGAGGAGTTGTGGCGAGTCTGGCCCAATCGCTAACAAAAGAGAGATCGGCACTCCGGGTTCGTCCCCATAACATTACCATTGATTGATACAGGACTAAAGGGTTGTTGGACCGTTTGTTTGATGTGCCGGTCTATTTTCTTGTATTGCATGTTTTCAATGCCTTGAGATTGAGGAGGCATATATACACAGTAATTGAGAGTCCCAACTTTTCGGACTAGGTCACTCCCACTGTTATTACCTCTCATTTAAAAAAAAGTTTCGTTTCGCATCTGAACTCATTAAAATAATTGTTTCCTTGTAACTCTATCCCCACCACCGCCATTTTGACGTTTGAATGTATTTAGACTTAACCGTTCTGATATTGTGAACGTACAGCAAATAACCCAAATAGTTGCCCATTGACAGACTGTCGATGTCGCTAGGGCACGGGGGAATCTCCATTTTCCACTCGAAGAATGCCCCTCTCCTCTTCCAATTATAGTTTAGGTGAAGACAGATATTATATTTAATGTTTAAGCTCATCCCCTCTGTCAGCCCTTCAATTGAATCTAATTGTCTCTACTAAATGTGAAAACTAGAAATTAACCTCCTATGAAGAAACATTGTAGACATTGCTTGCATAAGATGAAAATGCGTCGGGGTGATGTAAATCAACATTAGCTTTTGCCCTTCACCGACGTAGATATTTATTATTATTATTTTTTTTTTACAGGTGCGATGTGTTTTGCTGAACTAGGCGCAGTGGTACCACTAGCTGGAGGTCCATACCAGTACGCGCTTCATGCCTATGGTAATCTACCCGGCTTCATGGTTGCATGGTCTCTGGTAGTTATTATGATGCCAGCTGGTGTTGCCATGACAGCTATCACCTTGGGAACCTATACATCTGATTACGTCATTCCTGGCGATTGCGCCCCTCCTAGGGAAGCGATCCAACTCTTTGCTATTCTCTCAGTCAGTAAGTATTGTTATATAATATGGCTATATTGGGCTATATGATTGAGCAAGATGGTTCTAGACCGATGGATGATGAGGTGAGGTCATTGAGGACCTCAACACCTTGAAGCAACTGATGCGCCATCTTGGATCCCCAAAAGTCATCTCCGAAAGTACATATTTATCATTCTGCAATTGCTTTTTCCCCTAATAATCTTTGGGTATTGGCCAGTCTAGGGAGTAGGATGTTTTAAATTTCAAAAACTAGTCAGAAAATACCATTTCTGTTTTTGCCGCCTTGACCTGAAGAAGAAACCAATATACAAACAACATGTTAAAAAAATCGCGTCACAGTTCACCCAAGATGGAGGACGGCTGGTTCAATCCCTGGGCATAAATAGTCAGATATACATGTACATGCATGTTTTGATTGATTTAGAGAATTCCTAGGAGATCAATGATGATGACATTTACCTAGTCCTCACAAGGACGCTTGTCACCCCGACAAGACATTTAAAAAAAAATACGATGTGAATCTAAGCGTGGCGGACTTCTTATATGGATTTCTTGCCGTTTTGCGATTATCAGATCAAGTCTTAGTTTTTTTGTGCCATAGTGTTGATTGTATTCATCAACTGTGTGAGTGTTCGCGTTGCCAGTGGATTGTCTGTGGTCTTCTCGGGAGCAAAAGTCATTGCCCTCATGGTTATCATCATCGCTGGTCTCGTCAAAGTATTCCAAGGTAAGAGCAAAGAGGTTTTGATGGAGTATGTGTATATCTTACTTTTCCCAACAAACTCCATACTGGTATTTACCTAGAAGGGCATATTAGTCTTCAGTCAAAATGTATTGTCTTTACAGACAAAAAAATAGCCGTACCTGAACTCAGTACGTTAAGGACGTACAACGAAAATTATGTCTTTCACTTAGAAACCAAATGTGTTTCTGGAGGGATCAGTGGGTTCTATTTCTTTGTATTCATGGATGCTGGTTCAAAATTACAAGTGATTCTCTTGCTTAAGAACTGAACTTAAAACGCAAAGAGTTTTAGAAATAAATCAGGCTCAAACATCTATGTTTTGATGAGTTCATAGAGTTCCATTCAGTTTCTTAATTAAGAAGCTTGGGATTTGCATTCAAAATGAGCAGTGAGTCCCCAGGAAATGTCTTATCTAATATCCTCTTGCCCAGCAAGAGTCTATATCGACGGTGTTTTCACGACGTGACAAAAACCTCAATATCATGCAAAAAGGTCATTCCGAGATAATCGCCTTTGAAGTTAAACATTTTTCGAAACACCTTTTTGACTAGTTTTTAGTTATGGATTGAGGAAATTCTTGCATTGTCAAGTAACGTATGATTTGTTCTTTGCTAATTCAAAGTTGTTTATTAGAAGTTTCTCATAATTAAACTGTTATTCATTAATAAAGATCAATAAAAATATTGTTCTTGACCTGAAGATTCTGACCATTCAGTGGGTGCCTTCTATCTATTGGGACTTCGTAACCCGTTGTTGTATTACGAAAACATATGGCAGCCAAATTGACCAATCAACAGCTTAGTCCACATTTCTGATCGAAACTGACGTCACAATTTCTGACTCCGATTGGCTAGCGCGCAGGGTCGCATAAAATATGCATAGCTCACATAATATCAGACGTTGGGTTATGGAGAGGGCTCCGTTGGACAACGGGTGATTCTCAAACTAGGAAAAGTCTCTATCCGCTTTGATACCCGCTTTAATTATGTCCCCAGGTCACACGGAGTATTTAGACCCCTCGGTGTCATTTGAAGGTTCAACTACGCAGTTCCTAGGTTATGGATTAGCTTTCTACAATGGTTTGTGGGCCTATGCCGGTTGGTGAGTAAAATGCATTGGTTAATTCGGTAAGCAAAAGGCAGCGTTACGTTAACTGTAGTTTTATCTTTCATTGAAGTTTTACCAAATGTAACACATAATATTCTACACTAGAATGCTAAGGGAGTGATGCCATTATTTTGTTTTATTGGTTTATAGAACTAATGCTTGAAATTTTCCTGTTTCCTGTCTTTACTCAAAAGGGAAATACTGAACAGTGTCACGGAGGAGCTGAAAAATCCAGGCAGGTTGGTCATAAAAATATATTCTCTTTATTTGCAATACTTTCATCATTAAACCCCAATTAGTGTGAACAACAACCTTAAAAGTAAGCAATAGAAAAAGTGCAGCATCAGTAGTAGTAGCAACATGCCAGCAACACCAACAGCAACAGCATCATGCATCCGATAGTTGTCATTGTCATCATTTGTAATTCAGACTTGAAGTTGCCCCCGTCATCGTCACAAATGTTTGACATAGTTAGGACAACCATAAAGTAAGAACACTGACTGCATGTTCCACAATGATGCGCAAAATACATAACTCATAATACACGAACCCATGCAACCTTGTAGCGTGAAATTAATGCACCTGATCATCAGCGCAGTGGTATAAGTGGCGCCTCAAAGTGTTGCATTTGTTCACCCCGTCCATAACCATACTCCAAATCAATTCAAATAACTTTCTCTAGTCTTACGATTCCAAAATGTCTAAACAATACCCCAATTCAAACATGTGTCTGTTTCGATTTGTCAATTTCAGGAATATTCCGTTGGCTATTGGTATCGCTATACCTGCTGTGACCATCATTTACCTATTAACCAACATTGCATATTTCACCACACTCTCTCCGACTGAGCTACTGGCTTCAAGCGCCGTCGCAGTGGTAATTGCATCATTGAAAATCAAATAAATCTACGTAGCTTTCCCTTTAAATGATTTAAAAGTTTGGCAAATAGGATGCAACGGAAGCGTATTGCTGCCAAACGAAAACAAAAATAAAATAATGAAACGAAAAACAAACCCCCAAAAATTTATGCAAAATAAACCCCCAAAAATATTAACGAAAAAATACAACGAAAAATGAACAGAAAAAAATGTAATGGAAAATGATCTAATATGGTGTTTCAAATCTGCCATCTTGCGTCTCGCATCTCGCATCTCGCATCCAGTGTTGTGACTCGACCATTGTGTCGCATTTGTAATATAACAAATATCAACTCATTTACAAATTGCATACAAAAGTGCGAGACGTGATGACGTCATCCAGTATTAAATTACAGTGATTTTAGTTTCAAAAGTGAATGATTTGTTTGGATCATAGCTCATGAACAAATTGAACATTGACATTTCTGTTCTTTTTTTGTTTTTCTTTCTGGGGGGGGGGGGAGGGTGGTTCCTTTTTCGTTGAATTAATATTTTTTAGAGGTTCGTTTTTTGATTAATTTTTTTCGGTCCGTTTTTCGTTTAAATATTAACTGGGGGGTGTTTTTCATTTATTTTTGTTTGGGTTTCGGTTTTTTTTGTAAATGTTTCTTTTTGTTGGCAGCAATACGCTTCCGTAGTGAAACACTCTTTGAGTTCACTCCCCTCATAATACGAATGGCGTGTCCCAATTCTTTTTTTGTTTATGATATTAGCGCCCTCTTGTTTCCAATGCAGACATTTGCCGAGAGAACACTTGGTCCCATGGCTTGGGTTATTCCTGTGGGTGTGTGCATCTCTACGTTTGGTAATCTACTCGGTAACATCCTTGCCTCCCCAAGGTAAAACGGTAACGTTCTGAACGATTAAGCAATGATGAAAGTTTGGTAAAGAACGTTGCAGCAAATTTCTTGTTTTAACTTTTACCGACAGCGATTTATGTATTTATTAATCAATCACTTTTTCTTTTACATTTAGGATAGCATTTGCAGCCGGAAGAGAAGGTCATATGTTGAAGGTTTTGTCAATGATCAATGTGAAGCGGTTGACCCCACTGCCGGCGATAGTCTTGCAGGTCGTATATGTTTATTAAACATTGACTTCATTTTCCTTTTGCATCATGTTTATTTTCTTGTTTCTTGTGGATTTTTTTAAGCGCTTTTTTCGCGGACTTTTTCATCTTTTGTTAGTCTAAAGTCCGTAAAATTTCAGAAATCCTGGGAAATTTTTCTAAACTAATCTTTATTAGAAAGAAAAAAAAATCACTTTTGAGGTGTAATACGAGTTGCCATTTGTGTGTGATTATGGCTTTAGCTATAGCTCGGGATGTTATATCTTATGAGTTGTCATTTTTTATGTTTACATTAACCTGTGATTTTCTTTTTCAGGCAATTATAGCGATTATTCTCATTCTGCTTGGGGACTTCAACTCTATTCTCAAATTTGCTAGCTTCGTCTCCTACATATTTCACGGGGCTGCGTTTATGGCCGTTCTGATTTTACGACGGAAGTACCCGGATAAACCAAGACCATTCAGGGCAAGTAAAGCCTTAAACTAAGCAGTGTTCTCAGGTTTAAGAAAATGAGTAATGTATTATATCGCACTCGTGGTCCGTGCTCCTGGCCTGTTTGGGGGTCTACACAAACTGAGGTTAATTAAAGGTAATTGTTTTTGGGGGCCTGATAATTTTTAAAGAAATCAAACATTTCTACACGTATTACGGAACTTGTGATTTTTGCAGTGGATTTTGTTATGTGTTTACTAAATTGGCAGGATAATACAATGTGGAATTGGAGAGTTCGCGAACGGAGACTTTAAAGTTAATAGACCCACCTGCCATGCGTTGTGGATAAAAGTCCAAGGAGGGTTTTAAAAACTGACTGAAATTGAATCTCGTGATTAAAAGAACATTCATTACTGTGCTCTTTCAATGGAAGCGATCCTTTGCTTGGTTTATTCGTGTTGATGTGTACATGTCAGTGTTTGGTAAACTGTACTTCCGAACTTATGTAAATAATCGATTATCAAATTGTGTTTTTTTCCCCATTTCCTATGCCAGGTGAATGTCTTGATACCTATCTTCGCGACTGCCGTCTGCGTGTTTATGATCTTGGCGCCATTAATTGCCGCTCCTACCTTGGAGTACTTGTACGCCCTGGTATTACTGGCCATAGGCCTCGTAGTTTACCTTGTGTTCGTCTGGGGGAAAAGACAGCTACCATTCATGAGTCAGTACATAAATACATGCATATACATTTCACAATTATAATAATGTTCGCCTGTTCTTTGAAACGTTTCTACAGAGAAGATTTGCCTTTTTTACCTCCCCAGATCAAATGACTCTGTTCTACCAGAAGTTGTTTCTCGTCAGTCCATCTCGTTATTAACTAACTGCACCAACCGCCACGAAGTCTTCACGTCATATGCAGCCAAAATGAAGTACTTTTTGGTGATGAAATGCCTACACTGTATATCCTGTACGGAGAGACAACGCGAGTACTCAGCATCATTGCAACAGTTGTGTACTCCACAAATCTAGCCTCTACAGTATTTTGAACATGAAATGGTATTGCAAACTGTATTAATTGGAGTACTCGGAATAAAATATGAAATCGTTACGGATTTAGACGGAGCAGTATCATTAAGAATCTGCAGAATATAAATATTCGTATTGCACCTTTTTATTTACGCGTCTTTGCATGTGCATTGTTCACTGCCCAGAGTGAATCACAGTCCTCGAGCGAGGGGTCAAAGTTAATGCTAGTCTGGTTCCCTATACCTGACAATTATTCCCGACGCTCACGTCTAAATTGTAGGTCAGGCAGCCTCCGTGGCTAAAAATAAACATGACGACATTGACGGCCCTTTTTCAAAGCTCGGCTTCGTTTCCTATTTCGCTTTATCACTTATAGCTTTAAATTTTCAGATCAAATTTGTAAATAAATCACTTGCTTTGTAATGTCATACAGTTATGATAATACAGTTTGATATTTCTGTAAGATAACATTGACTAATGTTGATCTGGAATCTTCAAAATTAGGCACCCAAATAGTACTGTTAGCAGGCGGAGCCGATTGAAGACAGAGTTTTGGAAAATCATGGTTACGGTCGTCAAATTCAAAATGGTACATGACGCAGCAAAAAGTTCGCCCATACGATCCGAGTATACTTGATGCTCAAGATCGTCGTTGAATTTCAAGTTTTCTTAATGAAAGCAATGAATATTAGTTATCAGCTCATTTAAAAAAGGTTGTTAATAAGCAATTAGCAGTTAATGAAACCTATATTATACTAGGAAATGCTCGGGCGCTATCCGATTGTCGACGAATTGAACTCGGCAAACTTCGGAAATTTTCGGAAAAAGGAGGAATTCTTCCCGTTTTAGTCACGTGACGTAAAATGTAATACAATGTATTACCAGAGGCTACCTGACCTAAGATTCATCAGGAATAGTCAGAATATTTTGGTCTGGGAACCAGACTAGGTTAATGCCTGGGTCGTTTGGTATGCCATCATAATGTTTTTCCAATTCGAAAAACAATAATTGTCTAATATTTTCTTATGTATTATTTGGTTATATATTTCATTATAATTTTATACCATTAGGTTTAATATTCCAAATCTTACTAGACTTAAAATCAAGTCGGCAATTGGCCGGGTTTAGTCCGCCTGTGCCGCCGCGTACCGCACCGTACCACCGGCGTTGCCTAACGCATACCGTCCCGGGGTTACGTGAAGCGCGCAGTGTATAATAACACGCATGTACGTGTTCATCTTTTCAAACCGTGGACGAAAAAAATACCAGAGAACAAAAGAGAACAATATCGTCCACGATTTCCTTGCATACGTCCGCGATTGGGGTAGTGTACAAAACCTATGGGAGTCTTCTTAAAAAGTTGGAGTACAAATAAAAGAGGGACAATATGACGTCCACGATCGACGGTGAACACACGTTTGTGTGCGTGGTGATGCATGCCTCACCGGCACCGTGCAACTTGTACAGCCTGGAGCAAATCGATTGCTTGAGGGGTCGAAGCTAATTCCTGGGCCGTCTGGAATACATCATCATATTCGTATTCGAAAAACAAGATTTGGACATTACATTTCCTATTTTAACATTAAATATTTAATTAAATATTTTTATATTTAAGAATTAAAAACAGTGATAGTTTAGTATTATTTTTTTAACGTTTTTAATTACATCCAACATTGTAAAACCTTAATCTTAATATTATTGTAATTGTGTTTTTGTGATAGCACTGTAATTTTTTAGTGTTTTTGTGAAATTGTATAACTTTAATTGTATAATACTAATTCTTTTTTATTGTACCGGTGAGCAAATGTAATTTCCTTGATAGACTAATAAAGTATTTTCTATTTTATTCTATTACATCACTAAGTGTAATATTTTAACGATTATCCGCTGGACAAAGAGAAAGAGAGAAAGAAAAGCGCGCATTGATGAAGCATGCTTCGAACTGTATCCCCACTCTCATAATGGATGCTTCCCAGCGATACAGCCGGTTTATCATTGGCCCTCCCTATGGAAACGTAATGCATATGTATTTCGCTTGGCGCATAAATGAATAACCATCCAAATTCATACTTGTCCAATCGTTAGACCTGTCGGATGCATGCCCAACGTAAACATGACACACAGCGCTAGCGAAGGCGGTGCTAGTAAATATTGGGGGCCTCGTCAGGCACAACACGACATCGACTTC
Source organism: Patiria miniata (assembly GCF_015706575.1). Lineage (NCBI taxonomy): Eukaryota > Metazoa > Echinodermata > Asteroidea > Valvatida > Asterinidae > Patiria > Patiria miniata. The sequence goes on from NW_024037061.1 coordinate 4,745,491, forward strand.
TCATCATGTCTACATTCTTACTAGAAAAACAGAGAGAACATGTTAGAAATTTTTTTTTTTGATAACGTCATCCCTACGTCACTACAGATTTAAAATACCATTATTAAATACCACCTGCCCACCAAGTTTAATAACGATCAGGCATTTCCTTACACTTACACTTAAGATTTGCAGGCGCGGATCCAGAGGGGCGTTTGAGGGGTCAAACCCCCCCCCCCCCAGCTCTGTCAACAAAAAAAATATCATACAAATTCCTAAAAAATAAGTCGAACCCCCCCTACCCCTGTGACACCCCCAAAAAATTGTACTGGTATAATGTCCGCCTGTTCAAAATATGGTACACCATTCTGTAATCTAGTGTTAATAATCGTCGAATTTGAACAGCGCCCCCTATTGAAATATGGTAACAGCCCCCCCCCCCCGCCCCCAGTTTTTTATTTTACGGAGGCCAAGTTTCCGGAACAGATTTTTTTGCTGATGAAACCCACACCCCCCTGCGAAAATTCCTGGATCCGCCCCTGATTTGATAGGACTATCAATTATAGGCTTGAGCCTTTTAAGACCCCTTATCCAGATTCTTTCAAGAACCTTTCAAAGGTATTCTTGAACTGATTGACATTCATGATTTTTACGACGTATGCTGAGAGGTTGCTCCAGTTGTCTATTAACCGTTGGGAGAAGAAATGATTCCTCAATTGGAGACCTTTTGCATTCCCTTCTTGAACAACTTCAAACTGTGACCCCGGGTACTCGTACTTGACTTGGTGAAGAACTTTTCTGAATAATCCGAGTACATGTTGATCAGATCAACTAGTCTTCATCCAGGCTCTTAGTGACATTATCCTGGGTGTCAAGAAGGTTTTTCATGCATGACCTACCCGAGGTAAACCCATGTTGGTCTTTGGATATGAGCTCGTACTTGGAGATATGGCTAAGAATGGAGTCCCTGACTAAAGACTTCATCACTTTGCATGGAACGCTGGTATGACTGGGCGGTAGTTTCCAGCTTTGGCTCTTGGATCCTTTCTTAGAGATAGGAACAATCTTCGCACGTCTCCAGTCTTCTGGGATGGTTTCTTCTGCGATCGACTTCTCAAAGATCAGATACAGAATCACTGCCATTTTCATACTGCACTCTCTTAAGGCTTGTGGGTGGATCTTGTCAATTCCTGGCGAAGATAAAGCACGACGGTTAAAATGTTGAACTATGCATGACGTGTGAAAAGTTTAACCACAACATGTGATAGTCGATGCACGCCGCTTGCCTGTCCATTTTAGAGCACCATAAGAATATGATTGAGGGTCTCTTCTCCTTACAGAGACTACGCTTTATGTAAACAACCTTGCTAACGACTGAGATTAGCCTTTGTAGGCAGTGTGTCTAGAAAGGTATTGAGATAAATTTCATCCCACCTTTTGGCAAATTAAAAATATAAGATTTTCACCAGGGATCTGATCCTTCAAACTCGGAGATATTAACCAAATTACCCTGAATTGTCAGAGTTTTAAAATGGTTCATCCACTTGCCATTCATTTCACATGGCTTTGCAGGGCAGTCTTATTATTGTTATACCTCACCGAGTAGTATTGTAAATGTATCAACCAACCATTAAGTGTGCTGGATAGTGGACAATTTCAGAGTCAAGACTAAATCTCTCTCCAGTTCGGAGTCCATAAAGGTTGCAGGCCAGTAAATCGGTCCAAAATTGCCTACGCCGGCCAAATCACGATTTGCATGCCCTCAAATTCTTGAGTATATTTTAGGGCATGAACTTGAGGGTTTGTAAAAAATATGGGTTGAAGCCGTGCACAGGGCTGTGAGCTTGTAGTTCTGTGCAATTTGGATGAAATTAAGCGCCGCAGTTTGCAATGGAGTGTAGGCATCGTTTTTCAAAATGGCGAAGGGCTTCAGGACTATTTTAGGGGTTTATCTTCTTCGGATGGAAATTCCTCCTAAAAGTCATCAGTTAACCCCCTCCCAAAATTTAAAAGAAAATGAAAGATATTGAAATAAGCTTTAATTTGATGTGTGTCTCGAACACCTTGAAGAGTTGTGAGTATTTTTCCTGAATTTCTGAAGTGGGGGCATTTATCGTTGGGGTCTATGGCATTTTTTTACTGGTCTGCAACCATAAGTGCATTGTTGACTTTAGCATTCCTCTTTAGTCTTGACTAGTGCAGTGCCCGTTGAAAATGTGCCTGTTCGCAAGGAGCAACTAAATTGCTTGGCCGCTGGTATTGGTTACTTTTGCAGCGTTTTCTGAGAACATGCTCATGCAAACAATTGACGCACACGATTCAATGGTGTTGTTTTCACAGGTTGAGCGCACTCACAGGTTGACAGCACATTAAATGTTTACATGTGGACAGACAAACAGAGATTCCCCGAATGATATAGTAAGAAAACATGAGGAAGAAAAGTGTGTCATTGTTTATTTACCATTGTTGATAATGGTGCAGCCTCCTCCCCCGCCCCCCCCCCCCCGTGAAGTACATTTTATTGATAATAGAATATCCCCCAGTGAAGCACGTATTGTTGATAATGGAATAGCCCCCAGTAAATGTCAGCGACAATCCCGGCCGAAATGGTTGCACGTTCACACAAGAGCATCCTCTCCTGGTGGCTCGCTCCCCTGGTCAATGTTGTCATCAAGCGCTTGAGCAGGGGAAACTTTGGCCAGGGGCCAGGGTGGGGCCCAACTAGTTTTAGCCGGGATCGTAGCTCTTTGCACACACAGGGTAAATCTAGAGAACCGCTCATCCAAACAACTTCATACTTGACACTTCACATTCTGGGGTGCCGAGCAATACACCCACCGATTTTCAACTTTTATCCATTTTGAATTATTCGGCTTATAGGAGAAAGTCACGTATAGACTCGCTTAGTCGGCCGCCGGCATCAGCACTCTATAAACGTCTATAAACAAAGTGTCAAGTGATCATGTATGCTAGTTGTCAGTGTGTTTCGATATTGCAACTGTGTGTGCGTTGTGAAACAGTCGTTAAACTCCGTCATCGACATGATATGCATAATTACAATTATCCAAAGTACAATGCAAATGCAATTATCCACAGAAAGACCGTGGAGCAGGGAACGTGCAGAATCAATTGACCATGAAATATATTGACGTTGTGCAATAGGAACAAAGGAAGCCAGCTGTTCTCTGAACGGACTACACAAAAGCGAGAGTAGATATACTTGATAGTATTGCTGAATTCCATCTATCGACTTGCACTTTTGCCCAAGCAATCATAGGTAATGTAGAGAAGAGGATGATGGATTTTTGTCGGTTTAAAATTTTTTAGGTCGTTGTGTTGCATTGGTTTTGATATTTAAAGTAATAAACGAACAACCAGCAGATGGTACGTTATGAAATTAACAAAGCGTTTTCAAGGTCATGAAATTTCTGTTGCAGGAAACTTTATGTTTATCGTTCAACTGCGAAAATTATCAAATGAAGTATCCTTGAGGTAGAAAGCAATTTGCATAATTTGTTGACGTCATAACGAACATGTGTTACATACGGTGGTGCAAATGAATTATCATCTCTGCTTGTATAATGCACGGCATTGTGCTGGTATGTAATTACTGTGACAAGCATTGGCAGCGTGGTGCGGTGAGAATCTATCAACCTATTGTGGATATTGAAGTTCAGAACATGGCTGTGTAATACTAAGACCAACTTGAAGCAACAATACCAACCCGTGGTTTAACAGACTGACCTGGTACCATGCTGAGGAATATTTTCAAGGTAAGTATGTAGGGGTTTCCACCATTTTACTTTATTTTTTATCAAGTTGTCACCGCTGCAGGAATATTCTACACTTCTGCTGATTAAAAGCTTTATCAACATTCAAATAATGCAATCCAGAGGACTACACAGTAATATGGCGGAAATATTATTGTTTCATAAATTGTAAAGAAGGAAAGGGCTTTATCTATCTGAGGCTTTAAGTGTGGATAAATGGAGAAATTAACAAATTGATGTATTTCTGAGACGATATTTTGTCGTAGTTGGTATTAATCTGACATTTACTTCATGTAGGGTCGGTTTAAGAGAAAGCACAACGAGGCCACCCCTCTGAAAACCTTGGAGTTGCCCCACCCCTCCTACGACAACAATAAAGAAAGAGGAACCGTCCACTTGAAGAGGGAGGTTGGCCTAGTGCGAGGGGTGTCTCTGATCGTAGGGGCGATGATTGGATCAGGGATCTTCATCTCACCCAAAGGAGTCCTCGTCGGAGCTCACAGTGTGGGAATGAGTCTGATTATCTGGGTCGTCTGCGGCGTCGTATCAATTTTGGGTGAGACGCAATCGTTCAATTTCTTCTTAGTCCTTCCAATTCGTCCACATCCACCCCTTGTCTGTCATAGATATGTTATCTACTCCTTACTGTTAGTTACTATACGCAAGATGGATATTTCTTCTTGACTTTTTCCTGGTTTCATTTTGCTCAAGACTAGCAATCCGTCTGTCCGTCGTGATGTTTATTTTGTTCGTTGGTCTGTCTCCACTCTACGTTTCACATACAATGAGGTGGAGTGAGAGGGCAATATTTTTGTGTTGCTGGGATATGCCATAATTAACTTTAAACTATTAAAATAATTAACTATACACCCTCTGAAATACTTGCAACGCATAAGGGTCTATTACAATTGATCGTTTCAAATAACACCATTCATAGTCCGCTGACAATGTGTGCGCTATAGGGGTATCACATCTGATTGGAGATCCATGCATGCAGGAGTTTTTTAGGGGACACGACTAGGCCCTATTGTGTTGTCTGCTGTCATCAACGATGCCTGTCAAAATTCCAATGACCAAATACACCACTGGAAATACGTAGACGATTTGAGCTTGGTTGAAACTCGCCTCGCCCATGAACAACCCAGTCTTCAAGAGACCGTTTATACCCTGAGACCGTAGGCCAGAAATCCTATCTTGCCTAGAAAATTAAGTCCGTTCAAGATTTTTTGTGGCAACAAAAAAATGCTTGTTCGTTGTCAATTCGAGGGTGCTGAATTCAATTCTTTCTGTTGCCAAGCTATCAGGTGGCAGGTTTAAGCACAGTCTTCGTTGGAAGTGTTATACCAAAAAATCCTCTTTTGGGGGCCTCTGACAATACATTCCCTTAAGGATCTCGGCAATGGCCCCTCCGATTTCAATGCAGATTGTCACCAACTTGGAATACTTAATGATAAATAACTGTCAAAATTGTACGCTCATAGCCAAAGGGATTTCATAATAACAATACTAATGCAAAACAAATGCTTTGACATACTGTGTATCTGTGTGCAATGTTTTATTACATGTACATGTACCACCTGTTTTTTTTAGGCATTACTGATTTTATATCCATAAGGAATACCACACTGTATCCATGAATGTAAATGACTGAATTACATGTCACTAAATAGTCTTTGATGCAAAAAAATTCATAATTAAAGTTTATTGTTGTTTTGTTAATTAAGTAGGAAATTATTCAGCAAATACATGCAACGCTTTGGTCATATTCAGTACGTGTTGTATGCTTACACAGTATTTTTCCAAAGTATCACTGAAATGTTCCATGTGATGCTGAAAGATAACTTAATTATGTCGTCTATCCAAACTAGAGATTTGCGTTTGTTATTACAAACGCAGAGTGGTCGGGTAGAAAATTATTTTATGAAACACTGTCCACTTAAGTCATGAATATTTTTGTGTAAGAGCTAAGGATCTGGAAATTAATTCCTTTCCAGGACAATCAATTATTTTGTTTAAAAAAGGCATCTTTAAAGGTGTAATACATTTCAGTAAACATTCCTTAGTGCACATACAAGTTATTTCTGGCTTGATAACGTCATTAGTCAAAAGCGGGAATTGAATACTGATTTAGTTCGGAGTGGATGTTCAATGTGAAGTTAAATAACGTATGAAAACTTGGAAAATATAAGTGTATATATTCATAACACCGAACTTCCGGTTTAATGACGTCACAGTATTTGGAAGCAAAATGAGAACATTGTAATGGTATCGTTATTTGGGCTAAGATATACGACATGGATCAAATGATAAAATTGAATTTAAAATATGATTGTTGGCAAATTGTCATAGAAGTAACTTCCGGTCTGATAACGTCATGAAATTGAAACCTTCCCATGTTATCTGTGGTTAATCAAAGAATATCAAGGGGCGATTTGGTAAAATTTGAACTTTAGGTTTTAAAATTAAAGAAAGCAAACACTATTCTATGTGCCGCTAGGGGGCGCCCTTTCCGATGATGACGTCATCACACTGTTTGTGTGTCTAGCATTCCTCACTAAACACTTTCATAATATATATGTCTGTAGAAAATGCTTCCGCTTTTGAGTTATATTCAGTTTTTATTGCACTTCCGGTAATACCGGAAGTAAAGGTCAGGCGGTTTTGTGTCTGGGAACACGAAATGTTTCTCATGAATACAATCAATAATACAGTCTCATGAAAAAACGAACACGATATTCTATTTAGTTCAAAAGGTATAACGCAAACTATGTTGTCAAACTTTGCCCTTAAATCGCTCGTATTTTATATCTGATGACGTCATGATGACGAAATAAAATTTACAACATCTTCGAAACATGTATAAGCTCACACAAGGTTTTGTGATCATACCGTAAACCATTCGGAAGAAATTGTGCTTCGTTTTGATTTCAGGCTAACGCCTTCATTTTAAATTCACCTAACTTTGACCTTCCGGTAGACCCGGAAGTAAAGGTCAAGCGAGTTTACGTACACGACAAAAAATGTTTATCAGTTAATGGTCTATCTGATTAGAAGGTGGGAACATAATTGATTACTTTCTTCAAGAGTTATAGGTGAAAGAAGATCGTCAGTTTTTTAACAAAAATCGCTTGTAATTTGACATCCGATGACGTCATAATGACGTCAGAGTAATATGCACCACTTAGGATGAGGGTCGATATATATTGAAAGTTTCAAGTTCCTATCATAAACCGTTTGGAGAAAACCCCCGGAAACGTGCCGTACGGAAAAAAAAAGAAAGAAAGATTAATCGTAACAGTTCCAAAGAGTGGTCGGGTTGTGCCCGACCACTCAATAAAAACAAACTGTCTAAAACTTGAATTCCAAAGATTGTTTATCGATGGGAAATAATTACAAATGTATGTAATAATACAACATTTTTTCTAGTCATTATTATTCTCAAATGCAGAGCTAAAAATGCTCTTTGTAGATGACCGAATTACATCATTAACCCAACATGAAGTATTTTGATGCCAAAAGTTTCATAATTGTAAGGGTTTCACGGTATATAAAGCATCAAATTATGCAAAATTTAACGCTTTGGCTATATTATGCATTGTTTATATGCGGACAAGTTGGTTTTTCAAGTCATCACTGAACTTCCTACTAATTAATGTGAATCTGAAAGACTATTGCAGATTACTAAATTACATCGTTAACCTAAAATGAACCGAAAGATTTCATGGTAATTAATTAAGCAGGTATGCAATGCTTTTTCAAGACATTATTTAGTTTTTTCTCTTACATTTTGAGCCAGACAAACTATTTGTAGATGATTGGATTGCCATTAGCCTAAAATAAACTCTTTAAAACTGGAACTTGGGTGACCAATACCAATCGACGGATGAAATAGCCTTCATGAAAGTCATGATTACAGTTCACATTTCTACCATCTTGACCAAGCTGATTAAATACTAATACATGTTGCCGTGCATGTAGTTACAGGTGGTGTTAGCCAACTAATAGAAAAACATGGCTGATCATTGCTGACAAATACATGTATATGTATACCTTTGATACATGCTTATAGACAGGAGCATAAGACAGTGTCTTTTAAAGATAAATGTCACTTTCATCACCATCGCTGGGCAGGCATCCAAAGTCTGAGAAGTGGTGTTCCCGCAATCAGATCAAGGCAAGGCAATTCCCTAGCCAGACAGGAGCAATTTCGTGAGGTGCAGTTCCTTTATATACTTGCAGCAAATATTCTGGAGGACACAAGGAGGAGCCACACGCAATGATCATCCACTGGAATATATGGTTTCTCCTCCCATCTGCCAACCATGTTCAACTGAACCGGGAGTCACATTGCAGAACCTGATGAGATGAGGAAGAGAAAGTTGAAATATTCTGTAATTAATTGGAGGACTGGATTTAGGACAATAAAAATGAAACAAATTTAATGTTGAGTGTGGGACTTGTACTTGGGTCAGTGGAAATGGAGGCCAGCGTTTTCCCTTGGAGCTACTCATTTGCTCGGTTTAAAACATAAATTGATAATCTTGAGTGACAAAGACACTCATGCGCATACATTTGCATGTTAAGAGAGATTACCGGCACAACAGCGGAAACTTTGAGGGACCATAAGATCCTCAACCAGCCGAACTCCAACGCTAGGGTTTGTTGGAATCTGTTAGGATGAGTACTGCACTTGTAAACAGATTGTGCTTTACTTTAAATATGGCGTATCTCAAATACCAACTGTTTATCTGCACAGATTGCCATATTATTATTATTAATGGTTTATTCTATTAAACTTTCACGGCCATAAGGCCGAATTGCAGTTTAATTTACACACATTAAAAATCGTTATATATTAAAATTACAGGGAATTACATCGTGTAAAAGATACATTAAAAAGGTAAATCACAACAAAATACACACAAGTAATACACATTAAAATCATTCAAATCCGACTGCGTAAAATACGCAGTCGCAGTCCCCCCACAGAGATGGCCGTCATTGAGTGAGCTCTATACGTTTATAAATACCCAACTTACTTCATGTAATAAGTTAACCAGAAACTGTGACCAACAACGAGTTCCTTCATCAACTCAGGAAAAAGAGGTCACATATCTTTGTTAATCAGATCAGTTAAGTAGGGAATAGAGCTACATTTGTACCTGTTAGTCCTACAGCGTATTGTGCTGAGCTGATCATTGTTCCTTAACCCATTGTTCCTAATCGGGGGCAGCCAGTCTCTGAATTTGTGGGAAGTGAGTAGTGATTTGCCAAACACGGAACACAATTGTTCTCTGCGGCGGGAAAGTGGGAGAACATTGAGTTGGGAACATATTTCACTGTATGATCTAATGAGACAATATTCATAAGACAAAATGATACGAAAAGCCCTGCGTTGTAATTTTTCTAGACATTCCTCTTGCTTTTTTGATAAACATGAGTGCCAGACATGGTGATGGGATTTGCAAGGATGAGGAAATCAGCCATCATTCTGACCTTTTAATGTCTTTCAGCTATCAAAATTTTGAGTAAGAGTTAAAACATAAGTAATCACTCAGTTTTTGACCCAGTTTCCATTTAAAAGAACAGTCATGTTTAGAGACTGTTATGCCTATAGCAGGATCAATCTAGCTGGAGTTACCTCAGCCCTATATATTTTATCATTGGGTTGCAGCCCTATATATATTATCAATGGGTTGTCATCACCCAATGATAAAACATTAATATAGGGCTGATATAACTCCAGCTAGGATCAATCACCTTTTTGGTTTGGAATCGTAGAGACATGACAGATAGTTCCCTAATTATAAAATGCCATGTTGCTTAATTTTGTGGAAAGAGAGCATGGTTTTGAATTAGCTTGAGTAACTCCAGCTGACATGCTGATGAGCATGTAAGCAGGAGTTACTCAAGCTATAGTTTTGAATTATGAATGACATTGTACGGACTTGTATTTGTAAAACAAAAACATGATTGATATTTATTAGAGGTGTCTTAAATTTAACTACACAATGCCAAAAAGTACTCGCCTACCCATCCTACTAATAGCAAAAACAATATTTTTCTTAGCCAAAGTCATAAAACCGCCTTTACAATCTATATTTTACGACATGAAAACCCATCTGGCCTGTGGTCTGGTACTGGCATGACTGGTTCTACTACTAGACGGTAGACTTGTAAACATGGTGGTTTTTAACCGCCCGTATTTACGGGCATGACGGGCCTAGGCCTGGGCATACTCGGCCTTGTTTTCTTGGACAATCTCTCTCTCCTTTCGAACCAACTCTTCAAAAGGTTCGTCTCTGTAAACGGTTAAGTTACACCGGTTTCTTCACAAACTCGGCTCGTCCTGTTCACGGGCGCCGCCATGTTCCGTCCTTGCCCTTCTCGTACCCCGGTGAAACAACACGATTTCCTAAATCGGCTACGAAGAGCTGATTCGAGGTTGCAACTACTGCCCTCTATCGGCGGTTCAACGAAACCGTTACAGATGCGACGGGAAATGTGCAATTTTCAACCTTGATTATCACATTAACCTGCCGGGTTTTCTGCTGGCAACATCCAAAATATTAATCCGTGGCACAAAAGGAGTTCATTAGGAAAGAAAGTAAGTTGCCACCAAAAACTCCGAACGATTCTGCACACTACGATTTCTGGTCCACGGTCTACCTAGTTCAGTGGTCACAAAACAGCAATATGTCTCACAACCCTACAAAATGCACCACTATGGAAATCAATTTCATGAAGAGCCCCCCAGCATCGCCTGTTATTTACATCAACGATGACGTCCTTGAACAATCACAAACTCTCAAACTGCTAGGGTTACACATCCAGCAACACCTTAAATGGGACACTCACATTAATCAAACACTTCAACGCGCCAATGGCCGTTTTCACATGTTGCGTGCCGTAAAAGGTCACGGTCTGCCAATTGAAGATTTAATTACTGTCTATAAAGGGTACATCCGCCCCCATGCAGTTCCTGTCTGGAATGGTGCAATTTCAAATCACCAACAAAACCAACTGGAAAAAATACAAAAGCGTGTCCTCAAATTAACTCTAGGTGCCGAATACAATGATTACATTAGTGCACTTATTCAGTTAAATTAGAAACATTGACTGACCGTCGTAGATCACTGTGCCTTGGATTTGCTAGAAACTTGATGTGTAATGAGAACATGGCGCATCTTATCCCACAACCTCAAACGAGTAAAGTGTTACGCCGGTCCAAACTAGTGTCTGAACCAAGATGCAAAACAAATAGATTCAGAAATAGTGCAATCCCGTACTTAATCCGATTAATTAATTCCATGACTTAATTGTGCTTTGGTAAAAATAACTTTTGACAGCAGCTCATGTTTTGAGATTTTTATTTATTGTACACGGTGTCTGAGATTTTTAAATGTTAAAGGATAATTTGGATTTTTAAAGTTCCTCATCCTAATATCCCAAATTATATTTCAAATTTTACTGTGGATTCCCATTCCCTTCCCGAATAATATAGCCTTTCCCTTCCCACCATATGTCCTTTTCCCTTACCACTCACCCAATTTCTTACTGCATCTTAATGTGTTAAACAAATAATTGTTGATTTGCTATTTTATCAATTATGGGGTCCTTAAATTTAGCTTTATCATTTCTTAATAGTATAATTGTAATGATTACTTTTTGGTATTTTTAAATTAATGCATTCTTTATATATATTGTTAAAGCTTCACACAATTCCGCTACAGGTGGCGAGAAAGCTGATTTAATAGACCATTTAGCTATCTATCTATCTATATATCTATCTATCAAAGACGAATATTCCAAACCTATATACTGGAGTTTCAGTTCTGTGGCTATAACACTTTCGAGAAAACTGGGACAAACCAGGCACAACCTTTGGATCGCAAATTCGAAACTAGAAGTGTCAGTAGAACTCTCTTTTAAAGAATCAGTCAATATTGACTGATCCTTGAAAATCATCTAGATGATTTCTTCTATGGCAGCAAACTAGACGGAATCATTTTGCGGGCCGTTTAGTAAGCTTTTTGATAATAATAAGGTTAGTTTCTTTTGGGATAAATGCAAATGCTCCTATATGCCCTTATTACAATTAAAAGTCAAGGTCAAGATAAATATTAAGAGCATTGTCATTGAAAGACAAGTCTCTTTTTTTCTGTACATAGCGGCAATGTGCTACGCCGAGTTAGGCACATTCGTCCCTAAATCCGGCGGTACTTACCAATACGTCTTACTCGCCTATGGTGATCTAGCTGGCTTCGTGGTTTCTTGGTTCCTCGTTATCCTAAGTCCGAGTTCTACCGCCCTAGCTGCCTTGACACTTGGTACCTATATATCTGATTACGTCATCGCAGGAGACTGCCCTTCCAGGGAAGCAGTCCAGCTCTTTGCGATACTGACTACATGTGAGTTTTATTTTAGAAAATCATTTAACAGATGATATAAAAGTGGGTCGAATCACGGATCCTGTCAGAGAGTGACTCTTACCCTCAAATTATTTTATACCTCAGAGTACCGATTTAATAATAATAATACCATTCTGCGTTTCAAACCAAGCACTGTTTCAAAATCAGTTTTCCCTAGGGACTATTCTGATTTTGTTAGCTTCTTGATTTGTGTTGATTTTGTTTTAATGGAGAAGATAGAGTTGATACATTGCAGCAACCCCTGAGGTGCGCAGATGTACAGTGTACTAATGTTCCACTATGACTCGCACGAGTAGATGTCTTAGGCATTCCTTGTAACAGAATAAATTGAAATAACAAACGTGACAAGGCATTCCTGGTTAAAATGATCCCAGAGAGCACATATTTTATTCACTTGATTAAGATTGACTACTAAATGGAAACTAGGGTAGGTTCGCGGTGACACCATGTGGAATATCTCTTTTGGGAAGATATGTGGTTCTGAAAAGAGCTGGTTGGTTCTGAAAAGAGCTGGTTTGTTTGTTGCCAAAAACCTTTATTAGTTTACACTACACCATGCAAAGTTTCAAAACTAATTATTCAATGAAAGTCTTTTCTTTTAAGCCTATCTGGTCTACACAATCTGCCGGATTTTGTCCATTCAATGGTGTTATATTATATGCAGGGTATTCCTATTGCACTAACTCTGCAAAGTTATTAAGTTACATTTAGTCAGTGAGTACAATTAGTCAGTGAGTCAGTTAGTGAGTCGATCGGTCAATGAGACAGGAGCAATGACCTAGGATCAGTGAAAACACCTTAAAGATGCTTGATTACTAAAAGCGAAGAGTACTTTTATGCAAGTAACGACCCATTGGTGTAATCTGACTAACGTCTAATTATTTTGATTGCTTCTTAGTGCTCATGTTATTTATCAACTGTATCAGTGTTCGTTACGCAAGTGGACTGGCTGTGGTCTTCTCCAGTGGAAAGGTCATCGCCCTTGTTATTATCATTGTGACAGGGATCTTCAAATTATGCAAAGGTATACTGTTTTTGCCAGGGGTGTCAATCGCTTCTCAAAAGTGTGTGTGGGGGGGGGGGGGGGACATACCTTGATCAGAAATAATGCAAGCGCGAAGTGCGAAGCCCCTACAGCGTGGGGTTCGTTTCAGAATAAACCAAATGCTCTATGGTGCGATATGATTCAATTTCTGACCACTTTAACCAATATTTTCTTAGCAAAAGATGCATTGTAGTACATAATAGAGCCCTGAAAATGAGGCACGAGTTCAAAAATCTGGGGGGGGGGGTACATTTGATATTATGTCCCCCACCCTTCAAAAAGTGGGGGGGGGGGGGAACATGTCTCCCCCCCCCCCCGGATTGACGCCCATGGTTTTTGCCACTATTTGAAGGTATGAAAACACCACCTGATTCTGTTTCGATGTATGTTTTTTTAACTTGTTGTAGCATTGACATTTCAAGTGGCTTCAACTTAGCACACGATTTTGTAAAATATGACCACTGCTATACTGGAACGTGGTGAACCTTTTAACCACACTTGTAAGGTAAACATGTGAATTTCTATTTCAGGTCAAACACAATATCTAGATCCTTCCACATCCTTCGCTGGCTCCAACACGCATCTTGAGGGATATGGCATTGCGCTGTATTATGGTTTCTACGCTTATGGCGGTTGGTAAGTAGACATATGTTGTGAATATAATAGAAACCATTACGTCCCGGGAATCAATTACGCCTTTATAACTTTAATCTTGATTTAACATAAGTTCTCTGTGCTCGATGGCTCCTCATGTGTCATTATTGTGATGTTCTATAGGACTGGACCTGACATTATCCATAGAACCTCTTTCTGTTAGACGTTCTGTTGCTTATCTTAGCCTGTTGATATATATATTATCATGGCATGTGCTGAGAAGGTCTCTCACTTGTTGTTAGATGTACGATCATGTTTGCACATTCTGTCAATATGACATATTTCATTTTAACCCATTAACAGGGACATTCTCAACAATCTCTCAGAGGAAATCGAGAATCCCGCAAGGTAGGGGCCAATATACCTGTTCTGTGTTGTACCAGTACATAATATGCACCCTATGGTCACCGTCCTCTTTGTTGTTGTGTTTGCGTTTTTGTTTGCTTGTTGGGTTGTTTATTTGTTTGTTTGGTTTTGGGTGTTTTTTTGTCGGCTGGAATTGCATATAATTATGCTGTCGCCTTGGAAACCAAATTAATTCACATCAATTATTGTCTGGTCATCTCCAATCTTTCCAGGAATCTACCCCTGTCCATTTGCATTGCTGTGCCCAGCGTAGTCGTCATATACTTGCTTACCAACATCGCTTACTTCACTACACTCTCACCAGATGAAGTATTGGCATCAAGTGCGGTGGCAGTGGTAGGTTTATAGCATTAGTGGCTCTCAGCAAGTAAAATGCTTGAGAGCATTCTTTTGTACCATAAGCTGCCGGTCTTAGTTTAACTGTGACGCCTCTAATGTGATAGGGACAATTATTAATAGTTTGTGAAAGAGTAACAAGTTTATCAACATACATGTAATCACGTTTCGGAATAAACCGTCCTCAGATCTGACAGCGGGTGTAAACCGTGTCTCCGATACGTTTTAAATTATATAGACCTATATGCATTTTTGTGTGAACATTACATTTTGCACCTTTTTCTTTGTTGTAGAGTTTTGCAGAGCGAACCTTGGGACCCATGTCATGGGTCATTCCTGTAGGAGTATGTATATCTACAGCTGGTAATATCCTTGGAGGTTTCCTTGCATCTTCAAGGTACTACAGCACATTCTCTTACAGGGTGAGTCAAAAAAGTGGAACCCAAACCATAAAAATACTTTTTCATATTTAAAAAAAAATATGTAGCACCAAAAATAATAATGACCGGAAAGCCAATTTCATAAGCTACTTTAAGATGAACAAATTACTGAAATTGCTTAATCCGTTCAAAGAATATAACCATTTCGACAAAAACATACGATTTCAAGACTCGTCGTCACAATTGTGTTCATACATCACCAGCGATAAAACCTCAGTTTTAAAGTTAAAAATATTCAACAAAGTCCTTTTGGAAGGCCCGTCTTTAAAAAAAAGGTGTATTTTATAAATCATATTGTTGGCCTAATCAGGGTTGTTAAAAAGATATTGTGTACTACAGTTGTTGACAGTAGTATTCTGTGTCATTTTCTTTGTTGTTCCAAATAGTCAGAATACACACTTTTTGTTTGGACGAAACAGGTCATGCAATTGCAATTAAATGGTGATATTGTTTTGAACGGATTGAGCAATTTCAGTAATTTGTTCACATTAAAGTAGCTCATGAAATTGGCTTTCCAGTCATTGTTTTTAGTACTACATGTTTCTTTTTAAAATGATTTTTTTTGGGGGGGGGGGGTTGGGTTCCGCTTTCTTTGACTCATCGTGTATTCAGAGAGGCGTTATACTCTTTACAAGACTATCCTAAACAATGTAAGAAAACGGAATGTTTATACGATAAAACCGTCGGCACTTTACTTAGTTATGCATGACTGTCCTGAAACTCTTTCTTCCCGGCCCCCAAGAAGGTTTTGAAGTTAGAGTTGAAGATCTTCATCCCATTCCTCCAATACGTTTCATTCAGAATAACATATGCTGCTGGAAGGGAAGGTCATATGTTGAAGGTTCTGTCCATGATAAATGTGAAG
Organism: Patiria miniata; assembly: GCF_015706575.1. NCBI lineage: Eukaryota > Metazoa > Echinodermata > Asteroidea > Valvatida > Asterinidae > Patiria > Patiria miniata. The sequence continues at coordinate 4,761,378 of NW_024037061.1, forward strand.
CTACTGACCCCACTACCTGCAGTTATTCTTAAGGTGAGTAGTTTTACTAGCTCCCCAGTTTCAGTAAAGTTTCATGGTATATTTGTTAACCTTTTACTTTCTGAGTGTCAATCAAACGAGCGTGAAAAAAACCTCTGTAGCTACAGTATTAGAGGTGTATCATGTCACAGTGTGCATTTTTCATCCGCATGAAGAAGTTAGAAATAAGTAGGCACTATAGACCTACATTAATGAGGAAACAGATAACTCTTATTCGCATCTTCTGGGATCTTGCAACTGGATTTAGTTGCTAACGAACGTAAAAAAGGTGTGCGGCGGGCACGCTATATTGAAACAACCTCCGATTTCAGTTTTACTTCCAAACGATACCATTTCCGGCGGAATAATCTCACATAGTATTTGTCCTATCTTCACTGTGAGCTAGGTTTCTATCAAATGGTAGATACTTTTCCGAGTAATTGCAAATGATTTACGTGGCATAAATAGTATAAGACTTGAATCAAATACGCCTAAGTAATAATTTACCAGCGGGATGCTTAGCTGGGTGTCTCACCAAATGATCAGTGCGCCCTCAATTGACGTAATTTTTTTGTCCGGTTTCGAAATGCATATTCATATTGTACGAATTCGTACGATTGACGGTTAAAAGGTCATTTTGGCACATTTTTCATCATCAACGTTGTATGTTTTGCCTAACAGCGATACATTGTGGAATATTTTTCATATAGATAATGTCGTAGTATATTAAACTATTCAAAGTCTGTAAGAAACAAATTTGCACAAAAAAGCAGAATGAAACAAATCGTTGTTTTTTTTCACGTGCGAGGCTTGACTTCAGAGGTTAAGACAGTGAAATCGGGGAATATATACAACCATGGCGCTTTATGATAGCGAAGTCTCTTCCTAAACCCTTGCGTTTTGTGTTTCCACACACGTCTTATATAGGCATTTTACACACACAAAACACGTGACACACAGACATCAGACAACAACAGACAGACAACAGACAGACATCGTAGGTCCTTTTTATATAGGATAGTACTGCAGGAAATTGTTTGGCAGAACAATCTCCGGATCATTTCGTAGGCTATAATTTCATTACCCATCCCTTTTTGTAACACACATCAATCATTTCCCACAGGGCATCTTGGTGATTATATTCATACTCCTAGGAGACTTCGATTCCATCATTGTCTTTAATGGGTTCGTGGCGTGGATTTTCCACCTTGCTGCTTTCACGTCTCTCATCGTGCTGCGATTCAAGTTCCCGGATAAACCCAGTCCATTCAAAGCAAGTGCTCTCATAATTATCGTATCTTTAACTCATAATTATATACATCTAAGGTTTGGTGTCAGAAATGGGATTTTCAAGTTAATATTTTTTTCAAATGAGACAAATGTGATAGAGATTTTTGACTTCCATTTTTTGGGAAGAGAAAAAAATGTGGGGTTGCAGAACAGATATTAAACCTCTACAGCTAAGCCTTCCAATGTCATGAACCTAAGAATGGCTATATTTATCATCTCGGTCATTACTTTCAAGGTCAACATTCTGGTTTCCATTCTTGCCACACTTGCTTCAATCTTCATGGTTCTGGCGCCATTAATTTCCGATCCCTCCTGGGAGTACCTGTACGCCCTGGTAGTACTGGCCATAGGTCTTGTGGTCTACCTCGTGTTCGTCTGGAAGAAAAGACAGCTACCATTCATGGGTAAGAAATGCTGATTATGTGGCTTCGAAACAATATAAACATAAATAACATTTTAGCATTGAATATGTATTGTCGAAAATTCTTAGAACCATGTCATTTATTTATTTTTAAATACTATATCAAATACTCTTAATTTTACAGTTTGACCAAATAATTACGTTTTTATCATGACACTTTTTTATTCATTCCTTGTTATACCTCTTCTCCCATTGGTCCTGATAAGATTATGATTCGCTTTCTATTCTCAGATCACATGACACTGTTTCTGCAGAAGCTCCTTCTGGTCACGCCGTGCACTGAGGATTCTAGCATTCACGAATAAATGAAAACATCATCGGGTCATTTAACAGAAATTGTCATTTTTACAAAGAAGCTTGTCAATACTTTACAATATTTGCTGTAAAATTAGCAATGCAGACTTACGTGTTCTGTCAGTATAATTGTGGTTTTAACGTCAAACGTACGGAAAGAGTAATTGTGTATAAATTAGTTATCTTCATCTGTCATAACGGATCGTTTCAATTTGTGAGTTAAGGTTCAGCTTGTTATTTTATATAACGCCTTGTGAAACGGTTTTTCGTGTTGTGAACAACATTGGTACGTTAAAGAGCATTAGGCCTACAATGTCTTCGCAAAAGCACACTATTGTAATGCATGATGCTACTGTATATTTCACATATTTATTTACAATACACTTTATTAACAAAGCATTATAATTATTTACAAGAGGTTATAGGCCTAATGACAACAACAGAACATTGAAGTATACACAATAACTCAAAGAACGGGAGGTTAGCATGCAAACCCTTGAGTCTCACAAGGGTACGTGGGGGCCTTCAGCACCCACGGTGCCCCCTGGCCCAAGGATCCACCATTGTAGACTCCGTTTGCCAGGGTCTTACGACGTACGAGTGTAACACTATACCCTGGCTAGCAAGGATGGGGATACCGCACTAAAGTAAAACACCGAGGTGGTGCAGCTTGTCTAGTAAACCCTCTTCCCCGCCCCCAAATTGCAACCAAACCCTAGTGTATGACTGTGTTTGGGTGTGCGCCCTCTCGTGAGCACATTCTTCCACTGTTGCTTTCAATGACACTATTATTATGAAAGCCGTCTATTTGATTGTAATGTAAATAAAAGCAGATATACAACAGACTAATGTGTTTCTCGTTTCTTCGTACAAGTTGCGGTTTTCAGATGTTTATTTCTGCAGCATGTGTTAGTATCGGCAACGATGTAGTAGGGCCCCTCCTATCCGCTCCGTTCACAAGTACCCCCTCACCTGCAAAGAAAGTACAGTTGGGGGTGACCGAACGACGCCATCTTGCCTCACTGCAATATTTTGCCACGAAGCGCTGCCACTGCGTGTACATAGTACAAATCCCTTGGTGTACGTGCGTCACACTCAAGGAATGTTGCGTGCGCGTCAACCAGCGAAATGCATGTGTCCCTTCCCATGGGACGTCGTTGCTTTTGTTGTTGGCGCACGGAGCCCATACGAGAACGGAAATCCACTTTTAGGTTATTTACGTACCAAACTAGTTAGCGATGTTAACAATGCCATGGAAAGCCCGATAAGCGTTCGCGTTGTACATGTACACGGTTGTCGTTACACACAATACTGGAATTTGTATGCTTGTGGAGTAATGTCTTTGTTCTCGTGTACTTGTACTGTCCCGAAGGTGTATCGAACCAAAATTAGCAGGCAGCCAAACACATATCAAAGAACGACAAGGGAGGCAGGAAGTAGCGTCCAAGCTCCAAGTTTAATCGTCAGGTGAAACAGGAGTGAAACTGTGTAACAAGACGTAGAAACATTTTCCGGTGAAAACTGAATTTTCCCATATACGTAGTGTACACAAAGCAGAATTACCATTACCAGAATTACCAGACCTTAGGGGGTGGAATCCGCTCCCCGGCTGTGAGATGGTCAAAATAACCCGGCCCTTTTGGAGTTAAATCTCAAAACATGCAATAATTAATAAAAGGAGTGTAAATATATGTCAATAATTGTATCGATCCTTTGAATCAAACATAATACCAAGCAGTAACAGCACGCGTTACGATATGGCCGAGCGACATCAACGTGTTTGTTTACATAAAATCTGAGTCCAAAAATAGGCCTAAAATACCTCTCATTTATTTGCATAATGCAAGAGAAAATGACGTAAACTTACAGACAATGCTTTCACAGGTGACTACAGGGATGACAGTTGATCAGGTGACAATAAATGAGTAGCAACATGCGGAAACGTGTATAACTTTGTCAACAAACGTTACGAACACGTGTAAGAAAAACTGGCTATATGAAATGATAAACAGAGGGCGCTATTGAAGAAAACCGGACGGACGATCCAGAACAGTACTACAATTTGTGAATGTGAAAATCTAGTTTCAAAATGCAATTTTAACCAAAATTAAATTCCTGGGCTGAAATTCGGACTTGATATCCCTTATATAAAATACTATAGGGGTTATGGGGTACCACTTTTGTTCGACCCTAGTTCCTTTCTTTTGTGTCTCCTTTTCCCCTTGGAATATCAAAATACATAGCGTTACGGCTATGGGGTACATCAATTTCTAAAGACAGACTTGCATGGTACCATTGTCCCTATTGTTGCCCTTTACGTACGCTTGACAGTCACTGGATCATGGAAAACCATGCAAGTCGCACTTGGAGTAGAAAACAAACATTCGTAGCCCTCGAACTAGGGTAACTCGTCGCTTCTCTCAATGGGACATATAAGGACGTCTAATGTTTCAGACATGACATTTTGAATGGATGGTTTTCCCCGGCGATTCTTTCGAAATTTGATTTACGGTAGAATTATAAACGTGTTTAGCAGGCCCGCGAACAGAATGAATATACATGTTTTTACTTTGAAGAAGTTGTTCAAGGCGAACTGGGAGAGATCTTGGTATCATATTTCTTCTATTACACCGTCGTCTCAGTCTAAATTGGATTCACGTGCGGCTGGACCATGGAGCTATAGCTCCATGGCTAGACCAAGTGTAAACTGACTATATTTTAGGGAAACATTTGGCTGCAGGGAAGTCTATGGAAATCAGCTTTCGTCTTGATGTCATTATTTCACCATAGAGCAAGGAACAGTTCACACAAAACACATCTGGTAATGCATGTGTTTTGGTTAGTTAAGTTGGTCCGAGTCCAAGGCCAAAACAAAAAAATACCCTTCGAGTCCACCTAGGTCCAAAGTGACAAAATAGGTTCGTCGAGACGTGACTTAAGCCATGCGCGATGCCACATCGGTTTTGGATTTACACCTTCTGAACAAGACAGTGAAGGTGGCTGAGCGCGCCAGTTCAGAGCTATAAAAGATGCGTAAAAAGGTGAATCTAACTCTGGCTTTAGCTCTCTGGGCTTGAGGTATAAGCTCCATGCGTGACCAACAGAGGGCGAACTTTGCCTAGCAACTATGCCTAATTATTTTTTGGTGGGCATAATTATAGTTGTAACCTAATTTTTCGAGACAATTACATTTTTGAAAATCCTGCTTTTGTACTACAATGAATGAACACTCATTTAATAAACAGGATGTACATATTTTTTAAGATGTTTGACAGAACAACAAAAGTGTAGAAAGATAACTTACAAATCAAGGTTTCCATGGAAACAAGAAGCTTTGCCCCACAACTGTGCTGCAAAATGGCAATTTCTGATTGTAAGCTCATTATATGGTGACAGGTCTTTGCAATTTGTCTGTGAGCTTCCGGACCCCTCCGCGACCTTTCTATGGGGATTTCACACGGGTTTCGCTATATATTTTTGACAGAACGATTTCTAACCGTAATCACCCCCGAGAAACCTTCATGTTGGAATTTTATCTTGGCATTCCACAAGAAAAAAAAATGATAAGAAATCAGTTGGATATGGGTAAAAACGAGTTTTACTTACTACCTTAAATCCGAATTTTTTGACGTTGTATAGGTTTATTGTTCGAATTTCGATCTCGTTGTATTCAGTCACATCGCATACTTGCCTGACAGCAAAGATGATAACAACGCGAAGATTTACCTAACTACATCCGATGGATTCTAGATTTAGTCTGGCTTGTTTAAATCATGCTTGAATACAATGTTCTTATCAACGGTCATTTTAGATTTGTTTGTAAATAAGAATTAGTCCTTCAAATTAATTTTTCAATGTGTGTCCCAAAAGACATTTTAGTCCACTATGTAAATTTCAGTTTATACCCAATGGCTGCCTCAAAAAAATTTCATACATTTTCATCTTTGTACGAGTGCTCCGAGTTGTACCAGTCCTCATGTATTTGAAATTTTCGGAAGTTAGAGGTCAATTGTCAATTTGTCATGCAGTTTTTCAGTTTCCATAAATTGAGATGCTAGTATTAACAATTTGCAAAGGAATTTTACAAAGGGGGATCTCTTAAGAAATCAATTACCCAAAATCAATTGAAAAACTCCGACTTTTACACGCTGAATTTTTCTATTCGAGGGGTCCAGAAGCGCGCCACCAGGCAGGGGTCAATCTCTATTGCGCCGAAACATCAATCTTTTTTTGTAGGTAGGTATGGAGGACCAAAAGTGGACAACCCATTTTCTCAAAAATCCGCTGGAACAAAAACAGATTTATAGTTGAAATGAAGTCCTCTTTCCGAATTTTCATTTTTCTATTATCAAAAATTTTGATATTTTATTTTCTTGTACACAGGCGGTCCGAAAGGGGACAAACTAAATTTCTGAATTTCAACGCGCAGAAAATCAGAAAGATCGTTTAGGACCAAACTAAATTTCTGAATTTCTACTAGCAGAAATCGGAAATTACGTTTACGACCAAACCAAATTTCAGAATTTCCACTAGCAGAAAAATGGACCAAATTTCATTTGTTTGTACTAGTAGAAAATCAAGGGGGAGATTATTTTTGGCTACTTCATAAGTCGTTTGGGGTAAGAAACCCTCATCAGCAGAATTTTGGTGTTTTTTAAACAATGACAAATGCCCACCCTTCTTTTGTTTAATCATAGGCCTTAAAGAAATTTAATAGTTAAAAACGATAGGGGAGGAACTTGACTAATGATTTTGTATAAACCTTGAGCAAACTAGGGGTTTGTTTTCAGTCTCCTTAAAAAAAGTACAGAGCGAACGCGGCTGAAGTTTGGTTAGTCGCCACATATAGGCTACAATTCTAATTAAAAAAACAAGTTGGCGTCGGCCAAGGGCGGATCCAGGGGGGCCAACGGGGGCCATGGCCCCCCTGCCCCCTCCCCCAAGAAAAAAAAAAACGAGCCCAATTTTGATTTTGTTTTAAGTGACGTTGCAATACAGGCAGTCATTGCGCACATCACCATCATTTCCTCAAAAAGATTTTGTTAAAGTGATCAGATCGCACCACAGAGCATCTAGAATCCAAAAAATGTTTCGGGGCCGTTAAGCGGGCTAGGAACCCCAAGCCCTTATCAATTTCTATTGGGACGCACTTTTTGGGGCTCTACATTTTTTTCTTGGCCCCCCCCACCACCCCCCCCCAAAAAAAAACAAAACACAAAAAAAAAAAAAAAAAAGATGTTTTGGATCCGCCCTTAGCGTTTGCTTATAAAATAGAAGCTTTTATGTCATTCCGACTTTGGTTGGCTAGATCATCAAACACAATTACGTTTTGGTACATACACAATCAATCGACCGGCTGGACTCAGATGAGGGTTTCTTATCCCAAACGACTTATGGAGTAGCCAAAAAAAAATCTCCACCTTGATTTTCTACTAGTACAAACAAATGAAATTTGGTTTATGGTATCAAACGTTCATTTTTCGGTTATTAGAACTTGGGAAATTTGCCATGGTCATAAAACGCAATTTCTAATTCTCTGCTAGTAGAGATTTGGAAATTTGCTTTGGTCATAAACACAATTTCCGAATTTCTGCTAGCAGCAATTTCGGAAATTTGCTTTGGTCATAAATGCAATTTCCAATTTTCTGCTAGTCGACATTTGGAAATTTGATTTGGACGTAAACGCAATTTCAGATTTTCTGCTAGCAGAAATTCGGAAATTTGGTTTGGTCGAAAACGCTCTTTCTGATTTTCTGCGCGTTGAAATTCGGAAATTTGGTTTGTCCACTTTTGGCCCACCTGTGTACAAGAAAATGAAAAATCCAAACTGTTGATAATAGAAAAATGAAAATTCAGAAAGAGGACTTTATTATGAACCATAATTCTGTTTTTATTCTGGCAGATTTTTGAGAAAATGGGTTGTCAGCTTTAAGTCCTCCAAAGGTAAGTCATGTCTCATTGCGTTTTGAAGAAGGATCTTAAAATATAAAGTCTAATACAGTGGCCCAACTGAAATTTCCGTTAGCACATCCACGCCATGCAATAGTGCTTAGGATAATATAGTATTTTTATTTTCTGCTACAGTATGCCCTTATGCAATAGCGCGTAATGACCAGAATGTTCCCAGCAAAAGGGCATATGCAGAAAACTGCCTCAATTCTAATGAGATTTAAACATTTCGTCAGAAATTCATACAAGTTGTTCCAAAACTTATGATTCATACGTGTGACAAATTTCAAATTCGTACGATTTATATAACGTGTGGGAGAACATTGGATACATAATGCGCGCGAGGGAACAATGGAACCTTTCCATGCAATTTTCTTGAAAATGATTTTTGCGTCAAAACGCTCTTATGCCCTTCTGCCGGGCATCCGACGAATTGCTAACTGCTAAGCAGCACCATGAAAGACACGAGAGGTGATGTAATTTCTTCGGAGATTCGCACACTCATCGTCGACCATACTAAAACTGGTGATATTTAATAATAATAATAATAACACATTCTTATATAGCGCATTTCAGGACAGCCGGAGCTCGCAATGCGCTTTATAATTCACTATATAACTAAGGAAAACAACTTTCAAATAAATGTGTCTTAAGGCTGGTCTTAAACAATTCCAGGTCAGTTACTGATCGCAGTGACAGTGGGAGAGAATTCCAAAGTGTAGGGCCCCCACATGCAAATGCTCTTTCACCATAGTTCTTAATTTTTTCCCGAGTTCGTGGTGAGAAGATGCTGGGAAGACGATCTAAGGGACCTTGATGGATTGAATGGTACAATTTGTCGTTTTCGTTATAGTTATCGGACGATGAACCATTATGCATAGTAAAAAACATCCAATCAATCCAAAGTTCTACCTAACGAACTGCGATATCACATCTCTCAGTCTACTACGTTATGTTTACCCGGCCACCGTCGTAGCTGAAGTCGCAGCACGCGTTGTTTTCGTGTCTCGATAAAGTTTTCTAGGGCCGGTATTGCATGCAGTTAAGTTGTCATTTGATTGGGCTGTTTGTCACAACGCGTATATCTATTTTCTTATGAATTAGTTAATTTACCTTTTTTTCTCTGATGGTAGAATTTTATAGGCTATACAGTAAAAAAAAATTCTCCCCAAATAGGAGAGATGGCACTCGTAATAAAGACATCTTGGTACTTATTCCTTTAGAATTAAGCTGAAGCAAATTTTGTAGGGAAGCTGCATTAATGTCGATTTTGTTTGTTCTTGTTGTGCTCATATTATTATTAGGTCTAATATACCTATGCAAGTGCGGCATGAAATCGACACATTCCAGGCAGGAGGCCACTTGCATCCATATTTATAAGAAGGGTTAGGCCACAAAACCCACAAAATAGTACACAGTATATAAGTTTCCGTTACTTTAAAGTACAAACAGTCCACCATCGTCGCTTAAAATGCATTCATTAAAGTCTGAAAGTTACTAACTCTTGAAAACGTAGCCTATACAGCTGTAAAGGCTCCGCTCGAGTTGATTGGTCACGTTATCAACCGCAAGAACATTTCACGCATTTCAGGTTTTCCTGACACTTTGTGCGTTTACTTTTTCTTGGAACCTAATGGGCAGGACAAGGCACGCAGTTTTAATAAACTTATCATGGCTGTCCATACAAACACAACTGGGCATGTGATTGTGACCGAGTGGATCGGAACATGAAGCCTCGACTCACTGTTACTTTGGTTTATCAGCCCCTCTTCTCGAAGCTTCAAGAGAAACGTTCATAGAAAAAGTGTATTTCAAGTGTGCAAATCAATTTGGTTCAATTTGACAGCAAAATACGCCTCTTAATTAACATCAAATCCGGAAACATGTACAACAGAGAGAAAGGATAAATTTACGGTTGTCTACGTTTAGCGCCAAGTCTGTGAGCACGAGGTGTAAACAAGATTCACGCAAATTGAACCGCTTCGCAGTTTTCCCTTCCTCATTAATCTGAGCATCACCCTTGATATTGCTGGATAACTTCGGCAGAAAATTGAAACGGAAACGCAAAGGATTGTGGTTTATCATCAGCAGCGCGTGAGTGTACTCAACTTTACTCATTTGCGATGACGTCATCACTAACATGGCAACCAAGCATGGCAACTGAGGGCGCCCTCAGTACAAAGTGTCTATGGGTGCAACCCAATGAATAGGCCAAAAATCCGTCTGCCGAGCTCATGAATAAAAGTTATACACTCAAATTCTTCAATATAAGAGAGTTATGAGAGCCATGGAATTGGGAAATTGAAGAGATATTGCAAAGCACCTCTGGACCAGACTTGGGGCTTCCAATTCCGAGCATATTTTGAATGCAATTGGGCCCGTAAGTGGCGTTATTTAGCTATGCTGAATAACACCACTACCAGAATACTCAGAGACAGTTCCACGTCTACGCTAGTTGTACCCAAGTGCAAGACTGATAAATACATGAAGTCTACAATTCCTGTCTTAGCTAAACTTTTGTAATTCTTAATTGTTTACAATGTAGGTGCAAGTGAGTACTTCTTATTAGACCATCTTCCCTGAATGATCTGTGTTCAATTTTGAATTTTTTAAAACAGTTTATAAATCATTTTATTTCTAATATCGTGCTGTTTTGTGCTGTATATACATGATCCTATACTTTGTTGTAATTTTATGATTCTACTCCTTTTAACTGCTATTTAACAATTTTTAATTCTTGTAAAGTGTAAACGTGGTTATATCAGCGACTCTTTTGTGGCTGCCTACCTCGTGTTTTTATATGAATAAACCAAAATATTAATAATAATAATGTTGTATGGGGATCTTTTTTCAAGATGGCTGCTTTTCCACTTTGGGAAAAATCACTCGTTTTAGGGGTCGTCTTCTTTGGGTAAGAATTTCTCGAAAAGTCATCCGTCAACCCACCAAAAAGTGAAAAGAAAATGAAAAATGACAAGTTAATCATCATTTTTCTGTGCTTCCTGAATACCTGTGAGTGTTCTCAGTATTTTAAAAAAGATTTTTATAGTATAGGGATTTAAGAGTTAAGTCTGAGTATCACCCGTTATCCACGGAGCCAGTCTCGTTTAACCGCCATGGTTTATTACATAAACTAGATTTAACACTGGTGTCTAAGGGAATTTAATTGCTTGGGTGTACCCTTACGATCAGGCGTATTACAGGTTTTGTTCATACCGGCCTCCCTGCAAACGGGACGCTGGGACAGGCTGATGAATTTATACGCTCTGATTGGATAGATCTTGCGTGACCTGTGACCTGCAAGTCATCGCGGCTACGACCTTGCAAGGTTGTAAACGGCCGTTAAGACTGAGTCATCACTGTTTTATTCCCATTCATAAATGTTTTTTTTTTCGTTGAAAAGCGTAAAAATGTAGGAAAATCTGTAAAACGTTTCTGTTTTGTGAAAACTGAATTTTCCCATATACGTCGTGTACACAGAGCAGAATTGCCATTCGCACATATATGAGTAGTTAATTAGCCATAATTCCAAAACCCTTTGACCTAAAGTCATGAAATTTCTTGCGTTTGTTCATGAAGAGTTGCTCTATGCATGTACTGAGTTTCAATATTTTTCGTCACTCGATGGCCGAGATCAGGGGGGGGGGAATCTGCCCCCCACCCCCCCCCGGCTTAGAGATGGTCAAAATAACCCGGCCCTTTTAGGATTAACAACTAAATCGAACTGAATTCCATTCTTGTGGCGTCTGTTTGTTAGTTAGCTGACTGTCTGTGTTTTTATCTGCTAGTTCAGGCTAGGGATCACTTCCACACGACGTGATGCTCGGGTTGTCAGTGTAATTAACCTATCGCGGTAGAATCGCGTCTTAGCAGCTTGTGAAAAAAATTGTCTTATTACATGAAAAGGGACGCGGAACGCGCAAAATCTGAAAAAAAAACCAACTTAACGTACGTAATTCCATACGGTTGTCTAAGTGGCGTGGCTAACTCGCAAACGGCGATAGGTCAATAGGCCTACTCGTGGGCACTGCGCACGTGCACGCAGAGCTTACACTTGTCCAAAAGCTCACGTCAAGTATCAACATGTATGAAACTTCAGGATTGATTGATTGAGTCCCACAAGTTATTAAGGGTTGAAACTGCCAAATGCTCCAAAATGAGCTTGAAAAAAAAATCGCCTTACATTATTAATATAATTATGCAGGAGGTGTGAAAGTATAAAGGCTGAAGTATTGGAAGGAAACAATCCAACTTTGCAGCATCACCTGCCTGTTCCCATGTAGTGCGGTACGAGCACGAAGCGATTGTCATCATCAGTCGCGGTTGCTAGTTCTGCCGAGGGTTTTGCACCGACAACTACGCTGGGTCTCAGCGGCTGAGATTAAGCAGATAGACCGCACCTATTTTTTTCATCTCGTGTACCAGCGCTCTTCGGTGTGTAACAGCTTAACGTTAGATATCGCGAGATGACTGCAGTCGGTCCAGCTCCCCACGGCTGATAGTTGACGCTGCTCACATTGCTGCTTTTAATTACTGCAACCAAATCGTAAGTACATGAAGTAAATGTCAATTCGTTATCTCCATTATCCACCTTAGACTACCTACCTGTACAACTGACTTGGTTTCGGCCGGTCATAACACATACTCGGGTGAAGGGATACGTTCTCATAGACACGATGCTCAGGCTTCAATAATGCCTTTGACGTGAACGAAAAAGAAGATACCGGCAAAACGAGATTTCTCCGCGAAAAAATCCTTTGCTGGCATCTGATCAAGATGATTACGATTTCCACTCCTTGACACACGCGATTATTTCACTACTTCTTCTTTTAGAATATGGTCCCTTTCATTTCGCTATAAATCTATATGACGAGGAACAAATTATGAATACGTTGTCTATTTGTGTTTCTTTTACCTATGTAGAGAGACCATTTTTTTTATCGCGAGAGGGGCACTGTTGTTTTGATGGCTAATTATTCATCTCGAGAGGGGCACAATTTTATTATTGCGAGAGGGGTATTTGTGCTTTCGAGGGGTAGTTTTCCATCTGGAGAAGGTGCGCAATCTTGTTAATGCGAGAATGGTACTTGTATTTTTTGAGGGGCAGTTTTGCATTACAAGAGAGCAGACAATTTTGTATTTGTAGCGCGATCATATACCTTCATGTCGGCGTTGAGGGGCTGTTACGTTTTCATCTCCAGGGGGCACATTTATAACCGCGAGAGAGGCACTTTTGTTGGCCTGGGAAAATCTGGGGGGGGGGGGGGGGGTAGTCCCCCCGGCCCCTCCGCCCCTGTTATTTACCATTCCCAACTCGCCAATTCCCAGAGCAATGCGATCACTGATAACTACTGACACCTTCCAATGTTTACCCCTGCGTGCTCGTGCGCGTTTACGGTGCACTCCAGGGAATTCTTGCAAATGGTTTCATAGGTCGTCTCAAGTGTTTAGAAGCTTACAGCAATAGAGACGTATTCAGGTTTACTTTCCCCTTTCCGGATGTGCTAACAAGCAGAGGTAAAGGTATTTCACCGCATTCTTGGTGCTGCCTCTCCTGTTTCGCTGGAAATCATTGCTTGTTTACTCCGATAGTTACCTTCCTTCCTCTAAATGCAAACCCAAATGGACTTGTGCTTGAGTTATGTCGTCTGTATTTAACGTTTGAATCACGATCCAATTCAAGCCCAGTCAAAGACTCGAGACCAGACTGACATTCTAGTGGCTATCAGGAACAAACACCGTTCGTTTTCACGAAGAGCTTTCGACCTGGTTCCTTTTCGCCATTTCTTCAATGCATTTTTTATCATTTTGGATTGGGGGTGGGGTGATGCGACGAAGAATATATGAGTGCTTTCTAGTTTGTCAGGTGTCTGCTAATGAGAGCGAGGTTGAATGAAACCCCTGGGTAAGATTGAATCAGGTTTTACCAAACCAGTATGTAAACGGGTGACAATATCAATTCACTGCCATGGCAACTGCACGTCTGACAAAATGCGAGTACATGCACTTTGAGCATTAGGCTGTATGAGAGATCGTGGCACGGACTACTGATTTTGGATACACACAATAAGTATGTGTCGTGTGTAATGCAAAACGGTGACCATTACCAAGGTGTTACCGCACTTGAGAGTGAAGACATGCGCGTCCAGTATCAGAGTAATTGTCAAAGTAAAAGTGAAATCTAAACCTTGATAGTCCTTCAATTTTTATATGATTTTTTTCAGATGCCCCACAGGGTAAGGGCAAATGAGGAAATGAAGAGTACTAATTGCCTGTCCATAGCAATTGTCGGGAAAAGATATATTAATAAGAACCTATCAAATTTCATATTGTAACCTCAATGTTACAGCTATTTCAGCACCACAAGTTACCAGAATTTTGGATATGTTGTTGTTGTAAATTTTCGTTACGTTGGTGATTCGTTGTTGTGTCAGTTACATGGCTATAAGCCAATGAGGAAACTTTTTTCACAAATGTTTTCAATGAACACATTTGTCGGTTCACAATTTGAACAGAAAACCCCTACACTGAACAGAGTCCTCCCGAAATGACATCACATCAACAGCGGCCTCAGTTGTCCGGAAAGCATGGACAATTTTAAATATTTAAAGAAGTGGACTTTCAATAAAATTCACCAAAAGGGAATGTCAAATAGTTTTCATACATTAAAGAGAAGTAGAAAGTTACACAAAATGCGTGCCTTTTTTGGCACAGTAGTCTTGACTTCCTTCATCGGTAGATCACATTTTAACAGCAAGTAACCGTATTCACTGCTGTTTCTGCACTAAAAAAACTTCACTACAGATTATTGTGCATTACTCTTCTACAATGAAACAGGCGGACTACGTAATTAGGAGCAACGCATCTATTGTTTTAAAACAGCAAGTCTAGTCGGTGTACTTTTACAAAACTGTGTACCGTCCTGGAGGCCTACACCACGAATGAAGCAAAATCTTACATAATTTAATTTACGAACCAATGTAGAACAGTAAAATCTACCAGAGATCCTTATAAAAAATATGAGCTGCCAACAACTCTGTATATAGGAATGCGTAAGTTTTTTTAATGGTATAAATCTGGCCAGCCAGGGCGAGCATGATTTACAATCAGTGTTCCCAGCGCAGACAAATCATACGCAAAATCAGTTAGGGATGCAAAGCTATCGCTAGGGTCTTCAATATTGCACTCACTTCATTTCTAACAAGAATAGAACGCTATACTCTTTTCGGTTTTGCTCGCCATGTTTCGTTTTCGAATTCAAGCGGCCGCTACTGCCAAAAGAACGACTAAAGTTTAATGAAGACAATGTATCTTATGACTCAGATAATTCTTTGACTCACATGTTAATTTACTTGCTACTCAAGTTGTCCACGCAGTGAACACTGCGAAAATGAAGACAAAAATAACCCATGTAGAGCGATTTTCTTTCTACCAAAAACTAACCCAAACGATTTTGAATGATAATTGTGGTTTTTATTAAACTCTTTCATAACCGCATTCCGTAATATTCGCTGCATTTGCAGTTGCTATTGCAATTAATTCAAAACGCCAATAATGGTAGGTATCACATTAATGCTTCACATAGGACCTACATGATTAAACTTTCCATATTTGGAAGAATGCACCTGTTTCCGTCCTACCATCAAGCCCGCCGCATACGGGCTACGTGCTAAGCAAAAAGTCATTCCAAGCTGTTTGCTCAGCACGTAGCTCACCGTGTGCGTGACATTTTCGCTGAGTTTTCTGCCTCCGACGCGAGGCCGTGAGGCAAATATCTCCCGTATTTGATTTCTTTCGCCTCACGAGGCGGAAAAAATGACAGTGTGCGCGGTCAACCTGAGCTACGTGCTTAGCAAACGGCCTTGAATGACTTTTTTGCTCAGCACGTATAGCTCTCGTGTGCGGCGGACTTTATGAACTAGCAAACAGCTGGCTGCTTTAGTAGCAACCACATTATTAAACCTAGCCGTAGGCCGGTTTCGACCTCGCAATGTTATTTCCAAGTGGAAAGGTTGGGACGAGAATATCAAAATGTTCAGGTGCTATAATAAACAAACATCCCCATGGCGTTATATAAGTGTAACCATATACAATCAAACGCAGGTGTTTCTACGTGCAATGTATTTTTTTCGGGAGGAATTGCTGATTAGTCTTGTTTTTTTCCTAAGAATTATACTCTGGTGCTTCAGGTGCAAAACCTTTTACCTATTAAAATATCCTTTCGGGAGGGATACAAAATATATATTATTGTGTTACCCAGCAGGCAAACAAGGAGAGTGTTGACGCCTTTTGTCGTGAGAATAATGTATTAGAGTTAGGCTCGAAAACGACAATTCGATTTGATATGATATCTATACGTGGATGAAAAAGCCTCGTCAAAAAGATATTGTAAAAATGTGCGAACAAAATGTTATCAGAAATCCTCCTTTAATTAATCTTGGAAAAATGGTGGTTCAAAGACGTAGTCATCAATATGCATGTTTGTTTCCTCATTAGTAGGCTACCTCAAGGTCGATCATTATAATTGCACTTATGGTCGCCCCTAGACTGAGGTAGTCATGTATATACACGGTTCTGATCAGTACCTCTAGGTCCGACCATCATTGCTATAATGATCACCCCTAGCTAGGCACCGCTATTGCAATGGTGTAGCCACGCTGGGAAGGGGGGGGGGGGAGTGGGGGAACACGTGTTTCCCACAAATTCCAAGTGCCCAGAGCTGGCCCACAGGTGCCCTCACAAAGATTCTGAATTTGCCCCTCGCCAAAGAAACGCTTTTTGGACCATGGGGATGGGCTATTGAATCATCCCCACCCCCACCACTTTTCCGTGATGAAAAATAAAAATTGATTTCGAGGTATTTTCGAACATTCCAACAACCGAAAAGTACTGAAAAGTGGAGAAACAAAGTAAAAAACTTTTAAAATGCGCCGTTTTGATGTAAGCGCAAGTATACATATTGATATGTCCTGAAGAGCGCCTCTAGTGTAATGTGGTGTTCAGCCCCCCCCCCCCCCACCCCTCCCTTTAGAATTTCTACGGCCGGGCAAATTTTTGGATTTTGATCATCCCCCATCCCCCCCCCTCTCGCCGGCACATATTTTTTTAGTGTTTAAGTATTACAACTAATACAAGAACGAAGATGACTAGCTTTTACGTTATACTAAATTCCCTTACGGATTTATAAACTTATTTAATAAAGTTATAACAACAAAGAGCACCCTCTAACGTCAAGAGGTCTTGTCCCCCCCCCCACACACACACCCACCGGTTTTGCGCCCTCTGCTGGCGGTGTATGTGTTATATGTCTTTGGACCTTTATTTGCATCCTATACAGGGTGTCCCCCCAAGAAAACGGAACAGTGTACTTCCGCTACCCAGAGACTCTAACAATCAATACTAATGTAGGGGAATTTCTTTTCAAAGATTGTTTCCAGTAGTTTTTGTTCTAGAGCCTACTTTGTGAAACAAAGTTGGGAGTCATTTTGTCCCGATGAATTACTAAACCGCGTGACTTAATTGGATAGAGGTTTTAATTTTCGTCATGTTATAATACCCACATGAAAGATGTGGGCTTCACAAAATAACTCTGCAGCAAAACCGACTGGACCAAATCGGGAGATTTTGGTATCATATTTCTTCTCAAAAAGATTCTCCATCCTTTGGTACAAGTGGTTTGAGTATACCGGTCCGTTCAAGTTTTGTGGGCCACCCTGTATAGTACCCTCTTTCGGCAAATGTGACGTAATCATTTTCAGTTGTGTAGGAGTTCGGTACTACTGTTTGCCAGCAGAAAACTAGATATCGGGCCATAATTATAGAAAAGAAATGTTTGTCATGAACAAAAACCTTTCCATTTTACAGGTTGTAGCTTCTGCTCGACGGCGATATGTATCTGGACTCTGTGTGGTGGTTTCGGGTGACTCTGGAGGGCGCTGTCTTCTTGATCGGTGTCCCTGGCAACCTACTCATCATCCACGTGTACGCGTCCAAGAGGACAAAGGTCACACCCCATGTCTTCATCATCGGATTGGCCGTTGCTGATTTCACGGTTTGTCTCTTGCGGATGATAGCCCTGGTCCAACTTTTCCCGCCAATTGACACGTTCAGGGCGACCAGTCAATTCTTCTGCCGTGTGCCGCCCAGTATTGACGTTTGGCCGAAGTATACGTCCATACTTCTGACAACGGCCGTGGCGGTTGACCGCTATCTGGCCATCTGCCGACCGCATGGGCGTCGGATGACCGTGCGACAGGCCCGTCATGCCGTCTATGCCTGCTTCGCTGTGTCTGTGGTCGTCACGCTCTCGTATCTGTTCATGCACGGAGTTGCACCGCTTCACGAAGGCACCACGTCTTGTCAGTTCCTCGTTCCGCCTGCGGTAATCACTACCGCGTTTATCTCCCTCATGATTTCCTTCGTTATCTCGTGTGTAATCATCGTGGTGTTGTACGTCAAGATCTACCGGAAAGTCAACCGGATGGCTAAGGTGCGTCCAGGGAACACCGTTCACCGCTGTGCCTCGCATGCATCGTCCCGTGTATCTCACGACGATTCAACGGCCCGGGCGGGAGGCATCACACCCAACCGCCTAATAGCCGCGGCCTCCCGTAAAACCAATCCTGAAATTCAACAAGACAAATCGGTAGATGAGCTGAAAGCTCGAGTGATGCCTCATCAACCACAACCTGAACCGAGAACCTCTGCGTGGAACGCCGATCATCAGATGGAGGAGTTACCAATTCTGAAACCGCCTACCGAACCCACGGTACCCAGCATCAGTAGCACAATAACTTCAAATAACACTTCGATTGCGAGCCCATCACCTCAAGCCACAAAAATAGACACTGGGACCAAAAGCGACCAATCAAATGCCCCACAATTCCACAAGAAAACCACGCTGATGTTGCTTCTGTCTACCATAGTCTTCATCGTCACACTCGTACCAGTGTGTATCGTAATGTTGGCCTACCCATTCATCCTACCGCTGCTAGCACACAACGAGGCATTTCGGTTCCTAGTCAACGTGGCCTCGTACCTGAACCTGGTCAACAACGCAGCCAACCCCGTCCTGTTTAGCTTCGTCAGCCGCCGGTTTCGTGAAGACATGAAAAGATCGCTTCGAAAACTATGCCGTGGGGGCGGCCGTTTTCGGGACTAGTCGCAATAGTTTCACTTTAAAAGGGCTTCAAAATCTCACGGCGATCCTCACTCATAAAACATGGGGAAAATGTTTTTCAGAAATGGTAGACGTATTCCATTTCCAAAAAAGGGGGGGGGGGGTGAATGGGAGGAGCCTAACTCTCCTGTTTTGGGCGACTGGTGGCGTTGTATTTGCCATTATTATGATGCACTGGAAAGCTAATACTATTGAACCGAACTCCACATGTTAGTGGTTGTACAATATGTGTATATTAAATTGCTAATGTTTGTTTCGAAAATCTGTAACCTGTCAACTTCTCACTATGCACTTTATCTAAGGAAAAAGAAAATCACTTATTTTTTTTTTTTTTCATATATAAAAAAATCTCGCTCCACAATTATTTCTCACCGTCACCCTTTTATTTAATTTTAACAAATGACAGTGAACTATTTTCCAACTTTGTTTTATTATGAGTTATGCTAATATTATAATTACTAGCATTAATTAAAAAAAAATCGCTATCGTTCAGTTCACACATTAATTCCTCTCCAAGGCTCAAGATGTTGAGGAAGAGACACTCGGGCTCAGCCACTCCCCTCATGACAGCATGCAGAGTATAGCCTGGCCAATGGCTGTCCGCGCCTGCGTGCCGTCATTTTGACACGCTGTCACGAGGTGCAAGGAAGTGGCGTGGTCAATATGTCGACCTCCTGTAACCAGTTGGAGAAATTCGTCCTTGAACAATGCTTCCGAGTCGACGACCACGCATAATATGCGCTGGGTTGGGCGCTAAGCAACTGCGCCACCTCGATTTCAGCTGTAACCAGAATGTCACAGTGGAGACGGTGAGGAAAATACGAGAGGTCCGGGGAGGAGGACTAAGGATCGTGACTGATGGCTGCCCCAGGGTGCCGAGAGGGGGCGCTGCGTCAAGAGACACCAAGAAAGATGGTCTGCGAAACAGCTGATTGACTAGCATTTGCATCTTACCCAAGCAAGAGGGCACGCCCTCAAGAGTTCAAGATGTCTCCTATTAGAGAGGGCAATCCAAACCCCCAAAACGTAGTTAAAATAGATGCGTTCTTTTAGCTCACCTGGGTCGACCGGATAAAGGCAGACGGGTCAGCCACGACAGCCGGGCTAATCGAACGCTCAACCGCGGGCCATCACGATCCATCACGTGACGCCCTTAGCCGTGGCCGTAGGCACTGAAGAAAAACTCGTTACGGATTAGGTCTTGGTTTGAGATTTACTGCTTTGTAGTCCATTGCGCTAAACTCAAAAAGTTGGGGTGAAATTAAAGTCTCAAAAGTCGCAATGAACTTAATACATGATTACCTTATACTTCAAATAACACACTTTTTAAGTCCACTTGAGATTTATACTGTCCAGCCGCCTTATTTGTCCGTATCTAAAGAAAGACAAACGCATGCGTGACGTACTTCCACCAGTGACTCTGCTCCACGAGCAGGGTCTGTGGTGGCTGACCCGGGTAAGCCCCGAGAATGACGTCAGAACTAATCGAACGGCACGGGGATGACCTGTGTCGACCCGGGTGAGCTAAAGGAACGCACCCGTTATAATAAGTATTTATATGTGCAATACAAGATTCCATCGCTAGTTTCCACTATAAGGATGGTTTATGTCACTGTCGATAGCTAGTAAACTGAATGTTGCTTAAAACCCTGGCCAAAGACTTGAAGCACAGATCGCAGAATGTCTGGATGAATAGCGTCCACAACTTACTGGCCCAAGGGAGAACGATAAAACAGGACTTGATGCAGGGAACCACGTACCAGATGTGTGGCAGGAAAGTGAGGCAGGCAAAGTACACACCCGGGAAGGAGTAAAATGCATAGCATGTATTGATTTCACTGGTACTCCTTCAAGTACGTTTGTGTGGTTACTTTTCCTTTCAACTCGGTGATGGGTAAAATTAATAATGTTTAAGACGATGTTCGATTCGAATTCCTTCTGAAACTTTGAAGGAAATAAACACATTGTATGTAGAAGTCATAACTAAAGTCATGGCAACGTTTTTCGCCCAAAAGTGTTGAGTTGAGAAATTTGGACAGCTGAAAAGAAACTTGCTTGGAACGGAGAGAGGCATTTTTACTTCAACAATGCGTATTAGTTGAGCTTGACCCGAAAGTCTCAGATTGGGTATTCTATTTGAGCATGTTCTCATCAGAACAGTCAGGCATTCAGTCAGTCAGGCAGTCAATAAGTCAGTGACTCAGTCAGTCATGGGACAACAGGCTGGCCTTTAAGATGCAGCACACAGCAAATAGATATCAACTGATAAAGCTTGGTATGAGCTTTTTTGTCTGGTCTCACCCCAGCAGATGGAGAAGAGAATACCGCACAGCAGCGTGCAGATACGGTAGGACCAAGACTTGACGAAGGTGAAGGTGATGAAGCTGTAACGCCAGACCCTATCGAAACTACATGTATGCATGCCGTCTGGTTCCGCCAAGACCTCCTCAAACCACACCTGCAAGGGAAATGGGTTTTAACGATTTAGAAATCCATTCCTAGCTAAGCTCTGAATATAGCCAGCAGATATGGGTTACCAGTTAATACACCACGTAATGTGCATGGATTTTGTGGGTGGATTTTGACAGAATTTCGCTAAGCATTTTTTATAGCAGTTTAACGGGCCCGGGTCACGTAGCTGTGTTTTACCCGAGTAAGGTGTGGTACCAGAAGGTAACTTAAAAAAAAAACCTTACACTACTTCCGTAATTAAATGGAGTATGCTGCCATCAAGAGGCTCGAAATGTCCAGTTACATGTGTTCAAGGGTGCGGATCTTATCCTGACATGCTTATTCACATCAGTCGGGTCCTTGTCCCACATGTCTAGTTGCTCCTTCGTCTTCATATTCGAGCTCATGTGCTCGAACTGGGGCTCATTCGATATCGTCATCTTGAGGTTATTGTCACATTTGATCGGAGGTCTGTCGTGTTCAGTGTCTTGGTCCGACATCAGTGGCTGGAAAAATGGAAACAGATTTGAATGTTGGAAGCTGAAGTCTTGTGTCTGTAAATCCTGCACCTTCAGTTAACCCTAAAAGGCCGGGCGGATGCTGTTATG
This sequence comes from Patiria miniata, assembly GCF_015706575.1. Classification (NCBI taxonomy): domain Eukaryota; kingdom Metazoa; phylum Echinodermata; class Asteroidea; order Valvatida; family Asterinidae; genus Patiria; species Patiria miniata. The sequence continues at coordinate 4,783,588 of NW_024037061.1, forward strand.
ACTTTTTAGCCTCGAGCCTTGCGCATCTTTTGATACCAAAAACATAAAAATCGGACCACGGGTTGCCGCGCAGCATAAGATTTTCCGGTGCTACGCGCCGTCAAAACTGCATTTTCCCGTATACGTCGTGTACACAGAGCAGAATTACCATTTCTACATATGAATAATTAATTCGCCATAATTCCAAAACCCTTTGACCTATAGTCATGAATTTTCTTGAGTATGTTCATGATGAGTTGCTCTATGCATGTAAAGAGTTTCAATTTTGTTCGTTACTCGTTGGCCGAGATCTTGGGGGGGGGGGGGCGGAATCAGCCCCCCCCCCTCAGCTGAGAGATGGTCAAATAACCCGGCCCTTTTAGGGTTTAAACTGATTTTTGCAGAAAGGAGTACAAAATTCCAATTTCCAGAAATATTTCCACCACACTAAAATGATAACTCAATGTGTAATGAATAAACCTTGGGATAATCTTTAAGTGTGCATAAAACTGATGACAACTCCGTATTTTCTGATCAATAAATCATATTAGTCATTAATCACACGAAACACGGGTCGTTCATGTCCCTCATGCTTGATGTCCTTGTATAATCGTCCTTAATCGAAGTGTATCTTGATCCGTATGCCATAGGCCTATTATGAGCCAATGACAGGCTGTTTCATTCTCAGTCTGCTGTTCGTTTGTATACATGCATCCACATCGGTGTTGAACTCGAGACTTCAGAGTTTGAAACCGAGACCGAATCGCTGAATCTGATCTTATAAAGATGTTGCTGCTAAGAGCTATCATTGCTGTGTGTCTATCGGCCATTGTCATCATCAAATTTATTTGCAATACTTTATTGACAAAATAGTATATTTACAAGAGGATATAGGCCTAATGACAAAACAGAACAGCGAGAATACACAATAACCTAACGATGGGAGGTTTGCGGCATGTGAATGATATCTCTTTGTGAGTTGTGTGGTTCTGAAAAGAACCACTTAGTGTAACTCGACACTACCCCCTCCCTAGCAGCGGGTACTTTAAAGGTATAGTCCATCATTTGCAGCCATCCGAAAAGTAACTGGCGTAATTATTGTTGAAAAACAAACTTGGTTGAAAGATAGTAAGGGGACTAAACTCCCTGTGAAATTATTCTTTCTGGGAAGCTGTCATTTTGAAGTAATCAACGAAAGAAGGCACTTCCAACGGTGATTCTTAAGAAGCACCGTAGGAAAATTTAAATTAGTAGTTCGTTTTGTTATTCAGCGCAGCGCGCACAAGTATTGGAACGACGCACACGCGCGCGCGGTTGTTATAATTCGTCGGATCAGTGCGCGACGTCGCGTATAGCTGCAATTCAAAACAATTCAAAACATGATTCAGTAACTTTGGATTTGAAATTGAGATCTTAGAATGCTGTTTTTCTCGAAATGTACAGCTGAAGCTTAGCTGAAACTTCATCAGGTTTGTTGCTCAGTATCCTTCATTAGATTTTGAACTATTTTGTTGCTTCAAACGAACAAAATGCACAAATTACAAATGATGGACTGTAGCTTTAAAAGAAATGATAACCGCAGAGTGATCTGAAAGAGAGCACGAGAACAATTTACATGAACGCACAGACGGAATGAGACTGGAATGCAGATATAAACGGTCCAATCTGGCTTTGGAAATTCCACAAGGGCGGGTGGGATTGTTTCTCGACCAAGTGAGTTGTTTTCGGGAGGGATACAGTCTACGCCAGATGTCACATAAAGACAGCACATTAGCAGCGTTGGTGAGAGCCATGAAGATTTTGGGCCCATGTTCAGTGGGCGTGCACAGACGATCAATAGAGGGACACTCAGTGCAATTACAATAACCACGTCAGAACAATGACAGCAATGATCCGTAAAATCGCTGATAGCTTGCAGAGCATCTTTGTTATTTTGGGGAATCAGACAATTTTACAATTCAAGTGATACATGTTTTTATCGATATCAAGTTTGGTATAAAAGATATGCCCATGGAATATTGTATTGGAATCGAGAATGTTAGCGCTACCGGTTTTTTTTTTTTTTTTTTTTTTTTTTTTAAGTAGTGACAGCTGCATTCCGGCGTCACTTCCTGGACATTTGTTAATATGTTCTTTATTGAATGGGAAATCAATATTTTAAGATCGAAAATCGGGGTGGTGGGGTCAAAACAAGTTTGAAAAAAAGTCAAAATTTAAAAACATCGAAAATGTTGCATGACCCCTAAGGTGGTAGGTTTCTGGAAGAAATACAATGTCGGGGTTATTACATAATTTTTAACATAAACTTAAAAAGAGGCGCATCGGGTTACAGTGGAGCATCCTCCAGTATTTAATGTGAGAAATGATAAGGCCATAAACAAAGTAAGAAAGAAGCAATACATGCATTCCATGATGAAGGAAGCAATTACATATCAAGTGATCTGATCAATTTTTGCACCCTCTGCTGCATGCTCTTTTGCAGGAGTGGATGGGGTTTCGCAGGGGTTTTAGTTGTTTGACAAGTCCCGGGACGTCAGAGGTGAATTTTCTGATGATCTGGGTCTTTTTCTTTTTGGCTTTGACGTGGGCAAGAAAGTTAATTATCTGTTTGTGTAAGAGAGGACCGTTAGTGGTGAAAATGGACTCGGGGATGAAATCATTGTCGGTCTGTCTGTCTTCCTACAGCATTGAGTCGGTGGCGGTGTTTGTTTCTGCGTCGATCGAGGCTGGGGAGGAGGGAACGGGTGTGTCGAGGGCTTGGGAAAGGGAGGGAGAGCCATCCGGTTCGACGATCATGGATGATTTGGGTGTTTGCGTTTGGTGAAATTGTGTCCCAGTTTTACAAGTTTGAGAGTGGAGGCGAGGGCGATTTGCTTCGGGTTGGTTTTCCTTTGGCGATTATGTCGGAGAAGAGTCGTGACAGCCGAGGGGGTGATCCCCAAACGGAAAGGTTCTCCGCAGGTGGGTTTGGAGGGGAAGTTGACGTGGAGGGATAAGTGGAGGGTTTTCAGAAGAGGTTTGGAGTGTGATTTGGGTGTTTCAGGGATAAATGTGGGTCCAGTTTCCTTACTTGGCGCAGGTCCGGCGGCCACAGCTAGCTTAGCTGTCTTAGTAGGCAGTCCTGGTGGTTTAGCAGGGGGCGGGGCCGGGGCAGCAGATCGACAGAGTTTTCACGGAGGCGGGTGACCCGACCGCGACAGTGGGTGCGGGTGCAGGACCGGCGGCACCAGCAGAGGAAGCTGGCTTGGGTGGAACTGAGGTGTTTTTTTTGGAGGATATTTGGCGCTGAATTTATTGTAAACAAAGGTTGGGGGAGGATTGAGTGGATTGTCTGGTTTGTCCGATGCTTCACCGTGGTCACGTACGTCAATGTCATCGTCGGGTCGTCGTTTCTTGCAGGAGCGGCTGACATGCCCGAACTCCCCGCAGTTGAAACACCGCACCGACTCTGTTGTGAGGAAGACACGGTATTTGACACCCGAGAACGTGAAATTGATGTGATCAGGGGGAAGATGTTTGGGGCAAATGGGAAATGAACTTGTTTGCGGAAGGGCATTATATGGGAGAGATTTTTCTGCTTGAGACCAAGTGGGAAGGGCCGAATCTGAGAGACTACCTTAAAACGAAGAAAGATTGTTCACAAGGACATATTTGGGTATTTCGAGATGGACATTGGAGAGAGTAATTCGAGTGGTCGGGCGAACGAGGGGGGGGGGGCGCCCTGTCGATGTCCTGTCGATGCCCTGTTGGACGGCGTCCACAACGGCCTCTTTCGAACTCAAATAAATAGCGACGAGACCATTGGAAATACGCGTATGTATATTTCATTAGTTGTTAACTGTTTAATGGGATGGCGCCAGACTATTTATGCAGGCTTAACATAATACGGCTTAACATTAGGTAATGTTTAATTACACATTTTATATTATTCATTGAAGCAGACTGGAATTTATTATAAATTACCTTGCTTTCATTTCTCTTCGCAAGTTCCAAAAATTAAGATTTTACTTAACTTTCAATTCAATATGGCCGACTCGTGAATAATATGGCCCATGTAAGCCTGAATTGAAACAGTGTCTAGCGCCCGAAGTGTGACGCCATTGGTAACGTTCTTGAAAGGCTCGTCACCAGGAACAATAGGTTTGGCAGGGTCGGCCGTGCTCACGCTTGGCTGCATGGCCCTTGAATGGGTGGCGACGCTTGACTAGCCATGATAGCTAATCAGGGCAGAAACCAAACAGAAATGGGCAAGAAATTAGCCTAAAAATACAGAAAAATGATAAAACCCGACAGAGAAAGGAGGGTTTTGCTTGATCTAAAAACAATACTGAACAAGATAATATGACTAAACTGGCTGGGTATATACCAGGTCTAAAAGCTACTAAAAAAAACTAACTTATTGCGGACCTCGATCGAAGCACGACTAAACAGAAGAAGGAGGAAGAGGAAGAGGAGGTGGAGGAGGAGGAGGGGAGGAGGAAGAGAAGAAGGCAATGACGATGACTATGCGCAACTATGCGCAAAAGCCAATAATTGTTTTAAATGGATTATGCATGATGCAACTTTCAAACAGAGGGCGCTATACATACCCGGAAGTGTGGGTCACGGTTTTGTTTATCAGTTTCGTAGAAAGAAGCAACGAAGACATAATTTATTTATTCATTTAATTTGTCAAGGTTTATAGGACCCCAAACCAGCGGTAAGGAGTTTCCTTAGTTTTACTAGATGCTCTTTATGGTAGACATTTTTATAATATTGTATATGTAGAAGGTACATTTGGAAGGTAAAATAAGCGGCCTTTTGTCACGGGATGGGTTTTTATGGCTTATTTATCGTGAGCCCTATACATGTATATGGCCACGCACTGGAATAAACTTTGTGCTAAGGGCCATAATGCATGTTCACATGTGTGCACAAAAAGTGGTTAAATGATGGCATTTTGTCATGGAAATGTCTAGGCCTGATCATTGGGGTTCTTTTATTTAAAGGAAGATTGCTTTGATATTTTGGGTCAAAATTAGTGAAAATAATTCATTTTTGACTCACTAAGTAGGTAATTTTTGCCCAAATCTTCAATATGATTAGTGTTTGAAGGTCGATTGATGTTTCTCTTGCATCCAAAGACATTTCTGAGTTGTTTGAAGAAAAGTCAATTTTTGGCCAAATTTCATCAAAAATGTAAGGCTAACCCCTTACAATTTTTTCAATTTTGGCCAAAATATGAAATTGCTTGAAACTTGCAGGGAAGATGCCTGAGGGTCCCTAGAGCATATTCCAACTGGAATTTTAGACAAATTTGGCAATTAAAAGAAAGATTGCTTCGATAATTTGGGTCAAAATTAGTGAAAATTATTAATTTTTGTTTCAATAAGTCGGTTGATTTTTGCCCAAATCTTCAATATGATTAGTGTTTGAAGGTCGATTGATGTTCCTCTTGCATCCAAAGACATTTCTGAGTTGTTTGGAGAAAAGTCAATTTTTGGCCAAATTTCATCAAAAGTGTAGGGCTAAGGCCAAAAAAAAAATAAGTCGGTCTCTGGTCAGCGCGCGCGTCGATTTTAAGCATGCGCGTCGATCTTTTTTTTTCCCAAAATGTTCCGCGGTAGCTCCAACAGCGCCCTCTATTTCCGCACCTCCTCAATTTTTTTTTTACCAAAGAGCACCAAGGAATGGGAAATTGCACCAAGGCAAATGATCGAAAGCACCAAGGCAAATTATGGAGGACACCAATGTACATGAGGACACCAAAAAAGCAAAATAGTACACACCTTGTCTGTACAATCCAAGCTTGAAGAAAAAAAGAAAAAAGCAAAAAAAAAAAAAAAGCCGCGTGGCCGCGTCAATTCCGAAACTTTGGTCTGACCAGAGACCGATTTTTTATTTTTTTTGGCCTAACCCCTTGCAATTTTTTCAATTTTGGCCAAACAATGAAATTGCTTGAAACTTGCAGGGAAAATGCCTGAGGGTCCCCAGAGAACATTCCAACTGGAATTTGAGACAGATTGGGCATTTAAAAGAAAGATTGCTTCGATAATTTGGGTCAAACTTAGTGAAAATTATTAATTTTTGGTTCAATAAGTCAGTTGATTTTTGCCAAATTTCATCAAAAGTGTAAGGCTAACCCCTTGCAATTTTTTTCAATTTTGGCCAAAAAATGAAATTTCTTGAAACTTGCAGGGAAAATGCCTGAGGGTCCCCAGAGCACATTCCAACTGGAATTTGAGACAGATTGGGCATTTAAAAGAAAGATTGCTTCGATAATTTGGGTCAAAATTAGTGAAAATTATTAATTTTTGGTTCAATAAGTCAGTTGATTTTTGCCAAATCTTCAATATGATTAATGTTTGAAAGTCGATTGATGTTCCTCTTGCATCCAAAGACATTTCTGAGTTATTTGGAGAAAAGTCAATTTTTGGCCAAATTTCATCAAAAATGTAAGGCTAACCCCTTGCAATTTTTTCAATTTTGGCCGAAAAATGAAATTGCTTGAAACTCGCAGGGAAGATGCCTGAGGGCCCCTAGAGCACATTCCAACTAGAATTTGAGACAGATTGGGCATTTTAAAGAAAGATTGCTTCGATAATTTGGGTCAAAATTAGTGAAAATTATTAATTTTTGGTTCAATAAGTCAGTTGATTTTTGCCCAAATCTTCAATATGATTAATGTTTGAAAGTCTATTGATGTTCCATTGATGGGGGGGGGGGGGGGGCGTCCCCCACTGATTGATGCCCATGGCAGCCCCTAAACCCTGGAATGCCCTTCCTATACAAATTAGATAAGAGCTATAGCAGTGAGGCCACTTTTAAGGTACTGTTGAAAACGCACCTGCTTCAATGGCCTTTTATTGATTCTTCAAAGCGATGGTGGGTGGGCTGACGGCTTGGGGTGTTAATTTTCTTGTGTGTAGCTTTTTATCCGTGTAAATTGAAGTTGGTGAATGTCTTTCTGATTTGATATTTTAATGATTAACATTTTATTTGTCTTTGTAATTTTATAATTTTATAATTTCGTATTCATGATTTTCCTTATAGTGTTTTTTTGGTATTTTTAATGTATTTTTAGAATACATGTATATTTTTTAAAATAGAATTTGCGCTATATAACATTATATTACATTAATATTATTATTAATATTATTATCATACGTTTTGGACCATGAGCAATCGATCGAGCATATTTGCGACGGTAACATGCTGCCTCTAAATAGTGTTAGGAAGACATTGAAATGTCTCCTTAATATCCGGTGTCTCCATATTAAAGGTGTAACTTACGTCGAAAAATGTCTCCTTATTATATTAACAGGAATTCAAGTTCATGTGCACATGGGGAGTCGGCACTTATTTTAAAATTTCTTGTACTAGCCATTGCTGCCGTGAGGGATTGCCGTACCCATACAACTGGGTTGAGAGGAGTAATTGAGGTAAAGTGCCTTACTCAAGGGCACAATACGCATGACCACGCCGACCGTACGGTCGGGGCTCGAACCCACAATTTCACGATCATTAATCCTGTGCTCTACGTATACTGCTAAGACCACTTACCCAACTTCGAAATCAGGATTTGTTAAATTTACACTCGATATTCTGGTAAATCTTGCAAGCCCGGTTAATATAATGTAGGCCATATGGGCTTTATTTATTTCAGGGCTTGATATGGTTGTGTCAACAACAACAAAAGGATACCCAGATGTAAATGTAAATTATTAAAAATCTAATAAATGTTTTCAAATAAGTTAAACATGTGAAACACCAATGTGTCCTCTTTCCAATGATACCTAGATTGTTTGTCTGTGGCCACGGATAACGGAGCATTCGTTGATATTCTGTCAAGGGTCAAAACTAGCCCGAAAATTTGGACTCTCAATACTGTGTATGAGAGTCCGAAAATTTAGGTATTGAAAACATGTACTGGCATAGACAGTGTCGTAGCACGGTCCTTTTTATTTGGGGGTAAACATTTTTGAAAAGGGCACTTGCACATCCGTGGTGAAATGTAGACAGGTTTTTTCTCTGGACTCCGTAAAATCAAAAGGGGGGGGGGGGGGTTACCCTCTCTCGATGCACACAAACGGCTAATACATGGTGCTTTTCAGGGCGATACATGTGCGAAATTCCCTCAAAAAGGAAACTTGTTCCGAAAAAAAGGGGCACTTGTTAAAAAAAGGCACTCTTTACAAATTATTTTTTTTTTTGGGGGGGGGGTAAGCCCGTTGAAAAAAAAGGCATTGCATGAATGGAAAAAGGCAGTCTTTAAAAAATATTTGGGTGTGCGTAAATACGTACCATTATTGTTTCGTATTTCTGCGCTTTAGTTGAGGTCCAGGCCTTATCTGATCAAAGTGTCAGCTATGAACTCATGCCCATATGCAGGCCTAATCCCTGAACATACATGCACCGTAGATGCGTTTTTATTCCTCCATGATCTATGCGATAGCAAGGGCACCTTACCTGAAAAGGGGTGAATTCAAAAGTAAACAAATTTCACAATGACTATGGAATGCCCAACCTACAATCATACTACTATAGTGATACGTGTATGAAAATGACGTGGCTTTGAATGATGATGAGTCACTGCCACTGGCAGTGGCCGGCTGGCTGCGCCACAAACTTATCTCCCGGCCCATCGTTCCGGCGCGCCGCTGCACGAGAGGCTCTTTTACGTGCTGTGATCATTCTTTATTTGGCGTACACAGAATTTACAACACACATTTTCGGCTCGACTGACACTGAGTGAGTGACAGCCTAGCATCTTTCTGAAAATGAAAATGGCGATGTTAGGTGACCTGTACGTCGATGCGACCACCGTGTTGGTTGCATTGACTACTCTGGCTGCCTTTGCTCTGTACAAGAGCTCGAAGCGACCGGCTAACTTCCCTCCAGGACCGTTTGCTCTGCCTCTGCTCGGGAATGTTACATGTGAGTAGTCGGGCCTAGGCCTACCAAATTATGGTCAGGCCGCCTAGTCAGTAGTAGTACCATAGGCATGGCATGTAGCCCCACTACAGTGTGGCCGCGGTATGCTGCGCTGAACCTCTGCATACCGCGGCCACACTAGTGGGGCTACATGGCATGATACCCTTTAGAACCCCGTTACAGCTGACTAATTGACACTCAAAAGTGACATTCTGATATTTCTTGACACATTTCAACAGTTGACAATGACACCTTCTTGAATATTATCAGCAGGTTTAATTTGTAGAACTTAGAAGGAGCCTAGAAGGGCAGGGCTTTGATTTATGAGGGGTTAAAGACGACAATGACAAACAGAAAATATATTTAAAAAGCAAGATGGCGAACTGCAAAAAACGGTAGGAAAGTCACATTTTTTTTTTGAAAGTGCTTTCAAAATTACAACTGGCATGAGTTTATGTGAAGAAAAAAGACTGCTTTGGCCTGCAAAAGTCACTTTGGTACTGGACAGTCATCTGCAAAAGTCAGTTTTGAACAGAAGTTCAGAACTCGTAAAAATAGAGGTGTCCTTAACACTAAAGATAAGCATTACCCATGATACTAGGAAGAGTTTCATACTCACCGGACGTGCAGACATCACTTAATTGATAACCCGTGCACAAACCCTATGAGACTGGTCTGAAAAATTGTACCGGTACTGTGTTTTCGCAGTTAACATGATAAATCACTAACATGACTAAATGCTTCAATATTTTCCTTGCTAAGTTGACTCACTAAATTATGAGTGAGTAGGCATGGTAGGACATGTTAATTGCTTCCTGATGGCTGATCACTCGGCCCGATCCAGCCAAAGTCACTGCACTCTTCCGATTTAGGAATAGGATGCAATTATGCACATTGTGGGGAATGTTGTAACAGGTGAGTGGTACGTATTGGAAATGTCAAGCGATTCCCACCGTAGTTACAGCTCTGGAGGGGGAGGCAGACGAAATGTTTTTACAGTGTTAATATTAAACCATTTTCACTCATTTTAGGAGCTATACAAATCGTCTTTGTCCCTCCATCCATGAGCCTTTTGTTGTTTGTTTTAACACCTCTTAATAATAGACGTTATGCATAGCAGCCATCTTAGAGAGCAATGATTTTGTTTTGCTGGGATACGAATGAGTTTGTGTATTCCTTTATACTGAATTAAAATAGCAAAAGATGCCCTGTAAGATGGCCACTACGCAAAACGTCTATAGTCGGGAGAGTCAAAACCTAAAACTGAAGTTGGTGCTCTTTCCTAGAAACTGGGACCATAACTACACAATCACTTTCAGAATACTGTGCACATGAATAATTTTTGGATGACATCGTGAATCTTTGCGTTTTATAATTGACTGCAGCATTTTTGTCCAAAACTGCGTTGGAGGTCATGTGCGATCTGCACAAGCAGTACGGCGGTGTCTTCTCACTGAGGTTTGGTGCTTTCAACTTGATTGTACTGAACAACATTCAGGTCGTCCGAGAAGCGCTGGTGACGAAAGCCGTGGAGTTTGCGGGTCGACCGACGACATACTCCGGTACATGTTCACGGAACTTCAAGTTTGATTAGACAGTACAGTAGAACTTCCACCTGTTGGGACCGTCCAAACAATTGTTAGGACCATTGCCAACTGGTCCCCAATACCCTGTGAAATTATTCCGCCAGAAATAGTTTTAATCGAAAGTAAACAATCAATGATGGTGGTTTTAAAAAGGTGTGCCCGCTGGCAACCTTTTTTTTAATGTGTGTTAACAACAGAATCCAGTTATGAGGCCCAAAAAGTTGCGTGCATGTGCTGAATTTTCCCCCTTTAACTCAATATAGCCAATGTGTTAAAACTTCAACTGGTTGTTACTGTATTAAGATTGTGAGCAGTTTTGTTGCTTCAAACGAGAACAAAACTGCACGGAATGCATTGTAGCAATTTTTATTGTTCCGATTCTCCAGCTGAAATCATCACCGAAGGATACAAAGATATTGCCTTATCGAACTACGGCCCGCAGTGGAGATACCAGCGCAAGCTTGGCCACACTGCAATTAGGTTAGTTCCTGTTGCCATCAATCATAAATTTATTTTAAAAAAAATTGAAAAAAAATTAAATACCATCAGTGCTCAACAATCACATTTCACAATCTAATACCGTTTTTTTTTTCCCAGGCATTTTGCGCAGAAAGAACAACTGCAGAAGCTCGTCTTCAGCGTCACTCCGCAAATTGCCAAAGTTCTGGATGATCTTGGGGACAAACCGTTTGCACCCAAGTACACCATCGGCCAGATCGTGTATAATATCCTGGCAAGCTTGTGCTTCAACAAACAGTAAGTAGCGTTTATGTTAACGGTGCACTTTTGCCTGCAGATTTTTGCACATTTTTGTGTTTTTTAAGCTCTGGCAGGAGCTTCTTCATGTCACTTCGTGGTAGGTCTGTCCCCGGAAAATTGACCGAAAAGCGAGCCCCTTAAAGTCTCCCATAAAATATAACTACCAATTGACCAAAAATTGACCAAATGCAATGACCTCGTCAGTAAATGCACTCTTGGCGAACGTTTTCAGAACACACACAGTTGTCTTGAAAACAAATGCCCAAACGACAAATGGTCCGTTCTTCCCTTTAAATGCTAAAAGTGGAGGGGGGTTGAAACCCAACATAAATAGCAAACCGCAGACTTTGAAGGTACATGCAACTCTGTGTACTTTTATCGTCTTGTTTCAGATACGAGTTCAACCAGCCTGAACTGTTGCAGTGGATTCAGTTGAATGTTGATGCACAGAAAGCCTTCGGCAATGGTCTGATCGGTGACTTCTTTCCTGCCTTAAGTTTCATTCCAACTCCGAGTGAAAGGAAGGTTCGGAAGATTCTTGCAGAGATGTTAGGGTTCTTCAGAAAGAAGATAAAGATACATAGGGACCAGTTTGACCCAGGTGAGTCAAAACCAAACATTTCATTTAACATTTCCCCTGCAAAAATTCCATCCTATCAATAGATTGGTTGTAGAACCAGCCACTATATCAGATAAAACCAGCCAAAAAGCACAGTTAATAAGATATCGGCACTCGTAAGTAGATGGTTGTGGGTGCGAAGCCCACTTGACTAAAGACCAGTTCATACTTGACACGATTGCTATAATGCAATGGCAATTTAACGTTCACCAGAGATGAAATATGTTCTACTTTTGTAAACTCGCAGAGACGTCACAATTTGCTTTTCCTTAAAAAAATTGGTAGCCACCCATATAGGACTGGATAGGAGGAGTGCCAGAATGGCAGACTGGAGGTCGCAGGTTCAAACCCCGCTCCGGTCAAATTCTTCGTTCAACTATTACATTGCTTCTCTTTTGCAACAGAAAACGTGCGTGACTTCGTTGACTCGTTGCTGTTGACCCAGAAGCAGGCAATAGAAGCTGGGGAGGAGGAAGCCGAACACATCACCGATACTCACATTTGTCAGACAGTCTTTGACATTTTCGGAGGTAAAAAGATCTGTCTCATCTTTTTCAATATTAGTGACAAAGTGTCTTGCCCAATGACATGTCCAGATCGAGTAACCCTAACCTGGACGCCAAGCACCCCTCCACCCCCCCCCCCTCCATCTGCAGAATCACCCACAGATCGTAAGAGGTTGTTGATGCTCCAGACCATGAGGCCACGGCACTACACATAATCACATCATTTGGTGTGATTATCATTTTATTTTTTAAGAGAATAGCCAAAAATGTGTACTCAACATTGATTATAAAGGCCAGTTCATACTTCATGCGAATGCGATGTGAATTTGACGTCACGAAACATTGGCTGCAAAATGCGTCATAGTTGAAATGTTTGTGAATTCGCTGCGCAGAAACTTGCCCCTACGTCACAAATTCGCATTCCTTTTTGTGCCGAGTATGAACCAGCCTTAAGATGTTACTGTTTCAACACAGCTGGAACCGATACTACCACTGTCACTCTTCACTGGGCGGTGGGTCTCTTGGCCGAGAATCCGGAGGTCCAGGAGAAGGTTGCCAAGGAGATTGATGATGTCCTGGGTCGTGATACGCTCCCCTCGTTGGACGACCGCGGCTTGTTGCCTTACACCGAGGCCACCATCCTGGAGGTTCACCGCTATGGATCAGTTGCGCCTTTAGGCGTCCCCCATAATGTCACTACCGACACCACAGTGGGTGAGTATTTGGTCCAGGTGTCTAAAGTCTAGCGTTACCTTTCCGATTTTACTGGTTCACCAGTTCAGCGGATGACCACCGGTACATTTTTTCATCTTTGCGGTTAGACCGCAACTTACCCGCAATCCTGCATACGTGCCCGATTCTGTTCTATAATCGGTCACACGGTGATCAGTCACACGATAATCAGTCACATGATGACTAGTCACATGATGACAAAATGGCAGCCGTCCATGTTGAATCATGTTTCTAATTCTATTAACTGTTCAGGGTTCAATTATTAGATCTGTTTATCAAAAACCACTGACAAGATTGCCTCAGGATACATGTGTTTATGTATGCACATTGTTGTTTATGAGACACTCTACAAAAGGTAAACATGCGGGCTAGTGACAATGTCCGCGGGCTAGTTAAGAGTCTGTTTCAGTAGCCCGGCTGGCGTGTGAAAAATGTTAAGGTCGAACCCTGCATGTATACTTTACACCATATGCACATGAACAAGCACATGCACATGGTGGATCCCTTTGAATGTGGTCACTAAGCACCACCTGCTGTTTGTGCACGGAGACTATAGGGGGTACTATTAGGTTTTGGCATACGCAAATGAGTTTACCAAAACCACCCTCTTGTGGTCTCAAAAAAGCTCAAAAAGTCTGTGGTGTGCGACAGTACTGACATTATCAGTACATTTTTAAATGACTTGTAATTACTCCATCATTTTGTCATAAACAAATGTCATACTCCACATGTAACCTATTGAGACATAGCTAAAAAGCACCGGTAGTGCCCCCTAGTTGAACTTTTGACCAAGAATTTCTGAGGAAAAGATCAGAACCAGGCCAACTCCCATAGGTTTTGTATTGTCACGTATAGTATTAATTGTATTGTGTTGTAAGTATAGCTGCTTATATCACCGGGCCAATCACTATGCCCAGTCTTGAAGCCTGGAAATAGGTGGTCCTCATCCTTTTTAGCTATTTATACATGCAGCCTCAGGCTGTTGTGATGGGGGGATAGCCAGGCAAAAAAAAAAACCGCGGAGATAAAACACAGTTTTGTTTTTGTATGGGTACTGAACAAATACAGAGTAATCTGTGCATGTATACACTTTTTTTGCTTGAAATTGTTTTCTTGAGCGAAGAGGGCCTCTGTCCATCTATTTAGACTCTATGAGAAGGGATTATGTTCACCAAAATGCCTACTGAATGGATATTGTTAGACAGTAACACCCAGGCACCATCGTACTGAAAAGTTCAGTATGGTGGTGGATGACAACTAAAATACAATTGCAGCCTCGCAGGGTTAACCACTTGCGGCGGCCGGGATTACTTTCGGCCAAAAAACAGCATGTTTGAAAAAGATAAGATATATCAGCCAAATTTCAAAATTAGGTCAAACCACACAAATTCTGGCTCTTGAGAGTCATTTGGACAATATTTGTACTAAACTTCTCATCGTAACTTCATATTTTGCAACGCTCCGAGGCCTTGTCACAGAGTAATACTTGCTACGAAAACAGGCCGGAATGTACAATGTTCAAACTGCCAAGATCAAAACACAATGGGTACAAAAACAATGAGAACCACTGACATGTATACATGTCCAACGCCGGAGACTCAAGGAAAGCTTGCCCCTTCAAATGTACATTGCCAGCTCGTTTTTTCCATGTCTTCTCGCGTTAACTGATTAATATTATATGATTGTTTGTCATATTTGAGTAATCTTCTTTAAATAAATTTCTACAGCTGGGTACGATATCCCCAAAGGCACCATGGTGATGATTAACTATCTGGCTCTGCACAATGACCCAACACAGTGGTCCGAACCGGAGAAGTTTAAGCCGGGTAAGTTTGCAAGCTTGACAAGTTTATAGCGGCATCCGGCAACCTGAATTAGAAGGCCTTACTGCAGTGGTACCAAGTTCACACGCATGCTGGATGCATTCTTAAAAACAAGGCGCGTGTGCATCAGGTTTTAGTGCTTCTAGCAGTCCAGTTCATACTTCACGCGAAAGCGAAAGCGAAGCGAAATTCGTGACGTCAACAATACAGTCGAAGGCCGCCACCATTGTTGACGACAAATTTCGCTTCGCACAAGCTTTCGCATGAAGTATGAACTGGGCTTTAACTCTGAAAGAATACAGTACTTCTAGCTGTACACTCTTATCTTGTTAATCCCTTTGTCAACAAACTGGCCCCTGTTATCAGATACTGTTGCTAATCTCCTGCACTTGTCAATATCAGCTGTTTGACAGCACATGGAGCTTTATTACACTAAGTGTTAGGGATTATAAAGTCACTGTTTGGACAAAGGATTAAGATAGAGATAGGGCTGGCCAGTTTACAGTTAGATTGGCTGTTTCTCTCAGAAGTTTCTAGTGGAGGTTACACGCAATGGCATTTGGTAAATCTATATGTGGAAGGAGCCTGAAGTGAGTACAACCTGAGCACGACTCGCAGGAGCCCGGTGCCACCTCAGAAAAAGGCTGTTGCCTGATTGATCCATATGCTAAGCACAAACAGCTGAGAACCAGTCTCAAACCATACACATTTGATAAGATTTTGATCGGTAACCGTTTTTTTTTGGCTAAGGAAATAATTTTCATTCTTAGCAAAATTTTAATTTCTGGATCATACTTCACAGGAATGTTCAGAAACGTCTCCAGCAAAAGTTTCGCGCTGTATAAAGTATTCAAGTTTGTGAGTTCACAGCTCAAAAATGTGAAATTATGAAATAATAGCGCTCTTATTTGATGCAAACCAGTGGCATATAGTTAGGTGAAATGATTTTAATGATTTTAATAGTTAGGTGAAATGATTTTTGTCGAAGAGAAAATTGAAAGTTTTAAGCATTATTTCCCGTAAACAAAATTAAAATAAATTTCCTGCATGCTTTCTTTGACAGAGCACTTTTTGGACGACAACGGTCAACTTATCAAAAAGCTCCCAGAGAGCTTTCTCCCATTCAGCACCGGACGTCGCGTCTGCCTCGGCGAAGACTTTGTCAAGAAGGAAATCTTCTTGCTCTTCACTTGGCTGTTTGGCCGGTACTCCTTCTACAAGGTACCGGGCAAGGAGTCGGAGTCTCTCTTGACTCTCAACAAGGTGGCGACCTTGACTCACCAGCCTTTGGACGAAATGGAGATATGTGTCAAGAAGCGTTATTAGGCTTGTCAAGAGGTACTGACATTTTCAGAACCATAACATTGTTTTTGCAGATGTTTTTAAAAAACACTGCAATATCTGGTTCCTCTATTTCTGGTTCCAAGATCATAGTTAAAATTTGTTAATGATGCTTAGCACCAGAGCTCACAGCAAGAGAATATATAATAATGATAATAATATGCGGTGTTTATATAGTGCTTTATCCTAATGTTTCAAAGTGCTTCATCATTATTACCCTGCTCAATGGGCCAATGAAACATTCTAAATACCATCACAGCTCCCTTGGGAGTATACAGCTGGATGCTGCCATTTCGGCGCAAAGCAGCTGAAATCAACCACAATAACCATCTCTGCCCTCACAGGTACCCATTTACTCCTGGGTGGAGAGAAGCAATGAGCGACAAAGTCCCTTACCCAAGGGCACTCGCACCATAGCCGCACGCTGGACTCGAACCCACAACCTGCAGAATAACCCACAGACCAAGAATTCAATGCTCCCGACGCTTACAAATGAAATTTCGCCTGTCAATCAATAGTGAGATTCCAAGTCAGTCATAAGTCAAATCAAGTTAAATTACAGGTCATTATACCCCGCATTTCATCTGTAAAAGTAGCTCCTTCAAAGATTGAAATTGAAAAAGAAATACCACCCCCCCCCCAACAAAAAGGTGAAATAATCTTTTTAATTTCAACAGAAATAAATTAAAGCGGAAAATCTTTGCATCAGTTTGTGGTATAAATAGCATTTCAAACATGTGAGGAACACAAAAGTAGTTGTTGCAAAATTAACGTAAAAAAAACCGAATACAGTTAGACTTATTTTCTAAAAGGTTATGCGCAATTTAGATATAGATTTAATTGTAGTTTTTAGTGGGTTTTTTTTTTCTCAATTGTGTGTGTGTGTAGATTTGTGTGATTTTGATGGTGTATATAATTAAACGATCATAACCAATTAGACAATTTATGCATATTTTTCCTCGCAATCTCAATCTATAATCAATATGTAGGCAATTGCAATTATACCTAGTGATTGTGTTCATAGCAACTTAAAATAACAACTTAGAACTACAAAAATACTTCTTTGAAACAACTGAAGCAGTTTTGTTGAATGACCAAATATAAAGGGCTTATATACCATTTCTATAAAACGGAGAATATAATACTTCATTATTCCTGATCTATATTTACTATCTTATAAGGGCTTATAAACGATTTCTATATTTCCGGAGAATATAATACTTCATCATTCCTGATCTATCTTTACTATTTTATAAGGGCTTATATACGATTTCTATAAAACGGATAATATAATACTTCATTATTCCTGAGCTATATTTACTATTTTATATACAAATTCTGAATGATGTAAATTATGAATGTACATTTCATTTGCGTAGCAGGGTTTATATTGATACACATATACGAATCTATTTTTATAATTACTCTTTACAAGTAAATCGGCTACAATTTAAACAAAAGTAGTAATTTTCCTTCTATTTTGTGATAAAAAAAGTAGGCTGTCAAACTTATGAATGCATGATTTGTAATTGTGGAAAAAACAGCTTTCGCTTCAACACAATCCTATACCTTTCCCAAAAGGTCATCAATAATTGGCTTTAATTACAAAAAAGTAAATGGTTGTCAGTTTTGTAGTCCGCCAGGCGTATTTATAGAGTCTAGAACGAAAGCTTCAATTTAGTTTCGCTTGTATCATGATTGTGATATTATATAATGGCACACAGCAGCACATAATTTTCATGAATGCTGCTTCATTTACGAAAAAAGTGAACAGCTTGTTTTTTTTATCCGGTTCGTTGGTGTGACGTCAGTTCATTTTAAACCACGCCGGCTTGCCATTAAGTAGCATTGGAACCATTGGAACCGGAAGCTAACGCAATATTTTGAGTGTTTATCCAATGGGTGCTAGTATCAGTGGTGCGCGCGCGCGTGTATGACGTTTATAGTAACGAACCGGATAGCACACACTGTTCAAAGTTATACCAAAAGAGGGTAAGGGGAAAGGTTCGTAAAGACTTCATATTTTAGGAGAGTAATAATTTTAACATGAAAAATGATGACATTTATGACTTGTTCTCAACTTTCACATTCCATTATTATTTGCTATGCTTCAGTGTGTGTGTGTGTAATGAATAAATATATAGTATTGGTAGTGCTAAATCCAAATTCACGATAAATCCGTCTTTTTCTTTTATTCATTAGGGCTATATACCATATCGATAAGAGCTTGTTATTAATTAATGGTTTGTGCACGAAATGTGAAATTTATACAGGAATTATTAATTTTTGTCTCAGTAAGTCGGTGATTTTTACCCAAATCTTCAATATGTTAAGTGTTTGAAGGTCGATTGATCATGATGTTCCTCTTGCATCCGAAGATATTTCTAAGTTGTTTGGAGAAAAGTCATTTTTTTTCAATTTTGGCCAAAAAATGAAATTGCTTGAAACTTGCAGGGAAGATGCCCGAGGGTCCCTAGAACACATTCCAACTGGAATTTTCGACAGATTGGGAATTTAAAAGAAAGATTGCTTCGATAATTTGGGTCAAAATTAGTGAAAATTATTAAGTTTTGTTTCAATAAGTCAGTTGATTTTTTCCCAAATCTTCAATATGATTAATGTTTGAAAGTCTATTGATGTTCCTCTTGCATCCATAGACATTTCTGAGTTGTTTGGAGAAAAGTCAATTTTTGGCCAAATTTCATCAAAAGTGTAAGGCTAACCCCTTGCAATTTTTTTCAATTTTGGCCAAAAAATGAAATTTCTGAAACTTGCAGGGAAAATGCCTGAGGGTCCCTAGAGCACATTCTTACTGGAATTTGAGACAGATTGGGCATTTAAAAGGAAGATTGCTTCGATAATTTGGGTCAAAATTAGTGAAAATTATTAATTTTTGTCTCAATAAGTTCGTGATTTTTGTCAAAATCCTAAATACGATTAGTGTTTGAAGGTCGATTGATGTTCCTCTTGCATCTAAAGACATTTCTGAGTTGTTTGGAGAAAAGTCAATTTTTTG
This sequence comes from Patiria miniata, assembly GCF_015706575.1. Classification (NCBI taxonomy): domain Eukaryota; kingdom Metazoa; phylum Echinodermata; class Asteroidea; order Valvatida; family Asterinidae; genus Patiria; species Patiria miniata. Next base: position 4,802,862 of record NW_024037061.1, read on the forward strand.
CCGAATTTGATAAAAAATGTAAGGCTAACCCCTTACAATTTTTTCAATTTTGGCCAAAAAATGAAATTGCTTGAAACTTGCAGGGAAGATGCCTGAGGGCCCCTAGAGCACATTCCAACTGGAATTTGAGACATATTTGGCAATTAAAAGAAAGATTCCTTCGATAATTTGGGTCAAAATTTGTGAAAATAATTAATTAATGTTTCAATAAGTCGGTTGATTTTTGCCCAAATCTTCAATATGATTAGTGTTTGCAGGTCGATTGATGTTCCTCTTGCATCCAAAGACCTTCCTGAGTTGTTTGGAGAAAAGTCCATTTTTGGCCAAATTTCATCAAAAGTTTAAGGCTAACCCCTTGCAATTTTTTTCAATTTTGTCCTAAAAATGAAATTGCCTGAAACTTGCAGGGAAGATGCCTGAGGGTCCCTGGAGCACATTCCAACTGGAACTTTGGAAAGGGTTGGGCATTTTAAAAACAGATTGCTTCGATATTTTGAGTCAAAATTAGTGAAATTATTAATTTTTGTCTCAATAAGTCGGTGATTTTTGCCCAAATCTTGAATATGATTAATGTTTGAAGGTAGATTGATGTTCTTCTTGCATCCAAAGACATTTCTGAGTTGTTTGAAGAAAAGTCAATTTTTGGCCAAATTTCATCAAAAATGTTAGGCTAACAACCCCTTGCAATTTTTTCAATTTTGGCCAAAATATGAAATTGCTTGAAACTTGCAGGGAAGATGCCTGAGGGTCCCTAGAGCACATTCCTACTGGAATTTTAGACAGATTTGGCAATTAAAAGAAAGATTGCTTTGATAATTTGGGTCAAAATTAGTGAAAATAATTAATTTTTGTTTCAATAAGTCGGTTGATTTTTGCCCAAATCTTCAATATGATTAGTGTTTGAAGGTCGATTGATGTTCCTCTTGCATCCAAAGACATTTCTGAGTTGTTTGGAGAAAAGGTCAATTTTTGGCAATTTTTTTTCAATTTTGGCCGTAAAATGGAATCGCTTAAGACTTGCAGGGAAGATGACTGAGGGTCCCTAGACCACATTCCAACTGGAAGTTTGGACAGATTAGGCATTTTAAGCATCTCATTTTTTTTTTTACGTAAGTTAGGACTTCACAATGGTTCCTTCACCATGTTCAGGAGAGATTTGACAAGTTTATTTGCCAACTTAAGACTGAAGTGGAAGAAAGGAATGCACACAATTTGAATGCAAATGAAGAGAGGCAAATTATGGTACGTCACCAAAAGGAACCATTGGAAAAACCTAATTTTTGCGAAAATTGGGATACTGGGGTAAAAAGACCCCCGTGCCGAGTATTAGACCGAAATATTTCATGAAAAAAAGCCAAAATGTTGCCACGTTTTTGTGCTCGTATATTATCACATGTGTATGGCCCTACGCACAGTGAATAGTGTTACCGTGGATGGGTATGATAAAACCTTTCTTGCATTCATGTTACCCAGCTCAATGATATATTTTTAAGGGAAACTGACTAGGTGAGTTATTACAATTAAAAGTTGAACAAAGACATTGACTGGAGCTGGGCTTGAACCTGCTACTTCCGGGTTACTGTTCCGGTGCTCTATCAACTGAGCTATCCAGCCCTATGTTGGAGGCTGGGGAGCCGCGGAACGGTAATCTGGAGGTCGCAGGTTCAAGCCTCTCTCCACTCAACTGCTTTGTTCAACTTTTCAATAAATTGAAATCACTAAGAAGTTACGACGGTACACAAATTAATGAGTCCATGCAATGCCCTTTACTTCGGAACATATTTTGTGCAAGTGTAAATTCTCTTAAATGTGTGAAAACTATATGACAACCCTTTTTGGATAATTTTATAAAATAGTGCACTCTTTCAGACATTTAAAATTGTCCATGCTTTTCCGATCAACTAAGGGCGATGTTTTTGTGATGTCAAATCGGGAAAACCCTGTTCAGTTTATGTGTTTTCTATTAAAATTGTGAACCCAAAAGTTTGCTTATTGAAAACAATTGTGAAAATTGTGTTTGCTCATCGGCTCACTGCCATATACTGACACAGCAACGAATCATCAAAAAAAAAACAGAATGCACAACAGCAAAATATCCAAATTCTGGTGCAAAAATGGCTGTAACATTGATGTTCTGCCTGAAATGACATCATAGTTCTGCTCTTGAATATGGAAATTCGTATTAGCATAAAGACAAAAAAGGCACCAAGATACCCTTGAAAACCTCGAAATGAAAATTGAAATTAGTGTTTATGAGACACAAAGGTGTATGTTTAAAATCAATGAGCTCTGGTGCCAAGTTGATTGACAATTAAATACACTACACCTATGGTGTCAGTTGTAAGTAAAGACACATAAGAGTGTCCCTTATGGGTTTTGCTAAATTTGCTCCTGGATGAAGAAAGCACATGAAAGCATGATCCCAAGTCTTCATTTGTTTACATTCCCTTCACAAGTCATACCACTAGAACATCACTTGACCATTTTAGACAGGTAAATTAGTTTAAACTCTGTTTCAAATTTGGTTTGAGAACCGAAATTTGACTGGTGAAATGTTGGAAGGTTTGTTTGTCAAATTAGCATCATTGTTCTTTTTAAGATTCCTCTGCACTTGAGATCTCAATGTGGATAGTGACGATTGCAAGCTGTGTAGTTGCTTGGCTGCTTCCATGTTGGTGCTCTCCTAATGAAGCCAATGTGGACCTGAAACATCACAGGATGAAGCGACGATCTAAAAGTCATGTTTGCAGTGCTGATAAAATGACTACCAAGGCTGCAGCTACATTTACATCAACAGAGGATGAAGCAGGTCCTTCTAACAGGCAGTCTACAAGTAAAATTAAGGCTGCACGTGTCTTCAAAGGTGTGTAAACCAACATGTTGTATCTTCTTCAACCTTTCTTTTCCATGTGGTCTATATCCAGGATAAGTCAGTGTGTTAACACTTACTGAGGATCTTGCACTTCGGCATTAATGGTAGTAACATTTGCAAACATCAAAAAGCAAAACTACTAAATGATTATGAAATACAAACGTGAATAATCGTCTCAATCATCCTGTGAAATCAGGATGATTCTAAAACAATCTATAGAATGTTACACGGAGAAAACCAAAAAGCTTTAATCACACTTTACAACCTCGGTATCAAAAGAAAATGGACCACTGCTAAATTTTCAAGCTCATAATAATAATAACGGAGTCTTATATAGCGCACGTATTTACCAACAATTAGGTACTCAAGGCGCTGGTTATTATGTTTATTATTAAAGAAAGGTAAATAAAGTATATGAGAAATATGAGACCCATTATGTAGCACCTTATAAGGGTTGACAAGGTGCTGCGGTGCATATTGCAGCCACTGCCAGACACACCGGGGCAAACCCCTTCTCTTAGCGATAGGTGCTACTGGGTTCTTTTACGTGCATTACACAACACACGGGACCTACGGCTTTACGTCCCATCCGAATGACGAAGCAATAATGGTAAAGTGCCTTGCTTAAGAGCACAAGCACCATGTTCCGACGGTCAGGATTCGAACTCATGTACCACGGCACACAAATCGAACACCGTAACCATTGGACCACAGCACCCCACAAAGAGGAAAGATTGAGGAAAGATTGTCTTAATCAGTTCAAAATAATTAGATCAAAAAACTGGCTGAAAGAGAAACAAATCTTTGTTATGATACAGTCAGATATTGCAATTGAAAACAAATCATTATACAAATGTCTTGATGTTTAGGGGATCACAACAGGTATCTCCGGATAACCTGTGCAATTAACATCAAGGTCTTCTTTTTTTATTATTTGCATTCATGGTTTTCAGGATGTAATATTTTTCGACTGCCTGACTGTCAAATATTTTCGTTCTATTTGTTTTCTCAGAACTATGCATAGATGATAGAACTCTCATGCGGTTTGCTAAAAAACTCAGTGGCCTTTGGATACAATTGGCGGCCGAGCTGGAGTTTACGCATCCAGATATAATCACCATTGAAAAGAAACGCCCTGGAGATGTCGTCTTGCAAGGTTACGAAATGCTTGCAACATGGACGCAACGCATCCCTGCTGAACAGCAAGTGCCCACGTTATACGCAGCATTGCTGCAAATTGGAAGAGCTGACATTGCAGGATAACTGCATGGTAAATACACGTCTTTGCTTATTCATGTATGTAAGCTGAAGACATATTCTTAACAGGAAAAAAATGATCTTATGTGTATGAATATTGAAGTAAATGAGATACAAACAAAATGTATACGCCTATCCTAAAATACATTTCAATACACGTTGATTTTCATATTTAAGAGTCCCCGAAACGCGCCACTGCAGGGTGCTCCCAAAAAAAGTATGCACTTTTTCAGATGAAGATTTCTCAAAATTGGGGAGACATGTTAATTTTTTTTAAAGATATTCCTAAACTACAAGATCTTGGTGGTGTATGATGGTGAAAATAAAGGCTAAATTAAGAAATGACGGCAATATACAGAAAATTGGTCAAAAAACAGTTCGTCCACACATAAGTCTAAGACATTGTCAAATGAATAGCACCGCATGCACACAGAACTGCAATAACAATGTCTATACCGGTATCTCATACACGCAGGTGGACAAACTGGTTTTTTTTTTGTTAACCATTTTTTTCCGTAAATAGCCACCATTTCTTAATTTAGTCTTTATCATTTTCAATGCCGTTTTCACCATATACCACCAAGACCAAGTTTAAGAATTTCTTAACAACATTTCAACATGTCTCCCCAATATCGAGAAATCTGCATTTAAAATTAGTAAACGTCTTTGGGCCGCTACGTATAGGGTGAACTTTTGGCTCTATGCGAAAATGGAGGTCAGAGGTCATAACATTCAAAACATGACTGTAGATTAATATTTGAGTGGTCTGCCGGCACAACCCGAAACCGTTTAGAATAGTTCTGATAAATCTTCTGTTTCTTTCTTTCTCTCCTTTTTTTTCCGGACAATAATCATGATAATTCTTAGCGGGTTTTCTCCTAAACGGCATGTATATGAACCTGTAACTTTCAACATTATATAGGCCCTCAATCCCGCATCCCAAGCAGTGAGGCCTTATATTTGCCAAAGAAGGCAGACCCCAAAAAGTGGATTGACCGGAAGTTTATTAGCAGGATTTTCGAAAATTGGGTGAAAAATGCGATCGGGATTGTTATTGATGAAGGAAAAGAGTGTTACAAAGACGAATACACCCCGGAATGAATTAAAACATTTATGGACTTGCGTTACTCTAACCCAAAATGAATATTCATCTAACTGAAACAACCAATCTCCATTTGGGGTTCGGGAGTCCTTAATATTTTATTTACAATTTAAAATACTATACATTATTTATATTTCATATTTAATTTAATATTTGCAATTTTATGTAGATTAATAAATGCATTGCAAGAAAATGTTCATTTGAAAGATTGAATTTGTTTCCATGGCAATATTACATTTTTCAAAGTAAAGCATAGTTGCCATAAAACATTATGGTGAGACGGGAACCAGATATGTTAGCAACATTTATTATCCCATTTGTTGGACAATGCTAATCCTCAAACCAAGAAATTAAGAGTAAGCGATGAGGTCCGAATATCCACTGCAGAAGCCGAACATTTAAACATTGTCTTTAAGTGCATTGAAGGGTATAATTATCCCCCCATTCTTTTGTAAACACTTGCCCTTTTCCATTCAAACGTCATTTTTTTTTCATCAGCGCCCCCCCCCACTTATATTTGTGAAACGTTTACCTTTTTGAAGTCCTTTTTTTTCTGAACAAATGCCCTTAACAAAAAAGTCGTGCCTTTTTGCTGCCATCGGTCGTATTAACGGGTGCCTTTTTTAATTTCGCGCATGTAATGTTCTGATAAGCACCATACTTTTTCTGTTAGTTTGCAAATTCGTCGTTTTTGAACAGCGCCATATCGACTAATGGTACCAGCCATTCTCCCCCCACCCCCCCCCCCCCCTTTTTGTAATTTTATATAGGCCAAGTGTAGGGAGAGAAAAAAAGTGTCTACATTTCAGCTCGGATGTGCAAGTGCCCTTTTCAAGAAATTCCCCTCCCCCATATAAAAATGACCTTGCTACGCCCCTAAAGTGACATAATTATGAGAAAATACGACCTATTTATACAGGGATCGCAATATCGTGGTACACAATAATTACCAGAAAACGAATGAACTAAAACAAATAAATATTGCATTATAGGGTCAATTGCAACTCTGCTGTAATTCCCACGAACGATGTGTGCAATATTACATTTTTATCCGAAAAAAATAACCCAGAATTGGACCAAAATGAAGTGAAAAGGATGGAAATGAATGCTACATCAGTCGCATGCCTACACCGGATTGTATATGATGAATCTGATCTTATTTCCTTCTATTCCTGCTGTCGACCGATCTTTCTGACGCCAGTGTCTCCTACTGCCAGGGTGGTTAGACGTCTCACGGGTCGCAAGTAGGTTGGGTATTGCTCGTTGGACCTCCCTCTGTAAAAAGGACACAAACAAATTCCCGTTCAACACAAATTACAGTCACAAATTTCCGTTCAACACAAATTTACAGTCACGTTCTGTTTTGTGACAAGAGTAGTAGATACACGTGACTGTCTTTGCCGTTAACGCCGGCGTCTCTGTAGTCTGATCGGCTCAATGATAAGGTCAACTGAACAAATAAACTAGTTTCTCGTCCCTGTTCGCCTCCGAAAATTGTTCGCGGCAACTTCCTGTTTTTTTATTTTTTTCATTTAAAACAATAATATACCATTTGCAATATATTGTCCCCTTCATGTGCTTCGAGTAAAATTGTGTATGAAAGTTTAAGACCCTGAAGTATCAGCAAAAGGGTCGAGAAAATAGAAGAATCCATTCCTCCCTTAGTTTGTTCAAAAAGCTCGGACGAGAAACAATTGCTTTCATTCACTTGGCCTAAACACACAAAATTACGTCCATCAATGCCAATATCAAATTAATGTAGTACAAAATTGTATCAATGCCGGTGACTGGTCCCTCTCCTAATTATCTATGCATGAGCATGCGCAATACCACCAATGAGTCCTTATTTCATAAAACTTAAATTCATGCTACACCGGTCTTCAAACCTTAAAATATAAAAGGTGGACTTACTCACCAAATAACTTTTTAGATTCCTGCTTTCCTCTCGGGAAAGTTCCTCCTCATGTCCAATCCGTGAACTGACCACAAGGCCGGCAATCAGGAGGAAAATGATCAGAACGTTTGAGCAGGGACGTCCTAGCATGTCTCAAATGTTGTGTTGCTTCCACTAAAAACAACGTAACCTGTTTACGCAAAACCGAGAACGACGTTTCACTTATAAAGAGAGTAGCGTTCTGTTCAGATACCTGATCTCCAACTCAGCAATATAACAGTCCAAGGATTTATTCCTTATTGCGGGCCCAATAGAACCTGCTTAAGTATTCAGGATGTGAATTTGAAATTCTGAATAATTATGAGCTTCATATCATAATGAATTTACGTTGATGTCCATATTTTTTTTTAATTGACTGTTATGCTAATATTGGCATTGAAGAGGTCAATTTTTTTTCTGTGTTCCATTTTCAGTTGTCAGTTCGCTCTCAAGTTTGTTATTTCAAAGTCTCACTTTGCACAACACGCCTGTAATTCTAATTAATTGAATTTCATGGCTAGGCAGGCCAAAGCGTGAAGCACGTCACATAGTCAGTGGCGTAACCACGGGGGGGGGGGGGGGGGGGGGGAGGGGGGGGGGACGTGGCCCCGCTTATTTTCCGTGCCCCCCCCCCTCCAGGTGGCCCCAAACAAAATACTAAAAATGCCCCGTTTCCGTCCCCAACCACAAAAAGGTTTTATTTTAAGCTGTATTCTTCCAGTTAGGCAAAGGCCTACTGTTTACAATTTATTATGTGAGTGGATATAGCGAGGCATAATGGGGCCCAACTGGAAAAAAGAAAATGCAAAAGGATATATGCCCCCAATGATATTCCAATGCCCCCCTGTGTCCCCTACTCAACAAAATCCAACAGAAAACTTCGCTCTACCCGAATCATTTTTTAGTGGAACCACTGATTTATACATCATCATCACGTACGGTAGGTGTTCGTCCCAATCGTCCTGGTTCTCATGAACAAACAGGCTCAGCATCGTCTTGACTGTGCGGTTGAACTGCTCCCCCATCCCGTCGGACTGGGGGTGGAACGGCGTGGTGCGGGTCTTTTGGACGCCGAGCAGCTTACTGGTGCCCTGGAAGAGCTCGGCTTCGAACTTCCTCCCTTGATCCGTGTGGATCTCGAGGGGAGCTCCAAACCGGGTGATGACCTGTTCGACGAGGACTCTGGCGACCGTCTGAGCAGTCTGGTCCGGGATCGGAAACGCCTCCACCCACTTTGTAAAGAAGTCGGCCACCACCATGATGCTAGAATTCACTGTCCTCGTTCTCGCGAGTCGACCCGTGAGGTCGATCGCGAGGCGCTCCATTGGAGCCCCTACCAGGTACTGTTGAAGTGGGGCCTTCAGAGGTCGAGGAGGTGACTTCTTGGACCCACACTTGTGGCACTTTTGACACCAAATGTCCTGAAGTCCTATTGCCATGCGTTAGTCGCAAGACGTCGTCTACTTTCGCTCGTGGTACCACGACCTTCCATACCGATGGTTCGCCATTGGGCTGCTCCCACTTCACCTGCAATACACCTTGGGAGAGCCGCAGTGTCTCCCACTTAGCCCACCAGTACTTCAGCCACTGCACGATCCTGTCCAGCTCAGGGTCACTCCGTTGTTCCCGTTTGGGTTCCTCTTGGTCCCAGGCTTCCAGGATTCCCTCCGTGGTGGTGGCTTCATCCTGTCCAGCCCCCGCAACGGCTCCCACCAGCACCTCCCTTGGTTGCGCCTTCCCGGCATCGTGCGACTGGCTCGACTGCAAGTCAGCGTCTTGCTGAGCAAGGGGGCCTTCTTTAGTAAAGCATTCCTGACTTGCTTCCTTGGATCGCCTACACTGGCCACACGGGATTCTAGAGACGGCGTCGGCGTTCGTGTGCTCCCTACCCGCCCGATGTTCCACATCGAACTCGTAGCCCCCCAGCCTCTGGGTCCACCTGGCCGTCTGCCCCTCGGGTTCGCGGAAGTTGAATAGCCATCGCAGCGACCCGTGATCCGTTCTGAGCAGGAACTGTTTATCAAGAAGGTAATGTTTGAAATAGTGAACGAAATGGACCACGGCCAGCAACTCTTTCCGAGTGGTACAGTAGTTGCGTTCGGCCTTAGACAGGGTGCGGCTGCATAGGCAACCACTCGTTCACCATCGTCTTCCTCCTGCGACAGCACTGCTCCGATAATGCAGTAGCTGGCATCTGTGTCCAGGACGTATCGATGTGTCGTATTCGGATAACACAACACGGGTGTTGTGGTCAATGCGTCCTTGAGTTGCTCCAGCGCTGACTGGCAAGCACTCGACCAGGAGAACGCCTTTTGGTTCTTGATGGTAAGGGCATGGAGGGGGCGAGCAATCTCGGCGAAGTTTGCAATGAAGCGCCTGTAGTAGGACGCGAGGCCCAGAAAACTCCGCACTTGGGTCAGGTTTGCTGGTTGCGGCCAGTTCCTGATGGCCGCGACCTTTTCCAGATCCGTCCTTACTCCCTCGGCCGACACGAGGTGACCCAAGAAGGACACCTCCGTCCTGAAGAGATCACATTTCTTCGGGTTGAGCTTCAGGCCGGTGGCTCGGAATCGCTCCAGGACCGTGGTCAGCCGCTTGTGGTGTTCCTCGAAGTCTGCCCCCAACACGATCACGTCATCCGGGTAGACTACCGCCACTTGCCACTGCAGCCCCCTCAACACTTGTTCCATCAGACGCTCAAATGTCCATGCCTACTTGACAGTGGCCACTGGCCAGATCAAGGGTGCTGAACCACCTCGCCCCACTCAAAGCGTCAAAGTTGTCCTCCATTCTGGGGATGGGGTACGCGTCTTTCATTGTCACCTCGTTGACTTTCCGGTAGTCGACGCAGAACCGGACAGACCCATCCTTCCTCCGGACCAGTACCACCTGGGATGACCAAGGGCTGTGGGAGGGCTCGACCACGCCGTCCTGCAGCATCTGTGTTACCTGTCGGTCGGCCTCTTGCCGCTTATGTATCGGCAATCTCCTCGGTGGTTGACGTATAAGCATTGCTGTCCCGGTATTTATTGTGTGTCGGATCAGTTCTGTCTGACCAAAATTGCCGTCCGGGCTGGTGAATGCTCCAGCGAGCTCCGTCAGCAATTCAGCCAGCCGGGAACGTTCGACACGGTCAAAATTCGTGGCTCCTCGCTCCAGGAGGTCTTGCAAATGGGGCGGTACCTCTCTCTGGGCATCCGTCCTCTGTCCGATATCACCCAAAGGGAGGTAGTTGACGGCAGATCTTTGTTGCCCGTCCTCCAGCTCAATCACGTCCATACCCTCCATCGGTGAGAAGAGAGCCAAGTGGCTGCCTTTATAGACCGTTACAGGGTCGGTCGTCGGGTTGAAAACCCGAACCGGCACGGTTCCATTGTTTGTGTCAATCAGGCCGGTAGCGACCGCGACCCGGTAATTATCCGAAGCCTCTAAGCTGGGGTAAACCAATCCGACTCCCATCCGGGGTTCGGTCTTTATTTCTCCAGTGAGGATCGCCTCGTGACCAGCTGGTACTATCATGTTCTCTGTTACCTGCACTCTTGCCACCATGGGATTGTGCGTAACACCTCCCAAGGGGACCGCCTTCCCGTTAATGATGACGGCGTTGTCTCCCCATCGCCACCGCAATGATACTTTGACAAGAAATCAATTCCGAGTATGACGTCTGCCTCGATATCGGCCACAGTAAAGGTGTTGTTTACGCGCAGATCCCCCACTTGTAAGTCGAAGTTGCCCCCTCCTCTTGTCGGCATGGGGCTGCCGTCCACCATCCTCAGAACTGGAGATGACGGAAGGAGGCTCGGTCTCTCGGCACTGGGCCAGGCGTTGTAGATTCGCTCCTAGATCAGACTCACTGTTGCTCCGGTGTCTAGGAGGCAACGCACTGGTTTCCCCGCGATCCTCCCCGCCACGTAATTTGCCTGAGACGTCCCACCCGAGGCCGGCCTGGCCCGAACAGCCGGCTCCGGAACAGGACGTTTCGGTATTTTCTCTTTCTGTGGTCATGGTTGGAAGGAGGCAAACTGCCTTTTTTGATGAGGGCAGTACCGCCTGATGTGTCCAAATTTGTGGCACCCATAGCACTCCACCTGGGCACGCGCACCTGGTGTGTACACGGCCCGGGCAGCCGATTTGGGTTCCTCGGCAGGGGTTGGAGGAGGCTGGGCTACCGACCTCACGTCCCTAGCCATCGGTTTCCCTTTTCTGTTTTGCGCTGGCAACTCGAGCTTGCTGTTCCTCTAGCAGGGCTTTGCAGAAAGCCTCGACCGCCAAATCCTCATGGGCCTGTGTGGGCAGCTTCGGGTAGCTTCTCAACACCAACCGTCGGATGGATTGTCCTAGGCTACTGAGTGACTCGCCTCGGCCCCCTCGTACGCATAGACAACTGAGCCCGATGTAGCGGAATCTGTGCTGTCACCCCGAACCGCTGCTCGAAGTTTTCCAAAATGGAGGAATATTCCTTCCGCGTTTCCGGTACCATATCCGCCAATGCCTCCTGAGCCGTGCCCTTTAGGTGAGATGCAAGGAACATCGCCTTCTCCGCCTCGCCCCACTGATTGACTGCTGCAACGCTCTCGAAATGGATCAAGTAATCCGACCATGACGAGATCCCGTCAAACTTGTTGGGGAGCATCAGCCTGTTCAGGGGCCGCCCAAACATCGGCAGAAACCGGGTCGCCCCCCCCCCCCCCGGAGCACCGGGTGGTGACGTCTCAGGGGATCTCCCAACTGCAGTGGTGTTAGGCCGAGCAGCCGGGTAGGTTCCGCTCCGTTGGCTTGTGTGCGGAGCAACCGTGCCGGCTCTGCCCCATTGACTCCCAAGCGGAGCAACCTTGCCGGCTCCGCGCCATAGACGTCCGTGCGGAGCAACTCTGTCGGCTCCGCCCCATTGACTTGTGTGCGGAGCAACTCTGCGGGCTCCCGTCCATTGACTCGTGTGCGGAACAACTCATCGGGCTCCACTCCATTGACTCGTGCGCGGAGCAACTCCACGGGTTCCACTCCATTGACTCGTGTGCGGAGCAACCCTGCCGGCTCCGCGCCATAGACGTGTGTGCGGAGCAACTCTGTCGGCTCCGCCCATTGACTCGTGTGCGGAGCAACTCTATGGGCTCCGCCCCATAAACTCTCGTGCGGAGCAACTCCACGGATTCCACTCCATTGACTCGTGTGCGGAGCGACTCTGTTGGCTCCGCCCCATAAACTCCGTGCGGAGCAACTCTGTCGGTTCCGTTCCAAAGAGTTGTGCAGTGCGGGCCTGCTCCGAGTGGAGGTCAGGACTCACCGTACTGCGATAGTGGGGACGCAAGTACTGCTGGGGGAGATCCACACCCGGTTGTGCCGCCTGATGTGTGCTTGGACGGTTTCCCGCCCCCAGTAGATGGGCAAATCCAGCTTGGGGGCGCCCCGAATGGGAGGCCACACCAGTCGTATCCAGTGGCGCTTCCATGTAGGGCCTAGCACTATTTTCATGAGCGTGGGGATTGCGGGTTGCCCCAGGACGAAACCCCGCCCCCGCTGCATTAACCAGCACAGCTCGGGATCGTTCCGAATGGAACGAAACGTCTGCTGCGCCAGCGTCTACAGCACGGGGCGGCCCCTCGCGGGACCTGGCATACAACTGTGTTGTTACAGAATATCTGGGGTATACCATGACGAAGCTCCACCCCCGCTGCATCGACCAGCACACAACTCGGGATCGTTCCGATTGGAACGAACCGTCTGCTGCGCCGCCGTCTACAGCACGGGGCGGCCCCTTGTGGGACAGGGTACCAGTCATTAATGATTTATGGTAATGAGCACGCCCGCCCCCCGCAGGGGTAGACGTACTGCAATGACTTAACCCCCCGCCCAAGTCCCAAAATTCCACTTTACCATGCCCCACATCCTCCCTCATGAGAAAATCCGTCCCCAGAAACCCCCTGGTTTCCCCTTTCCTCCCACCAAAGTTCCCCGGACTATCCCGCAAAAAGGATTCCAACTCGTCCACTAGGCGCCCCCCCCCCCCCTCGGTGTGCCCGCACTCCAGCCTGCCTCCTGGCCGTGTGGCGAGTTGGGTGCCAGACTTCCGTGATCTCCTGAATTCATTGCAGAAAATATCTGAAAAATTCACCTGTTTTTCCGCCTTCTGCGTGCCGCCGCTGCCACCAATGTAACGTAGAACGATTCTGGGATTCGTCACACACACAAAAGGGGAACTATCACACAGGTATTCACATTTCTGCTGGCTTTAGGCTGTTTATTCCGTACGGAAATTACACTGCCAAACACAACTATTATCCTCAACACCGAGGCCCCAACAACACAACTGCGCATACGCCGCCCGGAGGAACGGGTCTCCCCGGCTGGCCACCAGGGGCTCCACTGCGCGGCTCCACCGTGGGACCGCGCTGGTGCCCTCTGGCGGCCGACCGGCTGGGACGCCACAATAAGCCTTTTCGGAGTTCCAACTGCGCATTCGTAACCTGTGACAACGCGCATTATTTGTCTCAAATGGCCTTTGACATCATCGCACCACTGACTTTACAAAAAGGCTGTTTGTGCATTGTGGGTACTGTCAAAGGACATTCGAGACAAATAATGTGCGTTGTCACAGGTTACGTATGCGCGCAGTTGGAACTCCGAAAAGGCTTATATCATTAGGGGAAGTGTCATCAATCATGATCATAGTGTCATCGGCATACATACTAACTTTGGCACTTGGAAGACCAATACTGCTTGGAAGGCTATTTATAAAAAAAATAATAAAAAAGAAGAGAGATAGATCCTTGTGGAACCCCTACACTCAAAATTTTGCCATGAAAACAAACTGGAAGTTATGCTTCAGCTGCTGGCAGCAATGATTCAAAATACAGATTTGCCACTGTGACCAAATCAAACTATTAATGAATTGTTCGGTAAGGTGTTCCGAAGGTTACATGTTCTAACCCCATTCTATTCAATTTCTTTATTTAAACGTATAATCAAATACAATGAAAAAAAAAAGTGGTAAAGAATGATTTTCTTCTGCCCCTCGTGCTTGGTCCACCCTTGCTCTTAGAGACTCCAGGCGCGTAACCAGGGTTGTGTTCCATTCTAAACGATAGACTTTTTTTCACAAAACACCTGGCCACCGGAAAAAGGGGGGGGGGGGTTCAATTTAAAATATAACAATAATCCCAAATCAGATGATCCATGTTCTTTATCACTGATAAGCCTCACCCAAGCCATTTTGGTAAGTGTCTGAACTTGGTAAAGAACAAAATAGCGTTCAGATACTCAAAATGAAAGTCAAGGAAAACCCACGGAACTACAGAGTGTGATGATCCAATAGTGGATGTGCATTGATATTAAACATAATGTTTACAGAATAATTTTGTTCCCGTGTTTAACAACGTTTTTTTCTGGTGAAATCGATGTACACTAAACAACATATTTTTCCCCTTTGAATACACGTATAACAATTAGCCCGACATCATCATCATTGCGCCGGCCGCGATTTTTTTTTAAAGCAACGATCTGGGGATGCACTTTCGAGTACATTTCTATGGGAGCATGGTTTTATCGCAAAGCTTGAGATGCGACTAGTATTGTTATCTTATGCACGTAGGCCTAATGAAATTTCGGACTAGACTGCCCTTTAAAAGAATCATCCGGAGCCTTGCTTTAGTAAAGAAATAGCACACACATTATTAGTATCCTACTTAGAAAAATAACAGTTGCAGGGAAAAATCGAAAACTGTACCAAGAAAGAGAGAAGAAGTAAATAATTTGAATGGGATTCGATCTGCTAAGCTCGGGGCTTGCTTCATTGGCTCGATGAATGTGTGTATTACATAGAGCGTGCGTATATACAGAGAGATAGATAAAGGATTGTTATCCTCTAGCCTTTATTCAAGTCGCCTAAAAATGAGTATGCCAGACTGTTATGTTCCGCTGCTCTTTGGGAGGTTAGATCCCCCTCCCCCAACAACAACCAAAAAACCCCACAATTTTCTAGCTCCCCCCCCCGAAAAAAAAAAAAATAGGCTTTAGAACCGCGCCTTGCCGGCCCTTGTAAGGGAACAGCGTCTGATGTTCAAACTGGGAACTCGCGGGGTATACCGAGTATAAGCTCCGACAGCGGTACATCACCTGCCGTATTGCCGTAGGTGCACCGCGCAGAAAGCTCGGCTGTCACTATCCGGTGAGCCCCGTTTTACTTTTATTTGTTTGCCATTCTACTACAATCTAACTTGTATGTTTTCTTGGCAACAAACCTATTATACTAATGAACATAAACGGCGAAATGAACAGGTTCTACTATATTTATTTCAAGTTGAAACTTAAAATCAAAGTTTCTGCATGCTTTGATTTTATGTGTATCTGCTCATAAAAAGAGAAAATCACGGATTTCAGGATTCCATCACAAAAGAAGCTTTCCTCCCTTTATTCTTTCCTTTTTCAATCTTAAAAAAAATGTATTATCGTAATCATTACGTAAAGTAAATTACGGAGGCAAATTTAAAGATATAGAGTAAGGAAGTATCCAACCCATGCAGTCGGAACAATTCCATTGACACCGTTTCTTTTATTCAAGCGAATTATCTGTTTTACCTTCTTTACATGTTTATATGAACTATATTTCTACAGTTGATAAACATTTTTGTTTAATGTCTATTCATTATTGTCCTACGAAATTTAGTTTTGAAACGGCAAAAAGGTATGTTGTAGCCATGACAATATTCAGCAAACTGTTCTGGAGGAAATCGTCACCTAAAAATCCTCCAACTGTAATGTTTAGTTCTATTAAAATCAACGTATAAAATGTTTCCACTTACGGGTTTCAAAATAGAGCAACGAAGTAGAAGACGCTGAGCCGTCTAGCTGTCCGACTACAAAACTCAGATTCTGTGACTTATATACACTATCGGTAAAACATTCCTTGACGTTCATCATTTTGTGATGCAAGGGAATTTCCAAATTGGCAAAATTAGTACCAGTACTTTACCATCACGCATTGCAGGGCTGTTACACCGTCCTTTGTGTTTTGATCAGTGTAGTCTTTAGTCTAAAGGTTCATAACTGCGTTCCCGTCTTTATCAGATTATTTTTCCCCTTTTTTTAATAGGACTCTATTTTAAACTTGATGTTTTATTCCAACCCAAAAAGCGTCATTGTTCCCACTTTTGGACCTCTGCAAACCTCTGAAAAAATTGGATTTTTTGTTTGTTTGGGGCACAAACAGATCCGCTTTGTGAGCAAACTGGCTCCCGGTCTGCACATTAAAGCGATTGATTGTGGGGCGGGAACCAGCCTACCACACGAACTGAATTATTGTCTCCCAGTATCATAATAATTCAGTAACTGAACATGGACAGATTTTTTTCGGTCGATGTTTCTTCCAAAAGAAAAACAACGCTTTAAAAAATATATCCATTTTTCGGGATGAAACTCGAAAATAATACGGGGGCGCAACTTTCTGAGAAGATTATGCAAAACAACACTGCGTATCTAGACCTCGAGATTCTGACCATTTGGTGGGGGCCTCCTGATCCTATTCTGTCTTCGGTAACCCGTTGTTGTATTACAAAAACAAAGCAAAAAAAAATCAACCAATGTTATTGTCAGCTGCAGCTTAGGCCGACTTTCTGCTCGATATGGCGTCACAGCTATCAGCACCTCCGTTTGGCTGGGGCGCAGGGTCGCATAAATTTACATGCACGGTGTCAGACGATGTTGCAGCGATTATCTGTTGAAAAAAACCCGAATGATACCATAGACGTAGCCAGCGGGGGGTAAGGGGGTATTTACCCCCCCCCCCCCCCAAATTTTTTTGTAAAAACTGCCTTTTTCCATTCATATGCCCTTTTTTCAACGGACTTACCCCCAGTAATTTGTAAAGAATGCCCTTTTTTTACGAAGTGCCTCTTTTTCTGAAAAAGTGCCCTTTTAAAAAAAAGAAGTGGTGCCCTTTTTTGTGTCGTCTACCGTTTTGGGTGCCTTTTTCAGAATTTCACACATATATCCGCCCTGAAAAGCACCATATATTGGCCCTTTGTGTGCATTATTGTCGGCTTTGAACAGCGCCCCGATCGATAGATAGTACCAGCAATATTTAGGCCTACATCACCCCACACCCGGCCCCAACCCTTCCCCCATGCTGTACCAATTTCATACAAGATTTTTAACAAGCTCTGTTTTATAAGCAATTGGCTTGTGACTGACGTTACTCAAAGAGACAAAAGAATCTCTGGACAATGCCGTGATGTAAGGATAACAAAAAGGACCGAAAGGTTGTTTTCACTCGCCTATTATACTGAAACTACAAGAATTTGAGGCTTATGGTTTGTAGGGAAAAGGTTATAGCATTCTATAAGTCACTGGGAGAAAAATATACTGTTGATGATGAAATTAGAATCTGGAAAATCCCTGCTCAATTATTTAAAGCCGAAGTGGACCGATAATTTTAACTTTATCAAACTGAGCCTCTTCTGAACCACTACAGCTATTTATGTGCGGATCTAATTTGAATACGGACTTTGCAAGATGTTAACATTATGGGCTGTCTCCAAAAATGTCATGAACTCAATCATGTACGCACGAAAAAGATTCAAGTTTAAATGTAAAATGCTGAATTTGAGCACGTCAAGCATAAAAAGAATGGTAAAAATTATCTTTTTACCCGGATAAACCTTACCTCGCTTTCGGCTCGAGCCATTATCTGTCCCTAGCCAGTTTTAATTTACTGAATGTATAAAAAAAAAAGGCCCAGCACATATTTATTCTATATATTAACATAAACCATCATGCAGTTTCGATTGCGGCACAATCTTTTCAGTGTGTTAAAGAGGTTGTGGAATGCTCGAAGACATTTCCGTCATTTTTCGGGTATATGTAGCCTAAGGTGTGATGAAATAAAAACCACTATTGTTTCTGTCATGAAATGAGTACAAAAGGTACTTGTGAGAGCTGTTTTTCAAGTCCTGTCATGCTTGTTTCGACCCGAAAGTGCAATTTGTGTAAAAGTCGTCGTTGCGGGCAGCAAACAAAACACAGTAAATCGTGACGTTATAAACTGGACTCCTGATGCAGAGTAGCATAAACGAGTCCTGTTTATTACGTCACGATTTACTGTGTTTTGTTTGTTGCCCGCAACGACGACTTTTACACAAATTGCACGTTCGGGTCGAGACAGGACCTGAAAAACAGCTCTCAAAAGTACCCTTTGTACTCATTTCATGACAGAAACAATAGTCGTTTTTATTTCATCACACCTTAGGCTACATATACCCAAAACATGACGTAAATGTCTTAGAGCATTCCACAACCTCTTTAAATTGTTTTAGTGCGATAATATTTAAACAAGTTTAGGCTAATGCAATTACAATTGAAATCAATCGTTGCTACAGGGAGATGAAAATGTTTATATAAATACATATTCGTTTTCTTTGTTTTTGCAACTTAGATGCTCCTTCTCTCCTCCGGTATGCGTGTAATGCAAAAAAAAAAAATGACCACCCCCAAGTTTCCCAATAACAAATTGCGTGCTCTTTCGCGCGGTACTATAGCGCGCTGCATACCACGTGACTGTAACATTACTGCACAAACATTTTTCGTTAAGTACTCAATTTTGTATTTGTTTTGCTTTTTTAAATTAAAATTTGATGTTTTATGGGAAACTTAAAGGGGGCTCGTTGGGGGTTCGTTTTATGGGAAACCCGAGGGGACAGACAAACCGAGCGACCAACCAACCACGCAGTGAAATGTGGAAGCTCTTGTCATAGCTTAAAAACGGTTGGGACTAGAGGGCGGATCCAGAACACAATTTGTTTTGGAGGGGGGGGGGCACAGTTTTTGTAATCCCCAAAAAAGTTGAATCAAAAATTTACGGTGTGGGGTCAAAGCGGGCCCCAGTTTTCTTTTCGGATTCTAGATGCTCAGTGGTGCGATTTACGGCAATTTTTGACCACTCTAATAAATTATTTTAGCAAAAGATGGTGGTGTACGCAGTGGCTTCCGTTTTTTGCGACGTCGCTTAAAAACAATTTTTTTGGGGGGGGGGGGGATGCCCTTTTATCCCTTGATCTGCCGTTGTCCATACTTCTAACTAAAACTGATGATTGTATCCCTGATAGTTGCAGTAATGATCGCTTTGGGGATTTCCACTTCAAAACAAGTGATCAAAATGATTTCCTTATCTTTATCACGCTATGAACCTTAGACGACGGCGGACCTAAAGACGTACCTGGGAACTCTATTAGTATTGAAGGTACATGTACCATGTTGAGTGCCATCTCAACCCGGGGGAGTTCTTATCTGAAGTCCATTGATAACTAGCTTTGTGACATTTGTTAAAGTCTACTTCTATTTACTTATTTTGGAACACTTGTTTACTTTTGGTTGGATACACTTTAATGATTGTATAATTGGGCATCGATCTAGCATACAGGAGTTAATTGTATCTGTTTAGGGGAGGGTTAGTTGTGGTAATGAACATGTTTCAGTTGTATTTTTTGTGCATGTATGATGTTCTAACGGTAGATTCGACCCATTGCAATGGTTCAAATTATTTCCTAAATTCGTGTTTTTTTTTGTAAATGCTGTGTAAGTATAGGTTTTCCCGGCCAATTTCACCAAATTTTCATTCAATTTAACGCCTGGCTCATTCGATTTAGATTGAAATTGAAAGATCACGCAGATCGGCATTCGACAATCAAAAACAATCATTCGATTTCACTATCCGAGCATTCTATCGCCTTTTAGCTTCACTCGTCCCTATCACAGATGCATTCATATTAAAAATATCGCGTTGTTCATTCAATTTCTAAAATTTAATGTGGCCTGACGTTGCGAACTTAGCAAGTTCTTCTTCAGAGGCTAAAACAGAAATGACAGAGGTACAAACATTAACATGGGGGTGCACCCAAACATGCAGGGCTGAAAGAAGAAACACAAAAGGAAGATTAGGTGTGAAAGGTGTGGAAAGATGCAGGGGAGGGTGGATGAGAGAACAAAGAAACAAAGGGAGCTGGCAAACCACAAGGGGTCTCGTATAAACAGGGGAGGGACCAGAAAGGGGAAGGATCAAAGGTCACAGGGAGTGGGAACGGAAAAAGGAGTGTGAAAGTGAAGGGGGATGATGCGGGGGGGGGGGACGGACAGTATGGTGGTGGAAAGGGATGAAAGATGGGGGAAGATGGGTAAACACAAACAAGGAAGACCAGGTGGATTATCTGTAACAGAAGACAATGGAGGAAGAAAAGGATTAATCATTTCCAAGTTGGATGTTGAGACCATGTGGTTAAATAGTTCGAATTCATTCAATTTCGTCTAAACCATTAGTAAGGGGTTGATCGGGCATTCGTTTTCATTAATTCGCAAACATATTTCACATTTTGTCAAACATTTTTTTTAAACTTCATACGTGTCCGTATTCCTTAGCGTAAATCATATTTGATGACTTCAAACCGTAGATTGACTTTCTTTCTTAATTAAAGGGTGTGCAATGAATTTTTTCAGGAATTCTTTTTGCGCAACTCTGTGAAATGTAAGAAAACTACACATTTGACAACACTTTTTGGGTAAATCTTATTGCAAATGTGCACTTTTTTAAACATTTAAAGTTTCCATGCTTTTCCGGACTAACGCTGTTACTGTGATGTCATTTCAGGAAGACACTGTTCAGTTTATGTTTTTTTTTTCAAATCATTCATCCAAAATTTGCTAATTGAAAACATTTGTTGGAAAGGTTGGTCATTGGCTTACTGCCATGTACTGACACATCATATAATCACCAAATAAAAGAAATTAATGACAGCAAAATATCCAAAACTAGCAACTTTTTTTGCTGAAATAGCCGTGTAACATTAATCATGCTCGGAATGCCATCACAGGTTTTCTAATGAATATGAAACTTTGCATTAGCATAAAAACGGAGAAGGCACCAAACACCCCTTTAAATGGAAAATAAAACTTGCAAATATGATTAAATGTGACACAAAGATGTATTTTCAAGGTTTGCATTGAAAACTTTGTATGGGCCCTGTGAATACAGTAAGTGTTCGGTCAGACATACGCAAGAAAACATTTAAGAAATAACGCAAGAGAAGTGTTCCCGACGGTACAACCATTGCCAAACATACGTGTCCCGATGTCTTGCACGTCAAGAAATCGTCAACGTAAAAAAGCCCCTTGATCAAACGTTTAAACAAGTAGAAAAGATTAACAGTGAAAAAGAAACTATCTTAGTCCCTTTCAATTCATTATTTCGTTGCATCTTGTTTCCCTCATATCAGTTTCCCTCATATCAGTAAATTTTACAGTCATCAAGATTTTTGGGGGGAAATGAACCTCGGAGAAAAATAGGGAAAAATATCGATTAAAAAACCTTACTAATCTAAATGACCAAACGTTAAAAGCGATTGCCCATAAACGAATAAGAAACGAAAAGCATGGTTATACGTTATAAGCGCACAGATGTTCGCTAATTTGAATGCGTCAACCGTCAAAAGGTTGCAAAGACTTAATTTAAGACTGCTACAAGTTAAGTCTTGAATGCACCAAAACGAAATAGGCTGCCGGAAAACGAAAACGAACATTCTCAGCAAAATCTTGGCTGCCTAACAATGAAATTGAATGAACCCCAAATGAAAAAGAAACCCCAATTGGACCACATGTGCAAAACTCACGCGAAATTGAATGGCTGATAATGAAACTGATTAGAACATTTCTGAAATTCGCCGGGAAAACCTATATTTAGAAGAAATTACTGCAGCTAAACAATTAACAGGATATGAAAAAGCTGCACAAATGAGAAATAAATTCATGACTTTTCATACGCAAACTTTATCTTATCTGTTCGACGAACCAAAGTCGTCTTGTTAGTGGCTTTACAGCATTTATTGTGTGTATCAAACGTCATCCGGTAATGTCGAAATAAAACATCTAATGACTCCTTTAGACATTATATGTTTTATCAAATTTAGCTTTATCACCCGATTTGAATAAAATATGGGGTTAACAAATAAATCAAGATATCGAATGGAATCATGATTAAAATATATACATGTACATGATCATAATTAATTTCACTTGTACTACGAGCATTCTCGGCGTTATGATTAGGTCATTAATGTATACAATTATATTTATTTTACTGTTTCTATTAAGAGTGGACTTCACCAATACAGGGTGTTTAATAAAAAAGGTAATCCTACTTTAAAGGGTTAATATGCCAGACTATACATTTGTAGTGAGCGCGGAGTAGCGCCGTGGGGCTTGAGT
Source organism: Patiria miniata (assembly GCF_015706575.1). NCBI lineage: Eukaryota > Metazoa > Echinodermata > Asteroidea > Valvatida > Asterinidae > Patiria > Patiria miniata. The sequence goes on from NW_024037061.1 coordinate 4,825,269, forward strand.
CTCGTTGGGGGCGAGTTGACATACACACACACAGCGGAGATTAAGTTTCACCGGAGAATCACTGATTATTTATTCATTTGTTCATTCGTCTTTATTGGTTGCTCAGAGTCGAAGGGAAGGAGGTAGCCAGTCGCTGCACCAGGCTAAGCACGACAAACAGTAGCTTTCATCATGATTTCCAGCGGTATTCGGGGGAATTATCTCCCTACTTTCCCCAATTCGGAGGCCATTCCTCTCGACTCTCCCCGTGTCTGACACAGATCTCTATCCTTCTCGTTTGTCACTAGTTCCGGAGCACTGCCCCGCGAAGCCTGTTTACCGCTGTCTGGGTTACCTCTCCCTTCTCTTAGAATAAACAGCTTTTGTATCACTCTAAAGAACCTTAGTAATATTCAAAGAGTATACTTAACTACCAAATTATGTAAGATACAGTCTTTTATAAGCACCAAACAATAATTAATGAGGCCCTATATTATCTTACACTACACCGAATGCCAGTCTTTGCAGACATATCCCTGCGCTGCATGGATACACGTTCTATTTTCAGAATATTGTGCACACACCTGGGTGGGTAGGCGAGCGCCCTCTGTTGGCCAAATTTGTGAATGATCAACAACAAATCACTATCATAAGTCATTTCTCCACACATTTAGCAGCAATAAATGAATGTAGGCCTACATGTAGTTTGCAAAACACTAATAATAATTTAAAGTCTACAAAAAAAAAACCGTTGAATAAGTTTACATCAGTCGGACAGCAATCACAGCCATACTCGAATTAGTATCAGAACAACTGTTTATGTAAATCATGCGAGAAAATAACGAATTGTATCCACAAAATGATGCGATATTGTAACTCGTTTTCGGGGCTCCATTTTGTTTAATAAAGGACAGACCAAATACGAGGCAGTATAGTCCGGGATCCAGAACCCCAAAAAATGAGTTAACCCTATACAATTTCCTCCCCACAATATTTTTACATTTTTTAATGCAGTAGGACCTGCTGATTCAGAATCTGGACGGTGGATTAAATCCAATGTGGCCGCGATTTCCTCCCAAAAACATCAAAAGTGTGATTTTTAAAAATAAATTCATCAATAATCGACCAATTGTACCCAAATTTGGCTCAGAATGTGACTTGCGGTAGATAATCATGTGTACAAAATTTCAAATTTTTGATAAACCGGCAATTTATAATTTACATATTTTCATGCGAAAGACACACATAGTTACTTCGTGAATGGTCTTCTAATGATACTTGACCCTCAAAACATGGGTTTAGACACCTTCCTGGTGAAGTTATGTGCTATATTGGCCGAGATATGCCAAAAACATGATTTTCCGGTATTAGCGGCACTAATTGCATATTCCTATGCCACAGACACATGTGGTCACTTCCAGAATAGTTTTATTGTGATCTCTGACCTTGAAAACATGGGTTTAGACACCTAGTTCGTTCAGTTACCTGCAATATTGGCTGAGATATAGTTAAAAAAAGATTTTTCGGTAATGGCGGCACTAATCTGCATAAAAACAATACGTGGGACATTTTTTTAATTTTTTAACATAGCAAATCGTTTTCTATGCATTTTTTTTCTGACCTAGAGACGTTGATTAGAAATTGATTTCCGAGGGTGCACGATACCCCCCTTTTTCCGACTAAACTATTACAAGTTTACAAAGCACTAATAATGAATTACCAGTTTACAAAGCACTAATAAAGGACGATTCCATGTGTACAAAACATATACCAAAACATGAATGTTAACATATTAAAGGTCAAGTGACCTCCTTTTTCACATAACTTAATTTTTACAAAAGAGTTGATTTGAGCATGCGATTCTTATTATTTTAATACCAAATTCGCATATATTCGATGAAAATTGACACGGTTTTGACATATTTCTACCAAAAGGATGGTATTTTACTCTAAAAATTTCCTTTTTTTGTGGTTTCTGCCCTGACCACACGGTTGTCGAATCGGGCTAAAAATTGGTGTGCATTCATTGCTCATCAGGACCTACAAGCACAGCAATTTTTCTCAAAATCGGAAAACATGAGGTAAAAAAAGTGCGTTGGTCTGACATGGAATGACCCAAATGCGTTTATTAAACTCTGAAAACTCCAAACGCTTGAAAACGTAGCGTATAAAGCTGTAAAGGCTCCGCTCAAGTTGATTGGTGACGTTATCAACCGCAAGCAAATTTCACGCATTTCATGTTTTCCTGACACTTTGTGAGTTTGCTTTTTTTTCTTTGGACCTAATGGGCAGGACAAGGCACGCAGTTTTCATAAACTGATCATGGCTGTCCATACAAACGCAATGGGCATGTGATTGTGACCAAGTGGATCGGAAAATGAAGCCTGGACTCACCCGTGGTTGCTTCAGTTTATCAGCCCCTCTTCTCAATATTGCTTCAAGAGAAACGTTCATGGAAACAAAGTGTATGTTAAGTGTGTACATCAATTTTGTTCAATTCGACAGCAAAAAATTGCCTCTTAGGCAAAAAAATATAAGTCTCCGGTTTCTGGTATGGAGCTTGTCCAAAAAGTGGTGCGGCGACGCGGCTTTTTTTTTTTTTTTACCTGATTTTTTTTGCTTCAAATGTCGGCTGATGACTGCAAATGGTGCCCGACTAAACTTAGGGCAAATATATGAGAGCCCAGAGAGGCCACATAAACCTTATTCTCGACCATAACCCAATCTAAAAACACGTTAAAATTGTGCAGCAGCAGGATTCCAGTCAAACCAGTGAGTTTGGCAGTTTTGAGACATCAACTTTCATTGAAAAAAAACTTTTTCATTTTGACGACGCGCATGGCTACGGCGACGCGCGCGCATACCAGAAACCGGAGACTTTTTTTTGTTGGCCTTAAGTAAGATCTAATTCGGAAACATGTACAACAAAGAGAAAGGATACATTTACGGTTGTCCACGTTTTGCGCCAAGTCTGTGAGCACGAGGTGTAAAAAAGATTCACGCAAATTAAATCGCCTCGCAGTTCTGATTTCCTCATTGGTCTGAGCAACACCCTTGATATTGCTGGATAACTTCCACAAAAACTTGAAACGGACACGCAAAGGATTGTGGTTTGTCCTAAGCAGCGTGTGAGTGTACTCACCTCATTTGCAATGACGTCATCACTAGCATGTCAACGAATCATGGCAACTGAGGGCGCCCTCAGTACAAAGCGTCAACGGGTGCAACCCAGAAAATAGGCCAAAAATCCGTCCGGCGAGCTATACACTCCAACTATTCTATATCAGAGAGTTCTGAGAGCCATGAAATTGAGAAATTGAAGAGATATGGCAATGCAACTCTGGCCCGGACTTGGGGCTTCCAATTCCTAGTATATTTTTGGGGCCGCCCGATAGTCCGAAGGTCCGATAGTCCGAAGGTTCTTTAGTTCGAAGGTTCGATAGTCCAAATGTACACAATTTCTATAAGAGGGGGTTCGGTAGTCCGAATTTGAAATAAGGTAAATTAGTCCGAAAGTTCAATAGTCCAAAACTTCCTTATTCCGAATCGACAACAAGTTTCGATAGTCCAAAAAGACTATAAGGTCCGATAGTCCAAATCCACAATAAGGTCCGATAGTCCGAATCGGCAACAAGGTCCGATACTCCGAATCAACACAAAGGTCCAATAGTCCGAAGTGTCAGATTGACAAACCGTATTGCCCATTCGGACAAACGAACCTTATTCTCAATTCGGACTATCGAACCTTATTGTCAATTAGGACTATCGAACCCTCGGTCTATCGAACCTTATCTTCTATTCTGACTATCGAACCTTATTGACGATTCGGACTATCGGACTATCGTCCATTCGGACTATCGAATCTTCGGATTAATTAACCTTATTCTATTTTCAGACTAATGGGCCCTTCGGACTATCGAACCTTCGGACTATCGAACCTTCCGACTATTGGACCTTCGGACTAACAAACCTTCGGACTAATGACCCTTCGGACTATCGAACCTTCGGACTATCGGGCTGTAACCATATTTTGAATGCAGTTGGGCCCGAAAGTTGCGTTATTTAGCCATGTCATCCGTCAACCCACCAAAAATTGATGAGAAAATGAAAGATGACAAGGTGATCATCATTTTTCTGTGCTTCTTTAATACCTGTAAGAGTTCTTAGTATTTTAACAAGACTGTTAAGGTTTAAGGATTTAACATAGTCTGAGTATCACCCGTTATCGACGGAGCCAGTCTCCGTATAACTGCCATGGTTTATTACATAGACAAGATTTAACACTGGTGACACTGGGAATTTATTTGCTTGGGTGTACTCTTACGACTCGGGCGTATCACAGGGTTTGCTCATACCCTCTCCTCGCATACAGGACGCCGGGAAAGGCTAATGAATTTGTGCTCTGATTCGGATAGATTTTGCGTCACCGTGTTACCTGCAAGTCGTCACAGCTACGACCCTGCAAGGTTCTAAGAGGCCATTAAGACTGGGTCATCACCCTTTTATTCCCATTCATATTTTTTTTCGTTGAAAAGCGTTATAATGTAGGAAAATCTGTTTTGTACATTTTCAATTCTCGTCAATTGCTCAGGCTCCGTTTCCAATTCACGATGGATCAAATTGCATATACGATCAAACTTTGTCCACATAGACCGAGAGCTGGATAGTGTTTAATCAAAATTTCGGGAACAAATCCCCTGATTGTCTTAAAGTATAGTATCATCGACCCTGATCACAGAATGGCCATTCTTAAGTTTCACCACAGTTCAGACTAAGGCCCATTGGCGCCATGGAAAATGGGGCCAATTTTCCATTTAATCAAATGTTTGAGAACAACAACGAAACCAGTATCATTTGAAAGCTTGGAACTTATAGATTATGGAAATATAATTTAAGAATGATTCGCTGATACCGTTGCAATGCAACGGTTGGGGAGAAAATGAAACCACTTTGTATTGATATTTTTTGGGGAATAGAAACATATAACTTAAGAGTGGTTTTAGATCAGACTAATAACCTTAAAGGCGTCGATAAAAGCCCGGAAGGGGCGGGGCTTTAACCCCCTCCAAGTGCTTTTTGGCTCCCATCGTCGAAATACATTTATTAAATTCTGCGAAATTTCTTTGACAGTTGTAATGATGTTTTACTGTTGTTTTGACAACGAGTTAATGAAAATAAGGCATAACCTCATTACAAAATGTCCATTTTACAACACAGGTAGGTCTAAATGTTAACTTTTTAACTGAAATGTACATGCACATGAAAGCGTGCATGACAGTGCCGACTAAAAGATCGAATTGAAACTGTGCAAATGTGCTCCAAAAGTTAAATTGGGAAAAAGAAACCATTTTTATTGATGCTTTGGCATTGTGAAACATGGAAATGTAACTTAAGAGTTTATTTTGGTCATACTAATTAACTTTAAGGCGGCGCAAACAGCAAGGAGGGGGCGGGGCCGCGAGCAAACTCCGTGTACATTTGGGCTCCTATCGTCGCAATGCATTTATTACATCCTGCCAAGTTTTTCAGACAGTTGTTCTGATGTCTTGCTGCCATTTTGACTGCCAAGTTTATGAAAATAGGGCACACCTTTGTCACAAAAAGTTCAAATACCAAAACAGGTATAGGCTTAAATGTTAACTTTTCTATTTCATGGACCATGTATGACGTACATCGGAAGGCACGTGAGAGTGTTGACTCTAAATAACTATGACATAAATGCATTTTAACAGGTTTAATTGAAACTTTACAGATGTTGGAAGATGTTCAGGATTCGTTTCATTAGAGATATCCACTTCTGCTTAAAGTAATGGGTAATTATGCAAAAACACTGGTATATCAGATATAGGTGGCGCTGCTCCTGTGGCGACACAGCTCGCATTTTGCCAACGAGCTCGCCAATGGACCTGAGACGTAATGACGTAATGGCTTTGTTTACATATGCACTTTCCTATGGGAGCGAAGTCGGGACGCCAGATAAAGGGGGGGGGGGCGTCTACTACATAGGAAAGCGCACATGTAAACAAAGCGTGACGTCATTACGTCTCAGGCCAATTCGATATTCTGCTACAGAGCTGCACGCTATGGACACTCGACATTTGCATGACAATGCCTGGCTTTTCCTAAAAAAAACGTAGAAAACGTGGCAAAGCTGATAGAGTAAAATAAAACTGATACGGAAACGGAGTCCAAACCGTATTTACCCTCAGTTATAATGGGCAATGAGCTTCAGGCAAATACCCGATATCTACAAGATTACATGTCTATTTTTTTATTTTTTGAAAAGTATATTTTGTGGATTTGACTAACATATCCTTACTTAAATAACATTTTCTAAAGAATATCGAAGACTTGAAGATTATGAGGACATGATAAAGATCCTAAATGGCTACATTATACCCTGAAGTTGCGCACATATCCTTTTTCCTCAGATATCATCAAGTAGTCTCACCAAAAGTCAGTATTGATGAGCTTCAAATTCACTAAGTTACTTACTGGCACAGTTACCTTAAAAAAAAAAAATGGGAAATCATGTGAAAAATTATATCATTTTGATATTTAGCCCACAAAAAAAGGGGGAAAAATGAAGTGTTCGTAAATTGGGCTAAATTAGGCAAAGTGTTGCCTAACGTGGGGGACTTGATTAAGTTCAAGGATGAATCCCCAAAATTAGAGTTATTATTTTTTACAATAATGCTGTCTACGTCCAAAGGTTTTCGTACTAATATTTTGGGAATTTCCTTGAACTTGTTCATTTCTCCCACATTAGACCACCATTCTCCCACCTTCATTGAGATGCTATATGAAGAAAAAAAGTGGCGTCAGGTTGCAACATTTTTCCTGGCTCCTTCCGTAGACCTATGGATAGTTCAGAAGATGATTTCTTTGTGATTCGAAGAAGGTTTTGCAGTGAAGGTGGAGAATCTGACAGTGAAGATGCATTGGTAATTTTGGAAGGAAAGTTCCTAATGAGCAATGAATGCACACCAATTTTTAGCCCGATCCGACCTACCATGTGGTCAGGGCAGAAACCACAAAACTGACATTTTCAGATTAAAACACTACCCTTTTGGTAGAAATATGTCAAAAACATGTCAATTTTTCTCGAATATTTGCAAATTTGGTATTTAAATAATAAGAATTGTATGCTCAAATCAACTTTTTGAAAAGTGGGTCACATGACCTTTAATATGTTATTGCGACCTTTGACCAAGTTTATGTAATAGTGTATCATTCCGAAAATCAACGAAATGAATTTGACTTAATAGAGCATGTCATCCTCTGTAAGAATCGACTAAAAATCAATTGGGGTCTTCAAACTTTACAACTTTATGACTATTTTTGAACAGTTGGTAGATTACAAATAAGTCAATTTATGAACATGAAATCCACCAACACAACTTACTATTCTGTTTCTAAAGCTACTTAAATTAATCTCGGCTTGGGAATTTCTCATGTTTAGGGGTGATGAGGTCTAACCAGACTCATAATATCAATTATCAGCAATGGCGCCCCTAGGATTTTGCTTTTGGGGGCTCATTTTGTTTGTTTTGAAAAATTTCTGTAGAAGATTGAAGAAAAAAAATTACCCCCAAAATCAAACAAATTGTCAACCTTGGAGAGGGGTCCAGCCCTACGAGCCCTCCCCCACCCCAGTGCCACTGATAATTAGTTATCCCACGAACACGCTTGGAATTGAGCCCCCCCCCCAATCCACCCCAGGGCGCTACTGATAATTAGTTATCCCACGAGCGCGGTTGGAATTGAGCCCCCCCCCCCAATCCACCCCAGGGCGCTACTGATAATTAGTTATCCCACGAGCGCGGTTGGAATATTGGAATATGAAACAATGCAGTGCTACGCCACGCGACGCACTACATTATTCCTTGTTCCACGAGAATAATGTACCAACTAGGGGGCCCACTACCATTAAAAATACAAACAAATACATGGCTTTTGCCGTTGGGAGCCAATTGCATGCCAAGGGGGGCCTGGCCCCACCAGCACCCCCCCCCCCTCCCCCTTGGTGACGGGCCTGGCCGCACCCAGTACAGCGGACACGCATCCAGGTAAAATTCATCTCGAAGGAACAAAATGCCAAGTCTGTGAGAGTCATTAAATTTCAAGAAGCGCAGTGATGAATGAGTAAGGTACTTTGATTTCGATATTGAGTATTATCTTAAAGCAAACTTGAATCCTAGACCCTGATTAGTCTATTTCGCAGTTATAGGGTGTACTACGTAAGCTTCGACATACACTACCTTGAAATGTCTTCTTCTCTATTTATAATACACTTGCATTACCCCATCTTCAATATGGATTTCTAGCATGGGGAAATGCCCATAGTACTTATTTGAATAAATTATTAATAGTACAGAAGAAGCTGATGAGAGTCATCACAAACACCAGTTTCAGAGAACACTCTGCGCCCCTTTTTAGACAATATAAAACACTGAATATTTTTTAACAGTACAAATACCATTTAGGAATCCTAATGTTTAAATTCGAAGGCAAACTACTACCTACAAATATCAGGTCCATGTTTGTGAGGAATCTAGATGTACATTTACATAACACAAGATCAGCCAAAAAAAATCACATTGGCAAGGCTAGGACCGCATCATTCATGAAAACAGTTAGACACCAAGGCCCTCTTCTTTGGAATCAGCTTACCCCTATACCCTTCTTTCGGACTGTGCATAAATTCAAAAGATATCTAAAAAAAAAACCTACTTATTTCCGGCATTATATAAGACGTGCACCCATAATTCGCATTTGTATAAGTCACACTCCATCATAATCACATGTTATATTGTAAATTAGTACATGTATATTTCAATTTCCTTCAGTTTTTTCTACTATCATGCCAAGTAAATAATTAATTAATTTATTTATTGACCACTGTTTTAAATTATACCTAGAATTGTTGTTAATTTCATAAGTTATTCACAAACGGGACCAGGCTCTGTATAAGCTTAGGCTTTTTTCCTGGTTCCCCCATCTGTCACCATTTATGTTTAATTGATCAAAGTGTTGTACATGTATTAGCATTCTATTAATTTTAGATATTGTTGTAGTAAATAATCTGTTGCATTTGCATTATATTAATTTGTGACAAATGGAAATAAAACAATACAATACAATATCTATAGCAACAACTGTGTGATTTTATTTATTATTGCACAGCTATATTGCACCTCGGATATCGAATGTACATGTACATATATTGTGTGTTTTTTATTTCCTGCTGAAGTATGCACGTACATCCTCACCGCGTACGCAATCGACGTCAACTTTGCTTGAAGATAAATTCGTTATCCCACTTGCGCTTGTGGAACACGGAATAATGTAGGGCGTCAGGTAGTGAGGTACCTTAGTGACAAAAATGCCAAGGATCGTGAAACGGTGGACAAAAGCACCATTTTTTCACCAAAGCATCTCCATGGTATACCTTTTCGAAAAAAAGACGGACGCAAAAAATTGGATGATGGGAAGGGCATGTATGACGTCATTATGACGTCATCAGCTAATTATAACATGAAATATATATAAATTGATAATATCTTCTGAACTACAAGCATCACAACAACAAAAGATGCATCATATGAAAGGGAACAACAGGATCTTTCATTTAAGTGGTATGTCAGGGGCGTGGAATGTAGTAAAGGGTGTTTTTTTGGGCCAAAAAGCAATTTTTTTGGTAAATTAAACCTGATTTTTGGCTAAAATCATGTATTTTTGTTTGGCACCTTGTTTAACATGCAAACCGTATGTGTTATTGTGAGATTTTGTTTTTTAAGTCAGAGAAAAAGGTTTAAATTCTATGCCAAAAGAGTTTTTGCAATTGATTATTATTTTTTTGTTATTGATTATTAGTATCTTAATTGCTTACACTTGAAAAACATATAAATTGATAATATCTTCAGAACGACAAGCATCACAACAACAAATGTGGCATCAAATTAAAGGGAACAACAAGATCTTTCATTTGAGTGGTATGTCAGTGGGATGGAATGTAGTACAGGGTGGGTTTTTTTGCCAAAAAAAAACCTGTTTGGTAAAAAAAAATTGGTGCTTAAATCATGGATTTGGGGTAATCATTTTGGCACCTTGTTTTAACATGCAAACCGTAAGTGGTATTGTGAGTTTTGGTTCTTAAGTGGTTCAATACTATGCCAAAAGAGTTTTCGCAATTGATTATTGGTTTCTTAAATGTTTAAACTTATTCCAAAGATAAGCGGGCAAAAAAATGTAATATAAGTTACAGTCGGGTGCCCATCCCAGTGGATCTCAATACAGATTCACCACATGTCTCGTTGTCGAGCTTGGAGGGGTTGGGCAATCTGCCGGGTGCATCTGCGATCACCATCATAGCACCAGGTTTGTAGACATCGTCGAAGTTGTATCCTTGTAGCTTAAGACGCTGCAAGCGGTGTGGTGTACTGGCTAGGATTTTGCGCCAGATCGTAACCAATGGTTTTAATGGTCAGTGACAACAATGAAGTTGGAGCCGAATGAAGTTGCAGCTTCTTTCTCGGTATTCGAGAATATGCTCTGGGAAGAGGATCTATAGGCTCTTTGAGGAAAATGCGATGGGTTTACCTTCCTGGGTGTTGCCCAATCCTCTTTCAGATGCATCTACTTTGAGGATGGTTTCTATACCTGTGTGTCGGAGAATCGTAGCCATGACTGAGTTCAGATGGAGTGTTTAAGGGTTGTAAAAGAAGCTTGATGGTCCTCTTCCCAGACCAGAGAAATGGTACATCTTTTCGAAGAAGATCGCTGAAGGGAGCAACTTTGTCTGCGCAATTTGGGGTGTACAGTGTGAGACATTGTTGACTATGCTAAGGAACCAGCAGTTTCCATCAGGGCGATGAGACATTCGGCCGCTCTTTAGGCTCTTCAAGGGAGACCGAATACTGCAATGTCGTCACGGTGATTGTTCCAACGCATCAAGGCATCTAGCGTATTTTGCCATCAATATTTTTGGGACCCTTATCTTGGCTTACTGATAATTCGATGAATGGGCGACGAAAGCTGTTAACAACCAAATGGTATGTTGTCAGTTTTTCAGACTTCCCTAGATGAGCAGACAACCCTGCTTTTGACGTCTAGCTTGGAGGAGAACCTTTCCAGTGCAAATTCTGGCTTGAGCTCCTCAAGAGTGAGGATCTTTAGAAAACATTATGTGTTTAGCTGCTTGGGATCCGGACACATCCTGAACGGGCCGTCTTTTTTTGGCAGTTGCTGTGATAGAGCTGCACCCGTCCGTGTGATGGGAGACTTTTCGTACGACCCAGCCTTTCTCAGTCTTTTTCAGCTCGGCCTGCGGTTTTGGTTTGGCATGAAAGCTGCACCTATGTGGCGGATTTATGTGGGACTGAGTATCTGGCTTGAGGTGTAGGAGAGCGCGTATCTAAGTCGTTGAAAGTATCAAACTGCGTTGGGAGCCGGTCCTTCAGGTCTTGTATGTCTCTCACCGGAGTGGTAGTGGTCAGCCCTTTGGTTCCTGTGGGGGCCTGAGGCTTTGGGGCAGTGTGCCAGTGTAGGTTTTGACCAAGTGTAGGGTGCGGCTCGTAGGGTACGTGCGGCTCGTATAGTAGGGAGCCCATTGATAGCTGGTCCTGGCACATTGACTACTTGGAACTTCTCACGTTGCCAGTCATTCTGCTGGTATACCCATAAGGTGTATCGAACCATGGCAGATGATTCCGGAAACATTATATGCCTTCATTGGGAGGGTTGGTTTCTCCAATTGTCTCCGTATTTTTGACGCATCAACGAACTGGTAAGGTATTTGCACTCGAGTTTGTGTTAACCTCTTTGCAGACATGTTGCTAGAGATGATCCGGACAGATCACATCCGGTGTTCGGCGGTGCTCAGCTTTTGTGCACATCATATGTCCGATGCTGATAAGGTAATAGAGTTGAATGTTTTGATGACTTGGAGACATCCAATCTTCTGCAGTAGCCTGAAGAGGCCTTTTCTACTGACGACGGTCAAAGGGTTTCATTGGCTAGGTCAGCGGTCAGTACATCGATCGTCGCTGCTCTCGGCACTTCTCCTGGAGCTGCCGTAAGTCGAAGACAATGGAGAAGATAATGTCTATCTTTAATCTTTCAGCTCTGAAACCGCACTGCCTCTCAGGGTATATGCACTCAGCTAGCAGCTGCGATCTGTTCAGCACTACAAGGGCGAAGGCCTTCTAACGATACCGAGGAGGGAGATTCCTCGTGTTGCACAGATCTGGGATTGACGTCCTGGCGATGTTTAAAATATGGGCGTCTTTTTTGCCTTGAGCGGTGGATCTGTTTATTTGGGAGTGGTCTGTATTACAGTCAGCGCTGCGTGTGATGAGAACGCAGTTTCGTGAGGGTCTTCCTGTGATGATGAGATGAAGCTGAAGCCAGAAGCTGCAGCCTCTGCCCATTCTCAGTTAGCTTGCCAATGCCAACGTGAGCAATGCAGCGGGGCCAGGAGTTGTGGTCAGATCCCATTCGGGCGTTGAATTCGCCAAGGAGGTACAGTTGTTCTACGACAGGGATACCTCTGATGGTGGTTTTGAGTTCCTCGTAGAACTGGTCCTTAGAATTTTATTGGAAGAGGCTAATGTTTAGACGCTGTGCTATGTAATGGAGTATTTCAGTGGAGATAGGGCTGCTCATTTTTACATTTCATCCCAGCACATCCTAACCGATTTGACCCCAAATGGATGAGGCCTACTCCTGACATATTCTGATTGTTTATGGGCGATTCCACGACAACTTTACATTTTCAGGCACTTTGAGACGCAAAAAGGAGTCTCACCACTAATTGCATTGGTTTCAAAAATCAATTTCAACATAATGAATACAAAGTGGTAAGCTTTTATTTGTGGGCTGTTGCACAACAGTTTAAGCTTTTTTACTTTCGATATATAAAAAGAACGTAGGCCTATGCATGATTTGTTAGAGGTATTGATTCAAAAGTCTCCTCAAACTGGGCATGCATTGATAAAAGTAATGCACACCATCTATTTGCTGGTAACTATACTATGTATTAGGCCCCCCAAAAATGATAGTAAACTGGTCTGCTTCCGGTTTCCCTACCTACCCTATTCTGACAGCCCCTACCCTAATTTGTTATATGGGGAAAATGAGGAAAAAAGAACCCAAAACAATCAATTTCTCCCTTTCACCCTAGACTACACGCAGACGCCTCCATTTATGATTGTACACAAACAAAAAATCCTTACCTTCCAACCCTGGTTTCAAATGCCATGTAATGGGAAGCAGAACTATTTTTTGGGCCTTATCAAGGTTATACAGGAAATCTTAAGTCCCATTTTGCCCCATACCCTAAAATGGTGATAACTTTCCTTACGGTAACTGCAGTTTTTCCACCTATCTAAGGAACAAGTGCAAGCATTTAAGATACTAATAATCAATTATAAAAAAATAATAATCAATTGCAAAAACTCTTTTGGTATAGAATTTGAACCTTTTTCTCTAACTTATAAAAAAAAATCTCACAATAACAAATACGGTTTGCATGTTAAACAAGGTGCCACACAAAAATACATGATTTTAGCCTAAAATCAGGTTTTTTGACCAAAAAAGTGCTTTTTGGCCCCAAATAACCACCCTTTACTACATTTCACGCCCCTGACATACCACTTAAACGAAAGATCTTGTTGTTCCCTTTCATTTGATGCGACTTTTGTTGTTGTGATATTTGTAGTTCAGAAGATATTATCAATTTATATATATTTCATGTAATAATTAGCTGATGACGTCATAATGACGTCATACATGCCATTCCCATCATCCAATTTTTTGCGTCCGTCTATTTTTCGAAAAGGTATACCATGGAGATGCTTTGGTGAAAAAATGGTGCGTTTGTCCATTGTGTCACGATTTTTTCACTAAGGTACCCCACTAAGGTGGCATATGGGTCACATGAGCATTGCATTGATTCATATTCCAAGCGCCCGTGGGATAACTAATTATCAGTGGCACAGCACGGGGGTGGGGGGGGGGGGCTCGAGGGGCTTGAACCCCCCCCCCCCCTTCCGAGGTTTGTTTGTTTGATTTTGGGGGTATTTTTCAATCTTCTACATAAATTTAACAACAAAAAACTATGAGCCGCCTCCCCTCCCCACCCCCCCCCCCAAGTAAAATCCAATGACTATCGCCAATTTCAATCGCAAATTTTTGCCCGAGTATTAATACACGTCGCGCTTCTGGCTGCGACGTTTTAAGGTTGCACCAAGCGCGCGATGAGGACTCCAAGAACGTCATACGAACTTATTGGACGCCACGTGGACTTAGCGAGGACGCAAAGGACGCCGCGCAGACTTCTAATTCCGCGTCAATGCAACTCATAGAGAACGCCGCAAGGACGCCACAGAACGCCACATGGACATCTAGAAATCCATTGGACTTCACAGAGACGCAGTGCAAGTCACTGGCGCCATGAATCCTGCGTCTTCATAGCCTTTTGTAACATTTTGAAGAATTTTAACAACGCAGCATGTACGTCATGCATGGACGTGACAGTGTGAAAGGGCCTTAAGAGTGTTCTGGTTTTTTATATATAGTTTTATGGACCCTATGCAGTTTGCCTATCAGAGAAATCGTAGTTGTAGTGACACTATCTTACCCATTTTTGATAAGTTATATGCTCACTTTACGAGCTCAATGTGGTAATTATGCTAAAGTGATGTTCTTTGATTTTTCGTCGGCATTCAACACTATTCAGCCACACATGCTCATTCAAAAATTGCTGGACCATTGTGAAGTACCGAAGTCGCTTTTGTCCTGGATTTTAAACTACTTGACAAATCGCTCGCAGTATGTTAAAATGACTGCTGCTGGCACGCAATCTAGTTTGAATTATTCAAATGCTGGTGCTCCACAGGGTACGGTTCTGGCTCCATTCCTTTTTTTCGCTAAGTACATCAGATTGTCGGTCTTCTGAAATGTCATGCCTTTTAATCAAATTTGCCGACGACACTGCGATGATTAAACTGATTAGTAAGGATGATGAGCGATATAAAAATCAACTTCAACACTTTGTCAACTACTGTGATTCGAATTACCTCAAATGTGTTCCTTGCTCCATGCTCAAATGAAATGTCTCTAAAACAAAAGGAATTGTTATAGATTATAGGAAGTCACGTCGCCTACCAGAACCTGTTACCTTGAAAGAAAGGCAGTGTTGTAGAACTTGCCACGTTACAAATATCTGGGTGCCGTAATTGACAATGAATTGAGTTGGCGTGAACATGTGGATTTCATTGTGAAAAAAAACAACAATCATTCTCGCATGTTCTGCCGCAGGAAACTAAATTCGTTCTATGTTGATCGTAAAGTTCTGGCAACTTTTTATGACACAGTGGTTGCAAGTGTTTGGAGCTACTGTCTGATATGCTGGGGTGGAAATGTTGGGAAATGTGAAAAAGACCGCATAGATAGAATTATTGAACAAGCAGGAAGGATTCTTGGGGAGTCACTGCCGTTAGTGAACACAACATATGCGGATCTGGTGATCGGCAAGCTCACTATGCTACTAAATCACAGGGCTCGACCATAACTTTTGTTTACTAGCCACCCGGGCTACTGAAACACACTCTAATTAACTAGCCCGCGGGCACTTTCACTAGCCACATGTTGTTGTTGTTTTTTTTTAGCTCAAATACTAAATGGCTCAATTCTGCGGCAATTGTGTCAGTGTTTTTAGTAAAAAGATCTAATCCTTTAAAACAGTTAATTAAATTAGACACATATTGATACAGGTTTGCTATCTGAATTTAATGATATATTTTTTCCTGTCCTTTCATCTTTGCCGAATCCAATATTTTTTGACTCGCCAGCCGGGCTACTTAAAGGGAATGTACATCATTGGCTTGTGCCGTAACTTTCAGAAATGAACTATCTGAGGGGTTAGTATAATAGATCAAATATTGTTACACTTACTTGTTTGAAGTTTTGTGTTCGAAAATGCTGGAAAAACCAAGAAAAACAAAAATCATCAAGTAGTCTGGTTCTCTGACTCCACTAAAGATGAAATGGATCAATTTATAGATGCCGGGAAATTGTAAGGTAAGGGAACCAGTCTAGCTGGCCTTCACCCGTTCATGAACATGTAACCAATAGCAAACACAATTTGGACTGGAAAAAATGGTAAATTTGGAGCAGTAGTTGAAAAATAGTTAGGTTTTTCTAACGGTGGTCGGAAAATTATACAAAAATACCACTTTTCTTGAAAATGACTTCACACCAGGTGCCATAATTGTACAGAATGCTTTAGCGCAGCCTGTTATTTACCAACATCCTAGTAAGGTATTTCGTACAAATTTGTTAGTTTTGTTTTTCGATGTTTGCAAATGTTGTATATTCTCTTTAAGAAATAGTTTGACTAGCCCAACGCTGTTTTGACTGGCATTTGGCTGGCGGGCTACCGCTAATTTCGAACCCTGCTAATGACAAAAATCATCCGCTTCAGGACAGGCTTGCTGAACACCTGATCCCAAGGTCTGGTCGTATGCGGGTGCCATATCGTCATCGTATTCACGAAGGTGCTAATTTCATCAAAATCGTCTGTTTTTTGGAAATTAGTTTTTTTTTTTTTTAAATGAATGAATATATCAATGTCTACAACTTGGTGATGCTAAACTTTCAAAAAAATTATTTAAATATTCATTAACCTAACGAACGAATGGGCGAATTTGCCAAAAGTGCCGTTTTGCGTTTTCACTCTATGGTATTAATATTTTTTTCAGTAAATAAATACATTGTAATAGAATAGCGCATATGTCACGAACATAGATCACGAAGGGGCGAATTCCTTGCGCGTGCAATAAAACACTTTCACGAAGGAACGAATTTCAAGGCGCATGCGCAGTGGGGCAGAATCTGCACGTACTGTACAAAAAAAATGCATTGACTGAGACCGCAGAAGGGCGAAATCTGCGCGTAGTCACTTACGTTTACACAAAGGGGCGAATTTGCATTTTTTAAAGTCTTTTTGCGTTTTCACGAACAGCCACTTCTTTTAATTGATTAATTCTGCAAAACTAATTACCTATTTTTCTTAAAGTTTGTTACATTTAGGAAGATTCGAAGCTCTTCTTTCCTCTGATACCTAAGTCTTGCATATTTTATGCATCTTCAAGTTTCAAATTGTAAAATGAAAAAAAGACCAACTTTAAACGCTATTATCTCGAATTTTTGTTCAGACGGTGAACAACTAAATTCGCCTCTTCGTGAACGGTGCAAGGGCGGATCCAGGGAGTGGCCAAAGGGGGCCATGCCCCCCCCCCCAAAAAAAAAAAAAAAAAAAACGAAACCATTTTTTTTTTTTTTGTGACATCGCAATAAAGGCTGGCAATGAGTACACCGACATCTTTTCCTCAAAAAACATTGGTTAAAGTGGTCCGAAATTGCCTCAGATCGCACCACAGAGCATCTAGAATCCAAAACAATGTCGGGGCCCTTAAGCGGGCCCCGAACCCCACGCCGTATTTTTTTGGACCCACTTTTTTTGGGAAACCAAAATTTTTTTGGGTCCCCCCAAAAAAAATTGTGTTCTGGATCCGCCCTTGGATCGGTGACGATATGCTGCGACAACCCGATAACCATCCTCCTTCATTCCTGGTGCAATAAACCAACACAATCTTATGTTCCAGCGTTAATAATATAATATAATATAAGGGCACTTGTTCAGAAACAAACGGGCACTTGTTAAAAAAGGGCACTCTACAAAATATTGGCGGAGTGAGCGCTGGTGAAAACGGGCATTTGATTGGAAAATGGCAGTCTTTATTAAATATTGGGAGGGTGTAACTACGCCCCTTACCCCAACCCCTTCCCGCCGCTCTCCCGCTGGCTACGCTTCTGATCTGATCCCCATATCCCCTGTTTTCATTCCCCATATCCCTTGTTTTCATTCCCGCGGCGACGCAGGCGCAACAGAACATACATGAATACATTATAAGAGGCACGCCGGACAAATATTTCAACAGTGCACCAGTGAGTTTGGTAAAAGGATTTGTAAAAACTGTGGCTGGTTTCGTGAACTAGAAAAAATGTTTCATGTTTGGGTAAAGCGCTTTCGCTACCTTTATTCCGTGCAAAGATTATAATCAGAAGTTTTGAAGAATTAAATAAAATGACAAGGTAAACAAAATGTATTGATCTGTCCCAGGGCAACGGAGGTCTGATATGCTCTTTCCACATCGCAAAGTCTTTTAATGGCAATCTAAATATCTGTGGTACATCTGTGAAGTTTCAATTCAACCTTTTGAACTGTTTGGTTGTCGTGGTCACTTAAAGTAGGCACTGCCGCTGCGCCCTCCGATGTACGTTATGGAGCATGTAAGGGAAAATTTTACATTTAAGCCTATACCTGTTTTGGTATTTGAACATTTTGTGACGAAGGTATGCCCTTTTTTATAAACTTGGTGTGAAAATAACAAGACATCAGAACAACTGTCAGAGAAACTTGGCAGAATTTAGTAAATGCATTGCGACGATAGGAGCCAAAATGTACACCGAGGGGGGTTGCGGCCCCGCCCCCTCCTTGCTGTTTGCAAGGCTCTTAAATGATTTAGTCTGCATAAAACGAACTCTTATGTTATATTTGCATGTTCCATAAGTGCAAAGGCATCAATAAAAATGGTTTGATTTTCCCTTTTTAAATATGAAATACAGTTTCAATCAGATTTGTTTGTCGGCATTCTAGTGCACGCTTTCATGTGCATGTACTTTTCAATTAACAGTTAACATATAGGCCTACCTTTGTTGGATATGGACATTTAAATTGTGACGAAGGTATGCCCTATTTTTATAAGCTTTTCATAAGACAACTGCAAAGGAAACTTGGCGGATTTAACAAATGCCTTGCCACGATAGGAGCCAAAAATACGTACATGGTGGGGGTTGAGGCCCCGCCCCTCCGCACTTTTACCGTCGCTCTTAAGGTAATTACTCTGACCTGAAACCACTCTTGAGTTATGTTGTTATATGCCATGAATGTTCAGGCATCAATACAAACTAGTTTCATATTGTCTTCTTCCGTTTTGTTGTAACGGTATCAGCAAAAAGAAAAAGGAGGAGTGACGGCCACGCCCACCCCCTGCGTATTTCGGATCGTTCTAAATTAGTCTCATCTAAAATCATTCTTAAGTTATATTTCCATAATCTATAAGTTCCGAGCTATCAAATGATACTGGTTTACTTCTTGTTCTAAAAATTTGATTAAATGTAAAATTGGCCCCATTTGGCATGGCGCCAATGGGCCTTTTAGTCTGATCTGGATTTGTTATCGAAATTTTGAATAAACACTATCCAGCTCTCCGTTTAATATGGTCCGCAATGGAAAGAAATCACATCCAGTATAGATTGTTTGCATATCTACAGAAGCCCGTTCGTGCCAGATTTTAAAAGTGAAAAAAAAATATATATGTTTGCGAAATAACCCAATAGTATTGCAAAATAACGCAATACCGTTGCAAAATAACGCAATACTATTGCGAAATAACGCAATAGTATTGCGAAATAATGCAATACTATTGCAAAATAACGCCATACTATTGCAAAATAACGCAATACTAGTGCGAAATAACGCAATACTATTGCGAAATAACGCAATAAATGTATTGCAAAACAACGCGCCTGTCGTGTATACAAACTTCACCCCGGATGTTCAGTTTGGCCTTTCAGTATTTGTCCATTTTGATGAAATGTTCGTGAAGTTCCTGTCCGTCATTGCGTTTTTGCTCCATTGTGCTCTTGTCGTTGCCATAATAGTTGCCATAATAGACATTTCTGGGGCATTTTTGCACGGGGGGGGGGGGGGGGGAAACCAGTTTTAAGGGCTTCATTATCTTTTCAACCCCCCCCCCTCCCATTGAATCATGTGCGTTCTGATTTTTGTTTTAAAACACAACCGACTCAAAATGGCCACAAAGCAAAAACTCATGCTGACAAAAGAGATCTGAATGATTCCCTCGCACCTACAAATACTGCGTTTGACCCATGCACTTGAAGGAAACAAACTTAAGAATCTTAATAATCACTTGAATTTAATGGTGCATCCACAGTGCATTCGTATTGTAACAATGCAGGGGAAATTGTACTGATATAATGATACGTTTTGAGGAACGGTTGTTTGGGTTGGGGGAGGGATGCATCAATAATACGCTCAATATTCCACAACGCTGAAGAAAACTAATACATTTCAACGAATAATAATTACATAAGAATGATTTTCAAACTTTAAAATGTTTTCCCCGCAATATTAACCCCCTCCCAAAATACATAACCGGTCCATTCAATTTCAACTTTAATAAAGGGATGCCTTGCGTCAAGAATCACTAAAGCTGTATACTGATATAAATTAGAAAAGTGTGTTGGTTTTTATAAAGAACCGAACGAATTTTTAAAAGTTTTGTGAAAGAACTGTAGTTTTAAGTCTCCATTTGTTCTTAAAGCTAAAACGTGACGCAGCAAAAAGTTCGCCCATACGATCCGAATATATTTGATGCACAAAATCGTCGTTGAATTTCAAGTTTTCTGAAAGCAACGAATATTAATTATCAACTCATTTAAAATGAAATTAATAATACATAAGTTAATTAAACCTATATTATGTACTTGGAAATACTCGGGCGCTATCCGATTGTCGACGAAACGACTTCGGCAAACTTCAGAAATTTTCGGAAAAAGGAGGAATTCCTCCCGTTTTAGTCACGTGACGTAAATTGTAATACAATGTATTACCGGAGGCTTCCGGACCTAAGATTCATCTGGAATAGTCAGAATCTTTTGGAATGGGAACCAGACTATGGGAATCTGAGATAAACAAAACTTAACGTACATAATTCCATTTGGTTGTCTAAGGGGCGTGGCTAACTCGCAAACGGCGATAGGTCAATAGGCCGACTCGTGCGCACTTCGCACGTGCACGCAGAGCTTACACTTGTCCAAAAGCTCACTACAAGTATCAACATGTGTGAACACTTCAGGATTGGTTGATTGAGTCCCACAAGTTATTAGAGGTTAAAACTGCCATATGCTCGAAAATGAGCTTGAAAAAAAGTAATTATGCAGGAGGTGTGAAAGTATATAAGCTCAAGCAATGAAAGGAAACAATCCAACTTCGCAGCATCACCTGCCTGTTCCCATGCGGTACGAGCTCGAAGCGATTTTCATCATCAGTCGCAGTTGCTAGTTCTGCCGAGGGTTTTGCACCGACAACTACGCTAGGTCGCAGCGGCTGAGATTGAGAAGATAGACCGCACCAATTTTTGTTTTCATCTCATGTGCCACCGCTCTTCGGTGTGTAACGGCTTAACGTGAGATATCGCCAGATGACTGCACTCGGTCCAGCTTGCCACGGCTGATAGTTGACGCTGCTCACATTGCTGTTTTTAATTACTGCAACCGAATCGTAAGTACATGAAGTAAATGTCAATTTGTTATCTCCATTATCCACCTTAGACTACCTACCTGTACAACTGACTTGGTTTCGGCCGGTCACAACACACACTCGGTGAAGGGATACGTTTTCATAGGCACGATGCTCAGCCATCGGCAGTGATGGCTTGATCCCATTCAGAGACGCCTTTCCTATAGATAGGCTTGTGAATGAAATATGTGCGTAACAACAACACATTGAATTATTCGATGGTGTGACATTCTGTGGTTTATTTCTTCAATTGAGACATATTAAAGGGGTCTCAAAATTGACCGTAGCCAAGTTTACCCAGGCAGTGGGGTGGAAGAGGTGGTGGCTCTGAAAGAGCCGTTTGTGTGAGATGGAGACCGGAGGTGGTTTAGCGGTGCCGCTTGGCTGGTTGTTAATAATGCTTGGTAGACCGCTCACGTAGGAAATGGCTGAGCAGTTTACGGGCAGTGGCGATGCTTCCCTTGGTGAGGAGTTGGCCCTTGACTTGGTCGAGTGCTTCGAGGTGCTGTTCTTGGAAGAAGCGTTGATTTTCCTCTTAACGATTTGCCCAATCATGCTCAAATCTCCATCGGCTGTCCCAAGCTAGCCAACGGAAAGAATTAGCCAACCAAAATGAACAATTCATAACCAACCTCTCAAGCTATTACTCTCCCCTACCGTGAAAATAGCTTTAGGTAAAGGTTTAAACTTTGTTCCCACCCCGGCTGAACCAACCCGTCTGCCACTTATCTGAGAACGACAATACCTTTCACATCCTAATTTCACTCTTGGATGAACCAATCTCATCCAAATGAAGTTGTAAGTGTCATATATCAGATACATTTTGACGGAACATCTTCCTCCAAAGGAGTTCCTCATAACTCACTGACCGATACCAACGGATTCTTTTGAATCCAGCGGCTGATGAGTCCCCAAAGGGACGAAAATGCATTCCCGCTATTGCCCTCAGGTAAAACCCTGGATAAACTTGGCTACAGTCGCAACTTCCGTTGATTTCTCTTTCTAATTTCTACCCAATTTTAGAGACCCCTTTAATGGGTCTCCATTGAAGAAATAAGCCACACAATGTCACACCATCGAATAATTCAATGTGTTGTTCAGTCAGTCAGGGGCGGCGGAACCGGGGGGGGGGGGGGGGGCTGGGGGTTGCCCCCCCCCCCCAAAAAAAAAACAACCAACAATTTTCCCAAGTGCCCATTTTGCGGCCATAAATGTGCCCCCTCGAACAGTAAAGTGCCCCCTCAAGATACAACAAAAATGCCCTTAAAGTATATAACTACAACTTAAAAGTAACCATATCCCAATAATGGTATAGATATTTTTGATATAAACGAGGAATATGAAAACCAAGTCCCAAAACCCATTCAATACGGCCTGAAAATGGGCACATAATGCATATTTAGCATATTATAATCATTGGTTGTGAAGAGCACCCCCTATGTTGGAATATGGTAACCCCCCCCCCCCCCCCCACCACTATTTGATTTTACGGAGGCCAATTGTCCGGTGAAAAAAACGTTTCGACATTTTAACACTGGTTTGCAAGTGCCCCTTTTTGGTGATGCCCCCCCACCCCCCCAAGTTTCAAACCCGTTCCGCCGCCTCTGATTTCAGCTTTCCGGGGTTGTTCCCATCTCGAAGCAAAACCCACACACACACCCACCCACCCACCCACCCAGGTTTACGTTACATACCTTGTGTGGATGTTCCATTGCTTTCGTGTAGTTAAGAAAATTAAACCAGTGAAAAAACTCATTTTTCTCAAACTGTGAAAACTCTTTCAACCCAATTTTTTCTATGATTCCCTTTAGTTTTTCTTTTCATTCTGCCACAGATAAATCTAACCCAAAAATGCCTCTAAACCTGTTTTCCAGAAATGGGGAAACATTGTGTGGACGTTGTCAAGTTCACACAACGTCGCTGCTACCTGGTTTATGTTGACCTCTTGTTCGGAAGTCCACACAGCGTTTGTAATGCTTGTACACGCACCCACAGTCGTTTAATGCTATGCTTCCGAGGATCGGCTTGTGTTTTCCTTTGCTCCCTTATCTAAAACTTCCCCATAGACTAAGCGCGCAAACCAGCATTCGAGGACAATAGGCACCGTCGTTCGAGGATGAAAGGCCCCTTTGTGCTCCTTTTGTTGTCTGTCCCCGAGCGTAATATATACAATACAGGAACAAACCCACACACACAGGCGTAGAAGTGGGAACTTCCTTTGTTCTCGTGTACTAACATTTTGCAACGTCGCACGGTCGCACACTTCAAAAGGCTCTTATTTTAACCATAGTTAATTTCCTGGGCTGAAATTCAGACTTAATATCCCGTTTCTAAAACTCTTCCATTTCTAACCAGTTTCATTATTAGCCATTCAGTTTCCCGTGAGTTTTGCACATGTGGTCAAATTGGGGTTTCTTTTTCATTTTGGGTTCATTCAATTTCATTTTAAGGCAGCCAAGACTTTGCTCCGAATGTTGGTTTTCGTTTTTGGGTATCCTATTTCGTTTTGGTGCATACAAAGTAAATGATATGAGGGAAACAAGATTTAACGAAATAACTAATTGAAAGGGACTAAGATAATTTCTTTTCACTGTTGATCTTTTCCACTTCTTTAAACGTTCGAGCAAGGGACATCTTTACGTTGACGATTTCTTGAAATGCAAGACATCGGGGCATGAACATACGTTTGGAAATGGTTGTACATCGAAAACACTTCTCTTGCGTTTTTTCCTCCAAATGTTTTCTTCCTTATAGGCCTATCTGACCGAACACTTACCGTATTCAAAGAGCCCAGTAAGTTTTCAACGCAAACCTTTAAAATACATCTTTGTGTCACATTTAACCTTATTTGCAGGTTTATTTTTTTTTCAATTTTAAGGGTGATTTTGGTGCCTTTTCCGTTTCTAAAGTTTCATATTCATTAGAAAACCTGTGATGGTATTTTGGGCATGATTACATGGCTATCACAGCACAAAAAAAGTTGCTAGAATTTTGGATATTGTGCTATGATAAATTTCTGATTCTTTGATGTGTCAGTACATGGCAGTAACCCAATGAGCAACCCCTTCCCACAAAAAGTTTTCAGTGAGCAAATTTTGGATGAATCATTAGAAAAAGAAACCCCTAAACTGAACAATGTCTTCCTAAAATAACATCACAGTGACAGCGCGCTCATACGTAGTCCGGAAAAGCATGGAATATAATAATGTTAAAGAAGTGCACTTTTAAATAACATTACAGGGGCGGATCCAGTAATTTTCGCATGGGGGTGGGTTCATCAGCAAAAAAAATCTGAAAATGTACACAGGTTTTTTTTTTTTTCTCCGGACACTTTTTGGGTGGACCCTCCCCCCCTTGGATCCGCACCTGCATTAACCAAAACATGTTGTCAAATGTGTAGTTTTCTTACATGTTACGGTAGTAAAGAGAAGCACACAAATGAATTCCTGGGGGAAAAATCATTGCACATACCCTTAAATTAAGAAAGAAAGGCATCTACGGATTGAAGACATCAAATATGATTCACGCTAAGGAATACGGACACGTTTATGGACGGTTTAGGGACGAATGAAACTAAAAGGCGACGGAATGCTCGGATAGTGAAGTTGAATGATTCTTTTTGAGTAACGAATGCTGATCTGCGTGATCTCTCAATTTCAATCTATATCGAATGAGCCAGGCGGGAAATTGAATAAAAACTTGGTGAAATTGGCCGGGAAAACCTCGGTTTCCCGGCGAATTTCCGAATTTTTCTAATCATTTTCATTATCAGCCATTCAATTTCGCGTGAGTTTTGCACATGTGGTCCAATGGGGGTTTCTTTTTCATTTGGGGTTCATTCAATTTCATTTTAAGGCAGCCAAGATTTTGCTGTGAATCTTCTTTTTCGTTTTCGGACAGCCTATTTCGTTTTGGTGCATTCAAGACTTAAATTGTAGCAGTCTAAAATTAAGTCTTTGCAACCTTTTGACGGTTGACGCATTCAAATTAGCGAACATTTGTGCGTTTATAACGTTTAACCATGCTTTACGTTTCTTATTCGTTTATGGGCAATCGCTTTCATCGTTTGATCATTTAAATTAGTAAGATTTTTTTTATCGATATTTTTTTCCTATTTTTCTCCGAGGTTCATTCCCCCCCCAAAAAAAAAAAAATCATGATGACTGTTAAATTTACAATGTTACAAATCAACTGATATGAGGGAAACAAGATGTAACGAAATAATGAATTGAAAGGGACTAAGATAATTTCTTTTTCACTGTTGATCTTTTCTACTTGTTTAAACGTTTGATCAAAGGGCTTTTTTACATTGACGATTTCTTGACGTGCAAGACATCGGGACACGTAATATGTTTGGAAATGGTTGTACCGTTGGGAACACTTCTCGTGCGTTATTTTTCAAATGTTTTCTTGCGTATGTATGACTGAACACTTACCATATTCACAGAGCCTTTGCAAACTTTTCAATGCAAACCTTGAAAATACATCTTTGTGTCACATTTAACCGTATTTGCAAGTTTATTTTCCATTTTGAGGGGTGTTTTGGTGACTTCTCCGTTTTTATGCTGATGCAAAGTTTCATATTCATTAGAAAACCTGTGATGGCATTTCGAGCATGATTAATGTTAAACGGCTATTTCAGCGGAAAAGGTTGCTAGAGTTTTGGATATTTTGGGGTCATAAATTTCGTTTATGTGGTGATTATAATCAGTACATGGTAGTAAGCCATCCCATAACCATCCCTTTCCCACAAATGTTTTCAATTAGCAAATTTTGGATGAATAATTTGAAAGGAAAAACCTTAAACTGAACAGTGTCTTCCTGAAATGACATTTACAGTAACAGCGTTAGTCTGAAAAAACATGGAAACTTTTAAATGCTTAAAGAAGTTGCAATAAGATTAACCCAAAACGTGTTGTCAAATGTGTAGTTTTCTTACATTTCACAGAGTTGCACAAAAAGAATTCCTGAGAAAGATTCATTGCACATACCCTTTAAGAAAGAAAGTCAATCTACGGTTTGAAGTCATTACATATGATTTACGCTAAGGAATACATACGTATGAAGTCTTAAAAGATGTTTGACAAAATGTGAAACATGTTTGCCCATTAATGAAAACGAATGCCCGATCAACCCCTTACTTATGGTTTAGACGAAATTGAATGAACAACGCGATACTTTTACTATGAATGCATCTTTGATAGGGACGAGTGAAGCTAAAAGGCGATAGAATGCTCCGACAGTAAAATTGAATGATTCTTTTTGATTGTCGAATGCCCATCTGCATGATCTTTCAATTTCAATCTAAATCGAATGAGCCAGGCGTTAAATTGAACGAAAACTTGGTGAAATTGGCCGGGAAAACCAAGACAAGAACGAAGATGACTAGCTTTTACCTTATACTAATTCCCTTACGGATTCATAAACTTATGAATAGTTATAACAACAAAGTGTGCCCTCTAACGTCAAGATGTCTTGTCCCTCTCCCACACACACACACCCCCCCCCCCCCCCACCAGTCTATGTGTTAAATGTCTATAGTCCTTTCTTATTTGCATCCTAAACAGGGTACCCCCAAAAAATAATAATAATAATAATAATAAATAAATAAAAACACGGAACGGTGTACTTCCGCTACCCAGAGACTCTTACAACCTATACTAATGTATGGGAAATTCTGTTCAGAAATTCGTTCCAGAATTTTTTTGTTCTAGAGCCTACTTTGTAAAACAAAGTTGGTAGTCATTTTGTCCCGATGAATTACTAAACCGCGTGACTCAATTGGGTAGAGGGTTTAATTTTTGTCATGTAATAATACCCACATGAAAGATGTAGGCTTCACAAAATAGCTCTGCAGCAAAACCGACTGGACCAAATCGGGAGATCTTGGTATCATATTCTTCTAAAAAAAAATTCGCCATCCTTTGGTACAAGTGATTTGAGTTTGCCGGTCCGTTCAAGTTTTTTGAGCCACCCTCTCCTGGCAAATGTGACATAATCCTTTTCAATTGTGAAGGAGTACGGTATTACGAGTTGCCAGCAGAAAATTATATATTGGACCATAATTATAGAAAACAAATGTTTGTCATTAAAAAAAAATCAACTTTTCATTTTCCAGGTTGTAGCTTCTGCTCGACGGCAATATGTATCTGGATTCTGTGTGGTGGTTTCGGGTGACTCTGGAGGGCGCTGTCTTCTTGATCGGTGTCCCTGGCAACCTACTCATCATCCACGTGTACGCGTCCAAGAAGACAAAGGTCACACCTCACGTCTTCATCATCGGACTGGCCATTGCTGATTTCACGGTTTGTCTCTTGCGAATGATAACCCTGGTCCAACTTTTCCCGCCAATTGACACGTTCAGGGCGACCAGTCAATTCTTCTGCCGTGTGCCGCCCAGTATTGACGCTTGGCCGAAGTATACGTCCATACTTCTGACCACGACCGTGGCGGTTGACCGCTATCTGGCCATCTGCCGGCCGCATGGGCGTCGGATGACCGTGCGACGGGCCCGTCATGCCGTCTATGCCTGCTTCGCTGTGTCTGTGGTCGTCACGCTCTCGTATCTGTTCATGTACGGAGTTGCGCCACTTCACGAAGGCACCACGTCTTGTCAGTTCCTCGTTCCGCCTGCGGTAATCACTGCCAAGCTTATAATCCTCATGATTTCCTTTGTTGTCTCATGTGTGATCATCGTGGTGCTGTACGTCAAGATCTACCGGAAAGTCAACCGGATGGCTAAGGTGCGTCCAGGGAATACCGTTCACCGCGGCGCCTCGCATGCATCGTCCCGTGTATCTTACAACGATTCAACAGGCTGGGCAGAAGGCATCACACCCAACAGCCTAATAGCCGCCGCTTTCCGTAAAACCAATCCCGAAATTCAACAAGACAAATCTGTAGATGAGCTGAAAGCTCGAGTGATGCCTCATCAACCACAACCTGAACCGAGAACCTCTGCGTGGAACTCCGATCATCAGATGGAGGAGTTACCAATTCTGAAACCGCCTACCGAACCCACTGTACCCAGCATCAGTAGCACAATAACTCGTAATAACACTTCGCTTGCGAGCCCATCACCTCAAGCCACATATATAGCCACGGGGACCGCAAGCGACCAATCAAATGCCCCACAATTCCACAAGAAAACCACGCTGATGTTGCTTCTGTCTACCATAGTCTTCATCGTTACACTTCTACCATTGTGTATCGTAATGTTGACCTACTCATTTATCGTACCGCTGCTACACAACGAGGCATTTCGGTTTCTAATCAACGTGGCCACGCACCTGAACCTGGTCAACAACGCAGCCAACCCAGTCCTGTTTAGCTTCGTCAACCGCCGGTTTCGTGAAGACATGAAACGATCGCTTCGAAAACTATGCCGTGGGGGCTGCCGTTTTTGCGACTAGTCGCAGTATTCCCACTTCAAAAGGGTTTCAAAATCTCATGGCAATATCACTTATAAAACATGGGGAAAATGTTTTCCAGAAATGGAAGACTCCATTTCCCCAAAAAAGGAGGGGTGAATGGGTGGAGCCTAAATCTCCTGTTTTAGGCGACTGGTGGCGCTGTATTTGCCATTATTATGATACACTGGAAAGCTAATAGGCCTTTCTTTTGTTTGTAAACATTGGCGCCATTTTGTATGGGCTGCGGTAAGCGCATAATTTGAAGCCGTGGTTGGCAACATATTTTTCCAAAAAAGTCATCATAACCCCATCAACACAAAGTAAAAAGGCATGTGTAGGATTTATTTTGTAGCTTTGTTGAAAATGTTGTATTTTCAAGTATCAAATAAAATTGTAATGATCTGTAATAATTCTTCTTCATTTTTGCAGTGTTGGACCTTCCATAGTTTTGCAGGCCATGGTTGGCAAAAATGCAGTTTGCCAACCAAGTGCAGAAAGGTCTATACTATTGAACCGAACTCCACATGTTAGTGGTTGTACGGTATGTGTATATGAAATGGCTAATTTTTTTTTTGGAAATCTGTAACCTATGGACATGTTATGCACTTAAAAAAAAAAAAAATCACTTATACATGTATTTATTTCATATATAAAATATCTCGCTCCACAATTATTTTTCACTTTCATCCTTTTATTTAATTTGAACAAATGACGGTGAACTATTTTCTAACTTTATTTTATTATGAGTTATGCTCATATTATACTTACTAACATTAACCTTAAAGGGCCGGGTTATTTTGACCATCTCTCAGCCGGGGGGTGGGGGGGGGGGCGGATTCCCCACTAAGATCTCAGCCATCGAGTGACGAAACATTTTGAAACTCGGTACATGCATAGAGCAACTCTTCATGAACATACCCAAGTAATTTCATGACCAAAGGTCAAAGGTTTTGGAATTATGGGTAATTAATTATTCATATGTATAAACGGCAATTTTGGTCTGTGTACACAACGAAAATGTGAAAATTCAAAATTCAGAAAAAAAAATTCGCTGCGCGACAACCCCTGGTACGATTTTTATGTCTTTGGTGTCAAAACATATGCAAGGCTCGAGGCTAAAAAGTCGTAAAAGCTCGGGTCCCGAAAAAAAATATATATATATCGCGGAAAAATTTGAGGGGGCGGATTCCGCCCCGGTCCTTTTAGGGTTAATTTTAAAAAATCGTCATCGTTCAGTTCACACATTAATTCCTCTCCAAGGCTCAAGATGTTGAGGGAGAGACACTCATGCTCAGCGGTGCAGCGTGCGGCACAACCATTCATGCTTTGGACCGCAAACTCATCGATGACGTGCGCGGTGAGGCACTGCGACTGGCCCATCGCAGTTCCATCATTCGGTGCCGCTGAGCAGAATGCGAGGATCCTGACAGATGCGGCGATGTGTTCTGCATGCTCCTGGCGTTGCCTGAGAGACGAGTGGTCGAACGCAGACAGCTCTAACATCTTTTTTTCGCATGATTGGTCGTGCCACTTTGGCTGTTGATCACTTAGTTTAATTGAAGCATAGTTGCGTCTGGACTCACGTCACGCCATAATTCGCCATAATTCCAAACCATTTTGATATATAGTCATATATATATAGTCTCGATGGCCGAGATCTTGGGGGGGGGGGGAATCAGCCCCCCCCCCCCCCCTCAGCTGAGAGATGGTCAAAATAACCCGGCCCTTTTAGGGTTAAAACTGATTTTTGCAGAAAGGAGTCAAAAATTCCAAAATAGTTCCAGAAGTATTTCCACCACACTAAAGTCCCAATGTTATAGTCCCAATGACAAAACGGAACAGTGGAGAATACGCAATAACCCCACGATGGGAGGTTTGCAGCATGTGAATGATATCTCTTTGTGAGTTGTGTGGTTCTGAAAAAACCACTTGGTTTAACTCGACACTACCCCCTTCCTAGCAGCGGGTGCTGTCAAAGAAATGATAACCACAGAGTGATCTGAAAAAGAGTGCGGGAAAATTTTACATGAAAGCATAGACGGAATAAGACTGGAATGCAGATAGAAACGGTCCAATCTGGCATGCCAGATGTCACATAAGGACAACACATTGGCAGCGTTGGTGAGAGCCATGAAGATTTTGAGCTCATGTTCAGTGGGCGTGCACAAAATAGAGGGACACTCAGTGCAATTAAAATACCTCCGAGTTGCTGATAGCTTGCAGGGCATCTTTGTCATTTTGGGGAATCAGACAATTATACAAGTGGTAGATGTTTTTCAGCGCTTTTCATTAAGTTTGGTATAAAGGATATGCCCATGGAATATTGTATTGGAATCGACAATGTTAGCACTACGTGTTTTTTTTTTAGAGTGGTGACAGCTGCATTCTGCCGTCACTTAACTGGACATTTGTTATGTTCTTTATTGAATGGGAAATCAATATTTTAATATCGAAAATCGGGGTGGGTGGGTGGGTGGTGGGTATGTCAAGCAATTTCGAGAAAAAAAAAGAAATTTAAAAACATCGAAAATGTTGAATGGCCCCTAAGGTGGTAGGTTTCTGGAAGAAATACAATGTCGGGGTTTTACATAATTTTTAACATAAACTTGAAAAGAGGCGCTTCCGGTTACAGTGGAGCACCCTCCGGTATTTAATGTGGATGGGGTGGATTTCGCAGTGGTTTCAGTTGTTTGACAAGTCCCGGGACGTCAAAGGTGAATTTTCGGATGATCTGGGTCTTTTTTTTTTGGCTTTGACCTGGGCAAGAAAGTTTA
This sequence comes from Patiria miniata, assembly GCF_015706575.1. Taxonomy (NCBI): domain Eukaryota; kingdom Metazoa; phylum Echinodermata; class Asteroidea; order Valvatida; family Asterinidae; genus Patiria; species Patiria miniata. The sequence goes on from NW_024037061.1 coordinate 4,856,885, forward strand.
ATCACCTGTTTGTGTGAGAGGGGACCGTTAGTGGTGAAAATGGACTCGGGGAAGAAATCATCGTCGGTCTGTCTGTCTTCCCACAGCAAGGAGTCGGTGGCGGTGTTTGTTTCTGCTGCGATCGAGGCTTAGGAGGAGGGAACGGGTGTTTGGGTGTCGAGGGCTTGGGAAGGGGAGGGAGAGCCATCCGGTTCGAGGATTAAGTGTTATTTGGGTGTTTGTTTGGTGAAATTGTGGGCCAGTTTCACAAGTTTGGGAGGTGGAGGTGATGACGATTTGCTTTGGGTTGGTATTCCTTTGGCGATTATGTCAGAGAAGAGTCGTGACGGCCGAGGGGTGATCCCCAAACGGAAAGGTTCCCTGTATGTGGGTTTGGATGGGTAGTTGACTTGGAGGGATTAGTGGAGGGTTTTCAGAAGAGGTTTGGAGCGTGATTTGGGTGTTTCAGGGATAGATGTAGGTCCAGTTTCCTTACAGTTGGCTGGGTTGTCTTAGTAGGCAGTTTACCAGGGGGCGGGGCCGGGGCAGCGGATCGACACAGCTTTCACGGAGGCGGTTGACCCGATCACGACAGTGGACGCGGGTGTAGGACCGGCGGCCCCAGCAGAGGAAGCTGGCTCGGGTGGGACTGAGGGTTTTGTTTTTTTGGGTTGATATTTGGCGGTTATTGTGGACAAAGGTTACTGTTGAAGTCGATGCCCTAGCTGTTGGACGGCGCACAACGGCCTCTTTCGAACTCAAATAAATGGCGACGCGACCATTGGAAGTACGCAAAGCCGAGAGGACATTCTTTGCAGGTTGTTGTTTTGTGTAATGATCTATGGGCCTTATTCACATGTCGGCCATCTTTGCCGAGTTCCCTGAATGTTTTTCATTAATTGTTAACTGTTTGATGTGATGGCACAAGACTATTTATGCAGGCACAATGCAGCCTTATTTTACTGGCATTTTTTTAACATATTTATTTATTTATTTATTCCATTTCTTTACTCAGGGTATGCCCAAACAGTTTAAAACTGGTTTCCATTGGGCCCTGCATACAATAAATAATGACTACAAACATGTATAATTATACAATACATTACAAATACAATAAAATTCGATACAGTAAGAAACATCATTATTTGAATGATGCATAGGTGTTAAAGGGAATATACAACATTTGCAAACATCGAAAAATAAAACTACCAAGTTTTTGCGAAATACCTTAATAGGATGTTGGTAAATGACAGTCTAAAGCATCCTGTAAAATTATGGCACCTGGTATACTGTCATTTTCAAGAAAAGTGGTATTTTGTATCAATTTCCAACGCTGATCGGCCGATCAGCGTTGGAAACAACTGGCTTTTTTTTCAAATACTGGCCCCAATTGACCATTGCACTTGTTTGCAATCGATTACAAACCTATGAACGGGTACGAGCCAGCTAGACTGGTTCCGTGACCTTACAATTCCCCAATGTATGTAAACTGCTCTGTTTCTTCTTATATGGAGTCAGGGAACCAGACTACAGGAAAATGATCGTTTTTCTTGGTTTTTATAGCATTTTCGAACCCAAAACCTCCAAAAAGTCAGTGTAACTATATTTGCTTTATATTTCCAACCCCTCAATTCCATCCATTTCTGAAAATTACAGCAAAAGCAAATGATGTATATTCCCTTTAAGCTAATATTATACATACAATATATTTTAAAACTATTATGCTTTACTATAAAGTTGATTCAGTGAACACGAAAAATGTGGATCTTTCTTGTAACATCAAGAAAAAAACTACACTTGTACTGCTGTAACTATATTCGCTGATTACGGGAGGGGCGAAAACCCCGCGAAAACCCTTAGGGAGAAAACACGGGGAAATTCCCATCCGGCTCCTTATTATCTTCTTATTATTATGGCAACCAAGTTTGTTAACTCCGTAGATCAGCACATATCTAGATTTGTATAATTAGAGAAGACAGTGACAAATACACACATAATTATTTGCAGAAATATTATTACTGACTGAACGTTTTACGTAGTTCAGATTTGAATGAGGCTAATGAAGTCATGGTTGTCAACTGATAATTGCGACTCAAAAAACATGGACAGTGTTTATTTGATTTACAGATCTAATGTGTAGGATATATAGGCCCATGGGTGTTGCTAGGACTTTTTCTAGAGGGGGAAAAGCACACCCCCCCCCCCCCCAAAAAAAAAAAAAAAAAAAATCCCTGCACTTTTCCAGCATATTCTCGATTTATCATTTTTCAAGGGTGGGCAGGGACATTTGGCTCCCAACCCATTAGTGATTATGGCTTTGCACCTCTTTTTCTTTCTTCCCCCCTTTTTTCCTCCATTTTTTTCAGCTTTTCCGGGCGGGGGGGGGGGGGGGGGCGCTTTGAGCCCCCCTGTCGCGACGCATATGGATAGGCCTCCTGCACATCATGGGGAACCTGTCCATACAATTTTGACCGCAAGCCCATTTTAAAGAATAAGTTACGACAGGATCAAGGTACCAACGTTTTTCGACAACATGCTAGTAATGCCGGACAATGCCGGCAGAACTTTTTTGGGTCGGGGGTATTTTTGTTCCCGAATAACCGAAACCTCCGCCCAAATTTCAATATGAAAAGCTGGAAGGGTTCCAATGTATTGGGTTTTTTAGGTTGAGTTTGTGGGTGGTGTACTCAGTGTAAATGTTCAAGGATAAAACTCGTTTGGCCCGACCCACAAAGAGTGCCGATAACGTCATAACAGCGATTATAATTAACAGCGATATCCGACTGGTCCGATTAGAAATACAGAGGACACAATTAGCTCGCGTGTGATTGTGCACAACGAGAATTTGTACGTGAGTTTAGCATGAAAAGTGCCCCCCCCCCACAACTTTTATTGAAAGAAGGGACTATTTGACTTAAAAAAGCGGTGAAATTGTGTAAAAATAGCCGAGGATCTACTCCCTGGTTTTAGGGCTTTCATCTGAGGGCAAAATTAATAAAATTACGGTCCTATGGGTCCTATATTTGCCTGAGAAAGTGTAGGGATGCCATGTGGCTGCAAGCAGGTTTGGTTCTTGGTCGGATATTACGAACACAAGGTTGTCTAGGCATTTCTATACAAACCCCTACACCGGGGGTTCGTGAACAAAATATCAGACGGTAATTTATTACTCCCCCGATCACGCTCAATTCAATTCGGCAGCGACCGCAAGCTTGCCATTTTAAAGAATAAGTTAAGACAGGATCAGTTAGGTACCAATTTACGACAACGTGCTAGTAATGTTGGTACTACATGTACATATATATGACCCCGAAAGGCTCCCTCCACTGGATCTCTCAGACTATATTTTTATAAAGTGCCCTTCGGGGTCGCGAACAATTTTTGATCGGGACAGACTTTCTTGACTGACGATGTTTACCGACTTTTACGACGTTATGGGCTAGCTACAATTAATATCCATGGAAACGTATATGGGCCTTACGAGTCTTGATGCACGCCAGTCAGGGAAAAAGTGGCTCACGGCAAAGACCTTTGGAGAAACTTATAAGGTCTGAAAGACGAGACCTGGGAAGAGATCTTTAAGTGATGCACCTCCGATCCCGTTTCCAACTCAAAAAAATGAGTTGTGTTATGAATTGCGCTCTATATATGACAGATTGCCAACTAAATGTTACATTCCAACAAAAATATTACATACCGAAATAAAAATGGCATGGGAGAGGGGCATAATAATTATAACTGGTGTTCTAAGAAATTAGAGGAGCTTATATAAAATAGGAAGTGCACGTACGTTTTGTTAGTTTGATTGAGGACCAAATTACATTGACAAAACATTTAGTGATATTTGCATCGATCACTAAACTGAAAATGTTATGATTGTTTAGTATAGGATTTTCTCAACGTGACAATTCCAACTTTTCTATGTCACTGTTTATTAAATATCTGTTAAAAATTGTCGCTATATTAATTGTCAGCTCATACTTCGGTAAACGCCGATTTGTATTTCGATATATTTCATATTAGTATAATGTACAAATAAAGCGTACAGTATGTTGAAAAGGTTCATTTCCGTTTGAATTTTGATTACTTGAATTTGGATTACGATTATAAAACGACATGTATATATTCTGATTCTCAGACATACTTTATAGACATTGACAGGCATCTGCAACTTTAAACTGAAAAATAATTCTGGAGGTTAAAGTTGTCTGTTGCCTTCATACAACCCATAAAACACACCTTGAAATGTCAGTTATTTACGAGAGGTCACTAAAGACAAGGGCGGTGTTATTTCACTGGCTGTAGTGGCTTTTAGTACCCCCTTTGGATCCATAGATGGGTACACAGTAGTATTTCCTTAGTCCGTGCATGGTCCATGTAGCCATTCGCGCTGTCTGGGATCATTTTCTAGTACTATACCTCGCAAGGTAGTAGTGTGATACCATTCCATCAGCATGGTTACGGTTGTGGAAACGAAACACCCGGTGGTCCTTCTGGCTGTGGTCTTCATATTGGTGGGTGTGATAGTCGGCGTAAAGGGAGGAATTTTACCTGAAGTTGAAAAGAGGTAAGACATCTTGTAAAAATTAAAAAAAAGAAAAACCTTATTCTTAAAGTTGTACGATGTATCGAAGCAGGTACCTGTGGGTCAGTGGCAAGGGCAACATTTGATTTTTTTTTTCTTAAATCATGTTGTAAATAGGTATCATTATCAGTTTTATTTTGCGGTTCATGTCGTTTTCTAACAGGGAAGCAGATGACGTCAAGCAGCCGTGGGAGTCGACGCGGCTACCTGAGACACTGCGACCCATCTCCTATGATCTCAAAGTCAGAACCGATCTGACTAACTCAATCTTCACCGGTTCCGTCAGTGTCTTGGTAGAATGCTTGCAAGACACTAACGTCATACTGATTCACAGTAAGGAACTAGTCATCGGTGAAGGGAAGACAACCTTGACACGGCAAGGCAGCGGGACCAAAGCTCCTGAGTTGGCTAAAGATCCGTGGCTGTATACAGATAACCAGTTTGCTGTGATCGAACTGAATGGCGAGCTGGATAAAGGAGCACAATATCGGCTGTACATGGAGTTTCAAGGACCGTTGAAGAATGACTTACTGGGCTACTACAAGATGTCCTACAAGACTGCCTCTGGAGAGGAAAAGTAAAAACTAGCCTTTAATCTGTTCTTATATTATTTTACCTGAAGAATCATCTGATCGATTAGTCTCTTTGTACATGGAACATAACATGACCTGTCTTTAAATAATTCTTCAAAACTGTTATTATTCTCATGTTCCCTTCATAATTTTAATCTGATACATCTTATTTTTTAAATCATTCAAAACAGGTATCTGACGAGTACCTTCTTTGATCCGGTGGACGCCCGTAAGGCTTTCCCATGTTTTGATGAGCCTGATCTCAAAGCTACCTTCACTATCAACCTTGAGCATGAGCCTGAGTACCACGCCCTCTCCAACATGCCCAAAAGACGTCCAGATGAACAACTTGAAGTTGGATGGATTAGAGCGACTTTCGAAGAGACCGTTGTCATGCCAACGTATCTCGTTTGCTATGTCATCAGTGAGTTCAAGGCAAAGTTCAAAAACACGACTAATGGCGTCAAAGTAAGTTATTGCGGTATGACATTAATTTTAACAAAAAATCATCAACTAAAAATCCAATAATGCAAAGCTAATTTTTTTTCTATCAGCTGAAATTTATTTTGCATTGTTTAAAGAGCCATGGGTGTTTTTTTATGCAGTCCTTGTGTAAATGCTCATTTGTGTCCCATTTATAACCTAATTTCGATTTTCCGACATTTTAACATTTTTAAGGGCTTTTTGGTGCCCTTTTGGTTTTTATGCTAGTACAAATTTCCATACTCATGAGCAAAAGTGTGATGTCATTTCAGGCAGAAAGCTCAATGTTACAGCTATTTCAGCACAAAACTTTGCCACAATGCCAGAATGTTGGATATTTTGCTGGCTTAAATTTTCTCTTCTGTGTTAATTTGTCGTTGTTTCAGTACATGACATTAGGCCGATGAGCAAAGTTTCCTCAAAAAATGTTTTTATTGAGCATATGCTGGATTCACAATTTGAACAGAAATCCCCTCATGCATGCAACTGAACAGTGTCTTCCTATAATGACATCACAGCGACAGCGCCCTCATTTGTTTGGAAAAGCATTAGATTTAAAAAAAAAAATTTTAAAAGAAGTACATTTTTTCCCAGTAAGATTAACGAAAAAAAGGGATGTGAAGCTGCTTTCAGACATTTTAAGAGGAGTAGAAAGTTGCACAAAATATGTTTTCAAGTAAAATTCATGTCATGAGCCCTTTAATAAATTCAAGTCAGGGGTCGCAAGAGTCGATTGCCCCCCCCCCCAACACACACACACACCCGCACCCATTCACCATCAAAATGAGTCATCTGCGTGTAAACAATTTGTGTTTTTAATCTATTTTGGGGTTTAGTTCGGCATATGGGCCCGGGAAGATTTCATCGATCAAGTGGACTATGCGCTCGATAAAGGGGCGGCCATGTTGGATTACTTTGATGCCTTGTTTGGAGATGAGAATAAATATCCTCTGCCTAAAATGGGTGAGTCAGGACATTTATTAAGGACACAAAAGAAGAACATTGACATTAAATAAAACAAAAGTAATCAAACTTAACACGAGAACATTGAAACAGGACATTAATTTAGGGTTACTTATTGAATAGTGAATGTTATTATCGACTTACATGTACTACACAGCAAACTGAATCAAACATGCACAGTTTCAAGTTTGCACGAGATACGCCCCGCTATCTTTGAAACGGAAGGCCATACTTTAATGGACTTGAGAGTAGTTAAATGGAAAGAGCGCCCTCAATATCCCCAAAAGTGACTTAATCAATTTATTAATGGTTAATAAATAAAACAAAAAACAACAATAATAAAAGGTTACATCCTTTCGCCAGCACAGCGCCAGTCTGGTTCCCTGACCTGACAATTTCGCCCGACGCCCAGACGTCTAAATTGTAGGTCAGGCAGCCTCCGTGGCTAAAAATAAACATGACGACATTAATTCATGGCCCCTTTTCAAAGCTCGGTTTCGTTTCCGAATTCGTTTTATCACTTATGAGGTTTTTAATGCTCCGTTCATATTGTTTAAATAAATCACTTATCATACAGTTATGATAATACAGTTGGATATTTCTGTAAGAATACATTGACTAATTACGCGTGTACTTGGAAACTTCAAAGTTAGGCAACCAGATTGCACTGTTAGCAGGCGAAGCCGATTGGAGACAACGCCGAGTTTTGGAAAATCCCGGTAATGGTCGTCACATTTTAAATAGTACATGACGTAGCAAAGCTCGCCCCTCGTACGATCCGGCCGCGTGCATATATACTTGATGCACAAAATAGGTCATTGAATTTAAAGTTTTCTAAATGCAAGCAATGAATATTATTTATCAACTCGGTTTTTTTTTAAATTTTGTACTAAGCTAGTCAGTAAATAAAACCTATATATTTTATACTCAGAAATACCCGAGCGCTCTCCAAGCTTGTCTACGAAATTAATTCGGCAAACTTCGGACATTCTCGGGAAAAAAAGGCATTCCTCCCGTTTTGGTCACGTGCCGAATATATATTTTGTATAGATACTAGCGGCTATCCCAAGATTCATCAGAAATAGACAGAATCGTTTGGTCTGGGAACCAAACTAGCACAGGACCGTCTAAAGGCCTAGAACGCCCTCAAATTCGTGATAGTAAAAAATCCGCAGTAAATGTAGGGCTCTTTCAGTGTTGATGTAAATCGTTTACACTCTAACGAAGCTTGGCGGTCTTAGGACTCTACAGTTATTGGGATAAACAACTTTAACAGAACAAAATAAAGAGAGAATACGAAAACGAAATATACCGTGGCTCTCTGATATTTTAACAATCAACTTTCAATAACAAGTATACATACAAATTACTCACGCTTTCATCCACGTTCGGTTCATAAAATAGCCTGGTGTTAGTTTGGAAGTACGTGCTGTCTGACTAAAAATCGCGCGCTGTGTGCGCGGCGCGCTCAAAATCAACACATGTATAAAATTTGCTCAATGCATTTGCTCCAGAAAATAAATATGCCGCGCTGTCTGACTGTAACTACGTGCAGCGCCCCCAGTTGTCCTAGTATTACATTATCACATCCTTTAAAAAAGTCCTCTCCTTTATTTAACTCGAGTTAAGGAGTGAATATTACTTAACCTTTAGGGAAATAACAGCTGAAACTTGTCTTGCAACGTTTAAACTTTCAACTTCCAACTTTTGACACAAGGTTCCAAACAAGAAATTTGCCAGAACAAGCTTGAAAAAAATACTTTGTTTTTGGATAAATGTCGACAAAGTCTAAATAACAAATATCTGTTACAAGACGGATTTTTAATTTTTTTTGGCGTTGGGGTGATATAACAAATAATCTGCTTATAAACTAAAGTGACATCACTCGTGGATGAACTGCTCCTTAGTGGCCCTCACCGCTATCTTGTTGCCATCAAACATCTCGTGGGTGCTGCGCTCCACAATTGTACCGCCGCCCACAAACTCCGTTTTTGACCTCTTTTTCATGATGCTGCGAGCTGAAAGTCGCTGTCATTGCCGGCATCTTCGTCACTCTTTGCACAGGGGGAGGGGACGGGTCACGAGGCTCAATGGCCCGACGGTCGGCTTTATCCGGATGTAAACCCAACAAGTAAAGACTTCACCTAGGTGTAACGGGGACTTCTGGTTCCGGTTGGTTCTTGTGCTGGGTCCCCCAGTGTCGGTCCAGATCGTCCTTTTTGCGGAACTGGGTCGTTCAGTATGGACATTTGACATTTTCCTTCCCAATATGTTGCTCATCAGTGTGCCTCAGCAGGGACGCAGAACTCTTAAACTGCCTCTTGCAGTCTTTGCATGCGTGATGTATTGTCGTGGGGGAAGTGGCTTTGGTCTCGTTTCATGCATCTTTCTCGAATGACACTGGAAAGAAAAAGAAGGGAAACAAAAAGAATTCTGGTAACTTTTTTTCGTTTACTTCGCACAATCATGGAATCTACAGCCAGTCACCATACCGCTGAGGTGGCCAGCGAGTTCTCCCTGACCTGTCTGTCACTGCTCAATTGGTCTATCACTTTAACCTCTTCAGAAATCTCCTCGTGGACCACCTCGGGGTCATCCTGGTGGTCACACCATCAAGCAAGCTTTTATGTTCCTCCAGTGCGTCCAATGGTGCATGTTTATCTGGTGCGTCAAGGATTCCAGGTCGTCTACCATTAACTGCAGCCACTATCGGTTGACATGTACGACCCTTGGCTTATGTCGACAACTTTTTTTGGATCCGAACGAGCTACTTTCGCCGTCTCCAGAAGTGGACAAATTAATGCGTTTCAACACTTCTGTCTGGTTGTCAATTTCAATAGGAGTAGGCCTAAGGCCCCCAAAAAAGTCTCCGGTTTCTGGTATGGAGCTTGCCCAGAAAATGTGGTGCGGCGAGCCGGCTTTTTTTTTTAGTTTACCTCATGTTTTTGCTTCAAATGTCGGCTGATGACTGCAAATGGTGCCCGACTAAACTCAGTGCAAAAATATGGGAGTCCAGAGAGGCCACATAAAGCTTATTCTCGACCATAACCCAATCTAAAAACACGTTAAAATTGTGCAGCAGCAGGATTCCAGTCAAACCAGTGAGTTTGGCTGTTTTGAGACATCATCTTTCACTGAAAAAAAAAAACTTTTTCATTTTGCCCAGAAACCGGAGACTTTTTTTTTGGCCTAATAGCACCTACTGTGTGGAATGTTCTGCCGTTGCACCTTTGTGTGCAATGTCGTCGCTGCTAAATTTAACAGTCAATACTGGCGCTGGTTCATTTGTCGTGCTTACTAGCGATGAGGCTCCCATGAAGTTCTCTCTGTGTGCCAACCCGGATGTCGGCTCAATTCCCTCATACGCCACGCCAATGTCACTTTTCCCTACGATCACTTCAGTCTGTGGTGGGATGACGACTGTTTCCATAACAATCACGTGGCAGCACCTCTGTAGCTCCGCTGTATCCCTCAGAAATAACTATGTCCCCCTCCACTCCAGACTCTTCTTGTTAATATTGACGTCAATAATGCAACTCTCTGATCGCAGGAAGTCTAATCCCAAAAGTACATCATTGCTAAAATCAGCCATAATTAATCCGTGTGTCACGTACTGGCTACCCAACTGGATTTCGGTAGTTACTTCTCCGATAACAGTGAAATACTTCTTGTCAGCGAGATGAACTCGAACGTTAGTATTTGTTATGCTAGCTGTGTCTTCAGTAGCCCATTTCTGCACGATTTTGTCAGATAAAATCGACGCCGTTGTTCCAGTATCAATCAGTGCCACCACTTCTACTCCGTTGATGACGGCATCCATGTGTAGCCCTTCACCTGCAACTGTTACATTCCGTGCGTGTAGATTATTATAGGCCCTTTTGTTTCAGCTGAGTAATGGGCCGCGCAGACTCATCTTCAAACAGTTTTCCAGTTCCTTGTTAGTTCTTGTTGACTTCTGAACAACCACAGGACCTTTCTCGCTACTAGTGTTCCCGGTAAACTGGGGACAGTTCGGCTTCATTATGTCCGTATTCCTCGCACTTGTAGCGCTTTGGTCCGTCGACCTTTTCACATGTAGCGGTTGTTCGTGGCTTTCCGTAATTTGTGCAATCGGTCAGACATTTCCTGAAGCTGCTTTTGCAACTCGGTTGTTAACGGCTTTCCGTCATCAGCTGGTTCGGCATATACTTGAAGAGCTGACTGAGCGCTAGCGCTGCGAACTTTTTTTCAGGTCTTGGGTAGTACGAGCCTTTTCAGCTTTTTGTAAGGCCACCAGTTAAACTGCTCCGGCTACGGCGTCGTTTAATGTCTTGGTGCGCATTTGGATAACGCGAATCCGTATTTCGCCGTCCGCCAAGGAATCTATGAAATGGTCTCTGCATGCCTATGCGGTCTCGAAATGTCCACATAAACCTTGTCCACTAGGCGCCCAATGTCCTCAGCCAACTCGACAAGACTTTCTGAGGCCTTTTGTCTCCCGTTTCTCAGTTGTGCCCTGTGTAGTTCTAGTCCCTCCGTTGGGTTAGAGGGCGCTTGGAGTACCTTCACCAGTCGCCTTCCGTCGTTTCCTTTGGTAGGCCACCTAAAATGTAATTCTCTGCTTTTTCATCTCTTAGATATGATTGCCTTGCCGGAGTTCATGATTGGTGCCATGGAGAACTGGGGATTGAATACATACAAAGAGAGGGAGCTGTTGTACAAGGAAGGAGAGACATCAGAAAAACAGAAGTATCGAATCTGTACACTAATTGCTCACGAGTTAGCCCATCAGGTTAGTCCGGTAGAATGTGCAAGTTAATTGTCTTCATCAATTACCCATCTTATTTGGAAAAAATAGGGTAAGGTACTCCTACATGAATGTGCCCAGATACAGAAGCTTTAACTTGCATTGCATGCAGCGTCTTCTTTGGGCAGGCCTACACATATTTGGTTTCCTGACGATGCTGTCTGCCCTTAACTGAACAGGTGCAAAAACCCTTGGTTTTGTAAAGCCTATGACCTTGTTGTGACACAGTACAATGTACATTTAGGTGCCTGTATATGAGGTGCATTAATTTGTATTTACTGAGTGGCATCGTACATATGAAACTGCTCCAGTGTCTTTCAATGCAGCTTTTGTTCATGATACAGTAATGTGTGGTAAATTGTGTTTATTGTGACAGTGGTTTGGAAACTTAGTGACGACAAAGTGGTGGGACTCCGTTTGGCTGAATGAAGGTTTTGCCAGCTATGTTGAGTATGAAGGAGCTGAATTTGCAGAGCCAGAATGGGAAGTGGTAAGAATTTACGGCCATTGAAACATTTACATATTCAAAAAGTTCATGTTATTTACATTATTTTCTTGCCTTCAACTCATTTGTTTCTGCCTCTTGTGAAGTTTTCAGAAGCTTGCATGGAAAAGATATAAAAAGGTTCTTTGTTAGTTTCTTTAATTTTGCTGCTTAATTACAACATAACGGTGCTAATTCCCAAAATAATACTGGTGATATTGAGCTTTGATCTGAAAGACCGAGTCACCATTGACAAAATGACGTCAGCATTTTCTCATTTGTTACTGCAGTTTGACAAGTTTATTTTGTATGATCTTCATCCTTCCATGGCAATGGATGCACAAGTTACCTCACGACCAATGGTTACCGACGTCTTGACACCCTCGGAGAACATCATGATGTTTGATAAGATCACTTATCTGAAGGTATACATATGTGTCCCGTGTGGACTCAGCTGTGCATAGTTTTACAATCTACCTAGATTTTAGTCTTACTTGTTGCATCGCTAAAGTCAACCTTGATATGCCTGTGTCACAATGCTCAATTATTGACAATTGATCGAGGAAAGATCACCATCGATCACAAGTTATCTTATGTTGTAAGAACGTGCATTTCTTTTTGTTCCCAGGGTGCCTGCATTCTGCGTATGATGAAATATTTCTTAGAAGAGCCAAATTTCAGAAAAGGACTCCAGGTATTATTTTACTTGCTGACTTTATTTCTTCCTTGTGGGTTCAAGCCCCGCCGTGGCCATGCGTGTTGTGCCCTTGAGTAAGATGCTTTACCTCAATTGCTCCTCTCAACCAACGTGTTAAATGGGTACCGACATTATTCAATGCTGGGAAGGTAACATACTCGCTGTGGAGGAGGTGTGACGATCCTCCCACAGCAGCAACAGTACAATGAGTCTCACCCAATCTCCGTTCCTGTGAACACAGGTTCGTCTCGTTTACCTTTTTACCTTGGAAACGAATAAAGCCAAATTTATTTTCAAGATTTAGTGAATAAGGAAAAAATAGAAGGCCTAACATTTCGGTCCTGGGAGGACCTTTGAGAAGGTCGAGCCACTTAGCCAGGACAAACAAATTAAGGACTGCATTTTTTTTGATTTACTGAGTCTTGAAAATAAAAGTTGAATTCTTCAAATTTGGTGTTGGGGTGTTGACGTTCTGTCGCGTTTACTAAAAAAAGTTTGTTTCCTGAATAGTATTCATAACTAATTAATGGTTGGTTGAAATTACTAATATTTGATCCTTATTACTGTAGATTGTTTTTAATCCCATCATTGTTGTTTGTTTCTTTCAGTACTACCTGAAAGCATTGCAATATGGTAATGCAGAAAACAGTGATGTGTGGGTTTACATGGACAAGGTATGGCAAATAGGATATCTAGACAACTATTGAAGGAGACATGTAACTAGATCACATTGACCTGAAAGTATTCAAAGTTGACCAGAATTGTTTAATCCTAACCTCACCTAAAGCTACAAAATACTACTGAGTAATACTACTTTCCATACTACTTTCCATTAACCTGTAACCTGTAGTATGCATTTCTTTTCATACAAGTGTGCACAACACAGTAGTATTCTGTGGTATTTGGTACTTGACCCCCAAAGAGCCCTTATGGGTTGTGGGTTAATGCTATAAATGAGATAGAAAGGTGACAGACTTGATTGGCTTTGTTTGGATAGTTGTCAATGAAATTCCATGGAGAAAGTTGACTTATTATAATAAGTTTGCTTCAATTTGTCGTATACCGGAACTTTTGAGAGCTAAACAAAATCAAGGTTCATGCTTTCACAGCATTCACACTAATTTTACGTTACTAACTATTGTAGGCTCATAGTGATTTGTATAAAAAGTGTGTTTTGGGGTTATTTTGACACACTTTTATTTTATGTTTTGAGTTTTATAGGCATTGCAAGAAGACAGTGTAGATCTTGGTGAGGGACTTGATGTAGCAACCATTATGGCAACCTGGACACTTCAGATGGGCTTTCCATTCATCACAGTAGAGAGAAGCTACAACGGTGCTCATGAAGTCACAGCTAGAGTGGAGCAGAAACGCTTCCTGTCTGATCCTAACTCAAACATGTCTACAGACTACCCAGATGTGGGGTCAGTACCTGGTGATAGAGCCAGTGGTATTCCTTAGAGACAACTTAGCTTCGCCACATCTGTTATGTAGACAGTGTACCTTAACTTCATGTTTATTCCTCACTTTCACTTTAGGGAACGTCTCCAAAGTCGGAACACTTAGAATGTTTATTTATTTATTTATTTATTACATTTCTTTACCCAGGCTATTAACAGTTCAAACTGGTTTCAATTGGTGCCCTGCATACAATAAAAAAATACTACAAACATGTATTCAAATACAATACATTAAAAACGCAATACAATACAATACAATACAATACAATGGGATTTAAGTGGGAGCCAAATTAGTTAATTGAATAATCAATTGATTAGTTTCTGTGGCTAACTTTGCCTAAAAGATTAAGTTTCTGAGGCTTACTTTGCCAAAAAGATTAAGTCTTTGTGGCTAACTTTGCCAAAAGGGAAATAAAATTAGACAGGTTTTTCTCTATAAATAATCAGATCTATTTTAATATAAATCAATAAATTATAAGATAACCTGGGCAGTATGTTTACCAGTGAAAATTAAGTAAGGCTTGTATTTATTGATAAGTAACAAAGAATAGATAAAATGGAACCACCTTGGTTATCGGTAAAAGTAATAATTAAATGCGACGTCACCGTAGCTCACCTATTAGCTGTATACTAGTGCCAAACCTGGTTCACTACGGCGACGAAGCAATGACTCACGTATAATATAATTGAAAATCATTGAAATAGCAAATATTATAAATACACCATATTGTAAAGTTATTAAACGTTACGCTGGGGAACATCGCCTGTTCGAATCGGGAACATGCGTTGTTCCCTCTGGGAACAGCGTGGGAAGTTGTTGGTCTATGAGCGTGAACGCTTACTCTGGAACTGTCTTTCCAGTTGGGAACATGCTAGGAACACAACGCGTTCCCGATATGCGAACACACAGTGTTCCTAAAAGGAACGTTCCAGACGGAAAAGGAATGTTCCGACTTTTGAGGCACTCCCTTATAGGCCGGAGGATGTAAGCTGGATGTTACTTTATGAATATAAGGTATGTTTTTGTTGTTCAGTTACAAGTGGTACGTGCCGTTGACTTACACAAGTGCAAGCAGCGCTGATTTTGATTCACCAAGAAGCATGTGGCTCCAACCACAAGATGAGTTTGGTAAGTGGAGAATTAGAGTAAGGGTCCATATTAGGGGTACCTTACAAGACTTCACATGAGCAGAACATTTGAATAAAACAAATCCACCAAAAAGTTCTTAATAATTCATTTTGTTCTTGTTTTTCATGCAGTTACCTTACAGATTCCTGGAGGCAGTGACGATGAATGGTTGCTAGTAAACGTCGAAAAGCGAGGATATTACCGTGTCAACTATGATGACAGGAACTGGGAGTTACTCAAGGTTCAACTGGACACTGAACACACAGTGAGCAAATATGTGTTGTCCTGACTTGTAGGATGTAAAACTCTACATTGTGAAGTCGTGGCCTGGTTATTTGCAGCATGGGTTTCATGTTGAGAATGGGGTTGTGAATTCACAGGGGATAGATTCTTGTTTCCTTGCGCAAGGTATGTTTCTACAATTACCTATTTGTCGTCAAGAAACAAATGGGTATTATAATTACCCTCTAAATTCCAAAAGGTGAAATTAGGGAATAGACGTTTTAGAGTGAAAATCACTCTCATGTTTGATTGAAATAATCTGAAAAAAAAGAACCACTTCAGACGGAACTCGAGTAAAAACTCAATCTTTACGATTGAAGAAATTTTACTCTAAAACGGCTTGTCCCTAGTTTCCAACTGTGGGAGTGAACTTCACTCGAATGGAGTGAATGGAGTGAATTATCTATCAAGGCCCTTGTATTTTGCTCTACACAAACGTCCTCTTTGTATGTTCAAGGTGATTCCGACAGCGAGTCGAGCCTCTCTCATCGGTGATGTCTTCAGTCTGGCAACAGCAGGAGAGATCAACCACCGTACTGCCCTGGATATGACCAGCTACTTGAAGGCCGAAAGAGACTACGTCCCTTGGTATGCTGCTGACCATGCCTTGGGAATGATCAAAAGAAACATTCGAAGGAGAGGGGTTTCTGCTAACTTCAAGGTAAAATTATTCTTAGAGTTGACTCAATATCCAATCTCAGTTATCTTTTATACAATTTTTAACTTTTGCTCAGGAATTTTGTTTAGAATTTTGTCACTTTGACGGAGCCCTATTTATTTAATGTTTTGATGTTTTCATGGAGATAAATATACGAATTTCCTCTGTAACCTTTTCAGAAATACATGAGAGGACAGGTCAGCCTGCTGTATGAATATATTGGATGGAATAATGAAGGGGACCATCTAAATAGGTTGGTATTCATCATGATATCCTGCTTTATCCAGTTTCCCCCGAGCTGCGTTATAGTCTAGTTTGATTGGTAATTTATAATTTCATTGTTTCAGAATGAGTCGTGGACTTGCTGTCAGTATGGCATGTCGCTATGGCAACGTAGATTGTCGACACACAGCAGTGAACCTGTATGCAGAGTTGATGGAAAACGGAGATCAAACCTTGTAAGTTATGACAACCAGATTATAATAAATTGTCAACAAAACTAAGCTGGCCTTGTTGAGCTTGACCAGAAGAGCCTCAGCTCAAGACATTATTTAAGGTTGTGCAAAGAAATTGACAGGAGGAGTGTTTGACCTCCGGATTGCCATTCCTGTGGTCTACCAACTGAAGTATTCAGCTCTATGTTCCTCATTTTGTTATTTAGTCACTTTGTGAATGTCTTTTTTCAAGGGGCGCTGCATGGTCAGAAGCAATGAACCTGTTTGCCATGCAGCCAGGGACCACGCCCAAAGTCACGATGCCAGCAACACTAGCAATGTGGCAAACCCGGAAAACAGCAAACGGGCATAACACAGAGAGGATACAGCTTTTATTACAAATTCTTTAAAAGAACACATATAGGATGAAGTCAGTATTCACAAACACTGACTGAGAGACAAGACATGTGCAGTTCCCCCCCCCCCTGTAAAAAGAATAGACTTCAGTATCGGAGGGGTTGACTGTCATGATACACAATTTATGTAATCCCTACCAATCTATAACCTTTACTCAGAACCTTTTTGACCTTTTGTTCTTGCAGAATCTCACCAGATATGCTAGGTACTGTGTTCTGTACAGCTATTGCAGCAGGAGGTTCAGATGAGTGGTACTTTGCCTTTCATCTCTACCAGAACCCTAACACAAGTACCTCAGTCAAGCAAGCATTGCTGACAGCCATGGCATGCACCAGTAAATCATGGATTCTAAGACAGTAAGTGAAGCAAAGAATCTAAGACACAATGAACTGGTGATAGTTGATGGAAGTGATGTATTACAAATGAAATGGGTCAGCGATTACATTTTTGTTTTCTTGACTAGAAATAGATGAATGTTACCTACGTGGAAAGTCCCTCCTTTACGTTCATAACAAAGTCATGGGGAGATTCACCCAAACTTATACAACCTGCTCCAGTTCTGGGCATCGCAATATTGAAATATGGATACATGTATCTCTCACCTAATTACTCTCAATTGAGAGGAATGCTTTAACTGGGTCTAGCTAATGGGCTCCGTATTGAGCGTCAGGCGTTTCGTCAGCGATTCATTCGAATGTCAATCGAAGTGGTCTCCCCCAACTCTCCCACCCTTGCCGCTAAGGTGTACTTATGCATGGAGCCCATTATCGTGTGTTAATGTATGGACAGCTTATCACCTTTCACTTCTGATTTTACAGGTACCTAGACAGTATCTTGAACAGTAGTATCATCCGAATGCAAGATGGACCAACCGTCTTAAAAGCAGTCGCTGGTAATCCTTTTGGCTTACCACTGGCCTGGGATTTCTTCCGAGCAAACTGGGACTTCATACGAGCTGCGTAAGAGCATATACTTATATATCATTGAATTTGACAAACATCTTTGACCCCTTTGCTTTGCATTGACCTCGGCCACCAGATAATGAGCTTGAAGATTCATGCCGGCACCTGGAGTTTTTCTTCATCTCGTCTTCTTTCTTTACAACATTTTCACTTTCAGATGATTAATCTTCAGGTTTTCTAACACGGTTGGACATTTTGTGTATTGTAAAGAAAGTTTCTTAAAAAAGCTCCGATCTGAACTTCAGTTAAAGAAAGATTGCTGCAGTTGTCATTTATACAATAGATCTGACCTTCCATTATGTACAACCTTTGAACTAATTGTTTCACATTCCCCTTTAACAGGTTGCTCGTACAGCAATTTTAACAAACTCTAAAATCATACAAGAGCAGAACCTTACTCTGTTTTTACCAAGTCAGGTTTATTGTATGTTTCTTTAAATGTGTAATCTTTACATTTCAGGTATGGTGACATCGTGTTTGTCCTTGATTCACTCATCGGTAGTCTTCTGTCCAACTTCAACACGGAGTTCGAACTACAAATGGTAACTTGTATTGGTTGATTTGATTTACAAAAGAGGAACGGACTGCAAGATAACAAAATTTTGTGATGATTCTTGTCACACTGCCATTGAAGCACTTATCCACATCATAGCACATCTGTGCAATTAGTTGTTTACTGAATGACGAACTGAGAGAAGGTACAATCTACTATTGACTTGTACGCAATCGGAAGTACTTTTTAAATTTTCAATTAAAACAAACTTGTGGGTGTTTATACTTTGTGGAGAAGATGGGAGGGAAATGTGATAGATTCAAATTTGATGGATTGTTACAGGTGAAGCAGTTTATTGCAGACCACCCAGATCAAGGCTCAGGTGCACGACCATTTGCTGAAGCTGTAGCTGTCATTGAGGCTAACATCCGATGGATCAACCTATACTACAAAGACGTAGCGGATTGGCTGAAAGAAGCTGTGTAAGTATTTAGCATCTGCTAATAAGAATCCAATTGCTGCAAAACATTCAGTTTTTGCCTAGCATCCAGTTTCTTCTAAGCCAAGACTCTTGTGCGGACTGAGTCTTTGGGATTTTTTTTTCTTCATTCCAATGGCCAACATGGCTATCCATCATAGACCTTCAATGTTAAACACTGTAAATATGTTGACAGTAATAGCACATCTCAAGACGTACAAGGAAAGTCAGAATGATCTGGACCTAAATTAAAGAAATATTAAAAATATGTAGCTATTATCAAAACAAGTGCAAATGAGAAATGGTATTATAGGCTGGTATTTTGGACATATTTGGTTAAAGTTCAATGTATATCCATTGAAAAGCGCTAGCAAAAAGCACACGCTAAACAAATTTTTACCACGGTTCCATGGTTAAAAATATATTGAAATCGGGAACTGTATGTGACTGTATTGTTTTTTGATGACGCTTTCCTTCAAAATGGTACAGTGGATATTCATGAAACGTTCATGTCCCAATTACCAATTTTACATCTCATTTGCAATTGTTTTAATAATTGCTACATTATTTCTGACTCACCCTCTATCTTCTTAAACATAAGGTTATTTATAGAAACCTTACCCTTTTATCCAAAATGTTTGTTGCAGCAAGGAACCATGGGAAAAGAGTCGTCTACCAGATACCATCCTGCCGATCTCATACGACGTCAAGGTCCGAACAGACCTAACCAACTTTGTCTTCAATGGGTCTGTGGATGTCTTAATTGAGTGTCTCAAAAGGACATACATCATTCTCTTACATAGTGGTGGCTTAACCATCCCTGACAACACAGCTACACTAACGCAGCAGGATGGTGGACAAGCCCCAAGATTCAAGTCTCCACCATGGCGGTATTATTACAACGATTATCTAGTGATGGAGCTAGACTCTCTCCTTGAAGCAGGCACTAAGTACTGGCTGCATCTTGACTTTACGAGCTTCTTGATTGATGGCTATATTGGTTATTACTTGAGTAGCTACGTCCTGAAATCTGGTGAGACAAGGTAAAGGTTTAAGTTACATACCGGTACGTTTGTTATCATCTTCATTATGCCAGTTGTCAAATTGTAATCTAGCTAGACTGACCTTAATATTTGTGATTTTCAGCTTTTGCAGCAAGTGTTATTGTATCGCTGGTGGATGTCAAATAATTAGATAAGCTCAAGAGAAGATTCTGTAGATTCATTTATTGTGTACAGGTACATGGCAAGTACGACATTTGCTCCAAGCGGAGCTCGGGAGGCTTTCCCATGTTTTGATGAACCTGACATGAAAGCTACCTTTACTATCACCATGGAGCACCAACCCCAATACCATGCCTTAGCCAACATGCCCAAGAGTCGTCCTGATGAGGAAATTGAAGGTGGTTGGAGAAAAGCAACCTTTGAGAAGAGTGTTGTCATGTCAACGTACCTCGTCTGCTATGCCGTCAGCGACTTCAAGGCCAAGTTTATGACCACTCAGAATGGTGTAGAGGTAGGTGTTTGTAACCACACTGTTTTATGGCTTGCAAAACCCCAAAAACTAATACTAATAATTATTCTGTAATTTAAAGAAAATTGACATGACTTATGATTGTATTAACAGGAGGCATAATCTGGCCAGTCTTGAAAAACAAAATCTAGCAATCCTTGAAGATAAAAGTTTGTCCAACCAACATGTCACCTTCATTATGGCTGGTTGTAATGGAAGTAGCTAGTATGCACATGTAAGCAACACAACTATAGTCGATTTGTTGAAGGATTTCAGCAGAAAATTTGTTTTAAATGTTTGTTGCAGTTAGGAGTTTGGGCCCAGGGAGATCTCATCAACCAAACTGACTATGCTCTTCAGAAGGGAGTGGAAATTCTAGACTACTTCGATGACTTGTTTGGAATGGATGTCAAGTATCCAATAGCTAAACTGGGTAAGTCTTTCCAATATGAGGTAAATAATGTATCCCCCATTATCTTTGCCTGTATTTTTACCTGTGAGTGGGTACTTGCCCATGGAGACAATACCCAAAGTAGGTTTCTGAAAGCGCTTTCCTTTTTCGTTTTTGTTTCTTTGTCAGACATGATTGCTCTGCCAGAAATGCTTTATCAAGCCATGGAGAATTGGGGTCTGATAACATATGCAAAGACTAATCTCTTGTATGAGGAGGGAGTGTCATCTGAACGTCGGAAAGAAAGAGTGTGCACTTTCATTGCTCATGAGTTAGCACATCAGGTGGGCCATTGTCAGTCTGTCATGACGGTTCAGTGAAAATTAGCAGTACTAATACAGTGATGAGTAGCACCTTAGTTTCACCGCAAAAAAAAAAAAAATCCCGGAAGCCTCACCAAGCTTGCCATTTTTTCCTCACTGACGGTGCCCTTTTTAGCATCACTGAGAGTGCCATTCCCCCTCCGGTTCTGCCTCAACCAGAGCCATATATAGAGAGAGTTGCGACATGAGGGTTGCACTGTTTGGAAACAAAATGGCGGATTGTGCATCAGTGCACATATATAATTCGTACACGATAGTCGTACGCTGCACCATAATGAACGGCAATTATGGTTAAACAGTCTGAAGTTGTCGCAACTCGCTCTATGTACGTGCCTTTTTTGCCTTACGTGAGGCTGCCAATTTTGCCCCACTTGGACTCCCATTTTTGCCTCACTCATGCTGCCATTTTTGTCTCACTGAGGCTGCAATTTCTTGCATCACTGAGGCTGCAATATTTTTTGCCTCACAGATACTGCCGTTTTTACCTCACTGAGGCTGCATTGTTTTGCCTCACTGAGCGTGCCATTTTGCCACACTAAGGCTGCCTTTTTTGTCTCACTGAGGCTGGAATTGTTTGCCTCACTGAGGCTGCCATTTTTGACTCGCTAGGGCTGATTTTTTTGCCTCACTGAGGTTGCCACTTTTGCCTCACTGAGGCTGCATTTTTGTTTTCAAAACCTAATGAACCATACAAAGACAAGCAACAATTGTGAAAGTAATTTTTGTCATGTTTGTTTGCAGTGGTTTGGTAACCTAGTGACAGCCAAATGGTGGGATTATACGTGGTTGAATGAGGGCGTCGCTAGGTGGTTGGAGTATGTTGGAGCCGCGTATGCAGAACCAGACTGGGAATTGGTAAGGATACCTCTGTCTGACATCGATATTATTAGTCTTACAAAGGTCAAACAAACTGAACAATTACCCAGGACAAGTCGCGTCATTAGAGTTTAACACATAAGGTAAGAGTGACGTCTCAGCAGGTTATTCTTGGGGGAAAAATTACTTGCAAGACAATGTTGTTGATAAAATCTTGGGCAATGCCAGTTTGAGAACGTTAAAACCATAATAGTTAGATGAAACTTCATTTCAGGTGAACTTGAGCTCTTTTAGCAAAACAATCTCATCAGTAGAATATGCATGACACTGCTGTTAAATTTACAAGTGGTTGACGAATTGAAATTATAATGAAAGTGACTTATATTTACAGTGGGACAAGTTTGTTGTTTCTGAGGTTCATAAAGCGATGGAAACTGATGCATTGCCTACATCACGGCCTATTGTCATCAAAAGGGCAAGATATGGAATTGGAGACGCGTTCCCTTTCTTAATTTACACAAAGGTTTGTGTTTTCAGCCTGCTTCTAGTTCGTAGAAAAGTCATTGTCTAAAAAAAAAATGATCCCAACCAACCTACTTGCCATTAGGTGAACCTATTTTATCTAATACAATAAACACAAATTCAATATAACAGTTCATTATCTGCGAATTACATGAAAACGTTTGTTACAATTGGTAGAGGCCAGATTGTCCATATGCCGAGTCAGACTTGTCTTTTGTTTCTCAAACATCTGTTTTGTCAGGTAATAGGAAATGACACCTTGTTTCCAATCATTTGTACAACTTCTGATCAAGGGCGGATCCAGAACACAATTTTTTGGTCCCCCCCAAAAAAGTGGGTCCCAAAAAATACGTCGTGGGGTTCGGGGCCCGCTTTTTTTGGATTCTAGATGCTCTGTGGTGCGATCTGAGGCAATTTCTGACCACTTTAACCAATTTTTTTTTAGGAAAAGATGGTGGTGTACTCATTGCCTGCCTTTATTGCGATGTCACATAAAAGAAAAAAATGGTTTCGTTTTTTTTTTTGGGGGGGGGGTGGGGCATGGCCCCCTTTGCCCCCCCCCCCCCCCTGGATCCGCCCTTGCTTCTGATCAGACTATAACAAACATCGATGCCTCCCACATAATCTGTTTCTGAAGAATTTCTCTTAAGGCAAGAACAAATTATTCCTGTCCTGTTACAGGGTTCATCACTGATGCGTATGGCAAACAATTTCGTTGGTCAAGACACATTCTTCAGAGGCCTTAAGGTAAGTGTCAATAGTACAGAACTAGTTCTCCTATTTTGTTTTGGGGATGCGAATGAGAGCTGTATCATGATTACATGTCAGACATTTTCAAGTACACAGACATGTAAAACAATTTATTCTTCAGCCAGACACTGAAACTAAACTCCTGACATATGTCCTAATTTGGTTTCAAATAATCCCTAAATGTCCATCTCTTAATGTTCCTTCTTGCCTTATTTCGCTTTACATGTACTTGTTTACTTGTCATTTCTGTTTGGGTTACTTTTATGTATAATGATACAGTAGCAGATGGTAATGTATGTAAGCTAACCATTTTGTTTGAATCTCAGTCATACCTCAGAGCTCTGCAGTATGGCAATGCTGAGAACAGTGACATGTGGTATCATGTAAACAAGGTAGGAAAGAACATATCTGTATTTTACTACATGACTATTTCAATGTTTTCAGTGACCCTACTTTGTAAGTAACTCACAACCAAATATTTTTTTATTTTTTTTTATTTTATTAATGTGACATTCAGGCAACGAAAGAGGATGGTGTTGATCTTGGAGATGGAATAACTGACATAGCAACGGTCATGGACTCATGGACCAATCAGATGGGCTTTCCAGTCGTCATGATAACGAGGACATACTCTGGACAAGCCAATAAGATCACTGCTTCAGCTACACAGAAGCGATACCTGGCAGACCAATTAGCAGACACGACGTCACCATACCCAGACCTTGGGTGAGTTTATTAACCCTCCTTTGCGAACATACATTCTGTGCAAAGTAGTCCTTTCAGAACCTTTTTAGAACTCCCAGCCTAGATAAAGCAGGATTGACTGGCTGGGACTGTTTAAGTAACTTGGTACATCTTTGCTTTAACTGTGGGTAATTGATAAGCCAGCTCTGCCCACAACTTGCCTGCTTTGTCTGTTCATGGTATGTTAACTGAGTATGACTAGACACAGTGCTTGCTTGAAATACGATCTAATGACTTCTGGTGACTAGCCTGTATTAAAAGTAGAGTAGGGGAGGTGGAGGGAAATTTGAACTGTTTAAATCGCAGGAGGGTTAAAGATGGTCATGAGAACATGTAGGAAAACAATTGTTTAGAACTGTCCGTCTAAACCCTACACCAGTGTGTTTGATCTTAATTCCCCAAAGTCGTACCAAACCACGACTCAGGACATTAATTACATTCTTCTTGTTATCAAAATCACCGTTGGACAGTTTCTGCTAAGAAGGTTAGTTATGTTACATTTCCCAGAAAAAAATTATCTAAGGTACTCTTATAAAATCAAATCGCCTTGAATAGTTTCATTCAAATAACGGCTTTATATGCATTTTGTTCGTTTATTTGTAGATACGTATGGCACATTCCCTTGACTTTAACCGGTGGAGCTAATCCCAACTTGGCTAATCCTGAGCTCCGTTGGATGAGACCTGAAGATCAAACCAGTAAGCTTGTCTGCTTATATCATGACCTTGACAAATGTCATGAATGGTAAAACGTATACTTGTTCTTTACTCTGTATACTTGTTTATTTTGTCTACCAGCGGAAGTTGTCCTGCATGGTGCTGGTGGTGACAGCAACTGGTTTTTGGTCAACGTTAATCAGACAGGATTTTACAGGGTCAACTATGATGAGACAAACTGGGCCTTACTTAGTGCACAGCTACAGGCAGACCACACGGTATGTTTAATTGATTAAAATGGGTTTTATACTAAAAAAAACCCACCAAAGTATCTCATATCAATGTGTGTACCCTTGCAAGATCCCTTGTCTTTATATCCCTACCCATGTCCCGCTGGATGAATGAAAGCTAGGCTTAGGATTGGGATTGGATCTCAGTCACCTATTAATGTAACCAAATAGTTTCTAGTTGTTGAAGCTTGTTGAAATGTAAAACTTGCAAAAGTTACATTGTTGTGTGCTATCTGCAGGTGATTCCCATATCGAGTCGTTCAGCCCTCCTCTACGACGCCTTCAGCTTGGCCAGGGTTGGGGATCTTAGCCAGACCAAAGCATTGGATCTGACATCTTACTTGGACGTGGAAAAAGACTATGTTCCCTGGGTTGCTTTTAAAGGAGTTGTGGAGTATGTCAGTGACAATTTGGCCTTGGAGGATGCTAATGAGAAGTTTACGGTAAATACAGTTTCATGCATAAACTAGGTTTTGGCTTATTTAGGGGATTGAGAATGGAGGGACACAGGCCTCCCGCTTGAGGCATTCCCCGCATTTGGGATGGGCAAAAGTGAGCCTCTATTATTATGTCATTGAATACCACCTCTGGATAGTAAGTTCCCCTAAGTACACTTGCCTGCAAATTGGACCCCAGTTAAGCCACTTGTTTCACTAAGAAATCAAATAAAAATTTGGACTTTACAACTAAGCCCAAAAAAGGTCTCCCGCTTCTGGTATGGAGCTTAATTGCCCCAAATATGGTGCGGCGACGCAGGTTGTTTGTTTTTCCCTACTTTTTTTTTTCCTTCAAATGTCGGCTGAAATTGCAGATGGCGCTTCGATCCCCTTAAAGTCTCAAAAATATCCTTCAGGGTGGAGCTTGAGGTGACCTCAGTAAGGCCATAAGGTTTGGAAATTCTGGACCCACTAACGATCTCGACCGACGCGAACATTTTTCGGAAAATTTGGATAGTTCCGACAAAAATCTAAGAAAACGGTAACGTCGGACCATCGACATCGTGCTGTTCGTGCATGAGCTGTCAGGCTGGTCATTAGTCTGCTCCCTCACATATTGCGCTAATTAAAAAGCGTTTACAGGTTCCAGATAAATGATCATCGCTCCCTCAGTCTGGCTTCCAGACGCACAATTACAAAATTACAACATCGCCTGCAAATGGTGCCCGACTAAATTTAGTGCAAATATATGGGAGCCCAGAGAGGCCACATAAAGCTTATACTCGATCGTAGCCCCATCTAAAAACAAGTTAAAATTGTACGGCAGCAGGATTCCAGTCAAACCAGTGAGTTTGGCGGTTTTGAGGCATCATCTTACATTAAAGGGACTTTTTAATTACAGCAACGTGCACGCATACCAGAAACCGGAGACTTTTGGGGGCCTTAAAGGAATGTACGGTTTTTCTTTTTGTGCAATATGTTTCACAACAGCTGTATGCCTGGAAAATTTAAAGAAAATGATACATGGACAAAGGTGGACAGGCAAGTCATCTTTGGTGAGTTTACTTGTTCGTCAATAGTCCAAACTATCTTCACCCTGTGAGAAATGTCTATAAAGCTGCCCTTGTCTAAACTGACGATTGGGTAAATTTGTATTTTCATTTGAAGATATTATAAGGGTTTTGGTTAATTTTTCTTCATTTGGTCAGGAGTATGTGAGGAGTAAAGTCAGCCCGATGTATGAGTACGTAGGCTGGGAAGATGGAGGAGATGATGATGATCATCACAAGCGGTGTGTGAACATTTTCTTTATTTAAAGTGGTAATATATTAAGCCATATGCCATTTCAGTCCATGATCCTGGAGTGTACTACCAAACAGGTTAGAAGTGCATGTATGTTGAGGATTCCTCGATGGCCATCAATGAAACTATTTTTTTTTAATTCCTAGACTGTTTGTGATTGTTGATTTCAAATGATACCGCTGTATTGTATATATGTAGGTTGGCTCGAGTGCAAATCATTGATATGGCTTGTAAGTACGGCAATGAGCACTGTGTGAGTAGAGCTGCCAGGATGTATGCAGATTGGATGACGACCGATAAAACAACCACTACGTGAGTCCATAATTAGCTGTCTATATACCTTTCTAGTTTTAAGCCTTGATATGCAAACATTCAAATCAAGAGGCTTTATATCGCAGTATTATACTGCAACTTTGTCCAACTATTGTGTAGAATTACGACAATGATTTACACTTCTTGTCTTTCCTGTTGCCCCTCGTCTGCTACAAATAATACATGTAGTCTCTTATTAGGCCAAACAAAAAAAGTCTCCGGTTTCTGGTATGCGCGCGCGTCGCCGTAGCCATGCGCGTCGGCAAAATGAAAAAGTTTTGTTTTCAATGAAAGATGATGTCTCAAAACCGCCAAACTCACTGGTTTGACTGGAATCCTGCTGCTGCACAATTTTAACGTGTTTTAGATGGGGTTATGATCGAGAATAAGCTTTATGTGTCCTCTCTGGTCTCCCATAATATTTGCACTAAGTTAAGTCGGGCACCATTTGCAGTCATCAGCCGACATTTGAAGCAAAAAAAAACAGTTAAAAAAAAAAAAAGCCGCGTCGCCGCACCACTTTTTGGGCAAGCTCCATACCAGAAACCGGAGACTTTTTTTGGCCTTAAATGTGAATATTTATTTTCCTCTTTCAGGATTGCATCCAATCTTCAAGAGACAGTGTTCTGCACAGCCATCGCTGCAGGTGGACAGAAAGAATGGGACGCAGCCTACTCAGCTTATAATGATCCTAACATCGACAGCTCCCTCAGGGATATATTGGTAGTGGCCATGGGATGCAGCCAGAACAGAGAGATCTTGGAAACGTACCAAAACCAATTTGTCTTATTAATTGGATGTGAAGTGCTATTATTTAGTCCTGTTTTAAAATTCAAGTAGCTCAATAGCTCATGTAGAATTAGAACCAGTGTCTGAGTGATGGAACCTATTTACCGTTCTTGCAAGCCATCCCCAACAATCTCCCGTCCCCTGCCTGTCATAAAAAGATATAAGAATCATCAGGAGGGTAACCGGTGTTTGACTGGAGGTTGGGAGAGTTGTATAATAAGCTTGTCCAGGTAAACATTCATGAGTAGAATGAGGAATTTGTGATACTTCTACAAACAGATATTTGATATTTTTGTTCTTTTCCCCAGGCCCGGATTATCCAATAGGCACAGTAGGCACTAGGCTATGCCTAGGGCCTATAACAAATTTATTTGGGGGTCTACGAAAATATCGCAGTGAGCCATGAAACACATTATTATAGGCCTAGGCTACTTACACACACCCACATGCAGAGAAAAGTTATATTCAAAAGATTTTAACAAGTTTTAGGGTTTCTCTCAGAATGTTAGATTTCACCAATTGACGATGTACATCATGTAGGCCCTATACGTACACAATTTACAGGTAAAGTACGTCATTTCTGAAGCACGGTGCCAACCATGGGCGTCGATTGGTGGGGGACGAGGTCACAGGGGGGCATGTCGTTTCCCCTCCCCAAAAACTGTTTTCGTCCCCGAATAAAATAAATGTGGCTTCTATTTTTATTCTTTACCTCAGAATAGCCGATTCAGTGACTCCAAATGCAAAATTGATGTTTAAATGATGATCTTTTGCTACAAAAACAAAAAAAAATGGTTAAAGAGGTCAGAAATTGACCCAATAAGCGGCCCCCGAACCCCAACCCGTTTAGGTTCGCACACGCATTAGTTCTGATCAAGATACACTTGTACGTACCACCCAACAGCCCCACTTTTGAGAAGCGATTGACGCCATTGGTGCTTTTAGAGCTGGAACCCATAACAATTTTGCCTGGCTTGATTTGTACAGTGCATTGTAAATTGAATTTGGTGCCGTATGGCCTACGAAACACTGATCCCTAAGGCCTACGAAAAACTTAATCCGGGCAAGCTTTTCCCCTCCTTCTTTCAGATATCTGCGGACAGTTCTGAATTTCACCCTAATGCAAAGTAGGGATGGTCAATACGTTATCTCAGCCATTGCTGGTAATCCAGTCGGAAGGACCATGGCGTGGAAACTTGTTGCAACTGAATGGAACTTCTTTAAGACTATGTAAGTTGAATATTGACTCCATCCAAGCTGTGTAGAGCTAGACATCCAGCCAGACCACCACTCACCCTTGTGATCTAAAATAAGAAAATCACAATACATTGTTAATTGAACTAACTATGAGTCTTATATCTCACCCACAGATTCTCTATCTTGATTAGCCGAGAGCGAGTCACATGGCATTGGCTATTTTTTTTGCCATTTTGCTGTGCATGGCTAAAAGCATAGCAACCAAAGCACCATACCTGTAGTAACCAAAGTGATATTAAATTATGCATGACAACCGGTATAAGTTGTGTGCAAATTCATATGGGTGTGCGCGTTGTGCATATTGTTCCCAAGCACTAGCGCTACAGAGTTTCAATCATTTCAATCATTTCATGAAGGGGTTGTTTGAAAAAGTGTAAGTAAATTTTCAAATAATTTCGTAATCAAATAGAAGAACATTTTAATTGTATTTAGATTAAATTAATCAGTTATCATTTAAAATTAAGCAGAATTTGTGGGAGTGGTACTATAAAGGAAATATTGACTGCTTTATCTCCTGGTATAGTAAAATCAGCCTCCCTCGGTGATTCATGGAACATTATATTTTCCCTCGGCTTCACGGATCAACTCGGAAGGCTAGTTGTACTACACCACACAAAGCAGTCAATTTTGTATAATGTTGTTAGGTTATATTCTCTTGTAGGTTTTCTAAACAGTTGATTTTTGAGAAGATATTTTCTGTGAAATTTGGGCAAAGCATCTAGGGCACCTGGGGCGGATTTAATCTACCTTTGAAGCAGTAGCCAATCAGCCAATTTGGCAATGCATGTTTTTCATGATAAATATCAACAAGTAATATTTTTGTTGGTGCATCCTTCAATGGAAGGAGAGGAAAACTATATATGCCAGAATATCTTCCTGAGGATTTGAAATTGCCGTTGAAAAGGTAATAGAAAATATACAAATAAGTATTAACTTCTGAATATTTTTATTTTTCATTTAAAGGTATGGACTTGAAGTGGTTAATATGGTGACTTCAGACTTGAACACCGAGGCTCAGCTTGAGAAGGTATGATTGATGCATTTTTCAACTTTAATTCATTATCTTTTCATCCATTTATATAATGTGTTTGTTTCATTTTTTATTTTATTTGCTTCATAATTATTCAGTTGTTATTTGTGAAGGAAAAAATGAACAGGGATCAGTAATGTTTGGGATAAACAATATTTATTTATTTTTTTTTTTAAACATAAAGGTGAAGAAATTCCAAGCAGACCATTCTGAAGAAGGGAGGGATGTATATGACGCATTCGCCAAAGCAATCACTGTAATAAGAGCTAATGTCCGATGGATGGATGGAAACTATAACGATGTCGCTAATTGGCTCAAGAAGGTTGTGTATTAGGGTCTATAACTCAGTCAACCTGAGCATTAACATGAGGAAAAAACATTTGTAGACGAATGCGTTTTAAAAGCGGAAAGTAAAATACACTTAAGCGGAAAATCCACTGATATTAACCTATTGCGGGAGAATTGCGTCAACGCAGCTTGTGAAATATTGTCCAATTTACATGATATAGAGATGGGCGCGTGACGCGCAAAATCTGAGACAAAACTTCAGGTACAAAATTCCATAGGGTTGTCTAAGGGGCGTGGCTAACTCGCAAACGGCGATAGGTCAATTGAGCGAATGTTTAAAGAAAAAAAGAACGTTTAAAACCATTCCGATTTGTTTTCCCCCTGGCCAGGAGGATATTGCTATCGCGTATTCCTTCTGTGTGTCTGTATGCGCGTTTGTTTATGGTGTAAATCGAGGACACACACGTGCAACATCATCGGTGAATCGAGGTCAGAAACCAATCGAGGACGAACTCGATTAGAAAACATGCACAAAACCAATGAGAGCTGTTGCGAAAAGTTGGTGTACAAACAAAGGAAAAGGGAAGAGGAACAAAAGAAAATCCTCGATTTACACCATAAACAAACGTGCGTGTTCTTTTAGTGTCCGTGTGTGTATGTTCCAGTTCACTGTATCGGTCATCAATCTCAACCAAACCCGAAAGGTGGTCTGTGGAGAGAAGCTCGATGTCAAAAAAATACTTTCCAATATGAATATTTACGAGGTCTCTGGAGAGCTCAGTTCAGTATGACTCTATAATAATGGTCCTTTCCACACTAAAGGGGTACAAAAGTGTGACATGGGATTGGGAAATGAAGCAGGATAATAATACAAAGTTGTTTGTCCTATTTTCCAATTGTACATTCCCACCCCATTGTTGAGGATTTTGCTTTTAAAGAATTTATGACATCCAAGGCAAATTTCACAAGATACTTATATGCTCGCAGTGCTACGTGCGTTACATGGACAGACAGTTTGCGAAGGTGGATGGTGCAAGTTTTACTTGCAGTATTTTTTAAATGAGGGAGATGATAACATTTGCATGTTCTATTAAACCCTTGTAGAACCCTTCTCTCAGAAAAGTTATTAGTGAAACAGTCGCTGTTTGATCACATCGGTGGTTTTCGAGGTCTGTAGAGTTGTTTATGATTTCATTTATATCTTACTATTTTGAAGTGTGTTTTGCTAGTTTTTTGTTATGTCTGATAGTGGTTGCAGTTAGATTTGTAATCGTTTTATTCAAATATTATGCTGTTTAAATGTACCTTGTATTATTCAGACGTTTTCTAATCAAAGTGTTAGTTTCAAAGTGTTAGAAAAGCGTTTTCCATACCAACAAACGTATGCGGATGTGACATGTTACATGTGTGAGGGATGTCGGACGTACTTGTAAGTTACGATGCACTTGTAAGTTTACCGGTGTGCGGCAACAGCGCCACCTTGCGGCGGCCTTGGCATTCCTCACGTTGCCATCGCCTCCGCTGTTGGCCTTTCCGCTGCACACCAACTTTCAGGTAAATTTCTCTATTTTGTTAACTGTAAATTCCATTTAATTTAGATAATCATACTTTTGGGGGAATATAGCAATTGTGGGACAACTTTGGTAACGTTTAAAGGGATATTTAAATAGGTAATTTAGGTCAAACTTTTCTGTAACTTTTCGATCGATGAACAAATGGAGGCCCTCTTGCGGTACGTTCAGAATAGTTCGTATACATGTACATGTATCTCATGCCCAAAATTGACGATGCCATGACTGAAAACTATTGTTGTTATTCTTGTATTAAAGTTGTTGAAATCATATGGGTCTTCAGTGAAGTTAGTACTAAGGTTTATTCATTTTGACTTGACACATATAAACAAGCTTTTCTGTTCTTTTAGTCACATGAAATTGTACATGTAAATACACATGTAGGAAGATTTATCACATGTAAACAAACATGTACTTGGGGAATTTATAACGTGAGTGCCCTACTTAAATATGATTGGAACTTGGATTTTGTGTAGAATATGTGGACTTTAATTAAGCTGGATTTTATCTCTAAGGTAACACAGTAATTAGAGAGTAATCCGAGAGTACTTGTGAAATATTGATTCACAGTCTTTATTTCAATTCACATGTTAATTAATGACTCAAGTGACAACCAGAGTAAACTCTTTGTCATTGCAGTCAGTAAGTAAGTCCATATACTGGTAAATTCCAGTAGGAAAACTGACCAGGGTAATTAATTTCCTGACGGTTCCTAATTTTAATCTGTCGTTATCTTGCATCAAAGTTCTCGTCTGATGATTTTCAAACTATACATGTATAAATTTTGTCTTAAGTTAACTTTCAGGGAATACTTGATTTATTTTGTTTTCTCTTTCTTTTTATTTTGATTCCTCACGTTGCCATCGCCTCCGCTGTTGGCCTGTCCGCTGCACACCAACTTTCAGTGGCTGGAATAAAACATCACATATAGAGATCCGAATCCTGGGTGTTCGCTGTGTGTTCTTCACCAAATCACCACAGCTGACCAAACAGCCCCCCCCCCCCACACATGTAACTGCAAAAGTGTTGCTTGCTTCATCATTGGTTTATTCTTTGCTTTTAGTTGGTACCTTGCATGAAGTCTTTATACATGCCTTTTGTTTTGCGAAGCTAAAAGTATAGTTAAAAATAGTTTGTTACTCTTTGTGCTTTACGGATCTGTTATTAAATGTGGCCTTTCTTGAAATTAAAATGAATTTCCTATGTTTCCTGAAAATGTATCTTTCAATTCAATAGGAGATTTCATTTCAACCTATTCCTTGAAATGAAACTTGATCATGATGGGGGGAAAATCTGCACTTCTGTGAATATCCCAGTGGGCAAACGAGATTATTGTCTGACTTTTTTTCACAATATTGCCTAAATTTCCATTCAGCAATTGTCTCTCATGCAGATCGATGTAGGCCTATATCAATAAAGCACTGAATAAGGCCAAAAAAGTCTTCGGTTTCTGGTATGGAGCTTGCCCCAAAAGTGGTGCGGCGACGCGGCTTTGTAAAATTACCCCCCCCCCCCCTATTTTGTTTCTTTAAATGTCGGCTGATGTTGCAGATGACACTTCGATCCCCTTAAAACTTTCAAAAATATCCTTCAGGGTGGAGCTTGAGGTGACCTCAGTAAGGGCATAACGGCTTGAGAATTCTGCACCCACTTACGATCTCGACCGACACGAACATTCTTCGTGAAATTTGGATAGTCAAGAACAAAAATCAGAGAAAACGGTAACGTCAAACCATACAGCAACAGCGACATCGTGCATGTGCTGCTGGGCTGGTCATTAGTCTGCTCCCTTACATATTGCAGTAAATGAAAAGCGTTTACAGGTTCCAGATACATGACCATGGTTCCCTCAGCATGGTTTCCAGATGCAACAATTACAAAATTATAACACCGTCTGCAAATGGTGCCCGACTAAATTTAGTGCAAAATATATGGGAGCCCAGAGAGGCCACATAAAGCTTATACTCGATCGTACCCCATCTAAAAGCACGTTAAAATTGAAAAAAAAAAAAATTGCCCACGCGCATGGCTACGTCGATGCGCGCGCAGACCAGAAACCGGAGCCTTTTTGTTTGTTTGGCCTAATATGTTAATACCTCGTTGATGAATTAAAATAAAAACGTTTCTGTCACTTAACGAACAAAACGTCATATACCAATGGGCAGATAAACACCGATAAAAGAGCGTCACTCCATCCATAAGTAAAGAATGTTTGCCATCAGTAAACATAAAAAAATGTCCTTTTGAAGGATTAACACGGTTATTTATCAGTGAACCAAATATGAACATGGAATACCTGGCACAGACTTGGTGGTATAAGAGGGACCTTCCAATAAGACTCAGAGGGTTTCC
This sequence comes from Patiria miniata, assembly GCF_015706575.1. Taxonomy (NCBI): domain Eukaryota; kingdom Metazoa; phylum Echinodermata; class Asteroidea; order Valvatida; family Asterinidae; genus Patiria; species Patiria miniata. Next base: position 4,891,149 of record NW_024037061.1, read on the forward strand.
AAGATCAAATTTAGTGCAGGTTAAGTGTTTTACCAGCAGATCCCAAAATTGATCTTATGAATACAAAAAACACTTTCATGGGATACCACTTATCGGTGCGACAGATTTAAGGGATATGAAGGGGGGGGGGTAGCCAGATATGCAGCGTGAACAATAACAATTAATTACCGTTGTCTGCCGGGAAAAAAGTAGATCCCCTGAATATATTCCAATCATACCAATTAAGACATGTTATGAGGATAATTCAGACTGGGACCAAATCAAAACGTCCTCAATTCTTCAACCTCCACACGGTGTAGAGTTTTATACCATCAGATCGCACGTTTGGAATTAAGTCTACCAAAGTAGTCTGTATATATGTTGCTTTCTGTGGATATTGAAAGAAAATTGGCCATAGGTTATTTAATTTTGAGTGAAAATAACTCTAACATAGGTACAGGCCTGTATTTTTTGTATTGCTCGATTTTACTTTATGCAACACAGTATAAAGATTTCTTTGTCTTCAACTATATAATAATTTAAAACCGGTCATAAAGTGAAGGGCTTTGGACCAAACAGAAGAGTTATATCGTCACCGACACCACGAAGTAACATCCAAGTCCGCTCCAGTTTTACTTCGTGAAAACCGCTCAATGGTTAAATTTTGGTTTCACGAAGTTACACCCAAATGTGCTCGCGTACTTCGGACACTGGCGCAAATGGATTTTCGGTTTTACCAAGTTAAAACGCTGTTATGGAAATACAATTCGGAGAAAAACGCTTTAAAATAAAAGCCTGAGTTGCTTCGTGCAAACGAAACTATACCGAGTGAGCACACAGTGTACTTGGGTGTTCACTGGTGAAAACGAAAATTACTCAGTTAGCCTATGTAAAATACGCACGCGTAGCGTACACTTAATCCACTCGGGTGTCTCTTCATGTAGTCAGTATGTAACAGATCTTTACTGTCATATTTGTAGTCATATCCCCCTGGAATCAGCACCGGTCTGTCATTGGGTAGCGTGGCGACAGTGTTGAGTCCAATTATTACCTTCGTAATAGTGCAAACTAGCCATTATCACTTACACCACATGGATTGAAATACAACAGCAACAGAGAGACACGGACGTCTGTATCGTTTCAGTTCCAAACCAATTATTCCCTTTATTTAACTCAACACATATCCCTGTAACCATCATGTCACTTAGAATTATTTGTCCTTAACCCCGCCCCTTTAATTGTGATTTATCGCTTATCCCTTATCCCTGATTGGCTGCAAGTTTCGTGGAGCGTGGTCACTGCTTCACACTCGTACCCCCCCCCCCCCCGCCCTGCAAACAAACAGGGCGCTGGGCAACCTCGTCCCCAGGGTGTCGAGCAGTGCGCGCCCATCACTACCTGCTCTCTCACCCTGGTATTGGATCATTTGTGCAAGATTTTTGAACACGTATGCAAATGAGGAGCAGTCTGGTGCCTGGATGTGCGTTACTATAGCGTTTGTTTTTGTATACGGTGTCGGGGGTAAAAACGGAGTCAATTCGTCGCAGCGCGCGAGCACGTCGTGAGTTACGAAAACACATTTTTTTTAAAAGCTGTTAAGATCTTATCGAGACAACGTGCAGTATCATACTTCATATTAATATGAACAAATTGGAAAGGAAATTAGTATTTTCGAGAAGGCGTGGACGAATGATCGCTAAAACACGTACTGCACGTTGTGAACAATAACACCAAGTACACAATACAAATCCATTGCTAGCCAATAAGCCAGTTGCGAGTAACCTATACCCTTTGGGATTTACATTTGAAAAACGTCTGGTACAACGACTTGCTCAGAATGCTTGGCACATTTTAACTTTGAATTCTCCAGACCAAAGACACTGTTGCTAATCACAAGATTCGGGGCAAGCTCTTGCATAGTTACGTAAGAGACGCTCAGCACCAATACATCGTTCACAATGGGTGAGAATGGCACAAAGACACCAGACCATGCCGGAGCTGGGGGTTGCTAGCATAAGGCTTGCCCCGAATCACGTGATATAGTAACAGTCTCTTTGGTTGGGAGAATGCTAGGTTAAAACGTGCAAAGCATTGTATTAAGTCAGCGTTCCAGATTTTATTCAAATTTAACTCGCAAATGGCTTATTGCGGTATCGAATCAGGATACAGGAAGAAAGTTTCCTATCCAGGGCTTAAACGTGGTTGGAAATAAAGTAAGCACTGGGGACGAGGTTGGGCGCTGGGATACTCTGATGAGCTTCATAGAATCTTGTGAAGGAAGTGACCTATGACCTTTGTATAAAGCATCTGGCTGCAGCTGTTCAAGACTGCATTTAGACAATGTGCGCAAATGCTATCCGAAAATTCCCATAGAAATGCACACGTTCCATACCGGATGTGATTTCATTATTACGCTTGTCAACGAAAAAAACAAACATCTCTAAATATAAACTGGAATAAAAGAGTAATGAATCAATCTTAACGGCCGTTTCAAACCTTGCAGAGTGACCGTGATGACGCGCATGTCACAGGTCACGCAAAATTCAACCAATCAGAGCGTGAACTAATCAGAGTATCCCAGAGCGTCCTGTTTGCAGGGCAGGGGGTACGCCCTGCAAACAGGGCGCTGGGAAGGGCAGATGAGCTTCACAGAATCTTGTGAAGGAAGGTGGGGTGGTTTTCTGGGTCATTTATCATGACCTATAAAGCATCTGGCTGCAGCTGTAGACCACGGTTGGCCAATGCGCACAAATACTACCCGAACAGTTTGCCATAGAAATGCATACACATACCGGATGTGATTTCTTTTTTGGAGCCTGAGCAACTGACGGGAGTTGAAAATTTACAAAACAGATAAGTTTTACAGATTTTCCTGCATTATTATGCTTTTTTAACCAAATTAGGGCGCTGCATTTTATGAATGGGAATAAGAGAGTGATATGACTCAGTCTTAACGGCCGTTTCAAACATTGCAGGGTCGTGGCCGTGATGACTTGCAGGTCACAGGTCACGCAAAATCTATCCAATCAGAGCGTTAATACGTCAGCCCTTCCCAGCGTCCTGTTTTGCAGGGCGGGGGTACGACCCTCATAGAAAATCTCTGGCAAAATCCTATGTTTTTCCTATTGAAAATACATTTTTAAGCTATTTTCTCCTAGAAAATAGGAACAAAATATATTTTATTTCTATTACATCGAAATGAGTACATGTTGCCACTCTATTTTATTTCTATTTTTAAAACTGCACGCTATTTTATGACTATTTTTGGAGACTTAGACATTTTTGTGTGGTCCACAGTCTATTTTTCGTCTATTTTCTGGACACTTACACATGTTTATGAGAACCATGGACTATTGTTTTGCTATTTTGTAGACATATGCTCAGTACAACACAATCTGAAGGCCAAGCACTTAATTTGCATACCAGATAAACATCATGTGTGTGTGTGGCAAGTTTGAATTTTGTCAGTTGCATTCTGAGAGCCGTTTGTGAAGCACAGCTGCAGTAGAGATGTGTTCAATGGGGGCAAGTATATCTGGGGTTAAAATGCATCCAAATCACTGTAATGGAGTGACAAGTGCACACATGGTTAGTAGATTTTCCAGGACAATTATGAGTATAACATTCTTGTAGTTTTCAAGCTGTATTTTGCTGAAAAAGCACGCACACCCGTAGCATGTTGAACCAAACTGTTTTAATAACTTGATGGTGCATGCATGTATGTGTATGTTAATTGTTTGGACACTGTGTTGTCACAGCATTATTACTGTTCATGTAATAGACATTATGAATTTTCTCAATCATTCCATTCTTATGCAGTCATATGCTTGCTCACTTCATGTACTGTATGTTTGAGGACTGCTAAAGATGCATGTCCACAAGGACATGTGTACTATTAACATGCATGTCCACGTATTATAAAACAGTTGTTTGGACAGACGCCATTTTGTATTTTTTTAAAATAGCATTTTTTTAAATAGCATGCTATTTTTAAAAATTTTACCTCTATTTTACCTTTATTTTTTAAAAAGATATTTTTTCACTGTTCTATTTTTTCGCTATTTTTGGGGGTGTCGAAATACAATGGAAAAAAATAGATTTAAAAAAAATGTATTTTCAATAGGAATAAAAATATATTTTTTCTCTATTTTATTTCGACCTGGGGAGCCTGAGCGAACGGGGACGAGCGAACGAATGATCCATGCTGCTGGCTAGCAGATAGAGGGCGCAACATTATTGAAATCAATATTTACCAACAGAGGGCGCAATACACTTTTTCCAGCGTAACTTGAAAATGGAGCCGGAGTCGGAGAGCGCAGAAATTTTAAACGATGTTGTGACTAGTTTTCACGTCGGTAAATATGCCGACTGTCTATCAATATTGGCAGAAATATCTGCTGCCAGTAAATGCGGAAAGTCAATAGTTGGTCAGTGTCTTCTGGAAAACAACCTGGTCGTCTGCACATACAAGGTTAGGCCCAGGTTGGCATGGTTGGACGACGTCTTCATTGCATACGTTGCAATGCAATTGCATTACCCATAATCCATGTAATCTAGACCCGTATACAACGCCACGTTCACGGGTCAACCCATTAATCATGCCCATTGCGTAATACGACTGACACTACCCCTAGGGGCTAGACCCGTGAACGTGGCGTTGTATATGTTACGCCCCAACTATCGCATCAGTCATTTGTCAGTCCCAACTATAGTTGGGACTGACCAAATTATAGTGCGGCAGTTGGGTCGGCCCAACTATAGTTGGGACTGTGCGATAGTTGGGTTGGCCCAACTATAGTTAGGACTGGAGTTGCATAGTCATGATGGTGCATGCATGCTGGCACCATGTATTCGTCGTGCATGTGTGTTGCATATAGTCCGAGTAACTTGGACCAAACTCATCGCCTTTTTAACATTTGGACATGGTCTGGCGATAGTATTAAGTAATGTCCAGATAGTGCGAGCTGGACAACATCATCCTGTCACTGTCCCAAAAACCAACATTTTCCAACAAAAAACATCAGATTTCACCCTCAAAACGGCCTCAAAATTACTAGATATGCTACCTGAGGTACAAGTAGACATCGATGATTAAGATGGTTGTACTGAAGTTTACTTACAATCCGGAAGAAAAGTGAAATTTCCCGTTCAATTCTGAGAGCTCCCCTCGCGACTCGTGTTAATGTTTGAACGACGCGATTTCTTCTTCATGCCCAGCATACATGTACATTCGATGGTCCCCGTATCTCGAGTGCGATTCCGTTACCGAGTGCGCGCGATGCATCGATTATGATAATAATGTAAACACAGGTGCATTTCGCACTGTAAAAGGGAATCGGAAACCAGCTTGAACTGGTATCCGCCATAAAAGCTGCGCTAGTTCCCAACTCCCTATTATAGTTCGAAATGCACATGTGTTTACAGACGTGATCCAGTCTACTCATTATCATAATCGATGCATTGCGCGCGCTCGGTAACGGAATCGCAATCGGGATACGGGGACCATCGAATGTACGCTGGGCATGAAGAAGAAATCGCGTCGTTCAAACATTAACACGAGTCGGAAATTTAACGTGTTCAAGATGTTTCACTTTTCTTCCGGATCGTAAGTAAACTTCAGTAAAACCATCTTAATCATCGATGTCTACTAAGTTATACCTCAGGTGGCATATCTAGTAATTTGGAGGCCGTTGGAGGGTGAAATCTGATGTTTTTTGTTGGAAAATGTTGGTTTTTGGGACAGTTACAAGATGATGTTGTCCAGCTCGCACTATTATAGCTTGGACCTTACTATCACTAGACCACGTCCAAATGTTAAAAAAGGCGATAAGTTGGGTTCAAGTTACTCGGACTATGTTGCATACAGGGCCGGCCTGCCACGTGGCACTGCCTAATTGGATGAGTTGTCCAGCTGGGTTTTTTTAGTCCAGCAAAATTTTGCAAAATTCAAAGATTGGCGTGGCCGGCCAACTATAGATGGGCCCCACCCATAGCTAATGTCAAAGTGGTCCCAAGTAAAGTCGGACATGTAACAGAGCTGTAGGGAATGTTTTATAGTCGTACATCAATGTAAACTACAGTTGGGACACCGCAAAATAAAAAGATTGGAGTGGCCCAACTATAGATGGGCCCCCTTGATGACTCCCAACTATAGTTGGGCCCCCTTGATGACTCCCAACTATAGTTGGGCCAGCCCAACTATGGAACTACAGTTGGGACCGTCCCAACTATAGTTGGGACCGATACCATAGTTGGGGCGTAACATATACAAGCGAAAGCATTCTATCTTTTGATCCGCTACATATAACCATGTATAATTTGGCCCATAGGTGAATCACTTAACAGGCTTCCTGTTAATTTACGTAAACTAACCGACTCACATGGCAGGATGACCGTAATACCATGTAAAATTCTGCTGAATTCACTTCGAAAGTCTTTGTTCCATTGTGCAAGGTTTGTTTTAAGGATCTTTCAAAAAATGAAGGTTTTTCAAACCTAATGTGCCATATTTGTCTAATCTTTTTAATTTTTCCTTCATCTTCATAATTCTGCCGAAAAAAAAAAATAGGCCTATTCTGCTGATTTTCTGCACAACTCATTTTTGTATGCAAATATTCTGTCAAATGTAGCCGAAATTCGGCTAGAACGGTCACTCCATCTTAGTAACCGCGGATCACAATAGAGTGTTTTTACTACAGACTGAAGCGTGGCTATGTATGTAGCCACATTCACTGGTCTACACTACCCCTAGATCTATGGGTATTACTAGTCCGAGTAACTTGGACCCAACTTATCGCCTTTTTAACATTTGGACATGGCCTGGCGATAGTGGGGTCCAAGATAATGGTTATATGCCGAGCAACACAATTCTGTCATTGACCCAAAAACCCAACATTGCCCAACAAAAACATCAAATTTCACCCTCAAAACGGCCTCCAATGTTAAATGTCCGAATGTTAAAAAGGCGATAAGTTGGGTCCAAGTTACTCGGACTAGGGTATTACTTGTAATACCCATAGTTCTAGGGGTAGACTGACACAACGTTGTACACAACGGAGTCCAACCTGGACTAGGCATTTAAGATGTCATGGTTGTAATTTACCTGGTATAAACTGGTCACACGGCGCAATCACGAACATGGTATGGTAGAGTTTCGGCTATGCTGGTATTTTGTAGCTGGAGAGTTACCCAGCCCTAAATGTTATCATTGGGTTGTCATTAGGGCTGGAGGAAGTTGTTCACCAAAACCAGCAGCATTGGCGTTCAACAACCAACTGGAATCATACAGGGAATCACTACTTGGGAACGATTCTGTGGGGCTTCACTTTTTGTACTGCAATGCACATTTTTTGCTGGGGTTGTCGAATAACTGTGAAGGGGTTTTGAAGGAGCTGCAGAAGGATCTTGTGAATGAAAAAGGTCAGGGAATTGGGAGAGATGCAGATGCGATGTTTGGACGCTTCAATTCGTCGGGCGAATCAGCTGCAGCAAGATACATTAGAACTGCTTGTGACGTCTTAGGACCAAGGGGCGACCAGAAGAATGGTTGCAAGGCAAAGTGGGAGGCATTTTGTTCTCAGACGTTGGGAGAGAAGTCAGATGTATCCAGTTTCCGGATGAATCGCTTCAATAACTTCTTTCAAGGGGCAGCAGGGTTGTTCTTTCATAGGAACCACATCCACGAATTTCTCCATGATTTCTGCGACTCCTTAAACATGAAGCATGAAAGCGTAAAGCTTGACTGCGACAGTGAAGAAGTTCAAAGTCTGATCAGGGCCCTTGTTATTGTCTACTAGGTCATTTCTGGCCCATTTTGGAATCTTTTGCAGAGCAATGTACACTACTTGGATCAATACAAGTATGTCCAAGAGATGTTGAAGAGATTTGAAGAGTGGTCCCAGGACTGCAGCATCTTGTTGACTGATCCGGTCAGTGTTTTTCCTGAGTTTGCCGTTCCCTTCGACAAGGTGAGGAAATGTTTGGTTGATGACACGGTGTCGGGCCATGCATTGACAAAGACTGCACTAGAAACCATAATGATGGGATTCTTCAAAGTCACACGGAAACAGCTTGCTAATTTCTTGCCAGAAGGGGTGTATGGTTCTGCTCCAGAAGATGGTCTCCATGAAAAGATGAGGCATTGCAAACTGACAAACCTTGTTTCGGAGTACGAATTTGGTGATCTTGATTTCAGTCAGTTCAGGCGCAGACATGCTTCTCTGCATTATCATTCTAGTGTGCAGATGGTCAAACGGAATCAGACAATTTCAGGCTGGCTCTCTTCAAAGTCTGACGAGGAACAAGTGAGGTTGCTGGAGGTGGCGAGGAAAAAGAGTTCGCATCTTAAACAAAAACATAGAGAGGCTGAGAGGGAAGTTGTACGGAAGACTGAAGAGCGTTTGAGAGAAACTAACAGGAAGAAGAAAGAAAAGGAAGCACTCCGGCTAGAGCAAAAGAAGAAGCTTGTTGAGGTTGTAAAGCAACATGGTGGTCCCTGCGTCAAACCATGTGATGTTGATGAGGCAGTGAAACATGCAGTCAGTCATAAACAAAAACTTGAGATAATTAAGGATGAAGTCAGGTACTTGAAAAGTGTTCTTGGTGTTGTAGATAAGCGCCTTGTTTTCGGTAAGAAGAGCGTTCAAGAACTGATGTCAGACTTGAAAGAAGTTTTGAAGATGTCTGGCGAATCGACTTCCAGCTCTGAGCATGCCATAGATTCGCTAACTGATGATAATCTTGACTTGGGTAAAGCTGGAAAAAACGGAAACAATCAGGAGACCCAGCCAAACCTAGTAAAAAGCAAAGGTTGTCAGTGTCACATGACAGCGCAGATAATTCATTATCAGAATGTAACACTGAATTTTCATGTAGTTTTCATTCACAAGGAGAGTGGGTAGCAGTCGCATATGAAACTGAGTGGTTTATCGGGAGTGTATTGCAGGTCAAATCATCAGAGGAAGCCGTCATTCAGTTTATGAGCAGAGGCCATCAAAACACATATCGCTGGCCTAGAGTTGATGATGTTGACACAGTTGACAGTAAATTTGTTTTCGCTAATGCTTTTGATGTGTGTACAGCAAATGGCAGAACGTGGTCAGTTGCTGAGAGCGACTATCTGCAGGAGCTTTACACAAATTATTATTCCCTGTACATACTTTGTTGGTCCTCTTCTGGATTTGTAATTTAAGTACACAATATGTGGGAAAAAATGCAAAAGTACACCGTTAAACTTAACTTGTGGCAACTTTTAAATAATCAGCATAAAACATAACGTAAATCATGGTGTGAATTGAAAGTCCCAAAAAGTGAATCACTGTTTATTTTCTTAAGATACCGGTTACAAAGAAAATATAAAATTTAATTAACATTTTCATGATTAATTATGCAGTTAACATGTTTGTAATCTAAACATTGCTCCTTTAAGATCATTCATTTGAAGATTTTTTTCACAGAATATTTGTCAAATTCCAGTTTCTTTGAAACCTGCATATAGACTACATAACTTTGTCAATGTGCCATTTTTGTAAACTTCCCATTGATTGCCATTATCCAAGAGTGCACCTTTAAAGCGATTATCATTTATACATATTATATTGAATATTTTTATAAACCAAATGCCAATTATGTATGTGTTGGAAATAACTATTTGTTTATAAGTTAATTGCGTTAATACTATATCATGAATATATCACAAACTATACGAATGTGTAAAAACCCATTGAGTGCACCTTTAAAGTCAAATATCATATTAATCAAATGGCAGAACAAAGAAACAAAGGACTGTCAGATTTTACCTTCACAATTCTGTCATTGACCCAAAAACCCAACATTGCCCAACAAAAACATCAAATTTCACCCTCAAAACGGCCTCCAATGTTAAATGTCCGAATGTTAAAAAGGCGATAAGTTGGGTCCAAGTTACTCGGACTAGGGTATTACTTGTAATACCCATAGTTCTAGGGGTAGACTGACACAACGTTGTACACAACGGAGTCCAACCTGGACTAGGCATTTAAGATGTCATGGTTATAATTTACCTGGTATAAACTGGTCACACGGCGTAATCACGAACATGGTATGGTAGAGTTTTGGCTATGCTGGTATTTTGTAGCTGGAGAGTTACCCAGTCCTAAATTTTATCATTGGGTTGTCATTAGGGCTGGAGGAAGTTGTTCACCAAAACCAGCAGCATTGGCTGGTCCCCCCCAAAAAATGCGAAAATGTGCAATCATGTTTGTCCCAGTTACACACTAACTTCAACTGAAATTTACCCAATGCTGCTGGTTATAGCACTAATTTTTTTTTTTACGATGTCAAAAAACGAAACTTATAGTGGCAGTTCTCCGTAAGTCGCATGCAATGCGCTTGCAGTTTTGCGGTTTGCATGGAATGCATGTACTTTGTCATGTTTGTTTGCCGTCGTTATCTGATCGATGGCGGCGTGAGACATGGCCTGTTTGATCTGTGCTTGTGCTAACTCCTTATATTCCTACATGTACCTCCATGGTAGGCCTATATGATGCTGCAGTAGTCATAGTCCGAAAATGTGGGACTCTCAAAACTGTTTATGAGAGTCTCAAAACTTAAGGTATCCATATCGTGCAAAAGTTTGTGCTGCATAATAAAACCATGGAGTATGGCTCCATGATAAAACCAGTGTGAGTCAAATTTGCAAGCTTCTTACTCACTACAGTTTCCTCAATGTTCCCCGAAACTTCTGCCTCACAAAGTTGCTGTTGAGAGCATTGCATCACCAAAAATTCAGCTTTTAATTCAAGTTTTACAGAGAGTTATCGAAATCCAAACATGAACATCACGTTGATGTGTACTGCAATGCATTGTGCAAAAAGACTCAACTGTAAAATGTTCATCTTGTACATAAAACAGCGCCCTCTTGTTGTAGTCCAGCGGATATGTGACAAAACATCGATGAATTGTGCACTTTTGCATAAAAGCGTGAAACTTGGCACAGATGTTTATATTCATGCGAGAAAATGTTTTAGATGTGGAGCCATCGCAAATTTACCCTTTTTGGGGCGTGCCACCATTTAAAAAAAGGGGGCGGGACTTGTCGTGCCTGCAGTGAAAATGTTTTTTCCCACTTGTTACAAAAGCAGGAAACTTCACAAAGACATAATTATATAGATTATTAGTGTTTTCCAGATCCGGAGCCACCACAAAAGTATCTTTTTGGGGGCGTGGCAGGCATTAAAAGAAAAGGGGGGGGTTAATTATTATGCCCACTTTGGGAAACATTGTGCCCATATTTCATGAACGAATAAAACGTCCCACAGACGTTAATATTCATGAGAAAAAAAATCCGGATGTGGAGCCATCTCGAACACATCCTTTTAGGGGCGTGGCAACCATATAAGAAAAAAGGTGGGGCGGGGTTTTCATTATGCCCACCCTGGAAATATTGTTCCCACATTCATAGAGAAATGGAACTTTCCACAGACATTGACAATCATGAGAAAAACAATTCCAGATGTGGAGCCATCGCGAACACACCCTTAATCTATATAATTATGTCTTTGTGGAGTTTCCTGCTTTTGTAACAAGTGGGAAGAACCGTTTTCACTGCGGGCACGACAAGTCCCGCCCCCCTTTTTTAAATGGATGCCACGCCCCTAAAAGGGTAAATTTGCGATGGCTCCACATCTAAAACATTTTCTCGCATGAATATAAACATCTGTGCCAACTTTCACGCTTTTATGCACAAGTACAGTGCACCATTTTTTTCACATATCCGCGGGACTATTGATCTGAGTGAATGCAGAATGTTTTAATTTTTTTTAACAGAGGGCGCTATTTTCTTTTGGCCATCGATTAAAAAACAAGTAAGCTGCAACTTGCAAGGCACTTCGTGCATCTACCCAGAAAACTTTGTGAATCGCACAAAGGCTGCATCCGAATCAACTGTCTAGAGCTAGGTCTAGGTCCGCGCCCATTGAAAATACGCTGGGACGCGCTGACAATAGACGTAGCCGTAGCTCTGGAAGCCCGTTTCGGACACGGCCTCACATTTCTAGATCATGGAGAATGACGTTGATAGTTTTTGAACTGCCAAAAAGGTGACATGCTTGCAACTATAGCAATTTGATGTATGTGTTGTGTGGGCATTACATTAGCCGAATGGTGAGTAAAAAACGTCAGTAGTAATTTTGCATGTGTTCATGCACTCACAGTCCCGGTCTGCAGTAGTCATAGACTCATGTGCAAGAAGAAGACAATTCAGATTTTTTTCAAATTTGGTTTGAACTCGGTTATTGGGTTTGAAATTTACAAACTGGATGTTCAAATCCAACCATACAAAAAAATAGGCCTTCCATTGTGCTAAAAACAAAAAACTGGAACACACCCCAATTTGCCCCATGGTCTCTGTTTTTTACCACATTCACTCGCTAGTAGTGGTCTTGTTCATGAATAGCCTGCCCATTCAAATGATCAGAGAGTTCTCAGCCATTTTTGTTCAACATTACAGCTCTGGGGTGTTTTTGTAATGGCCCAGTGGTCATTGAATCCCACACACATGACAAACTTTATACCCAATCATCATGGAGGGTGTTGGCATGATCGAGGCACCTCACTCGTTACTTTTGTTGGCATGACTGAGCTCAGTGGGCACTTCTGGTGAAAAAAACAACTAGGATACTCCGATTTTGAAATCTCTGGTTTCTCCCACCACTAATTATTGCCTTTCAATCAATTTGTCTTATTTATTTGTTTTTCAGGAACAGTTGAATGCAGACGTCAGAATAGGTGTGTCTGAGAGGATTGACAGACTGAGCAAGATATCAGTGACAATGCAAGGTTAATAATCTAGGCTAAAAGTAACAAGCATTAGATTGATCAGATATGGATTCCTTGCATTTTCTAGTGTGATGTCTGCAGAATATGAAGGGGGGGGGGGAGGTGGGTGGGGGGGGGGGGTAGTGTATTACATAAACTTAAGGAAACGGATACTTGGCTTCAATATATTGTCATGCCATGTTTTAGGACATTTATCCCCTTTATGGCAGTTAAGAACAAAAACAAGCTAGAATGTACTTTGTTTTGAAACCCGCAAAACGGTCACTATACACGTATATAAAACAGTGGAGTTGTACGTACATTACAATGTACTACATGTGTACAGGGTGGTAAAAAAAAACCAAGGGAACCTCATACTTCCACTACCTTGAGACTCAAACCACCTGTACCAATTGATGGAAAATCCTCTTAGAAGAATGATACCAAAATTTCTGATTCGGTCAAGTAGTTTTTGCTGCAGAGCCTATTTTGTGAAGGATACTTCTTTCATGTGGGTATCATTAGATAACAATCCCTTTATTCATTAAAATGTAAGTCAAATTCCCGGGCGCGGTTTAGTAATTCATCGGGACAAAAATTACCCCCACCTTGCTTCACAAAATAGGCTCTAGAACATAAAAATTACTGGACCGAATCGGGCGATATATGGTTTCATTTTTCTTCTAAAAAGATTCTCCGTGCATTGGTATACAAATGTATGTGGGTTGAGTCTCAGGGAAGTGGAAATATGAGGTTCCTTTTTTTTTGATAACACTTTATATTCTGACATTCCTGCACCTAATACATGTGAAGCATTGACCATTGCAAAGCAGCATGCTGACATTTTACAAAAGTTTAAACAACAAAACGGTGATCTTGGCCACGCATTAAGAAGTTTCTTACACATACATGTATTTTTATTGGTCTGAGTGAAAATTTTATCACTGATATAGTATACTTTTTTTTCTATCTTTATAGGTTTACCTCCGTCTCTGAAAGCACTTCCCGTTGAGTTGGCCATTTCCTTCAATACATCTGCATTACTCCTTCAACAAGTGAACCACAAAGAACCAGTTTTGAGCAGTTTGAACCAGATTTGTCAGGCCACTGATCCTGTATCGACAGCTTGGAGTTGTATTCAGAAGATTACCATTGCAAACTTGCACAGAGGTTAGAAAGCTTAACCCGCCTAAGCAAACATGCACATTCTGCGCCAAGTTGTCCTTGCAGTCAAAATCAATCAAGTGACTGTTTCCAACCCTAGAATTCCCAGCCCACATGAAGCAGGACTGACTGCCTTGGACTGCTTTTAAAATAACTTGATACAGCTATGCTTTGACTCCAGGTGAGTGATAAAACAGCTGTGACCACAACTTGCCTGCGTTGTCTGTTGACCCAGTTTGACTAGACACAGTGCTTGCTTGACATGTGATCTGACTGCTGGTGACTAGCCTTTGTTAAAAGTATAGCAGGGGAAGTGGAAGTGAATTTTGACTGAGACTGCTTAAATAGCAAGAAGGTTAAAGGTATAGTCCATCATTTGTTATTTGTGCATGTTGTTTGTTTGAAGCAACAAACGTGTTGAACAACTAACCTGAGTAAGTTTCAGCTCAGCTTCAGCTGTGTATTCCAAGAAAAACAGCATTCTAGGATCTTGATTTCAAATCAAAAGTTGCTGAATCATGTTTTGAATTGGGCCTGAATTCAGCGTCCGAGACACATTCTCAATTAGCCGATTGCAGCTATGCAATGTCGGCACTGATCCGACGAATTATAGCAACCGCGCATACGTGTGCGTCGTGCCAATGCTCGCGCGCGCTTCGCTGCAAAACAAAACAAACTACTAATTTAAATTTCCTACGGTGCGTCTTAAGAAGCACCGTTGGAAAGGCCTTCTTTTGTTGATTTCTTCAAAATGACAGCTTTCCAGAAAGAATTATTTCACAGGTAGTTTAGTCCCCTTACTATATCTTTCAACCAAGTTTGTTTTTCAACAAGAATTACGCCAGTTACTTTTTGGATAGCTGCAAATGATGGACTCCAGCTTTAGAGGAAATAACATTTTGAGTACCACCACTTCTTTATGAGGGATATGAAGAGAGGAACTTTTTTGAACACCATGGGGATTTCTGACAGAATTGTCAAATAACCAACTTAATTGTAACATGGCCAAGGAAATGTTCATGTTTTTCCCTTTAATGCACAAATGTCTGTTTTGTGTTTTTTCCTTGGCAGTACTCTGCACAATGGGTACTCCTGAGTCTAGACCAGATATTGAGAGACTTCTTGGAAAGATTACTGGTATCGCTCATTTAGGTAAGTCGTTTGCCACCCTCCCCTCAACTATCCCCCCCCCCCTCCGCCCCATAAACCTCACATTCATATCCAGACTTGTATGACTCGGACTTGGATTCTAATCCGACTCGAGTCCCGTTTTCCACAACTCAGACTGGGACTCGAGTCACAATGACAAATGACTTGGACTTGACCCTGCGGGCTCAGGTTTCGACTCGGACTCGACCTGCGTGACTTGGGACCCGACCAAAATTACCATAATTCACTTATAAGTTTTTTGTTAACTATATAATTATGAATTATTTTCAAGAAGATCCTCTCCTGAACAAGCGATACAGTCTGTGCGGTGCAGAAGAAATACATCTAAGTACGTGTACTATGCATACACAGCGCGTGCGTCTGGCTTGTTTCAGATATATTGATTGGGAAATCAATGTATCGAAACGTGTACCCAGCGTCTACACTGATATTGCGACAATGCAGGTTGATAGTGTCCGGTACCAGATTATCCTTCCAGATACTGGTGCCTGGCCTTATTTGAATTCTTATATAGTGGTGTTCCCTAACATGGTGCATTCAACGTTTCCCCCAACTTTCCTAATGCAGTGTTGCCAAACCTCTTTGTTGACAAACTTCAAATTCATTCAGTTAAACACTGGTACTTTTACCTTGCTGTTGAACCTTTTTTATACAACTTTAGTAGCATGATATTTAGTCCAAAATTCCGAAACAGTGGCGTTTGAAAATTGGGCACAAAATCGGCTGAGTGTTTCCTAACATGGCACACTTGAACAAAACTCAGAAAACCCCACTTTAGTGTTTTTAAAAACATTTCTTTAAAGTTGGACATTTTTAAGAAAACCATTGTTATCTTTCTTCTCATACTGGACTAGAAATTTATCCGAAACTTATTTTTTTTAATATTTGGCGCATTTTTAAAGTGTTCACTGTGCACTTCTTAATAAAATCGGAAAATCATGCCAACATAAATTTCTTTGCCATCTTTGTAATATGGGTATACGTAAACTCAAGATTTATGAATGGGAATTTTAAGAGA
Source organism: Patiria miniata (assembly GCF_015706575.1). Taxonomy (NCBI): domain Eukaryota; kingdom Metazoa; phylum Echinodermata; class Asteroidea; order Valvatida; family Asterinidae; genus Patiria; species Patiria miniata. Next base: position 4,907,275 of record NW_024037061.1, read on the forward strand.
CCGTTGAAATTTCACTTAACATGAAATTTCAGGTAAAACTTTTTCCTGTAGCCAGGCGATAGAGGCAAAATCAAAGTGCGCCATGTTAGGGACGTCAACAATACATGTTTTTCTAGTTCAATAAATTAGAGAAAAGCTGTGAAAAATGGAATCATTTACGCTGTGAAGTTTTAGGAGTACCTCTAAAATTTAAATTTATTTCCAATATATATTAAAATGTGACTCGTGACTCGGACTCTGATTCGACCTTTGTGACTCTGACTCGAACTTGATCTGCATGACTCGGGAGAGGTGACTCAAACTCAGACTCGATGTTTGCTGACTCTAATACAAGTCTGCACATATCTATGTCAGGCTTCTGTTTATGTTTCGCCCTGTACTATGATTTCCTGACCTATAAATCATCATCTGGTATTTGTACTTGCACATATATATGACTTGGGATGGAATTAAACCCTAAACAAAAAGTAGGGAAAAGTACAGTCCGAGTACAAGTACAGGTACTTCTGAATACTAGTGCCAGTACGAGTTTTTTGTATTCCGATTACTAGTATGAGTACGGTTACTTCTATTTCCGAATACGGCCATACGGCAAATGGTTTATTGTGCGTCATTGGCCCAGGCCCAGTTAGACCGTTATACATACGCACTCATGGCTAGCTGTTACATGTACATGTAAATGTGTTTGTCTGGACGTGCACAGAGGAAACCAGGAAACTTTGATTTCTCCCCAAGCCAATCAACCATTTCATACTGAAAGTACATTGTATCTATAAAATAGGGCCGTCGTAAGTCAAGCTATGCCATTTTTTATGAGTACTGCTATTCGAGTATGAGTACTTTGATGATCGAGTACAATTTTGACATGTCGAGTAAGAGTACTTTGCTGTCCGTGTATGAGTATCGTCATTTCGAGTACGACTGTATCGTCATTTCGAGTACGAGTACTTTGACATTCGAGTACGAGTACTCTAAAAAAAGTACTTGAGTAGAACTGGAGTACGAGTACTGACTACTACCTGTACAACACTGGGCAGTGGAATGTTTTTGAAAGGTGGGGGTGGGGGTGGGCACAGAATATGCATACATGTATCTGTAGTAGGGATCCTAAAGTGGGCAGACAAAGGAAATATTTAAAAAAGTGGAAGGCAAAGCAACTACCCTCATTGCCTCATCTTCTTTTTCTAGCTTTCCTAGTAATCAATTAGATTAATTTTCTTGACATTGTGTTAATATCGACCAATTCCATATATGTATGACCTTTTTCCGACCTTATTAGTCCCCACAGATGTGATCTCGCTGGTAACCCTGCAGTGCTGTCTGCACAGTCTGGGTCACATGATCGTGAGGCAACACCAAGACGCTCTTAGAATCCTAGAAGAGGTCTTAAAGATGAACCCGAGGAAAAACCAAGATGACAACCAAACGGTGAGCTTACATAGTAATGCGTGGGACAGCGTGGTAGTCTACAATCCTGGCCAAATCTCGCTGAGCCCCCAAGCCCTCGGCCCCCGTTCAATGTTGTCTCTCATTGCGCGGTGTGTGCTCCATCAGCTGCAGAGAACAACATTGACCGGGGGAGCGGGGGAGTGGGTGACTGTGGCAGGCTCAGGAAGTGTCCCAATCATTTTGGCCGGGATTGTAGGTCTTGTGATGGACTTGTTATGCTCAAGAAGAACATCACAAGTCCAGTCATGCCAGTCGCAAGGAAATTACGCGTCAATTCACTTGTTTGATCACGAGTAACAGGATAACCAAAGCAAAAGAGTGATTGCCACAGTTCACTTGAATACCTTGAGACCTGACTTAATTGGTACTGGACATCAAAAGTTCATCACAAGTCCATCACAAGTCCATCACAAGTCCATCACAAGTCCATCACAATTCTATCACAAGTTGTGATGGACTTGTGATGTAGTTGTGATGGACTTGTGATAAAGTTTTGATGGCATTGTGACGGACTTGTGATGGACTTGTTTTTACCCCTCAGCCAAGAGGCTCGAGGGGTATTGTCATCGCATAGGGCGTCCGTCCATCCGTCCGTCTGGGCAGCTTAGTTTCCGGATGATAACTTGAGTTAGAAATGTTGTTTGGGGTTGTAAGTTTGGTAGGGGGTTGCCCTTAGGAGCTGCAAGTTGGGATTGGTTTTGGGGTCAAAAGATCAAAGGTCAAGGTCACCATGGTGAGTTAAAGGTAAATGGTTTCCGGATGCTAACTTGAGTTAGAAATGAGAAATCCCTTTGGAAGGGGTTTGCCTTTGGGAGTAGGCAAGTTGGGATTAGGTTTTGGGGTCAAAAGGTCAAAGGTCAAGGTCACCGTGGTGAGTTAAAGGTAAATGGTTTTCGGATGATGACTTGAGTTAGAAATCACATTTTGCTCTCTAACTTTGGTAGGGGGTTGCCCTTAGGAGTAGGCAAGTTGGGAGTGGTTTTGGGGTCAAAAGGTCAAAGGTCACGGTCACCGTGGTGCGTTAAAAGTAAATGGTTTTCGGATGATAATTAACTTGAGTTACAAAATGAGATTTTGCTGTCTAACTTTGGTAGGGGGTTGCTCTTGGGAGTAGGCCAGTTGGGATTGGTTTTGGGGTCAAAAGGTCAAAGGTCATCGTGGTGAGTTAAAGGTAAATGGTTTCCGGATGATGAATTGAGTTAGAAAGCACATTTTGCTGTCTTACTTCGGTAGGGGGTCGCCCTTGGGTACTTGCAAGTTGGGATTGGTTTGGGAGTCAAAAGGTCAAAGGTCAAGGTCACTGTGGTGAGTTAAAGGTGAATTCCGGATGATAACTTGACTCTGGCTGAGGGGTTTCAACAGCAACGCTGTTTTTTTTTGGACTTGTGATGGACTTGTGATTGACTTGCAATTTACTTGTGATGGACTTATGATCCAACACATCTACCTCAACTACAATACCTTGGGAAATACTAGAAGCAAGTTGTGAAAACTCTCAAGATAGTCAAATGAACTGAATTGATACCAAGAACCTTTATGACCCCTATTTCACAGAACTCCTCTTCAGCTTTCCTGATGGATATTTCAATTGGCAGCTTGACAGTGGATCTCAGTTGTAGAGGTAACAGTGAGTAGCGTGCACAGTTGTTCACAAGGTGGCAAGTTTGAGTACCAAACAAAAAATCAGTCACTGTTTTAGCTTCTTGCATGAAAATGCACTCCTTTTGATAAGGACAAGTCTTGGCCCAAGACTGAATTTTTTCCCCCTATTTTTGCAGCCAGTCCAGTGACAAATGTGGCTAAGTTGCTGCGGTGGTGGAGGTCTCTATATCAACAAGATGAGTTTCTAGTCTTGGCAGTTTTGGCAGCGCTACCCAGGATATTCTGAGTGTACATTTTTGTACCTCACGCGCATGCATAAGCTTGAATACAATGCGCGTGAGGTACATTATGTTCGGGATTTGCTGGGTAGTGCTGCCAATATTGCCCAGACTGGATTGTATTCATCTTGTTGATAGTGACAACGCTTGTAATGGACAAGCTGCACACTCAAAACCAAATCCAGTCTAGGAGCGAGGCTAGATTGGGGCGTGTTGTTGGTGCCGTCTTTCAACAGTTCCCCAAAATTGGTAAGAAAAAGTATCAGCGTACATCACATTCAGTGATCACGCTCACAACCCATTGGAGCAAGTTTTATTTTCAAAACTAATAATTTTTTTTTTTTTTTTTTGGCTGTTCTTTGTCAAAGATTCCTTACTCCATGCCAGAGATCTTGCCGGGTTCTTATTGGTTGCTTGTCTCTTTCAAACTGGCCAATGGGATGACTGCTTACATCATATCAACACCAAACTGTCAGATCTACCGGATTCCCTCAAACTCACTAACAAATTCATCGAAGGTAAACATATTTTCTTTTCCATTTCATGATCGTATTGTGAAAACATGGAGATCCTTTTCTATCTGAGAAACTGTACTGAAAGTGTAATAGTTTTAACGCAGTCTTTGAAATAAAAGCAACTTCTTATTACCATAATAAAAAACTTATAAATGCACTTACAGAAAACTCTGATGCTGTGCACATTTTGAACAGATATTAAGCAAATGTTATATAGCATTAACCCTAACCACCCTGAAAACTTCAAAATTCTCTTTGCCAAAGTGGAGGAATTTGGAGGATTGAGGTTACATGGCAAAAGTGTGTTACTGATTTCGTAGGATGCACTGTGTCAAGGTCTTGTGCCAGACCTTGTGTTGGTTTTGCTCAGCCATGCATAAATATAGGCCTGGATTATGCTTAAAATCCTCCGTACTACTCCGGGATGTCACTGACCAAGCCTCAACATATTGACAGTCACTGCCGCAGATTTTTGCACGATTCAGGCAGTGGTCACCCCTCCACAGACCGTACATGTACATGTATTCAAGATATAATGGAGGAATTTGTAGGATTGAGGATATGCTATTTTTCCATGAGGCCAATTGGAGGATTCTGCAGGATTAAGGCTTCATCCTAGCAAAAGTGCCTAAGGAATTAGGGTTATATAGAACAATTTGAAACAGCTGTTAACAATGGGAAGATTTGTAATCCGACTTTTGGTTTGAATTCAATCAAAGACATAATTTCTCTGTTCTGTTTTTTTTTACCAGGATACTGCTTATATCAAACAGGCCATTCCGAATCAGCGATAAAAACCTTGACATCATTGGCTGAAAGCCCTGATACTGATGTCGCATTGAGAGTTAAAACAATCAACCTGATTGGCTGTTGCTTAGCAACCCTGGTAAGTTGTTTTAGCAGTTCACTATTTTTTCAGATGCAGATTCGGAAAACTAACAAATAGCCCATTTTTTCATATGCAGCAGAAAGAAAAATATTTTACTAAGATTTAAATTTGAGTTTCTCTACTGATTCTTTCAGGATCAATATTTCCATCCACAAAATGCCAAATTATCAATAAACACTTCTTCCTGTCAATCTAGCAGTGTGCACCAACCAATAAGATCACGACTTTTGGTCAGGTGACCACGGTAGTTTGGTCAGATTTCGTCACCAGCAGTATGAGAATGTATACAAACCAAAAAGTAGGCAGGGCTTATGGCAGTGGATTCCTGCCAGTCAGTCAGTATACATTGACCAATCAGGTCTCAACTTTTGGTCAGGTGACCATGCTACATGTAGCTTGGCCAAATGTGGTCACAAGCACTGTGAGAAATGTCCACAAACCAAAAGTGGGTTGAAATTATGGCCCATGACAATGGATTACTGCCTGTTAATCAGTATCCATCAGTATACATTAATTGACCAATCAGGTCACTACTTTTGGTTCATGTGACCATGGAAGCTTAGCCAAATGTGACAAGCACTGTGAAAAATGTACACAAATCAAACCTGGGCGGGCTTATGACCCATGGCAATGGATTCCTACCTGTCAATCATACAGTATACATTGACCAATCAGGTCATGACTTGGGCCCAATTTCACGGCGCTGCTAAGCACACAATTTTCTGCTAACTGTGCCTGAGCCGTCTATTTCATGGAGACCGTAAGCATAAGCGCAGCAAAAAGGCACGCTACTTTTAGAGGAAAAAATTTCTTAACTTAATAGTGACGTAACAATAGAAATCTCCATGCATGCGTGACAACACGTCCACGCCGTGAAATAGTGCTCAAGTTTAGCACTTTTTTCTGCTACATGTATGCTAAGCACAACTTTCTTGCTAACTGCTAAGCAGCGCTGTGAAATTGGGCCTGGGTCAGGTGACAAAAGGTAGGAGGGGCTAATGGCCAAATCTGCAACAATTCACAAGAAGCTTCAAGTCTTTCATGTTCTACTTCAGATTTTGCAAGTACTTTGTTTTCATACAAAATGTCTGTTTTCAGAATAAACCTTACACAGCCATACAGAAATTCCAAGAAGCCTTGAAGATGGACTTCAGCTTCCTTTGCCCTCTGTACAATATATCTGTAGTCTTCCGACATCTAGGACTTCAAGATGCTGAGATTGAAGCACTCCATCTTCTCATCAAAGTAAGTCAAAATGATGCCTTTATTCTTTTACTACAGATGTAGTTTCTGTGTAGAATACAAATTGTAACTCGCAGTTGGAGTCAAAACTAATGGCTACATAACATATTAGATTCCACCATGTGTACAAAAACATGAAGTTATAATTTGCTTGCAACATTTAGGAATGTAGAATTGTCACTCTCTGACTCATTATTGATAAGAAATGAAGTCTGCCTACATTTTTAAATGATCTGATATCAGATTTAGTAAGGAGAAGTTAATTTTCCTTTGAGTAATAACCTTTTCTCCTTTAACTCTCTTTTTAAATTTCAATTAGGCTGTCAAAGACAAGAATCCAAGCATGAAACCTCCAGAGGCTGATATTATTCTTGGATCACTCCCTTCAAATGCCCTTAATAACCCAGATGGCGGCTACATCCTAGACGAGCAAAGTCTGAACGTTTTGTTTGTCATGTACACACTGGCGCAAAGATGCTTAGAACTGGGCAGGTGAGCATTGGGACTACATGTTAATATCCCTTGACATTTGTTTTTGTCTAGATACATGAGATATTTAAAGCCGGCCTCCAGTCAACCTACATGTACGATTTGCGAAATAACACAGAATAATCATAAGCATGCTTACGTCACCCACGACGCGAATACGATACACAATCAAATGAGATGATCCGGATGCGCGTATGATGTAACTTCACACAGGTTGACTGCAATCAGGCATGCAACTTTTTCTCGGATCCGCTGATTTCCTCATTTTTTTACTTATGAATGCCATTACAAATTGAAAAATACTGTACAAAGTCCTGCTTTTACTAAATTCCCAGTTGCTTGCCTGTGCAGTTGATTTCTGCCTGTCAGGGATAAGTTCTGTGGCAGCGCAAAAATTGAAATTGTTCAGCTCTTGTTATTGCTGACTGACGCTGATCATCTTAATAGGAAGGTTGCACAAGTGAACGGATACGCTTACACTTACGTTTAGCTATCTGTATCCGTTTTTTACTTACGTGTAGCGAGCGAGATATGCGTGTCGTCTGCCCGTTTAGCGGATAGTGAGTGGCGTATGACGTCATTCGTGCAGACGACCCGCATATCTCGCTCGCTACACGTAAGTAAAAAACGGATACGGATAGCTAAACGTATTTGTAAGCGTATCCGTTCGCTTGCGAAACCTCCCTAGTATTGTCACAGACACACTTGGGTCTAACAATTCAGTGACTGAAATGTTCCCAACGGTCGTAGCTCAGGCAAAGCTTTATCTGTGTATTCACAAGATCAACCTGGGGGCGGCTTAAGAAACCGTTCATATAAATAGATCATGTAAGTGTCCAGGCCGAGAAAAAGATGATTTTTCCAATTCTATTTATATGTGAGATGAATGTAAGTAACCAAAATAGGCTTTTAAATGCATTTGCAGCCATTGTCACTAAAATGGCTCCACAGTGAGGTTTTGGAATTTTGGTTGGAATTGGACTTTTGTTGTCAGTATTCTGTGACTGGATGCATTTTTCCCCTCAAGATTCAATGATGCTGCAAAGAAGTACCATGAACTACTCCGAGTTATTGAGGATGACCTGTCACCTTCAACTAAGGTATGTCGTATTTGTGTAATACAATGTACATGTAGCAGACACAATTTAAGGAATGTTGAAAACGTAAAAAAAATAGTGCAGGCAAAAGTCCACAGAAGTCTGAAGGTACATGTACGTAGTTTTCTAATGTAGAGATTTGTATAGAACGTATAGATTTGTATTCATTTTTAAAATCCTGATTCCTATGGACTTCTTTTTTTCAATTTTTACCTTAGCATCCCATGGACTGCAAGGAGGATTCATCATGTGTTCCTCCCTTACACACAATCTTTCTGGAGGCTGCGCTGTCATTCTACAAAACTAACGACATTGAACAGTCACTCACCATCACTGATAGAGTCATAACTAAAATAGTTCCTACAATAGGAAACACAACCAGAACATCCGATTTAGCGTCACATAGTCGGGATGCTGACGCAGACACTAGAAGGCAAACTGAACGTCATCAAACAGACAATGATGCGTTGCCAGGACCCAGTTTCCAAGGTAGTGGTTCTGGAGGGGATGAGCTAGACCTATCCGTGGCATTGTCTTCATGCAGTAGAGACGAGCCCGGCAATACAAGAAGTAATCAAATGGCTTCTACTCCTGAACTTCCTTCAGATATTCCCTTTAGGTCACCTGATGTGAGTATAAAAGCTGCCAAGGGACATCTCATAGAGGAGACAGAGATTTCTCAAGAATCTGGTGTGAGACTTTTCATCGCAAATGCCCTCTTGTTGAAATCCAGCTGCTTGATCCAGATGAAGAACTGGCCCCAGGCCTTCAGCATTACCAAGGAGTTACTTGAGTATCTATCAGGGGTATCAAGAACCGAGGATCAGTGTGATGAGATTGGATCGCGTTACAGGGAGGCGGAGTGTAAGATGGAGGGGGGAGGTGATGATGAGACACCAAGGAGCAAAAAGAGGAAAACTGAACCAACACATGGTATGTATAATTATGTTGAGTCCTAGCACAGCAAATGAGTTGTTACTCTTTTTTTAATGGAGATTTTAATTTCTCTTTGTTTTGTTTTCGCATGCTTCCCCCACTGTGTCGTAATTTCATCAGAAGTCCATCACAGATCCTCGAGTCCTAAGTCATGAACAGTGACATATGCATTCCTTAGTTTGTTGTCGTTCATCCTCTGATACGTTTCACTGGACTTGTGAATTGACTTATTAACTACCAGACTTTTGATGGTTTCTTATACAGCACTTTTATTCTCTCTTCACATGTGATGCCACACTTGTGATGCCACACTTACAAATTCGCTTCGCGATACAACTACTTCGCAATTCGATGTCACGGTGACTATAATCATGTGGCGACGACTGGTTCCCGCCGCGCTGCGCAGGGGCCAATTTAGAAGACATGATGAAAATGCGGTAACCAGTCCATAGCTATGCGACCGATAGCGCGCTAGTGCAGGCCAGTGTTGTAGGTCTCGAGACTGGTCTCGGTCTCAAGACCGGTCTCGAGACCACTTTTTGCTGGTCTCGGTCTCGGTCTCGGGAGCTGTGGTCTCGGTCTTGGTCTCGGTCTCGGTCCCCTTTGGTCTCGATATTTTGGCTGGTCTCGGGTCGAGACCGGGAATATGTAGCTTTCACAGCTCGATCGATTACTTTGTGTTCACTTCGTTCAGTACCGTTGTTATTTAAAAAATTTGCTAGCCCGTAGATCAAGCTTGTTATCAACCTCGTCCCCAGTGCTTACTTAATTTCCAACCGCGTTTCCAATAGTAAACCCTGGATAGGAAACTTTCTTGCTGTATCCTGATTGGATACCGCAATTGGCTAGTAATGGATTTTTATCGTGTACTTGGTGCTATATATTCACAACGTGCAGTACGTGTTTTCGCGATCATTCGTCCATGCCTTCTCGAAAATACTAATTTCCTTTCCAATTTGCTCATATTAATATGAAATATGATACTGCATGTTGTCTCGATAAGATCGTAACAGTTTGATTTCAAAAATCGTGTTTTCGTAACTCACGCCGTGCTCGCGCTGCTACGAATTGACTCTGTTTTTACCCCAGACACCGCATACAAAAACAAACGCTAATGTGTAACGCATATCCAGGCACCAGACTGTTCCTCATTTGCATACGTGTGCAAAAATCTTGCACATGCAAATGATCCAATACCAGGGTGAGAGAGCATGTAGTGATGGGCGCGTACTGTTCGACACCCTGGGGACGAGGTTGGCTTGTTATATATCGCTGTCGGTTTGGACTCGACTGCACGTTGGAAAGTCCCCAAAGTACATGTAAAACTGCAGCAGTACCAGTTACTGAACGATTTGGAACAAGTTTGGCATTTGTCTGTTGAGTCGGCCACATAAAGCAAAGTATAAACTTGTAACAATTTATGCAATAAGGGTCAACCATTTTCGGGAATTGTGTAGTTTAGCCCATCCCTGTGGGCGTAATCACTTGCATTTTGTATTCTGATAATAAATGAGGTGCTTCAAATTACGGTAGTTATATTTTCGACCCCACACAATGTTCTCTTCAATTGGGGACAGTATTTTGAAGAAAAAGTAAATTTTTCTACCTGATTTTCCAGCCTTGAACTCACACACTCTTACCAGTTACCACTCACTGTTGCCATGAGAGTGTATGATGAGACCCCATTTTCTGGCTGCTCATTTTAAAGTACCCCATTATTCCTCAAAAATTAAAAATCACGTTCAGAAAAAAAATAAAAATCCATATCTGGCACATTCTGGCTACCGCCTCGCAACTTGTGGGTCTACATGTACAAGTCCACATTCTATGACAACAATTTAAAAATTAATTCAACATTTTCTAGCTCCCATTTTTTAAAATCAAGTACACAATTCTTGTTAGAAGTTAAGTCCTATATTATTTTAGGAAAAAAGAGGCACAATGTAAAATTAAAATTGCATCTTTAAATATCCGTTAGAAGTCATAGCTGAAACCAAGGGGGTGACTGTGGAGTTTAGGATCCGAGTTCCTATAACAGATGAAACATCTACCTTTAACTTTTTACTTTTGTCACGATTGGGTGTAGACAACATGTCAAAGCCCATATTTCTTAAGTGTAACTACTGTTTGCTCAAGTAAGGTGTCATGTATCAATTTGTAAACATTGCCACTGGTCAAAATTTGGTCTGTATTCTTTGTGAATAGAAAGGTTACATTTTTCAACTATAATAACGTGTCTTGTTTTTTTAATTTCGACTATTGTTATTTATTATCAGCGGTCTCGGTCTCGGTCTCGGACCATATTGGTCTCGGTCTCGGTCCGCCTTGAAGGGGCTGGCCTCGGTCTCGGTCTTGGTCTCGAATCTTCAGGTCTCAGTCTTGGTCTCGGTCTCGGACTATCCGGTCTCGACTAAAACACTGGTGCAGGCCACTGTCAACTGGTCGGATTCGACATCGTAAAAATGCCAAGAAAACACCGATGGAGAAAGAACATTTTTGCAAGTTAATTTACAGAATTGATCTAGCTTGTCTGTGTATGTGTTTTCTGTGTTCAAGAGTTCATTTTGAGATCGCACTACTCGTATTTGGAGTGATAGGCCTACATGGCGCGGGTTTCCCGAAATTTTTGACCGTAAAAACAGGTCTGTCGGCCCATCATGGTGGGCCACTCGTCACACACGCACGCATCGCACCTCGGAGTTTTGGCCAGCTCCCCGCGTCTTGACTAGCGTTGTGCATATGGTGCGAACGACCTGAATTTTCCATTATTTTTGATATTATCGAACGTAAATATATTGACAATAATTAAAGGTAGGTTTTATTCACTTTTTTGTTGCCTTTTCGTGTATAGCTTTCGTAGTGCAATGGAAATAGTTCAGGCTAAAACGTTGCATATAATTGAATACCCCATTCAATCTGCATAAAAAAAATTGGCAAAAAAAAAAAATATTCCGACCGACCAACCCTATTTTTGAAAGGCATGTAATCGGAAGCAGAACTATTTTTTTTTGGCCTTATCACCTCTCCTCGTTTTTGTTTTTTATTTGCTGCATTCAATTTTTTTTCATATAGAGTGATCGCTATTCGACAATGACACTCAATCAAATGTACAATGATGTAGAAAGAAAACATACATGTATCTGGAGTGTTATAACCTCATTACACCATTGATGGTACATGTATATACTTCAGGAAGTAAGCAAGTCATCAATTTCTCTTTATCTACAGGGACGCAAGGAGGGGAAACAAGAAGGCAACAGCCAATCAGAGACAGCCTACTTGAAGTCAAGGCCAAAGCTTACAACAACAAAGCAATGATTCTGATTGGTCAAAAGAAGACCTCTGAGGCTCTGCACATGCTTGTATTGGGCACACAGTGTAGTCCAGGTAAATATACTCAACAGGAGACTGCTTAAAGTTTCCTCTTCTATATTATTAATCGCTTGGATTGATTGCCTAAAGGCAAGTTCATACATGTACTTCACATGAAGCAAATTTCTTAGGGTAACAGCAAACTTAACAATGAAACATCAGTTATCATGAAATTCACTTCAATTTAGCTTTCTTGTGGATTATGAACCATCCTTTAAGATAATTTGAGTCTGTCTTTGTTTCCATCTGAGTGTGATTCTCTTCTGTTTGACAGTGTGCTTGTGCAATTGTTTTAATATTGAACACTTTCGATCTGGTTGTGCCTGAGGAACCTTTACATGCCTTTGGCTTGACCACGCTGTAGCTGCATGCCTCGCAATTCAATTCTGCAGGGAATTTATTCTGTATCAGTGAAGACAAATGTACATGAAGTGATGTCACTTCAGTCTTCGGGAAATAACAAATGTTCAAAATATATACATTACTAAATAACTAAAATTAATCAGTGAGATTAAAGCAAGAGGAATTTGAATCACTTTCAGTTCATGAAATAATAAGGATTCATTCAAATAATTAAACAATAGTTACGTTTTCCTGCCGAAACCGTCACGGGGTCGGCCATATTGGATTTCAAAGTTTCAAGTATAAAACTTAGTTAAAAATACGATTAAATAAGGAAAAAAGGAAATACAAACAGAAATTGGTTGTCAAGGAATTGTAAAAGGTCATTGATTTGAAGATTAGGAACGAAAATACAAATGTAAATAGATGGTAATAATTACCCGTATCAGTGAAGCCAAATGTACATGAAGTGATGTTACTTCAGTCTTTGGGAAATAACAAATGAGCTAGTGCCCGATGTCAGACATTGGGGGCGCTAGGTTCATTTGAATTTACATGTTAATTAGGTTGATCCAAAAAAATAGCGGGTGTCTTTTTATAACCGTCACAATGATCTGTATTATTATAATTTGACATAGATGACAGTGATGTCCTGTACAACTACATCTTATTACTAAGCAAGATGGGACGTCCAGGAGAAGCAAGAAAGATGACGAAAAAACTGCTGGTATTAGAGACTAGTCTGAAGATGTCACCGTTGTTACAATACCTTTCATGAAATCAAAAAAGATCTTAAAAAAAGGGCTTGTGTTGGAGGTTAGTGACACAGTTTTGTTGGCAAGAATTATGCTTTTCTTTAAAGAAATGAATTATGCTAGGTACTCCTAGATTTGTTTTAAACACTTTCTTTAGGTACTCCTCTGTGCATATAATAATAATGATAATAATAATAAACCACTCTTGTAAAGCGCATTCCGTCAATAAGACCCTAGCCTTGGTCAAGTCTCTCGCCGTATGGGTACGCAGTAATCAATCAGCGGCATATCCTCAGCCTCGCGCGCTATGCAGTGTATGTAAAAATACAGTGGGAACAGCGACCTCATGCGGCCATTAGTTTATGCAAATCAGTTTGACCCATTCGAGAACCTTGGATCAGTTGTTGGTGAAAGCTTATGTTTTTCTTTATTTTGCGCTGGATTTCTAGCGCACAACCTTGTATACGAATACCATAGACATATAATAAAGCCCAGATATGACATATCTGCTTTTAAGTTCTGTGAGCAAAACGGGCTGCGTCACGCGCGCGGCAAGGTGCGATGTGCAAATTATCATGTGGCTTCGATTTACGCGGATACTTTATACGTACGCATACCACAGTTGTTTTTTTCCCACACGCGTACAGAACCCAAAATTTTAATAACGCGTGCAGTGTGACCGGTCCCATCCATGGGCGTTCGCGTAATTTACATATTCTATACGCTTAGCATTATGCTCACAGCCGCAATAGCAAATGTCGTGTCTAGGTTTTATTATATGTCTATTGCGAATACAGATAAGTGTAGGAGGGGCTAATACATGTATATGTGGAGTGTCTAATCACACCTTGGTAAATCCTGACGGACGTGACAGAAACCACATTTTTTTGTGTACGTTGGTGCCATGTGCAGAGACACACAACGTGTATGCATTATGTACAGTGCAGTGCCACGTCCCACCGCTATGCAAGCTTCCACCCAGCATTCGACCAATAAGAAAACGACATTTAAGGTCAGCTTAGGCTAGTACTACTAGTAGTAGCATAATGAGAACAACCCCCAAAACCTCACATGGACGACTGAACCAAGGCTCTCGATCGGTTCCAACTGATTTGCATAAAATAATGGCCGCATAAGGTCGCTGCTCGCACTGTATATTTTACATGCACTGCATAGCGTGCGAGGATATGCCGCCAATAAACGACGAGAGACTTGACCAAGGCTAATAAGACCCCAAATGCGCTGAACAGGCATAATAAAATACAGATGTTCAATTATAGTAAATCTTTTAACTACAATTAAACAAATTATATACAAAAAACCACAGCATATAAAAATTAAAAAAAAAAACCACAAATTGATGATTGGCAGGAGAAATGTTCAAAGTCAAAAGATAAGCAGATAGGTAAGGTTTTTAGTAGAGTCTTGAACAGATCCAGTGATGTTGCATTTCCGATAGTGTTGGAAGCCGGTTCCAGAGTTCGGGAGCGGTGAATGATTGCTGGCCGTATGTAACTGATCATCAAACTTTTAGAGACCATTTGCCAAATATTTGACCTCAGAGCAGTCTTTCATGCCAAGAAGAATTAAATATATGAATGGCTTTAGTTTTTAAGTTCATCCACTCAATGGAATAATAACTGGGATAAAACTAGATTAATATTGTCCTCTGGTCCATATTTATACATTCACAAAATATGTAAAATAACATATTGACAAGTGGTTGATTGCAAACAGAAAGCAACCAGGCGAGCATTTTCTGAAATTAATTCAAATTTGACCATTATCTGTCCATGCTGCAAATTTTTTTACAATTTATTTCTCATGAAGAAATTTCTGATAATTTCTCAAAATCCACAAATATTATTAATTCAACATCTTGTTAGCTCTCATTGCAAATATTCACAGCTGATCTGTACTAAAACTATACCAAACTAATTCAAAGGTCATGTCCCCAAAAATTCAATATTTTAAGTGACTCTGCAAATAAACCCAATATTGGATATATTTAATACTTTCCATTGGTCTTGTAATTTTGAACAAGTTGTAATTTACTTAACCTCCTGATGTTCTGATATGATATCTTCGTAAGGCCTTTCCACATAGTCCTCGTCAACATCAAGGGAATGATCTCCCACGCTCGTCATCACAAGACGTCTGCCTCTGCCTTCCCTGTCCAGTGACTCGTGTCGACAAAACCAGCAGCAGGCTTTAGCTATGCATGTTGCCATACTACCACAGCACCCAGAGCGCCACAGTGACTTCATCACCATCCAGAGAAGACTTACTGTATAAAAGAAAACCCCAAATGGATTTGAATATATAGCCCCGTCCCAGCTGTCAATCAAATAGTGCTCAACTGACCAATTAGATTATGACTCTTGGTCAGTTTCTTTGTCAAATTGGGTCTCAAGCACCGTGCAAAATGTACCAATGAACTGTCTACACAACAATCAAGATAATTGATTTAGTAAATGCCTACCTATGACAAACACAATGATGCTGAAGTTCATCAGAACTAGGATAGCCGCAAGGACTTCGGTTCTCCCTGTGCTACCTCCAGTTCGAGACAAGAGCAAGGAAGCTGCCAGGAGATTCAGGAAGATGGTTGCTAGGGAACACATCTGTAGACGGTTATCGGTGGCATCTTTCATTGGTCTCACATATGCATGAAGGAGCAGGAACCCAACAGATATGGTGATGGTTGCAAACATGGTGAAGTGATCATCTGGGCCGTACAGCAACACAAACAGCGTTTGAATTATCTTGCGAGAAAGCTCAACAACTTCCCAGTACCAGAACTCTGCTTTGTAGTTTCCAGTGAGGAAACTTATCCAGCTGATCTCCACCTGACTTTGCTGTTTGGTATTTAGGAGGTTGGTGCCTGATTGATTGAGTGTGGAATCATCATTTCTTTGTGGCATAGTTGGATCATTGATGCTGCAGTAACTTGGATTATCTGCTGACGATTCAACCAAAGGCTGCTCCTGCGATTTCTTTCTCTTGTCTTGTCTGTTGCTTCTCCACAGAAGTATTAACAGCAAGGACGGAAAGCCAACAACATAGCAGAGAGAAGCCTCGGCAGCGTGGTTGAAATGAACATGCTGCTCATCTTGACAGTCGATAGAGTAATCGGATCGAAGTCTCGTAGTACTGTAGGTCTCGTTCTCATCTAGATAGAACAGGTCGCAGCCGGAAGGCAAGAGGGTGAAGATAACACCGGACAAGCCAGGATATGACACAAAGAGAAGCATGACAACAAACAGGTAACATTTCTGCCTTGTAGTTGACAATACCTTGACATGCTCTTCAACAGTGCTTTTTTTGACTGCAAAGTAGCACTTAGAGACCCAATAGAAACATATTGCTGCCAACACAACGAACGCAACTAAGCTCATCCCAAACAAATACTCAATGTACACATTGTGGTAGGTGAAGTCTGGAAAGTAGCAGCGGGGACTGATGACCAGTTGGACAATATTCATCTCCAGTAGTCTAAAAAATGACCCAAACTTGGTCAGAATATTCGGCCAGGGAATCTCGTCAAGTGCAGAAAATATTTCGCCCATCACCTGGTAGAAACCCAGCAAGATTTTTCCCCGAGCAAAGATCACATCAACGGCTGATCGTCCCCTTCTCCGGTTTCTCCGCACATCCCAAGCGATGACGAGTATTACCACTGCCAACACGACCAACAACAGAACGACTTCAAGTAAGAACCACCACCACTTCGGACACACATTACAACTATCAAACCAGGCGTAGTACCCCACACTGCATTCAGAGCAAAGCCAACCTTCATAACCAACCTCACAAGTGACATTGATACCATCACCTTCATTCAAGCAGGACTCCTTACGTGGGCACGGATGTACCTTAGGCAACACTCCCCTAAAATGCTGCGTGCTACTATTGTAAGAATCACTTCTGTTCCTAATGTTGACAACGAAATGTTGATAAGCTTCGTAGTTGTCGTTTGAACCCCAGTCCCAAGTCCACCAGAATCCAGGTAAGAGGTGTTGATACTCCTCTGAACAGTTGAGACCTTCGTCTGGGCAAGGATAACACTCATCAAAGCGATCTTTACGGTAGTAATTATCACGACAAAAGCATGCGCGGAACCCTGCATGGAGACTTTTATTGGTACCTGTAGGACACACAGTGCAATCTGCAGGGCTGATACCAGGGTGAGCAGCTGGGGTGACGTAAGTTCCATTGTTGCATTTTTGACACTTGATGGGCTGTGATCTGTCTCCTACTTGTCCAGTCTTGGTTTGGTAAAAGCCCCCTGCGATTCAAAGATAATACATGTAATTCCATTACAAGTGATCACCAAAAGCCCCTCACTGCCATTCGACACTTTTCTTCGACTTCATTTGTGGCTTTCAAGTTTCAACAAAGTTCTTGTCATTCAAACCTTTTACTTTCTCAATATACTGAGTATTGCTGGTGCTTCCATTAGTGGGGAGAAATCCTCCTAATGTTAGTACACCACTTCAAAATAAAATCCGTGCTTCCTTAAAATCAGAAAACTTTCTAGATCGTTAGGTTAACGCTAACACGCATGTCACGTACCCATTGGTGGAAGAAACAGTGAGTGCACGTAAACAACCTGCAAACAGATAACTTTTGCAATGACATGAACATTTAAGAGACGGTGATTGTTTCAAATTTCCTTCAAAAACACAAATCCTTTAATACATAGATGACTGCACTTTTAATACCAGGTGGGCATGCTGTACACATGACGTTCCAGTGATCATAATAATATCCTTGGGCACAGGGCACACATCGCCACAAATCAACTTTGAAGTCGGGTCTTGAACAGGAGAATCCAGAGCTAAGGAAGCGACGTGCCATTTCCCACGATACAAGTATCGGTAGGGCGAACCCATCACCAACCTGTTCACTGAAATTGGAAAGTACAAAAGTTAACTCTGGGTCTATGTATTATTTTACGGCACCCTGTGCTAATGCACCAGAGGTCAAGTCTTTGGGGTCCCTTAGGAACACATTTTATGCAACTTTCTACACCTAAATGTATGCAAACTATTTGACACCCTATTTTGGGTTAATGTTGTTGAAAAATGCGCTTCTTTAAAAATTAAATGATTTCCATGCTTTTCCTGAAAACTAGTGGTGCTGTTGTTGTATTGTCATTTTGGGAAGATCACTGTTCAGATTAGGGGTTTCTGTTCAAGCTGTGAACCAAGTATGTAAGAAGTAAAATCAGTCACGAGTCAATGTGGCCCATCAGGCCGGCGTTTATCTCCCAATTAATGGCCCAATTAACACACTTTTAACCGTTAATTAGAATTTTGAGCACGAGAGCAGCTTAAGAACAACTTAAGAATGGATATTCCCGTGCATTTTGTGCTTAAGAACGAGATAAAGTTCAATAATTAGCCGCCCGCTAAGGAATTAATTTGTATGTGTTTAATTAGAATGTTGAGCACAACGATCATTTCAACACCAAACGGTAGTGTATGGATGGGTAAGCGTTTGCAGAATTTCAACTATTACGAATACAATATCTCGTGTAAAATCTGCTTAAGAACGGCTTTATTTACCGCTAATTACGATTGTACAGTACGGAGGCCCATTTTGTGCACGGCTTAAAAAGTGGAAACTGAAGTGTTATCGCGAAATAACGCAATACACTTGCTAAATATCGTAACTCTTTTGTTAAATAACGCGATATCATTGAGACATTCGTATTGGATTGCAAAACAACCCCTCCCCAGAATCGCGAAATGACGTGGCATGTATTTAAAAAATAAAGCAACATTAACACTGACAATATACTGTAAAATAACAGAATATTGCACTTATGCGAATTATAACGCATTAATTGTGAATGAATGCATACTTTTTAAAAAACAAAATCACCCAGCGCAGTTTGGCCCTCATTGAATTGAGCAAATCGTAAATTTGGTTCCCGGGGCCTGCCAATCATATACTGCTATTGTGTTGTCTTTCCCCGTAGCGCTTTGAATGGTAATAATTATTTTTGATTGGAAGGGGTGTGAGGGTGCTGAAAATGAAGACTTTTTGGACCCAAGTTGTAAGGATTTTGGTCATCAAAATGTTGTGGACATTCAATTTAGAGGAAATGGCAAATTCCCAGTCCCCCCATGTGCCCCCTACCGAGAATTCACAATTTGCTGCTTGCCAAGGAAGTGTCTTTTTGTTGTGAGTTATTAAAACGAAGAGGGATACAGATGACAATCCCTTTAATAGCTTTCCTTAACCGCACAGCTTTATCAATTGTGCATACATTAATACGAAAAAAAGAGTGCCCTGTAGCGTAAAAAGAGGTCCAGCCCATCCACCTGCTTTCAAATTTGCACCACCTGTGGTGGCCTGGAAATGGAGGGGAAATGATGTTGGTCTGCCCTTTGTGCCCCCCTCATAAAATGCCGATGTCCCCCTACCCCCCCCCCCCCCCCCCCCCGGCCACTGAAATGATTCTGGCTATGCCACTGCTACATACCTTACAAACAGTATCGGGCCCGTTCCCTGATCACAGTCGGAGGAGGGGGGGGGGGGGCTTCAAATCCGAAAGTGGAACTTTTATATGTGGGAAGCCAATACGACGCGGAATCGGCTTGCTGAAGGGCCTCACAAAAAAATGGATTATAAATGCCCTAACTCAGAAGGAAACCTGTTAGAAATTGCATCTCACAGTGTATTGTAGCAGTTCTGATTGATTATGTACAAATGTATATGCCTAATTAGTACTTTTTTGCGTCAATCATAATAGCTTAATGCGCTATTTTAAACGAATAATTATACGCATAGGTTTTCCCCTTCAATTTCACCCACTAAATAGTACACATTCATGTATAACCGATCCATTCAAGTTTATTTCTATCAAAATCAAAGGATGTCTTGAACCAAGAATCACTCTTGGAACCATTATACTTATATGTAGTGATCTAATACAATATGAAATACTGTTGTTTTTTTTTTATAGAAACTAACCGCCTTGGTAAAATTTGGTTAGAAAAGTTTAACACTCCATGGACAGTTGTAAAAAAATGTAACTTTAATAAAACGTGCATATGACTTTCGATAGCAGGTATCTGTGTTTTTTTGATGAGTGGAAACACATGATCGTTTAGCATTTACGCTTTATTGGTGTATCCAATTTAATAAGAGTTTTAAAGGGAAAAATCATCAATCCCGGCCAGTTTGCTTCATCCTGTTTTTAAAAATCCCATTTAACTGGGAAGAAGTGTTCGTCATTCATAATTTATCTCTATGTGATAATTCAGGATCCGCCATGATTTGGCATTTATGCTTTCCAGTCCTAACATGCCTTGTGCAGGCTTTTATACATCGTCATAAAATTTAAATGCCATGATAATTTGCCGAATTGGGCCATAACACGGACAAGTATTTCTCAATAATTTGATATTTTGCATTATTGCGTAATTCGCAAAAGCATTACTATTTCGAAAATTTAGGAAGGCATTTGCGTTATTTCACGGAATAGTGTATTGCAGTATTTTGAAATACTGCGCGGTATTTTGCATTTTTGGTGGTTATTTTGCAATGTATTACGTTTGTAGCGTGTGTACATTGCGTGTATAATATTTTGCTATAACACCATATTTTTACTTTTTAAGCCGTGCACAAATGGGACTCGGTACCGTACAACCGGCGTAATTAGCGGTTAATAAAGCCGTTCTTAAGTAGATTTTGCACGAGATTTTTTTATTCTTAAGTTGAAATTCTGCAAAGACTGACTCGTACACCACCGTTTAGTGTTGGAATGATCGCTGTGCTCAACATTCTAATTAAACACATACAACATTAATTCCTTAGCGGGCGGCTAATTATTGAACTTTAACTCTTTTTTAAGCACAAAAATGCACGGGAATATCCATTCTTAAGTTGTGGATCTTGCATTATAGTCACGTTAATTAGATTTAAGTGAAGGTTTCGCTCTTGTGCTAAACATCTGATTAACGGTAAAAAAAAAAGTGCTAATTAGGCCATTCTTAAGCATGGAATTCACGGGATTTCTCATTCTCAAGTTATTGATCATTGGTTTTGAAGGTTGGACAACCCCACCTACTAACTGCCACCATCAAACCTTTTGTGCGCGATATTCTGATTAATCCTTTTTGGGCTCTCGGGTTAATCAAGTAAGAATTACGTCATGGCAGTCGATCCTTACATTTTCAGGTCAGTCCGGTTTGTGGCAGGCGCAAACTGGAGGGTATTATCAACAGCCCTGAGAATAAAGGAAAATAATGTAATGGTATTATGGTCGAAACAACACCAATAATAAACTAGAATTATGTTTGTGGACAAACATAGGGCTGTTTCGGTGACATTTTTGTGACTTGTGACATGTAAAGTTTCAAGTATAAGTTCCACCCACGAAGGATGTTTAGTTCTGTTTATAATAAATGGTGGCAAATAATATGTGCTTTCTATCACACAATGACGTCATCGTGACAGTTTTGGTAATGTATTATTGTACTTTTATGTCTATAATAAACTGATAGGACAAACACGTGCAGTACAATGATCAGGACCAATATTGTTCTGTAGATATAGGCCTTGGAAAACTGCACCTTTAATGTGAGTCACATGTCATGTGATGACGCCATCGTGACGTCCTTTTAATTTTCAACACATCCTGGTTTAGGTACAAACCAACTTTCAACCAAATCGAATATGTCGTTCTGTTGATATAGGGATTCAAATTTGGACATTTAATATGACGTCACATGCCACGTTATGACGTCCTCGTGACGTCACTTACATTTTCATCTATAACACATTCCGGTTTAGGTACATACCAAGTTTCAACTCGATCAGACCTGTAGTTCTGTAGATATATTGGCCTTCAAAATATGCACTTTTAATATGCCGTCACATGCCACGTGATAACATAATCGTGACGTCAATTTTTTTTTTTATCTATAACACATCCCGGTCTAGGGGCATACCGACTTTGAACCCACTCGGATATGTAGTTTTGGCGATATAGGCCTTCAAAATATGGACATTAAATGTGACTCGTGATGACGTCATGATGACGTAAATGCTCGGCACACATCTTCAGATGCTGGTCTAAGTGTGTGCCGAGTATAAAGTCAATCGGATTGATTTCGGTGCCTTAAGTGCCTTCGTGTACAAATGCTATGGACGGGAGTCTGAAAAAAACCCAACTAGATTTACTTGTGTACAAACATACGGCTGTTTCGGTAATTTGTTATGGTATGTTTATGTCATGTTAGACTGAAAGGACAGCTTGTGCGATAGAGTGATCAGGATACAGTTCTGTAGATTTTGGCCCTCAAAATATGCACATTTAATATGCTGTCACATGTCATCGTTACGTCACTTCAATTTTCATCTATATAACACATCCCGGTCTAGGTACATACCAACTTTCAACTGAATCGGACATGTTGTTGTGTAGATATAGACCTCCAAAATATGTACTTTTAGTCTGACGTCACATGTCACGTGATGGCGTTGTTGTGACGTCACTTAAATGTTCATCTATAACACATCCCGGCTTAGGTACTGAACAACTTTCAACCCCATCGGAAATGTAGTTCTGTAGATATAGGCCTTTAAAATATGCACATTAAATGTGACGTCACAGGTCACGTGATGACGTCACAATGACGTTCGGCACACATTTTCAGATGCTGGTGTAGGTGTGTGCCGAGTATAAAGGCAAATGGATTGATTTTAGTGCCCAAAGTGCCTTCCACGATGAAAAGGTCTAAAAATGCTATGGGGAAATGGCTGAAAAGAAAAAAAGAACAAAGGCTGTTACGGCAATTGCCGAAACAGCCACAAATCTTAACGAAAACAAACGGTGTTTCGGCCGGTTGCCGAAACAGCCAAAAATAAGTTTGTACGTGTATAAACTTTAACAACTGAAGCACATGGAATGTTAATGAGGCAAATCCTTGATGTTTAGCTGAGATATGTTCCGATTTAAAAAAAAAATAGTAAATTTGAAGGAATATTAACAACAGTTAAGATTTTGGCAGCATGGTTGTTCAAATAAAGATAAACCTGAAAACGAAAACCTAGAAACGCAAACTGTAGCTTACACATAGGCGTTGGTGCCCAAATCTTGCCATACGACATCGGAAATAGTTGTCAAATGACTGTCATACAACGATCTGGGGGGGAAAATCGGAAAAGTAAGAATCAATCAACACTTAACCATAAGTGTTTTAACAAAACCTGGAAAATTGGCGAAATCAACATTTTTCTGTCTGAAGTTTTATTAATGTAGCATCTAACAGCATACATGCATTACGTGATTTAACCGGCAAATGCTAACATACAAACCTGGGTTTCAAAGTGATATCAGCATGTTGTTCCTGAGAGTCCCAGGTATACATATGAACCCTAAAGTGTATGCTATGACAAAAATGGTGGAATACAAATGTACATGTACCTGACTCCTTTTAGGGAAGCAAACAAATTAGAGAAATTGGATGATAAATGTACTTACACCTGTTTGATTGTGTTATTGACGGTGGCAAATGGCCTCTCTCCGATCGATGAAAAATTGTTTTGGAACATGGATCTAACATAAAAATTGAAAATGCAGGATAATATTTTTTGCTCATTAAGTTTGCAAGCACTAGCGTAAGTTGTTAGCATTAATGGGGTTTTTGAAATACTTGTTTTCGTCTTCGGCTTTGCCTCTGACGTATGAATCAATGAGATGCAAACCAAATGGAAATAATATAACCTTTGGTCTCATAGTATACGATAAAATGCTCCTGAAGCATAACATGCACCAAAACGTAGCTGGAGTCCCCGAAGTTGGGTGCCTAAAATTGCCCAAAGCCGAAGACGAAGCCAGGATTTCGAAACGTGTGTGAATCGACAGATCCAATTTTCCCCGCGAACGGTGCACAATGTACTTGCACTTCTATGAAAATCGGACTTCTTTACCCTGGGTTAAACCCTCTCACCTACGTGTTGTTACTCTCGTAGTTATCTTCGCTATGGCATGCGCAGTACTACCAATAAGTCCGTATTTCATTGAAACATCAATTCACGCTACACCGGACGCGCATCATGCAAGTGCACGCAATGTTGGACGAAAAACGTTGCTATGATTGGTCAAAGCTTCACGGGGCGGAGCTTTGTGGTTCGATCTTCTTTTGGCCAATTGAGTTATTTCACGTGACGTCACAGTTCAGTAATTACCCACGCTCCTGCCATATTGGACGTCTCCTGTTGCAGACGAGTAAACAATGTGCCATAAACTCCAGTGACAAGTACATGTACGCCTACTTCCAAAATTTAGGGGAAAAATACCCACGACTCTCCAAGTCGGATATTTACCGTGACGATACCGCAGAACATGCACGTTACGCATTTAAGCATTGTACATGTACTGTAATCGAGCACGCTATAGACGGCACAAATGGCCGGTTTTGCACCGTTCACGTGATACTATGAAATGGATACAGAACCTCGATAACATTGCTGAATTAACAATTGATTGTAGATGATGTATATGTACTTACACATTTGTGAGCTGCGTGTTATAGAAAAGCCAGGCTTGTATCTCAATGAGAGGATTGCCAAAAGCGAATCTATAAAAAAAAACAAAAAAAACAAAAAAAAAAAACTGGAAATCATTTTCAAACCCTTTATCACTACACGTACAAGGGCATAATGCACCATTGTTTAGCGAAACCACACGTGATTTTCGCCAAAGGGAATTGCAACGGCCGTGGTGGGGCAATTTGTTGCCTTAAGGTTCTGGCAGGATATACACATAGGCCTATATCCTATATTAAAAGATCATATGCTGTCTATTTGTGTGATGTCTGTCTGATATCACTTTCTTTGTAAAAGGCATAAAGAGTGTGCTTAAACACAAAATGCTATGATTAATGGAAAGGCTTGGTAATTGTATTTAGGTCCTTAAATGGTATATGTAGGATCTCGGGGCAGGTGGAGCTCGTTAGCTTGGTCGGCAGTCCACCTAGGTGGACAACTCTGATCACAAACACGGGTAGGTAGAACGGCTTAAAGAAGTATGAAAAGCCGCATCTGTGAAGCCGAACAGAAACGACTGCTCCACAAGAGCAGATCAAGATCCTCCTTGTCTTCTAGTCAGACCCCAACCAACACCTGCCCTCACTGCAACCGGTCATTCCGCTGGAGGATCGGCCTTATTAGCCATCTTCGCACACTCAACTCTTTGCGAAGTCGTTGGTCAACTTCGCATGCGAAGGACATACATCATCATAAAATGTATGATCGGATTTCACTGTCCTCCGAGGTCACGGTTGGCACAAATTAACATTATTTTATTGTTTTTTTTTGTTTTGGCATTTTTGTTTCTTTCAGACTATGAGTAGCTAAAAATTACATGAGGCCTATCTCTATGATATTATTTCAAAACGTTTTGCTGTTTAAGCAAAACATAACGATGATGAAAAATTGGCAAAAGTGCTTAAACCAAGGGTTACGACGCCAACCAGGGGTCAACATGCAAATTGAGGTCATAGTAATACATTATGACTCTAGCCAGCTAACGGGTGCCGTGCGGGTCGCGGCATCCCGCTAGTAGAAAATAAAATTAAAAACAACAATTCTGGCAGGATCGACACATCGCAGGATGTAACTGGAGCTTGGGAACAGCAAAGACCTGTGATTAGTAAACACTGGTTTAAACCTAGATTGTTTTAATTGATAAAATATAAGCAATAACACTCACAGTACTTCTAGACAGTGAAGATCTTTAAACATCTCTCTGTTGAGGACCGTGATTTGATTGCGTTGCATGAAGAGTCTCCTTAGCTTGGTCTGATTGCGAAATAAGCCATCAGGGATAGATGGAAGACGATTGGAGCTAATGTCACTTCGAAATATGAACATATTGAGACAAATATGGAAAGTCAAACCCATGCACAATTTAAACCACGCTTCAAGCGTTTTCGAATCAGCAATGTAGGTTATTAGACAAACATGTAGTGAAGGTGCACTGTTTTCTTCAGATTTCCGTTTTTTTAGACGGGGTGGGATGGGTTAAGAATTGTAATAAATGTACTTGAAAATTGTCCCTCTTGCCACCCCCCCCCCGAAGGATTAGATGAGGCCTGCTCGAATCTAGGCACGCTGTGCATAAACCACCATTCAATTTCCAAATATTACATTGTGTCACTTATGTAGCCTGTTACATGTACTGCCCCGAAAATAAAACAATTCCAAGTCCGCACCTTCTTGGAAAATTCAAGCGCCACCCCAGCCAGACGCGGGCGTGTTATCGTTATTCTACAAAGCACTGAAGTCTTAATCTGCCACCTCTGCTTTTTTGTTCAAAGAAAGGATTTGTTTTTGGCGCATTATGGCGGGAAAGAAATACTGGTCTTTGTTGCTAAAAGATTGACTTGTGTATGCATGTGGTGATTAAGACCATAGAACGTAGTCAGTCAAAAATCTTACAGCATTTCGGTTAATGTTGTGTTGACTAGCAGATTCCCTGGTAGAAAAACTAGGTAGTTATCCACTATGAACCTGTGCAGTATAGAAACGGATACAAATCACCCCCTTGTTACATTTTGGTGATCGGCCTAGTCCTTTTAAAAGAAGCTATATTAAACATTTACTCATGTCGAATATGTTATGATAACGAATCTTGTTGGAATATTTTTAACACACATGTACCCAGGTCCTGCAGTCAACAAATACTATATTGGACTTTAGAGCTATGAATAACTTAATAAAGGACATGTATTAATAAAATAACGCTTTGCTTGTAGTTTTGTACTGATCTATGACATGAAGTTTTGGTTTCAACCCTTCGCGTCATTAACACATTTGCAAACACGAATAAGAAAAACTGCACTTACAACTGCCTGATTTCAGTCTTCACGTCAAATAAACCCTCTGGTAGAGTCGTTAGGTGATTGTTATTCATTTCCCTAATACAGTTTACAGAAATGTAAAATGAGGTGATTACATGTTAGGCTGCTAACAGTGCAGTGTCTTTCTGTATTATGTCTGTATATTGAAACAATCGAATTCCTAAATGTCCAATTTTGTAACATTGCATTTGTATAACAAGTCGGTCGAAGCACATGTTATTATTTTTTTGACATTGACGATGAAGTTTACTTACAACTTGTCGAACTTCTTTACACCATGAAAAGCTCCAATGGCAACTCGGCTAACCCTGTTGTCAGAAAAAGAACTGAAGAGACAAAACACATCCATTATTTAAACAATTCAACTTTTATCGGATACATCAATTTGCAGTTATAACTTAAAACATGTTTATTACCCCTGTATTTTCAGTTGTCTTGAAGGCTATAGACAAAGCCACCAGAACAAGAAAAGTAGGATTTGTTTTTTAATAACCAAAACGTGTAAGGCAATTAATATGTAAACATTTATACTCACAATGTTCTGATTTCTTTACTACGTTGTTTGTTCAAAGGATCCACAAACAAACTAGCTGGAATCTCGGGAATTCTATTATCTGACAAAGATCTGTAAGGCATTGAAAATTGAGAGCACTTTTGAGCAATATTTCTTTTAATAAGTAACTTCAGTGGGGTAATTTCATAATGACATATAATTATGTTGATAGGGTTTGTATACTAAACACTTTAAATGTGTGCGTATATAAGCCAATCGTCACGGTTGTTCATGCTGTTTCAATAACCCTTTATAACTTCAATATTACTTAAAAGTGTGATAGCTTATGTTTTGCTAATTCTCGGAATACCATTCTACACAGTATAGACATATACTCGTTGTAATTTTAGAGTAAAAATCATTTGGGCAAAGAACAACATTTTATAGAAACGACCATCTTTCATTGAAGACCTTTCTTTTTATAGACTAATCTCCAAACCTACTGGTACTCACATCCAGTTGATATTGGTGACTGTACCGAAGGTGTGTTCCTTTAAAAGTTGCAAACCGTTGTGTCGTATCCAACTGTAATGCCAAAACGTTTGAATTATATCAAAGATCGTAAAGGGAAAGATCGGACACTGGGTATATTTTTGTACAGACACCCATGACACCAAATGACGTCATTAAATTGGGCTATAGAGCGCCCCTAACGCTGATTAGGTAAACGCGTGTGCGGTAAAGGTGAAACAATCCGTTAAATGTACGACATCGGGTGTAAACAAAAAACAAGCGGAATTTTGAAACAACTTTGAAAAAAGTGACTTAATGAAGAAATGAAGGGACGAATAACGGAATAATAGGGGGAGGAGAGACCATAGTGAAAATAGAAACATGTTAGGTAAAGGTGAAACGATCCGTTTAATGTACGACATCGGGTGCCAAAAAAAAAACAAAAAAACAAGCGGAGTTTTGAAACAACTTTGAAAAAAGTGACTTAATGAAGAAATGAAGAGACGAATAAAGGAATAAAAGAGGGAGGAGAGACCTGTTAGTGAAAATAGTAACACGTTGAGATTTAGCAATGATTATCAGAGAATACAATTCAGCAAATATTAACATTTTATTATTTGCGGGAGGAGACCGTGCAATGCAACCAATAAGGACTCAAGCGGCGACTGCTTTGAAGTCCACAATTTTGCTGAAGTTGTTCAATGAGGAAACAAGATTCAACCTTTTCACTTTTAAAAAAAAATCCGCATTGGTCAGTACGTCCCACTGGTCCGACGTCCCTTGGTCCGACCCATTACACACCGTTGGAATAACGACTCATTCAGGGTAAAGGTTAGAGAAGATGGTAGGGTTAGGGTTTGGATTAGGGTTAGGGTTAGGGTCAGTATACCTGAACCAGTTGTGGAACTACGCAGTATGTTTCATCGGACCATTGGGACGTCGGACCAATGGGGACGTTGGGCACATGGGACGAAGGGCCACGTAGGATCATTGGGATGTCAGACCAATGCGATGTCGGACTTTAGAGAGGTATCCCACTGAAATGTCACCATAAAATTTTCAACCGGTCACACAAGAAAAATGCTATCATAATGCTCTAAAATGAAATTAAAACATGTGCTTTTCTTTCTCTTTATTTTATCGGTTCCGCGCCCCGTACCGCCATATTTATTTGATAAAAATGTTAACTCGTACAGAAAAATTATTTTGAAAATATAACTTTGCTAATATGTGTTTCATTAGATTGCCTAATGCTTTATTATTGTAATCACATCACAAAACTACTGTATGGCCTATATGCAAATACAATTTTTTTTGAGAATGAGCCTACTCAGATTTTTGGCTGAGGCTATATTTCCAAAATGCAAATTCGCCGCTAACGTGCCCACTCGAGGTACGCCTTAGACTTGGCCAAGTCTGGGTTGCGCTCGGTCTGTGCCTATAGTAAATCCACTCACAACGCTTACCGCATACGTCCTGACAGTACATAACGCGCGCCCTCATGCGTCGAATCCGGACCATCATGTTAAAAACGTACATGTACATGTTATTTTCAAGTGATGCAGCAACCCAGACTTGGTCAATCTGCCAAGCGTACGCGCTGGTTTGTTCCAAGTTTGTACACAGTCTATGGAAATTAATTCTCGATGTGATTGGCTTCTACCGATTTCTAAAGTGATTTTGGCCACTTTTTTTCTTTTAAGATTTGACTAATAACAATTCCGACTTGAGTCAAGTCTAGGTTCGCCTGAATGTGTACCAGACAGACACTTAACTGAAAGGTTTCCAAAATAATTTGTGATAAAAGTTGGATATAAGTACGCCTCATAGGTCCGACGTCTCACATGTCCGACAAAATCGCATCCCCTAACCAAACAAAGGTCCATAAGTCCGACGCCTCATAGGTCCGACGCTTCATAAGTCCGACGCCTCATAGCCCCAACGCCTCGTAGGTCCGAAAAATTAAACGCCTCGTTTTTCCGACGTCTGACCTATGAGGCGTCTGACTTATGAGGCGTCGGACCTATGAGGCGGAATAAATAAATGTTATGCCTCATAAGTCCGACGCCTCATAAGTCCGACATTTCGGTTGGCAAAGTTTGGTTGGCAAATTTCATTGGACTATAGAAAATACAAAATGAGCACCAAACTAATGTTAAGAAAGAATTAAATGCATCTTTGTTCACCATGAATGTGTTCTGGCTAAATTACGAGGCGCAACGCCAACGCGCATGTCACACCTGTTCTTTTAAGCCCTGCCTAATAGTATTTTACCAATCATAGCCGTGATTTATGACGCGCGCAGCTTGAACATGTAGTGTGGCATTGGAGTGGTTGATCCATTTGATGGGCGCGTGTTATTCAGAAACCTATCGGTCAAGTAACACATACCACGCGCGCATACCACGTGTTAGTCATTAGGTGACGCGCTCTCTCTTCCGCGCAATGGGCCCATAATCAAACGTGGTTTCAGTGTTTCTTACAATTCGTGGATATGCAGTCCTTCGAAAGTATCCGGGCCGAGTTCCTTCAAATTATTTCTTGAAATTTCCCTAGTAGTGTAAAAAAAAAAGCGAGACCAAATGTTAAACGGTAACGAGTGAAGAAAAACACAAACGTTAATCGAAGCCGACCTGCTCACTCCTTAAAATGTATTCCTGCATCATTTGTGCTCGTTTTTGTTGTTGTTGTATTATTCGTTGCTTGTACAAAATGACAGTTACGGAATGAAATAAACAAAAAACTTACAAGATTCTCAAGTCCTCCGGGCCAGTCAATTCCTCGGCTGATATGGTTGATATCTTGTTTCTATCCAGGAATCTGATTAGACCAAGATATATCCATTTTTTCACGTCATCATTCATTCATTCAACATAAAATAAACAAGTGAGGGCTATCGGAAGACGCCTTCATTCGCCCAGATAAACGGCCTGTTCATATAGCCTTAAGCCATTATTGCTAACCCCAGAGCTAAATCTTCAAAAAAAAATCGAAACCCCCCAACATTAGTTTTTTTTTTGGTCCACGTTTAGTTTAATGAAATACTACTAGACAATTTCGAATGATTGGCTGCCAGACAATAATTGCGTTCTCGCGGGGTTGTCTGATTCTCGCCCACAATTAATATCGATAATGTATAGGCTGGGCGCCAGGCTGTTCGAAAGGCGGATCCATTTTTGTTCCGCAAACGAAAACTTTTTTTTTTCAGAGGGTTGCAGACCTCCTAAAGGGAAAGTAATTGAGGCATATAGTTGAAAATGCATTAAGGACAAAACAATTGAACATTTTGTTGAAAGCTGTGGGGAACGCATCTTTTAGTTGACGATGAATAGCCTGTTTTTCTGTTATATTGAAATTTTAATTTTTTGAACATCAATTCCTGAACTTCACATTTCACATTCATGATTCTGCTTTTCAAAGCTCTAAGCGTCCATTAAATTAATTCTACAATAAAACGTTTTGTGCACAGTATAATATGTTTAAGTGTGTGGATTGTAGCTTTTTATTGTGCTTATGCACTTCGTTCGTACCCCCGCCCTGCAAAGAGGGCGCTGGGAAGGGCAGTTGAGCTTCACAGAATCTTGTGAAGGAAGTGGTGATGGCATTCTGGGTCATTTATCATGACCTATGTATAAAGCATCTGGCTGCAGCTGTTTAAGACCGCGGTTAGCCAATGCGCGCAAATACTATCCGAAAGCTTGCCATAGAAATGCATGCAGCACCATACCGGATGTGATTTCTTTTTCATTGCGGACCATGTGGACAAATTTTGAGCGTCGAATGATATGCATTGCCAAGCCTTCGTGAATTCGAAACAGAGCGTGAGCAACTGATGGGAGTCGGATGGATTATCATACATTATGCTTTATCAATCAAAAAAGGGCGAGGCAGTTATGAATGGGAATAAAAGAGTAAAGAATTACTCAGTCTTAACGGCCGTTTCAAACGTTGCAGTGTCGTGTCGCGATGACATGCACGTCACAGGTCATGCATAATCTATCCAATCAGGGCGTCAATTCGTCAGCCCTTCCCAGCGTCCTGTTTGCAGGGCGGGGGTACGAGCGAACTTCAGTACTGGTATAAGTCCAACCTCGGTCCCATGAATTCGAGCAGTATGCTCCACAATATCTGCTCATTGACCTGTTTAAAATCTCGTGTACAACAAAGGTGCATATCATATACTAAATAGTCTGGTACCGGCCCATTCTTTAATTCAGTGTGGTTGTGTAAACATACCGTTGCAGTGTAAGATTTTTTTTTAAAGTTGTCATGTGGTACATTCTTAACCAATCCAATATGCAGTGCAGGGCGTGGAAAAAAAGGAAACCGAAAATGACAGGACATGTGTGTAATGACGTTCTGCTTATGTAGCACTTTCAAAATCTTTAATTAATAAGCTTTCTTTCAGTACAATAATCTTTCAAATCAGATTAAAAAAAGGTTTCTTTCAGCAAAACGAAAACAATTCACATAGGGATGAATGTGACGTCGCCAAGAAATAACAATAATTTTGTTTGAACTTACAAATGTGTTAACTTGGTGCACCTTGCGAAGGTATCTTTACTGATCGCCCTTATTCTGTTGTCATCGAAATTCCTAGAACACAAATCGATGTTAAAATCTAAGTAAAATTAAGTTTTTCGTTAATTATGAAGGCGATTTCAGCTAGGATAAAAAAATACCTTTCTGCAGCCATGCATGTATGGTATGGTCGAACAGCTACATTACACAAGATACAACACAATCATGCGTCAGTATGACTATGTACATTTGTACAGCATCATAGAACCATGCATTTCCAGTCTACAGGCTCTTAAATCGATATGACAATAATCTGTGGAGGTTAAACATCGAAGTTACCGTGATTTAAGCCTTAGAGTCAAAACAGTTTCTACCCGGATTAACGCTTCACGTGCTTTACCGAATCACTTTGCAAACTGATTCTCTGTAAGACTTCGAACATTTTAAAAGCGTGGTCGAGTAATCTAAGTAGACTACTTGAGTCAACTTCAGTTATTTGAATATAACAAGCAACTGAAAGTTGGCAATGAGTATTGACTCACACTGTTAGTAGCTTGACTCCATTTTTCATGACCAAACTAATGTCTTGCAGTTTATTTCCGCTGGCGTACCTATGAGCAACGGTGAAAGTATTCATATTGTTAAATTGTCATTTCAGAAGAGAATATTTTGAAATGGGTTATCCTCACAATTGATATTCGAACGGATGAAGTAATTTTCGGTGTTTTTGAAGGGAAAATGTCAATAAATTACAATTTCAAGAGGCAGTTTCATATTTATTGTTTTGTAATTAATGTACTTACAAAGACATTACAGACTCTGGAATTTCGAAAGGCTTGTCAATGTTGTTGCCAGTCACATTGCTATGTAAAAACAAAGAAAATATAGTTAGGTTTTAATTGACTTGGGACTTCACTTGACTTGGAAAAATGACTTGGTTACAACTGTGAATGAGTAAGCCTTTTTACTTACTGCGATGCAAAACTAAGCTAAGAACGAGGCACAAGTAAAAAAAAAAAATGCTAGGCAGTTTTAGTTTTGAATAATACTTTTTGAAAAGAATAATACTATTTGCTTTATGGAATGTCGCCCATTAGAACAATAAGCCGTACAATGTACTTACAGTGAAATTAGGCACGATAGGTCCAAGAAACCATTCGTCGGTATCTCCTTCAAGACATTCTCGGCAAGGTTGCTGAAAATGAATATTGTTCTTTAATGTTGGCCTATATTAACGTATATTGTATATAAGCGTTGAATTCCTACTTCTTTGGTATTATAGTATACACTGAAATATTGCCTGGGTTAATTTTTCCAAAGAAAGGGTGAAAATTGGAACTACTCAAACTTGGGTTGTTCTATAAAATATTGTTTGGGTTGGATTTCTGCTAAATTCAACCAAAACTTGTGGTCGTCCAAGATTTTGTATGACTACAACTTTTGGTTGAATTTAACATAAATTATAACCCAAACAATTGGTTATAGAACAACCCAAGTTTGGGTAGTTTCAGTGTTCACCCTTTCTTTGGTAAAATTAACCCAGGCAATTTTTTAGTATAGTTGAGGTTTAATGTCACGTCAAAGATTATGGATGAGAAGCAACGAAAGTTCAAGAGAAATATATTAAGCACAACATGATATAAACATACAATGTCGAAATTGAACTAAGGAAAACTTTGTCCTGCGAGTTGCTTTTATCTCAAGAAAAGCTAACTTGGTTGTGATGAAATAATATGCACTGAATGAAATCACCCCATCATACACAAGACAAAGTAAACCTACTAATAGTACAGGCAATATAAGGTTTGACCTCGAACGAATTGCAAAAGATTTTTTTTCGCCACAGTGCATTTTCTATAAGGTCCCTAGAATGACATACTAAAAGTCTTAAGAAATTCAGGTGGTGCAAATATGCCTAATTTGCATAAATCCAAAATGGCCGCATATGTTAGGATTTTTGCATTGATTTGGTCACATTTCTCATACTAGATAGATTTTGGAGGTACTTTAAGCGACAGTTTTAGTCCTTTTACATTGGTTTACTCATTATTCTAGTGCTAGGTAAATTTCAAGATCCCTATGTTTCCTAAAATTTCCAAATGCCGTATAATTTGCATAAATGCTATATATATAATGTGCTTCAATTAAAGTTAAAATAATGGATGCCATGTATGGACATGTACCATGATTTTCCCTGATAATCCAAGTGAAATTTCACACCACAGTGCATTGCTATCAGGTCCCTAAACAAGTTGTTAAAAATCCAAGTGGTGGAAATATGCCTAATTTGCATACATTCAAAAGGCCGCTAATTACAGGATTTTCAAATGATAGTATAGGCCGTTATGTACTTTTGCATTTTTTTTGTTTAAGGAGGAATTTTTGCCATATTTGGAAAGAGTTTACCTCCCTAAGTCGATCGGCAATGCATTGGAGGCATTTTTTCCCATCTACCATGTGGCGGCCATCTTGTATTTCAAAATGGCCGCCATTTCGAGCCCAATTCGTATCAGGTAACTTCGGACCTGATTATCACATAAGTGTTCATTTTGATGGCAGACCCCATGTTTTTGATACAAAGGAACCGGATTACATTATTGTTTACGATGTACCCCAAATGGATGGCAGCCATCTTGGATATTTCAAAATTGCCGCCATTTTCGGCTTCTTTGCATAATTAATTCGGACTCAAATGTCGTGCGAAGTCATTTTCGGTGGCAAACCCCATACATTTGATACCAAGTAATATTAATGACACATTGCTGATGATGTATCCCAGATGGATGGCAGCTATCTTGGATTTGTCAAAATAGTCGCCATCTTGGATTTCATTTATAATAACATTGCACCTGAATGTCCTATGAAGTCCATGTTTTTTAACGAACTCAAGTAAATCACCGTGGACGGGGTACTCACAATTGATAGCAACCATATTGAATATTTCACAATTGCCGCCATTTTTAACTAATTTTCATATTAAATTTGGACTTGAATGTCGTATGAAGTCTCTATTGGTGGCAAACCCCATAAATTTGATACCAAGGAATCCAATTAACACATTTAGGCAACCCAAATGGATGGCAGCCATATTGGATATTCAAAAAAAGCGGCCATCTTGGATTTCATTTAAATAATAAGGTGGCACCTGAATATCGTATGCAGTCCATTTTGGTGGCAAACTGCATGTTCTTGATACCAAGGAACCCAAGTTATAATCATTGTTGATAAGGGTAGTCCACTGGGAGTATACCCCATCAACAATGATTTTCTCAGGTTCCTTGGTATTAAAACATGGGGTTAGCCATCAAAGTGACTTCATATGACAATCAGGTCCGAAGTTAGATACAAATGAGGCCTGAAATGGCGGCCAATTTGAATTCCAAGATGGCCGCCACATGGCAGAAGGAAAATATGTTACCAATGGATTTCCAGCTTAGGAAGGTAAACTCTAGCGAAAATATGAGAAAAATTCCTTCTTTAGCAAAGAAGCTATGCAATGGCCAACAATACGACATAATATACTATATCTAATAACTCTCGTCCTAAGTTGCTTTTCGGGGTACTTTAAACAACATTTTGTCATTTGACATTGGGGTCATTCGGTGTCAAATCACCCCCAAAACTTTCAAATTTTAAACCCCAACCTTTTCAAATTGGTTCATATTTAGTTTATGTGAAATTTGGGCTGAAAAGCCGAAATTTTAAGTTTTAGCGCCACTCCCCCCGACAAACGGTTTTCGCGCTACCGCCCTGGCAATTTTGGTCAAAATGGACATTGCTGCCATTTTTTCAAATGACCATATCTCTTTATATGTCTTTAATTAATCTGTGAGCCAAATTTGTTAATCTTGATTTGTTTTGAAAGGGTTCATCATAAGTAATCCAAATTTACCGTTGTTTTTCATGTCGGGGTTATTTGAAGTACATGTATAATGACATTTTGACCCTTACTTTGAATTTGATCTAACAAATCCCCCGACATTGAGACAAACTTGGATGAAAATTAAACCCCAACATGTTTTCTACAAAATATTAAAAATAGAGTACAATATTTTTTGTTTGTTTTTTGGCTCATCTCAAAGTTGGCATACGTGTTGCAAAATGTGGTATCCCTATGCAGTGTACTAGTAAATTTAAAGTAGAGATTTTTGTCCCTGAAATGTGTTCATGTACAGGGTGTCACAAGACTGTTAAAATTATTCCTTTTATTTTTCTGATTTATTAATCACTAAAATTACGTAAAATCACGTAATTCCTTTCCCTTTGCATACCAATTCCGGGCTTGCACCCACGTGGGAGGGGTATAAAACCCTCGCCCACGTATTTTCGGATTGAGTTTTGCGGTTTTTGGTATATTTCTTTCCCGTAATATATAATTTGATTTTTGTGATTGATGAATCCTGTGTTGAATCCTCTGTCCTCTTGAGCTATTTCTTGATTTTTTGTCTGAGAAGAGCGGCGCAAGGGTTCGCTCTTCGACACAGGGATATCACATTTTCCACAACTTTGATAAGAGCTAGAAACCCATTAACAAAAAATATTACACCCCATAGGAAACATAGGATCTCAAAAAATACCCGGGACTGGAATGATGATAAAATCAATGTCAAAGGACAAATTGTTGTTCAAAGTACCCCAAAAAGCAATGCAGGAAGAGAGTCATGGCCAAATCAAAAATCATGTAATTAGTTGCCATTTTGAATTCATGCAAATTAGGCATATTTCCACTACTTGGATTTCTTCCCTTTTTAAAGAAACTTATAGCAACGCACCATGGTGTGAAATGTATCTATGTACATGACTGAACTTAGATTATCAGGGAAAATTTAATCGTGACATGTCCACAGATGACAGCCATAATTTTAACATTAACAAATTAACAAATTAATACATGGCATTTACGCAAATTATTATAGCCATATCGCAAATTTCGGAACCAAGGGATATTGAAAGTTTCCAAGGTCTAGAATGATGAGTAAATCAATGTAAAAGGACTAAAATTGTTGTTTAAAATACCTCAAAAAGCTACCTAGTATATGAAATATGACCAAATCAGTGCAAAAGTCCAAAAATATGCGGCCATTTTGGATTTATGCAAATTAGGCATATTTCCACCACCTGGATTTGTTAAGACCTTTAGTATGTCATTTTAGGGACCTTATAGAAATGCACTGTGGTGAAAAAAAAATTATGTTGCAATTTGTTTGAGGTTCACCCAAAAAATGAAGTATTTTACCTGTACTATAAAGCTGCCCCAGAGCAAACAGATCATTGATTTCGCATGGCTATTTAATGGAAGCGTTTTCGTCAAAAAATGGAAAGGCAGGGATGGGCATGGGGTTAGCCGGTGCCGGTTTTTGTTCACGTCACGTAGGATGTTTGCGAATAATGTATACATATACATACATTTGTTGAATGGCGATCACCTGGCACCCCGTTTTATTTTCATTAAAAGTCAAATGTGGTGTCACCACATGTAGCAGCCGGAATGTACCATTAAAAAAGCCCCCCCCCAAAAAAAAAAAAAAAAAAAGACTTGCTCTCTTGTGTTTATTAATTGTATAGTGTTTAAACATTTGAGACTCGAATGGACTCGAGCTAAATACTTGACTCGACTCGACTTGACTATACACACTGTGAACCAACCTCGTCCCCAGTGCTTACTTTATTTCCAACCACGTTTCCAATAGTAAACCCTGGATAGGAAACTTTCTTCCTGTATCCTGATTGGATACCGCAATTGGCTATAGTAATGGATTGTTATCGTGTACTTAGTGCTATATATTCACAACGTGCAGTACGTGTTTTCGCGATCATTCGTCCACGCCTTCTCGAAAATACTAATTGCCTTTCCAATTTGCTCATATTAATATGAAATATGATACTGCATGTTGTCTCGATAAGATCGTAACAGTTTGATTTCAAAAATCGTGTTTTCGTAACTCACGCCGTGCTCGCGCTGCTACGAATTGACTCTGTTTTTACCCCAGACACCGCATACAAAAACAAACGCAAATGTGTAACGCATATCCAGGCACCAGACTGTTCCTCATTTGCATACCTGTGCAAAAATCTTGCACATGCAAATGATCCAATACCAGGGTGAGAGAGCAGGTAGTGGTGGGCGCGTACTGCTCGACACCCTGGGGACGAGGTTGACTGTGAACTGACTCGACTCGAATCGACCTTCTTGACCTAATGACTCGACTCGACTCGAGTCACAAAAATCAGTGAATCGTTACAACTCTGGTACGTCAATTCTTGTTACCGACTTGAATAACCTAGCTGCACACTCGTTGTGAACAAAACATGGAGATTGCTACGAAAATTGGACGGATCATCTTGATTGGATAAGAATTGGGAGGATGTAAATATGTTTTACACCTTACATATTTCACTGACGTGCGTGGATCCCTCAACATGCATTACATCCTGGTCTGAATCGATTGCTCGAGGGTTCAAAACCCAATTTCTGGACCATTTTATTGGAATGCATGCATCATTATATTCTTATTCAAAAACGGGATGTGGACTTTGTATTGTATGAGGAGGGTAATATTTGTAACGACAAAACAGACACAAAAAAGAATAAGTCTGTGTTGATCCAGCATGCACGCGAATTGTATCCCCAATGTAATAATGGTTGATTCCCAAACGATACGGCCGGCTTAAGCATTGGCTCTCTCTATGAAAACTAAATGAATACATAAATGAATACCCGCCCGGATTCATACTAGTTAAGTCGTTAGACATGTCAGATCGATGCTGGACGTACTCGGGATACCCAAGTACAGGGTGAGTACAAAGAAATGCCGTGCCTGTCCTCATGTCTGCAATAGCTCTGCGGATCTGTGTTCTCGCCCCAACTATGTGTTGCTCTGAATGAGAGACATGAAAGGTCGAGTAACAGGACAGTGAACACGTGAACATTATCAGTTTGGTATCAAGTTCAATAAATGTAATGGCATTTCATTCTTCTCCTGTTCTGTTAATTGTTCCTTTTATTTCCTTCATTGTCTTGCGGCCCATTGGTTGTTGCTATTGTGTTGATAGCAATAGTCCTTATCGGACCAACGTGTTGCGGTTGCCAGTGTTATGGGGGGGGGGGGCAGTGCTATTATTATTATTATTATTCTGGTTTATTATTAAAAACAAAATATATTGTACACAACAGCATAAATGCTGACAATTACAATATTTACAAAATCAGCAAACGAGCAAAAACACCCAACAAACAACTTAACAAAGACAAACAGACATGCATTACATGTATAAACATTACACACATCACATTTTACATTACAGTTGTCTTCCGTGCCTCACCCCCCCCCCCCCCCCCCCCCCCCCCATCGCGCCTCCTCAGTCAGTCAGTCATTGAGAAAGGTGCAAAAAGAAAACTGCAGGGGGCAGCAATAGTAACTATTGTTTCACTTACAGTACGTTGGTGTCGTTTGGTATCCCCTTCGGTAACTCCATCAAACCTCTATCGCTGCAGTCAACTATGCGCGGCCCGTGGTCGCTACACTCACATACCTCACACGCTTCCTTGCTTGCATAAACCGTACGCGTTGAGGTAAGAGTCGCACAGTGCAACAACATCAGACCTAAAATTAACTGCATGTACCAACCCCGCTCCATGCCTGCCTGTATACACGCAGAACGCTGGGTGTTGCACAGACCGTCTGGTTTCGAGTATGGTTGGGTTTAAACTGCAGTGTGTTATCGATGTTAAATGCTTTCAACGTACTATATTAAAAAAAATCTGAACAAAAGCACTTCTTGTTTCAGTCGAGATCATTTGTTGCAGGTCTCGAAGAGCTGCATGGTTAAAGTCGGATGGGGGTCCGAGGGAAATTCCCAGATTTATTTTGTATTCAATGACAACATCGTGACAAAAATGATCCATTGTTGCTAAAAATAGACCTGCAAACTTATTGAAGCGTAAAGCAGGAAACAACTGTGGTTTTGATTAATATCACCCCGACTCAAAATCTTATAATTATTAGTTTATGCGGTAACCGCATAAACTCGGGAGGTAACACACTGAGTATACAGTGTATAAACAACGGTAAAGGGCAAAACCTAATTTGAACTATAGTTTCGCTCCTGACTGCGGCCGAGCAGGAGGGAGTGTATTACACTAGTACAACTGCAGAATTTTAGAGTGCATTATTCTGTTTGTAAAAGGTCGTTCCAAGTGAATTGGTTTTGCTATATAAATATTGCTCCGTCAAATGCTGATTATAAGTCTTCTGGAAAGGAAGAAGGGCAAGGGGTTCTCCAGTCAGCTTATAATTCAACTTGTGGGGAACAGTTCTTGTATATTTCACCTCCAAAATTTCTCCTATCATGTCACCTGTCTAACCACCAACCATGTTTGACCTATGCTTGTCCATCTAGCATGTGCGTTTCCGCACTCCCACAGCGGTATTTGTAGGTCTGGCTGTATTTATGTAAGCAAACGAATGGTTATCCAACAGAACAGTGAACCCAACAAATCGTTAGCGTCACGAAGGGACGAATTGGGCCACGAATTGGGAGTCGAACATTAGTTTTGCGAAAAACGGGTTTTGCGTTGGTCATGTTTTAAAATAAAGTTTTCTGTCAATCATTGCACTCATTGCTCTGGGCAGGGGTCGTAACATGGTTTAAATATGGCAGGAGTAACTGTTTTGACTATGTCAATAGAGGTCGCTGTTTGTTTATGTATTTCCTTATACAGAATTGTTTGCGTTTTTACCCCACAGTTTCTCTTTTCCAAAGAAACTGTGGATCGGGAAAACAGTTTTTGTTTTCTTTTCCGATAGGATACATCAGAATCTACATGTCTGGACAGTTTAATCAATTTCGGCGAACCAGATCTCCTATCCCAAATACTAAATCGTTTTCGGCCTCTCCTCCCACGGACTACAGGTAGAAATTGGGCCGAATACATGAAAAGGCAATCGGCGACAAAGATCTTGTTGTTTTCTGATTTTTTTCTAATTTATTAAAGAGCGTGCGAAGATGAACGATGTGGTTGTGTATTCGGTGCAGAATATTAATATCACAATGTTTAATAACTAACGCAAACAAAAAATATGGTATCTTAAACACAATGATTTGCGATGCGCACCGACATAAGGGCGGCATCCGCCATCTTTGAAAATGGGATTATGTACATAAAACGAAGTAAATAAATCAAGAAAGCAGCTGGAGATGGTCATGAGTAATGAAGAAATGTACAATTCTAGGAAGGTTTTTAAACATTATTTAACATGACATCGATTCGTCTTAGAATTAACTTGTTCCGTATCTTGGGAATCTCTAAATGCTACTTAGATTACGGAACATATAGATGATAAACGACTCTACTAAACTACCAAAAACGATGCGTGACAACGGCCTGGATAGGTTGGAATACCATGAATACTTGTGTCAACTAACACCCAGACAACTTATTCACTGTGGGCAGCGGCCATCAAAATTGACTCGATCTTGTGCCGAATCCGTCAAGCCACCTAATATGTATGATCCTACATTGTTGGCATTTATTATTGAATGATCACAAGTGATAATGACCACATAACCATAATAACGTCGAGCGCCATATCTTTTAGCTTAAAGTTGCATTAGTGTTTCGGTTTCAGATCCATCTTACGAAAACGTTTTTAAGAAATCCTATTTGAA
This sequence comes from Patiria miniata, assembly GCF_015706575.1. Taxonomy (NCBI): domain Eukaryota; kingdom Metazoa; phylum Echinodermata; class Asteroidea; order Valvatida; family Asterinidae; genus Patiria; species Patiria miniata. The sequence continues at coordinate 4,949,320 of NW_024037061.1, forward strand.
ACCAAGTTTAGGTAAACGGTGTTCTTAGTGTAAATCCTTTAAAAGTAAATGAGGAAAACAAATATTAATGTAAACAAATGAATAGCCATTAAAAGAAATAAACAACTGAATTCCAACAAACACTTGTTTTCATAAACCATTTGTCTGCACACACACACAAATCCACCGAGGGAACTTATGACCTTTTGTATCAAAAAGGCAAATTAAATTAATATAAAACACAATCTCAACGCAAAAAAGGTGTCACATTTGCATTTTTTGTTTTGCAATTTGTGGGATTTGCTAAAAAAAAATTCTCCAAGGAGTTAAATGGCTTAGAATTTTATGAATATGTCCGTTTCCGATGTATGCAACAACAAACAAAATGGCACACGTTGAACATTTGCAATGTCCAAGTGTCAACAATTATGTCTTCCAAAACTCGAAAATAATGTTGTTTCTACCTTAAAACTCACGTGGGTTTGATTTTTTACAGACTTGAAGAAATGTTGCGTTGTAACCAACCTCAAATTATGATTTTTCTCAGCAAGATCTTTCTATTGCAACAAACTCAAGGACCGTTGCGAGATCTAACGGGTTTTAACGAGATTTCATGTAGGGCTCCCAGGTGTCGGTATTTAACATTCGATTTCAACGGGTATTAAAGCCCGTTATCACGCATCCAACCGATTAGGGGAAATCCGTTCAGTACATATTGTAATAGAGCTCAGAACGTTCATTCTTCTGTGTAGGATCCGTGCTTAGCTCCATAATTTGCTCAACATATACATCAGTTATCAATAAAACAATATCCAAAAATGCATAATAAGAAAGGTCAATGAGGAATATGATGGGCTAATGTCTACGTATATGATGGATGCTAAAAAAAGAAGAAGTGAAGTTACAACAAAAACATTACTACCTGTTGAGAGCGAAGACAAAACAATGTTGTTGAGTCTTCGGTTAAGTAAAAGCGCGCGAAAGACGGAACAAGCATAGAGGGTGTTTTGCTAATTTAAAACATTTACAAAAGGTAATTAAAGCAAGATTACAAAAGCGGGTTTAGCGTAAGCTCAAAAAAAAACTGGGGCTCTGAAAATAAGCATACACACCAATCAGGAGACTGCTTAAAAGTGTTTATGATACACCGTGGGTAAAGCATAATTCCTTTGCCTTAAATCATTAAGTCTACCTATATGTCTAACTGTGATGCTCTTCTTTAAGTTAACTTGTGCAATTGCCTTTATTTATATACCTTATTATTTCAATTTGCCATAGGGGGCCTAGATGCCATTGATGTCCTACATTTTCATTACAAACCAAAACGCCTTAGGGGGTGTCTTAAAGAAGCAAGACAAGTCTGACGAGGTCACCGTTGTCACAATACTTCTGAAAAGCCAACCAAAATAAAAAAACAGAAACCAAGTCTGGTATTGGAGATAGGTTACACGATAGTTTCGGTAAGAATAATTATTTGTTCTAAATAAACACATTTAGGTACTCCTCTTCGCACATAATCTGAATAACTGATCATCAAACTTTTAAGCAGAGCAAAGTAGAATCAAAGCCACGAAGAAATTAAGTTATTAAATTCATCCGATCCATGAAAGAATAATGGAGATAAAATTAGCAGTCATTCGTTAAACAATTAACTCTCTGCTCCATTCTTGTACATTTAAAAATATTTATATTTACACATTTACAATTGGTTGCTTGCGAACAGAACTGAAGGCAACAAAGCTAACATTTTCTGATATTTATCAAAATGACTATGATCTGACCATGATGCACAGGTATACGATTATCTCAAAGAAATTCTGACAATTTCCCCAAATCCTTTTAACTGTCACTTCTATGGAAAATATTCACAACTGATCTGTACCAAAAATATACAACACAAATTTGAAGATCATGTCTCCAAAAATGCAACATCTTTTCTTGCACTCCCCTGCCCACTTCCACAGCAAGTGTACACTGCACATGTGACCTATGTAGATATATACATATTCATGTATGTTCATGCACAGCGCACGCGCGCTGGAATCTCAAGGTATAAAGCCATCAGCCGTACCATGCGCATGTCCACAAACTAGCCGTCTCCGTGTAGCCTTATTTCACCATCAAAATAGCCTATACTAATGAACCCGTTGTGATCTGATTGGCCTTTTAATTTTAACTCGTGAACAACTAGTATGTTACACAATCTCTTGATGACGTTCAGATATAGTTATCGTCATAATGCTTTTCCGCGCACCGATAGTGACACCACGAAGTAGCACGCATGTACATGCAGGTAATAACTAGCAATCGGAGAAAACGGCATCTTCAGTTGAACGCTTTCTACAAGAGCACTTTCCTTTAAAGTTGCAGAGTATTGTCAGTTTGGCCTCTCGTTGTGGACACTTGATGTATTGAATGTATAAAATGTGCTGTTTTTACCCTCTGTATATTAAATAAACAATCAATACGAGAAACTAGACTGATGTTTGTGGACATGTATGGACATTATGTTTGTATTTACTCAACCGCCTGATGTTCTGATATGATATCTCCGTAAGGCCTTTCCACATATTCTTCGTCAACATCAAGGGAATGATCTGCCATGCTGTTCTCCACAAGAAGTCTGCCTGTGCCTTCCCTGTCCAGTGACTCGTGTCGACAGCACCACCAACGGACATTGCGGATGCATGTTGCCATACCACCACAGTACCCAGAGCGCCATAAGAACTTCATCAACATCCAGAGAAGACTTACTGTATAAAGAAAACCAAAAACGAAAAATTGGTACAGATTCTAATAGCCCTGTCCTAGCTGTCAATCAAATAGTGCTCATTGACCAATTAGAGTATCACTCATGGTCAAGTTATTACAGTAGTCCTGTCAATTGTGCCTCGAGCACCATACAAGATGCACCAACGAACTGTCTACAACAATCAAGAATATTGATTTATTTAAATGCGTACCTATGACAAACACAACGATGCTTAAGATCAGCAGATCCATGATAACCGCAGCAACTTCAGTTCTCGTTGTGCCACCTCCAGTAGGAGACAGGAGAACAGTAGCTGTCAGGAGACTCAGGAAGATTGCTGCCAGGGAACACATCTGTAGACGGTTATCGGCGGCATGTTTCATCGGTGTCACACGTGCATGTAAGAACAGGAACCCAGCAGATATGACGATGGTTACAAACATGGTTAAAGGATCAGCTGGGCTTAAAATCCGCACAAACAGCGTTTGGGTGACCTTGCGGAAAAGCTCAACAATTTCCCAGTACCAGAACTCTGCTTTATAGTTGCCACTGAGGAAACTTTTCCAGCTGATGTCGTTCTCACTTTGCTGGTTTGGGTTTAGGAGGTTGGTGCCTGATTGATTAAGTGTGGAATCATCTTCATTTATTGGTAGCATAGGGACATTTGTAACATTGATGCTGTGGTTACTCAGATCATCTACCGATGATTCACGCGAAGGCTGCTCCTGCGATTTCTTCCTCTTGTCTTGTATGTTGCTTCTCCACAGAAGTATTAACAGCAAGAACAGAAAGCCACCAACATAGCAGACAGAAGAAGCCTCGGCAGCATGGCTGAAATGAACATACTGCTCGTCTTGACAGTCGATAGAGTAATCGGATCGAAGTCTCGTAGTACTGTAGGTCTCGTTCTCATCTAGATAGAACTGGTCGCAGCCAGGAGGCAAGAGGGTGAAGATAACACCGGATAAGCCAGGATAGGACACAAAGAGAAGCATAACAACAAACAGATTACATATCTGCCTTGTAGTTGACAAAACCTTGTCACGCTTTTCAACAGTGCATTTCTTGACCGCCAAGTAGCATTTTGAGACCCAATAGACGCACAGTGCTGCCAACACAACGAACGCAACGAAGCTCATCCCAAACAAATACTCAATGTACACATTGCGGTAGGTGAAGTCTGGAAAGTAGCAGCGGGGACTGATGACCAGTAGGACAATTTTCATCTCCAGTAGTTTCAAAAATGACCCAAACTTTCTCAGAATATTCGTCCAGGGAATCTCGTCAAGAGCAGAGAATATCTCGCCCATTACCTGATAGAAACCCAGCAAGATTTTCCCTCTAGCAAATATTACATCAACGGCAGACCGTCCTTCTCTTCGGTTTCTCCGCACATCCCAAGCGATGAAGCCTATTACCACTGCCAACACGACCAACAAAAGAACGATTTCAAGTAAGAACCACCACCACTGCGGACACTCATTACAACTATCAAAGCTTGCATAAAACCCCTTACAGCATTCAGAGCAAAGCCAACCTTCATAGCCAACCTCACAGGTGACATTGATACCATCACCTTCATTCAAACAAGACTCCTTACGTGGACACGGGTGCACCTTAGGCAAAACTCCCCTAAACTGCTGAGTGTTGCTATTGTAAGAATCACTTCTGTTTCTAATGTTGACAACGAAATGTTGATAAGCTTCGTAGTTGCTGTTTGAACCCCAGTCCCACGTCCACCAGAATCCAGGTAAGAGGTGTTGATACTCCTCTGAGCAGTTGAGACCTTCGTCTGGGCAAGGATAACACTCACCAAACCGATCTTTGCGGTAGTAATTATCAAGACAAGAGCATGCGCGGAACCCTGCGTGGAGACTTTTATTGGTACCTGTAGGACACACCGTGCAATCTGCAGGGCTGATACCAGGGTGAGCAGCTGGGGTGACGAAGGTTCCATTGTTGCATTTTTGACACTTGATGGGTTGTGATATGTCGGCTACTTTTCCAGTCTTGATTTGGTAATAGCCTCCTGCGATTCAAAGATAATACATGTAACTCTATTAGAATTGATCACACACAAAAACACCTCAGTGCTATTGGACACTTTTCTTCGACTGCATATATGGCTATTAACGAGTATCATGAAGAGTTGCAAACTTTTTTTAAAATTTTCTGAATATACTGAGCACTTGTTGTGCTTCCTTTGGCTGACTTACGAGTATGTCCACGAGAGGACCATGCAGACCGTGACAAGGTGGGGGTCGGCGGATTTGGTTAAAATTTGGGGGGTAGGTGGGTCATAGGTAGCCTTGAGGTTGTACAAAATATTTGGCCAATCTGACCTCCGTAACAGAAAAAAGAGCCAAAAATATGTTTTTATTAGTGAAAAATGGTGATTGTTATGGTTTTGGGGTACACAAGTTTAAACGCTTGCTGCTCAACAGGGGAAAGCAGCAGAGAAATGAAATTTGCAGGGTCCTGAGGTTGTATCCTGACCTAAACTAGGGACTCAAAATTTAGAAAAAAATTGCTCTTAGGAGGCAACGGCACTAAGGGTACCCCCAAAGTTGAGTCATAGAAATAGCGATCTTTAAGTCGCCGTAGCGTCATTAGTGTAGGTCTTTGAACAATGACAATCAGGTGAAAGAGAGTTCTTATCATGGTCTTTAAGTATCAAGAATAAAAACATTGTCAGCAGTTTTGAGTATGAAATGGCAGGAGCCAGTTTTACCCCTATTTTTCGCTAGTAAAGGGACGGGGAGGGGCATACAGTGCCCCCCCCCCCCCCTTTCTGTATTTTCAAAAGTCGTCAACCAATTTTCATGAAATTTGCCACCAAGTTTTATTTTTCCAATTTGTAAATAATTACGTCAAAAAGTTTTTAAAAAACTTTAAAAAAGAGGGCGTTTTGGGGGCACCTTTTTGGTAAAAAAATGTATTTTTCACATAATTTTTGTCTTTTTTGCTTGAATGTTGTGAAAATTGGCAAACGTGTATATTTGTTCATGATCAATAAAATTAAAACCTATTTTAATACTGGAGACGTCATTAGGGGTGCTATAATCCTTTAATTTATCCCATTTTTAGGGTAGGGGGGTCACTTTAAATCAATATGGCCGCCACCTCTCTTTTTAGAGGATGTATACCCTGCCCGATTTGTGGCAGAGGGAGTCCCCACAAATGTTCCTATACTCAACACACACTTGTCTCTTTGTTAACAGAAGTATCCCCCAATAATCATCTAAAGAATTCCTGAGATTACCAGAACACAATGAAGACAGAATGGGGGTGGGGGGGGGGGGGGTTACACCCTGCCAAATATCGTGCACCATATGTGGGAATGATGAGGCTTGGATGACAATTGGCTTTTTTGGCATGTTAATGTAACCCGGAAAATTAATAAACTTGGAAAATAATAAATTGAATGAGAAAAACGCTAAATGTTGGGGTACTCGCTGTCAAAAATGAGATAGACCTAGATGTGGTAGGAACAAGTAGAGAGGAATTTGAATAAATATAAACAATTACAAACAAATTTTTAGAAAGGCAACAAAAAAAGAATGATTTATTTTACTAACCAAAATTTGAAGAAAACCATTCAAAAAAACCAATAATCAAAAAGGATCCAAATTAACTTTTTCCCAAACCTTAAACCTGTTATCCACACAACCAAATAAGTAAAATGGTAGAACTACAGTTGACTTTTGTTATAAAGAGCACTTGTATACAGATGTCCTACTTCTGCTTATAAAGAGCAAATTCTGAGGTCTCAAATCTCTAGTTCTCTTTGTGTCTCTTTGTTTCGCTGTCCTTTTAAAGCAACATTTCTGTTTAAAGAGGTAGTTTCGGCGGTCTCACCGACCTTGCTATAACAAGAGTCAACTGTACAAAACTAAATTGAACTTTAAACTTAAATGGAAGTTGAAAGAAGAAAACTGAACCAACACAGTATCAAAATAGAATGACACATGGAACAACCTAATGATCAAACTCGAAACAAAATTTGAATATAAATCAAGAAAATCGTTTTCCTTCTTAAATTAACATTAAAAAACAAGAACAGTCACTGTCTTCCAATAACAAACCATGATAACCTTTTGTTTAAACACAAAATACGTAAAGGAAGAGAACATGGAACCACTAATGCAAAAATGTTGGTAAAAAAGGATGCAATAAAAAAAATGAAAACGGGTACTACTATCAAAATCTTGACCACTTTGTGATGATTCAGCAGTTGTTTCACCGATGGTAATCTTTATGAGCCCATCTTCTTGACCTGGTGCTAAACAATGAAGAACTAAACCAAAGGCTTCCTTTGCCTTCCTTCTATAATAACGGATGGTCTTATCAGATGCTTCTTCTAATGACAGACGAAGCTGCCCATCAACAGCAGACATTCCACCCTGAGTAAGGAAAGTGTTCAGGGATTGCAGCTCCACATTCTTTGGTCGGGGGGTTGGATCCCAAGAAGAGTCAAGTGCACCTACATCCTGTGTAATATCTCCATCAGTTGATGTGGACTCAGGTGAATGCTAGAAATAATCATGAGAAAATAAAAACAGTGAGATGCGTGCTACATATAGCAGGGTTGAAATACAAATGTATGTACTCAAAAAAGAGTGCTTACAATTCATCTGTGATAAATGAGATGCAATATGTCAAGGTCCATTCTTAGTTCACTCTCATTACCTCATGAACTGAAGTGCACTCTGTGTCGGTGGGTTGGAGAGATGGTACACCAGCCGGCGATGTGAAATCTCTGATTGTACACTGCTGCCCTTCTTGTTCCTTAGTGAGCACATCGCTAGGTGGTAATTGTTCCGCTGTCTGGTGCGTAACTGCTTGTTTGTGCTTAGATAGACCACCTCTACAGATACCTGAAAGTCATATGAATAGTGAGAATTAACAAAGTGTCAAGGCCGCAGCAGGCTCAATATTTTTTTAAAAGTAAAAGGTATAAAGCGGGGCGTATGTAGCCAACAATATTGAGCAATAGATGCCTTGAACAAAACCCATGTCATAAATTCCCCCCCCCCAAAAAAAAAGAAATAAGAAGAAAGCTTCTTCTGAAATTGTTCTTTTAAGTTGTAAATGGTCTGATGAGTCACATCTCATGAATAAAAGTCAAAAAAGCAATGTAAGTGCAAAACAAATATTTGTTTTATTCCCCAAACTGCGCATGTTTAGTGCAGTTCCAACTTTCTTTATATAAAAAAATCAAATCCAGCTCCGGCTAAATATCCACCATGTGTGTCTACTGCCGAAAACCATGTGTGTGGTCCAGAGCTGTGACAACCAGTATTAATTTTTCACACAATAATAAATTTCACTGGTCCCAAGTCAACTGCATGATAAGGGATTTAATTGATATAACCTACCCAGGAACAAAGTCAGTTGATCAGAAATGGACCATGACCATGATTGATTCATTTCAGAAATGTATTTTTGTTTGATTTCTGTCTTCTTACCTGTTCCAACAGTGATCAGGGTACCCCATCGATCAAACATCTATGATCTCACGGCTAGTTGCTTTATTCACCACGGAATGGTTTGCCTTTCCCTTTATGGAGTGGATGACAACATTTCCTTGATGATGTCCAACTCAACCCTAACTTGTATCTAGGCCAATGCGCATGACACATTGTCTTATCGGTATATGCATCGACGTCGAACAAACCACATCGCAGGATCACTTTCCACTCGACATTCACATCATATGCAGCGACTTTCCACTTCTGCAAATGGCTCCGTATGTTTTTTGTGCATCGATTAAGTTGCACTGTATTTAGTTCGCGCGGATAAGAGGGATTTACACCACATTCGATGGCTTTGCAATACTCAAAATTACTAAAATCACATTGCTGCCGCACAGACGGCATGTCCATGGCAGCCATTTTGACAGTGATGTAATGCAAGAGCGCCCTCTTTCGATACCGTGCGCTACTGGGTGGGCGGCAACAGGACGTTCCCCTCCTACCGGATCAGTGCGCACCACCAAAGGTAGCTCACTCACCCACCCACCCAATAGGTGAAGTGTGCAAAATGTAGATTTTGTTACGCTCTTACAACAATTCCTGCAAATGTCAATTAAGGGCAACCAATTGCACTCGGAACTGTCTAGGGGGCTATGAAGGTTTGGTCTTGAAAATTAGGAATTTTTCAACTTTGTTGACCGTGAGCAAAAAAAAACAAGAAGAACTGCCATTTTTTTTATTTTTTTTTATTATTGTAGTCGGATATCTGAACTATGTTACTTCCAAGTTTGTTGCCTCTCTGCCCTGCATTAATTAAGTTATGGTTTACTGCGTAAATGGACTTTATTTCGTAATAGAGCTGAAACATGTTTTTCTTACGCCTATATCTCCGCAGTGAATGCTTGCATATCAAAGATTTTTATTTCATCGTTTAGAAGAGATTAAACCCTTTCTTTTGATATGTAGGTCGACAGTAAACGTTTTAGTTTAAGGGAATAAACGAGGCTATAACTTTACACCAGAAACAACACAACTTTACTCCCCGGAAGTCACCCTTTTTTGCTCAAAATTGTTGGTGCCCCGTACTCGGCCACCGTGTGATTATTTATCGAGCTACTCCACCGAGTGGTATCGTCTCAGGTGGGGATCAAATGGCCAAGATTTGAACTTAATTCGCTGACCCCCCACCTTGTCGATTTTTCAAGATTTTGCATGGTCTTCTCATAAACGCACACTTAATCACGTGGGGAAATGTCCTCCTAATACCAGGACGCCACTTCAAAATTAAGTTAGGTTAAATCGTTAGGTTCAAGCTCACACGCATGTTCCATGCCCGTTGGTAAAAGAAACAGTTGGTGCACAGACTACCTACAATCAGATAACTTGTGCAATGACTTGAACAATTAAGGATACCGTGATTGTTTCAAATTTCCTTCAAAAATATTTTAAAAAAATTATAAGAGCAGTTTACCGGGTGGGCATGCTTTACACACGTTGCTCCATGGATCTCCATAATATCCTTGGGCACAGGGCACACATTGCCAGAAATCATCTTTGTAGACAGATTTTGAACAGGAGAATCCAGATTTATTGAAGAAAAGTGCAATTGTCCTCGATACAAGTATCGGTAAGGCGAACCCATCACCAACCTGTTCGCTGAAAGTAAAAAGTACACACGTTAACTCTAGGCCTATGTCTTTTTTTACGGTACCCTGTGCCAATACAAGACAGGTCAAGTCTATAGGGTTCATGGCATGAACTTTCCTTAGGACCACATTATATGCAGCGTTCTGCTCTTACATTTATGCAAACTACTTGAAATCCTTTTTTGGGGTAAATTTTCTTCAGAAGTGCGTTTTTTAAACGTTTCAGATGTCCTTGGTTTTCCTTATAGCTAAGAGCACTGTTGTTGTTATTTTGGGAAGTCACAGATTAGTTTGGAGGTTTTTGTTCAACTTGAATGAACAAAATGAATATGTGATTCATATGTGTAGGCCTATATTCAAGGATTGTATTAAAAAAATGATATAAAGAGGGGGAGGAGCTAGACGGGGGTAGGGAGAGAGTGGGGGAGGAGGGGGTGCACAAGAAAACAACTCCTTGTAACCTTTTAGTAATATTTACGTAATGAGATCACGAGAGATCCTTACATTTTCAGGTCAGTCCGATTAGTGGCAGGCGCAAACTGGAGGGTATTATCAACAGCCCTGAGAATAAAGAAACATAATGTAATGGTGCACGCTCAAAACAACTCCAAAATATATATTTTTGGGTTGAAAAATAAGTTTTTACGCGTGTAACCTTTGAAAACAATCGAAACACGTAAAATGATTTAATATTTTTTTTTAGTTTAGATATGCTACAATTAAAGACAATAAATGAACATGAAGGAGATGTAGCAACAGTAACGGTTTTGGCATCATGGTAGTTCCAATAAAGGTAAACTTGCAAACGAAAAGTTGAAAACTTACACGTAAGCGTTAATACCCAAATCTTGCCATACGGCATCGGAAATATTTTTTAAGTGACTGTCATACAGCGATCTGAAAAATAAACAACGGAAAAGTCAGAATTAGTCAATGTTCAGCCATAACTGTTTGATAACACGTGGGAAATCACATACAATTAAAAGTGCATGCCGTGACAAAAAAATGGTTGTATACTGGACTCCTTTCAGTGAAGTAAACAATTACAGAAATTGGATTTATGTACTTACACCTGCTTGATCGTGTTATTGACAGTGGCAAATGGCCTCTCTCCAATCGATGAGAAATTGTTTTGGAACATGTATCTAAAATAAAAATTGGAAATTCACGATAACTTTTTTTCTTATTAAGTTTACAAGCAATGGCTAATTTGTTATAATGTCACGAAAACGGGGTTTTCGGAACATTTGTTTTCGTCTTTGGCTACAGCTTTGCCTCCGACCTCAGAATCACCATGACCGAAAAGCAAACCAAATGGAAAAAAAAAATAGTTCGACCTTTGGCCTTATCCTACGATAAAATGCTCCTGAAGCACAACAGGCACCAGAACGTAATTGGAGTTGGGAGCATAAATTCGTCCTTAGCCAAATTCTCAGACGAAGCCAGGTTTTCGAAACGGCCACGTATAGTGTATGAATTGACAGATCCAATAGGCTCCGCGCACTACGCACAACGTATTTGCCAACGTATTTGCGTTCCTCTAATGTCAATTTGCAATGCAATACCACACTGCAATATGTAAATCAGGCTTTCATGAAAATCGGACTCCTTTACTATTGTTTTGGTTAAACCCTCTCATTCTATTGATCGCTTTTCCAATTATCTTTGCTTAGGCATGCGCACAATTGCCAATGAGTCCGTGCTTCATAGAAGCCTAAATTCACACTACACCGGACGCGCGTTATGTAAGTGCACACAATGTTGGACATACAACGTTGCTGTAATTGGTGAAAGCTTCATGGGGCGAAGCTTTGTACGTATATTTTGTTTGGCTTATCGTTGTAATTCACGTGACGTCGCAGTTCAGTAGTTATGACCCACTTCCCGCCACATTGGACGTCTACGGTTACAGACTAGCAAATAATCCGCCTTAAACTCAAGGGATATGCCCACATCCGAAATTTAGGAGCAACACTTTTTTGAGTTATCATGATGGCAGACCACCCAACCCAACCTAACCTCAACCTTTGCACCAACTACCAACATGTATACTTACATATTTATAAGCTGTGTGTTATAAAAAAGCCCGGCTTGTATCTCTACGAGAGGATTGCCAAATGCGAATCTATCAAATAACAAAAATAGCAGGTAAGTTGGTGGTAGGCATAAATAGTGTATGTTCTTTACATTAGGCCAAATATGATGGGACTAGGCAAATTATTTTAAACCCTTATCACTATACAAAGGCAAAATAAACCATTGTTAGGCAAAACCAAGACAGATTTTGGCCATAAGGAATTGCAACCGCTTGGGCGGGGCGATTTGTCTCTTTGTGGTTCTGGTAGGATCGACATATTATTATAATATAATATATCCTATAAGGATTCAAAGACATATGCTGTCTGTTTAATGTCTGTCTGTATGTCTCATGTCTATGTGCCACTAACAAAAAACCTGCAGAGTGTGCGTAAGCACAAAATGTATGGGTAAATTGAGAAGCTTTGTTATTGCATGCAGGTCCTGAAATGGTACGGTATATCCGATTTTTCTGTTCGCTTGGGCCACGATTGGCACTTGAAAAACATTATGTGTGTTTCCTATGCAAATTTGTTTCTTTCAGACTTTGAACAGTTAAATATTACAACATTAAACTTGGGGTCAACTTGCAAATTGAGGTCAAAAAAATACATTAGTATAATATGACTCCATCCAGCAGCGGCTGCCGCGCGTACGCTGTCATCCCGCTAGTAGAACATAAGGAAAATGACTGTATTTGTACGACCGTGTGTCTTGAACTTGGGAGCAGCGAAGATCTTCTTTTCACTCAAAAATGACTGAAATCTATATTTTTTTTAAATTGAAAATGCATACTAACGATAATACTCACAGTTCTTCTAGAGAGTGCAGATCGTTGAACATCGCTCTGTTGAGGACCCTGATTTGATTGCGTTGCATGTAGAGTTTCCTTAGCTTAGTCTGATTGCGAAATAAGCCATCAGGGATGGATGGGAGGCGATTGGAGCTCAAGTCGCTTCAAAATATGAACAAATTGAGGAAAAAGGGAAAGTCAAACAAATGCACAACTAAAACTATACGTGAAGTGTTTTTGAGTCAGCAATGCAGGTTAAAATGGACATAGTGAATGTGCACTTTTTTCTTTTCTTTTATTTCTTTTTAATGGGGTGGGTTTGGTAAAGAATTGCAACTAATGGACTTGATGATCGTCCCTCTGGGGAAAAAAAAACAATGGTATAGTAAGGGAGGAGTACAGCTGTGTACCCATGCACCATCTTTGTATATTTTCCTCACCTTACTTTTGTAATCCCTAAGGTATCTAGTAATTGAATTTGGATGTTCCCAACATCATTGTCCCATTGGTGTTCGCTTGGAGGCTATATCTTGGCGGCCACCTCGGATTTCGTTGAAAATTGGTTATTAGCATAACACATTTTGCCATATAACTGGTTAAATGTATTATTCTCGGCGCAAAATCCTATTGATTGCTATTTATGGAGTTAAATATCTCTACAGCATACAATTCGCAAGAGTATCTTGATTAAAGAAGGTTGTATGCAAATTGGATTCTCAACACCCTTGGGCAGCCAATTAGAACAGAACATCGCTTGCAGGACGTGAGCAAACTTCATTGCGGACGTTCTATTAACTCCCCTTTGTTTTTGCCGCGCTATGATTGCGCGGCAGCCAATCGGCGTATTGTATTTTATCGGAAGAGCGTACGTAGCTTGAGCCCTTGCGGTGAGATTCACTTTTAGTCACGGATACAAACTAAAAACATCAACGCTCGATTAAAACATTTCAAACATGCTAATCTCGAATCTACATGTAGAGCCTATGATTTTCCACAAGGGCTATAGCCCCACTGTTATATCACCTTGCTTGTTGACTGGTTTTATAGCTTGAATTAATATTGAATTAATATGCTTTGACAACGGCCGTTGTTGGTGGGTAGTGTTCAATGGGTACCCCTATCGTAATTGTGGTCTTGGGTATCACAATCAGTTTTCTTGTGAGCATCAAACTACGTGAGGCAGTCATGGGTACCTCCTAATGTCTAATGTTAATGTTACTGTGGTTTATGCATCCGGTTTGCCCTTAATCTTTGGTATTCCGGTTAAATAAGGTTGATTAAACAACGAAACTGTGGCGAAAGACACACTTTTCTCCTGCGCGATTCATTTTTGTAGTACGAGTATAACAGACAAAATGAACCCAATTTCGGGGTAATTTGCATGTAGGGAATCGATTGAATGTAATTATTTAATGACAGTAACAAGTAAAACATCTTATAATGTATAATTGGCACTCAGAATCTGGCAAAACACATGCTATAATTCGTCAGATCAGTACGCGACATCGCGTAGCTGCAAAATGCTCAGTGAGAACGTGTATCGGACGCTAGTTCAGGCCCTGTTTTTCTCAAAATACGCAACTGAATCTGAGCTGAAGCCTTATCGGGTTACGTTTTTAGCAACCTTCTTCAGATTTCGAGCACTTTTGTTGCTTCAAACGAACACAATGTACAAATTACAAATGATGGAAAAACTCGATGACCATGCAGCCGCGTACCAAATTTTGTTAAAGTTCCCTGCAAACCTCACTTTTCAGCCACTTGCGGACATCTCTAGGAATGGCAAATGTTAAGGAAGTGAACACATAAAGATAAAAGTCAGGAGTGAAGCCCCAATGTCTCAAATAAGAGGCCTTGACACCGCGATTCATCACCTGCTGAATCAACAACTCAAAGATAATTCAGCAGTTTGTTGACAGTCTTGGAGAGGCTCTGGAAGAACTACAGGGGGTGATGACGTGTGAAATTCAAGTGGGCCCAACTGCGTGAGGATCTACAACCTCGCTACCTCTGCCTACGGGAAGAGAGAACAGGATGTGAGTGATGCAAACATCGTCACTTTGAAGGAAAATTAAGGAAACAGGTGCGATTATAATACCTATCCCAGAATCTCTGCTCAGTCGGTAAGGACCTGCACACGTGTTGTCCTGACCTGTCTACAGAGCATGGCGTCACGTGTCAAACCTGGATCACGGTGTAGCTTCACAGATGTGCTCTTCTCACTTCGCCAGCTGCGGGAGAAGTGTCAGGAGCAGCAAACTCCACTCTTTACTGACCTCATAGACCTGACAAAGGTCCTCGACATGGTCAGCAGAAGTGGGCTCTTCAAACTGCTGCAGAAGATTGGCTACCCTCTAGGTTGCTTGGCATGATAACATCCTTCCACGATGGCATGCACATCACAGTGTACTTCAACGGTGCACCATCCGATGCCTTCCCAGTGAGAAGTGGAGTAAAACAGTTATGCGTGTTGGCTCCCACTCTCTGCGGTATGTTCTTCTCCGTACTCATACAGTGCACTTTTGCAGAAGGCATCCAGGGTGTCTAGCTATCACTATACCCAAGCTGATGGCAAACAATTTAACACTGCTCGCCTTCACTCCAAAACTTTGCGAGGTCCTCATCCGCTTGCTGATGATGCAGCGTTGGATTCCCACATTGAAGCCAAGCTCCAACGGATCATCGATTGTCTGTCCCACGCCTGCCATCAGTTTAGGACGACCATCAGTCTGAAAAAAACCCCGTCATGGCCAGGAACATAGACCACCCTCTTTCCATCACCATCGACGGGAACGTTCTTGAGGTGGTGAATACCTTCACCTACCTTGGTTCAGCCATCTCCAGCACACTTTGTCTTGACACAGAGGTTTAAAAACAGAATAACCAAGGCCGCAGCTGTCCTAACGAGACTGAGAAAGAAAGTCTGGAACAACCATAAGGTGACTGTCAACAGTCACCTAATGTCACCTCATTTTGTCGATGCCTCAACACTTCACCCCGGTTGTGCAGCCAGGACAACCTTTGCTGGTTCGAAGAAGAGACGTAATAGCTTCCACCTCCGATGTCTCAGTCTCATCCTTTGCATAAGCTGGCGGGATTGAGTGACCAACACGGCGGTTTTACAGCGCCCTGGTATCCCGAGAACGTTTGCACTCCTGAGCTTGAAACGTCTTAAATGGCATTGGCCATGTAAAGATCATCGACTCGGTCGGCTTTGTGATGAATTTACAATATCTACAGAGCGCCTTTTTATCCGTTGTGATGACATCTGCAAAAAGAGAGCTGACTGTACACAACAGAGAATGCAGGAAGGTGTGAGGTGGGCTGAAAATGACTTTCTTACTGAAAAGGAAGCCAAACGAAAGAGCGGGCAGGTTCATCTGAGGCGCCTATAATGTCTTCATATATTGCCTAAATCAAAAGTTATGCCGACTTACCGATTTTTGTCGAAATCCACGATGGCTGCCAAGATTGCTGCTAAACTACCACTTTCAATCTATTCCTCACACTCAAATCACCTCGAAAATAGTGTTCATTTGTCTTCCTGTGATGCCTGATTCAAAGTTATGTCAATAGCCGATTTTTGTCGAAATCCCAGATGGCCGCATATATGGCCACCAAACTAACCCCATTAAATAATTGTTGATTTTGGGGACATCAAAATTGTTTACTAGACATCTTAAGGAAAACAAAAGCAGGTGAAAAATATAATTATATCCAACGGTTGCATGGGAACCTTATCTTCCTCATAGCAAAATAAGGTTAGGACTCGCCTGATATAGGCAAGTTGTGCATGCAACTATTCAACTCGTACATATCTTAAATAGTGTCAGTTACTTAGACTGTTTCATATTTGACCCTTTTTGGAAAATGGAAGCGCCACTCTTCCTCGACTCGGGATGCTATGGTAATTCTACGAGGTACAATGTTATGCAAAATCTTACAACACTCCAGTTAATGTTGTGTTGACTAGCAGATTCTCTGGTAGAAAAACTAGGTAGTTTTCTGCTATGATCCTGTGTTAAGGAAACAAATACAAAAACCCACTTATTGGTGACAATCTTTTAAAAGAAACGTTATTGAGAAAATGTTTTCAGGTCTAATTTGTTACGATAACGGATCTCGTTGGAATATTTTTTTTAACAATCATGTACACAGGTCCTGCAGTCAACGACGACTATAATTATTGTATTATAACATCTCAGATATCAGATTCTGTGTCTTGATTGGCCGAGAGCGAGTCACATGTTACTTTCTAATTTTGCTATCTTTCTGTGCACGGCCCAAAGTACTATGCGCATAGCAACCAAAGTACTATACCATTAGCAACCAAAGTACTACTTCCACGGCACGGTATTTGTGTGCAAATGCATGCTGGTGTGCGCGTTGCGCGTTGTGCGTAGCGCGTATTATTCCAAAGAGAGCGCGCCGCAGACTTGGGTTCAAACATTTCGTGAAGGGTTAGTTTTTAAGAGAGAAATACATTTTCCACCAATTTTGTATTGAAATTGAAGTTTATTTCAACTGTGTTCAGATTTAAATAATGTAAAATATTAAAATCAAGCAGAATCTGTGGGTGAAGTGTTATAAAACAAATATTGAATGCTTTATCTCGTGGTGAAGTTAAACTAGCCTCCCTTGGTGATCCATGGACCATTCTATTTTCCCTCGGCTTTGCCTCGGGAAAATAGAATGGTCCATGGATCACCTCGGGAGGCTAGTTTTACTACACCACTCGAAGCATTCAATATTTGTATACTATTGTCATTTAGGCAAAAACAAACATGAATGAGAAGAAGTGTACTGCACTTACAACTTTCCGATTTCAGTCGACGCTTCAAACAAACCCTCTGGTAGAGTCGTTAGATGATTGTTCTGCAATTCTCTTAATGTTTTTACAGAGATGTAAAATGAAAAGTCTATCATTTCAAGCTACCACCTGTACATTTATGTATTTGTCTAACATTGAAACAACAAACTCTTCCAATTAAAGAGAAAATACAACATTTGCAAACATGAAAAAATAAAACTACCAAACTATTTTGAAAAACCTTGCTGGACTGTTAGTGAATGACAGTCTAAAGCATATTGTAAAATCATGGCACCTGTTGTGCTGACAATTTTAAGAAGAGTGGTATTTTTGTATCAATTTCCAACGCTGGTCGGCCGACCACCGTTGAAAAAAAAACTTTTTTTTTTTCAAATATTGGCCCCAATTGACCATATGGAGTTATTCCGCATTTGTTTGAAATCGATTACACACCTATATAAACGGGTACAAACCAGCTAGACTGGTTCCCTAACTTAGTTCCCCAATGTCTATATATTGCTCCGTTTCATCTTAAATGGAGTCTGTGTAACAATATTTGCTATATATTACCAGACCCCCCCCCCTCCAAATCCTTCCATTTTTGAAAATTACAGCAAAAGCAAATGATGTATAACCCATTTAAGTGTCGGTCAAGTGAAGCATACACTATTAAGTGGATAAAATATGTGCGCCGGAGGTTTTTATCACTTTGTTTAAGACCGCTTAGAGTCTGGGTGCTGATAAGTGATAAATACCGACCGAGCACATATTTATTCCCATTCATAAATACCTTTTCGGTAAAAACAAATCAAATAATTCGTTCAAAAATCCCGATTTTGTTCAACAAGTTCACTTCATGCATTTTGAAACATCCCTCTAGCAAAATAATGGAGTGTTCAGCTGGCAAGTAAGATGTGAACAACCCTGGGGCTTTGCGTTTTGAATTAAGAACTATACAATTCTGACTCGCTGGTAGTGTTGCGCATGCCTACGTGAGAATTGTGTACGTTCAACAAATAAAACGGTAAGAGGCACTGGATTTTTAGGAGTCCACATTTTATTGTGACACAGGAAAAGTGTTTAAGACAAGCTAGCCATGTCTTAATCATCCGTTTAAGACCGGCCACTTGACGGGCTCTCGACCAATAGGAATAGCTAAACTGTCTGAGGTATTTATGAATATTTATTTAACATTGACGACGAAGTTTACTTACAACTTGTCGAGCTTTTTAACACCATTAAAAGCTCCAGTGGCAACTCGGCTAACCCCGTTGGTCGAAAAAGAACTGAAGCAGGAGAGACAAAACAAACACATTACCAGTATGTATTTCAACAATTCCACTTTTATCGAATATGCCAATTTGCAGTACAACTTAATAAAGGGTTTGTCACCCCCATATTTTTTAGTTGTTTTGATAATCTGTCTTGAAGGTTTTAGGAAAAGCTCCCAAAAAGCAGAAAAGTAAGACAATATCTAGATACTGTTCGCCATCAATATGTTGACAGTAATACTTACCATGTTTTGATTTCTGTCCTATGTTGTTTGTTTGAGGGATCCACAAACAAATTAGGTGGAATCTCGGAAATTGTGTTGCTAGCCAAAGATCTGGAAAACATTAACAATTGAGAACACGTTTTGAACAATACTTCTTTCTTTTACTGAGAACAAAGTTCAATGCGGTTATATTATCATGTCTTTTTCCTTATTTTTTTTTCAAAGGATATGCATATAGCCCAAAATCTCTGGTCAAAGCACTTTAAACTTTATATTTACGTGTTTTTTTTTACATCAAATTTGAAATTTCTTTTCCAAACGAATGCATACTCACAGCCAGCTGAGGTTGTCGACTCTACCAAAGGTGTGTGCCTTTAACAGTTGCAAACCGTTGTATCGTATCCATCTGTAATGAATAAAACGTAACTTTTAAATTCAAGGTTCAACGATCAAGGGTATCGTCATCTGTCTTGGCCAACCCGTGGTTAGCACTTTATGACTCAACGGTTTGGCAGATTGTAAGGTTATAACGTTGTTAAAATAAAGAATACATGTAGTTCACATGTTTCCAAACATATCTTTGGATTGTAGTTTACATATTTCCAAACATATCAACGGAGTGTAGAAAATAAAAAAAGTACCAACAAATGCTACCAAAGACAAATAAATATGCCTATTTAATCTAACACGAGAAATGTGTTTATAATCAAATAGTTTGGTGGCGCAAGGCTTGCATATATCTCACGCACGTCACTTCTGTACGTCGTTTGATGTGCGCATGTTATGGAAACCTTTATTTGTCAAATAATGCATATTATATAACTAACTTACAGATCCTTGCCATGTGGTTGACGGAACTCACAGCACGTGACATTCAGTATTGCTCCCATACACGCCGGGGTTCAAAAAGTCCCATTTGCTCATGGAGAATGGGATGAATTATATAACCGACATGCATGTCGTTGTCATTTGATTGGAGGAACTCACGTCACGTGATATTCGTCATCGCTCCCATTCACGCCGCGGCTCAAATAAGAAATAGGAAATACTATTCAACTGTTAGGATCATGACGCGGTATGTGTGCCCAAATGCATGCTTGTGTGCGCGTTCAGCGTTGCGCGTAGCGCGTATTGTTCCAAAGATAGTACAGGCAATATACATTTTTTTCAACCACAGTGCATTTCTATAAGGTCCCTTAAATGATATTACTAAAAGTCTTAAGAAATCCATGTGGTGGAAATATGCCTTATTTGCATAAATCCAAAATGGCCGCATATATTAGGACTTTCGCATTGATTTGGTCATATTTCTCATACTAGGTAGATGTTGGAGGTACTTTAAACGACAGTTTTAGTCATTTTACATTGATTAACTTATTATTGTAGTCCTATGTAAATTTCAAGATCCCGATGTTTCCGAAATTTTTCTAAATTCCGTATAATTTGTATAAATGCCGTTTATCAATTTGTCTAAATTAAAGTTAAAATAATGGATGCCATGTGTGGACATGTACCAATTGAATTTTCCCTGATAATCCATGTAAAATTTCACAACACAGTCCATTGCTCTAAGGTCCCTAAAAAGTTGTGAAAAATCCAAGTGATGGAAATATGCCTAATTTGCATAAATTCAATAGAGTATAGGCCGTTATGTACTTTTGCATTTTTTTTTCAGTTTAAGAATGAATTTTTGTCATATTTGGAAAGAGTTTACCTCCCTAAGTCGATCGGATATGCATTGGAGACATTTTTTCCAAGCTACCATGTGGCGGCCATCTTGGATTTAAAAATGGCCGCCATTTCGAGCCTAATTTGAATCATGTAACTTCAGACCTGATTGTCACATAAGTGTTCATTTTTGATGGCAGACCCCATGTTTTGATACAAAAGAACCAGAGTACATTATTGTTTACGATGTACTCCAAATGGATGGCAGACATCTTGGATTTTGCCACTATTTTGAACTAATTTGCATATTCAATTCGCACTTGAATGCTGTATGAAGTCACTATTGGTGGCAAATCCCATAAATTTGATACCAAGGAATCCAATTAACACATTTAAGCATCCCAAATGGATGGCAGCCATATTGGATATTCAAAAATAGCGGCCATCTTGGATTTCATTTAAATAATAAGGTGGCACCTGAATGTCGTATGAAGTCCATTTTGGTGGCAAACTGCATGTTCTTGATACCAAGGAACCCAAGTTATAATCATTGTTGATGGGGTACTCCACTAGGAGTATACCCTATCAACAATGATTTTCTCGGGTTCCTTGGTATCAAAAACATGGGGTTTGCCACCAAAATGAACTTCATATAACAATCAGGTCCGAAGTTAGATACAAATTAGGCCCGAAATGGTGGCCATTTCCAACACGGCTGCCACTTTGGTAGATGGATACAAATGTTACTAATGGATTTCCAGCTTAGGAAGGTAAACTCTATCCATATATGAGAAAAATTCCTTCTTTAGCAAAGAAAAATGCAATGGCCAAAAATACGACATAATATATTATCTAATAACATTCGTCCTAAGTTGCTTTTCGGGGTACTTTAAACAACATTTTGTAATTTGACATTGGGGTCATTCAGTGTCAAATCACCCCCCCCCCCCAAAAAAAAAAAATAAAAAAATAAAAATAAAAAACCTACATTTTAAATTGGTTCATATTTATTTTATGGGGAAATTTCGGCTGAAAAGCCGACATTTTCAGTTTAAGCGCCATCGGACAAACGGTTTTTGCGCTACCGCCCAGGCAATTTTGGTCAAAATGAACATTGCTGCCATTTTTTAAATGACCATATCTCAATAATCTGTGAGCCAAATTTGTTAATCTTGATTTCTTTTGAAAGGTTACATCATGAGAAATCCAAATTTCTCATTGTTTTTCATGTCGAGGTTATTTGAAGTATAATTACATTTTGACCTTTTTTTCTGACCTTGAAATTAATGGATCACCCGACATTGAGACAAACTTGGATGAAAATTAAACCCCAACATGTTTTCTACAAAATATCAAATAGATAGGGTACAATATTTTTTGTTTGGTTTTTGGCTCATCTCTAAGTTGGCATACGTGTTGCAAAATGTGATATCCCTATGCAGTTTACTAGTGGATTTAAAGAAGGGATTTTTTTTCACTGAAATGAGTTCATGCACAGGGTATCACAAGACTGTTAAAATTATTCCTTATATTTTCTGAGTTGATTTATTAATCACTAAATTTGTACGGCCGTAAAGTGTTATGTAACTTCGGAGGTGGGTGCTAGGTGAATTATGCAAATCGTAATTCCTTTCCTTTGCACACCAATTTCGGGCTTGCACCTATGTGGGAGGGGTATAAAACCCTCGCCCAAGTATTTTTGGATTGAGTTTTGCGGTTTGTGGTTATTTCTTTCCCGATATATATAATTCGATTTTTGTGATTGATAAATTCTGTGTTGAATCCTCTGTTCTCTTAAGTTATTCTTTGATTTTTGGTCTGAATAGAGCGGCGCAAGGGTTCGCTCTGCGACACAGGGATATCACATTTTCCAACACTTATACCAACGTTGACAAGGGCTAGAAACCTAACAAAAAATATTATACCCCGTAGGAAACATAGGATTTCAAAAGGTACCCAGGACTGGAATGATGATCAAGTCAATGTCAAAGGACAAATGGTTGTTCAAAGTACCCCAAAAAGTAATCCAGGACGAGAGTTATGGCCAAATCAGAAATCATGTATTTAGTTGCCATTTTGAATTTATGCAAATTAGGCTTATTTCCACCACTTGGATTTCTTCCTTTTTTTAAGGAACCTTACAGCAATACACCATGGTGTGAAATGTATCTATATACATGACTGAACTTAGATTATCAGGGAAAATTTAATTGTGACATGTCCACACATTTTAACTTTAATCTATGCAAATTAATAAATACCATTTACGCAAATTATTATCAGCATATCGCAAATTTGGGAATCATAGGGATAATGAAAGTTATCATGGTCTAGAATAAGGAGTAAATCAATGTAAAAGGACTAAAACTGATGTTTAAAATACCTAAAAAGCTACCTAGTATATGAAATATGACCAAATCAGTGCGAAAGTCCTAAAATATGCGGCCATTTTGGATTTATGCAAATTAGGATTTCTTAAGACTTTTAGTATGTCATCTTAGGGACCTTAAAGAAATGCACTGTGGTGAAAAAAAAATCTGTTGCAATTTGTTTGAGGTTCACTCAAAAAATGAAGTGTTTTGCCTGGTCTAAGAGCCAGCGCTATACAGCGTTGGGTTCAAACATTTCTGTGAAGGGGTGTTTTGGAAGAGAGAATACATTTTCCTCCGGTTTTGTATTTAAAAAAAGTTCAAATATATCAAATGTCAGTTATATAAAACAAATATCGAGCGGCTTTTAATTGTAAAATTGGAGGAATATTATTGCTCGGTAAAATCTGTTCTTTTCCAGTTCACTCGGCTTCGCCTCGTGAAATGGAAAAGTCCAGATTTTACCTTGCGATAATATTTTATCCATTTCACGAGGCGAAGCCTAGCCTTGTTCAATGCGGTCTCTCGGCTTTTTGTCGAAGGGAGATAATCGGGCCCTGCACCCACAATCAACGCGGCTACGTGCGTGTACGACCCTTGTCCGTACGAACGGCTAACACAACCAGCAAGCATGGTGTAATAAGGCAGTAAATGTCCCTACTGTGTTCTGCGTGTGGGTGTGCGTACGTGCGTGTGGGGGATATACGCGCCGCGTGGCCTGTCGAACGACCGCCTTGTTGGGTCTGCAACTTCCGGGTTTAATGTCTTTCTTTACCTTTTCGTCCAGTTTTGGAAAAAAATGGGCGGGCTTCAGGATATGCGGGTATGCCGTGATTATTATGTAGGTTCGTCTTGGACCAATCACATGAAACAACCTTCCCAATAGTATGATTAATTCATGTTTAAGCTGACCAATCGTAAGCTTCACAAGAATCATGTGACGTCGCGCGGCATGCATAATGCATTAGTCATCATGGCGTCTTCCATGTCTTTTTAGCGAGAGCGAAATGTTCGTCACTTTTTCAACAATTTGACATTGATTCGAGTTTTTCGGCTCGTGTAATGAATCCATTTGAGTGGGCAACGATCCTCTAATGACAGCATTACCTGCAGAATTCGTTGGAGCCTTCAATACTGCTTCGGACAGACTGGTACTGAACGACTTTCACCCACAGCAACGGGCCGCCATTGCAGCGTTTCTTCGCGGATGCAACGTGTTTGTTAGCATATCGCGGGCTGACCAATGAGAATTCAGTATATACGCGGGGGTGGTACCTCATTACCGTAATAGGTTTTGCTGGGTCAACTCAAAACCATCAAGGCGTTGGGTTACGCGGACTAGCTCATGCATGTACTGTGTGTGCATGGCTGTTGTGACTGTACGTGCGTACGTGCAAGCATAGCCTCGCTGTATGGTACAAGTTACTTTCTCACTAGCAGCGTACGGGCATCGATATGTGCACCCAATTATGCCTTGCCAAGTTGATTAGGGATTTTCTTATCGGCGATTTTTTTTTATCGGCGAATCGATAAGCCCAACGCCTTGGTCAAGGCTAGGCGAAGCCGAGTGAACTGGAAAAGAACAGATTTTACCGAGCGATAATATTCCGCCCATTCCACGCTGAGCCACTCGATATTTGTTGGTCTGGTTCCCAGGCCAACAGATTCTGACTATTCCTGATGAATCTAAAGCCCCTGTCACACCTTTGCGTATCCTAATTCCTTATGAGTTCCTTATCACAAATTTTCAATACGCAGCCGTACGCTCAATTATCGTCGACATGTTTTGATCACTTTGACTTATGTGCGACGCACATCTAGCGTACAAGTAACAAATTCAGCGCATGCATTGCGTATGAGATGCGTATGAGTTGCGTATGCAGTGCAAAACATTATTTTTTGGGCTGCGAATAGGTCAGTATGCAGTGCGCATGCCGAGCGTATTCCGGACGCACCCGACTTATGCCGACCGCATGCTTGACGCACTTCTGAGCGTATTCCCGCCGCATTTCCGCCGCTCGCCGTCCAGCGTGCGTTGCATCTGCGCTGCAAGTACGTCCAATACAGGCGGCTCATATGCTGACGGGGTGCGTCACGAACACATAGCGTACTCGTAACGCACTCGACCGATGCGGGACCGATGCGCTGCCCTAAGGGCCCTGTCACACTTCTGCGTATCCTAATTCCTTATGAGTTGCGCATTTACATCTTTTTCATACGCAGTCAAACGCACAATACGCACCTCATATGCATCTCTATCGTTTTGTGTAGGTTTTATGTACGCAGATATACGCATAGTACGGCCCAATACGCAGGATAGTTTTGGGCATGCACAAAACTACGCTGCGTACGCTGTTACGCAGGTCATAAGTTATAAATACGCAGCGCATCGGTCCCACATCGGTCGAGCACGGTACGAGTACGCTATGTGTTCGTGGGGGATAAGCGGTTCATACGCAGTAATACGCTGACCTCCCGGCATGCACCCCGTCAGCATATGAGCCGCCTATATTGGACGTATACGTAGCGTACTTGCTGAACGAACTCATAGCGAATGCCGAGGTATTGCGTCAGGCATGCGGTCGGCATAAGTCGGGTGCGTCCGGAATACGCTCAGCATGCGCACTGCATACTGACCTATTCGCAGCCCGAAAAATAATGGTGTGCACTGCATACGCAACGCATACGAATCTCATACGCAATGGATGCGCTGAATTCGTTACTTGTACGCCAGTCAAAGTATTCAAAAAATTTCGACGTTTTGAGCGTACGGCTGCGTATTGAAAATTGTTGATAAGGAACTCATAAGGAATAAGGATACGCGAAAGTGTGACAGGGGCTTTAGGTCCGGTAGCCTCCGGTAATACATTGTATTACAATATACGTCACGTGACTAAAACGGGAGGAATTCCTCCTTTTTCCGAAAATGTCCGAAGTTTGCCGAAGTCGTTTCGTCGATAATCGGATAGCGCCCGAGTATTTCCGAGTATAGGTTTATTTAACTGCTAATTGCTTATTAATTTTATTTTAAATGAGTTGATAATTAATATTCATTGCTTTCATTCAGAAAACTCGAAATTCAACGACGATTTTGTGCATTTAATATACTCGGATCGTATGGGCGAACTTTTTGCTGCGTCATGTACAATTTTGAATTTGACGTCCGTTACCGAGATTTTCCAAAACTCGGTCTTCATTCGGCTCCGCCTGCTTACAGTGCTATTTGGGTGCCTAATTTTGAAGATTCCAGATCAACATTAGTAAGTGTTATCTGACAGAAACATCAAACTGTATTATCATAACTGTATAATATTACGAAGTAAGGGATTTGTAAAAAAAAAAGATCAGAACATTAAAAGCTACAAGCGATAAAGCGAAATCGGAAACGAAGCCGAGCTATGAAAAAGGGCCATCGTCATGTTTATTTTCAACCACGGAGGCTGCCTGACCTAAGATTCATCAGGAATAGTCAGATTCTTTTGGTCTGGGAACCAGACTAAATATTTGTATACTAGATTGGTGTTCCCATGGTGTCCCATGGTGTTTATCCCATTGTGTTCAATTGGTGAACATCCACAGGAGTTTCCCATGGTCAGCTTAACAAATAGAATTCTTGATAACCTCTATGGCCACAAGGGAAATATTTTTAATTGAATTCAAATTTACAGCTAGGCGAATAAGTAATTAAATCAAAGAAAGGTTTGCCTATAACTTGGGAGTGCAATTGGGTCTATGATGGTTTTTCATGGCACATGAATGTTCTCCAGTATAACCCGGCAGTGTCCCCGTGCTGCCTTTTAAATCTCCATGGTGTTCCCATTGTATCCATAATTTATATCACCCACATTATGGTGTTCCCATGGCGTCCGAATCCTCATGGTGTACCCATGTGTCTAAAATCCCCATATCCTCATGGTGTACCCATGTGTCTAAAATCCCCATGATGTTCCCATGGTGTCCAGTAAATCCCCATGGTGTTCCCATGGTGACATACAATCCCAATGGTGTTCCCATGGTGTCCATAAAATCCCCATGGTGTTCCCATGGTGTCCATAAAATCGCCATGGGGTTCCCATGGTGTTCCCATGGTGTCCATAAATTCCCATGATGTTCCCATGGTGTTTATTAATTCCACATGGTGTTTCCATGATGTCCATAAAATCCCCATGGTGTTCCCATGGTGTCCGTAAAATCCCCATGGTGTTCCCATGGAGCTCATAAAATCCCCATGGTGTTCCCATGGAGCTCGTAAAATCCCCATGGTGTTCCCATGTTGTCCATGCAATCTCCATGGTGTTCCCATGGGTTTCCCATGATGATCATTTTAACTTACATGGTGTTCTTGATGACCCCATGGGTTTCCCATGGGGTCCCATGGGAATCCCATGGGACCCCATGGGAATCCCATGGGATGCTCATGGGACATTTCTGTAAGGGTGTGTACAGACGCGCGTTCTGCCATGGGCGGCGCTATTTTCAGCGCGTGGGGCAAAAGTTGTGCACCTTTATTTCCGTAGGCTTGTATGGAAATATATAGTTTTATGTCCGTAAAAGTAATGTTTTGGACCGGTTTTGCCCCACCCCCTTCAAGCCTGGTCACGCCAAAATTGAGGTCAAATATCCCAGACGCGTTTTTCGAAACATGCACAACAAACACATCCATCATCTGTACCCCTAAAACTATCCTCCCAAAAGTAGTTTTTACATTCTACATTTTCCTTTTCATTGTTCAAAAACAATGTTTTTTTATACAATTTTATCAGATAAGCTGACAAAATTTGGAGATTTTAGCAACCCACACCACCATTTTGAAACGAACAATAAATACGAGGGGAAAATATAGCGAACTTCGAGGTGACTATCCAGCTTGAAAATGAATATTGAATTGTGTTGGATACATAATAACTTCTGGTAAAAATATTACTTTTACGGACGTAAAAATTCAAGTTTGTGCACAAACTTACGGGAATGTGGGTGTGCGTAACGCACGTGTTGCCCCACGCACTACTGCACGTAAAGCGTCCATGCGGGAACGGGAAAATTAGTGGACACTCTATGGCGCGTCTGTACGCACTGCCGATCTAGTCTTTTTATTCTTTATCTATGGCAAAGGCATGCTGGTGTTCGCGTTCAGTGTTGCACGTAGCGCGTATTGTTCCAAAGAGCCAGTGCGACAGAGTGGGGTTCAAACAGTTTCGCGAAAGGGGTGGTTTGGAAATGAGAAATATATTTCCCATCAAATGTGTAGTGAAATAAAAGTTCAAATATATCAAATGACAAGGATCTATAATATGTTAGTTATATAAAACAAATATTGAGTGGTTTTAAATTGTGAAATGGGAGGAATATTATCACTCGGTAAAATCTGGACTTTTCCAGCTCACTCGGCTTCGCCTCATGAAATGGAAAAGTCCAGATTTTACCTTGCGATAATATTCCTCCCAGTTCACTCTGCGCCACTCGATATTTGTATACTATTCAACATTTAGGATCATCCTTGTTCCATGGCGCGGTATTTCTGCGCAAATGCACTACGGTGTGCGAGAACAGCGTTGCGCGTATTGTTCCAAAGAGCCCATAGATATCCGCTCCGTTCACAAGTACCCCCTCACCGGCAAAGAGAGTACAGTTTGGGGTGACCGACCGACGCCATCTTGCCTGACTGCAATTCATTTGCTGCGAAGTACGGCCCCTGCGTGTACATAGAACAAATCCCCTGGTGTACGTGCGTCACACACCAGTGAAATTTCCCGCCAATGGGACGACTTTGCTAGGTAAAAGGGCGCCTTCTTTTGGTAGCTCACGGAGCTCATAGAATAAAAACAGCTATCTGGTTTGTTACTTAAAACGTCATACACGCGCGCGCCACTGATTACTAGCACCCATTGGATTAACGCTCGAATTGCGTTAATTTGGGGTTCTATTTGTATCACCGTGTGAAGTACGAATGGTTGAATTGAGATGACGTCACACTAACGAACCAGATATCTATGAAAGAGCCAGCGCTTCAGAGTTGAGTTCAAAGTGCGTATTCTTGAAGGTGTGTATTGAAATACAAGTTCAAATATATCAAGGATAAGGCAATGATATAGTTATATAGTACAAATATTAAGTGGCGTGTAATGGAAAAGTCCAGATTTTACCAAGCGGTAATTTTTCTCCCATTCCACTCTGAGCACTCACAATTTTTATACCACTGGCTGCACATTACTTGCCACATAGCATTTTCGCGCATACCACTATATGGGCGGCGCTATTCCGCGCACCGACCCCATAGTCAAAGCTTTTAGTATTTTCATACTTTTAGTTTAGGTTTTCCCGGCTATTTTAACACTTGAAAACTATCACACGAATTCCCTATATCGAAACTTTAATTTCGTCCGCCAACATTGCCAAGCTCAATTCTCAATTTGAATTTCAAAAATACACCACTAGATTTCATTTAAGGTTCAATATAATTTAAATTGTTAGCATTCCGATTCGTCTAAAATCTTTGAAATTCGTCTCGTGAAGCAATCAGCGTTGAATTGAAAAAGCAAATTCGTTTGTTGTCATTCGTTTTAATGTTATTGTTTTTGGAATGGTTTGCGCATTAATTAAATTTAAATTTTTAACAAATATTTCCTTATAAATGAAAGTATAGCCGTAAGTTTTGAGTTTTCTTTGACAACTAACATTGAAATAAGAAATTGAACTTGCACAATATGCTTTTTGCTTTATAACATGTGGGAATTAAGTATTAAGATCAAACACCTACGAATGTTGCTCTTTGATATATGTTTATGAATAAAACAACCGAAATAAGGTATGTCTATCAAACAACAACATTAAAAAAGGTCTTTGAACTTAATGCTCAGTGTCCATGTCATAAGTGCATATTGTGAAATGTCAATTCCTGACTCTAATGTTAAGTGTGAAACACAGAAATTCATACCTTACAGCTAACTACTTTTATTTACACATAATAAGGAAATATATATTGAATTGTCATTGTTTTAATACGCTTAATTCTTCAAATAAGTCTAAAGATTGGACGCATTTTCTAAATTGTATATAATTTAAGTCACTAGGGACGACATGTAATGACAACAACATGAACATGAATAACAAAAAAAGAATTTGCTTTGTCAATTCAACGCCGATTGCTTCACGAGACGAATTTAAAAGATTTTGGAAGAATCGGAATGCTAACAATTTGAATTATACTGAACCTTAAATGAAATCTAGTGGTGGCTTTTTGAAATTCAAATGCAGAACTGAGCTTGGCAATGTTCGGGGACGAAATTGAAGTATCGATATAGACAATTCGTGTGACACAAGTGTTAAAATAACCGGGAAAACCTATATTTCTTACAATTGTTGGATCTGCAGTCCTCCAAAATTATCCGGGCCAAGTTCCTTCAAATGGTTACTTGAAATTTTCCTGCGGAAAACAAAACAAAAAAACTAGGTAACTTCTCCGAATATTTTTCCTTATGCCAACTCTCATTCTTTATTGCTTTTAAACCAGCCACAAAAAAAATCCATAATGTTGTCAAGATGTTACCAAATTGACCTAAAGCGCTATAAGAATCGCGTTAGGATCGCGTCAACGCAGCTTTACAAATATTAGGGACCATTCGAAAACCGTGCAGGTACGGGATGCGTGTGCGTATTATGACGTCATGCGACGTTTGCGTAGGGCGTACGTGCATCGTTGCTGAGAGGATTACATTTTTGTGACGAACGGACATACGGGAGGGCGTCCTCCTCTGTTGATGACGAACAGCTGTGGTGCGTTTCATAAAACTTCCCAAACAATCTTATCCTGCCAAAATCAATCTCCAAATCAAACCCTGAAATTTACAATTAAACTTATGTCCCTTGCAAAAAGAAATTTTAGTCCGAATCAAACTTTACTTTACACTTGATCCGAATCAATGAAATTTTTGGTGGGGAAAATATTTTAAAAATTAACATTCTGCCAGAGTGAGTAAAATCGCTGCGACTTATCATGGATTTTTCTGCTGCTTTTGATGCAGAATCCTTGTGCTTTGCAAAAGGAGAGAGTCTTTAGGGACAGAAAGAACTATTTTGATGCATAGAATGACAATGAAGGTGAAAATGATGCTACTGAAGCCTTTCACGAGGGCGCTGCCAGGGGCCAAAATAATTCATCACATTTTAGTGAACGTTTGACCTCATGTATCTTTGAACATGAAAATAATCTACACATCTGAAAATACAACGACATGTATATTTCACAAGGACAAAACTTCAATGCTCATTGAACTTAACTGATGCAAAAAAGGTATTTTTTTAAAGAAACATTTCATAGACTTACAGGTACTTGATTTTTGGTAAAATGTTGCCGAATTTGAGTTTTGCAGACAATGTGGGCCTTATTCACGAGTTGGCAATTTTTGTCGAGTTCCCTGAATGTATTTTATTAATTGTTAACAGTTGAATGGGATTGCGCCAGACTAATTATGCAGGCACAAAATATGACTTTAAATATAGGGGAATGTTTAATTACAAATTCTAAATTATTCATTGAAGCAGACTGGAATTTATTATACATAAAGTTGCTTTCATTCTCTTCGCGAGTTCCAAAAATTAAGATTGTACCTAACTTTCAATGCAATATATATGGCAGACTCGTGAATAAGGCCCATAATGCCCAGTGTAAACACAACTTCCACACCCATCTCTTGTCCTCAGACTCCATACTTCGAGTTCTTATTGTGTAGCCTCGACAAAATAACTTTCTTAAAACATTAAAGTAACGCACAAGGTGTCCAATAAGTCGATAGGCCTACATGCAACTTCTTTGTCACCAACCAACTGCAAAAGAGACCAGTCTCCGTCTCTTGTCCTCAGACTCCATACTTTGTCTGCAGTGCCAAGGCATCTATGACTAGTTCAAATGTTTCTTATGCTGGTATGGATCCTCCTATCCTGGTAAGAGACAAGTTCAGAATAGGAAATGAGATGGATTTCTGGAGAAAGGCATGGGTCTCTATTGAGTTACAGTTGACCAAACGTACAATTTAATTGTAGACGTCAACACAATTACAACAAAAAGAAAGGTGATTTTTTTTTCACTAAGTGATTTCAAACCTTCTTGTAAGAGCCACGAACCTAAAAGAAATGAAAACATATGGCGCTGACATTTAATCACCACATTTCATCAAAGCCTAATTAAGAAAATCCTGTCTATTGTCAGGCAGAAGAAAACAAGTTTGAGGTCTTGGATTACCTGCAGCCTGAGTCTGGACCTTCAAATCATTCCATTCCTTTCTAACAGCCATCCAGTCTCTTTTCGGTGGTCCTCCGGCTACTCTGATCAACTTGGCTGCTTACAGCGAATTTGCTCCTAGTTTCAACCTGATTGATAACTGTAGTGTAGTTGAACAGCGCCCTCTGTTGTTGTATATTTTTGACGAGGCAACTGTATCACATGCGATCCTGAAAAAAACAGTTACTCTCAAATCCGTGTCCATATTCCGTTCCAAACATCACATTGGCGACGAGGACGGATGGAACTAACACAAAACTGATCCAGCAATCCATTGCATCAACCAGTATCAACGTGGTGAGTTTCACACTCGTTGAATAGAACGTTTCTTTTGAAGAAATAATCGGAAAGCAGAACTGTAAATCCATACCGTAACTGGTCAACGTGAACTCTGTTACACCAACGCTGTACAGAACATTATCTCGACAGTTTCACAGTGCTCATTGAATATCGCTATCGTAAAGCATGGCACTGCTACCTGTTTTTCCAAGATTTGACATTCATCAAGATGCTAATGCTGGTCCTCGCTGGAAGAAATGGCTCCAGAGATTTGAACGGCTAATGGTGGCCATGGACATAAAAGATGACAATCGAAAACGTGCACTACTGTTACACTAGGCGGGTACAGATGTTGATGAAGTGTTTGAAACACTCAAGGATGTCGGAGATGATTACAAGTCAGCAACTGAGCACCTGACAAAATACTTCAATCCTCGACATAACATAGCCTACGAGGTATATCAGTTCAGGCAGGCCAAACAGGGCAAAACTGAAACTCTCGATACTACCGTACTCGACTGCGTCAACTTGCACAGACGTGTGAGTTCCAGGATGTCGACAAAGAAATCTGTGCACAAATCATCCTCAGTTGCTAATCACAACGCCTCCGAAGACGTGCTCTGCGTGAACCAATGACACTGGAAAACTTACTTTCCAGTGGTCGTGCCCTCGAGACAAGCGAACGAGAAGCTGACGCTGTAGAAGCAGGGAGAGCTGAAACAACAAATGCTATCACAAATATATTTGGTAGCGCCTCAGGTTGCACCTTCATCACAAGCTCTCGCAAATTTCCATATTTTGTTGCCTAAAGTCATCTAGGTAGCTTCCTAAATTATACTGGTGGATCCTTGAATCACAGTGATCATTCTGGTTCATAGATCGCGAAATTCCAGTCTTCCAAGCTGCAGAATTCGAAGATTTTCATCCGTTTTCTCATTCGTGATTCAGGAAAGCATAGTAGCTTTCCCCAGCAGTGATTTTGATCTCCATTGTGCTTCAACAACCGTCTTGATGCATGGCTGACTCTGCTTTGTTCTCCATTGTGCTTACGCTATTGTTGGCGGTAGTCATGGTTTTGACTACAACAAACTGCTATAGCAGAACTGATCTACTGAACATGGCTCCCTCAGTAAAAACAAGAGTCCCTCTTCATGTCCACAACAGACTGAAGGAGCTTGGAATCAGTGTAGCCAGACCAACCAAAAGGGGCCGCAGATCATGGGCTAAAAGACAGAAACCAATCCCCGTCTTGACTCGTCATGACTGCTCACCTCGTGAGTTTCATCCTGATTACCAACCAAGTCAAAATGGTGCACACCTTACCAACCTTGTACCCATTTCATCCTGTACTAAACCAATGGTCCCCATTAAATTCGCATTATGGAACGCACGATCAATGAAGCCCAAAATCTCCGTCATATGTGACCTCATCATCTCAAGTTCTATTGATATTCTCGCTGTTACCGAAACATGGTTATCTGGTGATAATCGTGATCATCGTGCACTTGCTGATCTGACGTCTACACTTCCTGGTTACCAAATCCATCACATCCCTCGTATAAACCGAGCCGGTGGAGGTGTTTGTGTACTTCTTCGGAATAGCTTTGATGTTCACAAAAATGAAGGTAGATCATTTGAATCCTTTGAACATATTGATTTATCCATCAACGCCCGCTCTCATACCCCTCTTCGCCTCGTTGTCATCTACCGACCCCAAAGACTAGCCGATGGCCGTTTGACAGGTCCAACATTTTCCCCTGAATTTTCCACCCTCATCGAATCTGTTGTATCTGAGCCAGGGTACATTTTGGTTTCTGGAGACTTCAATTTTCACGTTGACGACGAATCTAACCGTGAAGCTGCAATCTTTCGTGACCTCATCGACTCGTTTAATATCGAGCAGCATGTCGCTGGCCCAACACACCGCGATGGTCACACACTAGATCTTCTCTTAACGCGCTCAACAGATGACGCGATTTCCCAGGTTGACACTACTCATTACCTGCCTTCAGATCATGCTGCTGTAAAATGCTTGCTAAACATTAATAGACCTGACCCTGTCAAAAGAGAAATCAAGCTTCGTGAACTTCGCAAGATTGATTTTGAGGCCTTTCGTCTAGACATTCTTGCCTCACCACTAACTACTGCACCAGCCAACGACCTAGACTCGCTCATTCATCAATATGACACAACTTTGAATGATCTTCTGAACAAACACGCCCCCCTGATCTCCCGTACCATTTTATCTCGACCTCATGCACCATGGTACAGTGAAAACATTCGCAAAGCAAAGAGAAAACTTCGAAAGTGCGAACGTCAGTGGAAATCCTCCAAACTAGAGTTCCACAAACAACTTCTCAACGAACAGAGCTACCACTATAATCAACTGATAATCAAGGCCAAATCTGAATATCACAGGACACAACTAAAGGACTGTGACTCCCGTCAACTGTTTCGCAAAGTTGACAAATTGTGCACTCCAAAATCTCCAAAAACCCTTCCGTCGGCTGATTTGTCATCTGAACCACTTGTTGATCAATTTTCACAGTTCTTTGCCAACAAAACACAAAACATCACTGAAGAACTTGACAACATTCCTGATCCCGTAGTTTCTAAGCCAGTGTCCGACACATGCATAACTACTCTGCACCAGTTTGAACCCCTGTCTGCAAACTCGGTGAGAAAGCTGATCACTGGTTCACCCTCCACAACATCCAGACTTGACCCGATTCCTACGTGGATTCTGAAGAGGTGTTTGGATGAACTTGTTCCAGTCATCACGAATATCACCAACCGTTCTCTTCTGGATGGACATTTTCCTGAAGCACTGAAGCGAGCACTGTGTACAAAGTACTGCTGATTACGTATAACTGCATCCACGGCCATGCGCCAACATATCTACAGGATCTGATTAACAAATATGAACCTCCACGAAAACTCCGCTCCCACTCAAAATCCCTACTCACCTGTTCATCGTCATCTACAAGGACATACGGCCAGCGTGCTTTTTCTACATCGTCGCCCACTCTTTGGAACAAACTCCCCCAAAGCATCAAAGACGCACAAAGTCTGGACCAATTCAAATGCCTCCTAAAAACCCATTTGTTCAATTCTGATTAATTTTTGTCCTATCTTTAATTTGTACAGCGCATTGGGACTCCGTGTGTAATGCGCTTAATAAGAACGGTTTTATTATTATTATTATTATTATTATCACAAAGTCCGATGATGGCAGAAGCAGACGTGACAAGGTACACACAAGCAGGTCCTTCAAGCCCCGCCCTCCCCGACAGCGAAATGCATCACAGAACCGAGGCCGATCCAAGTCCAGGCACCGCCAACCACCACGCCAAAATCAACCACCACGCCCCAACCGTACCTGTAACTTTTGTGGAGGAATCTATCCACATACTGGAACCTGTCCAGCGAAAGGAAAAAAAGTGCCGAAACTGTGGAAAAATTTGACACTTTGATTCCGTATACCGATCAGCATCAGCGAAAGTCAACGTCATAGAACAAGATGACTCTGACAATGACTACATCTTCGCCAACCAACGTGGCAGCGCTTACGTCATTCATGTTGCTAATCTACCTACCTGCAAAATGACCATCGGCAACACTACCCTGTCTGCCATGATAGATTCAGGAGCATCCGTTAAACGTGTTAGACTCCAAATCCATTGATCTCCTTCGAAGTAGCGGACAGACACTCAAGACAAGAAAAGCTACTTCCAGAGTATTCGCCTACGGTACAAATACACCCCCACCAGTGCTAGGTCTCATCGAAGCTGAAGTAAGAGTCGGTCCCAACTCTTGCTCTACCGAGTTCCACATTGTCAACACACACAGTTGCAACCTGCTATCTTTCGCAACTGCCAAACAACTCAAGCTGATCTCCCTCAATGCAGACCATGTAACCTGCAACCTCCAACCAGATCAGCCACAGCGACCACCAACCATCATCATATATCTCACGATTCATCCCCAACTATGCAACGGTCACTAACCTCCTTCGCGCCCTTACCCATCAAGACTCCAAGTGGAAGTGGGAGCAGTAGGAAATCTCATCATTCAACTAACTGAAAAGTATCCTGACAAACACGAATGTCATGGTGTATTTTGACCCTCGCAAACCGACAGATATCATCGTGGATGCAAGTCCAGTAGGACTAGGCGCAATGTTGTCACAACATGGAAAGATTGTCTCGTACGCCAGTCGTACACTGTCAGATGTAGAATCCAGATATTCCCAAACAGAGCGTGAGATGCTAGGAGTAGTCTGGGCCGTCGAGCGTTTTCATCTCTACGTCTTTGGTGCCCATTTTCGCATAATCACAGACCACAAGCCTCTCCTTGGAATCTTCAAGAACCTCACCATTCAACCCGAAACCCTTCCAAGTCACGATGAGAAGAGGACACATGGTGGAAGCCACAAGAGGATACAACGTCTCTCACTTCAAAAAGGTCCAAACCCCACCCCCTGACCCCCACACCCTAGAAGATGACAACAGTGATGACCCTACAGACGACATACCTTTAGTCACTGATTCACAGCCATCCCAAGATCCTCAATCTCTCGTCAAATCTCCAGCAGTTCTTGAGGATAGTCCTAAACTGAAGTCCAGTCTTCGTCAATCCACACGAGTTCGCAAGCCTTCGGTGCGATTCAAGGACTATGTTCAGTGAACTCTGTGCAGACTGCAAAAATGTATTTGCCCATTTGCATCAAACCTATGCCAACTACAAAAATAGGCCAAATCACACTCTCAGCCAATTTTAGGCAAAAAAAAAAAAGAAGAGAAAGTTCCAAGTTCTACAAGTTTGTTTAAAAAAAGAGAGAGAGAAAAGTAAATTTATTTATATCCCTTTCAAACACTCAAATTAAAGGAGATGTACGACTCATTCTTATTTGGAAAATTTTATTTCAGTTTATTACTCATATGGAAAAGTAGTCTCTTTTGCTACACCGATATGGACGTGTTTCCGTGTTACACACAAAAAGGGTTAGCCGCAGTCGCTCCGAATCCGGTCCACCGGTGAAAAAATGGTTTTAGTCGCCAAATGAAAAAACTTATAAACCGGGGTCGCCCGGCATTCCAATCTCTATATATTTTCCTACGAAATTCCAAAATTTCACTCGAATAGAGCATTCAATGTCGTCGGACCAGCTTTCTAAAAACGCTTTTACGAGGGACCAGAGCGGCCTTTTTCAGTGTAATCACACGCAGTTTTACCCTCACGCATCAGATGGGGCGACTTTGCGAAGCTGTAACTCGGCAATGCATTACGCAATGACAGCGGGTTTTCCGGCATTCTCTGCGTTAGTTACCTCCCAATATCATATGTAAAACTCGTTTTGATTGGCTGAGAAATGTCGTCGGAATGAAAGAAAACTTGAAGCCCATCGTTCTGCTATCCAATGGTATTCGTCGTGACCTAGCGCTGGGATTAGCATAACATTCGCGTGACGTCATGTCCACTGACTAGCTTCTAGCTAGCCGCGCGGTGGATGTGACTGGATTAGCTGTATTTTATGCTCTCTGAACGGAAAAAATATGAAATATACGAAATGAAATTGGCACTCACTATGTTTTTGCCACATGCAGTGTTCATCCTACATGAACTTATACGGTTTTTCCACAGGAAATTGAAGGAATTCGTCGAAGAAGTTAAGTGCAGTGAAGGTGGTCCGTACCATTACTATATAGGGAATACCATTCGGCACGCGCGCAGCGGCGTGGTCAATTCAAGTGCATGATTGCAAGCCCAGCAGTGTCCTTAACTTATTTGGGATTTTCGTATGGCTAAAATTCATGTGGTATCTTCTTTCAAGTTGCTTTATTTTCATTGTTGTGTTTTTCACTATGTCCTGTATTTTGCCATAGAGAAAGATGATGTTTCCAATGTGTAGGCCTATGTAAACACCTGTTGTTTATTGGAGTTAGGCGTTGCGGTTTACCCATTTGTCACAATGGACTCTTCGGTACTAGACACATGCATACTTGCTACACATAGGAGTTATGCATAATGCATTATTGGGCATTGACCCATTCAGTACACGCGTGGCGTGTCCCGAAGGTCACATAGACACACAACTGATTTTTTGAGACTTTAGCCATGAAACTTTTCCATATGCCAAACTTATCTCACTCGACCTTCAGTGCTCAACATAAAAACAATCTTAAATGTTTTAACAAACTCAGTTAACTCAAGGAGAAACCCATTTTGCAACCTTTTATTTAAATCATTTAAATCATCCACTGGCACACTTTTCCAAGTTTAAGTGTTGTAACCACTTATCTAAAGAAAGAGGGTGAGTGTAGTGTAGTTGAACAGCGCCCTCTGTTGTTGTACATCTTTGACCAGGCAAATGTATCACGTGCGATCCTGAATAAAACAGTTACTCTCAAATCCGTGTCCATATTCCGTTCCAAACATCACAATAACCATAACACTTCAGCTATTTTTGGCATGTGTTGCAGTAAAAGAGCAATACAAATATCAAATAAATTCTGCTCAAGATCTCATACTGTAAATACCAGAACATTTTTTTGCCATGCAATATTGCAATTTAATATTTTGAGTCGTGAGGGAACATTCATAGAGTTGTATATTTGTGACCTATTGTTGTTTCTGGCACTCTACACTGTCTTTTTGAACTGATTCATTCAACCTCGCATCATGTTCATTAAATTGTTTTTTTAAAAAGCCGAATGTGTAGTGTAGGGCCCCTGTTTATACAAACTGTCTGGACATGCTGAAGTCAAATTATTTGTAAAAAAATGTTGCAACCTGACGGTCACTTCCGCGATTTGCAACGTATACACACCTACATCATGTAGGTAGTAGTATGTATTATTTGACAAGTGGCTGGGATAACCTATGTCATGTATGTGGCAGTAGGCTGACTGACTCAACTTATTTCCAGTTGGGTCTGTTGGCATGGTAGAGGATATGGAAGGAATTCCAATTTTAGTGGTGGGAGGAAAACCCGGGAATGACATTTTAGGGAAAACCCGTGGAATAAAGCAGGGACTGAATATCCTGATCCACATAATGGCCCAGTGGGATTCGAATCTGAGACACAACCTACAACCTCATTTTCCATGAAGGCAAAATAAGTTTATTTAGGTAACGAATATTTCTAATTACTTCTCTATGTACAATTGAAAAGTTGTGTTTAATTAGTGTGTCGTCAATCCAGAGGGCGTATGGATGGCCAAAAGAATTAAATAAAAACTAAATCAGTGAATAAATATCCATTTTAATTAATTAATCTATTAGTTAATAATTAAATGAACAAGAAGGCTTGTTTTAATGTTTGTTTAACCATGGAGATAGGAATACCTCCATGGTTTAACAATGTGCATTTTAGCAAGGATCTTAATTGGCTCCTTTATGATGTTGTGTCTCTACACAAAACCCTGTGGCTAGTATTGTTTTAAGATAAATCATATATTGAATGCTGTGGTCCTTATGGCATTCACCCAAACTATCTTTTTCATTACTTGAAAGGTTGAGGCAAGAAAGAAGAAATGCTGGTGCTGAAAGAGTGGCTGGTGGTCCATAGGCCAGATAAGGCCGCCCAAAAAAGTCTCCGGTTTCTGGTATGGAGCTTGCCCCAAGAGTAGTGTGGCGACGCGGCTTTTTTTTTTTTTTTTTTACCTGGGTTTTTTTTTTTTTTTTGCTTCAAATGTCGGCTGATGACTGCAAATGGTGCCCGACTAAACTTAGTGCAAATATATGGGAGTCCAGAGAGGCCACATAAAGCTTATTCTCGATCATAACCCCATCTAAAAACACGTTAAAAT
Organism: Patiria miniata; assembly: GCF_015706575.1. Classification (NCBI taxonomy): domain Eukaryota; kingdom Metazoa; phylum Echinodermata; class Asteroidea; order Valvatida; family Asterinidae; genus Patiria; species Patiria miniata. The sequence goes on from NW_024037061.1 coordinate 4,989,749, forward strand.
TGTGCAGCAGCAGGAATCCAGCCAAACCAGTGAGTTTGGCGGTTTTGAGACATCATCTTGTATTGAAGAAAAAACTGTTCCATTTTGCCGACGCGCATGGCTGCGGCGACGCGCGCGCATACCAGAAACCGGAGACTTGTTTGTTTTGGCCTAATGGACTGACATACGTCAGGTGCAAGCAAAGAAAATGGCTACAGGTAAAGCTAAGACTTTTGACTCTAAGTCAGTTTCAAACTGACTTAGAGTCAAAAGTCTTAGCTTTTAGAATACCTCTTATTCTGTTGTGAACTGCCAAACAATTCTGTGCCAGACTGTAAAAATCTTATATCCTGATTCCATGTCTGAATATTACTGCACATACAGAATGCTTTGTGTTCCTTGAAAATGTACTTAGAAAAAGTAGGTCCAGAAATGTGTTGGGTTTGAAGGCTGTCTCTCCCAGCATATGGGACTACATGTGGCATGTTAAACAATGTAATGAACATGATGCTAGGTTGAATGAATCAGTTCAAAAAGACAGTGTAGAGTGCCAGAAACAACAATAGGCCACAAATATACAATTGTATGAATTTTCCCTCACGACTCAAAATGTTAAATTGCAATATTGCATGGCAAAAAAATGTTTCTGGTATTTACAGTATGAGATCTTGAGCAGAAATTATTTGATATTTGTATTGCTCTTTTACTGCAACACATGCCAAAAATAGCTGAAGTGTTATGGTTATCAATAAGGTTGAAACTAGGAGCAAATTCGCTGTAAGCAGCCAAGTTGATCAGAGTAGCCGGAGGACCACCGAAAAGAGACTGGATGGCTGTTAGAAAGGAATGGAATGATTTGAAGGTCCAGACTCAGGCTGCAGGTAATCCAAGACCTCAAACTGGTTTTCTTCTGCCTGACAATAGACAGGATTTTCTTAATTAGGCTTTGATGAAATGTGGTGATTAAATGTCAGCGCCATATGTTTTCATTTCTTTTAGGTTCGTGGCTCTTACAAGAAGGTTTGAAATCACTTAGTGAAAAAAAAATCACCTTTCTTTTTGTTGTAATTGTGTTGACGTCTACAAATAAATTGTACGTTTGGTCAACTGTTACTTAATAGAGACACATGCCTTTCTCCAGAAATCCATCTCATTTCCTAATCTGAACTTGTCTCTTACCAGGATAGGAGGATCCATACCAGCATAAGAAACATTTGAACTAGTCATAGATGCCTTGGCACTGCAGACAAAGTATGAAGTCTGAGGACAAGAGACGGAGACTGGTCTCTTTTGCAGTTGGTTGGTGACAAAGAAGTTGCATGTAGGCCTATCGACTTATTGGACACCTTGTGCGTTACTTTAATGTTTTAAGAAAGTTATTTTGTCGAGGCTACACAATAAGAACTCGAAGTGGAGGAGGAGCTGTTGCAAATTGAGAAGTCCAAGTTGCGCTAATGAAACCAATTTGGGCTGTTCAGAAAGACATCTTGGAGTGTATTCCATGTATGCAAATTAACTTAGTCTTTATTTATTAAATGAATAACTTAAATTTACGAACAAAATCAAAGACATTGAATGGAATTGGAGTAATATTTCAAGTGGCAAGCATGTTTCAAACAATAATTGTCACTGCACATTTGTATATTTAAGGTTAATTTCTTCATTACAAGTTTGTTCATTTTCAGAGGGACTTTTCATTTGAAAAGATGGGTGTGGAAGTTGTGTTAACACTGGGCATTATGGGCCTTATTCACGAGTCGGCCATATTGCATTGAAAGTTAGCTACAACCTTAATTTTTGGAACTTGCGAAGAGAATGAAAGCAACTTAATGTATAATAAATTCCAGTCTGCTTCAATGAATAATTTAGAATTTGTAATTAAACATTGCCCTATATTTAAAGTCATATTTTGTGCCTGCATAATTAGTCTGGCGCCATCCCATTCAACTGTTAACAATTAATGAAATACATTCAGGGAACTCGACAAAAATTGCCAACTCGTGAATAAGGCCCACATTGTCTGCAAAACTCAAATTCGGCAACATTTTACCAAAAATCAAGTACCTGTAAGTCTATGAAATGTTTCTTAAAAAAAAATACCTTTTTTTGCATCAGTTAAGTTCAATGAGTATTGAAGTGTTGTCTTCGTGAAATATACATGTCATTGTATTTTTAGAGGGGTTACGAAAGCCCTGTAGTGCCATCAAGTATATATTTGGCCAAGTTCGTTTTTATGAGTTATATATTTCGCAAGGTTCGTTTTTATGAGTTATATATTTCGCAAGGTTCGTTTTTATGAGTTATATATTTGGCCAAGTTCGTTTTTATGAGTTATATATTTGGCCAAGTTCGTTTTTATGAGTTATATATTTCGCCAAGTTCGTTTTTATGAGTTATATATTTCGCAAGGTTCGTTTTTATGAGTTATATATTTGGCCAAGTTCGTTTTTATGAGTTATATATTTGGCCAAGTTCGTTTTTATGAGTTATATATTTCGCAAGGTTCGTTTTTATGAGTTATATATTTCGCAAGGTTCGTTTTTATGAGTTATATATTTCGCCAAGTTCGTTTTTATGAGTTATATATATCGCAAGGTTAGTTTTTATGAGTTATATATTTCGCCAAGTTCGTTTTTATGAGTTATATATATCGCAAGGTTAGTTTTTATGAGTTATATATTTCGCCAAGTTCGTTTTTATGAGTTATATATTTCGCAAGGTTCGTTTTTATGAGTTATATATTTCGCAAGGTTCGTTTTTATGAGTTATATATTTCGCCAAGTTCGTTTTTATGAGTTATATATTTCGCAAGGTTCGTTTTTATGAGTTATATATTTCGCAAGGTTCGTTTTTATGAGTTATATATTTGGCCAAGTTCGTTTTTATGAGTTATATATTTGGCCAAGTTCGTTTTTATGAGTTATATATTTCGCCAAGTTCGTTTTTATGAGTTATATATTTCGCAAGGTTCGTTTTTATGAGTTATATATTTGGCCAAGTTCGTTTTTATGAGTTATATATTTGGCCAAGTTCGTTTTTATGAGTTATATGTTTCGCAAGGTTCGTTTTTATGAGTTATATATTTCGCAAGGTTCGTTTTTATGAGTTATATATTTGGCCCAGTTCGTTTTTATGAGTTATATATTTGGCCAAGTTCGTTTTTATGAGTTATATATTTGGCCAAGTTCGTTTTTATGAGTTATATATTTCGCCAAGTTCGTTTTTATGAGTTATATATATCGCAAGGTTAGTTTTTATGAGTTATATATTTCGCCAAGTTCGTTTTTATGAGTTATATATTTCGCAAGGTTCGTTTTTATGAGTTATATATTTCGCAAGGTTCGTTTTTATGAGTTATATATTTCGCCAAGTTCGTTTTTATGAGTTATATATTTCGCCAAGTTCGTTTTTATGAGTTATATATTGTCGAAGTTCGTTTTTATGAGATATATTTTACGGAATTACGGAGTTTTATGAAGTTACGGAGCCCCTAAAGGGACATCCAATGCGCACGACATATATCACTTGCGCACGACATAATATCTCGTGCGCACGAGATAATTATCACGTGCGCACGACATATATCTCGTGCGCACGACATATATCTCGTGCGCACGACATATATCTCGTGTGCACGACATATATCTCGTGCGCACGAGATAATTATAAGCATTAACGGAGCTTGCGCATGTCGTGCGCACGAGATATATGTCGTGCGCACGAGATAGTATGTCGTGCGCACGAGATTAAAACATAATTTTGGATGTTCCTTTAGGGGCTTCGTACCAGACACGCTGCTTTCGTTACAAACAAACTCGTCCGCTGCACGTGCAGCAAGCTCCGTTAATACTTATAATTATCTCGTGCGCACGAGATATATGTCGTGCGCACGTGATAATTATCTCGTGCGCACGAGATATTATGTCGTGCGCACGACATATATCTCGTGCGCACGACATATATCTCGTGTGCACGACATATATCTCGTGCGCACGAGATAATTATAAGCATTAACGGAGCTTGCGCATGTCGTGCGCACGAGATATATGTCGTGCGCACGAGATAGTATGTCGTGCGCACGAGATTAAAACATAATTTTGGATGTTCCTTTAGGGGCTTCGTACCAGACACGCTGCTTTTGTTACAAACAAACTCGTCCGCTGCACGTGCAGCAAGCTCCGTTAATACTTATAATTATCTCGTGCGCACGAGATATATGTCGTGCGCACGTGATAATTATCTCGTGCGCACGAGATATTATGTCGTGCGCACGAGATATGTCGTGCGCACGTCATATATGTCGCCCTCCTGTGATAATTAGCTCGTGCGTACGAGATATTATGTCGTGCGCACGAGATAAGAACATAATTTTGGATGTCCCTTTAGGGGCTCCGTAACTTCATAAAACTCCGAAACTCCGTAAAATATATCTCATAAAAACGAACTTCGACAAAATGTATCTCATAAAAACGAACTTCGAGAAATGTAACTCATAAAAACGAACTTCGAGAAAATGTAACTCATAAAAACGAACTTCGAGAAAATGTATCTCATAAAAACGAACTTCGACAAAATGTATCTCATAAAAACGAACTTGGCGAAATATATAACTCATAAAAACGAACTTGGCGAAATATATAACTCATAAAAACGAGCTTGGCGAAATATATAACTCATAAAAACGAACTTGGCGAAATATATAACTCATAAAAACTAACCTGGCGAAATATATAACTCATAAAAACGAACCTTGCGAAATATATAACTCATAAAAACGAACTTGGCCAAATATATAACTCATAAAAACGAACTTGGCCAAATATATAACTCATAAAAACGAACCTTGCGAAATATATAACTCATAAAAACGAACCTTGCGAAATATATAACCCATAAAAACGAACTTGGCCAAATATATACTTGATGGCACTACAGGGCTTTCGTAAGGGGTAGATTATTTTCATGTTCAAAGAATACAATTGCAGAGGTCTCGTCCATACATGAGGTCATACATGAGGTTCACTGAAATGTGATGAATTATTTTGGCCCCTGGCAGCGCCCCCGTGAAAGGCTTCAGTAGCATCATTTTCACCTTCATTGTCATTCTATGCATCAAAATAGTTCTTTCTGTCCCTAAAGACTCTCTCCTTTTGCAAAGCACAAGGATTCTGCATCAAAAGCAGCAGAAAAAAGTCCATGATAAAACGCAGCGATTTTACTCACTCTGGCAGAATGTTAAATTTTAAAACATTTTCCCCATCAAAAATTACATTTAAGATTGATTGTTTTACTGCATCAATTGATTCGGATCAAGTGTAAAGTTAAGTTTTGACTCGGACTAAAATTTCTTTTGCAAGGGAAAAAGTTTAATTGTAAATTTCCGGGTTTGATTTGGAGATAAGATTGATTTTGGCAGGATAAGATTATTCGGGAAGTTTTATGAAACGCACCATAGCTGTTCGTCATCAACAGAGGAGGACGCCCTCCCGTATGTCCGTTCGTCACAAAAATCTAATCCTCTCAGCAACGATGCACGTACGCGCTACGCAAACGTCGCATGACGTCATAATACGCACGCGCATCCCGTACCTGCACGGTTTTCTAATGGTCCCTACTGTGTTGCGTACGCGCGCGTCAGTCTCACGCGATGGGGCTTGAGCGCATGTGCAGTGCTCTATTGTTACAAGCTACGGCAGGACTGTTACTATATTTTGACCAATCATTGGCTTGCATGGGGCTGAACGGGGCTAGATCGATGCTGGTTCAGGGGCCATTTATTCGCTTGATCTTTGAAGCCGGTCCATTATCACTGTTAATGCCCGGCCACGTGATCGAGTCTCGACCAATCAGAAACCATCAACTCTCCAATGTATTTATTAATGTCCAATAACATGATATACAAATATACGCGGAGCGCCTACAATCTGAGACAAAAACATTTAGTGTACAAAAACTCCATGGGGTTGTATAAGGGGTGTGGCTATTAACTCGCAAACAAACGGTGACAGGTAAATAAGGCAGGCCACGGCTTCGACGCTTTTACCAATACTGCATTGGTAACTAAACAAAGATGCCCCTATTATCTGAGAACCTCTTCCATTATGTTATTGTCTGTAAAGGACAATTTAGGTCAAAAAAGTCCCGGTTTCTTAAAACGAGCTTGCCTCAAAAGTGGTGCGGCGACGCGTCCCCCCCCCCCATTTTTCTTAAAATGTCAGCTGATGTTCGAGATAACGCCTCGATCCCCCTAAAAATCTCAAGGAATTTCTTCAGACTGGAGTTTGAGGTGACCTCAGTAAGGCCATTAAGCTTGAGCATTCTGCAACCACTTTCAATCTCGCCCGACACGAACATTATTTGGGAAATTTCGATTATCAAGAAAAAAAAATCAGAGAAAACAGTAACGTCAGACCATTCAGCGACCTCGACATTAACACCGAGCATGAGCTGCATGCCAGGCTGTTCATTAGTCTGCTCCCTTGTATATTGCCCTAATTTAAAAAGTGTTTGCAGGTTCCAGATACACGACCATCGCTCAGTCCCAACATTGAGACACAGTCTGCAAATGGAGCCCGACTAGTCTGCTATTATTAAATTCTGCCAAGTTTCTCTGACAATTATTTTGATGTCCTGCGGTTATTTTGACACCAAATTTATGTAAAAATATGCAACAAAACATTTTAACAGGTGGAATTGAAACGTTTAAAGATAGATGTTTGGGAGTCGTTTTATTATGGAGATTTTAACTTCTGCTTCAAATAATGGGTTATAATGTGAAAGCACAGGTAGCAGGTCCTGGGGAATTAAAACATAAATGATATAGAAAATATCAGTTTCCCAGTTTGAAGCTCAACATTTGATTGAAGCTTCAGGGGAAGTGGTATAGGCTGACAGACCTGTTAAGGTCAAATATCGTAAAAAGTTGTGCACTTTGAGAATAAAGCATAAAACTTAGTACATTGGTTCCTCGTGCAATGAATGTAATGATCAGATGTGAGAAAATGTTTCATATTCGTCTTCGGGTTACTTACGAGAGGTCAATTAACTTTGTACAAACTCATTATCGATATTTAAAGATGTAAGGTATTATTCAAACCCTACTTTTCCACGACCCATATCTAATTCTACGATATGAATTCTTACTTACCATGCTAATGAACTTTCAAAGGTGGGGAAAGTCCATAGCTGTTAAAGTTATGGACGTAGCCACGATTTTTGTTCTAGAGAGGACAAAGCATTGTTCTTCCCCTCCCCCCCCAAAAAAAAAAAATCCCTGTTCTCTTCCAGCGTATTTCGATTTTTCGAGGGTAAACAGGGACATTGCCCCCCCCCCCCCAATTAAATGACCAGTAATGACTTTGCGCCTCTTTTCCCTTCCCTTTTCATTTTTCTCCTTTTTTTCTCTCTCCTTTTTTGGCTTTTCCGGTGGGGGCAAAGGTTGTACACTTTAAGACTAAAGCATATTTACTTCGCACATTGGTTATTCGTGCAATTAATGTAATAATCAGATGTGAGAAAATGTTTCATATTCGCAATCTGGTCATTTTCGAGAGGTCAATTATCTTTGTATAAACTCTTTATTGATATTGAAAGATGTACGGATTATTTAATTCCTATTTTTCCACGACCCATATCTAATTCTACGTTATGAATTCCTATGAACTTTCAAAGGTGGAGAAAGTCCCTGGCTGGTGAAGTTATGGACGTCGCCAGGATTTTTTTCTATAGGGGACAAATCAAAGTTCCTCCCCCCCCAAAAAAAAAAAATAATCCCTTTACTCTTCCAGCGTATTTCGATTTTTCGAGGGTGGACAGGGACATCCCCCCCCCCCATTAAATGACCAGTAGTGATTTTGCGCCTCTTTTCCCTTCCCTTTTTTCTTTTTGTCTCCCTTTTTCTCCTTTTTTGGACTTTTCCGGGAGGGGGCCCCTTGCCCCCCTCGCGATACCCATGTGAGAGATCAGCAGTCTTTGTATACCCATCTTCCCTTTTTTTCTCTCCCTTTTTCTCCTTTGTTGGTGGCTTTTCCGGGAGAGGGCCCCTTGCTCCCCTCGCGACGCCCAAGAGAAATCAGCGGTCTTTGCATACCCATCTTCCACTGTTTCTTCAAAATGCTAACTTTTCATGTTGCAAGTCTAAAAAAAAATCACAAATTAATTTTGATTATTGTTCTAAAGGATCTCACAAATTAAGACCCCAAAAACGATTTTGTTATTTAGAGCATCTTATCCCAATGTCCCCTGTTTTCATGCCTGGCGACGCACGCGCAACATTACATACATGCCTAAATCATAATAGGCAAGCCGGACAAAGTAACAACAGCTTACCAATAAGTTTGATAAAAAGGGTTAGAAAATATGGCTGGTTATAGTGAGCTAGAAATAATGTTTCATAATTGAGTAAAGCGCTTTGGCTACTTTGATTCTGTGCAAAGATCGTAAATCAGAAATTTTGAAGAATGAGAATGATAAGTTAAACAAAGTTAATTGAACTGTCCCAGGGCAACGGACATCTGATGTGCTTAACATCGGAAATTATTTTATGGACAACGGAATATCAAAAGTATCTCTGTGAAGTTTCAATTCAACCTGTTGCAATGCTTGCGCCCTTCGATGTGTAATGTGTTATGGAAAAGTTAACATTTAAGCCTATGCCTGACGAAGGTATGTCCCTTTTTCATAAACTTGGTGTCAAAATAACCGCAAGACATCAGAACAACTGTCAGAGAAGCTTGGCCGAATTTAATACATGCATTGTGACGATAGGAGCCAAAATGTATATGGAGGGGTTGCAGCCCCGCCCCCTCCGCGGTTTTTGCGTCGCTCTTAATTTAATAAGTATGACCAAAGGAACTCTTTAGTTATACTTTCATGTTCCACAAGTGCCAAGGCATCGATACAAATGGTTTCATTTTCCCAATTTAAATTGTGTACTACATTTACACAGTTTCAATTCGATCTGTTAGTCGGCACTGTCAAGCACGCTTTCATGTGCATGTACTTTTCAATGGGGAAAAGTTAAAATTTTAAGCCTACTTGTGTTGTAAAATGGACATTTCGTGACAAAGTTATGCCCTTTTTTCATAAACTTGGTGGCAAATTAACCGAAAGACATCAGAACAACTGTGAAATAAACTTGACAGGATGTAACAAATGCCTTGCGACGATAGGAGCCAAAATGTACAGAGTGGGGGGTTGAGACCCCGCCCCCTCCGCGCTTTTCCCGCCGTTCTTAAGTTAATTAGTCTGACCTTAAACCACTCTTTAGTTATACTTTTATATTCCATGAGAGCTAAGGAACAATACAAACTGGTTTCATTTTCTCCTGTACAGTAGAGTTGCAACGGTATCAGCGAAAAGAAACCAAAAAAGGGGTGACGGCCACTCCCACCATATGCGCCTTTCAGGCCGTTCTTAAGTTACTTAGTCTGATCTAAAATCATTCTTTAGTTATATTTCCATAATTTACAAGTTCCAAGCTATCAAATGATACTGGTTTTGTTCTTGTTTGCAAAATTTTGATTAGTGTATGATTGGCCCCACTTGGCATGGCGCCAATGGGCCTTGGTCTGATCTAGCAGAACTTAAGAATGGCCATTCTGTGATCAGGGCCGATAATACTCTGCTTTGAGACAATCAGGGAATTTGTTCCCGAGATTTTGATTAAACACTATCAAGCTCTCAGTCTAATTTTGCACTAGTCGGGCTCCATTTGCAGACTGTGTCACAATTTTAGGATTGAGCGATGGTCGTGTATCTGGAAACTGCAAAGAAGAATGGCCATTCTGTGATCAGGATCGATGAAACTATGCTTTAAGACAATCAGGTGATTTGTTCCACGTTAAAATTTTGCAGCAGCAGGATTTCAACTAAACCAGTGAGTTTGCCAACGTACCCATCCACACAGGCATAGAAGTGGGGTACTTCCCTTGTTCTCGTGTACTAACATTTGGCAATGTCGCACACAAATGTCAAACTGCTCTATTTTAACCAGAATTCATAAATACCTTTGGCCATTCCTATTGGTCGAGAGCCCTTCACGTGGCCGGTCTTAAACGGATGATAAAGACATGGCTAGGTGGTCTGAAACACTTTTTCAGTGTCACATAAAATGTGGACTCCTAAAAATCCAGTGTCTCTTACCGATTTATTGGTTGAACGTTCACAAGCCTCACGTAGGCATGCGCAACACCACCAGTGAGTCAGAATTGTATGGTTCTTAATTCAAAACGCAACGTCCAGGTGCGTTCTGAGCAACATTACAAAGAACGTGCCATGCGAGCGTCAATCTCCATAAAAGGTTGTTGACATCTTAATCGCCAGCTAAACACTCCATTATTTAACTAGAGGGATGTTTCAAAAGGCATCGAGTGAACTTGTTGGATAATTTTTTGGATTTTTTTGACCGAAATATTATATATGTTTTGACCGAAATGGTATTTATGAATGGGAATAAATATGTGCTCGGTCGGTATTAATCACTCTGTTTAAGACCGCTTAGAGTCTTGATGCTGATAATTACCCTCGCCTTCGGCTTGGGTAATTATCAGCACCCAGACAATTACCCTCGCCTCCGGTTTGGGCAATTATCAGCACCCAGACTCTAAGCGGTCTTAAACAGAGTGATTAAAACCTATCGAGCACACTTGTATTCCCTTATTAATTTCCTGGGCTGAAATTTAGACATTCCTTGTGGGATACCTCCCATTGTTTTGGTACCCAATAAGGCAGTGTTTGTGCACGCACGGCTACGCGCAAACCAGAAACGGGAGATTGCCCCCCCCCCCCACCCCTCCCTGCTTTATATTTCTTAACAACACGAGAGTCACTTTATTTTATCACGGTTTTGTGTAATAACATTAACGTGACTAATTATTGTGTATGTACCGACCTTGGATATAAATAAAGTCAAGTAAAACACTAAAATTAAAATGTGAATGTAGCGTAACGCTCTTTAAAATTCATTCCTGAATCATCATAACTCGTTTTGTGGTACTTATTGCTGGTATATGTAAACAATGACAGTTAAGGAATGAAAAGGGGGAAAAACTTACAAGGTATCCATGTTCTTCGGGCCAGTCAATTCCTTGGCTGATATGGTTGATATGTTGTTTCTGTCCATATATCTGATTGAGCCAATACATTCGAGTGAACAATATAGCCCTGTTTCAGGTTATTCACTTTTATATCATCATTTATTCATTCCAAAACAAGTAATTCTGAGCACATTCACGCCCCTTAACTCTATTTTGGACCCCATCAAAGTCTGGGAAGATGCTCCCTCATTTGCCAAGACATATTGGCATATTTAAATCGCTTTCACTTGAAATTATCACCAACTCCAGGGACAAAGCTACGGCACAATTTTCAACTCCACCAATATAAAAGTTGAGAGATTCCTACTGTCATCCTTGTATTGATAGCTCTTTGTTGCACATCACTGGAGCATGATTGCTAATTTGTCTTCTCTGAATGTTGTTGTGTTTATGTTGGACTCATTCGTCATTAAACTAATCTACGAATTAGTCAAACACGACAAACACTGCAAAAATGATGTTTATTTACAGAATATCCATGTTGACAACATAATAGGTTCTAACACAAAATACAAACTTCACTTAACATTCTTCTCCATTTTATCCATAAAAAAGGCATCTCCGTTTGATACTCACAATTTGTGAAGGTCGGTGCAACTCTTGAATGCATCCGCTTCAATACTAGTCAAATCATTCCCGTTTAAGTTCCTGCAAAAAAAAAGTATCTTAAAGATGCGCTCTTCTTGCCTTTTTCGAATTTCATCCCAACATAGCTTTATAAAATTTTTGTTTAAGTTATTAATTTTATGGCGATAATGTTATTCACTTTTCAATGAAACATCGACCGAAAATAAAATTGACCCACGTTTAGTATTACTTTATAATTTCGAATTATTGGCGACTAAGCAATAATTCCGTTCTAGCGTGGTAGTCTGGTTCCCGCCGCAATATCGATATGTACAGACCGGGCACCAGTCTGCTCGAAAAGCGGATCTGTGTTGTGCCGAAAACTTAAACCTTTTTTTCGGAGGTTTGCAGAAACGAGGTTTCTGCAAACGAGGTTTAGGCTCGGGACGAGGTTGGTATTAGACTTAAAATACGTACAAGTGGCATTCTTCTTTTTGCCAATAATAATAATATTGTGCAAACTTACAAATGTGACAACTTGGTGCATCTTGCGAAGGTGTCTTTACCGATCGCCCTTATTCTGTTGTCTTCAAAATTCCTAGAACAGAAACCGAAATTGTATTATAAGTTAATTATTTGGCGTTATTATCATCAAGGCAATATAGCAACGACAAACTCCCCTGATGAGCCAGCACATGCATCACAGCCGCAATATCTTCATTATAAAAATACAACACAATCAAGCTTTAGCATTTTTATACATTTAACAACATCATAGAACCATACTTTTTCCAGGCTACAGTTTCTTAAATGTATGACATTAATGTGTGGTAGTTAAAAATCGCAGTAACTGTCATTTAATTCTAAGCATCAAAGCAGTTTCTAATTTGTATATATAATAATTTAACGCGTCTAGTGTCTTACCAAATAACTTTGCAAACCGATTTTCTTGCGGAAACATTTTAAAAGTCGCAAATGTGGCTGAGTAATCTAAATGGACTTGGATTGAGTCCATTTCCGTTAGTGAATATAATAAGCAAGAAAAAGTTTATTGGACAGTTAATGTTTACTCACACTGTATTTAGCTCGACCCCATTTTTCATGACCAAACTAACGTCTGACAGTTGATTTCCACCGGCGTATCTACGAGCAATGGTTAGAGTTTTCGAGTTATTAAATTATAACAGCAGAAGAAGTTTTAAAGTGGGATTTTCTCACAAAAAATATCAGTGATTCGCAATGTCAGGAGGAATTTATACTTACAAACTCCTTACCGACTCTGGAATTTCGAAAGCCCTGTCAATGCTGTTGCCGGTCAAGTTGCTACGTAAAACCAGAAAAGAAACGGTTACGGTTTTTTTTCCATCAAATAATGGGCTTTTTTGTTTGATTAATGGCAACCCGCCATTCCAAGGGTGGGAGTGGAAGCAGCCTTCTAATCATTTTTAACTGCGCTATTAACTCATGTCCTCATATTTGTGCAATTTCCCGAACATTTCTTGTGCGTACACAACAAACGTAGTAAGATAACGTTTAGGAACCAACCCTGAACCCTTTACATGGTCTTATTTTTTTTGGGTGTTTTAGAAGTGGTCAAGCCTAGTAGCCTTATAATAAATGGTTCTGCATACATTTTCCCAAAACAGCTTGACTATTTCTCTCCTTAGTCTCTGTGGTTCGTTAAAATGGGTCAATAGCGTTCTAGGTAATGTAATAGTTATCATTTTGGAAGAGTTGTGTCATCACAAGAGTGGCCTTTCATGATATTTTCTAGTGCGGGTGATATATACACTGAAAGTTTGTTGAAATGTCTTTGGTACAGAACCGAAATGGTTTGCAGAAAAAAATGTGGTAACGAATGCACGACAGGTCAAATATTTTGGGCGGTTGATAGAGATATCTGGATCCAATTTCACTTGGCTTGCAGGCTGCATTGTTTCTTAACATGTTAGTAAGCAGATGCACTTTAATGCCATGAGAAACTTAGCTGCGAACAAAGTACAATGACACAAAACAAACACAATTGTGTTGATGCGACGTTAGGCATTGTTTGTTTATGGCACGTCGCCCATTAGAACAACTAGTGCAAATAGTACAGCCAAAATACTTCATTTTTTGAGTAAACCTTAAACAAATAGCAACAAATTTCTTTTCACCACACTGCATTTCAATGAGGCCCCTAAAATGACATTCTAAAAGTCTTAAGAAATCCAGTTGTTGGAAATATGCCTCATTTACATAAATCCAAAATGGCTGCATATTTTAGGACTTTCGCACTGATTTGCTTATATTTCATATACAAGGTAGCTTTTTGAGGTATTTTAAACAACATTTACTCATTATTCTAGACGTTGGTAACTTTCAATATCCCTATGTTTCCCAAATTTGCGATATGCTGATAATAATTTACGTGAATGCCATTTATTAATTTGCATAGATTAAAGTTAAAATTATGGCTGTCGTGTGTGGACGTGTCACAATTAAATTTTCCCTGATAATCTAAGTTCAGTCATGTACATAGATACATTTCACACCATGGTGCGTTTCTATAAGGTTCCTTAAAAAGGGGAAGAAATCAAAGTGGTGGAAAAATGCCTACTTTGCATAAATTCAAAATGGCAACTAATTACATCATATCTGATTTTGCCACAATTTTCGTCCTGAATTACTTTTTGGGGTACTTTGAACAACCATTTGTCCTTTGACACTGATTTGATCATCATTCCAGTCCTGGGTACCTTTTGAGATCCTATGTTTCCTATGGGGTCCAAAAATTTTTTATTAAGTTTCTAGCCCTTGTCAAAGTTGGTATAAGTGTTGGAAAATGTGATATTCCTGTGTCGTAGAGCGAACCCTTGCGCCGCTCTTCTCAGACCCAAAATCAGAATTTATCAAGCACAAAAATCAAATTATATATTACGGGAAAGAAATAACCAAAAACCGCAAAACTCAATCCGAAAATATGTGGGCGAGGGTTTTATACCCCTCCCACATAGGTGTAAGTCCGGAATTGGTGGGCGAAGGGAAAGGAATTACGATTTGTATAATTCACCTAGCATCCACCTTCGAAGTTACATAACAAATTAAGTAATTAATAAATCAACTAAGAAAATAAAACGAATAATGTCAACAGTCTTTTGAGACCCTGTGCATGAACTCATTTCAGGGACACAAAAATACCTACTCTAAATCCACTAGTACACTGCATAGTGATATCACATTTGGCAACATGTATGCCAACTTTGAGATGATACCTTGATATTGTATCCTATTTTTTAATATTTTGTAGAAAACATATTGGGGGTTTATTTTTCATCTAAGTTTGTCTCAATGTCGGGTGATCCACGAAATCAAATTCAAGGTCAAAGTAAAGGTCAAAATGTCATTATACTTCAAATAACCCCGTCATAAAAAACAATGGTAAATTTGGATTTCTTGTGATGTAACCTTTCAAAAGAGATCAAGATTTTTGACTCACAGATTATGGAGATATGGTCATTTAAAAATGCAGCAATGTCCATTTTGACCAAAATCGTTTCTCCAATGGCGCTAAAACTTAAAATTTCGGCTTCTCAGCCGAGATTTTCCCATACAAAAATATGAACCAATTTGAAGAGGTTTGGGTTTAAAATTTAAAAGTTTTGGGGGTGATTTGACACCGAATGACCCCAATGTCGAATGAAGAAATGTTGTTTAAAGTACCCCGAAAAGCAACTTAGGACGAGAGTTATTATGTCGTATTTTTGGCCATTGCATTTGTCTTTGCTAAAGAAGGAATTTTGCTCATTTTTGGATAGATTTTACCTTCCTAAGCTGGAAATCCATTAGTAACATTTTTTTTCATCTACCATGTGGCAGCCGTCTTGGATTTAAAAATGGCCGCCATTTCGGGCCAAATTTGTATCTAACTTCGGACCTGATTGTCATATGAAGTTCATTTTGATTGCAAACCCATGTTTTTGATACCAAGAAACCCAATAAAAATCATTGTTGATGGGGTATACTCCCAGTGGAGTACCCCATCAACAATGATTATAATTTGGGTTCCCTGGTATCAAGAACATGCAGTTTGCCACCAAAGTGGACTTCATACGACATTCAGGTGCCACCTTATTATTTAAATGAAATCCAAGATGGCCGCTTTTTTAATATTCAATATGGCTGCCATCCATTTGGGATGCCTAAATGAGTTAATTGGATTCCTTGGTATCAAATTTATGGGGTTTGCCACCAATAGTGACTTCATACGACATTCAAGTCAAAATTTAACATGCAAATTAGTTCAAAATGGCTGCAATTATGAATATTCAAGATGGCTGCCATCAATTGTGAGTACCCCGTCCACAGTGATTTACTTGAGTTCAAAAAGATGGACTTCATATGACATTCAGGTGCAATGTTATCATAAATATTCATCCAAGATGGCGGCTATTTTGAAAAATCCAAGATGGCTGCCATCCATCTGGGATACATCATCAGCAATGGGTCGTTAAGATTACTTGGTATCAAATGTATGGGGTTTCCCACCGAAATTGACTTCATATGAAATTCGAGACCGAATTTATCATGCATATCCAAGATGTCTGCCATTCAAAATTTTGAGTACATCGTAAACAATTATGTACTCGGGGTCCTTTCTATCAAAAACATGGGGTTTGCCATGAAAATGAACTTTATGCGACAATCATGTCCAAAGTTACATAATACAAATTAGGCTCGAAATGGCAGCCATTTTTAAATCCAAGATGGCCGCCACATGGTAGCTGGGAAAAATATGTCTCCAATGCATATCTGATGGACTTAGGGAGGTAAACTCTTTCCAAATATGGCAAAAATTCCTTCTTAAACAAAAAAATGCAAAAGTACATAACGGCCTATACGGCCATATGGCCAAATAATATGAAAATTATATAGTTAGCGGCCTTTGGAATTTATGCAAATTAGGCATATTTCCACCACTTGGATGTTCAACAACTACTTTAGGGACCTAATAGCAATTCACTGTGTTGTGAAATTTGATTAGGATTATCAGGGAAATTCAGTTGGTACATATCCACACTTGGCATCCATCATTTTAAGTTTAATTTAGGCAAATTGATATACGGCATTTATGTAAATTATACGGTATTTGGAAAATTTCGAAAACATAGGAATTTTGAAATTTACTTAGGACTAGAATAATGAGTAAACTAATGTAAAAGGACTAAAACTTTCGTTTAAAGTACCACAAAATCTACCTAGTAAGAGAAAAATGACCAAATCAATGCGAAAGTCCTAACATATGCTGCCATTTTGGATTAATGCAAATTAAGATATTTCAACAACCTGGATTTTAAAGACTTTTAGTATGTCATTCTAGGGACCTTGTAGAAATGCACTGTGTTAAAAAAAATATGTTGCAATTTGTTTGAGGTAAAACCTAATAATGCCTGTACTAAAGGGGCCCGTCGAAAATGTGCCTGTTCGGAAGAGGTTGAGAACTGCTCATACAAACAACGCAAATGGCATCCAATAGTGCCGTTTTCACACGTTCAACGTTCACTTTTTAAATGCACACTTTGAACACGTCGTCATCCCCAGGCACTAATATTTACCCATACTGGACAATGGTATCGACCTACAGTAAGGGTTGTAATGTACTTACAGTGAAATTAGGTGCGGAAGGTCCAAGAAACCATTCTTAGGTATCTCCTTCAAAACATTCTCGGCAAGGTTTCTGAAAAAAAAAATGTTGCGAACTCGAAGATTTATTAATTGTATGCCCACATCAGCGTAAATTGCAAATAAGCAAAGTATTCCCTCCTCCGTGAAAGTGCATAGTTTACGTAAAACGGTCAGGTCAAACCCGGTTAAGTACGTACCCTTCTAGAAGTGAGGCGGTGATAACATTCTCCACATTTTCAAAATATGGCCATAATATGTTTTCAATGGGCCAATAAGGCCAAGCTTCCATGTAATCCTCATCCCTACTATACACAACAAGCCTGAAGACTCCCATTGGCCAAACCCAAACCACTGCAGAGTAAGGAGTGTTGCAAAGACAGACGCCAAGATGGCGCCTAATGCCTTTGTGCAGTAATTGGAGATCTTAGTGGCCAACCCCTTTGTGCCGCCAATCTCTTTGTGTCATTCCTTCGTGCCGCCCAGAGCTCAGACAGGGTGTAAATGCATTTTATGAGCTTATTTGTAATCAAAAATACTTGCTAGCAGGGGTGTAACTGGGGTGAAACATCTTGGGGCACCTTGCGTGCACGCATTTCTTTAAGGGGCACTGAAAGTAATTGAACTGCGGTTTTCGTTTCTCGTGTTTGGACTTGTAAAGGCCTATATGCATATATATGGACGTAAATGCTATATCTGTTATACTTCTTAAAACACAAACCACTGTGAGTTTAAGCTCCCAAAACATTGAAAATCTTAGTAATTACAAAATAAACAAAAACGTAGATTTTTCTGTTGTTGTGCGTTCCGGAAAAGGTTTTTGTATATTCCCTATTTTTATTTTAGAAGTAAGGGCCATTTTGAACCTACGGATACAACATAGTTTGTACTAAGTATTAATACGCGCTGGAGCTACTCAAGCAATCTCTTACTGACATTGTATCATGTTTTGTTTGTCTTTTGTTTTGTATGGCTGAAAGAGTAGATTTTGATCTCAATATTGGCTTTCTTGGAGTAGGGGCATGAACCACCTCAAAAAACATTAACACAATTCCAACAATGCATGTAGAAATGAAATTAGAACAGCTACAACAAAAATCAGCTTATAACCTTATGAAGAACATACTCAGGGGGAAGATTCTCCTTTGCGAATACCAGCTCACTATAGTTTATCATCAGCCATTTCAAAACCTGCAAAACATCAACCACTACTATACGGCGTAATAGTACAGGATGATTTAAAGGTATAGACCATCATTTGTATTTGTGCATTTTGTTCGTTTGAAGCGACAAACGTTCTCAAAATCTAAAGACATTCTTAGATTTCTATGATCCCGATATAACTAAAAAAAAATTGCTGAATCATGTTTGTCATTGGGCCTGAATCATGTTTTTCATTCTCACTGAGCCAATTGCAGCTACGCGATGCCCCGCACTGTTTACTGGTCAGACCATAGACATATAATACACTATATGTCTATGGATCAGACAATTAAGCAACATCGCGTGCGCATCGTATTAATGCTTGCTCGCCTCGCGCTTTGCTAAATGCAAAAACAAACTACTAACGGAAGTTTCCAACGATGCACCATGATGGAGAGGCCTTCTTGCATTATTTTTTTTCAAGGCGACAGCATGCACATACATGTAGAATAATTTCACAGGAGGTAAGTCCCCTTACTATCTTCAACTAAGTATGATTCTTTCAACTAATTACGTCAGTTCCTTTTTGGGTAGCTGCAAATGATGGACTGTATAGCTTGAAATATTAATTGCTGGAACACCAGTCCAAGAGCTTATTTCGACAGCGCGATTTATATTTTTTGTTATCAATCATTCAAATGTGTATGGAGGGAACGGGGGGGGGGGGGCGCACGGTCCAGACATCCGCTAGTACTCACACTACTTTTAGCTATGTTCTAAACAGAAATGCATCGCATAAAATCAATAATAAACAAGACGAAGCAACCCTGTAAAGCTGGTCCCAGAGCCAACACACATAATATGATTAAAACAGCTAGTCCCTGGAAGTGTTTGCGTTACACGATTGCACTGCCCAGTCATAGGAAGTCATGCAGTCCAGACAGGTACAAAGAGGACTTTAAAATGGAACATTTTAGAATATCTGTCTAGTCCTTAAAGCACACCGATGCGCCCTAGCAATTACTCCTCAAAGAGCGCTCGGAAGCAACTGCTTTCGATTCTAAAACACACACGATATGGGATCACACCAAACAACCGAAGATAGGGCTCGATCTGAACATTACGATGGTCTAAAAATAGCATATGGTCACCAAACAAAAAACCAAATGCAAAGGTTAGGTTGAAAATCTTATCTGATTTCCCGCGCAATGTGTACACAATAGTCGCGAATACCCTTGTATACGCACCATTTTTTTTCCAAATGGAATACAATGAATTAAAAGGATTTTACAGAAAGTATTTCAGTTTTCGATCTGTCGTATGCTTGCAACCTCAAATCTTAGAGTTTGTAAAGTATAGAAAAAATAACATTGCATACGATTAGAAACGTAATTTCCTCCTCTACAAAATAAACTTAACTTGTAACACAAAAAATAAAGAAAGCAGCACAGATGTTTTTTGACACATTAATCATGTGACTGCAGACGCTAAGCTCATCGGAGAGTCTAGTTCAAGAAATCAGGTAATGGATAATGAAAGGTTTGCGGAAACACCATGTTTGAATAATTTATCAATGGTTGTGAAAAGAACCAAAGGTATAAATCGACGTTCCGGTCAGTGTGATGTTCTGGCTGTCTTTCGGAGAGTATCTAAACTCTAAGAAAGTAAACACTTAAGTAGCAAAAGCAAAATCGATGTAATGTGACATTGCATTGTGTGTGGATGCCAAGTAGTTAGGATCCTAGAGCAAGCTAGGTGCCCACTGAAGTGGAACAGTGGGGCTGAAGTCTCAGTGGGGGAAGGGCCTAGGGTATAGGAGACCCATCAGTCTTATATTATTGTAAGATTTTGTGACAATATTCTGTATTAAACCGACCATAATGCTTTAATATTTTAGAGATATAATTTGTGAGAAGATACTTCGCTTAATATACAAGACACTAAATATGAATGAATTATCAACTTCAAGGTTCATACACCTACCATGATGCTGTGTGAATTTGATTTTTTTTATTCAATTCTGTTAGCTACATAGTAATCAATACTGTTTCCAAATTTGATTTCATATCACAAAGCAAAATCAGTTCCGAAATTCTTCAGCTAATGATATGCTTTACACAGGTTTATCAGGACCAGACAAGTCTAAAAAGCAAACACCTGTACATGTATGTTTTGTATTGAATTGTATATCAAAACACACCCATTGTCCTCCAATTGCCACCGTTAGCCTGAGAGCATTGATTTGCATACCACATTGTGTAACCCACTGCTGTATTGACTGACAGATATGAAAAACCACAAAAACAATTTATGCAAAAATGGAAACGCATACCTGAACTATGCATAGTTCATGTATGCGTTTCCATTTTTCCATAAATTGTTTTTGTGGTTTTTCATATCTGTCAGTCAATGCAGCAGTGGGTTACACAATGTGGTCATGGTGGTACTACAAGAGTCTACGCACATACAAAATAGATAGAACTATCTCTAAAGAGGATATTTGCTTATCATTATTCACCTCTGCCAAAAAAATACATAAATAAAAAATGTCTACTCAAATGGAAAAAACTCTTATGCTTCCCCAGCCTTGAATATTGCATTTGATTATTTTTTTTTGGGGGGGGGGGGTGGAGTGTTGAAGAATTCTACAATCCGCTTACAAGAAGCTCATTTTCAGTGTTTGATTACATGTGTATTAATGGTTTTGAAAGACACACTTAGCGTCTAGATTGTCTCTCATGCTGTAATAATAAACATTAACCCAATTAACCTTATCATTATCATTAACCGTATCATTGTATAATTTGATTTTTGTGTGGTGACTCAAAGGGTATAACTGAGCGAAGCGAAGTATCATGAAGCTGCATGTATACCAACCAAGCTCCATGACTGTATACACGCGGTACGCCGGTGTTGCCTACAGACCATCTGGTTTCAAGTATGGTTGCGTTTACACTGAAGTGTGCATCGATTTTAAATCTCGATTTCCTTGCTACAGTTTTAAGAAATCGAAATTAAATCTCGATATAAATAAATCACGATAGTCCAGTGGAAATACCCACATTTATTTTTAATCCTATGACAACATTCTCACAAGAAATTGATCCATTGTTACTAACAAAAGACCTGTAAATGATTGAACGTTGAAAAATAAATAGCGTCCAGTGCTTTAAATTGGTGTCGCTTGGTATCTTTTGTTCACGTCGCGCCAGGCGATCGACTGTGGGCGATATGCAAATGAGGCTGTTGTTACATGACTTGGTTTTAAACGGTATATTGAAGATAGGGATACATGGACATCTTTTTAAATATGTTATTCATGAGGGAATAAACAGCTGCGGTTGTTCTGCTCAGAAAGTCACGAGTTGATGGTTGTTTGCTGTGGTACAACTATTGTTCTTTCGTTTTAGACGGTTCGTACCCTTTCCAATACACGTATTCCGTCCAATCAAAAGCCGTGCAAAACAATCACGGCTCTCCCATGGTGGCCTAATCCAATTATCAGCCAGATGACGAACGTTCTTTTATTAGGAAACGCATCACGGCTATAACCCTGCAACCTTCACGGCAGTGTAAAACCTTAATGGCCGTTGAAATTAAGTCATTACTCTTTTATTCCCAGATTCATAATTTGTTTGTTTTTTTTGAAAAGCGTAATATAGATTTTCCGTATATTTCAAAACTTTTTTTTCCATTCAAATTCATAAACCGTTTACTAAAATTTTGTTTTGACTATTCATAATCTTACATACCCCATGTTAAATTTTGTCTTTGGTCGCTTATTCTCACACTTTTTTCAGACAATTTTATACCTTATCCATACTTTTTCAATTTCAGTTTCGTCTTTTGCAATTGCCGAACGGACGAAAGAAGAATCTATGTTATATTAACTTCATTCAAAATCGTCTAATGAATGTATGCTACCTTTGTTTCATTGCTAAGCAATCGATATCTGTGTCAAAGTCTTACTCTTGGGCCTACATTGTGCGCTTGCACATTGGGATCTTATTGTTAACCCTCTGCATTGATGGGTGCACAACCTTTGGACCATTGTTTACGATGATACATGCAGACACCATTGGTGGGTTCTGGTACATACAAACCATTTTTGTTACCTCTCCGAGGGAGTTATTTATGAATTTAAAAAAAAATATTAAAAACCTGTCAATGCGAGCGCCGTGGATGAAGGATGTTTAATATTATACAAACCACATGAAGTTTGGCGAGCAGCTTATTTGTGGAACCTCTTTGGCCACTCAGATAAAGACCGCTGACATTAAAAGCGTTACATGGAGTACGAATCGAAATATCTCAGTCTTAACAGGGTTGTTATTGATTGAAGTATTGATTGGTAAGTTTCTGAAAATCAATGTGTCAACTCAGTTACTTATCACTTTTCTATGGTTGTCAACCGACGATTGTCCTTTTTATTCTATTTTTAAGGGCCATTATTATATAACAAAGGAAAGTTTCTAAAAAACTCTAAGCAAATGGGTAAAAACTGGATATGAACATAAAACAAATGAAATAGCTTATTTGTAGGAATTTTAAAAAGCAAAGACAAACAATGAATATAAGTTTCAATTTTAACTTTAAAATATAAATAATACATAAGTAAACAAGAGTTGAAAATAAAGGAAACTAGAAATATAATTAAAATAAAACTAAAAAAGGAGAGAGTGTTCATGAAAATGTACATTCTTATGTACAGTTGACTGAACATTCCCAAACATAATCGACACTTTACTAAATAGAGTGACGTCACAAGAGAAATTTAATTGAGGCAAACGATCCGGAAGGGAGGTGGGGGAACGGGGAGGTTAAGCGAGGATCCCCACCCCGTAGTGCTGCCTCTGTCTGTCTATTTGGGGAGTCGGGGAGTCAGTCAGTCAGTCAGTCGGGGAGTCAGTCAGTCAGCAAATTAGATTAGTATAAAAAGAACGATGTAGGTAGTCAACAATCAAACTTGTTTCACTTACAGTACTTCGGTGTCGTTTGGTATCCCCTTCGGTAACTCCATCAGACCTCTATCACTGCAGTCAACTATGCGAGGCCCGTGGTCGCTACACTCACACACCTCACACGCGTCCTTGCTTGCATGAACCGTCAAGATAAGAGTCGCATAGTGCAACATCGCCAAAGCTAAAATGAACTTCATGTACCAACCCCGCTCCATGCTTGTATGCACGCGGAACGCCGGGTGTTGCACAGACCGTCTGGTTGCAAGTATGGTTGGGTTTAGACTGCAGTGTGCTTTCGATATTAAATCTCGATTTCTTTTCCTACTTTTTGAAAAACCAGAGTTAAATCAACTCCTGTTTCAATTGAAACTCGGAAGTACCAATCTGAGCTCATTCCTTCCAGCCTCCAGGTCTTAAATAGATATGTACGTAATTAACTAGCACGAAAACCCTGTGGAAATACCCACTTGTATTTTTAATCTCATGACAACACTGTCACAAGAAATTGATCCATTGTCACTATCAAAAGACCTGCAAATGATTAAACGCGGCCGTGCGTTGTAAAATAAACAGCGCCTATACTGTGGAGTTGTTAGTATCTTTTATTCACACTGCGCCAGGCAATCGACTGTAGTAGTGGGCGACATGCAAACGAGACTGTCGCTTCGCAGCTTAAATGCCGCGTTCGATAGTATTTACATACGTCATCATTTTTTTTTACAATGTGATTGGCTTATAGTGCATTTAATATTTAAGTTGTATGACTAGGATTAAAACGTTATATTGAAGATATGAATACATGGATATCTTTCAAAAATACCTTATGTACACCTACCATGATGCGGTGTGAATTTGATATTTTTTATTCAATTCTGTTAGCTACATATTAATCAATATTGTTTCCAAATTTGATTTCATATCACCAAGCAAAATCAGTTCCGAAATTCTTCAGCTAATGATATGCTTTACACAGGTTTATCAGAACCAGACAAGTCTAAAAAGCAAGCACCTGTACACGATTTTTTTATTGAATTGTATATCAAAACACACCCATTGTCTTCCAATTGCCACCGTTAGCCTGAGAGCATTGATTTGCATAGTTCAGGTATGCTTTTCCATTTTTCCATGAATTGCTTTTGTGGTTTTTCATATCTTTCAGTCAATACAGCAGTGGGTTACACAATGTGGTACTACAAGAGTCTACGAGCACACACAATAGATAGAACAATCTCTAAATAGGAATATTTGCTTATCATTTTTCACCTCTGCCAAAAAATACATAAATAAAAATGGCTACTCAAATGGAAAAAAAAAACTCTTATGCTTCCCCAGCCTTGAATATTGCATTTGATTTTTTTTTTGGGGGGGGGTGGGGTGGATTGTTGTAGAATTCTACGATCTGCTTACAAGAAGCTAATTTCCAGTGATTGATTACATGTGTATTAATGGTTTTGAAAGAAACACTTGGCGTCTAGATTGTCTCTCATGCTGTAATAATAAACATTAACCCAATTAACCTTATATCCTGTGTATCATTGTATAATTTGATTTTTGTCTGGTGACTCAAAGGGTATAACTGAGCGAGGCGAAGTATCATGAAGCTGCATGTATACCAACCATGCTCCATGACTGTAGACGCGGTACGCCGGTGTGGCCTATAGACCGTCTGGTTTCAAGTATGGTTGCGTTTACACTGCAGTGTGCATCGATTTTAAATCCCGATTCCCTTGCTACAGTATTAAGAAATCAGAATTAAATCTCGATATAAATAAATCACGGTAGTCCAGTGGAAATACCCACATTTATTTTTAATCCTATGACAAAATTGTCACAAGAAATTGATCCATTGTTACTAACAAAAGACCTGAAAATGATTAAACACGGCCCTGCGTTGAAAAATAAATAGCGTCCAGTGCTTTAAATTGGTGTCGCTTGGTATCTTTTTTTCACGTCACGCCAGGCGATCGACTGTAATTGACTGACACGATAGTCCAGTGGAAATAACCACATTTATTTGTAATCCTATGACAACATTGTCACGAGAAATGCATCCATTGTTACTAACAAAAGACATGGAAATTTCCACATTCACTTTTAATCCCATGACAACATTGTCACAGGAAATTGATCTATTGTTTCTATCAACATACCTGCAAATGATTAAACGCAGCAGTGCGTTGAAAAAAAATAGCACTTTGGAGTTGTTAGTATCTTTTATTTACACTGCGCCAGGCAATCGACTGTAGTAGTGGGCGACATGCAAACGAGACTGTTGCTTCGCAGCTTAAATGTCACGTTCGATAATATTTACATACGTCATCATTTTTTTAACAACGTGATTGGCTTATTGTGCAATTAATATTTAAATTGTAAGACTAGGTTTAAAACGTTATATTGAAGATATGAATACATGGATATCTTTCAAAAAATACCTTATGTACACCTACCATGATGCGGTGTGAATTTGATATCTTTTATTCAATTCTGTTAGCTACATATTAATCAATATTGTTTCTAAATTTGATTTCATATCACCAAGCAAAATCAGTTTCGAAATTCTTCAGCTAATGATATGCTTTACACAGGTTTATCAGAACGAGACAAGTCTAAAAAACAAGCACCTGTACATGTATTTTTTTTTATTGAATTGTATATCAAAACACACCCATTGTCCTCCAATTGCCACCGTTAGCCTGAGAGCATTGATTTGCATAGTTCAGGTACGCGTTTCCATTTTTCCATGAATTGTTTTTGTGGTTTTTCATATCTGTCAGTCAATACAGCAGTGGGTTACACAATGTGGTACTACAAGAGTCTACGAGCACACACAATAGATAGAACAATCTCTAAATAGGGATATTTGCTAATCATTTTTCACCTCTGCCAAAAAATACATAAATAAAAATGGCTACTCAAATGGAAAAAAAAATCTTATGTTTCCCCAGCCTTGAATATTGCATTTGATTTTTTTTTTTTTTTTTGTGGGGGGGTGGAGTGTTGTAGAATTCTACGATCTGCTTACAAGAAGCTAATTTCCAGTCATTGATTACATGTGTATTAATGGTTTTGAAAGAAACACTTAGCGTCTAGATTGTCTCTCATGCTGTAATAATAAACATTAACCCAATTAACCTTATATCCTGTGTATCATTGTATAATTTGATTTTTGTCTGGTGACTCAAAGGGTATAACTGAGCGAAGCGAAGTATCATGAAGCTGCATGTATACCAACCATGCTCCATGACTGTATACACGCGGTACGCCGGTGTTGCCTATAGACCGTCTGGTTTCAAGTATGGTTGCGTTTACACTGCAGTGTGCATCGATTTTAAATCTCGATTTCCTTGCTACAGTATTAAGAAATCGGAATTAAATCTCGATATAAATAAATCACGATAGTCCAGTGGAAATACCCACATTTATTTTTAATCCTATGACAACATTGTCACAAGAAATTGATCCATTGTTACTAACAAAAGACCTGGGAATGATTAAACACGGCCCTGCGTTGAAAAATAAATAGCGTTCAGTGCTTTAAATTGGTGTCGCTTGGTATCTTTTGTTCACGTCGCGCCAGGCGATCGACTGTAATTGACTGACACGATAGTCCAGTGGAATTACCCATATTTATTTTTAATCCTATGACAGCATTTTCACAAGAAATTGATCCATTGTTACTAACAAAAGACCCTGAAATGATTAAACACGGCCTTGCGTTGAAAAATAAATAGCGCCCAGTACTTTAAATTGGTGTCGCTTGGTATATTTTGTTCACGTCGCGCCAGGCGATCGACTATGGACGATATGCAAATGAGGCTGTTGTTATATGACTTGGTTTTAAACGGTATATTGAAGATAGGAATACATGGATATCTTTTAAAATTCATTATTCACGAGGGACAGCTGCGGTTGTTCTGCTCAGACAGTCACGAGTTGATGGTTGTTTGCTGTGGTACAACTAGTGTTCTTGCGTAGACGGTTCGTACCCTGTCCAATACACATATCCTGTCCAATCAAAAGCCGTGCAAAACAATCACGGCTCTCCCATCGTGACCCAATCCAATAATTAGCCAGATGACGACCGTTCTTTTATCAGGCAATGCATCACGGCTATGATCTTGCAATCTTAACGGCCGTGTAAAACCTTGCGCAAGGTTTTAAACGGCCGTTAAGATTAAGTCATTACTCTTTTATTCCCCGATTCACATTTTTTTTGGAATAGCGTAAGAAACGTTTTCCCGCATATTTTTACACGTTTGTTTTCATTCAAATTCATCAACGGTTAACTAAACTAAAATTTTGTCTTGAAAATTCGTAATCTTGCATACCCTATGTTAAATTGTGTCTTCGGTTGCTTATTTTCGCACTTTTTTCAAACATTTTTATACCTTATCCATACTTTTTCAATTTCGTCATCTGCAATTGCCAAACGGACCATAGATGAATCCATTTCATTATTTGCAATCAATGTTATATTAACTTTATTCAAAATCGTCTAATGAATGTATGCTATCTTTGGTTCATTGCTCAGCAATCGATATCTGTGTCAAAGTCTTACTCCCGGGCCTACATTGTGCGCTTGCATATTTGGATCTTATTGTTAACCCTCTGCATGGATGGGTGCACAACCTTTGGACCGGTCCATTGTTCACGATGATGCGTGCAGACGCCATTGGTGGGTTGCAGTACATACACACGATCTCTGTTACCTCTCCGAGAGAGTATTTATGAATTAAAAAAAAAATATTCAAAAGCTGTCGATGCGAGCGCCGTGGATGAAGGATGTTTAATAAATACAAACCACATGAAGTTTGGCGAGCAGTATTTGTGGAACCACTATGGCCACTCAGATGAAGACCGCTGACACTAAAAGCGTTACATGGAGTACGAATCGAAATATCTCAGTCTTAACAGGGTTGTTTTTGATTGAAGTATTGATTGGTAAGTTTCTGAAAATCAATTTGTTAATTCAGTTACTTATTACTTATCTATGGTTGTAAACGAATTGTCCTTTTAATTCTATTTTTAAGGGCCATTATTATATAACAAAGAAAGGTTTATAAAAAAAAAATAAGTAAATGGGTAAAAACTGGATATGAGCATAAACAAATGAAAAAGCTTATTTGTAGGAATTTTAAACAGCAAAGACAAAGAATAAATATTAGTTTCAATTTTAACTTTAAAATATAAATAATACATAAGTAAACAAGAGTTGAAAATAAAGGAAACTAGAAATATAATTAAAATAAAACTAAAAAAGGAGAGAGTGTTCATGAAAATGTACATTCTTATGTACAGTTGACTGAACATTCCCAAACATAATCGACACTTTACTAAAAAGAGTGACGTCACAAGAGAAATTTAATTGAGGCAAACGATCCGGAAGCGAGGAGGGGGGGGGGGGCGGGGAGGCCAAGCGAGGATTCCCACCCCGTAGTGCTGCCTCTGTCTGTCTATTTGGGGAGTCGGGGAGTCAGTCAGTCAGTCAGTCGGGGAGTCAGTCAGTCAGCAAATTAGATTAGTATAAAAAGAACGATGTAGGTAGTCAACAATCAAACTTGTTTCACTTACAGTACTTCGGTGTCGTTTGGTATCCCCTTCGGTAACTCCATCAGACCTCTATCACTGCAGTCAACTATGAGAGGCCCGTGGTCGCTACACTCACACACCTCACACGCGTCCTTGCTTGCATGAACCGTCAAGATAAGAGTCGCATAGTGCAACATCGCCAAAGCTAAAATGAACTTCATGTACCAACCCCGCTCCATGCTTGTATACACGCGGAACACCGGGTGTTGCACAGACCGTCTGGTTGCAAGTATGGTTGGGTTTAGACTGCAGTGTGCTTTCGATATTAAATCTCGATTTCTTTTCCTACTTTTTGAAAAACCAGAGTTAAATCAACTCCTGTTTCAATTGAAACTCGGAAGTACCAATCTGAGCTCATTCCTTCCAGCCTCCAGGTCTTAAATAGATATGTACGTAATTAACTAGCACGAAAACCCTGTGGAAATACCCACTTGTATTTTTAATCTCATGACAACACTGTCACAAGAAATTGATCCATTGTCACTATCAAAAGACCTGCAAATGATTAAACGTGGCCGTGCGTTGTAAAATAAACAGCGCCTAGTACTGTGGAGTTGTTTGTATGTTTTATTTACACTGCGCCAGGCGATCGACTGTACTACAGGGTGTTTAAAAAAAAAAAGGAAACCCAACTTCAAAGAATAAATATATGAACAGCGGATATGTTTACTGGCTATAAAAATGGTGTCACCTGAAAGCGTCATCTCCATGCTTCTCAATGAAACCGTGTTTAGGTTTTCTGAGTCATGCATCACTGAGCATCGTTGTCTTGAAAACTGGATGCAAAACTGCAGTTGGTTCACTTTCATTTTGACAAAAAACACTGCATACGGTGTGCCTATTGTTACGAAAATGTCTGTGAAATGGCTTGAATGTTAATCCTCGGGAAAATGGCACATTTTTTGAACATGGCTTGGTCAAAACGAGAAATTCATGGCATGTAATAAGATTCAGTTTTGAAACCAACCCGACTTGGTTTTTTTTGGTCTCTTTCTATGCACTCGTGTCTTCTTCTTGAATACTTATTATCATGCACACCATGCCTATTGTGTTTGACATGAAAGTGAACCAACTGCAATTTTGCATCAAAATCTCATGACAGTGGCGCTCAGTGATGCATGACCCTGGAAATGTTAACAAGGTATCATTGAAAAGCATAGAGATTACGCTTTCAGATGATACCAGTTTTATAGCCAGTAAACATTTGGTCTGTCCAAACTGGTTCGTCAAAGTTGGGTTTCCTTTTTATTGAAACACCCTGTAGTGGGCGACATGCAAACGAGACTGTTGCCTCGCAGGTTAAATGTCGCGTTCGATAGTATTTACATATGTCGTCATTTTTTTTACAATGTGATTGGCTCATTGTGCAATTTATATTTCAATAGTATGACTAGGTTTTAAACGTTATATTGAAGATAGGAATACATGGATATTGTGGCGAAACCGACCCCTGACACTATTTGTGGCGGAACCGGTGATTGGCAGAACCCAGGGGGAACTGGTCTTATTTATCCCAGGACTCTAGCCAACTCCTATTATCCCACAAAAATATTTATTAGCCTAACGAACGGGTGAGCGGCTACCCATACGCAAGGGGGGACAATTAACGAACGGCGGACTAAGCCTAGGGGCTGTTCGTTTGGTGGAAATATACCACCGTTTTGTGATTGAGTAATCAATTGAATGTAATTAGAGCAATACAAGGAGCGACAATAGGCCTCAAGGTGAATTCAGGTAACCCTCACGGCAGACCTAGGTAACCCTCAGTGAACATGGTAACCCTCACAGTGAACCTGAGTAAACCTCACAGAGACGAGAGATTCCAAAGACGATTATCGATAGGGTTTATTCAAGAATCTCAATCATTAATGGATTTGGTCAATAATTACAGCAATTAACAAGGCGATGAATATCTCACATATAGACAGTAACCCTCACTGCTTGTAACAAGGGTCAACTGCACCCTTTGTTGTAAACGTAGCCTTAGGTAGCCCTCACGTGGTCAACTGCACCACATGATAATGAACTTATACAATTATAATCCCTGTGTCACAGTTCCAATAATTACCCTCGCACAGATTGAGCTGTCCCAATAACCCTCACAGAGGAAAGGTAACCCTCAACCCAATTCAGCGTCAAAGCAGGCTGTACTATGTAATCCAAATAACCCTCACATGAACTGAGCGGTCACAATAACCCTCACGGGAAACCAGTTACCCTCAGAGTGAGTTATACAATATAAACCTTACGTGCAATAAACCTCACACAAAACAGGTAACCCTCACAAGTGCTCAGAACGCGACAGAGAGTAAACTCGTCAGGCAAGCTAGTTCAATGATTACGGCAATGATCGCCTCTGTCGTAAAACCCTGCCGAATGGTGTCCAACCCACGACAAGCAATCTACCACCGAATCACAGTCTCACCAGCCTCTCAAACCAAGTTCTGTAACTCCTAGCCCTTTTGTTCTAGCACTAATCAAGAAACAATAATCAGCCTTAATTTCACGGCTAGTATTCCATCTAAATCTTTGTCCCCAATTATCTTAGATAATCGACACTAAATAACGGACCTTGAGCCACAACTTCACTCAATATAAACTAGACAACACTTAGCTTACTGCTAGCTAAACCCAGAGCATCAACTCCCGAACCCAGCCGCACCAGAGCGTCCACCGTCAGAGATGAGCTCCTACTCCCGACCGGGGAGTACGCAACAGCAACGAAGACCCCAACAACGGCACCGCGACTTGACTCGTCCCTGAACCCAGAAGCTTGGCTTCTTGCGACTTGGCAACAGCACCAGAACGCGTTCCTACTGCATTGACGCCATCTTGCGAACTAACGAGATGATCTCAGGACCCCACGCTAAAGCATGCTAATTTGCGCACAGTCTTCCCAATACGCGATACTGATTGGTCGAATGCACGCCATGAATTATTAATCTCCTGATCACGTAGCCTTGACCAAGGCGTTGGGCTTATCGATTCGCCGATAAAAAAAAATCGCCGATAAGAAAATCCCTAATCAACTTGGCAAGGCATAATTGCGTGCACATATCGATGCCCGTACGCTGCTAGTGGGAAAGTAACTTGTACCATACAGCGAGGCTATGCTCGCACCACTTGCTCTATGCTTGCACGTACGCACGTATACATGTACACACACGTACTCGTACAACAGCCATGAACACACAGTACATGCATGACTAGTCCGCGTAACCCAACGCCTTGATGGTTTTGAGTTGACCCAGCAAAACCTATTACGGTAATGAGGTACCACCCCCGCGTATATACTGAATTCTCATTGGTTAGCCCGCGATATGCTAACAAACACGTTGCATCCGCGAAGAAACGCTGCAATGGCGGCCCGTTGCTGTGGGTGAAAGTCGTTCAGTCCCAGTCTTTCCGAAGCAGTATTGAAGGCTCCAACGAATTCTGCAGGTAATGCTGTCATTAGACGATCGTTGCCCACTCAAATGGATTCATTACACGAGCCGAAAAACTCGAATTAACGTCAAATTGTTGAAAAAGTGACGAACATTTCGCTCTCGCTAAAAAGACATGGAAGACGCCATGATGACTAATGCATTATGCATGCCGCGCGACGTCACATGATTCTTGTGAAGCTTACGATTGGTCAGCTTAAACATGAATTAATCATACTATTGGGAAGGTTGTTTCATGTGATTGGTCCAAGACGAACCTACATAATAATCACGGCATACCCGCATATCCTGAAGCCCGCCCATTTTTTTCCAAAACTGGACGAAACGGTAAAGAAAGACATTAAACCCGGAAGTTGCAGACCCAACAAGGCGGTCGTTCGACAGGCCACGCGGCGCGTATATCCCCCACACGCACGTAGGTACACCCACACGCAGAACACAGTAGGGACATTTACTGCCTTATTACACCATGCTTGGTTGTGCTAGCCGTTCGTACGGACAAGGGTCGTACACGCACGTAGCCGCGTTGATTGTGGGTGCAGGGCCCGATTATCTCCCTTCGACAAAAAGCCGAGAGACCGCATTGAACAAGGCTACTGATCACGCAGCACAATTTATTGCTGATTGGTCAACGCGCACTTCGGCATTATAAGCACGCACCGGATGTCCTAGATCACGCGCATAAATTATTCCTATGACCTAGACTCCTATACAAGTCTACATATACATGTACCCCTGTTTCGTCACAATATCTTTAAAAATACTTCATGTGGGAATAAACAGCTGCTGAGAGTAGGTCATTCGTGACGGTTGTTCTGCTCAGACAGTCGCGTGTTGAACAAAAACGTTTGGCGCGGAACAACTATTCTTTCGTATTAGTCGCTTCGTACCCTGTCTAACACTGGTGGTCATGTTTTTCTGCCGATTTTTTAGCCTGATGTGGGCCAGTTCGAATTTTGTGGCTTCAAAATATTCTTCTAGTGTTGCACTAGGGGATGATTTTGGTTGACATTTTGGCGGTGGTTTGAAAGGATGGCTTTTGGAGCGGTTTTTTTTTTACGCATTAAAACTGCAATTCTTAGTCTTCGATTGAAGGTATTTATATCACTTACAAGTGATATGCGGTTTGGTTTAGCAGGAGTAGGTACGAAGTTTAAAGGTATAGTCCATCATTTGTAATGTGTGCATTTTGTTCGTTTGAATCAAAAAAGTGCTAAAAATCTAAACAAGGGTGCTGAACAACCAACCTGATGAATGTTCTGCTCAGCTTCAGCTTTATATTTTGAGAAAAACAACATTCTAGGATCTCGATTTCAAATCAAAAGTTGCTGAATCTTGTTTTGAATTGGGCCTGAATTCAGCGTCTAAGACACGTTCTCACTGAGCCAATTGCAGCTACGCGATGTCGTGCACCGATCCGACGAATTATAGCAACCACGCGCGCGTGAGCGTCGTGTCAACGCTTGCGCGCGCTTTGCCGAATAAAAAAAAAAATAACTGCAAACGGAAATTTCCAATGGTGCTTCTTAAAGCTATAGTCCATCATTTGTAATTTGTGCATTTTATTCGTTTGAAGCAACAAAAGGGTTCAAAATCTAATGAAGGATACTGAACAACTAACCTGATGAAGTTTCAGCTAAGCTTCAGCTGTACATTCCGAGAAAAACAGCATTCTAAGATCTCAATTTCAAATCAAAAGTTACTGAATCATGTTTTGAATTGTTTTGAATTGCAGCTATACGCGACGTAGCGCACTGATCCGACGAATTATAACAACCGCGCGCGCGTGTGCGTCGTTCCAATACTTGTGCGCGCTGCGCTGAATAACAAAACGAACTACTAATTTAAATTTTCCTACTGTGCTTCTTAAGAATCACCGTTGGAAATGCCTTCTTTCGTTGATTACTTCAAAATGACAGCTTCCCAGAAGGAATAATTTCACAGGGAGTTTAGTTCCCTTACTATCTTTCAACCAAGTTTGTTTTTCAACACTAATTACGCCAGTTACTTTTCGGATGTCTGCAAATGATGGACTATAGCTTTAAGACGCACAGTTGGAAAGGCCTTCTTTCGTTGATTTCTTCATAAGACAGCTTGCCAGAAAGAAAAATTCCTTAGGGAGTTTAGTCCCATTACTGTCTTTCAACCAAGTATGTTTTTCAACAATAATTACGTCAGTTAGTTTGTGGATAGCCGCAAATGATGGACGCTGGCTTTAAACCTTTTCATAAAGCAATTATTTCGGTTTGCGATAGTGTTGCTTTGGATAGGTTGGTTATGAAGGATTGACATTGTTCTGCTAGTCAGCGCAAATGATTGGAGTTGGCTCGTTTGGTTTTCGATTTGCATTTGTTGGAGAAATGGTTAGATTTCAGTTAACTTAGTGATCTCTTAGTTTCTTTGTTGAGTTTTCTTCTTGCCATGGTAGTTGTAGGGTTTGTGGTTTGATTATAACGGATAAGGTAGGGTGGGTTATATTCCAATTTATTTATTATAATAATTATATAATAAAAGCAGAATGATGGATACATCTCTTTTGAGAAGGTGTGGTGGTCCTGAAAAGGACCGTTTGGTTTTGTAGTTAGACAGTTAGTATTGTCGCTTTCTTTTGATGCCTCTTGTTGGTTGATGGGGTCTTGTGAAAAAGCTCAAGAGTTGTTGAGCGGTGAGATGATCTTGACCCTGGAAGTCTTGAGCAAGCTGTTCCTGGGCTGAGCGTCTGGCATTGGTCTGTTAAGCTACGCGCGTGAACCAGAAT
The DNA here is from genome assembly GCF_015706575.1 of Patiria miniata. NCBI lineage: Eukaryota > Metazoa > Echinodermata > Asteroidea > Valvatida > Asterinidae > Patiria > Patiria miniata. The sequence goes on from NW_024037061.1 coordinate 5,024,949, forward strand.
ACGCGGCACATTTCGTTACCGGATTACAAGGAACGGTACTTGACGCCACAATCATCATGCTAATAATTATCGTGTGCGCCTTAAAGGTAACGTTCGATAGAAAGTGTAACCAGGAAAAATGGATCACCAGAACACTTCAAAGAAAATAAAGTTGGGAGAGCAAACAAAATAATAACTTCGCACTGGTTCAGGAGGATTAGGTCGCGAAATGCTTAAATAGGTAAGGACAAAAAAACTTAATTCTTTCCGATATGCTCAAAACAAAGTATTTTATTGATCAAAGACATCTAAAAAAAAAAAAGAAACTTGTAACTCAACCAAGACAAAAATCAATTGAAGTGTAGTGAATACAAATCAACGAACAGAATTATCAACAGAATGTTAGCGATACTTCCAAAAAAAAAATATTTGGGTGAAAAAAAAAAAAAACAACTTTTGAGTCAGCAAAAACCTTGAACCACCCCCCCCCCAAAAAAAACAAACCCTAGTAAAAACCAACACGGCACTAAAAGCAAATCACTTCGTAATACATTCAAACCATCCTGTAAATTACGGAGCTTTTAAAGGGACATAGGTAAAAAAAAAAAAATTGAAAAAATCAATCGTAAGAATGAAAACAAATTTGCGTTCGAACGCAAAAAATCTGCGTTCGAACGAAAAAAAAATCTGCGTTCGAACGCAAAAAATCTGCGTTCGAACGCAAAAAATCTGCGTTCGAACGCAAAAAATCTGCTTGCGAACGCAAAAAATCTGCGTTCGAACGCAAAAAATCTGCTTGCGAACGCAAAAAATCTGCGTGCGAACGCAAAAAATCTGCGTTCGAACGCAAAAAATCTGCGTGCGAACGCAAAAAATCTGCGTTCGAACGCGAAAAATCTGTGTTCGAACGCAAAAAATCTGCGTTCGAACGAAAAAAAATCTGCGTTCGAACGAAAAAAATCTGCGTTCGAACGAAAAAGCTGTTTGCTGTAAGCTGTTTGCCCTCCCTGTGCTGCCCCACCACTTATGTGGGTGATTTGGTCACGTTTTTTCAGGTCCAACATGCATGACATATGTGCCCAATGTAGGTCCGTGGCCCAAGTACAGGGATTTCAATAACAGGTCTTAAAGCAGTCTATGAGCTTTCAAACGGTCTTACTAGGGCTTGCTGTTAGTTGGTCATGAAGTTTAACCATTGCAATGAAGATCTAGCTAATTGTCCTTCTTTTTTTAAGAGTCCCTATCCTGTTACAATACTAGCTACAACACAACCCCCCCCCCCCCACCCCATCAGTCCCACCCATTATGCTATGCTGAGGCAACACACTTATGAGACATTTTTAAAAGTAATTTGCCTTTTTGGTTTCTTTTTATAAAGTGAGGCAAGTTTTAAAAAAATAATTCAAAAAGTCTATATAATTATCTTTCAAATTTTTCAGGTAAATAAATATAACTGGTCGTCATTGTGATTTTCAGAAATTTGTCTATCCACAAATCCTTTACAGTATAAATGTTCATTCCTAATCCTTGTAATAGTTCCAAACTTTAGAAGCGACTGACATGTATATATTGTTTGATCATTTCTGGCTTTCAATAAGCCTATTTTACTAGTCTAACACTAGTACATGTACATGTACTTTCTGCTTCCTCACTTTCAGATACGGGATTCACTAATTAGCTGATTCCTACTCATACTCATAGCAATCGACAAACATGTCGGGCTATTCTGATAGCCATGGCTAGCCCGACATGTTTTTTTGGTGGCCCATGGATAACCAGTTAAATGTGGAGAAACTGTTGCACTTACAAGAGCATGATATGAGTCAGCTCATGATTGATACGTTTTAAATGTTTGGTACAACAGTTTTCAGGGCAAAGAATGTTTTGACCCACAAAAATCACCCACATAAGTGGTGGGGCAGCACAGGGAGGGCAAACAGCTTACAGCAAACAGCAAACAGCTTTTTCGTTCGAACGCAGATTTTTTGCGTTCGAACGCAGATTTTTTGCGTTCGCACGCAGATTTTTTGCGTTCGCACGCAGATTTTTTGCGTTCGCACGCAGATTTTTTTGCGTTCGCACGCAGATTTTTTGCGTTCGCACGCAGATTTTTTGCGTTCGCACGCAGATTTTTTGCGTTCGCACGCAGATTTTTTGCGTTCGCACGCAGATTTTTTGCGTTCGCACGCAGATTTTTTGCGTTCGCACGCAGATTTTTTTGCGTTCGCAAGCAGTTTTTTTGCGTTCGCATGCAGATTTTTTGCGTTCGCACGCAGATTATTTGCGTTCGCACGAAGATTTTTTGCGTTCGCACGCAGAGTTTTTGCGTTCGCACGCAGATTTTTTGCGTTCGCACGCAGATTTTTTGCGTTCGCACGCAGATTTTTTTGCGTTCGAACGCAGATTTGTTTTCATTCTTACGATGGATTTTTTCATTTTTTTTTTTCACCTATGTCCCTTTAAAAGCTCCGTAGTAAATCAATAAAAGAACAAAAAATACATGGCCATCCTCAAGGTCAGACTGTAACAATGGTAAGTCCAGCCACCCAGGCTGCAAATGTTAGAGTAGCCACTAGCCACTTCACAGTCAATGTACAAACCATAAGTACTTGCATAAACAATACAATCAAACTCACACATCAGTTGGCAATAATGAAAGGACTATGGTCTAAGTCTAAAATCTATTAGCACACTACTGGAAGAGTAACATGAAACATCCTGTGTCCAAGACAAAATCTCCCTTAGGCAATTTGACATAACTTCCAATTAGACTGGTCTAGTCTCTTCATACATCAATGACTTACTCTACTTCACCATATATTTGTCTAACTAAATGCAATCAAGCCCATGTATCAACTTAAGTTTACGATGCTTGACTGAAACAAGTCTATTCATTATCTCTGGCAAAGCTGTAGGGAAAACCACATGTCTTCCTAAAAATACAACTGGGCTATTAATCCTAACCTTGCATGGTGAAATGGTAAAGAAATTAAAACATCGCTCTTCTAAAATAGCGCATAAAGTCACAAGATTATCATGGAAAAAATAATCAAGGATACGTTCAAAGTTCCAAACTAAATCATCAATGAATTTTCTTAGAGAAAAATCAAAAGAACTAATTTCTCGGAGTCACCAAAACTCTTTGGAAATGAAACCTCACTTCTCCAACGTGTTATGAATAAAAAAGGAACTTATACAATTATAATCCTAATAAAACTATACAAAACATATCCTAAAATGAAAACAAAAGCCGATTGTAGTCGAAGGCAGTGGTCTAAAAGCAAAGTCATCACCAGCAGTATTAACTTGAGTCTAACAAACTAATTATAAGAAAGAACAACTTAAATATTAATGATTTTCTAGCAAAAACAACCAAATAAACTTAGAAAAACTCACCAAAGTGGTCCAGCAGACTGGCACATCTAGGCAGGTTGGGCTAGGGAAATTTTGGCTTGCCCCCTCTTCACTGCCTGTCTGCTGAATGGAGGGTCTATATCTTTGTCTTATGTAACACTAGGGGGAACTACTATTATCTACTCAGGAGTCTATATGTTGTTACTTGAGAACCACCTGGGGAAACCACATAGGGGTGTACTTTGCTTACAAAATAAATTAACCAGGGGGAGCTATACTATTCAAGTGCAATTAAGTAAAAAAAAAACTAAGTGACTTTCTCCTCCTTACAATAGCACTTATTTAATTTCCAAAAATTGTAATGGGAACAATGGGTATAATGACATAAGTAAACAATGTAAAACCTGATTTCGTTTTTATATCTGGCCGAATGTGCACCTTTAACGTATCCTTACAAGCAAGTAGACTGATGCTGACTATTGCTTACGTCGATCGATGTACAATCACTCGGTTCGTGAATGAAATTAACACGTTCTTGCCGCATCCGTGGTACAATACCGTGATGAGAAGGCTACGTTCAGCATCAGACAGCAAGACTATGCGTCATATTTGGCGTCACTTCGTTGCTAGGCTGCGTTACCACACTTCTTAAGTATCTTTGTTCGCACCGGTGCAGTCATTAGCAATCAGGCCGATAAGCATGATGCCCATTTCAGTTACTGATTGTCTGTAATAGAAGTAACCCATTTTTTTCAAGGATAAGTAATAATCTGCCATGAGGCCAACAAATCTATAGAGACCAAAGGCTTTCACGGTAAACTGAGGTTAGCATTATTAAACATAAGACGATATTTTAAGACAGAAGATCTACAAAAATGCTGCTTAGTCAAAATTTATAACCAAAAAAGTAACCAATCACCTCTTTTTTTTTTACTAAAATCTTGCCATACTGAAATAATTTCCATCACATCTATTCATTGTTTTGTTCTTTCCATTGTCTTTTTGAGGGTTTCAAATATTGATCCCCCCCCCCCCATTTTGGAGCAATGTTTTCCCAAATATTAATTATTGGTTGTTAACTTGTTCAAAATTATGCACTTACGTCTTAATTGTAGGTCAGGCAGCCTCAGCTCGGCGACTAAAAATAAACATGACTACATTGACGGCTCTTTTTCAAATCTCGGCTTCGTTTCCGAATTCGCTTTTTATCACGTGTAGCTTTATAATGTTCAGATAAAAGTCAAAAACATTACCTGCTTCATAAGGCAAAAAAAAAAAAATAGTCCGTCTCTGGTCAGACCGAAGTTCCGGAATCGATGCGGCGACGCGTTTTTTTTTTTTTTTTTTTTTTTGGGGGGGGGTGTTTTTTTTTTTCCAAGCTTGTACTGTGCAGACAAGGTGGGTACTATTTTGCATTTGTGTGTCCTCATTATACATTGGTGTCCTCCGTAATTTGCCTTGGTGCCCTTTATCATTTGCCTTGGTGCAATTTCCCCATTCCTTGGTGCTCCTTGGTACAAACATTTTGAGGAGGCGCGGCAATAAAGGGCGCTGTTGTAGCTTCCGTGTTAATTTGAAGAATTAGTCACGTTTTAGTCACGTGCCGTATATATATATTTTGTATAGATACTAGCGGCTACCTGACCTAAGATTCATCAGAAATAGTCAGAATATTTGGTCTGGGAGCCAGACCAATGGTCTGCGCGCGTTAGGGGAATGATCCAAGTCCAGTCTTGGCCCCAGACTATAGTATTGATCAGTCTTGTAAGAAGACTACCAGTTGTTTATATCGCGCATTCGCAAAAAAGGGAATTGACGGACTTCGTTGCTAGGCTGCATTACCACACTTCTTAAGTATCTTTGTTCACACTGGTGCAGTTATTGGCAATCAGGCCCTTATTAAGCAATATGCCTATTTCAGTTATTGATCGTCTGCAATAGAAGTAACCCATATATTTTTTTCAAGGATGGGACCGGTAATAATCTGCCACGAGTCCACCGAATCTGGAGACCAAAGGCTTCGACGGTAAACTGAGGTTTGCAATATCATCAGACGATATTTTAATACAGAACATCTGTTTTTTTTCTGTTTATTTAAAATAAAACTTTTAAATAAATGCCAAAAAAGTCATCATTGATGTGGCGGTTGTTTTTAAGTAAGACCTTCAAGCTGTCGTTTTTTAAACTGAAATCTTGCCCTTCTGAATCTATTCACTGTTTTGTTCTTTCAATTATCTTTTTGAGGTTTTCAAATATTGACCCCCCCCCCCCCTATATTGGGCGAGGCTGCGGCATACAAAAATACAAAGCCCATATTTAAAGACTACTTTTTGAGCAATTTTCCCACACATTAATTTTTGGTGATTAACTGTGGGACTTAGGCTTACATTACAATTTTTAATTAACGGAAAAAAATGAAATAAAATTAACGAAATTTGAATTGGAACTTTGTCACTGAAATTTGAATAAGGCAATAAGTGGTCATAACACCACCAAACTGGCTTATAGGCCTACAGGGAGGTCACCTGAATGGCAATCTGCTAATAAGATACATGTCCCTGTTTTCTACTTTAGTCTTTATCCACGATTTTTCTGTTGGTCCCTTCAGCTATAGTCCTCTTTGCGCCTGATTGATTGATTGACTGATTCACTGACTGTTGAATTAGACTTCCACAGTGTCACTTTTGCCCAAAACTAGTGCAACTAGGTGGATTTATCTCTACAAATCTGTTTTGCAAAAATAAGTGGGGATTACCAATCAGCACTTAGCAAAATACACTTTAAACTATCAACTACATGTACATATTTAACCGCCGAAATATTATGATTATGGGTTATTTATTTTTAAAACAATCCAATATGCACAACATTTTCTCACACATTTTTCAGTGTGGAGTTTTCCTTTTTGGCAGAAATTATATGAATTCATTTTTCGATTGTAAAACAAAAATCCCTTGTGTTCTAAGTATGATTTAGGTAGCTTAAAAAAACTACACCGTACCAACCGTTTCCATGCAGATTTTGAGTAATACCATCTTTTTTAACCCACAAAATATATGTACTGTACTAAGTGCGTGAAGGCATTGAACGTGCGTTGCGCGGTTAAGCGCCCCGTCAACAAACGTTTTGTCCATTGATCTCCATATACACATATGTGTATATGGAGATCAATGGTTTTGCCCCAACCTCGCCCCCAGGGTTTACTTTATTTTCAACCTCGTTTCCAATAGTAAGCCCTATGATAGGAACTTGCTTCCTGTATCCTGATTCAATAGCGCAATTAGTAGGGAATGGATTTTTGTAGTGTACAGGTTAGTAGGGAATGGATTTGTTGTAGTGTTATTTCCAACGTGTATTACGTGTTTTCACGTTCATTGTAATTATTGAGTCCACACATTCTCACAAATAATGTTTTCTTTTCCAATTTGCTCATAATGAAACGTGATACTGCATATTTGATGGATAAGATTGTAACATGTTAACTTTAAAAAAAATCTTGTTTTGCGGTAACTCAAGCCGCCACGAATTGATTATGTTCTTCTACCCAGACACAACAAACCAAAACAAACGCGGGTGTAGAGCACAGGTAGGCACCAGACTCTTCCTATGCATGCAGGTAGTGGTGGGAGCGTACTGCTCGACACCCTGGGAACGCAGTTGGTTTTTGCCCATACTTTTCCGAATCATTGTTCAACGCGCAGACTGGCGGTCTTTGCGTTTATTTCTGTAGCAAGTTCAGCTTCGTAATATAGCGTCCTTTACCACCGATACCTCTTGGCTGTACTCGTCGATTGTCTGCGCGAGTTGGAATGATCAAAATCTAGTCTTGGCCCCCAGACTATACTATTGATCAGTCTTGTTAAAAGACTACCAGTTGTATATATCGCGCACCCGCGAAGAGGGGAAATGACGGACTTCGTTGCTAGGCTGCATTATCGCACTTCTTAAGTATTTCTGTTCACACCTGTGCAGTTATTAGCAATCAGGCCCTTATTAAGCATGATGCCAATTTCAGTTACTGATTGTCTGCGATAGAAGTAACCCATTTTGTTTTTAAGGATGAGTAATAATCTGCCATGTGGCCAACAGATATATAGAGACCAAAGAAAAGGCTTCGACGGTAAACTGAGGTTTGCAATATCGTAAGACGATATTATAAGACAGAACGTAGGATTTTTTTTACTGGTTATTTGTACTAAAACCTTATACCAATAAAGTCATCCTTTATGTGGCGGTTTTATTTTATCAACACCGTGGCGGTTTTTTTTGTTAACAAAAATCTTGCTGCACTGAAATAATTTCCATCACATCTATATTTCCATTGTCTTTTTGAGAGTTTTTAAATATTGATTCCAAACCTCCATTTGTGACGAGGGTGTGGCACGCAAGAAACAATGCCCAATCTAAAGATTACCTTTTGAGCAATTTGTTCCCACACACTACGTTTTGGTAGTTAACTTGTTCAAAATTATGCATTTCTGTGTATAAAGTTACGTTTATGAGACGTAGGCTTACATGACAATTCGCCATTACTTAAAATGTTGTCTATACAAAATAGCCAAATTTGAATCCGAATTTTGTCAATAAAATGTGAATTAGGCAATAACTATTCACGACACGACCAAGCTGGCTTATAGGCCTAAATGGAGGTCAACTGAATGACAATCCGCTTATACAGACTCATTTCACTGTTGTATACTTTAGTCTATATCCACGATTATTTGTTGGTCCATATAGTCCTCTTTGCGCCTGATTGATTGACTGGCTGACTGACTGTCACTTGTGAATTAGACTTGCATTAGCACCTTTGCCCAAAAGTAATGCAACTTCAGCCAGTGCTATGACGTCGCACTATTGTTAGAAAAGGTGGATTCCTTTCCACGAATCTGTTTGCAAAAATAATTTTGGATTTTGAACTACCGATCTTCACTTTGCAAAACACTATCAAGTACATCATTAAACACGAAAATATTACAATTATGGGTCAGATTTTTTTTAAACATCCTAATATGGACATAATTCTTTCAGACATTTTCCAGTATGAAGTTTTCCTTTTTGGCATTTTTTTTTCTCGTTACGCGATATTTAGGCTATTTACTTCAATACTGAAAATGGAAAACCTTGAGTTCAGTTATTCTTGGCTTATCGGTTTTGGTAAAAATAAAATTCTCAATTCAGACCCAATTCCGTTTTAATGACAAAAAAATAGATTTTACCTTTTTGTGCGTTCCATGTCACATCAGATTCCGGTGGCAAGTATTCCAATTCCCAGTGTTGCATTTTGTGCTGATTGACAGGATGATATCAATTCATATCCGAAACTTTGGAGACTTGTATACTGCGTATAAGGAGGTAAGTGCAAATGTCTACAGGCAGAGATATCATCGGAGCATTATCTATGACGTTTTCGCTATCATATTCTTCCAATACAAACTCGTCATGTACTTCTAATTACTTCTCTGGTTCAAAACAACTCATTCTCACCAATTCATGTTTCACGTCAACAGTTTGTGATATACGAAACAGACATGACTCACAGAAACGCACCGGAATGCAAATGCTCTTTTTCAAGAGGCAATAAAACAATTCCGATTGTTTTTTTCAACTTGAGTAAACTTGAACAACTAATAACCCATGGTTTTTTATTTCGTCAGTATTATACTTCGTAGCACGATTGTATAAGATCCCCAAGTACGTCCCTTAAAATCAACAATCATGCTACGAGGAATGCTTGCATTTTCATCTCGACTCAACGCAATGGTTTAAGTTTTAAGAAAGGAGGGGGCTGATTGAAAGGAAGGGAATGTATCTTTGGGTTTGATTGTTGATTATTTTCGAGGTCGAACGTTTGGACATCTACAAATATTTTATTTAAATCGACATGCTAACATGGTGTCAATCGGGCCGCATCATGTTAGATTTCAAAGTAAGTAAACGGGTCGTATAAGGAACAAAGACAAGAGTAACAGGCTGAACAGATGAGGCAAGATAACTGAAGGTAAACACATAAAGGCTACCTCAATGTTCCAAATAATCCAAATCAACACATCAGAAAACACGAATAATACATGAACTCCGTAGAAAGCACTTAATGTATGTAACTGAACAACTCTAGTTTTGACATGCAATGACTATATTATAATTTCTAGCTCGAAAGGTGATTTAAAGAGTTTTAGTGGTAATGTTACATTTTTAGGCAGAGTAGTAAACGCATTGAGTGCTGACCTCTTGAAACTTCTCTAGACTATCGGCGCGAACTGCATCATTGAGCTGACACAGTTTCTGTTCTTGTTTGGTGCCCTTGATGTTGAAGGAGCGACATCCCGGTTCCTTCAGGCAGGCAGAGGCGCATCTTGAGGCGCTCTTGGTGACGAATTCTCTGATGACATGATCGACGAGGCACCAGTTGAGTTGCTGCTGCTGAGCGTTGCCTCGAGAGAAGCCCTGGTGCCGAATGTGTGCTGGTGATCGCAGGACACACATAGCTTTGGGTCGTTCTGTGCAGGGGGAGTCATTCCAGTCTAGGCTTGTTGGAATAACATAAGCGCAATAATCAGTGTAAGGCATGGAACCACCATCCTTGTTGCCCGGTTCTCCGGGACGCCAGTTTGAGTACGCCTGACCGACTTCCTGGCCCTCGCACCTCCATGCTCTATCGATGAATTTGCAACCAACCCATAACCAATCTAGTCCTGCGTTCTTTGTTGTGGTTGCCATGAATGCATTCTCCTCGTCTGTAAAAGGAGCGGCCATCACCGCACCCATGTCACGGCAACAAGCCTGGCCTTCGTCCCAGCTCGCCCCCTGGCCGGTGAGACGGTAGCAAGATGAGCCCCAAGGAATCCACAACGGCGGGCATTCTTCGACAGCCGAAGGTAGGGTGCAGAAATCCAAACAAATCATCACAACAAATGCGAAACTGACGCCTAAAACTGGGATAACTCTAGCACCACACATATCTGCTTTGTGGTCACACACGATTTAATTTTTAGTTAATGTTGGACAGAGAAATTCGTTTGAGGCGAAATCCAGTGTTACTGCGATGTCAAATACAGGCCCTGTAGTTCAGCCACTAGTGTTATTTATCTCATCTCTCGTGTCTCCAATGTCACCAGACTCGTGCGTTGTCTCGCTTCTAGCGTGCTTGCGTCTGCATTGAATTCCACACATCGGTTTGGCTGATCTCAGCTGCGTATTTCACGCGTTAGCGAGAAATGTTGGCTTCTGCGCATATGCGTATATCCCGTAACTAAGGATTCTGTGCTGACGTGTTAGCACGGATCTTTTTTTTTTCTGCTAGCGCGGGTAACAAAACATTAATGGTAAGGCCAAAAAAAAAATATTCGGTCTCTGGTCAGACCAAAGTTCCGGAATTGACGCGGCCACGCGGCTTTTTTTTTTTTTTCCTTCTTTCTTTTTTTTTCTTCAGCTTGGATTGTACAGACAAGGTGGGTACTATTTTGTTTTTTTGGTGTCCTCATGTACATTGGTGGCCCCATAATTTGCCTTGGCGCTTTCGATCATTTGCCTTGGTGCAGTTTCCCATTCCTTGGTGCTCTTTGGTAAAAAAAATTGAGGAGGTGCGGCAATAGAGGGCGCTGTTGGAGCTACCGCGGAACATTTTGGAAAAAAAAAAGATCGACGCGCATGCTTAAAATCGACGCGCGCGCTGACCGGAGACCGACTTATTTTTTTTTTTTTTTGGCCTAAGCGCTGAATTCTGTGGTTAGCAGAGCCAAGAAATTGGGCCCAGACTACAAGGAACGGTACTGAACGCCACAACCACATCATGCTCATTATCGTATTGGCCTTAAAGGTGTTACGTACGTTCGGGAAAAAGCGCTTCTGCAGGCTCCAAAAATGTAATGGGAAAAAATATCGTAGAAAAAGTAGAAACGAACGTCCACATCAACATACCTTTGTCTAATTACCATAAGAAGGAATTTCGGGGTAAATAGCAATTGGTTCTCGAAAATCGAGCTGATGGAGCACTTGCCTTTATTTCAGTCAAATATGTCGCCGAAGGTAATAACCAATTTTATAAAAGTGTGGAACCTGATTTCTCATTGTGAAAATTTATAGTGAATTGAACATTTCATGCGTCGCCAGTCTTTTGTTGACATCTGGCTCAAGATTCCCTACCTAACTGAAAGGTATGTGGGCATTTTTATGGTTTTCCAGTGACCAAGAAGTTTAGGTATATAATAACGTGAGTAAACAATGTAAAACTTGATTTTGTTGTTTTAATCTAGCCCGATGTTTACCTTTAACGTATCCTTGCAAGCAAGTAGACTGACTTTGACTATTTCTAACGTCGATCGATGTACAGTCAGTCGTTATTACCGCGTTGGCGAAGGAAATGGGCATTTTCTGGTTGTGTCAATGCTAACAATAAATGTACTACCCTTGGAAGGCTACGTACAACGTCAGAGAGCAGGTGATAATATGCGCCATATCTGGCGCAACCGGTGGTCAGTTTTCCGTTTCCGTAGGCGACAAAATATTTAGCGTAGCGTAAATTGTTTTGTGAATCAATATTCCCAGCTCACGCAAGTCTAGGTAAGCTGGTCCCAGGCCAGTCCTCACTCACAGCGCACATTAGTCTGCTCCATTGATTTAGAAAGAGTATTACTTGCACTTTATTCTGTCGTGAGATCTGGTTCGGTACGATGAACAAAACGATTTCGCTGTTCGATTTAGTGAACAAAGCGCCCGAAGAACTGCCGACCTCCATTTGAAAAACACAATATTTTTTTTATATGCATTTTTTGTTTTAACTCCAAAAAAACTTTTTTTCCCTCGATCATTATCAACATTAAAAGTGTGATCATATTCAAGAGGGTTGTTTCTAATTTTAAACATTCTTTGGCGAATGTTATAGTGATTAAGCACAATGTCACCAAGGCCGTTGGGCAAAATGTCGGCAAGTTGTTTTTATATGGTCGAGGGCGAAGCGGAAAAGAGCTGACTCGTCCATTTATCTTTACAATTAATTGAAATAGCCTGTTGGCTGTTAGAAAGTACAGATATCCGGATTTGAAATGTGAAGTCCACTTCTGATAACATAGATGGTTGGAGGGACTCCCTAAATATATTTCATTAGCGCTACCAATAAATCGGCATTGAAACAGTCTAAGACCAATGAAAGGGAATATACTTCATTTGCTTTTACTGTAATTTTCAGAAATGGATGGAATTGGGGGGTTGGAAATATATAGCAAATATAGTTACACTAACTTTTTGAGGTTTTGGGTTCGAAAATGCTATAAAAACCAAGAAAAACAATCATTTTTCTGTAGTCTGGTTCTCTGACTCCATATAATAAGAAACAGAGCAGTTTACATACATTTGGGAATTGTAAGGTCAGGGAACCAGTCTAGCTGGCTCCTACCCGTGCATAGGTTTGTAATCGATTGCAAACAAGTGCGATGGTCAATTGGGGCAAGTATTTGAAAAAAAATCCACTTTTTTCCAACGCTGATCGGCCGATCAGCGTTGGAAATAAATACAAAAATACCACTTTTCTTGAAAATGACAGTATACCAGGTGCAATGATTTTACAGGATGCTTTAAACTGTCATTCACTAACAATCCAGCAAGGTATTTCAAAATGATTTGGTAGTTTTATTTTTTGATGTTTGCAAATGTTACATTTTCCCTTTAAGTGCATCCGACTATTCAAAGTTGAGACAAAATATCCGTTATCCTCAGAAAGTACGGATATTCGGATTTGAAATAATTGGTACCGTTGAGCATGAATATCCGACTCCATGAAATGTGGACTCATTGGTAGTAATGCGCACGCGTGAGTACGATACTATGCTATTTTTAGGATCGTTTCGGGAGAGTGACCTGTCACGTGCGAGGGATCAACAAATGATAGGGAAATAGGGGTCCGATTTTTATAAGAGTCGGATTTTCATGTGACACCGTCCTAAATACCCATTCATGATGGCTTTTGTGATGGTAGGAAAATCGGAAACTACTATATGTTTTCCCGGCTTATTTAAAGAAATGTGATCACTCAAATCACCGTTTCTAACAGCGTGCTTACGTCTGCACTGAATTCAACACGTCGGTTTTGCTGATATAGGCCTATCTCAGCTGTCTTTGTTCTGGTTTCGGTGCTGCTTCTCGTGATGTCTTCACACTTTGTGCGTGAACCAGAATACGCGGCACATTTCGTTACCTGGTTACAAGCAATGGTTCATGACGCCACAATCAGTATGCTCATTATTACCGTGTGGGCCTTAAAGGTGACGTTCGAGAGAAAGCGCTGATTTAGGCTCCAACAATTGTAAATGGAAAAATGTCGAAAAATAGTTTGTTTAAATACCATAAGAAGGAATTTTTGGGTAAAGAGCAATTTGTTCTGATTCCAGTCAAATGCGTGATTCGAACATTTCATGCGGCGCCAGTCTTTTTATTTGTTGACATTTCTCTGAAGATTCGACGCTTGAAATACGTATATCCACAATACGTAACCCCAGTTGTGAAGCCCGTCTAACCAGGTAATTCTGCCCATTTTTGACGGGCTCTCGACCAATCATTAAGCCGGAAATGCCCCCACGTGACCCTCATTAGCATACAATGAGCAACACGAATCTTCCATTCAGCACGGGGGAGTGTGATGGGGGAGGGGCTTGCGCAAATGCAAATAATTAAAGGAACGTACCATTACTCTGGTATTGAATAATATACGTATAATAAATATGAATTTTACGTAAATTGAAATGTATGAAACAATTATGATTGTCTATTTGAAGAATTTATCTTTTAGTAAAATCTTATCGGCAAACATCGTCTAGAATGGAGCAACCCTTAAGATTTGTTGCGAATGACTTATCTCGGTAGTTCATTGTGCAATCAACACGGACATGTTATGGTCGAATTTTAAAAAAGTTTGAAAAAATTAACTGATGTAGGTCTGATTGTAGTAAACAAACACTCACCGGTGAACCGCGTACTTGCGTATAGTCCGATGATTGTGTCAACCATGGAGGAATTGTGTAAATAATAGATCAGAGAGCTAACGAATCTGTGCGTTCTATACGGAGACCGGTGGTCGATCGACCCTCGATGATCGCACCGATCAATGAGCAAATAAATAACTCCGTGCTTCTGCACCAAAATTGGCCTTGTTATATCGTGTTATCCAGGTGCAATACCAATTTCACAATATTCTTCCACATTACCGCCAGAACCATCTATTTATATCTGTGTGCGGTGGTCGTAGAAAATACAAACTTTCAGCGTCGGCTCACTCGGTGTGCACAGTATGTGCACGTACATTTGTATTATGGGACTGACTGCATCCTATATGCATTGTATATTTACACCCTTCCGATCAGATAGCGTTGTTTCCCTAATCCATAAAGACGTAATTCGATCAAGACAGTGTTCATTATATCGATTATATCTTTCACCCACTTAACCTACCTGCATGTACAGATCGGGATGAATTTTGCGCGTTCTAAACATCGCTTGCCACGAGTTGAGCAACGGTAGTGAAAACAGCCACCAGTTAACAATTGACCAGCAAACTTATTGAATCGTAAAGCAGGAAACAACTTTAGTTTTGATTCATATCACCCCGACTCAAAAATTCCATCTTATATAGTTTATACGGTAACCGCTGCTATGTACATCAGATTCGAACCAGCCAACCGATCCCGTTATCTCGGGAGTCGAGCGGTAAGACATCTGCATTAGAAAGCAGGAGGTCGTGGGTTCGAGTCCCACCCGAGTGATTTTTTTCCAACTTTCACTCGGGAGGTAACACACTGGTTTAAACGTCGGTGAAGGGCAAAACCTAATTTGAACTATAGTTTTGCTCCTGACTGGGGCCCAGCAGGATGGAGTATATTACACTAGTACAACTGCAGAATTTTATATTGCATTGTTCTGTTCGTAAAAGGGCGTTACAGTTTAATCGGTTTTGCTATTTAAACATTGCCCTGTCAAATGCTGACTATCCTGGAAAGAAAGAAGGGCAAGGGGTTCTCCAGTCATCTAATAATTCAACGTGTGGGGAACAGTTCTTATATATTTCACCTCAAAAAATGTCTCCTATCCTGTCTCCAGTCTAACCACCAACAATGTTAAACCCATGCTTGTCCATCTAGCATGTGCGTTTTCGCACTCCCACGGCGGTATTTTTAAGTTCATCAATGTTTGTAGGTCAGGCTGTATTTATGTGAGCAAACGAATTGTTATCCATCAGAACAGTAAACACAACAAATCGTTAGTAGTTTTGGGAAAAACGGGTTTTGAGTAGGTCATGTTTTGAAATAAAGATTTCTGTCAATCATTGCACTGATTGCTCTGGGCAGGGGCCGTAACAGGGTTTAAATGTGGCAGGAGTAAGTGGGAGTATGGTATGATTTCGGAATGAAATGACGTCGCACATGATTAGATATATCAGACGTATACAGGAGACTTGGCTCCGTGGATAACGGATGATACTCAGACTACCTCTATTTGCGCACGAAATATTATGTCGTGCGCATGAGATAAAACAAATATTATTGAATGTGCCTTTAGGGGCTCCGTATTTTGGCATTCTGTTGAGAAATAATAACACAAATCTAGATTATGCGTGCAATATACGCTGAGTGTGCACTTTAATGTACAATATCAGGCGCCTAGCGGGAATCAATCCATGACGCCATGTGATTTGAGCCACCTGGCCCTCACAGTCAGACCATTCACCCCTGATTAACCCTTGGTATCCTGCAGGCCCCAAACAGCCATTAAAACCACTGACTTACCCCGTCAATGCCATTTAACAGTTTCATTTTGGTCGCAGTGGTAATCGAGGCAATCCCTATGCGAACAGTGCATTTGTACACAAGCCTATGTAAATGTGCACAAGCACACTAGGTTTTCCCGCGAATTTCAACCCTTCCAGTAGGATCACAAGACTGACACCCCCTCTGGTGGATGTACAATGGTCCATTCTAGGATCAAGTGATAGATGACCTGGGGCATGGCTACCACGTGGCTGGGACAATATAAAACATACAAATGTGGAAGCGATTTTAATCACACAGAATCCGAGTAAGGTATCATCAAGCAAGCACTCATTGAGAGCGAAAATGTTTTGACTGAGTCAATAGAGGTCGTTGTTTGTTTATATTTTTTTCGTCATACAGAATTGTTGACGTTTTTACGCCACAATTTCTATTTCCCAAAGAAACTGTGGATCGGGGAAAACAGTTTTTTTTCTCCGATAGAATACATCATAATCCACATGTTTGGAAAGTTTAATAAAATTCGACGAACCAGATCTCTTAATTATCCCAAATACTAAACCGTTTTCGGCCTCTTGTCCCACGGACTTCAGGTGGAAATTGGGCCGAATGCATGAAGAGGCAATCGGCGACAGAGATCTTGTTGTTTTGTGATTTATTCTTTTAAAGAGCATGCGAAGATGAACGATGTGGTTGAGTATTCGGTGAAGAATATTAATATCCAAATGTTTAATAACTAACGCAAACAATTACAAAAAATAGTGTATACTAAACACAATGATTTGCGATGCGCACCGACATAAGGGCGTCATCCGCCATCTTGGAAAATGGGATAATGTACATAAAACGAGGTAACTAAATCAAGAAATCAGCAGCAGCTGGTCATGAGTATTGAAGAAATGTACAGTTCTAGGATTTGTATAACAATATTGAACATGATATTGATCCGTCTTAGAAATAACTTGTTCCATATCTTGGGAATCTCTAAATGTTACTTAGCTCACCGAACATATAGAGGATGAACGACTCCACCAAACTACCAAGACGATGCGTGATAACGGCCCGGATAGGTTGGAATAATTTCCTTTATCTAAAGAAGTACATTTCCGATTTGATTGAAGCTTGGTACGTGTCTTGACAGGGGTGTGGTATAGATTCAAATAGGGGTGAAGCTAAGAGATACCGATTTTTTTTAAGGCAGCCCGCAAAAAAACTACCTATTCTTGGGGGAGTCAATAATTGCAATTTCCACTGACGTAATCGGACAAGTAACACAATTTGCAGGCGGACACGGAATAATTGGCATATTTTTTTTTTTATACGCGCTATCACTATCACAATTGCTCATATCACATGTCATCGTGTCGAAACGTGTGTACTCGACTAACCGCCATTGTTGTTGATCAGCTGGCAGCAACCTCGTACCTACGGCCTTCAATCATGCGTTCCATATCATACTTGTACCGGATCTATCACCCTGGGTACAAGGTCGAACTGCCCACGAACAATTCAGGCGGTGCGGCATTTGAGGGCGCTGCTGTACCGCGGAAAATTTGAAGTAAACGAAAACAATTGACCCACATCATCAACATCGACGCGTGCGGTGAACAGAGACCGACTATTTTTGTTTTGGGCTAACGGTGGGCTGCAAAGTATGAAACCTCATCACAACAGATATTGTCAATGCCACCTAATTGCTGACTATGAACTAGCTGCTAGCTGCCTTGAAAATACAGGCGTATTTTTAGCTTCAGTTTATAGGACTTTAATGAAAACAGTTCTACTTGACGCATTGTATAAAAGTTAATATCAGAACCGTCAAACTCGTATCGATTGGTAAAGTCTGTTGACGGCAGTCGCTTCGTCTGCACAAACGCGTGCCTGCTGTCTTGCAATGATTGCAATAAAGTAAATTGTAACTGAACTAGTATCCTTCACATGATGTTGAAATATTTATGACAGTGTGCATTGTTTTAAATGTTTACATACATGTGATTCAAAACGCTATCCATTTAAAGTCTTTGCATGCATCTGATCTACACAATGGGCCCATTTTAGCCCATTATATGGCTTATTTCGTAAATTAGGGCTCCATTCAACTTGTGCCATTTTGACCCAAATTGGAAACATTGATTGACAGGGGATTCATTGATAATTTTCAGTATAACAATAAAGAAATTGACATTCCTCATTGCAGGAGCACTACGTCCTGAAATTGCCGAAATTTTCATGTTTTAGATTGTTTACTTATTCTTTTCCAAAAATCATGTTGAAAGGAAGCCAACCTAATGTCTTACCGTTCCCGAGAAAAGACAACAAAAAACCTGATTGTTTACATCAGGCACGACGGAGCATGATACGTGTTTCCTGTCGTTTTCAAACAATGTATGATACAGTTGTGATGTCTAGTATTACACACGTACACAGCACCGTGCTCACAAACAGCAGTGACCAATCACCAATGCACATAATGTGATTTCGTTCACGTCCACAAAAGGAAATTAGTTAGATGTTTCATTTTTTGCTACCAGATATTTAGGTAAAAACATTATAATTCGAGTGTAAATAAAATTGTTTGTATATATTTCACTGTTCGCAATACTGGGACAACAAATATCACAATGTAAAGAGAGACACCAAACTTCATTGGCATTTACGGAATAAGCCACATTGGCGTTACGGGGTATACTATACGATAGCACTGCCGGCTATATAGGCTCACCGTTGCCAGTCAGTCAGTCAGTGAGATGGGTACACTGAGGACATGGGATGGCCATCTTTGACTGGCAAAAGGTAAGGGTAAGCGATCGACCAGTTGACTGACTGACTGACCGACCGACCGACCGACCGACCGACTGCAAGGAAGGAAGTTATCTTTGAAAAGTGTTTTTATTATTGACCGTTTTCAAAAGTGGCACGTTTGGAATTTCACAAAGATTTTGTTTCACTCCACATGCTGACATGATGACAATAGTTTTCTCGTAAGGGCCCCTTAGCTACCAACACATTGCAAAGTAGGTAAACAAATTCATTATTATTTATCTTCTTTGGAAACGGACTTGGTTAACAAGCTAAACAGATGAGGCAAAATAGCTGAAGGAAACACATAAAGGCCTACCTTAATGATCCAAAGAAAATTCAAATCACATCAGAAGAATACACGAATAATACTTGCACTTCGCAGAGAGTACATAATTATGTTAATGTTCTACTCAATGATTTGACATGAGGCCCACAGTTCGAAGAGTGATTTTAAGAGTTTTCAGCTGTAATGTTGCATTGCTAGGCAGAGTAGTAAACGCATCGAGTGCAGACCTCCTCAAACTTCTCCGGTTCGTCGGCGCGATTTGCACCATTGAGCTGACACAGTTTCTGTTCTTGTTCGGTTCCCTTGATGTTGAAGGAGCGGCATCCCGGTTCCTTTAGGCAGGCAGAGGCGCATCTCAAGGCGCTCTTGGTGACGAATTCTCTGATGACATGATCAACGAGGCACCAGTTCAGTTGCTGCTGAGCGTAATTGTCTCGAGAAAAGCTCTGGTTCTGAATGTGTGCAGAATGCATGTGTGGTGATGGCAGAACGCACATAGCTTGGGGTTGATCTGTGCACAGAACGTCATTCCATCCGCGTCCGGGGGCTGTTGTATCAACATAGGCGCAGTAGTCATCAGGAAGTTCGACACCATCCTTGATGCTTGGTTCCCCCGGACCCCAGTTTGTGTACACCTGATCGACTTGCTGCCCATCGCACCTCCATGCTCTATCAATGAATTTGCAGCCAACCCACAACCGGGTACTGCCTGCGTTCTTTGCCGTGTTAGCAATGAACGTATTCTCCTCTTCTGAACGAGGAGCAGCCATCACCGCACCCATATCACGGCAACTAGCCTGGCCTTCGTCCCAGCTCGCCTCCTGGCCGGTGAGACGGTAGCAAGATGAGCCCCAAGGAATCCACAACTGCGGGCAGTCTACGACAGCCGAAGATGGGGTGCAGAAATCTAAACAAATCATCACAACAAATGCGAAACTGACGCCTAAAACTGGGATTACTCTAGCACCAGGCATTTCTGCTTAGTGGTCAGAAAAAAATTCACACACGATGTGATTTTCTATTAGTGTTTGACAGAGAAATTCGTTTCAGGCGAAATCCAGTGGAATTGCGATGTCAAATAAAGCCCCTGTAGTTCAGCCAATAGTGCTAATTATCTCAATTCTCGTGACTCCAATGTCACCAGACTTGTGCGTTGTCACTCTACTAGCGTGCTTACGTCTGCATTGAATTCAACACATCGGTTTGGCTGATATATCTCAGCTGCGTATTTCACGCGTTAGCGAGGAATTTTGGCTTCTGCGCATATGCGTATATCCCGTAACTAAGGATTCTGTGCTGACGTGTTCGCACGGATCTTTTTTTTTCTGCTAGCGCGGGTAACACAACATTAATGGTAAGCGCTGAATTATGTGGTTAGCAGAGCCAAGAAATTGGGCCCAGACTACAAGGAACGGTACTGAACGCCACAACCACATCATGCTCATATTATCGTATTGGCCTTAAAGGTGTAACGTACATTCGGGAAAAAGCGCTAAAGTAGGCTCCAAAAATGTAATGGGAAAAAATATCGTCGAAAAAGTAGAATTGAACGTCCACATCAACATACCTTTATCTAAGTATCATAACAAGGAATTTCGGGGTGAATAGCAATTGATTCTCGAAAATCGAGCTGTTGGAGCGCTTGCCTTCATTCCAGTCAAATATGTCGGCGAAGGTAATAACCAATTTTATAAAAGTGTGGAACCTGATTTCTCATTGTGAAAATTTATAGTGAATTGAACATTTCATGCGGCGCCATTCTTTTGTTGACATCTGGCTCAAGATTCGGCGCTTGAAACACGTACATCCACAATACCTAAACCCCTGTAATGTCAGTTGTAAAGAAACAGGGTTCCAAAAGGTTTCCTACCTAACTGAAAGGTATGTGGGCATTTTTATGGTTTTCCAGTGACCAAGAAGTTTAGGTATATAATAACGTGAGTAAACAATGTAAAACTTGATTTGTTTTAAATCTGGCCCGATGTTTACCTTTAACGTATCCTTGCAAGCAAGTAGACTGACTTTGACTATTTCTAACTTCGATCGATGTACAGTCAGTCGTTATTACCGCGTTGGCGAAGGAAATAGGCAATTTCTGGTCGTGTCAATGCTAACAATAAATGTACTACCCTTGGAAGGCTACGTACAGCATCAGAGAGCAGGTGGTAATATGCGCCATATCTGGAGCAACCGGTGGTCTGTTTTCCGTTTCCGTCAGCGACAAAATATTTTGCGTAGCGTAAATTGTTTTGTGAATCAATATTTCCCAGCTCACGCAAGTCTAGGTAAGCTGGTCCCAGGCCAGTCCTCACTCACAGCGCACATTAGTCTGCTCCATTGATTTAGAAAGAGTATTACTTGCAATATATTCTGTCGTGAGATCAGGTTCGGTACGATGAACAAAACGATTTCGCTGTTCGATTTAGTGAACAAAGCCCCCGAAGAACTGCCAGAAAATGTGCTGACCTCCATAGGAAATCAAGATTTGTTTTGTTTATGCATTTTTTTACTAAAAAAGTCTTTTCTCCCTCGGTCATTATCAACATTACAAGTGTGATCATATTGAAGAGGGTGGTTTTTAATTTTGAAAATCTGAGCGTCCTGGTTAGACATGTATACGGGCGTTATTGAGGAGAGTGCGTTTTCTTTGGCGAATGTTTAGTGATAAGGCCAAAAAAAAATAGTCGGTCTCTGGTCAGACCGAAGTTCCAGAATTGATGCGGCGACGCGTTTTTTTTTTTTTTTTGATGGTTTTTTTTTATTTCAAGCTTGTATTGTACAGACAAGGTGGGTACTATTTTGCTTTTCTGTGTCCTCATTTTACATCGGTGTCCTCCATAATTTGCCTTGGTGCCCTTTATCATTTGCCTTGGTGCAATTTCCCCATTCCTTGGTTCTCCTTGGTACACAAAATTAAGGAAGCGCGGCAATATAGGGCGTTGTTGTAGCTTCCGTGTTAATTTGAAAAAAAAAATGTTGACGCGCATGATTAAAATCGACGCGCGCGCAATATTTTCAAATACTGTTTTTGGTATTTTTTATATTTCAGGCACAATGTGGTTTTTAAGTAATCACCCTAAGAAATACAAATAGTGATTTATTAAATATAATCCAATTTTATTTCATTAATTTTTTTATTTAGTTATTTATGTTTGTGGGGGGGGGGGGCAATTTCAACCTGCACAGTTTTTACCCACACTAAAAGAATGGTATTTAGATGGCATAAGTCTGCTCATTCTGTACTGAATGAGCATTACTCGTTTATTTTCAACTGACAAAACGAGCTATATGACCTGTATACATCACAGGCCGATTACAAAATTGCATAACATGCCAAAAGTCTCATCAAATTGAAGGCCTACTTCCTGTTTGCAAACTTTTTAAGAAGAGAAAATAAGCTTATAATCTCCTATTTGGAAGCTAAGTTGAGTGGCAGCATTACAACTGCATGCAATTTGTTTCAGGTGAAACCGTCTTGCCGTTTTTATTATATTGAATATTGCTTTAAGAACCGATTCAAGTGTTGTTGTTGCTCCATCCATTCCGTGATCCACCAATAAACCCCAACGGCCAACCCGCTTCTTTTTTTGAGGCTGCATCAAATTTTATTACTTTAAAAAAACTCAGCATAACAGTTTTAAAAGATGTGTCAGGAATTCAAATGCTCCATCCACGCACTTCTAGTATTTTAAAAAACATGTTATCCTGAGGTAAGAGTTAACAAAATTATTCTGATCTTGGGTTTAATCGATGTTTATGTGGTTAATACATAACATTCGATCTTAAATTTTTTTTTTTTCATCATGTCATGTTGGACAAAACTGTAACGAAGATATTTTGGCATCCCGATGAGAAATAACACAAATCTAGAATATAATTGTGAAAGGACTATCATCTGACAAGCACTCATTGGCCGAGTTCGGGCGGGTCTTGTTCTTGATGACACGGGTATATCATTCTTGCAAACCCCGACTGGTAGGTGGTGTGAGATCCTGTTCCGAGTGCAGTGGGCGTGGGTCGTGTTCACTTCCCGCCGAGCGCGAACAATGATTATACTCACGTCAAGTACAGACCGCCCGAACTCGGACAGCCATTGCGTGGGAAAAGGTTTCTGACCATGTCAATAGAGGGCGCTGTTTCTTTTTTTTCTCATGTACAATTTTCGTCGTTTTTATCCCAGATTTTTTATTCCCCCAAAAAACTGTGGATCGGGAAACAAAGTTTTTTCGATAGGGTACACCATAATCAACATGTCTGTGAAGTTTTATAAAATTCGGCAAACCAGACCGCGTGACGAGCGAAAAAAGGCCTCTTCCCACCCTCTTGAATATTATCACACTTTTAATGTTGATAATGATCAAGGCTTTTTGGAGTAAAAAAATTCATATAAACAAATGTTTGTTTTCATATGGAGATCAGCACTTTTTCTGGCAGTTCTTCGGGGGCTTTGTTCACTAAATCGAACAGCGAAATCGTTTTGATCTCACGACAGAATAAACTGCAAGTAATACTCTTTCTAAATCAATGGAGCAGACTAATGTTCGCTGTGAGTGAGGACTGGCCTGGGACCAGCTTACCTAGACTTGCGTGAGCTGGGAAATATTGATTCACAAAACAATTTACGCTACGCTAAATATTTAGTCGCTGACGTAAACGGAAAACAGCAACTCAACTGGTGCCTCGTCGATCATGTCATCAGAGAATTCGTCACCAAGAGCGCCTCGAGATGCGCCTCGGCCTGCCTGAAGGAACCTGGATGTCGCTCCTTCAACATCAAGGGAACCGAACAAGAACAGAAACTGTGTCAGCTCAATGATGCAGTTCGCGCCGATAATACGGAGAAGTTTCAGGAGGTCAGCACTCGATGCATTTACTACTCTGCCTAAAAATGTAACATTTCAACTAAAACTCTTTAAATCACCTTTCAAGCTAGAAACTATAACGCTAAGTAAAAAAAAAACCAACATGTTTCTTGTCCCCGCCCGCTTCCTTTTTGGAGGCCGCCTGGATTTTTTATAATTTTTTTTTTTGAAAAATGCAGCAAAAAACACCGAAAAAGTCCAGAAAATCAACGGAAAATAAATACTTGCGAAATTGTGACCAATACAACTCTAAATGTTTCTAGCATGCCACACCTTCGTCAATAAAAGGAGGGAGGGGGGGAAATCAATATTTAAAACCCTTAAAAAGACAATGGAAAAAAATAGATGTGATGGCAATTATTTCAGTACAGCAAGATTTTAGTTTACAAAAGAAAACGCCATGGTCTTAGTAAAATATAACCGCCACATCAAGGATGACTTTTTTTGGTAAAAGGTTTTGATATAAATAACCAGAAAAAAAATCAGATGTTCTGCAAACCTCAGTTTACAGTCAAAGCCTTTCCTTTGGTCTCTATATATCTGTTGGCCACATGGCAGATTATTACTCATCCTTGAAAACAAAATGGGTTACTTCTATTGCAGACAATCAGTAACTGAAATTGGCATCATGCTTAATAAGGGCCTGATTGCTAATAACTGCACCGGTGTGAAACAAAGATACTTAAGAAGTGCGGTAATGCAGCCTAGCAATGCAGCCTAGCAATGATGCGAGTGCGCGATATATACAACTGGTAGTCTTCTTACAAGACTGATCAATACTATAGTCTGGGGCCAAGACTGGATTTGGACCATTCCCCTAACGCGCGCAGACCATTGGTCTGGCTCCCAGACCAAAATATTCTGCCTATTTCTGATGAATCTTAGGTCAGGTAGCCGCTAGTCTCTATACACAATACATTTACGGCACGTGACTAAAACGGGAGGAATGCCTCCCTTTTCCGAAAATGACCGAAGTTTGCCGAATTTATTTCGTCGAATTCTCAGATAGCGCCCGGGTATTTCTGGGTATAAAATAGGTTTTATTGAACTACCTTGCTTATTAAACATGAACAAACTAAGTTGATAATTGATATTTATAAATTGCATCAAGAAACTTACAATTCAATAAAGATTGTGTATCAATTATGCACTAGGTTCGTACGAGGGGCGAGCTTTGCTGCGTATCTGAATATGGCGACGGTTACCGGGATTTACCAAAACTCGGCCTGGTCTCCATTTCGGTTCGCCTGCTAAGATGATATTTGGGTTTCTAACTTTGAAGATTGCGGGTCAACCTTCGTCAATGTTTCTTTCAGAAATATCAAACTGTATTATGAAGCAGGTAATGTTTTTGACTTTTACCTGAACATTATAAAGCTATACGTGATGAAAAGCGAATTCGGAAACGAAGCCGAGTTTTGAAAAAGAGCCAACAATGTCGTCATGTTTACTTTTAGTCGCGGAGCTGAGGCTGCCTGACCTACAATTGAGACGTTAGTGCATATTTTGAACAAGTTAACAACCAATAATTAGTATTTGGGAACGAATTGCTCAAAAAGTTATCTTTAAATATGATCTTTGTACTTTTGCATGCCACACCCTCGTCAAATATTGGGGGGGGGGAGATCAATATTTGAAACCCTCAAAAAGACAATGGAAAGAAAAAACAATGAATAGATGTGATGGAAATTATTGCAGTATGGCAAGACTTTAGTAAAACAAAAAAAGGTGAAGGGTTACTTTTTTGTTATTAATTTTGACTAAGCAGAATTTTTGTAGATCTTCTGTCTTAAAATATCGTCTTATGTTTAATATTGCTAACCTCAGTTTACCGTGAAAGTCTTTGGTCTCTATAGATTTGTTGGCCTCATGGCAGATTATTACTCATCCTTGAACAAAAAAATGGGTTACTTCTATTGCAGTCAATCAATAACTGAAATTGGCATCATGCTTATCGGCCTGATCACTAATAACTGCACCGGTGCGAACAAAGATATTAACAAGTGTGGTAATGCAGCCTAGCAACGAAGTGACGCCAAATATGACGCATAATCTTGCTGCCATGATGCTGAACGTAGCCTTCTCACGGTATTGTACCACGGATGCGGCAAGAACTTGTTGATGTCATTCACGAACCGAGCGATTGTACATCGATCTATGTTAGAAATAGTCATAGTCAGTCTACTTGCTTGCGAGGATACGTTAAAGGTGCACATCCGACCAGATTTAAAAACTAAATCAGGTTTTACATTGTTTACTTATGTTATTATGCATAAAGTTCTTGGCCACTGGAAAACCATACAATGCCCACATACCTTTCAGCTAGGGAGAACCCTGTTTCTTTACAACTGACATTGCCGGGGGTTAGGTATCGTGGATATACGTATTTCAAGCATCAAATCTTCAGCAAGATGTCAACAAAGACTGGCGCCGCATGAAATTGCTCTTTACCCCCAAATTCCTTCTTATGGTATTCAGACAAAGGTATATGTTGATGTGGACGTTCGTTTTCTATTTTTTCGATGATATTTTTCCCAATACAATTTTCGGGGCCTAAATCAGCGCTTTCTTTCGAACGTTACCTTTAAGGCGCACACGATAAATATGAGCATGATGACGCGCGTAGCTTAAATGTGTGAAGACACCACGAGAAGCAGCGCCTCAAAGACAGCTGAGATAGGCCTATATCAGCCAAACCGATGTGTTGAATTCATTGCAAACGTAAGCACGCTAGTAGAGTGACAACGCACGAGTCAGGCGACTATAGGGATTTTATTGGACATCGCAATTGCACTGGATTTCGCGTAATTTAAAACAAATTTCTCTGCCCAACGTTACTAGCAAATCAAATGTTTGTGATTGTTTTTGTTTCTGACCACCAACATAGTTCAAGCAGATATGTCTGGTGCCAGAGTTATCCCAGTTTTAGGCGTCAGTTTCGCATTTGTTGTGATGATTTGTTTCGATTTCTGCACCCCATCTTCGACTGTCGTAGACTGCCCGCAGTTGTGGATTCCTTGGGGCTCATCTTGCTACCGTCTCACCGGCCTGGCTGCGAGCTGGGACGAAGGCCAGGCTAGTTGCCGTGACATGGGTGCGGTGATGGCTGCTCCTCGTTCAGAAGAGGAGAATACATTCATTGCTAACACGGCAAAGAACGCAGGCAACACCCGATTGTGGGTTGGCTGCAAATTCATTGATAGAGCATGGAGGTGCGATGGGAAGCAAGTCGATCAGGTGTACACAAACTGGGGTCCGGGGGAACCAAGCATCAAGGATGGTGTCGAACTTCCTGATGACTACTGCGCCTATGTTGATACAACAGCCCCCGGACGCGGATGGAATGACGTACTGTGCACAGATCAACCGCAAGCTATGTGCGTTCTGCCATCACCACAAATAAATTCTGCCCACATTCAGAACCTAAGCTTTTCTCGAGACAACACTCAGCAGCAACTCAACTGGTGCCTCGTCGATCATGTCATCAGAGAACTCGTCACCAAGAGCGCCTCGAGATGCGCCTCTGCCTGCCTGAAGGAACCTGGATGTCGCTCCTTCAACATCAAGGGAACCGAACAAGAACAGAAACTGTGCCAGCTCAATGATGCAAATCGCGCCGATGAACCGGAGCAGTTTAAGGAGGTCAGCACTCGATGCGTTTATTACTCTGCCTAGCAATGCAACATTACAGCTGACAAATCTTTAAATCACTCTTCAAACTGTGGGCCTCATGTCAAAACATTGAGTAGAACATTAACATATGTACTTTCTGCGGACTCAAAGTATTATTCGTGTATTTTTCTGATGTGTTTTGAATATTCTTTGGAACATTAAGGTAGGCCTTTATGTGTTTCCTTCAGCTATCTTGCCTCATCTGTTTAGCTTGTTAAAAAACCCCTTAAGGACGGGGTGTAATGGGGACATTCCTCCACACATAGAGCAAGTGGCCCGCATGACTGCACAGCCTTTGTGTGGTAGCGGGACTGCACAAAAGCAGCAGCTGTGGAACGACCCACTAGCCGCGTGCCACGGCATACCACAGTTGGCAACTGCATTCCAATGAGGATTAGCGACCGCGGCCATGACCGCTTCCTGTACGCATGGGGTTAACCAAGTCCGTTTCCACAGAAGATACATAATGAATTGGTTTACCTCTTTTGAAATGTGTTGGTAGCTAAGGTGCCCTTACGAGAGAACTATTGTCATCACGTCAGCATGTAGATGGAAACAAAATCTTTGTAAAATTCCAAACGTGCCACTCTCAAAAACGGTCAATAATAAAAACACTCCCCAAAGATACGTTTCCTTCCTTGCAGTTAGTCGGTCGGTCGGTCGGTCGGACGGTCAGTCAACTTGTCGATCGCTTACCCTTACCTTTTGCCAGTCCAAGATGGCCATCCCATGTCCTCAGTGTACCCATCTCACTGACTGACAGACTGGCAACGGTGAGCCTATATAGCCGGCAGTGCTATCGTATAGTATACCCCGTAACGCCAATGTGGCTTATTCCGTAAATGTGGGGGCCAATGAATTTTGGTGTCCCTCTTTACAATGTGATATTTGTTGCCCCAATATTACCAGCAGTTAAATATATACAAATGATTTTATTTACACTCAAATTATAGTGTTTTTACCTAAATATCTGGTAATTATTACGTCCCGGCTTCTCAAAAATAATCCTTTCTTTTCAAATTTGCTAATATTAACATGGAATGCAATACTGCATACTGGATGGGTAAGAAAAACTTAATGTATTGGTGGGGTTTGGAGACATGCATAATAGAGTGCAGTTGTTCGTGGTTAGACGGAAGACAGGATAGGAGAAACTGTTGGCTGTTAGAAAGTACGGATATCCGGATTTGAAATGAAGTCCACTTCTGATTACATAGATTGGTGTAGGGATTCCTAAATGTATTTCATTAGCGCTCCCAATAAATCGGTATTGAAACAGTCTAAGCCCATTTAAGTTTATCCGACTATTCAAAGTTAGGACAAAATATCTGTTATCCGGAAAGTACAGATATTCGGACTTGAAATAATTGGTACCGTCCCTAAATACCCATTCATGATGGCATTTGTGATGGTACAAAAATCAGAACTACTACTGACATGTTTTCCCGGTTATTTAAAAACTGTGATCATAGACCGTTTATAATATTCAAATTCATCCAGCAACTTCGATTTAGTGATTCCAATGTTAAATTTTGTCTCTTGTCAGACATTTCAAATTTAGTTCAAGCAAATTCAAACGACGAGCACACGTTTTCGTCCACACCAAACCTTGTTATTCAGATATCAAACTCGTCTATAATTGATTTATATAAGACGGATTCGAAATCTGAATGCTGCCATTCGGCAACAACTTAGACGAATTTGGTGACTAAAGATAGTGACTAAAGTGGGTGACCAAACGTTGAAATTGAATGGTTGATGACTAAATTGGTTTAATTTAAGCGTGTAATTTTTGTTCTTTGGCAAAATTGAATGTTAGAGTTGGTGAATTTGAGTGAAAAAATTTTTTTAAATAGCCGGGGAAACCTATTTTTGTTTGAATGCGCACATACATTAGGCCAAACGGATTCGCGCGCATTAAACAACCAATACGAATTGGCCTAGACATTGTTACTGACAGCTTGTGGATGATGCTGGTTGGTTGTGATAACGCCCTCTCGTGGCGGCGGGTTATTGCGGTGGCGGATTATCGAGTGTAAACCATAACAACGTCTAGCTCCTAGACTGGGTCGGCTCCGGAACAGATTTCATCGAGGATGAGGTGAAGTGTTGCTGTGCGTGGAGTGTGAGGGCAATGTCATCGTCGTCAGCAATGACACCAAGTGTCGTGCGTGTGTCCCGTCCCGGTCGCCGCGTCCTTTATGTCCTGGGGTAGCATGGAAGAAACGGTGGTTAACACTTTGGTGTCAGTGGCCGGCTGTCTCGGAAGCTCTACTGATCCTCGGGTTTTACTCCCCTCAGCTCAGACGCCGTATCGTCCGGAGATTCGATCCCATGCTTTGTATGCTCATCCACCTTGGACTCTACTTTCTGCTTGTGGACGCACTTCCAACCACTTGTTCAGGAAAAAAAACAGGCACTTCTTAAAAAAAAGCCACTTTTTTATAAATTATTGGGCGGGGGGGGGGGGATGGTTAAGCGCTGGTGAAAAGAAGGCATTTGAATGGAAAAGGGCAGTCATTCCAAATATTTTTTTTTGGGGGGGGGTACTCAAATGACAATGGCGTGAAGGGGTAATCTGTTACGAAAGTACCCTCCTGCTCACAAACAAAAACCCAGCCAGTTAAACAAATAAACAATGCACATGAAATGCACATATCGTCTACAAAAAATTCAAGTCATCAGATTTATTAAAGAATCTAGTTGTACAAATCTAATTCCACTACTCTGGATCGTTTGATCTACAGAGTTTACATCAGTCCACTTTGTTTGACAGCTAATGAGGTTGTGTTTCCATATAATTGCCAGTGTCCCCATCGCGAGGAACTTCATGCAGAGTTTACGCTTTACGTCTGGTGTCAGCGTTATTTGAATTATGTCAGCATTAAAAGACTGAATCAAATCCGCACCCCCAAAATCAGAAAAGAATTTCAAACAACGGTAAAAATGTTGTTTCTCACTAAGCTCCGACACGTGCAGTTTTTTTTAACAAGGTCTGCTATAATTGATTTCATTTAAAACTACTCTGTAAAATTCAAACGATGTTTCCTGTTGATATTTACAACACTTTTTCAAGTCAAAATTCGTTAGCTATTTCTAAACGGTGTAATGAGGCTAGTCGAGGATTTTCCTATCTTTAACGGATGTTAATATTCTTGAAATGCAATGATTAAACATTCACAGCTAAAATCTCAAATACTGACGGGCAATGTACATTAATAACGAGATATTATAATAACGCAATTGTGTCGTCACTTTTTTTCGGTTTGGGGTGTATCTTTTTTTTTCTTTTTCTTTTTTTCTTTTTTTTTCGAAGAAAGATATGAACACTATTGCTTGGAGGACAGAAATATCTGCACTCCGGAATGTGTGAGATTTCATCAGTGCAAAGAAGATTCTTAAGTTTAACACCACCTTGTTTTCAGTGGTATTCATCTACGACATCGACATAGGTGCGGTTCCTATTTTCCCCAAAAGCTTTGTCCTCAGAAAATGTTCCTCGTTGGGTGACCCAAGTAAGATTGCCCCTTCAGCAATTAATACATTTTTTATTCAGGAAGTACTGTTACCCTTTGATCTCCAATCTAATAATGGTATTATCTCAAGGAAGCAAAAGATTAAATATCTTTTTTTTCAATCTGCATGTTTTAAAATCAGACGTTGTTTCTTTTTGTACCATCCTGTCCTTATATAAAAAAACCGTTAAAACAAAGTTGAAGACTTAACGATAATCCCAGACGCCATTAGAACAATTATACGTTGATGGTCGGTCATCGTATGCTTGGCATTTGCTAATAAAGAGTGAATGTACCTATTTCTGTACTGTTTGAAGTTTCAAACAGAAATAAATGTAATTTTTATCCTACTGTCTCTTCTAAAAATTATTGACTCTTTTAGTTTGAATGAAGAACCAAGGCCTGCTAAAAATAACCTGTTAGTCATCAAGGCATATGTTTTTCTATATTTCAGTTGTGTAAGTAGGTCAATGTTTGTTTATTACTCAACTTTGGTCAATCTGAGAGTATACTTAGTCTTGGATTCTTGCTCCAGCAAAGGCAACTTGTCGTCATGTCCAAGCAGCCAGTGTTTGTTCAGGTCTGCCGAGTAGCGGGAGGCCGGGGGCTTTCGGCCCAAACTCTCGGCCAGGCTCCGGGTCAGGTGAGCCGAGTTGCCGCAACACAGACCCACGTACTTGATGCCCAGCTCCTGCACTCGCTTGCCAAAGTCGTGGATGTCCTTACGGTTACACTGGATGCAGTCCAGATTCACAGGGAACAGCGGCTCACCTTGAAAAAGAAGGAAAAAATACCAATTCAAGGCTCTTGGCAGTACGCAAGGGATTCGAGAACATTTTAGATGGACACTGGGCATTAGTACTAAAACAAGAAGTCAATAGGCCATGGGGGCAATGTAACGAATAGAGGCGCGCTATCTAACTTGGGGCGGTCTAACTATAACACCGCCAATATTTGGGTACAAACACTAGCAAACTCTCGTAAATTCCAGCTGTTTCGTAAATTTACTGAACTTTATGTAAAAAGTGTAAAATCGTATTTTCGTTTAGCCGTGGCTAAACTTATACCCCCAAAACATTGGATTCGCAACGGTTTCAACCCCCAAAATGGCGTCAGTATTAGCGCCCCCTGTCATTTAAAAATGAACTGCTTAAAACCTCAGCAGAGTGCACCCATTAAAGCAAATACATTCCCAATGAGACCAGTGATAATCCCTATATTTCATTTTGTTTTAAATACTCAAAACTCTCACAGGTGTTCGGGCTGTACAAAAAAAAAGATGATCAACATGTCATCTTTCATGTTCCGTTCATTTTTTGGTTAGTTGACCAATGACTGTTTGAGATATTCTCTCCCAAGCCCTAAAAAAACGAATGATGTTTCCCAAACTGAAAAAGTTGCCATCTTGAAGAAGGATCCCTCGATAGCATGGCTCAATAACTTCACTTTCGGACACCATTGCATCCAAACTCATCAGAATTGGAAGCTGCTGGACCAGGCCAGTGGTGCAATGCCATATGTCCTCAATCCCCCAATTTCCTGCATGGCTCTCAAAATCCCTCTAATAGAATAATTTTGAACGTATAACTGGGGTGTTCCTTGCGCGATAATGGTTCTTCCCGACCTATTATAAATGGACATGAGTAATGCTTATAAGTGAGAATTTTACCTGTCAGAGGGTCCTTGGAAGAAATAAAGCTCGGTTCCTCGTTAGTTGTGCGGTACATAACGGGAACAGCGGCTAGGGGTGCCTGTGGTGTTAAAGAAATATACAAAAAAAGGTGTTTATCGTTTGAACGCATTCTTAATGCCTTTTTGGAACAGTTAAATACGTTTTTTTTTCACGATGAAGATGAGAGACGTTATAAAAGGATTGGGCTTAAGACAAGTCACTACAACGTTCAACGCTTTTTACAATAGTTTATAAACGCTGTAACACTTCGAGGGGAGGGGCGCATTAAAAAGGCACCGGTTAAAGACGAGTCACTCAAACCTGCAAACTTTCTTTTGCAAGAGATTTTTTTAAGCGTTATAATACTCTGAGGGGGAGGGACGCCTTAAAAGGTCTGGTTTAAATACGTATGGCAACGTTCAAGTACCAAAGCTTTCTTCTTATCTTACAACAATAAATGTAAATAGTGGCATTTACGCAATTTTATTGCAGAAAGAACCACAGATAACCAATACGGCTCATATCTATGAGATCGCTGTTATATTTATCCAGAACGACCCATGATAACCTATGTCAATTAACGCAGGCGCAGTTGGAATCCCATCATAAATAAATAAAAGAACAAAAACTCGGGTGCAGACTGCAGATCTCACTTTGCAGTCCTTGATGGCTTCTTCCAGAATTGGCAGCATGGTGGCCGGTCCCCGCGAGCAGTTCAGCCCCACCACGTCAGCCCCCGCCTCCGCTAGCTTGTTGAACGCGTCGACGATATCCACGTCGTCCACAGTAGCCGGCTTCCCGTTCACTTGGCAATGCACGGCCGACAATGTCACCACGCAGGGAATATCTGCGCGTAAAGCAAGACCATTTTAACTTTGGTATCTGCTCTAAATCAGATATAGTCTTGACTAGTAAAAAATGTCAAGTGGCCAACGATTTGGTATTTGACGTGCAATAAAGACAGTTGAATTGACACAAATAATGAAAGGTTTGCGGAAACACCATGTGCGAATAATTTCTCAACTAACAGAATAGTTCTGAAAAGAACCAGAGGTATAAATTCGACGTTAAAGAAAATACTTAAGTAGCAAAGCGAAATCGATGAAGTGTGAAGTTGCATCCTGTGTGGATGCCAAGTAGCTGTATATAGGAGACCATCAGTCTAAGGTGGTAGCTGAGGACCTAGGGCATAGGAGACCCATCAGTCTGGAGGAGTGGGAGCAAGATGTCGTAGAGGTGACATTTGATGTCTTGTGGAACTGTGTTGTGCTTGCGGATCTCGATGGTTTCCCGTATGCGAGTTGGGTGCCAGAACTGGATCGGTGCGAATGTTTGACAATGGCAGATTTGTCAAAATCCCTTCGCCGTCCATGTGCTCTGTGTTCCCTGAGCCTAGTGGGAAGGTTCCGACCGGTTTCGCCGATGTAGACTTTGCCACATTCACATGGAATGCGGTAGACTCCCGGCTTGGAAGAAGAGTCCTGTCTTTGCAAGGAACAAAACCATTAGGACAAAGGTCTCCTACAAACACAATACCTGATTCAATCCAGTGTTTGAGGATAATCGGATTACTATTACTGCGTATTAGACTGTTACCCCACTATTTCCGTGGGATCGAGTTGCAAGCTACTGAAGCTAGAGACACCGATATTTTGATCTTTGATTTCGAACCAGAACCGTGACAAATCTGTATATAACCTAGGTACATAACAACTTGATATATCCAACATTTTAACAATATCAGCAGGAAGGCTAAATTGAAATATTAACGGAACTCCTCCATACGGAGAAAGAACTTTCTTAGCTAGACATTTCCAGGATCCTTGAGTGTTGTCACACAATCTTTTAACCCACATAACCTTCAGTGCTTTAATTTGAGACTGAATATCAATCATACGCACCCCTCCTTCGTTATAGTCACCAATCATTGTGTCTCGTTTCACCTTTTCACACTTTGAATTCCAAACAAAATGATAGAGCATTCGTTTTACAGCTTTGATGACTGAGTCTGGTACATGCAACACACTATAATTATACATAATTTGAGAAACACCGAGTGTTTTAACGATTGTAATTCGACCAAAAATTGTAAAGTGTCTAGTTCTCCAAGCATTCAAGATTCTTTTTAACTTGGTAACCTTACTGTTTCAATTCAGCTCTCTCAACTTCTCTTGGTTTCTGCCGAAATACACACCTAAGCTTGGGACCACTGGCCATTTTATACCGGCAAGATCACAATTATTATTACCTTTGCCTAGCCATAGACCTTCTGTTTTATTGAGGTTAATCTCTAAACCGGCCACTTTTTTCAAAATTACCAACTTCATTTAGTACACCCATGATATAGTTTTTGTCGCTAACAAAGATGGTAGTTTCATGGGCGTATTGGGCGGTTTTAATTTCCGTAAGTTTTCCATCAAGATCTATCTAGATACCTTTGATGTTTTCGTTAGCTTTAATCTTCAGAGCCAACATTTCTGCAGCAATTATAAACAGTAATGCTGATAGAGGACAGCCTTGTCTGATGCATCTAGTAACATTGAAATAGTTTGACAACCAGCCATTTTGTGTGACACAACTCTCTATGTTATTGTACAAAACATCTGTCCACTTTAATAGAGACCGACCAAAGTTGAAAAACTCCAACGCTTTCTTAATGAAGTTAACCTCAATTGTGTCAAACGCTTTTCTGAAGTCTAAGAAAAGAATGGCTTCTTCAGTTCCTTTATCCAAGCGCATTTCAATAATGTCTTGAATCAGGCGAATGTTTTGTCCCGCAATTCGCAATTTTAAGTAACCACATTGGTCCTCGTTAAGTATACGAGGCAGGATCTTTTGAAGTCTTGTAGCTAGGGCACTTGTAAGAATTTTATGATCATAATTAAGGAGTGTTATTGGCCTCCAGTTGTCCAGATTATTTATCTCATCTTTCTTATGAATTAGAGAAATAATACCTCTTTTCTGTGTGGTGGAAAATTGCCCTTTCACGAAACCTTCATTTATGGAGTCGACCAACATGTTTTTTATGTCATGCCAAAAAGTGTTGTAAAACTCGACAGAAATCCCATCGGGCCCAGGAGCTTTGTTATTTTTTCATAGCGAATAGCGCATCTTCACATTCTTTAACAGTCAGTAAGCCTTCACAGCGACTCATGTCTTCCTCATTCAGTTTTTGATCACTCATGATGCCATTTAAATACTGATCAATGTTTTCATCAGGAATGTTTTTATGATGAATATAGCT
This sequence comes from Patiria miniata, assembly GCF_015706575.1. Taxonomy (NCBI): domain Eukaryota; kingdom Metazoa; phylum Echinodermata; class Asteroidea; order Valvatida; family Asterinidae; genus Patiria; species Patiria miniata. The sequence goes on from NW_024037061.1 coordinate 5,061,087, forward strand.
CCGTATAATAGTTAAGAGTTTCTTTCATAATGGAGGCATGATGGTGAACAACTTTACCATTTGTTGCTTTTAGGGACACCACCACCTTTTTATTAGCCCTAAATTTTTCAAGGCCTATGACATATTTAGTGTTTTTTTTTCACCATCTCCAAACCATTTCACTCTGGAGCGAATGATGGCACCTTTTGTTTTGTAGGCAATTATTCGTTCTAGCTCAGCCTGTTTTTTTGCTGATTTCAAGCTTCAGTTTTTCGTTGTGGGAATTGTCCCATTTACCCTGCAAGTCAAGCAGCTCTTTGCTCAGTTTGTCAGTGCTGGTACTTTTTTCACTTGCCATGGTCCTTGAAAATCTGATAGAACTTTCCTTAACTTTCTTTTTGAACATTTCCCATGTGATTTGCTTTGTCTGAGAGTACACTTGTTCATCTGTCTTACACTGCTGAATTATGCTCTGTATGATATTTTTATACCGAGGATTGGTTACCAGCTCAGCATTGAATTTCCAGTACCTTGGACCTCTGGGATTATTCTGAGTGGTTATTTTTAGTGAAATAGCATTGTGGTCACTTTTAAATGCTGGACGTATGTCGCAGTTGACTGCACAATTCTGAATATTCTTTGTAGTTAACCAAAAATCAATCCTGGATGCAATATTCAGACTTAAATGTCTCCACGTAAATTGCTTTGTATCTGGATGCATTTTTCTCCAAATATCACAAAGATCGAATTTCGCAATAAGTTTCCACAATGCTTGGACCCTCTTATAATTGCTGCTCTTGGGTTTTACATCAACCATCGGGTTAAGTACACAGTTGAAATCACCTCCGATTATCAAGTTACCATTGTTAATTCTGTGCCTTTCAATCCACTTTGTAAGTGTTTTATAGAATTGTTCTTTGTACTGAGATACTGTGGTAGCGTAAACATTCACAATACAAAAGCTCTCCTCATTGATTTTACAATTTAAGAGATCTTTATACGACCATCCTCACTACCTTGGTGATTGATAACATCAATGTTGCACATCTTACTTAAAATACAGAGACTCCACGACTGTGGTTTGTACCATAGGCGTGAAAACAGCTACCTTGCCAATCGAGGCTGATAATTGTCTACATGTCTTGGCTAAGGAATGTTTCTTGCAACAAGGAAATATCTGCTTGTTGATATCTTATCCACTGAAACAGTTGCCTTCTCTTGTCCTTATTTCTCATACCTCTAACGTTGAGTGACATAATATGAAGTGTATGCATCACTGGGGTGAGTTACGAAACAAATTAAAACACATCGCAATTAATAACATGAATTTTCATCAGCAAAGTTAGAAATATAGTCACTATACTTAGTGTCTTAATGTGAGGCTCGATTGTGGCGACGTCGGCGTCTTTGTTCTGTTGGGTTGCTCTTGCTCTTTGTTTGGTTGGCTGGTACATTTGAAGTTATGTCACTGGGATGTGAAAGTTCTCGTGTCATTTGCCCGTCGGTCATGACTGTCTTGTTAGTATCCATGATGTTGTCGTCATCGGATACATGTAGGCCTGGGTCGTTGTTGTCTGGCACTGACTGGCTGGAACTGATACGAGTGCGTTTTGAGCGACGTACACAGTTTGGGATCTTAGACTGCTGTGTAGTCGGCTGTGGGTCTTCGGGGTGGAAGGCGGTGTGTCCTCTTGGGGTGACCTTTCTCGTTGGGCACGCTCTGTTGCACCCGAATGTTGGCTATTCTGTGTAGGTTGATAATAGGTATCTTGTACAGGTTGGGATGATGAGACACCATTGAAATTGGGACAATCCCGACTGATATGTCCAGATAGACGACAGGTAGTGCATTTTACGTCATTAGGACAGGCTGATCTATAGTGACCTTGATCCAGACATCTCGAGCAGTTGGGAGTACTGTCGTCGATTTGCCCATAGTGGAATAATCTGGCTGTGAAGGAGCCAGCCATCACTTTACGGGGTAGCAACTTCGGCGGAACCTCAATGTATGCAACTCGCTCACCGTTATCGCATCTTGTCAGCTTACCGTTAACTCGCAACTTCTGTCGGACGATTGGACCCGTGAGCTTGCATTTGAGCTTTTCAAGAGTTTCTCGTATTAGGTTGTCATCAGCTGAAAGCGGTACATCTCTGATGGTAACTTTGAGCTGGTTGTCAGAATAACCACGTAGAAAAGGGTTCTTGTCGAAAATGGGGACAGTATTCCCCCTCAGTTTCAGACCGTGGGTGATCAAAATGATGCGATCGGCCCGATCTTCAAGGTACACCCTCCACAAGCCTCCAATTCGCTGGATTCCTCCAATCTGATTGGGGTCCATGTCGACGGAGATAGCAAGGTAGACTTCTTCACCAGTGAGTGGCTTGGCGTCTTGAGGTATTGCGTCACAATGTCGGAAAAAGACTGGCTTACAATCTCCCACCTCCAGCGGATTTGATGCTGTGACGTCAGCGTATGTAGACTTCTTGGCGGCCATTTTCCCTTGTCAGTTTGTTTCAAAATTTGTTTCAAAAATTATGGAGTAAACAGTGTTGCCAAAGACCAAAATTGTCTTCAAGACAATCAATGTTGTTTCCCAAGTTAGATTTTGTCGAAAACTAGAGATATTTAATCAGCTTACGTGATATTTTCACCTCTGTTCTAGAGCACGTCGTGACTGGTCGTAACCAAGTGTACGGACTTGCGCCATGTACGTTATTCAAATCTTACTTGAATTGACACGCTTCCTATCTTTTTAACATAGTGTAGCTGAATTAACCTACTCAAATACTGCCCAAGCATGTACATTTTATCATACGCATGAGGGTATCCTGAATAACTTGTCAGCTCAATTTAAAACCAACGCACCTTTTGCAAATTCCTTGCACGCCTTCACAGCCATTAACGCTTCACCGAAGTGAGGAAAGGTTTCCGCCACAATGAAATCGGCTCCCGCTTCTACAGCCCATTCTATCTGTTCCTTAAAAGGAAATATAACAATTCAAAATTTTACACACAAAAAACACACACTCAGTCAATACTGTTTAGTCAGTTGCCGTGTCACGCGCACAGCCCTGACCTCAGTTTCTTGTCCCGGGGTCACGCACGCATGGTCCGAAAGCTTACACAAGATTTTGAGAGAGTGCATTCAATACGACAGAAAACACCAACAAACTACTCTCATGTACCACTATCGGCAAAGATGGCGAAGCAAGTAAAAAGTTGAAATCGTGTGCTTTATTTTGATACAAAATATAAATTTGATACAAAATATAACTGCCTTTGACAAAATTGAAGTGTTGTTACGGCGCGTCAAACAAAATTCGTACTTTTTTGCAACAAAAGCGAGGGCCGATTGTGTGTACATTCGATTCTTTAAAAAAAACCCGAAAGAAATGGCAAGTTTTAGTAGGTAGAGGATGGTGTACGCTTCATTTACATGTGAAACACGTGCAAGAGCCATTTATACTTTTTTTGTCGAAATCGCCGGTTGAAAATGAAGACTTCTGCGAGATTTCATTATTTGCAATCATATGTTTGCGTGTAAAAGTACGTAAGTACAATTACGTAGGCCTGTGAAAAGCACTCGTGAAAGTGCAATGAATGACTGATGAATATTAAGCAGGCTATCTCGTTCTCGACCAATCAGTGGGCGTATTAGGGTCACAAGGTCATACCGGTTATACAATGGTGGTGCTCTTTTCGCGTTATAAAAAGTGGTAGTTGTTGGGAACATTAGGGGCCATTCAGAATTGTCAATGTTTTAAAATTTCGATCTTTTTTCCAAATTGTGGGTCGGTTGGTCAACCTAAATAATTGAAAGACGAAATTCAATTCCATGGAAAAAGATAAAAAAAAAACAAAGAAAGATAGATCTTTTGACTTGCCTGAACTACGCGCAAGCGTTCCGATATCGCGATGCGTGTTTCTTTTCCAACTTCGTCCCCTGTATGTACTGTCAGTGGGGGAGGCGACTGGGGGGGGGGGGGGGGCGACAAGGTTTCATGGGGGGGAGCCCCCCCCCCCCCCCGGCTACGCCACTGCAGGTCATACAGTTAAAGTGTATGTAAAGTTGTATGAAAAGTCAAAGAAAAGTCACTCCCATGATCTATTTGACACCAAGTTTGTGTTAACTTGCCGGCCTAACGCCCTAAAAAATTATCCAGACATTTTATGTTCGTCTGTCGGTCTTATATGCTGTTATGTTTACTTTTAGGTACCTTCAATGGTACTATGTTTAATTAACCTGTTCATTTGTTTAATTAAACTAATAACGCACATATAGTTGCCAAATATGGCACTAACAAGTTTGAGGTCGGCAATTTCGTCTTTAAAAATCTGGGTACGTCGGGTTACCGTACACACAATTGTCCTGGAAACAACAGTACCAAAGTACAGAAAGTCGTACGCAAGAGCTCCCCAGCAAGTATCGCTGACGCCATTATGATTCCAACATTTCTCACTGTGTCACACAGTGAAATAACTAAACAGCGTCGTTGTATTGTGAACACATAAAAGCATTCAAGTCGCGTTCCTGCACACTTTATGCAAGTCGACATAGATATCCTTGAACCACTGCCCCTGCTTTGCATAACAAGTGCACATGAATGAACGATTCGACTTTTATTCAAGGAAATTTCTATGTACAGTCACCAGACTCTATTCAGTAAAGTCCCCGTCAAAACGAAAGTACACAATCCACGTGCATAACGCACGGCTACACCATCGTACAGTGGCAGGGACACCAACAAGTAACACAACAACTAAAAAAAAATAAAAAAATTGATAAATATTCTGATTGAATTTCGTTAAAAGATACTTGTTGGTGAGGTATCACATATTCCAGCAAATTGATAAAAATGTACAATATTACAATATGCAATTTTGAGGGAAATGGGCAAAATACTGCATAAATAATTTCACTTTATCATATTCATAATACACAAACCGACAATTTTCAAAAGATAAATACCCCAATTTAAACAAATCGGGTAACATACTCTGAACCCTCACAGGTGATCAAAATATACATCAAATGAAAGCTGAATTAATCCTCTTTACCTTTTTGGAATTTTTTTTTTTTTGGGGGGGGGGGGGGTTGACCTATGACTTTTAGGTGATTTTTCCCTCCAACGATGATCACCCCATCGCCATTTTGAAAAAAAAAAACAGATTCCTTCCACTCCATATCAATATAGATTCCATTCAAATGTTTTGTTCAGAAATCCAAATTCAGGAACATGGACCCTTCACTTCTACAAATACAGACCCTCAAGTGCAGGGGCCAAAATTCTTTATTAATACAGATAAACTAGTATACAAATCGTTATTTGGCCGGATTAGGTCGCGCCTATTCGGGCTGCCTCTCATATGTACTGCGATCGGGAAATCTCCAGCGTAATAAAGACTTGAAGAAACTTTATTTGATTTATTTGATTCAATTATTTTATTTTAAATCTTAAAACATAAAATAAAAGCTAAAAGTTGGACAGGCTGCCACGGATATGTAAAAGTAAAAAAAAAACAATTGTCATCAGACATTCATCCAAACCCCTGCCAATAAAACAGATTTAAAATTCCATTCATAAAAATTAAAGTACTATTGAAAAGTAAATTGTACAAATCATACGAGACGAGACATGACGAGACATGACGAGACGAGACAAGACGGGGGGAGATGAGACAAGACTCAGCCAAAAAATCATAGAGTGAAACATTGGACAAGCCAGACAGATACACAAATATAAAAACGAACTAATAAATAAATACTCTTACAACCCAACAAACAAACTAACAAACAAAACAAACAACCAGACTCAATAACGGGAATGAATAACGCGAATTTTCTGGGGCCCTTTTTACGGCCATCGTTCGCTAGCTTCGCGTTGCTTTCAGTTTGTAAGGACGAGAAATGCGCCCAGTTAGCTTCGCGTGACACGGCACTTGACTGTTTCATATTGTGGATGTGCACGGTTCTCGATGTACAAGCAATTAGCCATTGATGAAAACTCATAATTATAGGCCTAATTCGATCAGCAATAAATAACTGCCTTTTGTAATAATAAACTGCTTCAACCAGTTGTAAACATGTGTCAGACGTACATCATGTTCGGAGACAAAGGGGCAGGATTGACGTATTTTTTTTTTTTTTAATAAAACGCCCCTTAGATTACAACGTGAGCACAACGATTGCAGTATCCGTTAGGCCTAGCTTCCATCACCGGCCGGTTTAAATACAGGCCAGCCGATATAGCTCGGCCTGTTAGTTTAATCCTTTTCAAACCGGCCGAGCAGCCGGCAAGACTCTGGCAGAGACACCCACCCGCTATAAACGATCTATTGTTTCATGCTTAATCCGCTTAATCCTCCAAGTGCAACAAAAAGGCCTTAAAAGTTCCTGACTGCTATCAATTAACCTGCCACTTTCCTCGGGAGCCAGTTACATGTAAATCGTTATGGTGATTAATTCGGGTTTTCTGCTTTATTTTCAAACTCAGCTGATAAAAATGCGTAAAAAAGAAGTAATTCTTAAATTCAAAGAGTTTAAACGTCACACTGCCGTATGTATCTTTCGCCATTAAGTTTAGTTAAAGTCTAAAGTCTGGAAGCGTGTTTACACCATGTTTACACAATAGACACTAATCTGCTCAGAACCCTTTGTTCAACTCTGGAGGCTGGCAGGCTGCATATCAGTAGGTTGTTTGTTGAGTGACTTTGAAGTGTCGATGATCGAGATACTGGAGCAAGACCGGACTTGAACCGGCCGAGAGGGGCAAACATACCGGCAAAGGATCATTGCGGCCTCAAAGGGGCCGGCCTAGAGTAGCCGGTACTTAAACCGGCCGGTGATGGAAGCTAAGCCTTAAAACGCCCTTCAAACCCCAACCCTGCAACATAGGACCCTATTTATTTATTTTTTTGAGACCTGTGGTCAAGCTTTTAATCGCCAATCTCATCTGATCAGACATGAAAGGTTTCACAATGGCCCTGATGACAAGAAGCCATTTGTTTGTAAGACCTGTAGCAAAGCCTTTACCCGACAAACCCATCTAACCAAACATCAGAGTATTCACACTGGCCAGAGAGTATTCGTTTGGCGTGTTTGGAAGCCGAGTGATCAGTAAAACTTTCCTCAACCAAGTCATGTGAAGACACTTAAAGACATCCACATGACTGACAGAGCTATATTAAATTACTAGAGCGCTAACTCCTCATTCTTGCGCGTGGAGACGCCTTGAAGCCGTCCTTGGCGCAGACATTTTGACTTGATGTTCTATTTGTAGAGCATAATGAAATGAGATGGATTGAATTTTGAAAGTGTACTTTAGATGCAACGCACAAATAGCGCATACGCAAACAACTTAAGTACGTCATTGGTTTTAAAAAAGCAGTCCTGCAGTGGACATGCGCACACTCGTTGCGCTGTTTGCGTAGAGTAAAATGTCACGCTCATTTGCTGATCGTGCGTTTCGGTTTTGGGCCCTAACTAGGGCCCTAGTTACGTACAACTTGATGTCAACAAATCAAATTGTTATTGATAACCTACTAATGCATAAGCACAACACTTTTTTGGGGTTCAAGTCTCACTCGATAAGCTTGTGGTTAAAGGTAGAGTATATCATTTGCAGCTATCCAAAAGGTTATTGACGAAATGATTGAAGAAAGGCATTCTTGGTTTAAAGATAGTAATGGCACTTAACTCCATGTGAAATTATTCTTTCTGGCCTGCTGTCATTTTGAAGAAAACACTAGAAGAAGGTCCTTTCCAAAGATGCGTCTAAAGACACATTTTTTGGAAATTTATTCGGCGAAGCCGTGAATAGGTCGCGCAAGCGTTGACAAGACGCACACGCGTGCGCTTGCTAAACTTCGTCGGTTCAGTAGCTGCAATCGGCTGGATGAGAACGTGTCCCGGATGCTGATTCCGTGCGCAATTCAAAACATGACTCGGCAACTTTTGAATTGAAATCGAGATCCTAGAATATTGTTTTCTCGGAAAACGCAGCATTCACTGAGCTAAAACTTCATCAGATTATGCACCCTTCTTTAGTTTTTGAGCATTTGTGTTGCTTCGAACGAGACAAATGCACAAATGACAATAAAAGATGTTTGAGTTGGTGGAATGGAACAGATACTGTCAATTTAGATGTACGAAAAATATATCTGTGATTTACTTCATACGTACTTTAAAGATCTGCCAAATTTTCTCTCGATAATTGGGCACGCTGTCCAGAAAGATGTTGGTGTTGCTGATGTTACCTGCCATCAGAGTACCAGTTTGGTCAGCCACCTCACGTGCCATGCGCAGTGCGTGCTTGTTGATTCGCTCCAGATCATCCTCTCGACCAATCAGTGCCATCTTTTCGCGATGTGCGTAATACTGAAAAAAAAATATGTGTTGCGGTGAGCGGTTTGTTAACAATGTTACATTTTCAAACCCGCGGTAACAACTGAAACTGGATGGTGGATAGTGGTGGATATTGTTAAAGGAATTGTGGTCAACGTTTTCTTCAGTTCGGTCGCCAAACCCCCCCCCCCCAAAAAAAAAAAAAACAAAACAAACAAACAAACAAACAAACAAACCGTAAATGCCAGCACGACGTCACTTCCGGCGTGGACGAATTCCTCATACTGCTGCCGGACTAATTCCGGATGTTCGAGGACTACTTCCGGTACAAATGACCCCGCTGTCAAATAGCCACGTCGCTCGAACACGAAGAGATATCCTTCCGCGCAGATAACCGTCTCACCATCGTGAAGGCGTTCCATTAAACCTTTACGTAGAGGTATTAATACAATGTAAGGCAGCTTCTGAGATACAGACCAGTACACTAATCAATGCAGATTCATGCACGGACGCACATGAGTACGCAGTGAGGCGAAGTAAAATTGCCTTGTGTACAATGTACAGGGGTTTCGGAGCTACAACCGATTTTGCCTCGTTCGCATCGAATCTAGTCCACAACAAAATCTTGGCGATGCCCATGCAGGTTTTCCGTCTATTTCATGAACCGCAAACAAATGGACTAAATTCGATAAAACCATGCAAATTCGGCTGAGTTCCGAAAGCCCTATACATTTTTACACAGGGCAATTTTACTTCCGCCTCACTGTTTGCCTGCGTGCGTGCGTGCATGAATCTGCATGTATTAGTGAACTGGTCTGTTTCGTTTATTGGCCATTTAAATCTAAAACTGACTGCAGAAGCAATGCCTATAGTTGATGAGCACACCTTTCAGGGCGGGCAGTCGTGATACATTTGGTCAAGTGTACTTTTTTGACCATAATTATAATTCCCTCAAAGTTCTTACCTTTAGGCCTACACTTTTTCTTCTGATCCATGTTGAAATGTTCACTCTGATCCTATGAATCTAGATCGAGATCAAATTGAAAAATATGAATTAGAGCAAACTGTAGATTCGTGCCAATAGCTTGGATTGACGTCAGTCCGTGCACCCAAAATTGTAAAATGTGCGAGTGAACGTCGGGTCGTGCGTGGTAATTATCACCAACCGACTGTGTGCTACATGTCATGTACATGTAAATGTACATGTATATTTTCAATACACATCACGAATGAGCACGGTTCAATAATAATATTTAAAAGATGCAAGGTCGAAAGTTAACAATGCAAAGGTACATGCATATCGAGTTGAAGCGTCTCATTGGAGCGCCGCCAATGGCAGAACAGAGAAATGCTTGTAGAATTTGATGCTGAGTACGCTGTGTCATTTTGAAATCACTCTATACCACTCATTTGAAGTACTTGGCACAATTTGCTCACTCGGTATCTGAAACTACATTTATTCAAGATCATGTCGTGAAAATATCCTTTCAAACTCGGAACATTTTGTGTAAGTACTTTTATGTTTGAAGTTCGACATGCTTGTTACAACCTAAATACGCGCATTCTCTATGGGTCTTCGTTCAAGCGAATCACAACACAGCTCTTTCGCGACGTGCCGTGTCCCATTGAACCTTGTTATGCAATTTGCTCACTCGGAATATGAAAGAATAGCTCACAAATATTCAAATTATATTTTAATAAAAGTTCAGTAGGAAAATTTTGTGTTAGTACTTTTTATTTTCAAAAGAACTTCAGCAGTTCAGCGTTTTAACTTTGGGAGCGGTACGCCACGGGGGAATTCCGTTACCATATTTGGTCAACTGGACTGTTTCCTTTTTTTTAAGGTTTTATTTTCAGAAAATAATACTGCCAACTATTTCTACATAAAGTTTAATTTAGATAATCTTGCATGCTCCACGATGTGAAACATTTTCAAAGTTGTTCATAGGCCTAGGGCCTGTTTTTTTGTTATCAGGCGTAGGCTAGGCCTAAGTTTGCGCGCTTCAGGTAATACTATCCTCCCTGAAGTATAATGGAATTATCATATGACGACATACGCACAACTGATGAATGGTAACGGTCATTGCAAACAATGAAACGGTCAACAAACACTCACATTTATTGGAAATTAATGCACTTTCTGTGTTGTCAATTTGTTCGCCGACTTTCCAAGAAGGCTGTGTAGGCCCTTTTTTACAAGTGCATTGTCTAGGAATATATGGATCGTTCAGATTTGTGTAAAAGAACATGGTTTTGTCTCGAATTTCCGTCTGTTTACATGCACAATCCAGCTACGTGCACACGTCGCGTTGATATCGATCGATCGCGCGCGTGATACGCGCGTTCTCCTGATTGGCTAAAAGTGCGTATCCATAGTGAGCGCTGTACAAATAAATAGCCCCCTCTGTCGGCTATCCAAACAATGAATGGGACGAACGACTCAATATGGTTTCACATTGCGAAGAAGCAAAGTGCAACATTGACATCAAGCATGATTCCTGGGCCACATACACAAATCGAACGTTAACACTAACAGGATGGATGATTCACAATGACAAGGAACAACTTCCACACAGCAAAATTAAGCAACGTACACCGTGCCCATTGCGAAGGTTCAACATTCATATTGTGAAGGTTCAATGGTCATATTGAAAAGGTTAAGGTTAAAGTGTCATTGCGATCCAGGGCCACTGCCATAACGATAGCCTCTTTTAAGGCAAATAAAGTCCGAGATCCACAGTTCTAAGAGCCACAGATCCTGACGTTGAATATTGTCAGGTCAGGGAACCAGATGGTCGACTGCCGTAACGATAGCCACTACATTTGTACATACTACTTACATTACATACTTATAGCAGGTGCGCATGCGCAGAGGAAGTGCCGGCACAACAATGGACACAAATGCAGGACACAGATACATATAAACTGATAAAGGAAAGAATGTTGCAACCTGATGCCATTTTTTTATTCATATGTCATCTCAATAAAGGTCAGTATTACAAAAATATTGAAAAGACATGAATCTGGGTGTGCTGGGACAAAGGAACACTTTTAAATTTGTTAGGAAACACATTGAAAAGTTTCCTGACTCTCCATGGCATAGGCTCTTTGAACACAACCATTAAAGAGCGAAGTGGCGGTCTGGAGTAAACTTTTCTAGGCCTTCATTCTTTCCAATATCCACACTGGAAAAACTGTTGCAACCTGACGCCAATTATTTTCTTCATAAAGCCTACAGTATTCATGTAGGCCTATCATCTCAATAAAGGTCACTCATTGCAAAAATGATGATATTGATAACACATGAATCTGGGACTGAGTGAGAAACATTTCCAATTTCGTTAGGAAATACAAGATTGTTCTGACTTTCCATAGACTTTGTATACAACCGCTCAATAGCTGAAGTGGCGTCAGGTTGCAACATTTGTTCCTAAACACTGCAATAAAAAAGCGCCTAAAATGTTCATGTGAAATGTTTACCAACGATTTTACTTGACATAAAGGAGGGTGGTTACGTAGTAGGAGTAGTCCCAAACCTTCGGAGTTATTTTGCAGCAAAGATGTGTCATGTGTGTGCACGTTTTCATGGATTCATCATGGTCAGGGACTAGCAAAAATAACCACCGTTCTTCAATCTTGTTGTCACTTTTCGACAAATTTGTCGACAAATCACACTGGCACAGCTCAGTGCCGTTACTCTTCAGAACATAGTTTAAGAAGGATTAGGGAACCACTCAATCAATATTAAAATATCGACTGAAAAAATGTGAGCATTGAAGTTCAACATTCACACATGGAGGCCGCCATCTTAAAACGCCAGACATAGCGCCCTCTGGAGACATGCACTGTCCAAGAGTTTGTCTACAGGAAAAAAAAAATCCGGCCCCGTCCATTCTTCAAGTTGAACAATGTTTCCCTTTTTTGAAGTGGACACATGATTGCCGTAGGAATATGATTGAAGTGGGTTTATTTCCTTCTTAAAAAAACGTGGGGACCTTGTTGCTAATTTCTTGTCAAACATGTTATTTTATCAGGGCTATATTTTGTATTTATTGTCTAAATATACCGTTCTCCCGCGTATTTGAAAAGAATCACAATCATAGTTTCGCAAAAATGTTCCGCGGTAGCTCCAACAGCGCCCTCTATTTCCGCTCCTCCTCATTTTTTTTTACCAAAGAGCACCACGGAATGGAAAATTGTACCCAGGCAAATGATCGAAAGCACCAAAGCAAATTATGGAGGACACCAATGTACATGAAGACACCAAAAAAAGCAAAATAGTACCCACCTTGTCTGTACAATCCGAGCTTGAAGAAAAATGAGAAAAAAAAGCCGCGTGGCCGCGTCAATTCCGGAACTTTGGTCTGACCAGAGACCGAATTTTTTTTGGGCCTTACTAAGCTCTTTTTACACAGCCTTCCTCCAAAAAATGCAAAACAGCAAAAATGAGTTGTTCGGATCACACAGTAGTGTGAGAAAACTCATAATTCCAACTTGAAAGAGTCGAATGAGCCTGGCGTTTTTACTGGTGTTTAATGCATCATTTTCTGCTGATAGCGCTTTTGTATAATTTCAGACAATATTTAACTGCAAAGCTGGACACCATACCAGAACAAGCTGACTAGTTTCCATCCCCGTTTTGTTTCCTGAAACTTGTAACCATAAAAATAAAAAAAAAAATCGATGTGTTTCCGTTTAAGGATAGCATTGCATATAAGAAATAGGATTTCCTGCAGCGCAGTGCTAGTGGGGGATTCATTTCATTTCCTGCTTTCTTGTAAGAATATAATTGTACAGAATAATGCGCACTCTAGAACTAGACTGTGTGCATGAGATACTAGTGTACTAAACTTCCTCCTGCATCGTCCATTGGGTTATATGTAGCTAGTCACACTAGCTCATAAAAATACTGAGAGAAAACTTCATTAGGCAGTACAGGGTGAGTAAAAAAAAAAAAAAAAAACAAATTGTGCCCCATATTTTTTTTTTTTTTTTTTACAAAATACTGCATGTAGCGCTTTCCAGATCGAGGATAGGAAAGCCCACCCAATTAATAAGCTTTCTTTTAGAATCATTCAAATCGCTCTTGTACTTTTTCAGATATGGCATTTTGAAAACAAAAACCGTTTGTCCACAGATCACAATACAGGTATAATTATATTTCAGCGAAGCAAAAAACATTAACATTATAAAAAAAAAAAAATCAGAACACTCTCAATAGGCCCTAACCATGATACCTGCATGGCACTTATCATAACATATTTAAAAACCTGCTGCTCCAATTGTTAAAATGACATGCTTTATAATGTCAAGAGAGTAAAGTCTCCATTTGCCCTGCCTTCTACTTGGCTGTCCCGGAGACTTATGGGATTATTCTAATATCACTTTCACGATATACAAATGGTTTCATTTTAACGGGAACTATATCGCGTCCTTAAAATATAATGTGAACCGCGGCCAAGGTAAAACAAAATGGTGTTTGTGTTCAAACGTGGAAAATTATATGAGCAATTTGAATGATTCTTTTCTTAAAAGAAAGCTTATTAATTGGGCTTCCATACAATTATCTGAAAAGCGCTACACGTATAACACTTTCCAAAAAAAAAAGGGGCAACCTGTGGGCTTCTTCTTTCTTTCTTTGTCTTTCTTTTGCTTGCCCTATATAAGAGGTGTCAAGTAGTTGTGTGCTTTACATTTCAATCATTTTGCATAAAATTTTGTAAACACTGATATGGTCCATTAAAACAGGCATTTTACTATAACTTGGACTCAACCTTGAACAAATTGCAACAGAAACGAACTAGTTTGGATGCCTGAATATGTCCCTTATCACATATACAAAGTCCCGGGAGATTTTCCGGGGGCTGGGCGGGGGGTCTTTGAATTAACCAATTAAGAATCACCCCCTCCCCCCACTCGCGACGCATATGGTCCCGCCTGAGTCAGGGAATGGGAGAATTATACTGGGTGGAGTTTACGTTTGTATCATTCCAGAGGCAGAGGGAGTGACCACTGCACTGCCAGTTGATGTGAGAGGCAATCGTCTTTTGCTTTAATTGAAACAGGCCGGTCTTCGCCTGTCTCTTCTCTTCTCTGCACAAGACGAACGGCCACTGACAAGAGCCATGCCATTTCACAGCAGTTGATATCTGCCATTGTCCAGGCATTAGATACTAGACAACATCCTGTTTATACTGTGCCTCAGTCCTGCAGTGAGTTGTTCTGTTGAAGAGAGTGGCGGGGGGGGGGGATTTCAAACTTTTGACGGTGCTGACTGATTAATTGCAAATCAGGGGTTTACTGAACTCAGAAAATTGTCCAAAGTGACACACATGTTAATTGACGGTGGAGGCCTTGGACCTGAAAAGTATAGCCTCTTTGGTAAGCATTCTGTTGCTGCTGATGTCTAGCTCTGCTAACTGGACGAGCAGTTTAGGCCTAGAGAAGGAAGACTTTACATGTACACCCTGAGTCAATCTAACTTGGGGTGTATTGCATTGAGAATAGAACCGCTTCACAGTGAGCTGTCATACAAAATGATAAACAAGACGGGCTGTTGTTATACCGATAGTGCATTAAACCAGAGAGTTGATTGGCTGAACATTGAAGTAATACATTTTTGTGGGTGGCACGCTGGCAATACAATATGGCTGCCAAAGTGATGCGAAGAGCCACATTAAAATTGCTTAATTGTGTGTCCATTTGGGGGTTCCTTTTTCCAACGTCCATTTTGGTTGAAAATGGGGACAAGATGGAATAAATGATTTTAGCCAGAAAGAAAATGGCACAAAGACATCTAATGGTGGATGCCAACAACTATTTTTGATTGGTTGACTTTTAACCTCAAAAATGTTTGTAGCAAATTTGAAAGCATTTAAAGGGAATATACATCATTTGCTTTTGCTGTAATTTTCAGAAATGGATGGAATTGGGGGGTTGGAAATATAAAGCAAATATAGTTACACTGACTTTTTGGAGGTTTTGGTTCGAAAATGCTATAAAACCAAGAAAAACGATCATTTTCCTGTAGTCTGGTTCCCTGACTCCATATAAGAAACAGAGCAGTTTACATACATTGGGGAATTGTAAGGTCAGGGAACCAGTCTAGCTGGCTCGTACCCGTTCATAGGTTTGTAATCGATTGCAAACAAGTGCAATGGTCAATTGGGGCCAGTATTTGAAAAAAAGCCAGTTGTTTCCAACGCTGATCGGCCGATCAGCGTTGGAAATTGATACAAAAATACCACTTTTCTTGAAAATGACAGTATACCATGTGCCATAATTTACAGGATGCTTTAGACTGTCATTTACCAACATCCTATTAAGGTATTTCGCAAAAACTTGGTAGTTTTATTTTTCGATGTTTGCAAATGTTGTATATTCCCTTTAAGAAAAAGTTTTGAAATTATGATACAAATATTTTGTTGACCAAAACATCAGAGAATCATATAGTAAAGCGCCCTCTAATTTTGAAATTGGATGCAAAAAGAAATTGTGTTAGTTAAATATTTAGTCAAAAAAGTATTTGTGCCAAATTTGAAAACATTCAAAAAAGAGAAAAATGGTAAAGTGCCCTCTTGTCATCACTGTGTGGCTACCAACTATCGATTAGTGGCGAAGCGACATTCCTGCCGAATTTTTGAAAAATCGGTCCTTCAATGGGAATAAGGAAATCGGTCCATGTACATGGGAATAAGGATGATGGACACAATATGCTTCCTCATAGAAAACCCCTCCCCTAAAGGGGGCTGAAAGGGTTTTTCAGGACTTTCCCCTCAGAGAATCCAACGGGACTTTTTACATGTCAAGCGTTTCCGGGGCAAATTGTTCAAGGTCATGGCACATAATGCCTGTAGTACATTTCCTTGTGACGATGTTGCCATACGATACTAACTAGGGAAAGTTCCAGCGCTGGACCTTTATAGCCCGAGTTCAATACCACGTAGCTCTTCAAAACTTGCAGCAATTTATCGGAACATGATTGTTTTCATTCCGACTTTACAGTTGAAGTGAAGATTGAGATCGATGGTAAATTGCCGTGTATAACCCATACTTGAAATCAGACGGGCTATTCAACACCATGCATACAGCCATGGAGCGGGGTTGGTATAAGCAGTTAATGTTAGGTCTGATGGTGTTCCACTGTGCGACTCTTACCTCAACGCGTACGGTTCATGCAAGCAAGGAAGCGTGTGAGGTGTGTGAGTGTAGCGACCACGGGCCCCGCATAGTTGACTGCAGTGATAGAGGCCTGATGGAGTTACCGAAGGGGATACCAAACGACACCAAAGTACTGTAAGTGCAACAACTATCATTGCTGGCCAAAAACAGCGTCATTTTTGCATACCTTTCTGACTGACTGACTCCCCGATCGACCGACTGACTGACTGACTGACTGATTAAACTTGACAGTAACAATGAAACAGCCAAGAGTCCTCTTTGTACCTGTCTGACTGATGACTACTCCTTGTGAGTCGGGCATAGGATTACCCCGCAACAATGAAGCAGCCAAGAGTTCTCTTTGTACCTGTCTGACTGACTGACTGCTCAATGTGAGCTGGGCAGTGCTATCATATAGGACTACTCCGCAACAATGAAGCAGCCAAGAGTTCTCTTTGTACCTGTCTGACTGAATGACTGCCCTTTGTGAGCCGAGAAGTGCAATCGTAAAGGATTACCCCGTAACGCGGCCCTGTGTGGAGACCAGATGTATGTGAATAAAACATTCTGAATCAATGATTACTATGTTTGTGGGCTCTGGGACTAGCTTTACTAGGGTTGCTTTGTCTTGTTTATTATGGGTTGACTACAATGTATATTTGATTACAATGAAGCTAGTATTCAGGGAATAATGTATACCTAGTCGGTTTTAAACACTATGTTCAAGACTAGTTTGTTTGTTTGTTTGTTGGGGTGTTTGTTTATTTGTTTTAATTTCCATTCATATAAAATCAAGAAAGAATACACAAAATGATACAATTACAAAATTAATAAACAAATACTATATCTGAAGCAAATAATTATATGAATAGGGGTGACATCCGAGAGCAGGACAAAACCCTAGACGACTGTCAAATTACACAAGTATATCCATGTAATTATACATTCTATTTCAGTTGCATAACTTTCGGTTGAGATGATGTTCGTTTCCGCGTTTGATAAATACAAAGTAATGGATAACAAATAACAAACACTGCCTTTCTCATTATGGACAGGAAAAGCAGTTAGGATTGACACAAAGAAAATCCCTGTATTTGTCTAAATATAATTCTCTTAGGTGCTTCATAAAAACCTTTTTTGACAAGTTAACCAAATCGTTTCTTAAAAAGGGTAGGAATGAATTAACAATGGTAGGCAAAACATGTCTATAATTAGCAGAAGCAATGTCTAGCCTACAGGTGGTTTGCAAATGAATAAGACTGCCTTGACGAGTAGCATATGAGTGAACATCTTGGTTCAAGGGAAAAAAAATCATCGCAACTTACATTTTTTTGAAAGCAGTTTAAGAAAATTATCATAATAGTGTGAGGCAATCTGAAAATTATAAACTTCTTCAAACTTAAGAATGTTAAACTTAAAACATAGAGGTGAAGTATGGGCATTATATTTGGCATGTCAGGCATTCCTAATGCATTTCTTTTGTAAAGAAACAATCCTATCATAAAAAAGATGGATAAATCCTAATCAAACCACCCCATGCCAAGACTCCATAATTTAAATAGGAATTAACCAGTACACTGTAAATAGAAATACCATCTTTTATCCTCATAAGTATGTTGGTTCTATTAAGAATATAATTAGCTTTGGAAATGTTATTACAAACATAAGAAATCTGTTCCTTCAAAAGCATAATTTTATCAGTCTCAAGACCTTAAAATCTAGTACTGGGGACCCTTTTCAGAAAACATTTTTTTTTTAAATAATGGTATGTCGGGTGAGTAACGTTCATTTTGCCTGGATGTATAACATATAAAATAGGTTTTATCAGGATGGAATCTTTACCTATTTGCTCTAAACCAATCTTGTAAAATTAATAGATCTCTGTTAACCTCCGTAGCCAATACATTTAAGTCATTCCCAGAGGTAAGAAGAGTTGTGTCATCCGCAAATAAAATGGCATAACAACAAAATGGCATATCATTAACATAAACTAAAACTAATAGTGGTCCCAGTGTGGAGCCTTAGGGGTACGCCACAATTAATATCTTGATAGTTGGATTTAACTCCATTCAATGTCACATACTGCTTGTAGTTGTAGTATGAATGACTGCAACAGGTCATAAACATAGGGTTTAAAACTGGCCAAGCACTTATTCACTCCCATTCATAAATACCTTTTTGGAAAAAAAACAAACACACACAACCTTTCTGTCCAAAAGTCAAAACAAGTCAAAAATTATAAATTTCAAACGATTTTGTTCAACAATTTTACCTCATGTTTTTCGAAACACCCCTCTAGATATAACATGGATTTTCCCTGTCGCAAAAAGCTGTAAACCACTCCTTCAATGGAGATTGGCGCGCGCATCGCGCGTACGTACTGCGCATTGTGGCGCAGAATGCAGCTGCTGTGTCAGTTTAGTATGAACTTAGGACTATGAAATACTGAGTCACTGGTAGTATTACGCATGCCTACATGAATATTGAGACTTCAACCAATACAACGGTAAAAAGGCACCTGATTTCACAGGAGTCCAAATTTCATGTGACACTGGGAAAGTGATTCAGACCAGCCAGCCGGTCTTTATCATCTGTTTACGACCAGTCACGTGACGGGCTCTTCACCAATAGGAAAGGGTAAACTGTCTTAGGTACTTAAAAATTATTGATACAATCGTGCGTAGGACAAATTATTAATTCAGATACGCCTGCACCATTTCTCTTGTATTTCCCTGGAACTTGACTCATCATCAATACTGGGCTTTAAACGTAAAATATAAAAGCTACAATCTACGATAATATAGGCCTATAGTTAAGCCCTGTATGCACAATACTCAATTTCAGAAACCTCGCAGGGAATGTCTTGCAGAGGATACCTAAGAATGGCTTATTGGACCTCCCTTACCTTATTTTGCTGTAAGTATATTAATTTTGCAAAAATTGCATAATTTATTCGAGTACAGACATGCCATATTGTGTAATCAAGCAACGCCCTCTTGTGCAAATATTATTATCTAGTAAAGAAATGTCTTAGTAGAAACAGGATATCTACAAAAACTCGTATTTCGTATTGATTGTGCCTTGTTCTCAGCTGAGGCCGAAAAACAATAGTTCTGCTTCCGATTACATGCCTTTCAAAAATAGGGTCGGTCGGTCGGAAAACATTTGTTTTTTGCCAATTTTTGTTATGCAGATTGAATGTGGTATTCAATTATATGCGAAGTTTTAGCCTGAATTATTTCCATTGCACTACGAAAGCTATACACAAAATGGCAACAAAATGTGAATACAACCAACCTTAATTATTGCCAATATAGTTACGTTCGATAATTCTGAAAAAAAAAAAAAATATTGAAAATTCAGGTCGTTCGCATCATATGCACAACGCTAGTCAAGACGGGAAGCTGGCCAAAACTCCAAAGTGTGTGATGCACTGTGCATGTGTGGCCCGCGGCCAACGCACCTCGTTCAATTAAGGTCGAAAATTTGGAACACGGCAAATACATACACAAACAACCTAGATCAATTCTGTGAATTAACTTGCAAAAATGTTCTTTCTCCTTCGGTGTTTTCTTGGCATTTTTACAATGTCGGATCCGACCAGTTGACAGTGCACGTGCCTGCAATGCAGAGCCATGCTAGCGCTATCGATCGCATAGCCGTGCACAGACTAGTTACCGCATTTTCACCATGTCTTCTAAATTGGCGCGGCGGGAACTAGTAGTCGCCGCATTGAGCTGGGTTTACGTTATGCATTTGATTATACTATTGTCAACGTGACATCGAATTGCAAAGTAGTTACATCGCAAAGCGAATTTGTAAAAATAACGGAGGTTTCTTTTGAAAAAATAGCGAATATAAGTAAGAAAACAAATAAATATTAGCATTTTTTGGACGCAAAAGGGTTGTTGAGAGGTATTTTGTGAAGACAGAAAAGACAACATTTTTTTTTATTTATTCAATCATTTTTTTTCTTCTTTGAATTGGTGATAAAATGTTTAGGGTCGCAGCCTAAAAAAAAAGGTCGGTTGGGTAACCGGAAGCAGAACTATTTTTTTTTGGCCTTAGTATAAGAGCCAAATTCTTGTCTGGCAACCAATAATTCGAACCTTGTAAAGAAATGATTTAATAACCGAACGTCGATGGATTTGTTTTTGTTCAATATCTCATTCAAAAGTGATACATTAGAACTGTTGTATTGCCAGGAAAAGGCAATGAACAAATCTCGCGATTGTTCGAGGCAAAACTCTTAAATCACCGTTTCTTAAAACCTGTATCTACTGTTTTTTTCTAATGCAGCAATTTGACCAGCAACAACATTGACAAGCCTTTCGAAATTCCTGAGTCTTTAATGACTTTGTAAGTAAATGTACTATATAACATTAAATATTAAACTGCCTCTGGGTAAAATCTTTGTAAATCACTGACACTTTTAAGCATTGACAGAAGATTCTACATATTGCCATCGGCGTCGCATTCTTCAGATCTGGCAGGGATCATTGTGGACAAGTTCATGCAAGACTTTCATGCAATACTTCTTGCAACACGACCACACCTTATTGGGCACTCGCACTCATTCCTATCAAAACACCTATAATTTGTTAGGGTAAACCTTTTCAAGTTAATGTGCTTTTCTGAAATGACAATAGCAATGGGAATTCTTTCATCGTTGGCTTGTAGATACGCTAGTGGAAATCGACTGCAAGACATCGACTTGGTCATGAAAAACGGAGTCAAGCTGCTAGCAGCGTGAGTCAATAATAATTGCTATTTTTCAATGATTGTTATATTCAAATAACTGAAATTGACTCATGTTGTACTCTATTTTGATTAAGTAGCAATTTCCCTACGCTCCGACTTTTAAAATATCTGAATTCCTTAAGAGAATCAGTTTGCCAAATGATTAGGTAAAGCACACGCGTTGATCTTAGGATTAAATCACTGTAACTGTAATATTTGACTGCCACAAATTAATGCCATACATTTCAGAAACTATAGACTGAAAGTGTATGGTTTTATGATGTTGTAAAATGTGCAAATGCTGATGCACGATGTGTTGTTTTATAACAACATGGTGCTGCCGCAGGGGAATTTGTCATTGCTAAACCGCCTTGACGATTTACGCAAAGAATTAATTTAGATTTCCAATTTTCTGTTCTAGGGATTTCGAAGACAACAGAATAAGAGCGATCGGTAAAAACACCTTTGCAAGATGTACCAAGTTGATGCATTTGTAAGTCCGAACAATTGTTATTTTAGGCGATAATGAAAATGCCACTTTGTGAAATTTTAAGTCTTATACCAAACTCGTCCCTGGACTTATTTTACTTTAAAACCTCGTTTCCAATAGTAACCCATGGGTGGAAAACTTGCGTCCGGTATCCCGATTCGATACCGCATGGAAAATCGTCTTCTTTGTGTTTTGACTTAAGTGTATTAACGTTCAGTGTGAATTACAACGTCCACTCCTAACAAAATAAATCCTCCCTGTCTAGTTTGCTTATTAGGCCAAATAAAACAAATCTCCGGTTTCTGGTTTTGAGCTTGCCCCAAAAGTTGTGCGGCGACGATTTTTTTCTTTTTTTCTTTTCTTTTTTTCCCTTCAAATGTCGGCCGGTACCAGACTACATTTAGTGCAAAATATATGGGAGTCCAGAGGGGATGGAGGTGGTGGTGGTGGGGGGGGGGGGGGTTAAGGGATTTCCCCCCCCCAAAAAAAAAAAAAAAAAATATGTTAGTAATAATATTTTGTAAAGACTACCTGCCCTTCTCCATTGATATGACCCCTATTTCCCCCAGCGCTTACCCCCAATATTTGTGCCCTTCTTTTGAGTGCCCTTCTTTTTGTCAACAAATGCCTTTGTTGTGAACAAGCGCCCTTTTGCGCACGTATTGCCGTGAAAAAAAAAACCGCCATATATTGTCCGTCAGTGTGCAAACTCGTCGGTTTTGAACAGCACCCCCATTATTAGATGGGTACCCCCCCCCCCCCCCCTCCCCCCCCCCCCCCCCTAAAAATGACCTTGCTTCGCCCCTGCACTAGAAAGCTTCTGCTTGATGTTTCTACCAAAGACCTACGTAACAGTTACAAAGAAGTGAAACTTCGGTTTTATCTCTGGCTTGACTTCGGGTCTGGAATACGTTTTACGCCGACAACGTCCATACCAAATCCAGCATAAGAAACTGTTTATGATTTGGGCCAAGGAATATATCTACACATATTTTGGAAAGCAAAATATAAATTTAGCCGCAGTTTCATCAGAGACTCGAGTCAAGTGAGTTACCCGTTGGGCCAGGACTCAAGTTGGGTCGAGTAAAAAACAAACAAAAAATGGGTTCACCGTTGCTAAAGGGGCGAGACAGCAGTTAGTGGGAGCGCACAGTTGACATCGGGGGGACCCCGGTTTGTCTTATACTAGTTTGTTTCAGCACCGACAAAGTTCCAATTCACAAACTTAATGATTATTACTAAGCACAAAACTTTTGAGTGTAAAATTGCATTGAAACCTTTGAAAATGCAGAAACATGAATGTTGAATATTTAGTTCATGAATATGAAAATGATTTTACACAAATTTGACATTATTTAATCAAACGACATACGATTCATTCCCAACTGAAAGTTACGTTCCCGTGCTTTTCGATTAAATATCATATTTTTCTATTAATACATTTTGAGCTGTATGTTTATATTAACACCAAAACCACTATTGTTTATTATCCTTTTGGAACCCTCTGGACGCAAAACAGATCCGCTTTGCTAGCAAACTGGCTCCCGGTCTTTATCTTTATTCTAATTGTTGGCCGGTAACCAGCCTACCGCGCCACAACGGAATTACTGACTGGCAGCCAATAATGTCAACATGCAAACAAATAATTCAATATCTAAACATGGGCCGATTAGTTTCGGTCGATGTCTCATTAAAAAGTGAATAACATTATGGCCAGAAAAAAAAAAATCAATTTACAAAAGGAATCTATTTTCGAGACGGAAGTCGAAAACAAGCTAGGGGAACGCATCCTCATGACAAAAAAACCTTTTTTACAGGTATTTAAACTCGAATGATTTGACTAGTATAGGAGCGGACGCATTCAAGAGTTGCACCAACCTTCAACATTTGTGAGTATAAAACGAATATGTTTTTTTTTTTCAAAAACAAATATCGCAAAACAAACTAGAGAAAACCTTTAAGCGAAGTTTTTTTATCGTGGGAGAACCTGTTGACATCATGGATATTTCATCCTTTGACCTCATTTTGGAACTGTATGACGTGCTTGGCTAATTCGTAGTTGGTTTGACTTTAAAGGCCAACCTTCAAACAATTACACAAAAAACGAACATTCAGAAGAGAAAAAAAATGACAGTTGAGGCCAAGTAAAAATGAAAAACATGTTTAGCGTCCTGCTTTTTGAAAAAAAAGGAAGGAGGAGGCCCCTTTGTTTTTTCTTTCAAAATGGCCGCCCGACCGGGCTTTTTTTTCAAGATCGCCGACAGCTTCTTCTTGTTTAAATGGCCACCACTTTGACTCAAGTATGACATACCAGCTTTATATGGGCTAGATGCAACAGGAACAGACAAAGACGCGCAAATGATGTCACTGTTTAAAATTTATCAGTTTTCGTGTTTAAAAAAAAATGAGGCGGCCTCGAAAAAGGAAGTGGGCGGGGACGCTAAACATGTTTTTTTTTGTTTTGGCCGTAACGAATTAGTCTTAAATCCAATGATATGAACAGAGAACTATTATTACAAGGGCAATATGAATCTCTCATAATCGATGTAGGTGGAGGTTTTTGAATACTGCAAAAGATCCTGTCCAGGGGTTGGTTTAAATGACAGCTTAAGGCGATGTAAATAGGCCGTGGGTGTGTGGGCGATTGAGGGCGTCTTCCTATACAACCCTCGATCACGCGCTCAAATCCATGGCGTATTGCACAATGACTGGGTCCAAAGCAAAGATAGAGTTGAGGAACGTGAATTGGACCAGAATATCTTTACGTTGAATTAATGAATGAATGCATAATGATATGAAAGTGAAACATCTGCAATTTGAAGATAGGCTGTGAAACAGAGCTATATTGTTCACTGGAATGTTTTGGTTCAATCAGATCCCTGGAGAGAAACAAGATATCAACCATATCAGCCAAGGAATTGACTGGCCCGAAGTTCATCGAGACCTTGTAAGTTTTTTTGTTGTTTTGTTTCGTTCTGTAACTGTCACTGTGTTCAAGCAACGAGTACATGTAATACAAAAGAAACAAGTTATGATATTGCAGGCATGGATTCTAACGAGTAT
This sequence comes from Patiria miniata, assembly GCF_015706575.1. Classification (NCBI taxonomy): domain Eukaryota; kingdom Metazoa; phylum Echinodermata; class Asteroidea; order Valvatida; family Asterinidae; genus Patiria; species Patiria miniata. Next base: position 5,085,864 of record NW_024037061.1, read on the forward strand.
TTGGGTTGGCTACGTCAGCATCAGGTTTGTATTTTGCTATAATTTGCCGTTTCACATGACGTTACATGCCCTACATTAAAATTCGAGTTCCTGTTTCTTTTCTTTCCTTGTTTTCGTAGGAAAATTTCAGGAAATCATTTGAAGGAACTCGGCCCGGATACTTTTGAAGGACTACAGATACAAGAATTGTAAGAAACACTGAACGCACGGTGGACTACGGGCTCAGTGCGCGGAATAGCGTTGCTTATCTAGTGTGTGGTATGCTCGCAAATGCATGCGGCAAGTGGCATATAATTTATGTGCCATTTGACTTTTCCGCTCCGTTCACAAGTACCTCCTCACTGCCAAAAAAAGTACAGTTGGGGGTGACCGACCGACGCCATCTTGCCTGACTGCAATTTTGCCGCGACGCGGGGCCGTACGTACCACTGTGTGTCCTAGTACAAATCCCTGGTGTACGTGCGTCACACACAAGGAACGATGCGCGTCAACCAGCTAAATGTCCCGCCCATGGAACGTCGTTGCTAGGTAAAAGGGCGCCCTCTTAGTTGGCGCACGGAGCCCATAGGTTCCAAAACACGCGCACCGCATAATTATGCCGAACAGATGTGACCTGCACGTGATATACGTGAGCGTTGCGCCACCCGATTTTATTAGCCAAAATATATTTAGCCAAAATTGCACAAAGGATGTATTTTTTAAGTCTTTGATAGCTTTTGTTGGTAATTTTGTATTTTCTACAATCCAATGATATGGTTTGAAACATTGAGAACTACATCTATTCTTTATTTTAACGACAATAACCTTACATTTTTGCCAACCCGTGTACAAAGTTACGTATTATTCACGCGTTTGGCATTACAGATGGATACGAAGCAACGATTTGCAACTGTTAAGGGCACACACCTTTGGTATTGTCCCCAAGCTCAGCTGGATGTGAGTATGCATGTTAGTCTGAATAATTACTCTAAGAAGAAAAGTCTCTGAAGAACGATGGTCATTATGGTCGTTCCCTGCCGAACATTACAAACGCAAAAAAAATGCTAAAATGTTCGCTCTATAATATAATTTTTAGAATTAACTGAAAACAATCGAAAAAAATTATGAGTAAATATTGAAGGTATAAAAGGTTATTGTTTGAATCGGATAGCACAGATAACCCTGACAATTGGCTTATATGCACACATTTTGCCTTTAAAGTTGGTATACGTGTTTTGGGGTGTGACACGTCGAAAATAGAGTATTATTATGAATAACATTAAACATCACACATAACAAGCATACGTACATGTACGTATACGTCTGAGCTGTGTACAGACTAACTGTGCATGATGTGCATGTACACACGTGCATGTACATGGACATTATTAAAACTAGACCTGGAAAACTACGGGTTTTACCAACCTCTGAGATGAAAAGACGCAAAAGTAGCAGATATTCTGATGGAACGTAGGATCTATGCGGCTGCACGTAGGTCTACAATGACCGCAGAGCAGTGTCTCAGAACGGCCGCGAAAATAGTATTGCTCAAAATGTGTCCTCAATTGTCATTGTTTTGCAGAACGCTAGAGGTCAATAGAATTCCCGAGATTCCAACTAGTTTGTTTGTGGATCCTTCGAACAAACAGCATAGGAAAGAAATCCAAACATTGTGAGTATTACTATCAAAATATCATGACCTACAAGTTGGGTCATCCCAATTTAAAATATCCTATGCTGCCTGATGTCTGTCGGTCTGTCTGTCTGTCTGTCTGATGTCTGTCTGTCTGTCTGTCTGTCTGTCTGTCTGTGTGTCACGATTGTTGTAAAAGGCAAGCACATAATGAAATGGTTAACGGAGAGGCTTGGTTATTGTATGAAAGTCATTATTCTGGTATACATTTTGTGCCCCGATTTCACTGTCCTCTAAAAAAAATTATGAATTTGTTTCGTTTGGCTTTTATGGCACATTTATTTCTTTCAGACTTTGCATAGTTAAATAATACAGCAACTCTCTAAAACTTTATTTGAGACTTTAAGTAGTTAAATATTACAACATTGTCTCTTTGAAAACACTCCAAAATGTATATGCATTTCCAAACCTGTCTGTATAATAAACCCCTTCTCAAAAAAATACGAGGGCGCACTGACCAGCTAGCGGGATGTCGCGAGAACGCTAGTTGTGAAAAACAACCTTAATTTTAGGGAAGTTTTTGGTGGCTTTTTCTATAGGTCTTTGAGCCAGAGTATCACAACATTTGAAAAGACGGTTTTAAGTTATAACTTCCAATTCACTTATCCGATAACAATTTAATTGTTTAAATAATGTGCTTGTTTTGTCTCACATGCTCTTCAGTTCTTTTGCTGGTAACGCAGTAAGCCGAGTTGCCATTGGAGCTTTTAATGGTGTTAAGAAGTTCAACAAGTTGTGAGTAAACTTTATCATAAACATATTACATACAACATAAAACAATTTTTTTTTTCCAAGTTTACGAAGGCAGTGTTATAACATTAGGCATTTGGATTCAATGGTTTCAATATTAGACAACTACAGAGATGCACTGTTAGTAGCTTCAATATTGAAACTCCTCATTTCACATCTCTGTCAAACTGTATTAGGGAAATGCACAGCAATCACCTAATGACTCTACCAGAGGGTTTGTTTGAACCGACAACTGAAATCATGGAGTTGTAAGTGCAGTACACTTCTTCTTATTCATGTTTGCATATCGCCGTTTCCGTGCAACAAGGTCGTATCTCGCTTGAAACAACCCGGATGTACACGCAAAGTCAAATGGACGTCGCGATACGCGAGTTACGACCTCGTTGCACTGACGCGACGATATGTCGTAATGACGCTAAGTATATTAAAGAAAGAAAACAAACTGTCATCGATCATTCATTTAAAAAAAGGAGGCAACATTTTGTTTTATTCATAAAGGACCTTGTGGTCTTCGTTCACTGGAGGACCTGGGCATATTAAACAATCAATCCAACGAGATTCGTTATCATAACAGATCAGACATGAAGACATTATTTAATAACGCTTCTTTTAAAAAGACTATCACCAACATGTAATAAATAGAGGGTCATCCATTTCCATATATACCCTGCAGGTTTTTAGCGGATAACGACCTAGTTTTTCTACCAGAGAATCTGCTAGTCAACGCAACATTAACCGACATGCTGTAAGAGTTTTGACAGACTATGTTTTATTGTCTCAATCACCACACTTAAACACAAGTCAATCTTTTAGCAACACAGATGAGTGTTTTTCTTTTTCGGCCACAATTCAAAGAAAAGAATTCCGTCCTTTGAAAAAAGAGGTGAGAGACTGTTTTAGACTCTGTGTTTTTTGTTTGATAGAATAACCAACAACGCCTGAGTGGAGCGGGGTGGGCTCAAAATTCCACTTAAGTAGCTAAACTGTTTCATTTTTGGTGCAGTACATGTAACAGTCCAAATAAATGACCCAATTTGAGATTTGGCACTTGTATGGTATAGTATTTTTTATGCACAGCCAAGATTCAAGTAGTCCTTTCCTAACGCTTAAGGTTTTTTTTTCCATTTGTGATAATAATCGGGTGCATTTATCACAATTCTAAACCCACCCCCTATCCCTCTGAAAAAAAAATCTGAAGAAAACAGTGCATCTTCACTATGTCTGACCTACATTGATGACTCACTTGACCATTTGAAGTTTGGTTTGAATTGTGCAAAGGTTTGACTTTCCCATTTTTCAATTTTCACATTTTGAAGTGACATTAGCTCCAATCGTCTCCCATCCATCCCTGATGGCTTATTTCGCAATCAGACCAAGCTAAGGAGACTCTTTATCCAACGCAATCAAATCAGGGTCTTCAACAGAGAGATGTTCAAGGATCTTCACTCTCTGGAATTTCTGTGAGTTCTTGTCCTTTTTATTTGTTATCAGTTTTAAATTCAAAGTTTAAATCATTGTTGAGATATTGGCTGCTCACAAGTCACAAGACCGGCTGCGAGAATTATATGCATGAGGAGAGGGCGCCCTCTGTTGATCCTGCCAGAGGGAACAAATCGCTTGGGCCTCATATTTTTTTTCCATGGGTGGGTGAAGCCATTCATGAATAATTCAGTAGTTTCGACAGAATCACTGCAAGAAACATGGTTCTTGGACCTTTTTACGATTAAAATAAAATTATAATTATCCCAACCATAAATTGGAAAAGAAACACAGCAGAGATAAATGGACATCGGTGGATTTGACGTGTTTATAAGATAACGATGACGTGTCATTGTTTTCTTATAAATTAACATAATTTTCCCATCGAAAAACTACTGAACTATTCATGTTATTGCCTCTCAAGCCTACGAAAACAAAATCGAGTCCTGGTGGCCCTTGCAAAGTTTCCTTTGCGAAAATCAAGTTGGGTTTCTCATAACAATGGTTCATTATGCCCTCGTGTAGAGACAAAGGGTTTAATTGCCCGCCAGTGTCCCATCCAGTGACGTATCCAGAGGGGAGGGGGCACTTTAATTTTTGTGAAAGATATTTTAGATTATATATATTTTTTTGACATGAAAAACCAGAAAGAAAACCAAGCTCCAAAACCATTACAATGCGCCGTGAAAAGCGGCATAATTATGTTTGCAGTATGCATAAAATGGTCAGTTTTGAAGAGCGCCCCCATGTGGAAGAAGGGAAACAGCCCCCCCCCCCCCCCATTTTTATTTTTGGAGGGCAAGTGTCTGGGAAAAAAAGAGAGGAAAAAAGGCAAAATTTCACACACATCAATGGATACGCCACTGGTCCCATCATTAGGGGCCTAACATTTACAAAATACACTGTTTACAAGCAACTAAACTGCAATTCTTGTTATATTTCTATAGATTCGCATTTGACAATCCTGTCACTGAGATACAAGACTGGCTTTTTTACAACACGCAGCTTACGAATTTGTAAGTACATGTACATGCATCAACAATCACTCGTTTAGTGATCCTATACGCCGTACAAGTGTGACATCAAGCGGGGTCATCTTCCATAGTGTTCGGTATCAGCAATGTGTGTTTAGACCACAGACATATACACGCATAGACCGCCAGGTCCCATTCGAAACTACACGCGCATTCCGTGATGTCGCAGCGCCCGACTAAAATACCAAACTATGAGCAAATTCACCCCTCGGTATAGGGATTTTACACACACCCAAACTATTCCATTACAAAAATTCTATGAACTTATTTTTCGATTGTAAAAAAACAACACTTTTTTAGCTAAAAAAAACATGCTTTGTATGTAAATGTATGTAGTGTCCTAAGCGCGTATCTGCATTGAACGCGCGTTGAGCGGATATGCGTCATGTCAACAAGCGTTTTGCCCATACTTTTTCGAATCACGGTTTTACGCGCACGACTGGCGGTCTATGCGTTTATATGTCTGTGGTTTAGACCCATTACCCAGGCAACGCGCGACCTCGGCGGCGCATGACGTAACCACTTCGATCCATGGCGTTTAGCACCGTAATGAAACGTTGACCAATCACGCCTACGATATACGACATTGCGTGCACTTAAATTACATAACGCGAGCGTCCGAAACATGCAGTTTGGCATGGACATTGCAAACAGGCACTGGAGACGCAAGCGACGTTGCCCACGTGCAAAGTGGGCGGGGCCTACTGGATCTGCAAATCCATTCATGTCCACAACATTCTTAATGCTCGATCGAGATACGGTAACAACTTGGGCTACTGCTTGCAAACTTAGAACAATATTCTTTATTTTCAATTTGTATGTTAGATACATGTTCCAAAACAATCTTTCATCGATTGGAGAGAGGCCATTTGCCACCGTCAATAACACAATCAAACAGGTGTAAGTACATTCATCATCACATTTTTTCTAATTTGTTTGCTTCCTTGAAAAGAGCCAAGTATATGCGTACCATCTTAGGAATACATGTGCACCACCATTTATGAATACATGTACACCACCATCATACATACATGTATTCCACCAGTTGTTTTTCCATAGCATGCACTTTTGGTTTCTGCGTAGATACGGGCCCCTCAAAATAATACCATGAAAAAATAGTGCAGGAACAAACTTTAATTTATACGGCAGAAGATTGCGATATCATTGTGAAGTCCTGGTTTGTAGATTAGCATTTTATTCGCTGGTCCCAATCACTTACTATTCGATTAATTATTTCATTTTTAACTTTAAGGCAGGAATGTACATTTCGCTAATTTTCCAGGTGTGATAACACACTCTTGGTCAAGTATGGATTGATTCGTGAAGTTCCCTCACTTGTGTCATATCGTAGGAAGCTAGATGCTTTAATGCTATTCCGATTTTTCCCAGATCGTTGTATAACAGTCATTTGACAACTATTTCCGATGTCGTTTGGCAAGATTTGGGTTCCAACGCCTATGTGTAAGTTACAGTTTACTTTTTATATATCTCTTTTTGAATTACCGCGCCGCCAAAATCGAAATTATTAGTAATTGCTCTTTATGCTTTACCCTTTTACGTATTTGTTTGGATTTTGTTTGGTTTTTTTGTTTTGATTTTTTTTTGTTTTTTTGTCTTGAAGTCTTTGTTTTTTAATTGGTAGATTTTTTCTGCAAGCTTTTACTTTTTTTTTAATTCTTAATTTCGTAATATTAATTTAAAATATGCTTTGTTTTCATTTTGTTAAATTAAATAAATTTCCGTGCTGTATTTTGTTCGTGTTTATAAGTGTATCGTAATATATGTTCTTGTTTTTGTATTCACACCCCTGTATTTTACATATTTGCATTTTTGTTTCCTCATTCTAGTTTTTACTTAATGTTCTAAGTGATTTTACATCATGTTTATTATTTTTATTTCATTTTATTCTTATCATTTTTTTACAGGGCCCTCAGTAACAGCAGTTTTTAACTAAATAAAACTATAAATAAATAAATGAATAAAGTTTATACATGTACAGACTTTGCCCAACAACTGTTACTTAGAGTTGTTTAGAACATAGTACCATTTCATTCTGTTCTTTTATTCCCAGGGCTGTTGATAATACCATTCAGTTTGCGCCTGCCACAAACCGGACTGACCTGAAAATGTAAGGATCTTTCACGATTCTCATGGTGTAACTGTGACTTGTTGATTTTTGATTAAGTAGCCGCAATGACAGAATAAAGAACTTGTTTTAAACGCACCTCTCATTTTGCATTGGCACATAGTACCGTTAACAGATAACGTACATGCCTACCGTTGAATTTGTTTTACTTTTGTACCTTCGAATTCCAGTGAGTTGGTTGGTGATGGGTTCGCCCTACCGATACTTGTATCGAAGAAAATGGCAGGACTCTTTAATGAATCTGGATTCACCTGCTCAAAAACTGGCTTCAAAGTTCTTCCGTGGCGATGTGTGCCCTGTGCACAGGGGTATTATGGAGATCCGCAGAATAGTGTGTGTAAAGCATGCCCACCAGGTACTATCAATGTAGGTTTCATTCGCTAAGAGCATATTGTATCTGTGAACTCCTCTTTAAAAGTTCGTGTCATCTAATATCAGCTTAAATAAAGGTATACGAGGTGGCACCATAGAGCTATATTAAATGTAATATAGCTCTATGGTCGCACCATGCTCGAGCGCAGGCAATCCGCGCGCATGATGTCCATGCGCACCATGTGCGCACTCGCTGTTTCTTTTTCTTCCACCAATGGGGTTGTCAAAATACACGTCGGCCTCAAATTAACGCGCAGTCTCGACTTAATGGGCTGCACTGGAAACCAACATATGGCGCGGCAAGATCGTTCCCATGGTTGATTGTTACAAACCGTGAAGTCGAAGGCAAGTGTCGAATGACATTGATTTTTTTTCTTCAGTTACCAGCTTTAATGGAAGCATTTTCTTTGAATCGTAGGAGGTTTTTACCAAATCAAGACTGGACAAGTAGCGGACAAATCGCAGCCCATCAACTGTCAAAAGTGCAACAATGGAACCTACGTCACCCCAGCTGCTCACCCTGGTATCAGCCCTGCAGATTGCACGGTGTGTCCTACAGGTACCAATAAAAGTCTCCATGCAGGGTTCCGCGCATGCTCATGTCTTGATAAGTATTACCGTAAAGATCGGTTTGGTGAGTGTTATCGTTGCCCAGACGAAGGTCTTAACTGTTCAGGGGAGTATCAACACCTCTTACCTGGATTCTGGTGGACTTGGAACTGGGGCTCAAACGACAACTACAAAGCATATCGGCGGTTTGTTGTAAACATGAGGAGCAGAAACGATTCTTACAATAGTACCACGCAGCATTTTAGGGGAGTGTTGCCTAAGGTACATCCGTGTCCACGTAAGGAGTCCTGCTTGAATGAAGGTGATGGTATCAATGCCACTTGTGAGGTTGGTTATGAAGGTTGGCTTTGCTCTGAATGCAGTATGGGGTACTACGCGTGGTTTGATAGCTGTAATGTTTGCCCAAAGTGGTGGTGGTTCTTACTTGAAGTCGTTCTGTTGCTGGTCGTGTTGGCCGTGGTAATACTCGTCATCGCTTGGGATGTGCGGAGAAACCAGAGAAAAGGACGGTCAGCCATTGATGTGATCTTTGCTAGGGGGAAAATCTTGCTGGGTTTCTATCAGGTAATGGGCGAGATATTCTCTACCCTTGACGAGATTCCCTGGCCGAATATTCTGACCAAGTTTGGGTCATTTTTGAGACTACTGGAGATGAATATTGTCCAACTGGTTATCAGTCCTCGCTGCTACTTTCCAGACTTCACCTACCGCAATGTGTACATTGAGTATTTGTTTGGGATGAGCTTAATTGCGTTCGTTGTGTTGGCAGCAATATGTTTCTATTGGGTCTCTAAGTGCTACTTGGCGGTCAAGAAATACACTGTTGAAAAGCGTGTCAAGGCTTTGTCAACTACAAGGCAGAAATGTTACCTGTTTGTTGTCATGCTTCTCTTTGTGTCATATCCTGGCTTGTCCGGTGTTATCTTCACCCTCTTGCCTTCTGGCTGCGACCTGTTCTATCTAGATGAGAACGAGACATACAATGCTACGAGACTTCGATCCGATTACTCTATCGACTGTCAAGACGAGCAGCATGTTCATTTCAACCATGCTGCTGAAGTTTCTCTCTGTTATGTTGTTGGCTTTCCGTCCTTGCTGTTTGTACTTCTGTGGAGAAGCAACAGACAAGACAAGATGAAGAATTCGGAGGAGCAGCCTTTGCTTGAATCGGCAGTAGATGATCCGAGTTACTGCAGCATTAATGATCCAACTATGCCACCAAGAAATGAAGATGATTCCTCACTTAATCAATCAGGCATCAACCTCCTAAATCCCATACAGCAAAGTCAGGCGGAGATCAGCTGGAAAAGTTTCCTCAGTGGAAACTACAAAGCAGAGTTCTGGTATTGGGAAATTGTTGAGCTCTCTCGCAAGATAATTCAAACGCTGTTTGTGCTGCTGTACGGCCCAGATGATCACTTCACCATGTTTGCAACCATCGCCATATCTGTTGGGTTCCTGCTCCTACATGCATATGTGAGACCGATGAAAGATGCCACCGATAACCGTCTACAGATGTGTTCCCTTGCAACCATCTTCCTGAATCTCCTGGCAGCTTCCTTGCTCCTGTCTTCTGCTGGAGGTGGCACAGAGAGAACCGAAGTCCTTGCCGCTATCCTAGTTCTGATGAACTTCAGCATCATTGTGTTTGTCATAGGTACGCATTTACTAAATCAATCATCTGGATTGTTGTAGACAGTTCATTTGTGCAATTTGCACGGTGCTTAAGACCAAATTTGACAGAAACTGTGATCACCTGACCAAGATTCATGATGTAATTGGTCAATGAGCACTATTTGATTGACAGTTGGGACGGGGCTATTAGAATCAGTAACAATGTTCCATTTTGGGTTTCCTTGTATACAGTGAGTCTTCTCTGGATTGTGATGAAGTCACTGTGGCGCCGTGGGTGCTGTAGCAGTATGGCAGCATGCATTGCTAAAGCCTGTTGCTGGTGCTATCGACACGAGTCATTGGGCAGGCAAGGCAGCGACATTCATCTCACGATGACCAGCGTGAGTTATCATTCGCTTGATGTTGACGAAGACTATGCAGAAAGGCCTTTTGAAGATATCATATCAGAACATTATCACAAGGTTGAGTAAAAATAATTAAAACTTCAAAATTAAAAGGCCAATCAGATTTGTCAATAATATTGGATTTACTTCTATAGTCAAGCGGGGACATGTAAGAGCTTCAACCTAGTTTGTTGTAGTTTCGCTACAGATCAGCTTGAATATTTGCAATGTGAGTTCACAAAATGTTGAGTTTATTTTTTTTGTGGATTTATAAATTATATAAATTTATAAATTATCAGAGATTTCCTTGAGATAGGTGAAATGTAAATAAATATGCACGGACAGATAATGGTCGAATTTTGATAAATTCAAGATCCTGTAAGTCTGGTTGCCTTCTGTTTGCATCAACCACTTGTAAATATGCATCTATAAATATTTTTAAATGTACACAATTATGGACCAGAGAACAATGTAGGTTTGCTTAATAGCTATTTTATCCCCATTATCTTTTCACAGATATGATGAATTTCGTAACTAAAGCTCTGCTTTGTATGAAAAACTGCTCCGAGGTCATTATTTGGTCAATGGTATCTAGAAGATCGATGATCAGTTAACTCAGATAATGTGAGCAGAGGAGTACCTCAATGTGTTTCTTTGAAGGCAAATCATCATTCTTAAGTTAAAAACCTCTTAAACAAGCTGAATTTTTTTTTTCAAAATCTTCCTTGGTTTTATAAAATGAATTGTAACAATGCTCACATCTCTGAATGGTCTCCAATACCAGCAGTTTTTTCATCTTTCTTGCTTCTTCTGGACGTCCAGTCTTCTTTAGTAATAATATTTAGGTCTACAGGCCATCACTGTAATCTAAGTCACATTATAAACATTTAATTGATGTAAAAATGGCAGACAACTGCACAAGTAAACTTAAATAAGAACATGACAGATATAATAAATAGGTAGGCTCAAATGTATTTAAGGTAGTCAATCCAAGCAATTCATCAGTCAGAAAAGAAAACAAATCCTGCTTTACTTACGGTGTATCATAAAAAAACCTGAAGCAGTTTCCTGTAGGGTATATATTTACCTGGACAATACAAGCATGTAAAGAGCCTCAGAGGTTTTCTTTTGACCATTCAGAATTATTGCTTTATTTGTGTAAGCTTTGGCCTTGACTTCTAGTAAACTGTCTCTGATTGGCTACTGCCGTCTTGTTTTCCCTTCTTGTGTGTCTGTAGGGAAATGGATAAGTTGCTTACTTTCTAAAGTATACACCATCATTTATAGCTTATTATATAACTCACGATTTGTTTTAGTTTCTACATTTAGTTTTCAGTGTCATTGCCCAATAACAGTCACTTCACTCAAAGTATAAACAAAAATGGATCTAAATAAAATAGAAAGAGAGCAGACAAGTAGTGATGTATTTGAGTCTATACAAGTCTGGTCACAAGTTCATGTCAGTTCTTCATCTGAATCAAGCAGCTGGACAAGAGAGTGTGAGCAATGTAAAGTATGAGACGTCCCTTGGCAGTTTTCATACTCGCATGAGGTTGCCTAAAAGGAATCTCTGCAGCAAGGTTAGGAACAGAAGCCATTTGACTATTTTTATATTGCTTGGCTCGTGTCTGCTGTGCAAAGCAAATGCCACTGGTATGTCTAACTCCCCGCCTCCAGGACATTTACCATGGAAACTGTGCCCTGGTAATGCATAGTTGTCTGTTTGGTGATGTTCAGTTTGTCTTATAGTGTCTGCGTCGGCGTTCAAACTATGTGACGCTAAATTATGTTCTGGCTATGCTTCTAATTGTTGGTAGTTATTCCATCAGTGATGGTAAGTAACTGTTCAATGTCGCTGGTTTTGTAGAATGACAGCGCAGCCCTCAGAAAGATTGTGCGTAAGGCCCAAAAAAAAAAAAAAAAAAAAGGTCTCCGCGCGTCGCCATAGCCATGCGCGTCGGCAAAATTAAACAGTTTTTTTTTTCAATGTAAGATGATGTCTCAAAACCGCCAAATTCACTGGTTCGACTGGAATCCTGCTGATACACAATTTTAACGTGCTTTAGATGGGGTTACGAACGAGTATAGGCTTTATGTGGCCTTTCTGGGCTCACATATATTTTGCACAGAATAGTCGGGCACCATTTGCAGACGGTGTTGTATTTTTGTGTTGTGTGTGTTGAAGCCAGAGGTGTGTGTGTAGAAGCGATGGTCGTGAATCAGCACAGGCACGATAACGATGTCGCTGTATGGTCTGACGTTGACGTTACCGTTTTCTCTGATTTTTTCTTGACTATCTACATTCTCGGGCACCATTTGCCTTATGGTCTTATTAAGGTCGCCTGAAGGTCAACCCTGAAGGATACTTTGAGAATTTTAAGGGGATCGAAGCGTCATCATCTGCAGCATCAGCCGACATTGAAGAAGAAAAAAGTAGGGAAAAAAATAAAAGCCACGTCGCCGCATCGCTTTGGGGGCAAGCTCAATGCCAGAAACCAAAACCTTTTTTGGCCTAAGGGAGGAAGTCAGGAACACATGATGAATCATCCTGCTGGTACATGGTCCATTGGAAAAAAAAGTGCATGCACATCATGAAACAAATAATTGGTGCAAACGAAATTTGGCATATTTGGAACTTTCTCAACTTTTTTGAAATCATGTCTTACTATTAGGTTCGTTTCACCAAGGGCGGATCCAGGGGGGGGGGCAAAGGGGCCATGCCCCCCCCCCCAAAAAAAAAAAAAAAACGAAACCAATCTTTTTTTTTTTTTTTTAATGTGACATCGCAATAAAGGCAGGCAATGAGTACATCACCATCTTTTCCTAAAAAAAAATTGGTTAAAGTGGTCAGAAATTGCCTCAGATCGCACCACAGAGCATCTAGAATCCAAAACATTTTCGGGGCCCTCGCGGGCCCCGAACCCCACGCCGTATTTTTTTTGACCCACTTTTTTGGGGGACCAAAATTTGTTTTGGCCCCCCAACAAATTGTGTGCTGGATCCGCCCTTGCGTTTCACAAGAATACTTCGGTTTATCAAGTGATAACTATGAGCAGTTCGTATGAAGTCTTTGCGGCATCATTAAATCTTGGGGAAAACTATATGATTACGTTTAATCTGCCATGATTACACCTGCATTCAGTCACGGAAACCTGATAACAACAATCCAAATTCCAAAAAAATCCCCAAATTCTACTGCAGAACTAGTTACAAGGAGTGTACAAGTATTCAAGGGGTCTGTTTTAGTTGCTTACTCCCTCTTTCCATTCAGTTCATAAAGAACAATTTGCAAAAAAAAATCATCTCTTTCTCAGCATTGACACTTATACTTATTATTTGTATGAACTGTTTCCTAAGCGGCCCTCAGATCAACACGGAACAGTCGGCGACTGATTTTTAAGGATAAAGCTACGTCGTCTGAGCAATGCATAGGGAATAGGGAACAATTTCAGTCGTCATTTGTTTTCGACCAGAGTGTGGTGCTACAAAAAGCAACATTCGCAACAGTAGAAACAAATGTGAACTTCTGCGCCACAATGGAACTTGTAATTCCCGACAGTCAGGTATCAAACTCAGTAGACCTGTTTGAAGTAATTGCGTCGTGCGCGCAGTTGGAGCATCTAATTTGTATTGCGTAGTTGGTGACATGATGAGCATGGTTATGATTATTCTGTGTCGAGATGCCGCTTGTTCCAAGACAGTGACAGGTTTCTCAGTTTTGTGACCCGAGCATGACTCTTGTGCTGTGCTTGTTACCCCAGTAGCAAAATTCCAACCAATCATCAGCCTTTTATTGCGTGCGTGGCTACTACCCGGACGCGTCGACGCGCCCAGATGCTTGCACACAATTTAAAAACACAAAATGCGAGTCTAGTTTTCCACGAGATCGTGACTGCTTAATTGTTCTTACATTATCTCATTTTAATTTTACTGTTAAAATTAATTCAACAAATTATTTGAGTGTATGAACTTATTTTTCATCTGAACTTACAGTTATTTGTTCTTACGTTTTCCTTACTCGTCCTTCTTTTAAAAATGGAAGCGACTAGGCAAAATCCGCGTTGTGATTGGTGAACCTTTAAAATTCTATCGCAGCACAAGCAAACAGCAGGTCGACCCGAAGCCAGTGTAACGGTCTCAGTTATAAGGTATGCTTATCTCTCAAGATGAATTCAGTGGATAATCTAGCACACGTTACTGTCACAGGCTCTGTTAATCCGCCGGGCTAGATTTTCCGGTGAAGGGCACGGACAGCGCGTTTTAGCCGTTCTTTAAGGGAAATGGGTCAGAAACACCGAGACAATTTCCAATAAAGAGGGGGTTTCTCGAGAAAGGAGAAGGGCTAAAACTCTGCTCGGTACCACCGCGTTATTCACACATTTTTACGTCACGCTACTTAATTATTAAGTGGGCGTAAATATGTACACAATCCCATCAGTATGCCGTGTGGCAGTCTTGGCCCAGGACTGGATTTGCAGGTTATATTCATCTACTTAAAGTCTGTCCCAGTGCAACCAACTGACATCAACGTGAGTGGGCGCTATCGACGAGACGAACCAAATCCAGTCTTGGCGAATTCGGCACGAGCCTCCCCGAAGTATTCCCAGAAATATTCGCTCGCATTAGCATGAATAGTAGCAGGAAGCTTTATACTGACATGTATTGGTAACACCACCATATGTATAGGCTTAAGAATCATCATTTTCAACAACTCTTTTATGGAATTAACACAATCGCCCATGTAAACCTGCAAATATTCGCCAATCAGCAACAAAATTTCAAGCTCACGACTCCCACATTGACCAATCACAATCGTTCCTCTAATTAGACCTATGTCTTCTGAAGTTCTTTTATATCTAAACTAAAGTGAACAGATTGTATTATTTAATATTTGTATTTCTTAGATTCTCAATGTGCATATTATAATAGGTGAATCGGTGATGAGTTAATTCTTGACTCCTCAGTACTCTGGTAACATGACTATAGGGAAATAGTTCAAAAAGAAAATACGTTTCTTTTGACACAGTTGATTGATGCATTACTAACGGGTGCTAGACTGGTTGTTTCATGTGCCAGTCTTTTTTTCTTGGGTTGTATGTGTTTACTATCTTAAGTTTTGGGGCTCTCCTTCACAGTATTGAGAGTCCCATCTTTTTTATTTTACCATGGTCATCCATACCCAACTCGAATGTTGAAAACGGAACAGTTTTATCCGAGCTCTGTGAACGTGAAAATGTATTAAACAAAGCCTCTCTAGGTTATTTTCTAGCAAACACTGAGAAACAACACCTCCAACAACCAAAGACTATTGCTGCATAAATCATGTCCCTCGGCGAATCACTAAAGCCTCGAACAAGGTTGGCCGGCGGGGGGGGGGGGGGGGGGGGGTCCCGCCACACTATCTATTAACCATATTCACGTTTTTATTTAACTCGGAAAACAGGCACAAGTTTAGTAAATAATAAAAAAAAATGTTTTTTTTAAGAAATTCGAATGTCAGAAAATTGCATATTTGCACTTAATACTGTCTTTAGTTACTGTACATTTTGTAAACTTTTTTTTTCTGTTTATTTCAAAGATACAATCAACAATTAAATAACAATAATCTATGTACATGCACAGTTAATCGTCTGCTTTATAGGTACTACTGAATTACACACAACAAAAAAATTCTAACAAAACAGTTTACTCGACATGACGAAGCTGGAGATCCTGCTCAAAAAGGATGATAAGGTTGGAATACTGGCCAAATTTAAAACGACTCACTGTTTGTTTACCTATATTAATTACAGTATTCAGAAACCGATAACTATTGTATGTTTCCCCGACCCCGAAAAGAATATTTTCCACGAACAGACTGATCGATTTGCCATACTTAGATGCAGCATCTTTTCGATTTCGTTCCAAAGGGGTTTTACTATTTTACACGACCAAAAAAAGTGTTCAATGTAATCAATACTATCATGACAAAATGTGCAATTTTCTGAATCACTCTTCTTCCTTTTGCAAAGCCAGACTTGCGTGGGGTAACAGTTATGAATGATTTTCCAGTTGATTGAAAATGACTTACTGTCTGGACAGCAATAGTTGAGCCTCTTCCATATTACATCCCAAACAAAGTTATGAGTGGGGAATTTGTTTTTCCAAAATGTCTCTGCTATGGGGGTAGTGATTTTTGTGTCAGTATAGCGTATAAAGCATTTTATGCCTCGGGGAGGCAAAATTAATACACGGTATCAATGTCTGAACCGTCTGAAAACCGTCTTCCAAAACAAAATGCCGCAAAGGCCCCTTCGCGCTGGATACGCGGCTGATCGCGCCTGTACTAAAAGAAGAAGTAGTGAAATAATCGCGTGTGTCAAGGAGTGGAAATCGTAATCATCTTGATCAGATGCCAGCAAAGGATTTTTTTTCGCGGAGACACTAAATGGTCACCATAAATCTCGTTTTGCCGGTATCTTCTTTTTCGTTCCACGTCAAAGGCATTGTTGAAGCCTGCGCATCGTGTCTATGAGAACGTATCCCTTCACCCGAGTATGTGTTATGACCGGCCGAAACCAAGTCAGTTGTACAGGTAGGTAGTCTAAGGTGGATAATGGAGATAACAAATTGACATTTCTTCATGTACTTACGATTCGGTTGCAGTGATTAAAGCAGCAATGTAAGCAGCGTCAACTATCAGCCGTGGGGAGCTGGACCGAGTGCAGTCATCTCGCGATATCTCACGTTAAGCTGTTACACACCGAAGAGCGCTGGTACACGAGATGAAAAAAATAGGTGCGGTCTATCTGCTTAATCTCAGCCGCTGAGACCCAGCGTAGTTGTCGGTGCAAAACCCTCGGCAGAACTAGCAACCGCGACTGATGATGAAAATCGCTTCGTACTCGTACCGCACCACATGGGAACAGGCAGTTGATGCTGCGAAGTTGGATTGTTTCCTTCCAATACTTCAGCCTTTATACTTTCACACCCTCTGCATAATTATATTAATAATGTAAGGCGAATTTTTTTTCAAGCTCATTTTGGAGCATTTGGCAGTTTCAACCCTTAATAACTTGTGGGACTCAATCAACCAATCCTGAAGTTTCACACATGTTGATACTTGACGTGAACTTTTGGACAAGTGTAAGCTCTGCGTGCACGTGCGCAGTGCGCACGAGTAGGCCTATTGACCTATCGCCGTTTGCGAGTTAGCCACGCCCCTTAGACAACCGTATGGAATTATGTACGTTAGGTTTTGTTGTCTCAGATTTTGTGCGTTCCGCGTCCCTTTTCATGTAATAAGACAATATTTTCACAAGCTGCTATGACGCGATTCTACCGCGATAAGTTAACTACACTGACAACCCGAGCATCACGTCATGTGGAAGTGATCCCTAGCCTGAACTAGCAGATAAAAACACGGACAGTCAGCTAACTAACAAACAGACGCCAAAACAATGGAATTCAGTTCGATTTAGTTGTTTACCCTAAAAGGTCCGGGTTATTTTGACCATCTCTAAGCCGGGGGGGGGCAGATTCCGCCCCCCCCCCTGATCTCGGCCATCGAGTGACGAAAAATATTGAAACTCAGTACATGCATAGAACAACTCTTCATAAACAAACCCAAGAAATTTCATGACTATAGGTCAAAGGATTTGGGAATTATGGCTAATTAACTAATCATATATGTACGAATGGCAATTCTGGTCCGTGTACACGACGTATATGGGAACAACATTGATGAATGGGAATAAAAGAGTGATGACTCAGTCTTAACGGCCGTTTACAACCTTGCAAGGTCGTAGCCGCGATGACTTGCAGGTCACAAGTCACGCAATATCTATCCAATCAGAGCGTATAAATTCATCAGCCTGTCCCAGCGTCCCGTTTGCAGGGAGGCCGGTATGAGCGAACCCTGTGATCCGCCTGATCGTAAGGGTACACCCAAGCAAATAAATTCCCATAGACACCAGTGTTAATACTAGTCTATGTAATAAACCATGGCGGTTAAAAGAGACTGGCTCCGTGGATAACGGTTGATACTCAGACTTAACTCTTAAATCCCTATACTTCAAAAATCTTTTTGAAATACTGAGAACACTCACAGGTATTCAGGAAGCACAGAAAAATGATGATTAACATGTCATTTTTTATTTTATTTTCAATTTTTGGTGGGTGACTTTTCGAGAAATTCTTACCCAAAGAAGACGACCCCTAAAACGGGTGATTTTTTTCCCAAGGTGGAAAGCAGCCATCTTGAAAAAAAGATCCCCATACAACATGGCTAAATGACGCCACTTACGGGCCCAATTGCTTTCAAAATATGCTGGGAATTGGAAGCCCCAAGTCCGGTTCAGAGTTGCTTGGCAATATCTCTTCAATTTCCCAATTTCATGGCTCTCATAACTCTCTTATATAGAAGAATTTAAGTGTATAACTTTTATTCATGAGCTCGGTGGACGGATTTTTGGCCTATTCATTGGGTTGCACCCGTAGACACTTTGTACTGAGGGCGCCCCCAGTTGCCATGCTTGGTTGACATGTTAGTGATGACGTCATCGCAAATGAGTAAAGTTGAGTACACTCACGCGCTGCTGATGATAAACCACAATCCTTTGCGTTTCCGTTTCAATTTTCTGCCAAAGTTATCCAGCAATATCAAGGGTGATGCTTAGATCAATGAGGAAGGGAAAACTGCGAATCGGTTTAATTTGCGTGAATCTTGTTTACACCTCGTACTCACAGACTTGGCGCTAAACGTAGACAACCGTAAATGTATCCTTTCTCTCTGTTGTACATGTTTCCGGATTTGATCTTAATTAAGAGGCGTATTTTGCTTTCAAATTGAACCAAATTGATGTGCACACTTGAAATACACCTTTTCCATGAACGTTTCTCTTGAAGCTTCGAGAAGAGGGGCTGATAAACCAAACTAACAGTGAGTCGAGGCTTCATGTTCCGATCCACTCGGTCACAATCACATGCCCAGTTGCGTTTGTATGGACAGCCATGATCAGTTTATTAAAACTGCGTGCCTTGTTCTGCCCATTAGGTTCCAAGAAAGAAAAAGTGTCAGGAAAACCTGAAATGCGTGAAATTTTGTTGCAATTGATAACGTGACCAATCAACTCGAGCGGAGCCTTTACAGCTGTATAGGCTACGTTTTCAAGAGTAAGTAGCTTTCAGATTTTAATGAATGGATTTTAAAGCGACGATGGTGGACTGTTTGTACTTTAAAGTAATGGAAACTTATATACTGTATACTTTTTTTTGTGGGTTTTGTGGCCTAACCCTTCTTATAAATATGGATGCAAGTGGCCTCCTGCCTGGAATGTGTCGATTTCATGCCGCACTTGCGTAGGTATATTAGACCCAATAATAATATGAGCTCAACAAGAACAAACAAAATCGACATTAATGCAGCTTCCCTACATAATTTGCTTTTCAGCTTAATTCTAAAGGAATAAGTACCAAGATGTCTTAATTACGAGTGTCTTTATTACGGATTCCACCCCCGCCTAAGATCTCGGCTATCGAGTGACGCAAAATTTTGAAACTCGGTACATGCATAGAGCAACTCATCATGAGCATTACCAAGAAGTTTTATGACTAGAGGTCAAAGGGTTTTAAAATTATGGCTAATTAATTATTCATAGGCCTTTGTATGAATGGTAATTCTTCTCAGTGTGCACGACGTATATGGGATAATGCAGTTTTCACGGCGCCTAGCGCCGATAATTTTTTTTCGCTGCGCAGCAACCCGTAGTCAGATTTTTATATTTTTGGTATCAAAAGATGCGCATAACAGCATGACATAAAAAGCATAATAATTCTTTTGTTTAAGCTATGGCGGAAAAAGTCGAAGGGAGGGGCGGATTATTATTATTATCATTATTATTAGAAAGTCACCCTATTGGGGCGAAAAGAGTTATTATTATTATTATTATTATTAGCAGCAGCAGCAGCAGCAGCAGCAGCAGCGCAGCAGCCAGTATTGACGTTTCGGCAACGATGACGGCAATTTTTGTTTTCACTGACATGAAGTTTGGAATTTCTTCCGTTGTAATTTAACATTCAATCATATTGTGTATATTTTCTGAGAAACATAACGTTCAAAAGGCCACGATTTTGTGTAGTGCATGAATTTCATCGCTCGGCTATAGCGTCTAAGTACGTAATCGGATTAGCTTTGCCTAACAACGGCAGACGCTTTGCCTTAGCAACCACATGACTGTAACATACACCGCGGCGGATAAATAGCAGTCAATTTGACTATCTGAGGTGCTCTTTTTAAGGTTACTTGTGCAATCGCCGCTTTTTTACAATTATTTAACTTATTTTAATATGCCCTAGATGACAGTGATATCATGCACAACTAGAATTTTGTAAAAAGAATCACACCAGAGAATTAGCGCCGTGGTCACTCACTATTCATTCAAATGAGACAGTCCAACAAGCATGGTTTAACAATCACATATACAAGTTACATGCTGTCAGTTCTAATCAGGTCAAGGTACGCAACCATGGTTTGATAATCATATTTATTAATGAAAATAATAATAACTAAGATTTTTTTATTATCATTACCGGGTTACGGATATCTATACAATAAGTAGCGTAATCGCTTCTCACAACAATTAAGCGCAATCGCTTTTCACAAGCTGATAAACGCTGTGGACACTTTACTTATCCGCAGCCCTTTTTTTTGGGTTCGGGAACACCTCTTCTGACGAGTTTTCGACGAAAGCCTCATTAAAAACGAGATTTGGGTACACGGTGTTCTCAGTGTGAAGTTTTTAAAAGTAAATGAGGAATGAAAATATGTATAAAAACACGTGAATAACCATAAAAAGATATCAACAACTGAATTCCAAAAAAAACCCCAAAAAACACCACTTGTTTGCGTACACACACACAAAATCTATCAAATAAAAACAAATGTAATATAAAAATACAAATATAACTCATCGAAAAAGGTGTCACATTTCACGTTTTTCCCCGGGTAAATACTTCATATATATGTTGGAAAATACTGTACAATACCATCTGTTATATTCTGGACTATTTGCTTTTTAACAATATTTTGTAGCAAGTATATATCTTTCCGAAGGAGTGGTTTGCTTAAAGTTTTATGAATATTTTCGTTACCGATGTCAAGCCAAAAACAAAACAAAATCATGACGCACGTGAAATTCGCGTTGTTACAGTGTCGAAATAAAAGTCTTCCAAAATAATAAAATATATGTTCCTTAATTCACGTATGTTCTCCTTCTTACAGCCTTTAAGAAATTATGTGCTATACCCAAACAAAAACGATCTAACTATCGCAACGAGCTCAAGGACCGTCGCGAAATCTTAAGGTTAAGACCCGTTATTACGCGTTCAACCTAATAAAGGTAATTATAACCTGTAAAGAGTGAATACGAAACGATGTGGTTGAGTCTTTGGTGAAGAATAATATGACGGGAGGGTGGAAGCGCGAAATACCGAACAAACATTAGAAGGCGCTTCGCTAATTGAAATAATTTACAAAGGTAAGTAAAGAAACAACTATACCCGGGTTGAGATTAAGCTGAAAAATAGACGGGGCTCTGAAAATAATCATACGTTTTCATGAATGTCACATACACAACAGAAAAGTGCTTTGGTTAAAGCATGCCATTTCTTGCCTTAAATGACTTTGAGCTACTACCTATTTGTCTATCTGTCATGCTCTTATTTAAGTTTACTTGTGCACTTGCTGCTAATTTAATTGTAATTAATTTAATTTACCCCAAATGACAGTGATGTCCTGTACAACCAGATTTTATTAAATACAAACATGGGATGTCTAAAAGGGGAGACAAGTCTGAAGATGTCACAGTTGTCACAATACCCTTCATACCCTACTTACACATTTACAACTGGTTGATTGGAAACAGAAGGCAACCAGGCAACCATTTTCTGACATTTATCAAATATGTATGACCATTATCTGTCCATGATGCAAATAATAACTACACTTTAATAACACAATTATCTCAAAGGAATATCTGATAATCTCCCCAAATCCGCAAATTTTACTAATTCAACATCTTTTAAGCTCCCACTACCATTAAAAATATACAGAGCTGATCTGCACCAAAACTATACAAAACAAACTTAAAGATCATGTCGCCCCCCAAAAAAATCCTCTTTTCTGGCACTCCAATTCCCCCACCTCCACTGCAATTACACGTGATTACAAGTGACCTATACAAAATAAACCCAAATAATCTGCTTGGCTTTTTTAATCTGAACTTATGAACAAGTTGTAATTTACTCAAGCTCATGATGCTCTGATATGATATCTTCGTAAGGCCTTTCCACATAGTCTTCATCAACATCAAGGGAATGATCTCCCACGCTCGCCATCACAAGACGTCTGCCTCTGCCTTCCCTGTCCAGTGACTCGTTTCGACAAAACCAGCAGCAGGCCTTAACGATGCATGTTGCCATACTACCACAGCAACCAGAGCGCCACAGTGACTTCATCACCATCCAGAGGAGACTTACTGTATAGAAGAAAACCAATTGATACTGATTCTAATAGCACCATCCCAGCTGTCAATTAAATAGTCAGGGGCACAGCAAGGTAATTTTTATTGTATTGGGGCGCTGTTCAAAAACCAAGGACTATGCACATTATATACTGGTGCATTTTAGAGCGATGCATATGCGGAATTTAAAAAAAAGGCACCCGTAACGGTTGATGCCACAAAAAGGGCACGACTTATAAAAAAGGGGCACTAGATCAGAAAAAGGGCGCTTGTTAACAAAAAAAGGGCACGACTTATAAAATATTGGCGGGGGGGGGGGGGGCAAATACCCCCTTACTCGACCCACCCCCAATGGCTACGCCTATGATAGTGCTCACTGACTAATAACATTATGACTATTGGTCAAGTGATCACTGTTTCTCTGTCAAATATGGTCTCTCAAACACCGTGCAAGATAATTTCTTTATTTAACTGCATACCTATTATAAACACAATGATGCTGAAGTTCATCAGAACAAGGATAACTGCAAGGACTTCGGTTCTCTCTGTACCACCTCCAGTTTGAGACAGGAGCAAGGAAGCTGCCAGGAGATTTAGGAAAATGGTTGCGAGGGAACACATCTGTAGACGGTTATCGGTGGCATCTTTCATCGGTCTCACATATGCATGAAGGAATAGGAACCCAACAGATATGGCGATGGTTGCAAACATGGTGAAGTGATCATATGGACCGTACAGCAGAACAAATAGTGTTTGGATGATCTTGCGAGAAAGCTCAACAATTTCCCAGTACCAGAACTCTGCTTTGTAGTTTCCAGCGAGGAAACTTATCCAGCTGATCTCCACCTGACTTTGCTGTATGGGATTTAGGAGGTTGGTGCCTGGTTGATTAAGTGTGGAATCATCTTCATTCATTGGCAGCATAGTTGGATCATTGATGCTGCAGTAACTCGAATCATCTGCTGACGATTCAAGCAAAGGCTGATCCTGCGATTTCTTCCTCTTGTTTTGTTTGTTACTTTTCCACAGAAGTATTAACAGCAAGGATGGGAAGCCAACAACATAACAGAGAGAAGCCTCGGCAGCATGGCTGAAATGAACATGCTGCTCATCTTGACAGTCGATAGAGTAATCGGATCGAAGTCTTGTAGCATTGTATGTCTCGTCCTCATCTAGATAGAACAGGTCACAGCCAGAAGGCAAAAGAGTGAATATAACACCGGACAAGCCAGGATAGGACGTGAAGAGAAGCATAATAACAAACAGGTAACATTTCTGCCTCGTAGTTGACAATACCTTGACACGCTCTTCAATAGTGTATTTCTTGACCACCAAGTAGCATTTTGAGGCCCAATAGACGCACAATGCTGACAACATAACAAATGCAACTAAGTTCATCCCAAACAAATACTCAATGTACACATTGCGGTAAGCAAAGTCTGGAAAGTAGCAGCGGGGACTGATGACCAGTTGGACGATATTCATCTCCAGTATTTTCAAAACTGACCCAAACTTGGTCAGAATATTCGGCCAAGGAATCTCGTCGAGGGCAGAGAATATCTCGCCCATCACCTGATAGAAACCCAGCAAGATTTTCCCCCGTGCAAAGATCACATCAACGGCTGACCGTCCTCTTTCCCGATTTCTCCGCACATCCCAAGCGATGACGAGTATTACCACTGCCAACACGACCAACAACAGAACGACTTCAAGTAAGAACCACCACCACTTTGGGCACACATGACAACGATCAAACCACGCATAGTACCCCACACTGCATTCAGAGCAAAGCCAACCTTCATAACCAACCTCACAAGTGACATTGATACCATCACCTTCATTTAAACAAGACTCCTTACGTGGACACGGATGTACCTTAGGCAACACTCCCTTAAAATGCTGCGTGCTGCTTTTGTAGGAATCACTTCTGCTCCTGATGTTTACAACGAAATTTTGATATGCTTTGTAGTTGTCTTTTGAGCCCCATTCCCAAGTCCACCAAAATCCAGGTAAGAGGTGTTGATACTCCTCTGAACAGTCAAGACCTTCGTCTGTGCAAGGATAACACTCATCAAACCGATCTTTCCGGTAGTACTTATCGAGACAAAAGCATGCGCGGAACCCTGCATGAATTCTTTTATTGGTACCTGTAGGACACACGGTGCAATCTGCGGGGCTGATACCAGGGTGAGTAGCTGGGGTGACGTAGGTTCCATTGTTGCATTTTTGACACTTGATGGGCTGTGATGTATCTGCTACTTGTCCAGTCTTGATTTGGTAAAAGCCTCCTAAAGTTCAAGGATAATACATGTAACTGTATTAAAAAAGTGACCATCAAAAACCTCTCACTACCATTCGACCCTCGTCTTCGACTTTAAGTATGGCTTTCAACCATGTACTTCAAAATGCTGCACTGTAGAAAAAATCATGACCACACTTCATGCACTTGCATGCACCTAAGAAATACTGCTTGTGTGAAAGCAACATAAATTAACAGATGAGGTATTTGAGGTGATGAAGAATTATTAAAGGCTAGTATTCTATGTGCTTTGAAACACTTGTCGCCTCTCAAGCTCTTGCAATTAACAAATAAAGGCACCCAAAGGTCTTCAAGTGAAGCGAACTTTTTGAGAGATAGCACTTCACGTGCTTGAATTCACTTATTGCACCTTAAGTGATTTCATGTAACAGGTTATTTGCACCTAGAACACTTGACGTGCTTAAAACACCTGCAAAAATATAGCGCTTCAGGTGATTGTACACACTTATGGCAACTCAGCTAAGTGCAAGTGATTGACTAATATCATCTGAAGTACATGAAGAGATGGGAACTGTCTGAGAGAAAGCACCTCATATGCTTGAACACACTTATTGCACCTCAAGGGATTTCAAGTAACATATTACTACCACCTGAATCACTTGATGTGCTATAAAATTATAGCGCTTTACGTGATTGTATACAATCAAGGCACCTTAATTGCGTGCTAGTGATTGACTGATACCATCTAAAGTACATGAACACACGTATTGAACCTAACGGGGAAATTTCATGCAACAGATTGAAGACATTTAAAATCACTTGATGTGCTATAAATGTGTGAAAAAGCGCTTCAATCATGTGATTGTAACAATGTTCCGTTTTGGATGTTTGAGAGCACTTCATGTGCTTGAACACACTTACTGCACATCAAGTAATTTCATGTAATAGATTATTGGTACCCGAATTACTTGATGTGCTATGACCATTTTGCGCCTCATGTGATTGTACACAGTTATAGCACAGGTAGCGCTAGTGATGGACTGTAATCATCTGAAGTACTTTAAGTAATGCAAACTATTTGAGAAATAGCACTTCGTGTGCATGCCAACACACTTCTAGTATTATTGTTTTTAACAGACTTTAACAGATGTGCTATTTGCGCTTGCTGTGATTGAACACACTTTTGGCACCTAAACTAAAGTGCATGAGATTGAATTAATTGAACGGCTAAGTCGTGTGATTCCTTAAAATTCAAACAATTAATGTTGACAAGAAAGGGAGCATTAAACATTTCAAACTGTTTCATCTCTCTTTGTGTGCATGTACACTTCGCTAAACGACTGTCCCAACGGCAAAGTGTTGCAACAGGTTCATGCATAGGTCATAGTCGTTGTCATGCGCGAAAGCAGCAAGCAAAGGAAAAAGAAAAAAAAAGGATTCAAACAAGGGTCGTTAGCCCACCCTAGGTGATGCACACAATTATTCCACACCCGACAAAAGGATTAAATGAATAACAAATATGCACTTATTTATTACAATGAACTAGAAAAAAAATAACAAAAAATATATTTATACAAGTAACCAAGACCAAAATATAGGTATACACAAAAACCAATCAACCAAATAATAACTTAAATGAAAGTACACCAAGTAACTTTCATGCAACCATGCAAAATCTAGAATTATGCAAAAACAACTCTCAACCCAGCATGCACCATGCAAGTCTTAAAAATTAAGCAACAGAACAAATAAAGCAAAATCTATTGACTCCAAGTTACTGATCACAAACAGAAATTATACACAAATCAAATAAATGGTACATGCACATGCAGGTCAGCTTGAGTGACTCAAGTCAGGTACATACCTTGGATTTCAGCCTAGTAGTATTAGTAATACACTGGTTCCTGGAGAATATATGAAACGACTTACAAGTTAAATGTTATACAATCACAATTACAGAATTTGCAGAAAAGTGAGCTTTTGGGGTTCAACCTTCCTTCAGGCCTACAACAATTTACTGCTTTTGGAACCCACCACAAGGTTAATGTATGCCCACTTTTACTCAACAGTACATGTCATACATGTCATATCTGATCTCTTGATCAGCTGATCATTCATGCGGTTCAAGTGTTCAGTCTCTGTACTCCCGAAGGATATGGGGCGAGTTCTACTCCCACACCAACCTTGCTTGGTCCCACCGTCTACATGTAGCTACAATCTTCAGGACTGGGGTAGTAATACATTGGTGACTGAGCTTGGAAACCGTTAGGGCCCAGGGTCGCTTCACACTTGCTTCACGCAATCAGTATGGTCCAGGTAGCGTCTGCGCCATTTTGTCCTGTGACCGTCAATAGCGCCCTCTCTTGGCCACTCTTTAGCACCTCCAGTGCACTTGAAGTGGGTATGGTCAAACCCTGCTCCAAAAAGCCATCTATGCAACAAGAATTAAAGTATTCCGTCGCCAGATCAATAAAAATACTCAACTTAACTTTAAAAAGGCCCACTTGAAACTGGAATGCTAACATACATAATTGTGAGTGTTAACTTCAGGAATGAACACACCATGAGGATAAATCCACCTTCTTTTTCTTATTGAAAACATCAGAGAATATAAATATTCACAATACTTAAGGGAAAAAACTTACGGTCAGCACAACAGGCTTTCGATTTTCTACATAGAAAATACGGCTCGCAACACACCGAAGGTGGTACTGTGACGAAACGGTAATCCACACGGCGCTGATGTTGCTTTCACCACACGGACCTTGTGTCTGTCTGAAACGCGCGCCTTTCCTCCTCCTAGCTCACACACTCATGCAACAAAGAAAATCACTCATGCATAACAAAGAGCTCACACCCTTTTCTCATTCCGACCATGGCTTACGTAACAACCGCAGACTTTCCTAGTTCCACTAGGACTAGAAATACAGGCGACTCTGACAGTCGTGTCTCTAGTCTTCGCATACATGTTCATATATACGTCCATAGCATTCGACCATGCAGCGGCGTACGTTAACCGTTATTATTTGAACGCGGAAATCATTCTGCACACACTTGTCTGTGCCAAACTTGTTGAATTTTAAGAATTTGCAACCCTAAACAATAATTGTGAGGTTCAATGTAGCCCCATTGCTTTGTAGGCGCTTTGAGGTGTTTTTTTTGTGAAGTGTTTTGAGCTACTTTGGTAATTTTTGAGGTAAATGGTCTGCAAATATTGCAAAACAAGGCCTAAGTTTGAAGGGGTTGTTGGTTAGGTTGTACGACAGATATGGGCGTCGCGAGGGGGGGGGGTTCAAGGGGGAGGGCGCTTAAAAGCCAAAAAAGGAAAAGAAGAAGAAAAAAAAAAGAAAAAAAAGAGGCACGAAGTCATAGAGGTGTAAATTGTATGGGTTTTTTTTGGGGGGGGGGAGGTAAAATGTCCCTGCCCCCCTCTTTAACTGATAAATCGAGAATTTGTTGAGAAATACAAGAATGTTTTGGGAAGAATATGTTTTGCCCTCCTCTAGAAAATATCCTGGCGACGCCCATGACAACAGACTAAATCCGCATTTCGAAAAAAAAATAGCCAGCCCAGTTAGCGGGTCTATAGAAATAATGTTTAGGCCTATCAGACGCTAATTTGACGGTTTGGACAAGGTCTATGGAGAGTATTTTCTATCATAAACAAAATTGACAATGTTTTTGAGTGGCTCATACATGTCATTTCTGCAATGAATGCCCTTCAGGGTGCTAAAATGGAGACAATCTTCTATATGAAACTTTGTTTAGACCTAGGTTATTGTTTACCATTTAATTTGTTTAACAATGTTCAGATTTTGGCTCATTTAAACAATTGTACTCTGCTAGAATATTAGTAGGCACTATGAACAGTCAAAAAAATGAACATTTTAGGTTTGTTCATTTGCTCTGATCCTGGCAAAAAAAAAAATGAAGAATTCCATACTGGGCCACCACTCAGACCTCCTGCATTAAGTCTTTGGGCCATGACAGAAAAAGCCCAAATATTTGAAGAATGTTTGCACTCCTTACAGTGTTTCTTCATCCGATTTACAATTGTTGCTACTTTTCAGGTCATGTTAGGGAATATGAGTGGTGGCCCAGTATGGAACTCTTTCCATTTCTCCTGAGGGAAACATTAAGGCAAACCCCTTTGAGTTTACTATGATTCGTAATTATTTTCTTGCAGAATGCAGACTGACTTTGAGGTTTGACCAGATCCAGGTTTGGCAGGTGACGGACAGTAGGCTGAACAAGAGAGTGAAACACCTAAAACTGGTCAAGGTCCTCGAGGTAAAAAAAAGGGAAATGATACTGTGGGCTTGTTTGAATGATCTATTTTCAAACTGGGTATATTGTAGGGGCTGGGTCACCGATGTGAGGGCTATTATTGGCTACGAGGCCCCTACGTGGTTTTCAACCACGTGCCTAATACTACAACTAAAACCGAAATAGGTTAACAATGTAACATGGAGTCTTAAATATTTTTGAGATATACAACAATTTTTCATTAGTTTCTCCTAAAGAAATTAGCTGAGATTATTACAGACCATTATGCGCCCATCAATTGTTTCCCCCACCCCTCCCCGGGCTACCCCACCCAAGATGTGGGGATTGTCACTTTTGAAGTGAAAAAATCCCCACCCCTCGGGCAAAATTTAAGTGACAATCCCCGACCATGCCCCGACATACATACGTGGGGCGCATTGTTATATGCATTTCCATGTAGCATACCAATGGTAACAATGTAATTTGAGTGACCAAAATCCCCAAACTTGTGGCATGAAAAACGTGACCAAATCCCGACATCGGGCATTGGGCTGCGCGGAGGGGGGGGGGTGGATGAAACATCTGATTGGCGCATTACTTACATATATTTAGAACTATAATGTTAAGTCTTAGTGCTTTCCCGTGAAATCCGTTAATTTACCAAGAAAATCGAAAGAGATAAACAATTAGGATCAATGTGCAGGTTCCATAAAATAGCAAAGACTTGTATTCAAATTTTCAAAGTACAAGTTTTAAATGGTCTGATTATGTTCTGAGCTATTCATTAGGGGAAAATGTGTATAAAACTTAAAAGTACTAACCAATTTGTGGGAAAAAATGTGTGGTTTATATGTTTTATTGGGAACCTTTTAATTGTCTTTCAAATATTATGCTCAATAGCACTATAATGCTTAAACGTGTTTGTCAAAACAAACCTAAAGACTATTCTGCCTTCCTTACCATTTCTACTTCATTCAAAAATATGTCACAAACTGTTTGCCAATTCATGGAAAGATGTATAATTTCTTGGAAATGTTGATTCGATAATATTTAAAGGAAACACAGGGAAAAAAGATATCTATCACATCTTTATATTTTTATTAATAAAAAAACCTACACAATTAAAGAAACTCACTAAGTGCATGATATTTTGTTCTTTGAGATGTATCAAATAAATAGACTGAAGTGTTCTTTGACAAAATGGTGTACTCTTTACATAGGGCTTACCTGACAGAGGCCAAATTGTGCACCTACAAAGTCTCATTTGGAAGCACGAGGACACCTGTCCACATCTTCTCGATAAGTTGTGATGTGTCGATGGTGTGCTTAGTTGGTTTAAAGACTGTTCTTGTGGGATTAGTTCAGACTTTGTCCATAAAAAAATCAATCGCCATTCCAATTTTCAAGTTAGTTAACCCTGAATCAAAAACTGTGGACTTTTTTGGTGAAGGTTAATTTTAGTTTTATGTGCATATGTCCTTTTAATCTTTGTGTTTTCTAACATGGTGATACGGTTTGGTTTGGAATAGCTGAATATCATAACTCGCTCATTATGTTGTGTAATATGGAACAAAACAAAAAATAATAATCGGGATTCCACTTTTTTACTCTAGTCTTAACCAGAAACTGGAAACATTTTTTTTTCTTGTAGGGAGCCTAAACGTTTTATTGTCATTCTGATATTTTTTTTACAAAACAAAGTTTACGGGATAAGAGCAAAATTTTCTTTAAAGGATATTTAAAAAATGATATATAAAGCATACATGTTCAAGTTTACTTATTATGAAAAGGTTAACTTAACCCCTCTAGGGTTATACATCCCTGTATACATCCCTACACCTGACAATGAATGAAGCGGTACAGTAGTTTAAAAACAAATCACTAATTAACATATGGCTTAACACTTGAAACTTTGCCCCTTGTTAGTGGGGGGGGGGGATTCCTGGCAATTTGATGGTTTTTTTTTCGTAGTGGGTGGAGTTCCGTTTGTAGTCAGAGGATAGCCTAAATTAATTTTTATGGAGGGATTTAATAATTGTCAATTAAGCTGTTTCACGTCAGGTGCAGTTCTGGTCTTTTAAATTTGGCATAATTCCTTTTTATAGTTTATGCGATGATGTAAATAATGACTGTCGGAAATATTACTTAAATGTCACATAACGTCATACATGATTTCTTCATTTTATAACAAAATCGGAAATTTGATGATGATTTTCTTATTTAACTACGTGAATTACTTTTTGTTAGGAAAGAGAATTTTCTGTTCTAAAAACGTGTTTTAATATATGTGTTTGAAAAAGTGTTCCGTGCACGTTGTAAGCCCGGGCGCTTGATTTTTCTTCAAACTGTCTCCTCAGGTGCATGTCACTGCGTCAGCGCTTAATGTACGTGAACATGGACGTCGCCAGGACTTTTTTCTAGAGGGGGCAAACAATTTTTTGCCAAAAATTGCTTGTATTTCTCAACACATTCTCGATTTATCAGTTTTAGAGGGGGGCAGGGACATTTTGCCCCCCCCCCCCACTCATTTTATTTACACCACTTTGTCTTCGCGCCTCTTTTTTTTTCCTTTTCGGGGGGGGGGGGGGCAAATGCCCCCCTTGCCCCCCTCGCAACGCACATGTACGTGAAGTGATGGAAGTGCCTCAAGTATTTGTGATTTTATGTGCTAGCGAGTATGTGCTAGTCGAGTCAACTAGCACCTGAGGTGCATAGAGTCGTGCCTCAGGTGTTCATAATTCTGGAACAAAGACGTGCTAGTCAGTATGTGCTAGTAAACAGGCCAATAGTGCCTCAGGTGTTCATGATTCTTAGACAGAGATATGCGTGCTAGTCAGCATGTGCTAGTAAACATATGATGATAGAACCTTAAGTGTTCATAATTTTGGGACAAATATGTGCTACTCAGAATGTGCCAGTAAACATGTGCTAGAAGTACCTTACGTGTTCATGATTCTGGGACAAGGACGTGCTAGTCAGTATGTGCTATTTAATATGTGCTAATAGTACCTCAAGTGTTCATGATTCTGGGACAAAGACGTGCTAGTCAGTATGTGCTAGTAAACATGTGACAATAGTGTGTCAAGTGTTCATGATTCTGGGACAAGGACGTGCTAGTCAGTATGTGCTAGTTAATTTGTGCTAATAGTACCTCAAGTGTTCATGATTCTGGGACAAAGATGTGCCAGTCAGTATGTGCACTGCTACAGTGCTAGTAAACATGTGCTAATAGTACCTCAAGTGTTCATGATTCTGGGACAAAGACGTGCTAGTCAGTATGTGCTACAGTGTTAGTAAACATGTGCTAATAGTACCTCAAGTGTTCATGATTCTTGGACAAAGACGTGCTAGTCAGTATGTGCTAGTATGTGTGCTTGCGGATCATCTGGCACCTCAGGTGCATGATATAAGTACCTCAGGTGTTCATGATTCTGGGAAAAACATGCGCTAGTCAAAAAGTGCATGATGTGCAGTGGATTTTTTACAGTGCGAATAGTTGTGGTGCTTCACATCACGTATTTGTGCTGCTAGAGGCTTTCCAAGTTTGGGCCTCTAAACTCGGAAAGAAAACAGTACTTCTAGCGGTACACTGTTATGTTGTTAATCCCTTTGTCAACAAACCAGCCCCTGTTATCAGATAATGCTGCTAATCCCCGGCGCTCTTATCAGCCGAGTGACAGCACAGTTTCATCACACACAGAGTACACTGTTTATTACAGCCCCACGGCCGCGCCGGTACGAACATACATGTACTTCCTGGCATGTAATGATTTTGTGGTTAACAATGGAGCATGTTTGCTAAATATAAATACACTTGTATTTTAATTTTTAGAAGTGTTTGCGTTTGCAGGTAATCTTTTGGTTTTTACATTTCCTTGCAGGATTACTACTGTTTGTATTTTTTGTTGATCATAACCAGTCCTTCATTTTTAAGGAGCGCGATCGCGCAGGCGCTCCTACTGCGCTCCTCGACTGTCTCGAAGGAGCACCAAAAATAGCACTCCTCAGAAATCCAAAAGAGGGCTCGTCAAACACGGGAAGTTTAAAAATAAGAAGTGATAAAAACGCAAAGGATTATAAGTCTTAAGCTACACGTACTTTTCGTTGGTATAATGCCCAAACTCACGTTAATATGCCGCTGGACATCGCTAAAAATGAACGAACACCGAGCTCGTACGTACTGCAGAAGATCGTGTGTGTGTACAGCGGTTGTATACTGTGCGTGCACAATCTGCATATCGCATAGAGCTGCATGAAAACACGTGGGCCCGTACATACGAGTGAGTGCAGCAATGACTGGTTCCCGCTGCGCCGCGCACTAAGTCCCAATGAAGGCATGATGAAAATGCGGTAACCAGTCAATGTAATAGTCGCGCGCGGTGCATGCAATGCACTGATGCCGTACAGTGTTTTGCGTGCAGGCCGGACGGAATAGACATCGTAAAAATGCCAAGAAAAGAACGATTGAGAAGGACGATCTTTGCAAGCTTATTCACAGAACTTGATCTCTCTCGTCCGTGTATGTATTTCTTGTGTTCATGAATTTATTTTGAGGAAGTTAAACAGGTATGTGAAGTGAAACGATGCAGTGTGTTTCACCGAAATCCTATACCGTGAAACGAGTCTCATTGCCGGTCCACCACACACAGTGCATCACAAACGCTCGTACTAGTGCGAAGTTCAGATGTTGTTAGCCAGTTTCTCGTCGTGACTAGCATTGTGTATATGGCAAACTTGACCTGCATTTTCCATTATTTTTAAGATTATCGACGGCAGATATTTTCGATAAAACTTAAGGCAAGTTTGTGTCATTTTGAGTCCACGCACAAGACCGACGCCACATTAGTCCAATAAAATCTCTCTCCCCGCCTAACCAAAGAAAGGCCCCTCAAAATAGGTCCGATGCCTCGTGGGTCCAACACCTCATAGCCTCGGGTCAGACAATTAAATGTACATGTATGTACTTTTTTTCCGTCCATAATTCCGACGCTACATAAGTTCCATGCCCCATTTGTCCAACAGCCATCATGAATTAATACAAAACATTGTGTCAAATGTCAGAATGTCCCCTGCCAGTCGATCCATGTTGGGGGGGGGGGCACCCACAAGGGTCTCTAAAATAAAAATTTCCATACAAATTCATGAACAAAAAATGCACCCCCCCAGCCATTGAAAGTATGGTACGAGCCCCCCCCCCCCCCCCCCCCCCGCCGTTTTTTGATTTTCAGAGGCCAAGTGTCCGGAGGAAAACATTAATTATTGAGTATATAAGCCGCGGCTTATACGTTGATTTTGCCCATGAAAATGTTTACTGCGGCTTATTCACAGGGCGGCTTATACGCCGAGCCTTGAAGAATAAAAATGAAATTCACATGTGTATTTAATGTACTGGTATAAGAAGAGATATGTTGCTGAAATGAATTATAAATTAAGAAAGTCATTAACAAACCGAAACCACGTCTCACGTAAAGGTACCGAGCGGTAAAAAAGTACGGTGATGAAAGCTGTCTTCGACACTTGCCACCAGCCGTACGTGATACTGGTACAGTGCAGGGTAAACCCAGTGCAGCAGCGATATGCAGGCATGCTTTAACAACAGCGGACCACACCATTTGTGGTAACAAAGGGGTGTTCTTTCTTGGGAACAATAATTACCAATATTTTCGCTATTTAAAAAAAAAGAAAAAAGACCACTAAAATTTTTATGGCGTTCGAAACATTTTTTTATTACATAATCAGTTGTTCAACTTCACAATATATTTTGTTTTCTTAAAATGTATTCAAGAAACGATGTAAAACTCAATAGAGGGACTAAATCACCCCTTACAAAATTAATGGAATCGTCCATTAAAATGTCCGGGCTTCGTTTTGACTATTTCCGAAGAAAGTTACGATCGAAACTTGAATTTTTCTCGCAACTAATCGCAACAATTTGATAAGTTTTGAGGTAAAAACGGACCTGTTTATTCTTAGGACAAAACAAATCAGCATCTGTTGCCACAAAGCAAGATTTGTAGCGCTCCAGTCAGACAACACACGGTGGGTTTCATACTCTCTCACGCGCTGTGGGAAAATGTTGTCATTCACCTGCGTGCGTGGCGCAGGATACCGGGCTATGACGGGGCAGCCGGCAGCAGTTCCCGGTGTTTATTTCTCATCACTTCCCCATTTGTTTGTAAAAGTATCGATTGTAAATGATTTGATATAACTTTTGTGGTCCTTTTAATAGCTTCTGTAGTGTAAATGGAACTGGTTCAGAGCATTTTGACTAGAATTTGGAGGCCTTACAAAATTGAAACCGCAGCGGTCGGTGCGGCTTATACGCCGGTGCGGCTTATACGCCGACTTCAAATCTTAATTTGCAGATTTTTGCGTGCTGCGGCTTATACGCCGCGCGGCTTATATTCCGAAAATTACGGTACATGTAATAGTATGGACCCCTTTAGGTTGGGCCACATATTATAAGCTTAAGGGAAGCTAACAGTTTGACTCAACAGTGTCAATTTTCTTTCAAGGTCAGAAATGGGTGAACATGAACAAAATGTGGTTCACAATACATCTTTAAAAATATACAAACTACATGTACCTCAAACATTGTCTATTTTAGGCAAGACATTTGACACAAATTCGGTGAGTTTTAGCTCCATTAAAATGTTTGCAACTTGTATTTAAAACAGCCCCCCAAAAAACAGCCCATCTGAAAATGAACTACATGTATGTAGGCCTACATCTTTTCAATTTCAGACCCAAAGTAAAACCAACATGTGTATTAAAAGTCAGATATTTTTTTTTTTTTGGGGTGGTTTTATGCATTAACAATTGAAAGATACAATGTGGATGTGCACATCTGCATTCTCGTACAAGTGTGTTTAGCCTTCAATCGGGGAACCACCATTGTCCCTCTTTTGCTTGTACTCAGAAAGACTCCCCCCATTATGTTTGGTACACGAATCCAAATCTTTGGGAACTGGGGACCCTATTGTCCTCTAATGTTCAACTTCCCCTACTGAAACGAACTGCACTACATGTTGTACATACATGTGCACGTACATGTACATGTACATATGCACATGCCTTAATTTTCACAGTGTTTTCACGCCTGAGCGCTTACATTCACAATGAATGAGTGACAACCCCCCATGGTGAGGTGTGTTTGTAGAAGTGTTAAGGATTATTAAGCCTCTGTTTGGGCAAAGGATTAAAAAAGATAAGAGTGCTGGCCAGTTGACAGTTAGATCTACTGTTTTCTGTAAGGAGTCTCTAGTGGAGGAAATACGTAATGAATTTGTGGGTAGGCACCTCTTTACAAGTTAATCCGTGCATTCCCATAACTATGAAACTTTTTAGACCGTTAGCTATATTCTCACATGCTTGTCACATACCCATGGGTGGAACAAACAGCAAGTGCACCTAAATAATCTTTAAGCGATTAACCTGCGTAATGACATGAACATTTACAGAGACGGTGATTTGTTCCCCTATTTCCTTCAAGAACACTATATCCTTTTAAGCAGAGTTGTAACGAGTCACTGACTTCTGTGATTCGAGTCGAGTCAAGTCGTTTTAAAGACGTGACTAGAGTCAAGTCGAGTCATAGGTCAAGAAGGTCGAGTCGAGTCGAGTCGAGTCACAGTGTTGAGTAGAGACGAATCATGTATTAGCTCGAGTCAAATCAAGTCACAAATATTTGAACCCGATACAATAAATAAACACGAGAGGGAAAAGCATTTTTTGGCTTTTGTAATTTTACTTTCTGTGTTCTACATGTGGTGACACCACATTTGACTCTTAATAAAAAAGGGGGTGAAAAATGATCGCCATAATATAACTAACGTGGACACTGATCAAACCGCGTATGTATGATTACACATCAGTCTGCGAACCTTACGTGTCGTGAACAAAAACCGGCACCGGCGTAAGACATTGCAAATATTGTTTTGTTTTTGCTTTCGCTTGCATTTTCAGTTTTGCTTTCATTTTTGAGACTCGAGTCCAGTCGATTCATTTACCCTTTGGGACTCGAGTTGGTTCGAGTCACCGAAAATGGTGACTCGAGTCAGACTCGAGTCGGACTTGAGTCGAGTCATTGAAAAGAGTAATAAAAACTCTACCTTTAAGATATAAAAACTGCACATCATACGTACCAGCTGGGCATGCTTTACAGCGTACATGGTTCAAAGGATCTCCATAATATCCTTGGGCACAGGGCACACATCGCCACGAATCAAGTTTTAAGTCTCGTCTTGAACAGGAGAATCCAGACTTATTGAATTGTTTTGCGATTTCCTCCGATACAAGTATCGGTAGGGCAAACCCGTCACCAACCTGTTCACTGAAATTGGAAAGTACAAAAGTTAACACAAGGTGGATGTGTCATTTTACTATAATACCCTGAGCCAATGCAAGATAGGTCAAGTCTAAGATGAACTTACCTAAAGCCCCTGTCACACCTTTGCGTATCCTAATTCCTTATGAGTTCCTTATATACGCGCCGTACACTCAATTAACGTCGAAATGTTTTGATCACTTTGACTTATGTGCGACGAACTTCCCACGTACAAGTAACGCATTCAGCACATCCATTGCCTATGAGATGCGTATGAGTTGCGTCTGCAGTGCACAACATTATTTTTCGGGCTGCGAATAGGTCAGTATGCAGTGCGCATGCCGAGCGTATTCCGGACGCACCCGACTTATGCCGACCGTGTGCTTGAGCTTGACACACTACTGAGCATATTCCCGCCGCATTTCCGCCGCTCGCCGTTCAGCGTGCGTTGCATCTGCGCTGCAAGTACGCTATGTATACGTCCAATACAGGCGGCTCATATGCTGATGGGGTTCGTCACGAACACATAGCGTACTCGTAACGCACTCGACCGATGCGGGACCGATGCGCTGCGTATTTATAACTTATGACCTGCGTAACAGCGTACACAGCGTAGTTTTGTGCATGCCTAAAACTATCCAGCGTATTGGGCCGTACCATGCGTATGCCTGCGTACATCAAACTTACACAAAACGATAGAGATGCATTTTGGTTGCGTATTGTGCGTACGACTGCGTTTGAAAAAAATGCCAATGCGCAACTCATAAGGAATTAGGATACGCAGAAGTGTGACAGGGCCCTTTGGAACACATTTTATGTAATTTTTCTACTCCCGAATTTTTGCCAACTATTTGACATCATCATGATCCGTGACACGGATCTAAAAAAAAGGCAAATGTTCTTCCAGCAAAACGAACACAAAACACATAGGGATGTATGTGAATGTGTATGGGATGAATGTGATTTGATTGATCATTGTACTCAAAGAAAACTCATGACTTTGGTATTCATATCCTATATTTTTGAAAGTGCTACATGCAAAACGTCATTAAAATTATTGTCCCAACATTTCGGTGTTTTTTCTTACTTATACTAATATATGAGCCCTTTGAAACATAGAAGAAGGAAACAAAATATCTAGTAACTATCAAGTAATAATTACGTCATAACAGTCGATCCTTACATTTCCAGGTCAGTCCGGCATGTGACAGGCGCAAACTGGAGGGTGCTATCGACAGCCCTGTGAATAAAGGAACATAATGTTAAGGTATTGTGGTCGAAACTACACAAATAATTGTTATACACAATAGGTGTATACGTACATAAACTTAAATAACTGAGGCACGTGAAGAGTTTATGAGGTCAATCCTTGTGCTTAGCTAAGATTTGTGCCAATTAAAAAAACAAGTGAACATGAAGAACAATTAACAACAGTTACAATTTTGGCAGCACGGTAGTTCAAATGAAGGTTAAACTTGAACACGGAAACCTGAAAACGCAAACTGTAACTTACACATAGGAGTTGGTGCCCAAATCTTGCCATACGAGATCGGAAATCGTTGTCAAATGACTGCCATACAACGATCTGCGAAAAAAATCGGAAAAGTAAAAACCGATCAATACTTAACCCTAAGTGTTTTATCAAAACCTGGCAAATTGGCGAAACCAGCAATGTAACATCAAACCGAATACACACGTTTAACGTGTTTGGGACCGGTGTTACGGTCTTACTTCTCCGGCGTGCTAGCTTCTCCGCAGAGGGAAATTTCGCCTCTACGCGCATGCACAAATTGCGCAGTTGTCTACATTTTGTCATCATTATTATGTGCTGGGTTTTTCGTTCTTTGGGGTTTCGCTGGTGCACGTGAGATCTTTGTATGTATAAATGGATACGTAACAAGGTACCAGTCGAATCCAGAATTTCCGTGGCGCGCGCAACTCCCAATACCGATACACGAATGGTTGCAAAAATCACGGAGGAAGGTTGCAAAAATAAAGACAACCACGAACGAGCAAGGAATGCGTTCTTAATTATTCCTCCATGAACACACATACACACACATTCTGGAATTTGTATTCCTGTGGAGACATTTCTTTGTTCTCGTGTAGTAAAGTTTTTGAGTTTGAAATTGAAGTTTCAAAATGCTCTTATTTTAACCAGAATTAATTTCCTGGGCTGAAATTTGGACTAAATATCCCTTTTCTAAAACTCTTCAACCTACCTTGGAAATTCCTAGTTTTTGAGTAAAATCTATTTCGTGAAATTCTTGTGGAGACGTATTTATCTATAGAAATGTTCTTCTGGAGACGTATACAATCTTTTGTTCCCTATTGTGTTCATGTCTCCGTAAGGTAGTAAATTCCAGCAAACCCACACACACACACCCACACCCTAATTTACGTTACATACCAAGTGTGGACTTTCCATGGCTTTCGTGTAGTTAAGAAAAAACAGTGAAAAAAACTCATTTTTCTCAAACTGTGAAAACTCTTTCAACCCATTTTTTTCTTCTATGATTCCCTTAAGTGTTTTTCTTCATTCTGCTACGGATAAACCTAACCCAAAAATGCCTCTTAACCTGTTTTCCAGAAATGGGGAATCACTGAGTGGACTTGCCCAAGTCCACACAGTGTCTCCTCTACCTGGTTTATGTGGACATCTTTTGTTCGGAAGTCCACACAGTGAATGTAATGCCTGTACACCCACACACGACGCTGTTGCAAAACCATGGACCATGGAATGACCCAGGCTATTCCCATACTCCTCTCTATAAGCTTGACCCACAGGAAGTGTTACATAACACATTCTTGGGTGTCCCTAGCTGTGTTATGGACTTGGTAGACTCTGTAGAGTAGACTCCATAACACAGCCCGAGGAAAAGTAAGCACAGCAGACACATGAGCATGAATCGTGCT
Organism: Patiria miniata; assembly: GCF_015706575.1. NCBI lineage: Eukaryota > Metazoa > Echinodermata > Asteroidea > Valvatida > Asterinidae > Patiria > Patiria miniata. The sequence continues at coordinate 5,126,173 of NW_024037061.1, forward strand.
CATGAAACGTGCACTTTTAAACGTGCTCAATTGTCTGCCGCATTCACCCGGAGAATCCAGCACGCCGGAGAAGTGAGACCGTGACACCGGCAAATGCAAACATACAAATTTGGGCTTTAAAAGTGATATGGGTATACATATGAAACCCAAAAGTGTATGCTATGACAAAATGGTGGTGTTCAATACTCGACTCGTTTTGGAGAAGCAAACAAATTAGAAAATTGCATAATTAATGTACTTACACCTGTTTGATTGTGTTATTGACGGTGGCAAATGGTCTCTCTCCGATCGAAGAAAGGTTGTTTTGGAACATGTATCTAACAAAAAAAATGAAAATGAAGAATTATTTTGTACCATATAAAGTTTACAAGCAATAACCCAAGCTGTTATCATTAATAGGGTTTTCGAAATAGTTGATTTCGTCTTCGGCTTTGGCTTTGCCTGTGAGGTATGAATCAATTAGAAGTAAACAAAATGGAAATAATTTAACATTTGTTGTTGTATCATAAGACTAATATGCTTCTGAAGCATAACAGTGTGAGAATTGGCAGATCCAAATAGTCCAGCGGATATGGGACAAAATATCGATGAATTGTGCACTTTTGCATTAAAGCATAAAACTTGGCACAAATTTTAATTTTCATGAGAAGAACATTTTAAGATGTGGAGCCATCGCTAAATCATCCTTTTAGGGGTGTGGCAGCTGTTTTAACAATAAGGGGGGGGAGTTTTTATGCCCACCTAAAAAACAATTATCCTCCGTCCATAAATGCATGAATATTCGTTCAGACATACATATTCATGACCTAAAAAGAAAAAAAAATGAAGCACTTGGAAATTTACCATTTTAGGGGCGTGGCAGCTTTAAAAAAAAGAAGGGGGAACTCATTATTTTGACCTAAAAAAGTGCCCATTTGTGTCATAAATTCATGGAATTTTACACAGACATATGTATTAACGGGGGGGGGAAGAATTAGATGTGGAGCCTTAGTAAACTCACTCTTTTTGGGGCGTGGCAGCCATTTTCAAAAAGGGGGCGGGGCTCATTTGCCAACCTTGACAAAACGTAAACACCTTTCATAAATAAATAAAAATTCAGATGGAGGTATATATGTTTGTATATATTAATAAAAAATAAAAATCAGATGTGGAGTCTTTATAAATCCACCTTTTTTAAGGCGTGGCAGTCATTTTAAAAATGGGGGTGGTACATGTTCTGCCCAAATAAAAAAAAAGGGCCAACCTTAACTGCACTACTTGCTGCAGGGAAGTAAAATAATATTTAATATATAATTTCAGATGTGGATCCATAACAAATTGAAATGTTCCTTCTTTTATTGCTTTTTTGTTACCTCAGAAACCACGTGCTCTTTCCTATGTCTTTTATGGAGTATGCATTATTTTATCACATATGAATAATGTGCTCTGGCACCCTGCCTGCGTGCGCAGCTTTAATACCAGTACATTGAACAGTGCATCAGACTACGTAATTAAGCTGTTAGATAAACCAAGATGGAGTCTCGTGAAAAGTTATTCGCTTGCTGAGACAGGTCTAAATGCTTCATAGTGATGAATTAGTCATACTTTGTGGCTAAATATGTGTATAAAGGTAAACATTTATTATTAGATTCTATTGTAGATAATGGTTTCATGTATCTTTTGGAGGATATAGCATGTTTTCATCTGCAATTCTGTGTTAAATTGTAGACCCAGTGTGTGGGCAAGTGCATATGCCATGTACATGTATGCAGGGCCTGCTATGCTGATGAATGAATCTTGTTCAAAGAGAAATGTGCTCAATAATACATTGATAGGTTTTTAAACTTCAGATTCTCAACAAATGTTTATGAAAAGATTGTTGGGTGCTATGGTCTCTTGCTCACGAAGCGGGTGCCCGCGAAATAAAAAACAGACAGAGTTGCCTTTGTATATCGCCATAACAGTAGACCTAGGCATTTGCCTTTTAATATTTTCTGACTGTGTGTGAAATAGACAACTCAGGCTATACAGCGGTCCTTTTAATTATACCCATGATTTCACGGATTTAGGCCTAGGCCTAGTTCTTTTTCGCAGCAGTAACCGGTCCCCCATGTTTTTGTTAAAAGACCGGAACACTATTCAGCGCCCCCATCATGCACACTATGTGGCCGGATGAATAGCAGGCTAAAAGTTCAAGTCACGATGAAGCATTTTGAGCCTCCGCCGCGTACTCATTTTACTTTTGTTTTATTCTAGTAAAACAGTCGGAGTCACATTAAGTAACTGTTCAAACTGAAATCCTACTTGATTTGCAGAATATGTCATCTTTTTTTCCAATTCGTGGTGCATGTTTCGTGTAGTGCTGAAACAACAAGGTGTACGTGTTGTGCTCCCAAGACAAACTGCTGCATGGCACACATTTCAGATGGAATAAGTCAACCACAATCCAACGACCGTGGCTGAGTCCTTTAATGAGGTTTTAAATCTCCTGTAACTTTTTTTGATTTTTTTTCTTTGTTATCAGTATGTCAAACATTGTATGTCATGAATTTATCCAGCTTTTGTTCAGGGAATGCCTATTTTTCAAGTTTTATCGAAGGTAAATTGATTATAATCTTATTTTTCTATTACTCCATGTATATGAAACTTTACACAATTTGTCATTTTAAATGTTGTTTATTTCTGTTGATTATACCTTTTTAATTAAAAAAAAAATATATGAATGTTTTTTTTCATGCTGTATTTTTTTTTTCTGAACAACTTGTTAAATATATTTTCTGTTCTGTTATATTATTTATTGGTCTACATGTATTTTTTTAATTTAACTTATTTGTTGATTATTCAATATTGTTTCTCATATTTTGTCATTGTTTGGATAATCTTATATTGAGATGCTTGTTTATCCCTAATGTTGCTATTTCATATAAAACTCTCAAGGCTGTCACTATTTAAATTATGAGGCTACCCTGCGAAAGTAAATGTACAAATATAACAAATAAGTAATTAGATAAATAAAACAAAACAATGACAACAATTAGGGAATCATTCAATGCCCTCTATTTCAGATAATATGCAAAGTAATTTATTAAACATATATACTTTTATTTATCTTTTTTCTTCACAGAAATGCAGTACCTTTCAACTCATCTCTAATTATGTAAAAAAAAAAAGGTGGTGTTTCCAACTCATAAGCATTGAAGTAACCAAAGAGCAATGTTGAAGCAAATCCAATGTGCACAAACTTCAAATGAAGATCCACAAACGGAGGGTACTGTTAAACCATCTGTGTCGTCAACATATTGGACAAAATGTGTTCTTTGTCAAGAGATCAGAGCTGAACCAGTCCAGTGTCCTGATGAGTCAACCCGTGCAGATATTGGCGCTGGGTATCATACTCTTGCTGAAAACATTATGGACTTCAATAATTTACAGTCATTCCCTATCGACATTGATATTAGATTGATCAATGAAGGGCAAGGACTTACCGCTACTTTGCTTACGAAGAAGGCTAGGTGGCTTAAGAGTTGTTTTTTGAAATTCAACACAACTAAGCTGAAACGAGCAGAGAAACGATGCCAACTTAACGATGAATCTTCTTTGATAAAGAAATACACAAGGAGGACGGATGCCCCTCAACCAGATGTGGCGATCTGGTTTTTTTTCTGTGATCAGAATCTTCGTCAAGAGCAACTTCACGAAGTGTTAACATTTGAACTGGACTATCGTGTCCGCAGGTTTTCCACCGAGTTGCAGGATGATCGTCTGCTAGCTAAATTGAGTGTTGCAGATATGGTAGCACAGAAGGCAAAATACCATGTGTGCTGTTTGGCTTCACTGTACAAAAAATAGTAACATCACTAGAGAGAAAATATTGCGAAGACTGCCCTGACAGCATTGGGCATGATATTGCATTTGCAGAGATAAAAGCATACATAGAAGAAGCCAGAAATGATCAAGATACAGTTCCAGTTTTTAGGCTTGCAGATGTATCCCGAGTCCCGAATGTATGTCCACCGCCTCTGGCAGCTTGGAGTTGAACACAAAACGCGCCTGCGCAAGACTGAAAGAGCGTATTCTTGCACATTTCCAAGATATGCAAGGGCAAAAATATGGAAGGGATATACTGCTTGCATTCGACAAGGATGTTGAAATCGCCTTGGAAAGGGCCTATAAAGATGATGACAGAGATGAAGAAGCCGTCATACTTACGAAGGCAGCACATATCGTTCGAAGAGACATGCTTAAAGTGGAAGGGAAGTTGACTGCCTCTTTCAAAAAAGACTGTGTTCCGCTCATTGTAAGCACTTGTATCGATGATCCTCAATGGTCCAAATAACAGTGAGCTGGAAGAAAGCACTGATTCCCAAATCACCCTCAGTATGGCTCAGTTGCTGCAGTTCAACAGCTACTCTCGACGTAGAGACGCGACAAGTACCGGTACATGTAGTCCCCGTCATAACAAAAATAGAGAAACTCCTCTGCCTGTCTATATTGGGATGAAGGTGCATGCCAAAACCCGTAAGAGAAACCTAGTGGACACACTCTTTGATTTAGGTCTGTCGGTGTCCTATGACAGAGTTTTGAGCATCTCAACTGCATTGGGAAATTTTGTATGTATCACTATGTTGCAAAGAATGTTGTATGTCATCGAAATCTTCGGCTAAAGGAATTCCCACCTCGGGCGTGGACAACATTGACCACAACACCAGTTCAACTAAAGCCACTGATTCCTTTCACGGAACAGGTATTTCAATGTTCCAGCCCCCCAAGGGCCCTGAAGAAGAAATCCACAGCTAAAGTCAGCTTGTTATGAATTCAGTAGCTTTGTATACGAGTTTGTTCCCAGTACTTGTGAAAAAGGAAGAATCTTCAGTCCCAAGAACAAGTGGACCTTTCGAGAGTGACGGACATGTGTTTCAGCAATTATTAAAGAATGAATACTGGTAGGCTGTTTGTTTTACTTGTGTCATACATATGATTTTGAAACACAATTTGTTTGCATTGTAACAATTAACAGCATTGTAGTGACATGTACATGTGTATATAATTAATTGTTTGTACTTTTAGCTCCAACAGGCGTTCCATACAAATAAGTATGTTAATAAGTTTTGGTTGCCATAGGCACCGGAGTTCACTCTCGCTGTGCTGCGTTTGCGCAGTGTGACATGTTGGTGACCTTTTACTTATCGTTTTCATTCTGCTTTGTGCAAGTCTTATCCTCAACCAAGTTTTATTCAGTCAATTGATGTGTGCTTAAACCTACTGACGTTCCAGAAGTTTGTTAATCATTGGATAGCAGGTGCATGACGAACTTGTGAATTTTGAGAGCATTAAAACTCGTAAACAACCAACATTTTGTGTGCCGTTTTTCACGACTTGTAAGAACAGACACGAGGCTTGATAAACAGTAGTAGAGCTAATTTCGGGAGAAAACACGAATTACTACACTGGTGACCCTGACGTGATCAATTGTGACCTTCTGCACAAGCCATGTCTGTGGAAGTTAAACCTGATGGGACAGAGGGTACACCGCCTCCAACTCCACCTCCCTCTAACCCATTTCAAACGCCTGTCATGCCTAATGCAAGCTGCAGTACCCAGGGTTTACCCAGGTGGAGGCTCAGTTTGTCATCCGCCATATCACTACCCAGGAGACTCGTTTTGCCTACGTTATCGGATCTTTGCAACCGGAGGTCGCACAAGAGGTGCGGGATATCCTGATTACACCCCCATCCACGGACTGCTACGATAAGCTGAAATCTGAAGTCATTCGCCGCACTTCAGTTTCTGAGCAGAAACGATTACACCAGCTGCTTACCTCAGAGGAATTGGGAGATCGCAAGCCCTCGCAGTTGTTGCGGCGCATGCACCCGCTTTTGGGGGACAACAAGCTGGAGGAGAGGATTTTGAAGCAGTTGTTTGTACAGCGCCTTCCCCACACCGTCCAGTCCATTTTGGCCTCCACAGCGGACACTGTGGGAATTGGAGCACTGGCAGATTTGGCTGACACAATTGTTGAGGTGTCTGCCCACTCTACGCCGGCATTGCAAATTTCCACGGTTTCTTCACCACCCCTCCACCCCCCGCAACGACACGCCTCCCCTGAGGTACTCACTCTGCACGCAAAGGTTGATGACCTGACTCGGCAAGTGCAGGCCTTGACTTTTCAGCTACAGGGCATGCAGCGACAAGGCCGTCCCCGCTCTTCCTCCCGCAGTCGACCCAGACAACGTAGTCCAACCCCTTCTGCGGATAACCAGCCATCCGGCGACCGCCAATGCTGGTATCATTGGAAGTACGGAACTAATGCACGAAAATGTACCAGTCCTTGTTCGCGACGCACAGAACCACAGCGGAACCAGGAAAACGGCCAAGCCAACGACTAGCGGCGACAGGTCGGTCTGGCAGCGATACAACAAGTCGCCTCTTCCATGTAACTGACAAGGCCACAGGCACTTGTTTCCTAGTTGACACCGGCGCTGAAGTGAGTGTTTTGCCACGCAGTCACAAGTCACGAGCTCAACCTATTTCTATACAGCTACAAGCGGTCAATCACTCACCTATTGTAACTTGGGACTTCGCAGAGTATTCCGTTGGGTTTTTATTGTTGCCGACTTGCCAACCCCTATTATTGGAGCTGATTTTCTTCGGCAGTTCAACCTACTAGTCGATGTAAAGAACCAGCGGCTTGTCGATTCCAAAACTAGTCTTGCCATACAAGGAATAATGTCTGGTACCCCGTCCGCGAGCCCCATGTTTGTGAATGCAGCTTCATCACAATACGACGAGCTCCTTAGCCGGTATCCCGACGTAGTGCGTCCTGTGTATAAGCAAACGGAGGTACGGCACAACATCACGCACCACATCGAAACTCATGGCCCCCCGGTTGCGGCTAGACCCTGTCGACTTGCCCCGGACAGACTACCACTTGCCAAGGCTGAGTTTGACCATATGCTTAGCCTTGGAATTGTTCGCCCTTCCAGTAGCGAATGGTCCACTCCGTTGCACATGGTGCCTAAGTCAACTCCCGGGGATTGGCGTCCGTGTGGTGATTACGGCGCCCTCAACAAGAACACCATTCCGGACTGCTACCCAATTCCACACCTGCAGGATTTTTCCTCCAACCTTCACGGGTGCACGCTGTTCTCCAAGATTGATTTGGTACGCGCCTACCATCAAATTCCAGTGGAACCAACAGACATCCGTAAGACTGCCATCACTACACCGTTTGGATTATTCGAGTTCGTGCGCATGCCCTTTGGGCTCCGCAATGCGGCACAGACTTTCCAAAGGTTCGTCGACGAGGTAACCCGTGGTTTACCATTTGTTTTCGCCTACATTGACGATCTGCTGGTAGCAAGCTCATCAGAGGCTGAACACAAAGAACACCTTCGACTCCTGTTCGACCGCCTCTCGCAATATGGCATAGTCATAAACCCCCACAAATGCCAGTTCGGCGTGCCATCCCTCTCCTTCCTCGGTCATCTCGTCAACCAGCAAGGAGTCTGTCCTTTGCCTGACAAGGTGCAAGCCATCAGAGATTTCCCGGAACCGGCATCGCTGAGTAAGTTGCGGGAATTTCTTGGCCTCATCAATTTCTACAGGCGTTTTGTTCCCCACTGCGCAGACATGCTCCAGCCCCTGACCGACCTGCTCAAGAACAGCAGGAAGAAAAACGAGCCGATTCAGTTAGGGCCGAACGAGCAGCTAGCTTTCGAGCGTGTGAAAGCTGCATTGGCCGACGCAACACTCCTAGTCCACCCACAGACTGACGCACCGTTATGCCTCTTAGTCGACGCATCGGACAAGGCCGTGGGCGGTGTTCTCCAGCAACACGTCAAGGGTGTTTGGCAATCACTGTCGTTTTTCTCCAAGCGCCTCCAACCAGCGGAAACCCGCTACAGTACTTTTGGTAGAGAGCTTTTAGCTCTATACCTCGGCATCAAGTATTTCCGACACATGCTGGAGGGACGGACATTCCGCGCTTACACTGATCACAAGCCCCTTACGTATGCCCTACACTCCAAACTAGACCGCCATTCTCCTCGAGAGATTCCACAACTTGACCACAACTTGACCTCATATCCCAAAATATCCCGCTAAAGCACAGATCGATGACGACGAGTTGAAACATCTCCCCGACACCTCTCTCCAGCTAACTGCCGTCCCCCTCCAGACATCGCAGGGTACCATTCTATGCGATACCTCCACAGGGACGCCTCGACCCTTCATCCCAGCCCAGTTTCGTCGAACAGTTTTTGACGCTTTGCATGGACTGTCGCACCCTAGTATCAGGACCACACAGCAGTTACTTACTGCACGGTTCGTGTGGCCTGGTATTAACAAAGACGTTCGCGCTTGGGCTAAGACTTGTTGCAAGTGCCAACAATGCAAAATTCATCGCCACATCAAGTCGCCACTTGGTACGTTCTCCACACCCGACGCACGATTCTCACACGTACACATCGATTTAGTCGGTCCCCTTCCACCGTTAGCCGGACAGTCCTACCTGCTTACGTGTGTGGATAGATTTACACGTTGGCCGGAGGCGATCCCCATTCCTGACATGACTGCGGAGACTGTGGCCCATGCATTCGTTACCCACTGGGTTTCTCGGTTCGGTGCACCAGCTACCATCACCACCGACAGAGGACGCCAGTTCGAGTCACGACTTTTTCGAATGCTCACTGACATGCTCGGTTGACAACGAATTCACACTACATCATATCATCCTGCTGCAAATGGGATGGTAGAGCGACTACACAGACAACTCAAGGCATCGCTAAAGACTCATGCTAACCCACGTTGGACGGAATCTCTTCCCCTCGTCCTGTTAGGCATCAGAGCCGCTATCAAGTCAGATATCAGTTTCTCTCCAGCAGAAATGGTGTACGGTACCACAGTCAGGCTGCCTGGTGAGTTTATTGTGCCTAACAATGATCATGCTGAGCTCAACCCCAGTGTGTATGTTCACAGGCTGCGTTGTCACATGCAGGACATTCGTCCCACTCCGCCCAGGCCACAACAGCGACAATCACACATTCCAGCTGACCTAGACAAGTGCACACACGTTTTTGTTCGGCATGATGCAGTGAAAACACCCCTTCAATCTCCGTATGATGGACCATTTCGCACCATCAAGCGCGCCAGCAAATACTTTGTTTTGGACCTCAACGGCAGACGGGATGCGGTTGCCAAGGATCGTCTGAAAGTGGCGTATCTTGATGACGACTGGACAAACGCGCATTCCCAACAGATTTGCGAGAACACGCCCGCAAGGACTGTTTTGCCGGAATCACACCCCCCATCCACAGAAACGTCGTCTTCCCGACAGATTCGCGAGAACGCCCCCGCGAGAACTGTTTTGCCGGTTTCACAACCCCCATCGCCAGAGACGCCATCTTCTCCACAACGAGCCACCAGAGCTGGTCAACGAGTTCACTGGCCAGCCAAATATGAACAATTCGACTGTCACTGACTGTTATTATCAACTGCTTGTATCGATTGTTTCATTTATCTCTTACAATCTAGAGGGGGGCTACTGTAGTGACATGTACATGTGTATATAATTAATTGTTTGTACTTTTAGCTCCAACAGGCGTTCCATACAAATAAGTATGTTAATAAGTTTTGGTTGCCATAGGCACCGGAGTTCACTCTCGCTGTGCTGCGTTTGCGCAGTGTGACATGTTGGTGACCTTTTACTTATCGTTTTCATTCTGCTTTGTGCAAGTCTTATTCCAACGTTGAAAGTTTCCTCAACCAAGTTTTATTCAGTCAATTGATGTGTGCTTAAACCTACTGACGTTCCAGAAGTTTGTTAATCATTGGATAGCAGGTGCATGACGAACTTGTGAATTTTGAGAGCATTAAAACTCGTAAACAACCAACATTTTGTGTGCCTTTTTTCACGACTTGTAAGAACAGACACGAGGCTTGATAAACAGTAGTAGAGCTCATTTCGGGAGAAAACACGAATTACTACAGCATCATAAGTATAGACACGTTGAAACTGAAATTACTGAAAAATTTTTGGGTTCACCTGCTTTGATACAACCATTGTAATGTCTTATAAACCTTTTCTCTGTTTGTATTGTTCCTTTTCAGTAGGCCGCAGCATTTTCAACAGATGTATCTCCAACACAATGGAAGAGACGGCAACATTTCATGTTCAGCATACCATGCTAGTCAGACAGGTGTGCATACCATGCAAGTCAGACAGGTGTGCATGATTTGGAACCGGCAATTACTGCAATGCTACCCCTGTTTCCCGACCAATCCAAGTCTTATGCGATGATTAAGAAGGCTGTTCTACATCTTAATCCTAGTCAGACACCAGTGATCACAATGGATCAGGCATTGTATGCAGTTGCAAAACAGATACAGTGGAGGTGGCCAAAGCAGTACGGAGAGGATAACTTTTTCATCCTTCTTGGTGGATTGCATACTAAAATGGCTGCTCTCAAGGCAATTGGTGATTGGCTTGAAGATAGTGGATGGGTTGAAGCACTCGTGCAGGCCAAAATAACATCAGCTGAAATAGCCGACTCATTTCTCAAGGCATCCCATGTCACTCGAACGAGGCACGCTCATCAGGTGACTGCATGCAGTTTGTATATACTTTTGAAGAAGGTATACACCAAGTACACAGAAGCCATTACTAAATGAGACCAACCAATGGATCTAGATGACTGGTGTAATATGAAGTGTAAAGACATCCACACTTTCAGTATTGGTACTCTACTGTACAGTTAGAGCTTCTTGTCTTATCTTACGTCAGGTCACTCCGAGAAGCAAATTTTGGTTTGTACATCGACTGCCTCACAAAGCTGACGCCGTGGTTTTTCAGCCTAGATCACAACAACTATGCGAGGTGGCTGCCGATCCACGTACGAGACATGGTGAGTCTTAGCGAGACACACCCCAACATTGCTGAAGAATTTCAAAAGTGGAAATTCACAGTTTACAAGAGTCACTCTGCAATCTCAGCCATAGCAATTGACCAAGCGTTGTTGGCCTAACTCAAGACAATGAGGCTCTCAGACGATGGATGGTTTCCGGACCAGAAGTTGCTAGCACGATTTCTGAATTTGAGTCGTCTATAGAAAACAGAGGTTTAACCTATGCAACGAAACATCATGAGCAAACAATAGCTGTACAAATGACGTTTGCCTCTCAGACCAAGGCACTTGTCGAGGTGGTGGAAGAAATGGGCAACCCTTTCTTGGAAGGAAGCAATGATCTGCTTAGACTCGACACAAGAGACATAATGGATGATGCAGTGGTGACATCTGTGCAAAAGGCTTACAAGTTGGGCCAAGAGCAGTAGGCCTATAGCTCTTTTGTAACAGACAGATTTGTAGATCGTACCGTGCCTTTTACGGATCCAATCAAGAGAAACAAGCTGCAACTGTTCAGTTGATCATCCGAATTAACCAAGTCTAAAGCAAAGTTTCAGTTATCTTTACTCCAGAATGTTTGTTCTCTCTTTCTAATATTGAAAATTGCCTGCAAGATGCGTGATGGCAACATGGGGGAGTTTTTCAAACATGAAAATCAACCATGTCCCCCTTCGCTCTCTCAGTGTGGTGCACTTAGACTGGGGAAAAAGCTGATCTACTACACTGTCTTGAAAGCTGCGCCGAGTCCCAAATAGTCGTACCTTTAGTTAATATTATCATCATGGATGGAGCTAATATTGTAAACATGATCAAGCCGAAAGGTGTTAAGACCTTTGGGGAGTATGCTTCAAAGATCTTCGTACCGTACATACAAAGTCATCTGGAGAAGGTCTGCAGATTGGACCTTGTCTTTGACGTGTACATACTCAACAGTCTCAAATCTGAAACAAGACAAAAAGGGGGAAAGGTATCAGACGTAGAGTTCAATCAACATTACTCTTGCCAGGAAGCAGGAATCAGTTTCTTCGAATTGAACAAAACAAACAAGAGTTGTTTGCATTCCTAGCCAACTATATTGTAGAAGCTGATGCATATAAAAAAGGTTGCAGAAGTAAACAAGCTTCTCGGTGCAGAAATGGGGGTAGCTAGCATTCGGTGTTGGAAAGTATTTTCGTTGTATTCCTGCTCATCCAATTGCATCACCAATTGGTCCTGCAGAATCAGCTGCCCTGCCAATGTTTCATGCTTATAGAGGTTGCGACACAGTATCTGCCTTTGGGTCTGTCGGGAAGAAAAGGGCATAGGACACATGGAATGTGTTTGAAGAAGTAACAGCCTCATTAAAAAGATTAAATGAGGTGCCCCAACTTATGCAAGATTCAGATGTTGCTGTGCTTGAAAGGTTCACAATTCTTCTATATGACAGAACTAGCAACTTGGTCAATATAGATGAGGCACGAATGAAACTGTTTACGAAGAAAGGGCGTACCATGCAGTCACTTCCACCTACAAAGGCGGCCATAATCAAACACATCAAAAGAGCCATCTACCAAGGCGGATTTTGTTGGGGTAAATCTCTCATCAGAGATCCCGATATGCCATCTCCTGGTGAATGGGGTGGACAGATGCGTCAAACTAGAGGCCACTATGGACAACACTTCCTGAGGCTAGCGCATCTTGCCGTGAACTGCTTTGCTGTGCCTTCAAAAAAAGTTGCACAGGAAGGTGCAAGTGCTTCAAAGCAGCCCTGAAGTGTGCTGCTTTGTGTGCATGTGGTGATGATGTGTTTGATGATGTGGGCCCGAGATTGCACTGCAATACTCCAATTGATGGCGCACAGGTGTTTTATAAGCAGTCGAATTCACCTTCGTGTAGTGATGGAAATTTCTTTGAAGCAGACTGTCTTATTTGCTTTGGTTGCAGTCCTGATGATATGTTAACTCCAGTTGAGTTTAATATGTAGATAAATGTTGCAAGGTAGAAATGATTATCAGTACAGTGGACTGTAGTGGAGACCCTCCCATGTTGTACCTGTAGATGGCATCAGTCTTTTTATAAGTAATTTTTAAAGAGAAGCATTTCCTCCAGTTGAACCTCATGAGTCATTGATCTTACCGGGAATACAGGGTGTTGATGTCCCCTGCAGGTATGCTATCTTCGTGAGCTAGTAGGTGCATGTGAAAGTACACGTATGTTCAATGTCAGCTTATTAAACTATTTAATTCCACTTATGAAGAAATTAGGAGAAAATTGAAGTAAAATGATCTATGCCGATGTTGCAGTGTTACTAAATGAGATAACATATATGAAGATTAATGGCCAACCAACATTGTACAAAACCGGTCGGAAAAAACGAAAATTACAAATGTGGGTACGTTGAATGTGACTCGATCCCCGTTATAAAATGGCTGCCACGCCTCTAAAGGGCTAGGTTTGCCAGGTCTCCACATCTAAAAAAATATCACAGATACAATTAAATGTATATATGTGTGCAGTTGATGCAATTTAGAAGGGTTGTCAATTTTTTCTATGGTGCGTACAACAGCTCCCACCCACACCCTATTTTTGAAATAACGGCCACGCCCCCAACGGGTCATGTCCTTTGGGGTTTAACATCTTAACTGGTTTTCTTTTTATAAAAGTCAGCCTCAATTTGTGTTTCACAAAGGGCACCTTTTTTAAATAGCTGTCACTCCCCTAGAAGGGTAATTTGTCAAGGCCTTTACATCTGAATATTGTTTTGGTCATGAATATATATGTTTATGTGAACTTATATGCATTTATGAAAGATGGGCACTTTTTTCACTGAGGACATAATGAAGTCCCGCCTTTTTGTAATGGATGCCACGCCCCTAAAATGGTTATGTTCCGAGACCTCTACATCTATTTGTTTTTGTCATGAATATATATATATATGTTTGTTTGCAGCTATGTGCATTTTTGAGAGGTGGGCATGATGTTTTTAACGGTGAGCATAAAAAGTCCCCCTTTTATAAATGACTCCCTCGCCCCTAAAATGGTGACTTCGCGGTTGCTCCACATCTGAAACATTTTCTCTCATGAATATAAACATCTGTGCCAAGTTTCATGCTTTCATGCAAAAGTGCACCATTTTCTTCACATATCCGCTAGATCAAAAAAGGCCCCGCGCACAACGTACTTGCGTCACACAAGTGCCAATTTAAAATGGCATACGACACTGCAAGTTTCTGCCGGTGGTGAATGAAAACCTGACTTAGGACTCTGTTTCCCTTTTATTGGTCGTTCTCCTAGCTATCTTCGCCGAGGTATTTGTAATGCTTCCAATGAGTCCGTATATCATTGATACCTAAATTCACGCCACACACGCGCGTCATGTAAGTGCACGCAATGCTGGACATAAAACGTTGCTGTGATTGGTTAAAGATTCATAGGTCGGAGCTTGGTGTATCGATCTTGTTTTGGTTTAAAGAAGTACTTAATGTGACGAATTAGTTGAGTAGCTACCCACGCTTCCGCTATATTAAACCCTTACGGTTGCAGACATGTAAATAATGGGCCAAAAACGTCATTGGTGACTACGTCCACTTACACAATTTAGGAAAAAACTGCCCAGACCTTTTCAAATCGGATATTGACCGTGACGGATACCGCATAACATGCACGTTACGCATCATGCATTGTACATGTACTGCACAGCCGATCAAGCACGCTATGGGCGGCAAACATGACGGATCGTGCACCTGGCACATGTTAATGTGAAATAAATATACAACCTCCATAACATCACTTAATAAGCAATTGATTGTAGATGATATGCATGTACTTACACATTTGTGAGCTGCGTGTTATAGAAATGCCAGGCTTGTAGCGCAAGGAGAGGATTGCCAAATACGGATCTATAAAACAAAATCAAGACTTGGAAATCATTTTGAAACGCTTTATCACTACACGAGGGCATACCATTGTTTAGCGAAACAAAACTTGGTTTTCGCCAAAGGGATTTGCAACGGCCAGTCAAATGTTAGACTGTCTGTTTGTCTGATGTTTGTCTGTCTGTCTGTCTGATGTTTGTCGCCCCCCAGTCGCCCCCCCCCTACACACACTGAGATTTTGAGTTTTTAAAAACAATTATCATTGATCTACATGACGCCCCCATGAAATGTTCCAGCGCCTCCCCCCCCCCTCAAAAATTCCTGCCTACGCCACTGAAGCCGAGAGGGCCTGTGGAAGATTATGTCCAACTCTGGCTGCCCCGACATGTTCATTCACATGGTCTGTGAAATCCACAATGGCATGCAAGCTCGCGTCCAAGACAACGGCGCATTCTCTGAACCCATCTGAGTGGCCAACGGAGTGAAGCAAGGCTGCGTCCTGGGACCTACCCATTAACATGATGTTCTCGGATATGCTGATAGATACCTTTTGTTGCGGGGATATAGGGGTCTATCTGCAATACTGCTCTGAGAGCAAGTTGTTTAATCTGCGCAGACTCAAGGTGGCACGGGAAATGTTACAAATTAAGGCACCCTTAATGCCTCCGTCAAAGGTTGCAGCATAGATCTAGAGACGTGGGAGATTATTTCTCAGCACCGCTCCAACTGGCCTATTACTAAGTCATGCACGGCGTAAACAAGTATGAGAAAGGTCGCATCTGTGAAGCCGAACAGAAACTTCAGCTCTGTAAGAACAGATCAAGTTCCTCCATTCCGCCTAGTTAGCCCCCAACCAACACCTGCCTATACTGCAATCAGTCATTCTGCGCCAGGACCGGCCTTATTGACCATCTTTGCACACTCAATTATTTGTGAAGTTGTTGGCTATCTTCGCATGTATGATACGAATTCACAGTCCTCTAATATCACGGTAGGTTCATGATTAACATTATATATTTGTTTTGTTTTGCTTTTTTAGCAGATTTCCTTCTTTCATCAGACTTTGAATAGTTAAAAGATACAACATTAGGCCTATATATATATAAAAACATTCCAAAACATTCCAAATATATATATATAAACATTCCAAGGTTTACCACGGCAACCGGTGGTCAACATGCAAATTGAGGTCGAAGTTAATGACTCTAGCCAGCTAGCGGGTGCCGTGTGAAGCGCGACATCCCGGTAGAGAAAAGTACCCAAAAAATATTATTCCGGCACGATTGACAAATGATTGCAAATGCATGGCCTTGTGACTGCAACTTGGGAACAGCAAATACCTGGATAAGTAAACACTGATTTAAACCTAGATTTTTTTTTAATAAGCGGTAAGCAAAAAAAAAACAATAAAAATTGATGACTCACAGTACTTCCAGAGAGTGAAGATCCTTAAACATTCCTCTGGTAATGACACTGATGTTATTGCGTTGCATGAAAAGTGTCCGTAGCTTGGTCTGGTTGCGAAATAAGCCATCGGGGATGGATGTGAGACGATTGAAGCCAATATCACTTCAAAATATGAACATATTGAGAGAAAAAAGGAACGTCAAACCATGCATAATTTATACCACACTTCAAGTGTTTGCGAGTCAGCATTGTAGGTTATACAGAGCGAAGGAGCACTTGTTTTCTTCAGAGCTCATTTCTTTATACGGGGTTGGTTTGGTTGAGAATTGCGATGGACTAACTTGATAGTTGTCCCTCTTGGAAAAAAAAACCTCCAAGGATTAGCTGAGGACTGCTGGAATCTAGGCACGCTGTGCATACAACCATTTTCCTACCAAATATTACATTGGGTCGCGTAATTAGACTGTTACATACATGTACTAACCCGAAAAACAGTTAGCAACCTCCAGTTTTTGCTTCAAGGGAATGGTTTTGTTTTGGCGCATTGTGTCGGAAAAAAAAACACTCAACGTTGTTACTAAAAGATTGACTTATGTATAAGTGTGGCGATTGAGACCATAAAATATAGTGTGTCAAAACTCTTACAGAACTTCGGTTAATGTTGTGTTGACTAGAATATTCTCTGGTAGAAAATCTAGGTGGTTATCGGCTATCAACCTGTATGGTATAGAAACGAATACATATGAAAACCTCATTATATTTTTGGTGAGAATCCTTTTATTAAAAGAAGCGTTATTAAACATGTACTTGTGTCTAATCTGTTATAATAAAGAATCTCGATTGAAGAATTTTGTTTTAACATACATGTATTCAGGTCATGCAGTCAACGGAGACTATTATTTCACGTTAGAGTAATGAATAACTTTTTTGGAAAGGACCTTCATTAATAAAAATAACATCTTGCCTATAGTTTTGTACTATCGATGAAGCGACATTAAAACATATTCAAACATGAATACGAAGAAGTACAGCGTGTCCAAATCAACATTGTGCATGAAGAAAAATCGCTGATTTCCAAAAAAAACTGTTCAAAGTAGCTTATCAATTGTTTTAGCATTTTCAAGCCCATGGTTTGTTTATAATTGCTCAAAAACATCAAGAAAATTCAACAATGTTAACCAACTGTACACTCTAAAAAAGCATTAGTCAGATTTGACTAGAAACCAGTCAAATTTGACTAGCCATTGAGGGTCAGCTGGGTGCGACTGAAAATCAGTCAATCTGACTAGATTTTTCCAGTCAGTATTATTGACTTTGGAAAAGTAGTTATGCAAATAACTGAAATTGGAGTCGAACCCAACTACGTTTCTAGTCATAGTATTGAACTTTGCATGTTTAACTAAATTCCTATTCAATTTCCAATAACTGGGAAAACTAGTCAATATTTTGACTAAGTTGTTTTTAGAGTGTATCTTTGATTTGGTAAGGCTACGTAAATTGCGACCTGCACAATGTAATTTATGCACTTCCGCCAATTATTGGGTTATTGGTATGTCTTGTGAGTGCTTGGAATATTGCCTGGCCTTTATGAAGCATTTGGATAAGGGTGTTTACAGGTAGCATTTTGTGACATAGAATTTTGCAATCAAATCTAATACCACTTGGAATGCCTAATATTAATGTATTAGCCTAAGTTCAGCCGAAGACTTCTAATTGTGCGAGTGGAAAATAATATGACTTTTCTTGAATTTTTTTTACCAATTACAAACAAATCCATAGACTTGAAAATACTATAAAATTTCATTAGCTAGTATGAACATCTTTTGAGCAAATCAGCGACTTCTTCATGCACAATGTTTATTGGGACACGTTGTACACTTACAACTGCCCGATTTCAGTCTTCGTGTCAAACAAACCCTCTGGTAGAGTCGTTAGGCGATTGTTCCGCATTAACCTAATACAGTGTGACAGATGTGTAAAATGAAGAGTTTAAAAGCAACTAATAGTGCATTTATGAATTTGTCTGATATTGAACAGAAAATGAATCCCAAATGCCCAATGCGTTTCGTATATAAAGTCTGTCGAAGCACATTTTATTATTTATTTGACGTTGAAGTTTACTTACAATTTGTTGAACCTATTAACACCTTGAAAAGCTCCAATGGCGACTCGGTTAACCCTGTTTTCTTGACAATAACTGAAGAAACAAAAGAGTTACAGTATTTAAACAATTTAACATAAATCGGATACGGCAAACTGGTTTAATAAAAGAGGTTTATTACCGCCGTCTTTTCACCTGCTGTGATACCCTGCCCTGAAGGCTAAGAAAACTTTTTTATTGGCAAAATTTGTTTTTAAGATGACCGTAACTTAAAGGCCATGGTATTTGTACAATTATACTCACAATCTCTCGATTTCTTTCCTGTGTTGTTTGTTCGAGGGATCCACAAATAAACTAGCTGGAATCTCGAGAATTCTATTGTTATCCAAAACTCTGTCAAATATTAAAAATTGAGATGAGAGTTTCAGTATAAATTTTTTCTTTTACTGAGAATGATATTCAACGTGGAAATGGATAATGTCGTTTATAATTAATGGAAAGGGTATGCATGTTTGTATATTATACTCTTTATTCAAAACACTTTAAATGCAAAATGTGTGCGTATAATATACAAATCGTCAGGGTTATCTCTGGTATTTGTTCTAAACAATAATAAAGCTCTTATGCCTTCTTAATTGAAAGTATAATATATTATGTGTACTTTATTCTCGAAATATCATTCTACAGTAACATGGCATTTACCAGTTGTAATGTTTGAGCAAATCACCTTTGGTAGACATCTGCATTACAAAGAAACGAGCATCATTCTTTGAAGACCATTCTTATTATTGAGTACTCACCACGACCTACATGTATACTCACATGGAGGAGATGACTCCGCCGAAAGTGTGTGCCTTTAACACTTGCACATCGTTGTCGTCCATCCACCTGTAATGCAAAAACGTGTGAATAATACCCAAGATCGTTTAGCCTATAGGGCAGGACCAGACACTAGGTATTGTGATGTAAAGTCACTAATGACACACGACGACATCATTCAATTGGGCCATGGGGAAGAAGGGTTCCCCTTACGTTGGGTCAGCGTAAACGCGCGCGCGGCAACGGTAAATTAACACGTGAAGTTTGAGACAACGGGTAAAAAATTCGAGCGGGGTTTTCATTGATGAAGAGAGTTTAAAGGTTATGAAATATCCTGTAGGTAAAAAGAGTAACACCTTGAGATTTAGCAATGCTTATCAGTGTACATAAGCATGTAGATATTAGGGGAGAACACCAGGTAAAGTAACGAATAAGGACTCAAGCGGTGAATTGCTTCAAACGTCCACAGATTCCTAAGAACTTGGCAGGGTTTCAAATTCATGATGTCATCAGACAAGGGGAGGAGAACAGGTAATGCAACGGATAAGGACTTAAGCGGCGGTTGCTTCAAAAGTCCACAACATTCCTAGTAAGAATGTCTTATATTGACAATAATGCAGTTGCAAACGTTGCAAATTTAAAGAGAGCGCGAGTCGAGTGCAAATTCTTGCGTGACTGCCCGAAACGAACTGCATGAAATATCGATCACATAGTGGTTGTAAACATGGGAGCGCGTGAAATTGAATCATCCGCTCTGTGTTTCGACACTGAAGACCTTATAAGGGCCAATGAAGTACGGGCATGTGTTTTTGCACCGTTTTTCATTAACCGTTGACAATCTGGAACGATTAACAGTATTGTGCAGTAAACAGGGTACAAAAATGTAGGTCACGGAATTTCCCAAAGGTATACATAACTGACATCATCATAAGACGATCAGATTTAAAAATATCAGATTGCTGTGTTTAGTTAAGGCGCTGCTCTCCCTTTCCACGCACTGAGCCCATATTCCACCGTGCCTATAGTGTTTCTTACACTTCTCGGATCTGCAGTCCTTTGAAGGTATCTGGGCCGAGCTCCTTCAACTTATTTTCGGCAAGACCCCTGGTAGATTAAAGAAACGCGAAACAAAATGTTAATTCAGTTTAAATTTACACAATTTCCAACGGTCATAGGTCATGCAAATACTACCGTAAATGCAAAGCCAACCCCCTCAATCATTAAAATTCATTCCTGTATCATCATGATTTGTTTCAGTTTTTTTTACTTATTACTGCTTGCACAAAGTGACAGTTAAGGAATAAAAAGAAACTTACAATGTGTCCATGTCCTTCGGGGCAGTCAATTCCTTGGCTGATATGGTTGATATCTTGTTTTTATCCAGTAATCTGATTAAACCAAAACATTCCATAATTTTTCTTTTGCAGATTTGGCAATTTTATATCATCAATCTTTTTGGACCCAGTCATGAATGCAATAGGCCGTGGTTTCGAGTGATTAAGGGAGGGTTGTAGGAGAAGGCTCTCATTCGCCCAGACATTCGGCCTATTCACATCGGCTTCACCTATCATTATAACCATCCCCAGGACAGGATCTGCAGCAAATTGTGAAACTCCACCAACATCAATTTTGGGAGATTCATTTTGTCTAGAAATAGATAGTTTTCTGTCAAAAATCACGCATTGATTAATGACAACTTTCTTGGAAAATGCTTTTGTAGTCTGTCGTCTTGCAGCGATCCAAGAATTTTCACCTCTCACACCGCAATACGAATGCCCCCGTCAGTTCCTCTTAAGTACCAACATTGCTAAATGTATCTGTTCTGAATGTTGTCTTTTGTTTTAAATGTCTCCAAAGGTGGCCTTGACATTAATCTAAACCAGGAATTAACAAAGCACGTCCCAAGCTGCACAAAAGTGGTCAATTAATGGTAAAATATCTATGTACTGATTTTGTAACGATATCTTGTTAACAAATATATATTCGCTAATACTCACAAATATCGAAGTTTGGTGCAACTCTTGAATGCATCCGCTTCAATACTAGTCACGTCATTCCCTCTTAAATTCCTGCAAGAAAGTTTGTGTCTTAAATATGCGCTCTACTTGCGATTTTTTCTTTTTTGGTCATCTTCTAGTTATCATGTTTTTTTTGATGAAACATCGACAGTTTGTAATTGAATTATTCCTTTACAATTTCGACTTATTGGCTGCCTGACAACTATTTCCTTCTGGCAGGTAGTCTGGTTCTTGCTCCACAATTAATATCAACAATATACGGACCAGGCGCCAGTAGACTCATATACTTTAGTCAAGTAGCGCTTGGCTACCCGGACGCGTTGCGCCTCAGATGCCGGCACCAAAAAGAGACCAGTACGAGTGCTAATGTGATTGCCTCCCCCATAGCACATTATTGTACTCGTGGTCGTATTTGTACTCGAGTATTTCCTTTAATGACTCATACTAGTGTGCTCAAACACCTACTTGCAGAAAGGTACCCGTATTTTTATTCTTCCACAGAGTCTTCGAGGATAAATGTACGATATGTTGCGCATGGGTCTGAGCAATTATATGTATAACTAATATGTACATGTACAGATCTGCAAGTAAAAAGCTGGTTGTGCTGACTTTTTTTAGTGGATGATCCCTTAGTGCCAGCTTGAAGGCGTCGAGGGATTTGTACTCCACTGGATCTACCACAAGGCTGTTACTGTCCCGGATTGTGCGTGGGAAGAGGCAGTACTTGGTGTGTGGGATGACGAATCGGGATTCGTGGTCTCTGGCTGGTATAGTATGTTGGGTGAGACTGGTTGTCAACATTGTCGACTAAATTGTAGTTGATTTCGTACATCATGACCAAGCAACTGTGAGTACTACGTCAGTCCTGTACAGATGGCCGGTTCAGATCCTTTAGCATAGCGTGTTTCGCTGTGTGTGGGTGTCCCATGTAGAGCAAGTATATTCCACTGTATGTCTGACTCAGGTGGTGCTTCATGTAGACAGCTTCCTTCACATTTCAACTTCAATGTCTGAGGTTGCGAGATAAAAAAAAACGTTGTGGAGTTGGATTTCCTACTGATAGTGTCCACATGGGTGTTGAGGTGAGATGAGAGTCGAGATCAACTCCAAGGTACTTCGCAAAATAGGTTACTTCTTAAGTGCGTCCATGAATGGTGTATGATGCAAGGATGGCTTTACGTTTGTTAGTGATTCGAAGGACCTGGAATTTCTTAACGTTAAACCTCATCGGCCACTTAGATTCCCTATCTTAGAGAGCATCATGATCTTTTTAAAGGCTGGCTGCGTCTTCAGCAGACAGCTTTGTTGTGGAAGTTGGGACGCAAGCAGGTAGGTCATTAGTGAAAATTAGCACCAACAAGGGGCCTAGGACATTACCCTTACCCGGGATTCGGTGCTCTTCTGACCGTCACCTCGGACAAATTGGGATTGTATATGGATAAAATCCTGGGTCCAATCTAAGGTGATGTCTCGTTTTCTATAGTGCTCAACTTTCATCAGGAAGTGGCGGTGCGAGACTTTATGAAGTAGTCAAGTAGGATCACATCAATTTGTGATTTGTCATCCAATCGGTGTCACGTGCTGTACTTTAGCGAAACTAGTGATGTGTGTTTGAGAAGATATTGCAGTCATTGAGATGACGGATCACTGCCACAGAAAACAATGTGCTCGCAGAGCTTGCATGAAACCGATGTGAGAGAGTTTGGGCGGTAGTTTGCTGCGTCTGACCTGCTACCCTTCTTAAAGATAGGGACGATGTGAGCTTTCTTCCATTGCGAAAGTACCCTTGATTGATAGAGGCTTGAAATATGAGTGTGACTGCAGGAGCGATTTCTTTAACTAGTTCCTTCAGAAGTTTAGTTTGAATGCCATCAGGGCTAGATGCAGTAATGGCTTGTCGTTCCGAAGTTGTTTGGTAACACCACTCTGGCTCACAGCGATGGACTCCATGGCGGGAGAGTTCCTGGAACCTAAATCAGGAAGTGTGGAGCCATCAAATTTGGACAAAACGGATGAGAATTGCCGGTTTAAGATGTCAGCGTTTGTCTATGAATCCGCTTTAAGGAATCCACCCTCGTTCATGGACTTTATAAGAGCACCCAGCTTCTTGTTCCTTGCGCTTACTGGTTCACTGTGCACAATGTCGTAGATGTATTTGTTGTGCGCGTTACGACAAATCTTATGGGCGTCTCTCTTTAGCCGTCGCAAGCGGGCAGAGTCCTTGTCTCTGTTGGTGCAACGAGTTTTCCTGTAGGCCCTAATATTGCGTCTTAAAGCACGCTTGGTGTCAGAATTAAACGACAGTTGGTTAAACCTGTTAGAGCTGAGTTTGGGAGGCACAGAATCTTTGTGTTCAGCATGAAGGACATGCAAAATCATCCGCCTATAATGTTCCAAGGCCAGGTTGTCGGTAATGGGCCGGAGATGAAACCTTTTGAGTTACATTCTCTCGCAAACTGGAATGGAAGACACATCTGAAGAATATCACTCGCACTGCTTGGATGGGAGCCTAGCACTGTCCATCTTTCGACTCTTAAAAAATCCAAAGGAGAGCCTGCCGCCTAATATGGTTAAGCAATCAAGAGCAATCGAGGCATAATCTTAGCAGTTTACCCCATCGATGAAATGTTGCAGCAGTCTTCTGTTTATAAATATAGAATACAGTGCAGCAAGTGCCCAACCTTGCTGAAATCCACGGTACCACCTTTCAGGCTACCTGCTGCTCGACAAACCAGGCAACCTATGCTACTTAACTTCCTGCAGCAGTGAAGATTATGGAACAGTCTACCGTCATCAGTTCTTTCAGACATACATTACAAGGGCAAGCAGTCCTTCAAATGCAGACTAAATGTTAAGTACACTAAAGTTAACAATCAGTTTGGGTGAAATGTGACTGCATTGTGATGCTAATAGGCATGTCTCTCTTCACTTTTGAGTGAGGCATAGCCCAATAACCATTGTTTTCGTTCTTATTTCTCGTTTTCATTGTGGAATGGTCTGTTGAACCAAGAACTTTAGCTATCCTTTTGAGATATTCTGTTTGTTTTATTAGGGTGCTCCTTAATGTGAGCAGGTCATAAAAACACGTTGGAAACAAATCACGAAGTACACGATAAGAATACCATGCCATGTCTAATTGGGATAGGCCTACAGGATGTAAATGTCCCACACATGGGTTACTATTAGCGTCGAGGTTTAAAACAAAGCAAAACGGGACGAGGTTCGTATTATAGACCTTAAATTACGATCTTAAATTTGCGAACTTACACATTTGTCAACTTTGTACATCTTGCAAAGGTGTCTCTACCAATAGCCGTCATTCTGTTGTCTTCGAAATCCCTGGAACAGAAACCGATGTTGAAATATACGTTAATTCCTTTGCGGTAATCATATTGGCGATACAGCGAAGACAAAATCCCCTGCGTCAGCACCATGTATGCTATGGCCGAACAGCTTAAACTAATGCAAAACAATCCTGCGTGTGCACATGTACGTTTTTACAACATTACAAAACAAGGAAATTCAAGTCCAAATATTTTTAAACTATTGACAATAATTTATGGAGGCCAAAAATCACAGTTACGGTGATTTAATCCGTAGAGTCAAAGTAGTTTATAATTTCCCAGTTTAACGCGGCAGGTGCCTCACGGGATCACTTTGAAAACTGATTCTCTTAAAGCATGTGGATGTTTTAAAAGTCGAAAAGCATGACTGATTCACTCACATAGACTATAATATGAGTGAAATTTCTGTTATTTGAATATAACAATCAACGAAAAGCTAGCAATTAATATTGACTCACACTGTTTTTAGCTGGACTCCATTTTTCATGACCAAGTCGATGTCTTGCAGTTGATTTCCACGAGCGTGTCTACGAGCAAGCCAGACATGAAAATAGTCCAATTGTTCAATTGTCATCACAGAAGAGAACGCAATTTTGAAATTGGCTATCCTAGCAAATAACCAGATGATGCAACTATTTCGATAGACACAAATATTTGTGATTTACCAAGACAAGAGGCAGTTGAATGTTGTAATTTATTTAATACTTACAACATCATCACAGACTCTGGAATTTCGAAAGGCTTGTCAATGCTGTTGCCAGTCAAATCGCTTTGTAAAAACAGAGAAGATACAGTCAGGTGTTAATAGGCGAGCGGCGGAATCAAAATTTGGGTTGACTAAAATGCCCCACCCTACACATACCTACATCATACATCATGAGCAGGCTTAATATGTCTACTTTAAGATTAGGTTTGATTTGAAGCTTCAAAATTGGAAGAAATGTGGCTTTGTAGCTATTTTGTTCTAAAACTTACATTGTTGGTTACAAAAGTATGAGTTAACAAATTTGGTATTGAATAGGGGACTAATATATGTGGGACCAGCACGAACCATCGAGGCACGTTTTAAACCAAATTGCCGTTCTATACATTTTCTAATACCATATTCAGATTACAAAATGTACAGTTACTAAAAACAGTATTAAGTGCAAATATGCAATTTTCTAACAATCGTATTTCTTAAAACAACATGAAGGTAATTGTCTTTGTTATTTACTATACTTGTGCCTGTTTTCCGAGCTAAATGAAAAAGTGAATATGGTTAATAGATAGTGTGGCGGGAACCCCCCCCCCCCCCCGCCAACCTAAGTTTGTTACGATACGTCTGACTCCTAGCGCGGTGAAGACAGTCTTCCCAAACCCACTCTTCCCTAGATGAGAGATCACTCAGAGCGACCTTCAAGGCTAAGGGTGCAGGTCCGTTAAGGTGGAAATCTACCGCCCGATTATGAATGAGTGTTGATTATTTATCTGTATTACTTAATTGCACAATAAACCTGTAAACATAAACACCGGAAGCAGTTTGTCGGTAATCTCAAACAACAATGAACGTAATTTATTCACAATAATCAGGTACATTAATTAGGATGTGGTTCGGTGGGTTGTTTTAATACCAGGGTCCTTCGTTACTGGAGGTAGCCCGCTGCTCGCCTATGCAACAACACACACAGCATTAAGCACTAGACATCAATGGCAGCAAAATGAGCAACTATAATATGTAGCCCGTGTGGCACGCTGAAGTGCGCCCTCAAGCAGTTATGAGACACGCGTGTACTGTAACCATGGCAGACGACATGTTCGCACATGTTTTGGCGAAATTCCCGCAGTGAAATGCCAAGATTCTTGCTATAAGTCAACTGTTAGTTTGACATTGATTGACAATCCTACAGCTTGTGGCTCTCAGGTGAGAATAAGTGAAGGATATTGGGATGATTATAACATTTGTTGTGTTGATAATTGATGTTGAAATTAACGTTACAGAAACAAATGTGAATTGTATAAATCGGGAGCCAATTTTAATGCATCTAGAAGAAATAATTGATCTTGTTACCAATATACCTTTCCGTAATGAAACCTCACATACTGGGATGATTCAAATTAAGTTACATGTTGAGTAATGTTAGAAATTGAACAAGTTTAAAGTGTACTGATGCTAGAAGTTGGGTGGATTATTTGATCTACAATCTGGATTGACCCCCTAAATTGCTTTGTGTAGAGACACACGCCTTTTGTTAAGGTACATATTTTGCTTTTCTTTTACTCTCAGGTGTACCCTGATAGTTTGGGAAATAACTTGATCTGTATTTTTCTGCCTGGACAGTCACAGTCTGGAACTCTGCTCCACATCTTGAGTGGAGCAAGCCGTTGGTGACTGGACTGGCCACGTGTGAGCTTACACATGTTACATCTTCACAAGGACATGAATTACATGTATGCTGTCTGCATTAGGTGAACTTCTATCTCCAAGCAGGAGGGATCTTGTGAAGGAACCGTTTAGTTTACTGTGCAGCGTATACAGTGACGTTGAACTTCTGTAGTTTCGCCGGAACTCCACGAAGTGATGTGAACTGAACTGAACTGAACTGACTAGTCGATCAACATTTTTGGATTGGGACTTGATTGCCTTAGAGTGACATTGTTGACCTAAACATTTACATGTAGGCCTTCTTAAAGTTTTTTTTTTTGATTATCATCATCAGCGCTGGTGTTATAGATTTTGATATAGAGTTCTGACCGAGTTTTCAAATTAAAGATTTTCTAGTTCAGTATTATTTATAGACTAAGTAGTGGTTTGTTCATTTGTCTGACCCAAGGTGTGTTGACCCCAATGTGGTCCATGTGACTTCATATATACACAGCGCTAGTTATGAATCGCTAAGTTAGCAATAACACAGGGTCACAAGCGTACAACAGCCGCTTAGCAATGTATACGGTCCGTTAGCAGGGTACCCGTTACGCCGTGTGTGTAAGCCAGAATTCAGCTACATGTACCAGCGCAACCCCTGTACAGCTACACAGACTTTGTACACGAATCGCCTAAGCAACTACACATGTGGAGTACAAGTAATTCACCGACTTTTCTGCCCGCTGTCGCAGCTACGCTCTAGCCCGCTTCTCCAGACACCCGGAGAACTCAACACCTGAAACAGCTGAGCCCCGAAACTAGGCACACAAGCAGTATCTCACCTAACAATCAAAGCCTTCCAAAGCCAAAATGTAATCTCCAGGCACGCATTTATGGGTGCAGACCAGTAAATCGGTCCGAAATTGCCTACGCCGGCCAAATCACGATTTGCATGCCCTCAAAATCTTCAGTATTTGAGCATGCTGTGGGCCATGAACCTGAGGCATTGTAAAAAATATGGGTGGAAGCCGTGCACAGGACTGGGAGCTTGCAGTTCTGTGTAATTTGGATGTAATTTGGACCCCAAAAGCGCTCTATTTTGCAATGGAGTGTAGGCATCGTTTTTCAAAATGGCGATGTGCTTCAGGACTATTTTCAGGGGTGATCATCTATAGATGGAAATTTCTCCTGAAAGTCATCAGTTGACCCCCCCCCCCGAAAATTGAAAAGAAAATAAAAGATGATGAAACAAGCTTTAATTTGATGTGTATATCGAACACCTTGGAGTGTTGTGAGTATTTTTCCCGAACTTCTGAAGTGGCAGCATTTACTCAGGACGACCAATTACCGTCCTCCTTCAACTTCATGAGCCAACTCATGGTGTCATCCTGTGACTACGCCCCTAACCAAAACTCACTCCCCTGATGCCGAACCTCGGGTACTACACCAGTTGCCTCATCCTCCTTGACCACCTCCTCACAACCGCACTGTTTGCATTGCCGTCTCGACAACCAATCAGAATTACCATATTTCTTGCCACTCCTGTGCTCAATGACCAAGTCATATTGAGACAGGACCTCAATCCACCTTGCCAGCTGACCCTCGGGGTTCTTAAAATTAAGTACCCACCGCAATGCGGCATGGTAAATTCTGACCGTTACCCTGCGGCCTTACAAGTACACAACCACAGCCAACAACTCTATACGAGTGACACAGTAATTTCGCTCAGGTTTGCTGAGCTTCCAGTTCGCATACGCAAGCACTTTTCGTCACCACCCTGGACCTGCGACAACGCCGCCCCGATACCTTCACCACTGGCATCGGTGTCCAAGATGAAGTCATCCTCGGGCATCGGATATGACAAAACTGGGGCGGCTTGAAGCCTGCCCTTCAGCTCGTCAAATGCCTCTTGACAACTCTCAGTCCACACAAACATTCTTGACTTCTCGGTTAATGCATGAAGTGGACTTGCCACTTCTGCAAACCCCTTTATGAACTTCCAGTAGTACGATGCGAGGCCTAAAAAACTTCGCACAGCTTGTACACACTTCGGAACAGGCCAACTTGCCACTGCCTTGATCTTCTGAGGATCCGTGGCTGGCTACCCTTTCTGAGGACACAATGTGCCCTTGGTAAGCCACTGACATATGAAACAAATGACACCTATTGGGCTTGAGTTTAAGCCCAGCGTTTCTTTGCCTGTCAAACACAACTCGGAGACGCTCTAGGGTCTCCCTCATTGACTGGCCAAACACGATGATGTAATCCAAATAAATCAGTAGGATTTCCCACTGCAAGCCGGTCATGACCTTTTTTCCATTAGCCCCTCTAAAAGGCATGCATTTCCACCGGTACAACCCGCTTTTCACCACCAATGATGACTTTTGGCTGGCGTCCTCATCCAGAGCGACTTGCCAGTATTCCGACGCTAAATCAAGTGTACAAAACCACTTCGCCCCACCCAACGCATCAAATGTTTCATCAATGCGCGGCACAGGATAGGCACCCTTGATGATCACCGAATTCAACTTTCTGTAATCAATACAGAAGCGTTTCGTACCATCTGTTTTGTCAACCAAAACAACATTTGCCGCCCATGGACTGTCGGAAGGTTCAATCACCCCCCCCCCTTTCCCAAATCACTGACTTGCCTCTGAATTTCCTCCTGACAATACGAATGACGCCTCATCAGTTCTTTCACCGGCTTAGCATCACCAGTATTTACGTGATGCCGCACCACGTCCGTGCGACCAATGTCATGGTCACCCTTGGACAACACATCCTGAAAGTCTACAAGACATTTCCGGACGT
Source organism: Patiria miniata (assembly GCF_015706575.1). Lineage (NCBI taxonomy): Eukaryota > Metazoa > Echinodermata > Asteroidea > Valvatida > Asterinidae > Patiria > Patiria miniata. The sequence goes on from NW_024037061.1 coordinate 5,155,751, forward strand.
CCTCATGGTACCAGAGATATGGCTAACACCAAGCCTTTCTTGGCTAGGTCACCGCCACCTTCCATCGACGATGGCAGGCCCGACCAAGTCGGCACCCTTCCGAGCAACTATACCTGGGACCACGGCCTCATGACCTGACTGAATCACCGTAATTTGAGAAACTACAACACGACCAACAAAAGGCTCGCCAGCACGATTGGTGCATTTGATTCACTCACAACTGAGCCCCCACTCTTTCAACTGGAAATCTAGATTTCCACCTGAGGGTACCAGGAAATCCATGCCCAGGATACCACAGTATTTCATTTCACAAACACTGCCCTGACTTGGTGCGTGGTTCGACCCACTTGTACCTCTACCCAAGCTATACCCAACGCGGCGAGCTGACTACCGTCAACTTGCTTCACCTGAACATTATCCGTCTGTAAAACGGGCCTCTTTTTTTTTCGGAATTTGGTAGTACACCGTACCAATTATTAAAGTATTGGTGGCCCCCACGTCGATCAAAAATCAACACTTGTCAACAAACAAACCATACCGAGCTCCACGACTGAGATAGGGCACAGTTATGACTCGTTGCCCGTCCCCAAGCTTTGACCTTTTCTGTCCACCACCAGCCTCGCTGTCACTGTGTTGTCTTCTGAACCCTTTTGACCTCTCAGCCCTCCCGCGGGTTCTACGGGGGCTGACTGACGTTTCCCTGCTTTGGAGTTTTCTTGCACTCCCGGGCGAAGTGCCCTTTGTCATTACATCTGAAACACCGCAATGCTTCCGGTCCAGCAATTAATCTGTGCTGTTCCACCTTCTCAATATCTCAGTCTCCATGGAGGCCTGGACTGCTTCATCCCAAGTTTTTGGACGAGCCCTGTTGATGCCCTCCCTAACTGAATAACTGTCAACAGCATCTGTGAAGTGGTTCTTAGCCAACCTTTTATGAGCATCTTCCTGCAACTCAGGGTATGCTCTCGCTGTCAATTCGTAAATCGCTTGCCCTAATTCAAACAGAGTCTCCTTTGGCTTTTGGCGCCGATGTCTCAGTTCGACGAGATAATTTTCGCTCTGTCGAGCTGACCCAAACCTGCGCTCCAACAATTTTACAAGCGCACTATACGTGTACTTATGGCCAGAGTCACCCAACAACTGTAGAGCGTCTCCCTGCAAGCTTGCGGCTAACCAACTCGCAGCCTGCTCCTCGCTCCACATTTTGACCTCACGACACGACTCAAAATGGCGGAGGCACTCTTCCAGAGCACCTTTCCGCTGTACCGATCAGGGGTTATGTTTGGCCTGTGATTTGGTCGCTCCAAACTACCCATCTGACCCACATCACTATGGACCCATGCCTCTCTTTTCAGTGGCCATGGACCCACTGATGAGATGTCAACTCGAGCTGAACTGTTGTTTGTCGCCTCAACAGGTCGAGTCGCAAAACTTAACAATTCGCTTTTACCGGCTTGGGGTTACCATCCCTATGTCACCAACGAACGGGATGGTACTCGCCAAACCCCGTTCCAATGCCACCCTCAGAGATAAAAACTGAATCAAAACTTTTACGAATTGCATCATAATTGACTTGATTTGACCGTTGATCTATGACCTTTGACCTTAGATACATTCCACGTTATCTTCATTACCTTTCACGCTGTGTTCATACGACTTTACCACTAGCTACTGTATTACTGCATTTATTAGCACCTTTTCCTGTTTTCTGCCGGTTTGGAGTGATTTGCAAAGCGCTTACATTGTAGCTCCTCTAGCTTTCAGAATATACTAAACCTTCTTGCCAAACCAAACATCATATCTGGAAAAGTAGCTGACTGCGAAAACCGTGTGTCCAGGGACATGATGATCACACATCCTTTCACTCCTTGGTACTGTAGCGTAATGGTGTGCTTGCAGCGAGTAATTTATAGTGCAAGAGCCAGCAAGCTTGCGCAGCGCCCTCTGTAGTTAGAACCGTGCGCGCGTTCCAAATTAGGAGTTGATCACAGCGCATCGTTGAGAACGGACGTGGGTTGCGGCGTCTCGTGGAGAACAGACGTTTGTGCGTTGTCGTGTTGCTGCACCGACGTGCCAACGACTGGGCAAGGACAGGGGGTCAGTAGCCGGAGACACACCGGGGATCTGAAGCTTGGTCCGTGTACGTCTTGCTACCTCGTGGGCTGTATCCACTGGGGCCTCGGGAGTCCTGCCGCCGGTAACTTTGGGGTCCCCGATAGTAAGTTGCAAAAGAGCGTGGGGGGGCGATGCGAACAGTTCACCCCTGACGCAGGTGCCTTTTCATTCTGTAATTATTGTTGATTGACCCCTTCATTCTAATTCAACGCAATGGAGTATTAAAAGAACTTGATTTTCGTTGTTGTCTGATAAATAAAGGTTTCAGCGTTTGTTCAGTCGGTCAGTTCATGTCCTTCCCTTAATTGTACATCCTTAAGGAGACCACTTTGTACATGATGTCGGCATACGGCCTTCCGAACGGACACATTCCCTCGGTCACCGAGATCACTGCTCTCTTCGCTCACCAAAGGTTTAAGTCAAGAGGCCAGAGCAACCTGATTTAAGGGCAGCCACGCTCGCAGCGCCGCAGTACCAAGCTGCATTCGAGGATGAAACATGCAGACACATTCAGGTATCTACTCTACTAACTTGTGAACTAAACAGACCGGCTACATCTTTAATGCTGCTACAAATTAGGGACTTTTTCAGATGTATATCAGAGAAACCTCCAGCACTGACAAGAGTTCATGCTACAATCCCGGCCAAAATGGTTGGGACACTTCCTGAGCCTGCCACGGTCACCCACTCCCCCGGTCAATGTTGTGTTTCCAGCTGATGGAGCACACACTGCGCACCGCGCATGAGAGCCAACATTGAACCGGGGGGCCAGCGAGATTTGGCCAGGATTGTAGCAACAAATCATATTCTTATAAAAAAAAATTCACTCATCAGTTCCATCTTATGCCTAAATATAACATGTAATGCTGTAAAACTAAATATAACATTTGTGCAGTTCAACATTTATTTTGCTTTTTAGAAATACGATTCTGAGAAAACCATTTTGACTCAATAGTGTCTATAGTTACTGTACATTTTGTAATACTAAGATCTCTGTAGTGAATTTATGAAAGATGATATACATTTAGCTGTAAAACTTGCTTCCATGGATGGGACTTGCTCCATAGATGTCTACAATTATTAAATTAAATTGGCGAGAAATACACTAAGTCGTAGTCAAGTTATTGTGAAAATGATCTATAATCGTTTTTTTTTTCATTTGCTTGCTGATAAAAAGGCATAATTTGCTGAAATACCAAATTTAACCAATTGTGTTCCTTATATGATGTAGGTGTGTGATGTTTGGCAACGGACAAATAACAAAATGTTACCTTAATGTTCCCCCTAAAAACAAACACGATTTTGAGAAAAATTCACATTTTTACTCAATATTGCCTTTAGTTACTTTGCATTTTATAATCTTCATATGGTATTTGTGAATTTATGGAACGTCAATTTGGTGTAAAACTTTCCTCGATGGTTCAGGCTGGTCCCACAGGTATATAGAATACAACATGTGTAAAATCATATTTTTGACCCAAAATTGTGACTTTTAGACCAAAATGAGCCAAAAGACAAATTTTCCCCCATGTGACAGTTCCACATTATGCCTAATCTAAGAGTAGACATATGAAATGATGTGTGATATAGGTGTGTGTGGTGTTGGGCACTTGACAAACATTCAAAATTGTACCTTCTACGATCAAAAACTGGTAGAAAAAAAAAGGGATTCTTAGAAAAATGTACATTTTCACTCAATATTGCCTATAGTTACTTAGCTTGAGTAACTCCAGCTCTATTGCCTATCGCATTAGAGCTCGAGTCAAAACTACGTTACAATCACCGGGTCGTAAGAATCCCGAAATCTCGGACTGTACATCCCCAGTGCATTACAAAAACGGTTATTTTCCCTATATTATTCCGACCCAGATTCCATAATTCATACCTCATATGATGCAGCAGACGTTCATGAAGCTAGTAATCGACTTCAAAAAGAACAACGAAGACAAACATAGGAAATTTTTCGATGATTTTGGTGGCGATTTTCCAGAAACCATGAGAAAACGTCGTGCGACACTATTCTGCTGACTGCCGTTGACCCCCAGAAAACCAACATTGGCCAACAAAAACACAAGATTTACCTAAAAACGGCCTCAAAATTACTAGATACGCCTCCTGAGGTAAAATGAGAGATCGATGATTGAAATCGAGGTAGTAAAGTTTGCTTACGAGTCGGATGAAAAGTGAAATTTCCCGTTCAATTCCGAGAACTTCCATCACGATCGTCAACATGTTAAATTTCCAACTCGTGTTTGAACAATGCGATGTGGACGTACGTGCCCAGCGTTCATCTGCTGGTCCCAGCATTGTTGGCCAATTTGTTTGGTCAACGGCAGTCGGTAGAATAGTGTCGCGCGACGTTTTCTCATGGTTTCTGGAGAATATTTTAGTCTTCGTTGTTCTGTTTGAAGTGTGCGGCAAAGATATGCCGCCGAATACCATAGGTACAAACGCCTTGACCAAGGATATGCACACATATGCAAATAAGTAATAATCTGGTGCCTTCTTGTGCTTACAGTGCATTTTAAATTAAAAAGTAGCAATCTTATCCAACTATTATAAGTCCAGCGGATATGTGACAAAATATCGATGAATTGTGCACCTTTGCATAAAAACGTGAAACTTGGCAGAGATGTTCATATTTATGCCGGAAAATGGCGCCATCGCAAATTTATCTTTTTAGGGTCGTGCCCGCGGTAAAAACGGCAGCACAACATAAAAATAAGCAACATGGAAATGGGGGCTCTTGATGAGGTGGCGTGAACGTGATAATTCACAGCAAACATTACTTGCCGTTGCTGTGTTGAATCAATATACAGGGGGAAAAAAATCGAAAATATATTTTTTTTTCCGGGAAACAAGGTCAAAATAAAGTTACTCTTCTAGACGAGGTTGGAATATAGTGGAATTTGTTTCGTAAAAAAATACGTACACATTGAAACTTTGCAATCAGGACTAATTATATTTTAAAGAGATCGGGTATACATGTGTAACTCAGTAAAAACAAAGGATGTAAAATGTCCAATATATCTGGATCCATTTTCATGTGGCTTGCAAGCTGTAATGATTCTTTCCATGTCAGTAAGCGTATGTACTTACTGCTGTGTAAAACTAAGCTGAGAACAGGTCACTTCAAAACAAACGAAACGGTGTTGATAACATGTTTCTACTAGGCAATTGAAGTGCTAAATAATAATATTATTTTGTACAGAAGGCCAAGGGCGTTGTTTGCTTCGTGCCATGTCGCCCATTAGAACAATAACCCTTGCAATGTACTTACAGCACAATAAGGTGCGGAAGGTCCAAGAAACCATGCTTAGGTATCTCCTTCAAGGCATTCTCGGCAAGGTTTCTGAAAATGAACATTGTGCATTCAAGGCTTTATTATAGGCCGATATTAGCGTATATTGTATATTAATGCCAAATTCCTTCATCAACTGAATCATTTTCGGGATGAAAGTTCAAGAGAAATGTTTTAAGCACAACTTTACTGTGGCCCTGGACCGACATTTTAATATTGACCTTTTTAATATGAACCTTTTAACTTCTTAATATTGACGTTGTATCTTCGCAATATGCACGTTGCACGTAGCTTAATATCGCATTGTGGAAGTTGTTCCTTCTTAATTAATGTGAATGTTCCAACTTGTTAATGTTCACGTTCGATCTTGTCAATGTATACCATTGATCATGCTTGATGTCAACGTTGCACCTTGCTTCTTCGCAATATGAACCATGTACCTTCACATTGTGAACATTTGACCTTGCATCTTGTTAAAATCATTGTTGAACTGTCCTCCTTCGCAATGTGAATCATGCATTCTAAAAAGTACGAAGTCCCTGTCAAGCCCTATAGTTAAACAACCAGTTATGATGGACAGCTGTTTCAGGTCACTTAACCTGGGTCTACCTTGTAGTGATTTTTATCATGAATCAAGGGTTTCTGATTTATTTCACATATCTTTTATAATTCATGTTCAGGCTATATAATGAGCGCTGTTTCACTAGAAGAGATATGTTCAATTCATGAGACTAATTAATTTCTTGACGGTATACTCTCCGTCAATTACAACAAAGCAAAACAGTGTTCTGTGATCACGTTAAGAAGGCTTTTATCATAATACTTTACATCCTTCAAGCCCTATTCAGATTTTTTTTGTGTTTTTAATCATAGTTACGAGAGATTTCCGTCGAGATCCACGTATTTAATTAGTATAAGAGTAAATCTTAAAATTAATGTGGCCTGACGTTGCGAACTTAGCAAGTTCTTCTTCAGAGGCTAAAACAGAAATGACAGAGGTACATACATTAACATGGGGTTGCACACAAACACGCAGGGCTGAAAGAAGAAACACAAAAGGATCAGGATTAGGTGGGAAAGGTGTGGGAAGATGCAGGGGAGGGTGGAGGGGAGAACAAAGAAACAAAGGGAGATGGCAAACCACAAGGGGTCTGGTGTAAACAGGGGAGGGACCAAAAAGGAGAAGGATCAAAGGTCACAGGGAGTGGTAACGGACAAAAGAGTGTGAGAGTGAAGGGATGATGCGGGGGGGGGGGGGGGGACAGTATTGAGGTGGAAAGGGATGAAAGATGGGGGAAGATGGGTAAACACAAACAAGGAAGACCAGATGGATTATCTGAAACAGAGGACAATGGAGGGAGAAAAGGATAAATCATTTCCAAGTTGGATGTTGAGACCATGTGGTTGAATAGTTCGAAGACGATTCATCCACACCTTCTCTCTGCTGAGGCGAACTGAGTCCTTGCGATGGCCAAGAGATTCAATGCCCTGCAAAATCATATCAGAAATGGAGTGGTTAGGCAGGTTGAAGTGATGACCAATAGGGGTGTCTAGTTTCTTGGTGTTGACCGTTGACCGGTGGGCATAGAAACGCTTCTTGAGCGTATTCTTAGTCTCACCTACATACATGTACTGCACTCCACAGACCCTGCAAGAAATAAGATATATGACATTAGAGGTGTTACAAGTGATGTTACCAATGGTTCTGTGGGTAGTGACAGAAGAGTGGCCAGAAAAGGAGTCAGACTCCTGGATATGAATCTGGCAGACAACACATCTGGAACTGCACTTGAAAGTACCATGCTGGGTGGGAGGGGATGCATCTAAGGATGGGACTTCAGCTCGAACAATCAAGTCCCGTAGATTTCGAGGACGCCTGTAAGCCAATGTGGGGCCGTTGGGGATGGCGCGGGCAAGGCGATCTGAAGTATGGAGGATATGATGATTGTCATTAGTGATTTTGCGGAGGGAAGGGAGATTGGGGTGAAACGTGGTAACCAAGGGAATCATGGGTTTGGCCATGGCATCAGGGGCCTTTCCCGTGAGAGCTAGATTTCTGGGGATAATTTTAGCTCTGGCAATGGCACGATGAACTTGGCGAGAGCTGTGACCCCTGGCCACCAAGTTGTTCCTCAGTATCTGTGTATGGCGGGAGAAATCGGAATCATTAGAACAATTTTTTCTGAGTCTGAGTGCCCGGCTAAACGCTATGCCAGTTTTGCAGTGCCTGGGGTGACAGCTGGAGGAGTGGAGGTACTGGTGGGTGTCTGTGGGTTTGGAATACAGGTCAGTGGTTAGTGAGTTGCCTTGCTTGCGGACGGTGACATCCAGAAAGTGGGTTTGGTGAGCCGAGAACTCCGATGTGAATTTGATGGTTCTGTGGAAGGAATTGATGTGGTTAGTGAAGGTCAAGAGACTGTCCTCATCCCTGGTCCAGATGAAGAAAACATCATCAATATATCTCCACCAGATCCAAGGGCGACATGGGGCCGAGGCAAGAATGCGTTCTTCGAGGTCACCCATGAAGAGGCAAGCCGTCGACGGGGCAATGCGAGTGCCCATTGCAGTGCCGTGTACCTGTAGATAGTGTTCACCAAGGAAGGAAAAATTGTTCTTCGTTAGTATAAGTCTCATGAGGGTGCCTACATCACTGATGGGAGGAGTCGTCTGTCCTGCCTTGGCCAGAGCCAAGGAGCAAGCACGAACACCCTCCTCATGTGGGATGTTGGTGTACAGAGATGAGATGTCGAAAGTCCCAATGATGGCTGTGCTGGGAATCTGGTCCTTGATTCCTTCAAGCTTGCGTAAGAAGTCTGGGGTGTCGTGAATGTATGACGAAATCTGTGGGACAAGGGGTTTGAGAAAACTGTCAATGAACAGGGAGATGTGTTCCGTGGGTGAGCCATTACCGGAGATGATGGGTCTACCGGGGTTGCCAGCCTTGTGAATCTTGGGTAGAAGGTAAAATCTGGCAGTCCTACAATCACAGGGAGAAAGAAATTTGTGAGCTTTCTTCGACAACTGGTCACGTGATCGCATATAGTATAAGAGTATGATCTAAAGATGTAATTGAAAGGAACATATGCGGTGGTACCGTTACGAAGTAATATCCACGTCTTACAAAGCATGACAACAATAGTAAGGGCATACATTGATATTTATTACTTCGGGGAAATATCGGGGATTTCACCAACGGTCATATTCTCGTCAGTTACTGTAAAAACGATAGCGCGCGGGGCACAGGTGGCTTCGGTCAATTATTTAATTGTTTATTCAGTGCATACACCCGCAACATACTCGAGCTTGTCTATAGGGCTAGACGTTTTTATGGTTGAATGCGCGATTACCCGCTGCAGCGATAACCCGCCACCGCGAGAGAGCGCCGCATCACGACCGCACCGTTGCGCGAATCACGTGTAGCCGGGGCACCCTATACGAAGTTGTTTGCTTGGAGTTCATGCATGCATGACTGGTAGTCAGCCAATTGCGAATATTCTTCATGTTGCGGTCAGGCTCGGATATCCGGGAGGGGGGGGGGGATATTTAGGGTTCGACTTAGCAATAGCCCATAAACGAAATGCTCGTCAAAACAGCGGGTACCCTCATACTATTTGGTGAGGAACCCTGTTGGCGAGTCAAAAATTATTGGGATATGGCAAAGATGAAAGTACAGGAAGAAAGAAATCATTACATTCAGAAAGCAAACCGGTATAAATGTGTGTATAGTAAACGGTTGAAATGATTAGATCAGGTTATTTGAAACTATGACAAATCTGCTTCAGGATCCATGTTTTTACATGTATGCCCAACCTTGGGTTATGGTTAGCCTGAACGTGAATTTTAAAAGATGAGTGAAATAAAACAGAGAGCCTTGGGTCATGATAACAATCAATACAAGATAGACGCCCAGGTTAAGTGACATTGAACAGCCGTCAGATTGAAACGCCATCATAACTGGTTGTCTAACTATAGGGCTTGGCAAGGACTTCGTACATTGCGAAGGAGGACGGTTCAACAATGATATTAACAAGATGCATAACATTATTCACTTGCATAACAGTGCAAATTTGCTGACAAGATCGAACGTGAATATTAACAAGTTGGAACATTCACATTAAGAAGGAACAACTTCCAAAATGCGATATTAAGCCACGTGTGGCAACGTGCATAATGCGAAGGTACAACGTCAATATTAAGAGGTTACAAGGCTCACATTAAAAAGGTCAATATTAACATGTCGTTCCAGGGCCACCGTACAACTTGACATAAACCTGCAGTGTCGAAGTTGAATTTGGAAAAGAAAAAGTTATACGAGCTTTTTATTTCAAGAAATGCTTGCTTTGTTGTAATCAATTATGCAATGAAATCAACTAAAAATACACAAGACAAAGCAACCGTAGTAAAGCTGGTACAAGATCACAATATACTATTCAATTGATTGTGAATGGCTATTCACTGCTGTGTTTTTATCCATCTGGTCTACACCTAGGGGTTGAAGCGCATTCATCGGCGTTAAATGATTACACTGCCCGGCTCACAAGGAGCAGTCAGTCAGTCAGAGAGATACTAAAAGACTCTTGGCTGCTTCATTGTTGCAATGTAATCCTATCTGAAACCACCACCCAGCTTTCCAGGAGCAGTCAGTCAGTCAGCAGTCGCGGTGAAGGGGGGGGGGATTTTTTTTTTGGGGGGGGGGGGGGTTGGGGGAGGGGGATTGGTTTGGAAGTTGGTAGTCTATGATCAGATTTGCTGATTAATGATGGAAGACAACCGCCTCTTGACCTCTAGATCTTGACCAATCAATGGGCGCTTTCTATATAGGGTATTTGGTCATTTGCAAAGGCAGGCAGCGGTCATGCGCTGTGTATTATCTTACACAGTGCCAAGCTTGTACAATGGGCATATGCCCATTGTTGTATTACAAATAAAAAAAAAACACTGCATTTGAAATGAAAAATCACAAATATAGCCAGATTTCGAAATGTAATGACGTCACAATGTAGTCGACTCCGATTGGCTGGGCCGCAGGGTTGCATAAATTTGCGTGCTTAGATATATCGACCGTGGAAAAAAATCGAATAACGGGGACGGGGACCATCATCTGAGGTCCCTGTTCAAATCTATTTCATACGTATACGTATATATTTTTTGCAGTTTAATGCCATTTCAGTGGTTCTCCAGTCTTTGTATTGTACAGTAAAAGTTTCAGTTTAATGTACAGTGAAAAATTTCAATTTAAGGTACAGTACAAGAGGGATTCGATTCTTCTCTTTGGCTTTTTGTTTACAACATTGTCCCCGGTTTTCTCTTTCCTATGATGTTCTTGAAGGAAAACGGGGGTAGAGAAAAACGAGACAGGGAGTCTTTTTTTGGGGGGGGGGGAGTCAGTCAGAAAGGTAAAACAAGGACGTTGTAGTGCCAGCAATAATAATTGTTTCACTTACAGGACTTTGGTGTCGTTTGGTATCCCCTTCGGTAACTCCATCAGACCTCTATCACTGCAGTCTATGCGAGTCCCGTGGTCGCTACACTCACACACCTCACACGCTTCCTTGCTTGCATGAACCGTCAAGATAAGAGTCGCATAGTGCAACATCATCAGTCCTAAAATTATGTACCAACCCCGCTCCATGCCTATATACACGCGGTACGCCGGGTGTTGCATAGACCGTCTGATTTCAAGTATGTGTTATTGATTTTAATTCTCGATTTACTTTCAACGTACTGTGTTAAATAAATCTGAACAAAAGCACTTCCTGTTTCAGTCGAGATCATTTGTTGCAGGTCTCGAAGAGCTGCATGGTAAAAGTCGGACGGGGGCCAAGGGAAATTCCCAGATTTATTTTGTAGTCAATGACGACATCGTGACAAACATGATCCATTGTTGCTAATAACAGACCTGCAAACTTATTGAAGAGTAAAGCAGGAAACAACTATAGTTTTGATTTCTATCACCTCGACTCAAAATTCCATCTTATAGAAGAGATTAATCTAGATCTAGTATTAATCTTATTTATGGAACACGATCGAGTACCTTCTTTTACAGTGGGTGAATTCCATACATAATTATAAGTCTTTAAGATTGTACTTTCTCAGCTGCAAGGGTTTAACTGAACTGTCTGGGAGATTACATAACAATCTTTAGTAAAACTCGCAAGGGGCAAACTGAACTATTGTTATGGGTTTTGTAGTCCACTGCGTCTATAACAATAAACGTCTGAGACTCATAGGGAGGCGTATAATATATGCTTCACTTTCGTCTTGACTGCCCAACAGAGAGCATGGCACAACAAATTAGCGTTCATTTGATCGCCGCCCTCCCCGCCTGCCAGATAGAGATGTTTATGCTTGAGGCTATACATACAATTAAGTCAAGCCTCAAATGAATTGCATGTACCAACCACGCTCCATGCCTGTACACACGCGGAATACCGCGTACTGCATAGACCGTCTGGCTTAAAATATGGTTGGCTTTACATTGCAGTGTGCATCGATCTTAAATCTCACTTTTCTTTCAACTGTATTAAAAATCAGAATAAAAACACTGACTGTTTCAATCGAGAGCACTTGTTAAATACAGGTCTTGATCAGCTACGTGGTAATAAACTCGACGGAGGTCCAGCGGAAATTCCCAGGTTTGTTTTTTTACCCAATGACAGCATCGTCACATGGAAATGGAGCCATTGTTGCTAACAAAAGGCATGCACAATTATTGAAGCGTAAAGCAGTTAACAACTTAACCCTTTACAATTGCTGTATATTGAAGTTTTGTCTATATGATTTCAATGACTAGGTAGAGTTTCGCTCCAAACTTCGGTCCAGCATGAAGGAGCTATATTACACTAGTAGAAACTGCAGAGTAATATCGATCTTAAATATAGATTTTCTTTCAAACTGTATTAAAAATCAGAATAAATCCAGAGTACCTCTTGCAGGTCTTGAACAGATACGTGGTGAACTCGGACGAAGGTCCAAGGGAAATTCCTAGGTTTATTTTTTATCCCATGACAACAGCGACACAGGGAAATATGTCCATTGTTGTCAACAAAAGGCATGCAAAATGTTAAAGCGTAAAGCAGGAAACAACTTTACCTCTTTCAATTTGCTGTCAAGTTTTTCTCTTCATGATTATAATGACTAGGTAGAGTTTCGCTTTTATTTTCGCCCTGTAAAAGGCTGACTATAAGTCGAAGAAGGGCAAGGGATTATCCAGGCAGCTTATAATTCAACTTGAATTAACAACTTCAAAAACACACGTTTCTCCACCGCTGTTTTCTAATTTTTTTATGCACTTGCTCGTTTTGCATAAAAACAGCTCACAGCACGCCGTTTTTTCAATCACTTAATATTACAAATCAGTTGTTGGTATTCGAGATATATATTAATAAATCGACAGAAAAAAAACCCGATAATTTAGTAGCAAAAAAGAATGTGAGCTTTTCGGCAAGACACTTCTTGGGAAAATACTCTCGAAACATTACCTTTGATTGTCATGTTCATCGGTGTCTCAATTGCAAAGAAATTAACGTTGATTCTTGGGACTTTTCATCGTCTTTGACAGTTTATTCCGAATCAAGTGAAGTACCTTTGGAAAGGTTAATTAAAGGAGAATTCCACTTTGGTAGACTTTCGAGAAAAAAAAAAGAAACGATGAAACAACGTACATAGCTATTGAATATATAGACTGAATGTAGATAAATGGCACCATCTGCCCAAATCCAAATAGCAGGCAGACATACACTACGCATATATCCTGGCCCCGCCGCTTTGAAAATGCTTTCGGAAAATACGTGAATCCTGCGTACTGTGTGCATGCGTATGACACAGGCATCATACAAACGCACACCCTGGAATTCCTGGAATTATAGTTAGATGTATATCTTTGTATTTCAACCCTCGCAAGCTAAATGTTATATATTACGGCTTTGGTATCGAAATGTGCATGTTAAATGTGCAAGTGATTGTTTTGTGCCGCACCCACTCGATATCCACCAATGAAACTGAAATATTTTTCCCAAGTTATCTCCAACCTGTTGTGTAAAACCGAGGAGCCCAGGACGCCAATTGGACGGCACTTTCGCCCACTCTCTGGATGTTGAAACACTTTCTAAGAATAAAATTCCAAAGTAGCTTCAACTGGAACATCTTGGAGCTTAACATTTTAAATTGGCCAGCCCAGTTTATTGGATCAATCAAATCATTCAGTCACTAAGGTTTAAAAGGGTGTATATGTAGGCCTGTGTACACGAAACTACTGCAGTCATTAATATAACTGATGACGTCATGTTTTACTTACATGTGCACTTCTCTATAAGAGCCAGGTGGGCACGAGAGCCACCGAGCTCCAAAAAGAAAGTGCACATGTTACCAAAGCGTGACGTCATTATGTCTCAGGTCTATTAGTTGACTCAGGAGTTCAGCAGACCATTACTGTTTTGGATATAAAGACATGGCAGTTATTCGTTGTGCAAGAAAAACTTGAAATATTTTGGCGACCTTCGTTCTTGTGCATCGTGCTATAAACCTCAAGAACTGCAGTGGGTGGAGGGAGGGGCATCTCCCCCATGTTTTCCCTCTCTTCATACCCACTCATGCTCCGTATCCGAGCCGCAATGTCAATGCTCATTACTTGCTGATTGTACCTTTAACAAAAGAAACTGTCTGGAAGGGAATTAATCGTACCAATAAATCAAACGTTGGACAACCACATGCACAGCCGTCTAGTGACGTAGGATTCAGCCCCACCCCCTTTCTCACTCTCCACGGTAGGGAAATGTTGCCCTTTATTGACCCCCCCCCCCCCCGCCACCCTCCCGATGGTAGAGTTTGGTGCCTACAAAGGAAAATAACAGTAGAGTCACGTACCCACAATTGTGAAAAGACTTTATGCAGGAAATTTCTTCTTGTGAAGTGTGAAGTCAATTTGGTATTAATTAGAAAAATAACTTCCCTGTTGATACAATTTATTGCCGCAAAGAGAAGCCTTCTTGGAGTATCATATGTCTGGTCATGCCAACTTGCCAAGCCTTAACTGACTCTACCGCATGTATATCTTAGCATAGGGCTTCATCTCCCTGTGGAATTGCGAGACAGACTCAATGTCTCCATAATACTCAAACGTAGGGGCCAAGGGGGAAAAGGACCGTCCATCCCTTACAAACAGTCACAAATGGCAAAGCTTTCATGAGTCATCAACGCGGGGCCATCTGTGGTTTAATGAGGATAAAAACAAAGATAATGTGCACCCAGTATAAAAGCTGTTACAGGTTTAACATGTCTCACAAATGGGTGGAATTTACGCCCATTCTACTCACCGTGACGACAAAAGGGATTCCGATTGAGTCTTCAATACAGTTCGTATATGGCTTGCCTAATAAATCGTGCTTTAATCTCTTCCACTAACTAAATTTCAGGCATGCAACTGTAAATTCACAAAAAAAGAGAAAATTCCTAAATTCAGAATACTTTGTGTTGTTCAATTTTGAAAGGCAAAATAAATGAGAATAAAAAAGAGGACATCAGCAGATCCGAGAAAAAGTTGCATGCCTGAAATGTATTGCAAAACTGAATTATTGTGTACAGTGCAGAATTGACAAGAACGGATCCACTGTTACTATCAAAGGAGAAGGCTCACAGTTGATAAAACCCCTTTTTGCCCAACCCCTATATATATATAGTGAAACTGACGTCATGCTCGGAAAGACAAGCAGAATGGTGCAATCGTAAGACACCCGGCCCTGTGGGTCCGTGTCCCACAGAAATTGTAAATGCTTCGAAATTCGAATTCACTCCCTTTTGAGCAACGGGGTAACACGCAGCATAAACTACAACATGAAAGTTGTCAAACATCCTGTTTGCCTAAAACTTTTTTTATTAAACAAGTCCTAATTACAGACACGGTGGCCGTAAGGTCAGAGCCAAATTCTGCTAAATGCGCATCAAAAATCTGTCATATTTATAAAAACAATCTGCCAAATTCCCAGAATTACTCGAAATACACTATAAACCCTTAAAATCACATGCAGATCGGTAGTATTTCCGTTATTAATATTCATTAATATTACATAATAAACAATCTAGTCACTTAACGATGTTGTGAAATTATTGGTAAATTTTGGGCAAAGCGCGGATCCGGCCACGACGAAGCTCGTTTCTTAGTGAACCTCAGCACCTAGACCAGCCAACCTGTCCCATTATGCAAGGGTTTGTATGAAAGGATTGAAACTTTTTTTTAACAATATGAACACTTTTTTGTTCAAATTTGCTGTTATTCTGTCAAATAACCATTTGTGTAGAATTCTGCCAGAAATTTGCCAAACAAATCCATTCAGTCAAATTTTCTGTCAAACTCGTTTTTTTTACAAAAGTTTTGTCAAAGTAACCCGAAAATCGGTTAACGATCACCCTGATTGCAAAATTAAGTAATATCTTTTGAAGAATACTACTTTTATTCCAGCATGGTAGCCATTTCAGTAATTTGAACTGTTATTAAGGGCCATAACATGCACCTGCATTAGCCACATAGCACGTACAATTGGTTCATGAGAAATAAATTGAATGCCGTTAAACGGGGTGGATTGGGACAATGTAGAAAATGAACTCAGACGAAGGTCTAAGGGAAATTCCCAGGTTTATTTTTTACCCCATGACAACATCGTCACAAGGAAATGGATCCATTGTTGCTAACAAAGGCATGCACAATTATTCAAGCGTAAAGCAGGAAACAGCTTTACCTCTTTCAACTGCTGTAGATGTATATTGAAGTTTCTCTCTTTATGATTTAGAAGACTAGGTAGAGTTTCGCTCCTTACTGAGGCCCAGCAAGAGGGAGTATATTATACAAGTGTATCGCAATTTTTACTACATGGCCAGTGATAGAGATTTTGGTGCTATTTAATGTCCACCCATGTTAACTTTGGATTGACAGCAAAAAAAAAAAAAAAAAAAAAAATCCCATCAACGTTGGATTTTTTATTTTATTCGACCGTTCTTATTCACCCCGATGTTGGGGATTCACTTCGATGTTGGGGTGATTAGGAACAGAACGAAACACTTAACTGCTCCTAGTGTACCCTCAGCTGAGGGGAATAGGGACTACATGGGCTTTTTTTTTTCAAACAACACAATGCTTGTAGAAGTATTTTAACGATTTTTATCAGAAATTGTAATGACAAAGCTCCATCTATAGTAACAGGGTCATCTGACAGATTGGTCTCATAATAATTCACCATTTTACTGGGGGTATACAGGCCGTCAGCTGGACTGGAAAATTCGTTCTTTTCGCTCCAGCAATCGCGGGTCTAAATTTTTTTAACAGTTGTACCGAAATACACTACCAAAGAATGATACTACAAAAGTTCTCCACATTTCGTCCAGCAGTTTTTTGATAATTTGACTCGAAAAAGCGGACTATTTGTCCATTGTGGACGTTCAAAAACGTACCGCGCCTACGTTAAAAAAATCCGCCGCGTATGACGCATCGTACCACGTGACGTGAACTGTCCAATTAGACATCAGATATGAGGTCGCAGGTCATGACATTTAACAAACATGGCAGCGTCCATTGGCAAAAGTGCGTCAACGTAAACATCGACCGGTGAAAAAA
This sequence comes from Patiria miniata, assembly GCF_015706575.1. Lineage (NCBI taxonomy): Eukaryota > Metazoa > Echinodermata > Asteroidea > Valvatida > Asterinidae > Patiria > Patiria miniata. Next base: position 5,172,772 of record NW_024037061.1, read on the forward strand.
AGAAGTGTTTGCACTCATAATCTGTCACGTTTGAGGGGGTAAATGCGAAGGATCTGATGCCGGTGGTAGTAAGTTCATTTCCTGTGCCAAAGAGTGGCTGATTTTCACAATGGCATCGCCGAATATACCCACGATGTGTGGGCAGTGGATCTGCTATGTCTGTATATACAGTGTATCGTACTGCACAGTCATGACAGTACTACTACATCATACACTACCGGCGCATGTAAACAAGGCAGTCCGGCCGGCCGATCTCACCCATGGCGATTTTTATAGATAGTAAACGTCTCGGTGCTGCAAGAAAACGCAAACCAGACACTTCAGCTGAGACCCAGATTTCTTCACCGAAAAAGCTCCGGGCAAAGTTCAAGTTTCTTTTAATTGCCTATCTACATAACTGTGTCATGCTGCACACAAACTCAACCAGGATTTCGATTTCGATGAAAACCTCAATTCAAGGAAAGCTGCTAGCTGCAACAGTACAACAAGCAGAACTTCCGTTGGAGGTAGGCCTACATGTCATTATAATGAAGGCGATTGTGTATTTATGTGCCCCGAAAAAGAACAAAAAAAACATGTTTGGGTTTACTTGTCTTGAATTAAGGGTAAGGTTAGGTTTTAATTTCTTTGAGGGAAACTGGGGTGTCACAACGATAAAAACGAAATGCAAAAACAAAGCTGGTGGTCACCACGATGCACCGTGAATGCACAGAACCGCATCGATTTGGATGGCGTCAACTGAAAATGCACAGAAAAAATTATTTTCTTGCAAAAGATACCATTCAAAATGATAACAGATTCCTGGTTATAAAAACACACCTTTTCTTTCTCTACGGCATTGGACTGTTGGGTACGTCACTTGTTTACTGAATGGTTCTTGGACTTTACTTTCCTTTTAGAAAAATTCTCTTAAGTCAAAGAAGAAAAATGTCTTCAATGACAAAGGTCTTATTTGAAAAACCTAGTAAAAAAGGGTGTTTTTTTTTTAGTTCCATGATTCAAACCGAGTACCTCTGGCACTGAAAATAAATGTCTAACGTTAAGATGCCAAAGTACAACGGGTACTGCACAAAATTCCATAATAAAATGTTGTGCAGTCTCTTTCTCCATAGTTGAAGGATACTTTTATGGAGGTGTGAGGGTAGTCTTTCCCTTTGTATAAAATAGCAAAATAGCTTTTTATAGAATTTACTATTTTATTCTATATATATAGGCCTAAAGGATGAACGTCAGGAAAAGGGAGATGTTCTGCGACTGACTGTTCAACCCCGATCAACAACTTAGTTTCATGAGAATGTCCCAGCTTGCTGAACTGTTGGAATCATGAAATGATTTAGAAGCCGAAGGAACTGGCCTTGGATCTTTATATCGGTAAGATGTTTTGATTGTTATTCAGAGTGCAAACAGAAATAAACTTTAATAGAATATTCAAAATGAAAACCTCTGGATATTGCTTTGGAAGCTGAAAAGGTTGGTTCTCAATAGCTACCAATGTTTACATATTTACAGTGGAAGGCAAAACGATCGGGCACGTGATCTTTCTAGTAATTTAACTCTAGATTGAACAACTTGTTTTCTTTCTTCTAAAGCACATCCACAGTAATCATTGTTTTTGATCATCAGATACTAAACCTGTCTATATTTTACTATTTTCTTTTTTTACAGAACTGATAAGTTGACATATCGGCTTAGAAGAGAATATCCACAGGTCTCTTTCCTTGAATATATGCAACATCATCTACACCGCTACTTTATCTGCTGGATGTGTGGTTGAATCTCTGGGGACTTCAGAGGAGGATTCAAAACTGAAACTTTGGCTTAGAAAGCAAGACATATGCTCCATCCTGTTGTTATGCCGTTACTGCACAAGATTTGATGAGAACTTTGATGTAGTGATAACATTTACTTGAAGTTGTATCAGCACGACTAGTTAGCATTTGACATTATAATGAAAATAATGAGTAACTCTAGATTTCAAAACTACATAATTGTATCTTTCTGTTCATTAGTGTTGGTTTTATTCATTTTAATTCTTTTCAATTATTAAAAATTAGTTCCAGTAGAAAGGCAAATTCTGTGAATGTTAACAGTGAGACTAGCCACATATGACAAGCCAAATCACTCTCTTTAATGTGTAAGCATACAAAATAGCATGAGTTATGGTTTTGTTTTCTTTTTATTGATATACATGCATTTTTCGATGCTAATCAATGTATCAATAAATTAAAAGCTGAAATTTTCTTTGACAAAAGACTGATCTTAAGGCTTTTCTCCAAACCAAGATGGCTGTTTTGATTAGGTAGCAAATAAATAAACAATGGTTGATTTTTGAAATTATTAAACCAGACTCTGACTTCTATCTGATGGTCCTTTGATTTATAATTGTATTTAAAGCCTGTTTCATTCCAAAAAAGGTGGTCTTTCTTACAAGTAGAAGGTTCTTTAAGTGACGTACCTGGTTCACCACAGCAGATCCAGAGGGTTTGGGGGCATAGCACCCATTTTTTGTATTTTTTTATATGCGTTAGTTTGCTTTGTTTAAAGGGACATATCTTGTCTGCTTTCCTGTTTCTTCTGCTGGTTACATGTACAGGTATTTATTTACTCTAAAGACACCTCCATTTTGGGCACCCCCTCATTCCACCACTGCATTATAAACCTTCAAAAAAATTGTTCGGTGTGACCCAATTGTCAATGTACATAAAAGATATTTTTTAACTCTATAATCTCCTGGGTCAGATTGACCCAGAATCTGAATCCAAATTTGCTCAGTCCTTTTCTGGGTAAAAAAAATACACATTTCAGTCAAAATTACCGAGAAACATGTCTTTTTTTTTACTCCAAAGGGGTCATTTATGACTCCAAAAGGGGTCAATTTTTGACCCGGAAAAGGACTGAGCAGACTGAGTCTGACCCAGGAGTTTCTAGAGTGTAGGATATGACAAGCTATAGTGCTGTACGTGCGTAGTTTTGAAATTGGAAGTGCCAACGCAAGGCCTCAAACCGGAAAATGTGGGTTTTTAGCATACATACATGTACATAACATTGGCAAACTTTGATGAAGTGTAAAAAAAAAACTGCAGCATATTTGCTGGAGAACTTTTGACATAGTGTTTGTGATGTACTAAACCCCACATATGTGCATTAAAAAAGTAGACCCAGTGTTGCTGGAACGAAACTCATTTTACAGCCGGTTTTTGAGTTTCAGCTGATGGCCTATATCGTTTAAAGTCTTGACCAGGTTGTCGAAGTATTCATTGATAGCTTATCTAGACCAAGCATCTCGTGACCGTTTTATGTTCTCGCAAATGCGTGTGCCACACTGTCTTTATTTTGCTTCAGGACAGAATTCACCCATTCAATACCGGGCATTGAATGGTTTTGGAATCGGTTCTGCTTGACCCTATTCACTGCGGCCCTACATTTGAACAGGTTTCAAAGTTTATTTGTCCAAGTAACCTTTGACGAGATGCCTCAACTCTCGAGTGCCTAATGGATATATAGTCCCATTCGGCACTAGTCTGGATTCCCTAAGGAGATGATCCCCAAAGGTCTTGTCAGAAATCGTCTGTACACCTATGGAAAGAGTGTCAGGGTGCTTGAGGTGCCTGAAAATGACTGTTTTGGGGATGCCATACAGTTCTTATGCTTTCCTGTGGCTCAACTCTCATCTTTACTGTGCTCTTCATATATCTTTTGGCCACAGGCTTTGGTTTAAAGTCACGTGGCATCCTGTCTCTTTTTTACCACGGTTGTTTTGCAAAAACGTGAAAATAAAGCTTAAAAGAAAGGACAAAATATCAGCACAACTTCAAATGCTTCCCAGCTCAAACCTTACATACAAGACCATATTTGTGAGGTCTTGATGTGAAATCAGATGGTTCTCTCAAGAAAATCCCAAGATGCAATGTTTTGACAACATTAGGATTTGAGACGTTTTCCAAGACATCGGATTTTCTTTCACGCAGGGGTACATGTTAGTTGTTTCCCATCACGTGGGTCATGGCTGGGCAGCTGGATGCATGTGGTACATATATTTCAGATGTGTGTCCCTATTCACCTCTTTGTTCCTATTCCTCCCGTTTTATGGGTACCCGGCCCATATTGTTGATAGTGCAATGGTTTTTCCAAACATTTTACCTACGGCAAGTCAGAGTGCTAATAATATATCTATTCACGTTCGATCATCCTTGTCTCAATGTCGCCAGTAGAACATGGCGACAAAGTGAGACACGAGCTTTTTGGGGTCTCCGTGTAAAAAATCCTTAGTATGTTCGTTATCCTAGCCTCAGCATACGTAGATATCATACCAATTGTCAATAAGGACATACTCAAGCCTTGGAGACCGTTTGGTGAGAAAGAAAACGACAAAATCAGTGAGCGATCCTGGATCACCACCAACGTTATCGCCACAGTCTGCAAACCCAAGCACAGAGCAGTCCCTTTCCGACACCGACGAGTTTAAACACCTTGTCCGTCAAACCCTGACAGAGATTCAATCAGGACAAAAAGAGTTACGTAACTGCATACATAGGCTGGAACAGAATATCAATGACTCCATTGAATTCCAGAGTAAGCGTATTGACGGCTTGGAGTTGAAGATAAAAGAACTTGACCGGATAACTGCAGTGGTTGCCAAGGCTGAGAAAACCATGGCCGACCATGCCGAGCAGCTAAACAAGCTGGAACGCTTCTCTCGGAGAAATAATCTTCGGGTTATCGGCTTCCCACAGCAGAAAGTTGAAGACTGCCTGGCTCTCGCTCACAATCTCTTCAAGGAGAAATTCAAGATGCCAGATGCAAAGCTGGAACGAGCTCACCGTGATGGCCCAAAGATGGACGGCAGACCACAGCACCTTCTTATCAAGCTGAACTGCTATCAGGACAAAATCAAGATCCTCCAGCAACAGCGACAAGTCCGGACAAGTCGAAGACCTGACCAGAGCCGACCTGCAAGAGAAGAGAAAATGGTCAACACAAGCCTCCGCAGCGAACAAGGAGGGAATGAAGTACAGGTTCGTAGCCGGTAAGTGGAGAGGTGCAGGCGGCGCACTAGCTGACTTCTACCTTTAAGCATCACATCAATCTGCATGCTTCCACTGTATATCTATGTACTGTATATGTTATGTTTGCTGCAAATCATCGCATTAACCATCCATTATGATTTTTACATCGAACTTTTTATCTATTACATTCATTCGCTTGAAATTGATTGCTTCAATTTATTTGTTTTGCATCTTAATCTCCTTGTGATTGGTTAAATTATTGTTACTGGTTTGTTCATGCTTGGGTTCCTTCTCCACTTACATACTGTTTACTTTACATACTGTTTACTTAAGTTAAGTTTTTGTTTTGTATATCGTATTGTATTGTTTATCTTTCGTCCAAATGACCCTAGCTGACTTTGTTGACAATATTTCTTTTTCTGATGATGATGTTTTTAATGATGAACAATGTGCCTATTTTGAGTCTACTGAATTTACTCTATTTGTTAGTCCCCCATTGACTTGCATTTTTTCCCGTTTCTCCTTTTGCCTTTACATACTGTTTACTTTACATACTGTTTACTTAAGTTAAGTTTTTGTTTTGTATATCGTATTGTATTGTTTATCTTTCGTCCAAATGACCCTAGCTGACTTTGTTGACAATATTTCTTTTTCTGATGATGATGTTTTTAATGATGGACAATGTGCCTATTTTGAGTCTACTGAATTTAATGATTTAAATATCTCTACACCAGGTATCTTCTCTATCTTTTACGTGAATTCCAGGAGTCTCTTCGACATAACAGATTACTTGGCTAGTCTTAACCACTCTTTCTCCATCTACGGGTTCACTGAAGCTTGGTTTCAAACAATCCCTCCGCCCTATGTTCACATGGATAATTTCCGTCTAGTTCATTCCTCACGTTCCGATAAACCTGGCAGAGGGGTAGCCATGTTTGTCAAGAACTCGCTGAATTTTCGGATCCGTGAAGACCTCATGCCTTCTCATAATGGCTTTGAGACAGTTTTTTATCGAAATTCAGCGTGACAAAGCTAGCAATCGTGTTGTGGGAAATGTCTACAGGGATCCTGGTACTTCATTTGACAACTTTAACGAGGCTTTTGGTACCTGCCTAGATAAGATAACAAAGGAGGGAAAGCTGTGTTACATAATGGGTGATTTCAGCCTTAATATACTTCATTGTGCAGATCACCAACCCGCGGACGACTTTGTGAATGCTGTCTTGGCCTGTGGTTTCCATCCTTTAATCACAAAACCCACTCGCATCACTCCCCATTCTTCCACACTAATAGACAACATACTAACCTATTCTGATCTAAACACTACAGCTGGGATTCTGTACTCTGACATCTCTGATCACTATCCACTCTTCCGATTCACTACTTCTTGTCTCCAGAGCTCTGAATCCTCTCCTTAAACATATCTTTCAAGGGATATTAACACGGAATCCCTCAGTTCATTTAAGCAAGACCTCGGCAGCATTGAGTGGAGTGACGTGTATCTAGCTCAGGACTCTGATACTGCATATAACACTTTCCTTTCCATTTTCTCCTCCTGCTATAATCACCATTTTCCCCTCACTCTTAAACAAGCTATTTACCAGTCTTTCTTTTATTTATGGATGTATTCTCTAAAGGAGTGTGGAATAAATGTCTTCTTGAATTGAATGTCACCCATTAATTTAATTCTCAGATACACCATCGTTGGCTTTTACAGACCTTGATGCAAATTTTCTCAACAATACTGAACGAAAAAAGCTGCCACAAACATTCCCATACTTGTTGCTGCCCCACTGCGTACGGATTATATACATGTACCATACCATATAGGTAAAACATATTATGGCGATATGGAACTACATGCATTGCAGGTGCTTTTCATTTCGTTCGGAGAACTCGCATAAGTAATTAAACAAATATTTAATGGGCAAACTCAACATGTTTTTCTTTGGTAATGAGCGATTGGCTCACACTATCAGCAACCCACATGCACATCGCATAAATTAATTTGCAAACAGTAAAAATACAACTTTTTAAAATTGAACTATAACTTACAAGTAGAAAATAATGATAAAATATCCCCACATCACAGTTACTCAACAATTGTCAAACGATATAATTCAACTTCACATTTCAACTTAATTATAGACAAGCTCAGTAGGCATCTCAAATAAACTTAAATTAAATATAGAACCATCATCACACGATATTCACGGGCTCACGGCAGATAATAAAGAAACTATGCAGCAGAACATTATACTCACACACACTGTTCTCTATATGTTGTCCCTTAAACTCTGTTCACGGTACGTGTAGTGGTCGAATGTATTTTCACTGGATAAAGCTTAGACTCAATCATTTTAACTTGGCCAAAGCTTGACTTCAGGAAAAGTGACTACACTCGAATTGGACTTGATTTGCTTGGCCTCAACCCAGACTGGACTTGACTATAACACTGCGGACAGGAGTTCAACCCCATGTGACAACAACAGTATCAGCGTTTGAATTGAAACTTCAAGTTAATCTGCAAGTTCCCGTACCAAACACGATCACACTTTAAATCTGAATCCCTTTGCCAACTTGTCACGGCTGAAGACACGGCTGAAGACACCAATATCCTTGTCCAATAGCTAAAATAGCTTAAATTGTAAACTGCACTCAAAATTTGTACAATATTTCTGACCCTGTAAACAGCAGTACTACCAGCAAAATTAATTATCACTAAATGATTCCACACACACTGAAAAGAAAGAATGGCTACTCACTTACAGAAACTCCGCTCCTAGATGCAGCACTACACACTTAACTGTGGCTTGCCTCACAAACATACTCTTCCAGAAATCAAATCAAAGATTGTTATACTAAAAAGGTACAGTGCGGATTCGACGAGAACGGAATCCAAGTTTACTCTCAAAGGCGAAGGCGCGCAAATGATAGAACCACTTTCGCCTAGCCCCTTTTTTGTCACCGTCACCACGAAGTGACACTGACGTTGAAAAATCAAATATTTTGCAATTTCGATTTTGTGTGTGATTAATTACACATAATCTATCACCTTAAGAAATTATTATTCACAGATTTAATTAGTTTTGTCAAAATATTAATTAACATTATTTAACGTTTGTAACATTAATGGGTCAAACTGGAAAACGCGTTTTCACGAAATGTACTTACCATTCTTTGTCGTGTAACCTGCCTGCACACTACGCGTCAATAATGGGTTTTGCGTTTTCACGAAGTTGCGGGGGTTAAGGTCACTTCGAGGTGACGGTGACGATTTATAGTCGTCGACGTCATACACGGAGGGATGGGCAGAATTGGACAATTGTCAGACCCCTATGAGTCCCGTGTCCCACACAAATTATAGCTGGTTCGGTTCCTTTTGCAAACCTAGGGATATATCTGGAAACCTGACCTCAAACACACGTGTAAATGATGACAGGCAACAGTTCATGCTTCTGTTATCTCATTGGTCGATATGCGTCTGTGCTGTGCTACCCTGTACTTTGATTGGCCTATTTCTCCTGCGCACAGGCATGGGTCACACTGAACATAACACCTTATTGGTACGCACGCAGATATTTAAATGTGGTTGACAATCTTAGCTTCGCCATAGAGCACGTTCAATCGTAAACTCGGTTTATAAGTTCAGTCATTCATTGTTTCAACATCTCTGTCTCATTTATTCGGTTTGAACCCAGGCGTTATGCCTTGCGATGGATTTTAGCAGATTATTGGAATCGTATATCTTCTTGCGTTGAGGCGCTGGTGGGTTTTTGCGGTGTATAATCGATGGAATTGTTACAGATCTAGGTTTTAGTGATTCGCCAAGGGACATGATTTTTTGTAGCAATAGTCTCTGGATTGTTGGAGGTGTTGGTGCTCAGTGTTTGCTGGAAAACAACCTAGTCGTCTGCACACACAAGGGGTTAGTTTAATACATTTTTTGACATTAACACGTTCACAGAGCTCGGATAAAACAGTTCCGTTTTCGACATTCGAGTTGGGTATGGAAGACAAGAGTAAATAACAAGATGGGGCTCTATATATTGTGTAGGAGAGCCCTAAAACTGAAGATAGTAACACACTTACACAAGAAAAAAGACGGGCACATGAAACAACCAGTCTAGCACCCTTTAGTAATGCATCAATGAACTGTGTCAAAAGAAACCTTCTGGCGCTGTTCTCTTTTTGAACAATTTACCTATAGTCGTGCCACCAGAGCACTCAGGTTATAAAAATTAACTCATCAACGATTCACCTATTGTATGCACACTGAGAATCTGAAAAATACAAATATTAAATAATACAATCTTTTCACTTTAGTTTAGATATATAAGAATTTCAGAAGACATAGGTCTAATTAGAGGAACGATTGTGATTGGTCAATGTGGGAGTCGTGAGATTGAAATTCTGTTGCTGATTGGCGAACATTGCAGGTTTACATGGGCGAACGTGATAATTCCATAAAAGAGTTGTTGAAAATGATGATTCTTAAGCCTATACATGTGGAGGTGTTACCAATACAGGTCAGAATAAAGCTTCCTGCTACTATTCATGCTAATGCGGGCGAATATTTCTGGGAATACTTCGGGGAGGCCCGTGCCGAATTCGCCAAGACTGGATTTGGTTTGTCTCGTCGATAGCGCCCTCTCAGGTTGATGTCGGTTGGTTGCACCCGGACAGACTTTAAGTAGATGAATATAACCTGCAAATCGAGTCCTGGGCCAAGACTGCCACACAGCATACTGATGGGATTGTGTACATATTTACGCCGACTGAAAAATTAAGTAGCGTGACGTAAACATGTGTGAATAACGCGGTGGTACCGAGCAGAGTTTTAGCCCTTCTCCTTTCTCAAGAAAACCCCTCTTTATTGGAAGTTGTCTTGGTGTTTCTGACCCATCTCCCTTACAGAACGGCTAAAACGCGCTGTCCGTGCCATTCACCGGAAAATCTAGCCCGGCGTATTAACAGAGCCTGTGACAGTAACGTGTGCTAGATTATCCACTGAATTCATCTTGAGAGATAAGCATACCTAATTACTGAGACCGTTACACTAGCTTCGGGTCGACCTGCTGTTTGCTTGTGCTGCGACAGAATTTTCGGCATCAAGCAAAGCGTTTTGCCCAGGCCATCTTGGCTTAGAGCGGCGGATTTGCGAAGACCCGAACCGACTGGAGCAAAAATTAAGTTAGCACGCACGAGTGGCAAAGCTAAGAGCAAAGACCAAAAAAGCCAAAGCAAAGAGATGAGCATACCTTACAACTGAGACCGTTACACTGGCTTCGGGTCGACCTGCTGTTTGCTTGTGCTGCGATAGAATTTTGAAGGTTAACCAATCACAACGCGGATTTTGCCTAGTCGCTTCCATTTTTAAAAGAAGGATGAGTAAGGAAAACGTAAGAACAAATAACTGTAAGTTCAGATGAAAAATAAGTTCATACACTCAAATAATTTGTTGAATTACTTTTAACAGTAAAATTTAAATGAGATAATGTAAGAACAATTACGCAGTCACGATCTCGTGGAAAACTAGACTCGCAGTTTTTGTTTTTAAATTGTGCGCAAGCATCTGGGCGCGTCGACGCGTCCGGGTAGTAGCAACGCACGCAATAAAAGGCTGATGATTGGTTGGAATTTTGCTACTGGGGTAGCAAGCACAGGACAAGGGTCTTGCTCGGGTCACAAAACTGAGAAATCGTGTCACTGTCTTGGAACAAGCGGCATCTCGACACAGAATAATCATAACCATGCTCATCATGTCACCAACTACGCAATACAAATTAGATGCTCCGACTGCGCGCACGACGCAATTACTTCAAACAGGTCTACTAAGTTTGATACCTGACTGTCGGGAATTACAAGTTCCAATGTGGCGCAGAAGTTCACATTTGTTTCTACTGTTGCGAATGTTGCTTTTTGTAGCACCACACTCTGGTCGAAAAAAAATGACGACTGAAAATGTTCCCTATGCACGATCATTGCTCAGACGTACGTAGCTTTATCCTTAAAAATCAGTCGCCGACTGTTCCGTGTTGATCTGAGGGCCGCTTAGGAAACAGTTCGTACAAATAATAAGTATAAGTGTCAATGCTGAGAAAGAGATGATTTTTTTTGTTGCAAATTGTTCTTTATGAACTGAATGGAAAGAGGGAGTAAGCAACTAAAACAGACCCTTGAATACTTGTACACTCTTTGTCACTAGTTCTGCAGTAGGATTTGGGGATTTTGGTTGAGTTTGGATTGTTGTTATCAGGTTTCTGTGACTGAATGCAGGTGTAATCATGGTAGATTAAACGTAATCATATAGTTTTCCCCAAGAGTTAATGATGCTGCAAAGACTTCATACAAACTGCTCGTAGTTATCACTTGATAAACCGAAGTATACTTGTGAAACGTACCTAATAGTAAGACATGATTTCAAAAAAGTTGAGAAAGTTCCAAATATGCCAAATTTCGTTTGCACCAATTATTTGTTTCATGATGTGCATGAAGTTTTCTTTTCAACGGACCATATACCAGCAGGAAGATTCATCATGTGTTCCTGACTTCCTCCCTTAGGCCAAAAAAAGGTTTCGGTTTCTGGCATTGAGCTTGCCCAAAAAGCAGTGCGGCGACGCGGCTTTTATTTTTCCTACTTTTTTCTTCTTCAAATGTCGGCTGATGTTGCAGATGATGACGCTTCGATCCCCTTAAAATTCTCAAAGTATCCTTCAGGGTTGACCTTCAGGTGACCTTAATAAGACCATAAGGCAAATGGTGCCCGAGAATGTAGATAGTTAAGACAAAAATCAGAGAAAACGGTATCGTCAACGTCAGACCATACAGCGACATCGTTATCGTGTCTGAGCTGATTCACGACCATCGCTTCTACACACACACCTCTGGCTTCAACACACACAACACAAAAATACAGCACCGTCTGCAAATGGTGCCCTACTATTCTGTGCAAAATACATGTGAACCCAGAAAGGCCACATAAAGCATATACTCGATCGTAACCCCATTTAATGCAAGTTAAAATTGTGCATCAGCAGGATTCCAGTCAAACCAGTGAATTTGGCGGTTTTGGGACATCATCTTACATTAAAAAAAAACTGTTTAATTTTGCCGACGCGCATGGCTATGGCGACGCGCGGAGACCTTTTTTTTTTTTTTTTTTTTGGCCTTACGCACAATCTTTCTGGAGGCTCCGAGCCAATCAGAGACAGTCTACTAGAAGTCAAGGCCAAAGCTTACAACAATAAAGCAATAATTCTGAATGGTCAAAAGAAAACCTCTGAGGCTCTTTACATGCTTGTATTGTCCAGGTTAATATATACTCTACAGGAAACTGCTTCAGGTTTTTTATGATACACCGTAGGTAAAGCAGGATTTGTTTTCTTTTCTGACTGATGAATTGCTTGGATTGACTACCTTAAATACATTTGAGCCTACCTATATATTCTATCTGTGATGTTCTTATTTAAGTTTACTTGTGCAGTTGTCTGTCATTTTTACATCAATTAAATGTTTATAATGTGACTTAGATTACAGTGATAGCCTGTACACCTACATATTATTACTGAAGAAGACTGGACGTCCAGAAGAAGCAAGAAAGATGAAAAAAACTGTTGGTATTGGAGACCATTCGGAGACGTGAGCATTGTTACAATTCATTTCATAAAACCAAGGAAGATTTTGAAAAAAAAAACCCAGCTTGGTTAAGAGGTTTTTAACTTAAGAATGATGATTTGCCTTCAAAGAAACACATTGAGGTACTCCTCTGCTCACATAATCTGAGTTAACTGATCATCGATCTTCTAGATACCATTGACCAAATAATTACCTCGGAGCAGTCTTTCATACAAAGCAGAGCTTTAGTTACGAAATTCATCATATCTATGAAAAGATAATGGGGTTAAAATAGCTATTAAGCAAACCTACATTGTTCTCTGGTCCATATTTGTGTACATTTGAAAATATTTATAGATACATATTTACAAGTGGTTGATGCAAACAGAAGGCAACCAGACTCACAGGATCTTGAATTTATCAAAATTTGACCATTATCTGTCCGTGCGTATTTATTTACAATTCACCTATCTCAAGGAAATTTCTGATAATTTACGAAAATCCACAAAAAAAAAAAAAATCAACATTTTGTGAACTCCCATTGCAAATATTCAAGCTGATCTGTACCGAAACTACAACAAACTAGTTTGAAGCTCTTACATGTCCCTCAAAATTCAACATCTTTTCTAACCTATTTTGCCTCCATTCTAAATAAGTGCTTGACTATAGAAGTAAATCCAATTTTATTGACAAATCTGATTGGCCTTTGAATTTTGAAGTTTTAATTATTTTTACTCAACCTTGTGATAAAGTTCTGATATGATATCTTCAAAAGGCCTTTCTGCATAGTCTTCGTCAACATCAAGCGAATGATAACTCACGCTGGTCATCATGAGATGAATGTCGCTGCCTTGCCTGTCCAATGACTCGTGTCGATAGCACCAGCAACAGGCTTTAGCAATGCATGCTGCCATACTGCTACAGCACCCACGGTGCCACAGTGACTTCATCACAATCCGGAGAAGACTCACTGTATACAAGGAAACCCCAAATGGAACATTGTTACTGATTCTAATAGCCCCGTCCCAACCTTCAATCAAATAGTGCTCATTGACCAATTAGATCATGACTCTTGGTCAGGTGATCACAGTTTCTGTCAAATTTGGTCTTAAGCACCGTGCAAATTGCACAAATGAACTGTCTACAACAATCAAGATTCTGGATTTATTTAAATGCGTACCTATGACCAAAAAAAATGATGCTGAAGTTCATCAGAACCAGGATAACCGCAAGGACCTCGGTTCTCCCTGTGCTACCTCCAGTTCGAGACAGGAGCAAGGAAGCTGCCAAGAGATTCAGGAAGATTGTTGCCAGGGAACACATCTGTAGACGGTTATCGGTGGCATCTTTAATTGGTCTCACATATGCATGTAGGAGCAGGAACCCAACAGATATGGCGATGGTTGCAAACATGGTGAAGTGATCATCTGGGCCGCACAGCAGCACAAACAGTGTTTGAATTATCTTACGAGAGAGCTCAACAATTTCCCAATACCAGAACTCTGCTTTGTAGTTTCCACTGAGGAAACTTTTCCAGCTGATATCCGCCTGACTTTGCTGTATGGGATTTAGGAGGTTGATGCATGATTGATTAAGTGAGGAATCATCTTCATTTCTTGGTGGCATAGTTGGATCATTAATGCTGTAGTAACTCGGATCATCTACTGCCGATTCAAGCAAAGGCTGCTCCTCCATATTCTTCCTCTTGCCTTGTCTGTTACTTTTCCACAGAAGTACAAACAGCAAGGACGAAAAGCCAACAACATAACAGAAAGAAACTTCGGCAGCATGGTTGAAATGCACATGCTGCTCGTTTTGACAGTCGATAGATAGTAGGGGGGCCAATGTACTTCCGTTGGCATGTCATGTTAATTTATGGCAACCATTATAAATGTAATCTTATGAGTCCTGAGAACAAGAAAATTGATGTTGCCATTTTTTCCATTGACCGTTAGTGACCTTGACCTGAGGTCAAAGTTCATGGGTCATTTTCACCTAAAATTTGCCTTTCGGAAGGGTTTGTGAAGATTTTCGAGGCAAGTGAGCACATATTGTATTTGGTTGAGAGTTTCTCCATTATAAAAAATGTTATTATTAATGTATTTATGGGTTTTCCTGAAGAAAACATGGGAAAATGTCACTTTTGCCCGAAAAGGGCCGGGTTGTTTTGACCATCTCACGCAGATTCCACCCCCCCCCCCATGACCTCGGCCATCGAGTGACGAAAAATTATGAAACTCGGTACATGCATAGAACAACTTAACATGAACAAACCCAAGAAATTTTATGACTATGGGTCAAAGGGTTTTGGAATTACGGCTAATTAATTATTCATAAGCACGTATGGTAATTCAAATGTGTACACTACGTATATGGGGAAATTCAGTTTTGAGGGAGGGTAGGGCCGAAAATATTTCGCTGCGCGGCAACCTGTGTTTCGAATTTTATGTTTTTGGTATCAAAAGATGTGCAAGACTCGAGGCTAAAATGTCAGGACAGCTCAGGCCGCGAAATAAATAACTTTTCAATAGTATCGCGGAAAAAGTTGAAAGGGGGGAAATCTGCCCCCATTTTAGGGCCAAAATATGACCAACCCTTTAGTGCCTGGCATCTAAATATGAAATGTTGTAAAGTGTCCTCTGCAGTACCGCACTCACACAGGGTATTTATCGGTTGAGGAAAATCCCCACTTCTTCATGGTGTTTTTGGTGCGAGCCACTCCAGAGCGGAGGTGATTTAAGCACCTCCAGGTCTTCCATCCTAATGCGACCGCCACAATCCACAAAACAGCCCAAGCCAGGCATAATTATCGGGGATTTAATAGCCACAGCAGCATCATTGGCTATCATTCCAGCACAGACATCGACGCTTTTGAGTCGCTCGCCGAAGCAAGTCAACTGAGCCTTATTCACAATCAGGCATGCAACTTTTCCTCGGATCAGCTGATTTCCTCTTTTTTTATTCTCATTTCTGCCATTCAAAATTGAAAATCACTGTACAAAGTCTTCTGAATTTAAGAATTTCCTCTTTTTTGGTGAGTTTACAGTTGCATGTCTGCTTAATGCGAAACTATCGAAGTTTTTCCACAGTGGAGGCTGGAGATAAAGTTTTAACCCTGCTCTAGCCCCCTTTGAGCCACAACATCGCCTCACTTCGCAACAAGATGGTCCTTGACCCCATTCCAAAGACCCGACATCGCCCTATTGGAATCAAAGTGACTGCTGCTGTCTCTTCCCAACAATTCCATTCCACCGCTGTTTCAACTTGGTAAGGCCAACTGTGAAGGCTTCACCAATGAGCTCAAACACCATCTAGCTGACATTGATCCAACCCCCGATAACTATGACACCAATTTGTTGATGTGGTGGTGCAAGAACATCCCTAGGGGCTGTCGCACTGATTACATCGCAGGCCTAGCATCCCGTAGTGCTGAACTTTACAGGAAATACAAACGCATGTATGAAAACGACTCTCTTGCTGTCGATACCATCTCATCTGGGGAGGAATTAATAACAGCCATATCAGAACAGCTTCAAAGCTTGTGGCAAACCCTTGTGGTAACCACCAATATGGCCAAGAAGCCAATATGGCCTCCAAGCCTGGAGTATAATATAAAAAAAAAAGCTCAGCCAAGTGAACAGCATTGTAACATCACCGCCAACCAAATAGCCCACAACAACTGCTATTTAAATGGTAAAGTGCCACGTTCTCCTAATAAGCGACCGAAAGCCAAGCTCCGCCAGAAAGACCCCGCCATCGACCTAATTGGCTTCATCGAATCCTTCTCTGCTAATGAACTTGCGACTGGCATAAATAAAGAACAGGGAATCAACGAAACTGGATAACATTTTCACCAAATAACTGAAACATCTTGGACCAAACGCCTCATATTGGTTACTCCAGCTCATCAACACCTGCCTCGCCACACAAACAATACCTAAAGTGTGGCAAAAGTCGAAGGTCATCGCCCTCCTAAAACCCGGGAAAGACCCAATGCGGGTCAAATCTTTTAGTCCCAAATCCCTTTTAAGTCACACATTCAAGTTGCTGGAACATTTCCTCCTCAACCTTCTTGCCTCTTCATTAAGAAACAACTGATACAGGAACAGGCAGGCAGGCTTCCGTCCCGGCAAATCTACAACGGGACAGCTTCTAAACCTCACTCAGTACATTAAGGACTGCTTCCATCAGAAAAAAAATAGATCACCGGCGCTGTCTTTGTTGATCTTACAGCTGCATTTGACAGTGTTAACCGTTGCTGACTCCTTCAGAAGATCCTGGACATGACGGCAGACCTGACCCTTACCCAGTTTATTGGTGTTCTACTGAAGAACCATCGTTTCTTTGTAGTATTCAAAGGCAGAGTAGAGTACGTCTTCAAAGGAACGGTCCCCCAAGGGAAGACGTTGACCAATGCTCTTGACCAGTCACAGCAATGCTACACCATGAGTCACCTGAAAGCGATCAACCCTGCTATTAAGACCCAAGTGTGTGCCTCCTGGGTGGACCAGGCTGGTGGCGTCTCCCCCCACTACATGAGATGCCAATCAAGCCTGCAGAAGCCTTACCTACAGGATCCAATGCAGGATGGAAGACCTGAGGATGCTTAAATCACCTTCGCTCTGGAGTGGCTCGCACCAAAAGAAGTGGGGATTTTCCTCAACCGACAAACACCCTGTGTGAGTGTGGTACTGCAGAGGACACTTTACAACATTTCATATTTAGATGCCAGGCACTAAAGGGTTGGTCATATTTTGGCCCTAAAAGGGGGGCGGATTTTCCCCCTTTCAACTTTTTCCGCGATACTCTTGAAAATTTATTTATTTCACGGCCTGAGCTGTCCTGACTTTTTAGCCTCGAGTCTTGCACATCTTTTGATACCAAAAACATAAAGTTCGAACCACAGGTTGCCGCGCAGCGAAATATTTTCGGCGCTACCCTCCGTCAAAACTGAATTTCCCCATATATGTAGTGTACACATTTGAATTACCATACGTGCTTATGAATAATTAATTAGTGTAATTCCAAAACCCTTTGACCCATAGTCATGAAATTTCTTGGGTTTGTTCATGTTAAGTTGTTCTATGCATGTACCGAGTTTCATAATGTTTCGTCACTCGATGGCCGTGGTCATGGGGGGGGGGTGGAATCTGCGTGAGATGGTCAAAACAATCCGGCCCTTTTCGGGCAAAAGTGACATTTTCCCATGTTTTCTTCAGGAAAACCCATAAATACATTAATAATAACATTTATTATAATGGAGAAACTCTCAACCAAATACAATATGTGCTCACTTGCCTCGAAAAATCTTCGCAAACCCTTCCGAAAGGCAAATTTTAGGTGAAAATGACCCATGAACTTTGACCTCAGGTCAAGGTCACTAAAGGTCAATGGAATAAATGGCAACATCAATTTTCTTGTTCTCAGGACTCATAAGATTACATTTATAATGGTTGCCATAAATTAACATGAAATTTCGACGGGAACCCCAAATCTGTACATTGGCCCCCCTACTAAGAGTAATCGGATCGAAGTCTCGTAGCATTGTATGTCTCGTTCTCATCTAGATAGAACAGGTCGCAGCCAGAAGGCAAGAGGGTGAAGATAACACCGGACAGGCCAGGATATGACACAAAGAGAAGCATGACAACAAACAGGTAACATTTCTGCCTTGTAGTTGACAAACCTTGACACGCCCTTCAACTGTGCATTTCTTGACCGCAGAGTAGCACTTTGAGACCCAATAGAAACTCAATGCTGCCAACACAACGAACGCAACTAAGCTCATACCAAACAAATACTCAATGTACACATTGCGGTAGGTGAAGTCTGGAAAGTGGCAGCGGGGACTGATAACCAGTTGGACAATATTCATCTCCAGTAGTCTCAAGAATGACCCAAACTTGGTCAGAATATTCGGCCAGGGAATCTCGTCAAGGGCAGAGAATATCTCGCCCATTACCTGATAGAAACCCAATGCGGAGAAACTTCTCCACAGGTCTATGTATTTGTCGTGACTGAATGCCATGTTGCAGTACGATTATTGGCTGCAAATGCAACGATATTGCGGCCTGGAAAACGTCCAATATTAACTTGGGCTACAAACGCGTTTTGGGCGAAACGAAAACCTAACAGATTCTTTTTTTAAACATCAACACAACCACGCCAGCATGCAGTCAGTTTATAGAAAACAATATTATAAGTGATTAATTTTGAGGAAATCAATAATGTTCACGACTAAAATAAATTGCAGACTGTATACGCGTTGAACGTAGTTTATCGATGATACATGCATGCGCAGGCACCGTCGTATACGCACATACACACACAGCGGCGCAGCGTTTCTGGAAAAGTAGAGGACAGGGTTCCGAATGAAAGGGATATCTGTGCTATTTTGGTTTTCATACTGTAATATGCAAGTGTAGCTGATGGCTTAAGAGTGAGATAAACAGGTTTTTATAATAATTTTTGACAAATGTAACACCTAATAAAATGTGTGTCTAAACTGACTACTAAATTCGGATCCCCTTGTTATGCCGCGCGATGGTCGTGTTTATATAACATACTGCACACGCAAAGTGAATCTTTTATCCAGTCTCTGATAGTGAATTCACATCACAATTTATTAAGCGATACATTGTATGTAAGTTCCTGTTATGAAACTGTGCTAAACCGGTCAAATTCACGGATTTACAAACCAACAAAATAATCGTTAGTATTACTGAAGCCCTAGGACAAGCCAGTTCTTTGAAAGGTATTGTTGTCAAGTATTTTGCTTGACTTTTTGGCAACTTTTGAGGAGAACAATGGGAACGATCTGGAAAAATGACAATTCCCCCCCCCCAATAAAAACAAAGAAAGATAAAAGAAAGATGTACACGTTGTGGGGCTCTTGTACGACACACCACATTCCAAAAAGAAGACAGTGCCCCACGCAAAATATGGAGGCAATAACAAACCCCTCATACATGCACAAAAACAAAAAGCACAAGTTTTGATATTTTGTAATCGAACATGTACATACATGTTACACTGTTTTGCCTAGTTAATGCATTGGAATACTACAGTGCAGTTGCCACTGTTTTCGAAACCTGTATTACAATAACATTTACATGACAGGATAGGATAAACTATGATCAAACTCTGCATTAATGCTCTGCACACATTAATTTGTGTAGCCTTTTTTTACTGTGTCAACTTACATGTCTAGCACAGTCTGTACGACAGTCAGCAAAGGGTAAGTTTGCAAAGCTCCACATTTAAAACATTTTCTCTTATGATTATAGATATCTGTGCCATGTTTCATGCTTTTATGCAGAAGTGCACAATTTTTGCACATATCCGCTGGACTATTATAATCATTAAAAAAATACGAGTCGACTTTTCTCAACGTCAACAGACGACTTGTCTTTATATCTGATAGTCCGGGGGTTGACCACAGAAGCGTGAATTATGGTCCGCACAAAAATGTTTTGCATTCTCTTGCCAATTTGGCACCCTTGACCAGCATCTTTTTTTAAAATCAATTAATATGCAAATTAGCAAGATCTCGTCCAAATTCTATCAATCTTGGTGTCTAACCCCATGTTTTTAGGGTCCATGATTCCATTGAAGCTGTGGTTACAGCGACAGTGCACTATATTATGCATTAAAATGTAAATTAGCATCTGCCACATTATCGGAAATACAACTTTTTTCAATATCTCCATATGTATTCGTCAAAACGTTTCAACGAGGTGTCTATAGACCCATGTTTTCAGGGTCATTGACTTGATTGAAGCTACAGATATAGTGTAAATATGAACATGAAATGCAAAACATATGCATTTCAAAATTAACCACTATTTGCATAGAGACATATTTACATCTCCGACCATATTTCGCACAATCTCGGCCATTATTTTTTTCACGTAATCAACGGATGTGGGATTTTGTCTATGTTTGAAAATTGAATCAGATTTAGTCAGAAAAGGTAAAATCTCAACATAAAATTATTAAACATTCGTTAAATTTCAGAATACAACAACCCTTATTTACTGTCAAGTATGCTGGAAAACCAATGCTGAGTTAGATCATAGGTGAATTATGATCTTCTTATTCTGCCGCCACGTAAAATTCCCAAACGATGCATTTTAAACTGAAAAATTGAAAAGCAAATTGGAACAAAACAGAAAAGAAAGAATTGATAGCAGCACAACCTAGTCTAGTGTTTTGATGCGTATTTCTCTGTGTCTGAGTCCTCCCTCAGCAGCAAACTCGGCGGCTGCCCGGCCAGGGGTGGGGTGGGTTAATTTGACTCAATAGCTTTTAAGATATGGTTCAAGGAACTTTGGGCTTATTGGCATTGCCGTAACGTTTTCAGAACGTTCGTGCAACGTTTTTTTTTGGTTAGCTGTATACCGATATTTATAGCTTTTGGTGTATATATTAACCTCTTTTTCGGGTTTACTTTTTGGGGTGAGATTGTTTAGTTTTTTACTCTTCCTCCCCTTTTTCAAAGCAAACTCAAGATGCTCTCAAAATCGAGTCTATAGTGAACTATAATTTTCGAAACAACAAGTCATTTCACCCCACAAAGAGAGATACATTGACATATGGTTTTTTTTTTCATTCTGTATAAAAAGAATATATAAATAAAAAAAAATAAAAAAATATTCAGACTCTGGTTAGACCAAAGTTCCGGATTGACGCGGCGACGCGGCTTTTGTTTGTTTGTTTGTTTGTTTTTTGCTTCTTTTTTTCAAGCTTGGATTGTACAGACAAGGTGGTACGATTTGCTTTTTCGGTGTCCTCATCTACATTGGTGTCCTCCATAATTTGACTTGATGCTCTCGATCATTTGCCTTGGTGCAATTTTCCATTCCTTGGTGCTCTTTGGTAAAAAAAAAAAAACAGGAGGGGCGGCAATATAGGGCGCTAATGGAGCTACCACGGAACATTTTGGGGAAAACAAGATTGACGCGCATGATTAAAATCGACGCGCGCACTGACCAGAGACCGACCTTTTTAGAGGGGGGGGGTCTAAAGTCAGGAAAGCCAACTAGTATAAGCGGTACACAACCTTCGCGTACGATCCATCGACGGATGGATTCAGGCCTATTTACCGGTGTGCCCCCTGAAGGTCAGCTAGCTCTATGGACACACAGGCCAACTCTTTTATATTAGACAAATGGGGCTTAGTTGCAGCTTTTTTGCTTTTTCGAGAACCGCTCAATCCAACAATTTTAGACCTAACACTGCATATTCTGGCAATACACCCTCTGATTTTAGACTTCATACAGAGCCCGGTTCTGGAGAAAATCTTAGACAGCCAGACACAGAGACACACACACATTTCTGGAATTAAGCACAAACACACGTACATACATGGGGGAAGTTAACTTCTAATATTTCTTTTCTCTAGTAATTTTCAAAAATTATCACCGATTCATCTTATATAATGCATATTGAGAATATACGCAATATATTTGTTTACCTTAGTTTAGAATTGAAATAACTTTACAAAAAAAGTATAATCAGATGAACGATTATGATTGGTCAATGTTGGAGTTTTGACCTTGAGTGTTAGCAAGTGTTAGTCCCGTAAGAGTGGTTGGTAGTAATGATTTTTGACGGTTATGGTGGTGTCAAAAATACGTGTCAATGTGCAGCTTCCTGCTATTATATTGATGCTAATGCGAGCGCGTGAGGTATACTTGAAATATTTCGGGGAGGCATGCCAAATTCCCCAAAGACTGGCTTCGGTTTTTCTCGTCGATATCGCCCTCTTCTGTTGATGTCAGATGGCTGCGCCGGTTCGACTGCACGTAGTTAACACAATCCAATTCCAGACTTTGGCCAAGACTGCCAAAACGCAGAATGATGTGTAACTTAATTTCATGATTGATGGTGTATACTTACTGAGCATTTATTTCAACGCTGTAACAAAACTAGAAACACGAAATCATCATGTCAACAGTTTAGCATACAACATCAATACGAGTAAATTTAACACAATACCATTATTAACAGAATGACAATATATACAAATGTAGTCCACATAGCAACATGGGGATAAGGTGAAGCGATCATTTTTTCCCTAACCCGTTGGGCAACTTCTGCAGACTGACAGACAACCACAAATACAAATTACGAGAAAACATTTGTTGATTGAGGGAATCCAAAATTTCCTCTTTTTTCATTTCTTCTGGCGTAACTGGAGTTAGATTGTAAGCAAGTCATCAATGTCCCCACAGATACAACAGAAGGGGAAAAAAGCAAAGCCAATCAGAGACAACCTGCTAGAAGTCATGCCAAAGCTAACAACAATAAAGCAATATTTCTGATTGGTATAAAGAGAAGACCTCCGAGGCTCTGCACGTGTTGGTATTGTCAAGGTAATTATACTCAACAAGAAAACGCTTCAAATTATCTAATAGGCTTTCGTGCAAAGCAAAGTAGAATCCATCCAACTCATGACAGAATAGTTTAAATACATTTAGTATAAAACAAAGGTACACTAATATTTTTTTCGGTTCTTCCTTTTCCATATCCATACATTTAAAACGATCACTACTTACATATTTACAAGTAGTTAAGTGCAAACAGAAGGAAGCCAGGCTAACATTTTCTGATATTTATCAACACTTTCCTTAGGAACATATTTTATGCAACTTTCTACTCCAAAATGTATGACTTTTACCTTCCATCCGCATTGGGAAGTCGCTGTTCAGCTTAGGGGTTTATGTTCAAGTTGTGAACCAACACATATGCTGATTGAAAAGGGTTTGTGAGACACGAATGTTCATCGCCTTACAGTCACCGTAATAAGAATATTGAAGACAGCAATATATACACAATTCAGGTAACTGTTGATGCTGAAATGGACCTTGCAAGCTTGATCAAGATTATGGAAATTTTCATTAGGGAAATTATGCGAATTACGACGTCTATGCCCGACAGTTTAATACGCTTTTGTTGGTAATGTGAATGTCAAACACTTGTAATAAATGACATCAAATAAAGAGAAACAATGCACTACCACATTAACGGACTCGAGTGACTCCTGGTCCGCATGACACAAAAAAGGCACAAAACCCCCTTGAACATGTCAAAATACAAATTGAAACATAAGGTTAATTGTGACTCAAAAGTGCATATTTAAGGATTGCATACAAAAATACATAACATTATGGGCTCTTTAAGAGATAGAGCAAGTAAACAAATCTAGTAACCATAGGATAATAATTACGTCGTAACATTCGATCCGTACATTTTCATGTGACAGGCACAAACTCTAGGGTGTTATCAACAGCCCTGAGAATAAATGAACAGAATGTAATGGTATTATGGTCGAAACTAAAGCACAAGAAAGACTTATGAGGTATATTCTTAATGTTTAGCTGAGATATGTTATAATTAAAAAATAAGTACACATGTAGGAACATTACAACAATTACCATTTCGGTAAAATGGGTAGTTCAAATACAGGTAAACTTAAAAACACATTGCGATACTCTATGCGTACATAATCTGAATAACGGATCATCAAACTTGTAAAGACCACTTGCCAAATATTTGACCTCAAATATAGTATTTCATGCAAAGCAAAGTATAACCTAATATACAAAAAGCTGTAGTTATTAAATGCAATCCGTCCCATCCATGAGACAATAACAGAAATATGATTAGTATCAGACAAAGCTACATCAATGTTGTTCTGTCCCACAAGGCAACCAGGCTAACAATTTGTGATATTTATACACATTTGACCATTAACTGCCCATGACCCAAATTTATTGACACTTCAATCATTATCTCAAGGAAATGTTTGATAATATCCCTTAATCGTCAAGTATTAATTAATTCACATCTTTTGTAGCTCCCACTTCATTGCAAATTTTGACAGCTGAACTGTACCACAATTATACGAAACACATTTGAAAATTTGTTGCAAAAAGTTCAGCATCTTTTCAGGCACCCCCCCCCCCCCTGCCCACCTCCACTGTAAGTGTGCATGGCATTCCAGGTGACCTATACAAATGAACCATATTTGACCTGATTTGCCTTTTAATTTTAACCCATGAACAAGTAGGAATTTACTCAACCACATGATCACGTTCAGATATGATATCGTCATAAGGCCTTTCCAAGTAGTCTTCATCAGCATCAAGGGAAAGATCTCTCACGCTCGTCATCACAAGACGTGTGCCTCTGCCTTCCCTCGCCAATGACTCGTGTCGACAGAACCAGCAGCAGGCTTTAGCAATGCATGTTGCCATACTACCACAGCACCCAGAGCGCCATAGTGACTTCATCACCATCCAGCTGAGACTTCCTGTAAAAACAAAAAATCCAAAAGGTAACATTGTTACTGATTCCAACCGCCTCGTCCTAGCTTTCAATCAATAGTGCTCAGTGACCAATTAAATGACAGTTGGTAAGGTGATCAAGGTAACCTTTACTTTCAAATTTAGTCTCAAGCACATATGAAATGCACCAATGAATTCTAAAACAATCAAGATAATTCTTTAAACAACTACGTACCTATGACGAAGACAATTATGCTGAAGTTCATCAGAACCAGGATTGCCGCAAGGACCTCGGTTCTCCCTGTGCTACCTCCAGTTCGAGACAGGAGCAAGGAAGCTGCCAGGAGATTCAGGAAGATTGTTGCCAGGGAACACATCTGTAGACGGTTATCGGTGGCGTCTTTCGTTGGTCTCACATATGCATGTAGGAGCAAAAACCCAACAGATATGGCGATGGTTGCAAACATGGTAAAGTGGTCATCTGGGCCGTATAGCAGAACAAACAGTGTTTGGATGATTTTGCGAGAAAGCTCAACAACTTCCCAGTACCAGAACTCTGCTTTGTAGTTTCCACTGAGAAAACTTTTCCAGCTGATATCCACCTGACTTTGCTGTATGGGATTTAGGAGGTTGATGTGTGGTTGATTGATTGTGGAATCATCTTCATTTACTGTCGACATAGTTGGATTATTGACGCTGTAGTAACTGGGATCATTTACTGACGATTCAACCAGAGGCTGCTCCTGCGAATTTTTCCTCTTGTCTTGTCTGTTGCTTCTCCACAGAAATACAAACAGCAAGGACGGAAAGCCAACAACGTAACAGAGAGAAGCCTCGGCAGCATGGTTGAAATGAACATGCTGCTCATCTTGACAATCAATAAAGTAATCTGATCGAAGTCTTGTAGAATTGTATGTTTCATTCTCATCAAGATAGAACAGGTCGCAGCCAGAAGGCAAGAGGGTGAAGATAACACCGGACAGGCCAGGATATGACACAAAGAGAAGCATAACGACAAACAGGTAACATTTCTGCTTCGTAGTTGATGAAACCTTGATACGTTCTTCATCGGTGTATTTCTTTGCCGCCAAGTACATGTAGCACTTCGAGACTTAATAGAAACACAATGCAACCAACATAACAAATGCAACTAAGCTCATCCCAAACAAATACTCAATGTACACATTGCGGTAGGTGAAGTCTGGAAAGTAGCAACGGGGACTGATGACCAGTTGGACAATATTCATCTCCAGTAGTTTCAAAAAAGACCCAAACTTGTTAAGAATATTTGGCCAGGGAATTTCGTCAAGGGCAGAGAATATCTCACCCATTACCTGATAGAAACCCAGCAAGATTTTCCCCCGAGCAAAGATCACATCAATGGCTGACCGTCCTCTTCTCCGATTTCTCCGCACATCCCAAGCGATGACGAGTATTACCACTGCCAACACGACCAACAACAGAACGACTTCAAGTAAGAACCACCACCACTTTGGGCACACATTACAACGATCAAACCACGCATAGTACCCCACACTGCATTCAGAGCAAAGTCAACCTTCATAACCAACCTCACAAGTGACATTGATACCATCACCTTCATTCAAACAAGACTCCTTACGTGGACACGGATGTACCTTAGGCACCACTCCCCTAAAATGCTGCGTGCTGCTATTGAAGGAATCACTTCTGCTCCTGATGTTTACAACGAAATGTTGATATGCTTTGTAGTTGTCGTTTGAGCCCCAGTCCCAAGTCCACCAGAATCCAGGTAAGAGGTGTTGATACTCCTCTGAACATGTCAAGACCTTCGTCTGGGCAAGGATAACACTCATCAAACCGATCTTTCCGGTAGTACTTATCGAGACAAAAGCATGCGCGGAACCCTGCATGAAGACTTTTATTGGTACCTGTAGGACACACGGTGCAATCTGCAGGGCTGATACCAGGGTGAGCAGCTGGGGTGACGTAGGTTCCATTGTTGCATTTTTGACACTTGATGGGCTGTGATGTATCTGCTACTTGTCCAGTCTTGATTTGGTAAAAGCCTCCTAAAGTTCAAGGATAATACATGTAAACTGCATTAAAAAAGTGACCATCAAAAACCCCTCACTGACATTCGACCCTTGTCTTCGACTTCAAGTATGGCTTTCAACCATGTACTTGAACAATCTCATGCAAAACTTTTCTTTTCTCAAAATGCTGCACTGTAAAACAAAATGACCATACTTCATGCACTTGCATGCACCTGAGCAATACTGCTTGTGGCACTTGAAGTGTGAAAGCAACAGCATATTGACAGGTGAGGTATTTGAGGTGATGAAGAATAATTAAAGGCTAGTATTTTATGTGCTTTGAAACACTTATCGCACCTCAAGCTCTTGCAAGTAACAAAATAAAGGCACCCGAAGGTCTTTAAGTGAAGCGAACTGTTTGAGAGATAGCACTTCACGTGCTTGAATTCACTTATTGCACCTTAAGTGATTTCATGTAACAGATTATTGGCACCTAGAACACTTGACGTGCTTGAAACACCTGCAAAAATATAGCGCTTCAGTTGATTTTACACACTTATGGCAACTCAGCTAAGTGCAAGTGATTGACTGATATCCTCTGAAGTACATGAAGAGATGGAAACTGCCTGAGAGAAAGCACCTCATGTGCTTGAACACACTTATTGCACCTCAATGGATTTCAAGTAACATATTACAACCACCTGATGAATCGCTTGATGTGCTATACAATTTTAGCGCTTCACGTGATTGTATACAATCATGGCACCTTAATTGCGTGCTCGTGATTGACTGATATCATCTAAAGTCCATGAAGAGATGTGAACCAGCTAGCATGTCATGTGCTGAACACACATATTGAACCTCGAGTAATTTCATGTAACAGATTGAAGACATTTAAACTCACTTGATGTGCTATAAATGTGTGAAAAAAGCGCTTCAATCATGTGATTGTAACAATGTTCCTTTTTGGATTTTTGAGAGCACTCTATGTGCTTGAACACACTTATTGCACATCAGGTAATTTCATGTAATAGATTATTGGTACCCGAATTACTTGATGTGCTATGACCATTTTGCGCCTCATGTGATTGTACACAGTTATAGCATAATTAGCGCAAGTGATGGACTGTAATCATCTGAAGTACTTTAAGTAATGTAAACTATTTGAGAGATAGCACTTCGAGTGCATGCCAACACACTTCAGGTATAATTGCTTTTAACAGACTTGATGTGCTCTTTGCACCTCAACTAAAGTGGATGAGATTGAATTAGTCGAACGCCTAAAACAATTAATTTTGACAAGAAAGGGGGGGGGCATTAAACATTTCAAACTGTTTCATCTCTCTTTGTGTGCATGTACACTTCGCTAAACGACTGTCCCAACGGCAACGTGTTGCAACAGGTTCATGCATAGGTCATAGTCGTGTCCCTAGTCTTCGCATACATGTTCATATGTACGTCCATAGCATTCGACCATGCAGCGGCGTACGTTGACAGTTATTATTTGAACGCGGAAATCATTCTGCACACACTTGTCTTTGTCGACTTGTTGAATATCGAGAATTAGCAACCCAAAACAATGATCGTGAGGATCACTTTAGCCCCATTGCTTTGTTTTTGACATGTGGAGAAGCCAGTAGGCGCTTTGAAAGGTATTTTTGTGAAGTGTTTTGAGCTTTTTTGGTAATTTTTCAGGTGAAAGGTCTGCAAATATTGCAAAACAAGGCCTAAGTTTGGAGGGGTTGTTGGTTAGGTTGTACGACAGATATGGGCGTCGTGAGGGAGGGGGGGGGCAAGGGGTTGCCCCCCCCCGGAAAAGCAAATAAAATAAAAAAAAAAAGGAAAAAAGAAAAGAAAAAGAGGCGCGAAGTCAAAGTGGTGTAATTTTTTTTTTTTTTTGGGGGGGGGTAAAATGTCCCTGCCCCCCTCTTAAACTGATAAATCGAGAATTTGTTGAGAAATACAAGAATTTTGGGGGAAACATATGTTTTGCCCCCCTCTAGAAAAAAATCCTGGCGACGCCCATGACGACAGACTAAATCCACATTTCGACAAAAATAGCCACCCCAGTTAGCGGGTCTATAAAAAAAATGTTTAGGCCTATCAGACGCTAATTTGACGGTTTGGACAAGGTCTATGGAAAGTCATGAAGATTTTCAGAGTATTTTCTATCATGAACAAAATTGGCAATGTTTCTGAGTGGCTCATTCATGTTTTTTTTTCAGCATTTTGGCAATGAATGTCCTTCAGGATGAAACTTTGTTTAGACCTAGAATATTGTGTACCATTCAATTTGTTTAACAATATGCATATGTCCCTTTAATCTTTGTGTTTTCTAACATGGTGATACGGTTTGGTTTGGAATAGCTGAATATCATAACTCGCTCATTATGATGTGTAATATGGAACATTTAAAAAAAAACCATAATAATCAACATTCCTCTTTTTACCCTAGTCCAAACCAGTAACTGGAAACATTTGTTTGTTTGTTTTCTTGTAGGGGGCCTAAACGTTTTATTGTCATTCTGATTTTTTTTTTACAAAACAAAGTTTACGGGATAAGAGCAATATTTTGTTTTCAGGATATTTTAAAAATGATATATAAAGCATACATGTACAAGTTTGCTTTTTATGAAAAGGTCAACTTAACCCCTCTGGGGTTATACATTCCTGAACTACACCTGGCAATGAATGAAGAGGTACAGTAGTTTAAAAACAAATCACTAATTAACATATGGCTTAAACCTTGAAACTTTGCCCCTTGTTAGTGGGGGGGGGGGGATTCCTGGCAATTTGATGGGTTTTGTTTCGTAGTGGGAGGAGTTTCGTTTGTAGTCAGAGGATACCCTCAATTCATTTTTATGGAGGGATTTAATAATTGTCAATTAAGATGTTTTACGCCAGGTGCAGTTCTGGTCTTTTAAATTTGGCGTAATTCCTTTTTAAAGTTTATGCGATTATGTGAATAATGACTGTCGGAAATATTACTTAAATGTAACATAATGTCACACATTATTTCTTCATTTTATAACAAAATCTGAAATTTGATGATGATTTTCTTATTTGTTAGGAAAGAGAATTTTCTGTTCTAAAACCGTTTTTTAAAATATGTGTTTGAAAAAGTGTTCCGTGCACGTCGCAAGCCCGGGCGCTTGATTTTTCTTCAAACTGTCTCCTCGGGTACCAGTCACTGCGTCAGCGCATAATGTACGTGAACATGGGCGTCGCCAGGATTTTTTTCTAGAGGGGGCAAACAATTTTGTTGCCAAAAAATGCTTGTATTTCTCAACACATTCTCGATTTATCAGTTTTAGAGGGGGGCAGGGACATTTTGCCCCCCCCCCCCAACTCATATAATTTATACCACTTTGTCTTCGTGCCTCTTGTTTTTTTTTTTCCTTCCTTTTTTTTTGGGGGGGGGTTGCTTTTCCAGGGGGGGGGGGGGGCAAGTGCCCCCCTTGCCCCCCCCCCCCCCTCGCGACGCCCATGTACGTGAAGTGATGGAAGTGCCTCAAGTATTCGTGATTTCATGTGCTAGCCAGTATGTGCTAGTCGAGTCAACTAGCACCTGAGGTGCATAGAGTCGTGCCTCAGGTGTTCATAATTCTGGGACAAAGACGTGCTAGTCAGCATATGCTAGTAAACATAATGATGATAGAACCTCAAGTGTTCATAATTCTGGGACAAAGATGTGCTAGTCAGAATGTGTTGGTAAACATGTGCTATTAGTACCTCACTTGTTCATGATTCTGTGACAAAGACGTTATAGTCAGTATGTGCTAGTAAACATGTGCTAATAGTACCTCAAGTGTTTATGATTCTGGGACAAAGACGTGCTAGTCAGTATGTGCTAGTATGTGTGCTTATGGGTCACATGGCACCTAAGGTGCATGATATAAGTGTCTCAGGTGTTCATGATTCTGGGACAAACATCCGCTAGTCCACAAGTGCATGAAGTGCAGTGATTTTTTTACAGTGCGAATAGTTGTGGTGCTTCAATTTGTGGGTAGACACCGCTTCACAATTTAATCCGTGCATCCCTATAATTAGGAAACTTTTTAGACCGTTAGGTATATTCTGACATGCTTGTCACATACCCAAGGGTGGAACAAACAGCAAGTGCACCTAAAATAGCTGCAAGCAAAAAACGTGCGCAATGGCATGAACATTTAAAGAGACGGTGATTTTTTCCCCTATTTCCTTCAAGAACACTATATCCTTTAAGCAGAGTTGTGACGAGTCACTGACTTCTTTGACTCAAGTCGAGTCATTTTAAAGACGTTACTACAGTCGAGTCGAGTCATAGGTCAAGAAGGTCGAGTCGAGTCGAGTCACAGTGTTGAGTTAAGTCAAGTCAAGTATTAGCTCGAGTCAAATCAAGTCACAATTATTTGAACCCTATACAATAAATAAAACGAGAGAGAAAAGCACTTTTTGGCTTTTGTAATTTTACATTCGGTCTTCTACGTGTGGTGACACCACATTTGACTCTTAATAAAAAAAGGGGGTGCCAGCTGATCGCCATAATATAACTAACGGGGACACTGATCAAACCGCGTATGTATAAGTACACATTAGTCTGCGAACCTTCTAATGGGACGTGAACAAAACCCGGACCGGCGTAAGACATTGCAAATATTGTTCGCAAGTTTTGCTTTCATTTTGGGGACTGG
Organism: Patiria miniata; assembly: GCF_015706575.1. Classification (NCBI taxonomy): domain Eukaryota; kingdom Metazoa; phylum Echinodermata; class Asteroidea; order Valvatida; family Asterinidae; genus Patiria; species Patiria miniata. The sequence continues at coordinate 5,204,373 of NW_024037061.1, forward strand.
AGTCGAGTCGATTTATTTACCCTTAGGGACTCGAGTTAATTCGAGTCACCGAAAATGGTGACTTGAGTCGGACTTGAGTCGAGTCATTGAAACGAGTAATAACAACTCTGCCTTTAAGACATAACGACTGCACATCATACGTACCAGCTGGGCATGCTTTACAGGCATGGCTTGGAGCATCTCCATAATGTCCTTGGGCACAGGGCTTACATCGCCACGAATCAACTTTGAAGTCAGGTCTTGAACAGGAGAATCCAGACTTATTGAAGAGTTTTGAACAAGTATCGGTAGGGCAAACCCATCACCAACCTGTTTACTGTAATTGGAAAGAACAAAAGTTAACCCAAGGTCGATGTGTCATTTTACAATACCCTGTGCCAATGCAAGATAGGCCATGTCTATAGGGTCCATACGGTGAACTTACCTTAGGAACACATTTTATGTAATTTTCTACTCCTGAATGTTTGTAAACCATTGACATCCTTTTTTTGTTAATGCTTTTGAAAAGTGCGCTTCTTTAAACGAATGTTTGTTCGGTTTGATTTACCTTGTACAAGTTATGGTGATGTTGCTTTCATGTCGTATTGGGAAGTCACTGTTCAGTTAAGGGGTTTCAGTTCAAGTTGTGAACCAAGTATTTAAGAAGTATAGTCTGTCACTTGCCAATCTGGCCCCCTGGCCGGCGTTTATCACCGGTTTTAGTAGAATGAAACGACTGAGAATATGTCTATCCCCCGGATGGGATGCTAATCCATCGCAGGTTACCCCAGCTTTTGCCGGTACCCACTTGTACTTCTGGGTGCAGAGAGGCAAGTGGTGGTAAAGTGGACACAACATAATATGACCAGCAGCTGCATTCGAATCCCTAACCTTCAGATCATAAGTCACGAACCTCACCACTAGGCCACACTCACTTTAAAATAAGGTTAAATTTGTTACAGGTGCATACCTAAGGATTGCATAAAAAAATACCGGGTAAGTAAAACAAAACAGAGCCCATTTTTTTAAGTGAAGTTCTGCGTGAAGCACTTTCCAAATCTAGGATATTAAAGCCCAATTCATAAGTTTTGTGTACAACAATAATTGAAATCACTCATGTACTTTTCAAGATACGGAAGTTTAAACACAAACACTGTTTTAAATAAAGTTCTGTCCACGGATCACAAACAAGGCAAGTGTTCTTCCAGCAAAACGAACATAAATCACATAGGGATGTATGTGAATGTGTATGGGATGAATGTGATTTGATTGATTCTGGTACTGAAAGAAAACTCACGAATTTGGTTTTCATATCCTAGATTTTTTGAAAGTGCTACATGCAGAACTTCACTGAAATGATGGTCCTGATATTTTTTACGTTCTCAAACTAACGTATGAGCCCTTTGAAACATAGAGAAAGGAAACAAAATATCTAGTAATTTTCATGTAATAATTACGTCATGACAGTCGATCCTTACATTTCTAGGTCAGTCCGGCATGTGACAGGCGCAAACTGGAGGGTGCTATCAACAGCCCTGAGAATAAAGGAACATAATGTTATGGTAATGTGGTCGAAACAACACCAATAATTGTTATACAAAATAGGTGTTATACAAAATACGTGAAGGGTTTATGAGGTCAATCCTTATTGTTTAGCTAAGATTTGTTCCAATTAAAAAACACAGGTAAACATGAAGAAACATTAACAATAGTTACGATTTTGGCAGCGCAGTAGTTCAAATGAAGGTTAAACTTGAACACGGAAACCTGGAAACGCAAACTGTAACTTACACATAGGAGTTGGTGCCCAAATCTTGCCATACGACATCGGAAATAGTTGTCAAATGACTGCCATACAACGATCTGGAAAAAATCGGAAAAGTAAGAATCAATCAATGCTTAACCATAAGTGCTTCATCAAAACATGGCAAATTGGCGAAACCAACAATGTAACATCAAACCGATACATTTACGTGATTGGGACCGGCAAATGCGAACATACAAATCTGGGCTTTAAAGTGATATGGGAATCTTGTTCCCGAAGGGCCAAGGTATGCATATGAAACCCAAAAATGTATGCTATGACAAAAATGATGGTATACAATACTTGACTCCTTTCGGAGAAGCAAACAAATTAGAAAATTGCATGATTGATGTACTTACACCTGTTTGATTGTGTTATTGACGGTGACAAATGGTCTCTCTCCGATCGAAGAAAAGTTGTTTTGGAACATGTATCTAACAAAAAAATTGAAAATGAAGGATATTTTTTTGTACCATATTAAGTTTACAAGCAATAACCCAAGTTGTTATCATTAATGGGGTTTCCGAAACAGTTGATTTCGTCTTCGGCTTTGGCTTTGGCTTTGCCTCTGAGGTATGAATCACTTAGAAGTAAACAAAATGGAAATAATTTAACATTTGGTCTTGTATCATACGACAAAATGCTTCTGAAGCATAACAGTGTGTGAATTGGCAGAACCAAAAGGCCCCGCGCACAACGTACTTGCGTCACACAAGTGCCAATTAAAAATGCCATACAACACTGCAAGTTTCAGCCGGTGGCGAAAGAAAATCCGACTTAAAGAAATAGGACTTGTTTAATACTTCCAATGGGTCCGTATATCATTGAAACCTAAATTCACGCCACACACGCGCGTCATGTAAGTGCACGCAATGCTGGACATAAAACGTTGCTGTGATTGGTTAAAGATTCATAGATCGGAGCTTGGTTTATCGATGTTGTTTTGGTTAAAGTAGTTCTTAATGTGACGAACGAGTTGAGTAGTTACCCACGCTTCCGCCATATTACACCTCTACGGTTGCAGACATGTAAATACATGCAGACATGTAAACAGGTACTGCACAGCCGATCAAGCACGCTATGGGCGGCAAACATGACGGATCGTGCACCTGGCACATGTTAATGTGAAATAAATATACAACCTCTATAACATCACTTAATAAACAATTGATTGTAGATGATATGCATGTACTTACAAATTTGTGAGCTGCGTGTTAAAGAAAAGCCAGGCTTGTATCTCAATGAGAGGATTGCCAAATACGGATCTATGAAACAAAATCAAGACACTGGAAATCATTTTGAATACGCCTTATTACTACACGAGGGCATACCATTGTTTAGCGAAACAAAACTTGGTTTTCGCCAAAGGGATTTGCAACGGCCAGGCAATTTGTTCCCTTTAGGTTCTGGCATGATCGACACATATATCTTAAATCAACAAATTTTACGCTGTCTGTTTGTTTGATGTATGTCTGTCTGTCTGATGTTTGTCGCCGCCCAGTCGCCCCTCCCCCACTGAGATTTTGAGTTTTTAAAAACAATTATCGTTGATCTACATGACGCCCCCATGAAATGTTCCAGCCCCCCCCCCCCCCCCCCCCCCCCCCCCCACCCCCACACACACTGACAAATTCCTGGCTACGCCACTGAAGCCGAGAGGGCCTGTGGAAGATTATGTCCAACTTTGGCTGCCCCGACATGTTCATTAACATGGTCTGTGAAATCCACGATGGCATGCAAGCTCGTGTCCAAGACAACGGCGCATTCTCTGAGCCCTTTCGAGTGGCCAACGGAGTGAAGCAAGGCTGCGTCCTGGGACCTACCCATTAACATGATGTTCTCGGATATGCTGATAGATACCTTTTGTTGCGGGGATATAGGGGTCTATCTGCAATACTGCTCTGAGAGCAAGTTGTTTAATCTGCGCAGACTCAAGGTGGCACGGGAAATGTTACAAATTAAGGCACCCTTAATGCCTCCGTCAAAGGTTGCAGCATAGATCTAGAGACGTGGGAGATTATTTCTCAGCACCGCTCCAACTGGCCTATTACTAAGTCATGCACGGCGTAAACAAGTATGAGAAAGGTCGCATCTGTGAAGCCGAACAGAAACTTCAGCTCAGTAAGAACAGATGAAGTTCCTCCATTCCGCCTAGTTAGCCCCCAACCAACACCTGCCTATACTGCAATCAGTCATTCTGCGCCAGGACCGGCCTTATTGACCATCTTTGCACACTCAATTATTTGTGAAGTTGTTGGCTATCTTCGCATGTATGATACGAATTCACAGTCCTCTAATATCACGGTAGGTTCATGATTAACATTATATATTTGTTTTGTTTTGCTTTTTTAGCAGATTTCCTTCTTTCATCAGACTTTGAATAGTTAAAAGATACAACATTAGGCCTATATATATATATAAAAACATTCCAAAACATTCCAAATATATATATAAAAACATTCCAAGGTTTACCACGGCAACCGGTGGTCAACATGCAAATTGAGGTCGAAGTTAATGACTCTAGCCAGCTAGCGGGTGCCGTGTGAAGCGCGACATCCCGGTAGAGAAAAGTACCCAAAAAATATTATTCCGGCACGATTGACAAATGATTGCAAATGCATGGCCTTGTGACTGCAACTTGGGAACAGCAAATACCTGGATAAGTAAACACTGATTTAAACCTAGATTTTTTTTTAATAAGCGGTAAGCAAAAAAAAAAACAATAAAAATTGATGACTCACAGTACTTCCAGAGAGTGAAGATCCTTAAACATTCCTCTGGTAATGACACTGATGTTATTGCGTTGCATGAAAAGTGTCCGTAGCTTGGTCTGGTTGCGAAATAAGCCATCGGGGATGGATGTGAGACGATTGAAGCCAATATCACTTCAAAATATGAACATATTGAGAGAAAAAAGGAACGTCAAACCATGCATAATTTATACCACACTTCAAGTGTTTGCGAGTCAGCATTGTAGGTTATACAGAGGTTATAAGGAGCACTTGTTTTCTTCAGAGCTCATTTCTTTATACGGGGTTGGTTTGGTTGAGAATTGCGATGGACTAACTTGATAGTTGTCCCTCTTGGAAAAAAAAACCTCCAAGGATTAGCTGAGGACTGCTGGAATCTAGGCACGCTGTGCATACGACCATTTTCCTACCAAATATTACATTGGGTCGCGTATTTAGACTGTTACATACATGTACTAACCCGAAAAACAGTTAGCAACCTCCAGTTTTTGCTTCAAGGGAATGGTTTTGTTTTGGCGCATTGTGTCGGGAAAAAAAACACTCAACGTTGTTACTAAAAGATTGACTTATGTATAAGTGTGGCGATTGAGACCATAAAATATAGTGTGTCAAAACTCTTACAGAACTTCGGTTAATGTTGTGTTGACTAGAATATTCTCTGGTAGAAAATCTAGGTGGTTATCGGCTATCAACCTGTATGGTATAGAAACGAATACATATGAAAACCTCATTATATTTTTGGTGAGAATCCTTTTATTAAAAGAAGCGTTATTAAACATGTACTTGTGTCTAATCTGTTATAATAAAGAATCTCGATTGAAGAATTTTGTTTTAACATACATGTATTCAGGTCATGCAGTCAACGGAGACTATTATTTCACGTTAGAGTAATGAATAGCTTTTTTGGAAAGGACCTTCATTAATAAAAATAACATCTTGCCTATAGTTTTGTACTATCGATGAAGCGACATTAAAACATATTCAAACATGAATACGAAGAAGTACAGCGTGTCCAAATCAACATTGTGCATGAAGAAAAATCGCTGATTTCCAAAAAAACTGTTCAAAGTAGCTTATCAATTGTTTTAGCATTTTCAAGCCCATGGTTTGTTTATAATTGCTCAAAAACATCAAGAAAATTCAACAATGTTAACCAACTGTACACTCTAAAAAAGCATTAGTCAGATTTGACTAGAAACCAGTCAAATTTGACTAGCCATTGAGGGTCAGCTGGGTGCAACTGAAAATCAGTCAATCTGACTAGATTTGTCCAGTCAGTATTATTGACTTTGGAAAAGTAGTTATGCAAATAACTGAAATTGGAGTCGAACCCAACTACGTTTCTAGTCATAGTATTGAACTTTGCATGTTTAACTAAATTCCTATTCAATTTCCAATAACTGGGAAAACTAGTCAATATTTTGACTAAGTTGTTTTTAGAGTGTATCTTTGATTTGGTAAGGCTACGTAATTTGCGACCTGCACAATGTAATTTATGCACTTCCGCCAATTATTGGGTTATTGGTATGTCTTGTGAGTGCTTGGAATATTGCCTGGCCTTTATGAAGCATTTGGATAAGGGTGTTTACAGGTAGCATTTTGTGACATAGAATTTTGCAATCAAATCTAATACCACTTGGAATGCCTAATATTAATGTATTAGCCTAAGTTCAGCCGAAGACTTCTAATTGTGCGAGTGGAAAATAATATGACTTTTCTTGAATTTTTTTTACCAATTACAAACAAATCCATAGACTTGAAAATACTATAAAATTTCATTAGCTAGTATGAACATCTTTTGAGCAAATCAGCGACTTCTTCATGCACAATGTTTATTGGGACACGTTGTACACTTACAACTGCCCGATTTCAGTCTTCGTGTCAAACAAACCCTCTGGTAGAGTCGTTAGGCGATTGTTCCGCATTAACCTAATACAGTGTGACAGATGTGTAAAATGAAGAGTTTAAAAGCAACTAATAGTGCATTTATGAATTTGTCTGATATTGAACAGAAAATGAATCCCAAATGCCCAATGCGTTTCGTATATAAAGTCTGTCGAAGCACATTTTATTATTTATTTGACGTTGAAGTTTACTTACAATTTGTTGAACCTATTAACACCTTGAAAAGCTCCAATGGCGACTCGGTTAACCCTGTTTTCTTGACAATAACTGAAGAAACAAAAGAGTTACAGTATTTAAACAATTTAACATAAATCGGATACGGCAAACTGGTTTAATAAAAGAGGTTTATTACCGCCGTCTTTTCACCTGCTGTGATACCCTGCCCTGAAGGCTAAGAAAACTTTTTTATTGGCAAAATTTGTTTTTAAGATGACCGTAACTTAAAGGCCATGGTATTTGTACAATTATACTCACAATCTCTCGATTTCTTTCCTGTGTTGTTTGTTCGAGGGATCCACAAATAAACTAGCTGGAATCTCGAGAATTCTATTGTTATCCAAAACTCTGTCAAATATTAAAAATTGAGATCAGAGTTTCAGTATTATTTTTTTCTTTTACTGAGAATGATATTCAACGTGGAAATGGATAATGTCGTTTATAATTAATGGAAAGGGTATGCATGTTTGTATATTATACTCTTTATTCAAAACACTTTAAATGCAAAATGTGTGCGTATAATATACAAATCGTCAGGGTTATCTCTGGTATTTGTTCTAAACAATAATAAAGTTCTTATGCCTTCTTAATTGAAAGTATAATATATTATGTGTACTTTATTCTCGAAATATCATTCTACAGTAACATGGCATGTACCAGTTGGAATGTTTGAGCAAATCACCTTTGGTAGACATCTGCATTACAAAGAAACGAGCATCATTCTTTGAAGACCATTCTTATTATTGAGTACTCACCGCGACCTACATGTATACTCACATGGAGGAGATGACTCCGCCGAAAGTGTGTGCCTTTAACACTTGCACATCGTTGTCGTCCATCCACCTGTAATGCAAAAACGTGTGAATAGTACCCAAGATCGTTTAGCCTATAGGGCAGGACCGGACACTAGGTATTGTGATGTAAAGTCACTAATGACACACGACGACATCATTCAATTGGGCCATGGGGAAGAAGGGTTCCCCTTACGTTGGGTCAGCGTAAACGCGCGCGCGGCAACGGTAAATTAACACGTGAAGTTTGAGACAACGGGTAAAAAATTCGAGCGGGGTTTTCATTGATGAAGAGAGTTTAAAGGTTATGAAATATCCTGTAGGTAAAAAGAGTAACACCTTGAGATTTAGCAATGCTTATCAGTGTACATAAGCATGTAGATATTAGGGGAGAACACCAGGTAAAGTAACGAATAAGGACTCAAGCGGTGAATTGCTTCAAACGTCCGCAGATTCCTAAGAACTTGGCAGGGTTTCAAATTCATGATGTCATCAGACAAGGGGAGGAGAACAGGTAATGCAACGGATAAGGACTTAAGCGGCGGTTGCTTCAAAAGTCCACAACATTCCTAGTAAGAATGTCTTATATTGACAATAATGCAGTTGCAAACGTTGCAAATTTAAAGAGAGCGCGAGTCGAGTGCAAATTCTTGCGTGACTGCCCGAAACGAACTGCATGAAATATCGATCACATAGTGGTTGTAAACATGGGAGCGCGTGAAATTGAATCATCCGCTCTGTGTTTCGACACTGAAGACCTTATAAGGGCCAATGAAGTACGGGCATGTGTTTTTGCACCGTTTTTCATTAACCGTTGACAATCTGGAACGATTAACAGTATTGTGCAGTAAACAGGGTACAAAAATGTAGGTCACGGAATTTCCCAAAGGTATACATAACTGACATCATCATAAGACGATCAGATTTAAAAATATCAGATTGCTGTGTTTAGTTAAGGCGCTGCTCTCCCTTTCCACGCACTGAGCCCATATTCCACCGTGCCTATAGTGTTTCTTACACTTCTCGGATCTGCAGTCCTTTGAAGGTATCTGGGCCGAGCTCCTTCAACTTATTTTCGGCAAGACCCCTGGTAGATTAAAGAAACGCGAAACAAAATGTTAATTCAGTTTAAATTTACACAATTTCCAACGGTCATAGGTCATGCAAATACTACCGTAAATGCAAAGCCAACCCCCTCAATCATTAAAATTCATTCCTGTATCATCATGATTTGTTTCAGTTTTTTTTACTTATTACTGCTTGCACAAAGTGACAGTTAAGGAATAAAAAGAAACTTACAATGTGTCCATGTCCTTCGGGGCAGTCAATTCCTTGGCTGATATGGTTGATATCTTGTTTTTATCCAGTAATCTGATTAAACCAAAACATTCCATAATTTTTCTTTTGCAGATTTGGCAATTTTATATCATCAATCTTTTTGGACCCAGTCATGAATGCAATAGGCCGTGGTTTCGAGTGATTAAGGGAGGGTTGTAGGAGAAGGCTCTCATTCGCCCAGACATTCGGCCTATTCACATCGGCTTCACCTATAATTATAACCATCCCCAGGACAGGATCTGCAGCAAATTGTGAAACTCCACCAACATCAATTTTGGGAGATTCATTTTGTCTAGAAATAGATAGTTTTCTGTCAAAAATCACGCATTGATTAATGACAACTTTCTTGGAAAATGCTTTTGTAGTCTGTCGTCTTGCAGCGATCCAAGAATTTTCACCTCTCACACCGCAATACGAATGCCCCCGTCAGTTCCTCTTAAGTACCAACATTGCTAAATGTATCTGTTCTGAATGTTGTCTTTTGTTTTAAATGTCTCCAAAGGTGGCCTTGACATTAATCTAAACCAGGAATTAACAAAGCACGTCCCAAGCTGCACAAAAGTGGTCAATTAATGGTAAAATATCTATGTACTGATTTTGTAACGATATCTTGTTAACAAATATATATTCGCTAATACTCACAAATATCGAAGTTTGGTGCAACTCTTGAATGCATCCGCTTCAATACTAGTCACGTCATTCCCTCTTAAATTCCTGCAAGAAAGTTTGTGTCTTAAATATGCGCTCTACTTGCGATTTTTTCTTTTTTGGTCATCTTCTAGTTATCATGTTATTTTTGATGAAACATCGACAGTTTGTAATTGAATTATTCCTTTACAATTTCGACTTATTGGCTGCCTGACAACTATTTCCTTCTGGCAGGTAGTCTGGTTCTTGCTCCACAATTAATATCAACAATATACGGACCAGGCGCCAGTAGAATCATATACTTTAGTCAAGTAGCGCTTGGCTACCCGGACGCGTTGCGCCTCAGATGCCGGCACCAAAAAGAGACCAGTACGAGTGACGATGTCACGGGCGCCTGTACTATCTCCTGGAGAACGCTTGTTTGTTGGGGGTAAGAATATACAGTTATGCCAGGCTAGAATATCATACAAGGAACACATTATACAAATATAACTCACATGCTAATGTGATTGCCTCCCCCATAGCACATTATTGTACTCGTGGTCGTATTTGTACTCGAGTATTTCCTTTAATGACTCATACTAGTGTGCTCAAACACCTACTTGCAGAAAGGTACCCGTATTTTTATTCTTCCACAGAGTCTTCGAGGATAAATGTACGATATGTTGCGCATGGGTCTGAGCAATTGTATGTATAACTAATATGTACATGTACAGATCTGCAAGTAAAAAGCTGGTTGTGCTGACTTTTTTTAGTGGATGATCCCTTAGTGCCAGCTTGAAGGCGTCGAGGGATTTGTACTCCACTGGATCTACCACAAGGCTGTTACTGTCCCGGATTGTGCGTGGGAAGAGGCAGTACTTGGTGTGTGGGATGACGAATCGGGATTCGTGGTCTCTGGCTGGTATAGTATGTTGGGTGAGACTGGTTGTCAACATTGTCGACTAAATTGTAGTTGATTTCGTACATCATGACCAAGCAACTGTGAGTACTACGTCAGTCCTGTACAGATGGCCGGTTCAGATCCTTTAGCATAGCGTGTTTCGCTGTGTGTGGGTGTCCCATGTAGAGCAAGTATATTCCACTGTATGTCTGACTCAGGTGGTGCTTCATGTAGACAGCTTCCTTCACATTTCAACTTCAATGTCTGAGGTTGCGAGATAAAAAAAAACATTGTGGAGTTGGATTTCCTACTGAGAGTGTCCACATGGGTGTTGAGGTGAGATGAGAGTCGAGATCAACTCCAAGGTACTTCGCAAAATAGGTTACTTCTTAAGTGCGTCCATGAATGGTGTATGATGCAAGGATGGCTTTACGTTTGTTAGTGATTCGAAGGACCTGGAATTTCTTAACGTTAAACCTCATCGGCCACTTAGATTCCCTATCTTAGAGAGCATCATGATCTTTTTAAAGGCTGGCTGCGTCTTCAGCAGACAGCTTTGTTGTGGAAGTTGGGACGCAAGCAGGTAGGTCATTAGTGAAAATTAGCACCAACAAGGGGCCTAGGACATTACCCTGTGGTACTCCCGATGTTACCCGGGATTCGGTGCTCTTCTGACCGTCACCTCGGACAAATTGGGATTGTATATGGATAAAATCCTGGGTCGAATCTAAGGTGATGTCTCGTTTTCTATAGTGCTCAACTTTCATCAGGAAGTGGCGGTGCGAGACTTTATGAAGTAGTCAAGTAGGATCACATCAATTTGTGATTTGTCATCCAATCGGTGTCACGTGCTGTACTTTAGCGAAACTAGTGATGTGTGTTTGAGAAGATATTGCAGTCATTGAGATGACGGATCACTGCCACAGAAAACAATGTGCTCGCAGAGCTTGCATGAAACCGATGTGAGAGAGTTTGGGCGGTAGTTTGCTGCGTCTGACCTGCTACCCTTCTTAAAGATAGGGACGATGTGAGCTTTCTTCCATTGCGAAAGTACCCTTGATTGATAGAGGCTTGAAATATGAGTGTGACTGCAGGAGCGATTTCTTTAACTAGTTCCTTCAGAAGTTTAGTTTGAATGCCATCAGGGCTAGATGCAGTAATGGCTTGTCGTTCCGAAGTTGTTTGGTAACACCACTCTGGCTCACAGCGATGGACTCCATGGCGGGAGAGTTCCTGGAACCTAAATCAGGAAGTGTGGAGCCATCATATTTGGACAAAACGGATGAGAATTGCCGGTTTAAGATGTCAGCGTTTGTCTATGAATCCGCTTTAAGGAATCCACCCTCGTTCATGGACTTTATAAGAGCACCCAGCTTCTTGTTCCTTGCGCTTACTGGTTCACTGTGCACAATGTCGTAGATGTATTTGTTGTGCGCGTTACGACAAATCTTATGGGCGTCTCTCTTTAGCCGTCGCAAGCGGGCAGAGTCCTTGTCTCTGTTGGTGCAACGAGTTTTCCTGTAGGCCCTAATATTGCGTCTTAAAGCACGCTTGGTGTCAGAATTAAACGACAGTTGGTTAAACCTGTTAGAGCTGAGTTTGGGAGGCACAGAATCTTTGTGTTCAGCATGAAGGACATGCAAAATCATCCGCCTATAATTTTCCAAGGCCAGGTTGTCGGTAATGGGCCGGAGATGAAACCTTTTGAGTTACATTCTCTCGCAAACTGGAATGGAAGACACATCTGAAGAATATCACTCGCACTGCTTGGATGGGAGCCTAGCACTGTCCATCTTTCGACTCTTAAAAAATCCAAAGGAGAGCCTGCCGCCTAATATGGTTAAGCAATCAAGAGCAATCGAGGCATAATCTTAGCAGTTTACCCCATCGATGAAATGTTGCAGCAGTCTTCTGTTTATAAATATAGAATACAGTGCAGCAAGTGCCCAACCTTGCTGAAATCCACGGTACCACCTTTCAGGCTACCTGCTGCTCGACAAACCAGGCAATCTATGCTACTTAACTTCCTGCAGCAGTGAAGATTATGGAACAGTCTACCGTCATCAGTTCTTTCAGACATACATTACAAGGGCAAGCAGTCCTTCAAATGCAGACTAAATGTTAAGTACACTAAAGTTAACAATCAGTTTGGGTGAAATGTGACTGCATTGTGATGCTAATAGGCATGTCTCTCTTCACTTTTGAGTGAGGCATAGCCCAATAACCATTGTTTTCGTTCTTATTTCTCGTTTTCATTGTGGAATGGTCTGTTGAACCAAGAACTTTAGCTATCCTTTTGAGATATTCTGTTTGTTTTATTAGGGTGCTCCTTAATGTGAGCAGGTCATAAAAACACGTTGGAAACAAATCACGAAGTACACGATAAGAATACCATGCCATGTCTAATTGGGATAGGCCTACAGGATGTAAATGTCCCACACATGGGTTACTATTAGCGTCGAGGTTTAAAACAAAGCAAAACGGGACGAGGTTCGTATTATAGACCTTAAATTACGATCTTAAATTTGCGAACTTACACATTTGTCAACTTTGTACATCTTGCAAAGGTGTCTCTACCAATAGCCGTCATTCTGTTGTCTTCGAAATCCCTGGAACAGAAACCGATGATGAAATATACGTTAATTCCTTTGCGGTAATCATATTGGCGATACAGCGAAGACAAAATCCCCTGCGTCAGCACCATGTATGCTATGGCCGAACAGCTTAAACTAATGCAACACAATCCTGCGTGTGCACATGTACGTTTTTACAACATTACAAAACAAGGAAATTCAAGTCCAAATATTTTTAAACTATTGACAATAATTTATGGAGGCCAAAAATCACAGTTACGGTGATTTAATCCGTAGAGTCAAAGTAGTTTATAATTTCCCAGTTTAACGCGGCAGGTGCCTCACGGGATCACTTTGAAAACTGATTCTCTTAAAGCATGTGGATGTTTTAAAAGTCGAAAAGCATGACTGATTCACTCACATAGACTATAATATGAGTGAAATTTCTGTTATTTGAATATAACAATCAACGAAAAGCTAGCAATTAATATTGACTCACACTGTTTTTAGCTGGACTCCATTTTTCATGACCAAGTCGATGTCTTGCAGTTGATTTCCACGAGCGTGTCTACGAGCAAGCCAGACATGAAAATAGTCCAATTGTTCAATTGTCATCACAGAAGAGAACGCAATTTTGAAATTGGCTATCCTAGCAAATAACCAGATGATGCAACTATTTCGATAGACACAAATATTTGTGATTTACCAAGACAAGAGGCAGTTGAATGTTGTAATTTATTTAATACTTACAACATCATCACAGACTCTGGAATTTCGAAAGGCTTGTCAATGCTGTTGCCAGTCAAATCGCTTTGTAAAAACAGAGAAGATACAGTCAGGTGTTAATAGGCGAGCGGCGGAATCAAAATTTGGGTTGACTAAAATGCCCCACCCTACACATACCTACATCATACATCATGAGCAGGCTTAATATGTCTACTTTAAGATTAGGTTTGATTTGAAGCTTCAAAATTGGAAGAAATGTGGCTTTGTAGCTATTTTGTTCTAAAACTTACATTGTTGGTTACAAAAGTATGAGTTAACAAATTTGGTATTTAATAGGGGACTAATATATGTGGGACCAGCACGAACCATCGAGGCACGTTTTAAACCAAATTGCCGTTCTATACATTTTCTAATACCATATTCAGATTACAAAATGTACAGTTACTAAAAACAGTATTAAGTGCAAATATGCAATTTTCTAACAATCGTATTTCTTAAAACAACATGAAGGTAATTTTCTTTGTTATTTACTATACTTGTGCCTGTTTTCCGAGCTAAATGAAAAAGTGAATATGGTTAATAGATAGTGTGGCGGGAACCCCCCCCCCCCCCCCCCCGCCAACCTAAGTTTGTTAGGATACGTCTGACTCCTAGCGCGGTGAAGACAGTCTTCCCAAACCCAGCTCTTCCCTAGATGAGAGATCACTCAGAGCGACCTTCAAGGCTAAGGGTGCAGGTCCGTTAAGGTGGAAATCTACCGCCCGATTATGAATGAGTGTTGATTATTTATCTGTATTACTTAATTGCACAATAAACCTGTAAACATAAACACCGGAAGCAGTTTGTCGGTAATCTCAAACAACAATGAACGTAATTTATTCACAATAATCAGGTACATTAATTAGGATGTGGTTCGGTGGGTTGTTTTAATACCAGGGTCCTTCGTTACTGGAGGTAGCCCGCTGCTCGCCTATGCAACAACACACACAGCATTAAGCACTAGACATCAATGGCAGCAAAATGAGCAACTATAATATGTAGCCCGTGTGGCACGCTGAAGTGCGCCCTCAAGCAGTTATGAGACACGCGTGTACTGTAACCATGGCAGACGACATGTTCGCACATGTTTTGGCGAAATTCCCGCAGTGAAATGCCAAGATTCTTGCTATAAGTCAACTGTTAGTTTGACATTGATTGACAATCCTACAGCTTGTGGCTCTCAGGTGAGAATAAGTGAAGGATATTGGGATGATTATAACATTTGTTGTGTTGATAATTGATGTTGAAATTAACGTTACAGAAACAAATGTGAATTGTATAAATCGGGAGCCAATTTTAATGCATCTAGAAGAAATAATTGATCTTGTTACCAATATACCTTTCCGTAATGAAACCTCACATACTGGGATGATTCAAATTAAGTTACATGTTGAGTAATGTTAGAAATTGAACAAGTTTAAAGTGTACTGATGCTAGAAGTTGGGTGGATTATTTGATCTACAATCTGGATTGACCCCCTAAATTGCTTTGTGTAGAGACACACGCCTTTTGTTAAGGTACATATTTTGCTTTTCTTTTACTCTCAGGTGTACCCTGATAGTTTGGGGATTAACTTGATCTGTATTTTTCTGCCTGGACAGTCACAGTCTGGAACTCTGCTCCACATCTTGAGTGGAGCAAGCCGTTGGTGACTGGACTGGCCACGTGTGAGCTTACACATGTTACATCTTCACAAGGACATGAATTACATGTATGCTGTCTGCATTAGGTGAACTACTATCTCCAAGCAGGAGGGATCTTGTGAAGGAACCGTTTAGTTTACTGTGCAGCGTATACAGTGACGTTGAACTTCTGTAGTTTCGCCGGAACTCCACGAAGTGATGTGAACTGAACTGAACTGAACTGACTAGTCGATCAACATTTTTGGATTGGGACTTGATTGCCTTAGAGTGACATTGTTGACCTAAACATTTACATGTAGGCCTTCTTAAAGTTTTTTTTTTTGATTATCATCATCAGCGCTGGTGTTATAGATTTTGATATAGAGTTCTGACCGAGTTTTCAAATTAAAGATTTTCTAGTTCAGTATTATTTATAGACTAAGTAGTGGTTTGTTCATTTGTCTGACCCAAGGTGTGTTGACCCCAATGTGGTCCATGTGACTTCATATATACACAGCGCTAGTTATGAATCGCTAAGTTAGCAATAACACAGGGTCACAAGCGTACAACAGCCGCTTAGCAATGTATACGGTCCGTTAGCAGGGTACCCGTTACGCCGTGTGTGTAAGCCAGAATTCAGCTACATGTACCAGCGCAACCCCTGTACAGCTACACAGACTTTGTACACGAATCGCCTAAGCAACTACACATGTGGAGTACAAGTAATTCACCGACTTTTCTGCCCGCTGTCGCAGCTACGCTCTAGCCCGCTTCTCCAGACACCCGGAGAACTCAACACCTGAAACAGCTGAGCCCCGAAACTAGGCACACAAGCAGTATCTCACCTAACAATCAAAGCCTTCCAAAGCCAAAATGTAATCTCCAGGCACGCATTTATGGGTGCAGACCAGTAAATCGGTCCGAAATTGCCTACGCCGGCCAAATCACGATTTGCATGCCCTCAAAATCTTCAGTATTTGAGCATGCTGTGGGCCATGAACCTGAGGCATTGTAAAAAATATGGGTGGAAGCCGTGCACAGGACTGGGAGCTTGCAGTTCTGTGTAATTTGGATGTAATTTGGACCCCAAAAGCGCTCTATTTTGCAATGGAGTGTAGGCATCGTTTTTCAAAATGGCGATGTGCTTCAGGACTATTTTCAGGGGTGATCATCTATAGATGGAAATTTCTCCTGAAAGTCATCAGTTGACCCCCCCCCCCCCGAAAATTGAAAAGAAAATAAAAGATGATGAAACAAGCTTTAATTTGATGTGTGTATCGAACACCTTGGAGTGTTGTGAGTATTTTTCCCGAACTTCTGAAGTGGCAGCATTTACTCAGGACGACCAATTACCGTCATCCTGTGACTACGCCCCTAACCAAAACTCACTCCCCTGATGCCGAACCTCGGGTACTACACCAGTTGCCTCATCCTCCTTGACCACCTCCTCACAACCGCACTGTTTGCATTGCCGTCTCGACAACCAATCAGAATTACCATATTTCTTGCCACTCCTGTGCTCAATGACCAAGTCATATTGAGACAGGACCTCAATCCACCCTCGGGGTTCTTAAAATTAAGTACCCACCGCAATGCGGCATGGTAAATTCTGACCGTTACCCTGCGGCCTTACAAGTACACAACCACAGCCAACAACTCTATACGAGTGACACAGTAATTTCGCTCAGGTTTGCTGAGCTTCCAGTTCGCATACGCAAGCACTTTTCGTCACCACCCTGGACCTGCGACAACGCCGCCCCGATACCTTCACCACTGGCATCGGTGTCCAAGATGAAGTCATCCTCGGGCATCGGATATGACAAAACTGGGGCGGCTTGAAGCCTGCCCTTCAGCTCGTCAAATGCCTCTTGACAACTCTCAGTCCACACAAACATTCTTGACTTCTCGGTTAATGCATGAAGTGGACTTGCCACTTCTGCAAACCCCTTTATGAACTTCCAGTAGTACGATGCGAGGCCTAAAAAACTTCGCACAGCTTGTACACACTTCGGAACAGGCCAACTTGCCACTGCCTTGATCTTCTGAGGATCCGTGGCTGGCTACCCTTTCTGAGGACACAATGTGCCCTTGGTAAGCCACTGACATATGAAACAAATGACACCTATTGGGCTTGAGTTTAAGCCCAGCGTTTCTTTGCCTGTCAAACACAACTCGGAGACGCTCTAGGGTCTCCCTCATTGACTGGCCAAACACGATGATGTAATCCAAATAAATCAGTAGGATTTCCCACTGCAAGCCGGTCATGACCTTTTTTCCATTAGCCCCTCTAAAAGGCATGCATTTCCACCGGTACAACCCGCTTTTCACCACCAATGATGACTTTTGGCTGGCGTCCTCATCCAGAGCGACTTGCCAGTATCCCGACGCTAAATCAAGTGTACAAAACCACTTCGCCCCACCCAACGCATCAAATGTTTCATCAATGCGCGGCACAGGATAGGCACCCTTGATGATCACCGAATTCAACTTTCTGTAATCAATACAGAAGCGTTTCGTACCATCTGTTTTGTCAACCAAAACAACATTTGCCGCCCATGGACTGTCGGAAGGTTCAATCACCCCCCCCCCCTCTTTCCCAAATCACTGACTTGCCTCTGAATTTCCTCCTGACAATACGAATGACGCCTCATCAGTTCTTTCACCGGCTTAGCATCACCAGTATTTACGTGATGCCGCACCACGTCCGTGCGACCAATGTCATGGTCACCCTTGGACAACACATCCTGAAAGTCTACAAGACATTTCCGGACGTCCTCATGGTACCAGAGATATGGCTAACACCAAGCCTTGCTTGGCTAGGTCACCGCCACCTTCCATCGACGATGGCAGGCCCGACCAAGTCGGCACCCTTCCGAGCAACTATACCCGGGACCACGGCCTCATGACCTGACTGAATCACCGTAATTTGAGAAACTACAACACGACCAACAAAAGGCTCGCCAGCACGATTGGTGCATTTGATTCACTCACAACTGAGCCCCCACTCTTTCAACTGGAAATCTAGATTTCCACCTGAGGGTACCAGGAAATCCATGCCCAGGATACCACAGTATTTCATTTCACAAACACTGCCCTGACTTGGTGCGTGGTTCGACCCACTTGTACCTCTACCCAAGCTATACCCAACGCGGCGAGCTGACTACCGTCAACTTGCTTCACCTGAACATTATCCGTCTGTAAAACGGGCCTCTTTTTTTTCGGAATTTGGTAGTACACCGTACCAATTATTAAAGTATTGGTGGCCCCCACGTCGATCAAAAATCAACACTTGTCAACAAACAAACCATACCGAGCTCCACGACTGAGATAGGGCAGAGTTATGACTCGTTGCCCGTCCCCAAGCTTTGACCTTTTCTGTCCACCACCAGCCTCGCTGTCACTGTGTTGTCTTCTGAACCCTTTTGACCTCTCAGCCCTCCCGCGGGTTCTACGGGGGCTGACTGACGTTTCCCTGCTTTGGAGTTTTCTTGCACTCCCGGGCGAAGTGCCCTTTGTCATTACATCTGAAACACCGCAATGCTTCCGGTCCAGCAATTAATCTGTGCTGTTCCACCTTCTCAATATCTCAGTCTCCATGGAGGCCTGGACTGCTTCATCCCAAGTTTTTGGACGAGCCCTGTTGATGCCCTCCCTAACTGAATAACTGTCAACAGCATCTGTGAAGTGGTTCTTAGCCAACCTTTTATGAGCATCTTCCTGCAACTCAGGGTATGCTCTCGCTGTCAATTCGTAAATCGCTTGCCCTAATTCAAACAGAGTCTCCTTTGGCTTTTGGCGCCGATGTCTCAGTTCGACGAGATAATTTTCGCTCTGTCGAGCTGACCCAAACCTGCGCTCCAACAATTTTACAAGCGCACTATACGTGTACTTGTGGCCAGAGTCACCCAACAACTGTAGAGCGTCTCCCTGCAAGCTTGCGGCTAACCAACTCGCAGCCTGCTCCTCGCTCCACATTTTGACCTCATGACACGACTCAAAATGGCGGAGGTGCTCTTCCAGAGCACCTTTCCGCTGTACCGATCAGGGGTTATGTTTGGCCTGTGATTTGGTCGCTCCAAACTACCCATCTGACCCACATCACTATGGACCCATGCCTCTCTTTTCAGTGGCCATGGACCCACTGATGAGATGTCAACTCGAGCTGAACTGTTGTTTGTCGCCTCAACAGGTCGAGTCGCAAAACTTAACAATTCGCTCTTACCGGCTTGGGGTTACCATCCCTATGTCACCAACGAACGGGATGGTACTCGCCAAACCCCGTTCCAATGCCACCCTCAGAGATAAAAACTGAATCAAAACTTTTACGAATTGCATCATAATTGACTTGATTTGACCGTTGATCTATGACCTTTGACCTTAGATACATTCCACGTTATCTTCATTACCTTTCACGCTGTGTTCATACGACTTTACCACTAGCTACTGTATTACTGCATTTATTAGCACCTTTTCCTGTTTTCTGCCGGTTTGGAGTGATTTGCAAAGCGCTTACATTGTAGCTCCTCTAGCTTTCAGAATATACTAAACCTTCTTGCCAAACCAAACATCATATCTGGAAAAGTAGCTGACTGCGAAAACCGTGTGTCCAGGGACATGATGATCACACATCCTTTCACTCCTTGGTACTGTAGCGTAATGGTGTGCTTGCAGCGAGTAATTTATAGTGCAAGAGCCAGCAAGCTTGCGCAGCGCCCTCTGTAGTTAGAACCGTGCGCGCGTTCCAAATTAGGAGTTGATCACAGCGCATCGTTGAGAACGGACGTGGGTTGCGGCGTCTCGTGGAGAACAGACGTTTGTGCGTTGTCGTGTTGCTGCACCGACGTGCCAACGACTGGGCAAGGACAGGGGGTCAGTAGCCGGAGACACACTGGGGATCTGAAGCTTGGTCCGTGTACGTCTTGCTACCTCGTGGGCTGTATCCACTGGGGCCTCGGGAGTCCTGCCGCCGGTAACTTTGGGGTCCCCGATAGTAAGTTGCAAAAGAGCGTGGGGGGCGATGCGAACAGTTCACCCCTGACGCAGGTGCCTTTTCATTCTGTAATTATTGTTGATTGACCCCTTCATTCTAATTCAACGCAATGGAGTATTAAAAGAACTTGATTTTCGTTGTTGTCTGATAAATAAAGGTTTCAGCGTTTGTTCAGTCGGTCAGTTCATGTCCTTCCCTTAATTGTACATCCTTAAGGAGACCACTTTGTACATGATGTCGGCATACGGCCTTCCGAACGGACACATTCCCTCGGTCACCGAGATCACTGCTCTCTTCGCTCACCAAAGGTTTAAGTCAAGAGGCCAGAGCAACCTGATTTAAGGGCAGCCACGCTCGCAGCGCCGCAGTACCAAGCTGCATTCGAGGATGAAACATGCAGACACATTCAGGTATCTACTCTACTAACTTGTGAACTAAACAGACCGGCTACATCTTTAATGCTGCTACAAATTAGGGACTTTTTCAGATGTATATCAGAGAAACCTCCAGCACTGACAAGAGTTCATGCTACAATCCCGGCCAAAATGGTTGGGACACTTCCTGAGCCTGCCACGGTCACCCACTCCCCCGGTCAATGTTGTGTTTCCAGCTGATGGAGCACACACTGCGCACCGCGCATGAGAGCCAACATTGAACTGGGGGGCCAGCGAGATTTGGCCAGGATTGTAGCAACAAATCATATTCTTATAAAAAAAAATTCACTCATCAGTTCCATCTTATGCCTAAATATAACATGTAATGCTGTAAAACTAAATATAACATTTGTGCAGTTCAACATTTATTTTGCTTTTTAGAAATACGATTCTGAGAAAACCATTTTGACTCAATAGTGTATATAGTTACTGTACATTTTGTAATACTAAGATCTCTGTAGTGAATTTATGGAAGATGATATACATTTAGCTGTAAAACTTGCTTCCATGGATGGGACTTGCTCCATAGATGTCTACAATTATTAAATTAAATTGGCGAGAAATACACTAAGTCGTAGTCAAGTTATTGTGAAAATGATCTATAATCGTTTTTTTTTTCATTTGCTTGCTGATAAAAAGGCATAATTTGCTGAAATACCAAATTTAACCAATTGTGTTCCTTATATGATGTAGGTGTGTGATGTTTGGCAACGGACAAATAACAAAATGTTACCTTAATGTTCCCCCTAAAAACAAACACGATTTTGAGAAAAATTCACATTTTTACTCAATATTGCCTTTAGTTACTTTACATTTTATAATCTTCATATGGTATTTGTGAATTTATGGAACGTCAATTTGGTGTAAAACTTTCCTCGATGGTTCAGGCTGGTCCCACAGGTATATAGAATACAACATGTGTAAAATCATATTTTTGACCCAAAATTGTGACTTTTAGACCAAAATGAGCCAAAAGACAAATTTTCCCCCATGTGACAGTTCCACATTATGCCTAATCTAAGAGTAGACATATGAAATGATGTGTGATATAGGTGTGTGTGGTGTTGGGCACTTGACAAACATTCAAAATTGTACCTTCTACGATCAAAAACTGGTAGAAAAAAAAAGGGATTCTTAGAAAAATGTACATTTTCACTCAATATTGCATATAGTTACTTAGCTTGAGTAACTCCAGCTCTATTGCCTATCGCATTAGAGCTCGAGTCAAAACTACGTTACAATCACCGGGTCGTAAGAATCCCGAAATCTCGGACTGTACATCCCCAGTGCATTACAAAAACGGTTATTGTCCCTATATTATTCCGACCCAGATTCCATAATTCATACCTCATACGATGCAGCAGACGTTCATGAAGCTAGTAATCGACTTCAAAAAGAACAACGAAGACAAACATAGGAAATTTTTCGATGATTTTGGTGGCGATTTTCCAGAAACCATGAGAAAACGTCGTGCGACACTATTCTGCTGACTGCCGTTGACCCCCAGAAAACCAACATTGGCCAACAAAAACACAAGATTTACCTAAAAACGGCCTCAAAATTACTAGATACGCCTCCTGAGGTAAAATGAGAGATCGATGATTGAAATCGAGGTAGTAAAGTTTGCTTACGAGTCGGATGAAAAGTGAAATTTCCCGTTCAATTCCGAGAACTTCCATCACGATCGTCAACATGTTAAATTTCCAACTCGTGTTTGAACAATGCGATGTGGACGTACGTGCCCAGCGTTCATCTGCTGGTCCCAGCATTGTTGGCCAATTTTTTTGGTCAACGGCAGTCGGTAGAATAGTGTCGCGCGACGTTTTCTCATGGTTTCTGGAGAATATTTTAGTCTTCGTTGTTCTGTTTGAAGTGTGCGGCAAAGATATGCCGCCGAATACCATAGGTACAAACGCCTTGACCAAGGCTATGCACACATATGCAAATAAGTAATAATCTGGTGCCTTCTTGTGCTTACAGTGCATTTTAAATTAAAAAGTAGCAATCTTATCCAACTATTATAAGTCCAGCGGATATGTGACAAAATATCGATGAATTGTGCACCTTTGCATAAAAACGTGAAACTTGGCAGAGATGTTCATATTTATGCCGGAAAATGGCGCCATCGCAAATTTATCTTTTTAGGGTCGTGCCCGCAGTAAAAACGGCAGCACAACATAAAAATAAGCAACATGGAAATGGGGGCTCTTGATGAGGTGGCGTGAACGTGATAATTCACAGCAAACATTACTTGCCGTTGCTGTGTTGAATCAATATACAGGGGGAAAAAAATCGAAAATATATTTTTTTTTCCGGGAAACAAGGTCAAAATAAAGTTACTCTTCTAGACGAGGTTGGAATATAGTGGAATTTGTTTCGTAAAAAAATACGTACACATTGAAACTTTGCAATCAGGACTAATTATATTTTAAAGAGATCGGGTATACATGTGTAACTCAGTAAAAACAAAGGATGTAAAATGTCCAATATATCTGGATCCATTTTCATGTGGCTTGCAAGCTGTAATGATTCTTTCCATGTCAGTAAGCGTATGTACTTACTGCTGTGTAAAACTAAGCTGAGAACAGGTCACTTCAAAACAAACGAAACGGTGTTGATAACATGTTTCTACTAGGCAATTGAAGTGCTAAATAATAATATTATTTTGTACAGAAGGCCAAGGGCGTTGTTTGCTTCGTGCCATGTCGCCCATTAGAACAATAAGCCTTGCAATGTACTTACAGCACAATAAGGTGCGGAAGGTCCAAGAAACCATGCTTACGTATCTCCTTCAAGGCATTCTCGGCAAGGTTTCTGAAAATGAACATTGTGCATTCAAGGCTTTATTATAGGCCGATATTAGCGTATATTGTATATTAATGCCAAATTCCTTCATCAACTGAATCATTTTCGGGATGAAAGTTCAAGAGAAATGTTTTAAGCACAACTTTACTGTGGCCCTGGACCGACATTTTAATATTGACCTTTTTAATATGAACCTTTTAACTTCTTAATATTGACGTTGTATCTTCGCAATATGCACGTTGCACGTAGCTTAATATCGCATTGTGGAAGTTGTTCCTTCTTAATTAATGTGAATGTTCCAACTTGTTAATGTTCACGTTCGATCTTGTCAATGTATACCATTGATCATGCTTGATGTCAACGTTGCACCTTGCTTCTTCGCAATATGAACCATGTACCTTCACATTGTGAACATTTGACCTTGCATCTTGTTAAAATCATTGTTGAACTGTCCTCCTTCGCAATGTGAATCATGCATTCTAAAAAGTACGAAGTCCCTGTCAAGCCCTATAGTTAAACAACCAGTTATGATGGACAGCTGTTTCAGGTCACTTAACCTGGGTCTACCTTGTAGTGATTTTTATCATGAATCAAGGGTTTCTGATTTATTTCACATATCTTTTATAATTCATGTTCAGGCTATATAATGAGCGCTGTTTCACTAGAAGAGATATGTTCAATTCATGAGACTAATTAATTTCTTGACGGTATACTCTCCGTCAATTACAACAAAGCAAAACAGTGTTCTGTGATCACGTTAAGAAGGCTTTTATCATAATACTTTACATCCTTCAAGCCCTATTCAGATTTTTTTTTGTGTTTTTAATCATAGTTACGAGAGATTTCCGTCGAGATCCACGTATTTAATTAGTATAAGAGTAAATCTTAAAATTAATGTGGCCTGACGTTGCGAACTTAGCAAGTTCTTCTTCAGAGGCTAAAACAGAAATGACAGAGGTACATACATTAACATGGGGTTGCACACAAACACGCAGGGCTGAAAGAAGAAACACAAAAGGATCAGGATTAGGTGGGAAAGGTGTGGGAAGATGCAGGGGAGGGTGGAGGGGAGAACAAAGAAACAAAGGGAGATGGCAAACCACAAGGGGTCTGGTGTAAACAGGGGAGGGACCAGAAAGGAGAAGGATCAAAGGTCACAGGGAGTGGTAACGGACAAAAGAGTGTGAGAGTGAAGGGATGATGCGGGGGGCAGTATTGAGGTGGAAAGGGATGAAAGATGGGGGAAGATGGGTAAACACAAACAAGGAAGACCAGATGGATTATCTGAAACAGAGGACAATGGAGGGAGAAAAGGATAAATCATTTCCAAGTTGGATGTTGAGACCATGTGGTTGAATAGTTCGAAGACGATTCATCCACACCTTCTCTCTGCTGAGGCGAACTGAGTCCTTGCGATGGCCAAGAGATTCAATGCCCTGCAAAATCATATCAGAAATGGAGTGGTTAGGCAGGTTGAAGTGATGACCAATAGGGGTGTCTAGTTTCTTGGTGTTGACCGTTGACCGGTGGGCATAGAAACGCTTCTTGAGCGTATTCTTAGTCTCACCTACATACATGTACTGCACTCCACAGACCCTGCAAGAAATAAGATATATGACATTAGAGGTGTTACAAGTGATGTTACCAATGGTTCTGTGGGTAGTGACAGAAGAGTGGCCAGAAAAGGAGTCAGACTCCTGGATATGAATCTGGCAGACAACACATCTGGAACTGCACTTGAAAGTACCATGCTGGGTGGGAGGGGATGCATCTAAGGATGGGACTTCAGCTCGAACAATCAAGTCCCGTAGATTTCGAGGACGCCTGTAAGCCAATGTGGGGCCGTTGGGGATGGCGCGGGCAAGGCGATCTGAAGTATGGAGGATATGATGATTGTCATTAGTGATTTTGCGGAGGGAAGGGAGATTGGGGTGAAACGTGGTAACCAAGGGAATCATGGGTTTGGCCATGGCATCAGGGGCCTTTCCCGTGAGAGCTAGATTTCTGGGGATAATTTTAGCTCTGGCAATGGCACGATGAACTTGGCGAGAGCTGTGACCCCTGGCCACCAAGTTGTTCCTCAGTATCTGTGTATGGCGGGAGAAATCGGAATCATTAGAACAAATTTTTCTGAGTCTGAGTGCCCGGCTAAACGCTATGCCAGTTTTGCAGTGCCTGGGGTGACAGCTGGAGGAGTGGAGGTACTGGTGGGTGTCTGTGGGTTTGGAATACAGGTCAGTGGTTAGTGAGTTGCCTTGCTTGCGGACGGTGACATCCAGAAAGTGGGTTTGGTGAGCCGAGAACTCCGATGTGAATTTGATGGTTCTGTGGAAGGAATTGATGTGGTTAGTGAAGGTCAAGAGACTGTCCTCATCCCTGGTCCAGATGAAGAAAACATCATCAATATATCTCCACCAGATCCAAGGGCGACATGGGGCCGAGGCAAGAATGCGTTCTTCGAGGTCACCCATGAAGAGGCAAGCCGTCGACGGGGCAATGCGAGTGCCCATTGCAGTGCCGTGTACCTGTAGATAGTGTTCACCAAGGAAGGAAAAATTGTTCTTCGTTAGTATAAGTCTCATGAGGGTGCCTACATCACTGATGGGAGGAGTCGTCTTTCCTGCCTTGGCCAGAGCCAAGGAGCAAGCACGAACACCCTCCTCATGTGGGATGTTGGTGTACAGAGATGAGATGTCGAAAGTCCCAATGATGGCTGTGCTGGGAATCTGGTCCTTGATTCCTTCAAGCTTGCGTAGGAAGTCTGGGGTGTCGTGAATGTATGACGAAATCTGTGGGACAAGGGGTTTGAGAAAACTGTCAATGAACAGGGAGATGTGTTCCGTGGGTGAGCCATTACCGGAGATGATGGGTCTACCGGGGTTGCCAGCCTTGTGAATCTTGGGTAGAAGGTAAAATCTGGCAGTCCTACAATCACAGGGAGAAAGAAATTTGTGAGCTTTCTTCGACAACTGGTCACGTGATCGCATATAGTATAAGAGTATGATCTAAAGATGTAATTGAAAGGAACATATGCGGTGGTACCGTTACGAAGTAATATCCACGTCTTACAAAGCATGACAACAATAGTAAGGGCATACATTGATATTTATTACTTCGGGGAAATATCGGGGATTTCACCAACGGTCATATTCTCGTCAGTTACTGTAAAAACGATAGCGCGCGGGGCACAGGTGGCTTCGGTCAATTATTTAATTGTTTATTCAGTGCATACACCCGCAACATACTCGAGCTTGTCTATAGGGCTAGACGTTTTTATGGTTGAATGCGCGATTACCCGCTGCAGCGATAACCCACCACCGCGAGAGAGCGCCGCATCACGACCGCACCGTTGCGCGAATCACGTGTAGCCGGGGCACCCTATACGAAGTTGTTTGCTTGGAGTTCATGCATGCATGACTGGTAGTCAGCCAATTGCGAATATTCTTCATGTTGCGGTCAGGCTCGGATATCCGGGAGGGGGGGGGGGATATTTAGGGTTCGACTTAGCAATAGCCCATAAACGAAATGCTCGTCAAAACAGCGGGTACCCTCATACTATTTGGTGAGGAACCCTGTTGGCGAGTCAAAAATTATTGGGATATGGCAAAGATGAAAGTACAGGAAGAAAGAAATCATTACATTCAGAAAGCAAACCGGTATAAATGTGTGTATAGTAAACGGTTGAAATGATTAGATCAGGTTATTTGAAACTATGACAAATCTGCTTCAGGATCCATGTTTTTACATGTATGCCCAACCTTGGGTTATGGTTAGCCTGAACGTGAATTTTAAAAGATGAGTGAAATAAAACAGAGAGCCTTGGGTCATGATAACAATCAATACAAGATAGACGCCCAGGTTAAGTGACATTGAACAGCCGTCAGATTGAAACGCCATCATAACTGGTTGTCTAACTATAGGGCTTGGCAAGGACTTCGTACATTGCGAAGGAGGACGGTTCAACAATGATATTAACAAGATGCATAACATTATTCACTTGCATAACAGTGCAAATTTGCTGACAAGATCGAACGTGAATATTAACAAGTTGGAACATTCACATTAAGAAGGAACAACTTCCAAAATGCGATATTAAGCCACGTGTGGCAACGTGCATATTGCGAAGGTACAACGTCAATATTAAGAGGTTACAAGGCTCACATTAAAAAGGTCAATATTAACATGTCGTTCCAGGGCCACCGTACAACTTGACATAAACCTGCAGTGTCGAAGTTGAATTTGGAAAAGAAAAAGTTATACGAGCTTTTTATTTCAAGAAATGCTTGCTTTGTTGTAATCAATTATGCAATGAAATCAACTAAAAATACACAAGACAAAGCAACCGTAGTAAAGCTGGTACAAGATCACAATATACTATTCAATTGATTGTGAATGGCTATTCACTGCTGTGTTTTTATCCATCTGGTCTACACCTAGGGGTTGAAGCGCATTCATCGGCGTTAAATGATTACACTGCCCGGCTCACAAGGAGCAGTCAGTCAGTCAGAGAGATACTAAAAGACTCTTGGCTGCTTCATTGTTGCAATGTAATCCTATCTGAAACCACCACCCAGCTTTCCAGGAGCAGTCAGTCAGTCAGCAGTCGCGGTGAAGGGGGGGGGGGGGGGGGTTTGGGGGGGGGGGGGGGGGTTGGGGGAGGGGGATTGGTTTGGAAGTTGGTAGTCTATGATCAGATTTGCTGATTAATGATGGAAGACAACCGCCTCTTGACCTCTAGATCTTGACCAATCAATGGGCGCTTTCTATATAGGGTATTTGGTCATTTGCAAAGGCAGGCAGCGGTCATGCGCTGTGTATTATCTTACACAGTGCCAAGCTTGTCCAATAGATATATGCCCATATTTGTATTACAAATAAAAAAAAAACACTGCATTTGAAATGAAAAATCACAAATATAGCCAGATTTCGAAATGTAATGACGTCACAATGTAGTCGACTCCGATTGGCTGGGCCGCAGGGTTGCATAAATTTGCGTGCTTAGATATATCGACCGTGGAAAAAAAATCGAATAACGGGGACGGGGACCATCATCTGAGGTCCCTGTTCAAATCTATTTCATACGTATACGTATATATTTTTTGCAGTTTAATGCCATTTCAGTGGTTCTCCAGTCTTTGTATTGTACAGTAAAAGTTTCAGTTTAATGTACAGTGAAAAATTTCAATTTAAGGTACAGTACAAGAGGGATTCGATTCTTCTCTTTGGCTTTTTGTTTACAACATTGTCCCCGGTTTTCTCTTTCCTATGATGTTCTTGAAGGAAAACGGGGGTAGAGAAAAACGAGACAGGGAGTTGTTTTTTTTTGGGGGGGGGAGTCAGTCAGAAAGGTAAAACAAGGACGTTGTAGTGCCAGCAATAATAATTGTTTGACTTACAGGACTTTGGTGTCGTTTGGTATCCCCTTCGGTAACTCCATCAGACCTCTATCACTGCAGTCTATGCGAGTCCCGTGGTCGCTACACTCACACACCCCACACGCTTCCTTGCTTGCATGAACCGTCAAGATAAGAGTCGCATAGTGCAACATCATCAGTCCTAAAATTATGTACCAACCCCGCTCCATGCCTATATACACGCGGTACGCCGGGTGTTGCATAGACCGTCTGATTTCAAGTATGTGTTATTGATTTTAATTCTCGATTTACTTTCAACGTACTGTGTTAAATAAATCTGAACAAAAGCACTTCCTGTTTCAGTCGAGATCATTTGTTGCAGGTCTCGAAGAGCTGCATGGTAAAAGTCGGACGGGGGCCCAAGGGAAATTCCCAGATTTATTTTGTAGTCAATGACGACATCGTGACAAACATGATCCATTGTTGCTAACAACAGACCTGCAAACTTATTGAAGAGTAAAGCAGGAAACAACTATAGTTTTGATTTCTATCACCTCGACTCAAAATTCCATCTTATAGAAGAGATTAATCTAGATCTAGTATTAATCTTATTTATGGAACACGATCGAGTACCTTCTTTTACAGTGGGTGAATTCCATACATAATTATAAGTCTTTAAGATTGTACTTTCTCAGCTGCAAGGGTTTAACTGAACTGTCTGGGAGATTACATAACAATCTTTAGTAAAACTCGCAAGGGGCAAACGGAACTATTGTTATGGGTTTTGTAGTCCACTGCGTCTATAACAATAAACGTCTGAGACTCATAGGTATGGGCGGCCATTAGGGCAAAAAAGACAATCACCAAATTAAAGTTAAGCAAAAATAAAATAAAATAAAATGCAAACTTAAACAATAACGTACAATTAACAATGAAAATGTAGGACAACAAAACAAAATTGAAACGTAAAAAATAAACATAACAAATAAAACATTCGTGTTAAATGTACAATAAAACACAAATTAAACTAAACCCAACATTACTGCAAGCCCCGCGACGAATGTAAACCCCCAAATTAAGTCCCGCGTCGAATGTACACCCCAAAATTACTTTAAGTCCCGCGACGAATGTATACCCCCAAATTACTGCAAGTCCCGGCCGCGACGAATGTATACCCCGAAATTACTGTATTAGTCCCGCGACGAATGTATACCCCAAAATTACTGTATTAGTCCCGCGACGAATGTAAACCCCAAAATTACTGTAGGCCCCGCGACGAATGTATACCCCGAAATTACTGTATTAGTCCCGCGACGAATGTAAACCCCAAAATTACTGTAGGCCCCGCGTCGAATGTAAACCCCCAAATAAATGTAAGTCCCGCGACGAATGTATACCCCAAAATTACTATAAGTCCCGCGACAAAATTGTAAACCCCAAAAGTACTTAAAGCGGGGTACCAGTCTACACGGACTGGTATACAACAACCTAGCACTGCAGCGTGGCCGCGCTACATAGACTGTACACGTGCAACTTTTGCGTTTATTTGGAGGCCGATGGGAGGGGATTTTATTGGGGGGGGGGGCAGCCACCATGATCAATTAATTTTGTCAGATTGGGCATTTTTTTCTTTTTTGAGAAGTGATTTATAGCTGAGAACATAGCAAGGATGGACCGATATGTGCAGGCTATTAAGTTCAGGGAATAATTTTTATTGTTTGAAAATTTGCCAATTTGCCACCGTGAGGTACTATTTAAAGGGGAAAAATTTGGGTTTTGGGTTTTGTTATAATCATCAGCAGGACTGTTGCTCATTCTTTTGTACTTTTTGGGCTAGGAGTCAAAATGATCCGAGGACCGAAGGCTCTGCGAACATTTTTGATTGAGAATATTTCTGTTGATTTACATTGGTATGGATACCAGTGTAGTTACATAATTGAGCTGCCCAGAGTGTATTTGTTAGGTTTTTAATATGTAAAATACGCATTTAGGAAGTTCCGGTTCCGATACAAGGTGGTGGCGGTGGGTGGGTTAACTTGTCAACGCATAAACCGCCTGCGGGCCGATTAGGTTAGTATGTTCCCAGAGGGCAGGATTTTTAAAAAACCATCTCCGGTGTAGGCGATGCAAGGTTTGTTTTGCATACATTTGTGGTTTTTTTTTCTAATTCACTTAATGATGTGATTTATACACTGTGATAATAATTATGCCGTCCCACCTGTTGTTTTTGTGACGGGTGAAACAGAGGATATTTTGGGGTCCTTTTTCCGAACTTCATCAGCCACCATGTGTAGTCTTCTATGTATTCACTCCAAAATTGGTCCTCCAAAAAGTGGGTCCAAAAAATTACGGCGTGTGGTTTGAATTTTTGGATTCTAGATGCTCTGTGGTGCGAACTGAGGCAATTTCTGACCATTTTGACAATTTTTTTTTGAGGAAAAGATGGTGGTGTACGCAGTGCCTGCCTTTATAAACATAAAAGTCAAAGACAAGTTGCATCTTTTCATCGGTTAATTTCTCTTAACGTTCACGAGAATCTCACCTTTTTGACTGAGGAAGAGGGATTAAATCTTCTTTATTGTATTCGCGTTTTTCAAATTTGTCTCTGAAATACGCTCTAGGCATTATGTACCTACACTGGTACCGATATCCATACCAGTGTAAATCAACAGAAGTTTTCCCTACAACTCACAAGACTTATAGTCATGCTGGTCACAAGATAAAGTCAAAAATGTTCATCCGTTCGCAGAGCCTTCAGTCCTCAGATCATTTGACTCCTTTCCCAAAAAGTAAAAAGAAAGAGGAACGGCCTTCCTGCTGATGCTGATAACAAAACAACTTTACTTCACGGCGGCAAATTGGCAATTTTCTTGGAATTTTCCAACAATTAAAATTATTCCCTGAACTTAGCCTGCACATATCGGTCCATCCTTGCTATGTTCTCTATTAATCACTTCTCAAAAAAGAAAAAAAAAATGCCCAATCTGACAATATTAATTGATCATGGTGGCTGCCCCCCCCCAAAAAAAATTTCCCCTCCAATCCGACTTGACATGTAACATAGTGGCTTCGTGTATGATTACGCCCCCTCCAAATAAACGCAAAAGTTGCACGTGTACAGTCCATGCAGCGCGGCCACGCTGCAGTGATAGGCCGTTGTGTACCAGTCCATGTAGACTGGTACTCCGCTTTAAGTAATTTTGGGGTTTACAATTTTGTCGCGGGACTTATAGTAATTTTGGGGTATACATTCGTCGCGGGACTTACATTTATTTGGGGGTTTACATTCGACGCGGGGCCTACAGTAATTTTGGGGTTTACATTCGTCGCGGGACTAATACAGTAATTTCGGGGTATACATTCGTCGCGGGGCCTACAGTAATTTTGGGGTTTACATTCGTCGCGGGACTAATACAGTAATTTTGGGGTATACATTCGTCGCGGGACTAATACAGTAATTTCGGGGTATACATTCGTCGCGGCCGGGACTTGCAGTAATTTGGGGGTATACATTCGTCGCGGGACTTAAAGTAATTTTGGGGTTTACATTCGACGCGGGACTTACAGTAATTTTGGGGTATACATTCGACGCGGGACTTAAAGTAATTTTGTGGTTTACATTCGACGCGGGACTTACAGTAATTTTGGGGTTAGATTAATGTGTGTTTTATTGTACATTTAACACGAATGTTTTATTTAGTTATGTTTAATTTGTGCTTTTTATTTTTTTTACGATTCAATTTGTTTTGGGTTTCTTTATTTTGTTATCCTACATTTTTATTGTTGTTTATTATTTTGCATTTAATTGTATTGTATTTTTGTTTAACTTTAATTTTGTGATTGTCTTTTTTGCCCTAATGGCCGACCATACATAGGGAGGCGTATAATATATGCTTCACTTTCGTCTTGACTGCCCAACAGAGAGCATGGCACAACAAATTAGCGTTCATTTGATCGCCGCCCTCCCCGCCTGCCAGATAGAGATGTTTATGCTTGAGGCTATACATACAATTAAGTCAAGCCTCAAATGAATTGCATGTACCAACCACGCTCCATGCCTGTACACACGCGGAATGCCGCGTACTGCGTAGACCGTCTGGCTTAAAATATGGTTGGCTTTACATTGCAGTGTGCATCGATCTTAAATCTCACTTTTCTTTCAACTGTATTAAAAATCAGAATAAAAACACTGACTGTTTCAATCGAGAGCACTTGTTAAATACAGGTCTTGATCAGCTACGTGGTAATAAACTCGACGGAGGTCCAGCGGAAATTCCCAGGTTTGTTTTTTTACCCAATGACAGCATCGTCACATGGAAATGGAGCCATTGTTGCTAACAAAAGGCATGCACAATTATTGAAGCGTAAAGCAGTTAACAACTTAACCCTTTACAATTGCTGTATATTGAAGTTTTGTCTATATGATTTCAATGACTAGGTAGAGTTTCGCTCCAAACTTCGGTCCAGCATGAAGGAGCTATATTACACTAGTAGAAACTGCAGAGTAATATCGATCTTAAATATAGATTTTCTTTCAAACTGTATTAAAAATCAGAATAAATCCAGAGTACCTCTTGCAGGTCTTGAACAGATATGTGGTGAACTCGGACGAAGGTCCAAGGGAAATTCCTAGGTTTATTTTTTATCCCATGACAACAGCGACACAGGGAAATATGTCCATTGTTGTCAACAAAAGGCATGCAAAATGATTAAAGCGTAAAGCAGGAAACAACTTTACCTCTTTCAATTTGCTGTCAAGTTTTTCTCTTCATGATTATAATGACTAGGTAGAGTTTCGCTTTTATTTTCGCCCTGTAAAAGGCTGACTATAAGTCGAAGAAGGGCAAGGGATTATCCAGGCAGCTTATAATTCAACTTGAATTAACAACTTCAAAAACACACGTTTCTCCACCGCTGTTTTCTAATTTTTTTATGCACTTGCTCGTTTTGCATAAAAAAAGCTCACAGCACGCCGTTTTTTCAATCACTTAATATTACAAATCAGTTGTTGGTATTCGAGATATATATTAATAAATCGACAGAAAAAAAACCGATAATTTAGTAGCAAAAAAGAATGTGAGCTTTTCGGCAAGACACTTCTTGGGAAAATACTCTCGAAACATTACCTTTGATTGTCATGTTCATCGGTGTCTCAATTGCAAAGAAATTAACGTTGATTCTTGGGACTTTTCATCGTCTTTGACAGTTTATTCCGAATCAAGTGAAGTACCTTTGGAAAGGTTAATTAAAGGAGAATTCCACTTTGGTAGACTTTCGAGAAAAAAAAAAGAAACGATGAAACAACGTACATAGCTATTGAATATATAGACTGAATGTAGATAAATGGCACCATCTGCCCAAATCCAAATAGCAGGCAGACATACACTACGCATATATCCTGGCCCCGCCGCTTTGAAAATGCTTTCGGAAAATACGTGAATCCTGCGTACTGTGTGCATGCGTATGACACAGGCATCATACAAACGCACACCCTGGAATTCCTGGAATTATAGTTAGATGTATATCTTTGTATTTCAACCCTCGCAAGCTAAATGTTATATATTACGGCTTTGGTATCGAAATGTGCATGTTAAATGTGCAAGTGATTGTTTTGTGCCGCACCCACTCGATATCCACCAATGAAACTGAAATATTTTTCCAAAGTTATCACCAACCTGTTGTGTAAAACCGAGGAGCCCAGGACTCCAATTGGACGGCACTTTCGCCCACTCTCTGGATGTTGAAACACTTTCTAAGAATAAAATTCCAAAGTAGCTTCAACTGGAACATCTTGGAGCTTAACATTTTAAATTGGCCAGCCCAGTTTATTGGATCAATCAAATCATTCAGTCACTAAGGTTTAAAAGGGTGTATATGTAGGCCTGTGTACACGAAACTACTGCAGTCATTAATATAACTGATGACGTCATGTTTTACTTACATGTGCACTTCTCTATAAGAGCCAGGTGGGCACGAGAGCCACCGAGCTCCAAAAAGAAAGTGCACATGTTACCAAAGCGTGACGTCATTATGTCTCAGGTCTATTAGTTGACTCAGGAGTTCAGCAGACCATTACTGTTTTGGATATAAAGACATGGCAGTTATTCGTTGTGCAAGAAAAACTTGAAATATTTTGGCGACCTTCGTTCTTGTGCATCGTGCTATAAACCTCAAGAACTGCAGTGGGTGGAGGGAGGGGCATCTCCCCCATGTTTTCCCTCTCTTCATACCCACTCATGCTCCGTATCCGAGCCGCAATGTCAATGCTCATTACTTGCTGATTGTACCTTTAACAAAAGAAACTGTCTGGAAGGGAATTAATCGTACCAATAAATCAAACGTTGGACAACCACATGCACAGCCGTCTAGTGACGTAGGATTCAGCCCCACCCCCTTTCTCACTCTCCACGGTAGGGAAATGTTGCCCTTTATTGACCCCCCCCCCCCCGCCACCCTCCCGATGGTAGAGTTTGGTGCCTACAAAGGAAAATAACAGTAGAGTCACGTACCCACAATTGTGAAAAGACTTTATGCAGGAAATTTCTTCTTGTGAAGTGTGAAGTCAATTTGGTATTAATTAGAAAAATAACTTCCCTGTTGATAAAATTTATTGCCGCAAAGAGAAGCCTTCTTGGAGTATCATATGTCTGGTCATGCCAACTTGCCAAGCCTTAACTGACTCTACCGCATGTATATCTTAGCATAGGGCTTCATCTCCCTGTGGAATTGCGAGACAGACTCAATGTCTCCATAATACTCAAACGTAGGGGCCAAGGGGGAAAAGGACCATCCATCCCTTACAAACAGTCACAAATGGCAAAGCTTACATGAGTCATCAACGCGGGGCCATCTGTGGTTTAATGAGGATAAAAACAAAGATAATGTGCACCCAGTATAAAAGCTGTTACAGGTTTAACATGTCTCACAAATGGGTGGAATTTACGCCCATTCTACTCACCGTGACGACAAAAGGGATTCCGATTGAGTCTTCAATACAGTTCGTATATGGCTTGCCTAATAAATCGTGCTTTAATCTCTTCCACTAACTAAATTTCAGGCATGCAACTGTAAATTCACAAAAAAAGAGAAAATTCCTAAATTCAGAATACTTTGTGTTGTTCAATTTTGAAAGGCAAAATAAATGAGAATAAAAAAGAGGACATCAGCAGATCCGAGGAAAAGTTGCATGCCTGAAATGTATTGCAAAACTGAATTATTGTGTACAGTGCAGAATTGACAAGAACGGATCCACTGTTACTATCAAAGGAGAAGGCTCACAGTTGATAAAACCCCTTTTTGCCCAACCCCTATATATATATATATATATATAGTGAAACTGACGTCATGCTCGGAAAGACAAGCAGAATGGTGCAATCGTAAGACACCCGGCCCTGTGGGTCCGTGTCCCACAGAAATTGTAAATGCTTCGAAATTCGAATTCACTCCCTTTTGAGCAACGGGGTAACACGCAGCATAAACTACAACATGAAAGTTGTCAAACATTCTGTTTGCCTAAAACTTTTTTTATCAAACAAGTCCTAATTACAGACACGGTGGCCGTAAGGTCAGAGCCAAATTCTGCTAAATGCGCATCAAAAATCTGTCATATTTATAAAAACAATCTGCCAAATTCCCAGAATTACTCGAAATACACTATAAACCCTTAAAATCACATGCAGATCGGTAGTATTTCCGTTATTAATATTCATTAATATTACATAATAAACAATCTAGTCACTTAACGATGTTGTGAAATTATTGGTAAATTTTGGGCAAAGCGCGGATCCGGCCACGACGAAGCTCGTTTCTTAGTGAACCTCAGCACCTAGACCAGCCAACCTGTCCCATTATGCAAGGGTTTGTATGAAAGGATTGAAACTTTTTTTTAACAATATGAACACTTTTTTGTTCAAATTTGCTGTTATTCTGTCAAATAACCATTTGTGTAGAATTCTGCCAGAAATTTGCCAAACAAATCCATTCAGTCAAATTTTCTGTCAAACTCGTTTTTTTTACAAAAGTTTTGTCAAAGTAACCCGAAAATCGGCTAAAACGATCACCCTGATTGCAAAATTAAGTAATATCTTTTGAAGAATACTACTTTTATTCCAGCATGGTAGCCATTTCAGTAATTTGAACTGTTATTAAGGGCCATAACATGCACCTGCATTAGCCACATAGCACGTACAATTGGTTCATGAGAAATAAATTGAATGCCGTTAAACGGGGTGGATTGGGACAATGTAGAAAATGAACTCAGACGAAGGTCTAAGGGAAATTCCCAGGTTTATTTTTTACCCCATGACAACATCGTCACAAGGAAATGGATCCATTGTTGCTAACAAAGGCATGCACAATTATTCAAGCGTAAAGCAGGAAACAACTTTACCTCTTTCAACTGCTGTAGATGTATATTGAAGTTTCTCTCTTTATGATTTAGAAGACTAGGTAGAGTTTCGCTCCTTACTGAGGCACAGCAAGAGGGAGTATATTATACAAGTGTATCGCAATTTTTACTACATGGCCAGTGATAGAGATTTTGGTGCTATTTAATGTCCACCCATGTTAACTTGGGATTGACAGCAAAAAAAAAAAAAAAAAAAAAAATCCCATCAACGTTGGATTTTTTATTTTATTCGACCGTTCTTATTCACCCCGATGTTGGGGATTCACTTCGATGTTGGGGTGATTAGGAACAGAACGAAACACTTAACTGCTCCCAGTGTACCCTCAGCTGAGGGGAATAGGGACTACATGGGCTTTTTTTTTCAAACAACACAATGCTTGTAGAAGTATTTTAACAATTTTTATCAGAAATTGTAATGACAAAGCTCCATCTATATTAACAGGGTCATCTGACAGATTGGTCTCATAATAATTCACCATTTTACTGGGGGTATACAGGCCGTCAGCTGGACTGGAAAATTCGTTCTTTTCGCTCCAGCAATCGCGGGTCTAAATTTTTTTAACAGTTGTACCGAAATACACTACCAAAGAATGATACTACAAAAGTTCTCCACATTTCGTCCAGCAGTTTTTTGATAATTTGACTCGAAAAACCGGACTATTTGTCCATTATGGACGTTCAAAAACGTACCGCGCCTACGTTAAAAAAATCCGCCGCGTATGACGCATCGTACCACGTGACGTGAACTGTCCAATTATACATCAGATATGAGGTCGCAGGTCATGACATTTAACAAACATGGCAGCGTCCATTGGCAAAAGTGCGTCAACGTAAACATCGACCGGTGCAAAAAAGAAGTGTTTGCACTCATAATCTGTCACGTTTGAGGGGGTAAATGCGAAGGATCTGATGCCGGTGGTAGTAAGTTCATTTCCTGTGCCAAAGAGTGGCTGATTTTCACAATGGCATCGCCGAATATACCCACGATGTGTGGGCAGTGGATCTGCTATGTCTGTATATACAGTGTATCGTACTGCACAGTCATGACAGTACTACTACATCATACACTACCGGCGCATGTAAACAAGGCAGTCCGGCCGGCCGATCTCACCCATGGCGATTTTTATAGATAGTAAACGTCTCGGTGCTGCAAGAAAACGCAAACCAGACACTTCAGCTGAGACCCAGATTTCTTCACCGAAAAAGCTCCGGGCAAAGTTCAAGTTTCTTTTAATTGCCTATCTACATAACTGTGTCATGCTGCACACAAACTCAACCAGGATTTCGATTTCGATGAAAACCTCAATTCAAGGAAAGCTGCTAGCTGCAACAGTACAACAAGCAGAACTTCCGTTGGAGGTAGGCCTACATGTCATTATAATGAAGGCGATTGTGTATTTATGTGCCCCGAAAAAGAACAAAAAAACCATGTTTGGGTTTACTTGTCTTGAATTAAGGGTAAGGTTAGGTTTTAATTTCTTTGAGGGAAACTGGGGTGACACATCGATAAAAACGAAATGCGAAAACAAAGCTGGTGGTCACCACGATGCACCGTGAATGCACAGAACCGCATCGATTTGGATGGCGTCAACTGAAAATGCACAGAAAAAATTATTTTCTTGCAAAAGATACCATTCAAAATGATAACAGATTCCTGGTTATAAAAAAACACCTTTTCTTTCTCTACAGCATTGGACTGTTGGGTACGTCACTTGTTTACTGAATGGTTCTTGGACTTTACTTTCCTTTTAGAAAAATTCTCTTAAGTCAAAGAAGAAAAATGTCTTCAATGACAAAGGTCTTATTTGAAAAACCTAGTAAAAAAGGGTGTTTTTTTTTTTAGTTCCATGATTCAAACCGAGTACCTCTGGCACTGAAAATAAATGTCTAACGTTAAGATGCCAAAGTACAACGGGTACTGCACAAAATTCCATAATAAAATGTTGTGCACTCTCTTTCTCCATAGTTGAAGGATACTTTTATGGAGGTGTGAGGGTAGTCTTTCCCTTTGTATAAAATAGCAAAATAGCTTTTTATAGAATTTACTATTTTATTCTATATATATAGGCCTAAAGGATGAACGTCAGGAAAAGGGAGATGTTCTGCGACTGACTGTTCAACCCCGATCAACAACTTAGTTTCATGAGAATGTCCCAGCTTGCTGAACTGTTGGAATCATGAAATGATTTAGAAGCCGAAGGAAATGGCCTTGGATCTTTATATCGGTAAGATGTTTTGATTGTTATTCAGAGTGCAAACAGAAATAAACTTTAATAGAATATTCAAAATGAAAACCTCTGGATATTGCTTTGGAAGCTGAAAAGGTTGGTTCTCAATAGCTACCAATGTTTACATATTTACAGTGGAAGGCAAAACGATCGGGCACGTGATCTTTCTAGTAATTTAACTCTAGATTGAACAACT
Source organism: Patiria miniata (assembly GCF_015706575.1). Taxonomy (NCBI): domain Eukaryota; kingdom Metazoa; phylum Echinodermata; class Asteroidea; order Valvatida; family Asterinidae; genus Patiria; species Patiria miniata. The sequence goes on from NW_024037061.1 coordinate 5,244,061, forward strand.
TGTTTTCTTTCTTCTAAAGCACATCCACAGTAATCATTGTTTTTGATCATCAGATACTAAACCTGTCTATATTTTACTATTTTCTTTTTTTACAGAACTGATAAGTTGACATATCGGCTTAGAAGAGAATATCCACAGGTCTCTTTCCTTGAATATATGCAACATCATCTACACCGCTACTTTATCTGCTGGATGTGTGGTTGAATCTCTGGGGACTTCAGAGGAGGATTCAAAACTGAAACTTTGGCTTAGAAAGCAAGACATATGCTCCATCCTGTTGTTATGCCGTTACTGCACAAGATTTGATGAGAACTTTGATGTAGTGATAACATTTACTTGAAGTTGTATCAGCACGACTAGTTAGCATTTGACATTATAATGAAAATAATGAGTAACTCTAGATTTCAAAACTACATAATTGTATCTTTCTGTTCATTAGTGTTGGTTTTATTCATTTTAATTCTTTTCAATTATTAAAAATTAGTTCCAGTAGAAAGGCAAATTCTGTGAATGTTAACAGTGAGACTAGCCACATATGACAAGCCAAATCACTCTCTTTAATGTGTAAGCATACAAAATAGCATGAGTTATGGTTTTGTTTTCTTTTTATTGATATACATGCAAACATTTTTCGATGCTAATCAATGTATCAATAAATTAAAAGCTGAAATTTTCTTTGACAAAAGACTGATCTTAAGGCTTTTCTCCAAACCAAGATGGCTGTTTTGATTAGGTAGCAAATAAATGTACAATGGTTGATTTTTGAAATTATTAAACCAGACTCTGACTTCTATCTGATGGTCCTTTGATTTATAATTGTATTTAAAGCCTGTTTCATTCCAAAAAAGGTGGTCTTTCTTACAAGTAGAAGGTTCTTTAAGTGACGTACCTGGTTCACCACAGCAGATCCAGAGGGTTTGGGGGTATAGCACCCATTTTTTGTATTTTTTTATATGCGTTAGTTTGCTTTGTTTAAAGGGACATATCTTGTCTGCTTTCCTGTTTCTTCTGCTGGTTACATGTACAGGTATTTATTTACTCTTAAGACACCTCCATTTTGGGCACCCCCTCATTCCACCACTGCATTATAAACCTTCAAAAAAATTGTTCGGTGTGACCCAATTGTCAATGTACATAAAAGATATTTTTTAACTCTATAATCTCCTGGGTCAGATTGACCCAGAATCTGAATCCAAATTTGCTCAGTCCTTTTCTGGGTAAAAAAAAATACACATTTCAGTCAAAATTACCGAGAAACATGTCTTTTTTTTACTCCAAAGGGGTCATTTATGACTCCAAAAGGGGTCAATTTTTGACCCGGAAAAGGACTGAGCAGACTGAGTCTGACCCAGGAGTTTCTAGAGTGTAGGATATGACAAGCTATAGTGCTGTACGTGCGTAGTTTTGAAATTGGAAGTGCCAACGCAAGGCCTCAAACCGGAAAATGTTGGTTTTTAGCATACATACATGTACATAACATTGGCAAACTTTGATGAAGTGTAAAAAAAAAAACTGCAGCATATTTGCTGGAGAACTTTTGACATAGTGTTTGTGATGTACTAAACCCCACATATGTGCATTAAAAAAAGTAGACCTAGTGTTGCTGGAACGAAACTCATTTTACAGCCGGTTTTTGAGTTTCAGCTTATGGCCTATATCGTTTAAAGTCTTGACCAGGTTGTCGAAGTATTCATTGATAGCTTATCTAGACCAAGCATCTCGTGACCGTTTTATGTTCTCGCAAATGCGTGTGCCACACTGTCTTTATTTTGCTTCAGGACAGAATTCACCCATTCAATACCGGGCATTGAATGGTTTTGGAATCGGTTCTGCTTGACCCTATTCACTGCGGCCCTACATTTGAACAGGTTTCAAAGTTTATTTGTCCAAGTAACCTTTGACGAGATGCCTCAACTCTCGAGTGCCTAATGGATATATAGTCCCATTCGGCACTAGTCTGGATTCCCTAAGGAGATGATCCCCAAAGGTCTTGTCAGAAATCGTCTGTACACCTATGGAAAGAGTGTCAGGGTGCTTGAGGTGCCTGAAAATGACTGTTTTGGGGATGCCATACAGTTCTTATGCTTTCCTGTGGCTCAACTCTCATCTTTACTGTGCTCTTCATATATCTTTTGGCCACAGGCTTTGGTTTAAAGTCACGTGGCATCCTGTCTCTTTTTTACCACGGTTGTTTTGCAAAAACGTGAAAATAAAGCTTAAAAGAAAGGACAAAATATCAGCACAACTTCAAATGCTTCCCAGCTCAAACCTTACATACAAGACCATATTTGTGAGGTCTTGATGTGAAATCAGATGGTTCTCTCAAGAAAATCCCAAGATGCAATGTTTTGACAACATTAGGATTTGAGACGTTTTCCAAGACATCGGATTTTCTTTCACGCAGGGGTACATGTTAGTTGTTTCCCATCACGTGGGTCATGGCTGGGCAGCTGGATGCATGTGGTACATATATTTCAGATGTGTGTCCCTATTCACCTCTTTGTTCCTATTCCTCCCGTTTTATGGGTACCCGGCCCATATTGTTGATAGTGCAATGGTTTTTCCAAACATTTTACCTACGGCAAGTCAGAGTGCTAATAATATATCTATTCACGTTCGATCATCCTTGTCTCAATGTCGCCAGTAGAACATGGCGACAAAGTGAGACACGAGCTTTTTGGGGTCTCCGTGTAAAAAAATCCTTAGTATTTTCGTTATCCTAGCCTCAGCATACGTAGATATCATACCAATTGTCAATAAGGACATACTCAAGCCTTGGAGACCGTTTGGTGAGAAAGAAAACGACAAAATCAGTGAGCGATCCTGGATCACCACCAACGTTATCGCCACAGTCTGCAAACCCAAGCACAGAGCAGTCCCTTTCCGACACCGACGAGTTTAAACACCTTGTCCGTCAAACCCTGACAGAGATTCAATCAGGACAAAAAGAGTTACGTAACTGCATACATAGGCTGGAACAGAATATCAATGACTCCATTGAATTCCAGAGTAAGCGTATTGACGGCTTGGAGTTGAAGATAAAAGAACTTGACCGGATAACTGCAGTGGTTGCCAAGGCTGAGAAAACCATGGCCGACCATGCCGAGCAGCTAAACAAGCTGGAACGCTTCTCTCGGAGAAATAATCTTCCGGTTATCGGCTTCCCACAGCAGAAAGTTGAAGACTGCCTGGCTCTCGCTCACAATCTCTTCAAGGAGAAATTCAAGATGCCAGATGCAAAGCTGGAACGAGCTCACCGTGATCGCCCAAAGATGGACGGCAGACCACAGCACCTTCTTATCAAGCTGAACTGCTATCAGGACAAAATCAAGATCCTCCAGCAACAGCGACAAGTCCGGACAAGTCGAAGACCTGACCAGAGCCGACCTGCAAGAGAAGAGAAAATGGTCAACACAAGCCTCCGCAGCGGACAAGGAGGGAATGAAGTACAGGTTCGTAGCCGGTAAGTGGAGAGGTGCAGGCGGCGCACTAGCTGACTTCTACCGTTAAGCATCACATCAATCTGCATGCTTCCACTGTATATCTATGTGCTGTATATGTTATGTTTGCTGCAAATCATCGCATTAACCATCCATTATGATTTTTACATCGAACTTTTTATCTATTACATTCATTCGCTTGAAATTGATTGCTTCAATTTATTTGTTTTGCATCTTAATCTCCTTGTGATTGGTTAAATTATTGTTACTGGTTTGTTCATGCTTGGGTTCCTTCTCCACTTACATACTGTTTACTTTACATACTGTTTACTTAAGTTAAGTTTTTGTTTTGTATATCGTATTGTATTGTTTATCTTTCGTCCAAATGACCCTAGCTGACTTTGTTGACAATATTTCTTTTTCTGATGATGATGTTTTTAATGATGAACAATGTGCCTATTTTGAGTTTACTGAATTTACTCTATTTGTTAGTCCCCCATTGACTTGCATTTTTTTCCGTTTCTCCTTTTGCCTTTACATACTGTTTACTTTACATACTGTTTACTTAAGTTAAGTTTTTGTTTTGTATATCGTATTGTATTGTTTATCTTTCGTCCAAATGACCCTAGCTAACTTTGTTGACAATATTTCTTTTTCTGATGATGATGTTTTTAATGATGAACAATGTGCCTATTTTGAGTCTACTGAATTTAATGATTTAAATATCTCTACACCAGGTATCTTCTCTATCTTTTACGTGAATTCCAGGAGTCTCTTCGACATAACAGATTACTTGGCTAGTCTTAACCACTCTTTCTCCATCTACGGGTTCACTGAAGCTTGGTTTCAAACAATCCCTCCGCCCTATGTTCACATGGATAATTTCCGTCTAGTTCATTCCTCACGTTCCGATAAACCTGGCAGAGGGGTAGCCATGTTTGTCAAGAACTCGCTGAATTTTCGGATCCGTGAAGACCTCATGCCTTCTCATAATGGCTTTGAGACAGTTTTTATCGAAATTCAGCATGACAAAGCTAGCAATCGTGTTGTGGGAAATGTCTACAGGGATCCTGGTACTTCATTTGACCACTTTAACGAGGCTTTTGGTACCTGCCTAGATAAGATAACAAAGGAGGGAAAGCTGTGTTACATAATGGGTGATTTCAGCCTTAATATACTTCATTGTGCAGATCACCAACCCGCGGACGACTTTGTGAATGCTGTCTTGGCCTGTGGTTTCCATCCTTTAATCACAAAACCCACTCGCATCACTCCCCATTCTTCCACACTAATAGACAACATACTAACCAATTCTGATCTAAACACTACAGCTGGGATTCTGTACTCTGACATCTCTGATCACTATCCACTCTTCCGATTCACTACTTCTTGTCTCCAGAGCTCTGAATCCTCTCCTTAAACATATCTTTCAAGGGATATTAACACGGAATCCCTCAGTTCATTTAAGCAAGACCTCGGCAGCATTGAGTGGAGTGACGTGTATCTAGCTCAGGACTCTGATACTGCATATAACACTTTCCTTTCCATTTTCTCCTCCTGCTATAATCACCATTTTCCCCTCACTCTTAAACAAGCTATTTACCAGTCTTTCTTTTATTTATGGATGTATTCTCTAAAGGAGTGTGGAATAAATGTCTTCTTGAATTGAATGTCACCCATTAATTTAATTCTCAGATACACCATCGTTGGCTTTTACAGACCTTGATGCAAATTTTCTCAACAATACTGAACGAAAAAAGCTGCCACAAACATTCCCATACTTGTTGCTGCCCCACTGCGTACGGATTATATACATGTACCATACCATATAGGTAAAACATATTATGGCGATATGGAACTACATGCATTGCAGGTGCTTTTCATTTCGTTCGGAGAACTCGCATAAGTAATTAAACAAATATTTAATGGGCAAACTCAACATGTTTTTCTTTGGTAATGAGCGATTGGCTCACACTATCAGCAACCCACATGCACATCGCATAAATTAATTTGCAAACAGTAAAAATACAACTTTTTAAAATTGAACTATAACTTACAAGTAGAAAATAATGATAAAATATCCCCACATCACAGTTACTCAACAATTGTCAAACGATATAATTCAACTTCACATTTCAACTTAATTATAGACAAGCTCAGTAGGCATCTCAAATAAACTTAAATTAAATATAGAACCATCATCACACGATATTCACGGGCTCACGGCAGATAATACAGAAACTATGCAGCAGAACATTATACTCACACACACTGTTCTCTATATGTTGTCCCTTAAACTCTGTTCACGGTACGTGTAGTGGTCGAATGTATTTTCACTGGATAAAGCTTAGACTCAATCATTTTAACTTGGCCAAAGCTTGACTTCAGGAAAAGTGACTACACTCGAATTGGACTTGATTTGCTTGGCCTCAACCCAGACTGGACTTGACTATAACACTGCGGACAGGAGTTCAACCCCATGTGACAACAACAGTATCAGCGTTTGAATTGAAACTTCAAGTTAATCTGCAAGTTCCCGTACCAAACACGATCACACTTTAAATCTGAATCCCTTTGCCAACTTGTCACGGCTGAAGATACGGCTGAAGACACCAATATCCTTGTCCAATAGCTAAAATAGCTTAAATTGTAAACTGCACTCAAAAGTTGTACAATATTTCTGACCCTGTAAACAGCAGTACTACCAGCAAAATTAATTATCACTAAATGATTCCACACACACTGAAAAGAAAGAATGGCTACTCACTTACAGAAACTCCGCTCCTAGATGCAGCACTACACACTTGACTGTGGCTTGCCTCACAAACATACTCTTCCAGAAATCAAATCAAAGATTGTTATACTAAAAAGGTACAGTGCGGATTCGACGAGAACGGAATCCAAGTTTACTCTCAAAGGCGAAGGCGCGCAAATGATAGAACCACTTTCGCCTAGCCCCTTTTTTGTCACCGTCACCACGAAGTGACACTGACGTTGAAAAATCAAATATTTTGCAATTTCGATTTTGTGTGTGATTAATTACACATAATCTATCACCTTAAGAAATTATTATTCACAGATTTAATTAGTTTTGTCAAAATATTAATTAACATTATTTAACGTTTGTAACATTAATGGGTCAAACTGGAAAACGCGTTTTCACGAAATGTACTTACCATTCTTTGTCGTGTAACCTGCCTGCACACTACGCGTCAATAATGGGTTTTGCGTTTTCACGAAGTTGCGGGGGTTAAGGTCACTTCGAGGTGACGGTGACAATTTATAGTCGTCGACGTCATACACGGAGGGATGGGCAGAATTGGACAATTGTCAGACCCCTATGAGTCCCGTGTCCCACACAAATTATAGCTGGTTCGGTTCCTTTTGCAAACCTAGGGATATATCTGGACACCTGACCTCAAACACACGTGTAAATGATGACAGGCAACAGTTCATGCTTCTGTTATCTCATTGGTCGATATGCGTCTGTGCTGTGCTACCCTGTACTTTGATTGGCCTATTTCTCCTGCGCACAGGCATGGGTCACACTGAACATAACACCTTATTGGTACGCACGCAGATATTTAAATGTGGTTGACAATCTTAGCTTCGCCATAGAGCACGTTCAATCGTAAACTCGGTTTATAAGTTCAGTCATTCATTGTTTCAACATCTCTGTCTCATTTATTCGGTTTGAACCCAGGCGTTATGCCTTGCGATGGATTTTAGCAGATTATTGGAATCGTATATCTTCTTGCGTTGAGGCGCTGGTGGGTTTTTGCGGTGTATAATCGATGGAATTGTTACAGATCTAGGTTTTAGTGATTCGCCAAGGGACATGATTTTTTGTAGCAATAGTCTCTGGATTGTTGGAGGTGTTGGTGCTCAGTGTTTGCTGGAAAACAACCTAGTCGTCTGCACACACAAGGGGTTAGTTTAATACATTTTTTGACATTAACACGTTCACAGAGCTCGGATAAAACAGTTCCGTTTTCGACATTCGAGTTGGGTATGGATGACAAGAGTAAATAACAAGATGGGGCTCTATATATTGTGTAGGAGAGCCCTAAAACTGAAGATAGTAACACACTTACACAAGAAAAAAGACGGGCACATGAAACAACCAGTCTAGCACCCTTTAGTAATGCATCAATGAACTGTGTCAAAAGAAACCTTCTGGCGCTGTTCTCTTTTTGAACAATTTACCTATAGTCGTGCCACCAGAGCACTAAGGTTATAAAAATTAACTCATCAACGATTCACCTATTGTATGCACACTGAGAATCTGAAAAATACAAATATTAAATAATACAATCTTTTCACTTTAGTTTAGATATATAAGAATTTCAGAAGACATAGGTCTAATTAGAGGAACGATTGTGATTGGTCAATGTGGGAGTCGTGAGATTGAAATTCTGTTGCTGATTGGCGAACATTGCAGGTTTACATGGGCGAACGTGATAATTCCATAAAAGAGTTGTTGAAAATGATGATTCTTAAGCCTATACATGTGGTGGTGTTACCAATACAGGTCAGAATAAAGCTTCCTGCTACTATTCATGCTAATGCGGGCGAATATTTCTGGGAATACTTCGGGGAGGCCCGTGCCGAATTCGCCAAGACTGGATTTGGTTTGTCTCGTCGATAGCGCCCTCTCAGGTTGATGTCGGTTGGTTGCACCCGGACAGACTTTAAGTAGATGAATATAACCTGCAAATCGAGTCCTGGGCCAAGACTGCCACACAGCATACTGATGGGATTGTGTACATATTTACGCCGACTGAAAAATTAAGTAGCGTGACGTAAACATGTGTGAATAACGCGGTGGTACCGAGCAGAGTTTTAGCCCTTCTCCTTTCTCAAGAAAACCCCTCTTTATTGGAAGTTGTCTTGGTGTTTCTGACCCATCTCCCTTACAGAACGGCTAAAACGCGCTGTCCGTGCCATTCACCGGAAAATCTAGCCCGGCGGATTAACAGAGCCTGTGACAGTAACGTGTGCTAGATTATCCACTGAATTCATCTTGAGAGATAAGCATACCTTATTACTGAGACCGTTACACTAGCTTCGGGTCGACCTGCTGTTTGCTTGTGCTGCGACAGAATTTTCGGCATCAAGCAAAGCGTTTTGCCCAGGCCATCTTGGCTTAGAGCGGCGGAGTTGCGAAGACCCGAACCGACTGGAGCAAAAATTAAGTTAGCACGCACGAGTGGCAAAGCTAAGAGCAAAGACCAAAAAAGCCAAAGCAAAGAGATAAGCATACCTTACAACTGAGACCGTTACACTGGCTTCGGGTCGACCTGCTGTTTGCTTGTGCTGCGATAGAATTTTAAAGGTTAACCAATCACAACGCGGATTTTGCCTAGTCGCTTCCATTTTTAAAAGAAGGATGAGTAAGGAAAACGTAAGAACAAATAACTGTAAGTTCAGATGAAAAATAAGTTCATACACTCAAATAATTTGTTGAATTACTTTTAACAGTAAAATTTAAATGAGATAATGTAAGAACAATTACGCAGTCACGATCTCGTGGAAAACTAGACTCGCAGTTTTTGTTTTTAAATTGTGCGCAAGCATCTGGGCGCGTCGACGCGTCCGGGTAGTAGCCACGCACGCAATAAAAGGCTGATGATTGGTTGGAATTTTGCTACTGGGGTAGCAAGCACAGGACAAGGGTCATGCTCGGGTCACAAAACTGAGAAATCGTGTCACTGTCTTGGAACAAGCGGCATCTCGACACAGAATAATCATAACCATGCTCATCATGTCACCAACTACGCAATACAAATTAGATGCTCCGACTGCGCGCACGACGCAATTACTTCAAACAGGTCTACTAAGTTTGATACCTGACTGTCGGGAATTACAAGTTCCAATGTGGCGCAGAAGTTCACATTTGTTTCTACTGTTGCGAATGTTGCTTTTTGTAGCACCACACTCTGGTCGAAAAAAAATGACGACGGAAAATGTTCCCTATGCACGATCATTGCTCAGACGTACGTAGCTTTATCCTTAAAAATCAGTCGCCGACTGTTCCGTGTTGATCTGAGGGCCGCTTAGGAAACAGTTCGTACAAATAATAAATATAAGTGTCAATGCTGAGAAAGAGATGATTTTTTTGTTGCAAATTGTTCTTTATGAACTGAATGGAAAGAGGGAGTAAGCAACTAAAACAGACCCTTGAATACTTGTACACTCTTTGTCACTAATTCTGCAGTAGGATTTGGGGATTTTGGTTGAGTTTGGATTGTTGTTATCAGGTTTCTGTGACTGAATGCAGGTGTAATCATGGTAGATTAAACGTAATCATATAGTTTTCCCCAAGAGTTAATGATGCTGCAAAGACTTCATACAAACTGCTCGTAGTTATCACTTGATAAACCGAAGTATACTTGTGAAACGTACCTAATAGTAAGACATGATTTCAAAAAAGTTGAGAAAGTTCCAAATATGCCAAATTTCGTTTGCACCAATTATTTGTTTCATGATGTGCATGAAGTTTTCTTTTCAACGGACCATATACCAGCAGGAAGATTCATCATGTGTTCCTGACTTCCTCCCTTAGGCCAAAAAAAGGTTTCGGTTTCTGGCATTGAGCTTGCCCAAAAAGCAGTGCGGCGACGCGGCTTTTATTTTTCCTACTTTTTTCTTCTTCAAATGTCGGCTGATGTTGCAGATGATGACGCTTCGATCCCCTTAAAATTCTCAAAGTATCCTTCAGGGTTGACCTTCAGGTGACCTTAATAAGACCATAAGGCAAATGGTGCCCGAGAATGTAGATAGTTAAGACAAAAATCAGAGAAAACGGTATCGTCAACGTCAGACCATACAGCGACATCGTTATCGTGTCTGAGCTGATTCACGACCATCGCTTCTACACACACACCTCTGGCTTCAACACACACAACACAAAAATACAGCACCGTCTGCAAATGGTGCCCTACTATTCTGTGCAAAATACATGTGAACCCAGAAAGGCCACATAAAGCATATACTCGATCGTAACCCCATTTAATGCAAGTTAAAATTGTGCATCAGCAGGATTCCAGTCAAACCAGTGAATTTGGCGGTTTTGGGACATCATCTTACATTAAAAAAAAACTGTTTAATTTTGCCGACGCGCATGGCTATGGCGACGCGCGGAGACCTTTTTTTTTTTTTTTTTTTGGCCTTACGCACAATCTTTCTGGAGGCTCCGAGCCAATCAGAGACAGTCTACTAGAAGTCAAGGCCAAAGCTTACAACAATAAAGCAATAATTCTGAATGGTCAAAAGAAAACCTCTGAGGCTCTTTACATGCTTGTATTGTCCAGGTTGATATATACTCTACAGGAAACTGCTTCAGGTTTTTTATGATACACCGTAGGTAAAGCAGGATTTGTTTTCTTTTCTGACTGATGAATTGCTTGGATTGACTACCTTAAATACATTTGAGCCTACCTATATATTCTATCTGTGATGTTCTTATTTAAGTTTACTTGTGCAGTTGTCTGTCATTTTTACATCAATTAAATGTTTATAATGTGACTTAGATTACAGTGATAGCCTGTACACCTACATATTATTACTGAAGAAGACTGGACGTCCAGAAGAAGCAAGAAAGATGAAAAAACTGTTGGTATTGGAGACCATTCGGAGACGTGAGCATTGTTACAATTCATTTCATAAAACCAAGGAAGATTTTGAAAAAAAAAACCCAGCTTGGTTAAGAGGTTTTTAACTTAAGAATGATGATTTGCCTTCAAAGAAACACATTGAGGTACTCCTCTGCTCACATAATCTGAGTTAACTGATCATCGATCTTCTAGATACCATTGACCAAATAATGACCTCGGAGCAGTCTTTCATACAAAGCAGAGCTTTAGTTACGAAATTCATCATATCTATGAAAAGATAATGGGGATCGAATAGCTATTAAGCAAACCTACATTTTTCTCTGGTCCATAATTGTGTACATTTGGAAATATTTATAGATACATATTTACAAGTGGTTGATGCAAACAGAAGGCAACCAGACTTACAGGATCTTGAATTTATCAAAATTTGACCATTATCTGTCCGTGCATATTTATTTACAATTCACCTATCTCAAGGACATTTCTGATAATTTACAAAAATCCACAAAAAAAAAAAATTCAACATTTTGTGAACTCCCATTGCAAATATTCAAGCTGATCTGTAGCGAAACTACAACAAACTAGGTTGAAGCTCTTACATGTCCCCCAAAATTCAACATCTTTTCTAACCTATTTTGCCTCCATTCTAAATAAGTGCTTGACAAAAATGTAAATCCAATATTATTGACAAATCTGATTGGCCTTTGAATTTTGAAGTTTTAATTATTTTTACTCAACCTTGTGATAATGTTCTGATATGATATCTTCAAAAGGCATTTCTGCATAGTCTTCGTCAACATCAAACGAATGATAACTCACGCTGGTCATCATGAGATGAATGTCGTTGCCTTGCCTATCCAATGACTCGTGTCGATAGCACCAGCAACAGGCTTTAGCAATGCATGCTGCCATACTGCTACAGCACCCACGGCGCCACAGTGACTTCATCACAATCCAGAGAAGACTCACTGTATACAAGGAAACCCCAAATTGAGCATTTCTGATTCTAATAGCCCCGTCCTAACCTTCAATCAAATAGTGCTCATTGACCAATTACATCATGACTCTTGGTCAGGTGATCACAGTTTCTGTCAAATTTGGTCTTAAGCACCGTGCAAATTGCACAAATGAACTGTCTATCACAATCAAGATTCTGGATTTATTTAAATGCGTACCTATGACAAAAACAATGATGCTGAAGTTCATCAGAACCAGGATAACCGCAAGGACTTCGGTTCTCCCTGTGCTACCTCCAGTTGAGACAGGAGCAAGGAAGCTGCCAAGAGATTCAGGAAGATTGTTGCCAGGTAACACATCTGTAGTCGGTTATCGGTGGCATCTTTCATTGGTCTCACATATGCATGTAGGAGCAGGAACCCAACAGATATGGCGATGGTTGCAAACATGGTGAAGTGATCATCTGGGCCGTACAGCAGCACAAACAGTGTTTGAATTATCTTACGAGAGAGCTCAACAATTTCCCAATACCAGAACTCTGCTTTGTAGTTTCCACTGAGGAAATTTTTCCAGCTGATATCCGCCTGACTTTGCTGTATGGGATTTAGGAGGTTGATGCATGATTGATTAAGTGAGGAATCATCTTCATTTACTGTCGACATAGTTGGATTATTGACACTGTAGTAACTGGGATCATTTACTGACGATTCAACCAGAGGCTGCTCCAGCGAATTTTTCCTCTTGTCTTGTCTGTTGCTTCTCCACAGAAATACAAACAGCAAGGACGGAAAGCCAACAACGTAACAGAGAGAAGCCTCGGCAGCATGGTTGAAATGAACATGCTGCTCATCTTGACAATCAATAAAGTAATCTGATCGAAGTCTTGTAGAATTGTATGTTTCATTCTCATCAAGATAGAACAGGTCGCAGCCAGAAGGCAAGAGGGTGAAGATAACACTGGACAGGCCAGGATATGACACAAAGAGAAGCATAACGACAAACAGGTAACATTTCTGCTTCGTAGTTGATGAAACCTTGATACGTTCTTCATCGGTGTATTTCTTTGCCGCCAAGTACATGTAGCACTTCGAGACCCAATAGAAACACAATGCAACCAACATAACAAATGCAACTAAGCTCATCCCAAACAAATACTCAATGTACACATTGCGGTAGGTGAAGTCTGGAAAGTAGCAGCGGGGACTGATGACCAGTTGGACAATATTCATCTCCAGTAGTTTCAAAAAAGACCCAAACTTGTTAAGAATATTTGGCCAGGGAATTTCGTCAAGGGCAGAGAATATCTCGCCCATTACCTGATAGAAACCCAGCAAGATTTTCCCCCGAGCAAAGATCACATCAATGGCTGACCGTCCTCTTCTCCGATTTCTCCGCACATCCCAAGCGATGACGAGTATTACCACTGCCAACACTACCAACAACAGAACGACTTCAAGTAAGAACCACCACCACTTTGGGCACACATTACAACGATCAAACCACGCATAGTACCCCACACTGCATTCAGAGCAAAGCCAACCTTCATAACCAACCTCACAAGTGACATTGATACCATCACCTTCATTCAAACAAGACTCCTTACGTGGACACGGATGTACCTTAGGCACCACTCCCCTAAAATGCTGCGTGCTGCTATTGAAGGAATCACTTCTGCTCCTGATGTTTACAACGAAATGTTGATATGCTTTGTAGTTGTCGTTTGAGCCCCAGTCCCAAGTCCACCAGAATCCAGGTAAGAGGTGTTGATACTCCTCTGAACAGTCAAGACCTTCGTCTGGGCAAGGATAACACTCATCAAACCGATCTTTCCGGTAGTACTTATCGAGACAAAAGCATGCGCGGAACCCTGCATGGAGACTTTTATTGGTACCTGTAGGACACACGGTGCAATCTGCAGGGCTGATACCAGGGTGAGCAGCTGGGGTGACGTAGGTTCCATTGTTGCATTTTTGACACTTGATGGGCTGTGATGTATCTGCTACTTGTCCAGTCTTGATTTGGTAAAAGCCTCCTAAAGTTCAAGGATAATACATGTAAACTGCATTAAAAAAGTGACCATCAAAAACCCCTCACTGACATTCGACCCTTGTCTTCGACTTCAAGTATGGCTTTCAACCATGTACTTGAACAATCTCATTCAAAACTTTTCTTTTCTCAATATGCTGCACTGTAAAACAAAATGACCATACTTCATGCACTTGCATGCACCTGAGCAATACTGCTTGTGGCACTTGAAGTGTGAAAGCAACAGCATATTGACAGGTGAGGTATTTGAGGTGATGAAGAATAATTAAAGGCTAGTATTTTATGTGCTTTGAAACACTTATCGCACCTCAAGCTCTTGCAAGTAACAAAATAAAGGCACCCGAAGGTCTTTAAGTGAAGCGAACTGTTTGAGAGATAGCACTTCACGTGCTTGAATTCACTTATTGCACCTTAAGTGATTTCATGTAACAGATTATTGGCACCTAGAACACTTGACGTGCTTGAAACACCTGCAAAAATATAGCGCTTCAGTTGATTTTACACACTTATGGCAACTCAGCTAAGTGCAAGTGATTGACTGATATCCTCTGAAGTACATGAAGAGATGGGAACTGTCTGAGAGAAAGCACCTCATGTGCTTGAACACACTTATTGCACCTCAATGGATTTCAAGTAACATATTACTACCACCTGAATCACTTGATGTGCTATACAATTATAGCACTTCACGTGATTGTATACATTCATGGCACCTTAATTGCGTGCTAGAGATTGACTGATATCATCTAAAGTCCATGAAGAGATGTGAACCAGCTAGCACGTCATGTGCTGAACACACATATTGAACCTCGAGTAATTTCATGTAACAGATTGAAGACATTTAAACTCACTTGATGTGCTATAAATGTGTGAAAAAAAGCGCTTCAATCATGTGATTGTAACAATCATTATGTTCCTTTTTGGATTTTTGAGAGCACTCTATGTGCTTGAACACACTTATTGCACATCAGGTAATTTCATGTAATAGATTATTTCAAACTGTTTCATCTCTCTTTGTGTGCATGTACACTTCGCTAAACGACTGTCCCAACGGCAACGTGTTGCAACAGGTTCATGCATAGGTCATAGTCGTGTCCCAAGTCTTCGCATACATGTTCATATGTACGTCCATAGCATTCGACCATGCAGCGGCGTACGTTAACCGTTATTATTTGAACGCGGAAATCATTCTGCACACACTTGTCTTTGTCGACTTGTTGAATATCGAGAATTAGTAACCCAAAACAATGATCGTGAGGATCACTTTAGCCCCATTGCTTTGTTTTTGACATGTGGAGAAGCCAGTAGGCGCTTTGAAAGGTATTTTTGTGAAGTGTTTTGAGCTTTTTTGGTTATTTTTTAGGTGAAAGGTCTTCAAATATTGCAAAACAAGGCCTAAGTTTGGAGGGGTTGTTGGTTAGGTTGTACGACAGATATGGGCGTCGCGAGGGAGGGGGGGCAAGGGGTTTCCCCCCCGGAAAAGCAAATAAAAAAAAATAAAAAAAGGAAAAAAGAAAAGAAAAAGAGGCGCGAAGACAAAGTGGTGTAAATTTTATTTTGGGGGGGGGGGGGTGGTAAAATGTCCCTGCCCCCCTCTTAAACTGATAAATCGAGAATTTGTTGAGAAATACAAGAATTTTTGGGGAAACATATGTTTTGCCCCCCTCTAGAAAAAAATCCTGGCGACGCCCATGACGACAGACTAAATCCACATTTCGACAAAAATAGCCAACCCAGTTAGCGGGTCTATAAAAAAAAAATGTTTAGGCCTATCAGACGCTAATTTGACGGTTTGGACAAGGTCTATGGAGAGTCATGAAGATTTTCAGAGTATTTTCTATCATGAACAAAATTGGCAATGTTTCTGAGTGGCTCATTCATGTTTTTTTCAGCATTTTGGCAATGAATGTCCTTCAGGATGAAACTTTGTTGAGACCTAGAATATTGTGTACCATTCAATTTGTTTAACAATATGCATATGTCCCTTTAATCTTTGTGTTTTCTAACATGGTGATACGGTTTGGTTTGGAATAGCTGAATATTGTGGCGTGATGGGGTGGGCCGACACCAGTCTAATTCCCCTTATTTGGTAGTGTTTACTTGTAATTTCTTGGCAAGGAAGTCAGGTCGTGTCAGCGGACAATGTCTCGTGGTTTTGGCGGGAGTGGCTGCCAATCGGAGCGCGCTCGCTGTTGCTGGGCGGGGCGAGGCAGGCCGTGACCGCACTTGCGATCTGTGTTTCCTGTACCCGCGTATGCGTGATTGGTGTTACCGGGCAGATGTGAAGGGTTGGCGGCCAATCACGGCGTGATTGGGCGTGGCCCCGCTACCCTTGCCGTGGTACTTGAGCGCATGGTCGGCCGGGCGTGAGTCAGTTGTGTTCAGTTCAGTTGTTCAGTTCAGTTGCGTGAGTTGCGTAAGTTGTTCCTCAGTTCTGTGTATGGAGCGGGCTCAGTAGTAGTGTACGAGTGAAATTGCCATTGTCCGTGACGAAGCTAGTGTTTGCTTTGGCGAGGCCGTGTGTGGTGCAGTGTACCGGTGTTGACGCTGTTTCGGCCTGACTTCTCGTACCGTGGTTGAGCGATTGTACGGAGCGCAGAGCCCCGTGGTGTGACCCAGTTAGCTTGGTAGGACCGAATTGCTTTGTGTAATTTAGTGCATGTTTGCGCAATTGTTGCAGTTGAGTGTTTGACTTACAGAGTAGGGTGACTAAGTACAGGCATAAGGATTGTTGTCGTGGGTTCACAGAGACGTGCGATAACATAGAGGGTCGACCCAGAGGTTGACATAGAGGCCTGGGAGGAATAGTCACAGGTAGTCAATAACTGCACTCGGTCAAGTTTATTGTCACACGGGTTTTGTCGTATACTGATCAGCTACCCAGACAACAAGCATACGTCAATCCGACGTTAACTCAACGTCACGAATTCACGAAGGACACGTTGGGTCAACGTCAGACACCAACGTCAGTCCAACGTAAACTTGCACTGCTGATTCACGTTGGCCTAACGTTGTTTGTACGTTGCCTGGAACGTTGGACAGACGTTACTTCATCCATTTTCCGACCTTATATGTTACGTCATACCAACGTTGTTTGTAAGTTGGCATTAACATTGGATCAACGTCGTTGCGCTTATTTCCCAACCTTCTTTTCACGTCATATCAACGTTGGCCTAACATTGTTTTTACGTCGGCCCGAACGTTGGACAAACGTCTATTTCACTCATTTTTCCGACCGTATTTTTACGTCAAAACAACGTTGTTTGTACGTTAGCGTTAAACGTTTGGTAGACGTCTTTTCGCTCAATTACTAACCCAAATTTCCACGTCATACTAACGTCAAACACCAACGTTTGTCCAACGTAAACTTGCACTGCTGATTCACGTTGGCCCAACGTTGTTTGTACGTTAATCTGAACGTTGGGCAAACGTCATTTCACTCATTGTCCGACCTTATTTCTTACGTCATTTCAACGTTGTTTGTACGATGGCGTTAATATTGGACAAAAATTCCAAAACATATTTCTTTCATCAGTCCAACATAACCGGAAATTAAATTTCTAAATAAAATAATGCTTGAAAAAAAGTAAAACTGCTGCAAACTGCTTACTGACTGGATGGACCTGAAATATATAAATCTTAAAATTAATGTGGCCTGACGTTGCGAACTTAGCAAGTTCTTCTTCAGAGGCTAAAACAGAAATGACAGAGATACATACATTAACATGGGGGTGCACACAAACATGCAGGGCTGAAAGAAGAAACAAATAATGCTTATAACAAGCATGTCAACGTTGACCATTACGTACGATGCCTTTTAAGTTCAATAACTTTGAAGAAGAAAAAAGACTTAAAGAGAAGCCAGCACAGACATGAGCTCTAATCCACTTTTTGAAGATTTGTGCAGGTAAACGACATCAGGCCGTCGTGATGCTGTCTTTGATGGTGAAGGTTGCCACGGGTAGTAGTAGTAGAAGGGCTTAGGTAGTATGTCTCTTCTCCATCACTTGAACAAAGCAGAGATCTGGAAAAGAAAATTAAAGTAATGATGAACTTTTTTGTATACGAGCACATCTGTTTTATAAATAACGATGACTTGTAACTGTTAAAAACACAATTCAAGTTAGCCAAATCCAAGTGCACATCAATTTTACTTTTAGAAAGCTTGACCCCCCCCCCAAGAGGTTCCTTTTATATATATTCTAGTCCCACGACTTGGCCTATTTCAGTGTATTTTCGAGTAGTATAATGGAGGAGTAAGTGGTGCCATCAACTTCAAACAATTTGGGGATTTTTTTCCTTTAAATTGTAACTTCAAAAAAAAAAAAATACCGTGAGCCCCCCATCCCATCCTGGGTGCGCTTCTCGTTTCATTAACAATTAATTTTAGAGTTCTAAGTTATCAATGATCAAAGTGTACATTCTCTTCTCATGTTGAGGTGTGCGTAAAATTGACGGATTGTTTTTAACATGTGTCCTCAATTGAATGCTTCAGCCATTCGGTGTTCTTGCTGGTAAACCAGCTGATCGCACTGTTACTTTTGAAGTCAAAAGTTACAAGTTTTCAAGTCAAAACTTACAGTTGTTTCTAAATTCATGTTCCACTATGAAATGATAAGCTTGGAAACGATGATGAAAATCGGGCAAATCATGCACGACTACTGAGTAGCTTACTTCTCTAATGTTTCAATAAAGGACACTGATAGTGTAGCTTTGACAGTGAAATAAAAATTGACAATAGCATCTATTTTCCCCTTGAATTTTAATTGTGCACTTTCAGGAAAACTGTATCTAGACATAAATCAGGATGACCTTTCAAGACTACCCAACACTGTCCTCAAAAGAAATTGCAACTCCTTGCATGGTAACTCAGGAACAGTCGTTTGAAACTTACCTTTTCAGTAGGCCTACATTGCAAGGGCCGCTCATAAAACAAGTACAATCTTGACGGCTGCGGTGCTAGCGGTTTAATCGAAAACGGCAGTGTGCTTGTTCCATGTATCTTGAGGGTCACAGTATCTTGAAGCTTGAGATCAGCTGGGAACGTCCATCGCAGAACACAATCTTGACAACAGTAGACGATTAGCATTGAAACGGTGCACAAAACTTGTTCATTTTGGGCAACCATGTCTACAGACATGACATTCTTTTCCCACAGCATTTTTAACGGATATTCAAACTTGTCAGATGCAACTATATAGCAGCTTAATGATGGTTCGCTTCGAATTCACACTGTATGCAGGGCATACTCTCTAGTACTAGTACTACGCGCCCGACAGACACGCACGCACTCATCACATCGCACGGTTTTCATCGACCAATAAGGTTACGTGGAGCGCATGCACACAGGCGCGTGCGCACTACCGGACACTACCAGCGTTGGCACACAACGTCTTAAAGACGTCGTTTAACGGTCGTTATCTTTGTGTGTACTTCAGCGGCCGTGGCCAAAAAGCCCAATATCTCAAAGACGTCTTTCTTCCTGGCTCCGAAGACGTCGTGTGTCATGGGAGTGCTGACCACAATTTGACGTCCTATTGAGGTCAGATGTGCAACGCAAGACTGACGTCACAGCGATGACCATCCAACTGTGACGTCCAAATGACCTGATTTGCCAGGCCAATCTGACGTCGAACTGGTGACCATAAGTTAACGTCCAGCACACGGCAGATTTGCGACTCCAAACCATCATATGTGACCATAATCTGACGTTAGTTCGACTCAAGATTTCGACGCCGTGCTGACGTAATGTGATTGACTTTATTTTACGTCTTACCAACGTTACAATTCTGACGGCCTACCAACGAAACATTGTCAACGTTAGACAGACGTCATGATGACTAAAAAGTCTGACCTGTTCCCGACGTGATGAGATGACCTTTATTTGACGTCTTATTAACGTTATAAATCTGACGGCTTACTGACGTCAAACTTTCAACGTTAAACAGACGTTATGATGACCAAAGTGTCCAACCTTTTTCCGACGTAAGGCAAATATGGAAATCTCCAAACCATCATATGTGACCATAATCTGACGTTAGTTCGACTCAAGATTTCGACGCCGTGCTGATGTAATGTGATTGACTTTATTTGACGTCTTATTAACGTTAAATTTCCGACGGCTTACCAACGTCACATCTTCAACGTTAAACAGACGTCATAATGACCAAAATGTCTGACCTATTCCCGACGTGATGTGATGACCTTTATTTGACGTCTTATTAACGTTATAAATCTGACGGCTTACTGACGTCAAACTTTCAACGTTAAACAGACGTTATGATGACCAAAGTGTCCAACCTTTTTCCGACGTAAGGCAAATATGGAAATCTCTGACCCATTTCGGACGTCGAACCGACGTCGTACGCCCATGGGCGACGTCGCCGACCTTTGCCGACGTCGGATCGACGTATACTTGCTGTCTGGGTAAGGCGCTCAAACTTATATAATCATAACAATCCAACGATAATAAATCAAAGAGTTCCCAATCAAGTCAGAATTGTCCGTGATTAAATAAACCAATCATTTCCTTTCCACAAAGAGAATTGTGTATCCCAGTGTCCAATATTTCTGCAGTTTCTTCGTCTGTTTGTTCTGTTCTGTACTAGAGTAACAGGGCCTGGTAATCAGTATCCAACTGGGCGGTATATTTCCACCAAAACGAGCTTGCATCCCTGGGCCTAGAGGCTGCTCGAAAACTTCCCTAGGTTCGAGGCAGAAAACATAGTTTGGGGTTAGGGGAACTTCCACCTCAGTCGGTGATTGCCTTCCCTGACCTCTGGTTTCAATTGACCTCGGGAGATTCCGCCACAAATGGTGTCAGAAGTGGGATAGTTGGTGCTGATTAAAGAGTTGGCCAATAGAAACAAATTGCGTCTTGTTCTAGAAATCAAGCAGGATTTTGAGTACAGTTATTTCTGTGGTTGAAGAATAATCATAGAAAGAGACAAACATGAGTCAAGAGAATACTTCGAGTATTGAGAGTGAACTGCAGAAGCTGAGATAAGATGCTCAATTTTTGCAATGGGAGAAAGAGTTGATGGCTAAGAAGTTAGAAGCCATGAGAGCCAATTATGAGGAACCTTCCCCGGTGGGAAGTATAGACAAAAAGAGCCAAGAACAGGGGCCAGTGCGGATCGATTCGGAAATCGAGTTCCATATGCCGAGAGAGAGTTCTGGTTATTTTTCCCAGGGAGGGGCGAGTCCCTCGGTGACCGCACGGTCGCCTGAAGTTGAACTTGGACCAAGGATGGGAAAAAGAGTAAAGTTTGGGGAAAGTACACCCCTTAAGAGTAGTGGTGTAGGAAGAACCCGACCAGAGATCTTAACGGGGAGCAGTGCAATAGAGGAGCTCCAGTCCTTTCTGTTGAGTACAGATAGCACTGTAGAGAACCCGAGTAGGGGAGAAACAGTTTCTCCTGAGAAAGTAAATAGAGATTTGCTGAGTTTCGCCCCGAGTTCAGTGGGTACAGGTGCCAACAGTTTGGCAGGTAGTTTAAAGACCTCAGCAGGGCCCTTAACGCCGACAAGTGAGCCCGAAGTAGTGGCAGAGAAAGAGAGGAGTGTCGAGCGGCCAATTAGTAGACGGCCAAATATCACTCCTGATAGATACAATGGCAAGGTGCTATGGAAAGAGTATTTCAGGCACTTCGAGTCTTGCCGGTTGGTGAATCGGTGGAGCGAAGAACAAGCGGCTAAATATTTGGTGGCTAGTTTGCAAGGCAATGCCCTAAGATTGTTGGGTGACGTTCCCACTGAAAAGACACAGTCCTACAGTGGGCTGTTGAAGTTGTTAGAACAGAGATTTGGCTCGGGCCGCCAGAGTGAAAATTACCTTGTCGAGTTGCGGCATCGCCGACAAGGCCCAAAAGAGTCATTGCAAGAGTTAGGCCAAGCCATACAAGAGTTGACGGTTAAAGCGTACCCTGACATACAGGAAGAGTCACGTGACCGGTTGGCTAAGAACCATTTTCTAGATGCGGTCGAAAGTAGGTCAACTCGGGAGGGCATAAACAGGGCTCGTCCTGAAAATTTAGATGAGGCCATTCGAGCTGCAATAGAAACAGAGAATTTCGAAAAAGTCGAGCAACAGAGAATGCTCGATGGAAAGCCTCCGAGGTTGGCTAGAGTGTTAGATACCGGGGTGGAACAGAGGATCCACGAATTGGAAAATGGAATGAAAAGTTTGGCTGGACTGTTGACAGAGTTAACGAAACAAATCCAGGAAAAGAGTGACCTAGTGGGGAAACCTGCTGACCAGAAGTCACAAAAGAGTGAGCAAAGTGTTAGGAAATGCTTCAACTGTGGGGAGCGAGGTCACTTTGCGCGAGAGTGCGAGAAACCAAAGAAGAGTAGCCCAAAGCGTGATGGCTGGAAGTGTTTCAATTGCGGAGAGCACGGCCACATTGCCAGAGACTGTGACAGACCCTCAGGGGGAGAGCCTGGGGCAGGAAAGGTCGAGCCAGCTGCTCGAGGGGCCCGTAGGCACCTCGGAAGTGCTAGAGGGGCAAAGAGACGATGGAGAGATTGCAAGGGGGCCATAGGAGAGAAGCGGCGAAAGTATGAGGAGGGAAAGGTAATTACGTTACCGAGCCCAAATAGTGATGCCCGCTTTGGTTTGTTTGTAGAGGGTGTAGTGAGAAAAACC
Organism: Patiria miniata; assembly: GCF_015706575.1. NCBI lineage: Eukaryota > Metazoa > Echinodermata > Asteroidea > Valvatida > Asterinidae > Patiria > Patiria miniata. The sequence continues at coordinate 5,266,767 of NW_024037061.1, forward strand.
AAGTGCCAATTTTTGGTTGACACTGGTGCCACAGATACATTAATTAGTAGCACAGTGTATTATGAGATACCCAAGGAACAGAGACCAGTCTTAGAGTCAGACAATGTGAAAGTGAGACAGGTGGATGGACGTCCCCTGTCGGTGTTAGGAGTCGCCTGGGTCGAAGTTCAAGTTGGACGAACAACGCACCCAGTCAGAGCGATTTTTACAGGGATGAAGTACCCCGGAATTCTGGGGATGGATTTCTTGTTGCCCACAGGGGGTAACTTGGATTTCCACACCAAAGAGTGGAGAATAAATGGCGAGAGAATTAAATGCACTAGTAGTGCTGGAGAGCCATTTGTTGGGAGAGTGGTAATTGCTGAAGCAACCGTGATTCCATCTGGTTCTGAGGCAGTAGTGCCTGGCACTATTGCTCACAGAGGAAAAGAGTGGGCTGGCCCAGCCATAGTGGAACCGCTAGAGGGGGGCGGAGATTTAGCCCAGAAAGGCTTGGTTTTGGCCAGGTCACTAGTGGAGTCAGCGAACCAAATTGTTCCGTTGCGGTTGTTCAACCCAGGAAAAGAGAAAAGAGTGGCGCGAAAAGGGACCACTGTGGGATTAATTTCCACCGTGGACCCTGAGACAATAAGAGGTGAGGCACATGAGTCTGAAGAGGCAAAGGAGGGCTTGCCCCCATATTTGCAAGACTTGTATGCAAGGAGTAGAAACCATGTAGAGATTAACTATCATGGCCAAGTTAAGGAGTGCTTGATAGAGTTTCAGGATGTTTTCTCCAGCAGTGAGCAGGATATTGGAGCAACTGATGCCGTGAGGCATCACATTGATACTGGGGAAGCGAGACCAATAAAAGAGAGACCGAGGCGACACCCCGACTGTGTCCAGAGAGAGATACAGAGACAGGTCATTGACCTGGAGAAAAGAGGTGTGATAGAACCCTCGGATAGTCCGTGGGCAGCAAATGTAGTGTTGGTAAACAAGAAAGATGGTACCAAGCGTTTCTGTATCGACTACAGAAAGTTAAACGCGGTAACTATCAAAGACGCGTATCCGGTACCTCGCATTGACGAGACTCTCGATGCGTTAGGAGGTGCCAAGTGGTTTTCAACACTTGATTTGGCCTCTGGATATTGGCAGGTCGCCTTGAATGACGACGCCAGCCAGAAGTCATCATTTGTTGTTAGAAATGGTTTGTACAGATGGAAATGTATGCCATTTGGGCTCTGTAATGCCCCGGCTACATTTGAAAGACTAATGGAGAAGGTGATGGAAGGACTCCAATGGGAAATCCTGTTGATCTACCTGGATGACATTATTGTCTATGGTAGAACAGTCACAGAGATGATAGATAGGCTCAGGCTTGTGTTCAATAGATTGAGAAATGCAGGACTGAAGTTAAAGCCAAGCAAATGCCATTTGTTTGAAGAGTCAGTGGCCTATTTAGGGCACATAGTGTCATCCGAAGGCGTGGCCACGGATCCAAAGAAAGTTGAGGCGGTAGCCAAGTGGCCTGTTCCCAAGAGCGTGAAGGATGTAAGGAGCTTTCTTGGCCTTGCATCCTATTACAGAAAGTTCATTCAAGGTTTTGCAGAGATAGCCAGTCCTTTGCATGCCTTGACAGAGAAGTCAAGGGAGTTTGAGTGGAGCGAATCATGCCAAAGTGCGTTTGATGACCTCAAGAGTAGACTTCAAAGAGCCCCCATTTTGTCCTACCCCATTCCAGAGGGAGACTTCATCCTCGATACTGACGCAAGTGGCGACGGTATCGGAGCGGTGTTGTCCCAAATACAAGAGGGAGAAGAGAAAGTGTTGGCGTATGCCAGCCGTAAGTTAACCAGACCAGAGCGAAACTACTGCGTCACACGCAGGGAGTTATTGGCAGTAGTGGTGTACTTAAAGAACTTCAAACAGTTCTTGTACGGTAGGAAAGTCAGTGTCAGAACCGACCATAGTGCGTTGAGATGGATCCTTAATTTTAAGAATCCGGAAGGACAGATGGCGAGATGGCTTGAGGTGATTTCAGAGTATGACATAGAAGTACAGCATAGAGCTGGAAAGAAACACGGCAACGCGGACGGGTTGTCTAGGCAACCCTGTAGACAGTGTGGCCGAGAGGAAGTGACGTCACCAGAGGACAAGACATTGGTTAGAGGTATAGAGGCCAAACCAAGTGTCCCACTAGAGGCTGTAAGGAAAGCCCAGTTAGAAGATGAGACGATACGTTGGGCCTTAGAGGCCAAGGAAGAGAGCAAAGATCGTCCGGAGTGGGTAGAGATTTCCCACTTGACGGCGGCCCATAAGACGTATTGGTCCTACTGGGACCAGTTGAGTGTGAGAGAGAAGGTGTTGCATAAAAGGTGGGAGTCTGATGACGGTAAAGTCGTGATATGGTTACTAGTGTTGCCACAGAGTTTGAGGAAAGAAACCCTGAGGGAGGTGCACGGTGGACTGCTTAGTGGTCATTTGGGCATAAAGAAAACCCTTGCCAAAGTAAAGAGAAGATATTTTTGGCCAGGTATGTCCGCAGATGTTCGCTCCTTCATAAGGGGTTGTGACCTCTGTGCAAGAAGAAAGTCCCCTGCGAAGAAAGGGATTGCACCCTTGCAACAATATAGAGTGGGAGTGCCTGTAGAGAGAGTGGCCATAGATTTGCTCGGGCCACTGCCCAAAACAGAGAGTGGGAACCAGTGGATTCTCGTAGTGGGTGAGTACTGTACAAAATGGATGGAGGCCTATCCATTACCTGACGCAACGGCGGGTACAGTAGCACTCAAACTGGTGCAAGAGTTCGTGTGTAGATTTGGAGTACCACAAGAACTCCATTCTGATCAGGGCACCAATTTTGAGTCAGAAGTATTCACAGAAATGTGCAAGGTCTTAGGAATCACAAAGACAAGAACGACAGCATACAATCCTAAATCGGATGGTATGGTCGAACGGTTTAATAAGACACTAGTGAACATGGTGGCTGTGCTGATTGACCCACAGAAGAGGCATAGAGACTGGGATAGATTCCTCCCTTACGCAACCTTTGCGTATAGATGCACCCCACAAGACTCCACAGGGGAGTCCCCCAATATAATGATGTTGGGGCGAGAAGTCAGTTTACCAGTTGACCTGGTCACCGGTAGTCCAGAGACAGGGTTTGACACTCGGACAGACTTTGCAGAAGAGTTGCGAAGAAATTTGCAGAGTGCACATCAGAGGGCTAGAGACTGTCTAGGGAAAAACTCCCAAAGACAGAAGAGAAACTATGACGGAAGAGCCACCCATAAAGGGTTGAAAGAAGGAGAGTTTGCCTGGCTACACAACCCGGCTAAGAAGAAACAGTTGTCCCCCAAATTGCAGTTGAGATGGGAGGGACCGTGGCTGATAGTTAGGAGATTGTCAGATGTGACCTTCCGAATACAGATACGGAAAGGGGGAAAAATGAAAGTGGTGCATTCTGACAGACTGAAGCCATACCAGGGTGAGAAACTGGTACCCTGGAGTCACTCTCCAAAAGCATGTGAAGAAGCTCCTCAGATTGATAGAGCAGGAGAAAACCCTCGAGTCGAAGTGACAGAAGAGACTCCTCATGTTGAGGAAACAGAGAAAACAGAGCAAATAGAGCACGAAGAACCGGAAATAGAAGCTCCGGTAGAAAATGGGGATGTTCAGATAGAGGTTGACCCCATCAGAGTGCCAGAAGAAGCTCCGGTAGAAAATGGGGATGTTCAGATAGAGGTTGACCCCACCAGAGTGCCAGAGAGGACCAGTATGTCTCGGAGGAACCCGAGGAGAGAGCATCGCCTGCCTGTAAGATACCGGTAGAGTGGCAGACTTTGACTCATCTATGCCACCCCTAGAAGAGATGACCCCCTCTCCCTCCCGAAGTGGTCGTGACTCACCTCCGTTGAAGATGAGGAGACTCGTCACAATCCGAGTAAGGACGACCACCGAAGTGATCTACCGCAACAGGGTTGTTAAGAGAAACGACGAGGTCATCGAGCATCTGCGAGAGACAGAGCTGGACGCTGCACTGGATGATCCTCAAGAGGACGGGACCCAACTAGCAAGTCCTTAGGGCCAGTTAAAGTTTATTTAGTGTTAGTAGTTGTTTTTAGTTTTAACAGTTGAAAGAAGTTTTGTCGGTGTTATTTAGTGTGTAAAAGAGAAGTTATTTTATCTTTAAAGTTTTAAAATCAGTGATTATTGCCTTCATCTTGTTTGAAAAGAAATCCGTCCATTGGTTAAAATGATTCCCAGTTAATTTTGGATACTATTCGAGTTTAAGTGTGATTTTCCATCTGTCTTATCCCTAAAATTATCTGCATGAATTGTAATCTGTTGATACAAAACATTTCCTTGTATAAAAAGAAAAACAATCAAAGTGCTTTTATCTTTGCCGAGGATTCATGATTTCTAAATAAATTGTGTGGTTCAAATTCATTGTAAGGAAAACTTTACCATGTATAAGCTTAGTTTTGTGTAAAGAAAAACATAACATTAGTTTTGTGTAAAGGAAAACATAACATTAATGCTGTATAAAGAAAAACCTAAGCTTTATTCTGTGCCAAAGAAACACATAAGTTTAGTTTTGTATAAAGGAACACATAAGTTTAGTTTTGTATAAAGAGAAATCATAAGTTTAGTTTTCTATAACGAAGAACATAAGAGTGAATTTTACGTGAAGTTTAAAAAGCTTGTGCATATTTAATTAGCTAGACTGGTGCCGGTCACCCATCTCGTGACTGGGTTCGAGCTGGTTTGGACTGGGACAGTCCAAGCTCTGCTCGGGCCTGTGTGGCGTGATGGGGTGGGCCGACACCAGCCTAATTCCCCTTATTTGGTAGTGTTTACTTGTAATTTCTTGGCAAGGAAGTCAGGTCGTGTCAGCGGACAATGTCTCGTGGTTTTGGCGGGAGTGGCTGCCAATCGGAGCGCGCTCGCTGTTGCTGGGCGGGGCGAGGCAGGCCGTGACCGCACTTGCGATCTGTGTTTCCTGTACCCGCGTATGCGTGATTGGTGTTACCGGGCAGAGGTGAAGGGTTGGCGGCCAATCACGGCGTGATTGGGCGTGGCCCCGCTACCCTTGCCGTGGTACTTGAGCGCATGGTCGGCCGGGCGTGAGTCAGTTGTGTTCAGTTCAGTTGTTCAGTTCAGTTGCGTGAGTTGCGTAAGTTGTTCCTCAGTTCTGTGTATGGAGCGGGCTCAGTAGTAGTGTACGAGTGAAATTGCCATTGTCCGTGACGAAGCTAGTGTTTGCTTTGGCGAGGCCGTGTGTGGTGCAGTGTACCGGTGTTGACGCTGTTTCGGCCTGACTTCTCGTACCGTGGTTGAGCGATTGTACGGAGCGCAGAGCCCCGTGGTGTGACCCAGTTAGCTTGGTAGGACCGAATTGCTTTGTGTAATTTAGTGCATGTTTGCGCAATTGTTGCAGTTGAGTGTTTGACTTACAGAGTAGGGTGACTAAGTACAGGCATAAGGATTGTTGTCGTGGGTTCACAGAGACGTGCGATAACATAGAGGGTCGACCCAGAGGTTGACATAGAGGCCTGGGAGGAATAGTCACAGGTAGTCAATAACTGCACTCGGTCAAGTTTATTGTCACACAGGTTTTGTCGTATACTGATCAGCTAAGGCGCTCAAACTTATATAATCATAACAATCCAACGATAATAAATCAAAGAGTTCCAAATCAAGTCAGAATTGTCCGTGATTAAATAAACCAATCATTTCCTTTCCACAAAGAGAATTGTGTATCCCAGTGTCCAATATTTCTGCAGTTTCTTCGTCTGTTTGTTCTGTTCTGTACTAGAGTAACAGGGCCTGGTAATCAGTATCCAACTGGGCGGTATATTTCCACCAAAACGAGCTTGCATCCCTGGGCCTAGAGGCTGCTCGAAAACTTCCCTAGGTTCGAGGCAGAAAACATAGTTTGGGGTTAGGGGAACTTCCACCTCAGTCGGTGATTGCCTTCCCTGACCTCTGGTTTCAATTGACCTCGGGAGATTCCGCCACAATATCATAACTCGCTCATTATGATGTGTAATATGGAACATTTAAAAAAAAAACCATAATAATCAACATTCCACTTTTTACCCTAGTCCAAACCAGTAACTGGAAACATTTGTTTGTTTTTTTCTTGAAGGGGGCATAAACGTTTTATTGTCATTCTGATTTTTTTTTTACAAAACAAAGTTTACGGGATTAGAGCAATATTTTGTTTTCAGGATATTTTAAAAATGATATATAAAGCATACATGTACAAGTTTGCTTATTATGAAAAGGTCAACTTAACCCCTCTGGGGTTATACATTCCTGAACTACACCTGGCAATGAATGTAGAGGTACAGTAGTTTAAAAACAAATCACTAATTAAGTAACATATGGCTTAAACCTTGAAACTTTGCCCCTTGTTAGTGGGGGGGGGGGGATTCCTGGCAATTTGATGGTTTTTTTTCGTAGTGGGAGGAGTTTCGTTTGTAGTCAGAGGATACCCTCAATTAATTTTTATGGAGGGATTTAATAATTGTCAATTAAGATGTTTTACGCCAGGTGCAGTTCTGGTCTTTTAAATTTGGCGTAATTCCTTTTTATAGTTTATGCGATGATGTGAATAATGACTGTCGGAAATATTACTTAAATGTAGCATAATGTCACACATTATTTCTTCATTTTATAACAAAATCTGAAATTTGATGATGATTTTCCTATTTGTTAGGAAAGAGAATTTTCTGTTCTAAAACCGTGTTTTAAAATATGTGTTTGAAAAAGTGTTCCGTGCACGTCGCAAGCCCGGGCGCTTGATTTTTCTTCAAACTGTCTCCTCAGTTGCATGTCACTGCGTCAGCGCTTAATGTACGTGAACATGGGCGTCGCCAGAATTTTTTTCTAGAGGGGGCAAACAATTTTGTTGCCAAAAAATGCTTGTATTTCTCAACACATTCTCGATTTATCAGTTTTAGAGGGGGGCAGGGACATTTTGCCCCTCCCCCCAACTCATATAATTTATACCACTTTGTCTTCACGCCTCTTGTTTGTTTTTTTTCCCTTTTTTGGGGGGGGGGGTGCTTTTCCGGGGGGGGGGCAAGTGCCCCCCTTGCCACCCCCCCCCCCCCCTCGCGACGCTCATGTACGTGAAGTGATGAAGTGCCTCAAGTATTCGTGATTATTTTGTGCTAGCCAGTATGTGCTAGTCGAGTCAACTAGCACCTGAGGTGCATAGAGTCGTGCCTCAGGTGTTCATAATTCTGGGACAAAGACGTGCTAGTCAGCATATGCTAGTAAACATAATGACGATAGAACCTCAAGTGTTCATAATTCTGGGACAAAGATGTGCTAGTCAGAATGTGCTAGTAAACATGTGCTATTAGTACCTCACGTGTTCATGATTCTGTGACAAAGACGTGATAGTCAGTGTGTGCTAGTTAATATGTGCTAATAGTATCTGAAGTGTTCATGATTCTGGGACACAGACGTGCTAGTCAGTATGTGCTAGTTAATATGTGCTAATAGTACCTCAAGTGTTCATGATTCTGGGACAAAGACGTGCTAGTCAGTATGTGCTAGTATGTGTGCTTGTGGGTCACATGGCACCAAAGGTGCATGATATAAGTGTCTCAGGTGTTCATGATTCTGGGACAAACATCCGCTAGTCCACAAGTGCATGAAGTGCAGTGATTTTTTTACAGTGCGAATAGTTGTGGTGCTTCAATTTGTGGTTAGACACCGCTTCACAATTTAATCCGTGCATCCCTATAATTAGGAAACTTTTTAGACCGTTAGGTATATTCTGACATGCTTGTCACATACCCATGGGTGGAGCAAACAGCAAGTGCACCTAAAATAGCTGCAAGCAAAAAACGTGCGCAATGGCATGAACATTTAAAGAGACGGTGATTTTTTCCCCTATTTCCTTCAAGAACACTATATCCTTTAAGCAAAGTTGTGACGAGTCACTGACTTCTTTGACTCGAGTCGAGTCATTTTAAAGACGTTACTACAGTCGAGTCGAGTCATAGGTCAAGAAGGTCGAGTCGAGTCGAGTCACAGTGTTGAGTTAAGTCAAGTCAAGTATTAGCTCGAGTCAAATCAAGTCACAAATATTTGAACCCTATACAATAAATAAACACGAGAGAGAAAAGCATTTTTTGGCTTTTGTAATTTTACATTCGGTCTTCTACGTGTGGTGACACCACATTTGACTCTTAATGAACAAGGGGGTGCCAGCTGATCGCCATAATATAACTAACGGGGACACTGATCAAACCGCGTATGTATAAGTACACATTAGTCTGCGAACCTTCTAATGGGACGTGAACAAAACCCGGACCGGCGTAAGACATTGCAAATATTGTTCGCAAGTTTTGCTTTCATTTTTGGGACTCGAGTCGAGTCGATTTATTTACCCTTAGGGACTCGAGTTAATTCGAGTCACCGAAAATGGTGACTCGAGTCGGACTTGAGTCGAGTCATTGAAACGAGTAATAACAACTCTGCCTTTAAGACATAACAACTGCACACCATACGTACCAGCTGGGCATGCTTTACAGGCATGGCTCGAAGCATCTCCATAATGTCCTTGGGCACAGGGCTTACATCGCCACGAATCAACTTTGAAGTCAGGTCTTGAACAGGAGAATCCAGACTTATTGAAGAGTGTTGCCATTTCCTTCGATACAAGTATCGGTAGGGCAAACCCATCACCAACCTGTTCACTGTAATTGGAAAGAACAAAAGTTAACCCAAGGTCGATGTGTCATTTTACAATACCCTGTGCCAATGCAAGATAGGCCATGTCTATAGGGTCCATACGGTGAACTTACCTTAGGAACACATTTTATGTAATTTTCTACTCCTCAATGTTTGTAAACTATTGACATCTTTTTTTTTGTTGATGCTTTTGAAAAGTGCGCTTCTTTAAACGAATGTTTGTTTGGTTTGATTTACCTAGTACAAGTAATGGTGATGTTGCTTTCATGTCGTATTGGGAAGTCACTGTTCAGTTAAGGGGTTTCAGTTCAAGTTGTGAACCAAGTATTTAAGAAGTATAGTCTGTCACTTGCCAATCTGGCCCCCTGGCCGGCGTTTATCACCGGTTTTAGTAGAATGAAACGACTGAGAATATGTCTATCCCCCGGATGGGATGCTAATCCATCGCAGGTTACCCCAGCTTTTGCCGGTACCCACTTGTACTTCTGGGTGCAGAGAGGCAAGTGGTGGTAAAGTGGACACAACATAATATGACCAGCAGCTACATTCGAATCCCTAACCTTCAGATCATAAGTCACGAACCTCACCACTAGGCCACACTCACTTTAAAATAAGGTTAAATTTGTTACAGGTGCATACCTAAGGATTGCATAAAAAAATACCGGGTAAGTAAAACAAAACAGAGCCCATTTTTTTTTAGTGAAGTTCTGCGTGAAGCACTTTCCAAATCTAGGATATTAAAGCCCAATTCATAAGTTTTGTGTACAACAATAATTGAAATCACTCATGTACTTTTCAAGATACGGAAGTTTAAACACAAACACTGTTTTAAATAAAGTTCTGTCCACGGATCACAAAAAAGGCAAGTGTTCTTCCAGCAAAACGAACATAAATCACATAGGGATGTATGTGAATGTGTATGGGATGAATGTGATTTAATTGATTCTGGTACTGAAAGAAAACTCACGAATTTGGTTTTCATATCCTAGATTTTTGAAAGTGCTACATGCAGAACTTCACTAAAATTATGGTCCTGATTGTTTACTTTCTCAAACTAACGTATGAGCCCTTTGAGAAAGGAAACAAAATATCTAGTAATTTTCATGTAATAATTACGTCATGACAGTCGATCCTTACATTTCCAGGTCAGTCCGGCATGTGACAGGCGCAAACTGGAGGGTGCTATCAACGGCCCTGAGAATAAAGGAACATAATGTTATGGTAGTGTGGTCGAAACAACACCAATAATTGTTATACAAAATAGGTGTTATACAAAATAAGTGAAGGGTTTATGAGGTTAATCCTTATTGTTTAGCTAAGATTTGTTCCAATTAAAAAACACAGGTAAACATGAAGAAACATTAACAATAGTTACGATTTTGGCAGCGCAGTAGTTCAAATGAAGGTTAAACTTGAACACGGAAACCTGGAAACGCAAACTGTAACTTACACATAGGAGTTGGTGCCCAAATCTTGCCATACGACATCGGAAATAGTTGTCAAATGACTGCCATACAACGATCTGGAAAAAATCGGTAAAGTAAGAATCAATCAATGCTTAACCATAAGTGTTTCATCAAACCTGGCAAATTGGCGAAACCAACAATGTAACATCAAACCGATACATTTACGTAATTGGGACCGGCAAATGCAAACATACAAACTGGGCTTTAAAGTGATATGGGAATCTTGTTCCCGAAGGGCCAAGGTATGCATATGAAACCCAAAAGTGTATGCTATGACAAAAATGATGGTATACAATACTTGACTCCTTTCGGAGAAGCAAACAAATTAGAAAATTGCATGATTGATGTACTTACACCTGTTTGATTGTGTTATTGACGGTGGCAAATGGTCTCTCTCCGATCGAAGAAAAGTTGTTTTGGAACATGTATCTAACAAAAAATTGAAAATGAAGGATATTTTTTTGTACCATATTAAGTTTACAAGCAATAACCCAAGTTGTTATCATTAATGGGGTTTCCGAAACAGTTGATTTCGTCTTCGGCTTTGGCTTTGGCTTTGCCTCTGAGGTATGCATCACTTAGAAGTGAACAAAATGGAAATAATTTAACATTTGGTCTTGTATCATACGACAAAATGCTTCTGAAGCATAACAGTGTGTGAATTGGCAGAACCAAAAGGCCCCGCGCACAACGTACTTGCGTCACACAAGTGCCAATTTAAAATGCCATACAACACTGCAAGTTTCAGCCGGTGGCGAAAGAAAATCCGACTTAAAGAAATAGGACTTGTTTAATACTTCCAATGGGTCCGTATATCATTGAAACCTAAATTCACGCCACACACGCGCGTCATGTAAGTGCACGCAATGCTGGACATAAAATGTTGCTGTGATTGGTTAAAGATTCATAGATCGGAGCTTGGTTTATCGATGTTGTTTTGGTTAAAGTAGTACTTAATGTGACGAACGAGTTGAGTAGTTACCCACGCTTCCGCCATATTACACCTCTACGGTTGCAGACATGTAAATACATGCAGACATGTAAACAGGTACTGCACAGCCGATCAAGCACGCTATGGGCGGCAAACATGACGAATCGTGCACCTGGCACTTGTTAATGTGAAATAAATATACAACCTCTATAACATCACTTAATAAACAATTGATTGTAGATGATATGCATGTACTTACAAATTTGTGAGCTGCGTGTTAAAGAAAAGCCAGGCTTGTATCTCAATGAGAGGATTGCCAAATACGGATCTATGAAACAAAATCAAGACACTGGAAATCATTTTGAATACGCCTTATTACTACACGAGGGCATACCATTGTTTAGCGAAACTAAACTTGGTTTTCGCCAAAGGGATTTGCAACGGCCAGGCAATTTGTTCCCTTAAGGTTCTGGCATGATCGACACATATATCTTAAATCAACAATTTTTACGCTGTCTGTTTGTTTGATGTATGTCTGTCTGTCTGATGTTTGTCGCCGCCCAGTCGCCCCTCCCCCACTGAGATTTTGAGTTTTTAAAAACAATTATCGTTGATCTACATGACGCCCCCATGACATGTTCCAGCCCCCCCCCAGCGCCCCCCCCCCCACCCCCACACACACTGACGAATTCCTGGCTACGCCACTGAAGCCGAGAGGGCCTGTGGAAGATTATGACCAACTTTGGCTGCCCCGACATGTTCATTAACATGGTCTGAGAAATCCACGATGGCATGCAAGCTCGTGTCCAAGACAACGGCGCATTCTCTGAGCCCTTTCGAGTGGCCAACGGAGTGAAGTAAGGCTGCGTCCTGGGACCTACCCATTAACATGATGTTCTTGGATATGCTGACAGATACCTTTTGTCGCGGGGATATAGGGGTCTATCTGCAATACTGCTCTGACAGCAAGTTGTTTAATCTGCGCAGACTCAAGGTGGCACGGGAAACGTTACAAATTAAGGCACCCTTAATGCCTCCGTCAAATGTTGCAGCATAGATCTAGAGACGTGGGACATCATTTCGCAGCACCGCTCCAACTGACCTATAACTTAGTCATGCACGGCGTAAAGAAGTATGAGAAAGGCCGCATCTGTGAAGCCGAACAAAAACGACAGCTCTGTAAAAACAGATCAAGTTCCTCCTGTCCACCTAGTTAGCCCCCAACCAACACCTGCTCTTACTGCAATCATTCATTCTGCGCCAGGACCGGCCTCATTGACCATCTTTGCACACTCAATTATTTGTGAAGTTGTGAAGCATGTATGATACGAATTCACAGTCCTCTAATATCACGGTAGGTTCATGATTAACATTATACATTTGTTTTGTTTTGCTTTTTTTTAGCAGATGTCCTTCTTTCATCAGACTTTGAATAGTTTAAAGTTACAACATTAGGCCTATATATATAACAACAAAAAAACATTCCATAACGTTTCGCTATAACGCAAAACAAAACGATGATGACAAATGTGGCAAAGTTGCTTCAACCAAGGTTTACCACGGCAACCGGTGGTAAACATGCAAATTGAGGTCGAAGTTTCCAATACATTGTGAAGCACGACATCCCGGTAGAGGAAAGTCCCCCCAAAAATATTATTCTGGCACGATCGACAAATGATTGCAAATACATGGCCTTGTGACTGCAACTTGGGAACAGCAAATACCTGGATAAGTAAACACTGATTTAAAGCTAGATTTTTTTAAATAAGCAGTAAGCAAAAAAAAAAAATAAAAAATAAGCGATAAGACTCACAGTACTTCTAGAGAGTGAAGATCCTTAAACATTTCTCTGGTAATGACCCTGATTTGATTGCGTTGCATGAAGAGTGCCCGTAGCTTGGTCTGGTTGCGAAATAAGCCATCGGGGATGGATGGGAGACGATTGAAGCCAATATCACTTCAAAATATGAACATATTGAGAGAAAAAAGGAACGTCAAACCCATGCATAATTTATACCACACTTCAAGTGTTTTCGAGTCAGCAATGTAGGTTAGACAGAGCGAAGGTGCACTTTTTTTCTTCAGAGCTCATTTCTTTATACGGGGTTGGTTTGGTTGAGAATTTCGATAGACTAACTTGATAGTTGTCCCTCTTGGGGAAAAAACTCCAAGGATTAGGTGAGGACTGCTCGAATCTAGGCACGCTGTGCATACGACCATTCTCTTACCAAATATTACATTGGGTCACGTATTTAGACTAATACATACATGTATTGCCCCGAAAAACAGTTAGCCACCTCGAGTTTTTGCTTCAAGGAAGGATTTGTTTTGGCGCATTGTATCGGCAAAAAAAAATAGACTGAACGTTGTTGCAAAAAAATTGACTTATGTATAAGTGTGGCGATTGAGACCATAACAAATAGTCTGTCAAAACTCTTACAGAACTTCGATTAATGTTGTGTTGACTAGAATATTCTCTGGTAGAAAATCTAGGTAGTTATCGGCTATCAACCTGTATGGTATAGAAACGGATACATATGACAACCTCATTACATTTTTGGTGATAATCCTTTTATTAAAAGAAGCGTTATTAAACATGTACTCGTGTGTAATCTGTTATGATAAACAATCTCGATTGAAGAATTTTGTTTTAACATACATGTACTCAGGTCATGCAGTCAACGGAGACTATTATTTCACGTTAGAGTAATGAATAACTGTTTTGGAAAGGACCTTCATTAATAAAAAATAACATCTTGCCTATAGTTTTGTACTATCGATGAAGCGACATTAAGACATATTCAAACATGAATAAGAAGAAGTACAGCGTGTCCAAATCAACATTGTGCATGAAGAGAAATCGCCGATTTTCTCAAAAAATGTTCAAAGTAGCTTATCAAAGTTTATAGCATTTTCAAGCCCATGGTCTTGTTTATAATTGCTTAAAAAAATCAAGAAAATCCTACGATGTTAACCAAATGTATCTTTGATTTGGTAAGGCTACGTAATTTGCGACCTGCACAATATAATTTCTGCACTTCTGCCAAGTATTGAGTTATTGGTTTGTCTTGTGAGTGCTTGGAATATTGCCTGGCCTTTATGAAGCATTTGGATAATGGTGTTTACAGTTAGCATTTTGGGATATAGAATTTTGCAATCAAATATAATACCACTTGGAATGCCTAATAATGTATTAGCCTAAGTTTAGCCGCAGAATTCTAATTGTGCAGGAGGAAAATAATATGCCTTTTCTTGAAATGTTTACCATTTACAAACAAATCCATAGACTTCAAAATAATATAAAATTTGATTAGCTAGTAAGAATGTCTTTTGAGCAAATCAGAGACTTCTTCATGCACAATGTTTACTGGGACACGTTGTACACTTACAACTGCCCGATTTCAGTCTTCGTGTCAAACAAACCCTCTGGTAGAGTCGTTAGGCGATTGTTCTGCATGAACCTAATACAGTGTGACAGATGTGTAAAATGAAGAGTTAAAAAGCAACTAATAGTGCATTTATGTATTTGTCTGATATTGAACAAAAAATGAATCCCAAATGCCCAATGCGTTTCGTAAATAAAGTCTGTCAAAGCACATTTTATTGTTAATTTGACGTTAAAGTTTACTTACAATCTTTCGACCTTATTAACACCTTGAAAAGCTCCAATGGCGACTCGGCTAACCCTGTTTGTATCACAATAACTGAAGAAACAAAAGAGTTACAGTATTTGAACAATTTAACATGTATCGGATACGTCAAACTGGTTTAATAAAACAGGTTTATTACCGCCGTCTTTTCACCTGCTGTGATACCCTGTCCTGAAGGCTAAAAAAAAAAAGTTTTTATTGGTAAAATTTGTTTTTAAGATGACCGAAACCTAAAGGCCATGGTATTTGTAAAATCATACTCACAATCTCTCGATTTCTTTCCTGTGTTGTTTGTCCGAGGGGTCCACAAATAAACTAGCTGGAATCTCGAGAATTCTATTGTTAAACAAAGCTCTGTGAAACATTGAAAATTGAGATCACAGTTTGAGTATTAATTTGTTCTTTTACTGAGAATGATATTCAATGTGGTAATGTGATAATGCTGTTTATAATTAATGGAAAGGGTATGCATGTATGTATATTATACCGCTTATTCAAAACACTTTAAATGCAAAATGTGTGCGTATAATATACAAATCGTCAGGGTTATCTCTGGTATTTGTTCTAAACAATAATAAAGCCCTCATGCCTTCTTAATTGAAAGTAAAATATATTATGTGTTCTTCATTTTCGAAATATCATTCTACAGTAATATGGCATGTACCACTTGTAATGTTTGAGCAAATCACCTTTGGTAGACATCTGCATTACAAAGAAACGAGCATCATTCTTTGAAGACCTTTCTTATTATTGAGTACTCACCACGACCTACATGTACATGTATACTCACACGGAGGAGATGACTCCGCCGAAAGTGTGTGCCTTTAACACTTGCACATCGTTCTCGTCAATCCACCTGTAATGCCAAAACATGTGAATAATACCCAAGATCGTTTAGCCTATAGGGCAGGACCGGACACTAAGTATTGTGATGTAGAGTCACTCATGACACACGACGACATCATTCAATTGGGCCATAGGGAAGAAGGGTTCCCCTTACGCAGGGTCAGGGTAAACGCGCGTGCGGCAACGGTAAATTAACACGTGGAGTTTGAGACAACGGGTAAGAAATTCGAGCAGGGTGTTCATTGATGAAGAGAGTTTAAAGGTTATGAAATATCGTGTAGGTAAAAAGAGTAACACGTTGAGATTTAGCAATGCTTATCAGTGTACAAAAGCATGTAGATATTAGGGGAGAACACCAGGTAAAGTAACGAATAAGGACTCAAGCGGCGTATTGCTTCAAACGTCCACAATATTCCTAAGAACTAGGCAAGGTTTCAAATTCATGATGTCATCAGACAAGGGGAGGAGAACAGGTAATGCAACGAATAAGGACTTAAGCGGCGGTTGCTTCAAAAGTCCACAACATTTCTAGTAAGATTGTCTTATATTGACAATAATGCAGTTGCAAACGTTGCAAATTTAAAGAGCGCGTGAGTCGAGTGCAAATTCCTGCGTGACTGCCCGAAACGAACTGCATGAATTATCGATCACATAGTGGTTGTATACATGGGAGCGCGTGAAATTGAATCATCCGCTCTGTGTTTGGACACTGAAGACCATATAAGGGCCAATGAAGTACGGGCATGTGTTTTTGCGCTTCGCAATTTTTCTTCGTGTATCTCGTAAGTTGCAACTTTTCAAACTGCACTGTTTTTCATTAACCGTTGTCAATCTTGAACGATTAACAGTATTTTGCAGCAAACGGGGTACAAAAATGTGGGTCACAGAATTTCCCAAAGGTATACATAAATGACGTTATCATAAGACGATCAGATTAAAAATATCAGATTGCTGTGTTTAGTTAAGGCGCTGCTCTCCCTTTCAGCGTACTTAGCCCATATTCCACCGTCCCTATATAGTGTTTCTTACACTTCTTGGATCTGCAGTCCTTTGAAGGTATCTGGGCCGAGCTCCTTTAACTTATTTCTGCGAAGACTCCTGGTAGATTAAAGAAACGCGAAACAAAATGTTAATTCAGTTTATATTTACACAATTTCCAACGTGAATACAAAGCCAACCCCCTCAATCATTAAAATTCATTCCTGTATCATCATGATTTGTTTCTGTTTCTTTACTTATTGCTGCTTGCACAAAGTGACAGTTAAGGAGTAAATAGAAACTTACAATGTGCTTATGTCCTTCGGGCCAGTCAATTCCTTGGCTGATATGGTCGATAACCTGTTTTTATCCAGTAATCTGATAAAACCAAAACATTCCATATTTTTCTTTTGCAGATGTGGCAATTTTATATCATCAATCTTTTTGGACCCAGTCATACATGCAATGGGCCGTGGTTTCGAGTGATTAAGGGAGGGTTGTAGGAGGAGGCTCTCATTCGCCCAGACATTCGGCCTATTCACATCGGCTTCACCTATCATTATAACCATCCCCAGGACAGGATCTGCAGCAAATTGTGAAACTCCACCAACATCAATTTTGGGAGATTCATTTTGTCTTGAAATGGATAGTTTTCTGTCGAAAATCACGCCTTGATTAATGAAAACTTCTTTGGCAAATGCTTTTGCACTCTGTCGTCTTGCATTGATCCAAGAATTTTACCTCTCACATCGCAATACGAATGCCCCCGTAAGTCCCTCTGATGTACCAAAATTGCTAAATGTATCTGTTCTGAATGTTGTCTTTGTTTTAAATGTCTCCAAGTTGGCATTAACATTAATCTAAACCACGAATTAACAAAGCACGTCCCAAGCTGCACAAAAGTGGTCAATTAATGGTAAAATATCTGTTTACTGATTTTGTAACGATATCTTGTTAAAAATATATATATTCGTTAATACTCACAAATATCGAAGGTTGGTGCAACTCTTGAATGCATCCGCTTCAATACTAGTCACGTCATTCCCTTTTAAATTCCTGCAAGAAATTTTGTGTCTTAAATTTGCGCTCCCCTTGCCATTTTCGAATTTCATCCTGAAAATAGATGTTTCTTTATTGGTCATCTTCTAGTAATCATGTTATTTTTGATGGAACATCGACAGTCTGTCATTGAATTATTCCTTTACAATTTCGAATTATTGGCTGCCTGACAACGATTTCCTTCTGGCAGGTGGTCTGGTTCTCGCTCCACAATTAATATCAACAATATACGGACCGGGCGCCAGTAGGCTCATATACTTTAGTCAAGTCGCGCGTGGCTACCCGGACGCGTTGCGCCTCCGATGCCGGCACGAAAAAGAGACCAGTATGCGAGACGATGTCACGGGCGCCTCTACTATATCCTGGAGAACGCTTGTTTTTGTTTGTACACTACCGATTCGGTAGAGAAATTGTCATACTCTAGATAGTGCATAACATTTTGTTAATATTCACCAATAAGAATATACAGTTATGACAGGCTAGAATATCATACAAGGAACACATGATACAAATATAACTCACATGCTAATGTGATTGCCTCCCCCATAGCACATTATTGTACTCGTGATCGTATTTGTACTCGAGTATTTTCTGTTATGACTCATACTAGTGTTTGTACTCATAAAAGTGTACTCATACATCTACTTGTAGAAAGGTAACCGTATTTGTATTCTTCCAAAGAGTCTTTGAGGATAAATGCACGATATGTTGCGCATGGGTCTGAGCAATTATATGTATAACTAATATGTACATGTACATATCTGCAAGTAAAAAGCTGGTTGTGCAGACTATTTCAGTGGATGATCCCTTAGTGCCAGCTTGAAGGCGTCGAGGGATTTGTACTCCACTGGATCTACCACAAGGCTGTTACTGTCCCGGATTGTGCGTGGGAAGAGGCAGTACTTGGTGTGTGGGATGACGAATCGGGATTCGTGGTCTCTGGCTGGTATAGTATGTTGGGTGAGACTGGTTGTCAACATTGTTGACTAAATTGTAGTTGATTTCGTACATCATGACCAGGCAACTGTGAGTACTACGTCAGTCCTGTACAGATGGCCAGTTCAGATCCTGTAGCATAGCGTGTTTCGCTGTGTGTGGGTGTCACATGTAGAGCAAGCATATTCCACTGTATGTCTGACACAGGTGGTGTTTCATGTAGACAGCTTCCTTTACATTTCAACTTCAATGTCTGAGGTTGCGAGATAAAAAAAAACCGTTGTGGAGTTGGATTTCCTACTGATGGTGTCCACATGGGTGTTGAGGTGAGATGAGAGTCGAGATCAACTCCAAGGTACTTCGCAGAATAGGTTACTTCTTAAGTGCGTCCATAAATGGTGTATGATGCAAGGATGGGTTTACGTTTGTTAGTGATTCGAAGGACCTGGCATTTCTTAACGTTAAACCTCATCGGCCACTTGGACTCTTAGAGGGCATCATGATTTTTTTTTAAGGCTGGTTGCGTCTTCAGCAGTAAGCTTCGTTGGGACGCAAGCAGGTAGGTCATTAGTAAAAATTAGCAACAACAATTAAGGGGCCTAGGACACTACCCTGTGGTACTCCCGATGTTACCTGGGATTCGGTGCTCTTCTGACCGTCAACTCAGACAAATTGGGATCATTAATGGATAAAATCCTGGGTCCAATCTAAGGTGCTGTCTCGTTTTCTATAGTGCTCGCTCATCAGGAAGTGGCGGTGCGAGACTTTATGAAGTAGTCAAGTAGGATCACATCAATTTGTGATTTGTCATCCAATCGGTGTCACATGCTCTACTTTGGCGAAACCAGTGCTGTGTGTTTGAGAAGATATTGCAGTCATCGAGATGACGGATCACTGTCACAGTAAACAATGTGCTCGCAGAGCTTGCATGAAACCGATGTGAGAGAGATTGGGCGGTAGTTTGCTGCGTCTGACCTGCTACCCTTCTTAAATACAGGGACGATGTGAGCTTTCTTCCATTGCGAGGGTACCCTTGATTGATGGAGGCTTGAAATATGAGCGTGACTGAAGGAGCAATTTCTTTAACTAGTTCCTTCAGAAGTCTAGTTTGAATGCCATCAGGGCTAGATGCAGTAATGGCTTGAGGTTCCGAAGTTGTTTGGTGACACCACTCTGGCTCACAGCGATGGACTCCATGGCGGGAGAGTTCCTGGAACCTAAATCAGGAAGTGTGGAGCCATCATATTTGGACAAAATGGATGTGAATTGCCGGTTTAAGGCGTCAGCGTTGGTCTTTGAATCTGCTTGTATGAATCCACCCTCGTTCATGGACTTTATAAGAGCACCAAGCTTCTTGTTCTTTGCACATACTCGTTCACTGTGCACAATGTCGTAGATGTATTTGTTGTGCGCGTTACGCCAAATCTTATGGGCGTTTCTCTTTAGCCGTCGCAAGCAGGCAGAGTCCTTGTCTCTGTTGGTGCAGCGATTTTTCCTGTAAGCCCTAATCTTGCGTCTTTAGCCACGGTTGGTTAAACCAAGGGCGGATCCGGGGGGGGGGGCCAAAGGGGGCCATGCCTCCCCCCCCCCCAAAAAAAAAAAAAAAAAAATTATGTGACGTCGCAATAAAGGCAGGCAATGAGTACACCACCATCTTTTCCTCAAAAAAACATTGGCTAAAATGGTCAGAAATTGCCTCAGATCGCACCACAGAGCATTGAGAATCCCAAAAAAAATCGGGGCCCTTAAGCGGGCCCCGAACCCCACGACGTAATTTTTTGATCCAGTTTGCGGGAGACACGCATTTTTTTTGCCCCCTCAAAAAAATTGTGTTCTGGATCCGCGCTTGGGTTAAACCTGTTAGAGCTGAGTTTGGGAGGCACAGAGTCTTTGATGACACATTCCAGCTCATGTTGTATGTCCTGCGCGAGTTCGTCTACCGGTGTGGTAATGATGTACTTGGAAGTAAATTGAATTGACCATTTTGTCAGTCTCTGGCGAATAGCGTAACGTGCAAGGTTAGTTCTTTTTCAAAGTAAGATTTTCCGTCGCACTGGATGTTTTCCAACTGCACGGACGTTAACATTCATATACAATATTTGGTAGCCGGTGGCGCCGGGGGTTACAAATGGGATCTATTCGTCACAGCGCTAGATCCAAAAACTTTTTGGGGGGGGGGTTCAAAGTTGTCATCTTACATTGTCAACCCATCCAATATGCAATGTTACACGACATTATTAATATCAGCAAAATGAAAAAAAGTGAATTTTTTTTAGGAACTGTGATATCGTGGTAATTTACATTGAACGTGAAAACACGTAATACAGAATAAGATTGAAGATATATTGGCTCCAACTTTTTTTTCCAACAAACGTAATCTCAACTCTGCACATGATCCATTACCCGTTATCCAGGACCATACTCACTGCTGAACACCTCAGCAATGTCACTTTCAGACATAAAAAGGACGTTGCAAAAGCTAGATGAGAACAAAGCATCAGGCCCTAATGGTACCTCTGCCAAGGTTTTGAAAAACTGCCATCTAGAACCTGCAGCTCCACTCGCCAAACTTTTCCGATTCGGCTTTAGCAAAGGCTATTTCCCCTTCCCAGTGGAAAGTTGCATGAGTTGTTCATTTGCAGAAGAATAAAGGTCGATCTTGCCCGTCAAACTACCGGCCGATGTCTCTACTATCTATCACCAGCAAGGTAGTGGAGAACATCATACATTATCAACTACGGAAACCTATTTCTCAAAACTACCTCATATCAGATAACCAATTTGTTTTCAGAAGCCTCCACTCTGCCTCTGATCTCCTCATCTATAAGGTCTCATCGGTAGTTCACCATCTTAAATGAGAGAGGTGAAGCTCGAGTAGTTGCCCTGGACTTTAAGGGAGCATTTGACAGAGTATGGCATTATGGTCTGTTTCAAAAACTAGGTTTATTTGGAATCACTGGTCAACTGTTTTACCTGGATGAACGGTTATTTATGCAACAGACTTGAGGTAGTGGTTGCTGGACGGAAGTCAATCGCTATGAGATCAATGCTGCCGTTCCCAGTATTCTTGGCCCCACTCTGTTCCTGATCTACATCGAATATCTACGTGATGTGATCTGTCATTCAGAACTTCTGGCCTATGCTGTTGACACCAAGATATTCACATTTATCAAAAACTCACCTCCTGAAATAAGATCAAGATTGAAGCTAGCAGCTGCTAAACAACTTCAGGAAGACCTGGTACGATCAAGCAACCGAGGAGAGACTATGAACATTGATTCAGTGTCTCACTGTGTTTAGCATGAAGGACATGCAAAATCACCCACCTATAATGTTCCAAGGCCAGGTTGTCCGTAATGGGCCGGAGATGAAACTTTTTGAGTTACATTCTCTCGCAAACTGGAATGGAAGACACATCTGAAGAATATCACTCGCACTGCCTGGATGGGAGCTAGCACTTTCCATCTTTCGACTCTTAACAAAATCCAAAGGAGAGCCTGCCGTCTAATATGGTCAAGCAATCAAGAGCAATCGAGGCATAATCTTAGCAGTTTACCCCATCGAAGAAATGTTGCAGCAGTCTACTGTTTATAAATAAAGATTACAGTGCAGGAAGTGCCCAACCTTGCTCAAATCCACGGTATCACCTGTAAGGTCACCTGCTGCTCGACAAACCAGGCAATCTATGCTACTCAACTTCCTGCAGCAGTGAAGATATGGAACAGTCTACCGTCATCAGTTCTTTCAGACATACATTACAAGGGCATGCAGTCCTTCAAATGCAGACTAAATGTTAAGTACACTAAAGTAAACAATCAGTTTCGTTTAAATGTGACAGCATGTGATGCTAATAGGCATGTCTCTCTTCACGTTTGAGTGAGGCATAGCCCAATAAGGCAAAAAAAAAATATTCGGTTTCTGATCAGACCAAAGTTCCGGAATTGACGCGGCCACGCGGCTTTTTTTCTTTTTTTTCTTCAAGCTTGGATTGTACAGAGAAGGTGGGTACCTTGGTGCTTTTTTGGTGTCCTCATGTACATTGGTGTCCTCCATAATTTGCCTTGGTGCTTTCGATCATTTGCCTTGGTGCAATTTCCCATTCCTTGGTGCTCTTTGGTTAAAAAAAATGAGGTGCGGAAATAAAGGGCGCTGTTGGAGCTACCGCGAAACATTTTGGAAAAAAAAGATCGATGCGCATGATTAAAATCGACGCGCGTGCTGATCAGAGACCGACTTATTTTTTTTTTTTGGCCTAACCATTGTTTTTCTTCTTATTTCTCGTGTTCATTGTGGAATGGTCTGTTGAACCAAGAATTTCAGCTATCCTTTTGAGATATTCTGCTTGTTTTTATTAGGGTGCTCCTTCATATGAGCAGGTCATAAAAACACGTTGGAAACAAATCACGAAGTACACGATAAGAATACCATGCCATGTTTAATTGGGATAGGCCTAGAGAATGCAAATGTCCCACACAGGGGCTACTATTAGCGACGAAGTTTAAAACAAAGCAAAACGGGGACGAGGTTCGTATTATGGACCTTAAATTACGACAAAATAGCATTCTTATTATCGCCAAAAGTAACAATAATTTTGTGCGAACTTACAAATTTGTCAACTGTGTACATCTTGCAAAGGTGTCTCTACCAATAGCCGTCATTCTGTTGCCTTCAAAATCCCTGGAACAGAAACCGATGTTGAAATATACGTTAATTCCTTTGCGTTAATCATATTGGCGATACAGCGAAGACAAAATCCCCTGCGCCAGCACCATGTATGCCGTGGCCGAACAGCTTCAAAATAATGCAACACATCCTGCGTCAGCACGTGCACGTTTTTACAACATTACAAAACCAGGAAATTCAAGTCCAAATATTTTTAAACTATTGACAATAATTTATGGAGGCCAAAAATCACAGTTATGGTGATTTAATCCGTAGAGTCGAAGTAGTTTATAATTTCCCAGTTTAACGCGGCAGGTGCCTCACGGGATCACTTTGAAAACTGATTCTATTAAAGCATGTTGATGTTTTAAAAGTCGAAAAGCATGACTGATTTACTCACGTAGACTATAATATGAGTGAAATTTCTGTGATTTGAATATAACAATCAACGAAAAGCTAGCAATTAATATTGACTCACACTGTTTTTAGCTGGACTCCATTTTTCATGACCAAGTCGATGTCTTGCAGTTGATTTCCACGAGCGTGTCTACGAGCAAGCCAGACATGAAAATAGTCCAATTGTTCAATTGTCATCATAGAAGAGAACGCAATTTTGAAATTGGCTATCCTAGCAAATAACCAGATGATGCAACTATTTCGATAGACACAAATATTTGTGATTTACCAAGACAAGAGGCAGTTGAATGTTGTAATTTTGTTAATACTTACAAAATCAGCACAGACTCTGGAATTTCGAAAGGCTTGTCAGTGCTGTTGCCAGTCAAATTGCTTTGTAAAACAGAGAAGATACAGTCAGGTGTTAATAGGCGAGCGCCGGAATCCAAATTGGGGTTGACTAAAATGCCCAACCCTACACATACCTACATTATACATCATGAGCAGGCTTAATATGTCTACTTCAAGATTAGGTTTGATTTGAAGCTTCAAAATTGGGAAGAAAGAGGTTTTGTAGCCAATTTGTTCTAAAACTCAATTTTTTGGTCAAAGAGGATGTTCTGGGATTTCTGTAAAAACAAGATTCGCAGTTTCACAATCCAGTTTTGTGAATCGAAAGCTGCGCAAGAATAGGTTAAAATTGCTGGAGCAGAAGCTTTTTCAGAGCTGTAAAACCCTGTCAGATAATCCCTCGCCTCAAAATCTCAGTACATTTGACAAGCTTAATCTGGAGTATAATGTTGCATCTAAATATGAGTCAAAAGGGGCTAGAATAAGATCTAAGACGAGATGGTTTGAGGAAGGAGAAAAAAATACAAATTATTTTTTGAACCTGGAAAAGTGTAATGCCAAACACAGAAGCTTTTGCACTCTGGTGAATGACCAAGGTGCGCAATTCTAAGATCAGGATGATATTTTAGAAGAACAGGTCAAATTCTATGAACGTCTGTATTCACCAATTGTCAAAGATGATGACATAAAATTTGCTGAATTCGTGAATGATTGTGACATAGAACACCTCTAAGAGGATGAAAAACGTTCTTGCGAGGGCAAAAATATGCTTGATGCGTGTACTAATGCCTTGGGGGAAATGGCGAATGACAAGAGCCCTGGGCTGGATGGCCTTACAAAGGAATTCTATATCACCTTCTGGAACGTGATTGGGCCAATTGTTGTTGACAGTTTAAATGAAGCCTATGACAATGGAGAACTGTCAGTGTCGCAGAAGAGGGGATTAATCTCATTGTGTCACAAAGGGAAAGGGGATGTAAGTTCACTAAACAATTGGAGACCGATTTCGCTTCTGAATATTGATTATAAGATAGCCACAAGAGTCCTTGCATTAAGAATTCGCCATGTTCTACCTTCACTTATTAGCCCAGACCAAACGGGATTCATGAAAGGTCGATTCATTGGCGAAAACATCAGACTCATGGAAGACATTATTCGCCAGTGTGAAAAGTGTAACATTCCAGGTGTGATGCTTTCATTGGATTTTAAAAAGGCTTTCGACTGTATTGATAGGAAGTACATTATGAGAGTCCTGGAGTACATGAACTTTGGCCCTTCCTTGAGAAAGTGGATTAGTACTGTGTACAATGATTCCATGAGCTGTATCATCAATAATGGATGGGTCTCAGGTTATTTCAATCTCCACAGAGGAGTACGGCAAGGCTGTCCACTCTCGCCTTTACTCTTTATACTTGGTGTGGAAATATTAGCGGCTAAGATCAAGCAGAGTCCATTAATTACAGGTATTTCATTGCCAAAGAGGGATTATCCTATCAATACAGTCACCCTCACTCAGTACGTAGATGATGTGACACTTTTTCTCGGTAATGATAATTATTTTATTCCTGTATTTAGTATTTTAGAAGAATTTGAATCTGTGTCAGGCCTGTCACTCAACAAAAATAAGACAGAGGCTATGTGGATTGGTAGAAATAGGACAAGACTGGACCACCCTATTGATGTTATTTGGAAGTCAGAAATCACCACCTTGGGTATTGTGTTCTCTAGCTTCACTCCAGCTCAAGACATTGAGCAGAATTGGACAGGGAGACTAGCCAAAATGAGGAACATTTTGAAAATGTGGGCCATGAGAAAACTTACTATGAAAGGTAAAATCATCAAAGTGAAATCATTGCTTTTCTCGCAGATTCTCTACCCAGCTTTATCACTCATTGTTCCTGAGTCTATTCAAAAGCAGGTTAATTCATGTATTTTCAAATTTGCTTGGGATGGAAGCGAGAAGTTAAGAGAAACACTATAGTAGGTGCATATGACCAAGGTGGTTTGAATATGATTGATTTGAAAAGTGTAATTAACACCTTGCATTTGAAATGGTTAAAAGACTAGCCAATGATATAATCCTTCCGTGGAAGAATTGTGCTTTGTTTGAATTTGATAAACTTGGTCCAGATCTCTCTGTATTTCCAGTAACTGTAGTGCCAAAGATTTGCTCTGCTGTTCTGATCTGAATAACCTTGCGCCCTTCTATAAGAACATCATTTTGTCTTGACTGGAAGTCAACCCACGGGCAGAGGCTGCAGACATTAATGAAGTTGCGAAGCAAAGAATTTGGAATAACCATGCAGTCAAATTCAAGGGTAAACCGATTTTTCTGAAAAACTGGATCTCAGCCTGTATCATTAACGTTTATCATCTTTTTGACAACCACGGTAATTTCATGACCGCTGATGAGATTAGGCAAATCATTGGCAACAAGGGTAACTACTTACTGGAATATTATATTGTCAATAATTCGCTTCCCGTGGAATGGAAACAATTTTTCAAAGAAACGATTGGTAACATTAATATTGATGTTCGAAATGAGCTAATTAAGATGAATATGAAGCGCATCAGGAAGAAATTTACTGACACAAAAATCACTACCCCCATAGCAGAGACATTTTGGAAAAACAAATTCCCCACTCATAACTTTGTTTGGGATGTAATATGGAAGAGGCTCAACTATTGCTGTCCAGACAGTAAGTCATTTTCAATCAACTGGAAAATCATTCATAACTGTTACCCCACGCAAGTCTGGCTTTGCAAAAGGAAGAAGAGTGATTCAGAAAATTGCACATTTTGTCGTGATAGTATTGATTACATTGAACACTTTTTTTTGGTCGTGTAAAATAGTAAAACCCCTTTGGAACGAAATCGAAAAGATGCTGCATCTAAGTATGGCAAATCGATCAGTCTGTTCGTGGAAAATATTCTTTTCGGGGTCGGGGAAACATACAAAAGTTATCGGTTTCTGAATACTTTAACTAATATAGGTAAACAAACAGTGAGTCGTTTTAAATTTGGCCAGTATTCCAACCTTATCATCCTTTTTGAGCAGGATCTCCAGCTTTTTCATGTCGAGTAAACTGTTTTGTTAGAATTTTTTTGTTGTGTGTAATTCAGTAGTACCTATAAAGCAGACGATTAACTGTGCATGTACATAGATTATTGTTATTTAATTGTTGATTGTATCTTTGAAATAAACAGAAAAAAAAGTTTACAAAATGTACAGTAACTAAAGACAGTATTAAGTGCAAATATGAAATTTTCTGACATTCGAATTTCTTTAAAAAAACATGTTTTTTTATTATTTACTAAACTTGTGCCTGTTTTCCGAGCTAAATGTAGCGGTATTTTGATTGATATTTCGCCCTGCCCAAAAGCATATAGTCTCCGGTAAAGGAAGAAACTAGGCAAGGGGTTCTCCAGTCAGCTCAAATCTTTCTTAACTTGGAAGGAACTGCTCCTCATTTTATTCCATCGACCACCGACAACAACACAACTCACACACACCAATCTTCTGCCTTTCATTTTCCATACCCGTACCCCCCACCAATGTATACATTTGTAACAACTCGTCCGCGCGTCTCGCTCTATGACCCATGACCCCTGCCAGTGGGCCCCAGGTGCACGGCCTATTATTAGCGCATGGGAATTTACAAAAGTTTAACGCAACAAGCACCCTAAATAATCATTTCCCCACATTCTCCCCTACTATATCGATCTTTCCCCTGGAGATCGAACCCATTGTTCTGCAATCCTGGCTCAATTTGTGGTCACTAAAATTAAGCTTCAACGATCCAATTGGGATTAACAAACCATCCAAATAATTCTTTAGCCCTCCCTTTTTTTTGTTAGCCTTCATTTATTTTGAAACCCGTGTGAATGATTATCTTCCCTTTTACACAACAGCAATGTGGTTGTCAACCGAAATAAACATGGTATGATACTACTCCCTTAATAACCCCTTATTTTTACAATGGTTAAGCAACTACAACTTTAACTTCTTTCAATCAAGACCAGCAATCAGATCTTCACCATAAGCGAGCCTGGAAAAATCCAACAAGTCGCCGAAGGGTCCTCCTATACTGATGTTCCCCGTATTTATTCATGTGAACACCATCTAAATTGTATCGTGGGTGCTTCAACCCCCTGTGGCTCCAGAGCCACCAACGATCCTCCAGGAATGTACCCCCTTCGATCAACATGTTTAATTCTTCAGCCCGACTGTTGAATGTTTCCAGGTCAATCTGATTGGGGCGTAGACCACCAGTACGAGGTAGAATTGGCAAGAAAACAATTGCTTCCGGTTTGATACCATTTCTTGCCAATCCCGTAATAAACCGACACAGCTTTTGATACACGACGCTCGCACAACAGTCCCTGGAACAAAGGTCATTTGTCCCAAGATCAATTATTAACACCTTTGGGTTCATCTCCCAAAGGCGATTATAGTAGAGATTACCTTTCGATTCGATACGGGAAAGGGACAGACCTCCCTCCCCAAAGCAGTGGACAGACACTGTGGTATTCTGAAACTCGACATGAAGTACAAATCTCTTTCTGTTTTCTAGTCGTTTCACAAAGCTGTGCCCAAACAAGACGAATGCCATATTGCATACACAAGGTACTAACGTAGATATACTAAAAAACAATGCTTAACTAGGTAAAAATCACTCAATCGGCTAAACTACTTCGAATAGCACAGTACAGATATCATTTACTTCTTCAGGTGTCAGGATCTTTTTCTCCTTGGAACTGGAAACCCCAAAACTTCCCGAAGATAAAGTCCTGACGACTTGGTCGGCAGCCTTGCCTATCTGGTGTAAAGCAAAATGAATCACATTAACACTTAAGTTTATACAACCTACACTTTAGGTTATAACCCAAAAAGTCAGGTGGCAACAAACGGCAAGGTTTTCCCTATAAAAACTGGATTCCCCGAGTCTTTTCAACCAGGAAAGCCTTAACCGTTGGTAAACCCCCAAACCTATTACTTAATTGAAGAACGGGGCAAGTGATAGGGATTGGTATGTACACCCCTGGTGTTCCGCTTTGACCTTCTGAGAGGTAACGTTACGTTAAGAGACTGACCGGGTGGCTCCCCTACTTCGTCGGCGCCATCCCTCACCCCCTTTGCATCATCACACTGTCCCAATTCTAATCCCGATGTGAACTCATCATCTGACTCGGAACTACTTGTTGCACTACCATCTGGCAATTCTGAGGGATGCAATCTCAGGAGTTTACGATTCACCGTTCGTTCGGTTCCCCCCTGTGAAGGTCGTATGTGGTATATGTCCCCCTCTGGATTCACCCAGGTAACAATGAACGTGTCATCGTGATATGCATTTTTCAACTTGTGCCTTCCCTTGAAGTCTAGCTTTCTCAACAGAACTCTTGCGCCAGGCTTGAACGACTCGCATATTTTCCCTCTTGAATCATGGATGGCTTTGTTACGCGCGGCCCGATTCTCTGTTCTCTCCCTAACTAGGTTCTCTGCGCGTTCGAGCAGTTTGGACTGCGACTTCACAAAATCTTGATCCCATGCAGAATCTGTACGCCCGAGAATCTGATCTAGTGGGATTAGCGGCTCACGTCCAAACATGAGCGTGTACGGGGCAATACCTGTAGTACTGTGTGGGGTTGCATTATACACGAACACGAGATGGGCCAACATATCAGGCCACTTGTGCCGGCTGCGCTCATCCATGGACTTAATCAACCCAAAGAGGGTACGATTAAACCTTTCCGCCTGGG
The DNA here is from genome assembly GCF_015706575.1 of Patiria miniata. NCBI lineage: Eukaryota > Metazoa > Echinodermata > Asteroidea > Valvatida > Asterinidae > Patiria > Patiria miniata. Next base: position 5,296,499 of record NW_024037061.1, read on the forward strand.
CATTTCCCTCCGGGTGGTAAGGAGTAGTGCGTGATTTTCTGATCCCATACAAGGTACATAGCTCTTTGATAACACTGCCTTCAAAATTCCGCCCTTGGTCGCTGTGCAAGCGCGTTGGAATTCCAAACTTTGTGAACCAATGGTCGCGAAGAACGCGGGCCACCGTTACCGCATGTTGATCTCTGCATGGTATCGCCTGGGAGAATTTCGTGTACACGTCTGTCAGGACTAAAACATCCTCGTACCCCCCACTTCCTTTGTCTACCTTGACAAAGTCGATTGCCAGAACCTCTAATGGCCGAAAAGCCATTAAATGTCTCATTGGAGCTCTTGGTTGAGGCTGAGCAACCTTAGCAGTTATGCAACGCTGACAGTGAGCAATATGCCGTCGCACTGTTGCAGTCATACGCGGCCAGTAAACGCGTCTCCTAAGCAGCGAGCAAGTGCGGGCTACCCCCTGGTGCCCCCAACCATCGTGACAACCCTCAACCGCACGCGTTTGAAGAACTTGCGGCAAAAGTATCTGAAACACTTCACCGTGCAGTGGGTCTTGGACTTTTCTATGCAGCACGCCTTCGCGGACCACAAATCGTGGCCACTGCCAGAGCCAGAGCTTCAGATCTCGCGTACCGCGCTTGCCATCTGATGCAACTTCGCCCGGCACTGCATTTTGCTCCCAGCGTTCCCACACAATTCCCAGGTCTGTGTCTTGCCTTTGCAACGCTGCAAGCTGCTCCGCCGACCACGAGGGGAACAACCCAGGAGGCCCACCACCAGACTGCGCTTCAGTTGCTGGCCGCGTAGGACTGATCCTATTTATCTCAGCACGTAATGGAACAGTACTCGTGTGAGAAACTTGCTGCACCACCCCCTCCACCTCGGAGGAAACATGCCCAGGATAGCGGCTCAGTGCATCAGCGCAGCGATTACTCCGACCAGACCGGAATTTCACTTCGAAGTCAAATGAGGCCAATTGGGCCACCCATCGCATCTCGCATGCACCTAGTTTGGCTGTGTTGATGTGAGCTAACGGATTGTTATCCGTTAGAACAGTGAACGGCACCCCCAACAGATGGTCCCGAAATTTGTCAACCACCGCCCACTTCAAGGCTAATAACTCCAACTTGAAGGAGCTATAATCCGGATATTTGGCCTCCGCTCCCCGCAATCCCCTGCTAGCATAGGCTATTGGGTGCTTCTCCCCGTCCTCCCCTACTTGTGCCAGGCATGCCCCTAACCCTTTCAGTGATGCATCCACCTCCAGGATGAATGGAGATGAAAAGTCTGGGTAAGCCAGTACTGGTGCTCGCGTCAAGGCTTGTTTCAGAGTATCAAACGATGCCTGGGCCTCCGCGTTCCACAAATATGCTGCAGCCTTCCGGATTGCTCTTCCTTTACCTACAGTGCTTACAATAGGCGGCAACATGGCATGTAGTGGCGCTGCTATTTTCGCAAACTGTGGTACAAAGCGGCGATAGTAGCCAGCGAGACCCAAAAATGAACGCAAATGCTCTGCTGTTTTTGGAACAGGCCACTCTTTTATCCGTTGGATTTTCTCATCATCTACAGACGCACCCTCGGCGCTTACAATGTGGCCCAGGTATCGTACCTGATGTTGAAACAACTGACACTTTTGGCCTTTGATCTTTAGTCCAAATTCAGATATGCGCGTGAGCACCTCATCTAGTCTAGACAGATGATCCTTCAGGTTAGGGGAGAACACCAGTATGTCATCCAAATACACTAACAGCTGAGTCAGGTTCAAATCCCCCACGCACATTTCCATCACCCTTTGGAAAGTACCTGGCGCATTGGCCAAGCCGAAAGGCATCCGTGTAAATTCAAATAGCCCAAATGGGACCCTGAATGCTGTCTTACATACCGAACTCGGATCCATCAACACCTGATGGTATCCATGCGCTAAATCAAGGGAAGAGAAGTAGCAAGCCCCTCGCAAAGCTTCCAGCGACTCCTCTATCCGCGGTAACGGGAAGGAGTCTCGCACAGTGCGCGCATTCAGTTTCCTATAATCCACGCACAGACGGAAGGATCCGTCCTTCTTACGCACCAACACTATGGGACTGGCGTAAGGGCTGCTACTTTTGCGGACAATCCCCATGTCTAGCAACTTTTGTATCATGTCACGCACCTCTCCAAGACAGTGGGGAGGGATCCTCCTATAAGGCTGGCTTATAGGCACTTCGTCCGTAGTATGGATCTTATGCAGCACCTTATCACATGAACCTACATCAAACTGGTGCTTGGAGAATACTGAGTCGTGTTTCTGTATCAATCGAACAACACTGTCTCTATCTTCTCTGCTCAAGAGACTAGAACTCAAATCCAACCCGGGTGGCAATGTATATTGCGAACCATCACCAAAAACATAAGTTTCACGTTCAGGGGTTTTAACCCCTTCCCCGTCTTGTGCTCCGACGGGGATTTTACAACCCGTTTCGCCAGCGCAATTCGACAATACGTGATTCACCGAAACATGTAACCCATCAGATTTTTCCTCTAGCCCCAGATCTACTGTGGGTGCAACCGTGGTTACGGTTGCCAACTTTGTGTGAGGAGGTATTGTTACTGCTCCCATCCCAGCATTTGCAACAAGGACGTGTACCACTTTCCCCCCTGTAACCTCACAGGTGTCATACACTCTGCATGACTCCCCTAACCCTGCACTTCTGTCTTGACCGCCATTTAAACCCTCAACGACTACGGTCTTGCCTTCAAATCTATCTGGTGGCGCGCGAATGTAGCATACAAGGCTTCGAACCTCATTTGGCAGGACGGTTGTTGGACATCTGCCCGTGCGGGCAGGGGCTTGTCCAACATTGCCTAATTCCCTTGCCGGTTTCTCCACATGGGCCATGCGATACCAACGCAATGTCATGTCCCACGCGTCTGCATCGTCACTTGCAGGTTGTATAACCAAATCCTTCAACAAATGCAAATTGTTGCAACCCAGCAACACAGGACAGCGACCCCAATTCCATGCCCCACCCCCAAAGGAATCATCAACAACAAGAAAATGGGCATTAACCTTAAGGTTATGGACGCACAGTGGAACCTGTATGTACCCCTCAATTGGTATTGACTCCCCGCCTGCACCCGATACGTGAATATCATACCCAAGGGAATCAATTCCATTGATTTTGCCCTCAATGTTTCTCTTATAAAATGAAGAGCTAATCAGGGAAGCCTCCGCCCCAGTGTCTAACAAACACGTTGTAGAGACACCTGCAAGGATAATACAAGCCTTCGGGCTTTCTCTCACTAACCTGGCTAAAAGATTGTCGGCCGAGGCCTCCGGTGACCGCTCTTTCCCTACTGGTTCCTTTTTGGGTGAGGCCTTTGTTTGTTCCCTCTCCACAACTTGGCCCTTAGTTGTGGAGAGTGTTAGTTTACCGCTGCCTCATGAGTAAGTTGCGATTGCCCACTGTTTTGTTGTGCCTTATTCCCTTGAGATTCGACTGCTTGTTCGCGCGCGATCCGTAGTCGACAGTCAGCACGAATGTGCCCTGGCCGGCGACAGTAAAAACACAAGAACTGGGACCGATCTTTTGGTGCAGGCCCGAAGTGAGCAGCGCTGTCAAGCCCACTTGATGATTTATCCCTGTCTAGTACGCGCTGAAGCAACGTAGTGATTTGCTCCTGTTGTTTTCCGATCTGTTCTTGTTGTTGTTGCATGCACTTAAGTAACTCTTGTTGCTGCTGAAGCACATTCTGTAGTGCCGTGCCACCAACAGCGTTAACTTCTGCACTTGCAGTGTTAACAGTACCGCTTGTTTGATCACAATGGCCTATGCCTTGACAGTTTTCCAGTGCGCTACCGACATGTTCGGCTAGGACCGGGTTTACATGACTGCGCCTTGATTTCTGTACTTTTTCTAGATCGCGAAAAAGTTCTCTAGCAGCATCGCGCAATTCACTGAATTTTTGATTCGGTTTTTCCAGCTCTAAGCGCCGCAGTTCCAGACGCACTGTCTGGTTCCGCGCCCCCGATACAAATTGCCCAATGAGTACTCGATCTCTCAAAGCCAGTAGCGACCCCTTTTCCTCTTCCGATGCAATCTCTAGAACTTTATCATGTAACCGAATAAGGGCTCTGGAGAAGTCCATAAGAGACTCCTCCTCCTGCTGGTGACGTTCGAATAGAGCCTTTTGAAGCCCTTGAACGGTTTGTATTTCCCCAAAGTTGTTCCGCAGTACTTTCTTGATTGCCTTTATGTCATTACGGACACTCTCTGGGTGACACTTAACTTCCTGCCGGGCCGTACCCGACAAATGGCTGACCACAACTTTCGCCTGTTCTTCAACGGGGATTTTGCATTGCTGCAAATATGCATCAACTTCATCTAACCAATCGTCTATTGCCAGATCCCCCACCTTAACAGGTTTCCCACTGAATTTTGAAAGTTTGATAGGACGTTGTGCAATACTTTTTGGTTTGGCCCCCTGCAGAGCGTCCGTAAGCCCAGACACCAACCTTGCGACCAAGTCTGCCTCAGCCGTAGCCATGTTAATTTTGTTATTCCCAGCAGAACACCAAGGGCACTATATAACTTAACAAACCCTTTCCTTTCACTAGTATATTAACCGTCCTAGGCCTGCACTATTATACTCAATAAAGTATCAAAATGTATCCAAGAAATCGATTGCTTAAGTATACACACCAGACAAGGCTACCTGTGTCAATCGTACACTTGTAAGTTCAGAACTGAAAGTTGACGAACGTCACTGTCCTTGCACAGTTCAAGGCCGTTGTTCCTCCACGGAGTCCTCTGCTTGCTCCCGAACCGTCCGTCCGATGCTACTCCTCCGAGGCTCCGGGTATCGGTAGTACAGCCAGCCGTTCCCTGCTACTCCAGCCGCATGCCAAGCTCGCAGCTACGCACGCCGTTCGTCCGTTGTTTCACTACGGCGTTCTCGAGGCCTCCAGCCGTCCCCTTCGGCTCTGCACACTCCACTTGGTCCCGAACCGTCCGTCCGTTAACTTGGCTGTATCCCCCGGCTTCAGGTCCACGTCAAGCTAGTCCCGCCTGCACTGCACTGGTCGTGGTGGTCGAGTCAAGGCCCTGGCTGCGCTTGAAACCATCCGAGTGTCTGACTTCATGTACACCCCATCCGTGTTACCATTTGTAGCGGTATTTTGATTGATATTTCGCCCTGCCCAAAAGCATATAGTCTCCGGTAAAGGAAGAAACTAGGCAAGGGGTTCTCCAGTCAGCTCAAATCTTTCTTAACTTGGAAGGAACTGCTCCTCATTTTATTCCATCGACCACCGACAACAACACAACTCACACACACCAATCTTCTGCCTTTCATTTTCCATACCCGTACCCCCCACCAATGTATACATTTGTAACAACTTGTCCGCGCGTCTCGCTCTATGACCCATGACCCTTGCCAGTGGGCCCCAGGTGCACGGCCTATTATTAGCGCATGGGAATTTACAAAAGTTTAACGCAACAAGCACCCTAAATAATCATTTCCCCACATAAATAAAAACGTGAATATGGTTAATAGATAGTGTGGCGGCCCCCCCCCCCGGCCAACCTAAGTATGTTAGGATAAGTCTGACTCCTAGTGGGGTGAAGACAATCTTCCCAAACCAAGGCTCTTCCCTAGACGAGCGATCGCTCAGAGCGACCTTCAAGGCTAAGGGTGCAGGTCCGTTTTGGTGTTGATTATTTATCTGTAATAATTAATTGCACAATAAACCTGTACACATAAACACCGGAAGGAGTATTGTCGGTAATCCCAAATAACAACGATCGTAATTTATTCAACAATAATCAGGTACACTAATTAGGATGTGATTCGGTGGGTTGTTTTATTAACAGGGTCCTTAGTTACTGGAGATAGCCCGCTGATCGTCTATGCAACAACGCACACAGCATTAAGCACTAGACAACAATGGCAGCCATGAGCAACTATATATACACAGCGCTAGTTATGAATCACTCAGTTAGCAACAGCACAGTTTCACAAGCGCACAACAGCCGCTTAGCAATGTATACAGTCCGTTAACAGGGTACCCGCTACGTCGTGTGTGTAAGCCAGAATTCAGCTACACGTACAGCGCAACCCCAGTACAGCTACACAGACTTTGTACACGAATCGCCTAAGCAATTACACATAGAGGGTACAAGTAATTCACCTACTTTTCTGCCCGCTGTCGCAGCTACGCTCTAGCCCGCTATCTCCAGACACCCGGAACTCAACACCTGAAACAGCTGAGCCCCGAAACTAGGCACACAAGCAGTATTTCACTTACAATCAAGCCTTCCAAAGCCAAAATGAAATCCAGAAAATGAGCGCGCTCTCCAGGCACGCATTTATATACATGTACAAGACATTAGGTCATGTCTACAAACCACGTGCATGCACTAACCCTAAGGTGCGCTAAACCTATGGGGAAAATCATGTACGCGCAGAAGCCCACTGAGCCCGTAAGCTCCGCCCGGTCACTGCACACAAGCGATTATAAATCGTTAGTGCTATGGTATGACGTCACAACTACACACTCTCCGTCACAAAGAACGGAGCATGGCGGAGGATGTCCCCATACTCTAAAGCCATAATACAAAAATAAAAGGAATGTGTGACTACATCTTAACTTCTTCTACATAATTCAATATAAAACTTAAAGCTTAACTTCATCTTTAAATTACAATAGAAACATAAAAGGGGAAGCTGATATCAAAATTCATTAAATATTCACAAAATATAACATGTACTTTACCTACATGTCACTTACATCTACAAGTGTTTCACATGTGCAAGAACACCAAAGTTCAGCTCATTAAATATGCACAAGATTCTAAGTGTACAGTACACCGTGTCGAAAATCCATGTACATGTACAACTTCACCAAATTAAATATTCAAAAGATTCAACAGGGTATTATCGTACAGTATCTGAATCAAAATATTCTCAAGAAATTTAAGGAAAAAAATATACTCGTCCAAGTCAAATTTTAGCTCATTAAATATTCACAAAAATGTAGGGGAAATTTGCACTTATTTTACACAGATTAAAAGCAGAAATTTAAGGATAATTCCAGACTGATGAAATGCACTGAATTTGATGGCAAGATTTTCGCTAATCGAATTTTACATGATTTCACTTGGATAAATTTTGCAAAGTTTCAACAACGAATTTTTCAATTAAATTATAAACTTTGTTGGTTCTTTGTCGGCCACACAATTGTATAGACCTTTAAGAAACTTTTAGAAAACTTGTAAGAAAACATTTAGGAAAACATTTCAGAACATAGAATTTTAGAACTGTTTAACACTTTGAAAAACTTTAGACAATTAGTTATATACACACACACACACAATCATTTAACTGGAACGCGTCGTTCTGTCACTGGACGACGGGACGCCCGTTCTCCTCAACGGACTCTTGCTTGAAGCTCATTTGGTAGTTCTCTTCGGGAGACGATGGTGTTGCCATCAAGCCACGTCTGGGATGATGACTGGACCCAAACAGTCGCCGTCCTCATTCCTAGATCGGGGGATGTCTCTTGCGAATTGGACACTTCGGGGCGTGGCTGGGATGCTCTCGCCACCTCTTCCAGTGGTGGGGGGGGGCTAGAGGATGCGGGGGGATGAACCAGGGGAGGCTGGGGCCTCATCCCTCAGACGACCTCAACAACAAATCTCGACACTAACGATACCGCAGGAGCAATTTGTGGGCCCGTCTTGGGTACCGTCTTGGCGGTGACTCATCCTGCCGTTCTGACTGACTGGCTGGACTACCTGGACTACCTGGAGCCAACTCCTCTATAATGGAATCCTCCATTGCAGGAGCCTCATGTTCGGCCTCTTCGGCCAGTTCCTCAGACGACTCTTTGTCATCTTCAACCTCGGGGATTGCATCCATGGGGAGGCTTTCTGTCACCTGTTCCCCGGATCGACAATGCCACGGTTCGATTGCCTCACTGACATACAGTTTAAGTTTGTCTATATGGGCCACCTTTGGTTTACCACGACGCCTTAGCTGGATTCCAACTGTCATGTCTGACAACTTCTTGACAATAAGCCATGGTCTTTCCAACCTAAGTTGGAGTTTGGGGAACAAGGTATTTTTCTATGCAGGGTTGTGTAGCCACACAAATTGGCCCTCCTTCAACCCATGCTCAGACGCTCTCCTGTCATAATTCTTCTTTTGCCTCCGGGTAGTTTTCCCGAGACAAATCCTCGCCCTGTTATGGGCCTTCTGCATATTACTTTGCAACGTTTCAGCGAAGTCCACAGTGCCTTCCGCCTCAACCTCAGGACACCCTGTCACCAGATCCACTGGGACACTTACCTCTCGCCCCAACATCATCAGGTTGGGCAATTCCCCAATCTAGTCTTGCGCCGTGCACCTGTAAGCGAAGGTCGCAAAGGGGAGGAATTCATCCAAGTCCTTCTGCCTACGCCTAGGGTCAATGGGCATCGCCACGATGTTGACCAAGGTTTCGTTAAACCTTTAAACCATGCCGTCTGATTTCGGATTATAGGCGGTTGTCTGGGTTTTCGAAACGCCGAGAAATTGCAACATTTCTGACTCAAAGTCTGTGCCCTGATCAGAGTGAAGTTCGTGGGGCACCCCAAATCGACAGACAAACTCAGTCACCAAAGTGTGCGCGACTGTAACCACAGTATAGCGTCAGGAAGCGGAAATCCATCCAATTAGTGCAGTTGTCTCCAACCACCAACACCCAACGATTACCATTGTCCGTGATGGGCAATGGCCCGATAAAGTCTATTGCTACTCGCTCCATCGGAACACCAACTCAATACTGCTGAAGGCGCAACCCTCTTCATAGCAGCCGACTTTCTCCTGGCACAGACATTGCAACCTCGGAGAAAAGACCGCACGTCCGCAGACATGCCTGGCCAGAAGTACTTGGCTTTGACTTTGGCCAGAGTTTTTCTGACCCCCAAATGACCACCAAGTTGCCCACCATGCAACTCTGACAGAATTTCCTTCCGGAACTTCAGTGGCAACACCAACAGCCACCGGACGGATTTTCCGTCGTCGGAGTCCAACCTCCTATGAAGAACTCCATCTCGGACCTCTAAGTGGTCCCACTGTGACAAAAAGGTCCTACAGGCTGCCGACAAGTGCGAGACCGTCCTCCACTCAGGACGACCATCACCATCCTCCTTCAACTTTATGAGACAACTCATGGTGTCATCCTGTGACTGTGCTTCCTTTAAAGCACTTCGAGACAGGGTTGGTTGGGCAGCCACGCCCCTAACCAAAAACTCACTCCCCTGATGCTGAACCTCGGGTACTACACCAGTTGCCCCATCCTCCTTGACCACCTTCTCACGGCCACACTGTTTGCATTTTCGTCTCGACAACCCATCAGAATTACCATGCTTCTTGCCACTCTTGTGCTCAATGACCAAGTCATATTGGGACAGGGTGTCAATCCACCTTGCCAGCTGACCCTCGGGGTTCTTAAAATGAAGTACCCACCGCCATGCGGCTTGGTCAGTTCTGACCGTTACCCTGCGGCCGTACAAGTATTGTTTGAAATACTTTAAGTACACAACCACAGCCAACAACTCTTCACGAGTGACACAGTAATTTCGCTCAGGTTTGCTGAGCTTCCGGCTCGCATACGGAAGCACTTTCGTCACCACCTTATGCGAGGCCTAAAAAGCTTCGCATAGCTCGTACACACTTCGGAACAGGCCAACTTGCCACTGCCTCGATCTTCTGAGGATCCGTGGCTACCCTTTCTGAGGACACAATGTGCCCTAGCTAAGCCACTGACATCTGAAACAAATGACACCTACTGGGCTTGAGTTTAAATCCAGCGTTTCTTGGCCTGTCAAAAAAAACTCGGAGACGTTCTAGGGTCTCCCTCACCGACTGGCCAAACACGATGATTCATCCAAATAAATCAGTAGGATTTCTCACTGCAAGCCGGCCATGACCTTTCCCATGAGCCACTAAAATGTAGCCGGGGCATTGCACAGCCCAAAAGACATGCATTTTTACCGGTACAACCCTCTTCTCACCACAAATGTTGAGGTTTGGATGGCATCCTCATCCAGAGCGACTTGCCAGTACCCCGACGCCAAATCAAATGTACAAAACCACTTCGCCCACCCTACGCATCGAATGTTTCATCAATGCGCGGCACAGGATAGGCATCCTTGATGATCACCGAATTCAACTTTCTGTAATCAATACAGAAGCGTTTTGTACCATCCTTTTTGTCAACCAAAACAACATTTGCCGCCCATGGACTGTCGGAAGGTTCAATCAACCCCCCCCCCCCTCTTTCCCAAATCACTGACTTGCCTCTGGATTTCCTTCTGACAATAACGGATGACGCCTCATCTGTTCTTTCACCGGCTTAGCATCACCAGTATTTATGTGATGCCGCACCACGTCCGTGCGACCAATGTCATGGTCACCCTTGGACAACGCATCCTGAAAGTTTATAAGACATTTCCGGACCTCCTCATGGTACATAGCCTCCACATTGGCTGTACCCCTCGCAAACAAATCTTGCAAGTGCTGGGGTAACTCTTCACCAGCATTTGTCACCCTATCCAACTCACCATGAATTGAATCAACTTCTACGTGGGAGACCAGTCCCGCTGTTGTACCCTTACGTGCAACTCTTTTCTCCCTTCTGGGATTAAAGACCCACAACGCAACAACATCGGCTTCAGTCTCAACCAGAGATCTGGCCAACACTAAGCCCTTCTTGGCTAGGTCACCGCCACCTTCCGTCGGTTCTACCATGGCAGGCCCGACCAAGTCGGCAACCCTTCAGAGCAATTATACCCGGGACCACTGACTCGTGACCTGACGGAATCACGGTAGTTTGAGAAACTACAACACGACCAACAAAAAGCTTGCCAGCACCATTGGTGCATTTGATTCACTCACCACTGAGCCCCCACTCTTTTGACTGGAAATCTAGATTTCCACCTGAGGGTACCAGGAAATCCATGCCAAGGATACCACAATATTTCATGTCGACAAACAGTGCCCTGACTTGGTGTGTGTTTCGACCCACTTGTACTTCTACCCAAGCTATACCCAACACGGCGAGCTGACTACTGTCAACTTGCTTCACCTGAACATTATCCGTCTGTAGGATGGGCTTCTTTTCTTTCGGAATTTGGAAGTACCCCGTACTATTTATTAAGGTATTGGCGGACCCCGTGTTGATCAAAAATCGACACTTGTGGGCCTTACCATCCCATCAACAAACAAACCATACCGAGCTCCAAGACTGGGATCAGGTAGAGTTATGACTCGTTGCCCGTCCCCAAGCTTTGACCTTTTCTCTCCACCACCAGCCTCGCTGTCACTGTGTTAATTGTCTCCTGAACCCTTTTGACCTCTCAGCCCTCCCGCGGGTTCTACGGGGGATGACGTTTCCCTGCATTGGAGTTTTCTTGCACTCTCGGGCGAAGTGCCCTTTGTCACCACATCTGAAACACCGCAATGCCCAATGTTCAGGCTTCCCGGGCTTGTGAGTCTGGGGAGACAACACGCCCTTACCCTGACCTTGACCTTTAATCTGACCAATTCAGCCACGGAGTCAAAAGTTTTAGCCTGCTTATTGAGACATTCCTCGAGAGTGTCAAACCTCTGTTCAGTTTCTGAGCCCAAAGCTCTCGCCAATTTGGTCTCGAAATTTTCAGTCTCCAGGGCAGCCTGGACTGCTTCATCCCAAGTTTTTGGACGAGCCCTGTTGTGCCCTCCCTAACTGAATGACTGTCAACAGCCTCTATAAAGTGGTTCTTAGCCAACCTGTCACGAGCATCTTCCTGCAACTCAGGGTATGCTCTCGCTGTCAATTCGTGAATCGCTTGCCCTAATTCAAGCAGAGTCTCCTTCGGCTTTTGGCGCCTATGTCTCAGTTCGACGAGACAATTTTCACTCTGTCGAGCTGACCCAAACCTGCGCTCCAACAATTTTACAAGCGCACTATACGTGTACTTGTGGCCAGAGTCACCCAACAACTGTAGAGCGTCTCCCTGCAAGCTTGCGGCTAACCACCTCGCAGCCTGCTCCTCGCTCCACATATCGACCTCACGACACGACTCAAAATGGCGGAAGTACTCCTTCCAGAGCACCTTTCCGCTGTACCGATCAGGGGTTATGTTTGGCCTGCGATTTGGTTGCTTCAAACTACGCATCTGACCCACATCACCATGGACCCGTGCCTCTCTTTTCAGTGGCCACGGACCCACTGATGAGACGTGAACTCGAGCTGAACTTTTGTTCTTCGCCTCGACAGGTCGAGTCGCAAAACTTAACAATTCGCTCTTTACCGGCTTGGGGGTAACCATCCCCATGTCACCAACGAACGGGTTGGTACTCGCTAAACCCCGCTACTTCATTTATTAGCACCTTTTCCTCGTTTTCTGCCGGTTTGGAGAGATTACATTGTAGCTCCTCTGGCCTTCAGAATATACAAAACCTTCTTGCCAAACCTAACATCATATCTGGAAAAGTAGCTGACTGCGAAAACCGTGTGTCCAGGGACATGATGATCACATATCCTTTCACTCCTTGGTACTGTAGCGCATTGGTGTGCTTGCAGCGAGTAATTCATAGTGCAAAAATCAGCAAGCTTGCGCAGCACCCTCTGTAGTTAGAACCGTGCGCGCGTTCCAAAGTAGGAGTTGTTCAAAGCGCATCGTCGAGAACGGACGTGGATTGCGGCGTCTCGTGGAGAACAGACGTGTGTGCGTTGTTGTGTTGCTGCACCGACGTGCTGACGACTGGGCAAGGACAGGGGGTCAGTAGCCGGAGACACACCGGGGATCTGAAGCTTGGTCCGTGTACGTCTTGCTACCTCGTGGGCTGTATCCACTGGGGCCTCGGGAGTCCTGCCGCCGGTAACTTTGGGGTGCCCGTCAGTAAGTTGCAAAAGAGCGTGGGGGAGCGATTCGAATAGTCCACCCCTGACGCAGGTGCCGTTTCATTCTGTAATTATTGATTGACCCCTTCATTCTAATTAAACCCAATGGAGTATTAAAATAACTTGATTGTCGTTGTTGTCTGATAAATAAAGGTGTCAGTGTTTGTGCCTTCATCGTTTGTTCAGTCGGTCAGTTCGTGTCCTTCCCTTAATTGTACATCCTTAAGGAGACCACTTTGTACGTGATGGCGGCATACGACCTTCCGAACGGACACATTCCCTAGGTTACCGAGATCCCTGCTCGTCTTCGCTCACCAAAGGTTTAAGTCAAGAGGCCAGGGCGACCTGAATTAAGGGCAGCCATGCTCGCAGCGCCGCAGTACCAAGCTGCATTCGAAGAGGAAACATGCAGACACATTTAGGCATCTACTCTACTGTCTTGTGAACTTAACAGACCTGCTACATCTTTAACACTGCTACAAATTAGATTATATCAGAGAAACACCTCCAGCACTGACAAGAGTTCATGCTACAATCCCGGCCAAAATGGTTGGGACACTTCCTGAGCCTGCCACGGTCACCCACTCCCCTGGTCAATGTTGTGTTTCCAGCTGATGGAGCACACACTGCGCACCGCGCAATGAGAGACAACATTGAACGGGGGCCCAGCGAGATTTGGCCAGGATTGTAGCAACAAATCATATTCTTATCAAAAATAATTTCACTTATCAGTTCCATCTCATGCCTTAATATTTGTGCAGTTCAACTTTTATGTTGCTTTGAGAAATACGATTCTGAGAAAACCATTTGGACTCAATAGTGTCTATAGTTACTGTACATTTTGTAATACTAAGATACCTAGGTGTAGTGAATTTATGGGAGATCATATACATATAGCTGTAAAACTTGCTTCTTTGGATGGGACTTGCTCCATAGATGTCTACAATTATTAAATTGAATTGGCGTAGTCAAGTTATTGTGAAAATGATCTATAATCGATTTTTTTTATTTGTTTGCTGATAAAAAGGCATAATTTGCTGAAATACCAAATTTAACCAATCCCTATATGATGTAGATGTGTGATGTTTGGCAACGGACAAATAACAAAATATTACCTTAATGTTCCCCCTAAAAACAAACACGATTTTGAGGAAAATTCACATTTTTACTCCATATTGCCTTTAGTAACTTTACATTTTATAATCTTAATATGGTAATTGTGAATTTATGGAACGTCAATTTGGTGTAAAACTTTCCTCGATGGTTCAGGCTGGTCCCACAGGTATATAGAATACAACATTTGTAAAATCATATTTTTGACCAGAAATTGTGACTTTTAGAACAAAATGAGCCAAAAGACAGTTCCACATTATGCCTTATCTAAAGGTGGACATGTTAGGCTCTCAAATGATGTATGATGTAGGTGTGTGTGGTGTTGGGCACTTGACAGATATTCAAAATTGTACCTTCTACGAGCAAAAACTCGTTAAAAAAAAGGATTCTGAGAAAAATAAACATTTTCACTCAATGTTGCGTATAGTTACTTAGCTTGAGTAACTCCAGCTCTAATGTCTATCGCATTAGAGCTCGAGTCAAAACTACGTTACAATGACCGGGTCGTAAGAATGCCGAAATCCCGGACTGTACATCCCCAGTGGATTACAAAAACGGTTATTTTCCCTATTGGTGGCGATTTTCCAGAAACCATGAAAAAACGTGGCGCGACACTATTCTGCCGACTGCCGTTGACCCCAAAACCAACATTGGCCAACAAAGACACCAGATTTACCTAATAACGGCCTCCAAATTACTTGATACTCCTCCTGAGGTACAAGGAGAGATCGATGATTAAAATCGAGGTAGTCACGTTTGCTTATGAGTCGGATGAAAAGTGAAATTTTCCGTTCAATTCCGAGAACTTTCATCGCGATCGTCAACACGTTAAATTTCCAACTCGTGTTTGAACAATGCGATGTGGACGTACGTGCACAGCGTTCATCTGATGGTCCCAGCGCGATTCCATTACCGAGGGCGATGCATCGATTATGATAATGAGCAGACTGTATCTCGTTTGTACACTAGTAAGTGCTTTCCAACGATGATACGGGTTGGGAACTAGCTTGAACTGGTTTTCGCTGATAGCTGCTCTAGTTCCCGACTCCAAATCAAAGTTCGAAATGCACTTGGGTGTGCAAGCGAGATCCAGTCTACTCATTTTCATAATCGATAAATCGCGCTCGGTAACGGAATCGCGCTCGGACCATCGAATTAACGCTAAGCACGTACGTCCACACCACGTTGTTCAAACACGAGTAAGAAATTTAGCGTGTTCACGATCGATTGCGAGGGGAGCTCTCGGAACGGGACATTTCACTTTTCATCCAACACGTTAGCAATCTTTAGTTCCTCGATTTTAATCATTGATCTCTCCTTGTTTTTCAGGAGGCGTATCTAGTAATTTGGAGGCCGTTTTGAGGTATATCTGATGTTTTTGTTGCCCAATTTTTTTGGTCAACGGCAGTCGGCAGAAGAGTGTCGCGCGACGTTTTCTCATGGTTTCTGGAGAATATTTTAGTCTTCGTTGTTCTGTTTGAAGTGTGCGGCCGAATACCATCGGGACGAACGCCTTGACCAAGGCTATGCACACATATGCAAATAAGTAATAATCTGGTGCCCGCTTGTGCTTACAGTGCCTTTTAAATTAAAAAGTAGCAATCTTATCCAACCATTATTAGTCCAGCGGATATGTGACAAAATATCGATGAATTGTGCACCTTCGCATAAAAACGTGAAACTTGGCAGAGATGTTCATTATAATGCCGGAAAATGGCGCCATCAAAAATATACCTTTTTAGGGTCGTGCTCGCGGTAAAAATGGCAGCACAACATAAAAATAAGCAACATGGAAATGGGGGTTCTTGATGAGGTGGCGTGAACGTGATAATTCACAGCAAACATTACTTGCCGTTGCTGTGTGGAATCAATATACAGGGAAAAAAAACAAGTTTCCGAAAATATTTTTCCAGGAAACAAGGTTGAAAATAAAGTTACTCTTCTAGACGAGGTTGAAATATAGTGGAATTTGTTTCGTAAAAAAAAAATGAAAACTTGCAATCAGGATTAATTATATTTTGAAGAGATCGGGTATACATGTGCAACTCAGGAAAAAAAATGATGTAAAATATCCAATACATCTGGATCCATTCTCATGTGGCTTGCAAGCTGTAATGATTCTTTCCATGTCAGTAAGCGTATGTACTTACTGCTGTGTAAAACTAAGCTGAGAATAAGTCAATTCAAAACAAACGAAACGGTGTTGATAACATGTTTCTACTAGGCAATTGAAGTGCTAAATAAAAATATTATTTTGTACAGGAGGCCAAGGGCGTTGTTTGCTTCGTGGCATGTCGCCCATTAGAACAATAAGCCTTGCAATGTACTTACAGCAAATTAAGTTGCAGAAGGTCAAAGAAACCATACTTAGGTATCTCCTTCAAGACATTCTCGGCAAGGTTTCTGAAAATGAACATTGTGCATTCAAGGCTTTATTATAGGCCGCTATTGGCGTATATTGTATATTAATGCGAAATTCCTTCCTCAACTGAATCATTTTCGGGATGAAAGTTCAAGAGAAATGTTTTAACCACAACTCGACATAAACCTGCAGTGTCGAAGTTGAATTTTGAAGAAAAAAAAACGTTATACGAGCTTTTTATTTCAAGAAATGCTTGCTTTGTTGTAATCAATTATGCAATGAAATCAACTCAAAATAAACAAGACAAAGCAACCCTAGTACAGCTGGTACAAGATTGCAGCGCATTCATCGGCGTTACATGATTGCACTGCCCGGCTCACAAGGAGCAGTCAGTCAGTCATTCTAAAAGACTCTTGGCTGCTTCATTGTTGCAGGATAATCCTATCTGAAACCACCACCCAGCTTGTCAGGAGCAGTCAGTCAGTCAGCAGTCGCGGTGAAGGGGGGTGGGATTTTTTTTTTGGGGGGGGAGGGGGGATTGGTTTGGAAGTTGGTAGTCTATGATCAGATTTGCTGATTAATGATGGAAGACAACCGCCTCTTGACCTCTACCCAGCAAACACAGAACGTTTAAAAAACGTTTTGGTAGGTTTTACGTAGGTCACTTACGTTCTGCGATAAATTATCGCGGTAACGCGGTATCGCGGAAGGCAATTCAAGCTTCCGTACTTACGTCTTCGTCCAAAAAGGACGTTTTTAAAACGTGCATAAAACGTTGTAGATAATATACAATTCCGAGGTTTTTTCAAGAACGTTCTGAAACTGTTTTGCGAACGCTAGCAAATTTACCCACGTGAAACGATCTTTTGCGACGTTTAAAAAACGTTTGTTGGACGTTAGAAAATGAACCTACATTAAAATGTCTTTTGTAACGTTTGGAAAACGTAATTTCCCAAACGATTAAAAAACCTTACATTCAAACGTAAATAAACTATACAAACAGACCCACGTCTTCGTCCAAATAGACGTTTTTAAAACGTGCTTAAAACGTACACAATGTACAATTCCGAGTTTTTTTCAAAGACGTTCTGAAAACGTTTTGCTAACGCTAGACAATTTACCCAAGTGAGACGATCTTTTGCGACGTTTAAAAAACGTTTGTTGGACGTTAGAAAATGGACCTACATTAAAATGTCTTTTGTGACGTTTGGAAAACGTAATTTCCCGAACGTTTAAAAAACCTCACATTCAAACGTAAATAAACGAAACAAATAGACCCATCAATTTGAATTGATGTGGAATCTTACATTTTTGTGCAATGTTGAATATATTTACACATTTTCAATTACTAGCGGATATATACGGACAATTATACCCGGCATCCGCTGTGTGTGTTGTTAAGGTTTTCTGTATTTTAAGCAATTATTTAATTAATTTGAATTTTATTAAATGTTTTACTACTGTCTGTTTTTATCGTCAATTTTCTGTATTTGTATGTTTTTTGTATTGTTATGTGCAAATCGAGAAATGAAATTTCATGCCAGTATGATTTAAAAATAATTCAGTACGCTTTGGAAAGATCCCACAAGGTTCTAGCCGATCGAAGCGTCAAAGACAATGACCCATAAACGTCTTGGCACTCTGGTTGGCCAAGGTTCGCACAGGCTGAGGTCGTTCTGTTTCAAAATCTTGTCGTACACACAACGACACACTCTGCTCTGGCCATACAGTCATCCTACCAGTCTTGCCAGTGGTAATCTAGAACTATTATGTTCCAACTTTCAGCAAAATTGTGTTCACCAGTACAATGCAGTACTGCAGTAGGCTATACAAAACACAAGGAGTTCGAATAAACAGCCAGCTACGCGGAATCCAATTAACAGGCCAGTCCCACACAGAGTAGTGACCACCTGCTGTGCAAGGTCAGATTACAACCACTGTCTTCCGCTGGTGACCCAGTCTCACCCAACGTACAGTACACACAACCTTGCATACCAGTCAATAGCTGAATCTCCCTGTGTGGCAGATTTGAATTCAGTCAATTGGACCACAGAGCAAGGAACAGATCTAGGAATGGGTTGCTGGTAATGTTGTACTTGTACAAGACGTTTAAGACAGTATTTCTCAAAACGTGAATGTTGGCTGTAAAGTGCATGCCTATGGAAACTTTCAAGACTTAATTGCTCTTCTTGCAAACACTCATGATGGTATGGACGTTAATGCATTTATAAATGTTGCCTACATCACCATGATCACAATTTCCATGGTCATGATACGATGGTGCCGTTCTACTCTGCTAGAAAGAATAATGGAGGACTTGGAGGATGAAAAAGGTTGGTGAGTAGAGAATCTTTTATTTAAAACCAACTGTAGATATGTTGCAGAATAGAATAGTGATATAACATTAATGTTAATAACAAACTGTTAAAATGTTATGGAACGGTCTCGGTTACAGTTCATGATTACCAGATTCCTTCAACATCAAAGTTGCAAGAGAATTTCACAATTGTTAAGAACTACATGTATTGTGTCCAATGCTTGTTTTAGGGAGGGAGTTAGGGCAGAAACTATTATGACCCACATTAAATGTATATCGTCAATTGACTTAGGGTCGAATTAACAAATAAGAATCAGCCATGTCAGCTGATTTGACAAGTTTGGAGATTGGTTAGAATTTGTTCATCATGTTTATGCAAAAGTGTGCTGATGTGTTTTGCCGACAACGAGTTCATTTGTGGACAAGTCGACTTGATCATTGCAAGTTTTGTTCACACAAATAGTAGCAACGGTACACAATGTATACACACTCGTAAACGTTGCTATAGGTTTAGCCATGCTGTAGCCACGTATACGCTACGTCCATAATTATCTCCGGACTTTTGACGTTTGTTATTGTTTGTGGGCTTCACAAAATAGGTTCTTCAGTTCTTTTCCCCTCCATTGAACCAATTCGGCTAAAAAATGTAAAACTAAAAAAGGTTGGAAATGTGGTAACCAGTTCGGACCTCTATATATTGCCACAAGATGAAACCTTGAATAAACTTCACCAAGTTTTCCTCCAGCCAAAAGTCAAAGTAGAAAATACTGATTAATTTACACTCTTTTCTGCTAAGGCATTAACACAGCATTAAAATGGAGCAGATTATATCTATTTACCGACAATTAACTGCT
Source organism: Patiria miniata (assembly GCF_015706575.1). Classification (NCBI taxonomy): domain Eukaryota; kingdom Metazoa; phylum Echinodermata; class Asteroidea; order Valvatida; family Asterinidae; genus Patiria; species Patiria miniata. The sequence goes on from NW_024037061.1 coordinate 5,316,052, forward strand.
CAATGAACTGGTTCATTTTCCATTTTATCCTTTTAATTTTTCCCTAAGAGGAATGCATGAAGAAACCATACCAAGGAGGCCGAAATCAAGAATGGCTACTGGGGAAAACAGTCTCCAGACCTGCCAGGTGGATGAATTACAAAGTAAGTTCATTTCTGCAAATTTGACGTGTTTTACACACATGCCTTTTTCTAAATATCCTGGTTACTGTTTAAATGTTTTTCTTTGTTCTTCCATGGATGCACTAAAGAAGAATCTACATAAGGAATGAGTTACAAACTAACACGAAAATGACGTATACGCAACGGTGTTTTTTTGTGCATGTTACAAAGAATTATCAACTTGCCAATACATAACATTTCAATGAGTGATTCGCAGAAGGAATTCCTCAAATACTCCTCAAACTGTTTTTCTTTAATTGATATATTTTTTGTTATTTATTTGATTCGTTTGCACTGTAGAAACCTGGAAGTGATGCAGCAGCTCAATCTGAGGATATTCAGGAAGATGAAGATCAGATGACCAGTGAAGACTTTTATATTAAAGGGAATATACATCATTTGCTTTTGCTGTAATTTTCAGAAATGGATGGAATTGGGGGGTTGGAAATATAAAGCAAATATAGTTACACTGACTTTTTGGAGGTTTTGGGTTCGAAAATGCTATAAAAACCAAGAAAAACGATCTTTTTCCTGTAGTCTGGTTCCCTGACTCCATATAAGAAGAAACAGAGCAGTTTACATACATTGGGGAATTGTAAGGTCAGGGAACCAGTCTAGCTGGCTCGTACCCGTTCATAGGTTTGTAATCGATTGCAAACAAGTACAATGGTCAATTGGGGCCAGTATTTGAAAAAAAGCCAGTTGTTTCCAACGCTGATCGGCCGATCAGCGTTGGAAATTGATACAAAAATACCACTTTTCTTGAAAATGACAGTATACCAGGTGCCATAATTTTACAGGATGCTTTAGACTGTCATTTACCAACATCCTATTAAGGTATTTCGCAAAAACTTGGTAGTTTTATTTTTCGATGTTTGCAAATGTTGTATATTCCCTTTAACAAATTTAGTTAAGAAAATATATGTTTGCTTTGCCAGTTTAAACACTATGTTTAAGATAAAGACCAGTTGGAGTCTGGATAATACTGGCAAAGCACATACCTATCGCCATTCATAAATACCCTTTCGGTCCAAAAAGTTAAAAGTAATTCGGTCAAAAAGTCAAAATAAGTCAAATATAAAAATTCCAATGTTTTTTTCCCCAGCTATTTTACTCTATTTTACTCTCGAGCGACCGATATGAATTAGTAAATGTTTCTCTGGTATTTATGCATAAACAGGTGTATCAAATTTAACCTTATTTCCAACTTTTCTTGTTGCTGTTTTCAAGGGTACATGTATTTTGGTGTAATTTGTTTTTATGCAAATTAAATTTTCTTCTAGGTTTTATGATTAAAAGTGTGATGCCATTTCAGGTAGCAAAAACATCCATGTTACAGCTCATTTAGCACAAAAGAAAAACAATCCTTTACATTTTCTTTTGTTCAGTACGCCATCGAGCAAAAATTTCTCGCAGACGTTTTCATTCAGCACATATTCCGGCACAATAACTGTTTGTAATAAATCGCATTAACAACTTTAAAAAAAAAATAATTTGATTTTAATTTCTAATATCTACAGGTACTGATATAAATTCATGAAACCTCGAGTTCTGTAATTTCCAGACCAAGAATAAAGTTGATAAAACACAGAATCATCTAGTGTCAGTTGGTTGTTTGAACGTCCAAAACGTTTTATGTAGGTCCTTGTTACGTCTTTAGTCACTAGTAGTACATTTTTAATACGTTTTGTACGTTCAACAAACGTTCTTAGAATGTTTATGGCACGTCAGTTGGTTGTCTGAACGTCCAAAACGTTTGATGTAGGTCCTTGTTACGTCTTTAGTCACTGGTAGTACGTTTTTAATACGTTTTGTACGTTCAACGAACATTCTTAGAACGTTTATGGCACGTCAGGTGGTTGTCTGAACGTCCAAAACGTTTGATGTAGGTCATTGTTAGGTCCTAGATAACTACTAGCAAGTTGTTAATACGTTTTGTACGTTCAACAAACGTTCTTAAAACGTCTAAAAAAAAACGTTTTAAAACGTCCAAAAGTGTCCACAAATGGCCGTTTTTAAAACGTTTATTCGAAACGTTCTCAAAACGAAAGAGGCACGTTCAGAAAACGTTCAGAAAATGTTAAATTGTTTGCTGGGTAGATCTTGACCAATCAATAGGCGCTTTCTATATAGGGTATTTGGTCATTTACCCGTTGTTGCGCCATAGACATCGATAAATAAAACTCGAGCACGACAATTATGTGCTGTGAATTGAGCAAAGGCAGGCAGCGGTCATGCGCTGTGTATTATCTTACACAGTGCCAAGCTTGTCTAATAGATCTATGCCCAGCTATTGTTGTATTACAAATAAAAAACCCACTGCATTTGAATTGAAAAATCACAACTTTAGTCCAGATTTCGAAATTTAATGACGTCACGATTTAGTCGACTCCGATTGGCTGGGTCGCAGGGTCGCATAAATTTGCGTGCTTAGATATATCGACCGTGGACAAAAATTGAATAACGGGGACGGGGACCATCATCTGAGGTCCCTTTTCAAATCTATTTCATACGTATACGTATATATCTTTTGCAGTTTAAGGCCATTTCAGTGGTTCTCCAGTCATTGTAATGTACAGTAGAAGATTTCATTTTTATGTAGAGTGAAGGATTTCAATTTAAGGTATAATACAAGATTGATTCGATTCTTCTCTGTTGCTTTTTGTTTACCAAAATTGTCTCCGGTTTTCTCTTTCCCATGATGTTCTTGAGGAAAAACAGAGGTAGACAATAACGAGACAGGGAGTCATTTTTTTTTTTTTTTTTTTTTTTTTTTGGGGGGGGGGGGAGTCAGTCAGAAAGGTAAAGCAAGGACGTTGTAGTCCCCACCCCGTAGCGCTGCCTCTGTCTGTCTATTTGGGGAGTCGGGAAGTCAGTCAGTCAGTCAGTCGGGGAGTCAGTCAGTCAGCAAATTAGATTAGTATAAAAAAGACAATGTAGGTAGTCAACAATAAAACTTGTTTCACTTACAGTACTTTGGTGTCGTTAGGTATCCCCTTCGGTAACTCCATCAGACCTCTATCACTGCAGTCAACTATACGAAGCCCGTGGTCGCTACACTCACACACCTCACACGCTTCCTTGCTTGCATGAACCGTCAAGATATGAGTCGCATAGTGCAACATCGCCAAAGCTAAAATGAACTGCATGTACCAACCCCGCTCCATGCCTGTGTACACGCGGATTGCCGCGTCCTGCATAGACCGTCTGGCTTCAAGTATGGTTGGCTTTACATTTCAGTGTGCATCGATCTTAAATCTCACTTTTCTTTCAACTGCATTAAAAATCAGAATAAACACACTGACTGTTTCAATCGAGAGCACTTGTTAAATACAGGTCTTGAACAGCTACATGGAATGAACTCGGACGGAGGTCCAGCGGAAATTCCCAGGTGTATTTTTACCCAATGACATCATCGTCACATTGAAATGCTAACGAAAGGCATTATTGGAGCGTAAAGCAGTAAACGACTTTACCTCTTGCTGTACATTGAAGTTTTCTCTATATGATTTAAATGACTAGGTAGAGTTTCACTCCAAACTGCGGTCCAGCATGAAGGAGCTATATTACACAAGTAGAAACTGCAGAGTGATATCGATCTTAAATATAGATTTTCTTTCAAACTGTATTAAAAATCAGAATAAAAACGTTCACTGTTTCAATCCAGAGTACGTCTTGCAGGTCTTGAAAAGATACGTGGTGAACTCGGACGAAGGTCCCTTGGAAATTCCTAGGTTTATTTATATCCCATGACAACAGCGACACAGGGAAATATGTCCATTGTTGCTAACAAAAGGCATGCAAAATAATTAAAGCGTAAGCAGGAAACAACTTTACCTCTTTCAATTTGCTGTCAAGTTTTTCTCTTTATGATTTAAATGACTAGGTAGAGTTTCGCTTTTATTTTCGCCCTGTAAAAGGCTGGCTATAAGTCAAAGAAGGGAAAAGGATTATCCAGGCTGCTTATACTCCAACTTGAATTAACAACTTGAAAAACACACGTTTCTCCACCGCTGTTTTCATGGTGCCATATTGTTTATGCGATTGCTCGTTTTGCATAAAAACAGCTCACAGCAGGCCGTTTTTTCAATCACTTAATATTACAAATCAGTTGTTGGTATTCGAGATATATATTAATAAATCGACAGAAAAAAGAACGATAATTTAGTAGCAGAAAAGACTGTGAGCTTTTCGGCAAGACACTTCATTGGAAAATACTCTTGAAACATAACCTTTGATTGTAATGTTTATCGGTGTCTCAATCGCAAAGAAATTAACGTTCACAGTTCTTGGGACTTTTCATCGTCTTGGACAGTTTATTCCGAATCAAGTGAAGTACATTTGGAAAGGTTAATAAAAGGAAAATACCACTGTGGTAGACTTTCAAAAAATAAGAAGAAACGATGGAACCACGTACATAGCTACTGAATATATGGACTGAATGTAGACAAATGGCACCATCTGCCCAAATCCAAATAGCAGGCAGACATACACTACGCATATTTCCCGTCCCCGCCGCTTTGAAAATGCATTCGGAAAATTCGTAAAATCCCGCGTATTGTGTGCATGCGTATGACACAGGCATCGTACAAACGCACACCCTGGAAGTTATCACCAACCTGTTGTGTAAAACCCAGGGCCCAGGACTCCAATTGGACGGCACTTTCGCCCACTCTCTGTATGTTGAAAAACTTTCTGTCGCCTAATAATAAAATTCCAAAGTAGCTTCAACTGGAGCATCTTGGAGCTTAACATTTTAAATTGGCAAGCCCAGTTTATTTGATCAATCAAAACATTCAGTCACAAAGGTTTAAAAGGGTGTATATGTAGGCCTGTGTACACGAAACTACTGTAGTCATTAATAGAACTGATGACGTCATGCTTTGCTTACATGTGCACTTTCCTATGGGAGCCAGGTGGGCACAAGAGCCACCGAGCTCCAAAAAGAAAGTGCACATGTTAACAAAGCGTGACGTCATTATGTCTCAGGTCTATTAGTTTACTCAGGAGTTCAGCAGACCATTACTGTTTTGGACTTGCTGATTGTACATTTAACAAAAGAAACTATCTGGAAGGGAATTAATCGTACCAATCAATCAAAGTCAATTTGGTATCGGTTAGTAAAATCACTTCCCTGTTGATAAGATTTATTGCCGCAAAGCGAAGCCTTCTTGGAGTATCATATTTCTGGTCACGCCAACTTGCTATTCCTTAATTGACTCTACCACATGTATAACTTAGCATATGGCTTCATCTTCCTATGGAAATGCAAGGCAGACTCAATGTCTCCATAACACTCATAAGTAGGGGCCAAGGGGGAAAAGGACCGTCCATTCCTTAAAAACAGTCACAAATGGCAAGCTTACATGAATCATCAACGCGGGGCCATCTGTGGTTTAATTAGGATAAAAACAAAGAAAATGTGCACCCAGTTTAAAAAGCCGTTTCAAGTTTAACATGTATTACGAACCGGTGGAATTTACGCCCATTCTACTCACCGTGACGACAAAAGGGATTCCGATTGAGTCGTCAATACAGTTCGAATATGGCTCGCCTAATGAATCGTCTGCATGGTACATCGAGACAGCTGGAGGAAGAGGACTCAGGGACTGGCTCGTGATGTCGTCACAACCCAGGCGACCCCGACATGATGATGATGATGAATGAATCGTGCTTTAATCTCTTCCAGTAACTACGTTTCAGGGATGCAACTGTAAATTCACAAAAAGAGGAAGTTCCAAAATTTAGAATACTTGTGTTGTTCAATTTTGAGAGGCAGAATGACATGAGAATAAAAAAGAAGGACATGAACAGATACAAGGAAAAGTTGCATGCCTGAAATCTATTGCAAAACTGAATTCTATTTCAAAACATTCGTACAAGTCTTTGGAGGGTTTGCATTCCTTTCCACGTGATAGGTATGCGGATCACACAATACATTCAAAGTATGTATTGATATTCAAATGAGCCCGTAGGCGAGGCCCGTATATAAGCCCGGGTAGGCAGGAACAAGCCATCTTTTCTTCGTGAGCATGGCACTGCGGACAGCGATGGACGCCTTCGAGATTGACGTCCATACGAACTTCGACTCTAAATACCAGCAGTCTGGCAGAGTCGCTACAAATGAAAACGAAGCTTAGAAGCTAAGCTTCAGGTAAACTCAGATGACATTAAAAAGCGGCCATCTTCTTTTGCGGAGTACAAAACATGCTGCTGACTCTCCTGAATAAAGACCAGGAAAAAGAAGAAGCGAAAACTGAGGTAACATGTAACAGCATCATTGAAGATCAACTTTGCTTTGACCCATGTCTAGACTTTGAGCTGATCAGTAACGTGACAGCAAACTCTCCCAAGGTTGACTACCAGGGAGATTTTGATATCCTGCCTTGTGGTGACTTGTATGAAAGCACTGCGGCTAAAGGCCCTGAGATATTTTCAAATTTGGCAGATAGAGCCATTAAGGCTGCTACCCTGCCCATTAAAAAGGAAAACTACAATAAGATTGCAGAGAAATATACCATCCCTGCAAACTCACCTGCGGTGACCGCACCCGGAGTAGATGCGGATTTGTGGAGCACAATTCCCGCAACAGCCCGCACCAAAGATGTGGCTACCCAATTGATCCAAAAACATGTGGTAAAAGGCATGATACCATACTTCCATATTACAAATGAGCTGTGCGAACCAACCAAATCTGGTAATCCAGTTAACACAGAAAAAATCAAACAGTTTGCTCTAGATGGTAGAACCCTATCTTGGCAATGCATCGTACGAACTGAGTATGAAAAGACGGGAAGAATTAAAACCCTGTCTCAACCCAATGTATAGGGGACTTTGTTCGCGTAACACCCAAGTTACTGAAAAACTATTTCGCCAAGACCTTAATGATTCAATGAAACAGGTGGTCGAAGCTTTTAAAGCCGGCAGAAAGTTGACTTATTCAGATAGCAACAAAAAAGCTCCTCAGCACCAGCGCTATACCATACACACAAAAAGCCAGAGGCAATCGCCACGGCTAAAATGCTGGACGTGGATCAAGGGATCAACCCTATGGACGCTCATCAACACTTTCATATTTTGCCAACACCCACAGCGGCAATTGCTGAGGGGGTACATTTGGACGACATCAGGCCAAGCCTGTGACGTCCACTCCACTCAAGTATATGCTCTGAATATATTGCTGCACCATCTGTTAGTTCCTGTTTGAAGTTATGTTCCCTCAATGTTCGATCACTGAGAAACAAGACAGCTGCTTTCGTCGATTTATTTCATCAGTACTCGCGTTGACGTGGTTGCTCTAACTGAGACGTGGCTTAAGGATGTTGATGATACCATCCGAACTGAAGCAACTCCTCCTGGTTACAAACTCCATGATTAACCTCGTAGCATCCGTTCTGGTGGAGGTACTGCTCTTCTTTTTCGTTGTGGTATTGACGTCAACAAACTCTCTTTTGGAGATCGTCAATCTTTTGAATTTTCCGAATGGCTTATTGGAACTGGGTCTCGCACATTTAGGCTCGTCGTTCTGTACAGCGACCGTATTCCCCCAATCACCAGGTCACCATAGCAACATTTTTAACAGAATTTTCCGACTATCTGGAATCTATCGGGCTTTGCAATGAGCCACTTGTCATCACTGGAGATTTTAATATTCACGTCGATACATCAGATAACCCTGATGCTGTTCGCTTCTCTGAGTTGCTTACATAATTGAACTTGAAGCAGCACGTTGACAAACCTACTCACATTCACGGTCACACATTGGATCTGTTAATTACCCGGCAGTCTGAGTCTATCATCCAAGACTCACCCGCTCCAGATTACTTGTTTTTTGATCGTTATTATTTCTTTATCGGTAAAAGAGACAATTTTTCGAAAAATCAACTCCATTGATATGGAAGCTTTTCGAAATAATATATATATGCCTCTGATTTGTGTAGCGACTCATTTGATGAATTCGACGTACAATCTGAAATATATAACATTAGGTTACGTAACCTGCTACATCATCACGCTCCACTTAAAACCAAAACAATCACAATCCGCCCACGCGTCCCGTGGATCAATGATGAGATTAAGACGGCCAAACTGGAGAGAAGAAAAGCTGTAAATGGAGACTTTCTAATCTTCAACAGGATTTAGACTCATTTAAATTTCATAGAAATAAAGTTGCCTTTCTTATGAACCGTGCTCGCCGTGAGTTTTAAACTACTTTTGTTGACAATAACAGTCATGATCAAAGGATTTTTTTTTAAGGCCAGCAGATCTCTTCTTAACCTCGACAAGCCTACCGTTCTGCCTCCTCGATTAGATGATATTTCTCTTGCCAATGATATGGGTTCCTTTTTTGTCCGGAAGATTGCCAACATTCGGTCTTGGTAAAGTAATGAGATCTGCTCGCCTAGATGAAATCTTTCTGCTCCAACGTCACCCTCTCTTGGTACTCTCACTGAATGTAATCAGCTTTCAGAATCTTCAGTTCGTCAGCTCATTTTACATTCCAGTAAGAAATGCTGTATTCTTGATCCGATACCAACTAGACTGCTCATTGAAAGTTTGGAGGTTATTTTACCCGTTGTCACTAGTATGATTAATACTTCTCTTCGCACTGGCCATTTTGCTGCAACCTGGAAATCAGCCCTTGTTTCCCCGTTGTTAAAAAAAACCTGGCCTTGACTTAGTAGTTGAAAATTACCAGCCAGTCAGTAATTTGCAATTTATTTCGAAACTGGTTGAACGAGCTGTTGCAGATGAGTTACAAGCCCATTTAGAGTTGTATAAATTGAATCCCATTGCCCAGCCTGCCTACTGTCAGTATCATAGCACAGAGACGGCTTTACTTAAGATAAGAAATGATTTATTAATGGCTATGGATAGACAACATGTTTCTTTGTTAGTTTTGCTCGATTTGAGTGCCGCCTTTGACACCTTAGACCACAACATTTTACTAAATACCCTCCAGAGTAAATTTGGTATTTATGGTACTGCTCTTAAATGGTTTAATTCTTACTTGTCTGGTAGATCCCAACGTGTTTCTATAAATGGTAATCTCTCTAAGCAATTTAACATTGGTTATGGCGTTCCACAAGGCTCTTGTCTTAGGCCTTTGTTATTTATTTTGTATACAAGCCCACTGTTTGACATCATTAAGACCCATCTTCCACAGGTTCATTGTTATGCTGATGATACCCAGCTGTATATTTCTTTTAGCCCTGACAAATTTAGAAAATCAAAGATTGTCCTTAGCAGCTATGGAGAGCTGTATTCAGGATTTACGTAACTGGTTGTTGGCTGATGGTTTAATGCTGAATGACAGTAAAACTGAGTTTATGATTATTGGGACCCCCAAACAGTTGTCGAAAGTTCATCTTGATTCCATTCATGTTGGTGATTGTATGGTTACACCTGCACCCATTACTCGTAAATTAGGCTCATGGTTTGATGTACATATGTCAATGAACACTCACGTTCAAAAGGTTTGTGGAAGTGCATTTTATTATTAACATAACATCAGACGTATACGAAAATACCTGTCCACTAAGTGTACTGAAACCTTGATTCATGCTTTCATTTCCAGTCGTTTAGATTACTGTAACAGCCTTTTCTATGGCTTACCTGACTGTCAGATTAATCATCTTCAACGAGTAAAGAATGCCTGCGCTCGACTTGTTTTTACGTCTGATAAGTATTGTCATGTTACTCTATTAATGGTTGATCTTCATTGGCTTCCAGTGAGGTTTAGGATTAATTTTAAAATGCTGTTGTTGACTTATAAATGTGTTTATGGTTTAGCTCTGGTTTACCTTAGCCAACTTATCATTAAGAATCCCTCCTCCCGTTACAATCTTCGTAGTTCTCACGATGGCACTCTCCTGGGCTACCCTTTTCGCCGTACCAAAGTTACCCCTGGGATCGTGCTTTTGTTAATGCTGCCCATACACTCTGGAATGCCCTCCCGATTCACATTAGGAGAGCTAACAGTGTTGATAACTTCAAGTCTCTGTTAAAAACTCATTTTTTTTTAAGTTGGCCTTTTACTGATTTTATTGTTACTTCTTTGTATTTTAACATGTGAAATGGTGGGTCGTTCTAAGCTCCGTGCTAGTAATTTTTTGCTGTTACTTTTTATTTGGTACAAATGACCAAGCCAAAAAACCATAAATTTCTCTAATGAAGAAATCCTTGCAGTAAACAAGGAGATTAAAGAACTGCTCACTAAGGGAGCGATTCGACCCATTGAAAAAATTGAGTGTCGAGTTGTGTCAAACATCTTCATTATTCCTAAAAAGTCCGGTGGCTTGAGACAAATAATAAATATGAAAGGTTTGAATACCTTTGTAAAATATGAACACTTCAAAAAGGAGAATGTGAAACTTGTCAAGGACATAATTCAATATAACGATGTCCTTACCTCCATCGATCTGAAAGATGCTTATTTTTTAATTCCGATGTGTTTGAATTATCAATCTTACCTGTGTTTCTCATGGGAGAACGCATTATACACATTTACTCATATGCCCTTCGGGTTACTAGTAAGTTCAGCCCCTGGCATATTTACCAAGGTAATGAACCAGTGATAGCATCATCCAGAAGTGAGGGCATTCGATTGATAATCTATTTGGATGATATCCTTATCATGGCATCGTCAGCAGAAGAAAGTGCAAGACACACTAATTTTGTTGTACACGTGCTCGAATCCTTGTGATTCATAATTAACAGGGAAAAATCCTGTCTAAAACCACAATCTCATTTGATCTACCTTGGGCTCGAGATTGACTCTAAATTTATGACTATCAGTGTTCCAGAGTCGAAAGTCAAAAAAACTGAAGTTCGAAGGAACTCAAACTGTATCAAGAGAAGTTGTCACTATCCGTCAACTTGCCAAAGTCAAAGGTTTGATTGTTTCAACCTTTGACGCCTCCCCACAAGGGAAACTGCACTTCCAAGAACTTGAATTCGCAAAAACGAGAGCTCTTATGAGAAATAATGGCAATTTTGACGAAAAGATTCCAGTTGAAATGAACATTATCCAAGAAATCACTGCCGACTCTCTGCGGAAATCTCACTGGTGCTCATGATCTGATCAAACAGACAATAGCACTACAGTTGCATATATTGCCAAAATGGGAGGAACCATTCGGCACCTAAATGACATTGCGAAATCTATTCATGATTTGGTGCATTGAAAGAAACATCCACTACCCATATTGCTGGTGTAGAAAATGTAATAGCAGATTCTCTCTCTAGAAAGGACTAACTAACGACTTAAGTCTTCTACCTCACATATTTGACAAGATTGTCTATAGAACGACACATCATGATGTTGATTTGATTGCATCATCTGTACATCATCAATTAGAATATTACGTTTCCAGGAAAACGGATCCCTGTGCTTGGGCCATTGATGCCTTTTCATTGTCGTGGTCAGATATGACGCCTTACATTTTCCCACCATTTTGTTTGATCACTAGTATTCTGGACAAAGTCTCACGAGACCAATCACCAGTTTGCATTCTCATAGCACCTATGTAGAAAGCTCAACCGTGGTTCCCACAGCTACTCCACATGCTCATCGCCAACCCAATCAAACTACCGGAGGATTGCCTAGTACCCCAACCCCAACAACCGATTTCCAACCTACGCCTGGCCGCTTGGGTCATCTCAGGGAACACTGGAAAGCAAAAGGCTTTTCAATTGAAGCTTCCAACCTCATTGCCAATTCTTGACGATCCAGAACTGAGAAACAGTATGAGTCTGCATTGAAGCGTTTGATTGGTTGGTGTAATCAACAAAAAACTAATCCATTATCACCCGCAATAGCGGACATTGTCAATTTCTTGGAATTGGAAAGTCATATTCCACTTTGAACTTGTATTGATCAGCTCTATCATCGACCCTTCCTTTAATTGAGGGACTTGCAGCCGGTCAACATCCTCTGGTTGTAAGGTTAATAAACGGTGTATTTAATATCACACCTCCCAAACAGAAATATAATCAAATGTGGTATGTTTCTACTGTTCTAGATTATATTATTTCTCTACCTCCGAATAGTGAGCTAGAAACTGTTAGCACTATTTGCTTTGGTGTCCGCTCAGCGAACTCAAACACTTGCTAATATTGATCTTAAGTATCTTAATTTTTTGGATAATTGTTGTGCCATATCAGTAATGGAGATCTTAAAGACTAACTCTCCTAAAAAAGGTATATCTAACAATAAGATTGTTATCCCTAAATTCGACGAGAACCCCAAATTATGTGTTCTCTCAACCTTGAAAGACTACATAGGTTGTACAGAAGATATCAGAGTAATAAGTAATGAGTCAAGGCTATTCGTATCTACTAGAAAACCCCATAAAAGTGTGACCACATCAACTTTAGCTAGATGGATGAAGGATGTCTTGCATGATGCAGGAATAGATCCCTCCATTTACACTGCACATAGTTATCGCAGTGCATCCACTTCAATGGCCTTTGCCCATGGAGTTACCCTTCAAGACATCACAACAACTGCAAATTGGAGAGATGCAAATACCATTGCTAGGTTTTACGATAAAACTATCGAAGATAACATGGCCTTCGGAAAAACGATACTATCCTCCAGTATGTAATTTTTACTGGAAAGTATATATTACCCAGTGTGTTGATAACAATCATGTGATTACTTGTTGATGTATTTTTTTGTGTGTGTTTTGACCATCACGTCTCACAAGTAGCTTTAAACATGCAAACCCTCTGAAGACTTGTACGAATGTTATGAAACAGAATTCAAAAATTATGTGAATAAATGAAATATAATTTGAATTCTATGAATAACAATGAAGAACAAGTCGAAGAGGGTCCCTCCCATATATTACTTATCTGTTCAACCAGAACACTATTGTTTGTCAAAACATGGGCACTATATTTACTATTCAGAAAAGATGGCCCGCTCCTGCCTATCCGGGCTTATATACGGACCTCGCCTTCGGGCTCATTTGAATAACAATACATACTTTGAATGTATTGTGTGATCCGCATACCTATCACGTGAAAAGGAATGCAAACCCTCTTCGACTTGTACTTCATTATTATTCATAGAATTCAAATTATATTTCATTTATTCACATAATTTTTTGAATTATTGTGTACAAGAATGACAAGAAGAACGGATCCACTGTTACCAAAGGAGGAGGCTCACAGTTGACAAAACCACTTTCGCCCAGCCCCTATATATAGTGAAACTGAAGTCATGTTCGAAAAGACAAGCAAAATTGTGCAATTGTCGGACCCCGTCCCTCTGGGTCCGTGTCCCACAAAAATGGTAACTGTTTCGAATTCACTCCCGTTTGAGCAAAGGGGTAACATGCAGCATCAACTACAATATAAAACTCGTCAAACATCTTGTTGGCCTAAAACTTTTTTTTATATAACAAGTCCTAATTACAGAATAATGTAACATCTTGTGAAGTATACTCAGTGGTGTAGCCAGGAATTTTTCAGTGGGGGCACGGGGGTGGGGGGGGGGGGGTTGGAACATTTCATGGGGGGACGTCATGTATATCAATGAGACTTTTTTTTAAAAAGTCAAAATCTCAGTGGGGGGGGGGGGGGGGGGGCGACTGGGGGCGACAAGGTTTCATGGGGGTAGGCTGTCCCCCACGGCCCCCGTGGCTACGCCACTGAGTATACTTTTATTTCAACAGGATAGCGTCTTCAGTAATTTGCACTGTTATTATAGGCCATAACATGTCATTGTTATGAATAACAATAGCGGAATATCATCCATCAATCTATATACATTCTTTGACCCCTCTTTTCTTTAGAAGCCTTAATATCTTTAAAACAGCTTTTGGATGTTTATAACGACCTTCCGCACAACAACCTTACAAACTCGGTAAAGACCATCACAACAATGGTTGTCAACCGAAATAATGTTTACGTTTGAAGCCACCGAATTAACGATCTTCTTGTTTGTTTTATTTTAAACTTGCAACTGCAACGTTTAACTTACCACATGCGGTAAAAAGGGTCGTCTTATACTGATTTTCCCGTATTGATTCAAATGAACATCATCCAAATTGTATCCTGGATGTTTCACACCCTCTAGAACCACCAACGATCCTCCACAAATGTACTCCCTTCAATCAGCATGTTTAATTCTACATCCCTACTGTTGCATGTTTCCGGGTCGACCTTGGTTGGGCACAAGCCCCGGTGCGTGGTAGAATTGCCAAGAAAAAAAATTCTTCTGGTTTGATACCATTTCTTGTCAACCGCATTAACAAACCCGTTTTTGATGTACGACACTCGTACAATTATCCTTGGAACAAAGGTCAATTGTTCCATGGTCAATTATTAACACTTTGGATTATCTACCAGAGGCGATAATAGTACAGACCGGCCTTAATTCGATTCGATCCTGGAATGTGACAGAAAACCGTTACTTAAAACAGTGGACAAACACTTGTGGTATTCTGAAACTCGAGTTCAAGTACAAATTTCTGACTGTTTTCCAGTCGTCTGACAAAGATGGGTGCATGCAAACAAGACGAAGGCCATCTTTTTGCATGCAAGGTATTAAAGTAGAAGTACCAAAAACCAATACTCGATGATTTTGAACCAATCAATCGACAGGCTAAGCGTACTTTGAACAGCACAATACACATATACGGGCGTGGCTAGACCATTATTTTGATTGTTTCATATCCACCGACCATGCCGCTGCCCCTTTTTTTGGAGTACTCGCACTCATACTCGTACTCAAATGTCAAAGTACCCGTACTCAAAATGATGGTACTCGTACTAGGGCAGCAAAGTACTCGTACTCGACATATCGAAAAATGTTATAGCTTCACTTACCATGGCCTTATTTTATCGATACTTTCAGTTTGAAATAGTTGATTGGCTTGTTAAGAAATCGAGATTTCCTGATTGTTTTCTGTGCAAGTCCGGACAAACACATTTAACAGCTAGCCGTGAGTGGGTCTGTATATATCGGTCTGACTTACGCACAATGAACCATTTGCCGTATGGCAGTATTCGGAAATGTGAGTACTCGTACTCGGAAGTACAGGTACTCGTACTCGTACTTGGAAGTACTCGTACTCGTACTCGGAGACCCGTTCTTGTACTCGGAGGTACAAGTACTCGTACTCGTACTCGGCCATTTTATAAGTACTCAGCAGTACACGGCACTCAAAAAAAAGTACTTGACTGCAACACTGTCTTGCACAATGACCCCATGACCCCTGCCAAGCCTGCCCAGGCGCCCAATCTATTTTTTTTTATTCGGTAATGTTAACACACGAATAAAAGGTTACCATAAGGGTGTACACTATGCCAACAAATATACATTTCCCTAATTAAATCCTCATTCCTCAGTCACAGCAAAGACAGACTTGGGTCCCTCGGCTTCAGTGCCAATTTAAATGTCCTCTTTGGTTCTATCAAATGGAACCGTCCAAGGATGAACTCTTCGTTAAACAATTCATTTTATATCGAAACTATAAAGACTGATATAGTATGGTTTGAAAAACCTGTTAATACTTTTACAAATATTGATAAAATTGATAACATCATTTTTTTTTATATTGTACAGGACAAGCAAATTGTGTTTGTTGGTCGAACGCAAAGGCACATAAGTTCGCGGCTTTCATTCTAAAAAATGTTCATTATTTGTCGACAGAGCTAGGCACAATGCTCTTTGGAAATGGAGAGCGTAAACAAGTTTGAACGAGGTTTTGCCCAGTTTCACCTCGGTAAATACGCCGATTGCCGGTCAATATTGGCAGAAATATCTGCTACAAGTAAATGTGGACATTTAATAATTGGTAAGTGTGTGGTGGAAAACAAACTGGTCGTCTTCAAAAACAAGGTTATGCTTAATAAATTGGACAATTGTCATGTTAAAGATTGTGGCTATTGTTACGGCAGCCGTAACGAGATTTTCAACTGCTATCGTTATGCGCCTATCAATTGTTTCCCCCACCCCTCCCCCGTGCTGCCCCATCCAAGACGTGGTGATTGTCACTTTTGAAGTGACGAAATCTCCAACCCTCGGGCAACATTTAAGTGACAATCCCCGATCGTGCCCCGACATACATACGAGGGCGCACTAGTCATTGCCTTTCAATGTAGTAACAATGTAGTTTCAATGTTAACAATGTAATTTGAGTGACTAGATTCCCCACCCCTGGGCATGTAAAAAGTGACCAAATCCCGACATCGGACCTGGGGCAGCGCGGGAGGGGGGAGGGGGAAACATTTAATATGCGCATTTCGGATCTATCTGTTTTCCTGACCAAACAGTATTCAACGTCAGGATCTTCTTCAGGATTTCAGAGTATAAAGTCTTCCCAAAAGGGGATCTCTAACAAGGGAAACAATGTGAAGTCGTGCCGCTAGTTCTTCGGTGAACCTGCGACGTGTTAGACAATGTTGATGAGGTACAAGCTGTTTGAGACAAGGTGAGTGGAATTTACGTTTCCATTGTCAATGAAAACCCAGGCATGTTATGCCTTGCGATGGATTTTAACAGATTATTGGAATCGTATTTCTTCTTGTGTTGATGCGCTGATGGGTTTTTGCGGTGAATACTCGAAGGGATTGTAACGGTTCGAGGTTTTAGTGATTCGCCGAGGACCATGATTGTTGCAGCAATAGTCTCTGGTTGTTGGAGGTGTTGTTTCTCAGTGTTTGCTCGAAAACAACCTAGAGATGCTATGTTTAATACATTATTGGACATTTACACGTTCACAGAGCTCGGATAAAACTGTTCCGTTTTCAACATTCGAGTTGGGTATGGATGACCATGGTAAAATAAAAAAGATGGGACTCTCAATACTGTGTAGGCAGTGGCGTAGCCACCGGGGCGGGGGGGGGGGGGCCGTGGGGGGACGACCGCCCCCCAATGAAACCTTGTGCCCCCCAGTCCCCCCCCCCCCCCGAGCGACAGCCCCCCCCCCCCCCATGAAACCTTGTCGCCCCCCAGTCGCCCCCCAGTCGCCCCCCCCCCCCCCCCCACTGAGATTTGAGTTTCTGAAAAAAAATATCATTGATCTACATGACGCCATGGGCGTCAAGCCTGGGGGGACAGGGGGACTGCCCCCCCCCCCACTTGTTGAAGGGTGGGGGACACAATATGAAATGTCCCCCTCCCCCCCAGATTTTTGAACTCGTGTCTCATTTACAGGGCCCTATTATGTACTACATTGTATCTTTTGCTTGGAAAATATTGGTTAAAGTGGTCAGAAATTGCCTCAGATAGCACGACAGAGCATTTAGAATCCGAAATTTTTCTGGGCCCTTAGGCGGGCCCCGAACCCCACGCCTATAGCTCAGAATTCTGGTAGCTGATTCAATGACTCCAACCTCGAAAACAATGTTCAAAAATTGTCTTTTGCTAAGAAAATATTAGTTAAAGCATGGAGGAAAGTGGTAAGAAATTGCTTCAGATCACACCACAGAACATCTAGAATCCATTTTTTTTTCGGGGCCCTTAAACGGGCCCCGAACCCCCACGCCGTAAGGGCTTCGCGCTCGCATCAGTTCTGATCAAGGTATGTCCCCCCCCCCCCCACACTTTTGAGAAGCAATTGACGCCCCTACATGACGCCCCCCCCCCATGAAATGTTCCAGCCCCCCCCCCCACACTGAAAAATACCTGGCTACGCCACTGTGTGTAGGAGAGCCCCAAAACTGAAGATAGTAACACATATACAACGCATCCATCAACTGTGTCAAAAGAAACCTTCTGGCGCTGTTCTCTCGTTGAACAATTTTCCTATAGTCATGCCACCAGAGTACCGAGGGTAGAAGAATTAACTCAGACAAGACAAGTTTGCGGTAGCACCATGTGAATAAATCTCTTTTTTTTCTGAGTATGTGTGGTTCTGAAAAGAAACTCAACGTTTCGAACAGTATGCTCTGCCCGTCGTCAGGAGAATGAGGGATTCCAACGATGTTGCAATGTTACATGGATGGGTGCGGTGAGGCTTGAGAAGGATGCAAACTGGTGAAGCTCAAAACCGGTAAAGCTGAGACAGTTGCAGTCTCCTCTCGATGGATGTCGTGGGGTCATTCCGCAGTTCACGGTAGCAAGGTGAGTAGAGTATGGCCTCAATCTTGCGGTCATACTCAGCCTTGTCCATGAGGATTGTGGCATTCCCCTTGTCTGCTCGAAGGATGTGGACGGACTTGTCTTGGCGAAGTGATGCGATGCCTGACGGTCTTGGCTGGAGATGTTGGGCTTTGCTGGCTTGTGTTTGAGGAGGGCTTCGTTGATCTGCAGGGGGATCTCATCGACCGTACATTTGTCGAGGTGGCGGAGGATTGATTCTGTGCTTTGGATGATCGTTTCGACACATGATGACTTAGGGACAAAAGCAAAGTTCATACCCAATGGCAGAACCTTTGTCTCTGCGGCAGAGAGAGTACGCTGGCTCAGGTTGACTACGGTGTGTTTGGTGAACGACTCTTGGGAACGGAGTTGAGACTTGATGGGATGCATCGAACATCTCATCGGGTTGGGGGCCTGGTGACGTAGGGATATAGAAGATCCAATGTGTAGGGTTGGGGGCAGTAGGCGTTGGGATACAGGAGATCCCATTACCTGGGTACGGCGCTTGGTGATGATCGCGAATTTCTTGATCTAACGGCTGCGGGATATTTCGAAGGCGTGGTTACTAGAAGACAGGGAAAGTTGCTTTTCGAAGTCAGAGTGGGAAACACTAGAACTAAGCTGGTCACGGGTGGTGGTGATCTTCCTGTTCAAGGGTGCAAGGGTCGACCTTGTGGAACTAATGCGGTGGCGGAGTAGAGCAAGACTCGCTCTGTGCAGAATGGAGCGTGACTTCTTGCTGCGAATAGGGAATAGGAGCCGGAGGGCGGGAGGGATGACGTTGGAATCTCTGCATCTTTTCAGAAAGGCAAAGTTGTTGATGTACTTCCAGCGCTTTATGGAATGGCGCTCATGCATCTTGACCTTTGCAGATAAGATGACATTTGAAGGTTTGCACACATACTCAGAAAAGAGATTTATTCACATGGTGGTACTGCAAACTTATCTTGTCTTGGTATCTTTCCACTATGCAAATCTCAAGAATTAACTCATCACCGATTCACCTATTATATGCACACTGAGAATATAAGAAATAAAAATATTAAATAATACCACCTTTTCAGTTATATATAAAAGAACTTTAGAAGACTTACATCTAATTAGAGGAACGATTGTGATTGGTCAATGTTGGAGTCGTAAGCTTGAAATTCTGTTTCTGATTGACGAATATTTGCAGATTTACATGGGTGAACGTGTTAATTCCATAAAAGAGTTGTTGAAAATGATGATTCTTAAGCCTATATATATGGTGGTGTTATACCAATACATGTCAGTATATAGCTTCCTGCTATTATTCATGCTAATGCGAGCGAATATTTCTGGGAATACTTCGGGGAGGCCCGTACCGAATTCGCCAAGACTGGATTTGGTTCGTCTCGTCGATAGCGCCCTCTCACGTTGATGTCGGTTGGCTGCGCCGGGACCTGCAAATCCAGTCTTAGGCCAAGACTGTCACAACACATACTGATGGGATTGTGGACAAATTAGTCCACTGAATAATTAAGTAGCGTGACGTAAAAATGTGTGAATAACGCGGTGGTACCGAGAAGAGTTTAAGCCCTTCTCCTTTCTCAAGAAAACTCCTCTTTATTGGAAATTGTCTTGGTGTTTCTGACCTCTCTCCCTCATCACAGAACGGCGAAAACGCGGCTGTCCGTGCCCTTTACCGGAAAGTTCAGTCCGGGGGATTAACAAAGCCTGTGACAGTAACGTGTGCTACATTATCTTGAGAGATAAGCATACCTTATAACTGAGACCGTTACACTGGCTTCGGGTCGACCTGCTGTTTGCTTGTACTGCGACAGAATTTTCGGCATCAAGCATAGCTTTTCGCCCAGGCCATCGTGGCTTAGAGCGGCGGAGTTGCGAAGACCCGAGGCGACTGGAGCAAAGATTAAGTCAGCACGCACGAGTGGCAAAGCCACGAGGCCTTTCCCGACTTGATTTAGTTGAATTATTTATAGTTTTAAGCAAATAAGAAGAGTGCTGAAGTTTAACCAATCACATTGCAGATTTTGCCTAGTCGCTTCCATTTTTAAAAGACGGGTGAGAGAGGAAAACTAAGAGCAAATAACTGTAAGTTCAGATGAAAACAATAGTTCACACACTCAAATAACTTCTTTAAACACTTTTATAAGTAAATTTAAAATAAGATTATGTAAGAACAATCACGTAATCACGATCTTGTGGAAAACTAGACTCGCATTTTTTTGTTTTTAAATTTTGTGCAAGCATCCGGGCCCGTCGACGCGTCCGGGTAGTAGCCACGCACGCACGAAAAGGCTCATGATTGGTTGGAATTTTGAGATCCACCCATTTGGGGTAGCAAAATCGAGATTATAAAGAATATCATAAGAATTTCTCGACAAGTTAGAAAAGGCTCTCGTGGCTTTGCCACTCGCGTGTGTGGTCTCCATCTCCAATTACTTTGCAGTTTCGCCGCTTTGAATGCGGGCAAGATAAGCCACGATGGCTTTGGTGAAGGGCTACATCAAGCATAGCACATGAGTCATTCTCAGGTCACAAAAAACTGAGAAATCGTGTGATTGTCTTGGAACAAGCGGCATCTCGACACAGAATAATCATAACCATACTCATCATGTCACCAACTACACAATACAAATTAGATGCTCCGAATGCGCGCACGACGCAATTACTTCAAACAGGTCTACTGAGATTGATACCTGACTGTCGGGAATTACACCTTCCACTGTGGCGCAGAAGTTCACATTTGTTTCTATTGTTGCGAATGTTGCTTTTTGTAGCACCACTCTCAGGTCGCAAAAAAACAACAATTGCGACTGAAAATGTTCCCTATGCACGATCATAGCTCAGACATACGTAGCTTTATCCTTAAAAAAATACGTCGGTTCTGTGTTGACCTGAGTGCGGCTTAGGAACAGTTCATATAAATAATAAGTATGTGTCAATGCTGAGAAAGAAATGATTTTTGTTTGGCAAGTTGTTCTTAATGAAATGAACGGAAAGAGGGAGTAAGCAACTAAAACAGACTCCTTGAATACTTGTACACTCAATGTCACTAGTTCTGCAGTAGGATTTGGGGATTTTTATTGAACTTCTTTAAACCGAAGTATACTTGTAAAACATACCTAACAGTAAGACACGATTTTAAAAAAAGGTGAGAAAGTTCTAAATTTACCAAATTTCATTTGAACCAATTACTTGTATCATGATGTGCATGAACTTCTTTTTTTTTCAATGGACCATGTACCAGCAGAACGATTAATCATGTGTTCCTGACTTCATCCCTTAGGACAAAACAGTCTTCGGTTTCTGGTATGGAGCTTGCCCCAAAAGTGGTGCAGCGACAGCGAAGCGGCTTTTCTTTTTTCCCCTACTTAATTTCTTCTTGTCGACTGATGTTGCAGATAATGACCCTTCGATCCCCATCACATCTCTGCAAATGGTGCCCGACTGTTCAGTGCAAAATATATGGGAGCCCAGAAAGGCCACATAAAGCCTATACTCGATCGTAACCCCGTCTAAAACACGTTAAAATTGTGCATCAGCAGGATTCCAGTCGAACCAGTGAGTTTGGCAGTTTTATGACATCATCTTACATTGAAAAAAAAAAAGTTTAATTTTACCGACGCGCATGGCTATGGCGAGTGAAGTGATTATTATTGGGCAATGACAATGACACTGAAAACTAAATGTAGAAACTAAAAAGAAACGTGAGTTATAAAATAAATTTTATTTCATAAATGACGGCGTATACTTCAGAAAGTAAGCAACTCATCCATTTCCCTACAGGCACACACGAAGGGAAAACAAGAAGGCAATAGCCAATCAGAGACAGCCTACAAGAAGTCAAGACCAAAGCTTACAACAATATAGCAATAATTCTGAATGGTCAAAAGAAACCCTCTGAGGCTCTTTACATTTTTGTATTGTCAAGGTAAATATACTCAACAGGAAACTGCTTCTGGTTTTTTATGGTACGGCGTGAGTAAAGCAGGATTTGTATTCTTTTCTGACCTATGAAGTGCTTGGATTGATTACCTTAAATACATTTGAGCCTACCTATTTGTTCAATCTGTGATGTGCTTATTTAAGTTTACTTGTGCAATTGTCTGCTATATTTACATCAATATAATTATTATAATGTGACTTACATTACAGTGATGTCATGTACACCTACACAACTGAAGAAGACTGGACGTCCAGAAGAAGCAAGAAAGATGAACAACTGCTGGTATTGAAGGCCATTGAGAGATGTGTGCATTGTTACAATTCATTTCATAAAACCAAGGAAGATCTTGAAAAAAAACCAGCTTGTTTAAGAGGTTTTTAACTTAAGAATGATGATTTGCCTTCAAAGAAACACATTGAGGTACTCCTCTGCTCACATAATCTAAGTTAACTGATCATCGATCTTCTAGATACCATTGGCCAAATAATGACCTCGGAAAAGTCTTTCATACAAAGCAGAGCTTTAGTTACGAAATTCATCAGATCTTTGAAAAGAGAATGGGGATAAAATAGCTATAAAGCAAATCTACATTGTTCTCTGGTCCATATTTTTGTACATTTGAAAATATTTATAGATACATATTTACAAGTTGTTGATGCAAACAGAAGGCAACCAGACTTACAGGATCTTGAATTTATCAAAATGTGACCATTTTCTGTCCGTGCATATTTATTTACAATTCACCTATCTCAAGGAAATTTCTGATGATTTACGAAAATCCACAAATAAAATTAACTTAACATATTGTGAACTCCCATTGCAAATATTCAAGCTGATCTGTACCGAAACTACAACAAAGTAATTTGAAGCTCATACATGCCCCCAACATTCAACATCTTTTCTAACCTATTTTGCCTCCATTCTAAATAAGTGCTTGACTATATAGGTAAATCCAATATTATTGATATATCTGATTGGCCTTTTAATTTTGAACAAGTATTAATTATTTTTACTCAACCTTGTGATAATGTTCTGATATGATTTCTTCGAAAGGCCTTTCCGCATAGTCTTCGTCAACATCAAGCGAATGATTACTCACGCTGGTCATAATGAGATGAATGTCGCTGCCTTCCCTGTCCAATGACTCGTGTCGATAGCACCAGCAACAGGCTTTAGCAATGCATGCTGCCATACTGCTACAGCACCCACGGCGCCACAGTGATTTCATCACAATCCAGAGAAGACTCACTGTATACAAAGAAACCCAAACTGTGAAATTGTTACTGATTCTAATAGCCCCGTCCCAACTGTCAATCAAATAGTGCTCATTGACCAATTACATCATGACTCTTGGTCAGGTGATCACAGTTTCTGTCAAATTTGGTCTTAAGCACCGTGCAAATTGCACAAATGAACTGTCTACAACAATCAAGATGATTGATTTAGTAAATGCGTACCTATGACAAACACAATGATGCTGAAGTTCATCAGAACTAGGATAGCCGCAAGGACTTCGGTTCTCTCTGTGCCACCTCCAGCAGGAGACAGGAGCAAGGAAGCTGCCAGGAGATTCAGGAAGATGGTTGCAAGGGAACACATCTGTAGACGGTTATCGGTGGCATCTTTCATCGGTCTCACATATGCATGTAGGAGCAGGAACCCAACAGATATGGCGATGGTTGCAAACATGGTGAAGTGATCATCTGGGCCGTACAGCAGCACAAACAGCGTTTGAATTATCTTGCGAGAGAGCTCAACAATTTCCCAATACCAGAACTCTGCTTTGTAGTTTCCACTGAGGAAACTTTTCCAGCTGATGTCCGCCTGACTTTGCTGTATGGGATTTAGGAGGTTGATGCCTGATTGATTAAGTGAGGAATCATCTTCATTTCTTGGTGGCAAAGTTGGATCATTAATGCTGCAGTAACTCGGATCATCTACTGCCGATTCAAGCAAAGGCTGCTCCTCCGAATTCTTCCTCTTGTCTTGTCTGTTGCTTCTCCACAGAAATACAAACAGCAAGGACGGAAAGCCAACAACATAACAGAGAGAAACTTCGGCAGCATGGTTGAAATGAACATGCTGCTCGTCTTGACAGTCGATAGAGTAATCGGATCGAAGTCTCGTAGCATTGTATGTCTCGTTCTCATCTAGATAGAACAGGTCGCAGCCAGAAGGCAAGAGGGTGAAGATAACACCGGACAGGCCAGGATATGACACAAAGAGAAGCATGACAACAAACAGGTAACATTTCTGCCTTGTAGTTGACAAAACCTTGACACGCTCTTCAACAGTGCATTTCTTGACCGCAAAGTAGCACTTAGAAACCCAATAGAAACACAATGCTGCCAACACAACGAACGCAACTAAGCTCATCCCAAACAAATACTCAATGTACACATTGCGGTAGGTGAAGTCTGGAAAGTAGCAGCGGGGACTGATAACCAGTTGGACAATATTCATCTCCAGTAGTCTCAAAAATGACCCAAACTTGGTCAGAATATTCGGCCAGGGAATCTCATTAAGGGCAGAGAATATCTCGCCCATCACCTGATAGAATCCCAGCAAGATTTTCCCCCTAGCAAAGATCACATCAATGGCTGACCGTCCTTTTCTCTGGTTTCTCCGCACATCCCAAGCGATGACGAGTATTACCACTGCCAAGACGACCAGCAACAGAACGACTTCAAGTAAGAACCACCACCACTTTGGGCACACATGACAGCTATCAAACCACGCGTAGTACCCCACACTGCATTCAGAGCAAAGCCAACCTTCATAACCAACCTCACAAGTGACATTGATACCATCACCTTCATTCAAGCAGGACTCCTTACGTGGACACGGATGTACCTTAGGCAACACTCCCCTAAAATGCTGCGTGCTACTATTGTAAGAATCGTTTCTGCTGCTCATGTTTACAACAAAACGCCGATATGCTTTGTAGTTGTCGTTTGAGCCCCAGTTCCAAGTCCACCAGAATCCAGGTAAGAGGTGTTGATACTCCCCTGAACAGTTAAGACCTTCGTCTGGGCAACGATAACACTCACCAAACCGATCTTTACGGTAATACTTATCAAGACATGAGCATGCGCGGAACCCTGCATGGAGACTTTTATTGGTACCTGTAGGACACACGGTGCAATCTGCAGGGCTGATACCAGGGTGAGCAGCTGGGGTGACGTAGGTTCCATTGTTGCACTTTTTACAGTTGATGGGCTGCGATTTGTCTGCTACTTGTCCAGTCTTGATTTGGTAAAAACCTCCTACGATTCAACGACAATGCTTCCATTAAAGCTGGTAACTGAAAAAAAAAAAATCAATGTCATCCGACACTTGCCTTCGACTTCACGGTTTGTATCAATCAACCATGGGAACGATCTTGCTGCGCCATAAGTTGGTTTCCAGCGCATCCCATTGAGTCGAGACTGCGCGTTAATTTGAGGCCGGCGTGTATTTTGACAACCCCATTGGTGGAAGAAAAAGAAACAGCGAGTGCGCACATGGTGTGCATGGACATCATGCGTGCGGATTGCCTGCGCTCGAGCATGGTGCGACCATAGAGCTATATTACATTTAATATAGCTCTATGGTGCCACCTCGCATACCTTTCTTTAAGCAGATATTAGATGACACGAACTTTTAAAGAGGAGTTCACAAATACAATATGCTCTTAGCGAATGAAACCTACATTGATAGTACCTGGTGGGCATGCTTTACACACACTATTCTGCGGATCTCCATAATACCCCTGTGCACAGGGCACACATCGCCACGGAAGAACTTTGAAGCCAGTTTTTGAGCAGGTGAATCCAGAATCATTGAAGAGTCCTGCCATTGTCTTTGATACACGTATCGGTAGGGCGAACCCATCACCAACCAACTCACTGGAATTCGAAGGTACAAAAGTAAAACAAATTCAACGGTAGGCATATACGGTATCTGTTAACGGTACTATGTGCCAATGCAAAATGAGAGGTGCGTTTAATACAAATTCTTTATTCTGTCATTGCGGCTACTTAATCAGAAATCAGCAAGTCACAGTTACACCATGAGAATCGTGAAAGATCCTTACATTTTCAGGTCAGTCCGGTTTGTGGCAGGCGCAAACTGAATGGTATTATCAACAGCCCTGGGAATAAAAGAACAGATGAAATTGTACTATGTTCTGAACAACTCTAAGTAACAGTTGTTGGGCAAAGTCTTTACTTTATTTATTTATTTATTTATTTATTTATAGTTTTATTTAGACAGTTAAAAACTGCTATTACTGAGGGCCCTGATTAGAATAAAATGAAATAAAAAGAAAAACATGATGTGAAATCACTTAGAACATTAAGTAAAAGCTAGAATGAGGAAACAAAATGCAAATATGTAAAATATTGGGGTGTGAATACAAAATTTATTTAATTTAACAAAATGAAAACAAAACATATTTTAAATAAATATTACGAAATTAAGAATTAAAAAAAAGTAAAAGCTTGCAGAAAAAATCTACCAATTAAAAAACAAAGACTTCAAGACACAACAAAAAAAAAAAAAAAAAACCCAAACAAAATCAAACCAAATACGTAAAAGATAGGAATGGTAATAAAAAATAATAAATATTAAAATACTGAAATAAACAGTAACTAACGACAGCACAGAAAATTAATCAATGCATACGAAAACCAACAACAAATTTCAAAAGAAATTGACAAAATGTTAAATGCAAAGAAGAAGAAGAAGACAAAAATCATCCAGTAAAGTCCAAAGATTTCTATATGAAATAAACAAGAAGTTAATTGAAGCACGTAGAATACTTATGAGGTAAATCGTGGTTGTTTAGCTAAGATATTATGCTAGGTATACACATTCCCGAATAAGTTATGAATTCAACAAGAATAAACCAAGAATTGAAATAAGTTCCCGAATCACCCCGACAATTTTGAACATGTTCAGATTTGTTTGGGCACTTCTCGATTTTTAACGATCTTTCACCGAGCAAACGGAATCATCCCGAGGCAGCCAAGAACCATTCCCCCATTTACTCAAGAATTGCTATTCGTGGCGATTCGGCTTGAAACTCGACAATGTGTAAACCTATAGCAGTACAATCAAAACAAAATATAGTTACGTTAAATAAGTGTGATATACATACAAACAAAACAAGGCTTAGATATCTTTAAAAAGGGTAAAGCATAAAGAGCAATTACTAATAATTTCGATTTTGGCGGCACGGTAATTCAAATAGAGATATATAAAAAGTAAACTGTAACTTACACATAGGCGTTGGAACCCAAATCTTGCCAAACGACATCGGAAATAGTTGTCAAATGACTGTTATACAACGATCTGGGAAAAATCGGAAAAGCATTAAAGCATCTAGTTTCCTACGATATGACACAAGTGAGGGAACTTCACGAATCAATCCATACTTGACCAAGAGTGTGTTATCACACCTGGAAAATTAGCGAAATGTACATTCCTGCCTTAAAGTTAAAAATGAAATAATTATTCGAATAGTATGTGATTGGGACAAGCAAATAAAACGCTAATCTACAAACCAGGACTTCACAATGATATCGCAATCTTCTGCCGTATTAAAGGTTGTTCCTGCACTATTTTTTCATGGTATTATTTTGAGGGGCCCGTATCTACGCAGAAACCAAAAGTGCATGCTATGAAAAAACAACTGGTGGAATACATGTATGTATGATGGTGGTGTACATGTATTCATCAATGGTGGTGCACGTGTATTCATAAGATGGTACGCATATACTTGGCTCTTTTCAAGGAAGCAAACAAATTAGAAAAAATTGAATGATGAATGTACTTACACCTGTTTGATTGTGTTATTGACGGTGGCAAATGGCCTCTTTCCAATCGATGAAAGATTGTTTTGGAACATGTATCTAACATACAAATTGAAAATGAAGAATATTGTTCTAAGTTTGCAAGCAGAAGCCCAAGTTAATACCATATCTCGATCGAGCATTAAGAATGTTGTGGACATTAATGGATTTGCAGATCCAGTAGGCCCCGCCCACTACGTACGTGGGCAACGTTGCTTGCGTCTCCAGTGCCTTTTTGCAATGTCCATACAAAACTGCATGTTTCGGACGCTCGCGTTATGTAATTTAAGTGCACGCAATGTCACATATCCAAGGTGTGATTGGTCAACATTTCATTACGGTTCTTAGCGCCATGGATCGAAGTGGTTACGTCATACGCCGCCGAGGTCGCGCGTTGCCTGGGTAATGGGTGTAAAGCACAGACATATAAACGCATAGACCGCCAGTCGTGCGCGTAAAACCGTGATTCGAAAAAGTATGGGCAAAACGCTTGTTG
Organism: Patiria miniata; assembly: GCF_015706575.1. NCBI lineage: Eukaryota > Metazoa > Echinodermata > Asteroidea > Valvatida > Asterinidae > Patiria > Patiria miniata. The sequence continues at coordinate 5,344,574 of NW_024037061.1, forward strand.
ACATTAGCATGTCCGCTCGACGGGCGTTCAATGCAGATACGCGCTTAGGACACTACATACATTTACATACAAAGCATTTTTTTTAGCTAAAAAAGTGTTGTTTTTTTACAATCGAAAAATAAGTTCATAGAATTGTTTTAATGGAATTGTTTGGGTGTGTGTAAAATCCCTATACCGAGTGGTGGATTTGCCCATAGTTTGGGATTTTAGTCGGGCGCCGCGAAATCACGGAATGCGCGTGTAGTTTCGAATGGGACCTGGCGGTCTATGCGTTTATATGTCTGTGGTCTAAACACACATTGCTTAGACCAATCACTATGGAAGATGACCCCGCTTGATGTCACACTTGTACGGCGTATAGGATCACTAAACGAGTGATTGTTGATGCATGTACATGTACTTACAAATTCGTGAGCTGGGTGTTGTAAAAAAGCCAGTCTTGTATCTCAGTGACAGGATTGTCAAATGCGAATCTATAGAAATATAACAAGAATTGCAGTTTGGTTGCTTGTAAACAGTGTATTTTGTAAATGATAGGCCCCTAATGATGGGACCAGTGGCGTATCCATTGATGAGCTTGTCTTACATACGCAGTGTGGACTTCCGAACAAAAGACGTCCACATAATGTAGGTAGCAGCGACGAAGTGTGGACTTGCCCACGTCCACACAGTGTTTCCCCATTTCTGGAAAACAGTTTTAGAGGCATTTTTGGGTTAGGTTTATCTGTAGCAGAATGAAGAGAAACACTAAAGGGAATCATTGAAAAAAAATTGGGTTGTAAGAGTTTTCACAGTTTGAGAAAAATGAGTTTTTCCACTGGTGTTCCTTAACTACACGAAAAGAAAGGAAAGTCCACACTAGGTATGTGAAACAAGTCTGGGTGTGTGTGTGTGTGTGTGTGTAGGGGGGGGGGGGACCGCACTCGCACTTCCGCGCCGAAATGTTGCCTATTTTCCTCTCTTCCTCCCCCCCCGGGGGGGGGGGGGGGCTGTATTCCTTCTTCCACATGGGGGCGCTCTTCAAAACTGACCTTTTTATGCATACTGCAAACATAATTATGCCGCTTTTCACGGCGCATTATAATGGTTTTGGAGCTTGGTTTTCTTTCTGGTTTTTCATGTCAAAAAAAAATATATATATAATCTAAAATATCTTTCACAAAAAAATGAAAGTGCCCCCCTCCCCTCTGGATACGTCACTGGATGGGACACTGGCGGGCAATTAAACCCTTTGTCACTACACGAGAGCATAATGAACCATTGTTATGAGAAACCCAACTTGATTTTCGCAAAGGAAACTTTGCAAGGGCCACCAGGACTCGATTTTGTTTTTGTAGCCTTGAGAGGCAATAACATGAATAATTCAGTAGTTTTTCGATGGGAAAATTATGTTAATTCATAAGAAAACAATGACACGTCATCGTTATTATTTAGTCAACCAGTTATATTAAAGCATTTAAAGAACGACTGTCGCCAAGCCTTCAGTGGCCTAGTGGATGGTGGACAAAACAATGGACGGAGGGATCCCTGGTTTAAAGCTGTAGTCCATCATTTGTAATTTGTGCATTTTGTTCGTTTGAAGCAACAAAAGCGTTCAAAATCTAATAAAGGATACTAAAGTTTCAGCTAAGCTTCAGCTGTACATTCCGAGAAAAACAGCATCTAAGATCTCAATTTCAAATCAAAAGTTACTGAATCATGTTTTGAATTGCAGCTATACGCGACGTCGCGCACTGATCCGACGAATTATAACAACCGCGCGCGCGTGTGCGTCGTTCCAATACTTGCGCGCGCTGCGCTGAATAACAAAACGAACTACTAATTTAAATTTTCCTACGGTGCTTCTTAAGAATCACCGTTGGAAATGCCTTCTTTCGTTGATTACTTCAAAATGACAGCGTCCCGGAAAGAATAATTTCACAGGGAGTTAAGTCTCCTTACTATCTTTCAACTAAGTTTGTTTTTCAACAATAATTACGCCAGTTACTTTTCGGATGGCTGCAAATGATGGACTATAGCTTTAACTCCACCGATGGCCATTTATCATCTACTGTGTTTCTTTTCCAATTTGTGGTTGGGGTAATTATAATTTTATATTTAATCGTAAAAAAGTCCAAGAACCATGTTTCTTGCAGTGATTCTGTCGAAACCACTGAATTATTCATGAATGGCTTCACCCACCCACGGGAAAAAAATATGAGGCCCAAGCGATTTGTTCCCTTTGGCAGGACCAACAGAGGGCGCCCTCTCCTCATGCATATAATTCTCGCAGCCGGACTTGTGACTTGTGAGCGGCTAATATCTCAAAAATGATTTAAACTTTGAATTTAAAACTGATAACAAATAAAAAGGACAAGAACTCACAGAAATTCCAGAGAGTCAAGATCCTTGAACATCTCTCTGTTGAGGACCCTGATTTGATTGCGTTGGATAAAGAGTCTCCTTAGCTTGGTCTGATTGCGAAATAAGCCATCAGGGATGGATGGGAGACGATTGGAGCTAATGTCACTTCAAAATGTGAAAATTGAAAAATGGGAAAGTCAAGCCTTTGCACAATTCAAACCAACCTTCAAATGGTCAAGTGAGTCAGCAATGTAGGTCAGACATAGTGAAGATGCACTGTTTTCTTCAGAGTTTTTTTTTTTTTCAGAGGGATAGGGGATGGGTTTAGAATTGCGATAAATGCACCCGATTATTATCACACATGGAAAATAAAAACCTTAAGCCTTAGGAAAGGACTACTAGAATCTTGGCTGTGCATAAATACTATACCAAACAATTGCCAAATCTCAAATTGGGTCATTTATTTGGACTGTTACAAGTACTGCACCAAAAATTAAACAGTTAGCAACTAAAGTAGACATTTGAGCCCCTCCCCCCCCCCTCCACTCATGCGTTAATGGTTATTCTATCAAACAAAAAACACAGAGTCTAAAACAGTCTCTCACCTCTTTTTTCAAAGGACCGAATTCTTTTCTTTGCATTGTAGCCAAAAAAGGAAAATACTCATCTGTGATGCTACAAGATTGACTTGTGTTTAAGTGTGGTGATTGAGACAATAAAACATAGTCTGTCAAAACTCTTACAGCATGTCGGTTAAAGTTGCGTTGACTAGCAGATTCTCTGGTAGAAAAACTATGTCGTTATCCGCTAAAAACCTGCAGGGTATATATGGAAATGGATGACCCTCTAATTATTACATGTTGGTGATAGTCTTTTTAAAAGACTATAATATTCGTTATGATAACGAATCTCGTTGGATTGATTGTTTAATATGGCCAGGTCCTCCAGTGAACAAAGACCACAAGGTCCTTTATTAATAAAACGAAATGTTGCTTTTTTTTAAATTAATGATCGATTATTTTTTTTATTTTTTATATATATACTGAGCGTCATTACGACATATCGTCGCGTCAGTGCAACGAGGTCGTAACTCGTGTATCGCGACGTCCATTTGACTTTTGCACATCCGGGTTGTTTTAAGCGAGATACTACCTTGAAAACTCGCGTTTCACGCACACGACGTCTCACGCCATTTTACTAGATACGACCTTGTTGCACGGAAACGGCGATATGCAAACATGAATAAGATGAAATGTAATGCACTTACAACTCCATGATTTCAGTTGTCGGTTCAAACAAACCCTCTGGTAGAGTCGTTAGGTGATTGCTCTGCATTTCCCTAATACAGTTTGACAAAGATGTGAAATGGGTTTCAAAGCTACTAACAGTGCATCTCTGTAGTTGTCTAATATTGAAACCGTTGAACCCAAATGCCTAATGTTATAACACTGCCCTCATAAACTTGGGGAAAAAAAGCATGTTTTATGTTGTATATAATACGTTTTTGATGAAGTTTACTCACAACTTGTTGAACTTCTTAACACCATTAAAAGCTCCAATGACAACTCGGCTTACTGCGTTACCAGCAAAGGAACTGAAGAGCATGTGAGACAAAACAAACACATTATTTAGACAAAACAAACACATTATTTAAACAATTAAATTGTTTTCGGATAAACCAATTGGAAGTTATAACTTAAAACCGTCTTTTCAAATGTTGTGGTACTCCGTCTCAAATACCTATAGAAAAAGCCACCAAAAAACCCATAAACTTAAGGTTTTTTCACAACTAGCGTTCTCGCGACATCCTGCTAGCTGGTCAGTGCGCCCACGTATTATTTTGAGAAGGGGTTTATTATACAGACAGGTTTCGAAATGCATATACATTTTGGAGTGTTTACAAAGAGACAATGTTGTGATATTTAACTACTTAAAGTCTCAAATATAGTTTTAGAGAGTTGCTGTATTATTTAACTACTAAAAGTCTGAAAGAAATACATTTGGCATAAAAGCCAAACAAAACAAATTCATCATTTTTTTTAGAGGACAGTGAAATCGGAGCATAACATGTATACCAGAATAATAACTTTCATACAATAACCAAGCCTCTCCTTTAACCATTACATTATGTGCTTGCGCACACTCTTAAATTAAGCCTTTTACAACAATCGTGACACACAGACAGACAGACAGACATCAGCTAGACAGACAGACATCAGGCAGCTTATGATATTTTAAATTGGGATGACCCAACTTAATTGTAGGTCATGATATTTTGATAGTATTACTCACAATGTTTGGATTTCTTTTCTATGCTGTTTGTTCGAAGGATCCACAAACAAACTGGTTGGAATCTCGGGAATTCTATTGACGTCTAACGTTCTGCAAACAATGAAAATTGAGGACACATTTTGAGCATACTATTTTCGCGGCCGTTCTGGGACACTGCTCCGCGGTCATTGTAGACCTACGTGCAGCCGCATAGATCCTACGTTCCATCAGAATATCTGCTACTTTTGCGTCTTTTCCTCTCAGAGGTTGGTAAAACCCGTAGTTTTCCAGGTCTAGTTTTAATAATGTCCATGTACATGCACGTGTGTACATGCACACCATGTACAGTTAGTCTGTACACAGCTCACACGTATACGTACATGTACGTATGCTTGTTATGTGTGGTGTTTAATGTTATTCATAATAATATTGTATTTTCGACGTGTCACACCCCAAAACACGTATACCAACTTTAAAGGCAAATTGTGTGCATATAAGCCAATTGTCAGAGTTATTTGTACTATCCGATTCAAACGATAACCTTTTATACCTTCGATATTTACTCATATTTTTTTTCGATTGTTTTCAGTTAATTCTAAAAATTATATTATAGAGCGAACATTTTAGCATTTTTTTTTGCGTTTGTAATGTTCGGCAGGGAACGACCATAATAACCATCGTTCTTCAAAGACTTTTCTTCTTAGAGTAATTATTCAGACTAACATGCATACTCACATCCAGCTGAGCTTGGGGACGATACCAAAGGTGTGTGCCCTTAACAGTTGCAAATCGTTGCTTCGTATCCATCTGTAATGCCAAACGCGTAAATAATACGTAACTTTGTACACGGGTTGGCAAAAATGTAAGGTTATTGTCGTTTAAATAAAGAATACATGTAGTTCTCAATGTTTCAAACCATATCATTGGATTGTAGAAAATACAAAATTACCAACAAAAGCTATCAAAGACTTAAAAAATACATCCTTTGTGCAATTTTGGCTAAATATATTTTGGCTAATAAAATCGGGTGGCGCAACGCTCACGTATATCACGTGCAGGTCACATCTGTTCGGCATAATTATGCGGTGCGCGTGTTTTGGAACCTATGGGCTCCGTGCGCCAACAAAGAGGGCGCCCTTTTACCTAGCAACGACGTTCCATGGGCGGGACATTTAGCTGGTTGACGCGCATCGTCCCTTGTGTGTGACGCACGTACACCAGGGGATTTGTACTATGACACACAGTGGTACGTACGGCCCCGCGTCGCGGCAAAATTGCAGTCAGGCAAGATGGCGTCGGTCGGTCACCCCCAACTGTACTTTTTTTGGCAGTGAGGAGGTACTTGTGAACGGAGCGGAAAAGTCAAATGGCACATAAATTATATGCCACTTGCCGCATGCATTTGCGCGCATACCGCACACTAGATAAGCAACGCTATTCCGCGCACTGAGCCCGTAGTCCACCGTGCGTTCAGTGTTTCTTACAATTCTTGTATCTGTAGTCCTTCAAAAGTATCCGGGCCGAGTTCCTTCAAATGATTTCCTGAAATTTTCCTACGAAAAAAAGGAAAGAAAAGAAACAGGAACTCGAATTTTAATGTAGGGCATGTAACGTCATGTGAAACGGCAAATTATAGCAAAATACAAACCTGATGCTGACGTGGCCAACCCAAACACTCGTTAGAATCCATGCCTGCATTTATCATAACTTGTTTCTTGTGTATTACATGTACTCGTTGCTTGAACAAAGTGATCATGAGTTACAGAACGAAACAAAAAAACTTACAAGGTCTCGATGAACTTCGGGCCAGTCAATTCCTTTGCTGATATGGTTGATATCTTGTTTCTCTCCAGGGATCTGATTGAACCAAAACATTCCAGTGAACAATATAGCTCTGTTTCACAGCTAATCTTCATATTGCAGATGTTTCACTTTCATATAATTATACATTCATTCATTCATTCTTTCATTCATTCAATGGAAAGACATTATGGTCCAAGTCACGTTCCTCATCTTTGCTTTGGACCCAGTCATTATGCAATACGCCATGGATTTGAGCGCGTGATCGAGGGTTGCATAGGAAGACGCCCTCAATCGCCCACACCCACGGCCTATTTACATCGCCTTAAGCTGTCATTTAAACCAACCCAAGGACATGATCTTTTGCAGTATTCGAACACCCCACTTCCTTTTTCGAGGCCGCCTCATTTTTTTTAAACACGAAAACTGATAAATTTTCAACAGTGACATCATTTTTCCCTCTTTGTCTGTTGCATCTAGCCCATATAAAGCTGGTATGTCATTTCTAAGTCCAAGAGGTGGCCATTTAAACAAGAAGAAGCTGTCGGCCATCTTGAAAAATAGCCCGGTCGGGCGGCCATTTTGGAAGAAAAACAAAGGGGCCTCCTCCTTTTTTTTTTTTCAAAGAGCAGGACGCTAAACATGTTTTTCTTTTTTCCTTGGCCTAAAGTGTCATTTTTTTTCTACTGAATGTTCATCTTTTGTGTAATTGTTTGAAGGATGGCATTTACAGTCAAACCAACCACAAATTAGCCAAGCACGTCATACAGTTCCAAAATGGGGTCAAAGGATGAAATATCCATGATGTCAACAGGTTCTCCCACGACAAATCAAAAACTTTGCTTAAACATTTTCTCTATTTTGTTTTGCGATATTTGTTTTTGAAAAAAAAAGCATATTCGTTTTATATACTCACAAATGTTGAAGGTTGGTGCAACTCTTGAATGCGTCCGCTCCTATACTAGTCAAATCATTCGAGTTTAAATACCTGTAAAAAAGGGGTTTTTTGGTCATAAGGATGCGTTCCCCTAGCTTTTTTCGACTTCCGTCTCAAAAATAGATTCCTTTTGTAAATTGATATTTTTTTCTGGCCATAATGTTATTCACTTTTTAATGAGACATCGACCGAAACTAATCGGCCAATGTTTAGATATTGAATTATTTGTTTACACGTTCAAATTATTGGCTGCCAGTCAATAATGCCGTTGTGGCAGGGTAGGCTGGTTACCGGCCAACATTTGGAATAAAGATAAAGACTGGGAGCCAGTTTGCTAGCAAAGCGGATCTGTTTTGCGTCCAGAGGGTTCCAAAAAGGAAATTAAAAAATAGTGGTTTTGGTGTTAATATAAACATACAGCTCAAAATGTATTAATAGAAAAATATGATATTTAATCGAAGAGCACGGGGGAACGTTACTTTCAGTTGGGAATGAATCGTATGTCGTTTGATTAAATAATGTCAAATTTGTGTAAAATCATTTTTATATTCATGAACTAAATATTCAACATTCATGGTTCTGTATTTTCAAAGGTTTCAATGCAATTTTACACTCAAAAGTTTTGTGCTAAGTAATAATCATTAAGTTTGTGAATTGGAACTTTGTCGGTGCTGAAACAAACTAGTATGAGACAAACCGGGGTCCCCCCGATGTCAACTGTGCGCTCCCAATAACTTCTGTCTCGCCCTTTAGCAACGGTGAACCCATTTTTTTGTTTTTTACTCGACCCAACTTGAGTCTTGGCCCAACGGGTAACTCACTTGACTCGAGTCTGTGATGAAACTGCGGCTAAATTTATATTTTGCTTTCCAAGATATGTGTAGATATATTCCTTGACCCTAATCAGAAACAGTTTCTTATGCTGGATTTGGTATTGACGTTGTCGGCGTAAAACGTATTCTAGACCCGAAGTCAAACCAGAGATAAAACCGAAGTTTGACTTCTTTCTGTTACGTAGGTCTTTGGTAGAAACGTCCAGCGGAAGCTTTCTAGTGCAGGGGCGTAGCAAGGTCATTTTTAGGGGGGGGGGCTGGAAACATCTAACAATTGGGGTGCTGTTCAAAACCGACGAGTTTGCTGCACACTGACGGACAGTATGGCTTTTTTCAGGGCAAAACGAGCGCAAAAGTAAAAAAAAAAATATATTAAGAAAATCGTAAAGGGCGCTGGCACAAAAATGACACTTGTTGACAAAAAGAAGCGCACTCAAAAGAAGGGCACAGATATTAGGGGTAAGCGCTGGGGGAAATAGGGGTCATATCAATGGAAAGGGGCATGTAGTCTTTACAAAATATTATTATTATTTTTTGTTTTTTGGGGGGAAACCCCTTAATCCCCCTACCCCCTCTGGACTCCCATATATTTTGCACAAAATTTAGTCTGGCACCGGCCGACATTTGAAGAAAAAAACAAGAAACAAAAAAAAACCACCAAAAAAACGCGTCGCCGCACCACTTTTGGGACAAGCTCAAAACCAGAAACCTGCGATTTTTAGGGGGGCCTAATAAGCAAAATAGAAAGGGAGGATTTATTTTGTTAGGAATGGACGTTGTAATTCACACTGAACATTAATTCACTTCAGTCGAAACACAAAGTAGACGATTTTCCATGTGGTATTGAATCGGGATGCCGGACGCAAGTTTCCCACCCATGGGTTACTATTGGAAACGAGATTTTAAAGTAAAGTAAGCCCAGGGACGAGTTATTTAGAAGACTTAAAATTTAACAAAAGTGGCATTCTCATTATCGCCCAAAATAACAATTGTTTGGACTTACAAATGCATCAACTTGGTACATCTTGCAAAGGTGTTTTTACTGATCGCTCTTATTCTGTTGTCTTCGAAATCCCTAGAACAGAAAATTTGAAATCTAAATTAATTCTTTGCGTAAATCATCAAGGCGGTTTAGCGATGACAAAGTCCTCTGCGCAGCACCATGCATGGTATAGCGCAACAGCTTCGTTATAATATAACACATCGTGCATCATTATTTGCACATTTTACAACATCATAAAACCATACCTTTCCAGTCTATAGGTTCTTAAATGTATGGCATTAATTTGTGGCAGTCAAACTAACAGTTACAGTGATTTAATCATAAGATCAACGCGTGTGCTTTACCAAATCATTTGGCAAACTGATTCTCTTGAGGAATTCAAATATTTTAAAAGTCGGAGCGTAGTGAAATGGCTAATTAATCGAAATAGACTACAACAAGATTCAATTTCAGTTATTCGAATATAACAATCATTGAAAATTAGCAATTAATATTGACTCACGCTGCTAGCAGCTTGACTCCGTTTTTCATTACCAAGTCGATGTCTCGCAGTTGATTTCCACTAGCGTATCTACAAGCCAACGATGAAAGAATTTCCATTGCTATTGTCATTTCAGAAAAGCACATAAACTTGAAAAGGGTTTACCCTAACAAATTTACGGTGTTTTGATAGGAATGAGTGCGAGTGCCCAATAAGGTGTACTCGTGTTGCAAGAAGTATTGCATGAAAGTCTTGCATGAACTTAACCAAAATGATCCCTGCCAGAGCTGAAGAATGCGACACCGATGGCATTATGTAGAATCTTCTGTCAATGCTTAAAAGTGTCAGTGATTTACAAAGATTTACACAGAGGCAGTTTAATATTTAATGTTATATACATGTACTTACAAAGTCATTAAAGACTCAGGAATTTCGAAAGGCTTGTCAATGTTGTTGCTGGTCAAATTGCTGCATTAGTAAAAACAGAAGATACGGGTATTAAGAAACGGTGATTTAAGAGTTTTGCCTCGAACAATCGCGAGATTTGCTCATTGCCTTTTCCTGGCAATACAAAAGTTATAATGTAATCATTTTTGAATGAGATATTGAACAAAAACAAATCCATCGACGTTCGGTTATTAAATCATTTCTTTACAAGGTTCGAATTATTGGTTGCCAGACAAGAATTCGGCTCTTAAACTAAGGCCAAAAAAATAATAGTTCTGCTTCCGGTTACCAAACCGACCTTTTTTTTAGGCTGCGACCCTAAAAATTTTATCGGCAATTCAAAGAAGAAAAAAAAAATGATTGAATAAATAAAAAAAAAAACTGTTGTCTTTTCTGTCTTCACAAAATACCTCTCAACAACCCTTTTGCGTCCAAAAATGCTTATATTTATTTGTTTTCTTACTTATATTCGCTATTTTTTCAAAAGAAACCTCCGTTATTTTTACAAATTCGCTTTGCGATGTAACTACTTTGCAATTCGATGTCACGTTGACTATAGTATAATCACGTGCGTAACGTAAACCCAGCTCAAAGCAGCGACGACTAGTTCCCGCCGCGCCAATTTAGAAGACATGGTGAAAATGCGGTAACTAGTCTGTGCACGGCTATGCGATCGATAGCGCTAGCATGGCTCTGCATTGCAGGCACGTGCACTGTCAACTGGTCAGATCCGACATCGTAAAAATGCCAAGAAAACACCGATGGAGAAAGAACATTTTTGCAAGTTAATTCACAGAATTGATCTAGGTTGTCTGTGTATGTATTTGCCGTATTCAATAGTTGATTTTGAGATCGCACTTCTCGTTTTTTGAGTGATACAATGCAGCGTGTTTCAAAATTTTCGACCTTAATTGAACAAGGTGTGTTGGCCGCTGGCCACACATGCACAGTGCATCACACACTTTGGAGTTTTGGCCAGCTTCCCGTCTTGACTAGCGTTGTGCATATGATGCGAACGACCTGAATTTTCCATTATTTTTTTTCAGAATTATCGAACGTAACTATATTGGCAATAATTAAGGTTGGTTTTATTCACTTTTTGTGGCCATTTTGTGTATAGCTTTCGTAGTGCAATGGAAATAATTCAGGCTAAAACTTCGCATATAATTGAATACCCCATTCAATCTGCATAACAAAAAATTGGGAAAAAAAAAAAATCTTTTCCGACCGACCGACCCTAATTTTGAAAGGCATGTAATCGGAAGCAGAACTATTGTTTTTCGGCCTAAGCTGAGAACAAGGCACAATCCATACAAAATACGAGTTTTTGTAGATATCCTGTTTCTACTAAGACATTTCTTTGCTAGATAATAATATTTGCACAAGAGGGCGTTGCTTGATTACACAATATGGCATGCCTGTACTCGAATAAATTATGCAATTTTTGCAAAAATTAATATACTTACAGCAAAATGAGGTAAGGGAGGTCCAATAAGCCATTCTTAGGTATCCTCTGCAAGACATTCCCTGCGAGGTTTCTGAAATTGAGTATTGCATACAGGGCTTAACTATAGGCCTATATTATCGTAGATTGTAGCGCTTATATTTTACGTTTAAAGCCCAGTATTGATGATGAGTCAAGTTCCAGGGAAATACAAGAGAAATGGTGCAGGCGTAGCTGAATTAATAATTTGTCCTACGCACGATTGTATCAAGAATTTGTAAATACCTAAGACAGTTTACCCTTTCCTATTGGTGAAGAGCCCGTCACGTGACTGGTCGTAAACAGATGATAAAGACCGGCTGGCTGGTCTGAAACACTTTCCCAGTGTCACATAAAATTTGGACTCCTGTGAAATCCGGTGCCTTTTTACCGTTGTATTGGTTGAAGTCTCAAAATTCATGTAGGCATGCGTAATACTACCACTGACTCAGTATTTCATAGTCCTAAGTTCACACTAAACTGACACAGCAGCTGCATTCTGCGTCACAACGCGCAGTACGTACGCGCGATGCGCGCGCCAATCTCCATTTAAGGAGTTGTTTACAACTTTTTGCGACAGGGAAAATCCATGTTATACTTCTAGAGTGGTGTTTCGAAAAACATGAGGTAAAATTGTTGAACAAAATCGTTTGAAATTTATAATGTTTGACTTGTTTTGACTTTTAGACAGAAAGGCTGTGTGGTTTTTTTTTTTACCAAAAAGGTGTTTATGAATGGGAATGAATAAGTGCTTGGCCAGTTTTAAACCATATGTTTATGACCTGTTGCAGTCATTCATACTACAAATACAAGCAGTATGTGACATTGAATGGAGTTAAATCCAACTATCAAGATATTAATTGTGGCGTACCCCTAAGGCTCCACACTGGGACCACTATTATTTTTAGTTTATGTTAATGATATGCCATTTTGTTGTTATGCCATTTTATTTGCGGATGACACAACTCTTCTTACCTCTAGGATTGACTTAAATGTATTGGCTACGGAGGTTAACAGAGATCTATTAATTTTACAATACTGGTTTAGAGCAAATAGGTAAAGATTCCATCCTGATAAAACCTATTTTATATGTTATACATCCAGGCAAAAGGAACGTTACTCACCCGACATATCATTATTTAAAAAAAAATGTTTTCTTAAAAAGGTCCCCAGTACAAGACTTTTAGGTCTTGAGACTAATAAAAATATGCTCTGGAAGGAACAGATTTCTTATGTTTGTAATAACATTCCTAAAGCTAATTATATTCTTAATAGAACCAAAAGACTTATGAGGATAAAAGATGGTATTTCTATTTACAATGTACTGGTTAATTCCTATTTAAATTATGGAGTCTTGGCATGGGGTGGTTTGATTAGGATTTATCCATCTTTTTTATGATAGGATTGTTTCTTTACAAAAGAAATGCCTTAGGAATGCCTGACATGCCAAATATAATGCCCATACTTCACCTCTATGTTTTAAGTTTAATATTCTTAAGTTTGAAGAAGTTTATAATTTCCAGATTGCCTCACACTATTATGATAATTTTCATAAACTGCTTCCAAAAAATTTAAGTTGCGATGATTTTTTTTTCCCCTTGAACCAAGATGTTCACTCATATGCTACTCGTCAAGGCAAACTTATTCATTTGCAAACCACCTGTAGGCTAGACATTGCTTCTGCTAATTATAGACATGTTTTGCCTACCATTGTTAATTCATTCCCACCCTTTTTAAGAAACGATTTAGTTTACCTGTCAAAAAAGGTTTTTATGAAGCACTTAAAAGAATTTTATTGAGACAAATACAGGTATTTTCTTTGTGTCAATCCTAACTGCTTTTCCTGTCCATAATGAGCAAGGCAGTGTTTGTTATTTGTTATCCGTTACTTTGTACTTATCAAACCCGGAAACGAACATCATCTCAACCGAAAGTTATGCAACTGAAATAGAATGTATAATTACATGGATATACTTGTGTAATTTGACAGAAGTCTAGGGTGCTCCTCTACAGAAGGTTTTGTCCTGCTCTCGGATGTCACCCCCATTCATATAATTATTTTGTTTCAGATAAAGTATTTGTATAATTAATTTTGTTATTGTATCATTTTGTGTATTCTTTCTTGATTTTATATGAATGGAAATTAATACAAACACCCCAACACCCCAACACCCCAACAAACAAACAAACAAACAAACAAACTAGTCTTGAACATAGTGTTTAAAGCCGACTAGGTATACATTATTCCCTGAATACTAGCTTCATTGTAATCAAATATACATTGTAGTCAACCCATAATAGCAAGACAAAGCAACGCTAGTAAAGCTGGTCCCAGAGCCCACAAACATAGTAATCATTGATTCAGAATGTGTTATTCACGAACATCTGGTCTCCACACAGGGCCGCGTTACGGGGTAATCCTTTACGATTGCACTTCTCGGCTCACAAAGGGCAGTCATTCAGTCAGACATGTACAAAGATGACTCTTGGCTGCTTCATTGTTGCGGGTAATCCTATATGATAACACTGCCCGGCTCACAAGGAGCAGTCAGTCAGTCAGACAGGTACAAAGAGAACTTTTGGCTGCTTCATTGTTGCGGGATAATCCTATGCCCGACTCACAAGGAGTAGTCATCAGTCAGACAGGTACAAAGAGGACTCTTGGCTGTTTCATTGTTACTGTCAAGTTTAATCAGTCAGTCAGTCAGTCAGTCGGTCGGTCAGTCGGGGAGTCAGTCAGTCAGAAAGGTATGCAAAAATGACGTTGTTAAGGGCCAGCAATGATAGTTGTTGCACTTACAGTACTTTGGTGTCATTTGGTATCCCCTTCGGTAACTCCATCAGACCTCTATCACTGCAGTCAACTATGCGGAGCCCGTGGTCGCTACACTCACACACCTCACACGCTTCCTTGTTTGCATGAACCGTACCCGTTGAGGTAAGAGTCGCACAGTGGAACACCATCAGACCTAAAATTAAATGCTTATACCAACCCCGCTCCATGGCTGTATGTATGGTGTTGAATAGACCGTCTGATTTCAAGTATGGGTTATACACGGCAATTTACCATCGATCTCAATCTTCACTTCAACTGTAAAGTCAGAATGAAAACAATCATGTTCCGATAATTGCTGCAAGTTTTGAAGAGCTACGTGGTAATGAACTCGGGCAATAAAGATCCAGCGCTGGCACTTTCCCTAGTTAGTATCGTATGACAACATCGTCACAAGGAAATGTACTACAGGCATTATGTGCCATGACCTTGAACAATTTGCCCCGGAAACGCTTGACATGTAAAAAGTCCCGTTGGAATCTCTGAGGGGAAAGTCCTGAAAATCCCTTTCAGCCCCCTTTAGGGGAGGGGTTTTCTATGAGGGGGCATATTGTGTCCATCATCCTTATTCCCATATACATGGACCGATTTCCTTATTCCCATTGACGGACCAATTTTTCTAAAATTCGGCAGGAATGTCGCTTCGCCACTAATCGATAGTATGGCATCAGTCGGTAGCCACACAGTGATGACAAGAGGGCACTTTACCATTTTTCTCTTTTTCTGAATGTTTTCAAATTTGGCACAAATACTTGTTTGACTAAATATTTAACTAACAAAATTTCTTTTTGCATCCAATTTCAAAATTAGAGGGCGCTTTACTATATGATTCTCTGATGTTTCGGTCAACAAAATATTTTTATCATAGTTTCAAAACTTTTTCTTAAATGCTTTCAAATTTGCTACAAACATTTTTGAGGTTAAAAGTCAACCAATCAAAAATAGTTGTTGGCATCCACCATTAGATGTCTTTGTGCCATTTTCTTTCTGGCTAAAATCATTTATTCGATCTTGTCCCCATTTTCAACCAAAATGGACGTTGGAAAAAGGAACCCCCAAATGGACACACAATTAAGCAATTTTAATGTGGCTCTTCGCATCACTTTGGCAGCCATATTGTATTGCCAGTGGCCACCCACAAAAATGTATTACTTCAATGTTCAGCCAATCAAATCTCTGGTTTAATGCACTATGGGTATAACAACAGCCCGTCTTGTTTATCATTTTGTATGACAGCTCACTGTGAAGCGGTTCTATTCTCAATGCAATACACCCCAAGTTAGATTGACTCAGGGTGTACATGTAAAGTCTTCCTTCTCTAGGCCTAAACTGCTCGTCCAGTTAGCAGAGCTAGACATCAGCAGCAACAGAATGCTTACCAAAGAGGCTATACTTTTCAGGTCCAAGGCCTCCACCGTCAATTAACATGTGTGTCACTTTGGACAATTTTCTGAGTTCAGTAAACCCCTGATTTGCAATTAATCAGTCAGCACCGTCAAAAGTTTGAAATCCCCCCCCCCCCGCCACTCTCTTCAACGGAACAACTCACTGCAGGACTGAGGCACAGTATAAACAGGATGTTGTCTAGTATCTAATGCTTGGACAATGGCAGATATCAACTGCTCTGAAATGGCATGGCTCTTGTCAGTGGCCGTTCGTCTTGTGCATATCCAGAGAAGAGACAGGCGAAGACCGGCTTGTTTCAATTAAAGCGAAAGGCGATTGCCTCTTACATCAACTGGCAGTGCAGTGGTCACTCCCTCTGCCTCTGGAATGATACAAACGTAAGCTCCACCCAGTATAATTCTCCCATTCCCAGACTCAGGCAGTACCATATGCGTCGCGAGGGGGGGGGGGGGGGGGGTGATACTTAATTGGTAAATTCAAAGACCCCCCGCCCGGCCCACTGGAAAATCTCCCGGGACTTTGTATATGTGATAAGGGACATATTCAGGCGTCCAAACTAGTTCGTTTCTGTTGCAATTTGTTCAAGGTTGAGTCCAAGTTATGGTAAAATGCCTGTTTTAATGGACCATCAGTGTTTACAAAATTCTATTCAAAATGATTGAAATGTAAAGCAGACAACTATTTGACACCTCTTATATAGGGCAAGCAAAAAGAAAGACAAAGAAAGAAAGAAGAAGCCCACAGGTTGCCCCCTTTTTTTTGGAAAGTGTTATTCGTGTAGCGCTTTTCAGATAATTTTATGAAAGCCCAATTAATAAGCTTTCTTTTAAGAAAAGAATCATTCAAATTGCTCATATAATTTTTACGTTTGAACACAAACACCATTTTTTTTTACCTTCTCCACGGTTCACATTATAATTTAAGGACGCGATATAGTTCCCGTTAAAACGAAACCATTTGTATATCGTGAAAGTGATATTAGAATAATCCCATAAGTCTCCGGGACAGCCAAGTAGAATGTAGGGCAAATTGAGACTTTAATCTCCTGACATTATAAAGCATGTCATTTTAACAATTGGAGCAGCAGGTTTTTAAATATGTTATGATAAGTGCCATGCAGGTATCATGGTTAGGGCCTATTGAGAGTGTTCTGATTTTTTTTTGTTATAATATTAATGGTTTTTGCTTCGCTGAAATATAATTATACCTGTATTGTGATCTGTGGACAAACGGTTTTTGTTTTCAAAATGCCATATCTGAAAAAGTACAAGAGCGATTTGAAAACTAAAAAAAGCTTATTAATTGGGTGGGCTTTCCTATCCTCAATCTGGAAAGCGCTACATGCAGTATTTTGTAAAAAAAAAAAAAAAATATGGGGCACAATTTGGTTTTTTGGGTTTTTTTGGGACTCACCCTGTTCTGCCTAATGAAGTTTTCCTCTCAGTATTTTTATGAGCTATTGTGACTAGCTACATATAACCCAAGGGACGATGCAGGAGGAAGTTTAGTACACTAGTATCTCATGCACACAGTCTAGTTCTCGAGTGCGCATTATTCTGTACAATTATATTCTTACAAGAAAGCAGGAAATGAAATGAATCCCCCACTAGCACTGCTCTGCAGGGAATCCTATTTCTTATATGCAATGCTATCCTTAAACGGAAACACATCGATTTTTTTTTAATTTGTATGGTTACAAGTTTCAGGAAACAAAACAGGGGATGGAAACTAGTCAGCTTGTTCTGGTATAGTTTCCAGCTTTGCAGTTTAATATTGTCTGAAATTATACAAAAGCGCTATCAGCAGAAAATGATGCATTAAACACCAGTAAAAACGCCAGGCTCGTTCGACTCTTTCAAGTTGGAATTTGTGAGTTTTCTCACACTACTGTGTGATCCGAACAACTCATTTTTGCTGTATTGCATTTTTTGGAGGAAGGCTGTGTAAAAAAAGCTTAGTAAGGCCCCCCCCCCCCAAAAAAAAAAAAAAATCGGTCTCTGGTAAGACCAAAGTTCCGGAATTGACGCGGCCACGCGGCTTTTTTTTTTCTTCTTTTTTCTTCAAGCTCGGATTGTACAGACAAGGTGGGTACTATTTTGCTTTTTTTGGTGTCCTCGTGTACATTGGTGGCCTCCATAATTTTCCTTGGTGCTTTCGATCATTTGCCTGGGTACAATTTTCCTTTCCGAGGTGCTCTTTTGTAAAAAAAAATGAGGAGGTGCGGAAATAGAGGGCGCTGTTGGAGCTACCGCTGAACATTGTTGAAAAAAAAAAGATCGACGCGCATGAATAAAATCGACGCGCGCGCTGACCAAAGACCGACTTATTTTTGTTTGTGGCCTAAATAGCCCATTAACATTTTCCTTGAAAAATTACAAGAAATCAATGAAAATAATAGCGAAACTATGATTGGGATTCTTTTCAAGGACGCGGGAGAACGGTATATTTAGACGGAAATAATGTGTCCGCTTCAAAAAAGGGAAACATTGTTCAACTTGAAGAACGGACGGGGCCGGATTTTTTTCCTGTAGAAAAACTCTTGGGCAGTGCATGTCTCCAGAGGGCGCTATGTCTGGCGTTTTAAGATGGCGGCCTCCAAGTGTGAATGTTGAACTTCAATGCTCACATTTTTTCAGTCGATATTTTAATATTGATTTAGTGGTTCCCAAATCCTCCTTAGACTATGTTCGGACGAGTAACGCGATGAGCTGTGCCAGTGTGATTTGTTGACAAATTTGTCGAAAAGTGACAACAAGATTGAAGAACGGTGGTTATTTTTGCTTGTCCCGCGACCACGATGAAACCATGTAAACGTGCACAAACATGACACATCTTTGCTGCAAAATAACTCCGAAGCTTTGGGATTACTCCTACTACGTAACCACCCTCCTTTATGTCAAGTAAAACGGTTGGTTAACATTTCACATGAACATTTTAGGCGCTTTTTTATTGAAGTGTTTAGAAACAAATGTTGCAACCTGACGCCACTTCAGCTATTGAGCGGTTGTGTACAAAGTCTACGGAAATTCAAGACAATCTTGTAAATATTTCCTAACAAAATTGGAAATGTTTCTCACTCAGTCCCAGATTCATGTGTTATCAATATCATCATTTTTGCAATGAATGAACTTTATTGAGATGATAGGCCTACATGTATACTGTAGGCTTTATGAAGAAAAAAAGTGGCGTCAGGTTGCAACCGTTTTTCCAGTGTGGATATTGGATAGAATTAAGGCCTAAAAAAGAAAATCCAGACCGCCACTTCGCTCTTCAGTTGTTGTGTACAAAGAGACTATGTCAAGGAAAGTCAGGAAACTTTTCAATGTGTTTCCTAACAAATTTAAAAGTGTTCCTTTGTCCCAGCACACCCAGATTCATGTCTTTACAATATTTTTGCAATACTGACCTTTATTGAGATGATATATGAAGAAAAAAGTGGCATCATGTTGCAACATGCTTTCCTTTATCTGTTATTATGTATCTGTGTCCCGCATTTTTGTCCATTCTTGGCCGGCACTTCCTCTACGCATGCGCACCTGCTACGAGTATGTAATGTAAATAGTATGTACAAATGTAGTGGCTATCGTTACGGCAGTCGACGATCTGGTTCGCCGACCTGACAATATTCAACGTCAGGATCTGTGGCTCTTAGAACTGTGGATCTCGGACTTTATTTGCCTTAAAAAGAGGCTATCGTTATGGCAGTGGCCCTGGATCGGAATGACACTTTAACCTTAACCTTTTCAATATGACCATTGAACCTTCACAATATGAACGTTGAACCTTCGCAATGGGCACGGTGTACGTTTCTTAATTTTGCTATGTGGAAGTTGTTCCTTGTCATTGAGAATCATCCATCCTGTTAGTGTTAACGTTCGATTTGTGTATGTAGCCCAGGAATCATGCTTGTTGTCAATGTTGCACTTTGCTTCTTCGCAATGTGAAACATGTACCTTTGCATTGTTAACATTCGGCCTTGCCTCTTTTAAATATTATTTTTGAACCGTGCTCATTTGTGATGTGTATTGAAAATATACATGTACATTTACATGTACGTGACATGTAGCACACAATCGGCTGGTGCTAATTACCACGCACGACCCGACGTTCACTCGCACAGTTTCACAATTTTGGATGCACGGACTGACGTCAATCCAAGCTATTGGCATGATTTTACAGGTTGCTCTAATTCATATTTTTCAATTTGATCTTGATCTAGATTCATAGAATCAGAGTGAAATTTCAACATGGATAAGAAGAAAAAAGTGTAAGCCTAAAGGTAAGAACTTTGAGGGAATTATAATTATGGTCAAAAAAGTACACTTGATCAAATGTATCACGACAGCCCGCCCTGAAAGGTGTGCTCATCAACTTGGCATGGCTTCTGCAATCAGTTTCAAACTAACATGGCCAATAAACGAAACAGACCAGTTCACTAATACTTTGCAGATTCATGCACGCACGTACGCAGGCACACCCACACACACACATACCCACCCATATTTACTTTCGGAGGCCTAAGTGTCTGGAAAAAATAACCGGTCAACATTTCAGCACGCCTTCCTGAAAAAATTCAGGATCCACCGTGCTAGCCCCCCCCCCCCCAAAAAAAAATATTGGTTCTAGAACCGCGCCTGGCACAACTATGCATTGATCTGAATGACAGACAGGTGGAGGGTTGAGCAGCTGTACATTGAAAATGTGAAACTTACCTGTATTCAGTCTAAAGTTCAATAAATGTGTTTCCATTTAATTGATGTCCTGTTCCGTTACTCCATTTATTTACTTCATTGGATGAGGCCCATTGTTGTCATTGGTGTCATAGCAAAATGCCTATTTTGAACATTGTGTTGGTAGTGGTTTGGGTAGACACAAAGAAAGTGCCCCTCTATGCCGACTTAAAAAGCGCCACCCAATGTCCGATAGTGTCCATGATCGTCCGGTTTGAACAGCGCCCCCATTGGAAGATGGTACCACCCCAACCCCACACTCTCGCCCCAAACCCCCCAGCCCCAACCCCTAACACCCACCCCAACCTCCACCCCGACCCCAGCCCACCCCATCCCCCCTACCCAACTTTTTGATTTTACGTTGGCCAAGTGACCAGAGCCCACCCCAAGCCAAGTCCGGCATACCGTATAACCGTTACGCCGGGCATATTCCCTTTGGGGAAAACCACGACTTGTTCAGCATAATTATCCATGGTTCATTATGCCCGTGTGTAGTGATAAAGGGTTTCAAAACGATTTCCAGTATTCCGTCATTAAAGTCTACAACGTTTTCAATATACACTGCTTACAAACAACAAATTTAAAACTCCAATATCATTGTTATTGTTTTTCATAGATTCGCATTTTGGCAATCCTCTCATTGAGATACAAGCCTGGCTTTTCTATAACACGCAGCTCACAAATTTGTAAGTACATGCATATGCATCAACAATCACTCGTTTCATCAGTCATGTTAATGGCCCGAACAAAACCAAATCACCAGGCTCCGCCCCGTGAAGCTTTCACCAAGTACCGTGACAGCTACGATTTCTGTCCGATATTGCTGGGCCTGGCCTATTAGATACAGTTACTGCATGCGTTGTTGATATCAGAGATATCGTAATATCTTAAGCCACAGCTTGCGAACTTATATTTTGCATTTTCAATTTATGTTAGATCGATGTTCCGAAACAATTTTCCATCGATTGGAGAGAGGTCATTTGCCACCGTCAATAACACAATCAGCAGGTGTTTAAACATTCATCGTCCAATTTCTTCTGTGTGTTTGCTTTTCTGTAAAACAAAAATGTAGTGCATGTATAACACCATTTCTTTCACAGCAGGCACTTTCGTTTTTTTTTAAGTATAGCTGGATCCCTTCAAAATATTTTCAAGAAAAAGATGTTTAGGAACAAGCAGCACTTTACAACAGAAGATTCCGATATCAATGTGAAATCCTGTTTTGTAGATTAGCATTATTTTGTCGGTCGCAATCTTATTAATGATTATAATTATTTGAAATATAATTATAATTAACATCCTACGCAGAAGAAAAATATGGATTTCGCAAATTTCCCATGTTCGATAAAAGACTTTTATTAAAATATTGATCGATTCGTAAAGTTCCACCATTGGCCATGTCGTAGGAAAATTAATGCGTACTTTTAATTATCCCCTCTACAGATCGTTGTATGACAATCATTTGATAGCTATTTCCGATGTTGTATGGCAAGATTTGGGTTCCAACGCCTATGTTTCAACGCCTTTAATTTATGTATCGCCTTTTAAATGGCCAAGCTCCCCAAATCGAGAAAAGTCTTGCAGTTATTTTCCTTGATTATTTACCCTTTTGAAGATAAACCAAATTTGGATTGTATGTATCGTTTTCGATAAAATTACTACTGTTTTTAAATTGTAACATACCTCAGCAAAACCACCACGATTTATGTACTTAAGTTGTTTGAGTTGATACATGAACAGACTTTTACAACCACTACTGAAGTTGTTCAGCACATAATACCGTTTCTTTTCGTTCCTTGGCCCAGGGCTGTAGATAATACCCTTCAGTTTGCGCCTGCCACAAACCGGACTGACCTTAAAATGTAAGGATCTTTCACGACTCTCATGACTTAATTATGACTTGATGACTATCCTGATTTTTTTTGCTTTAATATTTGAAAAGAGCTGGTGTTAAACGTGACCTTTCATTTTTTTTCAGTTGGCACAAGATTCAGTAAAAATACGATATAGGCCTTGGCCTAGCAGTTAAATGGTTTAGTATTGTTTAGTTTTGGTGATGGGTTCGCACCACCAATATTCGTGCTAATGGAAATGACATTTCGCCTCTGTAAATCTGGATTCTCCTGTTCAAGAACTGGCTTCAAAGTGTCGGGCGATGTGTGCCCTGTGCGCAAGGGTATTATAGAGATCCGTGGAATTGTGTATGTTAAGCATGTCCACCGGGTACTACGAAGTGTGGTTTTTATGTTTTAACAATGTGGTGTTCGACAAGACTGACATTGTCAGTACATTTTTAAATAATGTTTAATTACTCCGTCACTTGTTTCGTCAAAGAGTTTCATACTCGACACGTTCCCTATTGAGACATAGCTAAAAAGCATCATGATTGCCCCTTTAACCCTGGTTGACCTTTTGGTCCAAAATTTCTGAGCAAAGAATAGACACAGCCCAACTTCTATTTTGGCCATCAGCCTTGGTCAAAAATTTTGGCCACCGGTATCAAATGAGGGGAATAATCGTCATAGCAATTTTGGCAATGTATGCACCTCCAGAGTTGGAAAATATGTGAAAGCATTGCAGCTGTTGTAGCTCTTTGGGTGTTATCACCCTTTTTTCAAAATGTCCATCGTAATTCTTGTTACCACTCCAGGGGCGGTATACCTTGCACATGCGCACTATAATCATTTATGCCCTGATTTGATACTGACCAAACCCCCAGGCTGATGGCCTAATTTGATTTGTATTATCCAGCTCCAGCTACAAGGCTTGCGAAGTATAGCTGCTGTTTTTATATTGCCATCAATTACCTTGCCATAAGGCCTGTAGTCTTTAAGCCTGGAAACAGGTGATCTTCATCCTTTTATAATAGCTGTATACATGTAGCCTAAGGCTATTGTAGTGTGTGGGGGGGGGGTGGACATGCAAAACCCAGGGGGATAAAAAGCAATTTTTGTTACGGTTACTGAACATCTCCAGATGAGTAGTATTGACATGTACATATTTTTTGTTGCATAAAGTTGTTTTCTTGAGCCAAGAGGGCCTCTATCCTTCTATTTAGACACTGTGAAAATGCGTTTGTTCCCTTTGAAAGAAGTTTGTTCCCTTCGAAAGAAGGGATTGTTTTACACCATAACACGCATGCACCATCATACTGAAAAGTTCAGTACTGTGGTGGATTACAACTAAAACCAAACGATGGCACCTCGCAGGGTTAAAGCATTATAATTTTCTAAGGGAAACCTCCATTTTGTAAGGAAAAGCTCCACTTGTGGGTCTATTTCGAATTGAGCAAGGTCATGGGGCCCACAGTTAGACCTGGGGCCATAGAATAACAATCATTTTGGGTTGGTTTGGGAGAGGGATTAACATGATGGGGCTATTTTTCTTATTATTGCTAAGAAAATTGTGTCCTAGATGTTGTAATCTTTAAATTACAGTAAAAAAAAAACATAACCGCTTCGCTCCAGAGCGCCACCTGGTGGCGCTTTATCTGTCTGATTCTGTGTTGTTTTGTATAAGCGCGTGTTTTGGTGGAGTGTAACCATCGATCTCCATTATACAGACTGTAAATAAATGCAGATAAGTGAGTGGAACCATTGGGTGCGTGCGCATTCCTTTACTGTCGCGCAATGCATGATTGAAAACAACATGGCGCTGCAAGATCGTGGTTGCCATTAAAAAGACTCGATAGCTCGCACGTATGCTTTCGCTTGTGAACAGTGAAGATTCGGAAAACGCGGACAGCTGTTAAGTACTAGTGCGGGTGTGTGCGCACGCGTACGTTTATCTCTTAATATTAGCTGTATCATGGGTATAGTATTTAGGCCGATAAATCATGAATATGAATTGTACTTATAGCTCAGAACTAATCCAAAAGGAAATATTTTAAGATGTGATCAGGCTGAAGGAGGTGTTTTGATTTCCACAAATATATTGTAGGCATCAAGTAATTTGTGTCATAAAAAGATACCATATTCGTTTTCCCTTTTTAATTAATAATAACTTCGCTTGTAGAAATTAAGGAATTTGTGTGAGGATACAATTGAAACTTTTGATTGTAAAATAATAGAAAAAAATATTAGGAATTACCTGACCTAATCATTCTCAAGGACAAGTAGATTGATACTGGAACAGTGGAAAGTGATTACACCGGAACGTCCAACATACGACAAAATATATGACTTAGCCATGAGCCTAATAAAACAAAAATAACTTTGAGATGTGGTCAATTTAGAACAGTATGTTTTATTTCTGAATAAAAAAAATTGAAATAATTAGATTTAATGAATTGAATTTTAATTGAAATCAATGATGCGCACTCACTATTTCTTTTTCTTCCACCAATAGAATTGTCAAACTAGACGCACGACTCAAATTAACACGTGTGACTTGCAGGTGAACGTGGTGCTATGTCATGTAAAGGTCTTTGTTTCCTGTGTATAATTTTTATTTGGTTACCAATGTTCCGACTGCCTCCAAGTCCATCCATGCATTTGACCTTTCATTTCGCTAGGGGTTTCAATTTTACATATCTGAGTCATTGTTTGTGTTGGGAATTCGTTTTTGTTTGAAGTTGATCTTTTCGTTTGGTTTTCCTTTCCATGTGGTGAGTCAATAACACGTGACAATAGATGTAAACAAGTGAGAATTAGTATGCAGCACACACACAATATAGTGTGAAACCAAGTGTTTAACTTTTAAACAAAAAATTGAACACAAATCGGTAATACTTTGTAAACATTTTGACGCGTTTACAAATAAACACATCACATGTTCTGTTTACAACATTTTTTTTAATAAATTGCGCATGTTTATGAAAATATTAAACACATATACATATTGAAAAAAATGCTTAAGTTAACAAAAATACTTTTCATTTCTCTTATTGAATTGAATTGAATTACTAGTTTGATATATCAAGGACATTAAATTTGCTCACCCACCGGTACAATCAAATTGAAAAAAAACAATGATATATTTTCAAAATATACATTAATAATATGTGATACTTTTTATGCTGATTGATTAACTTTGATCATGTTTTGCTTGAGGTGATATTTCTCATTAAATCACGAAACATTATCTGGCTACACAAAAGTCATCAAAACGTGGCCCTCTAAGGTAACACATTATTTGCTTCTATTAAAAGAAAGATATTTAAGACAGACGATATTCACTAAAGTGAAGGAAAATTCTAGTCCTTTATATCACTTTTTGGGAAGGGAAAACGGCCAACAAGGACCGTATCGCGTTAGCGTACGCAGACTGCCATGTTGGACCGGCGTGGACTACCTCGTGTGTTCACCGGTAGAGGACAATTGCACTTCGCTGGATCGCTACAATAACAATGAGACATCCATATCAATTCACGAAAACTGAAAATGCATAATACAGAAAGAGGGAGCAAGGTTTGTGCACTTCTTCACATATATCTTTATTAAAGATTTTGACATTGCAGCTAGCACCGAATAGGCTTCAAGCTTGTGTAAAGGGGCCGCAGAAAGAGGTCGCAAACGCCGCGCCATTACAGCATTACGCATCGCCTCATTTGTCTCCCGAGAATCTTTGCAGTATAAAACTAAACACATTTGTCTTAACAGTATGTTTGTTGTACGATGCATGCACTGATAGACAGAGCGAGAGAATGTGTACAATCTAAATGAATCCACACTGAACATCCGGGATATGTCTGAAATACTAAATAAACATGTAAACCGTGAACAAAACTAGCAACTTGTAGCTGTAACAGTCATTTCTGACTTCGGAGTTAGTACGTTTGACATTATGTTACCGTGGCTGAATCATCTCTGCTCCCTTTATTTACAAGCTTCAATTTATACAAATCCTAAATCTAATCAACACCGTTGCATTAATGTAAATATGATGAGTGATCCGTGTTCGTAGAATATTGGCCGAAATATCACTTTCATTTTAAGACCGGATTAAACAAGTGTTTAGTGTCCACTGTGAAGAAATGTACGAGTCTTGCTTATATTACGCTGGTATTGCCTCACAGCTTCACTCCAAGTCTGTGTCAGTGTTGCATAAACGTTCGCACTTGGTTTACCACGAACTGGCGGGATTTTTGGTCGATACTTTAATTGACCGACTGGTGAAACAATTTGATAGGGAAACGCATCATTTAAACCACTCGCCGAAATCATGTCTGATAGCGATTTCAACTCGACCGTGGCTCAGAATTTTGAAGATCAAAATATGACCACAGCTTCTACCACCAGTGGAGCCACGGCACTTCCTGAACTTCACTCATATGGCGTGTTACTTTTTGCAGCCTGCGTTTGGATCACCGTAGCTGTGTTGGGTATAACAGGCAACACTATGGTGATCCTAGCAGCGGTTCTTAGTAAGCAAGTCCGGACGACCACTAATGTTCTGGTGGTCAATCTCAGTGTAGCTGATCTGTGGACTTCCTTGTCTCTGCCTTGGTCAGGCGTGGCGTTGCTAAGTAATGGTACCTGGCCTCTGGCTACCGAGATCCCGTGCCAAATAGCGGCGTTCATGTGGCACACCGGTCTAGGAGCCAGCCTGTACAACCTGGCTTTGATTGCGTTGAATCGTCTTGTCAAGATAACTCGCCCTATGGCAACCTACAATCGTATCTTCTCACCTCGCAAGATGGTCTTCATTGTAGCTCTGTCCTGGCTCATCCCGATATTTGTTATCGTCTTTCCACTTACTATCGGTGTCGGTGGCCTAGGTCACGATCTCAAATTCGACACCTGTACCGATGACGACTTGCATCCTCGTGCTAATGCGTACAACTTAGTCCAAACCATCGGATTCTACCCCATCCCTATGACCACTGTCGTCGTCAGCTATGTCATCATCTATATCCATGTCAGGCGACACTTTCGAAAGCAACTTTCCCGGACAAAAAACAGAGATAAAGCCACAGATGCCGTTGAGTCCAGTGCTTTCAGACTTACATTCATATCAACTACTTCAGGTGAGGTCACCGAGGAACACGAAGAGCCTGAAGGTGAGAAAAGAAACCAAAATATCAGCAGCCAGCAGCTCAGGATTACCAAGAACCTCTTCTGTGTCTTCTGCGTGTTCACGATCTGCATCTCTCCGTACTTCATCTCACTCTTTTTTGCTAACAGTGAAGTCTTTGCTCTGTACGGCGCTACCATCTTGATCTGCAACAGCTGTGTTAATCCTATCATCTACCGAGTCAAGCACCCGCAGTTCAAGAAGGTACTCCGGCCAATGTTGAGATGTAGGTGGAAGAAAATACCACAACCATCTAAGACGTTGCAAGCAATCCTCTCAATGCGCCAGAGAAAGAAATAAACTATAGAATAATAAACTGTTGACTCGGTAAACACTTTGCACGGGACAGTCATTAAAATGAAGCTAATAAGCAGACATAGTTTTATAATTGCTTATAGCAACTCTATGTGCCAAGTTAATTGTCAAGTGCTAGAAACCAGTCACATGCAACCATCAGTCAATTTACATTCCATGATGACACGTTGACATTCCATGATGACACGAAGTGTTGATGACTGTTCGTGCGTTGCAAATGTGTTTGCAATTGTCAGTAGCGTATCCAGCTTTTGGGGGGGGGGGGCAACCGCACATCCGCGCCGAAATGTAGACATTTTTTTTCGGACACTTGGCCTCCGTAAAATCAAAAAGCGGTGGGGGGGGGGGGGGCTCTTCAACAGTGACTATTATTATGCATACTGCAAATTATACAAATTATATGCCAACTTTCACGGCGCATGGTAATGGTATTTCAGCGGGTTTTCTTTTGTGGGATTGATGTCAAAACCCTTTAACCATGTATTGCAATAATTACTTGAAAAAAAAATATTGTGTCCCTCTCCTGGATACGCCACTGGCAATTGGCCTCTGTAAATCAATCATCGGCCTTCTTTTTAACACTTAATCCTAAAACGTAATTTTATATGCGGATATTATCCAACTAGTTTGCTTATAAATACGCCAGCATGTAGTCGTATATATACTGCACTTCAGTGACCCATTCTCTGGCTGTTTCTAACTATCTGTATTATTATTTTGATATAACGTGAATTTCAAACAAACAAAATCGTGGGTGAGTTAATCGAATTGTAGTGACTACAACAAACCAGTAAGAACTGTTCGGTTATTCACATTTTGCAGTGCTCTACAGTTCTATACAACCGTGTAAAATAACAGAGTGCACTTTTCTATAACGCCTTTAGTAGAGAGATATGGCATTGATTGACAGCCACTAGGTGCTCTAACAACTTGTAAAGCTGAAGGAAATGTACACATTTTAACAATTAATGTTGGCAAAACCTATGCAAAGATGTTCCATGAAAATGTAATACCGCATTTGTCAAGACACACAATGAATGGGGCCACTTATCTACCGTCACGTTTGCAGTTTTACCATGGTTGCGAGTTTTTGTTAAATACCTCAAACCACCAAATAAGAATTTCAACAAATGAATGGACATGCAGCCATTCGCTAAATATGGTTTGAGTTGATTATTAATTTTGTTATTTTGACATTATCTTCAAATTTCTAACAAAAAGTGAACGGCAAACTTAGGTATCTTTTTTCGTCCATTGTGGATGTAATTTGAAGCTGAATTTAAAATAAAAATAGAGAGAAAGAAATGATTCAACACATATTACATTTATTGTAAGCCTACATGTCCATTCAAAATACTTTTTTGGGGTGGTTTCAGGTACTGTTAAAGAAATATAACCATTGGAAAAACTACTAACGTGACGCATGCAAAGTTGCCCCTACATTGTGTTTCTTGTTATATGGAAATAGGAAACAGGCGGCATTTCTAAGTCGTCGGAAGCCCAGGACATGTACATATTTTCTTTCTTAAGCCTCGATGCGTGTGCGTGTATACATTATAATGTTTGTAATGTAAAAACGAAAAAAAAAATGTTTTGGTTGTTGGATTGGATCACAACCTAAGATTTATGTCTGTACACGTTAAACTTGATAAGCTGAAGCGACATTTAGCCGGAAGAACGTACTCGGAAACGTTTGCGCAAAACATTATGTATAAATTTATATATTTCAAGTATCTTCCATTAATTATACCTTATCGTCTGGATTTGAGTCACGTCGGCCCTTATTTGGTGAGATCATTTTTTTTTTAAGCTTTCACGACAATAAAGGGTAGGTGATTCGTTTCTGCTGAAAAAAACTGTTATCATTATCATTACTCTGAATTGGCATTTTTTGGTAGATCACAGAACATTAAACTAAAGGTGAAAAAATGTCCAATGTTTGAAATCGCCCACTGAAAGCGAAAAAGAAGTTTTGTAAGCGAATCTGAATTAACATAAACGATAGGTGCTGCTCAATCAATCAAAATGGATTCGAATGACAGCGAAAATGAACCATGTATTCAGAGCGATTCTTAAATTCAGACGAAAATGAATGACCGATTTTCAGAAGTGACTGAACAGAAATTGGCCGGGAAAACCTATTTTGTTTTGTTATCTTCGTTTGCTATCTATCTTAATTTAAACAATTAAATTCAAGGCATCATTTTTTTTGCTGGTAATTACCTTCATATTTGTATAAATGTATTTAAATATCACTGTATTTTACTTATATTATCCAACTTTGTATTGGTTTATTGGCGAGTGCTAAATACATGTCAACTGAATTGAAATTTTAACTCGGCAAACGAACAACTCGATATTTTGCAAATGTATCCTGACAATCATATTTTTTTGGGCAGCGCCCACTATTGCGGTACAGAGGAGTGCACTGCTTAGCAATAAACAAACGAATAACGTAGCCAACCATTTGATCCTTAAATTTGCTGTTAATTCTGATCGATAAAAACTAACGGATGCAAGGAGGTAAATTTATTATACTTATTTTATTTTATGCAAGAAGCATCGTCCTTGTATTTGATGAGATTCTGTGATGATTTTGTGACTGAATTCTGAGTAATTATAGCGTGACCAGATGATTACTTTTGCTTGCTCAAAATATGTCCGGCTTTCTGATATATTATCACACCTAATCGATGTATACTTTTGTCACAATTTGGATTACTACGGAGCTTTTAAAGGGACATAGGTGAAACAAAAAATTGAAAAAATCCATCGTAAGAATGAAAACAAATCTGCTTTCGAACGCAAAAAATCTGCGTGCGAACGCAAAAAATCTGCGTTCGAACGCAAAAAATCTGCGTTCGAACGCAAAAAATCTGCGTGCGAACGCAAAAAATCTGCGTGCGAACGCAAAAAATCTGCGTTCGAACGCAAAAAATCTGCGTGCGAACGCAAAAAATCTGCGTGCGAACGCAAAAAATCTGCGTTCGAACGCAAAAAATCTGTCAAACGGTCTTACTAGGGCTTGCTGTTAGTTGGTCATGAAGTTTAACCATTGCAATGAAGATCTAGCTAATTGTCCTTCTTTTTGTAAGAGTCCCTATCCTGTTACAATACTAGCTACAACACAACCAACCCCCCCCCCCCCACCCCATCAGTCCCACCCATTATGCTATGCTGAGGCAACACACTTATGAGACATTTTTAAAAGTAATTTGCCTTTTTGGTTTCTTTTTATAAAGTGAGGCAAGTTTTAAAAAAATAATTAAAAAGGCTATATAATTATCTTTCAAATTTTTCAGGTAAATAAATATAACTGGTCGTTATTCAGAAATTTGTCTATCCACAAATCCTTTACAGTATAAATGTTCATTCCTAATCCTTGTAATAGTTCCAAACTTTAGAAGCGACTGACATGTATATATTGTTTGATCATTTCTGGCTTTCAATAAGCCTATTTTACTAGTCTAACACTAGTACATGTACATGTACTTTCTGCTTCCTCACTTTCAGATACGGGATTCACTAATTAGCTGATTCCTACTCATACTCATAGCAATCGACAAACATGTCGGGCTATTCTGATAGCCATGGCTAGCCCGACATGTTTTTTGGTGGCCCATGGATAACCAGTTAAATGTGGAGAAACTGTTGCACTTACAAGAGCATGATATGAGGCAGCTCATGATTGATACGTTTTACATGTTTGGTACAACAGTTTTCAGGGCAAAGAATGTTTTGACCCACAAAAATCACCCACATAAGTGGTGGGGCAGCACAGGGAGGGCAAACAGCTTACAGCAAACGGCAAACAGCTTTTTCGTTCGAACGCAGATTTTTTTTGTTCGAACGCAGATTTTTTTTCGTTCGAACGCAGATTTTTTGCGTTCGCACGCAGATTTTTTGCGTTCGCACGCAGATTTTTTGCGTTCGCACGCAGATTTTTTGCGTTCGCACGCAGATTTTTTGCGTTCGCACGCAGATTTTTTGCGTTCGCACGCAGATTTTTTGCGTTCGCACGCAGATTTTTTGCGTTCGCACGCAGATTTTTGCGTTCGCACTCAGATTTTTTGCGTTCGCACGCAGATTTTTTGCGTTCGCACGCAGATTTTTTGCGTTCGCACGCAGATTTTTTGCGTTCGAACGCAGATTTTTTGCGTTCGAACGCAGATTTGTTTTCATTCTTACGATGGATTTTTTCAATTTTTTTCACCTATGTCCCTTTAAAAGCTCCGTAGATTACATTTTGCGTACTACACGTATTGTTTATTCACAGTTTTCACGGAGCCAATTGCGAAAATAAATCTTCTTGAACATGTATAAAGCTTATATCGAAAGGCTTGGCATTCCTTAATCTTGCGCAGAGTGACCTGTTGCCCTTTGGGCCCCAGGTAACCGATTTTTTTGAGAATATAAGCTCGTTCAAATGAGCTGGTTCAATGAACTTTGCAGCCAGGGCTTCACCCAGGCAGTGTCAACAAACTTTCGACCAGGCCTCCTGCCAAGTCTCATTGAAACATCAACAAAGACCTGTAACTTGACACAGCCATCTCCCTTCATAACTGCATACAACTGCATACCACATCCGCCAGTCAATTATATTTCCAGCGCACTGTCTGGCAACTGTCTGGCAAGTGGCTTTTTGTTGTATTGCTATGAATAGGGTCTTGAGAAGTGCGGGAAAGTACCTGCTGCCCAGAGTATAGCAGTTGACGAGTTGTTGTAAATGTTTTTTTGTAAACGATGCGCAGGGCAAACCTGTGACATCTGACCCAAACCATGTCAGAGACCCTTACAAAGCCCGAGCAGAAAAACTACTGACTTATGAGGAGCCGAATACCTACACTACCCCCGCAGCTGTTACAGTATCACTTCAAAGAAAAGTAGCTCAAATGATCAAACATAAACTCGAGGTCATCGCTGTCGTCATTACAGTCAATTTGAAAAAACAAATTCACACTTGGCATGAAATATTCATTACTAGAAGATTATTAGAATTTTACATTCTTATCTCTAGTTTAAATCATAATATATATTTATATACAAGTATTATCCTAGCAAATTTTTGCAACCATATTGACACGCGTCGTGAGTTCAGCCGTTTAGGAGCAGAGTTTTTGACACTGAATACAATAATGCAGTTTACAACCTTAGCCTTGGTTGTTTAGTTGCTGAGTTTTAGATCAGGTATAACTGAACAGAACAATACTCTGTTTATTAACATTATTTTTGGTTACTGACGCAAAAAAAAAGAAGTGTGCCCATGCTAGGAGGTCCCTGTCAAAACGTTAAAATGTTAACATCAATTATTCTGTAGTCACGGTGGACAGTGCCTCACAGGGGTTTGACAGATAATGTTGTTGCATAAAATGGTACATAATAATGTTTTTCATGAATGAATGATCGTTCCAGAGATTTTGTTTATCATCTCAAAGCCAAACACCAACCTTTTCCAAGTTTACCTGATTCAGTGGCAGGTTGAGCTGTCCAAAAATGTGCGCCGTCGCAGTGGATTATGGGTTTAGTGTGAGGAGAGAGACATGTTGAAAGTGTTTGAGCATACAATGGAATATCATGTTTCATGATTAATCAAACATTTCAAAGATGTTGTGTTGATTCATTAAAATAATAACTACCAAATGCAAAGGTGTCCTCATAACTAACTAGCCTGGGCGTTTGCCCAACTTGGCATGGCTTTGGCTATCCCCATTACAAGCTATGCTTTACCGATTTTTGATAAGTCATAATTGCTAGTTTGTGATGAAAAAGGACATCTTTGGAATGATTAATAATTTATGGATAACATAAGGCACCGTTTTAAGCAACAACACCTCCAACAAAAGCCTACCCCCTTTTAACGCACTGTCCACAGCTGCGACAGGGCAGTCTTCTCTGACGGCTTAACTCACCAAATATTTCAGTAAACTTGGATAAAGAGGGTTTTTGCCTTTGTTTCTAAAACAACGCTAATCAGTTATCTGTGACTGAAGAGGTGTTATTATGGTATCAATTAAAAGCTAATGAACTAACATTTAAGATGAAACCTCTTTGACATTCTAGTATGATTCTACCATTTTCTTACTTTAACATATGTGCCGATTGATTTTAGATTACCTTTTTTTATACATCCTGTAGAGTGCATTCATCATATCTTCAGGAACAAGTAATATTGAGTGTTGCGCCTTCTAAATGTCAATACAGCTTGAGTAATTTACTTCAATGTAAATGTTCTAGGAGTGTTCCAGGAGCTTTATTTTAGGCCTAACACTTCTTGTTTTATTCTGTAACATTTCTTTAAAACAAAATGCAAAGCAGACAAAACATACTTGGGACCTTAACTTTTTAAGCAGAGAGGTTTACAGTTGTTTTTCCTTTTTTGAAAAATTATTTCATGGATTGCTTCACAGATAATATTACTTGAACCTTGATCTTATCAGAAATGCAAAATAATATCCATATTAAAGCAGATTGTAAAATAGTCGATTGATTTATGAGACCTTTCGTATAATCTTAATTTGCTTGAATGCAGTAGAAATTAAGCGGAAATACTTAATACCTAAAAATTCTCAGTAAACAGCAAAGCTTAGTAAAGGCACTTTTCTGTTAAACAATGACATCACGAATATCAGTTTCTAACCTCATTTATACTTAAAGAGCATGTCTGTTTTGCTAATTTTTCAACAAGTACAGTAAATAAATAGGGTCATGTTGAAAAACGAAACATTGAATAATAACTGTGATTTCACCATAAATAAATGTTGTTAAAAGCAATCATATAATAGTGTGAATCTTTGAAGAGTTATTTTGTCCAATTATTTAAGTGAGCCCGTGCTGTTTTCGTTATTCGTGAATGCTAGAATCCTCAGTTGAAGTTGTGACAAGAAGGAACTTCTGCAGAAACAGTGTCGTGTGATCTAAAATAAACCAATAAGAGATAAGAAATAACGAATAATGAATAACAAAATGTCATAATGAAAGCAAGTCTTCGATCAAACTGTAAAATGAAGTGTAAATGGTAAAGTATATTAATACATGGATGACACGATTCTACAATATTTTGGACAACTTGATACACAATGTTAAAACTGTTGATGTTTATATTGTTCCAGATGCACATTAACGGTATTTCTTACTCATGAAGGGTAGTTGTCTTTTCCCCCAGACGAACACGAGGTAGACCAAGAGACCTATGGCCATTACTACAAAGGCGTACAGATACTCCCAGGTAGGATCGGAAATTAATGGCGCCAAGATCATAAAGACGCAGACGACAGTCGCGATGATAGGTATCAAGATATTCACCTGAAGCAAGCAAGGAAAAACAGAACAAATTAATAATACATTCTTAAGAAAAGTGTAAGGAATTAAGGCTCCCTTTCTCGCCTTAAACCCTTAGTTAATAGGAATATCTCCGAGGGATGTTACCGAGTTCTTTACCGAATGATGACATGCACAGACTAAGCTAAGGATCATTTCCATTGATTGAGTACAGGAATTAATCTTGTTTTCCTCATAAGATTCTTATTGAATCAATGTTGGAAACTGGGACTTGCACTTAGGCCTAAGTGGATCTAGTGGATTATAAACTCTCCATTCCTGGAGACTTCAATCCACATTCTAATTTACCTGCCAATTTAGTCAACACAAAGCAACCCCCCCCCCCCCCTTTAGCTTGTGTACGGGACCCGAGTAAAACTCACTTAATCTAGAATAGACAATCATTAATCATAGCTAAGTTAAAGTCATTACTTGCCCTGAATGGTCTTGGTTTATCCGGGTACTTCCGTCGTAAAATCAGAACGGCCATAAATGTAGCCCCGTCAAAGATGTAGTTGACGAAGCCAGAGAAAATGAGAATTGATTTGAAGTCCCCAAGGAGGATGAAAACAATCGATATAGTGGCCTGAAAGACAATAAGTTTGTAGATGAAGAATGATTGAAGGTATACGTGGGAAAACGTGTTATTGAAACTTTGTTATTGACATAGTCGGACAGAACACAGATAACATAACACAAGTCAAAATATTAAAAACCCGAGCCAGCTAAAATCATGATCTCTTTGGGACAAATCCTGCAACAAGCAAATTACACTTCGAGGGGTAATTTATATTTATTGTGAACAAGATAGGTTCAGGAAATCGTCAAAAAAAGGCTACAAAAAATGAAAAATGACATGTGCGGTTTTTTGAGCTACAAACACACAGGGTGATCGGCAGCAACTATATCATTGGGCATTTCCAACTGAAGTTAAATGAATACTGATTTAGTTCAGAGACGATTGAAGTGCATCATGAAGTGAAAAAAAAACAATTTAAAGTGTATTGTATTGCTATCAACTAACTTCCGGGTTTGATGAAAAATGAGTCACAATAATTGAAGTCTATAGTCAACATTGTTCCGGACATTATTATTATTTTGTGCTACGAACATAGTGGTCAGACACAAATTGAAATGATGGGTATGAATTTTAATTCTCCGTTAAGACGCAATGATGAAGTCACAAACATCTTAACGTTTTGGTCCAGGACTCGAGTTCATGCCAGGTTTGATTATTATCCCGTGATTAGTTTAAATGAAATTTGAGTTTGTTTTTGATTTGAGGCTCACGTTTGTTTGCTTCCTCATGCTTTAAATCACTCTTTGTATAAATGTACAAGTTATGCTCTCCTGAGGGCGCTGTGGCGTGACTATAATACACGACAATAAACTCATCTCTTGTTTCTCATTACTTTACAAACCTAACAATGTCTAATTGCTAATGCACCTTTGAACCTCTGGTTACCCCGGAAAGAAAAGGTCTGACGAATTTGTCGTCGGCAATCAAAGATACGTTATAGCGATTACAAGAAAACCCAAGAGAATTATTGCCCCCCCCCAAAAAAAAAAAGAAACAAGGAAAAGAAGAACGAAAAACCCTAGCAATCTGAAAACGTTAAACGGGTTGCGCCCGATCTCAAACAAAATCCAAGCAATTAAATCAGTGACCAGGTGCCGTGCGTGGTACCCCATCACCCAATCAACATATACTGACCTGCAAGACTATCGCCGGAAGTGGCGTATACCGCTTCACATTGATCATTGACAAAACCTTCAACATATGACCTTCTCTTCCGGCTGCAAAGGCTGTCCTATTTAATGTAAACAAAAATGCTCTGATTATTGGATATGTTGGGCGATTGGTGGTGGCTGCGCTATCACCTGATCTCGAAGAGCGTTTTCGATTACCCGTTCTCCCACCCCCATCCCGCTTTCTCGTACCTCTAAATTTGCACATGCGCAATACGGCAGGCCACTTGATCGACGATGTACGAGTAATGTACGCGGTCATAATGAATAACAAACGTTGAATATCGAAAGCCCCTTTTTAAAGTTGGATTGGTTTTAAAAGGTGACATTGAAGTTGACACTATGTGTGAAATTTCCTCCATTCTACAGTAGAGTGATACAAATTTTCAGCCATATGTAACCCTAAAAGGGCCAGGTTATTTTGACCATCTCTCAGCCTGGGGCGGATACCGCCTTCGTCCTAAGATCTCGACCATAGAGTGACGAAAAATTATGAACCTCGGTACATGCACAGATTTCATTATGAACATACTCAAGAAATTGTATGACTACTACGTAAAAACGGTTTTGGAATTATGGCTAATGAATTATTCATAAGAACGAATGGTAATTCTGTCTTGGGTACACTACTTATACGGGACAATTTAGTTTCCACGGCGCGTAGCGCCGGTACATTTTTCGCTGCGTGGCAACCCCTTGACCGAATTTTGTGTTTTTGGTATCAAAAGAAAGGGATTCCGCCCGGCCCCTTTAGGGTTAAGCTTGGCCCCTTGGGATACTTATCCAAGTAACCGGCTCAACGGGTCGGTTACTTGGGCCAGGCTCGAATAAGTGCGAGGCGTCATGTGAGGGTTGGACGCAGTGGCGCTTGCACGAGTAAGCGCTGGGGAAGTAATCCAACACGGTAACAGAAATGCACTTGCAATGTAAGAAATCCCAACCTTGACTCGCCCTTTTGATAACAATCCTTCAGAGCGCGCGAAAGAAAGGCGAGCGACTGTGGCGGAGCCATCGGCCAATGGCGCCACGATCACCAATTCACCGATCACGCCAAACAGATATACGAATCATCGTATAGGAAAAACAGTTCCAACAAATAGAGTTAACAACACATTCCATACCAACTTAGCATCGGACAATGCCCTATGTCACCATTGGAATACCTTGGGGCGGCAAGGATGCTACCAAGTAGATGACCAAACGTAGAGATGCACACACCCAAGGGAATAACCCAAGCCATAGAGCCAAGGGTTCGCTCGGCAAATGTCTGCGATCAGAAAAACAAGAAGGCGCTATTATTATCATCAAAAAATGATTCGGGACGCGCCATTTGCATTATAGAATGGAAGCGAACTCTGAATACCACCTGTATGCAGAAAGCCTTTTCCCCGAATGTTTTTGAAACATTCTTACTAAATCTACACTCAGAAAATGACAATTTTGGTAAACTTTATGATTAATGACCTTTCTTTAAAAAAAAAGGCAAAGCTACGTGATGTATTCGAATTGGAAGTTTTTGAGACGCTTGCTGGAAGCAACACAACAGTCCTTTTCAACTGTTTGCGTCGTGTTTAATCTAATTTGCACCTGTGTAAAATGACGAAAACAATAGAAAATGACAGGTATGCCTTTTGCCACCAAGCGTCTTAAAAGTCTCCCATTGGAATGATATACTTACCACTGCAACAGCGCTTGAAGCCAGTAGCTCAGTCGGGGAGAGTGTGGTGAAATATGCGATGTTAGTCAGTAGGTAAATCGTTGTCACAACAGGTATAGCGATACCGATAGCCAGCGGAATATTCCTGAAATTGACAAATCGAAACAAACACACCCTTTAAAGGGAAACTATTGAGACGCTTGGTGGCGGCAAACACAACGGGCCGCGATTTATTTTTTTATACCACATATTCGCTTCTATAAAGAATTATGCCGGAGGGCAGCCTACACTATATACTACGAAATACCCTAATACTTATACTCTCTACCATGTCGGTCGAGTCACTGCTGTAGTGTAGTGGATACTGCACTTGATTACAAAGCAGATGGTGTGAGTTCCATTCCCATGGGATTGTTTGTTCTTTACTTCTTTTTGTTTCCTCTAAAAAAGGTTTGTTACTCATTTGGAACATCTTTCGTTTACCAAATTGTGGTTTGGATAATTCTTTTTCAAGGGAAAATAAAGTCCGAGAACCTGACTTGCAATTTAAAGTGCTTCAGTATACGCCCATCTCAAGTGCTTCAGTATACGCCAATAGCGAATTAGTGGTATGGGAAAAAAATTAACCGGCCTATTTCCTACATCTATTATTACATGTCTATGGTTTTCTACTGTTTACGCATCATTTGATGTATCGCTTTGGTCTTCTGTCCATACACGAGGCAGAGAAAAAGGGATAAGGCATATCTATTGATTGGCATGATGTGCCCCCATTTTATATGTCATAGCCTCGCCCTTTACATGGTAAGAAACAAAATGGCTTTGAACTTGTTAAGGTATCAATACGTGATCCTGAGAGTTTCAAAGATTTTACCCAAAGTGAATATGGCCCCCCGCAAGCCCACAGACTATTAAACCCTCACTTATTAATGCCGGTGGGTAGTCGGATCTGTAATCTCTTTAACTAATGTAGGGCTGCCCTATTATTAGCTATGTCAAACATTATTTTGTGACGAGGATGGCGGCAATTTCATGCCAAATAATTGCAAAATGGCAACAACAACTATACTATGCATGATTGATGCTGCTGCTATTGCTATAGCCTGCTGACCATCTGCTGCTGCTGTGTTGCTTAATACTTATCGTTGTTCAAACTAAATGGGCCTTGATGAAGATAAGATTTTAATGAGGGGAAACGTTACACCCCTACTATGGCAATGGTCCCGACATTAGTTTGGCTTGTCCCAAGTAATGTTGGGACAGGCTCACCTATTGTTGGGACAGTCCCAACATCAGTTGGACCACTGTCAAAGGGTGTAACAGGAATATTTTTTATGACCAACCTGCTTGGATTTCTCAGCTCCTCGGTGATACTGTTCAGTATTTCCCTTCGAGTAATGACAGAAAAAGGGAAATTTTCAAATTGTTTTCACACCCTATTTTCACTATTACAAAACTATATCTCACTTCTGTAAGCATGTTAGTTTATGAAGAGTACGCGATAGCTGTTTGTAGTACAACTTCGATTGAAGATAAGAATTGAAATGAAATGTAACACAACACTGTCTTTGCTTACCGAAATAACCCAAGCATTTGACGAATACTCACCAACCGCCATACGCCCAGAAGCCATAGTAGAATGCTAGCCCATAGCCTAGGAACTGCGTACTGGAACCTTCAAATGACACCGATGGGTCTAAATACTCCGTGTGACCTGAAAACAAGGTATGTGCTGTTCCGATATATGGAAATCCCCGGCTTTGTAATTCATAAGCTAGCTGAATTCGGCCGGTTCACGATGCAGTGTGCCACAAAGAGTTTAACTGCCATGGAGTGTCAATTTTTCAAGTTTTACGGTCGACAAAACATAGCCCATTTGAATGAGTGTTAGTAGACAACTTGAGGTAATTTGTTACAGACTGGGGCATAGCGTTCTGCCACCTTACAAACCAAAACATATTGATAAATGGAAAAGAAAAGGGCAAACAGATATTCGAATTATACGCTTAGCTAAACAAATTCAAATAGCCCGCGCTGCCAACTTGTCAACAATCTCCAACAATTGTATAATAAACTCTCCGTGGCAAACACCTGGTGGCGCACTGCATTGTAAAACGCCCGAATTGAACTAATTTGACCTATCAAAACACGGCTGAGTTGATTTGCTTCATTTGCAAAACTCGCTGTGTTTTCAGTTCTGTTCTTAAGCAACATAATCACTAGTAATTTGAGCTGGCATCCACGAACAAACACATATAATCGACTGATTCCCCAGAAACAAATTTGTTTTTATGTGAAAGACATACTTTTCGCTGTACTTCCCCAATACCTATGTTCCCTAATCCTAACTCTTACCTTATACCCTAATGATTTTGGGGAACATCGGTATGATTTGCGGCACATAGGCATTGGTGAACATCGGGTAGACCCCACCCTTTTTTAAGTAAAAGTAAAATACATGTAGTACATTTTGACTGCAGGCTACTACAGGCCCTAAGGTGAATACAGCCATGCAGTTTGTTAGGAAAATGAAGAAACACACATTTTAATCTTAATTTTAAGTTACCTTGGGATACTTTGACGAGACCAGCAATGATGATTACCATGAGGGCAATGACTTTTGCTCCTGAGAAGACCACAGATAATCCACTGGCTAGTCGAACACCCACACAGTTGATGAATGCAATCAACACTAAGGCGTTCAAAAAATGTAGAATTTGACCTCAGAATATTGTAGAAATGCAATATACCCTAAAATGCTCGCCACGCATAACTTACTTGGTGTCGTTGAAGACATGCCTTGCCAGACTGACAATGAAACCTCCTTGAGACGATGAATTAAATTGAAAAGTCAAATCCCCTCTAACCTTTTGCTACGATTTCTTTAAATTTCCAATCAGAACATGTACATCTAATGTTACTGTCGCTCACAGCTTGTTAACTCTCTCAAAAACAACGTGAACTGGCCGACCATGTCCACGCGTTGAACCTTCCGTCTGCCATCTTGTGTTACCTTTTACGCATGCGCAGTACGCAGTTTTGTTAAAGGAGTTGCTAGTATTGGTTTCTTCTTCACGTTAAGGCACCAAACAAAAATAATAGGAATGTTATTCTCTGAGCAGTTTTTGAGATCTAAACAGTCCCAATCCTATGACTGGTCAACAATAACATACACATTAACTGATTGTGTTGGGCCTTCAAGAATTTGATTAGTAGGGAAAACTCAATGGCAGCATCAAGGACATGAAATTCCGGGCTGTCGTTTTGGGGATACAAGATGGCAGATCAGTTGCTTCAAGGTGCTTAGTGCACTCAGCTTGTAGCAGGCAGTCCAATTAGTATAGAGGTCATGGATTAATGACTCAACCTCATCATCCAATCGGTCTAAAACCATCTTGCTCAATCAAATTCCCAAACATAGCCATTATAACGATACTTACTGACTGTGAGAATAGCAAAAAGTTGGACCGCTTCCCTAGGAGGAGCACAATCACCAGCGATGACGTAATCAGATATATAGGTTCCCAAGGTGATAGCTGTCAGGGCAACACTACCTGGCTTCATAATAACTACCAGAGACCATGCAACCATGAAGCCAGGTAGGTTACCATAGGCATGCAGCACGTATTGGTATTGACCTCCAGCTAGTGGCACCACTGCGCCTAGTTCAGCAAAACACATCCCACCTGAAAACAATAAATATAATAATGAAAACTAAAAAATACATATGTACAGCTCGTGTTGGGATTTCAGTAAGCAAATTAGAGACAATGAGCTTAAATTCGCAGGGGTGACTCAATGAGTTTTAAAGAACAAAACATTTGTTTTCACCAATAGATTCAAAATTGACGGAGGGGGATCCCTCGAGTGGACAAGGTAGATTTCTCCGTGCCACAACAACAGTCTAGCAAACCAACGTGTGTTTCACTTGGGTCCTGTTGTACGTTTGCAATATCTGGCGGGCTGAATCTGAGTACGTTCAAACGTAAAATGGCGGTGCTTTGATGACGTCATTTGATGTCGGACGTTAATAATTGTCGTTAAATTTGAAATAGAAGCACAAAGCTGCTTCTACTAGAGTTTCTACGGTTTGTACAAAGCTCCCTATTTGCTCAAAATATGGCCGATTCTCAAGAGACGTCGAAGTTTAATGTTACCTAACGCAGATATCACAGCGCAGAGGAACCATACCACCAGACTCATGCCCACACTGTTGGCTGAAAGGAGAACACCTTTCGGTGAGATGAAGATACCAGATC
This sequence comes from Patiria miniata, assembly GCF_015706575.1. Taxonomy (NCBI): domain Eukaryota; kingdom Metazoa; phylum Echinodermata; class Asteroidea; order Valvatida; family Asterinidae; genus Patiria; species Patiria miniata. Next base: position 5,387,453 of record NW_024037061.1, read on the forward strand.
CAATCATCGCTCCTACGATCAGAGACACCGCTCGGACTAATCCAACCTCCCTCTTCAGCTGGACAGTGCTTTCCATGCTTTCATTTTCAACAGAGGAATTCAATGAGTCTGAACTTCCTCCACTTCCGGTCTCTCCTGGACCTTTCCTCCCATTCCTGGCCTGCAGAAAATATACAGCAAACTAAACGTTTAGTTTAAATGCATTCGATTAAATATATCTACAACAAACACCAGATGAGCCCATTCTTCTGATTCAGGTGCTCATCGATATCTGTGTGTCAGACTACATGTTAATATTTTTAATTTACCAACATGAACGGTGCGTGGTGTCCAAAAATTTTGCACACTCTTCCTGAAAATGTTACCATAAAGTCAGTGGCGGCGCCAGACTCTACAATTTGGGGGAGCAAGTGGGGGCCTTTTGTTGTTGGTGTTGTTGTTGTTGTTTTTTGGTATTTTTTTTTTTATTTGTATTTGTATTTTTTTTTGGGGGGGGGGGGCTGGCGGGGAGAAGATACAAATAAACTTGAGCCCTGGCAAAAATCTTAAGGCTTAGGGCAAGGGGCGCTGTATTATGTACAATATCTTACATCAGCATTTTAGGGCCATTTCGAGGGTTTCGAAATGTGGAGTAAAATGTTGACTTTGAGTCTTTCCTTTCTTTTTCCTATTTTGCTTAATTTTCTTGGGGGGGGACATGGGACAAGGAAGACAGTAGGGAGGCATGCCTGCACCCAGTAGCACCGCCGCTGCATACAATGCACGCCATCTGTAGGCCTTACTGCAAAGTGCAAGCGCTTAAAATCGGCTATAATTAATATGATAGGTTGCGTGCCTTTTATCGTAATACGATTAAAAATTAAGAAATAAAAACATTTTCAAAGCATCAGACAATTGAATAAAAAGAAAACGTGCATTCTTACCTCCATGTACAACATTTTTTGAGCCAACTTTGCACAATGCAACTTAACACACAAACTGCTCTCTTACTTTCTTAAATAAACATACACAATTAATTATGTCGCCTTTAAAAAGAACAAGAATTAATAACAAAAGTTGAAACACAGAAGAACTTACCGTGACTGTCATGGTGGTTGTCGTCTGAGGTGGCAATAGCAGATGATGCTGCACTTCCAGCACAGATTAGTTTCAAGAACAGCACATGTTTTGTACAAAGAGTAAATTACGGACTCGGGACACTTTTGTGGGAAGCCCAGCTTGGTCGGTGTTGTTTGGTACTTGATTGCCGAACTATTCGATCAAAGTGCGAAGTACGGTAGAGGTCACACCACGCAGCCTATCGAAACAAACAACCCTGTCGGTCCGAAGGACTTGTGTAACAAACACGGGCGACGATGCTGGGGATTTTTTTTGGGGGGGGGGGCATTTTACCACAAATAATTTTGGGCGGGGGACGCCAATGGCGTGGTAAACACATACCAGAATGACGACGGTTCAACATTCCATTTTGTAATAAGTTCCAGAATCAATTTCAACACTTAGACTATATTCATAGTTACTTACATCCAATTAATTTCAGTTAATGACCCCGGTCTTCCTTCAGGGGAACAAATTGAATTTATGCAGTTTGTGCATCCTCCAATGTAATTGACATATTTGATATGATTATCAGTGCAACCTTTAAGTGTCAGAGTACACATGATAAACTGACACTTATCTTAACGAAGCCATGACCTTTATTTGACCGTAATCTTCACTATCAGTAAAATCGGATCAACACACATGTTATGAGGGGGCACCAAGGACAGACCCAACAACAAGTGACTAGCCAGGCAAGTGATTCAAATTCAAATAGCAGGACCATGAGGGGGATTGTAGACACATTCAGTTCCGTTCTGTCTTGCAGAACCACTGAAAGATGTGGTTATTTCCTCATATATTTCCGCTCTCCTTCTCCCTCAGTTTGGAATCAATTGAGATCGATGCACTACATGCTGACATCGTTTTCAACACATATAGTCCATTTACAATAATAAACAAACGAAATGGTGAGACGGGAACCAGATATTTTAGCAACATTTATTATCCCTTTTGTTGGACAATGTTAATCCTAAAACCAAGCAATTTATAGTAAGCGATTAGGTCCGAATAGCCCCGGCAGAAGCCGAGCATTTAAACATTGTCTTTAAGTCCATTTAGGGGAAAATTATTCCCCCCATTCTTTTGTAAAGACTGGCCCTTTTCCATTTGAATGCCCTTTTTTCACCAGCGGCCCCCCCCCCTAATATTTGTAACACGTTCCTTTTTTTTATCAAGTCCTTTTTTTTCCCTGAGGCCTGAACAAGTGCTTTAAAAAAAGTCTTGCCTTTTTTCTGCCATCGGCCGAAACGGGTGCCATTTTTTAAATTTCGCGCATGTAATGCCCTAAACAGCACCATACATTTTGCTGCTAGTTTGCATATTCGTCGTTTTTGAACAGCACCCAATCGACTGATGGTACCAGCTAGCCCCCCCCCCCCCCATTGTAATTTTACATAGGCCAAGTGTCCGGAGAGAAAAATAACGTGTCTACATTTCAGCTCGGATGTGCAAGTGCCCTTTTCAAGAAATTCCCCTCCCCCACATAAAAATGACCTTGCTACGCCCCTAAAGTGACATAATTAGGAGAAAATACGACTTATCCATGCAGGGATCGCAATATCGTGGTACACAATAATTACCAGAGAACGAATGAACTAACACTTGAATCAACAAATAAATATTGCATTATAGGGTCAATTGCAACTCTACTGTAATTCGCACGAACGATGTGTGCAATATAACATTTTTATTCGAAAAAATAACCCAGAATTGGACCAAAATGAAGTGAAAAGGATGGAAAAGAAGGCTACATCAGTCGCATGCCTACACCGGATTGTATATGATGGATCCAATCTTCTTTCCTTGATGTCGACCGATCCTTCTGACCCTGGTGTCTCCTACTATTGCTCGTTGGTCCTCCCTCTGCAAAAAGGACACAAACAATTTCCCTTTCAGCACAAGTTTACAGTCACGTTCTGTTTTGTGACAAGAGTAGTAGATACACGTGACGGTCTTTGCCGTGAACGCCGGCGTCTCTGTAGTCTGATCGGCTCATAGGGTCAACTGAACAAATAAACCAGTTTCTTGTCCCTGTTCGCCTCCGAAAAGTGTTCGCGGCAATTTCCTGGTTTTATTTTTTTCATTTAAAACAAAAATAAAACATTTGTAATATATTTTTTCCTTAATGTGCTTCGAGTAAAATTTGTATGAAAGTTTAAGACTCTGAAGTATCAGCAAAAAGGGTCGAGAAAATAGAAGAATCCAATCCTCCCTTAGTTTGTTCAAAAAGCTCGGACAAGAAACAATTGCTTTCATTCACTTGACCTAAGCACACAAAATTACGCCCAGCAATGCAAATATAAATGTAGTACATAATGGTGCCAATGCCGGTGACTGGTCCCTCTCCAAATTATCTATACATGAGCATGCGCAATACCACCAATGAGTCCGTATTTCATAAAACTTAAATTCATGCTACATCGGTCTTCAAACCATAAAATATAAAACGTGGACTTACTCACCAAGTAACTTTTTAGATTCCTGCTTTCCTCTCGGGAAAATTCCTTCTCATATTCGATCCGTGAACTGACTACAAGGCCGGCAATTAGGAGCAAAATGATCAGAACGTTTGAGCAGGGACGTCCCAGCATGTCTCTAATTTTGTGTTGCTTCCACTAAAAACAACGTAACCTTTTTACGCAAAACCGAGAGCGACGTTTCACTTATAAACAGAGTAGCGTTCTGTTCAGATACCTGATCTCAAACTCAGCAATTTAACAGTCAAAGGATTTATTCCTTATTGCGGGCCCAATAGAACCTGCTTAATTATTCAGGATGTGAATTTGAAATTCTGAATAATTATGAGCTTTATATCATAATGAATTCACTTTGATGTCCATGTTTTTTTTAATTGACTGTTATGTTAATATTGGCAGTGAACAGGTCAATTTTTTTTAGATCGTTTCTGTGTTCCATCTTCAGTTGTCAGTTTGGTCTAAAGTGTGTTATTTCAAAGTCTCACTTTGCACAACACACCGGTAATTCTAATTAATTGAATATCATGGCTAGGCAGGCCAAAGTGCGAAGCACGTCCCATGCTCAGTGGCGTAACCACGGGGGGGGGGGGGGGGGGACGTGCCCCCACATATTTACCGTGAACCCCCCCCCCCCAGGTGGCCCCAAACAAAATACTTATAATGCCCCGTTTCCGTCCCCATCCACAAAAAGGTTTATTTTAAGTTGTATTCTTCCAGTTAGGCAAAGGCCGACTGTTTACAATTTCTTATGTGAATGGATATAGCGAAGCATTATGGGGCTCAAATGGAAAAAAGAAACTGCAAAAGGATATGTACCCCCAATGATATTCTTATGTCCCCCTGTGTCCCCTACTCAAAAAAATCCTAGCTACGCCGCTGCCCATAGTCTCAATCACAACTGACCATCCCGAGAGTAGAACAACGCTACAGATTTTCAAGTTTTAGTCGTCCAGCAAGCAACCTATAATGTGTGGTGAAAAAATAATATCTGACATAACAAGGCACACGTGTTTTCGCAAGATCGATAATTATACTGTATATTTGATACTGGGATACATTACAAGGTTGTATGCAAAGCCAGCTTACGTCAACTTGAAACTATTCAGTGTTTGGATATATAAATATGTAGGCCCTACTTGCTACTCTGAAGCGATCTAGGGCCCGAGAAGCATGGATTCGTTCTGGGAGCAATTTACCACCGATTTGTAATTGTTTGTTAATCTCTTGGGTTCATGCAATATAATTAGTTTACAATAATGGACAAAGAACAGTTCGTTTCTGTGCAAGGACAATCAATATTTTACTTTTATTATTCATTGTATAATCATCTCTACAATTTACAAGATTTATATTGACTCTTATATAAATAGAGATTATAGTTAAAGAAACTGGTTTAATTAGCATCCCGGAAATGTAACCCACAAGTGTAACCCGCAAATGTAACCCATAGATGTAACCCGCAAATGTAACCCACAGATGGTACCCACAAATGTAACCCACAGATTTCATACTTATGACAATAAACCTTCAGGAAATCGGACTGAAATGACACGAGTCAGAGCTCTATTCTCACTGTCTGTCTTAACCCCGTTCTTGAGGCGTCTTTTGTACAGATGCGAACGTTCGACCTGTATCCTTTTGCTCAGCCCTCAATCCTTTGAGCGGGTCATCAGTACTAAATAAACAATCCAATTGTTTACAAGTATGGCACTCTCTCTGCTCGCACACAGCAAGCCTAGGATAGTTACACCTACATAACCGACGAGGCACCAAGCAACGTGAGTTAACCCCAAATTATACAATATTATAAGCAACTCTTTATTGGCAAATTGACAACAATAACTAGTTCTACTAGACCAGTAACAGGTACCTGCCTCTCAGTTAGCAGGCCTCCGTTTTTCACCAGTATTAGCAAAACTCCTTCAGCCTCAATTGCTCAACATGAACTGTCTCACAAACTCACACACAGTGACTGATCGTTCGTAGACACGAAATCTACCGCACCAGGCTAGAGCCAAACACAAGACTTAAGCTGTTACCCTATTGGCTAACACTAATGACGTAGCCTAATGTGTCACGTGCATTCACGCTAAAGAGTGCGTTCGATTACTTCCCCCAGCTTATACTCGCGCCTGGCTCCTTGCGTGATGACAGACATGCGCAGTGCAGCGGAGCTAAATAAACGAAAAATGTCGGGTAAAGTTTCGTGCCAGAGCTGCAAAGTTGAACTTTAACATGACACAGGCTGCATCCGAATCAAGTGTCTAGAGCTAGGTCTAGGTCCACGCCCATTGAAAACACGCGGGGACGCGTTGACAATAGACGTAGCTCTGGAAGCCCGTTTCGGAAAAAAATGTTGCAACCTGACGCCACTTCATCGGTTTGTGTACAAAGTCTATGGAGAGTTGAAACAATTTTCTAAGTATTTCCTAACAAAATTGGAAATGATTCTCAGTCCCCAGATTCACGTCTTATCGTCATTTTTGCGATGAATGACCTTCATTGAGATGATATATGAAGATAAAAGTGGCGTCAGGTTGCAATATTGTTTCCGCCCGTTTTCGGACACGGCCGGCCTGAGGCGCCCGCCGGACGTCACGTTGGCAGCCATGTTTATTGCATGTCCGTATGCGATACTTACCCAAGTAACCGGCTCGGTGAGTAGGTTACTTGGGCCAGGCTCGAGTAAGCGCAAGAAGTCACGTGAGATGTAAATCGAATGCTGTCCGGCTTGCACGAGTAAGCGCGGGGAAGTAATAGATTTGCTACCAGTCTGCAGTTCGCGACAATATATATATATATATATATATATATATATATTCTTCTTTTCTTAATGTTCAACTTGCCCCTTACCCCTGTCATGTCTTTACTTTCTCCTCGGAATTTCATTCTTGCAGACGTAAACTATTATTGGGATTGAGAGATGTCACCACCTTATTTGACTATATAGGGGGCGCTATTGATTGTAGAAACCTTCAGTAATGCTCAATCTTGCAGATCCACTGAAATATTATTTCTTATACATGTATACGAAATGGTGATACGGGAACTAGATATTTTAGCAACATTTATTTTCCTTGTTTGTTGGTTAAAGGGACACTGTATCCTGGAATGAGCCAAATTGGGCTGCAAAACGCTCTTTGAACGAAATGGTGTTAATCGGAAAGAACGTTTAAAAGTAGGATATAAACATCTACACAACTATTTCGGGGTCCACTTTTGCGACCCCAAAAAGTCGGGCAGTTCCTGCTAGTTGTGATTCCAACCACAAAGGGTTGCCTTTTGCGGACGTGTAAGAAACCGCATTTGTGCATTGGTGCTGTGTGTAATACACAACGTGTATCGAACATTGACTGAAACGACAGGAAAAACGTATGCGCACTTTATCGTGTCCGATGTAAATACCCAGGTTGTTTTCGTTTTTGCTCCGGAACAGTAAGACATTGGAATGGTTTCTTTTCGACCAGATGTTTCAAATAGGATAAGTAAACAATCCAAAACATTAAAAATTATGCAGTGCCCCTATTAACTGCTTATCCCCAACCAAGAAATGAATACTACATGTTATAATAAGCGATTAGTCCCGAACCTCCATATGTCACTAAGGAAATAACAGTGTGAGGAGACGAAGTCGAGGTCCATTAACAGCGGTCACCCTTAAACCCGGTCATTACCATCACGCAGTGAAGACCGGATCCTCACTCTGTTATTCCCATTAATAAATACCTTTTTAACGAAATAAACAGTTAACATGCTCCAATTTTGTGACTTTTTCCCGGCGATATTACCAGACATTTTTGTATTCATGTTCATGGGCCATATTTAGCTTATGCGTGGTACCCTGTCTGTTCAATAACCGTTGTTATATACATCACAGCCGGGCCCAGGCTGCGCTGGACAATTGCAACGACTTCATTGCGTACGCGTACGACTTCTGCTGCCGTAGCCAAACAAATTACAACAATGTTTTCATATGTTTACCTTATGGAGGAAGCTGAAATTTCGTTTACACATACTTTGTGTCCAGAATTACAAAGATGATTGGTTTAGGAAAGGTAAATATGTCGTAGATCTACGCTTTCGTCGTAACATCCTCAGTATAGTGCACTGCAGCTGTACGATGTCGTTTCAAAACTTCCTCACGCGCGGGTTCCCATAGCAACTGTGTTGCGTACGCGCGCGTCAGTCGCACGCAAAGGTAGTTGAGCGCATGTGCAGTGCTGTATTGTTACAAGCTGCCGTATGACTGTTGTAAATTTGGCCAATCATTGCCTTCCATGGGGCTGGATCAATGCTGGTTCAGGGGCCATTTATTCGCTTGTTCTTTGAAGCCGGTCTTTTTATCACCGTTAACGCCCGGCCACGTGATCGAGTCTCGACCAATCAGAAACCATCAACTCTCCAAGGTATTTATTAATGCAAAGTAAAAGCCGAACAGTTAAACATTGTCTTAAAGTGACATAATAATGTGAAAATATGACTTCTTCAGGGATCGCAATGTCGTGGTACAAAATGTATACCAGAGAACGAAAAAAACTATCGCCTGTATCAACGTTTAGATAATGCATCAAAGAGTCAATTGCAAAACTGCTATTATTTCTTATGAACGATGTTTTGTGTGCATTATTACATTTTTATCCGAAAAATAAAATGACCACAGACTTGGATCAAAATGAAGTGAAAAGGATGAGAAAAGAAAACTGCATCAGTGGTATGGGTATGGGAGGGGTCTGGCCTTCTCCATTTGCAGCTCTGGTATTGGCAGACCTCTCAGATGTTTCCTACTGTCAGGCTGGTTCTGATTAGACGTCTCACGGGTCGCAGGTTGCTTGGAAATTGCTGTTTGGACCTCCCTCTGCAAAGAGGACACAAACAAATTCCCTTTTAGCACAATAATGTACAGTCGTGCTCTGTTCTGTGACAAGAGTGGTAGATATCAAGTGACAGTCTTTGCCGTTAACGCCGTAGTCTGATTGGCTCGTAAGGCCAACTGAACAAATAAACCTGTTTTTTTGTTTCCGTTCGCTTCCGTATATTGTTCCCGGCAATTTCCTTTATTGGGGGATATGTATAGTACATTTGCAACATATTGTGCATTTAATGTGCTTCCAGTAAAATTGTATGTGAGCGAGTTTAGAATCTGTTAGAGGAGGAGACGGCTTCTTTGGATACCAAAAGTATCAGCAAAAGAGTCGAGAAAATTAAATAATCCATCTTTGGAAAATCTGCTATCTTGGAAAAAGGCGCCTTCTCCCTAAACACATACGCACCACCAGTGCATATAAACGTAGAGTAAAATATTGTACCAATGCTGGTCTTCAAGCCATAAAAGATAAAACGGGGATTTACTCACCAAATAATCTTTCAGATTCTAGCTTTCCTAAAAGGAAAGTTCCTGCTCATTTTCAGTCGGTGAACTGACTACAAGGCCGGCAATCAGGAGGAAAATGCTCAGCACGTTTCGGCAGGGACGTCCTAGCATGGCTCCAATTTCATGTCGCGTCCACCAAAAACAGCGTAACCTTTTCTTTTTTTTACGCAAAACCAAGAGCAACGTTTTACTGATGGAAAGAGTAGCGTTCTGTTCAGATACCCGATCTCAAACATAGCAATTTAACGACGAAGTCTTAGCATTTTGATTGTATTACTGTTTCCAAGACCTTCACAATTATTCATTATTTTGAATTATTCATTCTGAATAATTATGAGCTTGATCATGCCATAATGAATTGTTTAATAGAATAAACTGTTATGTTGATAATGGCAGAGAAGACCTCAACTGGTCGTTTCTGTGATCCATCTGCAGATGTGAGTTAGCTCTCAGTGTTTTTGATTTCAAGTGGGTGTCACTTTGCACAAAACACCTGTAATTCTGATTAACCCTTTCATGCCCACATTGTTTATTGAATAGGGCCCCCCTAGGAAATCACTAGAGCGTGAACAAAATGAGCACGAGTCAAAAACTTACTTTTTTCTTCCCAGATTTGTATTGCCAAGGAGTGATTAAAATCATAAATGTTGTGTGTAAAGTTTGTTTCTTGAACCTTACTCTTTTATGTGATGTAAAAATGAAGTCCATACGTGCAAATATTACGAAGTTATGCCTTTATGTTCATCTGGTCCCAATTATCAAACTGCAAGCCATTTCACCACATGACCAAATGGCACTCCATACCTCAAATTGTGCGTGGATACTTCGGAAGCACTTTTCTCATTTTTTTGTATGGTAACACTATGAATAAACCATACCAATAGAAAGATCCGGAAACACTCTTTCAGCTGGTACATAGTTGATGTGTGGGCTGCCAAACATATCAACATACCGCCTTTCTGAAAAGTAGTGAATATATCTGTGTTGAGGGTGTTCTTTGTGTGGTTTCCTGGTCGACTAAAGTCGTCCATGGGAACCAGCAGGGGGCTACTTCTTGTCGACAAAAGTCGCCCATGGTAAGGAAAATTGAATTGATGGCAAGGCAGGCCAAAGCTCAAAGCTCGTCCCTTTGAGATTTAGCCCATGGGACGAGCTTTTAGCATTGGCCTGCCTGGCCATATATTCAATTAATCAGAATAGTTTAAGTAACAAGTGAGACCATCCACAGATCAGAACAACGCTTCAGATTTTCACATTTGTAGTCGTCCAGCAAGGAACCTATTACATATGTGTGGTAAAAATAATATCTGGCATAACAAGGCAAACGTGTTTTCGCAAGACCGAGTTTTGTACTGTATATTGGATACCAGCATACACCACAGTGTCGTATGTAAAGCTAGTTTCCGTCAAATTGAAATTATTCAGTGTTTGGATATAAACATGTATAGGCTTAGGCCTCTGCATCTGAAGTGGGTTCCATTTCGGGGATTGGGTTTTATTTCTGGCCATAAACCGACAATTATCGTGCATGGTAATTGCCATCTGGGACTTCTGAATACTAAGTCATTGAATTTGCATAACGGCACGAGAAAGATGATTTGGTCCGATTTAATTGAAAGGTTGAGTCAACTTAACAGTGGCTGTGTACGATCTTGTAGAGTGGTTCTTATTAAGTTAGAAGTCTCACGCATCCCTGGTTGGTTGGATACTGCTCGTTGGACTCATTACCCCAAGAAAGTAATATAGAAAAGATTTATCTAAACCTAGTATTAATCTATTTTATGGAACACAGTCATATATCTTACAGCAGATAAATTATCTGCATAAATTCATTGGTCTTACGATTGTACTCTCCCGGCTGCAAGAGTTTAACTGAGATGACTGGAAGATTGCATAACAGTCTTTTGTACAATACGACAGAGGCAAACGGGTCTTTATGATGGGTTTTGCAGTCCACTGTGTCCGTAACAATAAAGGTCTGAGCTCAAGGAGCGGATGCAACATGTGCTTCACTTTCGTATTGACTGCCCTACTGAGAAGTCGAGCACGGCACAAAAAAGCGTTTATTTTCCTCCGTCCTCCCCGCCTGCCAGACGGTTAATTTTGTATGTACAACATGAAAGTTGATTTATGAAGGTTCCAATTAATTTTAGGCGGAATTGCCCCCTGAAAACGTCAAGAGTAATGAGATACTTGTTGGTAAACTGTTCAACGGGTCTAGAATAAATAAACATTCAATTTTAAGAGAAACATGGAAAAAAATATTTCCAAATAACATACTTATTGTCAGGTATGGTTCATTGAAAGATTACGGTACTACAAGTACATTATATTACTAAATAGTGCAAGGTTAAAATTAAATGTTAAACAATTCATTGGTTATTACCCATATCGAAAGTGAATATTGGTCAGGGCAAATGGTTAAATAAATTAAGTTACTGACTGACCAACTGATTAAAAATTATTTATAAATGTTTCAATAATTATATTATGTTCAAATGAATATTAAAATAGTGGACTCCTAACCCCAGAAAGTAATGTAATTGCCCAAGAGCGGTAAGTTCGTATTTCTGTTTGTGACTCATAAACCCACAGATGTAGTTCTATTTCTACTTAACGATCAAGTCCGAATTAAGGAACCGAACAATAACATCGATGTCATTGTTTTCCTTAAAGTAACATCATGGAGAAATTTTACTTTTTCGGGGATCGTTAAATGCATGTGCAAAATAAATATCAGAGAACGACAGAACTGCATAAGTTTAAAAAGTCTGGTGCAACATGATCGGAGGTAAAATCTTGTGAAGGATATGTTGTGTGCATTGCCAAATGTTGCTCCGTAAAATGAACCCTGAATATTCGATCAAAATCGATGATGCGCAATTGATGAAATTAAGTCCACATCATTCGAACGACTTCTCCCCGGGCGGTTACCGGGGCGGCGCTTTGCCTCGGAGGTGTCTCCTGCCATAGGGTGGTTCTGAGTAGACGTCTGACGGGTCTCAGGGTGGTTGGATGCTGCTTGTTGGACCTCCCTCTGCAAAGAGGACACAAACAAATTACCTTTTGAAACATTTTTAGATTTGTGTTCTGTGTGCATGTTTATGATGTAAATCACATGTGAAGCATGAGCCAAATCGAGGACAACCTCGATTAGAAAACGTGAATAAAACTAATAGGGTCTTCTGCAAAAGAAAAAAATATATATATATTATTTCGGCAAAAGATCGATGATGATGGGAATCATAGAACATTTTTTTTTGATTAGCATAAGTTGTTTATGACAGCGAAGCCGGCGATCATCGGCAAAAGTCGCCTCTCGACCGCAAAGCAGGCGAGGGACGGGAAGCCACCTCCCGACAGTGAAGCGGACGAGGGACGGGGAGTCCTCCTCTCAAAAGCTGAAGCCGGCAAGGGATTGGGAAGCAACCTGTAGACAGCGAAAGGTCGACAGGTGGGAAAGCCACATCTCGACAGTGAAGCGGGCGAGGGACGGGGAGTCCACCTCTCGACCGCGAATTGCTCGACAGGGCTGGCGGGAAGGCCACCTCTTGAAAGCGAAACGGGCGAGGGACGGGGAATCCACCTTTCGGCAGCGAAGCGGGCGAGGACTTTGGAAGCCACCTCCCCTCATTGCCACGTTATACTGTGGATTTGCTGGCATAACAAAGGGTACAGTGAAGCGGGCGAAAATTGGGAAGCCGCCTCTCGACAGCGAAGCGAGCGAGGGACGCAAAAGCCACCTCTCGACAGCGAAACGGGTGATGGACGGGAAATCCACCTCTCAAAAGGTGAAGCCGGCAAGGGATTGGGAAGCAACCTCTCGACAGCGAAAGTTCGACAGGTGGGAAAGCCGCCTCTTGACAGCGAAGCGGGCGAGGGACGGGGAAGCCACCTCTCGACCGCGAAATGCTTGACAGCTGCAGGAAAGCTACATCTCGAAAGCGAGGCGGGCGAGGGACAAGGAAGCCACCTCCTCGGCAGCGAAGCGGGCATGGGATGGGGAATCCACTTTTCGAAAGCGAGTCGGGGGAGGGATGGGGAAGCCACCTCTCGACAACAAAGCGGGCGAGGAATGGGGAAGCCGCCTCTAGACATCGAGGCGGGCGAGGGACGGGGAAGACAAATCTCGACCGCGAAATGCTCGGCAGACGCCAAAGCCACCTGTCGATACCAAAGCGGGCGAAAGGCGGCAGAACCGCCTCCCCATCCGCATTGAATTGTGATTGAATTGATGGCTAGGCAGGCCGAAGCTCAAATCTCGTCCCTTTGAGATTAAACCCATGGGACGAGCTTTTAGCTTCGGCCTGCCTAGCCATATATTCAATTAATCAGAATAGTTTAAGTAACAAGTGACCATCCACAGATCAGAACAACGCTTCAGATTTTCATATTTGTAGTCGTCCAGCAAGGAACCTATTACATATTTGTGGTAAAAATAATATCTGGCATAACAAGGCAAACGTGTTTTTGCAAGACCGAGTTTTGTACTGTATACTGGATACCAGCATGCACCACAGGGTCGTATGTAAAGCTAGCTTCCGTCAACTTGAAAATTATTCAGTGTTTGGATATAAATATGTACAGGCCTCTGCATCTGAAGTGGGTTCCGTTTCGGGGATTGGGTTTTATTTCTGGCCATAAACTGACGATTGTTGTGCAGGGTAATTCCCATCTGGGACTTCTGAATTCTAAGTCATGGAATTTACATAACGGCATGAGAAAGATGACTGGGTCCGATTTAATTAACATGATGAGTCAACTTAACAGTGGCTGTGTCCGCATTGCTACGTTCTCTCTCGGCTTACTCGTTCTCCCTCAGTTTGGGACCATTCTGGGGTTCAATTGCCATTGTAGCTATTTGAAATATAATCCATTTAAAACAGTGAACAAAGCAATAGTAATGGAGAGACGGTAACCAGATGTTGTAGCACAATTTATCATCACATTTTTTTTTTGGGGGGGGGAGGGGGTTAAACAGCGTATCCTCTAACCATCATTACATGGTGTTCTAAAACAGACAGGCAAACGTCATTCGCGTGAGTTTGAAACGTCGTGTGTGTGAGCTTTCAAATGGATTCGGCAGGATTTTGGTCGCCTATTCAGCTAGCCGCGGATTCAGCCGCGCATTCACCAAAAGAATAAAAACCTCTATATTACATGTGGCAAAAGGTGATCTATATTTTACAGAAAGATAACTTCATTATTTTCCATAATAAATGCCACATTATAGTATGATTTCACGCCATATCGAAATACACAACATAAGCAACCGTTGCATCAACCGTTTTTGAAATGTTGAATCAATGATTTAATTAAATCCCCTTAAAACTCTCAAAAATAACCTTCAGGGTGGAGCTTGAGGTGACTCGACAGTAAGGCCATGAGGCTTGAGAATTTTACACCCACTTATGATTTCTACCGACACGAACATTCTTCTGGAAATTGAAATAGTCAAGACCAAAAAAATCAGAGACAACGGTAAGACATCGACATCGTGCATGTGCTCCCATCCTGGTCATTAGTCTGCTCCATTACATATTGCGCTAATTAAAGTGACACTATGTCCTGAAATCCCCGAAAATTACTCGTTTTTGGATTCTTTACTTATCCAATTTCAACATCTTGAAAGCAAACCAACCTAATGTCTTACCGTTCCCGAGAAAAGACGAAAAACCCCGTTGCTTACATCGGGCACGACGGAGTATACGAATACGTGTTTCCTGTTGTTCTCAGTCAATGTATATGATATATTTTCGAAGTATAGAAGGTTGATTTTTGGAAAATATAAGAAAGCTACCGACAATGGAGCCTGATGGAGACACGCCGAGTCATGACATACATTTATTCCACGTATGACTTTACCGGGACACCGTACCCCCCGCAACCAACGGAAATAGGTCACGCTCGACGCGTGGAGGCGCTTCGCGAGGACGTCGGAGATCGTTCCGTTGTGTGAAAACTGCGAAGGTCGTCCAGTTTTTTATTGTTGTTTGCATATTGCCCATGAACTAAGGAAGGTAAATAGGACATCCATTGGTATCTTGCACTTGTTAATTTTTTTCAAAACAAAGAAAAAGCCCTATACCCGCGAAAACTGGTCTCTCGAGGATACATGCTGTGTCTGTCTGTACGTACAGCACCGTTCTCGCAAAAAACAGTGCCTGATCGCCAATTATCATAATATGGTTTCTTACACGTCCGCAAATAGCCAACACTCTACGGATGAAATCACAACTAGCACTCAAACAATTTTGGGGTCGCAAAAGTGGACCCCGAAAGTCGTTCTCGCACGCATAATACAGGAATAACACAAACACGCTCAGTTTTTAAAAGATACTTTGTGTGGATGTGTTCTACTTTTAAATGTTCTTTCCGATTAACATGATTTCGTTCAAAGCTTGTTTTGCAGCCCAATTGGGCTGTTCCAGGACGCATTGTCCCTTTAAAACGCGTTTACAGGTTAATAGAGATCACTGATCTCTATATAACGACTGAATAGCGGATAAAGAGCCGCACAATGAACGAATTTGACACCATATTGGTGAGACCGGTGAGACCGGCTGGTGATCGACAAAGGGCAAGCTGCCGTCTTTATAGACAGCATGATTTCTTTTGTAACATCGCGGTTCACTTAACTTATATTTTGACCACCACCACCGAAGCTTACAATTTTTCTAACGTCGGGGTTTACTTTTTGAATGCCGCAGTTCACTTTTTCAGCGTGTTTGGAAATAACAAGCACTACGGAAATGTGTCCTTTTAGAACATCATAATATGTGTACGTGACCAAAATGCGCGTCAACTGTTGATACAACGCGCGCGCGTAGTACATTCGTATTACGCGGCCATCTTCGTGAGACCGGGGGCGAATTGGTCAATATGCAAAGTCTACTGTGTGAATCATTGATATCCATATACACAGACCGGATAGGACATCGCGCCGTGTTTGTTCACGAATGCGCGGCCGAACAATGGCGGCGCGTTTACTGTCGGACGGGTAAACGCGCATTGTTCTTTCACTTTGTAAAATGGATTATCGAGTGAGATTTTTTCTTACAGGACGGAGTTTAAGCGCTCCTCCAAAACAGATCTTTGAAAAAAATAACTGAACGATGAAGAGTTACCCTCAATCCCTCCAAACAGCTTTTGCACATTCTTGATATACACTTTGTTATTATGCATTTTCGAAATTCAAGAACCCCCCATTTCTTTTTCGCTTATTTTTTTTAAATCCCTCCTCCTACCAAAAATGATTGTAAGTAAATTGCCATTTCATTTTGGCAAACTGGTTATAAGAGTGCACTGAATTACTCCATCAACGAAATGAATAATTGTACTTAATAATATGCTGAAATAACATCATTTTTTTTAAACTGAACACTCACATGAGAAATTGTATGGAGATTTTTTCAAATGAATATATTTTTATTAAAAACCCGAACACAAACCAAATATACGGAGCTTTTAAAGGGACATAGGTGAAAAAAAAAATTGAAAAAATCATCGTAAGAATGACAAAAATCTGCGTTCGAACGAACAAAAATCTGCGTTCGAACGAAAAAAATCTGCGTTCGAACGGAAAAAAATCTGCGTTCGAACGAAAAAAATCTGCGTTCGAACGAAACAAATCTGCGTTCGAACGAAAACAATCTGCGTTCAAGCGAAAAAAAATGCGTTCGAACGAAATCAATCTGCGTTCGAACGAAAACAATCTGCGTTCGAACGAAAACAATCTGCGTTCGAACGAAAACAATCTGCGTTCGAACGAAAACAATCTGCGTTCGAACGAAAACAATCTCCGTACTTGGGCTGCCGGCCGGAGACACAGACGCCATTGTTGACGACGTGATTAATTTAAAAGTTAATTCCAAGAATTGGTTATATTTTACACCAAAGGTGTCGTCATATATAGATAACGGGGAAAAAAATCAAGATTAACACCGTTTGTGTCATATTTAACACTCCAGGTTTGGCAGTGTGGAATGTACATACAGAATGTAGTATTTGGTTTGGTGCTTGATCGAAATGGAAGAAACAAATATGGGATAAGATAAAAAAAAAATATGGTTCTCATTAGGATTGAAACCCAGAACTCTTTGCAAGGGCCGTCACAGCCTGCACTATGAAATTAGAGAAGAAAAAAATATGGTCAGTGTTTTAACTGTGACAGAACTGATTGAGTGCCCCCCCCCCCACCCCCAAGAAAAACAGGCCCCAAGTGCCCCTGCAAATTATACCCCAATTATGAAACTGGTCTTGGTTTGGAATCCCGTTGGTGAACAGGTGCTTTTCTCTCCCATGTTTAGTTCGATAGTGATTGGGCACCACAATATTTCTGGCCTTTCCTGCAAAGTAGGGTCCTGAAAGGGTCCTGTTATTACACAAGTGTTAAAACCTTTAGCCAAACCACGAGTACTTTAAAGTAAAAAGCAATGTCAATTTGCAAAAGCTTTAGGCTTTAAAATAAATACCAATTACAAACTCACAAAAAGTCACCGAAAACCAATGATTTAATTTCATGTTTATAAGACCGCTTTTCTTATGTGAGTCTGTAAGGCTCATGCATAAAGAAAGCCCAAACAAACACGGATTAAGCCATTAGTAGATATACCAAATTGTTCAAAACATCTTTCGGGAAAACAACGAAAAGTTTTGTTCGTTCAAACGAAGAGTTTGTTCGTTCGAACGAAGATTTTGCTCGTTCGAGCGAAGATTTTGTTCGTTCGAGCGAAGATTTTGTTCGTTCGAGCGAAGATTTTTTTCGTTCGAACGAAGATTTTGTTCGTTCGAACGCAGATTTGTTTCGTTCGAACGAAGATTTTTTTTCGTTCGAACGAAGATTTTTTTTCGTTCGAACGAAGATTTTTTTCGTTCGAACGCAGATTTTTTCGTTCGAACGCAGATTTTTTTCGTCTGAACGCAGATTTTTCTCGTTCAAACGAAGATTGTTTTCTTTCTAACCAAGATGTTTTCAATTTGTTTTCCTCTATGTCCCTTTAAAAGCTTCGTACAATTAGAATCTAAAAGGTAAAAAAAAAATAATTTTACAAAGTAATCAGTAAAAACTTCTTCCCGTCCCTTGATTGATCAGGGAATGAGATCGTTCACCTGTTGTGATATTGTGTGAAAGGAGATGAATCACAAAACAAAATAATACTTTGTCAAAGAATAATGCAAGCTATGTTCGGTCTTGTTTATAATTAAATATTAAGCTGTATTTCTGAAAATAAATATAATTACTTGTTGGTGTAATGGGATTCGTTTTTATGAGTGAATATGAAGGTGTATATGGCTATAGCTAGTAATCTTATAATACGGCGTACACAACATAATTTCAAACCGTAAAAGTACTCATTGCTTTCTTCACCATACAAACTGTCAATAATGTGACAGTCATCCTGGGAGCTCATAAAAATACTTGTGTTGAACTCCACAGCTTCTTTCCAAAAACAAAATCAATCAATGTTAACAGTTCCACGTCGTAAGAATTGATTAAGTCAAACGCTCAGATGCCTATCACTTCGCATGTTCCATTCAGTGGATGATACAGTCGATTCCATCCCTCCGTGAAGTTCTCCATTTTCGTCCGTCTCGGATATAGTCCTGCAACTGGTGGTTTTTGCTATGGCTTTGCTGAAGTTTTTTGTTTGATATGAAGGTCAATCAGCCGGCTGTGCAGTAAGTTACCATAAACCATCTCCTCGGTTTCTCTTTATAAAGAAAAAGAATAGAAACATTTCGGTAGGCGTTTAGCCAAGGCAGACTTAATTCAATCAGATTTTGCAAATAAAACTTATAAAAGTTATTCGAATAAACTATTTAAAACAAGTCAACTTTTGTTCATTGCCATTGCCGGGTCAGTCATGCACGTTTAGGCCCAAGTCTTTAAAAAAAAATGATGTCGACCTGCAAGACAAGCCTAGATCGCATGGAATATGAACAGAATATAACGCTAGCTAACATTAAAGGTAGAGTCCATCCTTTGCAGCCATCCGAAAAGTAACTGGCGTAATTATTGTCGAAAAACTAACTTGGTTGAAAGATAGTCAGGAGACTAAACTCCCTGTGAAATTATTCTTTCTGGGAAGCTGTCATTTTGAAGTAATCAACGAAAGAAGGCATTTCCAACGGTGATTCTTAAGAAGCACCGTAGGAAAATTTAAATTAGTAGTTCGTTTTGTTATTCAGCGCAGCGCGCACAAGTATTCGAACGACGCACACGCGCGCGCGGTTGTTATAATTCGTCGGATCGGTGCGCGACGTCGCGTATAGTTGCAATTCAAAACAATTCAAAACATGATTCAGCAACTTTTGATTTGAAAATGAGATCTTAGAATGCTGTTTTTCTCGGAATGTACAGCTGAAGCTTAGCTGAAACTTCATCAGGTTAGTTGCTCAGTATCCTTCATTAGATTTTGAACTCTTTTGTTGCTTCAAACAAACAAAATGCACAAATTACAAATGATGGACTCTACCTTTAACGATATTATACTTGCTTTGTCATTCTAATGTTCATATTCCCCCATGCCATGTTGTAATTGTATACGCCTCGTTAAAAAAAACTTACTTGCGAATAATTGTCCTATTCTTCAACGCTCCTTACTTCCCCACTCCAGCAATCTAATGCTTCGCACACCTTGACTATACTCCTCATCGATTTTTATCAGTTCAGATCTCTGTTTCTTTTATTCTTTCAAAAATGAAAAAGAAACCGAAGAAAACCCAATTACATTTTTTAATCCTCCGTTCGAAAGTGTACACAACTCGAATGCTTTTTTTTTCTTTACCCTTTTAAAAGACGCGCGCGCGGACGCTGTTCGGATGGAGATCAATGGTGTGAATGGTGTATAACTATCCGCTATCCAGTCTTTATATAGAGATCAGTGATATATATAGAGATCAGTGGTTCTCCAACCTCGTCCCCAGGGTGTCGAGCAGTACGCGCCCACCACTACCTGCTCTCTCACCCTGGTATTGGATCATTTGCATGTGCAAGATTTTTGCACACGTATGCAAATGAGGAACAGTCTGGTGCCTGGATATGCGTTACACATTAGCGTTTGTTTTTGTATGCGGTGTCTGGGGTAAAAACAGAGTCAATTCGTAGCAGCGCGCGCGCGAGCACGGCGTGAGTTACGAAAACACGATTTTTGAAATCAAACTGTTGTACGATCTTATCCAGACAACATGCAGTATCATATTTCATATTAATATGAGCAAATTGGAAAGTAAATTAGTATTTTCGAGAAGGTGTGGACGAATGATCGCGAAAACACGTACTGCACGTTTTGAATAATAGCACCAAGTACGCGATAAAAATCCATTACTAGCCAATTGCGGCATCCAATCAGGATACAGGAAGAAAGTTTCCTATCCAGGGTTTACTATTGGAAACGCGGTTGGAAATAAAGTAAGCACTGGGGACGAGGTTGGTGGTTCTCGTAACACGACCACCGCTCCCTCAGTCTGGCTTCCAGACGCACAATTACAAAATTATAACATGGTCTGCAATATGGTGCCCGACTACATATAGTGGAAATATATGGGAGCCCAGAGAGGCCACGTAAAGATTATTCTCGATGGTAACCCCATCTTAAAACATGTTAAAATTGTGCAGAAGCAGGATTCCAGTCAAACCAGTGGGTTTGGAGGTTTTGAAACATCATCTTACATTGAAAAACATGGTCTGCAATATGGTGCCCGACTACATATAGTGCAAAATATATGGGAGCCCAGAGAGGCCAGGCCACATAAAGACTATTCTCGATGGTAACCCCATCTTAAAACATGTTAAAATTGTGCAGAAGCAGGATTCCAGTCAAACCAGTGAGTTTGGAGGTTTTGAAACATCATCTTACATTGAAAACAAAACCTTTTAAGTTTGCCGACGCGCGTGGCTACAGCGATGCGTGCGCAGACCACTAACCGGAGACTTTCAAGTGTTTTTACCTTTACTGTCAGGTTCGTTGTCTCGTGTCTCGTGTCGCAGGGTGATTCAGATTAGACGTCTCACGGGCGCAGGTTGGTTGGATACTGCTCGTTGGACATCTCCCTCTGCAAAGAGGACACAACAAAAGTCCCTTTTCAGCACCCATTTAGAGTCAAAATGGTGTAGGAATGAACAATGTAAAGTGACATACACCCTTTTGCCAAGTTTACATTTTTAACTTTGCTTAAGCTGTTAGCAGTCAAAGAGAAGTAACATTTTTAAAACCAGCATTTGCCAGCATAGGGCCGTACGGTTAGCAGCGTCGCGGGCCCCGGTCAAGTTCCTTGCGTTGCCTGGTGTTTTTTATGTATATGTTCGCCACAAAAAAAACAGTCCTCTTCTCTTTTCTTTCCTTGTGCATTTTAACCCTTGTTTTAACATCCTGAAACGATAATTACAAATTTACTTGAATTTTGAAATTGTTAACTTTATTGTTTACCCAAAAAAGCCGTAAAACAACGCCAGAAGACCATGGGACTACTGCTTCACCTCGACCTGTAAACGTGGCTACAAAAAAAGTACAATTCATGAAATTAATCATAGTCATGCTCCGTTCATAAAACAAAAACCTCTGGACTTAACGAAATTTTCGGGATCCCGGTCGAAAACAAAATTCACTGGTCCCGAAATTTAACGAGCACTATGATCATTTTCAGTACCTAATTCAGACTTTATTCAAGAAATTCCAGTGGCAGGGAATTTGTCATTCGATCAAAGGAAGTTCTAGGGAAAATGGAGGCCTGTCACATTAATCAGCACTAACGTAAGGAAAACTACGCGGTCCTTTTTCTACGCATTTACCTTCAATTTGTGTGTGACAACGCGTGGGCGTATGCTGCGCAGATAATGGAGGGTCGAGGATACATTTGAACGGATCTACGGTTCTTCAAGATTAGCAATGGCCAAATGGTCCAAAACAGTCTTCCCTATAAATCATTGACAAAACATATCTCTATTATTTCTTGTGCAATTTCAACATATCTCGAAAGAAAAGAAGACTCTTGCCGTACAAAATGTACAGTGCATGATCGGCGCTCTATCCGTTAATTTGGCTGAAATCCGATCTCGTGTTTCGCACGGTACTCTTCGGACAAACTGCATGGCTACGGAGGATTCTTATTCCTCCATGCTGACACCCGGACGGGAAAGCTGAAAATTTATTGCAAACTAATGTGGTGTGATTACAGCTAGCGACTGACACAATTATAGGCATAGGTTTGCCTTGGCCTAGTGCGTTTGCTACCCGTACACGTATCAACAACGAATTATTTTGAAATTCCAACACCGTTTACCGGTGTCAAAATCTACGGTCCCAGCGGCCGGGCCAGCGGCAAAAGTACACCCGTGAATTTCCAGCCAGCTTTACATAGCGCGTGTCACGGTGATGCGATGTGCATGTGATCGTGAACGATCGAACGATGTTGATGTAACGCAGACATTTCTTACTATGGTTGGCCGTTAGGGCAAACACAAAAGAATGATCCCCGTTCTATAAATGAAATGATGTGTAACTATCAAAACACTGAATAATCAATAGAAAGTACCAAAAAGTCAATGGAGATATCTTCCTATTAAATTCTGAACTTGCCCATTAGAATTTCGGGGGTAAAAGCTGTTGCCAACTACGGTTGAATTTATGGAGCATGTGCCTGCCCATACAAAATGTCGCTCAGTGTAATTGTAAACAAAGTCGTGTCGTTGCGCTGAGTGATTTGCAAAACGTTTCGCTGGAACTACGCTGCATCGGCAGTCATGTTTATTACGTCACGATTTACTATGTTTTGTTTGCTGCCGCCAAGCGACGACTTTTACACAAATTGCATGTTCGGGTCGAAACAGGACCTGAAAAACAGCTCTCAAATATACCCTTTGTATTCATTTCATGACAGAAACAATAGTCGTTTTTATTTCATCACACCCTAGGCTACATATACCCGAAAATGACGGAAATGTCTTCGAGCATTCCACAACCTCTTTGAGGTTGAAATCACCCATTGTGTAACACAGCTTTCCCTCCTTTGTTATCTTATCTAGGCAGGTACCAAAAGCCTCGTTAAGGTTGTCAAGTGAAGAACCAGAAGCATTTCCCACAACAAGATTGCTAGCTTTGTCACGCTGAATTTCGATAAAAACTGTCTCAAAGCCATTATGAGAAGGCATGAGGTCTTCACGGATCCGAAAATTCAGTGAGTTCTTGACAAACATGGCTACCCCTCCACCAGGTCTATCGGAACGTGAGGAATGAACTAGACGGAAATTATCCATGTGAACATAGGGCGGAGGGATTGTTTGAAACCAAGCTTCAGTGAACCCGTAGATGGAGAAAGAGTGGTTTAGACTAGCCAAGTAATCTTTTATGTCGAAGAAATGTCTACAGAGACTCCTGAAATTCACGTGAAAGATGGAGAAGATACCTGGTGTAGAGATATTTAAATCATTAAATTCAGTAGACTCCAAATAGGCACATTGTTCATCATTAAAAACATCATCATCAGAAGAAGAAATATTGTCAACAAAGTCAGCTAGGGTCATTGGACGAAAGACAAACAATACAATACGATAGGCAAAACAAAAGCTTAACTTAAGTAAACAGTATGTAAAGTAAACAGTATGTAAAGGCGAAAGGAGAAACGGGAAAAAAATGCAAGTCAATGGGGGACTAACAAATAAAGTAAATGAAATACTGAACTAAAGTGTACTAAAGCCAAATAAAATAACAGTAAGCATGCATGACTAACGGGTTTAGGACAAAACATGTAAGTGGAGAAGGAACCCAAGCATGAACAAACCAGTAACAATAATTTAACCAATCACAATGAGATTAAGACGCAAAACAAATACATCGAAGCAATCAATTTCAAGCGAATGAATGTAATGGATAAAAAGGTCGATGTGCAAATCATAATGGATGGTGTATGCGATGATTTGCAGCAAACATAACATAAACAGCACATAGATGGACAGTGGAAGCATGCAGATTGATGTGATGCTTAACGGTAGAAGTCAGCTAGTGCGCCGCCTGCACCTCTCTACCTACCGGCTACGAACCTGTACTTCCTTCCCTCCTTGTACGCTGCGGAGGCTTGTGTAGACCATTTTCTCTTCTCTTGCAGGTCGGCTCTGGTCAGGTCTTCGACTTGTCTGGACTTGTCGCTGTTGCTGGAGGATCTTGATTTTGTCCTGATAGCAGTTCAGCTTGATAAGAAGGTGCTGTGGTCTGCCGTCCATCTTTGGGTCATTACGGTGAGCTCGTTCCACCTTTGCATCAGGCATCTTGAATTTCTCCTTGAAGAGATTGTGAGCGAGAGCCAGGCAGTCTTCACCTTTCTGCTGTGGGAAGCCGATAACCCGAAGATTATTTCTCCGAGAGAAGCGTTCCAGCTTGTTTAGCTGCTCGGCATGGTCGGCCATGGTTTTCTCAGCCTTGGCAACCACTGCAGTTATCCGGTCAAGTTCTTTTATCTTCAACTCCAAGCCGTCAATACGCTTACTCTGGAATACAATGGAGTCATTGATATTCTGTTCCAGCCTACGTATGCAGTTACGTAACTCTTTTTGTCCTGATTGAATCTCTGTCAGGGTTTGAAGGACAAGGTGTTCAAACTCGTTGGTGTCGGAAACGGACTGCTCTGTGCTTGGGTTTGCAGACTGTGGCGATAACGTTGGTGGTGATCCAGGTCGCTCACTGATTTTGTCGTTTTCTTTCGTCCAGCAGGTATGATTTCTCACCAAACGATCCTCAAGGCTTGAGTATGTCCTTATTGACAATTGGTATAATATCTACGTATGCATAGGCTAGGATAACGAAAATACTAAGGATTTTTTACACGGAGACCCCAAAAAGCTCGTGTCTTACTTTGTCGCCATGTTCTACTGGCGACATTGAGACAAGGATGACCGAACGTAAATAGATATATTATTAGCACTTTGACTCACCGTAGGTAAAATGTTGGGGAAAACCATTGCACTATCAACAATATGGGCCGGGTACCCATAAAACGGGATGAATAGGAACAAAGAGGTGAATAGGGACACACATCTGAAATATATGTACCACATGCATCCAGCTGCCCAGCCATGACCCACGTGATGGGAAACAACTAACATGTACCCCTGCGTGAAAGAAAATCGGATGTCTTGGAAAACGTCTCAAATCCTAATGTTGTCAAAACTTTGCATCTTGGGATTTTCTTGAGAGAACCATCTGATTTCACATCAAGACCTCACAAATATGGTCTTGTATGTAAGGTTTGAGCTGGGAAGCATTTGAAGTTGTGCTTATATTTTGTCCTTTCTTTTAAGTTTTATTTTAACGTTTTTGCAAAACAACCGTGGTAAAAAAGAGACAGGATGCCACGTGACTTTAAACCAAAGCCTGTGGCCAAAAGATATATGAAGAGCACAGTAAAGATGAGAGTTGAGCCACAGGAAAGCATAAGAACAGTATGGCATCCCCAAAACAGTCATTTTCGGGCACCTCAAGCACCCTGACACTCTTTCCATAGGTGTACAGACGATTTTTGACAAGACCTTTGAGGATCATCTCCTAAGGGAATCCAGACTAGTGCCGAATGGGACTATATATCCATTAGGCACTCGAGAGTTGAGGCATCTCGTCAAAGGTTACTTGGACAAAAAAACTTTGAAACCTGTTCAAATGTAGGGCCGCAGTGAATAGGGTCAAGCAGAACCGATTCCAAAACCATTCAATGCCCGGTATTGAATGGGTGAATTCTGTCCCTCGTGAACGGTCACGAGATGCTTGGTCTAGATAAGCTATCAATGAATACTTCGACAACCTGGTCAAGACTTTAAACGATATACCCCAAGTAAAATGGTGAATTATGATGAGACCAATCTGTCAGATGACCCTGTTAATAAAGATGGAGCTTTGTCATTACAATTTCTGATAAAAATCGTTAAAATACTTCTACAAGCATTGTGTTGTTTAAAAAAAAAAGCCCATGTAGTCCCTATTCCCCTCAGCTGAGGGTACACTGGGAGCAGTTAAGTGTTTCGTTCTGTTCCTAATCACCCCCAACATCGAGGTGATTCCCCAACATCGGGGTGAATAAGAACGGTCGAATAAAATAAAAATCCAACGTTGATGGGATTTTTTTTTTTTTTTTTTTTTTTTTTGCTGTCAATCCAAAGTTAACATGGGTGGACATTAAATAGCACCAAAATCTGTATCACTGGCCATGTGTAAAAATTGCGATACACTTGTAAGAAAACTTTACAACTAGATTATTCAGCTATACTAGTGTAATATACTCCCTCTTGCTGGGCCTCAGTAAGGAGTGAAACTCTACCTAGTCTTTTAAATCATAAAGAGAGAAACTTCAATATACATCTACAGCAGTTGAAAGAGGTAAAGTTGTTTCCTGCTTTACGCTTGAATAATTGTGCATGCCTTTGTTAGCAACAATGGATCCATTTCCTTGTGACGATGTTGTCATGGGGTAACAAATAAATCTGGGAATTTCCCTTAGACCTTCGTCTGAGTTCATTTTCTACATTGTCCCAATCCACCCCGTTTAACGGCATTCAATTTATTTCTCATAAACCAATTGTACGTGCTATGTGGCTAATGCAGGTGCATATTATGGCCCTTGATAACAGTTCAAATTACTGAAATGGCTACCATGCTGAAATAAAGTAGTACACTTCGAAAGATATTACTTAATTTTGTAATCAGGATGACCGTTTTAGCCGATTTTCGGGTTACTTTGACAGAACTTTAGTAAAAAAAAACAAGTTTGACAGAAAATTTGACAGAATGGATTTTTTTTGCAAATTTCTGGCAGAATTCTACACAAATGGTTATTTGACAGACTAACAGCAAATTTGAACAAAAAAGTGTTCATATTGTAAAAAAAAAAGCTTCAGTCCTTTCATACAAACTCTTGCATAATGGGACAGGTTGGCTGGTCTAGGTGCTGAGGTTCACTAAGAAACGAGCTTCGTCGTGGCCGAATCCGCGCTTTGCCCAAAATTTACCAATAATTTCACAACATCTCTAAGTGACTAGATTGTTTATTATGTAATATTAATGAATATTAATAACGGAAAAACTACCGATCTGCATGTGATTTTAAGGGTTTATAGTGTATTTCGAGTAACTCTGGGAATTTGGCAGATTGTTTTTATAAATATGACAGATTTTTGATGCGCATTTAGCAGAATTTGGCTCTGACCTTACGGTCACCGTGTCTGTAATTAGGACTTGTTTGACAAAAAAACGTTTTAGGCAAACAGGAAGTTTGTTAACTTTCATGTTGTAGTTTATGTTGCATGTTACCCCGTTGCTCAAAAGGGAGTGAATTCGAAGCATTTACAATTTCTGTGGGACACGGACCCACAGGGCCGGGTGTCTGACGATTGCACCATTCTGCTTGTCTTTCCGAGCATGACGTCAGTTTCACTATATATGAAGTGGACCAGCTCCCACGTCAATTAAGGGGGAAGGAAGGAGGAACGGTCATCTATTTAAAGTGGACGAGTGTTCTAACAAAATATACAATTTGAATTATGATGATGTGACGACTGTGATTTCCTAACTACAATACATTTATTCTTACATTACAACACTAGAAGTATTCAAGCCTGTGTGCACAATAAAATGTCAAAATAAATACAAAGTGTGTGTCAAAGTTCAACACATGTCTGTATAGGTATATACGCTACACATCAAAGTACAAACCTAAAATGCAACGAATCATGTCTCAACTCTCATCCCGAAAATACACAATTTCCCTCACAAAATGAAGATAAAACAGAGCAATACTCACAGAGAATCTTCTATGAAATTAACCTATCACAGTGATATATCTCAGGAGCATGGCAGGAGCCATGCTCCCTACAAAAACGAGAGAATTTTCGAGACAAAATATATGTTGGTTTTCTCTGTTCGAAGCCCACAGGAGAAAACGTGTTACAAGTTGCCTTTGCGCGGTAAGCACAAAAGTCACACTTTGCAAATCACCTTGCCAAACTTTGGACGAACAACAACTGAGGGCGCACTTGGTCTCCCTTCATATATAGGGGTTGGGCAAAAAGGGGTTTTATCAACTGTGAGCCTTCTCCTTTGATAGTAACAGTGGATCCGTTCTTGTCAATTCTGCACTGTACACTATAATTCAGTTTTGCATGAATTTCAGGCATGCAACTTTTCCTCGGATCTGCTGATGTCCTCTTTTTTATTCTCATTTTATTTTGCCTTTCAAAATTGAACAACACAAAGTATTCCGAATTTTGCAATTTCCTCTTTTTTGTGAATTTACAGTTGTATGCCTGACATTTAGTTAGTGGAAGAGATTAAAGCATGACCTATTAGGCGAGCCATATACGAACTGTATTGACGACTCAATCGGAATCCCTTTTGTCGTCACGGTGAGTAGAATGGGCGTAAATGCCACCCATTTGTGAGACATGTAAAACCTGAAACAACGTTTATACTGGGTGCACATTATCTTTGTTTTTATCCTCATTAAATTACAGATGGCCCCGCATTGATGATTCATGTAAGCGTTGCCATTTGTGACTGTTTGTAAGGGATGGATGGTCCTTTTCCCCCTTGGCCCCTACGTTTGAGTATTAAGAAGACATTGAGTCTGTCTCGCAATTCCACAGGGAGATGAAGCCCTATGCTAAGATATACATGTGGTAGAGTCAGTTAAGGCTTGGCAAGTTGGCATTACCAGACATATGATACTCCAAGAAGGCTTCTCTTTGCGGTAATAAATCTTATCAACAGTGAAGTTATTCTTCTAATTAATACCAAATTAACTTCACACTTCACAAGAAGAAATTTCCTGCATAAAGTCTTTTCACAATTGTGGGTGACTCTACTTTTATTTTCCTTTGTAGGCACCAAACTCTACCATCGGGAGGGTGGCGGGGGGGCAATAAAGGGCAACATTTTCCTACCGTGGGAAGTGAGAAAGGGGGTGGGGCTGAATCCTACGTCACTAGACGGCTGTGCATGTGGTTGTCCAACATTTGATTTATTGGCACGATTAATTCCCTTCCAGACAGTTTCTTTTGTTAAAGGTACAATCAGCAAGTAATGAGTATTGACATTGCGGCTCGGATACGGAGCATGAGTGGGTATGAAGAGAGGGAAAACATGGGGGAGATGCCCCTCCCTCCACCCACTGCTGTTCTTGAGGTTTATAGCACGATGCACAAGAACGAAGGTTGCCAAAATATTTCAAGTTTTTCTTGCACAACGTTAACTGCCATGTCTTTATATCCAAAACAGTAATGGTCTGCTGAACTCCTGAGTCAACTAATAGACCTGAGACATAATGACGGCACGCTTTGTTAACATGTGCACTTTCCTTTCGGAGCTCGGTGGCTCTCGTGCCCACCTGGCTCCTATAGAGAAGTGGACATGTAAGTAAAGCATGACGTCATCAGTGCTATTAATGACTGCAGTAGTTTCGTGTACACAGACCTACATATACACCCTTTTAAACTTGTGTGACTGAATGTTTTGATTGATCCAATAAACTGGGCTTGCCAATTTAAAATGTTAAGCTCCAAGATGCTCCATTTGAAGCTACTTTGGAATTGTATTATTAGGCGACAGAAAGTTTTTCAACGTTCAGAGAGTGAGCGAAAGTGCCGTCCAATTGGAGTCCTGGGCTCCTGGGTTTTACACAACAGGTTGGTGATAACTTTGGAAAAATATTTCAGTTTCATTGGTGGATATCGAGTGGGTGCGGCACAAAACAATCAATTGCACATTTAACATGCACATTTCGATACCAAAGCCGTAATATATAACATTTTGCTTGCGAGGGTTGAAATACAAAGATATACATCTATATATATAAGAGAGAGTTTAACTCGGCCTCCGAGACGATGTTTGCTCATGAAAGGATCCCAGACCGCGGACTCCCGCGGCGCCAAAATCGCTCCACGTCTGTGGAAAAATGCGGAGGGTGTCTTCCGCCGGGTCATACACTTCGGGTCGTCCTGATTTTCCGGTACGGACCGGCGATCCGTTTCGTCTATTTTTCGTGACTGCGTTTTGCGCAGGCATTTGCCGTCGTGTGCGCTTTCACGTTGACTGCCTGGCCGCCCCCTGTGCTGGCTTCTCTGCGTGTCTAGACTGTGCGAGGTCAGCGGCTTCGACGTAGGGGTTCCGTTTACGTGTTCTACTCGGCCCTTCTGCAAAAGCGTTCACCAAATTGTGGATGGGGTGACCTTGGTAAAATATTTTTTCTCCATGGTGCGTGGCCACCAAGTGTCCCTATTCTTTCATATGCTTCGCTTGCCGCCCCTGCGCTGAGTGCAACGAATACTCAGAATGACTACACATTTAGTATATGCCTTGCGCGGTCTGACCAATCGAAAGTCTACACTGCGTAGTATTTCCGGGCTATGCAAAACTGTCGATGGCAACGCGTACTGCAGCCTGCTCCACACCCTGGAAACGAGGTTGGGTCTACGGTGCTCACTATTTGAAGCCCAAACGTGTGACGTCGCGTGATAGAGTGCTGTTGCTTCCATAATGTGTTTACAGCTCCATGCTTCCACTACCAAGGCTGAGCGTTGTGAGTCCGCTGCCCGCCACGTATAATTCAGTGTCGTGTTATAATTTCGGGGGCCTGTTTGGGGTCAACGAAGGATCGATGCATTGCTTCAAATATCGCGATCTTAAACGAAGTCACAAAAAAATCGACGAAAAAGTGTCCGACCCGGCGGAAGACACCCACATTTTTCCACGGACGTGAAGCCGCGGTCTCGGATCCTTTCAGAAGCAAACATTTCTCGGAGGCCGAGTAAAACTTGCTCTTATATATAGATGGTTGAACCAACTTGAATAAAAGTTGAATCGCAAACGGTCTCGCAAATTGTAAGAAGTTCAAGTTTACGTTTGTTGAAGAGTCCAATACTGAAACTTAATTATGACCTTCCTCCATGATTCAGACCGTTTGTAATTTGTTGGTAACACTCAACATTTTCATTTTAAACGACACCTTCACGTTTTATTGCATTATGATTTAATTGTCAAACTGCACAACCAGCCTTCGCCTGTGTACTACAGTAACCTTTTCACTACGTTTTCCAAATGCGACTGCCTCACAAAAAGCCAATTTAACAGACCAACGGCAACATTTACAGACAGTTGCCATGCATGGTACATAATTATCATGTGCGTAAATCGACGGGGGACAGGGGGAACCTCCCCCCCCCCCCCCCCCCCCCCCACACACACACACACACACACACACATTTTGAGGGGGGGACATTGTTTGGTCCCCCCCCCCCACATACTTTTTCTTCCCCGAATAAAAATATTGTAGCCTACAATAATGATTCTATTGCTCAGAATACATGTAGCTGATTCAATTACTCAAAACTCAAAACTTTCACAGATGATCTTTTGCTTAAATTGGTTTTAGTGATCAGAAATTGCCTCAGATCACACCACAGACATTGCTATTCTTTAACTGTATGTCTCCCCAACTATATCCCCCATTTACATTTAACTCCCCACATGTTCATCCCCAACACTACGCCCTACCCGATCTATGATCGGGTAAACCAGCTTGTCCAACTATAATTCCAGGAATTCCAGGGTGTGCGTTTGTATGATGCCTGTGTCATACGCATGCACACAATACGCGGGATTCATGTATTTTCCGAAAGCATTTTCAAAGCGGCGGGGCCGGGATATATGCGTAGTGTATGTCTGCCTGCTATTTGGATTTGGGCAGATGGTGCCATTTGTCTACATTCAGTCCATATATTCAATAGCTATGTACGTTGTTCCATCGTTTCTTTTTTTCTCGAAAGTCTACCAAAGTGGAATTCTCCTTTAATTAACCTTTCCAAAGGTACTTCACTTGATTCGGAATAAATTGTCAAAGACGATGAAAAGTCCCAATAATCAACGTTAATTTCTTTGCGATTGAGACACCGATGAACATGACAATCAAAGGTAATGTTTCGAGAGTATTTTCCCAAGAAGTGTCTTGCCGAAAAGCTCACATTCTTTTCTGCTACTAAATTATCGGTTTTTTTTCTGTCGATTTATTAATATATATCTCGAATACCAACAACTGATTTGTAATATTAAGTGATTGAAAAGACGGCCTGCTGTGAGCTGTTTTTATGCAAAACGAGCAAGCGCATAAACAATATGGCGCAATTAGAAAACAGCGGTGGAGAAACGTGTGTTTTTGAAGTTGTTAATTCAAGTTGAATTATAAGCTGCCTGGATAATCCCTTGCCCTTCTTCGACTTATAGTCAGCCTTTTACAGGGCGAAAATAAAAGCGAAACTCTACCTAGTCATTTAAATCATGAAGAGAAAAAAACTTGACAGCAAATTGAAAGAGGTAAAGTTGTTTCCTGCTTTACGCTTTAATCATTTTGCATGCCTTTTGTTGACAACAATGGACATATTTCCCTGTGTCGCTGTTGTCATGGGATAAAAAATAAACCTAGGAATTTCCCTTGGACCTTCGTCCGAGTTCACCACGTATCTGTTCAAGACCTGCAAGAGGTACTCTGGATTGAAACAGTGAACGTTTTTATTCTGATTTTTAATACAGTTTGAAAGAAAATATATATTTAAGATCGATATTACTCTGCAGTTTCTACTAGTGTAATATAGCTCCTTCATGCTGGACCGCAGTTTGGAGCGAAACTCTACTTAGTCATTTAAATCATATAGAGAAAACTTCAATATACAGCAATTGTAAGGGGTAAAGTTGTTTACTTCTTTACGCTCCAATAATTGTGCATGCCTTTTGTTAGCAACAATGGCTCCATTTCCATGTGACGATGCTGTCATTGGGTAAAAAACAAACCTGGGAATTTCCGCTGGACCTCCGTCGAGTTCATTACCACGTAGCTGATCAAGACCTGTATTTAACAAGTGCTCTCGATTGAAACAGTCAGTGTTTTTATTCTGATTTTTAATACAGTTGAAAGAAAAGTGAGATTTAAGATCGATGCACACTGCAATGTAAAGCCAACCATATTTGAAGCCAGACGGTCTACGCAGTACGCGGCATTCCGCGTGTATACAGGCATGGAGCGTGGTTGGTACATGCAATTCATTTGAGGCTTGACTTAATTGTATGTATAGCCTCAAGCATAAACATCTCTATCTGGCAGGCGGGGAGGGCGGCGGTCAAATGAACGCTAATTTGTTGTGCCGTGCTCTCTGATGGGCAGTCAAGACGAAAGTGAAGCATATATTATACGCCTCCATATGAGTCTCAGACGTTTATTGTTATAGAAGCAGTGGACTACAAAACCCATAACAATAGTTCAGTTTGCCCCTTGCGAGTTTTACTAAAGACTGTTATGTAATCTCCCAGACAGTTCAGTTATACCCTTGCAGCTTAAAGACTAATAATTATGTATGGAATTCACCCACTGGAAAAGAAGGTACTCGATCGTGTTCCATAAATAAGATTAATACTAGATCTAGATTAATCTCTTCTATAAGATGGAATTTTGAGTCGAGGTGATAGAAATCAAAACTATAGTTGTTTCCTGCTTTACTCTTCAATAAGTTTGCAGGTCTGTTATTAGCAACAATGGATCATGTTTGTCATGATGTTGTCATTGACTACAAAATAAATCTGGGAATTTCCCTTGGCCCCCGTCCGACTTTTACCATGCAGCTCTTCGAGACCTGCAACAAATGATCTCGACTGAAACTGGAAGTGCTTTTGTTCAGATTTATTTAAGACAGTACGTTGAAAGTAAATCGAGAATTAAAATCAATAACACACTGCGGTGTGAACCAAACCATACTTGAAATCAGGCGGTCTATGCAACACCCGGCGTACTGCGTGTATATAGGCATGGAGCGGGGTTGGTACATGCAGTTAATTTTAGGTCTGATGATGTTGCACTATGCGACTCTTATCTTGACGGTTCATGCAAGCAAGGAAGCGTGTGAGGTGTGTGAGTGTAGCGACCACGGGACTCGCATAGGCTGCAGTGATAGAGGTCTGATGGAGTTACCGAAGGGGATACCAAACGACACCAAAGTCCTGTAAGTGAAACAATTATTATTGCTAGCACTACAACGTCCTTGTTTTACCTTTCTGACTGACTCCCCCCCCCCCAAAAAAAAATGACTCCCTGTCTCGTTTTTCTCTACCCCCGTTTTCCCACAAGAACATCATAGGAAAGAGAAAACCGGAGACAATTTTGGTAAACAAAAAGCCAAAGAGAAGAATCGAATCAATCTTGTACTGTACCTTAAATTGAAATCTTTCACTGTACATTAAAATGAAACTTTTACTGTACAATACAAAGACTGGAGAACCACTGAAATGGCCTTAAACTGCAAAAATATATATTCGTATACGTATGAAATAGATTTGAACAGGGACCTCAGATGATGGTCCCCGTCCCCGTTATTCGATTTTTTTTCCACGGTCGATATATCTAAGCACGCAAATTTATGCGACCCTGCGGCCCAGCCAATCGGAGTCGACTAAATTGTGACGTCATTACATTTCGAAATCTGGCTAAAGTTGTTATTTTTCATTTCAAATGCAGTGTTTTTTTTATTTGTAATACAACAATGGCTGGGCATAGATCTATTGGACAAGCTTGGCACTGTGTAAGATAATACACCTCGCATGACCGCTGCCTGCCTTTGCTCAATTCACAGTACATAATTGTCGTGCTCGGGTTTTATTTATCGATGTCTATGACGCAACAACGGGTAAATAACCAAATACCCTATATAGAAAGCGCCCATTGATTGGTCAAGATCTAGAGGTCAAAAGGGATTTGTCTTCCATCATTAATCAGCAAATCTGATCATAGACTACCCCCTCCCCCAAACCCCCCCCCAAAAAAAAAAAAAATCCCCCCCCCCCCTTCACCGCGACTGCTGACTGACTGACTGCTCCTGGAAAGCTGGATGGTGGTTTCAGATAGGATTATCCTGCAACAATGAAGCAGCCAAGAGTCTTTTAGTATCTTTCTGACTGACTGACTGACTGCTTCTTGTGAGACGGGAAGTGCAATCATGTAACGACGATGAATGCGCTTCAACCCCTAGGTGTAGACCAGATGGATAAAAACACAGCAGTGAATAGCCATTCACAATCAATTGAATAGTATGTTGTGATCTTGTGCCAGCTTTACTAGGGTTGCTTTGTCTTGTTTATTTTGAGTTGATTTCATTGCATAATTGATTACAACAAAGCAAGCATTTCTTGAAATAAAAAGCTCGTATAACTTTCTTTTTTTCCAAATTCAACTTCGACACTACAGGTTTATGTCAAGTTGTGCTTAAAACATTTCTCTTGAACTTTCATCCCGAAAATGATTCAGTTGAGGAAGGAATTTCGCATTAATATACAATATGCGCTAATATCGGCCTATAATAAAGCCTTGAATGCACAATGTATATTTTCAGAAACCTTGCCGAGAATGTCTTGAAGGAGATACCTAAGAATGGTTTCATGGACCTTCCGCACCTTATTTTGCTGTAAGTACTTTGCAAGGCTTATTGTTCTATTGGGCGACATGCCATGAAGCAAACAACGCCCTTGGCCTTCTGTACAAAATAATATTTTTATTTAGCACTTCAATTGCCTAGAAGAAACATGCTATCAACACCGTTTCGTTTGTTTTGAATTGACCTGTTCTCAGCTTAGTTTTACACGGCAGTAAGTACATACACTTACTGACATGAAAAGAATCATTACAGCAAGCCACATGAGAATGGATCCAGATATATTGGACATTTCACATCATTTTTTTTATTGAGTTACACATGTATACCCGATCTCTTTGAAATATAATTAGTACTGATTGCAAAGTGTCAATTTGTACGTATTTTTTTAAGAAACAAATTCCACTTTATTCCAACCTCGTCTAAAAGAGTAACTTTATTTTCAATCTTGTTTCCCGGAAAAAATATTTTCGGAAACTTTTTTTCCCCTGTATATTGATTCCACACAGCAACGGCAGGTAATGTTTGCTGTGAATTATCACGTTCACGCCACCTCATCAAGAGCCCCCATTTCCATTTTGCTTATTTTTATGTTGTGCTGCCGTTTTTACCGCGGGCACGACCCTAAAAAGGTAAATTTGCGATGGCGCCATTTTCCTGCATGAATATGAACATCTCTGCCAAGTTTCACGGTTTTATGCAAAGGTGCAAAATTCATCGATATTTTGTTCCATATCCGCTGGACTAATAATGGTTGGATAAGATTGCTACTTTTTACTTTAAAAGGAACTGTAAGCACAAGCAGGCACCAGATTATTACTTATTTGCATATGTGTGCATAGCCTTGGTCAAGGCGTTGTCCCTATGGTAATCGGCGGCATATCTTTGCCGCACACTTCAAACAGAACAACGAAGACTTAATTATATAATAGACTTAATTAAAATATTCTCCAGAAACCATGAGAAAACGTAGCGCGACACTATTCTACCGACTGCCGTTGACCAAACAAATTGGCCAACAAAAACATCAGATTTACCTCAAAACGGCCTCCAAATTACTAGATACGCCTCCTGAAATACAAGGAGAGATCGATGATTAAAATCGAGGAACTAAAGATTGCTTACGTGTTGGATGCAAAGTAAAATTTCCCATTCCGAGAGCTCCCCTCTCGATCGATCGTGAACACGCTAAATTTCCGGGAACTAGGGCAGCTATCAGCGGAAACCAGTTCAAGCTAGGTCCCGACCCCGTATCATCGTTCAAAAGCAATTAGTGTACAAACGAGATCCAGTCTGCTCATTATCATAATCAATGCATCGCCCTCGGTAACGGAATCGCACTGGGACCATCAGATGAACGCTGGGCACGCACGTCCACATCGCAGTGTTCAACACGAGTTGGAAATTTAACGTGTTGACGATCGCGATGGAAGTTCTCGGAATTGAACGGGAAATTTCACTTTTCATCCGACTCGTAAGCAAACTTTACTACCTCTATTTTAATCATCGATCACTCCTTGTACCTCAGGAGGCGTATCTAGTAATTTGGAGGCCTTTTTAAGGTAAATCTGATGTTTTTGTTGGCCAATGTTGGTTTTCTGGGGGTCAACGGCAGTCGGCAGAATAGTGTCGCGCGAAATTTCATATTTTTGTCCTCGTTGTTCTGTTTGAAGTTGATTATTAGCTTCATGAACGTCTGCTGCATCGTATGAGGTACGATGGAATCTGGGTCGGAGAAATATAGGGAAAATAACCGTTTTTATAATGCACTGGGGATGTACAGTCCGGGACTTCGGGATTCTTACGACCCGGTGATTGTAACGTAGTTTTGACTCGAGCTCTAATGCGATAGGCATTATAGCTGGAGTTACTCAAGCTAAGTAACTATAGGCAATATTGAGTGAACATGTTTATTTTTCTCAGAACCTTTTTTTTACGAGTGTTTGCTCGTAGAAGGTACAATTTTGAAACGTACTTCTCAAAGCGAAGTAAAAGTTGAACTGTACAAACGTTATATTTAGGCATAAGATGGAACTGATGAGTGAAATTATTATTGATAAGAATATGATTTGTTGCTACAATCCTGGCCAAATCTCGCTGGGCCCCGTTCAATGTTGTCTCTCATTGCGCGGCGTGTGCTCCTTCAGCTGGAAACACTACATTGACCGGGGGAGTTTGTCCCCGTGGCAGGCTCAGGAAGTGTCCCAACCATTTTGGCCGGGATTGTAGCATGAACTCTTGTCAGTGCTGGAGGTTTCTCTGATACACATCTGAAAAAGTCCCTAATTTGTAGCAGCATTAAAGATGTAGCCGGTCTGTTTAGTTCACAAGTTAGTAGAGTAGATACCTGAATGTGTCTGCATGTCTCATCCTCGAATGCAGCTTGGTACTGCGGCGCTGCGAGCGTGGCTGCCCTTAAATCAGGTTGCCCTGGCCTCTTGACTTTAACCTTTGGTGAGCGAAGACGAGCAGTGATCTCGGTGACCGAGGGAATGTGTCCGTTCGGAAGGCCGTATGCCGACATCATGTACAAAGTTGTCTCCTTAAGGATGTACAATTAAGGGAAGGACATGAACTGACCGACTGAACAAACGCTGACACCTTTATTTATCAGACAACAACGAAAATCAAGTTCTTTTAATACTCCATTGCGTTGAAATAGAATGAAGGGGTCAATCAACAATAATTACAGAATGAAACGGCACCTGCGTCAGGGATGGACTATTCGCATCGCTCCCCCACGCTCTTTTGCAACTTACTATCGGGGACCCCAAAGTTACCGGCGGCAGGACTCCCGAGGCCCCAGTGGATACAGCCCACGAGGTAGCAAGACGTACACGGACCAAGCTTCAGATCCCCGGTGTGTCTCCGGCTACTGACCCCCTGTCCTTGCCCAGTCGTCAGCACGTCGGTGCAGCAACACGACAACGCACACACGTCTGTTCTCCACGAGACGTCGCAATCCACGTCCGTCTCAACGATGCGCTGTGATCAACTCCTACTTTGGAACGCGCGCACGGTTCTAACTACAGAGGGCGCTGCGCAAGCTTGCTGCCTCTTGCACTACAAATTACTCGCTGCAAGCACACCACTACTCTACAATACCAAGGAGTGAAAGGATGTGTGATCATCATGTCCCTGGACACACGGTTTTCCCAGTCAGCTACTTTTCCAGATATGATGTTTGGTTTGGCAAGAAGGTTTTGTATATTCTGAAGGCTAGAGGAGCTACAATGTAAGCTCTTTGCAAATCACTCCAAACCGGCAGAAAACAGGAAAAGGTGCTAATAAATGCAGTTATACAGTAGCTAGTGGTAAAGTCGTATGAACACAACGTGAAAGGTAATGAAGATAACCTGGAATGTATCTAAGATCAATGGTCATAGATCAACGGTCAAATCAAGTCAATTATGATGCAATTCGTAAAAGTTTTGATTCAGTTTTTATTTCTGAGGGTGGCATTGGAACGGGGTTTGGCGAGTACCATCCCGTTCGTTGGTGACATAGGGATGGTAACCCCCAAGCC
Organism: Patiria miniata; assembly: GCF_015706575.1. Lineage (NCBI taxonomy): Eukaryota > Metazoa > Echinodermata > Asteroidea > Valvatida > Asterinidae > Patiria > Patiria miniata. The sequence goes on from NW_024037061.1 coordinate 5,426,371, forward strand.
GGTAAAGAGCGAATTGTTAAGTTTTGCGACTCGACCTGTTGAGGCGACAAACAACAGTTCAGCTCGAGTTGACATCTCATCAGTGGGTCCGTGGCCACTGAAAAGAGAGGCACGGGTCCATGGTGATGTGGGTCAGATAGGTAGTTTGGAGCGACCAAATCACAGGCCAAACATAATTCCTGATCGGTACAGCGGAAAGGTGCTTTGGAAGGAGTACCTCCGCCATTTTGAGTCGTGTCGTGAGGTCAATATGTGGAGCGAGGAGCAGGCTGCGAGTTGGTTAGCCGCAAGCTTGCAGGGAGACGCTCTACAGTTGTTGGGTGACTCTTGCCACAAGTACACGTATAGTGCGCTTGTAAAATTGTTGGAGCGCAGGTTTGGGTCAGCTCGACAGAGCGAAAATTATCTCGTCGAACTGAGACATCGGCGCCAAAAGCCAAAGCCAAAGGGCAAGCGATTCACGAATTGACAGCGAGAGCATACCCTGAGTTGCAGGAAGATGCTCATGAGAGGTTGGCTAAGAACCACTTCATAGATGCTGTTGACAGTTATTCAGTTAGGGAGGGCATCAACAGGGCTCGTCCAAAAAACTTGGGATGAAGCAGTCCAGGCCTCCATGGAGACTGAGATATCGAGAAGGTGGAACAGCACAGATTAATTGCTGGACCGGAAGCATTGTGGTGTTTCAGATGTAATGACAAAGGGCACTTCGCCCGGGAGTGCAAGAAAACTCCAAAGCAGGGAAACGTCAGTCAGCCCCCCCCCCCCCTTCCGTAGAACCCGCGGGAGGGCTGAGAGGTCAAAAGGGTCCAGAAGACAACACAGTGACAGCGAGGCTGGTGGTGGAGAGAAAAGGTCACAGCTTGGGGACGGGCAACGAGTCATAACTCTGCCCTATCCCAGTCGTGGAGTTCGGTATGGTTTGTTTGTTGATGGGATGGTAAGGACGACAAGTGTCGATTTTTGATCGACGTGGGGGCCACCAATACTTTAATAATTAGTACGGTGTACTACCACATTCCGAAAAAAAGAGGCCCGTTTTACAGACGGATAATGTTCAGGTGAAGCAAGTTGACGGTAGTCAGCTCGCCGTGTTGGGTATAGCTTGGGTAGAGGTACAAGTGGGTCGAACCACGCACCAAGTCAGGGCAGTGTTTGTGAAATGAAATGCTGTGGTATCCTGGGCATGGATTTCCTGGTACCCTCAGGTGGAAATCTAGATTTCCAGTCGAAAGAGTGGAGGCTCACTGGTGAGTGAATCAAATGCACCAATGGTGCTGGCAAGCTTTTTGTTGGTCGTGTTGTAGTTTCTCAAATTACGGTGATTCAGTCAGGTCATGAGGCCGTGGTCCCGGGTATAGTTGCTCGGAAGGGTGCCGACTTGGTCGGGCCTGCCATCGTCGATGGAAGGTGGCGGTGACCTAGCCAAGAAGGGCTTGGTGTTAGCCATATCTCTGGTTGAGACTGAAGCCGATGTTGTTGCGTTGCGGGTCTTTAATCCCGGAAGGGAGAAAAAAGTTGCACTTAAGGATACAACAGCGGGACTGGTCTCCCAGGTGGAAGTTGATTCAATTCATGGTGAGTTGGATAGGGTGACAGATGCTGGTGAAGAGTTACCCCAGCACTTGCAAGATTTGTTTGCGAGGGGTACAGCCAATGTGGAGGCTATGTACTATGAGGACGTCCGGAAATGTCTTGTAGACTTTCAGGATGTGTTGTCCAAGGGTGAACATGACATTGGTCGTACGGACGTGGTGCGGCATCACGTAAATACTGGTGATGCTAAGCCGGTGAAAGAACTGATGAGGCGTCATTCGTATTGTCAGGAGGAAATCCAGAGGCAAGTCAGTGATTTGGGAAAGAGGGGGGGGGTTGATTGAACCTTCCGACAGTCCATGGGCGGCAAATGTTGTTTTGGTTGACAAAACGGATGGTACGAAACGCTTCTGTATTGATTACAGAAAGTTGAATTCGGTGATCATCAAGGATGCCTATCCTGTGCCGCACATTGATGAAACATTTGATGCGTTGGGTGGGGCGAAGTGGTTTTGTACACGTGATTTAGCGTCGGGATACTGGCAAGTCGCTCTGGATGAGGACGCCAGCCAACAGTCATCATTTGTGTTGAAAAGCGGGTTGTACCGGTGGAAATGCATGCCTTTTTGAGCGGCTCATGGAAAAAAGGTAATGACCGGCTTGCAGTGGGAAATCCTACTGATTGATTTATTTGGATGACATCATCGTGTTTGGCCAGTCAATGAGGGAGACCCTAGAGCGTCTCCGAGTTGTGTTTGACAGGCAAAGAAACGCTGGACTTAAACTCAAGCCCAATAGGTGTCATTTGTTTCATATGTCAGTGGCTTACCAAGGGCACATTGTGTCCTCAGAAAGGGTAGCCACGGATCCTCAGAAGATCAAGGCAGTGGCAAGTTGGCCTGTTCCGAAGTGTGTACAAGCTGTGCGAAGCTTTTTAGGCCTCGCATCGTACTACTGGAAGTTCATAAAGGGGTTTGCAGAAGTGGCAAGTCCACTTTATGCATTAACCGAGAAGTCGAGAATGATTGTGTGGACTGAGAGTTGTCAAGAGGCATTTGAAGAGCTGAAGGGCAGGCTTCAAGCCGCCCCATTTTTGTCATATCCGATGCCCGAGGGTGACTTCATCTTGGACACCGATGCCAGTGGTGAAGGTATCGGGGCGGCGTTGTCGCAGGTCCAGGGTGGTGACGAAAAGTGCTTGCGTATGCAAACTGGAAGCTCAGCAAACCTGAGCGAAATTACTGTGTCACTCGTATAGAGTTGTTGGCTGTGGTTGTGTACTTGTAAGGCCGCAGGGTAACGGTCAGAATTTACCATGCCGCATTGCGGTGGGTACTTAATTTTAAGAACCCCGAGGGTCAGCTGGCAAGGTGGATTGAGGTCCTGTCTCAATATGACTTGGTCATTGAGCACAGGAGTGGCAAGAAATATGGTAATTCGGTTGTCGAGACGGCAATGCAAACAGTGCGGCTGTGAGGAGGTGGTCAAGGAGGATGAGGCAACTGGTGTAGTACCCGAGGTTCAGCATCAGGGGAGTGAGTTTGGGTTAGGGGCGTAGCTGCCCAACCAACCCTATCTCGAAGTGCTTGAAAGGAAGCACAGTCACAGGATGACACCATGAGTTGGCTCATGAAGTTGAAGGAGGACGGTAATGGTCGTCCTGAGTAAATGCTGCCACTTCAGAAGTTCGGGAAAAATACTCACAACACTCCAAGGTGTTCGATACACACATCAAATTAAAGCTTATTTCATCATCTTTTATTTTCTTTTCAATTTTCGGGGGGTCAATTAATGACTTTTAGGAGAAATTTCCATCTATAGATAATCACCCCTGAAAATAGTCCTGAAGCACATCGCCATTTTGAAAAACGATGCCTACACTCCATTGCAAAATAGAGCGCTTTTGGGGTCCAAATTACATCCAAATTACACAGAACTGCAAGCTCCCAGTCCTGAGCACGGCTTCCACCCATATTTTTTACAATGCCTCAGGTTCATGGCCCACAGCATGCTCAAATACTGAAGATTTTGAGGGCATGCAAATCGTGATTTGGCCGGCGTAGGCAATTTCGGACCGATTTACTGGTCTGCACCCATAAATGCGTACCTTGAGATTTCATTTTGGCTTTGGAAGGCTTTGATTGTTAGGTGAGATGCTGCTTGTGTGCCTAGTTTCGGGGCTCAGCTGTTTCAGGTGTTGAGTTCCGGGTGTCTGGAGAAGCGGGCTAGAGCGTAGCTGCGACAGCGGGCAGAAAAGTCGGTGAATTACTTGTACTCCGCATGTGTAATTGCTTAGGCAATCCGTGTACAAAGTCTGTGTAGCTGTACAGGGGTTGCGCTGGTACGTGTAGCCGAATTCTGGCTTACACACACGGCGTAGCGGGTACCCTGCTAACGGACCGTATACATTGCTAAGCGGCCGTTGTGCGCTTGTGACCCTGTGTTATTGCTAACTTAGCGATTCATAACTAGCGCTGTGTATATATGAAGCCACGTGGACCACATTGGGGTCAACACACCTTGGGTCAGACAAATGAACAAACCACTACTTAGTCTATAAATAATACTGAACTAGAAAATATTTAATTTGAAAACTCGGTCAGAACTCTATATCAAAATCTATAACACCAGCGCTGATGATGATAATCAATTTTTTTTTAAGAAGGCCTAAATGTTTAGGTCAACAATGTCACTCTAAGGCAATCAAGTCCCAATCCAAAAATGTTGATCGACTAGTCAGTTCAGTTCAGTTCACATCACTTCGTGGAGTTCCGGTGAAACTACAGAAGTTCAACGTCACTGTATACGCTACACAGTAAACTAAACGGTTCCTTCACAAGATCCCTCCTGCTTGGAGATAGACTAATGTGAGGGATGCGCCTGTTACGGTAGTTCACCTAATGCAGACAGCATACATGTAATTCATGTCCTTGTGAAAATGTAACATGTGTAAGGTCACACGTGGCCAGTCCAGTCACCAGCGGCTTGATCCACTCAAGATGTGGAGCAGAGTTCCTGACTGTGACTGTCCAGGCAGCAAAAATACAGATCAAGTTAATCCCCAAACTATCAGGGTACACCTGAGAGTAAAAAAAAACAGTAAAATATGTACCTTAACAAAAGGCTTGTGTCTCTACACAAAGCAATTTAGCGGGTCAAAGCAGACGGTAGATCAAATAATCCACCCAACTTCTAGCATCAGTACACTTTAAACTTGTTCAATTTCTAACATTACTCAACATGTAACTTAATTTGAATCATCCCAGTATGTGAGGTTTCATTACGGAAAGGTATATTGGTCACAAGATCAATTATTTCTTCTAGATGCATTAAAATTGGCTCCCGATTTATACAATTCACATTTGTTTCTGTAACGTTAATTTCAACATCAATTATCAAAACAACTTATCATAAAAAATCACCCCAAATGTTATAATCATCCCATTATCCTTCACTTATTCTCACCTGAGAGCCACAAGCTGTAGGATTTCAATCAATGTCAAACTAACAGTTGACTTTTAGCAAGAATCTTGGCATTTCACTGCGGGAATTTCGCCAATACATGTGCGAACATGGCGCCTGCCATGGTTACAGTACACGCGTGTCTCATAACTGCTTGAGGGCGCACTTCAGCGTACCACACGGGCTACATATTATAGTTGCTCATTTTGCTGCCATTGATGTCTAGTGCTTAATGCTGTGTGTGTTGTTGCATAGGCGAGCAGCGGGCTATCTCCAGTAACTAAGGACCCTGGTAATAAAACAACCCACCGAATCACATCCTGTTTAATGTACCTGATTATTGTGAATAAATTACGTTCATTGTTGTTTGAGATTACCGACAAACTGCTTCCGGTGTTCATGTTTACAGGTTTATTGTGCAATTAAGTAATACAGATAAATAATCAACACTCATTCATAATCGGGCGGTAGATTTCCACCTTAACGGACCTGCACCCTTAGCCTTGAAGGTCGCTCTGAGTGATCTCTCATCTAGGGAAGAGCTGGGTTTGGGAAGACTGTCTTCACCGCGCTAGGAGTCAGACGTATCCTAACAAACTTAGGTTGGCCGGGGGGGGGGGGTTCCCGCCACACTTTCTATTAACCATATTCACGTTTTTATTTAGCTCGGAAAACAGGCACAAGTATAGTAAATAACAAAAAAATACCTTCATGTTGTTTTAAGAAATACGATTGTTAGAAAATTCCATATTTGCACTTAATACTGTTTTTAGTAACTGTACATTTTGTAATCTGAATATGGTATTAGAAAATTTATAGAACGGCAATTTGGTCTAAAACGTGCCTCGATGGTTCATGCTGGTCCCACATATATTAGTCCCCTATTAAATACCAAATTTGTAAACTCATACTTTTGTAACCAAAAATGTAAGTTTTAGAACAAAATAGCTACAAAGCCACATTGCTCCCAATTTTGAAGCTTCAAATCAAACCTAATCTTGAAGTAGACACATTAAGCCTGCTCATGATGTATGATGTAGGTATGTGTAGGGTGGGGTATTTTAGTCAACCCAAATTTTGATTCCGCCGCTCGCCTATTAACACCTGACTGTATCTTCTCTGTTTTTACAAAGCAATTTGACTGGCAACAGCATTGACAAGCCTTTCGAAATTCCAGAGTCTGTGATGATGTTGTAAGTATTAAATAAATTACAACATTCAACTGCCTCTTGTCTTGGTAAATCACAAATATTTGTGTCTATCGAAATAGTTGCATCATCTGGTTATTTGCTAGGATAGCCAATTTCAAAATTGCGTTCTCTTCTATGATGACAATTGAACAATTGGACTATTTTCATGTCTGGCTTGCTCGTAGACACGCTCGTGGAAATCAACTGCAAGACATCGACTTGGTCATGAAAAATGGAGTCCAGCTAAAAACAGTGTGAGTCAATATTAATTGCTAGCTTTTCGTTGATTGTTATATATAAATAACAGAAATTTCACTCATATTATAGTCTATGTGAGTAAATCAGTCATGCTTTTCGACTTTTAAAACATCAACATGCTTTAAGAGAATCAGTTTTCAAAGTGATCCCGTGAGGCACCTGCCGCGTTAAACTGGGAAATTATAAACTACTTCGACTCTACGGATTAAATCACTGTAACTGTGATTTTTGACCTCCACAAATTATTGTCAAACGTTTAAAAATATTTGGACTTGAATTTCCTGGTTTTGTAATGTTGTAAAAACGTGCATGTGCACACGCAGGATTGTGTTGCATTAGTTTAAGCTGTTCGGCCATAGCATACATGGTGCTGGCGCAGGGGATTTTGTCTTCGCTGTATCGCCAATATGATTACCGCAAAGGAATTAACGTATATTTCAACATCGGTTTCTGTTCCAGTGATTTCGAAGGCAACAGAATGACGGCTATTGGTAGAGACACCTTTGCAAGATGTACACAGTTGACACATGTGTAAGTTTGCAAATTTATGATCGTAATTTAAGGTCTATAATACGAACCTCGTCCCGTTTTGCTTTGTTTTAAACCTCGTCGCTAATAGTAACCCATGTGTGGGACATTTACATCCTGTAGGCCTATCCCAATAAGACATGGCATGGTATTCTTATCGTGTACTTTGTGATTTGTTTCCAACGTGTTTTTATGACCTGCTCACATTAAGGAGCACCCTAATAAAACAAACAGAATATCTCAAAAGGATAGATAAAGTTCTTGGTTCAACAGACCATTCCACAATGAAAACGAGAAATAAGAACAAAAACAATGGTTATTGGGCTATGCCTCACTCAAAAGTGAAGAGAGACATGCCTATTAGCATCACAATGCAGTCACATTTCACCCAAACTGATTGTTAACTTTAGTGTACTTAAAATTTAGTCTGCATTTGAAGGACTGCTTGCCCTTGTAATGTATGTCTGAAATGACGGTAGACTGTTCCATAATCTTCACTGCTGCAGGAAGTTAAGTAGCATAGGTTGCCTGGTTCGTCGAGCAGCAGGTAGCCTTAAAGGTGGTACCGTGGATTTCTGCAAGGTTGGGCACTTGCTACACTGTATTCTATATTTATAAACAGAAGACTGCTGCAACATTTCATCGATGGGGTAAACTGCTAAGATTATGCCTCGATTGCTCTTGATTGCTTAACCATATTAGACAGCAGGCTCTCCTTTGGATTTTTTAAGAGTCGAAAGATGGACAGTGCTAGCTCCCATCCAAGCAGTGCGTGTGATATTCTTCAGATGTGTCTTCCATTCCAGTTTGCGAGAGAATGTAACTCAAAAAGTTTTATCTCCGGCCCATTACTGACAACCTGGCCTTGGAACATTATAGGCGGATGATTTTGCATGTCCTTCATGCTGAACACAGTGAGACACTGAATCAATGTCCATAGTCTCTCCTCGGTTGCTTGATCGTTTCAGGTCTTCCTGAAGTTGTAGCAGCTGCTAGCTTCAAGCTTGATCTTATTTCAGGAGGTGAGTTTTTGATGAATGTGAATATCGTGGTGACAACAGCATGGGCCAGAAGTTCTGAATAACAGATCACATCACGTAGATATCAGATGTAGATCAGGAACAGAGTGGGGCCAAGAATCTGATATGAGGTAGTTTTGAGAAATAGGTTTCCGTAGTTGATCATGTATGATGTTCTCCACTACCTTGCTGGTGATAGATAGTAGAGACGTCGGCCGGTAGTTTGACGGGCAAGATCAACCGTTTTTTCTTCTGCAAATGAACAACTCATGCAGCTTTCCACTGTGAAGGGGAAATAGCCTTTGCTAAAGCTGAATCGGAAAAGTTTGGCGAGTGAAGCTGCAGGTTCTATAGGGCAGTTCTTCAAAACCTTGGCGAAGGTACCATTAGGGCCTGATGCTTTGTTCTTATCCTGCTTTTTCGACTTCCTTTTTATGTCTGAAAGTGACATTGCTGAGGTGAACAGCAGTACGGTCCAGGATAACGTGTAATGGATCATCTGCAGAGTTGAGATTACGTTTGTTGGAAAAAGATGGAGCCAGTATATCTTCAATCTTTTGAGCTGTTGAGAAAAAGATGTTATTCTGTATTATGTGTTTTCACGTTCAATGTAAATTACCACGACATCACAGTTCCTAAAAAAATCACCTTTTTTCATTTTGCTGATACTAATAATGTCGTGTATCATTGCATATTGGATGGGTTGACAATGTAATATGACAACTTTGAACCAAGAAAAAAAATGTTTTGGATCTAGCGCTGTAACGAATAGATCCCATTCATAACCCCCGGCGCCACCGGGTACCAAATATTGTATATGGATGTTAACGTCCGTGCAGTTAGAAAGCATCCAGTGCGACGGAAAGTCTTACTTTGACAAAGAACTAACTGTGCATGTGACGCTATTCGCCAGAGACTAACAAAATGGTCAATTCAATTTACTTCCAAGTACATCATTACCACACCGGTAGACGAACTCGCGGAGGACATACAACATGAGCTGGAATGTGTCATCAAAGACTCTGTGCCTCCCAAACTCAGCTCTAACAGGTTTAACCAACCGTCGTTTAATTCTGACACCAAGCGTGCTTTAAGACGCAATATTAGGGCCTACAGGAAAACTCGCTGCACCAACAGAGACAAGGACTCTGCCCGCTTGCGACGGCTAAAGAGAGACGCCCATAAGATTTGTCGTAACGCGCACAACAAATACATCTACGACATTGTGCACAGTGAACCAGTAAGCGCAAGGAACAAGAAGCTTGGTGCTCTTATAAAGTCCATGCACGAGGGTGGATTCCTTAAAGCAGATTCATAGACAAACGCTGACGTCTTAAACCGGCAATTCACATCCGTTTTGTCCAAATATGATGGCTCCACACTTCCTGATTTAGGTTCCAGGAACTCTCCCGCCATGGAGTCCATCGCTGTGAGCCAGAGTGGTGTTACCAAACAACTTCGGAACGACAAGCCATTACTGCATCTAGCCCTGATGGCATTCAAACTAGACTTCTGAAGGAACTAGCTAAAGAAATCGCTCCTGCAGTCACACTCATATTTCAAGCCTCCATCAATCAAGGGTACCTTCGCAATGGAAGAAAGCTCACATCGTCCCTATCTTTAAGAAGGGTAGCAGGTCAGACGCAGCAAACTACCGCCCAATCTCTCTCACATCGGTTTCATGCAAGCTCTGCGAGCACATTGTTTACTGTGACAGTGATCCGTCATCTCGATGACTGCAATATCTTCTCAAACACACAGCACTAGTTTCGCCAAAGTAGAGCATGTGACACCGATTGGATGACAAATCACAAATTGATGTGATCCTACTTGACTACTTGATAAAGTCTCGCACCGCCACTTCCTGATGAAAGTTGAGCACTATAGAAAACGAGACAGCACCTTGGATTGGACCCAGGATTTTATCCATAAACGATCCCGATTTTTTCCAATGATCTACCTGCTTGCGTCCCAACTTCCACAACAAGGCTGTCTGCTGAAGACGCAGCGAGCCTTTAAAAAAGATCATGATGCCCTCTAAGATAGGGAGTCCAAGTGGCCGATGAGGTTTAACGTTAAGAAATGCCAGGTCCATCGAATCACTAACAAACGTAAAGCCATCCTTGCATCATACACCATTCATTGACGCACTTAAGAACCTATTCTGCGAAGTACCTTGGAGTTGATCTCGACTCTCATCTCACCTCAACACCCATGTGGACACTATCAGTAGGAAATCCAACTCCACAACGGTTTTTTTATCTCGCAACCTCAGACATTGAAGTTGAAATGTAAAGGAAGCTGTCTACATGAAGCACTACCTGTGTCAGACACACAGTGGAATATGCTTGCTCTACATGGGACACCCACACACAGTACTCACAGTTGCCTGGTCATGATGTACGAAATCAACTACAATTTAGTCGACAATGTTGAAAACCAGTCTCACCTAACATACTACACCAGCCAGAGGCCACGATTCCCGATTCGTCATCCCACACACTAAGTACTGCCTTCTTCCCACGCACCATCCGGGACAGTAACAGCCTTGTGGTAGATCCAGTGGAGTACAAATCCCTCGACGCCTTCCAGCTGGCACTAAGGAATCATCCCCTGAAATAGTCAGCACAACCAGCTTTTCACTTGCAGATCTGTGTATGTACATATTAGTTATACATATAATTGCTCAGACCCAATCTGTGGAAGAATACAGATACGGGTACCTTTCTACAAGTAGGTGTATGAGTACACTTTTATGAGTACAAACACTAGTATAACTGCACTGGCATAACTGTATATTCTTATTGGTCAATATTAACAAATTATTATGTTTCTAGAGTATGACAATTTCTCTACCGAATCGGTAGTGTACAAAAAAACAAGCATTCTCCAGGAGATAGTGAAGGCGCCTGTGACATCGTCACGCATACTGGTCTCTTTTTCGTGCCGGCATCAGAGGCGCAACGCGTCCGGGTAGCCAAGCGCTACTTGACTAAAGTATATGAGCCTACTGGCGCCCGGTCCGTATATTGTTGATATTGATTGTGGAGCGAGAACCAGACTACCTGCCAGAAGGAAATCGTTGTCAGGCAGCCAATAATTCGTAATTGTAAAGGAATAATTTAATGACAAACTGTCGATGTTTCATCAAAAATAACATGATTACTAGAAGATGACCAAAAAAGAAATATCTATTTTCAGGATGAAATTCGAAAAAGGCAAGGGGAGCGCAAATTTAAAGCACAAACTTTCTTGCAGGAATTTAAGAGGGAATGACGTGACTAGTACTGAAGCGGATGCATTCAAGAGTTGCACCAACCTTCGATATTTGTGAGTATTAACGAATATATATTTGTTTAAATAAGATATCGTTACACGATCAGTACATAGATATTTTACCATTAATTGACCATTTTGTGCAGCTTGGGGCGTGCTTTGTTAATTCGTGGTTTAGATTAATATCAATGCCAACTTGGAGACATTTAAAAAGACAACTTGGAGACATTTAAAAAGACAATATTCAGAAAAGATCCTCTTAGTAATTTTGGTACTTAAGAGGGACTGACGGGGCATTCGTATTGCGGTGTGAGAGGTGAAATTCTTGGATCGCTGCAAGACGACAGACTGCAAAAGCATATGCCAAGAAAGTTTTCATCAATCAAGGCGAGATTTTCGACTATCCCTTTCAAGACAAAATGAATCTTCCAAAATTGATGTTGGTGGAGTTTCACAATTTGCTGCAGATCCTGTCCTGGGGATGGTTATAATGATAGGTGAAGCCGATGTGAATAGGCCGAATGTCTGGGCGAATGAGAGCCTCCTCCTACAACACTCCCTTAATCACTCGAAACCACGGCCTATTGCATTCATGACTGAGTCCAAAAAGATAGATGATATAAAATTGCCACATCTGCAAAAGAAAAATATTGAATGTTTTGGTTTAATCAGATTACTGGATAAAAACAAGTTATCAACCATATCAGCCAAGGAATTGACTGGCCCGAAGGACATGATCGAATTGTAAGTTTCTTTTTATTCCTTAACTGTCACTTTGTGCAAGCAGTAATAAGTAAAGAAACAGAAACAAATCATGATGATACAGGAATGAATTTTAAGGATTGCGGGGGTTGGCTTTGCATTGACGTTAATATTTGCATGACCTATGACCGTTGGAAATTGTGTAAATATAAACTGAATTAAGATTTTGTTTCTCGTTTCTTTAATCTACAAGGGGTCTTCGCAGAAATAAGTTGAAGAAGCTCGGCCCAGATACCTTCAAAGGACTGCAGATTCAAGAAGTGTAAGAAACACTATAGGCACGGTGGAATATGGGCTCAGTGTACGGAAAGGGAGAGCAGCGTCTTAACTAAACACAGCAAAAAGAAGAAAGTCGACACTCATTGGAGGGGTCATATTTTTAATCTGATCGTCTTATGATGACGTCATTTATGTATACCTTTGGAAAATTCCGTGACCTACATTTTTGTACCCCGTTTACTGCAAAATACTGTTAATCGTTCAAGATTGGCAACGGTTAATGAAAAACGGTGCAGTTTGAAAAGTTGCAACTTACGAGATACACGAAGACAAAATGCGAAATGCAAAAACACATGCCCGTACTTCATTGGCCCTTATAATATGGTCTTCAGTATCGAAACACAAAGCGGATGATTCAATTTCACGCGCTCCCATGTTTACAACCACTATGTGATCGATATTTCATGGAGTTCGTTTCGGTTAGTCACGCAGGAATGTGCACTCGACTCGCGCTCTCTTTAAATTTGCAACGTTTGCAACTGCATTATTATCAATATTAGACATTCTTACTAGGAATGTTGTGGACTTTTGAAGCAATCGCCGCTTAAGTCCTTATTCGTTGCATTACCTGTTCTCCTCCCCTTCTCTGATGACATCATGAATTTGAAACCTTGCCAAGTTCTTAGGAATATTGTGGACGTTTGAAGCAATACGCCGCTTGAGTCCTTATTCGTTACTTTACCTAGTGTTCTCCCCTAATATCTACATGCTTATGTACACTGATAAGCATTGCTAAATCTCAACGTGTTACTCTCTTTACCTACAGGATATTTCATAACCTTTAAACTTTCTTCATCAATTAAAACCCCGCTCGAATTGTTTACCCGTTGTCTCAAACTTCACGTGTTAATTTACCGTTGCCGCACGCGCGTTTACCCTGACCCAACGTAAGGGGAACCCTTCTTCCCCATGGCCCAATTGAATGATGTCGTCGTGTGTCATGAGTGACTCTATATCACAATACCTAGTGTCTGGCCCTGCCCTATAGGCTAAACGATCTTGGGTATTATTCACATGTTTTGGCATTACAGGTGGATGGCCGGGAACGATGTGCAAGTGTTAAAGGCATACACTTTCGGCGGAGTCATCTCCTCCATGTGAGTATACATGTACATGTAGGTCGTGGTGAGTACTCAATAATAAGAAAGGGCTTCAAAGAATGATGCTCGTTTCTTTGTAATGCAGATGTCTACCAAAGGTGATTTGCTCAAACATTACAACTGGTACATGCCATGTTACTGTTGAATGATATTTCGAGAATGAAGTACACATAATATATTATACTTTCAATTAAGAAGGCATAAGAGCTTTATTATTGTTTAGAACAAATACCAGAGATAACCCTGACGATTTGTTTATTATACGCACACATTTTGCATTTAAAGTGTTTTGAATAAGAGGTATAATGAAGGGCAAAACCTAATTTGAATAATATCACCCCGGCGCAAAAATTCCATCTTATAATAGTTCATGCGGTACCCGCTGCTATGTACATCAGATTCGAACCGGCCAACCGATCCCGTTAGCTCGGTGGTCGAGTGGTAAGCCATCTGCACTAGACAGCACCTGAGGTCGTGGGTTCGAGTCCCACCCGAGTGATTTTTTCCAACTTTCACTCGGGAGGTAACACACTGAGTATACAGTGTATAAGAACGTCGGTGAAGGGCAAAACCTAATTTGAATAGGTATAATATACATACATGCATACTCTTTCCATTAATTATAAACAGCATTATCACACTACCATATTGAATATCATTATCAGTAAAATAACATATTAATACTGAAACTGTGATCTCAATTTTCGATGTTTGACAGAGCTTTGGATAGCAATAGAATTCTCGAGATTCCAGCTAGTTTATTTGTGGACCCCTCGAACAAACAACACAGGAAAGAAATCAAGAGATTGTGAGTATGATTGTACAAATACCATGGCCTTTAGGCTACGGTCATCTTGAAAACAAATTTTACCAATAAAAAAGTTATTTTAGCCTTCAGGACAGGGTATCACAGCAGGTGAAAAGACGGCGGTAATAAACCTGTTTTATTAAACCAGTTTGACGTATCCGATTTATGTTGAATTGTTTAAATACTGTAACTCTTTTGTTTCTTCAGTTATTGTTATGAAAACAGGGTTAACCGAGTCGCCATTGGAGCTTTTCAAGGTGTTAACAAGTTCCACAAATTGTAAGTAAACTTCAACGTCAAATAAATAATAAAATGTGCTTTGACAGACTTTATATACGAAACGCATTGGGCATTTGGGATAATTTTTTGTTCAATATCAGACAAATACATAAATGCACTATTAGTTGCTTTTAAACTCTTCATTTTACACATCTGTCACACTGTATTAGGTTAATGCAGAACAATCACCTAACGACTCTACCAGAGGGTTTGTTTGACACGAAGACAGAAATTGGGCAGTTGTAAGTGTACAACGTGTCCCAATAAACATTGTGCATGAAGAAGTCGCTGATTTGCTCAAAAGATGTTCATACTAGCTAATCAAATTTTATATTATTTTGAAGTCTATGGATTTTTTTGTAATTGGTAAAAATTTCAAGAAAAGTCATATTATTTTCCTCCTGCACAATTATAATTCTGCGGCTAAACTTAGGCTAATACATTATCAGGCATTCCAAGTGGTATTATATTTGATTGCAAAATTCTATTTCCCAAGCACTCACAAGACATACCAATAACCCAATAATTGGCAGAGGTGAAGAAATTACATTGTGCAGGTCGCAAATTACGTAGCCTTACCAAATCAAAGATACATTTGGTTAACATTGTTGGATTTTTTGAAGCAATTATAAACAAGACCATGGGCTTGAAAATGCCATAGAATTTGATAAGCTACTTTGAAAATTTTTGGAGAAAATCAGCGATATTTCTTCATGCAGAATGTTGATTTGGACACGCTGTACTTCTTCTTATTCATGTTTGAATATGTCTCAATGTCGCTTCATCGATAGTACAAAACTATAGGCGAGATGTTATTTTTATTAATGAAGGTCCTTTCCAAAAAAGGTATTCATTACTCTAACGTGAAATAATAGTCTCCGTTGACTGCATGACCTGAGTACATGTATGTTAAAACAAAAATCTTCAATCGAGATTCTTTCTCATAACCGATTAGACACGAGTACATGTTTAATAACGCTTCTTTTAATAAAAGGATTATCACCAAAAATGTAATGAGGTTGTCATATGTATCCGTTTCTATACCATACAGGTTGATAGCCGATAACTACCTAGATTTTCTACCAGAGAATATTCTAGTCAACACAACATTAACCGAAGTTCTGTAAGAGTTTTGACGGACTATTTTTTATGGTCTCAATCGCCACACTTATACATAAGTCAATTTTTTTTCAACAACGTTCAGTCTGTTTTTTTGCCGATACAATGCGCCAAAACAAATCCTTCCCTTGAAGCAAAAACTCGAGGTGGCTAACTGTTTTTCGGGGCAGTACATGTATGTATTAGTCTAAATACGTGACCCAATGTAATATTTGGTAAGAGAATGGTCGTATGCACAGCGTGCCTAGATTCGAGCAGTCCTCACCTAATCCTTGGAGTTTTTTCCCCAAGAGGGACAACTATCAAGTTAGTCTATCGCAATTCTCAACCAAACCAACCCCGTATAAAGAATGAGCTCTGAAGAAAAAAGTGTACCTTCGCTCTGTCTAACCTACATTGCTGACTCGAAAACACTTGAAGTGTGGTATAAATTATGCATGGGTTTGACGTTCCTTTTTTCTCTCAATATGTTCATATTTTGAAGTGATATTGGCTTCAATCGTCTCCCATCCATCCCCGATGGCTTATTTCGCAACCAGACCAAGCTACGGGCACTCTTCATGCAACGCAATCAAATCAGGGTCATTACCAGAGAAATGTTTAAGGATCTTCACTCTCTAGAAGTACTGTGAGTCTTATCGCTTATTTTCTTTTTTTTTTTTTGCTTACTGCTTATTTAAAAAAATCTAGCTTTCAATCAGTGTTTACTTATCCAGGTATTTGCTGTTCCCAAGTTGCAGTCACAAGGCCATGCATTTGCAATCATTTGTCGATCGTGCCAGAATAATATTTTGGGGGGACTTTCCTCTACCGGGATGTCGTGCTTCACAATGTATTGGAAACTTCGACCTCAATTTGCATGTTTACCACCGGTTGCCGTGGTAAACCTTAGTTGAAGCAACTTTGCCACATTTGTCATCATTGTTTTGTTTTGCGTTATAGCGAAACGTTATGGAATGTTTTTTTTTGTTATATATATATAGGCCTAATGTTGTAACTTTTAACTATTCAAAGTCTGATGAAAGAAGGAAATCTGCTAAAAAAAAAAAAAAAAAAAAAAATGTATAATGTTAATCATGAACCTACCGTGATATTAGAGGACTGTGAATTCGTATCATACATGCGAAGATAGCCAACAACTTCACAAATAATTGAGTGTGCAAAGATGGTCAATGAGGCCGGTCCTGGCGCAAAATGAATGATTGCAGTAAGAGCAGGTGTTGGTTGGGGGCTAACTAGGTGGAAAGGAGGAACTTGATCTGTTTTTACAGAGCTGTCGTTTTTGTTCGGCTTCACAGATGCGGCCTTTCTCATACTTCTTTACGCCGTGCATGACTAAGTTATAGGCCAGTTGGAGCGGTGCTGCGAAATGATCTCCCACGTCTCTAGATCTATGCTGCAACATTTGACGGAGGCATTAAGGGTGCCTTAATTTGTAACGTTTCCCGTGCCACCTTGAGTCTGCGCAGATTAAACAACTTGCTGTCAGAGCAGTATTGCAGATAGACCCCTATATCCCCGCAACACAAGGTATCTGTCAGCATATCCAACAACATCATGTTAATGGGTAGGTCTTAGGACGCAGCCTTGCTTCACTCCGTTGGCCACTCGAAAGGGCTCAGAGAATGCGCCGTTGTCTTGGACACGAGCTTGCATGCCATCGTGGATTTCACAGACCATGTTAATGAACATTCGGGGCAGCCAAAGTTGGACATAATCTTCCACAGGCCCTCCCGGCTTCAGTGGCGTAGCCATGAATTTGTCAGTGTGTGTGGGGGTGGGGGGTGGGGGGGGGTGGGGGGCGCTGGGGGGGGGGGGGCAGGAACATTTCATGGGGGCGTCATGTAGATCAACGATAATTGTTTTTAAAAACTCAAAATCTCAGTGGGGGAGGGGCGACTGGGCTGCGACAAACATCAGACAGACAGACATACATCAAAGAAACAGACAGCGTAAAATGTGTTGATTTAAGATATATGTGTCGATCATGCCAGAACCTAAAGGGAACAAATTGCCTGGCCGTTGCAAATCCCTTTGGCGAAAACCAAGTTTTGTTTCGCTAAACAATGGTATGCCCTCGTGTAGTAATAAGGCGTATTCAAAATGATTTCCGGTGTCTTGATTTTGTTTCATAGATCCGTATTTGGCAATCCTCTCATTGAGATACAAGCCTGGCTTTTCTTTAACACGCAGCTCACAAATTTGTAAGTACATGCATATCATCTACAATCAATTGTTTATTAAGTGATGTTATAGATGTTTTATATTTATTTCACATTAACATGTGCCAGGTGCACGATCCGTCATGTTTGCCGCCCATAGCGTGCTTGATCGGCTATGCAGTACCTGTTTACATGTCTGCATGTATTTACATGTCTGCAACCGTAGTGGTGTAATATGGCGGAAGCGTGGGTAACTACTCGACTCGTTCGTCACATTAAGTACTACTTTAACCAAAACAACATCGATAAACCAAGCTCCGACCTATGAATCTTTAACCAATCACAGCAACGTTTTATGTCCAGCATTGCGTGCACTTACATGACGCGCGTGTGTGGCGTGAATTTAGGTTTCAATGATATACGGACCCATTGGAAGTATTAAACAAGTCCTATTTCTTTAAGTCGGATTTTCATTCGCCACCGGCTGAAACTTGCAGTGTTGTATGGCATTTTAAATTGGTACTTGTGTGACGCAAGTACGTTGTGCGCGGGGCCTTTTGGTTATGTCAATTCACACACTGTTATGCTTCAGAAGCATTTTGTCGTATGATATAAGACCAAATGTTAAATTATTTCCATTGTGTTTACTTCTAAGTGATTCATACCTCAGAGGCAAAGCCAAAGCCGAAGACGAAATCAACTGTTTCGGAAACCCCATTAATGATAACAACTTGGGTTATTGCTTGTAAACTTAATATGGTACAAAAAAATATCCATCATTTTCAATTGTTTTGTTAGATACATGTTCCAAAACAACTTTTCTTCGATCGGAGAGAGACCATTTGCCACCGTCAATAACACAATCAAACAGGTGTAAGTACATCGATCATGCAATTTTCTAATTTGTTTGCTTCTCCGAAAGGAGTCAAGTATTGTATACCATCATTTTTGTCATAGCATACACTTTTGGGTTTCATATGCATACCTTGGCCCTTCGGGAACAAGATTCCCATATCACTTTAAAGCCCAGATTTGTATGTTCGCATTTGCCGGTCCCAATCACGTAAATGTATCGGTTTGATGTTACATTGTTGGTTTCGCCAATTTGCCAGGTTTTGATAAAACACTTATGGTTAAGCATTGATTGATTCTTACTTTTCCGATTTTTTCCAGATCGTTGTATGGCAGTCATTTGACAACTATTTCCGATGTCGTATGGCAAGATTTGGGCACCAACTCCTATGTGTAAGTTACAGTTTGCGTTATCAGGTTTCCGTGTTCAAGTTTAACCTTCATTTGAACTACTGCGCTGCCAAAATCGTAACTATTGTTAATTTTTCTTCATGTTTACCTGTGTTTTTTAATTAGAACAAATCTTAGCTAAACAATAAGGATTGACCTCATAAACCCTTCACGTATTTTGCATAACACCTATTTTGTATGACAATTATTGGTGTTGTTTCGACCACATTACCATAACATTATGTTCCTTTATTCTCAGGGCTGTTGATAGCACCCTCCAGTTTGCGCCTGTCACATGCCGGACTGACCTGGAAATGTAAGGATCGACTCTCACGACGTAATTATTACATGAAAATTACTAGATATTTTGTTTCCTTTCTCTATGTTTCAAAGGGCTCATACGTTAGTTTGAGAAAGAAAAAAAAACACGAAAATGTCAGGACCATCATTTTAGTGAAGTTCTGCATGTAGCACTTTCAAAAATCTAGGATATGAAAACCAAATTCGTGAGTTTTCTTTCAGTACCAGAATCAATCAAATCACATTCATCCCATACACATTCACATACATCCCTATGTGATTTATGTTCGTTTTGCTGGAAGAACACTTGCCTGTTTTTGTGATCCGTGGACAGAACTTTATTTAAAACAGTGTTTGTGTTTAAACTTCCGTATCTTGAAAAGTACATGAGTGATTTCAATTATTGTTGTACACAAAACTTATTAATTGAGCTTTAATATCCTAGATTTGGAAAGTGCTTCACGCAGAACTTCACTAAAAAAAAATGGGCTCTGTTTTGTTTTACTTACCCGGTATATTTTTATGCAATCCTTAGGTATGCACCTGTAACAAATTTAACCTTATTTTAAAGTGAGTGTGGCCTAGTGGTAAGGTTCGTGACTTATGATCTGAAGGTTAGGGATTCGAATGCAGCTGCTGGTCATATTATGTTGTGTCCACTTTACCACCACTTGCCTCTCTGCACCCAGAAGTACAAGTGGGTACCGGCAAAAGCTGGGGTAACCTGCGATGGATTATCATCCCATCCGGGGGATAGACATATTCTCAGTCGTTTCATTCTACTAAAACCGGTGATAAACGCCGGCCAGGGGGCCAGATTGGCAAGTGACAGACTATACTTCTTAAATACTTGGTTCACAACTTGAACTGAAACCCCTTAACTGAATAGTGACTTCCCAATACGACATGAGAGCAACATCACCATTAGTTGTTCTAGGTAAATCAAACCAAACAAACATTCGTTTAAAGAAGCGCACTTTTCAAAAGCATTAATAAAAAAAAGGATGTCAATAGTTTACAAACATTCAGGAGTAGAAAATTACATAACATGTTTTCCTAAGGTAAGTTCACCTTATGGACCCTATAGACATGGCCTATCTTGCATTGGCACAGGGTATTGTAAAATGACACATCGACCTTGGGTTAACTTTTGTTCTTTCCAATTACAGTGAACAGGTTGGTGATGGGTTTGCCCTACCGGTACTTGTTTCGAAGGAAATGGCAAAACTCTTCAATAAGTCTGGATTCTCCTGTTCAAGACCTGACTTCAAAGTTGATTCGTGGCGATGTAAGCCCTGTGCCCAAGGACATTATGGAGATGCTCCAAGCCATGCCTGTAAAGCATGCCCAGCTGGTACGTATGAAGTGCAGTTGTTATGTCTTAAAGGCAGAGTTGTTATTACTCGTTTCAATGACTCGACTCAAGTCCGACTCAAGTCACCATTTTCGGTGACTCGAATTAACTCGAGTCCCTAAGGGTAAATAAATCGACTCGACTCCAGTCCCAAAAATGAAAGCAAAACTTGCGAACAATATTTGCAATGTCTTACGCCGGTCCGGGTTTTGTTCACGTCCCATTAGAAGGTTCGCAGACTAATGTGTACTTATACATACGCGGTTTGATCAGTGTCCCCGTTAGTTATATTATGGCGATCAGCTGGCACCCCCTTTTTTCATTAAGAGTCAAATGTGGTGTCACCACACGTAGAAGACCGAATGTAAAATTACAAAAGCCAAAAAGTGCTTTTCTCTCTCGTGTTTATTTATTGTATAGGGTTCAAATATTTGTGACTTGATTTGACTCGAGCTAATACTTGACTTGACTTAACTCAACACTGTGACTCGACTCGACTCGACCTTCTTGACCTATGACTCGACTCAACTGTAGTAACGTCTTTAAAATGACTCGACTCGAGTCAAAGAAGTCAGTGACTCGTCACAACTCTGCTTAAAGGATATAGTGTTCTTGAAGGAAATAGGGGAAAAAATCACCGTCTCTTTAAATGTTCATGCCATTGCGCACGTTTTTTGCTTGCAGCTTTTTTAGGTGCACCTGCTGTTTGTTCCACCCATGGGTATGTGACAAGCATTTCTTGGCAACAAAATTGTTTGCCCCCTCTAGAAAAAAATCCTGGCGACGTCCATGTTCACGTACATTATGCGCTGACGCAGTGACATGTACCCGAGGAGACAGTTTGAAGAAAAATCAAGCGCCCGGGCTTGCGACGTGCACGGAACACTTTTTCAAACACATATTTTAAAACACGGTTTTAGAACAGAAAATTCTCTTTCCTAGCAAATAAGAAAATCATCATCAAATTTCAGATTTTGTTATAAAATGAAGAAATAATGTGTGACATCATGTTACATTTAAGTAATATTTCCGACAGTCATTATTCACATCAACGCATAAACTATAAAAAGGAATTACGCCAAATTTAAAAGACCAGAACTGCACCTGGCGTAAAACATCTTAATTGGCAATTATTAAATCCCTCCATAACAATTAATTGAGGGTATCCTCTGACTACAAACGGAACTCCTCCCACTACGAAAAAAACTTTGAAATTGCCAGGAATCCCCACTAACAAGGGGCAAAGTTTCAAGTTTTAAGCCATATGTTATTTAGTGATTTGTTTTTAAACTACTTAACCTCTTCATTTATTGTCAGGTGTAGGGATGTATACTGGGATGTATAACCCCAGAGGAGTTAAGTTGACCTTTTCATAATAAGCAAACTTGTACATGTATGCTTTATATATCATTTTTAAAATATCCTTTAAACAAGATATTGCTCTTATCCCGTAAACTTTGTTTTGAAAAAAAATATCAGAATGACAATAAAACGTTTAGGCCCCCTACAAAAAAAAATTAACAAAAATGTTTCCAGTTCCTGGTTAAGACTAGAGTAAAAAAGTGGAATGTCGATTATTATTTTTTTTTTAAATGTTCCATATTACACAACATAATTAGCGAGTTATGATATTCAGCTATTCAAAACCAAACCGTATCACCATGTAGAAAACATTAGATTAAAGGGACATATGCACATAAAGCTAAAATTGACCTTCACCAAAAAAAGTCCACAGTTTTTGATTCAGGGTTAACTAACTTGAAAATTGGAATGGCGATTGATTTTTTTATGGACAAAGTCTGAACCAATCCCACAAGAACAGTCTTCAAACCAAATAAGCACACCATGGACACATCACAACTTATCGAGAAGATGTGGACAGATGTCCTCGTGCTTCCAAATGAGACTTTGTAGGTGAACAATTTGGTCTCTGTCACGTAAGCCCTATGTGAGGAGTTTACTATTTTGTCAAAGAACACTCAAGTCTATTTATTTGTTACATCTCAAAGAAAAAAAAATCATGCACTTAGTGAGTTTCCTTAATTGTGTAGGTTTTTTTTATTAATAAAAATATAAAGATGTGATAGATATATCTTTTTTTCCCTGTGTTCACTTTAATTATTATCGAATCAACATTTCCAAAAAATTATACATATGGGTCTTTCCATGAATTGGCAAACAGTTTGTGACATATTTTTGGATGAAGAATAAGTGGTAAGGAAGGCAGAATAGTCTTTAGGTTTGTTTTGACTCCTGTGGTTGTTTAAGCACGTTTCTAAGCATTATGGTGCTATTGAGCATAATATTTGAAAGACAAATAAAAGGTTTCCAATAAAACATACAAACCACACATTTTTTTCACAAATTTGGTTAGTATTTTTAAGTTTTATTCACATTTTCCCCTAATGAATAGCTCAGAACATAATCAGACCATTTAAAACTTGTATTTGAAAACTTGAATACAAGTCTTTCCTATTTTATGATTGATCATTGATCCTAATTGTTTAACTCTTTAGATTTTTTTGTAAATTAACGGATTTCACGGGATAGCACTAAGACTGAACATTATATTTCTAAATATATGTAAGTAATGCGCCAATCAGATGTTTCCTCCACCCCCCCCCTCCCCCCTCCGCGCAGCCAAATGTCCGATGTCGGGAATTGGTCACGTTTTTCATGCCACAAGGTGGGGGATTTTGGTCACTCAAATTACATTGTTACCATTGGTATGCTACATGGAAATGCATATAACAATGCGCCCCGCGTATGTATGTCGGGGCATGGTCGGGGATTGTCACCTAAATTGTGCCCGAGGGGTGGGGATTTTTTCACTTCAAAAGGGACAGTCCCCACATCTTGGGTGGGGTAGCCCGGGGAGGGGTGGGGGAAACAATTGATGGGCGCATAATGGTCTATAATAATCTCAGCTAATTTCTTTAGGAGAAACTAATGAACAATTGTTGTATATCTCAAAAATATTTAAGACTCCATGTTACATTGTTAACCTATTTCGGTTTTAGTTGTAGTATTAGGCACGTGGTTTAAAACCAGGTAGGGGCCTGGTAGCCAATAATAGCCATGGGCATCGCGCGGGGGGGGGGGGCAAGGGGCACTTGCCCCCCCCCCCCCCCCCCCCCACCCCCCGGAAAAGAAAAAAATGAAGAAAACAAAAAAAGGCGCGAAGACAAAGTGGTGTCAATTTAATGAGTTGGGGGGGGGGGCAAAATGTCCCTGCCCCCCTCTAAAACTGATCAATCGAGAATGTGTTGAGAAATACAAGCTTTTTCTGGCAAACTCTTTTTTTTTGCCCCCCTCTAGAAAAAAATCCTGGCGACGCCCATGATAATAGCCCTCACATCGGTGACCCAGCCCCTTATTTGATTGAGTGGAAATAAAGTATTGATTGATTGATTGATTGATTGATTGATTGACAATATACCCAGTTTGAAAATAGATCATTCAAACAAGCCCACAGTATCATTTTCCCTTATTATTACCTCGAGGACCTTGACCAGTTTTCGGTGTTTCACTCTCTTGTTCAGCCTACTGTGTTACCTGCCAAACCTGGATCTGGTCAAACCTTTAAGTCAGTCTGCATTCTGCAAGAAAATAATTACGAATCATAGTAAACTCAAAGGGGTTTGCCTTAATTTTCCCTCTGTATAAATGGAAAGAGTTCCATGCTGGGCCACCACTCATATTCCCTTATATGACCTGAAAAGTAGCAACAATTGTAAATCGGATGAAGAAACACTGTAAGGAGTGCAAACATTCTTAAAATATTTGGGTATTTTCTGTCATGGCCCATAGACTTAATGCAGGAGGTCTGAGTGGTGGCCCAGTATGGAATTCTTGGGGTATTTTTAATTTTTTTAGCCAGGATCAGAGCAAAAGAACAAACCTAAGCTGTTCATTTTTTGACTGTTCATAGTGCCTACTAATATTCTAGCAGAGTACAATTTTTTAAATGAGCCAAAATCCGAAAATGGTTAAACAAATTGAATGGTACACAATAACCTAGGTCTCAACAAAGTTTCATATAGAAGATTGTCTCCATTTTAGCATCCTGAAGGGCATTCATTGCAAAAATGCTGAAAAGACATGAATGAGCCACTCAGAAACATTGCAAATTTTGTTTATGATAAAAAATACTCTGAAAATCTTCTTGACTCTCCATAGACCTTGTCCAAACCGTCAAATTAGCGTCTGACAGGCCTAAACATTATTTCTATAGACCCGCTAACTGGGGTGGCTGGGGTTTTTTTTCGAAATGCGGATTTAGTCTGTCGTCATGGGCGTCGCCAGGATTTTTTCTAGAGGGGGGCAAAACATATTATTCCCCAAAAATTCTTGTATTTCTCAACAAATTCTCGATTTATCAATTTAAGAGGGGGCAGGGACATTCCCCCCCCAAAAAAAAAAAAACAAATCATAAAATTTACACCATTATGACTTCGCGCCTCTTTTTCTTTTCTTTTTTTTTCCTTTTTGTCTTCTTTTTTTTTTTTTTGCTTTTCCAGCCCCCCCCCCCTCGCAACGCCCATATCTGTCGTACGACCTAACCAACAACCCCTCCAAACTTAGGCCTTGTTTTGCAATATTTGCAGATCATTCACCTCAAAAATTACCACAATAGCTCAAAATACTTCAAAAAATACCTTTCAAAGCGCCTACTGGCTTCTCCACATGTCAAAAACAAAGCAATGGGGCTACAGTAATCCTCACGATCATTGTTTTGGGTTGCAAATTCTTGAAATTCAACAAGTTTGGCACAGACAAGTGTGTGCAGAATGATCTCCGCGTTCAAATAATAACGGTTAACGTACGCCGCTGCGTGGTCGAATGCTATGGACGTACATATGAACATGTATGCGAAGACTAGGGACACGACTATGACCTATGCATGAACTTGTTGCAACACGTTGCCGTTGGGACAGTCGTTTAGCGAAGTGTACATGCACACAAAGAGAGATGAAACAGTTTGAAATGTTCAATGCTCCCTTTCTTGTCAAAATTAATTGTTTTAGCCGTTTGACTAATTCAATCTCATGCACTTTAGTTGAGGTGCAAATAGCACATCAAGTCTGTTAAAAGCAAGTATACCTGAAGTGTGTTGGCATGCACACGAAGTGCTATCTCTCAAATAGTTTACATTACTTAAAGTACTTCAGATGATTACAGTCCATCTCTTGCGCTAATTTTGCTATTACTGTGTACAATCACATGAGGCGCAAAATGGTCATAGCACATCAAGTAATTCGGGTACCAATAATCTATTACATGAAATTACCTGATGTGCAATAAGTGTGCTTAAGCACATAGAGTGCTCTCAAAAATCCAAAGGGGAACATTGTTACAATCACATGATTGAAGCACATTTATAGCACATTAAGTGATTTTAAATGTCTTCAATCTGTTACATGAAATTACTCGAGGTTCAATACGTGTGTTCAAGCACATGACATGCTAGCTGGTTCACATCTCTTCATGTACTTTAGAAGATATCAGTCAATCACTAGCACGCAATTAAGGTGCCATGATTGTATACAATCACGTGAAGCGATATAATTTTATAGCACATCAAGTGATTCAGGTGGTAGTAATATGTTACTTGAAATCCCTTGAGGTGCAATAAGTGTGTTCAAGCACATGAGGTGCTTTCTCTCAGACAGTTCCCATCTCTTCATGTACTTCAGAGGATATCAATCAATCACTTGCACTTAGCTGAGTTGCCATAAGTATGTACAATCACCTGAAGCGCTATATTTTTGCAGGTGTTATAAGCACGTCAAGTGTTCTAGTTGCCAATAATCTGTTACATGAAATCACTTAAGGTGCAATAAGTGAATTCAAGCACGTGAAGTGCTATCTCTCAAACAGTTCGCTTCACTTAAAGACCTTCGGGTGCCTTTATTTTGTTACTTGCAAGAGCTTGAGGTGCGATAAGTGCTTCAAAGCACATAGAATACTAGTCTTTAATTATTCTTCATCACCTCAAATACCTCACCTGTTAATATTCTGTTGCTTTCACACTTCAAGTGCCACAAACAGTAGTGCTCAGGTGCATGCAAGTGCATGAGGTATGGTAATTTTTTTTTACAGTGCAGCTTTTCGAGAAAAGAAAAGTTTTGCATGAGATTGTTCAAGTACATGGTTGAAAGCCATACTTGAAGTCGAAGACAAAGGTCGAATGTCAGTGAGGGGTTTTTGATGGTCACTATTTTAATGCAGTTACATGTATTATCCTTGAACTTTAGGAGGCTTTTACCAAATCAAGACTGGACAAGTAGCAGATACATCACAGCCCATCAAGTGTCAAAAATGCAACAATGGAACCTACGTCACCCCAGCTGCTCACCCTGGTATAAGCCCTGCAGATTGCACCGTGTGTCCTACAGGTACCAATAAAAGTCTCCATGCAGGGTTCCGCGCATGCTTTTGTCTCGATAAGTACTACCGGAAAGATCGGTTTGATGAGTGTTATCCTTGCCCAGACGAAGGTCTTGACTGCTCAGAGGAGTATCAACACCTCTTACCTGGATTTTGGTGGACTTGGGAATGGGGCTCAAACAACGACAACTACAAAGCATATCAACATTTCGTTGTAAACATCAGGAGCAGAAGTGATTCCTACAATAGCAGCACGCATCATTTTAGGGGAGTGGTGCCTAAGGTACATCCGTGTCCACGTAAGGAGTCTTGTTTGAATGAAGGTGATGGTATCAATGTCACTTGTGAGGTTGGTTATGAAGGTTGGCTTTGCTCTGAATGCAGTGTGGGGTACTATGCGTGGTTTGATCGTTGTAATGTGTGCCCAAAGTGGTGGTGGTTCTTACTTGAAGTCGTTCTGTTGTTGGTCGTGTTGGCAGTGGTAATACTTGTCATCGCTTGGGATGTGCGGAGAAATCGGAGAAGAGGACGGTCAGCCGTTGATGTGATCTTTGCTCGGGGGAAAATCTTGCTGGGTTTCTATCAGGTAATGGGCGAGATATTCTCTGCCCTTGACGAAATTCCCTGGCCGAATATTCTTAACAAGTTTGGGTCTTTTTTGAAACTACTGGAGATGAATATTGTCCAACTGGTCATCAGTCCCCGCTGCTACTTTCCAGACTTCACCTACCGCATTGTGTACATTGAGTATTTGTTTGGGATGAGCTTAATTGCATTTGTTATGTTGGTTGCATTGTGTTTCTATTGGGTCTCAAAGTGCTACATGTACTTGGCAGCAAGGAAATACACCGATGAAGAACGTATCAAGGTTTCATCAACTACGAAGCAGAAATGTTACCTGTTTGTCGTTATGCTTCTCTTTGTTTCATATCCTGGCCTGTCCGGTGTTATCTTCACCCTCTTGCCTTCTGGCTGCGACCTGTTCTATCTTGATGAGAATGAAACATACAATTCTACAAGACTTCGATCAGATTACTTTATTGATTGTCAAGATGAGCAGCATGTTCATTTCAACCATGCTGCCGAGGCTTCTCTTTGCTATGTTGTTGGCTTTCCGTCCTTGCTGTTTGTATTTCTGTGGAGAAGCAACAGACAAGACAAGAGGAAAAATTCGCAGGAGCAGCCTTTGGTTGAATCGTCAGTAAATGATCCCAGTTACTACAGCGTCAATAATCCAACTATGTCGACAGTAAATGAAGATGATTCCACACTCAATCAACCACACATCAACCTCCTAAATCCCCAAAAGCAAAGTCAGGTGGATATCAGCTGGAAAAGTTTTCTCAGTGGAAACTACAAAGCAGAGTTCTGGTACTGGGAAGTTGTTGAGCTTTCTCGCAAAATCATCCAAACACTGTTTGTTCTGCTTTACGGCCCAGATGACCACTTCACCATGTTTGCAACCATCGCCATATCTGTTGGGTTTTTGCTCCTACATGCATATGTGAGACCGATGAAAGACGCCACCGATAACCGTCTACAGATGTGTTCCCTGGCAACAATCTTCCTGAATCTCCTGGCAGCTTCCTTGCTCCTGTCTCGAACTGGAGGTAACACTGGGAGAACCGAAGTCCTTGCGGCAATCCTGGTTCTGATGAACTTCAGCATTATTGTCTTCGTCATAGGTACGTAGTTGTTTAAATGGATTATCTTGATTGTTTTAGTATTCATTGGTGCATTTTATATGGTGCTTGAGACTGAATTTGAAGAAATAGTTACCATGATCACCTTACCAACTGTCATTTAATTGGTCATTGAGCACTATTGATTGACAGCTAGGACGAGGCGGTTGGAATCAGTAACAATGTTACATTTTGGATTTTTGTTTTTACAGGGAGTCTCAGCTGGATGGTGATGAAGTCACTATGGCGCTCTGGGTGCTGTGGTAGAATGGCAACATGCATTGCTAAAGCCTGCTGCTGGTTCTGTCGACACGAGTCACCGAACAGGGAAGGCAGAAGCAGACGTCTTGTGATGACCAGCGTGGGAGATCATTCCCTTGATGTTGATGAAGACTACGTGGAAAGAACTTATGACGACATCATATCTGAACGTTGTCATGTGGTTGAGTAAATTCCTACTTGTTCATGGGTTAAAATTAAAAGGCAAATCAGGTCAAATATGGTTCATTTGTATAGGTCACCTGGAATGCCATGCACCCTTACAGTTGAGGTGGGTAGGGGAGTGCCTGAAAAGATACTGAACTTTTTGTAACAGATTTTCACATTTGTTTCGTATAATTGTGGTACAGTTCAGCTGTCAAAATTTGCAATGGAAGTGGGAGCTACAAAAGATGTTAATTAATTAATACTTGACGATTTGGGGATATTATCAAACATTTCCTTGAGATAATGATTGAAGTGTCAATAAATTTGGGTCATGGACAGATAATGGTCAAATGTGTATAAATATCACAAAATGTTAGCCTGTTTGCCTTGTGGGACAGAACAACGTTGATGTAGCTTTGTCTGATACTAATCTTATTTCTGTTATTGTCTCATGGATGGGACGGATAAAATTTAATAACTACAGCTTTTTTGTATATTAGGTTATACTTTGCTTTGCGTGAAATACTATATTTGAGGTCAAATATTTGGTCAGTGGTCTTTACAAGTTTGATGATCAGTTATTCAGATTATGTACGCATAGAGTATCCCAATGTGTTTTCAAGTTTACCTGTATTTTAACTATCCATTTTGCCAAAATGGTAATTTTCCTACATGTATACTTATTTTGTAATTGTAACATGTCTTAGCTAAACATTTGCCTTATAAGCCGTTCTTGTGCTTTAGTTTCGACCATAATACCATTACATTCTGTTCATTTATTTTCAGGGCTGTTGATAACACCCTAGAGTTCTTGCCTGTCACATGAAAATATACGGATCGACTGTTATGACGTAGTTATTATCTTATGGTTACTAGATTTTTTTTTACTTGCTCTATCCTTTAAAGAGCCCATATGTTATGTATTTTTGTATGCAATCCTTAAATATGCACCTTTGAGTCACAATTAACCTTATTTTCAATTTTTATTTTGACATGTTCAAGGGTGTTTTGTGCCTTTTTTGTGTCATGCTGACCAGGAGTCACTCGAGTACGTTAATGTGGTAGTGCATTGTTTCTCTTTATTTGATGTCATTTATTACAAGTGTTTGACATTCACATTACCAACAAAAGCGTATTAAACTGCCGGGCATAGACTTCGTAATTCGCATAATTTCCCTAATGCAAACTTCAATAATCTTGATCAAGCTTGCAAGGTCCATCTCAGAATCAACAGTTGCTTGAATTGTGTATATGCTGTCTTCAATATTCTCATTACGGTGACTGTAAGGCGACGAACATTCTTTTCTCACAAATCCTTTTCAATCAGCTTATGTGTTTGTTCACAACTTGAACATAAACCCCTAAGCTGAACAGCGACTTCCCAATACGGATGGAAGGTAAAAATCATACATTTTGGAGTAGAAAGTTGCATAAAATATGTCCCTAAGGAAAGTGTTGATAAATATCAGAAAATGTTAGCCTGGCTTCCTTCTGTTTGCACTTAACTACTTCTAAATATGTAAGTAGTGATCGTTTTAAATGTATGGATATGGAAAAGGAAGAACCGAAAACAATATTAGTGTACCTTTGTTTTATACTAAATGTATTTAAACTATTCTGTCATGAATTGGATGGATTAATTAACTAGAGCTATTCGTAGATTAGATTCTACTTTGCTTTGCACGAAAGCCTATTAGATAATTTGAAGCGTGTTCTTGTTGAGTATAATTACCTGGACAATACCAGCACTTGCAGAGCCTCGGAGGTCTTCTCTTTATACCAATCAGAAATATTGCTTTATTGTTGTTAGCTTTGGCATGACTTCTAGCAGGTTGTCTCTGATTGGCATTGCTTTTTTGTTTCCCCTTCTTTTGTATCTGTGGGGACATTGATGACTTGCTTACAATTTAACTCCAATTACGCCAGAAGAAATTAAAAAAGAGGAAATTTTGGATTCCCTCAATCAACAAATGTGTCCTCGTAATTTGTATTTGTGGTTGTCTGTCAGTCTGCAGAAGTTGCCCAACGGGTTAGGGAAAAAATGATCGCTTTACCTTATCCCTATGTTGCTATGTGGACTACATTTGTATATATTTTCATTCTGTTAATAATGGTATTGTGTTAAATTTACTCGTATTGATGTTGTATGCTGAACTGTTGACATGATGATTTCGTGTTTCTAGTTTTGTTACAGCGTTGAAATAAATGCTTAGTAAGTATACACCATATCAATCATGAAATTAAATTACAAATCATTCTGCGTTTTGGCAGTCTTGGCCAAAGTCTGGATTTGGATTGCGTTAACTACGTGCAGTCGAACCGGCGCAGCCATCTGACATCAACAGTAGATGGCGATATCGACGAGTAAAACCGAAGCCAGTCTTTGGGAATTAGGCAGGCATCCCCGAAATATTTTCAAGTATACCTCACGCGCTCGCATTAGCATGAATATAATAGCTTGAAGCTGCACAATGACATGTATTTTTGACACCACCATAACCATAACAAATCATTACTACAAACCACTCTTACGGGACTAACCCTGCAAATATTGGGCAAACGAGATTTCAAGGTCAAAACTCCAACATTGACCAATAATAATCGTTCCTCTGATTATACTTTTTTTGTAAAGTTATTTTATTTCTAAACTAAGGTAAACAAATATATTTCGTATATTCTCAATATGCATTATATAAGATGAATCGGTGATAATTTTTTTAATTACTAGAGAACAAAATATTAGAAGTTTACTTTAATTCCCCCATGCATATACGTGTGTTTGTGCTCAATTCCAGAAATCTGTGTGTGTTTCTGTGTCTGGCTGTCTAAGATTATCTCCAGAACCGGGCTCGGTATGAAATTTAAAATCAGAGGGTGTATTGCCAGTATATGCAGTGTTAGGTCTAAAATTGTTGGAATGAGCGGTTCTCGAAAAAGCAAAAAAAGCTTCAATTAAGCCCCATTTGTCTCATATAAAAGAGTTGGCCTGTGCGTGCATAGAACTAGCTGACCTTCAGGGGGCACACTGGTAAATAGGCCTGAATCCATCCGTCGATGGATCGTACGCGGAAGTTGTAAACCGCTAATACTTGTTGGCTTTCCTGACTTTAGGCCCCCCCCCCAAAAAAAAAGGTCGGTCTGGTCAGCGCGCGCGTCGATTTTAATCATGTGCGTCAATCTTTTTTTTCCCAAAATGTTCCGCGGTAGCTCTGTTAGCGCCCTTTTTTTCCGCACCTCCTCGGGTTTTTTTTTACCAAAGAGCACCAAGGAATGGGAAATTGCACCAAAGCAAATGATCGAGAGCACCAAGGCAAATTATGGAGGACACCAATGAAGATGAGGACACCAAAAAAGCAAAAAGTACCACCGTTTCTGTACAATCCAAGCTTGAAGAAAAAAAAAAAGTTGCGTCGCCGCGTCAATTCCGGAACTTTGGTCTGACCAGAGACTGAATATTTTTTTAATTTTTTTTATATATTCTTTTTATACAGAATGAAAAAAACAAAAAAAATATGTCAATGAATCTCTCTCTGCGGGGTGAAATGACTTGTTGATTCGAAAATTATACATCACTATAGACTCGATTTTGAGAGCATCTTGAGATTGCTTTTCAAAAGGGGAGGAAGAGTAAAAAACTAAACAATCTCACCCCAAAAAGTAAATCCGAAAAAGAGGTTCATATATACACCAAAAGCTATAAATACCGGTATAAAGCTAACCAAAAACAACGTTGCACGAACGTTCTGAAAACGTTACGGTAATGTTCCCAGAAAATAACGTTCTCTTGACGTTCTTTGAACGTTACAAAGAAACGTTGCGAAATAACATTTGTACAACCTTCAACAGACGTTGGCAACAAACGTTCTTTCAACGTTATAAAGAAACGTTACGTAATATTATTCGTACAACCTTCGGAGGACGTTGGCAAGATCAAAAAAGCTATTGTTTAAAGAGGTTGTGGAATGCTCAAAGACATTTCAGTCATTTTTCGGGTATATGTAGCCTATGGTGTGATGAAATAAAGACGACTTTTGTGTCTGTCATGAAATGAGTACAACAGGTACTTTTGAGAGCTGTTTTGACCTGTTTTGACCCGAACGTGCAATTTGTGTAAAAGTCGTCGTTGGGGGCAGCAAACAAAACATAGTAAACCGTGACGTAATAAACAGGACTCGTTTATGCTACGCTGCATCGGGAGTCCTGTTTATTACGTCACGATTTACTATGTATTGTCAAGTCGACTTGAAACAGAACTATACGGACTACAATATGGAAACAAATTTATGATTTTGGTGGCTTTTCAGAGGCCGCTTTTTTACGACCTCGATCCGCCATATATTGACGGCTGGCAGCATACAACTAACAAAATGCCTTTCAGCTCTATGTCGAACTTCCGATGAGCAATGGAGCTGGAGTTCCTCAAGCTATATTCCTATACAGTGTACTATAGTCTGGTTCCCAGACCTGACAATTATTCCCGACGCCCACGTCTTAAATTGTAGGTCAGGCAGCCTCCGTGGCTAAAAATAAACATGACGACATTAATGGCCCTTTTTTCAAAGCGCGGCTCCGTTTCCGATTTCGCTTTATCACTTGTAGCTTTTAGTGTTCTGATCAAATCTTTAAATAAATCAATTGTTTCGTAATATCATACAGCTATGATAATGCAGTTTGATGTTTTTGTAAGATAACATTCAGTAATGTTGATCTAGAATCTTCAAAATTAGGGAACCAAATAGCAATCTTAGCAGGCGGAGCCGAATGAAGCACCTAGTTTTGGAAAATCTCGGTAGGCCTAACGGTCGTCAAATTCAAAATTGTACATGACGCAGCAAAAAGTTCGCCCATACGATCCGAGTATATTTGATGCACAAAACGTCGTTGAATTTCAAGTTTTCTAAATGAAAACAATGAATATTAATTATCAACTCATTTAAAATGAAATTAATAAGCAATTAGCAGTTAATTAAACCTATATTATATACTCGGAAATACTCGGGTGCTATCCGATTGTCGACGAAACGACTTCGGCAAACTTTGGAAATTTTTGGAAAAAGGAGGAATTCCTCCCGTTTTAGTCACGTGACGTAAATTGTAATACATTGTATTACCGGAGGCTACCGGATCTAAGATTCATCAGGAATAGTCGGAATCTTTTGGTCTGGGAACCAGACTAGTGTACTAGTGGATTTAAAGCAAGCTTTTTTTCCCTTGCAGAGTAGAACTTCTGGAGCATTTAAAATAAGGAATGTTTTATCCCTGAAATGTGTGTACATGTGTGGGGAATCAGTCCCAGAGGGCGCCATTCCTTACGACCGCTGTTTTTAATGTTGATGGCTAACTTGAAGCAGGATTTTGCTCGGTAAATATTTCATTTTTCCCCCATCTTTCCAGTTAGGTCGCCTTTGCTAAAGATAATCATTAGTAACTGTAAGATACCTAGAAATCACTGTTATAGAAAATATTTTTGTTGCACCGTTGTTTTGTAGTTTGGCTGTGGGACCTAATGCGAGATACACACGTGTGATAAGTATTGTGTGTTATCGAGGTTGACCTGTGACCTTGTTTCCATAACCACCGGGACCGGGCCTTTGCTGACTGTCGTACAGACTGTGCTAGACATGTAAGTTGACACAGTAAAAAGGCGATACAAATGTGTGCAGAGCATTAATGCAGAGTTTGATCATAGTTTATCCTATCCTGTCATGTAAATGTTATTCTAATACAGGTTTCGAAAACAGTGACCACTGCACTGTAGTATTCCAATGCATTAACTAGGCAAAAAAGTGTAACATGTATTTACATGTATACCTGTACATGTTCGATTACAAAATATCAAACTTGTGCTTTTTGTTTTTGTACATGTATGAGGTTTTTTTATTGCCTCCATATTTTGCGTGGGGCACTGTCTTATTTTTGAGATGTGGTGTGTCGTACAAGAGCCCCACAACGCATACATCTTTCTTTTTTTTCTTTTTTCTTTTATTTGGGGGGGGGGGGGATGTTCATTTTTCCTGATCATTACCATTGTTCTCCTCAAAAGTTGCCAAAAAGTCAAGCAACATACTTGACAACAATACCTTTCAAAGAACTGGCTTGTACTGGGGCTTCAGTGATACTAACAACTATTTTGTGGGTTGTAAATCCGTGAATTCGACCGGTTTAGCACAGTTTCATAACAGGAACTTACAAACAATGTATCGTTTAATAATTAGTGATGTGAATTCAGTATCAGAGACTGGAAATATCATGATAAAGGATTCACTTTGCGTGTGCAGTATGTTATATAAAAACACGCCGACCATCGCGCGGCATAACGGGGGGATCCGAATTTAGTAGTAAATTAAGACACCCATTTTATTAGGTGTTACATTTGTCAAAAATTATTATAAAACCCTGTTGATCTCACTCTCAAGCCATCAGCTACTATTGCATATTTCAGTATGAAAACCAAAATAGTACAGATATCCATTCCATGCAGAACCCTGCCCTCTACTTTTCCAGAAACGCTGCGCCGCTGTGTGTGTATGTGCGTATACGACGGTGCCTGCGCATGCATGTATCATCGATCCACTACGTTCAACGTGATATACAGTCCGCAATTTATTTTAGTCGTGAACATTATTGATTTCCTCAAAATTAATCACTTATAATATTGTTTTCTATAAACTGACTGCATGCTGGCGTGGTTGTGTTGATGTTTCGCTCAAAACGCGTTTTGTAGCCCAAGTTAATATTGGACGCTTTCCAGGCCGCAATATCGTCGCCTTTGCAGCCAATAATCGTACTGTAACGTGGCATTCAGTCACGACAAATACATAGACCTGTAGAGAAGTTTCTCCGCATTGCTGTGAAAAGTAACAGAGGAGCAACTTCAAGTTATTTATCATGTTTGTTCCGACCGAAGCGTCGTTGCTATTCTCCCTACTGGATTTGGGGAAATCTTAAGCTATACTATTTCACCATTGTTGGAAGCTGCCAGGTTAGCAATAGTAGTCAGCCCACTTAAGGCCTTAATATAATGGCAGATCAGGTGGCTAATAAGCGGAGGAAAGGAGTATCTGCAGTCGCCTTAACCGCAGACATGACAACGGAGGACCACGATCGTGAGTTCAATTTGAATGGTCGGGCACAACCCGATCTTCTGTTTATAGAATTGTTTTACAAATCTTCTTTCTCCCTTCATTTCTGTCTTCCTTTTCTCGGGCAATATTTCTCCGCGTTTTTCTCCTAAACGGTTCATGGTATAAACTTGTTACTATTATCATCCTCATCCCAAGTAGTGCATATTACTCTGACGTCCTAATGCCGTCGTCGGGTGTCAAATTACAAGCGGCAGTTTGAAAATGTGTAAAATTAATTTGTGTTTGTAACTCACCAAAGGCGATTACGCGAATCTTTAGTTGTTATTGATGCAGTAGTTATTGAATATGTCTTTTTTTTTTGAAAGAAGTGATGATAAATCATTCAGTGTTATGGACCCATTTTGATAACAGAAGCAGGGTGACCCCTACGAAGATGACATTGGCCTAATATTGCCCCACACTGAGTAATGAAAACACTGTCACTCAATCAAATGACAAAATACAACACACATTTTTACATATTTATAGATATATTTATGTGTACGTGTAGGCCTATATTGATTTCACGCTCAAAAACTTTCACTTTAAACAAACTGCATACATGTTCCCATTAATAAACAAATTACTTCCCTATACATAGTTCCAACAGTTTTGAGAACGTTACCATTCAAATAAAAACATTCCTCTCATTGTCATCGAACTTTTGTTTTGGAATGCATCCATTATATGGGCCAAAAACTCATAGCCGTCTTGATATACGTTTTCACGAAAAATGGATTTAACAAATGTCAACATTTCAGTCGTCCAGTGTCAAATTCGATGGGATAAATAAACTATGTTACTATCATTGCAGATGTTAAAAAAGGGGATGCGAAAATAATCCGCACTTCCTCAGAGGCGTTGGAAGGTTGGTTACAGCAGGATACTGACACCGCCCTGTAACAACACAAAACCTGCCTTGTAGCTATACAGTGTGAATAAAAAAATATATATATACACTTTTAAAATTGGCCATAATTTTATTCATAATTATAAATTTTATTCAAAATTCACCCGACCGCTTTACTTGTCTCCTGTGCAGTCATGCATGAAAACTAATCAAGTAAATATGTCACCAAAAGAAGCAGGACGAATAACTCTAAAAGTACATATGAAAATATTTTATCTGCAGAAAAAAAAAACATGCAAAGTGTATAAAAGTGTATAGTTTTTTACCCACAAAGTAGATGAGGTGCATACTTTAGCAGATTGGTAAGTATTTAAAATGATCCCTAATGAAATCATAATCCGGTAATTTACGTCTAAAGATATAATCATATCCAAAACAGTATTTGTAAAGATATTACTTTCAAAAGCAAAATCAAATACGGCGATTGAAGACTAAAACAAAAAGATGCATTAGAAGTATAGTAAGACACAAATTAATAATTACAAATTCCTCTAAAGCGGCCACAGTTTTAGAGATGTATACCCCGTGCTCTTAAACAAAATCCTCATCTAACCATGAGGGAGTGATGCTTTATTTCTATTCTGAAGGGAACCATGCCACCATCTAAAATGGATTTTCTGACGGGATTATTTGTGGGAGGAAATCCAAAAAAAATACAATAAAAAGTAAAACAATACATGTGAGTTGTTCCGGAGACTTCAAGTACAAAATAATAAGTCATTTTATATCTGTTGAAATGCGTATATATGAAGGTGAAAATCTGAACGTGGAATCCAATTTCATCACATTTTTTTCCGGCTTCTGCCATGAATATTTGCGGTTTAATTTACGTCAAGCAAAACCATAAGTCCTTTACTGTTATACAGGGGTGACACGTTCATGCCTTCGTTTAAGGCACTCGGTCTTCTACGCAGCACTTTCGATAAAGTGCCGTTCCTGCTGTTGACAGCCACTTTGACCCAAGCTAATCTGGACAGAGTGTTCGGCAGCCACTTTGACCCAAGCTAATCTGGACAGAGTGTTCGGCAGCCACTTTGACCCAAGCTAATCTGGACAGAGTGTTCGGCAGCCACTTTGACCCAAGCTAATCCGGACAGAGTGTTCGGCATCCTTCACATCGAAAAGAGTGACATGTCTGAAGTATTCGCTAATCCAGACAAGTAAGCTGTCCCTCCAAATAACATGGGATGGAAACATTAAACAACGCTATTTTGTTTAGGGGGAAAAAGGTGAGTTAAATGGAAAATCATTGTACATTGTAAACAAACAAACAAAAAAAACGTTTAACAATGACGAACCACTGAAGTAGACATGACAACTTCCAAGTGTTTTAGTGAAGATCAACTCTCTTTGTGTATTGCTTCCATGTAGACCAAACATCTATCTATCAGTCAAAAGACCTGGACCCTCTCTCGTTGAGGAGCTGGATTGGTACTTAAGTTTATTGCGGCAGAACAAAATGTCGACCCCCAAGTGTGTGATGTATGTTAACGGGTAAGTATGACTCCTTTCATACAACAGTAATACATGTACTTCAGTATGCTTAGATCTTTAATGAGCATGATGACCAGGAATGCACTACAAGTGGGTAGTAGGAGTAACAAAGGAATTCACCTAGGCCTACAGGATTTCCCGATCTCCTTGTACTGGAATAGGCCTATTTATATTGTTTTGCAATAAAGTGTATGTTTGATTGAAAACAGAAATCAAATCTTTTGAAAATGAAAGGCCTGCATCTTATCTGAATCCTTTTTATCGACACCATTAATTTACAGGTCATTTTAGCAACACTAGGACGTGCCTACGGCGAACTGCGGGCAAATTTGGGGATATGGCCTTCGGTGATGGACGTCGTGACAGATCACGACTAATGGTTGAAGTCTACCATGGGAGCTTAGTTGACGCCGACCGACGACGGGTCCTGGACGTGTTCAGCACCAAGGAGTCGGTGATTCGCTGAATCCTCTGTACATCTGCATTCGGGATGGGAGTAGATGTGAGCGACATACAATATGTTGTGGTTTGGGGTGCTCCGTCCTCCATGTCCAAGCTTTTGAAACAAATCGGCAAAGCTGGGAGAAATGGCGCATTCTCCGAGGCCAAGCTTTTGTTCACTCCCCAAAGTTGTCAGCGGACAGAGCCAATCGTCAAGCAATTGATTCTACAAGAGTGCCCTGTGTGCGAAAGTTCATCCTCAGAAATGTTGGGTACCCAGAACCTGCTCTACAAGCGCAGACGTTACGGTTTGTGAAATGCTGCTGCTACTGTGACAAAGGAGAGGAGCACGAGCAGCCGCGCGATTAGTAAGTAACGGTGTCAATAATAAAAAAAAGTATTTAAATACTTGATAATAATGTGCTTTTAATCCAAAAAACGACCCCTACTTTGACTACAGCATGAAGACAAAATTAAAAAATTCGTTCTCTCTCAAGAACCAGATCGCGACTATACTTTGTTAGCTTTTACACAGTTTCGTTGGCTTGTTGATTGGGAGGCGGTTGGAGAATCCCTGAAACGACTTGTGACACCTACCGGGTGTGTTTTCAAAGAGCCGGTCGTCTTGTAAGAGCTCCACGCACTTGATGATGTCGCCCAGATTGGATGTTCTTTGTCTTGTTTGACTTTGCAAAGTAGCGATGCAGCAGTTGTTCCGTAAACATCTTTCTCAGAGACGTTCCCATGCTGCCAGTTATCCTGCTCATCCGCTGAATGTGGACATCCCTAAGTTGCCTCTTGCATGCTTCAGTTTGTCTATGAATAAATGTATTATAAACCAATCTCAATATCGTTTATACTCTGAACAACCAAGTTCAGAATAGACGGGTTATCAAAAAAAATAATAATAATAATAAAAACAAAATGTGAACGAAGGCCATGCACTGGTTAGTTTGTATTTAAAAAAACAGTGTTCTATCAAATGTGGACAGACACAAAATGTATGCGTGTAAACGTACGCAAATGTAAGGAGCAGGGTTATAACACCAGAAGGATAAAGTGCTACATATGTATTTATAACATGCCCATACAATCTTGTCAAAGTTCTTACTCTTGAATTCATTGTTCTCAAATTCATTGAGATGGTCAAGAGCGATGTTCTTGCCAGGCCCTCCCATGATATTGGCTGTCTTGTTCCAAGTCACATCGTGGGCAATGCGGTCAGGAAGCCATCCATTCAGGCCAATGGCAAAAACATAAAACCAAGAATAAGAGGAGCGCAGTGAAAGAGGGATACTTAACTTTGTGCGTGAGGAGCCCGCAGACGCCGAAGGAGGGATTGAAATGGGGAATGACATCAACATTTTCGAAACACATGTGTAAGAGTAACATTGTATTAATGGTAACATGCAATACAAATACTGATGTCGATGTCTCTTCACTTTGTTCCTTTTTATGAATATAGCTTAAAAGTAACCACACGTATACGGGTAATATGAGGGTAATTATTGTGTACCATATCTTTGTAAGTTTGCCTTTTGTCTGAAAATAAAAAAGAAATGTTGGAAATACATGTACACCGTCCTATCCTAGCTGAAACGTATTATTCTAACGAACCTGCTAAAAGTCGATGGGCCAGAGCCATGTACTTGTGGTGCTTCCTGTCGAACAGCTGTGGGATGCTGAGTTTCCAGAGCCGTAACGACTGTGGGCCGTCGTTCTCTCTCTCTCTCAGCATCCCGGGTGCACGAGAAAAAGAGGCCGCGCCACAACTGTGCTCTTGTATACTCCATGATGCTGTCACTTGTCTCTTTGCCTTGCCGAGCTTCATAGCCAGTCATCATCTGCAGGAAGCAATAACAATGAATAAATATGCGTTATCATGATTTCAGCTACGTACACAGTTGTGGAAACGGGTCATGTGATGTTCAGCAATTGAGGCAGATGGCACGATCGATTTATATGGGGTCGTGGCAAACCGGCGACTAACACTGCGTTTGTTACACAATAAAAATATTTAATCCTTCAAACGATTGTTTGTTTTTTGTTGTTGTTGTTTTTTTTTCATTCGAAACGGACGTTGAAGAAACCACTTTTTTGCATTGGTGATTGGTCACCGCTGTTCCCGAGACACAGTACGTTTACATCGTACACGGAGAACGACACGAAAAACGTATTCCTACTACGTCGTGTCGGATGTAAACGACTGTTTTTTTTTTTTTTTTTTCATCTTTTCTCGGGAACGGTAAGATCTTAAGTTGGTTTCCTTTCAACCAGATGTTTGAAATTGAAAATCAAAAACATGAAATTTTCGGGGATTTCAGGACCTAGTGCCCCTTTAACATAGAGCTCCAGCCTACATGTATATATATATTAGATCTATTGGTAAAATTCGCATCGCACTCCTTTTTGCGTGAAGAATGAATCGGTCTTTGAACTTGCAACCAAAAAGATATGTACAATTTTGAAGCATTTATTATACAATTTTTTTTATAAAGTCACGGGTTGTGAAAAGGACTGTACAGCCCATCTGAAACCCCTTCCCGTATAAAATAAGACAAAAATTAAAGCAATCAGTTAATCTTAAAAAAAAGTACAGTTACAAAGTAAGGAAAGAAAAGGTAAAATAACATGACAGAATCTATGAGAAAAAAAGGGGGAAATAGAATGACGTATGAAAAAAACATCTTACACGAAATGATCAAACTTTAAAAAAGTACATAAACATTGGAGAAAATGGTATTAATGTATTACTAGAGGTTCGCGTTTGTTGTTACAAATGCAGAGCGGTCGGGTAGACAACTGTTTTATGAAACACTGTATATTTTAATAAAGAAGAAAGGATTCCGAAATTAAATCCTTTCCAGTACAATCAATTATTTTGTTTAAAAAGATACATCTTTGACGTGATAAATTTCAGTAATCATTTCATGTACACATTAAAGTTATGTCTTGCTTGATGACGTCATTATTCAAAAACGGGAAGTGAATACTGATTGGGTTTGGATTGGACAAATGTTCATTGTAAAGTTAACGTATACAAATTTGGAAGTGTATGCATTCATAACACATAACCTACTTTCCGGTTTGATTACGTCACAGTATTGGAAGCAAAGGTGATCATTGTAATGAATATCTTATTTGAGCTAAGATCGACATGGATCAATTGATAGAATTGCATTTAAAATATGGTCATATTCAAATTCAACTTCCGGTCTGATGACGTCAGGCGCGGTTCTACGGGGGGGGGGGGCTAGGAGGGGGCCTTATTTATTTTTTTGGTCTATAGCCCCCCCCCCCAAAAAAAAAAAAATCGTAAAAAGAAATTGCATTAGCAAAAAGGATTGTGATGTACATGCAAACGGTCTCCCCCTAAAGAAATAGTCGTGACAAGGGTGCATTTGTAGTTAATATAGTGTGAATGATTTTATGATTTTAATTATTGGCGCTCCCCATTGAAAATATGGCATGCCCCCCCCCCCCACCCACCTATTGATTTTCGGAGGCCTAAGTGTCTGGAGAAAATAACCGGTCTACATTTCAGCACGCCTTCCTGAAAAAATTCTGGATCCACCCTGCTAGCCCCCCCCCCCCAAAAAAAATAATAATATTGGTTCTAGAACCGCGCCTGTCATGATGTTATGATTTTGCAACCTTGCCAAGTTATCTGTGGTTAATCAAAGAATATTCGAGTGCGATTTAGTAAAATATGAACGGATGGTTTTCAGATTAAGGAAAGCAAACACTATTTTATGTTCCGCTAGGGGGCGCCCTTCCAAAATATGACGTCATTACGGTGTTTTTGTGTCTGGCATTCCTCACTGAACACTTTCACAATTTGACATGTATGTGTGTAGTAAAATGCTTCCGCTTTTGAGTTAAATTCGGTTTTTATTGCACTTCCGGTAGCACCGGAAGGTCAAGCGGTTTTATGTCTTGGGACAAGAAATGTTACTCACGGCATAGTCTACAACATCACGGAAAACAAACACGACTCTATATTTAGTCATAGAGATAACTCTATAAAGTTAAAGCGCAAACTATTTTGTCAAAATTTTCCCTTAGATCGCTTGTAATTTGATACCTGATAACGTCATGATGACGTAACAAAATGTATAACATCTTCGTTTCATGGTACAAGTTCAAGCTAGGTTTTACGATCACACCATAAACCGTTTGAATGAAATGATGTTTTGTTTTGATTACAGGCTAAAGTCTCATTTTGAATTAACTCGGAAGTAAAGGTCAAGTGAGTTAACGTGACAAACAAATGTATATCAATTAATGGTCTATCTGATTACAAGGTTGGAAAATAATTGATCATTTTGTTTAA
The DNA here is from genome assembly GCF_015706575.1 of Patiria miniata. NCBI lineage: Eukaryota > Metazoa > Echinodermata > Asteroidea > Valvatida > Asterinidae > Patiria > Patiria miniata. The sequence continues at coordinate 5,469,845 of NW_024037061.1, forward strand.
GAGTTATAGGTGAAAGAATATCGTCATTTTTTCAACAAAATATTGCTTGTAATTTGACACCCGATGACGTTATCATGACGTCAGAGTAATATGCACCACTGGACGAGGGTCAATAAATATTGAAAGTTACACGTTCATACCATATACCGTTTAGGAGAAAACCCGCGGTTACCTACTGTCCAGAAAAGAAAGAAAGAAGATTATTCGTACAACTCCAAAGAGTGGTCGGGTTGTGCCCGACCACTCAATTAATTGTATTAACGATAGGGGGAGGGGAGGGTCGTCAACGGGGCCATCCCCTTCCCCCTAAAAAAAAAAAAGATTTTTGGCTTTTTATGTTAAGAGACTTCTATCGCCCAAAGTACGATAGCAAACACAAAAGCAACAAATTTCGTTTTCACTGGATATAATTCAATAATATTTTCACGACCTGCTGGGCTGTCACCCCCCATGAGCCCATTTCCCCGTCCCAACAAAGGCAGTCATGCGTACAAATTTCATTGCTCGAAAAAATAGAATGCTGAACGTGGTCAAAAATTGCGTTAGATCGCCCACAGAGCATCTACAATCCTACCCCCACCCCAATTAAGTAGTTATAGCAATTATGTTCTTTGTTCAAGTCCCTGTTCAAGTGGTCATGATCTATGCGACATCAAGCCCGCACCATTTACAGTTAACAGATTATGGCCACGTTACATACAAAGTGCAAAGATAAACGTGTCATGAAACAGTCGTTGGTGCATCCCCCGATCTGCACGCCGAGTTTGTTTATCTGCCGCAGGTCACAAGTCATGGCTTCGCTTACACGTTTGTACACAAGGCTATATCACCCCACAATTCCGTCTGGCTGGGGATGAACGTCTATAGACAGTGCACGGTTAGACTCTAGCTGGTGACGTTGCTGTCAATGTCAGTGCTAAACTGGTCGAATTGCACGGATTTACAACCGAAAAAAATAATCGTGAGTATCACTGCAGCCCCATTACTTTGTCTTTGACATGTGGAGAAGCCAGTTGGTGCTTTTGAAAGTATTTTTGTCAAGTATTTTACGTGATATTTGGCAACTAAATGTGTATCTTCGAAACGAGGATTTATGCATTGTGGGGCGCTTGTACGACAGACCACAACCCAAATATAAAAATAAAACTGTTTAAGTGCCCCAGTAAGTGGGTCAAGGAGACTCCCATAAGTAGAAGGAAATCTAACTGGATAGAGTGTCATTTAATGGTCAGTCCCAGGAGGAAGCAATGAGGTGACGAGCTACCATAATCACCAACCAATAAGCTGGCACATAGCAGTTCCTTCAACGTATGCATAAGAATATCACATTTTGCATAACATATGCCAACTTTGAGATTAGCTTAAAAACAAACAAAAAATACTATACCCCTAGGTTTTTGGATATTTTGTAGGCCAGGTTTATTTTCATCCTACTTCGCCTCAGGGTTGAGTTATCCACGGGGTCAAATTCAAGTTCAAATTCAAGGTCCAAAGGTCAACATAGTTCAAATTACTCCGACATGTAAAGTAATGGTAAATTTGGATTCCTTACCTTATGATGATACCTTTCTAAAGCAACCAAAGGTCAACAGATTTGGCGAACAGGTTATGGAGACAATATTTCATTTGAAATTTGGCGGCCATGCCTATTTTCACCCCTTGCCAACCAATTGCGGGCGGTAGAGCGAAAACTGTTTGTCCGATAAAACGTACAGGGTGAGTGAAAAAAAAACCACGAAACCCAAATGTCGGGACTATTCTTTTTATTACGTTCTCCACGTAGCACTTTCAAAATCTAAGATATAAAAGCCGAATTCATAAGTTTCTTTTAGTACAGGAATCATTCAAATTACTTACGTACTTTTTTAGTTACGGAATTTTAAAAACAACCATTTAAAGTTCTGTCCACGGATTACACAAAATGTGTACGTTCATTGCTGAAAGAACACATCTTTTTGTAACTGAATCCGTGGACAGAACATTAAAACGGTGGTTGTGTTTTAAAGTCCATAACTTGAAAACTAATAAGTGATTTGAATGATTCTTGTACCGCTGAAAGAAAGCTCCATGAATTGAGCGTTCATATCGTGGATATTGAAAGGGTTACATGCAGAACGTCACTAAAACAATGGTACCGATGACATTTGGGTTTCCTTTGTTTTACTCACCCTGTATAATTCAGCTGTTTCAGCCTAAATTACCCCACGCGCTAAATATGAGCACCTTTGTTGGGAGATTTGACACGGATGATCCCAATCTTAGTCAGTTCAACTGTTTCATTACACTTTACAGTGATGGCAAACCACCAAGCAGCAGCACGATCTGTGCATCTCCGTTATGACCTACCTGACAACGTGCCATGCGTTTGTAATGAGGTATGCGTCGATGAGACAAGAAAAGGTTCGTACTTTTGCGTCATTGGCTTCAGCAGAGGGTATTGTGGCATACAGGAACTCTCCGATGGTCAGAAAAAGTTGATTTTTTCGGTATGGGACAGCGAAAGTAACAATGATCCAACACCGGAAAATCGAGTCAAGGTTACGTACAGTGGTGAGGGCGTCGAGGTGTCGCGATTTGGAAACGAAGGCACAGGCGGTAAAACCATGATGCCATTCGATTGGAAAATTGAAGTGCCAGTCAAATTTAAGATGGAGGCAAGGGATGAAGATGGGGTCTGGACTTCTTTCTCATGCTTTGTATTCATTGAAACATCAAGTTCTTGGTTTCATATCGCAACTCTGAAAACGATTGCAAATGGGGACCTTTTAAAGTCTGTTTACTCATTTGTGGAGGATTTTAGAAGAGACTTTAAAAGTTACGAAGAGACCAGAATGGCGAAATTCGGTGACTGTTTCGCGTTAAATGGAGATTGTGAGACCGAATGTCGGCGAGCAATGTTTACTGCCGATGGCTCGCCTTGCAAGAATATCGATGCAGGTTGTTTGGATACTAAATTCTTTTTAGAGACTGGAGGGCAAACACAGAACACTCATACCCCATTGAATGGTTATATCACTTTGTAGAATATAATCTCGAATATGAAACCAAGAAATCGACGGTTCAATGAATACAAAACGTATGAGCATATATTCGAAGTATAGTTTATAAGTATCATTGTTTCTTTTTGTTGTAAATAATTTACCAGATATTGTAATGGTAATTACTCTAGGTCCCACTTGCTTTTGCTGTCGATGACATAGATACTGAAGTCATATCCGGAAGCTGTATGCCCGACAGAGATGTTGTTATTAAAATATAACCAGCTGTAAAGACACATTTAGTTGGATATTTTAATCGTTAAATTATTTTCAAACCAATCGGTGTGTACATATGAAAATGCAGGAAATTGACATCAGACATCAATGATAAAGAATGCAGTCAGTCTAAAACAAGACCAGACTCTGTTCAATATATGCAATGACTTTGGGAAAGTTCAATAATTGGCAAAGCGTGCTTTGTTATCTTTTCTCAGCTGAAAATTCCTGGTCAAAATCGGTTATTAACATACCAGCTGATTTACCCGATCATAGATCGGGTATATAGGGCGTAGTGTTGGGGATGAAAATGTGGGCAGTTAAATGTAAATGGGGGATCATTGAGGAGACATGCAGTTATAGAAAAGCAATTTTTGTGGTGTGATCTGAGTCAATTTCTGACCACTAAAACCAATTTGAGCAAAAGATCATCTTTTAAACATCATTTTCGAGCTTGGGGTAATTGAATAAGCTACACGGTATTCTGAGCAATAGAATCATTATAGTAGGCTACAATTTTTATTGAAATTTTTAAGAAAAAGTCGGGCGGGGGAGGGGCTCCAAACAATGTCCCCGCTTTAAAATGTGGGGGGTCCCCCTGTTCCCCACCGATTTACACACATGATAATTATGTACCATGACAACTGTCTGTAAGTGTTCCCGTTGTTCTGTTAAATTGGCATTTTGTGAGGCAGTCGCATTGCCGGGAAAACGTAGTGAAAAGGTTACCGTATAGTACACAGGCGAAGGCGGATTGTACAGTTTTGACAATAAATAATAATGAAATCAAACGTGAAGTTGTCATTTGCAATAAAAATGTTACCATAAAATAACAAACGGTCTGAATGATGGAGGAAGGTCATAATTAAATTTCAGTATTGGACTCTTCAACAAACGTAAGCTTGATCTTCTTACAATTTGCGAGACCGTCTGCGAGGAAAAAGTCGATTCAAGTTGGTCAACCATTTATATAAGAGCAAGTTTTACTCGGCCTCCGAGAAATGTTCGCTCCTGAAAGGATCCGAGACCGCGGTCTCCCGCGACGCCAAAATGGCTCCACGTCCATAGAAAAATACGGAAAATTTCCTCCGCCAAATCAAGCACTTCAGATCGTCTTAAGTTTTCCGTACGTACGCCCCGGCGATCCGTTTTGTCGATTTTTTGTGACTGCGTTCAGGATCGCGACCGCAACGCCAAAATGGCTCCACGTCCATAGAAAAATACGGAAAATTTCTTCCACTAAATCAAGCACTTCAGGTCGTCTTAATTTTTCCGTACGGACCGGCAATCCGTTTTGTCGGTTTTTTTGTGACTGCGTTCAAGATCGCGATATTTGAAGCAATGCATCGATCCTTCGTTGATCCCTAACAGGCACCCGAAATTATAACGCGACACTGAATTATACCGTTGACGTGGCGGGCAGCGAACTCACAGCGCTCAGCCTTGGTGGAAGCATAGAGCTAGTGGAAGCATGGAGCTCATTATGGAAGCAACAGCACTCTATCACGCGACGTCACATGTTTGTGCAATAGCGAGCACCGTAGACCCATTTTCGTTCCCAGGGTGTGGAGCATGCTGCAGTACGCGTTGCCATCGACGGTTTTACGCATACCCCGGAAGTACACAGGGTAGTCGTTCGATTGGTCAGACCTCGCAAGGCATACTAATGTGTAGTCATTCTGAGTATTCGATGCACTCAGCGCAGGGGCGGCAAGCAAAGCATATGAAAGAATAGAGACTCTTGGTGTCCACGCACCATGGACAAAAATATTTTACCAAGGTCACCCCATACAACCGTTTGGTTAACACTTTTGCAGAACGGCAAAGTAGAACACGTAAACGCAACCCCTACGTTGAAGCCGCTGACCTCGCACAGTCTAGACTCGCAGAAAAGCCAACACAGGGGGCGGCAAGGCAGTCAACGTGAAAGCGCACACGACGACAAATTCCTGCGCAAAACGCAGTCACGAAAAATTGACGAAACGGATCGCTGGTCCGTACGAGAAAATTAGGACGACCCGAAGTGTCCGACCCGGCGGAAGACACCCTCCGCATTTGTCCACGGACGTGGAGCGATTTTGGCGCCGCGGGAGACCGCGGTTTCGGATCCTTTCAGGAAAAAACATCGTCTCGGAGGCCGAGTAAAACTCTCTCTTATATATATGGACATCATTTCTTTAATTTTAACAAAAAAGCTATATTTTTGTAACTAATCCCTGTTAGCCCATTCGAAATGTTAAATCAAGGTTGAAATAATATTTATATTGATTATAAAAGCACAGTGTGTACAAAACCAATCAGCTTATAGGAGTTTCATAGCACAGAGACCATGTTTTGTAGAATTACTTTAGATATAATCAATGCATGGGTAATCAGCAGGTTGTCATTATGGTTTACTTGACCTTAGTTCCTTGACCTTAGTGTTGACAAACTTGTTTTTCCAAAATCACGAAGAATGATTTTTGATTTCTCAACACTGCATTTACTTGGTTTTAATCAAATCTCAAAAATCGTCACAAAGTGTGTCTATTTCAGGCGTTTCATCGGAATTTATTGGTGTCAGGTTTGGGGTTCCTCAAGCTTAGGTTCATATCTTGGCCCAATGCTTTTTACAGCTCATGCAAGTTTGCTTTTTAAGGTCATCAACAATTCCATAATTAGTGGTTATGGCTATGCATGAAACAAAGTGTTTTTTTCTTTCCTTAACTCAGTGATCAAAAACGAATCGTTACCAAGTGTAACGCATGGATGTTGAAACACAAGTTGATATTGAATGATGGTAAAACAGAGGTTATTTTGTTTGGTTCTCAGGAACAACTGGATGAGGTTAACATAGACCATGTGAATGTAGTTATTACAGATCACCAAAATATTATTTGATACTTAAAAAATACAACTTGTTCAACGAAGATACGAAATAATTTCCACATATGCCTTTTTATTATAATTATGTTAATGGCGTTATGAGGACTTTTTTGAAAAAATATGTTGCCAATCACGGCTTCAATTTATGCGCGCTTACGGCAGCTAGCCCATACAAAATGGCGCCAATGTTTACAAACGAAAGAAAGGCCTATTGAGTGTTTTAGTTCAAACACTGATTACCTCTTACTTTACTTGGACTATGTTTACTCTGTAATGTATGTTATGTCTCAAACCTTATTCGACAAATTATAACAGCGATTACAAACAATACTGCTTGGCTTCGTTTTCGGATTGTGTAAGTACGACGTGATTTCACTACCACTAAAGGATCTGCATTGGTTGGCTTCCAGTTCGTGCGCGTGTCCAGTTCAATATTTTGCTTTTGGTTTTCAAGGTGGTACAGAATAAGGCACCAGCTTATGTGACGGACTTGGTTGTGAAGTCACGTTGTGCTTACGACTTACGTAGTTAAGACACTCTGAATCTTTCCGTCCCTCGATCGTATAATAAACTGAATGATAGGGCAGTTGTTATGACCCGACCCACTTTGTGGAAATCCCTGCCACCCAGTTGAAGAGAATTACAAATGAAGATGAGTTCAAGTGTGCGATCGAGACGCATCTCTTCAATCAATTCTGTGATTGTAATAAGTTTTTATGTGTTATCTGTCGGTTTTTTTTACTTTGTTTCTAATTACATTTTTAAATTGTTTGACACTGTATTGATTGTACAGCATTCTTGAATACGTTTTATTGATGATGGAAGTGGCGCGGCGCTATAGAAATAAAATTAGTGTTAAATAATAATACATAGAGTTGTAATTCATTTAGGTTCTTATTTTATTCGTATCTTACCTTGAATTTCAAGTGTGAACAGTACAGTGTAGATACGAAAGATCATGGTGAGCACTGTTTAATGTATAGATAATGGATATCCAGTCGGGATGCATGTCATCTCAAAATACAGTTGATCATTTTCGGTGTCTGTGGCACTTACCGAAACACTGTTGTACCCATCGCTATTTGTACTGGTACTACTAAATGACCGAGCGTCTGAAAACAAAACTTGTTCTTCTGTATAATGAAATGTTATGTTGACGTTTAATAAACGTATGTTTTATATTGATATTCAAATAGAGTAAAACACTTTTTTTTGGTCAAGTCGATTTTGATGTGATGTGAAATGGCCCTTAAATACATATAGACGTGAAAGATGTAGAAGCTTTAGTTATCCCTTTACGGTAAATATTTGGCCCAACTAATTACACTTTTGATACTTCATAATTATCATATAGCTGCAGTTTTATTAAAAACAATACCCCTCCCCCCCCCAAAAAAAAAAAGTGTTATTACTACGAAACCCATGGTGGGTTAAGTTTGGTTCGTTGGACCTCTCCATAAAAGTCCTGGATCCGCGACTGAGATTCTGTCAAAAGTTTGAATTTGTTTAAGCACTGTATTCGGTGCGCGATCTGACAAACTGACGAATAGCACACAAAGAGCGCGAAGAATATCCGGCTATTTGAGATTGTGTAATTGGACAAACTGACGAATATGTTTATGATCAAATAAAAACATATAGCACGAATTTTCTGATTAAATAACCTGATGGATACTACGTTCCCTATTTTATTTCGAATATACACCAAAAGGGTTATTATGGAAACATTAAGGGTGAAAAACAACGCCCGGAAAAGATTGTCCAACTTCAAACGTGAATTACTGGAAACAGGGTTTTCGCTTATTCGTCGGTATGTCAGCTCTGCAACGATGTTTATTAAGTGAAATGGTGCGCTAAATCACTTACGCAATTAAAAGTGGCGCAAGCAGAGTGGCGCCATTACGTAAAGGTAGTGAAATCAGCTGCTGTACAGGTAATACGCACCTGTGCAGCACCCCCGCACTTGTCACTTGGGCAGGTTACAAACACCAGCCCTGCTAAGGCCCTATGTGATTTTTTTGACATTCTGAGTAAATAATAAATGAATCTCAACAGAGAGAGACAAGTCCCGTGTGTGATTTAGAAGTGCCCCGCCCCCCCCCCCAACCTGTTCCCCTGCAACGCCTGGCGGTAGACTACCACAAAACGGGCCTGCTCTTTGGCCTTCTCAGACTTGACTACTTGTCATACATCTAGAGTTTGACTCGCAAATCAAGGGCAATGTGGTTTATGCTGAAATACCCGAACATTTTTTTTCGAACCAATAAACGACCCCATTTCCATATACGTATATGGACAATAGAAAAGGTATGGATTCTAGTAGTATGGATTCTTATTCTAAGCTACCCAGGCCCTATACAAATGTAAATTTGTATTCAGTATTTGCTATTCATAAATATCTCGGACAGCACCCATTTCCGTTCGTCGAGAGCCCGGCACGTGGCCGATTTTTAAAGATTTTTTTCCTAAACATCTTGCCAGTGTCACATCTACAAATCTCGGATGCCAGTACCATTTTATTGGTTGACCGTTAAATCCTCACCTGCTCATGCACAATATTACCAGGGGGTCAGTATATCATATAACAATACACCGGCACAGCTGCGTTCTGCGTCAACTTTAATTTATTTTCAACTCTTCAATCTCATTTGCAATGGTAAGAGCTGGTAGTTCTGGGGGCGTACTGCTCGACACCATGGGAACGGAGTTGGTTCTTCTCCACATCACGCAGCCAATAAGGAGTTGTTTGCGAGGGGGTCATACCATGGTATAGCTATAATGATAGTGAGGGGTCCTGCATTAATTTGTGAACAAAACACGCTGCTCATGCATTCAAGATGCGATTGATGGTAGATCTGCTCAGATTATGCGCTATATAGTCAATGTGCTGGAAATCAAAACTCAACATCTTAAATTGGAGACCCTGTTATTGCACTTTATCCTCTGTGATCTGTCAGCAATGCAAGTTGTGGTGTGATATTCCAATTCAGCAACTAACGAGTTGTAATACACTTCCTCCTGTGGCGTCCTTTGGGGCAGGAAACTCCAGCTAGTCATCCACATTAACTTATACAAATACTTAACTTACAGAAACTGTAAGAGGTTAAAAGTTGTTTCCTGCTTTACATTTCAATCGTTTTGCATAGTATTTTGAAAGCACTTATGGATCCATTAGCACAGGCATTTTACCATAAATTAGGGCTCAAACTTGAACAAACTGCAACCGAAACGATCTCAATCGTTTTTGAAAACCTGAATATGTCCTCAATAACATGTATATAAGTGCTGGGATATTATCCGGGGGCAAAGCTCTGACAATTACCACCAAGTATCATTTAAGCCAAAATGTGGTTTGTTTTGGTAGTAGCGGGCTTTTTTTGTTCATGGTATCAATAGTGCTGTCTAACATACAGCGGCATCAACGTGGAACTTACTGCGTTCTAGTACGACGCGGCAGTTGCCTCCCGGCCCTGATGAAGGACGAAGACCGAACATTTGACACAACTATCAACGGTGAGCACTGTACTAACTTTTGGGTTTTTAAAATATATATATTGCCTACTTTCCAGTGCTACGAAGCGAACCCTTTTTCAATAACTGTATAACATGCCCTTTTTGGTTAAATATATATAGCATTATTATGACATGACAGGAATTATTGCAGGAATGAGATGTCGATTTTGTTGTGTATAGCGGTTTGTTTTCAACTATTTCATCACATTCACAGAGTAGGTTAACTGATCTCAGACAATGTCCAAAGGGACGCACGGGTTGAGGGTGGAGGCCTAGCTTGAACCTGAAAACTAGCCCTTTTCTGTTTTAACAACGTTGGTCTCTTTTGGTTTTCATTATGTTGCTCATGATGTCAAACTCTAGGCCTGGACAATTATCAGCTCATAGGCCTAGGGAGGGAGGACTCTAAATGAACACTATAAGTCACTCGGAGTGTATTGCAGTTAAGAATAGTCATACAAAATTAGTGATTAGACCGGCCGTTGTTAAAGGGGCATTACGGCCCGAAAAAAATCATGATTTTGATTGTTTACTTATACTACTTCAAAGGTAAAGTTGAAAGGCAAAAAACCCAATAACTTACCGTTCCTGAGAAAAAGACGAAAAATCCGGTAGTTTGCATTGGACGTGACAGACATTCTTTGGCGTACCTATTTTTTTTTTCAAATCGTGTTCATTCATTGTACGCTTATGGAGCGTAAAAAGTTGTGCGTGTGGTACATAACATATTTGTATGCGCAGCACAAATACACACATGTTGTCCGCAGAATCCGAACCACTGTGCAGCCAGATCACAAGCACTAAACAACTCGATTTGTAAGGGACAAAAATGTGACTCCCAAAATCCATTCTGACTTGCAGGGTTCGCGCAAGAATAACACAAAACGCCCAGTTTTTAAAGGATAGCTGTTTTGACATTTATATTCTATTTTAACGGGCCGCGTATGTCCGACGCCTCATAATTCCGAAATTTCGGAATGATGAAGGGGTCGGATTTATGAGACATCGGACTTATGGACAATTTACTATTCGGCCACATATATTGCTCCGACGCCTCACAAGTCCGACGCCTCAAAAGTCCGACGCCGGACAAACGAGTCTGACCTATGAGGCATCGGACCTATGACGCGTCGGACCTATGTATGAGGTGTAGGACGTATGTGCTTTGTTTGGGTGGCGATGACATTTTGTCGGACATTTGAGGCGTCGGACTAATGCGCGGACCCCACTTTGTTGTTGCTGTTCTTCAGTAGCCGCCAGTAGCCGCTGCCAGTAGCCGCCGTCGGAGGCTTCTCCAAGTAGGGCTAAAGTAGTTCAGTGTAATACATTTTGTGCAGCTGTGTTTTTTTTTCTATGCTCTTTCTATTGAATATCATTTTGTTTAAAACGCGTTTTGTAGCCAAAAATTGCGCATTACAAGCCGTAATATCCTTTTAATACCAATAATTATTGCATTAATAAAACAGAGATTTGATTGACTGAACATGGAAATAGTATATATTTGTGGGTAGAATGATGGGAATACAAAATGGCTGACGAAGTAATGCGAAGAGCCACATTCAGATTGTTTCATTTTGTGTCTTTTGAGGGGTACTAGTTTTCAACGTCCATTTTGGTTATAACAAGTGACACAAATCATCGAATCAATGACTTTTGCCAGAAAAAAATGCATACAACATCCAATGGAACAATGGATGATAACAAAACCCTACACTGTCAAAATGATGTTCAGCTTTTAAACACTTTCCTTTTTCCCACTTTTCACATTTTAGTCTGAGACATGGATTTTGCACAGTAGAATGCCTGAAAGTTTCATTAATATTAACATATAAAAAAGTCAAATATATATCGTATTGTTCGTTTTATCGTAGACAATGATAATGAAAGTGTGATAAAAACATGCATTTAGCGTGTCATTTGACTTGAACCTAGCCTTGGTCAATGCTCTCGTCGTTATTCGTCCCGTACGCGGTCAATCGTCTTTATATATCCTCATGCGCTATGCACATGCATGTAAAAATACAGCGCGAACAGCGACCTCACGCGGCCACTATTTTTTATGCAAATCAGTTGGGGACGTTCGAGAGCCTTGGTTCAATCGTCGGCAAAAGCTTATGTTTTTCTTTATTTTGCGCTGGATTTCTAGCGCACGACCTCGTATGCGAATACAGATAAGCGTAGGCGGGGCTAATATGTGGAGTGTCCAATCACACCTTGGTCAATCCGGACGTCATCAAATTATTTGCAGCTATTCGCCTTTTGCGGACGTGACAGGAACCACAGTTTTTGTGCATTGGTGCCGTGTGCAGAGACACACAACGTGTACGTGTATGGATTATGTACGGTGCCACGTTTCACTATGCAAGTTTCCACGCAACGATCGACCAATAAGAAAACGACATTTAAGGTCAGCTAAAGCTATTAGCATAATGAGCACCACCCCCAAAACCTCACATGGACGATTGAACCAAGGCTCTCGAGCGTCCCCAACTGATTTGCATATAAAAATAGTGGCCGCGTGAGGTCGCTGTTCGCTCTGTATTTTTACATGCATGTGCATAGCGCGTAATTATGCCGACGATTGACCGCGTACGGTACGAATAACGACGAGAGCATTGACCAAGGCTAACTTGAACCCGATAAGTCATTTTTTATTTTTAGTTTTACATTTTATACTAGATGGTACTAATGACCTTTCAAACGTGCCTAAATGTGTCATAGACATCCATTAATCTAAAATGTCGTGGACTTTAACATGTTTAAAAAGTAGCTACAAAAAGTGTTTAGAAACGTGTTTACAATCTAAACACTGTATTGCTGTTTAAAAGTGTATTTTTGAACTGTTGACTTTTACCCTAAGACTGTTTATACCAGATTTAAAAGCATTCAAAAATAGTTTGGGAATTGTGATACAAATACTGTTTTTCACCAAAACATCAGAAAAGTACATAGTAAAGCGCCCTCTAATAGTGACATTGGATGCAAAAAATATTTACTCAAACATTTTGGACAAAATTTGAAAACATCACAAGGAAACATTTTTAAAATGTGCAAAAATATTGTTTTGACAAAAAAAAGAGAGGAAACAGAGCAAAGCGCCCTTTCGTGATAAATATTTGGCAAACAAGTGATGGCATAATAGATTAGTGGCCAAACAAAATTCCTGCCAGAATGTGAGGAAAATTGGTCCAAGTGAATTAGGACGGTGCACACAATGTGCCCTTTCAAAGTCCATAGGAAACCCGCCCCTAACAGGGGCTGAAGGAGCTTTCAAGACTTCCCCCTCAGGGAATCCACCAGAACTTTGTATTTGTCATACAGAATATTCGTGGTATCGAAACAAGTAACGTTCCCGTTGCAATTTGTTCAAGAATAAAAACCACATAATGTATGTAGAACATTTCCTTGTGACGATGATGTCATGGGAAAAAATAACTGGGGAACTTCCGCGCGCTGGACCTAGCTTGTCCCGAGTTCACAACCACGTAGCTCTTTGCGACTTGCAGCAATTTAGATTGAGGCTGGAAATAAACACGACAAAGAAAGAAAACCAAGCTCCAAAACCATTACAATGCGCCAGGAACATTTTCCAGTATGCATAATAATGGTCAGTTTTGAAGAGCGCCTCCATATGGAAGATAATTACCAGCCCCCCCCCCCTCCCCCTCCCCCGCTTGTTTTATTTTACGTAGGACAAGACAGTGTCCAGAAAAAAAATATGCATACATTTAGGCGCGGATGTGCGCGTGTGGTTGCTCCCCCCCCCCCCCCCGACATCAAAAGATGCATACGCTACTGATTTCGGTAGACCACCGTTCCTGTGATGGTGTTTCCGAGTTTGTATTATGGTTGTGTATAAAGTTTTGATTACCATTACACGTTTTACTGAAATAAATACGCCTAATTGGGCTAAACGCGTTTTTAACGAAATGATGTTAATCGGAAAGAACATTTACTTACAACTATATCCTTTGCAACTGGCCGTTTTGTGTTATTCCTCTTATTCGTGCAAGAACCAATTTCGGGGTCCACTTTTGCGACCCCAAAGATTGGGCTGTTCAGTGATAGTTGTGATCCCAGCCGTAAAGTTTTTGGCTCCTGCGGACGTGTCAGAAACCACATTTGTGCATTGGTGCTGTGTGTAGTTTTTGTGACACATACCTTGCATGCATTCAATGAAAACGACAGGAAAAACGTAGGCGTACTCCGTCATGTCTGATGTAAACACAGACATTAAGTACATTTCCTTCCGACGAAAATTTAAAAACAAATGTAAGTAAACAATCAAAAAAATGAAATGTTCGGGGATTTTAGGCCGTAAAGCCTCTTTAAGGCTTTTACAGAAAAAAAAATAGGCCAAATCATGTGTATGGATTGATGGTTAATATAATCCCACTTGGAACGTTTATGATTTAATTTTGTTATCGCTAGTTGAGCCAGCATTAATGAACAATGGGTTCGATCTCCAGGGAAAAGATTGACGAGACTGGGTGGTAATTTTTTTGGTATTGTAGTAGTACGTGTACGCAGTTATAAAAAAGGAAATGTTAAGGAAATTCACAATCTGAACGACATTTCAAAGAAGATATAAAAAATTATAAATTTGTGTCCCTATGAATACAAAGGCTATTTTTTGGGCTTCTACAGAACAACAGTGGCCCGGCTTTAAGGCCAAGTCCGTGGCAATGGCCAGAAGACGCGAAAGAACCGAAGTCGCACGCGCGCACAATGCGTGCGGATGATGACAGGCAGTTTAATGGCTTCGAAAAGAATGAAAAAGATATTTTTTTTGATGATGAGAAACTGATAAACTAAACCTGTTAGAAAAGTCCAGTTGTTGTTATTACAATGGTTACTTTAAGTAAAAAATATTAAAGGAAAAAAATCAGGGAATTCAAAACAAAAAAAGGAAATCTCAGGGAAAAAATATTCCTATCTATGGAAATTCCAATTTGGAAAGTGGAAGTACTTGGCAGGGAGTGCAGTTATTGATGATTAGTCAGGAGACAGGTTAGGAGAAACGTGTGATTTTTTGGAGGTGAAATAAAAAAAAACTGTTCCACTCAAGTTGAATTATAAGCTGTCGGGAAAACCCCTTGCCCTTCCTCCTTTACAGGAGACTTACAGTCAGCATTGTGCAGGGCGATAATTAAATTGCAAGACCGCTACACTCGTTACTATGAAGCCCGGTTCATACTCGGCGCGAAAGCGAAAGCGAACGCGAATTTGTGTCGTCGTGTCAAGTATTCGCGCTGCGAATTCGTATAGTTGAGTACATTTCAACTTGGGCGAATTTCGCAGCGAACGTTTCATGACGTCAAATTCGCTTCGCCTTCGCATTTGCGTGGAGTACGAACCGAGCTTTACAAATGTTTACAAAGCGCAACGCTAAAATTCTACATGATGTAATACTCGGTTACATGTACAGGATGAGTCTGAATGAACTGGACCCAATAAAAGGAAATATTACAAATGAGTAGCAATTGTTAAAACAAGTACAAATGAGATATGTTACAGGCTGGTATTTTGGACATATTTGGTGAAAGTCTCACGTATATCCATTGTACCATACACTCTTAGAAAAAAAGTACCTAATGTTGCGTAAAATTGTACTCTTTGTGGTGGTAAAAAGGGAACATGGTCGTTGGCGGGGTAAAACGCTACGCAATAGGGGTTGCGTCAAATTTTACTCAATTCCTGCGTAAAAACGTTTACTCAACATTGAGTCAAATTCTTACCCAATGGTGTTGCGTCAAAATTGTACCCAACAAATGATCACCCTCTCTTTTGACCCAAAGGAACAGGGGGTAGGGGTGGGGGTTGGGGGCTCTGTCAATATTTCTGCATAATTTATTACCCTCACCTGACCCCAAAACATGGATGCTCTGATAACAAATAGTGCTGTCATGCAGGCCAAGAGACTGACCGTGTTTGATTGTTTACATTTTGTAGATATACGATACACACAACACACATCGCGACATTGACATTCAATCATCGACCTATTCGTCACAAATATCCAATGTTATAGGTACCTCATACTGCCCACGTTTTCTTAATGAAGTATTTTATTAATCAGTGCATCCTGGAAAGTAAATGATTACTTCTAAATAAAGGTATCGGCGATTTCGAATCCCACTCTCGCAGCACGTTCGTTAGTCCACTAACCGCCATCTTGAATATTACTGTCGATTTCGAGAACATTCTTTAGGCAACATTGGGCAATGCTTACTCATTAGGGGTAATATTTACCCATCTGAGAGCACATATGCCTGTTTTGTTGTACGTTGCAAGGTCAAATATGCTTTCTTACACTACGTTGTTTACAATTTGATATTTTTCGGTAACACAATCAAAGGGTCAAATTTCCCTTTTGAAGGGTACTGGCAAAATCGTCACTTAACCTATAATTGGGTAAGAAAGTACTCAACATTTGTACGCAACACATTTACTCAGCAGTTTTTTAGAGTGTACATGCTAAAAACACTCTGACCACGGTTCCACGGTTCCACAAATTTGATTCAAATCGGAGACTGAAGTGAAGCAGCGCTATAGCAAATAAACACCTAGTCAAGATGACTAACTCAGTTGAAGTTATTGACACATTTAAAAAGGGCAAAGCCAATTCCGTGTGCAGACTGCAAAATGAGCAACTTTTTTTAATGATAAGTAATGGCATTTCTCCTCATCATAGCCACTAATTTGAAGTAAAAAAATTCCTGTGGAAGGAATAACAAGGTAATT
Source organism: Patiria miniata (assembly GCF_015706575.1). Taxonomy (NCBI): domain Eukaryota; kingdom Metazoa; phylum Echinodermata; class Asteroidea; order Valvatida; family Asterinidae; genus Patiria; species Patiria miniata. The sequence goes on from NW_024037061.1 coordinate 5,486,221, forward strand.
AATTCATACGAAACACTCACCGTATTTTTCTTCAATATATTCTATTTGCCACCAAAAAAATGGTGAACTTGGGTCCAGATCATTCTGACTCACCCTGTAATATACTCACCCTGTAATATAGAGCGAAACTCTAGCTAGTTATTTAAATCATAAAGAAAAAAAAAATCAACATACAGACATTAAACGAGGTTAAGTGGTTCCCTGCTTTACGCTTCAATAGTTCTCCATGTGTTGAGAGCAACAATGGATCTCATTCCTTAAGACGATGTTGTGAAGGCGTTTAATAAAACCTGACATTCCGCACGACATTCGTCCGAGTTCATTACCAGGAAGCTCTTCAAGACCTGCAGCAAAAATACTCTCGATTGAAACAGAACATGTTTAAATTTCTGATTGTTCATACAGTTGAAAGAAAGATCAATAGCACACTACTGCAGTTTAAACCCAACCATACTAGAAACCTGACGGCCTTTGCAACACCTGGCGCATACAGACATGGAGCGGGGTTGGTACATGAACTTAATGGTGGGTTTTGTCGTGTTGCACTGTGCGGTTCATGCAAGCAAGGAAGCGTGTGAGGTGTGTGAGTGTAGCGACCACGGGCCTCGCATAGTTGACTGCAGCGATAGAGGTCTGATGGAGTTACCGACGGGGATACCAAACGACACCAACGTACTGTAAGTGAAACAATTATCATTACTTACCCTACAGCGTCTTTAATTTGCTTTACCTTTCTCACTGACTGAGGGACTGAGTGGGTTGAATCCCCACCCCAATTGACTTCCTATCCTCCACACCCCCCCCCCCACCAGTTTGACAATACCACGAGACCATACGAGACAATAATACCAAAAGAAAATAAAAGAGAAATTTACAGTCAACGGAATGAAAAAATAGACTCCAATCAAAATTTGCTGTACATTGAATGTATATTTCAGACTGAAACACACAGAAATGGCCCTGAAACGCAGCAATATGTGCATAAATAAAATACGTATGGATTGTTCAGCTACGCCTCGCATCCCCGCTTGTGGGTTTCCACGTAGGTTTTTTTTTCCTAGAAGGGGGGGGGGGGGTGGGTCCAATAATTATTTCTCAGGCCCAACTTTCCACCCCTCCCCCGCAAAAAAAAGGACATGAGGAGAATTTCACTTTTAAAATCCTGGGTCCTTTTTACACCAGGCTTTCGATGTTAAACTTGACTTATCAATCCCTTAAGGCAATCAGTTGCACCACAGAAGGCCAGTCCACAGACAGTACAGTTTCCTTGCTGCTGGGTCTACATTTTGTGAACCCCATACATGTTACATGTGCATGCACAGTCCGACAAATTCATGATTTCCTGTGTTTGTGCAGCATTTTAAGTGATCAATTAAAGAAAACATGATTTAATTACCCGCCAAAAATATTACATTTGATATTTAATTGAAAAAATATATAAAGGTGCCTATATGCCACTCTAAGAATGATTCAGGAATGTCAAACAAGTCGTAAATTCAAGCCATACCAATTGTTCCCTGTTGGTGGTAGGCATTCATTTGATGCTTAACTGCCTAAAGGAAATACAATCTTGGATAAGACAGATCCCAAACCCTGGTTCAGTCTTTATGAATAACCAGAATATAAGGCTGCTGGTCGGGTTTTCTTTTAAAAGAGGATAAAAGGCATGAAAATACCGAAACGTAGAGTGTGGCGTCACCACCATGATTGTTGACTGACTGACTCACCGACTGATTGTGGGAAGAAAAAAAAAAGAGAGTCTTTTTTGTATATACCTGCCTGACTTAATGACTGCATGTCTCTCGTGAGCCAGGCAGTGCAATGAATGTGCTCCAACCCCTTAGTGTAGACACTATTGATTGATGAAAAATATCATCCGGTGAATGGCCGTTCAGAATCAGTTAAATAGTATGTTTGTGGTCTCTATGACCGAAATTGATCTAGATTTGTTTGTTCTTGTGTCTTGGAGGGTGACAATGCATATATCTAATAACAGCCAAGGTAAACAGAATAACTTGAAAATAAATATGTCGGAGGACAATTGTTTCCCAAGTTCAACTTCGATATTTCACATGTATATATATCAAGTTGTGCTTTTGGGGCTTTTGACTCCTCATCAACAGTCCTTGCCACGACCTTCAACGTAACCTATTCACTAATACCACGAAGCAAAACATTCCTTTCTAATACACTATGTACGCTATACAGAGGCCTACGATAACACTTCGAATGCACAATATTAATTTTCAGAAAAATTGCCCAGAATGACTTGAAGGAGATACCGAAGAATAGTTTGATGGAACTTCCGTACCTAATTTCGCTGTAAGTACATTGTATGTCTTATTGTATGCCCGTTTTGTACAAACATTATTATTTAGCCCTAACATTGCCGAGCAAAACCAATTTCATATGTTTTGTATTGATTGTACTAGCTTAGTTTTACATAGCAGTACGTACATACGCTTACTAACATATTATAAAGAAACTTTACTGCTTGCAAGCCACATAAAATTGGATCCAGATATACTGTTATCTTCATATCAACTTTTTACAGAGTTTTAATGAATAGCACGTCTCTTTCAAAATTATTAGACCTAATACGCAGTTTATTTTTATTAATGTAAAATCCACTGTATTCCAACCTCGTCTCGAAGAGCTACTTTATTTTCAACCTCGTTTCCTATATTAACCTCTGTTTTGAAAACTTTTCCTCTGTATCCTGATTCAACACAGCAACAACAGAAAAAAAGATCATTGTCAATTATAAGGTTCACTTACTTCGGTCCGAACCTGTTTCGCCATCTTAGCTATGTCTCATTTCAAGGTACAGTCCATATAAATATCATTGGCAGCTATCCAAAAAGTAACTGAAGATTTTTTTTTGTTGAAAGGCATACTTGGTTTTAAGATAGTAATGGACTAAACTCCACGAGAAATTATTCTTTCTGGCAAGCTGTCATGTTGAAGAATATAACAAAATCAGTCCATTTCCAACGATGCGTCTAAAGACGCAATTTTAGTCATTTTCGTCAGCAGTTCCTGTTTAATTCGGTGAAGCCGTGAATTGATGCGCGTAGGGCATTAACACGACTTACACGCCTGCGGTTGTTATAATTCGTCGTTTCGGTTAGCGAAATCATGCCATTTGTAGCTGCAATTGGGTGAAGGAAGACGTGTCCCGGACGTTGATTTGGGGCGCAATTCAAAATATGGGGAACTTTTGAATAGAAATCCAAATCCTATAATATTGTTTTCTGAGAATAGACAGCATTAACTGAGCTAAAACTTCCTCAGGTTAGTTATTCAGTGTCCGTCTTAAGATTTGAGCACTTTTGATGCTTCAAACGAACATAGTGCACAAGTTACAATGATGTACTCTACCTCTTAAATACTACAAAAATAGCACTTGAAAATGTGAATATGAGGCAAAACTCGAATATAACCACCGTTTATTAAAACCTAACTGTATTTTCTCTGTTTTACATAGCAATTTGACCGGTAACAGCATTGACAAGCCTTTCGAAATTCCGGAGTCTGTAGTGAATTTGTAAGTACAACACGTATACAACATTACATATTGAACTGCCTCTTGACATTGTATATCACTGGTATTTTCACATCAAAACAAAAGTCACTTCGCGGGTTCAGTTGTGAAGATAACCCATTTCAAAACATTCTCTTCTTATATAACACTTTAACAATGGGAATACGTTCACCTGTTGCTCTTAGATACGCTAGTAGAAATCAACTGCAAGACATCGACTTGGTCATGAAAAACGGAGTTAAGCTACATATAGTGTGAGTCAATATTAATTGCTTAATGCTAGTCTTTTATTCAAATAGATGAAATTTTCTCACGCAGATCAATCACTCACGCCTTTCGACTTTTAAAATGTTTAAGTTCTTCAAGATAGTTAGTTTGCGAATTCGATAAGTTATTTGACGCGTAAATGGGAAATGGGAAATTGCTTTGATTCTGAGGATTAAATCACTGTAACTATGATTTTGTATCACCACGAATTATGTTGTTCATTGAGATATGCAGACTGGAAACTGATGACTTTATAAATGGGCGAAATGTGTACATGCTATTTGATTGTGTTGTAATATAATGAAGCTGTTGCGCCCAATCATAATACTGCCGCAGGGGATTTTGTCGTTGCGGATGATCAACGCAAAATAATTAACTTAGGTGTCAACTTCGGCTTCTGTTCTAGGAATTTCGAAGACAACAGAATAAAGGCGATCGGTAACAACACATTTGCAAGATGTACCAAGTTGATAAATGTGTAAGTTCGCATATTACTGTTATAATTGGCGATAATGACAGTGCCACTTTAGTGAAAGCAAAGTCTTATACCAATCTCGCCCAGGACTTACTTTATTTAAACCTCGTTGACAATAGTACGGGTGGGAAACATGTTTCTTGTATTGCGATTCGATATAGCTTTTAAAAATCGTGTAGAGTCCAGTTATTAGATCAAGATGGACGAGTCAAATCGAGTCACAGTGTACGTGTGGTCGAGTCGAGTTGAGTCAGTTACCCCTTAGGACACAAGTGCAGTCGGTTCGCTAAATTGAGACCGATCTGACCAACTCTGCGGATCTGATTCCGAGAGAAATTATCCCATCTTCAACTTAAACACTACATACAAAACCACACTGATTTAAGAGTCATTTCGATTTTTTTTTAACTTTGTGGGATGAAAAGACTTTGGGAGCAAGTAACCAAAATAGAATTTTGAGGATGCAATGATTCAATTTTTCAACTCTGTAAAACTGTATTAGGAAAATGCAGAACAATCACCTAACGACTCTACCAGAGGGTTTGTTTGACGCGAAGACTGAAATGCGTTATTTTCAAAGGTCATCAAGCCAAACTGCGAAGTAATGTCACAACAGTAAATATATAACGACAAATTATCATCATTACCCTTTACAAGGAAAAAATAAAAACACTTCTGAAAAATCCCCTTTTTATTATTTTAGCCCTATAATACAGCATGTTTTTACAACAAGCAAAATTGCATGTTTTGCTCCATTTTTATCCCTCCAAAATGGCACTTGTCGGGCACTCTGAATAATTTCCCTTCGGCAATGGTTAGTTCAGACATTGGTTTTTTTTCATATCTTGTGAGAAAATCTTGGGTTATTGTATATCCTTTGTGAGGTAGCGCTCCAAAAATGGTAAGTTTAACAAAAACTTAAAAGGTGTATTTTCAGTGTTTTCTTTATGTTCAGTCATAACTTGTATAATTGGTATTGTTTATGAATCAAGCACATTTTCACACAAACAGAATCAGACTTTGTATCATTTTTAGACAAGTGGATGAATAGTAGGTCGTGTTGTCTCACCTGGCTAGGACCCGCCCACTCCCCCTTTGCCACCGAATGTATAAGTTGTATGTTGCATAACGAAACAAATTTAAATAAATAATATGCAAGTGAACATTTCGAAATAACATAGTCTTCCTTTTCACAGCTTCCCCTCCCCCCCCCCCAAACCCCGGGGCATTGCTAGGGGTTGAGGGTGGGGTGTGACCACCCACCAATAACTTGGCTTTGTCGGTAAAATCATTGTCACATGGGCAAACCTCATGTGTTTTCAAGCCGCAATGAATATTAATGGCCATATCCATTGTCCTCTTATTGAAGTGCACCATTAATCAAATGTTGTCCAGTCCTCCCTTGGCCCCGCCCCTTCCCTTGCCACCAAATTAAGATTTGGATTTCTGCATGTATTTGCCTAAATTGAATTGTAAATACTAGATATCAATTTGCTAGTGAACCTTTTACAATCTACAAGAAATAGTAAGCGGAGCGCATATTTCAAACAAAAACTCTTTCACAGGAATTTGAACTCGAATGATTTGACTGTTATTGAAGCGGGTACATTCAAGAGTTGCAGCGACCTCCAACATTTGTGAGTATACAACTAAGACGCTTTAAAAAAAAAAAACGCCGTAAAAAATCACAGAGATAACTTATAAGGTTTCCATTTTTATGGTTGATACTGTTGACAACATGAATGTTTCATCGTTTGACCTTATTTTCGCAGTGTAGGCTGCGCTTGGCTTATTCGTGGGTTAGTCAAATTTCAAGGCCAACTTAAAGACATCTTACTCAAAAGATAACATTCAGAAAAACAAATAAGCTATTTTGGTCCCAAATCCGAGATATTATTTTCAACAGAGATCTCTCAGCGCAAGGTTAAAGTGAATCTCTACAAAAAAGTATGTTGAGTTTCGATTTGTTTCCAAATATCCAGTTCAGGGGTTGGTTATAATGACAGTTTAAGGCTATGTGAATAGGCAGTATATCTTGGCAAATGAGGGCGGATCTTCGCAGAGCGCCCTCACGCGCTCAAAAACCAAAGCACTTCATTAAACGTTTGGTGCATGTTTCTTTCTTTCCCCGAAGGAATCTTTTAAGCAATCATTTGAAGGAACTCGGCCCGGATACTTTCGAAGGACTGGAAGCCCAACAAGTGTAAGAAACACTGAAAGCACGGTGGACTTTGCACTTAGTGCGCCTAACTATCCGGTTCGTTAGTAACAACGTCATACACGCGCGCACAACACTGATAACACTGATAACTAGCTGTTATAGCGTTTTAGGGGCTGTTTGGTTCAGACTCTTCCAAGAGCACCAAATTCGGCACAGATGCCGTCCATACCGTTCTATCTATGTGTAGTTATTGTGAAGTGTTGTGGTCCAATGGTTACGGTGTTTGGCTCACTTGTTGCAGTACGTGGGTTCAAACCCGGACGGGAAACATGGTGCTCGTCTTCTTGGGCAAGACACTTTACTACAATTGCCTCTCTTCACCGATGAGTATAAATGGGTACCTGTGAAGGTAGAGACCAGATTGCGCTGATCTTGAGCTGCTGCAGAAACTGGTCTCATGACCTGATGAACAGGGGTAATGAAGCCCTTTGAGAACTTTGGTATAAAGCGCTATATAAGCTCAATATATTATTATTATAGTTATCAGTATTATTTCGGAATCATTAAAATGACATCAGATTTAGATTCCGTGAGCCCGAAAACCCATTAAGGAAGGTATTGTTTAAAATTTTAGGTCGTTATTTTTTTAACTGTGATATATGAGGCGGCATTTTGGATTTTGCCAAAACGGCGGTCCCTTTCAGCGTCTGTCTTGCCTCAAATCGTAAAATAAAATAAGAATGATTCAGATTGCTCGACCCCAAAAATACCTGGAAATTGGTAACATTTATGATTCTAGTTCATTTGGTTCAATTGACCTCCAACGCGGTTGGCGGCCATTTTGCCAATATGGCGGCCCCGACAAAAATCGAAATAGTATGGTATGGTCGACATCTGTGCCGAATTAGGTACTTTTGGAAGAATCTGAACCAAAATATCCCTAAGACCCCCGACTACATTGGATAAACGGGGGAGGTGCGTTAACTTCCGTTTCCATTCGCGCTATGTTACACCGTGTGAAGTATACATGGTTGAATTGAGATGACGTCACACTAACGAACCGGATAAAATGGTTCATGCGCAAATGGTACGCATGAAAGGGATACGTGCGCAAGTGGTACGCGCGCTGATACCATGTGTTATTTCCTTAAGTTTCAAATAACACGCGCAAATCAGTTACCTTGTCTTACCAGAATGTGTTTTAAACAGGTTTCACCATTTATGCGAGTTGTTTTTTTCCTTTTGGTGTACTTACAATATGGCGGGGAATTGTTAAGCCTTGACGGAGCGCAGCAAAAACCTTTTTCGAAATACTGAATTTCCCCATTTACGCCATGTACACAAAGTAGAATTACCATTCGTGCATATGAATAATTAATTAGCCATAATACCGAAACCCTTTGACGTATAGTCAGGAACCTTATTGGGTATGTTTATGATAACTTAATCTATGTATGTACAGAGCTTCATAATTTGTTGTTACTCAATTGCCAAGATCCCTCCCTCCGTTTGAGAGATGGTCAAAATAACCTGGCTCTCTTAAGGTAAAACTTAAATTTTATAAGTGCGTTTGTTCACATTTCTGGCATTACAGATTGATGCGATACAACGATGTGCAACTGTTTAAAGCACATACCTTTGGTAAAAGCACCAAGCTCAATTTGATGTGAGTATGCATGCCAGTCATGGTAATTACTGTAAGGAGAAAAGCATTCAAAGAACGGTGGTCGTTTCTTCAAAATACAATTTTCTCTCTAGAATGTTATTTTGAAAATCTACTAAAATACGCCCAAACTATTACATGTATATAAATGTTGAGGATATAAAGAGCTATACTTTTAAACGGATAGCAGAGACAACCCTGGGGATTGGCTTATATATATACGCACAAGTTTTGCCCTCAAAAATGTTTGGGATTAGAGGTTTTATCTTTTCAAAAAAAATAAATATATATATATATATCAAATTATTTTATTACCACACTGAAGTTTGTTATTTGTGAAAGAAAATATAGTTGCTAAAACTGCGTGTCAAATATTCAATGTCTTACAGAATTTTAGATGACAATCGAATCCCCGAGATTCCAGCTTATTTGTTTGTGGATCCCTCGAATAAACTACACAGGAAACAAATCGACACGTTGTGAGTATTACAGTACTCTGAAAAGATAATGGCGTACAGGTTTTGGTCATTGTTAAAAAAAGTCTTACTTTCTTATTTTGGGGGTCTTCGGAATAATTTTAGTAATGTGTTGGTTTTGTCTCTCATGCTCTTTAGTTCTATTGCTAATAACGCAGTCAGCCGAGTTGCCATTGGAGCTTTTAATGGTGTTAAAAACTTCCAGAAGCTGTGAGTAAAATTAATCATCAACGTTACATACAAGAAAAAAAGTGTTTTTTATCAAGTTTACGAATGCAGTGTTATAACAGTGGGCATTGGAATTTAAAACCGAGATGCATTATCATTAATATTTCAACTCCTCAATTTGAACTCTGTAAAACTGTATTAGGAGAATGCAGAACAATCACCTAACGACTCTACCAGAGGGTTTGTTTGACGCGAAGACTGAAATCAGTCAAGTGTGAGTGCAGTACACTTCTTCTGATGTATGTTTCCATGTGTCTTCATGACATCAAGTGTAGTAAATAATGCTATCATCGATCATAACAGTATTGCAGGCAACTTTTATTTTATTATTGAAGGAACTTCTCAGACAGTTAGTCAAATATCTAAAGTCTATAAAATGTAGTCTTCCTTGACTGTAAGACCTGTTATAAAAATCCTTTCAACGAGATTCGTTATCATAACATATGAGACAAGAAGAACATTTTCAATCACGTGTATTAATTTGGTGGTCATTTGTATCCGTTTCTATCCCCTACAGGTTGCTAGCGGAGAACGATATAGATTTTCTACCAGATAATTTGTTAGTTAACACATCAATAACCGAAATGATGTAAGATTTTTGACAGACATGTTTTGTTGTCTCACGTATAACCCAAAACAAATATTTTAGCAACAATGAGCTGTTTTCCTCTACAATGCGCCAAAAACAAATAATTCCTTTGAAAATTAAAATACAGGCGGCATGCTGCTTTAGACAAATTAGTGTCTAAATGAATGACTATATAACGCCCAAGTCTGGGGTAGGATGGGCCTTGAGAAGGTGCCTTTTTGGGACAGTACATCTAACAATTTTAATCAATGACCAAAATAAATATTTGGTAATTAAATAGTCGTATGCACAGCGTGCCTTGATTCCAACAGGCCTCACAAACCCCTTCAGATTGTTTCCCAAGAGGGACAATAATCAAGGCTATTTATTGCAGTTCTCAACCCAACCCTCCCTGTCAAAAAAGACAATCTGACGAAAACAGACAACTTCACCTTGTCTAACCTTCATCTTGAATACACTTAAAGGTATTTTGAATTGAACCTACGTTTAATTTTCCTTTCTTTTCCCAACATTTTCATATTTCGAAGTGACATTAGCTTCAATCGTCTCCCATCCATTCCTGATGGCTTATTTTGCAATCAGACTAAGCTAAAGAGACTCTTCATACAACGCAATCAAATCAGGGTCCTCAACAGAGAGATGTTTAAGGATCTTCACTCCCTAAATTTACTGTGAGTGTTAATAGTTTCTTTTTTTATGAAATAAGAAATCTATACACTGTAAAAAAAAAATGCCCAAGATTTTACGGCAAAGCACTGTCAAAAGGGTTGCCAACAAAAACCGTAAAATTACGGTCACTTACGGGTTTCCTACGGTGACGTAATTTTAATTCAAATTTCCCGTAAATCTAACGGTGATTTGCGGTAATGGAATACATAGTGGGGATGTCGTCAGGGCTGGGTGCAGGGGAGGGAGATAGGTTCCAGTACAGCAGCTGGGAGTGGGGTACGCATGTGGGTTTTACAACTTGTCTTTTACATGCATGGTGATTTTTATATCATTTTCATTTTAGGTGAAATTAACTTAAAATTGTAACATAACTTGCATCAGTAAGTTGTAATGTAATTTTCATTTAGAGCTTTTTACTGATCCCGCGGAAAGGGGTCGACCTATTGTCAACACCGCAGATAAAGGAATTGACAAGGAACAAATCGCCCTGCCCAGGCCATGTAATTGTTTTTCCTGGGGGGGGGCAATACATGAATAATTCAGTGATAATTTATTTGAATCACTGTAGGACAAATAGATTCTCGTTCTCTTCTCTTTTTTTCACCATAAATTCAAATTATCCCACCGATACATTTGGAGAAGAAACAGAGTCGAGGAAAATGAGCATCGGTGGATCATTCGAACAAGGCATCTTTCTTTCTAGAGCCTATCTCGCTATCCACTAGGCTACTGCGGCAGCTATTGTTGATGTCATTGTTCTGTTCATGAACAAGCATAATTAACCATGAAAACTACTGCATTATTCATGACTTGCCCCTTACCATCTTAAGGGGAAAAAAATACCAGCCTTTGCAATTTCCTTAGCCGAAAATCACACATAGCAATGGTTCATCATGCCCCTGTGTATTGATAAAGGATTTCAAAATCATTTCAAGTGTCCCATCGTTATAGGGCTTACGTTTACAGAATACACTGTCGACCAACAACCAAACTGCAGTTCTTGTTATTTTCTTTGACAGATTAGCTTTTGGGAATCCTCTCATTGAGATACAGGCCTGGATTTTCTATAATACGCAGCTCACAAATTTGTAAGTACATGTATTTCCTCTACAATCATTGTTTAAGTGAGGTTACTGATCGATCGTATCCTGCGATATCTGCCAGGGTCAATATCCGATTTGGAGAGTTGTGGGTTTGTTTCGTGAATTTATGACAGTTGGCCTATTTATCACTTGAATTTATGGTAGATTATTTACTAGCCTGCAACCAAGATGTACAATATGGCAGGCGCTTGGGTAACTTTGGTGACTACTGAACTACGACGTCACGTGATACGAAACACCTCAATCGGCCAAAACATGATCCATCCAACCAGGCTCCGCCCGGCCCATGAAGCCTGACCAATCACAGCAACTGTTCTACCTTTATTACCAGGCAAACACACTAATTTGGGAGTTGCAAACACTGTTTATTTCTTTATTTCGAAGTTGTGGTGCTTGTGGAAATTTCTGAAATTTGTCCGGATCCACCGGATGTGCAGGTTCCTCCTTCCTACTGTGACTAGGCTCGTTTCTGTCCGACTCCTCCACCCTTGGTGTAGACATAGGTACGACTGGATTAATGACGGATGTCGCAGGTATTTGGCGAGTCGACATGTCATCTCCAGACTAGACTATCCTGAAGCTGAATAGTGTACATGCAGTGACCGATTGCGGCGATGATGAAACCAGTGATCCAACGAGGACCAGAGGCGAGGTTTTCGGCAAAGACCGCCTCATTTAGTATTGAAGGTACGAGGTTTGACACGCTTGTCATGGATCTTTTTTGTGCTGGCTGTTTGTTGTCAACCCAGCTTTGAATGTTTGGTCTAACTGTATCAAGTCTTGTACGAAGCTTGCGTTTCATCAACATCTCTGCAGGGCTAACCCTGTTGTTGCATGTGATGTCATGCGATATGTCATCAGAAAACGTGACAGTTTAGTCTCTACGTGCCCTCCTTCATGCACATCATAGCGGCTTTGAAGGACTGCACCGCCCTTTCAGCCAAACCAATTGACGAAAGGTGGAATGGGGCAGACCTGACATGGTTGATGCCGTTGACTTGCAGAAACCTCTCGTATTCTGCACTGGTGAGGTTGGTGTTATTATCAGTGACAATGACTTCTGGCAGTCCATGAGCCGCAAAAGTCTGACGAAGCCGTTCTACTGTGGCTTGTGATTTTGTAGTGTGCAAAGCGTGGATGTTTAGCCACTTGCTTTCTGCATCGACTATGACAAGAAACATATCCCATCCATGAATAGACCAGCATTGTCCAAGTGTAAGTGCGACCATGGACGACTTTGCCACTCCCACTGATTTCCGCGAGGATTGACAGGCTGCACACTGCTTGACCTTATCCTAAAGGTCTTTGTCCATATAAGGCCACCAAACGTAGCTGCGAGCGAGTGTCTTTATTCTCGAGATTCCAGGGTGTGAATCGTGTAGTTCCTCGATGATCTGTGATCAGCCTTGTGGGGGAATGACGACTCGTGATCTCCACAAGATGCAGCCATCTTGCACGCTTAACTCCTCTGAGCTGCAAGTGTATGGCTTCAATCCTTGATCTTGACAGTCACGTGGCCAACCGTTCGTAACGTAGGTACGCGCACGAGTGACAAGGTAGGATCTCTTCCAGTCCAGAGACGAATTTTGTCTGGACAGGGGTGGATTCAAGGCGATACATGATCATTACACTCTTAGAAAAAAGTACCCAATGTTGCGTAAATTGTACTCTTTGTGGTTGTAAAAAGGGAACATGGTCGTTGGCGGGGTAAAACGCTACGCAACAGGGGTTGCGTCAAATTTTACTCAATTCCTGCGTAAAATGTTTACCCAACATTGAGTCCGAATTCTTACCATATGGTGTTGCGTCAAAATTGTACGCAACAAATGATCACCCTTTCTTTTGACCCCCAGGGGCAGGGGGTGGAGGGTTGGGGGCTCTGTCAACCTTTCTGCATATTTTATTAACCATTCCTCTTACCTGACCCCCCAAACATGGATGCTCCGCTAACAAATAGCGCTGTCATGCAGGCCCAGATACTGACCGTGTTTGAATGTTGCAAATGTCATGTACATTTTGTACACGTACGATACACACAACACACATCGCGACATTGCAATTCAATCATCGACCTATTTGTTACAAATATCCAATGTTGTAGGTTTACCTCATACTGCCCACGTTTTCTCAATGACGTATTTTATTAATCAGTGCATCCTGAATAGTAAATGATTACTTCTAAATAAAGGTATCGGCGATTTTGAATCCCACTCTCGCAGCACGTTTGTTATTCCACTAACCGCCATCTTGAATGTTACTGTCGATTTCGAGAGCGTTCTTTAGGCAACACTTGGGCAATGTTTTCTCATTATGGGGTGATATTTACCCATATGAGAGCTCATAATGCCTGTGTTGTTGTACGTTGCAAGGTCAAATGTGCATTCTTACACCACGTTGTTTATAATTTGAAATTTTTCGGTTGCACAATCAAAGGGTCAAATTTCCCTTTTGAAGAGTACTGGCAAAATTGTCACTTAACCCATAATAATTAGGTAACAAAAAGTACTCAACGTTGGTACGCAACACATTTACTCAGCAAGCGTTGACACTTCTTTTTTAGAGTGTATGTAGTCTGCTGGAACACGGGTACGGCTGATCAGCCGTACCCCTATTCCAGCATACTACGTCATGATCATGAGTCGCCTTGAATGTCGTCAGTGATGCGCATGCGTTGTGTCTGACAACACGAAATTTGTTTTCTCGGGCGAAATCGTATTTTCTTTGCTAGTTTTTCCTGGATTGTCTTATCATTTGTCGGATTCTCTCATCATATCGAGTGATTTAACACCTCTGGAACTTGTGTCCACCTGGATTTTCCCTCCAAATCACCTCCTTATGGGATTATTCATCGTCACCAAACTTATTCACATCGTCTCGTTCGTCATCGAGTCAAAATGGCGCCCATGTGAAGAAGCGATACGTACGTTAAACGTGTACACAACGTCACAAGACAAGCGGAAGAGAGCGATCGGCGTGTTTACTCGGCCGCTTTTTCCTGGTATTGACTCTTCATATGTTGATTTCTGACATCCTTCGAGTGATTGGTAACCTCCTTGTGTGTTTCTTCACAATCTATTGATTGTCATCGAGTCAAACTCAATAGCCAGCTATATCTACATCCTGCCGACTAACTGTATCGTGCATCATTGTTTGCCTGCATACTCCCTTTGAATAACTGCTCCTCATGCATGCTGGCTGTCAACAACCCTCCTGCGTGTCTGCTTCATAATACAATGATATACCATTGCCGTTGTGTTTCTTTTTTTTCTTTGTCAATGTCATTCATCATTGTCATGATCACCGACCATGTCGACATTGATTTGACCTGATTGACCTCACATTGCTGTGTACATGTACATTACAGACTGCACTACAGATCATGTTCAGTCATGATTTATATTGTTATTTTTGTGAACTTAGCATTTTGCTACCTAAATCAACAACTTCTGTTTGCTGGTGATATTGAACGCAACCCTGGCCCCCGCACACCTAAGTATCCCTGTGGAGAGTGTACCAGGGCCTGCACCAGCTATAAAGGTGCTAAAGCCAGCATCCTGTGCGAATCATGTGACGTGTGGTTTCATTCAGACTGCGTGGGCCTAACAGACTCTGCCCTCGATACCCTTGGGCGCAGTGATCTCCCCTGGGAGTGTTATCGTTGTGGTTTACCCAACTTTTCATCTGGGCTTTTTGACTCAACAATATTAGATGAGTCCAATTACAGCGCTTCAAATTCTGAGACCCACTCTTCAACGAGTTCCACCAGTTCTCACCATCCAGGTTCTCCTCTCGCCAAATCATCACCCAACAAAAGAAATAGCAACCACACTCTCAAGAATCTCCGCCTACCTGAAGTGAACTTCCATAGCATTTTTTCAAAGCGAGCAGAATTCTGGAGTGTTCTTGACGCTACCAAGCCAGATGTTGTTTTTGGGTGCGAAACATGGCTGAAACCAAACATCGCCAATGGAGAAGTTTTCCCACCTGGATATGACATTTATCGTTGTGATCGCAGGGACGGTTACGGAAGTGTACTTCTTGGCGTCCACAACAGCCTTAATAGCCACCCGATTACCATCAAGTCAGATGCAGAGATTGTCGCTGCGAAGATCATCAACGATAACCAGACCATTGTACTAGCATCTGTGTACAGACCTCCCAAAATTGACCTTAAGTATATGGAGGATTTCAATAGCGCCATCAGTCATCTGTATCATCAGATGCCATCAGTCACCTACTTGATACAGCTGGCCTTGAGCAAATGGTCAATTTTCCTACCAGAGGGGACAACACTCTGGACATCATCTTTACCAACAGACCCTCCCTCACTAACAGATGATCGGGTCTCCCAGCCTTAAGCGACCATGACATGGTATTCATGGACGCGAACGGCCGTGCCTATAGGAGGAAACCAGTTCGGCGCAAGATTCTGCTCTGGAAAAGGGCCGACCTCGTCACCATCCGCTCGAGATGTCAGATGATTTCACTTCAAAGTTCACTACTTCAACGCCAGTTGAAGACCTTGCTACTGCACTGCAACTGGAGCTTGAAGAGATCATCAACAACTGTGTTCCATCTAAGCTTAGCTCCACAAGAGTCAATCAACCGTGGTTCAACTCCGAATCAAAACACATCCTGAGACAAAAGGGTCGTGCCTTCAAGAAGGCTCGTCGCACAAACAAAGCCAGAGACTGGATTCGCTTCAAGCGTTTAAAGAAGGAGGCTCAAAACATCTGCCGAAATTCCTACAACACGTATGTCCATGACATCATCCACAGCGTACCAGCAGGTTGTAGGAACAAGAAGTTGGGTGCTCTTGTGAAAGCCAAGCGATGTGATCATATGGGTGTTGCACCTCTGAAAGAAGGAGGCTTTCTACACACGGATCCCAAGGCCAAAGCCAACATTCTGACCCGGCAATTCACATCGGTTTTCTCAACTGACAACGGAGCTCCACTACCTGACCTAGGCACCAGCAACCATCCTGAAATGGAAAACATCACTGTGAGCGAGAATGGAGTGATCAAACTCCTGAAAAATCTCAAGCCCTCCACTGCCTCTGGACCCGATGGGATACCTACCATGCTGCTAAAACAGACGGCTGTGGAGATTGCTCCTGCAGCAGTGTTACTTTTCCAGGCTTCAATCGACCAAGGGAGGGTACCATCACAATGGAAGATAGCACAATTAGTCCCATTGTTCAAAAAGGGAAGTCGTTCTGATGCCGCCAACTACAGACCGATTTCTCTAACATCTGTACTCTGCAAACTGTGCGAGCACATCATTCATTGTGCTGTGATCCAACACCTTACCGACAACAACATCCTGTCAGATGCGCAGCACGGTTTCCGCAAATACAGATCCTGCGAAACGCAACTGATCTGTATGCTGGATGACCTCATCCAGGGACTGGACAGCAAGTCACAAATCGACGTGGTCCTGCTCGATTACGAGAAAGCATTCGATAAAAGGCCACATCGACATCTACTGAAGAAAGTCCAGCACTATGGAGTTAGAGGCGCAAAACTGGCATGGATATCAGATTTCCTCCACTCTCGTTCCCAATCTGTACTCGTTGATGGGCAGAAGAGTAGTGAATCCATCGTCTCATCCGGGGTTCCACAGGGGAGTGTCCTTAGTCCCCCACTCTTCCTAATCTACATCAACGACCTGCCTGAATGCATCAGAAGCTCAACAACTACATGTAGGTTATTTGCCGATGAAAGTGTTTTGTATAAACTGTTTTGTATAAACATATCACCTCAACCAATGACAAAGCTAGTCTCCAGCTGTTTCATGGCGAAGGGTACTGGTCTGGCTTCAGAATTTGGTTCTGCGTCAGCTTTCGTCACGCTGATGAGCTCCTGTTGTCCTTTGAATTTTGTCTTTTGAGTTTGCCCAATTCATCGCGAAACAACTCACTGTACTGTACTGTCCTGTGATGTCGATAGGAACGGGTGTGTGGTTCACTTGACGGATTGTGTGTCATGCTAATCGAAGATGGCGTAGCCAGTTACGGCCAAGAAGATTGGGTCCCCTGCCTGACACGACGAGAAGCGGCAATTGAGCATTTTGGTTGTTGTGCTCAACTGCAACGGCGCAACTACCGATGACTGGTATTTTCTGACCTGTGTATGTACGCAGTTCAATGTCCGTGTCCTTGCATAGTGTCAGTTTGTTGTCAACAAATACGACTCGTTGGCGTTGTCAGTGAGGATGGAAACCGAGGCACCAGTTTCGATTTCCATGGTCACCAGTTTGCAGTTGATGGACACACTTACTAAAAACTGAGGCTCTTTCGTCTGTGAAGTTGTCTTGTACATGGTGTAGGTTTCCATAGGGGGCGCACTCTCTTCCACATCAACATTTATATCAATGTTGTATGTGTTGTGCTTTGACTGTGTCGATGATGGCGTCTATAGAGTTTAGTGGTCCTTCACACCTTAGCCACATGAGCTTGCTTTCCACAGTTATTACAGTTATAGGAGCGAGCTCGGCAGTTCTGTGATGTGTGTTCTGTTTGTCCACAGCGATAGCACTTGCGAGGCCCATGGGACTTGCCGTGTGCTTGACTGTGAGTTTGTGGCCTCCCTCCATCCTTACCCTGGGGCTTTACACTGCCGACTTTGTGCGTTTGTTTGTTTGTGGGGATGGGGGGGGGGCTCCCGTCGCTTGTATGTTGCTGGATATCCTTGGCATTCTTCGCTGCCAGCTCCATGGCTCGAGCCATTTCCCAACCCTTATCAAACTTGAGAGTAGATTCAGACAACAATCTACATTGAATCCGATCATCCTTGATACCGCACACCAAGCAATCACGTGGCATGTCATTGAGAGCCTCCCCTTAACCATAGTGTTGTGCGAGGTGACGTAGTTCCGCAATAAACTGAGAAACTGACTGGCCTGCTTGCCTAACTTTGGAGTTAAACTTGTATCTCTCCTCTATGACAGATGGTTTTGGGCTAAATTGATTCTTGGTGATTGAAACTAGTTCATCAAATGTCTTTTCACCAGCTTTGTCTGGCGCAACTAGGCTGGAAATCAATTTGAATGTATCCGCCCCATAGCCAGTCAACAGTATGGCTCTTTTCTTACCCAGTGCTTTCACATCATTCGCCTTAAAAGACTGTCTCAAAGGGTGCTCATACGCCATGTCTCCTTCTCAACATGAAACTCACCTACGTTACCGAAGGTATTTATGTTACCCCCATCGCCAATTGTTATAACCAGGTAAACACACTAATTTGGCAGCTGCAAACACTGTTTATTTCTACATGACTACACGTGCATCTACATGACGCACGTCCGGCGAAGCTTTAATCCAGGTTTCATTGCAATGCAGACTCATCGGTAGTATTGCGCACATCTTAGCGAATATAAATAAGACCTAAGTCACCAAATATGATGACTTAAGTCGTTGCTTGCAAACTAAATGAGGAAAACAACAAAATTATGTATTTTCAATTTTATGTTAGATCCATGTTCCAAAACAATCTTTCATCGATTGGAGAGAGGCCATTTGCCACCGTCAATAAAACAATCAAACAGGTGTAAGTAAATTCATCATCCATTTTTTTTAGTTCTGTGCTTCCCTGAACGGAATCAAGTACATGTACATGTATAGTACCATGTTTGTCAAAGCATGCAGCTAATATTTTGTATAACTTAGCCCTTAAGGAACAAGACTCCGACATCAATTTGACGTCATGGGTTGCACATGTATATAAGATTTGCCTGTTCAAATCACGTAATGAGTGTACCAGGTTAAATATTAGATTCAATAACTCACGACAGAAAAATGTGGTTTTCGCCAATATCGCAGGTCTGATAAAGTACTTAAGAGTCGTTTCGTGTAAATACTTCATACAAGTGTCCACGGTCAAAAAAATCGAATTTTTTTAAACTTTGTGGGATGAAAGGACTGTGGGAGCAAGTTACCAAAATAGACTTTTTAATCCGATATTTTGCCCGCTGCCATGGTTACGGGCCATTATGTGTTTTGGCCATTTTTGGGCAATTTTGAGGCTGCATTTTTTGCGTTATTTTCAAAGGTCGTCAAGCCAAACTGCAAAGTAATGTCACAAAAGTAACTATATCACGACAAAGTATCATCCTTACCCTTACAAGAAAAAAATCAAAACACTGTTTTTACAACTAGCAAAATTGCATTTTTTACCCCATTTTTATCCCTCCAAAATGGCACTTGCCAGGGCACTAAGAATAGTTTCCCTTCGGCTATGGTTAGTTCAAACATTGGTCTTTTCATATCTGGTGAGAAAATGTTGGGTTATTGTATAGCCCTTGTGCAGTAGCGAACCAAAAATGGTAAATTTCACAAAAACCTTAAGAGTGTATTTTCAGTGTTTTCCTTTGTTTTGGGTAATAAACTTGTATAATTGGTATTGTTCATGAATCTAGCACATTTTCACAAACAGAATCAGACTGTTTATCATTTTTAGTCCATTGGATGGTAAGTAGGTCGTGCACTTCCCCCCACACCTGGCTAGGCCCGCCCACTCCCCCTGTGCCACCGAATTTTGAACGTGTATGTTGCATAACGAAACGAATGTAAATAAGTAATATGCAAGTGAACACTTTAGAAATAACATAGAGTTCCTTTTCACAGCCTCCCCTTCCCCCACCCCCAGGGGCATATAATAATGGCCATATCCATTGTCCTCTGATTGAAGTGCACCATTATTCAAATGATGTCCAGTCCTTCCCCTCCCAGCTAGGCCCCGCCCCTTCCTTTCCACCAAATTCAGATTTTGATTTCTGCATGGATTTGCATAAATTAAATTGTAAATACTAGATATCGATTTGAAAGTGAACTTTTTACGATCTACACCAACAGCCGTTTCACAGATAGCCCCTTCCCCTGCCACCCCCACTCTCAAAGCTCAAAGAGAACCACGCCCTCCCCAACAAGTCAACAAGTACAATTTTGTTGAGATTACATACATGCATATGACCTTGGGGAAAGTCTGAATTATGTAAGGTGGCTTTTTTTACAACACGGGGCAGCTTGAAACATCCGAAAAGTGAGGAGGAGAAGGGGTGTGTCGTGGGGGTGGGTAGGGGTGGGAAGGGTGATCTGGACACATGCATGTACGCTGTTCACATTTGTTTATATTGCAAGCTACTTTGGAATTACAGTAAAAGGTGTGGTGAACAAAATGACGTTTATTTTATAATTTTCAAAACGGAAAAGATCTGTCGATTTAGAGAGCAACTAACTCTTATTTGTTTATATTGAAATACATGTACTTTAAAACAACGATCACTCCAGTGAAAGCTCCGAGAGAACACAGCATCAATTTGATTGCATGAATTTCACTCTGACTTGACTTGGCTATATACATGTAGTTAGGGTCTGAAGTATTTTTTTAGTGGAATTGTCCTCCAAATTTGTATTTGCCTGATCAACATGAAGTTTTGTGGCACCAAATACACTTCTGTAGTGTGCTTATTATTACCATGGCAACCGTTGTAAAGACATCGGTGCTCATAAACTAAAGTCAAAAATACTTCCATTTTCAAAGCCTATCACGGAAGTAATATCCTATGACTGAAATTCATGGCTATATAATTAACAACAACACATGCTCAGTATGTAACGTGGCCGCCATTGGTGCGAGAAGCGCATGTAATTTTCACCTTTCAATCTGTACCATTTTGTTTGTTTTGATGTACGTTTCTTATAGTTATTACATGAATGAATTGCAGAGCATTAAATAACATCCCCACAATTGTGTATATTTACTTTAGTTTTGCCAATTCGGGTTGAACCACAGAAGTGTGGCCATGTTCACTGCTGATGACAGTTTAGAAGTGACTCAATATGTCATGCTGATTACGAAATTACGATTTTGGAGGGCATAGCAGCACCCATAACGGTACTATATTCGACTTTTATGTGCTTGATCTGACCATATTTACACGTTCAATTCAATCAATCAATATAGAGGCCATTTTGAGTTTTCACTAGAGTGATAGTTGTTTTAAGGTACATGTATTTTAATATAAAAATATGAGTTATTTGCTCTCGTAATCGCAATATCACTAAAATAAATGCAATTTTGTTAAAACAAATTTTAGAATTATGTACATGTATCATGTACATGTATCCGTATTACACCCCCCCCCCCCTGCGCTTTCCAGATATTCCAAACCACTCCCACGTTGACAAAAAAAATAGACAAACCTACATAGGGTATGTAAATATGTGGACTTTCCGCAAGGCAATATCTAACCTTAACAATAATACATATTCTGTACAATTCTTTGGGAGGGGAGGGGTAGTTGCTCATAATGAGCACTGGAGTAGGAAGAGGGATGGCAGGGGGTGGGCTGTGAGAAAAGTACGCCTGTTGGTGTAGATTATGAAATTTTCACTGGCAAATTGACATCTATTTACAATAATAATTTAGGCAAATACATGCAGAAATCAAAATCTGAATTTGGTGGCAAGGGAAAGGGCGGGGCCTAGCTAGGAGGGGAGGACTGGACATCATTGGAATGATGGTGCACTTCAATCAGAGGACAGTGGATATGACCATTATTCATTGCGGCTTGCAAACACATGAGTTTTGCCCATGTGACAATGATTTTACCGACAATGCCAAGTTATTGGTGGGTGGTCACACCGCACCCTCAACCCCAAGCAATGCCCCCGGGGTGGGGGAAGGGGAGGCTGTGAAAAGGAATTATATGTTATTTCTAAAGTGTTCACTTGCATATTTACATTTGTTTCGTTATGCAACATACAAGTTCAAAATTCGGTGGCACAGGGGGAGTGGGCGGGGCCTAGCCAGGTGTGGGGGGAAGTACACGACCTACTATTCATCCAATGGTCTAAAAATGATACACAGTCTAATTCTGTAAAAATGTGCTAGATTCATGAACAATACCAATTATACAAGTTATACAAGTTATTACTCAAAACAAAGGAAAACACTGAAAATACACTTTTTAAGGTTTTTGTGAAGTTTACCATTTTTGGAGCGCTACTGCACAAAGGCTATAAAAATAACCTTAAAATTATCTCACCAGATATGAAAAACCAATGTCTGAACTAACCATAACCGAAGGGAAATTATTCTGAGTGCCTTGGCAAGTGCCATTTTGGAGGGTTAAAAATGGGGTAAAAAATGCAGTTTTGCTAGTTGTAAAAACATGCTGTATTATAGGGCCTAAAAATATTATAAAGGAGATTTTTCAGAAGTGTTTCTATTTTTTTCTTGTAAGGGTACGGATGATACTTTGTCGTGATATGGTTACTTTTGTGACATTACTTTGCAGTTTGGCTGGATGACCTTTGAAAATAACGCGAAAAATGAATTTTTGCAGCTTCAAAATTGCCAAAAATGACCAAAACACATAATGGCCCGTAACCATGGCAACGGGCAAAATAAAAGTTTAAAAAGTCTATTTTGGTTACTTGCTCCCTAAGTACTTTCACCCCACAAAGTTTTAAAAATTTGATTTTTTGAGCGTGGACACTTATATGAAGTATTTACACGAAATTACTCTTAAGTGCATGTAATGATAGATTCGCGAATTTCCATCAGTGTGTCATATTGTATGAAATTAGATTCTTACTTTTCCCGACTTTCCAGATCGTTGTATGACAGTCATTTGACAACTATTTTCGATGTCGTATGGCAAGATTTGGGTATCAACGCCTATGTGTAAGTTACAGTTTGTGAGTCAAAGTTTTCGCTTTCAAGTTTACATTTTGCTGCCAAGATTGTTACTGTTGTACATTTTCCTTCCTGAATATTTTTCAAGTTATAGTTGTAACGTATCGCAGCATTGACGATGTACCTCATTGACAACTTTCTTGGGAGATTATTGGAGTTGAACATAATACATTTTCATTTTGTCCCTTTGTTCTCAGGGCTGTTGATAACACACTCCAGTTTGCGCCTGCAACAAATCGGACTGATCTGAAAATGTAAAGATCTTTCACGACTCTCATATAAATTATTACTTGATGATTTCTAAAGATATTGGTTTTGCTCTACATGTTATAAATGGCCCATATGCTCTCTATTTTATTAAAATGCAATCCTTGAAAATGCACCTTTGAGTCGAATTCAACCTTATTTTAAATTGTATATTTTTGTCATTTGCAAGGGTTTTTGGTGCCTTTCGGTTTTATGCAGAAGCAAACGTCCATATATAATTTTGAGCATACGTGTGATGTCATTCAAGGCAGAATCCTGGGTGTTAATTCCAACTTTATCAGCATCAACAGTTACCTGGATTTTGGATATATTGCTATCATACATTTTCTGTTACGATGACAGTAAGCCAAAGAGCAAACTTTTCTCACAAATGTTTTCATTAAGCAAATGGTCTGGTTTACAACTTAAACAGAAAACCCCTGAAATGAACAGTGACTTCCAAAAATGACATAACAACAACAGCGCCCTCAGTTGTTAGGAAAACATGGACAATTTGAAATGTTCAAAGAGGTTTTCATACATTAAAGGGAATATACAACATTTGCAAACATCGAAAAATAAAACTATCAAGTTTTACGAAATACCTTACTAGGATGTTGGTAAATAACAGTCACAAGCATCCTGTAAAATTATGGCACCTGGTGTGAAGTCATTTTCAAGAAAATGGTATTTTTGTATACATTTCCAACAGTGGTCGGCCGATCACCGTTGGAAAAACCTAACTATTTTTCAACTTCTGCTTCAAATTTACCATTTTTTTTCAATCCAAATTTTGGTTGCTATTGGTAACATGTTCATGAACGGGTGCAGGCCAGCTACACTGGTTCCCTTACCTTACAATTTTCCGGCATCTATAAACTGATCCATTTTATCCTTAGTGGAGTCAGGGAACCAGACTACTTGAACATTTTTGTTTTACTTGGTTTTTCCAGCATTTTCGAACACAAAACTTCAAACATGTCAGTGTAACAATATTTGACCTATTAAACTAACCCCTCAAATAGTTCATTTCTGAAAATTACAGCAAAAGCCAATGATGTACATTCCCTTTAATTTTTAAAATGTTCCTAAGGAAGTTCATGTCATGGAACTTATAGACTTGACCTGTCTTGCATTGTTACAATACACCGTAAAAAAAAAAGCATAGGCATAGAGTTATTTTTTTGTACCTTCAAATTTCAGTGAACAGGTTGGTGACGGGTTCGCCCTACCGATAATTGTAACGAAGGAAATGGCAGATATCTTCACAAAATGTGGATTCTCCTGTTCAAGAACTGTTCATTGGTGGCGATGCGTGCCATGTGCCCAAGGATATTATGGAGATCTGAGGGAGAGTGGGTGTAAAGCGTGCCCAGCTGGTACTACGAAGTTCAGTTTTTATGTGTTGATAAGATATTTTTGGAAGGAAATTGGAAACAATGTTCATGTCATTGCAGACGTTATCTGCTTGAAGGTTATTTATGTGCACTCACTTTTTCTTCCACCATGGGTACGTGACATGCGCAATAGCGTGAACTAATGATCTACAAAGTTTTCTGATTTCAAGGATGCACTGATTTAATTTTGAATTGGTGTCCTAATACTAGGAGGATTTCTCCCTACATTATTTAGTCGGCTAATGGAAGTACCACTGCTCGGATTATGAGAAAAGAAAAGGTTTGCATGACATTTTGCAAGTACTTTGTTGAAAGTCGAAGAAAAGTGTCGAATGGCAGTGAGGGGTTTTGGACAGTTTTAATGAAATTACATGTATTATCTTTGAATCGCAGGAGGCTTTTACCAAACCAAGACTGGACAGGCAGCAGACACATCACAGCCCATCAAGTGTCAAAAGTGCAACAATGGAACCTACGTCACCCCAGCTGCTCACCCTGGTATCAGCCCTGCAGATTGCACCGTGTGTCCTACAGGTACCAATAAAAGTCTCCATGCAGGGTTCCGCGCATGCTTTTGTCTCGATAAGTACTACCGGAAAGATCGGTTTGATGAGTGTTATCCTTGCCCAGACGAAGGTCTTGACTGTGCAGGGGAGTATCAACACCTCTTACCTGGATTTTGGTGGACTTGGGACTGGGGCTCAAACGACAACTACGAAGCATATCAGCATTTCGTTGTAAACATCAGGAGCAAAAATGATTCCTACAATAGCAGCACGCAGCATTTTAGGGGAGTGGTGCCTAAGGTACATCCGTGTCCACGTAAGGAGTCTTGTTTAAATGAAGGGGATGGTATCAATGTCACTTGTGAGGTTGGTTATGAAGGTTGGCTTTGCTCTGAATGCAGTGTGGGGTACTACGCCTGGTTTGATAGTTGTAATGTGTGCCCAAAGTGGTGGTGGTTCTTACTTGAAGTCGTTCTGTTGCTGGTCGTGTTGGCAGTGGTAATACTCGTCATCGCTTGGGATGTGCGGAGAAACCGGAGAAAAGGACGGTCGGCCGTTGATGTGATCTTTGCTCGAGGGAAAATCATGCTTGGTTTCTATCAGGTGATGGGCGAGATTTTCTCTGCCCTTGATGAGATTCCCTGGCCGAATATTCTGACTAAGTTTGGGTCATTTTTCAAACTGCTGGAGATGAATATTGTCCAATTGGTCATCAGTCCCCGCTGCTACTTTCCAGACTTCACCTACCGCAATGTGTACATTGAGTATTTGTTTGGAATGAGCTTAGTTTCGTTTGTTGTGCTGGCAGCTTTGTGTGTCTATTGGGTTTCAAAGTGCTACTTGGCGATCAAGAAAAACACAGTTGAAGAGCGTGTCAAGGCTTTGTCAACCACAAGACAGAAATGTTACCTGTTTGTTGTTATGCTTCTCTTTGTGTCTTATCCCGGCTTGTCCAGTGTTATATTCACCCTCTTGCCTTCTGGTTGCGACCCGTTCTATCTAGATGAGAACGAGACCTATAGTGCTACGAGACTTCGATCCGATTACTCTATCGACTGTCAAAACGAGCAGCATGTTCATTTCAACCATGCTGCCGAAGCTTCTCTCTGTTACGTTGTTGGCTTCCCGTCCTTGCTGTTTGTACTTCTGTGGAGAAGCAACGGACAAGACAAGAGAAATAAATCGCATGAGCACCTTTTGCCTGAATCGTCAGTAGATGATCCGAGTTACTGCAGCATCAATGATCCAACTATGCCACACAGAAATGAAGATGATTCCACATTTAATCAACCAGGCATCGACCTCCTAAATTCCGAAGAACAAAGTCCGTCAGAAATCACATGGAAAAGTTTCCTCAGTGGAAACTACAAAGCAGAGTTCTGGTATTGGGAAATTGTTGAGCTTTCCCGCAAGATCATCCAGACGCTGTTTGTGTTGCTGTACGGCCCAGATGATCACTTCACCATGTTTGCAACCATCGCCATATCTGTTGGGTTCCTGCTCCTACATGCATATGTAAGGCCGATGAAAGATGTTACCGATAGCCGTTTACAGATGTGTTCCCTAGCAACCATCTTCCTGAATCTCTTGGCAGCCTCCTTGCTCCTGTCTCCTACTGGAGGTGGCACAGAGAGAGCCCAAGTCCTTGCGGCTGTCCTGGTTCTGATGAATTTCAGCATCATTGTGTTTGTCATAGGTACGCATTTAAATACATATATATCATTATTCTTGATTGTTGTAGATAGTTCATTGATACATTACACACTGTGCCTGACACCAATTTTGACAGAGAAACTGTGATCACCTGACCAGTCATAATCTAATTGGCCAATGAGCACTATTTGATTGACAGCTTGGATGGGGCTATTCGAATCAGTAACAATTGGTTTTTTTTATGTACAGCAAGTCTTCTCTGGATGGTGATGAAGTCACTGTGGCGCTCTGGGTGCTGTGGTAGTATGGCAACATGCATCGCTAAAGCCTGTTGCTGGTTTTGTCGACACGAGTCATTGGCGAGGGAAGGCAGAGGCACACGTCTTGTGATGACGAGTGTGAGAGATCTTTCCCTTGATGTTGACGAAGACTATGTGGAAAGGCCTTACGAAGAAATCATATCAGAGCATCACGAGCTTGAGTAAAATTACAACTTGTTCATGAGTTAAGATTAAAAAGCTAGTCAGATTTTTAGAGGTTTATTTTGTATAGATCACTTGTAATTACATGTATTTGCAGTGGAATTGGACCCGGGAAGGGGAGTGCCAGAAAAGATGTTTAATTTTTGGCAACCTGACCTTCACATTTGTGTTGTATAGTTTTGGAACAATTTGTATATTTGCAATGGTAGTGGGAGCTAAAAAGATGTTGATTGAATAATATTTGAGGATTCGGGGAAGTTGTAATAGATTATTTTCTTTGAGATCGATATCAAACAATGTTAGCCTGGTTGCCTTCTGTTTTCAATCAACCACTTGTAAATGTGAAATATAAATATTTTAAAATAAATATGGAATACGAGGACAATATCAACGTTGCTTTGCCTTATAGCTAATTTTATCAATTTTATTCTTTTATGGATCGGATGAATTCAATAACTAAAGCTATTAGTACATTTGATTCTACTTTGCTTTGCTTGACAAGTTTGATGATCAGTTATTCAGATTTATTGCGCAGAGGAGTATCTCAATGTGTTTCTGTAAAGCAAATCATCAGTTTTGATAACGAAATTGTGTAACTTACCTCCAATACCAGATTGTTTGCTGTATCGTCCCTGGTTTTAAGAAGGGTATTGTGACAACGGTGACATCTTCAGACTTGTCTTGCCTCTTTTAGACATTCCATTTAGGTTTGTAATACAATGTAGTCTTTTAGGACATAACTGTCATCTAGGGCAAATGTAAATGATAAAAATAATATTAAATTAGCGGCAATTGCACAAGTAAACTTAAAGAAGAGCTTGACAGATAGACAAACAGGTAGACTCAAATCCATTTAAGGCAGGAAATGCCCTGTTTTACCCACCGTGTATCTAAGGATCATTTAAGCAGTCTCCTGTTGAGTAAGGGACATTCATGTAAACGTATTGTGGCGAAACATTCGACCCTTGTTTGAGTCATTGGAAACTATTACAATTGTGTATAATAAATTGAGTGGTTGTGTATAAAGATTATGATTGAATATTTGACCAGAGAAGAATAACACCAATTGCTGATCGTCCTTGGAAACATTTGTCTCTGTGATAATTATTTGGATTATAGTGAAGATTATTATAATAAATAAGTGTTCTAATTACATTTGATTGATTACTCAATCACAAAACGGTGGTATATTTCCACCAAACGAACAGTCCCTAGGCTTAGTCCGTCGTTTGTCAATTCCCCCCTCCCCCCTTACGTCTGGGTAACCTCTCATCCTTGCGAGAGGTTAATACATATTTTTTGTGGGTTAACAGGAGTTAGCTAAAGTCCTGGGGATAAATAAGACCAGTCCCCCTGGGTTC
This sequence comes from Patiria miniata, assembly GCF_015706575.1. NCBI lineage: Eukaryota > Metazoa > Echinodermata > Asteroidea > Valvatida > Asterinidae > Patiria > Patiria miniata. The sequence goes on from NW_024037061.1 coordinate 5,514,743, forward strand.
CGCCAACCACCAGTTCCGCAACAAATGGTGTCAGGGTCGGTTTCGCAACAGTATGCTTGTTTTCAGAGCCTCCGGGTTTTTTTTAGCTTACGCTCAACTCGGTTGTGTAAAGTATTAGTAAAGCGCCCTCTATGTTTGTTCCGTATTTTGCGCTTTTATACCCTCTCGTCATATGTATTTTTACTAAAGACTCATCTACAACGTTTCGCCTTCACTCTTTAGAGGTAATACTATATTGTTTTGTTGTTGTAAACTTCACTTTACTTTTAACAAACATTATATAATTAGCAATTAGTCCATCATATTCCTCATGAATCATTCTAATTCTGCATTTGGATATTATTTTGTTGATTAACGATATATATTTTGAGCCGATTTGGAGCTAAGCGCGGATCCCATAGAGGAGGATGAACGACTGCTCTGAGCTCTAGAACAAAATGCACTGAATGAACAGCAAACAAGATCTTTGTCACCGAATGCCTCTTCCTAATTTCGGCTAAATTTCTACTTGGGTTACAATTATATTTACCTGGACTACACTGGTTGTCCAATGCAAGCATGTGCAGAGCCTCAGATGCCTATTTTTACCCATTAGAATCAGTTCTTTATTGTTATATGATTTGGCCTTGACTTATATTAGGCTGTCTCTGATTGGCTGTTACCTTCTTGATTTCCCTTCCTGGGTATCTGTAAGGAAATTGATGACTTGCTTACTTTCTGAATTATGCAACGTCGCCCTGTAATAAAGTTTTCAAACTCTAGATTTCTTTTCTACGTTTGTTTAAGTGTCATTGTCGAAAAAAAGTCACGTCACTGATGGTATATGAAAACATTGAATGCAATACATTAAGAAAGGAGAGAATGAGTGCTGTAACATTTGAGTCCTTCAGTAGTCTGGTCACATGCCAATATTCATAAGTCCAGCCAAAAGTAACAGGGAATGAATAATAAGGAAATGCCTTTGTCACTATTAATGACTTGGAAATTATTGAATGACATGTGATGGACTTCTGATAGACTTACTCCGCGGGCCTATACCGTACGATTCCACAGTCTCAGTGTACGGAACATCAAGGGTCACACCCTACAGCGTATAAGCCTCGGCCCCGTTAGTCACACTCCGCACAGCATCACATGACTGTATCCTTCAAACTCACTTATCATTAGCTGTTTCGGTGACACACCGAAACAGCTCTTGTTTTAGTTAAGATTTTTTTTTTTTTTTTCTTCTCCTTTTTCAGACTTTTTCTCCATAGGTTTAACACACGTTTCTTTTGACAGTCCACTTTGGCACTTTTTTAAATCCGATTGATTTCAGACTTGGTACATACTTAGACCACTACCCACAGACGGTCCTAGAAGAAATTCGCGATCGTGACGTCTTCAGGTGTTGGGTGACGTCACATTAAAGATGCATTTTTCCCCATATGTTTTGTACACGTTTTCAAACACTCCAGTTTGGCATCTTCGTAAATCCGATCGACTTTAAACTTAATTCATACCTAGACCACCACCCACAGATGGTCCTAGGAGAAATTCGTAACCGTGACGTGATAAGGTGTTGGGTTACGTCACATTAAAGATGCATTTTCCCCCATATTTTTTTTACACGTTTTAAAACACTCCACTTTGGCCTCTTCGTAAATCCGATCGACCTCAGACTTGATACATACTTAGACCATCACCCACAGATGGTCCTAGAAAAATTTCGTGATCGTGACGTCATTAGGTTTTAGGTTACGTCACATTAAAGATGCATTTTCCCCATATGGTTTGTACACGTTTTAAAACACTCCACTTTGGCACTTTCGTAAATTCGATGTACTTTAGACTTGGCACACACTTGGACCATCACCCACAGATGGTCCTAGAAGAAATTCGTGATCGTGACATCATCAGGTGTAAGGTTACTTCACATTAAGGATGCATTATTCCCCATAGGTTTTGTACACTTTTTTTTTTCAATTCATACTTTGGCACTATATGTCTGATTGACTTTTCTCTTGGCAGATGACATTCGAAGTGACTTCATCAAGTGTTCATCACGTGCACAGAGTATTTCAAATATCCGAAACAGCTTGTGTTTGTCCACAAACACATTTCTAGTTTAGCTTTGCGATTATGACATTGTCTCACTGATCAGAGAGGAGGATTGAGATTATTTATTTGATGTTAACTCTGCATTAGCTATTGTAATGAGGATTTATGTTTTGCTGCGATAGACAGCTATTCAAAAACAGCAATTGAAAACTAAAATTATCGGGGCAGAATCGAGCTTTCAGGGAACGGGCGGGGGTGAATTAAGGAGGGAGTCTCAAGCAGAATCTGCAGATGAAGCCGAGATTTCGTAAACCCGTTTGGATGACATTTCCCTGGTGTGCGCTTAGTCTTCGACATAAATGACACCACTTCGTTGCGTCATAAGCATTTGAACGCACAAGTGCAACTTGAGTTTTAAATGTTCTGGTCCTTGGTGGATTGTGGTAACACTTTATGGTATTGGTCCGCCCAGAGAATCAAGCGTCAACAACTAATAATAAAAGCACGTTCAACGCACGTTGGTTATTGTGACTTTTAGACACCTGTTGTTTCACAATATTGTCCATACGTAAAACATTGATCTCCTTTATATTATTTAGATCAATTCATAAACTCATGGAAATATTACAGTATTTGACAATTTCCTTTTTGATGCAAAAATGGTTTCTTCTAAAACAAAATATTTGCATAAGTTTCTGGAAGAAAACTTTCTGCTAAAAACAAAGCAAAAAATAAAGGCGCATGTGAGCGTATACAAATCGGGCAGGGGAACGATTTCAAGAAAACGAGCAGAAGCGATTTCATATCGCAGAATCTTGGGTTACTAATTTTCAAAAAATCATAAAGTGACGAATAATTAAAATATAGATGGTTGTAGTGAGTCCAAAGTTGTACCAGCTCCGTCTCCAGCCGATTGGATTTCATCAGGAATGATCAAGAACAATTTTTACTCCTAGAGGATTTTTTTAATAGTTTGGTTTTTAGACCAATCCGCACACTTCAACCTCAGTTCAATGATCAATAAAGTGCATGGACATTTCTTTAACTTATCATGAATATTTATCGCTTGCAATGCATTTGTATTGTCACTGCTTTATTTTTAGGCCACGTAAAATGAAAACAGGAGCTTGAACAAAATGCCCGTCATTTACTCATCACTGGTCGCAACGAGTTTTGAAGCATCGCAATGGGTTTTTCCAGGCATACGTGTTTGGGTACGTACACAACTTTAAGTAGTCATAATGGGACAGCGCTGCATGAAAGCTCTGATCACTTCAATCCTGATTGCTGGTCTAGTGTTCCGTGCAAACGCTGACAACAAGGCTGAAAAAGCCCACAATGAGTGGATAAAACTGAGAAACATTGTGGTGATACTCAATGTTCAACGCCTGTACTCGCAGAAAATGTTAACGCAGCTCTGTCAACCTATCCCACATGTATGCAAATCAGCTCCCCGATCATTATATATTAAAATCAAATAAAACCCCATGTGTCATCAAAGAAGATCAGAGGCCATGGAGATATCGTCAATTATCTTTGTCTAATATTCTTTTGTCAGTTTAGTACGAGTACTCCCATTCATAGTTGGAGCAAAGACTATAAAGCTAGCAGAATGATGTTGAATTGGTGTTTTGTGTTCCAAACATCTTTTCTGTTCATCACGTCTAATTTGTAAACCTTATAGGCCTAATGTGTTTAGCAGCACCCTCATTAGTTTAAGAATATGGCCTCCTCTCTCTGTTGTACTTGAAGAGAGTGGTGCAGCGGTTGTACACAAGTGATGAAGCACGAGACACGTCTAACATCCAATGTGACGGTGAATTTTACAGACGTTGAATCACGGCAGAGAAACATAGCAGGGACATACGTCATGTCTCGTCTACACTAACTTGAACGACGTGTGGTCATGTCATGAACAAGAATTGAAGAATATCTAGTGTTGGGCCTTAACGTTTTACGGTTTATTTAAAAACAATTCCCCCTCTCCCCCCCCCAAAAAAAAAAGCAAATGATCACCTTATTTAATGCACTCCAACGTGGGAATTTAGCATGACAAGTTGCAAACGACACGAAAAGCTATGTGGGAGATCATATTAAATTAACTTACTGATCCTATTTTTCAACGGATGTTTTCGTCTGTCGTCTACAGTACAGATACAACACTGAAAAAAATTTTGTATAGCGTTATCATTTATGTAAATTCATTAAATTTCGTATTCAGCAGGCCGTACCACATGGAATTGCATAAAACAATTATGGCCGGTTTATGACAAGAAATAAAACCAAGATACTGGAACAGTTACCCGACGTACACGAAATGCAAAAACTTAGATAACAAACACGTTAAGAATAATTCAGCCGATAAGTCACCTTTCAGGTTTTCCGTCTTTTGGGGGGAACAGTATTAGACATTAGGTTTGTTTTCTTTCAACCAGATGTTTTAAATATGATACTTTATATCCAAATTTGTGGGGATTTCGGGACCTAGTCCCACTATAAACCCAGGCCTACACTCACACGCACACATCGAGGGCTTGATGATCATGCGGCAAGCACGCAAGGAGCTGAACTCACACAGTACAGGGTGAGCAAAACAAAAATGTCCCTCTGGATAATTATTTTTTGTCTCCCACAAAAACGTGAAATGTTGCCAGGTTTTTTTTTTCTCATCCAACATTGAATCTGGGTAATGACCACATTCACTGATATTCATCCATGCATGCAAATAATACAGGCCTTTCTTTTTGACTACCCCACAAGACTACCAAAATTATTCAACGTTATTTAATGTGCAAACAAAAGCCTCAAAAAGGGATGCCAAGATATCCAGATATGATCAGTCTTTGATTTTTTTCTTTGGGGTACCTCAAGGACCGGGTGTAGCGTATTGTGCCAAATACCCTGCAAAAACTTCGCCAAAATAAACAAAATAATGGTAAAATGCAAGGCCTCAGAAGAATATTGATAGTCTGCAGAACCATTTGTTTCAACTGATAATGTAGTAACCAACGGATAACGTATCACCAACCGATAATGTATCACACATTCACTAGTATTGTATCACTAACCGATAATGTAGCAAAAATTGACTGATAGGGTAGTAAAATTTGTATCCAATAATGTATCACGTGACGACGGTCCATGGTGCTCTCAAACGTGGTAAAACGCACCCTCTTGGTTTGAGCACGGAGGCCAAGTGTCTCGAGAAAAGAACTTGTCCACATTTCGGCGCGGATGTGTGAGTGCAGTTAACCCCCCCCCCCCCCCCCAACAACAAAAGCTGGATACGCCACTATAGTCTAGGTCCACTTTGAAGTAGAGCGTCTCCAAACCAGAGCAACTCCCTCCCAAATTCAACCAAAAACAAATATTCTTAATGATAAACTTTCCCCGAGTGGGGACGTATCATAGTAAAGGCACTCATTAGACTTTGATTAATTTGCAATATTTCCACCTTTTCCAAATATACTGATACATTATCGGTCGATTTTTGATACATTATCGGTTGATACAGTATCCGTGCCGTGGTGATACATTATAGGATACAGTTATTTTGTAGTTACATTATCCGTCCACACGTGATACATTATCGGATACAAATTTTACTACACTATCATTTAATTTTTGCTACATTATCGGTTAGTGATACAATATCGGTCAATTTGTGATACATTATCGGTTGGTGATACGTTATCCGTTGGTTAATACATTATCAGTTGTAACACCATTGTAGACATGAGGTCACGGGCACAACTATGCATTGATCTGAATGACAGACAGGTGGAGAGTTGAGCAGCTGTACATTGAAAATGTGAACCTTATCTGTATTCAGTCTAAAGTTCAATAAATGTATTTCCATCTGATTGATGTCCTGTTCCGTTATTCCATTTATATCCGTCATTGGATGAGGCCCATTGCTGTTGGTGTCATTGGTGTCATAGGTGTCATAGCAAGAGGCCTATTTTGAACATTGTGTCGGAAGTGGATAGGGTAGACACAAAGAAAGGCCCTATATGTAATTTCGCGAGACCGTCGACAATTGTGCGATGTCCGATAGTGTCCATGATCGTCCGGTTTAAACAGCGCCCCCATAGGAAGATGGTACCACCCCGACCCCACACTCTCATGACTCCGATGTACATGGGCGCTTTCTCTGTCTGATTCTGTGTTGTTTTCTATGAGCGCGTAATTTGGTGGAGTGCGAACATTGATCTCCTTTACACAGACTGTATTTATGTCTTTACTGGTCTTTTATTCACCAAATAAGTAATTTTCAATTACAGCATGACTTGTCGGGCTATATAGAGGTCCTTTCATAGTTCTGAAATATAACTTTTACTATATTAATAAATAAAAGTTATCGCATCTTTGACTTTAGCTTTTTAATACATAAAATAAATACATAATTTAATCTGATTTATAAGATTATTGGCCTTTGTTGCTTGGTCAAGTGTACTTTGTTTACTTTCATCTTGTAGTTAGAAAAAAATCAGATGACTATTTTATTTGATTAAAGACCTGTTGACGTACGTTATGCTTTGTCAACTACCCGAACGGTTTTATTCAATTATTGTTGTTAACTTTATTCATAATATTTTAGTTAACCTTTATCTGTCATTCCTTTTGATCTTCCTTTTATTGCATAGTCAGGGCAACTTGATTCCTTAATTGTACTCGTCCTTATCGTTCACCTTTCTACTTTGCTTCCTATACACCTTTAGAGCTCCTACCCCCGGGTGATGCTGAGTATGATAGCTTTTAAGTGGACGGTGGGGCGGCGGCGGTGAAAATTGAATCTGCCAAGAGGAAACTGGCTGCTGTCTTGTTGCTGGCACAACTGTCACTGAAGCTTCACGTCTCCCTGTACGTCTCGGTTTTACAGGCTTCATTGCTTTTTCCTTTGTACTTATGATTTGCATTTTCATGGTTATGCAATCACGAACTAAATGGGATTCAGCTTTCTGCTTTGCTCCCTTTTCTTTTGTAAGTGCCACGTACAGCTCACAACTCCTGTTGGGTTGTGATGCACGATAGAATGACCAGTCGCCATTAATTTCATAAAATGTTACCTAATGTGTTTATAAATGCGGATAAGTGAGTGCAACCATTGGCTGCGTGCGCACCTTTGCTATCGCGCAATATGATTGAAAACAACCTGGCGCTGCAATATCGTACCCATTAGGAAGGTTGCCATTAGAAATACTCGATAGGACGCGTGTATGCTTGTGAAGAGTGAAGATTCGGAAAACGTGGCCAGCTGATTAGTAATAAGCACTAATGCGGGTTCGCGGGTGTTCGCGAATGTACTGTGTACATGGGGTCCGCTCATAAGTCCGACGCCTCATAGGTCCGACGCCTCATAAGTCCGACAAAATCGCATCCCCTAACCAAATAAATGCCCATAAGTCCGACGCCTCTAAGTCCGACGCCTCATAGATCCGACGCCTCATAGGTCCGACGCCTCGTAAGTCCGACAAATTAAACGCCTCGGTTTTCCGTTGTCGGACTTATGAGGCGTCGGACTTATGAGGCGTCGGACCTATGAGGCGGAATAAATAAATTGTATGCCTCATAAGTCCGACGCCTCATAAGTCCGAAATATCGGACTTATGAGGCGTCGGACCTATGAGGCGTCGGACTTATGATACGGCCCCGTGTACATCTATATTGCGGTTTCATGGATATAGTATTTTGGCCAATAAATCTCGAATATTAATTGGACTTATAGCTCAGAACTATTCCAAAGGGAAAGAGTTTAAGGTGTGGGATCAGACGGAAGGAGGCGTTTTGATTTCGACTAGGCATCACGTAATTTATGTCATAAAAACTACCATATTCTTCTTCACTCCGATCTTTTAAGTATTAACAACTTCGCTGGTGGAAATTAAGGAATTATGGTGTGGATACAATTAAAACTTTTCATTGTAAAATAATAGAAAATTAGTTGGAATTAACTGATCCTATCATTCACAATGACACGTAGATTGATACTGGAACAGTTAAAAGTGATTACACAGGAATGTTCAACATAATTATGACAAAATAGATGGATGAATAGGCCATGAGCCTAATTAAACAAATATAACTTTGATTCGTGGTCAATTTAGAACAGCACGTATGTTTTATTTCGTGATAAGCATTTGGGAAATAATACGATTTAATTAATTTACTTGCCAATGGAGCTTCATGATGCTACCTCACTTTTTCTTTTTCTTCAACCAATGGGATTGTCAAAATACACGCGTGACTCAATCTAACGGTGTGTGACATGCGTGTGAACGTGGTGCTACATGTATGTCATAAAGGTCTTTTTTTCCCCTTGGTATTTACGAATGTTCCGGCTGCCATTAAGTGCATCCACGCATTTGACCTTTCATTTCGCTAGCGGTTTCAATTTTAAATGTCTGTGTCATTGTTTGTATTTGGAGTTCGATTTTGTTTAAAGTTGATCTTTTCATTTAGTTTTCCTTTCCATGAAATGAGTCAATGATAATAACGCGTGACAATAGATGTAAACAAGTGAGAATTATTATGAAACACCCACACGCGTAGAAATGTGTATTGCCTGCAATCGGGGACCTTCATTGTTCCTTTTTTGTTTTTGTTTGTACTTCAACTTTTGAGAAAGACCTCCCAAATGTTTTGTACACATCGCCAAATTGGGAACCTCTCGATAATTGGAGACCCTATTTTCCTCTATTGTTCAACGTCCCCCATTGAAAGCAAAAACAAACGCACCCACATACAAGTGTGTTTTTGCCTGCCATCACGTACCCCCTATTGTCCCTCTTTTGTTTGTACTAACTTCGTAGGAAGACCTCCAATGTTTTGTACATGCATCCAAATTGGGGACCTTCAGAAATTAGGGACCTTATTGTCTTCTTTTGTTCAACGTCCCATATTCAAGCAGGAACAAAATCACACACAATATAATAATAGTGTAAAACCAAGTGTTTAACTTTTAAACGGAAAATTAAACTCAAATTAGTTACACTTATTTGTAAACACTTTGACGCGTTTATAAATAAACACATTACATGTTTATATTCTGAACACAACATTTATTTTATAACCGGCACATGTTAATAAAAATAAATAACGCATGTTCATTTTGGAAAAAAAAATGCTTAGGTAAACAAAAAAGTGTCATTCCGCTTATTGAATTGAATTACTATTTTAATACATCAAGCACATTGAACTTGCTCAACCATCGGTACAAAATAATAAAAGAAACAAAAATATTTACAAAATATCGATGAATATTATGTGGCATTTTTTTATGTTTATTAACTAAATTTGAACATGTTTTTCTTGAGTTGTATTTATTATTAAATCACGAAACGTTATTTGGTTCCACAAAAGTCACCAACTTTTGTCCAACAAATATTTGATTCAATTAATAGAAAGACATTTGAGCCAGATGATATTCACTCAAATGAAGGAAATTACAGTCCTTTAAATCTCTTTTAGCTTGGAAGAGAAAAAAACTACAAGGTAATGAGTGCTCCGGCGGAGGACATACGGAAAATTGCACTTCACTGAATCGGTACAAACAAAAGCAATGAGACATCGAAATAAGTTTAAGAAAACCGAAAATGCATATTAATAGGGATCAGGGTTTGTTCATTAATTCACATAGGCATATATCTTCATTACAAATTGCGACATTGCAGCTAGCACCGCTAGGCGTCAAGCTTGTGTCAAGGGGCCGCAGAAAGAGGTCGAGATGAACATGCGCAAAAGCCGCGCCATTACAGCATTACGCATGCGCCTCGTCTGTCTCCCAAGAATCTTAACAGAATGTGTGTTAAACAATACATGCATTGATGGACAGAGCGACACATTAAGTAAAATCTAAATGAATCCACACTGAACATCCGGGATATGTCTGAAATACTAAAAAAAAAATGCATACCATGACCACAACTAACAATTTGTAGCTGTACAGTCATTTCTGACTTCGGAGTTAGTACGCTTGACATTATGTTACATGGCTGAATCATCTCTGCTCGCTTTATTTACAAGCTTCAATTTATACAAATCCTAAATCTAATCAACACCGTTGCACTAATGTAAATATGATGAGTGATCCGTGTTCGTAGAATATTGGCCGAAATATCACTTTCATTTTTAGACGGGTCTTGCTTATATTGCGCTGGTATTGCCTCACAGCTTCACTCGAAGTCTGTGTGTCGGTGTTGCATAAACGTTCGTACTTGGTTTACCACGAACTGGCGAGATTCTTGGTCGACATTTTAATTGATCGACTGGTGAAACAATTTGATAGGGCAACGCATTATTCAAACCACTCGCCGAAATCATGTCTGATAGCGATTTCAACTCGACCGTGGCTCAGAATTTTGAAGATCAAAATATGACCACAGCTTCTACCACCAGTGGAGCCACGGCACTTCCTGAACTTCACTCATATGGCGTGTTGGTGTTTGCAGCTTGCGTGTGGATTATCGTAGCTGTGTTGGGTATAACAGGCAACACTATGGTGATCCTAGCGGCGATTCTTAGTAAGCAAGTCCAGACGACCACTAATGTTCTGGTGGTCAATCTGAGTGTGGCTGATCTGTGGACTTCCTTGTCTTTGCCTTGGACAAGCGTGGCGATGCTGAGTAATGGCACCTGGCCTCTAGCTAGCGAGATCCCGTGCCAAATAGCGGCGTTCATGTGGCACACCGGTCTAGGAGCCAGCCTGTACAACCTGGCTTTGATTGCGTTGAATCGTCTTGTCAAGATAACTCGCCCTATGGCAACCTACAATCGCATCTTCTCACCTCGCAAGATGGTCTTCATTGTAGCTCTATCCTGGTTCATCCCGAGCTTTGTTATCATCTTTCCGCTAACTATTGGTGTAGGTGGCCTTGGTTACGATCTCAAATACGACAGCTGTACCGATGATGACTTACATCCTCGCGCAGGTGTCTACAACCTGGTCCAAACAATCGGATTTTACCCCGTCCCAATGGCCACTGTCGTCGTCAGCTATGTCATCATCTTTGTCCATGTCAGGCGACACTTTAGAAAACAACTCTCCCGGACAAAGAACAGAGATAAAGCCACAGATGCCGTTGAGTCCGGTACTTTCAGACTTACATTCATATCAACTACTTCAGGTGAGGTCACCGAGGAACACGAAGAGCCTGTAGGTGAGAAAAGAAACCGAAACATCAGCCGCCAGCAGCTCAGGATTACCAAGAACCTCTTCTGGGTCTTCTGCGCGTTCATTCTCTGCATCTCTCCGTACTACATCTCACTCTTCTTTGCTAACAGTGAAGTCTTTGCTCTGTACGGCGGTACCATCTTGATCTTTAACAGTTGTGTTAATCCTATCATTTACGGAGTCAAGCACCCGCAGTTTAAGAAGGTACTGCGGCCGATGTTGAGATGTAAGTGGAAGAAAATACCACAACCGTCTAAGACGTTGCAAGCGATTCTCTCAATGCGCCAGAGAGAGAACGAAACTAGAGAATAATAAACTGCTGACTCGGTAAACACCTTGCATGGGACAGTCATTATTGGGAGCTAATAAACAGACATAATTATATAATTGCTGCACCTTTGTGTGCCATGTAAGTGTCAGCTGATGAAAACCAGTCACATGCAGCCTGTAGGCAATTTACATTCCATGATGACACATTTAGGGATGACACATTTAGAGTAAATCGGTCCGAAATTGCCTACGCCGGCCAAATCACGATTTGCATGCCCTCAAAATATTCAGTATTTGAGCATGCTGTGGGCCATGAACTTGAGGGTTTGTAAAAAATATGGGTGGAAGCCATGCACAGGACTTTGAGCTTGTAGTTCCGTTCAATTTGGATGAAATTGGGGCCCTTAAAGCGCTCTATTTTGCAATGAAGTGTAGGCATCGTTTTTCAAAATGGCGATGGGCTTCAGGACTATTTTCAGGGGTGATCATCTTCGGATGGAAATTTCTCCTGAAAGTCATTAGTTGACCCCCAAAAATTGAAAAGAAAATAAAAGATGATGAAATAAGCTTTAAGTTAAATTGATTTCTAAAGTGGGAACATTTACCATTGGGGTCTTCGGAAGTTTATTTACTTGTCTGCAACCTAAATTTAATTTAAAAATGGCGCCTTCCATCGTTTGTTGTCAAAGGTGTGCGCCTGCGCTTTACATTCCACGACAGTGGGTTTTTTTTTCAGGGGGGGCGGGACCTGGGGGGGCAGCGTTTCAAAAGGGGTCACCAACGGCGGTTCCGCAACAAATGCGCCCAAAATCTGAATGGGACCGATGAACCGTCGTCCGATCACAGCAATTTCGAGCGAACAAGGGGGGGGGGGGGTAATTTGGGGTTGGAAGGAGCAAAAACTCAATTAACTCCCGTTGGGGCGCCCTACAGCAAGGCGGCCGCAAACAGAGGGCTTGTTTTCAGGCCAGAAATCGCAGTCAGAGTTTTTTCTCGCAATTTTTTGATGAAATATGAGTCATCCATCCTTCCTCGTGCCGTACAAGTGATTTGGGGGAATTTTTCAAAACCTCGCTTCTTTATAGGTTGTAGACCAGTAAATCGGTCCGAATTGCGCATGCTATTGCATGCTCAGTATTTGAGCATGCTCCCGGATACGCCACTGGCACTTGGCCTCTGTAAATCAATCATCGGCCTTCTTTTTTAACACTTAATTCTAAAACGTAATTTTATATGCGGATATTACCAAACTAATTCGCTTATAAATACGCCAACATGTAACCGTATATAATGCAAATTAGTGACCCATTCTCTAGCTTTTTGTAACTATCTGTATAATTATATTTATATAACGTGAATTTCAAAAAAAAATGTGGGTTATTTTATAGTTAATTGAATTGTAGTGACTACAACTACCCAGTAAGAACTGTTCGGTTATTCACACTTTGCTGTGCTCTACATTTCTATACAGCCGTGTAAAACAACATCGAGCTCTTGTCTATAACGCCATTATTAGAGAGCTGTGGCATTGATTGACAGCCACTGGATGCTCTAACAACATTGTCAAGCTGGAAATGTACACATTTTAACTATTAATGTTGGCAAAACTTATGCAAAGATGTTCCATGAATATGTAATGCCGCATATGACAAGAAACACAACGAATGGGGCCACTTATCTACCGTCACATTGGCATTTTTTCAAATGGTTTCGAGTTTTTGTTAAATACCTGAAACCACCAAAGAAGAATTTCAACACATGAATAGACGGGCAGCCTTTCGCTAAAAATGATTTGAGTTGCTTATTAATTTTGGTTTTTTTTACATTATCTTCAAATTTCTATCAAAAATTGGACGGAAAACTTAGGTATCTTTTTCCTTTCATTTTTGATGTAATTTGAGGGTAAGTTTAATAATTAAAAAAGGAAGAAAGAAATGTATCAACACATATTACATGTGTTATAAGCCTACATGTCCATTTACATTTCAAATATGTTTTGGGTGGTTTCGGGTACTGTAAAAAAAAATACAACCATTGGAAAACAACTACTTACGTGACGGATGCAAAGTGGCCCCTTCATTGTGTTTCTTTTCACATGGGAATAGGAAACATGCGGCATTTCTAAGTGTTCGGAAGCCCATGAAGTCAATCTTGTACATATTTTCTTTCCTGAGTCTCGATGCGTGTGTATACAGTATAATGTTTGTAATGTAAAAACAAAAACAAAATTATGTAGTTGGTTGTTGGATCGGATCATAACCAAAGATTTATGTCTGTATACAAATTAAACTTGATTAGTTGAAGCGACATTTAGCCGGAAGAATGTTATGGACTTCTCAGAAATGTTTGCGCAAAAAAAAGAATTATATTTGCAAACTCTCCCATTAATTATACCTTACCGTCTGGATTTGGGTCGGCCCCTATTTGCTGAGATCAGTTATTATTTCGCAACTCCCACGTCAATAAGGGGTAGGAGTTCGTTTCTGCTGAAAAGAACTATTATCATTAACATTACTCTGAATTGGGCGAGATTTTCTGATTTTCACAGCGCATTGTAATCGTTTTGGAGCATGGTTTTCTTTTCTTGTTTTGTTCATAATAATGTCTTTAACAAAAAATCCGCCGGGGGCCAAAGGTCCCCTTCTGCCCCCCCCCCCCCGATTTGCAACCGGACACTAACAACACCAACGACACTAACACCAACAAAAGCAACAATAGCAACAACAACGACAAGGGTGACTGTAAGGTTAGAGCCAAATTTTGCTAAATGCACATCAAAAATATGTCAGATTTATCAAAAATCTGCCAAATTCCCAAGAATTACTCAAAATACACTATAAACACTTAAAATCACATGCAGATTGGTAGTATTGCCTTAATTATGATTCAAATTACACAATAAACAATCTAGTCAAATAAAGATGTTGTGAAATTATTCGGATAAACGCGGATGCAGCCACAAAGATTATGTCCGTTTCCCAGTGAACCTCAGCACCTAGACCAGCCAACCTGTCCCATTATGCAAGGGTTTGTTTGACAACAGATTGAAGCTTTTTTAAACAAATCTACACTTTTTTGTTCAAATTTGCTATTTTTCTGTCAAATAACCATTGTTGCAGAATTCTGCAAGAAATCTGCACAAAAATCAAACTCGTTTTTTAAGCACAATTTTGTCAAAGTTAACATAGCAACAACAGCAACACCAGCAATATCACCAACAACGCTAACACCAACAACAGCAATGGCAGCATGCAACGACACCAACAGCAACGACAGCAACAATAGCAACAACAACCGAATATAAAAGTAAACGAACAAATTGAACAGAAAAATAGATGAAATACATTTTAATTTCGTGTGTGTATTTTCCTGATCTTGGGTAGTGGGGTAAGCTATTTATCACCCGTGCAAGCGCAGTTTATTTACTGGTCTAAACCTTTACTGTGGTGACCACTATTTTGAAAGAAAAATGTTATTTACTAACATTAACTTTACGTTTGAAAGAAAATGTTATTTACTAACATTATGCGGGTAGGCCCTAATGCCCTTAGAAACCAGCGGAACAAAATTGCAGAGCATTGAAATTTAGCAATCAGTATCTGTTTGTTCACAAATCAAAATACGAATTTCACAACACAACACTCTCCCACCCCCCCCCATCCCCCCACCCCCACCCCGCCACCCCCTCTGGATACGTAACTGAACAACAACAAAAGCACCAACAACAGGGGAGGTAGGGGAGTTTTCATATGCAATTGGTTAGATGTGTGAGATGTGTAAGTTGTTTATAATTTGTTCTCGCCATGATGTAAATGTTGGGTGTTTACAGTCACCCCTGTAGTTAGCGGAATAAATGAAGTCTGCAACTTCATCGCAATTAACAGAGGATGAATGTATCTTGTGTGAGCATTGCAGTGTTATGGTTGTGGACAATGTAATTCAGAGTAATGTGATACTGGATTGTTTTCAAGACTGTGGCCTTTACAGCGGCCTGACAAAAGCTTGGCATTGATTACAGTAAAGTGGTTTGTTATTTACTGACAAAAAGGGCCCATTATAAAATCCAACTACTGTCTCCGAAACTCCATAAAAGAGTCAGTTCTAATTTTGTCTCCGTCATTCCTGATTAGGCCATTAAAACAAATGGAATGATGTATTTATGATAGAGCCCGGTGCTGTGCGTGCACGCCCTGTCATGACACTTTACAATTTAGAACGCGGCGATAGCGTATAATATACGACGTGTACGGGTGAATCTAGTTATTGCATCATGCGGTCGTACCGAATAGTTATCACACTATATTCTGTCAGGAAGGCCTAATTATCGAGGAAGAAGTGATCTTGAATGCATCTGCGTCAACCGTGAGCTATGAGCCAGTCAATCCGGCCTTGTTGGCCGGCTACATCTTTATGATTTTCATCGCAGTAGCAACAAGTCTTGTCTACGTGTGGTTGATGATAGCCACAATCGCCATGGAGCACATCCTTCATGTTTCCAAACTATTTCATGGCAAGTCTTTGTGTGTCCTTGGTCGTCTTGGGAATTTTGATTTCATGGTGGTCTGTGATCGCGATGTCAAATATAAATTACTCCTCGCTCAAACTTGCAATAGCCATAAGTTCTACCTACTTTGCACCTCTCTGCTCTTCTTGAATTCGGTGGTAATAGCAGCTGACCGGTACCTGAAGATATCCCGGCCCCTGCAGTATCTCCGGTTAGCGACGCCCAGGCATTGCATCGCGCTGATCGGTGCGTCCTGGTGCATTTCCCTGTTCATCGGACTTGCCGTGTTCCTCACCGCCATGCTGAATTTTGACGACGACAGCGGAGAGTCCTACAGCAGTTTCCTGCAGGAGAAAGGTTTTCAAATCCCCATGGTTGTCCTCATGGGCGTCACGAGGGGGGGGGCAAGGGAGGCACTTGCCCCCCCCCCCCCTGGAAAAGCAAAAAAAAAAAAAAAAAAGGAAGAAAAAAAAGAACAGAAAAAAAAGAAAAAGAGGCGCGAAGACAAAGTGGTGTAAATGTAATGAGTTGGGGGGGGGGGCAAAATGTCCCTGTCCCCCTCTTAAACTGATAAATCGAGAATGTGTTGAGAAGTACAAGCATTTTTTGGCAAAAAAATGTTTTGTCCCCCTCTAGAAAAAATCCTGGCGACGCCCATGGTTGTCCTGTCGGATCTGACAATCCTCCCCAGTATGATCGCGGTAACTTTCCTGAAAGCTGCTCTCGTTCGCATCGCTAGGCAACAGCGGCGCAAGATACGAGATGAAATACTGATGCTGAAGCATCCTCAAGATCGTGCGCAGCTGACGGAGCAGGAAGGCAACCATGAGAACACGCCGCAGCCTTGACCGAACCACTCGGCCAACAAAACCACCATGTAGGCCTACTTCATCGTAACTTCTTCGCAATTGTCGTGGCTTGGCTGCCGGCCAGTGTAGCCATAAACATTATAGTTCTCAGTGACCTCACTTCAGCCGTTCTCAACCCTGTCATTGCCTTCTGTTCCATTACTGGCATGATTGAAACTTCGTGCGGCACCATGTTCCTGGCCTATGCGCAGCCAGAACACGACAGGCAGCAAGGAATACTTTGAAGAGGGTGAAACGACTCGTCTGTGATCGTTAAAGCGAGAGATGATTCTAGACTGAAAATCTCAGCTAAGTATTTGGGGACTTTAAAGTTTACAAAGTGCCATGTTAAGGAAAGAGACGTAAGAAAAACTCTTTTTTCGTTGCGACTTTGAACTGGGACACATTTTAAAGCACAGCTATGCTTGTATTATATATTCATTAATCCCCAATAAGACAATTTACACATTACTGTCGCGAGGTAGCAACCCCGACGATGATAAGGGTGGTCAGGTTCACCCACATGAAGATAGAGTAAGGTGGAAAGCAAGAAGAATCGAACTTGAACACACGCAGACAGTTGTTTATGCTGATTCACTTTATCAAGTTTTAATTAAATTCACTTTCTCCAATTGTACAAAATAAGCCAAATAAAGATCCAAATGAGAAACAGGGAAAGACCCAAATGAAGTCCCTTGAATGAAGAAGAAGACCAAGGAGAATCGAACTTGAACACACAGACAGTTGTTTATGCTGATTCACTTTATCAAGTTTTAATTAAATTCACTTTCTCCAATTGTACACAATAATCCAAATGAAGATCCAAATGAGAAACAGGGGAAGACCAAAATGGAGTCCCTTGAATGAAAAAGAAGACCAAGGAGAAGACCCTGTTGATCATGAATAAAATGAATTGATCTTAAACGTTTGGGAGTCTTGTCCCAAAGTCATTGGATTAAATTAATGTTATTATAAACAACAGGTATTTTAATTATACAGCATAAACTATAAATAATATAGTTGTTTTAGTGACAGGCGTAATGATCACTCCAAAATAATACTAAATAGGATGACTAATTAATCCAGCATACAATGAGATATCACAGTCTTACCCTGATATAGAGAAGGCCTGTAACTACAATGCACTTGAGATGTCAAACTTCAAAGCTTGTGACTTGACAGTCTCAGCAAAGTCTCAGCTATAAATTAGAATACATAAAAATACAAATAGAATACACGTAAAACATATTTAAGGAAATATCTTCTATCATAAAAAAGTCCCGTGCACCCATAAACAATACGACATACACGAACAGCATTTCAAAATAAAGCGAATAATTCCACAGTGTGGCTGAGATTCAACGTTGTGATGTGCATACGCACACTACGTACACAATGCTGAACTATTGTCGCCATTAATGCATTGTGCAGTGAATGTGTACGAAAACGGTCATTCAACTCTAGAAAAGTTTTGACACTTTCACACAAAACAAACACCCTCAAATCTATAAGAATCAATCTGTTAGACAATAATAATATCAACCAACCTCTTCTATGTCCCTTACATTATCTACGCAATACTTAATTAGAATCCAACTTACCCCAAAAATGATGGAAAACTTGAAGTAAAATTTTGAACGAAATCGTTGAAAATTTAAAATTTTTGACTTGTTTGGACTTTTAGAGGGAAAAGTTTGGATTTTTTTGACCGAAAAAAGGTATTTATTATATTATCTGCTTGACTGATTTAAACACTCTGGATGCGAACCAGTAAATAGGCATAAACGAATAAAAGTTGCACCCTCTAAAT
The DNA here is from genome assembly GCF_015706575.1 of Patiria miniata. Classification (NCBI taxonomy): domain Eukaryota; kingdom Metazoa; phylum Echinodermata; class Asteroidea; order Valvatida; family Asterinidae; genus Patiria; species Patiria miniata. The sequence continues at coordinate 5,533,387 of NW_024037061.1, forward strand.
ATATTATAGAGTTCTGAGAGCCATAAAATTGGAAATTGAAGAGATATGGCAATGAACCTTTGGCCCAGACTTGGGCTTCCAATTCTGCGGATTTTGGGTGCAATTGGGCTCGAAAGTGACGCTATTTTGCCATGTTGTGGAGGGATTGTTTTGCAAGATGGCTACTTGCTGCTTTAGGGTAAATTAGGGTCGTATTTTTTGGATGAGAATATCTCCAAAAGTCAATGGTAAACCCACCAAAAAATACAATGTTAGTAAGAAAATGGAAGATGACATGTTTATCATCATTTTTCTGTGCAGCTGAAATATCTGTGAGGTTTCCGAGTAGTGAGGTTTTCCAAGTATGGGCACTAGTGTCTATGGGATAATTAATGCAGGGGTGAACCCCTCTGTCTCTGTTTAAAACCGGTTGGACTCAAGCCCTGGGAAGTCCTGAGCCAACCCTTGTCAGCCCTGGTCCAGGCGTGTTATTGCTCACCCGAGCCAGACCTGGGCCAGGGCTGGGTAGCCAGAGGCATCCAGAACTGGCCGAGACCTGACAGCTGGTTGGCCCAAGGCTGGTTCACACCCGGGCCAGACCTGGGCCAGGACTGGCTAGCCAGTGGCAGCCAGAACTGGCCCAGACCTGACAGCTGGTTGGAAATGCAGAGGTCTGTTCCCATCCGGGTCAGACGTGGCCCAAGGTTGGCAGTTGCCATATTGTGAGATATATACCCCATATTTTACTGTCAAACGTGATGTTTTACCGTTTCTGTTTACTTGTAGAAAATCGGGAAAATATGGACATTTATTGATATTACAATGTACTTGTTTCAGTCAATGCAGTTTTGGGTTCAAATAGATTGCTAAAAGAAACCCCAATAGCATCCTCGTGGAGATGAGCTAGGATGAAAATCATGTACACGTATACAGGGTGTATAAGAAAAGGGTAATCCAAAATCAATCGGCTAATACATAAACATTTGGAAATTGTTGACTGTCAAATTGGTCTTAATTGATCTTAAAGGGTAGTTCAATAGCTTTCAATTGATACCATAATTACACCTTTTTAGTCACATAAACCTGAGCACCATTGATTGCAATACAAAGGCGTTTTTGAAGTGGTGAGTTAAGCTGTCGAAAGAATGCGCTGTCACTGTGGACAGTGCCTTAAAAGGGTGCGACAGATAATGTTGTTGCATAAAATGGTACATAATAATGTTTTCCATGAATGATTGATCGTTCCAGAGATGTTGTTTATCATCACATAGCCAAACACCTCTTCAAAATTAATCTGATTCAGTGGCGAATTGAGCTGTCCAAAAAGTGCGCAGTCGCAGTGGATTATGTGTTGAGTGTGAGGAGAGAGACATGTTGAAAGTGTTTGAGCGTACAACGGAGTATCATGATTCATAATTAAATCAAAAATTTCAAGGATTTTGTGTTTACTCGTTAAAATAATAACTACAAAATGCAATAGTGTCCTCAAAACTAATTAGCCTGGGCGTTTGCCAAACTTGGCATGGCTTTGGCTATCCCCATTACAAGCTATGCTTTACCGATTTTTGATACGTCATTGCTAGTTTGTGATGAAAAGGGAAATCTTTGGGAATGATTAATAATTTATGGACAATATAAGGTACCACTTTTAGCAACAACATCTCCATCAAAGGCCGGCCCCTGTTAACGCACTGTTAACAGCTGCGACAGGGCTGACTTCTCTGACGACTTAACTCACCACATATTTCAGTAAACTTGGATAAAGAGGGTTTTTGCCTTTGTTTTTAAAGCACGGTGATGAGTCATCTGTGACTAAGAGGTATTATTATGGAATCAATTAAAAGCTAATGAAATAACCTTAAAGATGAAACCACTTTGACATTCTACCATTTTCTTACTTTTACATATGAGCCGATTGATTTTGGATTACCTTTTTTTTATATACACCCTGTAGAGTGCTTTCATCATATATACAGGAACAAGTATAAATATTTGAGTGTTGCGCCTTCTAAATGTTAATACAGCTTGAGTAATCTACTTCAATGTTAATGTTCCAGGAGTGATTTTGCTTTATTTTAGGCCTAACACTTCTCGTTTAATCCTGTAACACTTCTATAAAACAATCTTCAAAGCAGACAAAACATAATTGGAACCTTAACGTTTGAAGCAGAAAAGTTTACAGTTGTTTTCTTTTTTTCAAAAATTATTTCATAGATTGCTTCACAGATTATCTTACGGAAACCTTTTTCTTATCAGGAATGCAAAATAATCTCCATATTAAAGCAGATTGTGAAATAGTCGATTGATTTATGAGACCTTTCGTATAACATTAACTTGCATGAATGCAGTAGAAATTAGGCAGAAAAACGTAAAATTTCTCGGTAAATAGCAGAACTTAGTAAAGGCACTTTTCTGTTAAACAATGACATCACGAATAATAGTTTCAAACCTCATTTATACTTACAGAGCATGTAGGCCCAAGTTTACAGTGCTAATCTTACAACAAGTACAGTTAATAAACAGGGTCATGTTGAAAAAAAAAAACATTGAATACTGTGATTTCACCATAACAAATGCTGTTTAAGGCAATAACATATAGTGTGAATCTTTGAAGAGTTATCTTATCCACTTATTTAAGTGACCCGGTGCTGTTTTCGTTATTCGTGAATGCTAGAATCCTCCGTTGACGTTGTGACAAGAAGGAACTTCTGCAGAAACAGTGTCACGTGATCTAAAATAGACCAATAGGAGATAAGAAATAACGAATAATGAATAACAAAATGTCATAATGACAGCAAGTCTTCGACCAAACTGTTAAATGAAGTGTAAAGCGGTAAAGTATATTAATACATGAATGACACGATTCTACAACGCGTTGGACAACTTGATACACAATGTCAAAACTGTTGATGTTTATATTGTTCCAGATGCACATAGACGGCATTTCTTACTCATGAAGGGTAGGTGTCTTTTCCCCCAGACGAATACGAGGTAGACCACGAGACCAATGGCCATTACTACAAAGGCGTACAGGTACTCCCAGGTAGGATCGGAAATTAATGGCGCCAAGATCATAAACACGCAGACGACAGTCGCGATGATAGGTATCAAGATATTCACCTGAAGTAGGCAAGGAAAAACAGAACAAATTAATAATAAATTCTTTGAGAAAAATGTAAGGAATTAAGGCTCCCTTTCTTGCTTTAAACCCTTAGTTAATAGGAATATCACCGAAGGATGTTACCGAATACTTTTCCGAATGTTGACATGCACACACTAAGCTAAGATAATTTCCACTGATTGAGCCCAGGAATTAATCTTTTTTCCCTCATAAGATTCTTACTAAATCAATGTTTGAAACACTTCTTGGGCTTGCACTTAGGCCTATGGATTATTAACTCTTCATTTCTGGAGACTTCAATCCACATTTAAATTTACCTGCCAATTTAGTCAACTCATAGCAAACCGACACAAAAAAGCCAAAATTTCTGAAAATACGTCTAGAAATTAATGAGACAATTTAAACAATCAGCCCCCAAAGCAGTTACATTCCAAGTAACCGAAGCTTGTGTACGGGACCCGAGTAAAAAATAAATAACTCATTTTATCTAGACCAGGCAATCATTAATCATAGCTCAGATTAAGTCATTACTTGCCCTGAATGGTCTTGGTTTATTCGGGTACTTCCGTCGTAAAATCAGAACGGCCATAAATGTAACCCCGTCGAAGATGTAGTTGACGAAGCCAGAGAAAATGAGAATCGATTTGAAGTCCCCAAGGAGGATGAAAACAATCGATAGAGTGGCCTGAAAGACAATAAATTTGTAGGTAAAGTATGATTGGAGGTATACGTGTGAAAACGTGTTATTGAAACCTTGTTATTGACAAAGTAGTGTTCATTCGTTTTGAACGTACGCATGACGGGCATTTACGTCTCAGCCAATGAAAAGCTGTGCTTGCCACGCTCCACCCACAGTTACCGCCCACCGTGACCGTCCACCGCCTTACTTTTATTATTCAAATTGTTCGGTGCTTCTATTAATCACGATAACAATGCAAGAGGATTACAAGTCGTTGAGCGGTACAAATTTAAACATAACAAAAGAACATTCTAAGTGGCAGGATCGGGAACAATAAAGTGGAGTTGTATAGTGCTGTACCCATAGGCGACACATGACGTGATGAAGAAATGCACTGGAAATGTTGTACATGTACGTGTATACGTATATAGGATACTATAGTGCACGTACAACTCAAACTCATGTTGAAATCTTTCGACAAAGTTTGTCAACCCTCTTTCCTGTCAATAAAGTAAACTCAAACAAATCTCTGCTTCTTTGAAGCTCTATCGTATAATCTCCGATGAATAAAAACTGAAATTAACAAAATAAAAGATGTATTATAAATAAATAATTATAAATAAAAATTGGAAGGACTTGCCGAATGATGGGTCAGCTAAGTTTGTTGATTGTAGTTTCAGGTCATTGTACTCTTTAAACAGTTTGCTGCAGTTTTTTCGTTTTTAGTTATGAAAAGAATATGATAAAAATACGGTACATACAAATATTTCTTGATTTACTGTGATTTACTCTATAAACCTATGATTTACTCCATAAACCTCTTCTTTGTTTATAAACTTATGGCGATATGCATTAAAACCAGTTCCCCTTTCCTCATCATTGATATTCACACGGGCACATTTGTCGAACGTTCCCCATATCGTGCCTCACTTTCGTCTTGCTTTCAGGGTGACAGAACCCGACGGTACGTGGCCTTTAGCAATGTATATGTCTTGTTAATCTGAATACTGACTGTACCCTGCGTAGGCATTTATAATCCTATGTACCATTTTTATTGTTGTTCTAAGTAGCGCTCGTACCCTGCCTTAGCCTTATTATTTCCTTGCGTTCCGAGTGTATTGTTAATCTGAATACTGACTGTTCCCTACGTAAGCCTTTTTAATCCTACATAGTTTCTATTGTAGCGCTCGTACCCTGCCTTAGCCTTATTCTTTCCTTACGTGCCAAGTGTATTGTAAATCTGAATACTGACTGTACCCTACGTAAGCCCTTATAATAGTGTATATTGTAGCGCTCGTACCCTGCCTAAGCCTTATTCTTTCCTTGCGTTTCAAGTGTATTGTTAATCTGAATACTGACTGTACCCTACGTAAGCCCTTATAATAGTGTCTATTGTAGCGCTCGTACCCTGCCTAAGCCTTATTCTTTCCTTGCGTTTCAAGTGTATTGTTAATCTGAATACTGACTGTACCCTACGTAAGCCTTTATAATGGTGTCTATAGCAGTCGTACTCTGCCTTAGCCTTTTTCTTTCCTTACATTTCAAGTGTATTGTTAATCTGAATACTGACTGTATGCTGTACCCTACGTAAGCCTTCAGAATAGTTTCTATTGTAGCGCAATCTTGGCAAAGGTGCAGGCAAACAAAATATGCCCGTGCAGAGAAAACCCATAAACAGAGTGTTGAAATAATTCCAAAGAAAAGCCAGCTCTTCGTCGAGAAAAAAATCAACAGGGGGTAAACTTATCAATAACAGCAAGTAATAACATAGAAAGGAACATGATTGTGGCCACGGGATCCATGACTAAAGGCAGTATGTATACAGAAGGCTTAAATGCCGAGAGGACTCCCTGCAGTTTGAATTTATATACCTGCACTAAACTAATTACGTGAGTAATTCTGTTTGCTTTAGGACAAAAAAAGAGGTTTTTTTTACCTGTTCTTTTTGCTTCAAATGTCGGCTGATGACTGCAAATGGTGCCCGACTAAACTTAGTGCAAATATTATGAGAGACCAGAGAGGCCACATAAAGCTTATTCTCGATCATAAGCCCATCTAAAAACACAATAAAATTGTGCAGCAGCAGGATTCCAGTCAAACCAGTGAGTTTGGCGGTTTTGAGACATCATCTTTCATTGAAAATACCTTTTCATTTTGCCGACGCGCATGGCTACGGCGACGCGCACGCATACCAGAAACCGGAGACTTTTTTGGGGGGCCTTGCCGACTAGATTTTGTTCAAAACACATCATGTACAATGTACATGTACTTGCAAAATTGCTTCGATAGAAAGATTCAGCAGGCATTGTGTCAGACAGCTTTCATTGTAAGAGATCCTCTTTGGTTATTTAGATTTTTGTACCGCTCAACGAGTTGGAATCCTATTGCATGCAGCAAACAATTTGAATAATAAAAGTAAGGCTGTGGACGGTCACGGTGGGCGGTAGCTGTGGGTGGAGCGTGGCAAGCAAAGCTTTTCATTGGCTGAAACGTAAATGCCCGTCTTGCGTACGTTCAAAACGAATGAACACTAGTAGAACAGAACACAAATAACATAACACAAGTCAAAATATTACAACCCGAGCCAGCTAAAGTCATGATCTCTTGGGGATAAATCCTGTAACAAGCAAATTACACTTCGAGGGGTAATTTATATTTATTGTGAACAAGATAGGTTCAGAAAATCGTCAAAAAAATAAAAGGCTACAAAAAAATGAAACATGACATGTGCGTTTGTTTGAGCTACAAAAACACAGGGTGATCGGTAGCGGCTATATTATTGGGCATTTCCAACTAAAGTTGAATGAATACTGATTTAGTTCAGAGACGATTGAAGTTCATCATGAAGTGAAAAATAAAACTTAAAATATTTAAATTTTAATTTCAAATGAATTGTATTGCTATTACCTTACTTTCGGTTTGATGAAGTCACAATAATTAAACATCTATAGTCAACAATTTTCCAGACATTATTATTATTTTGTGCTACGAACATAGTGGTCAGACACAAATTGAAATGATGGGTAGGAATTTTAATTCTCCGTTTAGACGCACAGATGAAGTCACAAACATTTTAACGATTTGGTCCAGGATTCAAGTTCATACCAGGTTTGATTATTATCCCGTGTCTGAACAGTTTACATGAAATTTGAGTTTGTTTTTAATTTGAGGCTCGCGTCCGTTTGCTTCTCATGCTTTCACTCGTTGTATAAATCTACCAGTTATGCTCTCCTGAGGGCGCTGTGGCGTGACTACGTTACACGACAATAAGCCCATCTCTTGTTTCTCATTACTTTACAAACCTAATAATGTCTAATTGCTAATGCACCTTTGACCCTCTGGTTACCCCGGAAAGAAAAGGTCTGACGATTTTGTCGTCGGCAATCAAAGATGCGTTATCGCTATTACAAAAAAAACCAAGAGAATTATTCCCCCCCCCCCAAAAAAAAAAGAAACAAGGAAAAGAAGAACGAAAAACCCTAGCAATCTGAAAACGTTAAACGGGTTGCGCCCGATCACCAACAAAATCCAGGAATGAAATCAGTGACCTGGTGCCGTGTGTGGTACCCCATCACCCAATCAACATATACTGACCTGCAAGAATATCGCCGGAAGTGGCGTATACCGCTTCACATTGATCATTGACAAAACCTTCAACATATGACCTTCTCTTCCGGCTGCAAAGGTTATCCTATTCAATGTAAAAAAAATGGGCGATTGGTGGTGGCCGCGCTATCACCCGATCTCGAAGAGCTTGTTCGATTACCCGTTCTCCCCCCCCCCCCCCCCGCTTACTCGTACCTCTAAATCGGGGAAGGTTGCACATGCGCAATACGGCGGACCACTCGATCGAGGACGTACGAGTGACGTATGCGGTCATAATGAATAAAAAACTTGTACACCACTATGACTTCGCGCCTCTTTTTTTTTCTTCCTTTTTTTGGCTTTTCGGGGGGGGGGCAAGGGGGGGGGCAAGTGCCCCCCTTTGCCCCCCCCCCCCTCCCCCGCGACGCCCATGACGTTAAATATCGAAAGCCCCTTTTTAAAGTGGATTGGTTGTAAATAATTCATTGAAGGTGACATTGAAGTTGACACCACGTGTGAAATTTCTGCCAGTCTTCTATAGTGATACAAATCAGCCATATTTAACACTAAAAGGGCCGGGTTATTTTGACCATCTCTCAGCCGGGGGCGGATACCGCCTTCCCCCTAAGATCTCGACCATCGAGTGACGAAAAATAATGAATTTCGGTACATGTACAGAATAACTTATTATGGACATACTCAAGAAATTCATGACTACTAGGTAAAAAGGGGTTTGGAATTATGGCAAATGAATTATTCATAAGAACGAATGGTGATTCTGTTTTGTGTTCACTACTTATATGGGATAATTCAGTTTTCACGGCGCGTAGGGTTAAGCATGGCCTTTTAGGCTACTTATCCAAGTAACCGGCTCAACGGGACGGTTACTTGGGCCATGCTCGAGTAAGTGCAAGACGTCATGTGAGAGTCGAACGCAGTGGCGCTTGCACGAGTAAGCGCAAGGGAAGTAATCGAACACGGTAACACAAATGCATTTGTGCGATCGTTCGATCCTGCAGGAAATCCCAACCTTGACTCGCCCTTTTCATAACAATCCTTCACAGCGCGCAAAAGAAAGGCGAGCGACTGTCGCTGAGCCATCGGCCGATGGCGGCACGATATCTACCGATAGCGCAGATTCACCGATCAAGCCAAACAGATACATGTATACAAATCCTCGTAGGAAAACAGTTCCAACAAATAGAGTTAACAACACATTCCATACCAACTTTGCATCGGACAATGCCCTATGTCACCATTGGAATACCTTGGGGTGGCAAGGATGCTACCGAGTAGATGACCAAACGTAGAGATGCACACACCCAAGGGAATAACCCAAGCCATAGAGCCAAGGGTTCGCTCGGCAAATGTCTGCGATCAGAAAAACAAGAAGGCGCTATTATTATCACCAAAAAATGAAATTGGACGCGCCATTCGCATTATAGAAGGGAAGCGAACTGAATACCATCTGTATGCAGTAAGCTTTTTTTCACGAATGTTTCTGAAAAATTCTTACTAAATCTACACTCAGAAACTGACAATGTTGGTAAACTTTATGATTAATTACCTTTCTTAAAAAAAAAAGGCAAAGCTACGTGATGTATAAGAATGGGAGGTTTTTGAGACGCTTGCTGGAAGCAACACAACAGTCCTTTTCAACTGTTTGCGTCGTGTTTAATCTAATTTGCACCTGTGTAAAATGACGAAAATAATAGAAAAGGACAGGTGTGCCTTTTGCCACCAAACGTCTTAAAAGTCTCCCATTGGAATGATATACTTACCACTGCAACAGCGCTTGAAGCCAGTAGCTTAGTCGGGGAGAGTGTGGTGAAATATGCGATGTTAGTCAGTAGGTAAATCGTTGTCACAACAGGTATAGCGATACCGATAGCCAGCGGAATATTCCTGAAATTGTCAAATTGGAACAAACACACCCTTTAAAGGGAAACTATTGAGACGCTTGGTGGCGGCAAACACAACGGGCCACGATTTATTTTTTATACCACATATTCGCTACTATATAGAATTATGCAGGAGGGCAGCCTACACTATATACTACGACATACCCTAATACTTACACACTCTACCATCTCGGTCGAGTCACTGCTGTAGTGTAGTGGATACTGCACTGCATTACAAAGCAGACGGTGTGAGTTCCATTCCCATGGGATTGTTTATTCTTCTTCTTTACATCTATTTTTTCCTCTAAGACAGGTTTGTTACTTATTTGGAACATATTTCTTTTACCAAATTGTGGTTTGGAGGATTCTTTTTCAAGGAAAAATAAAGTCCGAGAACCTGACTTGCAACTCAAACTGCTTCAGTATACGCCCATAGCGAATTAGTGGTATGGGAAAACTTGTCAACCGGCCTGTTTTCTACATCTAATATTACATGTCTATGGTTTTCTACTGTTTACGCCATGTTAAACATGCGCAATATAACTGAATTTCTTTCATTTGATGTATCGCTTTGGTCTTCTGTCCATACACGAAGCAGAGAAAAAGGGATAAGGCCTATCTATTGATTGGCAGGATGTGTCCCCATTTTATATGTCATAGCCCCGCCCTTTACATGGTAAGAAACAAAATGGCTTTGAACTTGTTGAGGAATCTATACGTGATCCTGAGAGTTTCAAAAGAGTTTACCCAAAATGAATATGGCCCCCCGCAAGCCCACAGACTATTAAACCCTCACTTATTAATGCCGGTGGGTAGTCGGATCTGTAATCTCTTTAATTAAAGGGAATATACATCATTTGCTTTTGCTGTAATTTTCGGAAATGGATGGAATTGGGGGGTTACAAATATATAGCAAATATAGTTACACTGACTTTTTTGAGGTTTTGGGTTCGAAAATGCTATAAAAACAAGAACTACTATCATTTTCCAGTAGTCTGGTTCCCTGACTCCATATAAGAAGAAATAGAGCAGTTTACATACATTGGGGAATTGTAAGGTCAGGGAACCAATCTAGCTGGCTCGTACCCGTTCATAGGTTTGTAATCGATTGCAAACAAGTGCGATGGTCAATTGGGGCCAGTATTTGAAAAAAAAGCCAGTTTTTTCCAACGCTGATCGTCCGATCAGCGTTGGAAATTGATACAAAAATACCACTTTTCTTGAAAATGACAGTTATACCAGGCGCCATGATTTTACAGGATGCTTTACACTGTCATTCACTAACAGTCCAGCAAGGTATTTCAAAATGATTTGGTAGTTTTATTTTTTGATGTTTGCAAGTGTTGTATTTTCCCTTTAATGTAGGGCTGCCCTATTATTAGCTATCTCAAACATTATTTTGTGACGAGGATGGCAGCAATTTCATGCCAAATAATTGCAAAATGGCAACGACAAACTATGCATGATTGATGTTGCTGCTATTGCTATAGCCTGCTGACCATCTGCTGCTGCTGTGTTGCTTTATACTTATCGTTGTTCAAACTAAATGGGCCTTGATGAAGAGAAGATTTTAATGAGGGGAAACGTTACATCCCTACTATGGCTATGGTCCCAACATTAGTTTGGCTTGTCCCAAGTAATGTTGGGACAGGCTCAACCATTGTTGGGACAGTCCCAACATCAGTTGGACCACTGTAAAAATAAGGGTGTAACAGGAATATTTTTATGACCAACCTGCTTGGATTTCTCAGCTCCTCTGTTATACTGTTCAGTATATCCCTTCGAGTAATGACAGGAAAGGAGAACATTTTCAAATTGTTTTCACACCCTATTTTCACCATTACAAAACTATATCTCACTTTGTAAGCATTTTAGTTTAATGTAGAGTACGCAAGTGTTGTTTGCAGTACAACTTCGATTGAAGATAAGAATTGAAATGAAATGTAACACAACACTGTCTTTGCTCACATAAATTAATTACCGTAATAACCCAAGCATTTGACGAATACTCACCACCCGCCATACGCCCAGAAGCCATAGTAGAATGCTAGCCCATAGCCTAGGAACTGCGTACTGGAACCTTCAAATGACACCGATGGGTCTAAATACTCCGTCTGACCTGAAAACAAGGTATCACAGCGGATCAAGACCTGGAGATGTGCTGCTCCGATTTATGGATATCCCCGACTTCGTAATTCATAAGCTAGCTGAGTTCGGGCGATGCACGATGCAGTGTGCCGCCAAGAGTTTGCCATGAAGAGTCAATTTTTCATGTTTTACATGGCCCATTTGAATGAGTGTCAGTAGACAACTTGAGATAATTTGTTACAGATTGGGACATAGCGTTCTGCCGCCTTACAACCAACACGTATTGATAAATAGAAAGTAAAAGGGCAAACAGATACTCGAATCATACGCTTAGAAAAACAAATTCAAATAGCCCGCGCTGCCAACTTGTCGACAATCTTCCAGAATTGTATAATAAACTCTCCGTGGCAAACACTAGGTGGCGCACTGCATTGTAAAACGCCCGAATTGATCTAAGTTAACCTATCAAAACACGGCTGAGTTGATTTGCTTCATTTCCAAAACTCGCTGTGTGTTCAGTTCAGTTCTTAAGCAACATAATTACTATTAATTTGAGCTAGCATCCATGAACAAACACATATAATCGACTGATTCCCCAGAAACTAATTTATTTCTATGTGAAAGACATACTTTTCGCTGTACTTCGTTAACGGGGGCATACCTATGTTCTCCAATATCTATGTTCCCCAACCCTAACCCTAACCCTAACCCTATACCCTAAAGATTTTGGGGAATTGAACATCGGTATGATTTGCGGCACATAGGCATTGGCTAACATCGGGTAGACCCCATCGAGTAACTGGTTTCAAGTTAGGCCCTTTTTAAGTATAAGTAAAAATACATGTAGTACATTTTGACTGCAGGCTACTACAGGCCCTAAGGTAAATACAGCCATGCAGTTTGTTGGGAAAATGAAGTAACACACATTTTAATCTGAATTTTAAGTTACCTTGGAATACTTTGACGAGACCAGCGATGATGATAACCATGAGGGCAATGACTTTTGCTCCTGCGAAGACCACAGATATTCCACTGGCTAGTCGAACACCCACACAGTTGACGAATGCAATCAACACTACGGCGTTCAGAAAATGTAAAATTTGATCTCAGAATATTGTAGAAATGCAATTTACCCTAAATTGCTTGCCAAAAGTTACTTGGTGTCTTTGAAGACATGCCTTGCCAGACTGACAATAACACTTCCTTGAGACGATTTATTAAAGTGAAAAGACAAATTACCTCTAGCCCTTCTGTTAAGAATTCTTCAAATTTACAATCAGAACATGTACATCTAATGTTACTGTCGCTCACAGTTTGTTAACTGTCTAAAAAAAATCCTTCATTTCACCAACGTGAACTGGCTGACCATGACCACGCATTGGAACTTCCGTCTGCCATTTTGTGTTACCCATTACGCACGTGCAGTACACGATTTTGTTTAAGGAGTTGCTAGTATTGGTTTCTTCTTCACGTTAAGGCATCAAAAATAATAATAGGAATTTTATTCTCTGAAAGGTTTTTGAGATTTAGAAAGTCCCAATCCTATGAATGGCCAACATCCACATGAACTGATTGTGTTGGAAGAATGTGATTATTAGGGAAAACTCAATGGCAGCATGACGGACATGAAATTCCGGGGTGACGTTTTGGGGATCCAAGATGGCAGATTAGTTGCTTCAATGTGCTTAGGGCACTCAGCTTGTAGCAGGCAGTCCAGTTAGTATAGAGGTCATAGAATTATGACTCCACCTTATTATCCAATCAGTCTAAAACCATTTTGCTCAATCAAATTCCCAAACATAGCCATCATAACGATACTTACTGACTGTGAGAATAGCAAAGAGTTGGACCGCTTCCCTAGGAGGAGCACAATCACCAGCGACGACGTAATCAGATATATAGGTTCCCAAGGTGATAGCTGTCAAGGCAACACTACCTGGCTTCATAATAACTACCAGAGACCATGCAACCATGAAGCCAGGTAGGTTACCATAGGCATGCAGCACGTATTGATATGGACCTCCAGCTAGTGGCACTACTGCACCTAGTTCAGCAAAACACATCCCACCTGAATACAATAAATACAATAATGAAAACTGAAAAAGTACATATGTCGCTGCTTAATTATAATATAAAGGAAGGGGTTCCCTCTACTGGACAAGGACGATTTCTCCGTGCCCCGGCACCAGTCTAGCAAACCAACGTGTATTTTATATGGGTGCCTGTGTCGCGGGCAAAGTGAAAATCCGCGCAATGTTGGAATTCCTACTTTGTCCAGCTGGGCAAAGTGGGAATTCCAATACTGCCTGGCAAAGTAGGAATGCATCCAAAACTTACATATGGATAATTGTACGAAAGGATGTTAAAATTACCCATAGTTATTTCCACATTGTGCTACTAATGAACCTGGGCAAAGTGGAAATTCTGTTAATTTGATGCCCCTCTGTACTACGTTAAGGTGTGGAATTTACCCATGGGTAATATTCCCACATTGTGCAACTTCGAACCCGGACAAAGTGGGAATTTCGGTCAATTTCGATTTAATTTGCTATTGATAAGAGGTGCTAAAATTACCCATTGGTAATATTCCTACATTGCGCCGTTACTTAAGTTACTTAACCATGGCAAAGTCGGAATTATATATATAACATAAAGCAAATATATAGCAAATTACATCACAATTGCCCGTAATTTGCCCAGGTTCTGTAGTAGGGCAATGTGGGAATAATATTAATGGGTACTTTGAACATCGCTTTATGGCAAATTTCATTTGAACGAAATTCCCACGTTGCCCTGGTCTCGTAATAAGACAATTAATTTGGGAAAAGCATTCCCACTTTGCCGCGCAGGGTTGGAATTTGGGCAAATTCCGAATTTTCCCAGATTCCCACATTGCGCGTGACACCTGCAATACGTTCGCAAAATCAGACAGGCTGAGTCTGAGTACGTTCAAACGTCAAAATGACGGTGCTTGGGATAAGGTCAGAATGACGCAATTATTTTGAAGAGTTCAGATAAGAAAGGAATCTTATCAATTGGACAATATTTGAGCGAATGAGGGCGCTTTGATGACGTCGTTATTGGTGCGAACCATGGTGCAAACGGACGTTAATAATTGATGTTAAATTTGAAGTAGAAGCACGAAGCTGCTTCTATAAACTAGAGTTTCTACCAGTTGTACAAAGCTCCTTATTAGCTCAAAATATGGCCGATTCTCAAGAGACATCGAAGTTGAATGCTACCTAACGAAGATATCACAGCGCAGAGGAACCATATCACCAGACTCATGCCCACACTGCTGGCTGAAAGGAGAACACCTTTCGGTGAGATGAAGATCCCAGATCCAATCATCATTCCTACGATCAGAGATACCGCTCGGACTAATCCAACCTCCCTCTGCAGCTGGACAGTGTTTTCCATGCTTTCAATTTCAACAGAGGAATTCAATGAGTCTGAACTTCCTCCACTTCCGGTCTCTCCTGGACCTTTCCTCCCATTCCTGGCCTGCAGAAAATATACAGCAAACTATACGTTTAGTTTAAATGCATTCGATTAAACTATACCTAGAACAAACACCAGATGAGCACGTTCTTCTGATTCAGGTGCTCATCGATATATGTGTGTTAGACTACATGTTAATATTTTATGTTGCGGTGCGTGGTGTCCAAAAATGTCATTACAGAACCGAGCCCAATTTAATGCATTTGTGGGGTAATGGACCGATCCAGTAAGCACCGCCCCATGGTATTCTGACCAATCACAGCCGTGATTTATGTCCGACATGCGTGCACAAAAGTCCGACATGCGTGCACGCGCGTATGATGCGCGCGGCAGGAAAACGCAGTGTGGCATTGGAGAGGAGCACGTGTTAATTTGCCCACGAGCGCAGTGGGAGGGGCTTACTGGATCGGTCCATTAGCGCCTCTGGGCTCTTATCTGAGATAAAGTAGGTATCTGTTACACTGGGTGGAGCCCAGGACTAACTGACATTATTGCCACTTCACTGCATCTATTAATCTGTGAGGAGTGGTTATTATTAGTTACGCAACACACAATACGCCGCACACATACCCTTTACATCCCTTGGTCAGCATTATGGTCCCGTGTAGAGCAATTATTAAGATGTTTATCTCAACTTGAAGGTTCAACTGCATTCTGCGTTATATACTTCGTACACAACTGACGACTGGGAATTGATGTATCATTGTCACATTAGGTTTACAATTTCCTTAAAACAAATTGATAAAACAAAATTGATAAGAAACACTAAACAAAACTACAAATCTATGTCTGTTTACAATAGAACATAGGGCTTTTCCGCATTATGCTTTTTTTTAAATCAATAACACGTCCCAGACTATTCATGTACAACGACTATTCATGTACAACGTTTCAAAGTATACGGTACAAGAATTTTTTAGTTTATCATGTAGCGTCTGTGGGATATATTATCCTCAAAAAAATTGATCCATATTAAATCAAACGTATCGGACTACCTTTGCACGCAATTTTGACCCATTCGGACTGGTAGTTTTTGTCAATATGAGACTTTAAAAAATGCATCTTTATGATAACGCCACATGCCCTGCGATGACATCATCTTGATAACACTTGTCAATGCACATTTTTGCATTGTGGTCTTGGTTTGTACCAAGCTTGTCAATCCAATGAAAGGAAGTGTTAAATATTGAAAGCGGATGAAATTGTAAATATAAAAAAATCATAAAAAATCAGCCGATGACGTCATTATGACGTCATTTCGGATTTTGCTTACTAGTACTATTATCTATCTATCCATTAAGTACATATACCTATTACCTAACAAACATAATAAAAAAAGAATTTGGAATTTAGCATGTTGGGTTCGAGAGATATAGTGCTAATCTTCAAATCTAAATTTTAAAAATCAATATAAAATCACACAATGACGTCATGGTGACGTCATTTCAATTTTTACCTATAACACATCCCGGCCTATCTACAAACCAAGTTTCAACCCAATCGGACTTGCAGTTTTGGAGATATAGGACTTTAAAATATGCACATTTGTGATGACGTCACGTGACTCATGGTGACGTCATGATGACGTCACTCTTCGGCATACAACTTTGCTATAGGGACTATGCCTGTGGTAAGTTTTAATGATGCTTCACAAAGATTAATGCCAAAAGTGGCACTGAGAAAAAAAACGTGTACAAAGTCTTGGAGATTTAGGCGACAAAAAGAAGAAGAAAGAAAAACTAGAAATTGTGGTTGTGAACAACCACAGAGCTGTTCCCAATATTGAATGTCTGTTGAACCAATAGACATATAAGTAGAGATCTATGTCTGTTTGCAACAGAACATAGGGCTTTTCCGCATTATGATTTGTTTTTATCAATAATACGTACAACGTACGTGCATGTACATGTACATTATGGACGTCCTGTGCATGTTTTAAAGCAGAAGTATTGTCAACCTGAAGTTTGAAGCGTGCGCAGGGCATGTCCGAGTTTGCTTATTGCCTCGAAGCTTTGAAATGTTTTAGACCTACCCTTAAATCGACAATTAAAGTAAAAACTAATATAAAAACTGCCATGGTTGATTTTTCAGGAATTTTCTAAGGAAAAAGGGTCTTTTCAATATAACTTCCGGTCTGATGACGTCATACACCTAAAACTTCGCACACCTCTTAAGTGGGTCAAGGTCATTATATACACCAATATTTAGGCGATTCCGACAAACTTCGCCACAGACATCTATTCAAAATACATTTTTGAAAATTTTCAACCTGTCGCTAGAGGGCGCTCGAAGATTGCATGACGTCATCGGTAGATGATTTGAAGAATACTATCAGTCAAGAGACTAACAACGTTAAAAGCAAGTTCATATCTGTTACCACTTTTAAATAATAAGCCACTTCCGGTTTTGGCCTTTTTCGACCGGAAGCAAAGGTCACGTGATTTCACGCACACTGAATAAAATAAAGACCTTAACCTATTCTACCACTTGCCGGCAACATAATGCTGCGGACGCGTACGGTTGATTTCTTATGCATTTTTAGCTGTTCCCAATTTCAATTGGGAACAGCTATTGTTTTCGTTAAAGTTTTTTTTTTTCCTTTTTTTTTTTTTTTTTCTTTTTCCACTTTTCCCCATAGGTTTTGTACACGTTTCTATTCTACAAGCCACTTTGGCAATTATTTTAAATCCGATCAACTTTAAACTCAGCATAGTTATTAATCATCATCTGAGGATGTGTGCCGAAACTTTTTGTTACGCTGACGTCATCACGTGATTTATTATAGAATTTTGAATATTTAATTTTTCCCATAGACTTTGTACACAGAATTTTTTTTTAAAATGTCAATTTTAAGAGGGCATTTTCGACTCTTTGCCAGTAATTCATTTACACCAATCTTTGTCCAAGCAAAGACCCTAATTCAAACAACATTGTGTAATGATGACGTCATCATTTTAGCCGATTTCCAGGTAACTTTGACAGATTTTATGATCATGCATAGTCAGGGACGTATTATTGATAAAAACAAATCATAATGCGGAAAAGCCCTATCTTCTGTTGCAAACAGACATAGATCTCTACTTGTATGTCTATGGGTCCAACAGATAATCAATATTGGGAACAGCTCTGTGGTTGTTCACAACCACAATTTCTAGTTAAATATTAAAATTGTCACAATTTAATTGCCTATAGATAAACACCGGATGACGTCATCATGACGTCATCATTACACAATGGTGTTTGAATTAGGGTCTTTGCTTGGACAAAGATTGGTGTAAATGAATAACTGGCAAAGAGTCGAAAATGCCCTCTGAAAATTGATATTTTTTTTTTAATTTCTGTGTACAAAGTCTATGGGAAAAATTAAATATTCAAAATTCTATAATAAATCACGTGATGACGTCAGCATGACGAAAAGTTTCGGCATACATCCTCAGATGATGGTTAATAACTATGCTGAGTTTAAAGTTGATCGGATTTAAAATAATTGCCAAAGTGGCTTGTAGAATAAAAACGTGTACAAAACCTATGGGAAAAGTGGAAAAAGAAAAAACTAGATGTGGTTGTAACTGAACAACCACAGAGCTGTTCCCAACTTGTTTTTGATTGTCTATTGGATAATAGAAAATAATGAAATGATTTTTGCAAAAATATCTAACTTTTAAAATTGAAATTATTATCTTACATAATTGCACTTCCGGTAAAAACCGGAAGTAAAGGTCACGAGACCTTGACATATACATTTTCATTTATTACCCTTCCCTGTCTATATATTTACCAAGTTTGAGATCAATCGGTCGAATAGTTTTATAGTTAAAGGACTATAAAGATTGCCTCATTAAATATTCATGACGTCATAACATGAAAACATTAAACTGCCCATTAATAATAATGCTACATATTTATCCTTTAATGTTGCTTAATACTAATATAAGGTGTCAACCCAATTAAATTTCTAATTCATTAGATATGATAAATAGGGTCTTAATTTAACACTTCCGGTAACACCGGAAGTAGAGGTCACATGACCCGGATATACCAATATTTATCTGTAACACTTCCCAGTCTGTATACCTGCCAGGTTTGAGATCAATCGGTCAAATGGTTCTATAGTTATAGGACTGTAAAGATTGCCTCATTAAATATTCATGACGTCATAACATGACAATAATTAAGTGCGAGTATAAATAATAATGCAATATAATTATCTGTCAATATAGCTTTGTATCAATGTGAAGTTTCAACCCAATCAGATTAATAATTCATGAGATATGATATAGGGGTCTAAAATAACCACTTCCGGTAAAACCGGAAGTGAAGGTCACGTGACCTTGACATATCAATTTCATTTATAACACTTCCCTGTCTGTATAACTACCAAATGTGAGATCAATTGGTCAAATAGTTCTATAGTTATAAGGCTGTAAAAATTGAATCTATAAATAGATGTCACGTGACCCCTGATGACGTCACGATGACGAAAAGTTTCGGCATACATCTTCAGATGATGGTTAATGACTATGCTGAGTTTAAAGTTGATCAGATTTAAAATAGTTCCCAAAGTGGCTTGTAGAATAAAAACGTGTGATATATATTTGAAAATGCATGTGTCCAACTTCCCCTAAAGCAGAACAAAAATCACTGAGACAAGTCTACTGATAGGCGAATGGGGGCGCCATTCACTTTATACGGTGTGCCGTTATATTTTTTTGGTGACGCGCAGCTGTCCTTATTTTGATCCCATAAAACTTAAGGCTCTGTGCCTTAAGTACAACCGTTAAAGTTATGTACTGCCCTCTTTTGGCGAGAATGAAGGGACGTAATGTACATTGAACGACGTTTCAAAGCCACGTGTACGTGCTATACACATTGTGGAAGTCCTGCGCATGTTTTAAAGCTCTCTACCGCAACTTGGGCAAGGGTATTTTTTGCCGACGTCGCGTCAACTGTGTGAACAATTTGACAAGCTGGGAACTTGGCATTGTTGAGGCAAATGTTTATGCTATCATTTAATGGGCGATTCAAGATTATATCTGTACGGATTGATTTTTCAGGAATTGTCTAAGGAAAAAAGGTCTTTTCATTATAACTTCCGGTCTGATGACGTCATACGTCTAAAACTTTGCACACGTCTTAAGTGGGTCAAGGTCATCATATACATTAATATTTAGGGGATTCCGACAAACTTCGCCACAGACATCTATTCAAAATACATTTTTGAAAATTTTCAACCTGTCGCTAGAGGGCGCTCGAAGATTGCATGACGTCATCGGTAGATGATTTGAAGAATACTATCAGTCAAGAGACTAACACCGTTGAAAGCAAGTTCATATCTATTACCACTTTTAAATAATAAGCCACTTCCGGTTTTTGCCTTTTTCGACCGGAAGCAAAGGTCACGTGATTTCACGCACACTGAATAAAATAAAGACCTTAACCTATTCTACCACTTGCCGGCAACAGAATGCTGCGGACGCGTACGGTTGATTTCTTATGCATTTTTAAATATTAAAATTGTCACAATTTAATTGCCTATAAATAAACAACGGATGACGTCATCATGACGTCATCATTACACAATGTTGTTTGAATTAGGGTCTTTGCTTGGACAAAGATTGGTGTAAATGAATAACTGGCAAAGAGTCGAAAATGCCCTCTGAAAATTGACTTTTTTTTTTAATTTCTGTGTACAAAGTCTATGGGAAAAATTAAATATTCAAAATTCTATAATAAATCACGTGATGACGTCAGCATGACGAAAAGTTTCGGCATACATCCTCAGATGATGGTTAATAACTATGCTGAGTTTAAAGTTGATCGGATTTGAAATAATTGCCAAAGTGGCTTGTAGAATAAAAACGTGTACAAAACCTATGGGAAAAGTGGAAAAAGAAAAAAAAAGAAAAAAAAAAAAAAAAAAAAGGAAAAAAAAAAACTTTAAAGAAAACAAGAGCTGTTCCCAATTGAAATTGGGAACAGCTAAAAAGAAAACTAGATGTGGTTGTAACTGAACAACCACAGAGCTGTTCCCAACTTGTTTTTGATTGTCTATTGGATAGTAGAAAATAATGTAATGATTTTTGCAAAAATCTCTAACTTGTAAAATTGAAATTATTATCTTACATAATTGCACTTCCGGTAAAAACCGGAAGTAAAGGTCACGAGACCTTGACATATACATTTTCATTTATAACCCTTCCCGGTCTATATATTTACCAAGTTTCAGATCAATCGGTCAAATAGTTTTATAGTTAAAGGACTATAAAGATTGCCTCATTAAATATTCATGACGTCATAACATGAAAACATTAAACTGCCCATTAATAATAATGCTACATATTTATCCTTTGATGTTGCTTAATACTAATATAAGGTGTCAACCCAATTAAATTTCTAATTCATTAGATATGATAATTAGGGTCTTAAATTAACACTTCCGGTAACACCGGAAGTAGAGGTCACATGACCCGGATATACCAATATTCATGTGTAACACTTCCCAGTCTGTATACCTGCCAGGTTTGAGATCAATCGGTCAAATGGTTGTATAGTTATAGGACTGTAAAGATTGCCTCATTAAATATTCATGACATCATAACATAACAATAATTAAGTGCACAGTATAAAAAATAATGCAATATAATTATTTGTCAATATAGCTTCGTATCAATGTGAAGTTTCAACCCAATCAGATTAATAATTCATGAGATATGATATAGGGGTCTAAAATAACCACTTCCGGTAAAACCGGAAGTGAAGGTCATGTGACCTTGACTTATCAATTTTCATTTATAACACTTCCCTGTCTGTATACCTACCAAATTTGAGATCAATTGGTCAAATAGTTCTATAGTTATAAGGCTGTAAAAATTGAATCTATAAATAGATGTCACGTGACCCCTGATGACGTCACGATGACGAAAAGTTTCGGCATACATCTTTAAAATAGTTCCCAAAGTGGCTTGTAGAATAAAAACGTGTGATATATATTTGAAAATGCATGTGTCCAACTTCCCCTAAAGCAGATCAAAAATGACTGAGACAAGTCTACTTATAGGCGAATGGGGGCGCCATTCACTTTTTACGGTGTGCCGTTATATTTTTTTGGTGACGCGCAGCTGTCCTTATTTTGATCCCATAAAACTTAAGGCTCTGTGCCTTAAGTACAACTATTAAAGTTATGTACTGCCCTCTTTTGGCGAGAATGAAGGGACGTAATGTACATTGAACGACGTTTCAAAGCCACGTGTACGTGCTATACACATTGTGGAAGTCCTGTGCACGTTTTAAAGCTCTCTACCGCAACTTGGGCAAGGGAATTTTTTGCCGACGTCGCGTCAACTGTGTGAACAATTTGACAAGCTGGGAACTTGGCACTGTTGAGGCAAATGTTTATGCTATCATTTAATGGGCGATTCAAGATTATATCTGTACGGATTGATTTTTCAGGAATTTTCTAAGGAAAAAGGGCATTTTCATTATAACTTCCGGTCTGATGACGTCATACGCCTAAAACTTTGCACACGTCTTAAGTGGGTCAAGGTCATCATATACACCAATATTTAGGCGATTCCGACAACCTTCGCCACAGACATCTATTCAAAATACATTTTTGCTAATTTTCAACCTGTCGCTAGAGGGCGCTCGAAGATTGCATGACGTCATGGGTAGATGATTTGAAGAATACTATCAGTCAAGAGACTAACACCGTTAAAAGCAAGTTCATATCTATTACCACTTTTAAATAATAAGCCACTTCCGGTTTTGGCCTTTTTCGACCGGAAGCAAAGGTCACGTGATTTCACGCACACCGAATAAAATAAAGACCTTAACCTATTGTACCACTTGCCGGCAACAGAATGCTGCGGACGCGTACGGTTGATTTCTTATGCATTTTTAAATATTAAAATTGTCACAATTTAATTGCCTATAAATAAACACCGGATGACGTCATCATGACGTCATCATTACACAATGTTGTTTGAATTAGGGTCTTTGCTTGGACAAAGATTGGTGTAAATAAATAACTGGCAAAGAGTCGAAAATGCCCTCTAAAAATTGACATTTTTTTTTAAATTTCTGTGTACAAAGTCTATGGGAAAAATTAAATATTCAAAACTCTATAATAAATCACGTGATGACGTCAGCATGACGAAAAGTTTCGGCATACATCCTCAGATGATGGTTAATAACTATGCTGAGTTTAAAGTTGATCGGATTTAAAATAATTGCAAAAGTGGCTTGTAGAATAAAAACGTGTACAAAACCTATGGGAAAAGTGGAAAAAGAAAAAAAAAAAAAAAACTAGAAATTGTGGTTGTGAACAACCACAGAGCTGTTCCCAATATTGATTATCTGTTGGACCCATAGACATATAAGTAGATATCCATGTCTGTTTGCAACAGAAGAAAGGGCTTTTCCGCATTATGATTTGTTTTTATAAATAATACGTCCCTGACTTTGCATGAACATAAATCTGTCAAAGTTAGCTGGAAATCGGCTAAAACGGTCACTGTGGACAGGATTTGACCTCAGCAACACGTGCGCTGTGCGCGGGCTGACTGACATACGATATGTACAACGTACGTGCATGTACATGTACCGGTACATTGTGGACGTCCTGTGCATGTTTTAAAGCAGAGGTATTGTCAACCTGAAGTTTTAAGCGTGCGCAGGGCATGTCCGAGTTTGCTTATTGCCTCGAAGCTTTGAAATGTTTAAGACCTACCCTTAAATAGACAATTAAAGTAAAAACTAATATAAAAACTGCCATGATTGATTTTTCAGGAATTTTCTAAGGAAAAAGGGTCTTTTCATTATAACTTCCGGTCTGATGACGTCATACGCCTAAAAGTTTGCACACGTCTTAAGTGGGTCAAGGTCATCATATACACCAATATTTAGGCGATTCCGACAACCTTCGCCACAAACATCTATTCAAAATACATTTTTGAAAATTTTCAACCTGTCGCTAGAGGGCGCTCGAAGATTGCATGACGTCATCGGTAGATGATTTGAAGAATACTATTAGGCAAGAGACTAACAGCGTTGAAAGCAAGTTCATATCTATTACCACTTTCAAATAATGAGCCACTTCCGGTTTTGGCCTTTTTCGACCGGAAGCAAAGGTCACGTGATTTCACGCATACTGAATGAAATAAAGACCTCAACCTTCTCTACCACTTGCCGGCATTAGAATGCTGCGGACGCGTACGGTTGATTTCTTATACATTTTTAAATATTAAAAGTGTCACAATTTAATTGCCTATAAATAAACACCGGATGACGTCATCATGACGTCATCATTACACAAATTTGTTTGAATGAGGGTCTTTGCTTGGACAAAGATTGGTGTAAATGAAATACTGGCAAAGAGTCGAACATGCCCTCTGAAAATTGACATTTTTTTTTTAAATTTCTGTGTACAAAGTCCATGGGAAAAATTTAATATTCAAAAATCTATAATAAATCACGTGATGACGTCAGCATGACGAAAAGTTTCGGCACACATCCTCAGATGATGGTTAATAACTATGCTGAGTTTAAAGTTGATCGGATTTAAAATAATTGCCAAAGTGGCTTGTAGAATAAAAACGTGTACAAAACCTATGGGGAAAAGTGGAAAAAGAAAAAGAAGAAAAACTAGAAATGTGTTTGTGGACAAACACTGAGCTGTTTCGACCGTTTTATTAATGACTGCCGTAAAAGGAGTTTCATCCAGGTCGAATGAACATGTACATGCGTATTCTATAAAAAAAGTGTCTATCCTACGTCCCTGACTATGCATGAAAAAGTTAGCCGGAAATCGGCTAAAACGGTCACAGTGGACAGGATTTGACCTCAGCAACACGTGCGCTGCGCGCGGGCTGACTGACATCCGATATGTACAACGTACGTGCATGTACATGTACATTGTGGACTGTGCATGTTTTAAAGCAGAAGTATTGTCAACCTGAAGTTTGAAGCGTGCGCAGGGCATGTCCGAGTTTGCCTATTGCCTCGAAGCTTTGAAATATTTTAGACCTACCCTTAAATAGACAATTATAGTAAAAACTAATATAAAAACTGCCATGGTTGATTTTTCAGGATTTTTTTAAGGAAAAAGGGTCTTTTCATTATAACTTCCGGTCTGATGACGTCATACACCTTAAACTTCGCACACGTCTTAAATGGGTCAAGGTCATCATATACACCAATATTTAGGCGATTCCGACAAACTTCGCCACAGACATCTATTCAAAATACATTTTTGAAAATTTTCAACCTGTCGCTAGAGGGCGCTCGAAGATTGCATGACGTCATCGGTAGATGATTTGAAGAATATTATTAGCCAAGAGACTAACACAGTTAAAAGCAAGTTCATATCTATTACCACTTTTAAATAATAAGCCACTTCCGGTTTTGGCCTTTTTCGACCGGAAGCAAGGGTCACGTGATTTTACGCACACTGAATGAAATAAAGACCTCAACCTACTCTACCACTTGCCGGCAACAGAATGCTGCGGACGCGTACGGTTGATTTCTTATGCATTTTTAAATATTAAAATTGTCACAATTTAATTGCCTATAAATAAACACCGGATGACGTCATCATGACGTCATCATTACACAATGTTGTTTGAATTAGAGTCTTTGCTTGGACAAAGATTGGTGTAAATGAATTATTGGCAAAGTGTCGAAAATGCCCTCTGAAAATTGACATTTTTTTTTAAATTTCTGTGTACAAAGTCTATGGAAAAATTAAATATTCAAAATTCTATAATAAATCACGTGATGACGTCAGCATGACGAAAAGTTTCGGGACACATCTTCAGATGGTGGTCTAAGTGTGTGCCAGGTTTGAAGTTGATCGGATTTGAAAAAAAGCCAAAAGTGCTATAATACGTAACTGTCTATGCGCGTGCATGAACATAAAATCTTTCAAAGTTAGCCGAAAGTCGGCTAAAACGGTCACTGTGGACAGGATTTGACCTCAGCAACACGTGCGCTGCAGGCTGACTGACATACGATGTATGTGCCTATGTACAACGTACGTGCATGTACATGTACATGTACATTGTGGACGTCCTGTCCTGTGCATGTTTTGAAGCAGAGGTATTGTCAACGTGAAGTTTTAAGCGTGCGCAGGGTATGTTCGAGTTCGCTTATCGACTCGAAACTTTAAAATGTTTTAGACCTACCCTTCAATCAACAATTAAAGTAAAAACAAATATAAAAACTGCCATGGTTGATTTTTCAGGAATTCTCAAATGAAAAAGGGTCTTTTCATTATAACTTCCGGTCTGATGAGGTCATTCGCCTAAAACTTCGCACACGTCTTAAGTTGGTCAAGGTCATTATATACACCAATATTTAGGCGATTCAGACAAACTTCGCCACAGACATCTATTCAAAATACATTTTTGCTAATTTTCAACCTGTCGCTAGAGGGCGCTCGAAGATTGCATGACGTCATCGGTAGATGATTTGAAGAATACTATCGGCCAAGAGACTAACACCGTTAAAAGCAAGTTCATATCTATTACCACTTTTAAATAATAAGCCACTTCCGGTTTTGGCCTTTTTCGACCGGAAGCAAAGGTCACGTGATTTCACGCACACTGAATGAATTAAAGACCTCAACCTACTCTACCACTTGCCGGCAACAGAATGCTGCGGACGCGTACGGTTGATTTCTTATACATTTTTAAATATTAAAAGTGTCACAATTTAATTGCCTATAAATATACACCGGATGACGTCATCATGACGTCATTATTACACAATGTTGTTTGAATAAGGGTCTTTGCTTGGACAAAGATTGGTGTAAATGAATTACTGGCAAAGGGTCGAAAATGCCCACTGAAAATTGACATTTTTTTTTTAATTTCTGTGTACAAAGTCTATGGGAAAAATTAAATATTCAAAATTCTATAAAAAGTCACGTGATGACGTCAGCATGACGAAAAGTTTTGGGACACATCCTCAGATGATGGTTAATAACTGTGCTGAGTTTAAAGTTGATCGGATTTAAAATAATTGCCAAAGTGGCTTGTAGAATAAAAACGTGTACAAAACCTATGGGGAAAAGTGGAAAAAGAAAAAGAAGAAAAACTAGAGGTCTATGTCTGTTTGCAACAGAACATAGGGCTTTTCCGCATTATGATTTTTTTTAATCAATAATATTCCCTGAATATGCATGAACATAAAATCTGTCAAAGTTAGCCGAAAATCGGCTAAAACAGTCACTGTGGACAGGATTTGACCTCGGCAATACGATGTATGTGCATGTGCACAAGGTCTTTGCTTGGACAAAGAGTGATCTAAATAAATTACTGGCAAAGAGTCGAAAACGCACTTTGAAAATCGACAAATATTTTTAAATTTTTTGATGACGTCATTGTGACGTCACTTCGAACTTTGCATACTAGTATGATTAACTACCTACCCACCAAGTTTCATGACAATTGGACCTTTCCTTATATGAGTTTTGCAAAATCGCATTTTGATGACGTCATGATGACGTCACACATTTTTTTTCAAGTTTTGTGCAAATAGCTATTACATAACAGACCAAATGCAAAAAAGAATTTTGCATTTTGCATGTTGCGTTCGGGAGATATGGCTAAAAGGTCCAAACAAATAAATATTCATATAAAATCTCAGGATGACGTCATCATGACGTCACCTCATTTTTAATCTATAACACATCCTGATATAGCCACATACCAAGTTTCAACCCAATCGGACTTACATTTCTGTAGATATAAGACTTCACAATATGTACGTAAATTTTCAAAAATCAATAAAGAATTAGGTGATGACGTCATCGTGAGTCATAGTCTTGGCATAATTTTGTATGAGGGTCTTTCTTGGCTGTAACTTTGATGACGATTCCAGATCGCCAAAATACGAAAATGGTGGCTTGAAAACGTGTACAAAGTCAATAGGTTAAAAATCCCACAGCAGAAAAACTGCACCTTTAAATGCGTGATTTTCATTTAAACTGAAACATT
The DNA here is from genome assembly GCF_015706575.1 of Patiria miniata. Lineage (NCBI taxonomy): Eukaryota > Metazoa > Echinodermata > Asteroidea > Valvatida > Asterinidae > Patiria > Patiria miniata. The sequence goes on from NW_024037061.1 coordinate 5,561,236, forward strand.
TTTATAAAATATTACTTGCTATTCTAACTCTTGGGAATATTTTCAATCAAATGAAAGGCGTAAAAAAATACGATTTCTTTTTCCTTCTCATAGTAATTCTCAGCCGAAGTTCAGAACTACTCAGTAAGATATATCAGTGTTGTATAGGGAAAGACTTTTGGAGAAAGCTGTGTACAAAGTCTATGAGAAAAATTAATTATTCATAAATCCATAATAAATAACTTGATGACGTCACCATGACGTCACTCTTCGGGACACGTCTTGGCTATAGGGACTATGCTTATGGCAACTTTCAATGATATCTGAAAAAGATTAATGCCAAGAATGCTATAATACGTCCCTGTCTATGCGCATGCATGAACATGAAATCTGTCAAAGTTAGCCGAAAATCGGCTAAAACGGTCACTGTGGACAGGATTTGACCTCAGCAACACGTGCGCTGCAGGCTGACTGACATACGATGTACGTGCCTATGTACAACGTACGTGCATGTACATGTACATTGTGGACGTCCTGTCCTGTGCATGTTTTGAAGCAGAGGTATTGTCAACGTGAAGTTTTAAGCGTGCGCAGGGTACGTTCGAGTTTGCTTATCGCCTCGAAACTTTGAACTTTGAAACGTCTTAAGTGGGTCAAGGTCATCATATACACCAATATTTAGGCGATTACGACAAACTTCGCCACAGACATCTATTCAAAATACATTTTTGCTAATTTTCAACCCGTCGCTAGAGGGCGCTCGAAGATTGCATGACGTCATCGGTAGATGATTTGAAGAATACTATTGGCCAAGAGACTAACACCGTTAAAAGCAAGTTTATATCTATTACCACTTTCAAATGATAAGCCACTTCCGGTTTTGGCCTTTTTCGCCCGGAAGCAAGGGTCACGTGATTTCACGCACACTGAATGAAATAAAGACCTCAACCTATTCTACCACTTGCCGGCAACAAAATGCTGCGGACGTGTACGGTTGATTTCTTATGTATTTTTGAATATTAAAAGTGTCACAATTTAATTGCCTATCAATACACACCTGATGACGTCATCATGACGTCATCATTACACAATGTTGTTTAAATTAGGGTCTTTGCTTAGACAAAGATTGGTGTAAATGAATTACTGGCAAAGAGTCAAAAATGCCCTTTGCAAATCGACAATTTTTTTTAAATTTCTGTGTACAAAGTCTATGGGAAAAATTAAATATTCAAAAATCTATAATAAATTAGTCAATGACGTCACCATGACGTCAATCTTCGGGACACATCTTTGCTATAGGGACTATGCTTATGCTAACTTTGAATGATGTATGACAAAGATTAATGCCAAAAGTGGCGTTGAGAAAAAACGTGCACAAAGTCTATGGGATTTAGGCGACAAAAAGAAGAAGCCAAAAAAAAAAAAAAAAAAAATGAGAACAAAAACAAAGGCTTTTCCGCAACTTTGCGGAAAAGCCAACTAGAAATGTGTTTGTGGACAAACACTGAGCTGTTTCGACCGTTTTATTAATGACTGCCGTAAAAGGAGTTTCATCCAGGTCGAATGAACATGTACATGCGTATTCTATAAAAAAAGTGTCTATCCTACGTCCCTGACTATGCATGAAAAAGTTAGCCGGAAATCGGCTAAAACGGTCACAGTGGACAGGATTTGACCTCAGCAACACGTGCGCTGCGCGCGGGCTGACTGACATCCGATATGTACAACGTACGTGCATGTACATGTACATTGTGGACTGTGCATGTTTTAAAGCAGAAGTATTGTCAACCTGAAGTTTGAAGCGTGCGCAGGGCATGTCCGAGTTTGCCTATTGCCTCGAAGCTTTGAAATATTTTAGACCTACCCTTAAATAGACAATTATAGTAAAAACTAATATAAAAACTGCCATGGTTGATTTTTCAGGATTTTTTTAAGGAAAAAGGGTCTTTTCATTATAACTTCCGGTCTGATGACGTCATACACCTTAAACTTCGCACACGTCTTAAATGGGTCAAGGTCATCATATACACCAATATTTAGGCGATTCCGACAAACTTCGCCACAGACATCTATTCAAAATACATTTTTGAAAATTTTCAACCTGTCGCTAGAGGGCGCTCGAAGATTGCATGACGTCATCGGTAGATGATTTGAAGAATATTATTAGCCAAGAGACTAACACAGTTAAAAGCAAGTTCATATCTATTACCACTTTTAAATAATAAGCCACTTCCGGTTTTGGCCTTTTTCGACCGGAAGCAAGGGTCACGTGATTTTACGCACACTGAATGAAATAAAGACCTCAACCTACTCTACCACTTGCCGGCAACAGAATGCTGCGGACGCGTACGGTTGATTTCTTATGCATTTTTAAATATTAAAATTGTCACAATTTAATTGCCTATAAATAAACACCGGATGACGTCATCATGACGTCATCATTACACAATGTTGTTTGAATTAGAGTCTTTGCTTGGACAAAGATTGGTGTAAATGAATTATTGGCAAAGTGTCGAAAATGCCCTCTGAAAATTGACATTTTTTTTTAAATTTCTGTGTACAAAGTCTATGGGAAAAATTAAATATTCAAAATTCTATAATAAATCACGTGATGACGTCAGCATGACGAAAAGTTTCGGGACACATCTTCAGATGGTGGTCTAAGTGTGTGCCAGGTTTGAAGTTGATCGGATTTGAAAAAAAGCCAAAAGTGCTATAATACGTAACTGTCTATGCGCGTGCATGAACATAAAATCTTTCAAAGTTAGCCGAAAGTCGGCTAAAACGGTCACTGTGGACAGGATTTGACCTCAGCAACACGTGCGCTGCAGGCTGACTGACATACGATGTATGTGCCTATGTACAACGTACGTGCATGTACATGTACATGTACATTGTGGACGTCCTGTCCTGTGCATGTTTTGAAGCAGAGGTATTGTCAACGTGAAGTTTTAAGCGTGCGCAGGGTATGTTCGAGTTCGCTTATCGACTCGAAACTTTAAAATGTTTTAGACCTACCCTTCAATCAACAATTAAAGTAAAAACAAATATAAAAACTGCCATGGTTGATTTTTCAGGAATTCTCAAATGAAAAAGGGTCTTTTCATTATAACTTCCGGTCTGATGAGGTCATTCGCCTAAAACTTCGCACACGTCTTAAGTTGGTCAAGGTCATTATATACACCAATATTTAGGCGATTCAGACAAACTTCGCCACAGACATCTATTCAAAATACATTTTTGCTAATTTTCAACCTGTCGCTAGAGGGCGCTCGAAGATTGCATGACGTCATCGGTAGATGATTTGAAGAATACTATCGGCCAAGAGACTAACGCCGTTGAAAGCAAGTTCATTTCTATTACCACTTTCAAATTATAAGCCACTTCCGGTTTGGGCCTTTTACGACCGGAAGCAAGGGTCACGTGATTTTACGCACACTGAATGAAATAAAGACCTCAACCTACTCTACCACTTGCCGGCAACAGAATGCTGCGGACGCGTACGGTTGATTTCTTATGCATTTTTAAATATTAAAATTGTCACAATTTAATTGCCTATAAATAAACACCGGATGACGTCATCATGACGTCATCATTACACAATGTTGTTTGAATTAGAGTCTTTGCTTGGACAAAGATTGGTGTAAATGAATTATTGGCAAAGTGTCGAAAATGCCCTCTGAAAATTGACATTTTTTTTTAAATTTCTGTGTACAAAGTCTATGGGAAAAATTAAATATTCAAAATTCTATAATAAATCACGTGATGACGTCAGCATGACGAAAAGTTTCGGGACACATCTTCAGATGGTGGTCTAAGTGTGTGCCAGGTTTGAAGTTGATCGGATTTGAAAAAAAGCCAAAAGTGACTTGTAGAACGAAAACACGTGTTATCCTATGAGAAAAAAGTCTGAAAAATAAAAGAGAAAAAAAAAAACTAGAAATGTGTTTGTGGACAAACACAAGCTGTTTCGGATATTTGAAATACTCTGTGCACGTGATGAACACTTGATGAAGTCACTTCGAATGTCATCTGCCAAGAGAAAAGTCAATCAGACATATAGTGCCAAAGTAATTGAATTGAAAAAAAAAGTGTACAAAACCTATGGGGTAAAAATGCATCTTTAATGTGAAGTAACCTTACACCTGATGATGTCACGATCACGAATTCTTCTAGGACCATCTGTGGGTGATGGTCCAGGTGTGTGCCAAGTCTAAAGTACATCGAATTTACGAAAGTGCCAAAGTGGAGTGTTTTAAAACGTGTACAAACCCTATGGGGAAAATGCATCTTTAATGTGACGTAACCTGACACCTAATGACGTTACGATCACGAATTTCTTCTAGGACCAACTGTGGGTGATGGTCTAAGTATGTATCAAGTCTGAGGTTGATCGGATTTACGAAAAGGCTAAAGTGGAGTGCTTTAAAACGTGTACAAAACATATGGGGAAAAATGCATCTTTAATGTAACGTAACCCGACACCTGATCACGTCATGGTTACAAATTTCTTCTAGGACCATCTGTGGGTGGTGGTCTAGGTATGAATTAAGTTTAAAGTCGATCGGATTTACGAAGATGCCAAACTGGAGTGTTTTAAAACGTGTACAAAACATATGGGGAAGAATGCATCTTTAATGTGACGTAACCCGACACCTGATGACGTCACGATCACGAATTTCTTCTAGGACCATCTGTGGGGGGTGGTCTAAGTATGTACCAAGTCTGAAATCAATCGGATTTAAAAAAGTGGCAAAGTGGACTGGTAGAAGAAACGTGTGTTAAACCTATGGAGAAAAAGTCTGAAAAAGGAGAAAAAAAAAAGAAAAAGAAAAAAAAAAATCTTAACGAAAACAAGAGCTGTTTCGGTGTGTCACCGAAACAGCTAATAACAGAAACTAGAAATTGTGGTTGTGAACAACCACAGAGCTGTTCCCAATATTGATTATCTGTTGGACCCATAGACATATAAAATAAGTAGAGATCTATGTCTGTTTGCAACAGAAGATAGGGCTTTTCCGCATTATGATTTGTTTTTATCAATAATACGTCCCAGACTATGCATGAACATAAAATCTGTCAAACTAAGCCGGAAATCGGCTAAAACGGTCACTGTGGACAGGATTTGACCTCAGCAACACGTGCGCTGTGCGCGGGCTGACTGACATACGATATGTATAACGTACGTGCATGTACATGTACATGTACTGTACATTGTGGACGTCCTGTGCATGTTTCAAAGCAGAGGTATTGTCAACCTGATGTTTTAAGCGTGCGCAGGGCATGTCCGAGTTTGCTTATTGCCTCAGAGCTTTCAAATGTTTTAGACCTACCCTTCAATAGACAATTAAAGTAAAAACTAATATAAAAACTGGCATGGTTGATTTTTCAGGAATTTTCTAAGGAAAAGGGGTCTTTTCATTATAACTTCCGGTCTGATGACGTCATACACCTTAAACTTCGCACACGTCTTAAGTGGGTCAAGGTCATCATGTACACCAATATTTAGGCGATTCCGACATACTTCGCCACAGACATCTATTCAAAATACATTTTTGAAAATTTTCAACCTGTCGCTAGAGGGCGCTCGAAGATTGCATGACGTCATCGGTAGATGATTTGAAGAATACTATCAGCCAAGAGACTAACACCGTTGAAAGCAAGTTCATATCTATTACCACTTTCAAATAATAAGCCACTTCCGGTTTGGGCCTTTTTCGACCGGAAGCAAGGGTCACGTGATTTCACGCACACTGAATGAAATAAAGACCTCAACCTACTCTACCACTTGCCGGCAACAGAATGCTGCGGACGCGTACGGTTGATTTCTTATGCATTTTTAAATATTAAAAGTGTCACAATTTAATGGCCTATAAATAAACACCGGATGACGTCATCATGACGTCATCATTACACAATGTTGTTTGAATGAGGGTCTTTGCTTGGACAAAGATTGGTGTAAATGAATTACTGGCAAAGAGTCGAGAATGCCCTCTGAAAATTGACATTTAAAAAAAAAATTCTGTGTACAAAGTCTATGGGAAAAATTTAATATTCAAAATTCTATAATAAATCACGTGATGACGTCAGCATGACGAAATGTTTCGGCACACATCGTCAGATGATGGTTAATAACTATGCTGAGTTTAAAGTTGATCGGATTTAAAATAATTGCCAAAGTGACTTGTAGAATAAAAACGTGTACAAAACCTATTGGGAAAAGTGGAAAAAGAAAAAGAAGAAAAAAAAAAAGGAAAAAAAAAACTTTAACGAAAACAAGAGCTGTTCCCAATTGAAATTGGGAACAGCTAAAAAAAAAAAAAAAAAAAAAAGGAAAAAAAAAAACTTTAACGAAAACAATAGCTGTTCCCAATTGAAATTGGGAACAGCTAAAAAAAAAAAAAAAAAAGGAAAAAAAAAAACTTTAACGAAAACAAGAGCTGTTCCCAATTGAAATTGGGAACAGCTAAAAAAAATAATAAGAAAAAAGGAGAACAAAATCTAACAAAATTCCGCATCTATCCTCCCTCCCTCTCTCCCTCCCTCCCTCCCTCCCTCCTTCCTTCCTTCCTTCCTTCCTTCCTTCTTTCCGTACATCACGTTTCCGTGGGTTTTCTCCTATAAAGCAGTTTATGATAGGAACTTGTACCTTTCAATATATATCGACCCTCATGCTAAGTGGTGCATATTACTCTGACGTCCCTATGACGTCATCGGGAGTCAAATTACAAGCGAGTTTAGCTGAAAAAGTCACCAATTTCTTTCACCTGTAATTGAACAAAGTACTCAATGATATTCATTTTCTGTAATCAGATAGACCATTAATTGATAAACAGTTTTGTTTATTTGTGAAATTGCTTGACTATTACTTCCGGGTCTACCGGAAGGTCAAAGTTAGGGGAAAGCAAAATGAAGTAATTAGCCTGAAATCAAAACAAAGCAGAATTCTTCCGAACGGTTTACGGGATTATCATAAAACCTAGTGGGAACTTGTACCATGTTACGAAGATGTTATACATTTTGTTACGTCATCATGACGTTATCAGGTATCAAATTACAAGTGATTTGATGGTGCGATTTGACAAAATAGTTCGACCTAATATCTTTTGAACTAAATAGAGTATCGTCTTCATTTTTTCGTGAGGTTGTAGACAGTGCCTAGAGTAACATTTCTAATTCCCGGGCACAAAACTGCTTGACCTTCACTTCCGGAGTTACCGGAAGTGCAATAGAAACTTAATTCAACTCGAAAACGGAAGCATTTTACTACAGACAAATAGATTATGGAAGTGTTAAGTGAGGAATGCCAAACAAAAAAAACATAAATTTGACGTCATCCAACGAAAGGGTGCCCTCTATCAGCACATCAAAACAGTTTAATCTTGAAATGTTAAAACCCGCAATCAACTTTTTATGAAATTGCCCCTATATATCACGTGAGCAACCACACATGAATTTGCAAGGTTTCATAATCATGACGTCATCAGAATGGAAAGTACTGTAGGGAGAATTCAACAATTATCATTTTATAATTAAAATCCATCATTATAATCCCTCTCTCATGACATGTTTTTTGCCCAAAAAATGACATCTGTTACATTTAATATTGACCCTTTGCTTCCAAATACTGTGACGTCTTTAAACCGGAAGTTTGGTATTTTTATTACATACACTTAAATTACATATTTCCAGGCGTTGTTTTAACTTAAAGATAAACAAGTGTTCTCCCTCCCCTTTTTTGACTGATGACGTCATTAAACCAGAAATAACTTGTACGAGCACCTACATTTTTACAGAAATTTATCATACCCTAAAAGACGCTTCGTTTTGTAAAAAATAATTGGTACTGAAAATGTTAAAGTTCTTGATCCTTTTTCTGACATAAACATATTGATAACCTGGACAATGTGTAATGAAATAGTTGTCTACCCGACCACTCTGCGTTAGTGACAACAAATGCAAACCTTTAGTGTTAATATTGAATTGTGAACCCTTGCCCCTACTTTTTCAAAAAAGTGTCTTCCTCGATCTTGTCTTGCTTGGTATGTGTTTTTCACAAGGTGCTTCGTGTGGTGCTGACTGTATTCCATCAAGTATTTGTCTTCAGTAATTTATTTATCTGAGCATAAAGTACACAGCTGTATGTACGAAGAATCAATCTCCCTATGTACCTGCGCATGTCTTTTGTACAAGTAAGTGTAATGTTCAGAGGGTGCACCAAGACTGGGAATTGGATTGCTCAAAAACATGCAAAACAAAATCAGGCCAACTTTACTTACTCTTTAGAAATGCAAAATTCTCCAAAATTTTCGTTGGGCAAAGACAAGGTCTTCAGCATTTCACCAACCAAATTTGAAAACTGAACTCAAGTTTAAAAAGGTGATTTTTCTTCAATATTCTGCACTTGAGAGGGCAGTACCTTAGTTTTGGGACTCTCATACACAGTATTGAGTCCAACATTTTCGGACTAGGTTTCCCCCGAGATAGTGGCTGAGGTACCGTTTCATTTGGGAGAGATTTGGCCAAATACTCCGATGAGCCTGGCCAATGATTTTGAGCTTCCTACGAGCCTGGTGTTCTCGTGCTTAAACAAGTTCAAAGAAATTATTTAATCCACATCCCCTAAAAGTATTACTTATTTAAAGCTTTCAGGATGGCCGCGCAACCATAGTTTGGATTCCATACCATGTTTGTGTGTTTGTCTAGGTGCAGACCAGTAAATATAGGCACCAATGAGAAATCCCTCCACCTCAAAATAGATCGAAGAAATGCTCATTGCTTCAACTGCTCATCGACCCACATAGATGTAAATCAAATTAAAGCTTGTAAACCCTCTATCGCTATCTTTTCCTTTGGGATGAACAGTGACTTAATTCGTGCTGACTTTTCACCAAAATATATATATATATATATATATATCCCGCCACTCTATTACAAATTAGAGTTACTTTTTGTCTATACAGGCTCTTAACAAAAGAAAAGAGTCATTGTTGTCCCACAAGGCCTTCACTCAAAGCACAGCAATGCCTTTGGGCTTGAGCTTTATAAAAATAAAATTCATCAATACAAACTGTTTTCGTGTGTGTCTAGTATGTGTGGTTACTTTATGCACAAACCTCGCCATTCAAACCGAACTGGAAAAAATCTCTAGTTTATAATTCTGATACGAAATGGTAGTCACAGACCATACATAATTATTTAAAAAGTCTTTGGAGAAAGAAAATTACTGTAATAGACATACTGTATGTAAAACACATCCAAAGATGGATTTCTTTAAAATAAGCGGCTTTTTCAAGGGAAAAGAAGTTGTTCGAGAAAACTGAGCCTGTCTTACCCCTCGATAAATTTTCTAAGGAATGAAATTCTTTATGGGAAAAAATCAGTGTAGCAGTGTAACATGTGGTCCTTTTGGTCTTAATCAACATTTCATTCATTGCTTGATAATCGTCTTCATGATGGTAAAGACTGACGATTTGGTAGTCATTGGCAAACATGATGACTGCGGTTTGAAGTTTAGAAGTTTGCCAACTTGGTGTGAGATAACTCCAAACTTGGTGTGACAAAAGGCTAGGAATATGTCAACAGATTATATTACTTTGAACTGCATTTCATCGTGTTATTAATTAACATATCAGAAGTTTCTGCAATGATACATCTTCCCATTTGTTTACCCAAAAGGTCAGTCGTCAGGTTTCATTGAATCTTGAAGGTAGATGAAGCTAGCTAGCTGAATACAGTTTGATTTCGTGCCGTGCACACGAGGTTAAAGGAAATCAGCATGAGCGAAACTCTACGCACGCATGTATGAATTTGCATTAATGAATTCTTTGTGAACTGGTGTATTGCGCATGTGTGGGCCGCTGGGCGGTGGCGCACCGTCACATATTGCTTGACTATTCTGCCAAACCCAGGCCGGTTTTGCATATTGAGTTAATTATACTGGCTATACCAACGAAACGGAACCTTATTAATTGAAAGGACATCGGCGTAGGAACCCGGTACCATACACACAAACAATCTGCAAGCCGGACCGTGTCACAAATGTTCCTTTTTGTATCTACCCTGATCCCGATTCAAGATCTAGCACATCACTTCTTCGAAAACATATTTGCCAGAAATAAAGTTCAAAGACCGGTTCAGAGCTGGGGCCCCTTCATTTCTACTAAACCCTCAAATCGTGATTTGGCCGGCATAGGCCATTTTGGGCCTATTCAACTACAGGTGTACACCACCCGTATAGGTCTATAATGTAGTTTTAAATAAGGCCGAACTCTCAAAATGGCGGCTACACGGCAAATCCTGGGTTGTACCATTGCCTTACCGTATGGAAGTTGTTGTTTGACACGTATCGATGATTTTCTATACAGGCTCTTAACATAAGAAAAGAGTTATTGTTGTCCCACCAGGCCTTGATTCAAAACGTAGCAGGGCCATTCTCCGCTAAAGTGAACAAATGTGCCATTTTTGTGTCGCTTGTGTTTCTAAGAAGTATGGAGTGTATTCGATAATGATTTATATTAATTTTTTTCGAGACTAAGTTTTGTTTCATAAACCCATGTAGTAAGAAGGTAACAAAAATCAAGAAAATCTTAGAAATTGTAACGGTAAGGTGGTATTTGTTGTGGTTTTCTCATGTCGCGACCCAAGGTGCCTTTTTTTTTAAGTTTCCCATTCGTTTTCCATGTGTGCATATCAATGATTACCCTTTCATATTATTAGTCCATAGAATGCCCTAAATATACAATGACAAATCGAAAAAGATTAGCTCATTAATTTACTTGAGCGCCTTCAGAGCGCATGTCGCCCATTTCATAACCAGATACGTTACTATTTTTTCGAAACGATAAGACAGACTTAAAATTTCAGGAATGTGCACGTTGACGTTGCTCACAATCTAGACCAAACTGGGTATTATATTGTACATATGGCATGAATCTAAAAAGATTTGAATTTGATTTTGTTTTTAGAACTGTCATCGAAAAAAATCCATGTGTTACGTATGTATATATTGAGGGCGCTGTGTCGGAGCTAGACGACTTTTATTTCGTTTTCGTTTCGTTTTATTTCCTTTGGCCATCCTGGTCTTTTAACCCATTTTTATCGGTCTTGATGTTTTCAAGGATCTGCATAATGGTTATTTGATCGTCGTTTGCTTGAATTTTCGTCAAATTTCGTCATTTTTAGTCAACGTGTAAATGAATCTTGAAGTCGGCCATTTTTAAAAAAACCCACTTTGCGATTTATAGACCGACATCGAAGTTTGTACTTGGACTTCCTACTGCCTCTTCTGCAGCTTCTTGACTTGGATTAAACCACCATGGAGTTCACCATTACTTATTTTGTGATTGGATTCCTGCTTACTTTTGCACGTATTAGTGATGGGATCTGCAATACTGTAAGTACAACCGTAGACACAAGGCTGACAGAATGTGACCACGATATTGGCACAACAAGCACCAGTTATTTTGCATTTGCGTTACTGCCTCGTAGACAATTTATCAAAACTCTGAAAAACTCTTTTGGCCTATCTTGGACCCATGTTTTGGATGTCAACCGAAACCCAGGCCCTCCATTAAACTCTTCGCTTGATGACCCCCCTGCACCGTGTGGTGTTTGTGGAGAGGAAGTAGGCTATTATCCAAAGGAGGGTATCCAATGTGAAGAGTTTGAAAAATGGAATCATGCCGCTTGCATCAACATGGGTAGTAAAACTTACAACCTGTTGGCTAATTGTAGTGCCTCATGGATTTGTGATGGGTGTGGTCACCCCAATTTTTCTGGTTCGCTATTTAGTATTTTGACTGATTTTGAAACTGAAAATCCCTTTACTCCACTTGACTCAGACCAGTCTTTGAGTGATGTACAAGCCCTCGCTGCATCATCCCCCAAACCGCTTTGTAAAGCCAGGAAGAGAAATCCTTCCCTGCGTGACACAGCAAAACCAACGTCTAAGAAACCCACCAGAGCGAAGAAGCTTACTGTCATTTACATCAATTTTCAAAGTCTGAAAAATAAGGCTTCTGAACTTTTGGCTATCCCACATGAACATAAGCCGGACATTCTTATTGGCACAGAAACTTGGTTAAATGAAAAGACTCTTGATGCTGAGCGTTTCCCACCAGAGTACGCTGTCTTTAGAAAAGATCGAAATGATGGCTAAGGGAGTGTCTTGATAGCTGTCAAAAACCTCTCCTGTCTTCTAGCGGATGAATTAAATTCTGACGCTAAATGTATCTGGCTTCGCGTTGAATGTGGACCTAAGAAGAAGGTGTACGTGGGGGCTTTCTACAACCAAGACTTTTCTCATGAACCGATTGATAGACTTGATACATCTCTCTCAAAGCTCCATCAAATAACCAAAGGAAAAGGTGACATTTTGTTGGGAGGAGATTTCAACTTGAAAGACATCAATTGGGACGATAGGTTGGTTAAGGTTGGCGCCCAGTTTTCTGCTCAGTGCAGGAAGTTAGTTTACATCTGTAACTCCTTCAACTAAGACCAATTTGTTCTTGAGCCCACCCGGAAAGAAAGTATTCTTGACTTGTTTATGACAAACAACCCCACCATCGTTGAATCCACGAGGGTGTATCTTGATTGTGAAGATCACAGCATGGTGAACATTCTGATTAACGCTGGAGGTGTAACTACCAAACCAGTTTGTCGGAATTCTTCCTGTACAAAAAAGGGACGTTTGAAGACCTCCGTAATGATTTGAAGAACTTTGGTGAAAATTTCCTCCATGAATTGAATCTAAGGACAGTTAATGAAAATTTGATTCTTCTGAGGGACACCCTCAACGCGCTTACTGAAAAGTTCATTCCATCCAAGTACTCCTACGAGATTTAACTTGCCACGGTTCTCTCCTGCGCTCCATCGTCAAAGCAGAAAGCTTCAACGTATGTATAATAAACAGAAGAAAACTAACTCTGCTGAGGACTCCAAACTGTTCAAAAGCGCCCGGAAAATGTATAAAAGAGACCTCAACAGAGCTCACAAGCAATGTATCTCCAGTATGCTTGAGGAAGATTTCCAACATAACCCCAAAAAATTCTGGAAATATGTCAAATCAAAACGAACTGACAATGTAGGCGTCCATCCACTGAAGAATGGCACTGACACCGTTTCAGACCAAGTTGGGAAGGCAAACATTCTCAACTCCTTCTTCAAATCAGTTTTCACTAAGGAAAACACATCCAACCTTCCTATTCTACAGCAGTCTGTTCCAGACATTGAATCACTTGAGATCGTAGCTGAGGGTATCGAGAAACTTCGTAACCAATCTTTAAAATCTGGTGACCTTCCAGATTACTGGACTACAGCCAACGTGTCTCCTGTCTTCAAAAAAGGCAGTAAAAGTGACCCCAGTAGCTACCGCCCCATATCACTAACATCTGTGGTATGTAAATGTCTTGAGCACGTCATCCATCGTCATATAATGTTCCACATTGAGCAGTACCAGATTCTGACAGACTGCCAACATGGGTCTAGAAAAAGCAGAGGGTGTGACACTCAACTCCTCATTACCATTGATGACATAGCTAAATCAATCGAGAAAGGCAAACAGGTTGACGCAATATTACTTGATTTCTCAAAAGCATTCGATCGCGTCCCACATCAGAGGCTTCTCACCAAACTGAGGCACTATGGCATCACCGGTAATGTGCACAAGTGGATCTTAACTTTCCTTACAACACGTACCCAGCAAGTCGTCCAGGAGGGTAAACATTCTACAACAGCTGAAGTCTTATCTGGAGTCCCCCAGGGCACTGTCTTTGGACCCCTGCTGTTTCTCCTCTACGTTAAGGATATCCCTTCATATGTTTCTCCGAAAACCAGACTGTTCGCTGATGACGCCATACTTTACAGAGAAGTAGAAGAAACATTTAATGCTACATCCCTGCAAAACGATTTGGATGCTCTGTGCAGATGGGAGAGGAATGGGAAATGAAATTCAATCCAGACAAATGCTTTACCATGCATATCACCACCAAAAAGGAACCACTCATCGGTAAGTATAAAATCAACCAGAGACCTCTCCAAAGTACTACCAATCACCCATATCTTGGCCTCATCCTGAGTGCTGAGTGTAGCTGGTCGTCTCACATCAACAAAATTACCAACAACGCTATGCAGACCATTGCCATCATCAGAAAAAACCTTCAAATCCTGTAGCAGAAAGGTTAAATCCCAAATTTACCAGTCTCTCGCCCACCCCAAACTAGAGTATGGTGTCTGCGCTAGTGCGCCTAGGCCACCTTCACTGAGAAAGAAAAAATCAACTTGAAGCTATCCAGAGATACGCTGCCAGGATGTGTTGTAACAACTTCACCAGATATACACAGATATGTTGAACCAACTTGGTTGGCCTCTACTAGAAACACGTCGCTCCATTGCTAGACTATTCATGATGTACAAGATCTCGCACAACCTCGTTGAAGTCAAACACGACTTTAGGCCCAAAACAAAAAGCCTTATAGGAGCTAGCACCAATTTTCATACCACCGACCCAACGCTAAATCCAAGCTCTACATCTGGAACGACCTGCCAAACACTATCACCACCATACCCACCTTTAACCAGTCTAAACAAGCCTTAGTAGACCACGTCATTGGGAGAGAACTAAAACCCAAGTCAACTAGCTCCAGCACAGCCGCCCCAACTCTAGCGGGATGCGGATTCTACAGATTAACTGGAGCAACTGATACAGATACAGATACAGATACAGATGTGTAGCGCCAGATACGTTACCTGTTTTTGCCTTTCCTTTCGAGACACGTGAAGGCAGCTGACTTCAAACACCATACCAGTCGACAGTGTGCTGGGTGATGACTGATCAAGTGGCGGAAGAAGTAGTTAAGGTCACACAGTTTGTCAAGGGAAGCCTATTTCAACATGAGCGGGCCAGATACGTTACACCAGTTACATTACACCAGATACATTACGGATTATAAATTCATCATGCAAATATTATGCTGACGTCAACAAACATGGGCTACGTCATCGATTCCAACACTGTCTACACGTTTTAAAGTTTCTTAAACACATTTAATTGTGATTCATAGAGCGCATGCTTGCCGAGAAGGATTGTAATGTTGAGCTGAATTTCTGTCGAATATTCTAAAAGTTTAGAGTAGCATCATACAATGTTTTTTTAATAGTAAAATATGTAACTTGTAGAATCTGTAGATAAAGATTTTAGGAAGAGAGGGGATGTAATTGCACAAAAACTTGATAACATGAAACCAACGTTGTTGGTTTACATAGAATATCTTAGTTTATTATGGTAACGTGTCTGATCAGCTCGGTAACGTATCTGTTCAAATATCAATCTTTAATTTGCGAGCGTAGCTAAGATGATACAATTAAATGTATTGTTCAGACATTATCTCTAAGCAACAGGGACACTTAAATGATGGTTTCGAGGGTTCGGGTGGTATTGTAGGTGGGTTGGTTGGGGTGAACGTAGGGGTGGGAGGTGGGGCAGCTCAACACACTTGGGAAAAGGAAATTCTGACCTCCATCTTGTGTGCCTTAAATCATTTGGTCATAGTTGATCAGGATTGTTTGCAAGGGGGTGCACTAGTTGCATTTGAGTAAAGTCATTAACCGTGATATGCATGCGCAAAACATATCACGCGAACAAAACGTCACATGATAATTCCGCATAATTTATATTCCCCTGCTCTGACCCCCCAAAATGAAATTAAATAAAATTTAAAAAAAAATATAATCTCAATAATAGAACAAGATGATTTTTTAAACGCAGGCGCGGATCCAAACCCACGGTCTCGATCCCCCCGTCATGCTCTAAACCCCCCCCCCCAAAAAAAAAATTGCAACAATGGGATACAAAAAAGATATCTGAAAGGCCGACCCCCCTGCACAAATTCCTGGATCCGCCCTGCATTATGGTCCTTGAATTATATACTTAAGTAATTCTTTGTTTTTTTAACGACTAATGATGTTTTTTGTTGACAAACAGAATGAACGAAACCTTTTATTTTAGTCTGTCTGTCACAATGTGTACCAATGAAATTCACATCTACTTAAAATATCTACAGAATCGTATTTAAAGACATGATTATTGAAGTTGACTTGCGGTAACGTATCTGAAAGATCGTTACACAACGTTTAGAAGACTTAACTTCAAGTAGTTATTTTCCCCCAAAATAAAAACCTTTGTTAAAAATCGCCTTTGTTTTATTCCATGTGTTCATAAAATGCACATTATAACGTAGAGTGCGAAATTGGGATCATTTCTGCTGTATGAAACAATGCCAACTCGACTTTTATTGATTGTTTTTTAATTGTCGGGTTCTGACTTTGTTCGTTTACAGGGTGTACACATTTTTATATTTTGACAACAACTTTGGTGTATGAAGAGCGTGGTGTTTTCAATAACATCATCATAATATAATGTAAGTGCTGCTTACTGCGTCATCCCGTATATGGTGTTTTAATTTAAAATCTGATTTGCCAGATGTTACCAAAGCAGCCTGGCATCGTGGATCTCACAAATCTCAATCTCATGGGAATTATTTTTATAATTACCTGTTCATCGAAATGATAATGACTAATTATTAGTTTATGACAAATAAATGCGAAATTGCAACATGCAAAGTGATAGATGTAGCAACTGAAATTATGTGCATAGCAAATCGAGACAGACAATTTATGTGCCTTGTTTTCACAATCTAGAAAAAAACACGATGTTTTCCAATGTACCTGTCAAATACTGTCACTCAAATCCCTCTATTTTTAAGTCTGTCTTTCACAATGTGTAGCTCCGAAATTCATATTGACTTAAGCCTTCCCAGTTTTTGTTTCAAAGACAACTTTTCTATAAATAAAATAGTGGTAACGTATCTGTTAGGTTGTTAAAACACGTTTTAGAAGGTTAAATTTCAAGTATTTATGTCAAAAAAATATGGTTAGTTAAAAATCAGTACTGTTTTGTTCCATGTCCTGGAGCTATTATACTTGACGATTTTGAGCAGATTTCATATATTCATTGTAGTTGATATTTTGTAAAGTCCTAGTTCCAACTTGAACACTTTAACGAAGAATGAGCTAGCAATGCCTTTGGGCTTGAGCTTTATAAATGAGTTTTCATCAATAAAAACTGTCTCCATGTGAGTCTAATATGTGTGGTCATTCATGCACAAGCCTCGCCATTCAAACCGAACTGGTAAAAAATCTCCAGTTTATAATTTTGATACGAAATGGAAGTCACAGACATACATAATTATTTTAAAAGTCTTTGGAGAAAGGAAAATACTGTATGTGAAACACATCCAAAGATGGATTTCTTAAAAAAAAAAAAAAGCGACTTTTTCAAGGGAAAAAAATTGTTCCAGAAAACTGAACCTGTCTTACCCCTCGATAAATTTTCCAAGGAATGAGATTCTTTATAGGAAAAAAATCAGTGTAGCAGTGTTACATGTGGCCCTTTTTGTCTTAATCAACATTTCATTCATTGCTTAATAATCGTCTTCACGATGGTAAAGACTGAGGATTCGGTAGTCATTGGCAAACATGATGACTGCGGTTTGAAGGTTAGAAGTTTGCCAACTTGGTGTGAGATAACTCCAAACTTGGTGTGACAAAAGGGTAGGAATATATCAACAGATAATTATTATTATTGACCTGTATTCCAAACCCACAGACACCCACCAGTACCTCCACTCCTCCAGCTGTCACCCCAGGCACTGCAAAACTGGCATAGCGTTTAGCCAGGCACTCAGACTCAGAAGAATTTGTTCTAATGATTCCGATTTCTCCCGCCATACACAGATACTGAGGAACAACTTGGTGGCCAGGGGTCACAGCTCTCGCCAAGTTCATCGTGCCATTGCCAGAGCTAAAGCTATCCCCAGAAATCTAGCTCTCACGGGAAAGGCCCCTGATGCCATGGCCAAACCCATGATTCCCTTGGTTACCACGTTTCACCCCAATCTCCCTCCCCTTCGCAAAATCACTAATGACAATCATCATATCCTCCATACTTCAGATCGCCTTGCCCGCGCCATCCCCAACGGCCCCACATTGGCTTACAGGCGTCCGCGAAATCTACGGGACTTGATTGTTCGAGCTGAAGTCCCATCCTTAGATGCATCCCCTCCCACCCAGCATGGTACTTTCAAGTGCAGTTCCAGATGTGTTGTCTGCCAGATTCATATCCAGGAGTCTGACTCCTTTTCTGGCCACTCTTCTGTCACTACCCACAGAACCATTGGTAACATCACTTGTAACACCCCTAATGTCATATATCTCATTTCTTGCAGGGTCTGTGGAGTGCAGTATGTAGGTGAGACTAAGAATACGCTCAAGAAGCGTTTCTATGCCCACCGGTCAACGGTCAACACCAAGAAACTAGACACCCCTGTTGGTCATCACTTCAACCTGCCTAACCACTCCATTTCTGATATGATTTTGCAGGGCATTGAATCTCTTGGCCATCGCAAGGACTCAGTTCGCCTCAGCAGAGAGAAAGTGTGGATGAATCGTCTTCGAACTATTCAACCACATGGTCTCAACATCCAACTTGGAAATGATTAATCTTTTTCTTCCTCCATTGTCTTCTGTTACAGATAATCCACCCGGTCTTCATTGTTTGTGTTTACCCATCTTCCCCATCTTTCATCCCTTTCCACCTCCATACTGTTCCCCCCCCCCGCATAATCCCCCTTCACTCCCACACTCTTTTGTCCGTTCCCACTCCCTGTGACCTTTGATCCTTCCCCTTTCTGGTCCCTCCCCTGTTCATACCAGACCCCTTGTGGTTTGCCATCTCCCTTTGTTTCTTTGTTCTCTCATCCACCCTCCCCTGCATCTTTCCACACCTTTCCCACCTAATCCTCCTTTTGTGTTTCTTCTTTCATCCCTGCATGTTTGTGTGCACCCCCTTGTTAATGTTTGTACCTCTGTCATTTCTGTTTTAGCCTCTGAAGAAGAACTTGCTAAGTTCGCAACGTCAGGCCACATTAATTTTTAGATTTAATTATTATTATTATTATTTATTCGGCCAACAAATGAACAAAAGTACACTGACAAAGCAAATAAAAATTAAAAAGTAAACATAAATTGGACATTGAAAAGTAAGACCAGACAAAACTGAAGAAAGCGAGTAGGAATGGGTCGGGGGAGGGGGAAGAGGAGGGAGGGTGGACAGTTTGACAGGGGAGAGGAGATAGAGGGACAGAAAACAAGAAAAATATAACATTCCAAACCAAAGCCCTAAGGCCTACCAACCCATGCTCGAAATGTCTACACAAAAATTAAATAGTATTCAATGTAAATATAAATATATAAATGATAGAAAAAACAAAAACAAAAACAAAAACAGAAACAAACTAGAGGTTAGCGTTTGTTGAGTTACAAACGCAGAGTGGTCGGGCTGTCATATTTTCTTGTGTTTACAGTGACTTAATCATAATTGAACTGCACATTACACCTCCCATTACCCTGCATCCATTACCCTGTGTTTTTCACAAAGAAAATCACAAAACCTGCAGTTGAACTTGTTGCTTTACCTCGACAAGACTTGTAGGCCTATCAGGAAGCGCACATCTGGTGCTGCATGGATGGCTACTCAAGCATACAACCAGTTGGGACTATTGGTAGAGTTACCGAAGCCTCTAACGTCGTTAGAGTTTATGCAACAGAATTATGCTAATCTTAAAATAAAATGGATTTTTGTTTTATTTTGTTTTTGTCTTTTGCATGGGCATAATAAAATTCTGCACTAAGGTTACGACATTGGTAGAATTGACAGAGCGTCTCACGTCGTTAAAGTTTATGAAACAATTATGCTAATTTTAAGATAAAATGGCTTTTATATTGTTTTTTGTTGTTGGTCTTTTGCATGGGTATAATAAAATTCTGCACTGAATTTATGACAACGGTAGACTTGACGGAGCCTCTAACGTCGTTGGAGCTTATGCAACATATGCTAATTTTATCATAAAATGGCTTTTATGTTATTTTTTTCTTTTGCATGGGCATAATAAAATTCTGCACTGAATTTACGACAGAAAAGTTTGTGGCTACACGCTGTAGAAATATTAATTTTCAGCATTCAGATATGAGAGGAAAACTGGCGAAGCGCGATTTCAATCGGTTATCGTGAAAAATATCAGAAAATGGACGAAAATATTAGAATTGAATTCATGGTCAGAATTGGATTCGGACAATCGGTAGACTTGAGGGAGCCTCTATGACGTGTTTGGAGCTTAATATATGCAACATTTGATTATCTCAATATCAAAAATAAAATGGCTTATGTCTTTTGCATGCATGGGCTTCCTAAAATTCTGCTAGTTTTCCTCGCATATCTGAATGTTGAAAATTAATATTTCCACAGCGTGTAACCACACCTTTTCTGTCGTAAAGTCAGTGCAGAATTTTATTATCCCCATGCAAAAGAAAAAAACCATCAAAGCCATTTTATGATATGATTAGCATATGTTTCATAAACGTCAACGACGTAGAGGCTCTGGCAAGTCTACCAATAGTCCCAACTGGTTGTATGCTTGAGTAGCCATCCATGCAGCATCCCATGTGCGCTTCCCACCGACCTTCAAGTCTTGTCGAGGTAAAGCAACAAGCTCAACTGCAGGTTGTTTGATTTTCTTTGTGAAAAGCAAAGAGTAATGGGTGCAGGGTACTGGATGCAGGGTAACGGGAGGAGTTCAATTATGATAAAGTCAATGTAAAAACAAAAACATATGCCAGCCCAACCACTCTGCGTTTGTAACTCAACAAACGCAAACCTCTAGTTAAGTTATGAATATGTTGATGTACTTAGAACAAAGCATCACGAAATTAAATCCTTACCATCACAATAAATTATTTTGTTTAAAAATGCATCTTTAACGGTGTGATACATTTCCATAAACATTTTAAGTACACATGTGGATAAATGAATATTGTAAAGTTAGATAACGTATGGAAATATCGAAAATGTAATTGTATGCATTTATACCATCTAACTTCCGGTTTCATGACGTCCCTAGTATTTGAAAGCAAAAGGTTAACATTGTTATGGATATCGTTATTTGGGCTACGAAGATATACGACATGGATCAAATGATAGAATATGATTGTTTTCATCTTCCGGTCTGATGACGTCATGAATTTGAAACCTTGCCAAGTCATCTGTGGTTAATCAAAGAATATCAAGGAGCGATTTGGTAAAATTTGAACCGATGGTCTTCAGATTAAAGAAAACAAACACTATTTTATGTGCCGCTAGGGGGCGCCCTTTCGGATGATGACGTCATCACACTGTTTTTTTTGCGACTAGTATTTCTCACTAAACACTTGCATGATATATGTCTGTAGTAAAATGCTTCCGCTTTTGAGTTATATCCAGTTTTTATTGCACTTCCGGTAAAACGGGAAGTAAAGGTCAAGCGGTTTTGTGTCCGGGAACAAGAAATGTTACTCACGGCATAGTCTATACAACCTCACGGAAAAACGAACACGATAATCTTTTTAGTTCAAAAGATAAAGCGTAAACTATTTTGTCAAAATTTGGCCTTAAATCACTTGTAATTTGATACCCAATGACGACATGCTGACGTAACAAAATGTATAACATCTTCGTATAAACATGGTACAAGTTCACACAAGGTTTTGTGATTGTACCGTAAACTGTTCGGAAGAAATTTTGCTTTGTTTTTATTTCAGGCTAACGTCTTCATTTTGAATTAATCTAACTTTGACTTTCCGGTAGACCCGGAAGTAAAGGTCAAGCGAGTTTACGTACACGACAAAAAATGTTGAGCAATTAATGGTCTATCTCATTACAGAAAACAAACATCATTGATTATTTCGTTCAAGAATTATAAGTGAAAGTAATTGGTCACTTTTCCACTTAAAATCACTTGTAATTTGACACCTGATGACGTAATCATGAGTAACATGCACCACTTCGGATGAGGGTCGATATATACTGAAAGTTACAAGTTCATACCACATACCGTTTGAGAAAAACTCACGGAGAAGTATTGTCCGGAAAAAAAAAAGATTAATGGTAACATATCCAAAGAGTGGTCGGGTTGTGCCCGACCACTCAATAACAAAAACACAAATTTAGTTAGAACAAAATGGCAAAACTGCATTTCATCGTTTATTAATTAACATGTCAGCAGTTTCTGAAAATCAATGATACATCTTCCCACGTACCTTGCTATACAAAAGTTCAGTCGTCAGGTTTCATTAAATCTTGAAGGTAGATGAAGCTAGCCGAATCGAGTTTGATATCGTGCCGTGCACACGAGGTTAAGGGAAATCAGCATGGGCGAAACCCAACGCATGCGTGTGTGAATTTTTATTAATGAATTCTGTGTGAACTGGGGTATTGCGCATGCGTGGGCCGCTGGGCGGACGTGGCCCACCGTCACATATTGCTTGACTAGTCTGCCAAACCCAGGCCGGTGTTGCACAATGATTTATACTGGCTATAAACGAAATGGAACCTTATAAATTGAAGGACATCGGCGTAGGAACCCGGTACAGTACACACAAACAATCTGCAAGCCGGACCATGTCACAGATGTTTTCTTTTTGTATCTACCCTGATCCAGATTCAAGATCTAACACATCACTTCTTCGAAAACATAGTTCAAAGACCGGTTCAAAGCTGGGGCCCCTTCATTTCTACTAAACCCCAAATCGTGATTTGGCCGGCGCATAGGCATTTTTTGGCCTATTCTCTGGTCTGCCCCCGGCGTAATCTAAAGTTGAGTGGTCGGGCACAACCCGACTTTCTGGACAATACTTCTCCGCGGGTTTTCTCCTAAACGGTTTAGATATGAACTTGATGCGTATTACTCTGACGTTATGATGAAACATATTTGTTCATCATCAAAACGAAGACTTTAGCCTGAAATCAAAATAAATCAACAATTCTTCCAAACGGTTGACGGTATGATCATAAAACCTTGTGTGAACTTGTACCATGTAACAAAGATGCTATCAATTTTGTTACGTCATCATGACGTCATCAGGCATCAAATTACCAGCAAGGTAAAATTTTGAAAATATAGTTTGCACTATTTTTTTTAACTTTCGTGTTCGTTTTTTCGTGAGGTTGTAGACTATGCCGTGAGAAACATTTCTTGTTCCCGGACACAAAACCGCATGACCTTCACTTCCGGTGTTACCGGAAGTGCAATATAAAAACCGAATTTTACTCAAAAGCAGAAGCATTTTACTACACACATACAAATTAGGAAAGCGGCACATAAAATAGTGTTTGGTTTCTTTAATTTGAAAACCATCTGTTCAAATTTTACCAAATCGCCCCTTGATATTCTGTGATTAACCACATACAACTTGGAAGATTTCAAATTCATGACGTCATCAGACCGGAAGTTACTTCTATGAGAATTTGAAAAGACCATATTTTAATTTTAATTCTATCACTTGATCCATGCCGTGCCGATCTTAGCTCAAATAAGATATCCATTACAATGTTCACCTTTGCTTCCAAATACTGTGTCGTCATGAAACCGGAAGGTGGGTGTTATGGATACATACGTTATTTTATTTCACAATGAACATCACTTCCTGTTTTTGAATAATGACGTCACCAACCAAGAAATAACTTGCATATGTACAAAGAATGTTTACTGAAATTGATCACACCGCTAAAGATGTATTTTTTTACAAAAATAATTGATTGTACTGGAAATAATTTAATTTCGAAATCCCTTGTTCTTACAAAAAAACAATTCATAAGTTAAAGGAAACATGTAGTGGAAATTCAGCTCATCTTGTTTTCATGCACATTACTATGTGTCACAGCAATACATACAAGATCTTAATACTTGTTTTCATTGGAAGTGACAAGAAAGTGGTATTTTTTCAATCGTTAGTAAATCCTTTTATCAATACATAAGAGGGCGCTATTTTGCTTTTTTGTCACACAAGGTACTCCTTGCAAAAGGTGCGTTATAAACAGTACCAAAAATAGTCCTTCAAAATTACCCACAAAATAGTTTTGAGAAATATTTGCCACTACGATTGTCCAAATAAGCTGTTTTACATGATAAACAATAAAAAGTGGAATTTACTCCAAGAAAATGAAGAAAACTTTGATATATATTTGTATACACAAAGCTATGGATACACTACGGTTCTGCCTTCAATGATATCACGCTTTGGCTCATGAATATGGACATTTTCAATAGCATAAAAACTTAAATGTTGACATTTCTCTCTTTTACTGCTACAAGGGAGGTGGAAACTTCATAGTTACATGGCAAGAAAGCTGTTTTAAATGTATAAATCATATAAAGCCTATTACATGTTCCCTTTAACTGGACAGTGTTTCATAAAATAGTTGTCTACCCGACCACTCTGCGTTTGTAACAACAAACGCGAACCTCTAGTTAAACTTGCGACAAACTTTAACTTAATTGTTATTATTCAGAAGCGTTAACTTGATTGTTATTATTCAGAAGCATTAGGCTATGCCCATACGGGTGATTATGGAAAACAACATGGTAAGTAAAAACCGATTGGCCAGAGTTTTTTTTATGGAAGTCGGCCTAGTGGCCCAAGTGCCATTTTGTTACATATTTTCAGAGGCATTCAAAGTACCAGAACATTAGTGGGAGAAAAACACCTATCTTCATATTATTAACTGCACCAAAAATTTGAGCTTAAATATTTGTTTTTCAAAAACAGCTTCATCGTGTGTACTTTACGAAAAGTTAAATCCACAAACGTGCGACTGCAAGGTGAAATAACTATTGACGTTCTAAAAAAAAAACCATCCGATGTGATATAGAAACTAATGACTATGACTAAGAAACACATTAATCTCATATTGGGTAAAAACTTCTCTAAGTCATAGAAGCAATTTGTATCATTATATGTTTGAGTACTATTAGGTTGACATTACATTGCTTTTTTTTATCGGTTTTTTTTTTGCGAAGACTATTTTTTTGTACTGCGGAAAAGAAATTGTATGAATTTTCAATCAACCAACCAAGAGATAATGAACTGACTTGTATGGGTTGTATATGTAGTTTTTCGTTGACTGAATTGAGTGGCGATTACTTATTAAAACTGAGTACAAAAATTGTTTGAGTACACGTATTTCTGAATATTCAAAACACTCTATAAAAAGGATGACCAATCACCAAACAACTTGATTTTTGTCCAGATTTTATTTTAACATAAACCCTGTGAAGTGTTGCATATTTCCAGAGTGATTCAGTCATCGGATTTCTGTTGACAAATAAATTAAAGCTTACTTTGATCATAGCTCAATGCTTTGATTCACCTTCTCACTATAAGTGGAGACATTCTGTTGACAATTTCAAGCTTATTTTCAAGTTCTTCATAAGGGGCGGATTTAAAATGTTGATCATTTAGAGCTTAATTTCTTTGATTCACCCTCTCAACAAAGGTATGGATTTCAATTTAACGTTGAGAGCTGACTTTGATTCGCCCTCTCAATATTAGGGTCGATTTCTGTTGCCAATTTAGAGCACTCTTTGATTCACCCTCTGAATAATAAGGTGCGGATTTCTGTGGACAACTTAGAGGTTTAATTCACCGTCCCAGTTAAGGTGGTGGATTTCTGATGACAGTTTAACTTAGGAGTATTTTTTGATTCGCCCTCCAAAAATTGGGGGTGGATTTTTAAAGTTAGGGGGCCTATATTGATTCGCCCTCCCAATAAGGGAACATATTTAATTCATGTGATATTTTGATTCGCCCTCCGAATATGGGATTCTGTAGACAATTTAGAACTTAATTCGATTCGCCTTCTTAATAAAGGGGGGGGATTTCTGATGATAATTTAGAGCTCGACTTTGATTCGCCCTTCCAATAAAGGTGCGAATTTCTGTTGACAATATGAAGCTCACTTTGACTCGCCCTCCCAATAATTAGGGACGAGTTTCTGAGTGTTGAGAATTTAAAGCTCACTTTGACTCGCCCCGCCCCCCCCCCCCAATAAGGGGGCGAGTTTCTGTTGACAATTTAAAGCTCACTTTGACTCGCCCTCCCAATAAGGGGGCAAGTTTCTATTAATAAGTTAAAGCTCACCTTGAAACGCCCTCCCAATAAGGGGGCGAGTTTCTGTTAACAAATTAAAGCTGTCTTTGATTCGCCATCCCAATAACGGGGCTAGTCCATTTAAAGGTCACTAGCTTGTTGGCAATTTAAAGCACAATTTGACCCGCCGTCCTAAGGGGGCGAGTTTCTGTTGACAATTTAAAGCTCTCTTTGATTCGCCCTCCCAATATAAGGGGCGAGTTTCTGTTGACAATAAAGCTTGCTAGCTTGTTGACAATTAAAAGCACACTTCGACTCGCCCTCCTAATAAGGGGGCGAGTTTCTGTTGACAATAAAGTTCACTAGCTTGTTGACCATTTTAAAGCACACTTCGACTCGCCCTCCTAATAAGGGGGCAAGTTTCTGTTGACAATTTAAAGCTCTCTTTGATTCTCCCTCCCAATAAGGGGCGAGTTTCTGTTGACAATAAAGTTCACTATAGCTTGTTGACAATTTAAAGCACACTTCGACTCGCGACTCGACCTCCTTATAAGAGGCGAGTTTCCGAGTTTCCGTTCCGTGGCCCTTTTTGTCTTAATCAACATTTCATTCATTGCTTAATAATCGTCTTCACGATGGTAAAGACTGAGGATTTGGTAGTCATTGGCAAACATGATGACTGCAGTTTGAAGTTTAAAAGTTTGCCAACTTGGTGTGAGGTAACTCCAAACTTGGTGTGACAACAGGCTAGGAATATGTCAACAGATTATAATACTTTGAACTGCATTTCATCGTTTTATTAATTAACATATCAGAAGTTTCTGTAATGATACATCTTCCCATTTGTTTACCCAAAAGGTCAGTCGTCAGGTTTCATTGAATCGTGAAGGTAGATGAAGCTAGCTGAATTTAGTTTGATTTCGTGCCGTGCACACGAGGTAAAGGGAAATCAGCATGAGCGAAACTCTACGCACGCATGTATGAATTTGCATTCATGAATTCTTTGTGAACTGGTGTATTGCGCACCGTCACATATTGCTTGAATATTCATGCTATTCTGCCAAACCCAGGCCGGTGTTGCATATTGATTTAATTATACTGGCTATACCAACGAAATGGAACCTTATTAATTGAAAGGACATCGGCGTAGGAACCCGGTACAGTACACACAAACAATCTGCAAGCCGGACCATGTCACAGATGTTTTCTTTTTGTATCTACCCTGATCCCGATTCAAGATCTAGCACATCACCTCTTCGAAAACATATTTGCCAAAAATACAAGTTCAAAGACCGGTTCAGAGCTGGGGCCCCTTCATTTCTACTAAACCCTCAAATCGTGATTTGGCCGGCATAGGCCATTTTGGGCCTATTCAATTACTGGTGCACACCACCCGTATAGGCCTATAATGTAGTTTTAAGTATGGCCGAGCTCTCAAAATGGCGGCTACACGGCAAATCCTGAAAAATGAAAGTTGTTGTTTGACACGTATCAATGATTTTCTATACAGGCTCTTAACATAAGAAAAGAGTCATTGTTGTCCCACCAGGCCTTGACTCAAAGCATAGCAGGCCCATTCTCCGCTAAAGTCTTTAAATGTGCCATTTTTTGTGTCGCTTGTGTTTCTAAGAAGTATAACTGTTCTACTAAGGTAACAAAAATCAAGAAAATCTTAGAAATTGTGACGGTAAGGTGGTACTTGTTGCGGTTTTCTCATGTCGCCATCCAAGATGCCTTTTTTAAAAGTCTCCCATTCGTCTTTCATGTGTGCATATCAATGATTACCCTTTTATATTATTAGTCATGATAGTATGCCCTAAATATACAATGACAAATCGAAAAAGATTGGCTCACTAATTTTACTTGAGCGCCTTCAGAGCGCATGTCGCCAATTTCATAACCAGATACGTTACTATTTTTTCGAAACGATAAACAGACTTACAATTTCAGGAATATGCACCTTCAAGTTGCTCACAGAGTATACCAAACTGGGTATTATATTGTACATATGGCATGAATCTAATAAGTTTTGAATTTGAATTTTTTTTAGAACTGTCAACGAAAAAAATCCATGTGTTACGTATGTGTAGCGCCAGATACGTTACCTATGTTTGCCTTTTCTTTCGAGACACGTGAAGGAAGCTGACCTCAAACACCATACCAATCAACAGTGTGCTGGGTGATGACTGATCAAGTGGCGGAAGAAGTAGTTAAGGTCACACAGTTTGTCAAGGGAAGCCTTTTTCAACATGAGTGGGCCAGATACGTTACACCAGATACGTTACACCAGATACGTTACTGATTATGAATTCATCATGCAAATGTTATGCTGACGTCAACAAACATGGGCTACGTCATTGATTACCACTGTCTACACGTTTTAAAGTTTCTGAACACATTTAATTGTGATTCATAGAGCGCATGCTTGCCGAGAAGGATTGTAATGTTGAGCTGAATTTCTGTCGAATATTCCTACAGTTTAGAGTAGCATCATACAATGTTTTTTAATTGTAAAATATGTAACTTGTAGAATCTGTAGATAAAGATTTTAGGAAGTGAGGGGTACCGTTGTAATTGCACAAAAAGTTGATAACATGAAACCATCGTTGTTGGTTTACATAGAATATCTTAGTTTATTATGGTAACGTATGTGATCAGCCTGGTAACGTATCTGATCAGCTCGGTAACGTATCTGTTCAAATATCAATCTTTAATTTGCGAGCGTAGCTAAGATGATACAATTAAATGTATTGTTCAGACATTATCTCTAAGCAACAGTGACACTTAAGGCCAAAAAAAAAAGTCTCCGGTTTCTGTTATGGAGCTTGCCGAAAAAGTGGTGCGGCGACGCGGCTTTTTTTTTTTTTTTTTTATCTGTTTTTTTGGCTTCAAATGTCGGCTGATGACTGCAAATGGTGCCCGACTAAACTTAGTGCAAATATATGGGAGTCCAGAGAGGCCACATAAAGCTTATTCTCGATCATAACCCCATCTAAAAACACGTTAAAATTGTGCAGCAGCAGGATTCCAGTCAAACCAGTGAGTTTGGCGGTTTTGAGACATCATCTTTTATTGAAAAAAAAACTTTTTCATTTTGCCGACGCGCATGGCTACGGCGACGCGCGCGCATACCAGAAACCGGAGACTTTTTTGGGGCCCTAAATGATGGTTTCGAGGGTTCGGGTGGTAGTGTAGGTGGGTTGGTTGGGGTGAACTTAGGTCAGAATTTCCTTTTCCCAAGTGTGTTGAGCTGCCCCACCTCCCAGGTGGGGCAGCTCAACACACTTGGGAAAAGGAAATTCTGACCTCCATCCTGTGTGCCTGAATTCAATTTTAAATCATTTGGTCATAGTTGATCAGGATTGTTTGCCAGGGGATGCACTAGTTGCATTTAAGTAAAGTCATTAATCGTGATTTGCATGCGCAAAACATATCACGCGAACAAAACGTCACATGATTATTCCGTATAATTTATATTCCCCTGCTCTGACCCATAATAGAACAAGATGATATTCTAAACGCAGGCGCAGATCCAAACAAACGGTCTCGATCCCCTCGTCATGCTCTGACCCCCCCCCCAAAAAAAAATCGCAACATTGGGATACAAAAAAAATTTCTGAAAGGCCGACCCCCCTGCAGAAATTCCTGGATCCGCCCTGCATTATGGTCCTTGAATTATATACTTCAATAATTCTTTGTTTTTTTCACGATTAATGATTTTTTTTTGTTGACAAACAGAATCAACGAAACCTTTTATTTCAGTCTGTCTCTCACAATGTGTTCCAATGAAATTCACATCTACTTAAAATATCTACAGAATCTTATTTAAAGACATGAATTTATTGAAGTGGATTTGCGGTAACGTATCTGGTAGACGTTTAGAAGACTTAGCTTCAAGTAGTTTTTTTCCCCCAAAAATAAAAACATTTGTTAAAAACGCCTTTGTTTTATTCCATGTGTTCATAAAATGCACATTAAACGTAAAGTGACAAAATTGGGTTCATTTCTGCTGTGTGAAAAATGCAAACTCGACTTTTATTGATTGTTTTTTTAATTGTCGGGTTCTGACTTTGTTTGTTTACAGGTAGTACACATTTTTATATTTTGACAACAACTTTGGTGTATGAAGCGCGTGGCGTTTTCAATAACATCATCATAATATGATTGATTACAGCAGCTGCTATAAAGTTTTGTGTAAGCGCTACTTACTGCGTCATCCCGTATATGGTGTTTTAATTATGAATCTGATTTGCCAGATGTTGCCAAAGCAGCCTGGCATCGTGGATCTCACAAATCTCAATCTCATGGGAATTATTTTTATAATTACCTGTTCATCGAAATGATAATGACTAATTATTAGTTTATGACAAATAAATGCGAAATTGCAACATGCAAAGTGATAGATGTAGCAACTGAAATTATGTACATAGCATAGCAAAATACTGTCACTCAAATCCCTCTATTTTTAAGTCTGTCTTTCACAATGTGTAGCTCCGAAATTCATATTGACTTAAGCCTTCCCAGTTTTTGTTTCAAAGACAACTTTTCTATAAATAAAATAGTGGTAACGTATCTGTTAGGTTGTTAAAACACGTTTTAGAAGGTTAAATTTCAAGTATTTATGTCAAAAAAATATGGTTAGTTAAAAATCAGTACTGTTTTGTTCCATGTCCTGGAGCTATTAAACTTTACGATTTTGAGCAGATTTCATATATTCATTGTAGTTGATATTTTGTAAAGTCCTAGTTCCAACTTGAACACTTTAACGAAGAATGAGCTAGCAATGCCTTTGGGCTTGAGCTTTATAAATGATTTTTCATCAATAAAAACTGTCTCCATGTGAGTCTAATATGTGTGGTCATTTCATGCACAAGCCTCGCCATTCAAACCGAACTGGTAAAAAATCTCCAGTTTATAATTTTGATACGAAATGGAAGTCACAGACATACATAATTATTTTAAAAGTCTTTGGAGAAAGGAAAATACTGTATGTGAAACACATCCAAAGATGGATTTCTTAAAAAAAAAAAAAATCGACTTTTTCAAGGGAAAAAAATTGTTCCAGAAAACTGAACCTGTCTTACCCCTCGATAAATTTTCCAAGGAATGAGATTCTTTATAGGGAAAAAAATCAGTGTAGCAGTGTTACATGTGGCCCTTTTTGTCTTAATCAACATTTCATTCATTGCTTAATAATCGTCTTCACGATGGTAAAGACTGAGGATTCGGTAGTCATTGGCAAACATGATGACTGCGGTTTGAAGGTTAGAAGTTTGCCAACTTGGTGTGAGATAACTCCAAACTTTGTGTGACAAAAGCTTAGGAATATATCAACAGATAATTATTATTATTATTATTTATTCGGCCAACAAATGAACAAAAGTACACTGACAAAGCAAATAAAAATTAAAAAGTAAACATAAATTGGACATTGAAAAGTAAGACCAGACAAAACTGAAGAAAGCGAGTAGGAATGGGTCGGGGGAGGGGGAAGAGGAGGGAGGGTGGACAGTTTGACAGGGGAGAGGAGATAGAGGGACAGAAAACAAGAAAAATATAACATTCCAAACCAAAGCCCTAAGGCCTACCAACCCATGCTCGAAATGTCTACATTTAAATTAAATAGTATTCAATGTAAATAAAAATATATAAATGATAGAAAAAACAAAAACAAAAAACAAAAACAGAAACAAACTAGAGGTTAGCGTTTGTTGAGTTACAAACGCAGAGTGGTCGGGCTGTCATATTTTCTTGTGTTTACAGTGACTTAATCATAATTGAACTGCACATTACACCTCCCATTACCCTGCATCCATTACCCTGTGTTGTTCACAAAGAAAATCACAAAACCTGCAGTTGAACTTGTTGCTTTACCTCGACAAGACTTGTAGGCCTATCAGGAAGCGCACATCTGGTGCTGCATGGATGGCTACTCAAGCATACAACCAGTTGGGACTATTGGTAGAGTTACCGAAGCCTCTAACGTCGTTAGAGTTTATGCAACAGAATTATGCTAATCTTAAAATAAAATGGATTTTTGTTTTATTTTGTTTTTGTCTTTTGCATGGGCATAATAAAATTCTGCACTAAGGTTACGACATTGGTAGAATTGACAGAGCGTCTCACGTCGTTAAAGTTTATGAAACATAATTATGCTAATTTTAAGATAAAATGGCTTTTATATTGTTTTTTGTTGTTGGTCTTTTGCATGGGTATAATAAATAAATTTATGACAACGGTAGACTTGACGGAGCCTCTAACGTCGTTGGAGCTTATGAAACATATGCTAATTTTATCATAAAATGGCTTTTATGTTATTTTTTTCTTTTGCATGGGCATAATAAAATTCTGCACTGAATTTACGACAGAAAAGTTTGTGGCTACACGCTGTAGAAATATTAATTTTCAGCATTCAGATATGAGAGGAAAACTGGCGAAGCGCGATTTCAATCGGTTATCGTGAAAAATATCAGAAAATGGACGAAAATATTAGAATTGAATTCATGGTCAGAATTGGAATCGGACAATCGGTAGACTTGAGGGAGCCTCTATGACGTGTTTGGAGCTTAATATATGCAACATTTCATTATCTCAATATCAAAAATAAAATGGCTTATGTCTTTTGCATGCATGGGCTTCCTAAAATTCTGCTAGTTTTCCTCGCATATCTGAATGCTGAAAATTAATATTTCCACAGCGTGTAACCACACCTTTTCTGTCGTAAAGTCAGTGCAGAATTTTATTATCCCCATGCAAAAGAAAAAAAACATCAAAGCCATTTTATGATATGATTAGCATATGTTTCATAAACGTCAACGACGTAGAGGCTCTGGCAAGTCTACCAATAGTCCCAACTGGTTGTATGCTTGAGTAGCCATCCATGCAGCATCCCATGTGCGCTTCCCACCGACCTTCAAGTCTTGTCGAGGTAAAGCAACAAGCTCAACTGCAGGTTGTTTGATTTTCTTTGTGAAAAGCAAAGAGTAATGGGTGCAGGGTACTGGATGCAGGGTAACGGGAGGAGTTCAATTATGATTAAGTCAATGTAAAAACAAAAACATAGGCCAGCCCAACCACTCTGCGTTTGTAACTCAACAAACGCAAACCTCTAGTTAAGTTATGAATATGTTGATGTACTTAGAACAAAGCATCACGAAATTAAATCCTTACCATCACAATAAATTATTTTGTTTAAAAATGCATCTTTAACGGTGTGATACATTTCCATAAACATTTTAAGTACACATGTGGATAAATGAATATTGTAAAGTTAGATAACGTATGGAAATATCGAAAATGTAATTGTATGCATTTATACCATCTAACTTCCGGTTTCATGACGTCCCTAGTATTTGAAAGCAAAAGGTTAACATTGTTATGGATATCGTTATTTGGGCTACGATGATATACGACATGGATCAAATGATAGAATATGATTGTTTTCATCTTCCGGTCTGATGACGTCATGAATTTGAAACCTTGCCAAGTCATCTGTGGTTAATCAAAGAATATCAAGGAGCGATTTGGTAAAATTTGAACCGATGGTCTTCAGATTAAAGAAAACAAACACTATTTTATGTGCCGCTAGGGGGCGCCCTTTCGGATGATGTCGTCATCACACTGTTTTTTTTGCGACTAGTATTTCTCACTAAACACTTGCATGATATATGTCTGTAGTAAAATGCTTCCGCTTTTGAGTTATATCCAGTTTTTATTGCACTTCCGGTAACACGGGAAGTAAAGGTCAAGCGGTTTTGTGTCCGGGAACAAGAAATGTTACTCACGCCATAGTCTATACAACCTCACGGAAAAACGAACACGATAATCTTTTTAGTTCAAAAGATAAAGCGTAAACTATTTTGTCAAAATTTGGCCTTAAATCACTTGTAATTTGATACCCAATGACGACATGCTGACGTAACAAAATGTATAACATCTTCGTATAAACATGGTACAAGTTCACACAAGGTTTTGTGATTGTACCGTAAACTGTTCGGAAGAAATTTTGCTTTGTTTTTATTTCAGGCTAACGTCTTCATTTTGAATTAATCTAACTTTGACTTTCCGGTAGACCCGGAAGTAAAGGTCAAGCGAGTTTACGTACAGGACAAAAAATGTTGAGCAATTAATGGTCTATCTCATTACAGAAAACAAACATCATTGATTATTTCGTTCAAGAATTATAAGTGAAAGTAATTGGTCACTTTTCCACTTAAAATCACTTGTAATTTGACACCTGATGACGTAATCATGAGTAACATGCACCACTTCGGATGAGGGTCGATATATACTGAAAGTTACAAGTTCATACCACATACCGTTTGAGAGAAAACTCACGGAGAAGTATTGTCCGGAAAAAAAAAAAAGATTAATGGTAACATATGCCCGACCACTCAATAACAAAAACACAAATTTAGTTAGAACAAAATGGCAAAACTGCATTTCATCGTTTTATTAATTAACATGTCAGCAGTTTCTGAAAATCAATGATACATCTTCCCACGTACCTTGATATACAAAAGTTCAGTCGTCAGGTTTCATTAAATCTTGAAGGTAGATGAAGCTAGCCGAATCGAGTTTGATATCGTGCCGTGCACACGAGGTTAAGGGAAATCAGCATGGGCGAAACTCAACGCATGCGTGTGTGAATTTTTATTAATGAATTCTGTGTGAACTGGGGTATTGCGCATGCGTGGGCCGCTGGGCGGACGTGGCCCACCGTCACATATTGCTTGACTATTCTGCCAAACCCAGGCCGGTGTTGCACAATGATTTATACTGGCTATAAACGAAATGGAACCTTATAAATTGAAGGACATCGGCGTAGGAACCCGGTACAGTACACACAAACAATCTGCAAGCCGGACCATGTCACAGATGTTTTCTTTTTGTATCTACCCTGATCCAGATTCAAGATCTAACACATCACTTCTTCGAAAACATAGTTCAAAGACCGGTTCAAAGCTGGGGCCCCTTCATTTCTACTAAACCCCAAATCGTGATTTGGCCGGCGCATA
Source organism: Patiria miniata (assembly GCF_015706575.1). Classification (NCBI taxonomy): domain Eukaryota; kingdom Metazoa; phylum Echinodermata; class Asteroidea; order Valvatida; family Asterinidae; genus Patiria; species Patiria miniata. The sequence goes on from NW_024037061.1 coordinate 5,596,248, forward strand.
GGCATTTTTTGGCCTATTCTCTGGTCTGCCCCCGGCGTAATCTAAAGTTGAGTGGTCGGGCACAACCCGACTTTCTGGACAATACTTCTCCGCGGGTTTTCTCCTAAACGGTTTAGATATGAACTTGATGCGTATTACTCTGACGTTATGATGAAACATATTTGTTCATCATCAAAACGAAGACTTTAGCCTGAAATCAAAATAAATCAACAATTCTTGCAAACGGTTGACGGTATGATCATAAAACCTTGTGTGAACTTGTACCATGTAACAAAGATGCTATCAATTTTGTTACGTCATCATGACGTCATCAGGCATCAAATTACCAGCAAGGTAAAATTTTGAAAATATAGTTTGCACTATTTTTTTTAACTTTCGTGTTCGTTTTTTTCGTGAGGTTGTAGACTATGCCGTGAGAAACATTTCTTGTTCCCGGACACAAAACCACATGACCTTCACTTCCGGTGTTACCGGAAGTGCAATATAAAAACCGAATTTTACTCAAAAGCAGAAGCATTTTACTACACACATACAAATTAGGAAAGCGGCACATAAAATAGTGTTTGGTTTCTTTAATTTGAAAACCATCTGTTCAAATTTTACCAAATCGCCCCTTGATATTCTGTGATTAACCACATACAACTTGGAAGATTTCAAATTCATGACGTCATCAGACCGAAGTTACTTTGAAACGACCATATTTTAAATTTAATTCTATCACTTGATCCATGCCGTGCCGATCTTAGCTCAAATAAGATATCCATTACAATGTTCACCTTTGCTTCCAAATACTGTGTCGTCATGAAACCGGAAGGTGGGTGTTATGGATACATACGTTATTTTATTTCACAATGAACATCACTTCCTGTTTTTGAATAATGACGTCACCAACCAAGAAATAACTTGCATATGTACAAAGAATGTTTACTGAAATTGATCACACCGCTAAAGACGTATTTTTTTACAAAAATAATTGATTGTACTGGAAATAATTTAATTTCGAAATCCCTTGTTCTTACAAAAAAAAAATTCATAAGTTAAAGGAAACATGCAGTGGAAATTCAGCTCATCTTGTTTTCATGCACATTACTATGTGTCGCAACAATACATACAAGATCTTAATACTTGTTTTCATTGGAAGTGACAAGAAAGTGGTAGTTTTTCAATCGTTAGTAAATCCTTTCATCAATACATAAGAGGGCGCTATTTTGCTTTTTTGTCACACAAGGTACTCCTTGCCAAAGGTGCGTTATGAACAGTACCAAAAATAGTCCTTCAAAATTACCCACAAAATAGTTTTGAAGAAATATTTGCCACTACGATTGTCCAAATAAGCTGTTTTACATGATAAACAATAAAAAGTGGAATTTACTCCAAGAAAATGAAGAAAACTTTGATATATATTTGTATACACAAAGCTATGGATACACTACGGTTCTGCCTTCAATGATATCACGCTTTGGCTCATGAATATGGACATTTTCATTAGCATAAAAACTTAAATGTTGACATTTCTCTCTTTTACTGCTACAAGGGAGGTGGAAACTTCATAGGTACATGGCAAGAAAGCTGTTTTAAATGTATAAGTCATATAAAGCCTATTACATGTTCCCTTTAACTGGACAGTGTTTCATAAAATAGTTGTCTACCCGACCACTCTGCGTTTGTAACAACAAACGCGAACCTCTAGTTAAACTTGCGACAAACTTTAACTTGATTGTTATTATTCAGAAGCGTTAACTTGATTGTTATTATTCAGAAGCATTAGGCTATGCCCATACGGGTGATTATGGAAAACAACATGGTAAGTAAAAACCGATTGGCCAGAGTTTTTTTTTATGGAAGTCGGCCTAGTGGCCCAAGTGCCATTTTGTTACATATTTTCAGAGGCATTCAAAGTACCAGAACATAAGTGGGAGAAAAACACCTTCCTTCATATTATTAACTGCACCAAAAATTTGAGCTTAAATATTTGTTTTTCAAAAACAGCTTCATCGTGTCTACTTTACGAAAAGTTAAATCCACAAACGTGCGACTGCAAGGTGAAATAACTATTGACGTTCTAAAAAAAAAAAACATCCGATGTGATATAGAAACTAATGACTATGACTAAGAAACACATTAATCTCATATTGGGTAAAAACTTCTCTAAGTCATAGAAGCAATTTGTATCATTATATGTTTGAGTACTATTAGGTTGACATTACATTGCTTTTTTTATCGGTTTTTTTTTTGCGAAGACTATTGTTTTGTACTGCGGAAAAGAAATTGTATGAATTTTCAATCAACCAACCAAGAGATAATGAACTGACTTGTATGGGTTGTAGTTTTTCGTTGACTGAATTGAGTGGCGATTACTTATTAAAACTGAGTACAAAAATTGTTTGAGTACACGTATTTCTGAATATTCAAAACACTCTATAAAAAGGATGACCAATCACCAAACAACTGGATTTTTGTCCAGATTTTATTTTAACATAAACCCTGTGAAGTGTTGCATATTTCCAGAGTGATTCAGTCATCGGATTTCTGTTGACAAATAAATTAAAGCTTACTTTGATCATAGCTCAATGCTTTGATTCACCTTCTCACTATAAGTGGAGAAATTCTGTTGACAATTTCAAGCTTATTTTCAAGTTCTTCATAAGGGGCGGATTTAAAATGTTGACCATTTAGAGCTTCATTTCTTTGATTCACCCTCTCAACAAAGGGACGGATTTCAATTTAACGTTGAGAGCTTACTCTGATTCGCCCTCTCAATATTAGGGTCGATTTCTGTTGCCAATTTAGAGCACTCTATGATTCACCCTCTGAATAATAAGGTGCAGATTTCTGTGGACAACTGAGAGGTTTAATTCACCGTCCCAGTTAAGGTGGCGGATTTCTGATGACAGTTAAACTAAGGAGTATACTTTGATTCGCCCTCCAAAAATTGGGGGCGGATTTTTAAAGTTAGGGGGCCTATATTGATTCACCCTCCCAATAAGGGAACATATTTAATTCATGTGATATTTTGATTCGCCCTCCGAATATGGGGCGGATTCCGTATACAATTTAGAACTTAATTCGATTCGCCTTCTTAATAAGGGGGGGGATTTCTGCTGCTAATTTAAAGCTCGACTTTGATTCGCCCTTCCAATAAAGGTGCGAATTTCTGTTGACAATATAATAATTGTCGACCTCATAATAATTAGTGAAGAGTTTCAGAGTGTTGACAATTTAAAGCTCAATTTGACTCCCCCTCCCCCCCCCCCCCCCAATAAGGGGGCGAGTTTCTGTTGAAAAATTAAAGCAATCTTTGATTCGTCTTCCCAATAAGGGGGAGAGCCCATTTAAAGCTCACTAGCTTGCTGGCAATGTAAAACACAATTTGACCCGCCGTCCTAAAGGGGCGAGTTTCTCTTGACAATTCAAAGCTCTCTTTGTTTCGCCCTCCTAATCAGGGGGCGACTTTCTGTTGACAATAAAGCTTGCTAACTTGTGGACAATTTAAAAAACACTTCGACTCGCCCTCCTAATAAGGGGGCGATTTTCTGTTGACAATTTAAAGCTCACTTTGATTCGCCCTCCCAATAAAGGGGGCGAGTTTCTGTTGACAATTTAAAGCTCTTTTTGATTCTCCCTCCCAATAAGGGGCGAGTTTCTGTTGACAATTAAGTTCACTATAGCTTGTTGACAATTTAAAGCTCACTTTGATTCGCCCTTCCAATAAAGGGGGCGAGTTTCTGTTGACAATTTGAAGCTCTCTTTGACTTGCCCTCCCAGTAAGGGGGGGCGAGTTTTTGTTGACAACTTAAAGCTCACTTTGACTCGGCCTCCCAATAAAGGGGACAGTTTCTGTTGACAATTTGAAAGCTCTCTTTGACTCGCCCTCCCAATAAGGGTGCGAGTTTCTGTTGACAATTTAAAGCTCACTTTGATTCGCCCTCCCAATATGGGGAGAGTTACTGTCGATTATTTGAAGCTCACTTCGGCTCTCTCAATATTGTATTTTTCTTTTAAATATTGTTGATGTACCCTAACATGGCGCGGCCCCTGACGTGGCGGACTTTTTCGCCTGTAGCGCCTAGCAAGAGCAAAATGTTCAACTGAAATTTCACAGAAGGTTACATTTCATCAATTTCTTAACACTCCCGTTAATAATTACGAGTTTATCTACCCGTTACCATGGTTAAAATGTTAGAAGCAAAATTTTATTCGGCGTGATTTCCCGATTTCATTTCGAAGTGCACATTGAACCCTTTGAAAATTTCCCCAAAATGAGAAAAATACAAACTTAGTTGGGTTTGTAAGTAGAGATAATAATGGTTGATTAGAATTTATCAACTTTACAGAAATTTGTAAATGTTAATTTGGTATTTTCATGGATTTATTCAAGTACGCCATACACGTAAGGGATATACTCAGCCGTTTTTGTGCCAAATTTCCGGATGCCACCGTTTTTAAACTTCAGACTAAATTTCATAACACCGTAATTGTTCACAGAGGTTATATGACAAGCATTAATTAGGTAAAAGTTACAGTCACAATGTTACAGTTGGGGTAAACGTCGAAGTGCGCCACGTTATAGGGACTATAGGCGGTGGTCAGCAAAAGGCAGCGGTTGAATAACGATGTCGATCTTGTCAAGGTATGTTATACCTTACAAGCTCATTGAAGAATGAATCTATCACGGTACCGCTTGTTTGAGGCTTTATTAGCTTATTAATACATGTTGTTACGAAGTGAGATGGCCGTCCCATTCTTCTTCGTTTTTGCCATATGAAGCATCCCTGAATTAGAAACAAATATGTGAGGCCTACATTCGGTCATTCCAAGTTCATAACTAACAAGGTTTTATGTATATATTTATATTTTGGTCTGTATAGATTTTGTAATTTTATCTTTTGTAATCAATATTTTCATTTGTTAATGAAATTTCCCAAAGAAGCTTTGCCTAAAAAATAATGAGGGGCTTATCACAGTTTAATTTAAACAGCACAATATCGCTAGGACCTATCCTTACGTGCTCAGCTGTTTTGATGCTGTCATCTTCCCGACCCATGGCATGGGTGGCTTGTGCTCAAAGCGCTCGCCTCTCACCAAGGTGACCACGGTTCGAGTCCTGGCCGCGGATCGCATGTGAGTAGAGTTGTGCGTTGGTTCTCTCCTGTGCCACGAGGGTTTTTCTCCGGGCCCTCCGGTTTTCCTCCCTCCGGAAAAATCAAACACTTTCGATCTCAGGCTGTGCTCCTTGGTCATATATGGGTCGATGTGGCCGGCAGCCATAGGCGCCTTTACGTGCCAGCGGCCCGACCACGTTGTAGCCGCGTCCTTCGCAATTCAGCATACCAGCTGCGAGTAAGGATGATTAGCCTCCCAAATTATTATTATTATTAGGCCAAAAAAAAATAGTCGGTCTCTGGTCAGCGCGCGCGTCAATTTTAAACATGCGCGTCAACCTTTTTTTTCCAAAATGTTCCGTGGTTGCTCCAACAGCGCCCTTTATTGCCGCACCTCCAAAGAGCGATTTTATCAAAGAGCACCAAGGGATGGGAAATTGCACCAAGGCAAATGATCGAGGGCACCAAGGCAAATTATGGAGGACACCAATGTTCATGAGGATACCAAAAAAAGCAAAATAGTACCCCACCTTGTCTGTACAATCCAAGCTTGAAAAAAAAAAAGCCAAAAAAAAAAAAGCCGAGTCGCCGCATCAATTCCGGAAATTTGGTCTGACCAGAGACCGAGTTTTTTTTTTTTGGCCTTATACTTGAAAAAGTATAAAGCAAACTTCATTAGATCTGTTGTTGCCAGATGTGTCCCACTGTCAACGTCGTTTGTTTTGTGCCCGCATGAATGTTTTTTAGTGAGACGGAGAATGGTCTCTCTGTGATCCTGCAATCTTCTTGTCAATCTTTGTTTGCACGAGGATCTCACTCTAAAGTCTCCCTAGATCAAATTTGAAACAACGTTCGAAGTCGAATCGTAGTTTTTCTTATACCGCCTGTACAGGGTGAGTCAAAAAAAGCGGAACCCAAACCCCAAAATTATATTTAATACTAAAAAAAAAATATGTAGCACCAAAATAATAATGACTGGAAAGCCAATTGCATAAGCTACTTTGATCTGAAAAAAAACTGAAATTGCTTTTCGTTCAAAGGATATCACCATTTAAACACAATGGACCCTTTTAAACCCTTTTCGTCAAACATACGATTTCAAGAATCGTCGTCACAATTGTCTACAAACATCACCAGCGATAAAACCTAAGTTCAAAAGTTAAACATATTCCGAAACAAAGCCCTTTAACGGCCCGTCTTTAAAAAAAAAAAAGCATTTTATAAATCGTATTGCTTGCCTAACCAGGGTTGTAAATAAAGACATTGTGGGCCTATACCACAGTTGTTGAGAGTTGTTGGAACAAGCATTCTGAGTCAATTTCTTTGTTGTTCCAAACAGTCAGAATACACAATAAATTGTCTTTTTGTGTGTGTGACGAAACAGGTTTTAGGGTTATTGCGTTAAAATGTTGATATTCTCTGAACGGATTGAGCAATTTCAGTATTTTTTCATCTAACAATAGCTTATGAAATTGGCTTTTCAGTCATTATTATTTTGTTACTACATATTGTTTTAAATAGGAAATATAATTTTTGGGGTTTGCCTCCGCTCTTTTTTACTCACCCATTAATAGCATTCGGTTGGCCAGTTAAAGTGTTCAGACAAGCACGCGAAAAATAATCTCAAAGTTCATATAATTTCACGTCAAAGTCGTCTCGATCTTGATTATTTTTTCCTAACCAATGCTAACCATGATCGCTATCCTTGCTCCAAGCATCCAAGAATGCTCAAAGTAAAATTGTTCCTTTCTCTATGCTTCAGCCACCTGAATCACATACACAATGTACATGCTATCCTACATGTAGTGCAGAAGTGATTACATAATATAATAGCATCATAATTATGGATGGTCACACACTGGCATCCGGTAACACCTATACTGACCACGAACTGCAAGTCACTGCTCTTAGCTAATGGATCAGTTACAGCTGACCACAAGTAGGCTCTTATCAGTCTTAAACATCAGGTAATCCGCTGCAGGCACTACATGCTTCATTAGGCTTGAACCTCAGAAACTGAGGTTCGAGAAAATGCATTAGATGGGCTCGGTTCTGTAATGGTTGCACACTTTTCCTGAAAATGTTATCATGAAGTCAGTGGCGGCGCCAGACTCTACAATTTGGGGGAGCAATTGAGGGTCCTTTTGTTGTGGCGGGGGAAGATACAAATAAACTTCGGCCGTGGCAAAAATCTTAAGGCAGGGGTTGGGGGGGTGGGTGGGGGTTGGGCTTAAGGCTTAGGGCCAGGGGCGCTGTATTATGTACAATATCTTGTAGCAGCGGTTTAGGGCCATTTCGAGGGTTTCTAGTCTGATGCTCTTTCAATGTACAGTACAATGTTGACTTCGAGTCTTTCCTTTCTTTTTCCTCTTTTGCTTAATTTCCTTGAGGGAGGGGGGCAAATAGGGGGCAAGGAAAACAATAGGGGGCATGCCTGCACCCAGCAGCACCGCCGCTGCATACAATGCACGCCATCTGTAGGCCTTACTGCAAAGTGCAAGCGCTTAAAATCGGCTATAATTAATATGATAGGTTGCGTGCCTATTATCGTATTACGAATAAAAATTAAGAAATAAAAACATTTTCAAAGCATCAGACAATTGAATAAAAAGAAAACGTGCATTCTTACCTCCATGTACAACATTTTTTGAACCAACTTTGCACATTGCAACTTAACACACAAACTGCTCTCTTACATTTTTAAATAAACATACAAAATTAATTATGTCGCCTTTTAAAAGAACAAGAATTAATAACAAAAGTTAAAACACAGAAGAACTTACCGTGACTGTCGCCATGACAGTCCATGGTTGTCATCTGAGGTGGCAATAGCAGAGGATGCTGCACTTCCAGCACAGATTAGTTTCAAGAACAGCACATGTTTTGTACAAAGCGTAAATTACGGACTCGGGACGCTTTTGTGGGAAGCCCAGCTACGTCAGTGTTGTTTGGTACTTGATTGCCGAACTATTCGATCAAAGTGCGAAGTACGGTATAGTTCACATCACGCAGCCTATCGAAACAAACAGCCCTGCCGGTCTGAAGGACTTGTGTAACAAACACGGGCGACAATACAAGGGATTTTTTTGGGGGGGGGGGTGGGAGGGGAGGGGACATTTTGCCACTAATAATTTTGGGCGGGGGACGCCAATGGCGTGGTATTAAAGACATACCAAAATGACGACGGGTCAACATACCATTTTGTAATAAGTTCCAAAATCAGTTTCAACACATAGACTACTTACGTCCAAGTAATTTCAGTTAATGACCCAGGTTTTCCTTCAGGGGAACAAATTGAATTCATGCAGTTTGTGCATCCTCCAATGAAATTGTCATATTTGATATGATTATCTGTGCAACCTTTAAGTGCCAGAGTACGCATGATAAACTGACACTTATCTTAATGAAGCCATGACCTTTATTTGACCGTTATCTGCCCTATCAGCAAACTCGGATTAACACGCATGTTATGAGGGGGGGGGGGGCACCAAGAGCAGACCCAACAACAAATATTATATGAAACATTTCCAGACCAGTGACTCGCCAGGCAAGTGATTCAAATTCAAAAAGCGGGGTCGCGAGGGGGAGGGACTAATTGCATGTTAGAGTGCGCTCTTTTTCTTATAAATGTATTCATATATTTTAGAAGTAGGGTTAAGGGAAATAAAACTAATCATCTGTAGTACTATTCTGATTAATTATCCAAAAAACAAAACTTTAAAAAGACACTTCATCATGTAAGTCTTCAATACGCGATTCGATTCACATCTTCGGGTTTTACTATACTACTGAGGACCCTTATTGTTCCCTTATTTAATTCCAAAATTGTTTGGACGTTTCCTGAATATGTTCCCCCCCCCCTCCCCGATGTTTGTGCACAAAATCCTCCCGGGACTTTGGCTCAGGGCCCAATTCGTTGACTCTGCTTACAGAAAATATCAAGCTGTAAATCATAGCTGTACGGTATACGAAGCAAGTGATTTATATAACATTTCGATCGGAACATTAAAAGCTAAAGCGAATTCGGATACGAAGCCGAGCTTTGAAAAAGGGCCGTCAATGTCGTCATGTTTATTTTAGGCCGCGGTAACTGCCTGACCTACATTTTTGACCTGAGCGTCGGGAATAATAACCCTCGTACTAATTACGTCACGCAATGTTTACCGCAATGCATTGCGAGATTGAGTGGGGGTCGCCGCAACGCGATCGCTATAGAAAACACATAGTATTGTGTACCGGGGTCTGATTTATTTTAACTTGCGCCACAAAAGCTATCGAAAATGACCCTCAAAATGTGATAAAACCTTGTCTTAATTAATCTAAACTATCCTCAGGTGAATGATTCTGAAAAAAATAACGGAGAATTTAGGTATGCACAACGCTACTGACCATAATCGCACGGTATTATTAGCGGGCGTAACTGCACTGTGTAGCGCTAGTACAGCGGGCTGCGACTGCGAGTGACTTGCTGCGGCAGGACATTTCGGGGAAACACGCTGCTTCAAGTAAGAGCGGTGCAACCAGTACAACCTCGAAATAAATTATTAAACCAAACAAATCCATCAAAAGATTAACCACGGAAAATATAATACACATAAAAGACAGATCACGTTCTGTGAATCAAATTGCAGAAATGTTCTCCATTTTTGGGGGGCACCTGAGACGGAGTTGACTTGGGACTGAGTTAACCCCGGCTGAGTTTGTTTCGAGTCAACTCTGTCCCAATTCAAGTCAGTTCAAGTCAACTCGAGTCAACTCGAGTTCCAAGTCAACTCGGTCCCACATCACCTTACTTGGGAAAAATGCTCTAGCAAGGTACTGGGAGCGAATATCAAACTGCGCCGTGGTAGGGGACGTGCCATCATAGAGAACATTAACAATACGCGTTAAAGTGGTTGCGGCATACACCGCTGAGGTCACGCCTTGCCGAGGTCACGTGTTCCACACAAACCTGGCCTTATATGTAGCGGTGCCCACAAAATGACGGTATCGTTAAAAAAAAATTAAAAAAAGGAACGGATGCAGTTATTTTTTTATTTTCCAACGGATAAAAAAAATAATGAAAAAGTGGCCACTGTGCTGTTAGGCCAGGATTGTGTGGAACCAAACGCGTGACCTCAGCAAGGCGTGACATCAGCGGTGTATGACGTAACCACTTTAACGCGTATATGTTGACGTACCCTAACATGGCACAGCCCCTAGCATGGCCCAATTTGATATTAGCCCCTATAGTGCCTTGCTAGAGAATTGTATCCATCAAGTTGACTTGGGACCGAGTTGACTTGGGACCGAGCTGACAACGGGACCGAGTTGGCATGGGACCGAGTTGACCTTGGACGAATTTGATTTGCGACCGAGTTGACTCGAATTGCGAACCGACTATGGTTTGGGACAAAAGACTCGGGTTACGAAACTCGTTCCGAAACCAAGTCAGTCTAAAGTCAACTCGGTCTCAGTGCCAACAACAAAAATAGATGGAGAAAATGTCTGCAATTTGATTCACAGAACGTGATCTGTCTTTTTTTTGTATGTATTTTCCATGGTTAACTTTTTGATTCTATTTATTTGGTTTAATCATTTATTTCGAGGTTGTACTATTTGTACCGCTCTTACTTGAAGCAGCGTGTTTCCCCAAAATTTCCTGCCGCATTAAGTCCCTCGCAGCCCGCTGTACTAGCGCTACACAGTGCAGTCACGCGCGCTAATACCGTGCGATATATGGCCATAGCGTTGTGCATACCTAAATTCTTCGATATTTTTAAGAATCATCGACCTGAAATACAGTGTAGATTAAGACAAGGTTTTATCACATTTTGAGGGTCATTTTCGATAGCTTTTGTGGCGCAAGTTAAAAATAAATCAGACCCCGGTACACAATACTATGTGTTTTCTATAGCGATCGCGTTGCGGCGACCCCCACTCAATCCTGCAATGCACTGTGGTAAACATTGCGTGACGTAATTAGTACAGAGGGTTATTGTCAGGTCTGGGAACCAGACTACTGGCGCCATATTTTCCCCGCATTTAATCAAAACGTGATGGACATTATCACTGTTGTCGTTGTATTGGAATGAATGCTTACTAACGTTTAAACGCGTTTATCCTATTAAACGACTTTCTATGTGCCGCAAACTCCGCAATCGAGCCGAGCACTAACGAACCGACAAGAAACCCAGCGAAGTCCTGCAGATTTTCGGTCGCACACTAGATCTAGATCGAACTAGAACGAATGAAAAACAAGCATGTTGGTTTTCTGAAAGTTACAATTAGGCATAATTGGCTGCGCCTGAGAGGTTCACTGTGAGACGATGTTTTTTTCTCAAACTGATATGTGGGCAATTAATGCTTATATGAGCCACAGTTGCCCAAGCAGTTGTTGTCAGTATTTCGTTCGGCAGATGCACTGAAAACATCTTTATACCACGTGCCATATTATTTCCCATCATGTCTTGCATGTCGAGTGTAGGCCGCGAACTAGACTCCAAAGAGTGGCAAAATAGGTTCGACAACAAATGTTATATGCTCGATTGTATTGTATATTTCATCAATGAAAACCCATCAGCTTCACCATGACTTTCATGCCTATTAATATCGAAATTTGATATCAACGACTTACAATCAATAATGTGTCAGACACAAAGCGCAGCCAAGGCCATGTTCACAGTTCTCATTTCAGTGCCCAATTTCTGAACCTCGTTATGGCTTCAATGAAAATAAATTCTATATTAATACTTTTCCTTGAAGTTGAGCTTTAGGCAAAACCTGAAGCTAAGGAAGAACTCAGCAAGGAAACAATAAAATATACACAAATAACAGGTATACACATTACACAAATTAAACGTATGGAGTGGTACATGGTAAGTCAAAAGCCTCGGCAATCGAAAAGAAGTTGAACACGTTTTGCCAACGATCTGCGGGATGATCGGATAGAATGCTCAGTATGTGCGCGTGCGTGCTGTGTACGTGCTGCGTGCGCCCAAACCTCGAACTGTAGCTAAGGCCAAAAAAAAAGTCTCCGGTTTCTGGTATGGAGCTTGCCCAAAAAGTGGTGCGGCTTTTTTTTTTTTTTTTACCTGACTTTTTTGCTTCAAAATAATGTCGGCTGATGACAGCAAATGGTGTCCGACTAAACTTAGTGCAAATATATGGGAGTCCAGAGAGGCCACATAAAGCTTATTCTCGACCATAACCCAATCTAAAAACACGTTAAAATTGTGCAGCAGCAGGATTCCAGTCAAACTAGTGAGTTGGGCGGTTTTGAAACATCATCTTTCATTGAAAAAATAAAACTTTTTCATTTTGCCGACGCGCGTGGCTACGGCGACGCGCGCGCATACCAGAAACCGGAGACTTTTTTTGTTTTGGCCTAATTCACACATCGTTTTGCAGAAGATTTCATTTTAATTCTAGGCTTTTCTAGCGCACGCAATATTTTAGCAGATAAATTTATGAGAATGTTCGCAGGGTGCTTAAAAAAGCGCTGTACATTATAGAAATGTAACATTAATCATGTCATGCAAGCCACCAGGTCAGTGAATGTGACAGTTAGGCACAATCTCATTAGTCTGGTTTCATGGCGTCGTTAGGGAGTCTTTCGTCAGGAAACCAAACGGGCACTCGCGGATGTCCGTGCCTCCCTCGAGCACAGTATCCGTATCACACAATATGGACCGTACGAGTTCACGTCACGTAGGGCTAGCTATACGTAGCGAGGCGGCGCGTTCAAGTTGGAGTGACTCTCGACACGTTATCTTGAAAACTAAAAAGTACGTCTTCTGAAAATGAAATTGCCGTAAAATTATAGGTAAAATATGTGGGTTTTTTCTGGATTCGGGCCGAGTCCTCAAGATTGTCGAGTCCTCATTGTTCGAGTCCAAATCCGAGTCCGAGTCCCCACTATCCGAGTCCGAGTCCGAGTCCGAGTCCTTGAAAATCGGGACTCGAGTCCGGACTCGATTACATCAATACATCCACCGTTTATGAATTTGAATGAAACAGTTTAAAATGTGCAGGAAAACCTATAGTATAAAAGTGTACATGATATTTCACCATGTTATTTTTTGAAAACTATTTGTGAACATTTTGATGTGGTTTTTACCGAATCGGTTGTGCATTTTTTCTCCCGAGTCGTTTAGTAAAAATGATTTTTCATACACAGTGGCAAATTGAAGACTAAAAATGGTAAAACTACAGAGGATTTATTTTTCGTAGTTTATAGCAGCTTTATTACAATCCAAGATGAAATATTGTCATCTACAGACCAAACGATAACCATCAATATTAAGAACTCAGAGTACAGTGGTATGAGATTTGGTACGATGTAGAAATACAAAATCTACGTTTCTAACCAGAGTGAAAGCAGTTCAACCGTTCAACAGACTGAGGTTGAAAGGGATTAAGGTTAAACAGGTTAAACAGAAGTAACTAAAGTTCCAGTTTAAAAGTATTAATGGAATTATTGACGGACAAATATTTCTTAACTTTTTCACTATACTAAGCTTTAGGTACCACAACTGCTATCGAGGCATTGGCTTTTATACACAAACTAAAAATGCTGAATAACCCACTACCTACGCCGAAAAGTTTTGAGAAAATGTTTAACTGGTGCTGTTTGCCTAAAAGGTGCCTATCCTGTAAAACAAAATGAAAAAGTTTTTTTTTCAATGAAAGATGATGTCTCAAAACCGCCAAACTCATCGGTTTGACTGGAATCCTGCTGCTGCACAATTTTAACGTGTTTTTAGATGGGGTTATGATCGAGAATAAGCTTTATGTGGCCTCTCTGGACTCCCATATATTTGCACTAAGTTTAGTCGGGCACCATTTGCAGTCATCAGTCGACATTTGAAGCAAAAAAGTCAGGTAAAAAAAAAAAAAAGCCGCGTCGCCGCACCACTTTTTGGACAAGCTCCATACCAAAAACCGGAGACTTTTCTGGGGGGGGGGCCTTATGTTGTGTTTATGTTGAAGTGTGTGTTCCAAATAAACCCCTCCCAATTGTTTTCGAGACGCATGTATTTTATTAATTTACAATTCCCCCTCTTAATTTGCCTGTGAAGTCAATTATTTACATCTGTTGAATGTACCAATAAGTTTGTTAGAATTTAATGTATTTGGATTCATTCGCAAGAATCTAATTCAAGGACTATAATCTAATTTAATATTATGATAAATTCTCCAAGCACATCTTGCCGTACTACAGCCTGGAGTCACAGCCTGTTAATTATAATGTTCTCTCGTGTAAGTATAAATTGTAGGCAATACATAACCAGTAAAAAAGTGGAGTTTTAATCCACGACTAGCACCTACCTATGAATCAAAGCTCTCATTAGATGTGTCACTTACCCACGACAGTTTCGGGAAAGGTTTTAAAATTAAAAAAATAACATGTGACAAATTTATTTGGTATTTACTGAATCGGTGGCGTATATTTTATCAATACGTTATAGTCACATTTTTTTTCCGGAGTCATGTAATAAAATTCGTCACATAAAAGTTGACACATTACTGACACAAAATACCCAAAATAAAAGAGGAACTGTTTTTAGTGTATAGTTTATAGCCAGTTTATTACAATTCAAGATGGACGTTTTTGATTCTTCAAACCAAACAATTAACCATTGGGATGAAGAACTAATGGCACAGTGATATGATATTTCGAAAGATTCAGAAATACAAAATCCTTTTTAATTAAACAAGGGTTGGAGGGAACCATTCGCGGAGCTTCCCCTTTAATCTACCTTTATCTGACCGTTGCGTGGTATGCTTTCCTACCACCGTGTAATTTGAGCCACCCGGCCCTCAAACCCCAACTATCCCAGTCCATTCACCCCCGGTATCCTTCAGAACCCAAACAGCCATTGACACCACAAACTGGCACTGTTAATTTCAAAACTGTTCCATTTTGGTCAGCAAGGGTGATCCAGAAAATCCCAATGTGAACATTGCAATTATGTACAAGCCTATATGAAAATGTGAACAAGTACAGTATGTTTTCCCGCCAATTTAAATTCACCCACTAAGGCCAGGAAAGTGACACCCCCTATGAAGGATGTACCATGGTCCAAACTAGGATCTACTGAAAGATGACCTCAGGCATGCCTACCACGTGGCTGGTCCAATATAAAACATAGACATGTGCGTAGTCTTGATTCCATGCTGGCTCTTACAGAAGTAAGTTAAAAAAGTATTAATGTAATTAACACAAAGGTTTCTAAACTATCCCTCAGAATTTACTGGGCTGATTGATTTTGGTTTATATACTCAATATAAGAGCTACAACCAACTACCTAGGCCGAAAAAAAAGTTGGAGACAATTTTAAATTTGACGTTTGCCGCGATTGCACTAAAAGATATACTAGAAGAGGAAAAGTTTAATTCTAAAACCTGTTTTATGCTAATGTACGTATGTGTTTTTATAGTACCCCGAACCTCCCAAAACAAGTAAAAAGAAATTACTAATTAAACATTGGTAAAGTATGTCTTAAAATCCTAAGAAAGGAAATGAAAATAACAGAATAATTTTAACCAAAAAATGAATTAACAGAAGAATGAAGTTATAAATCAGAAAACTAAAGAAACGGTTACATTTCTAATTTTAAGGAAAGCAAAGCATAGCAACGCAAAGCAGAGCACAAAACGTAACGCAGACGCAGAGCTGGTTAATGTCAATACAAATTCATTTACACTTCAATTCTCTCATAGCAATTTCTAATAAACTTCCCAAAATGTGATGTATTTCAAAACCATACCAAACGAATTTGAAGTTCATGTCGATTCCCCACCTCCACTGCAAATACATGTAATTACAAGTGACCTATACAAAATAAACCCAAGATGACCTGATTGATTTTTTTTAAATCTTTACTCATTAACAAGTTGTAATTTACTCAACCTCGTGATGTTCTGCTATGATTTCTTCGTAAGGCCTTTCCACAAAGTCTTCTTCAACATCAAAGGAATGATCTCGAACGTTGGCCATCACAAGACGTCTGCTTCTGCCTTCCCTGTTCGGTGACTCGTGTCGACAAAACCAGCAACAGGCTTTTGCAATGCATGTTGCCATACTACCACAGCACCCAGAGTGCCACAGTGACTTCATCACCATCCAGAGAAGACTTACTGTATAAAAGAAATCAAAAATGGAACATTGTTATTGAACTTGATAGCGCCGTCCCAACTGTCAATAAAACAGTGCTTATTGACCAATTAGGCCTACAACATGACTCTTGGTCAGTTTAAAAAATTTGGTCTCAAGCATCGTGCAAAATGTACCAATGAACTGTCTACGACAATCAAGATTATTGATTTATTTAAAGGCGTACCAATGACAAACACAATGATGCTGAAGTTCATCAGAACCAGGATAGCCGCAAGGACTTCGGTTCTCCCTGTGCCACCTCCAGTTCGAGACAGGAGCAAGGAAGCTGCCAAGAGATTTAGAAAGATGGTTGCCAGGGAACACATCTGTAGACGGTTGTCGGTGGCGTCTTTCATCGGTCTCACATATGCATGTAGGAGCAGGAACCCAACAGATATGGCGATGGTTGCAAACATGGTGAAGTGATCATCTGGGCCGTACAGCAGAACAAATAGTGTTTGGATGATCTTGCGAGAAAGCTCAACAATTTCCCAGTACCAGAACTCTGCCTTGTAGTTTCCACTAAGGAAACCTTTCCAGGTGATTTCCGACGGACTTTGTTTTGGGGAATTTAGGAGGTCGATGCCTGGTTGATTAAGTGTGGAATCATCTTCATTTCCCCGTGCCATAGTTGAGTCATTGATGCTGTAGTAACCTGGATCCTGTACTGGCGATTCAAGCAAAGGCTGCTCAAGTGATTTCTTCCTCTTTCCTCCTGATGACTGACGCCCTCTCGTGTCTCGTCCAGTGAATTCTTTCTTGTCTTTTCTGTTGCCCCTCCATAGAAGAAGAAACAGCAAGGACGGAAAGCCAACAACGTAACAGAGAGAAGCCTCGGCAGCATGGTGGAAATGAACATGCTGCTCATCTTGACAGTCGATAGAGTAATCGGATCGAAGTCGTGTAGCATTGTGTGTTTCGTTCTCATCTAGATAGAACAGGTCGCAGCCAGAAGGCAAGAGGGTGAATATAACACTGGACAAGCTGGGATAGGACACAAAGAGAAGCATAACAACAAACAGGTAACATTTCTGCCTTGTAGTTGACAAAACCTTGACACGTTCTTCAACAGTGTATTTCTTGACCGCCAAGTAGCACTTTGAGACCCAATAGAAACTCAATGCTGCCAACACAACAAATGCAACTAAGCTCATCCCAAACAAATACTCAATGTACACATTGCGGTAGGTGAAGTCTGGAAAGTAGCAGCGGGGACTGATGACCAGTTGGACAATATTCATCTCCAGCAGTTTGAAAAACGACCCAAACTTGGTCAAAATATTCGGCCAGGGAATCTCATTAAGGGCAGAGAATATCTCGCCCATCACCTGATAGAAACCTAGCAAGATTTTCCCCCGAGCAAAGATCACATCAACGGCTGACCGTCCTTTTCTCTGGTTTCTCCGCGCATCCCAGGCGATGACGAGTATTACCACGGCCAACACGACCAGCAACAGAACGACTTCAAGTAAGAACCACCACCACTTCGGACACACATTACAACTATCAAACCAGGCGTAGTACCCCACACTGCATTCAGAGCAAAGCCAACCTTCATAACCAACCTCACAAGTGACATTGATACCATCACCTTCATTCAAACAAGACTCCTTACGTGGACACGGATGTACCTTAGGCAACACTCCCTTGAAATGCTGATTGCTATTATTGTAGGAATCACCTCTGCTTCTTATGTTTACAACAAAACGCTGATATGATTTGAAGTTTTCGTTGGAGCCCCAGTCCCAAGTCCACCAGAATCCAGGTAAGAGGTGTTGATACTCCCCTGAACAGTCAATGCCTTCGTCTGGGCAAGGATAACACTCATCAAACCGATCTTTACGGTAGTACTCATCAAGACAAAAGCATGCGCGGAACCCTGCATGGAGACTTTTGTTGGTACCTGTAGGACACACGGTGCAATCTGCAGGGCTGATACCAGGGTGAGCAGCTGGGGTGACATAGGTTCCATTGTTGCACTTTTGACAGTTGATGGGCTGCGATGCGTCCGCTACTTGTCCAGTCTTGATTTGGTAAAAGCCTCCTAGGATTGATGAAGACAATGACAACGATTCCATTAAAACCTGTCACTAAAAAAACACTAACTGCAATTCGACCCCCTTTCTTCGACTTTATTTCTGACTTTCAACAAAGTACTATAGAATGTCATGCAAACCTGAAACCATTTATTTTCTCAATACATACTGAGCACCGCTGGTGCTCCCATTAGCTGACTTAATCATGTTGGGAAATATTCTACGTATAACCAGGACACGACATCAAAGTCCGATGGTATTCAGAAATCCGTGCATGCCGAACTTCATCAAATCAGAGAAGTTTCCTACATAGATTGTTAGTTTAGACTCTGGCTGAGATTAGACTGACTATCACCCGTTATCCACGGAGCTAAGTCCTGCATAACGTCTGATATGTCTAGACATGCAGATATATGCAAGCCGCGCGCCAGCCAATCGGGGTCGACCTTCTTAATCGTGACGTTATTTCATTCCTCAATCAGGATTAAAAGTTTGATTGTTCAATTCGATTGCTGTTTTGTAATACAACAACAGCCGGGCGCGATATCGCGTAAAGCTCAGTTCATTCTTCACGCGAATGCGAATGAAAAGCGAATTTGACGTCATGAAACATTGGCTGCGAAATTCGCCTGAGTTTAAACCTGTTAAAATGTATGAATTCGCCGCGCGAATACTTACAATGCATAGGTGTAGCCAGGGGGGGGGGGGGGGGGGGAGGGGGTATTTACCCCCCCCCCCCCCCCAAAAAAATATTTTGTAAAGACTGCTTTTTCCATTCAAATGCCCTTTTTTCAACGGGACTACCCCCCCCCCCCCCCCCTATTATTTGTAAAGAGTGCCCTTTTTTACGAAGTGCCCTTTTTTTCTAAACATGTGCCCTTTTCAAAAAAGAAGTGTTGCCCTTTTTTGTGGCATCTGCCGTTTAAGGCGCCTTTTTCCAAATTTAGCACATGTATCGCCCTGAAAAGCATCATATATTGGCCCTTTGTGTGCATAATTATCGGTTTTGAACAGCGCCCCCATCGACAGATGGTGCCCCCCCCCCCCGCTTTTTGATTTTTTGATTGAAAAAAAATCTGTCTACATTTCACAACACATGTGAAACCCCCCTTTCCAATAAAATGACCTTGGCACCACCCCCCCCCCCCCCGCAATGACGTCACAAATTCGGTTTCCCGCCGAGTATGAACCGGGCTTTAAATGATACAGAGTACATGAAACATATTTCTTTTTTATCCATTGTCTATGACGCGCAACTGGTGAATGACCGAATGCCGGATATAGAAAGCGCCCGCTGACTGGTCAACATCTAGGAGGTAAAGAGGCGGGGTCTATCTTTCGGTCAGCTGATAGTGAATGGCATGAACATTTGAAGAGGTGGTGGTTGTGTCAACTTTCCTTCAGAATATAATGCTTAAAACAAGAGCTTCACTTAATAAAGTACCTGGTGGGCATGCTTTACATACACTACTCCCGGGATCTCCATAATACCCTTGCGCACAGGGCACACATCGCCACGTAAGACTTTTGAAGCCAGTTTTTGAGCAGGCGAATCCAGATTTAATGAAGAGAAATCTCTCTTCCTTTGTTACAAGTATCGGTAGGGCGAACCCATCACCAACCAGTTCGCTGAAATTCGAAAGTAAAAAGTAAACAAATTCTCTTATTTTTACCGTATCCTGTGCCAATGAAAAACATTAGAGGTCCAGTTTCAAACAAGCTCTTAATTCTGTCATTGCTGATACTTAATCAGAAAACAAAGTTACCAAGTAAATAGTAATCATCAAGTCATAATTACTTCACAAGAGTCTTGAAAGATCCTTACATTTTCAGGTCAGTCCGGTTTGTGGCAGGTGCAAACTGGAGGGTATTATCAACAGCCCTGAGAATAAAGGAAAATAATGTAATGGTATTATGGTCGAAACACCTCTAATGGTGGTTGAGAAAACTCCGTACATGTATAAACTTTTAGAAGTGAAGCACATAATATATTTATGAAGGAAATCTTAGTTGTTGAGCTGAGATAATGTTACAATTAAAACAAAATCTTAAATGTATCGAAATGTGATACATACAGTTCAAGCTTGGTTTATCCTCAAAAGGGTAAAATCATGAAGGAAAATTACTGACAGTTTCGATTTGAGCAGCATCATAATTCATATAGAGATACATAAAATAAAAACCTGTAAACTCACACATAGGCGTTGGAACCCAAATCTTGCCATACAACTTCGGAAATAGTTGTCAAATGATTGTCATACAACGATCTGAAAAAAATGGAAAATTAAGCATACATTTGTCCCTCAAATTTGCAAGATCCACACTGTTTCAACCTAGAATTGTATACATATCATAAATAATCATTAATAAGATTGGGACCAACAAATGCTTATCTACAAACCAGGACTTCACCATGATATCGGAATCTTTTGTTTTAAGGTGCTGATTGTTCCTGAAATATTTTTGTCATGGGATTTTTTGAGGGGCTCAGCTATACACGTAAAAGCGATAGTGCCTGCTATGGAAAAAAGTATGGTGATATACATGTACTAGACTTTTTTTCAGAGAAGTAAACAAATTAAAGAAATTTGATGATAAATGTACTTACACCTGTTTGATGGTGTTATTCACGGTAGCAAATGGCCTCTCTCCAATCGATGAAAGGTTGTTTTGGAACATGGATCTAACATAAGAATTGAGAAAGCAGAATATTTTTTTTAAGTTTGCAAAGCAGTAGCCTAAGTTATTATGATATCTCGGATATTAACAACGCATGATGTAAGTGTATCCAATGGGCCAAGCCCACTGCGCACATGTCCAACAACACTTGCGTCTCTTTATATCCACGCATTTGTGTAGTACCCATTATTCAGACGCTCTCATCGTGTAAGTGCACGCAAGGTCGAACGTTAATGGTGGTTGTGATTGGACAAAGCTTCATGGGGCGGAGCTTGGCGGATCGGTCCTGTTTGGACCATTGACATCCCTGAAACGAGTTGTTAATGTACATGTACTTACAAGTTTGTGAGCTGCGTGTTATAGAAAAGCCAGGCTTGTATCTCAATGAGAGGGTTGCCAAAGGCGAATCTATAAATACATAACAAGAACTGCAGTTTGGTTGCTAGTAAACATTGTATCTTGTAAATATTAGGCGTATAATGACGGGGCACTGTAAATCATTTCAAAATCCTTTGTAACTGCACAAGGGCATAATAAACCATGGATAATTATGGTGAACAAGTCGTGATTTTTCCCAAAGGGAATACGCCCGGCGTAACGGTCTCAGTTATCCGGTATGCTGATCATTCCGGAGGGCAAATTTCATTTGCATTTTGTAATTAGCGGCCGAAACGAGTGCCTTTTTTTTAAATTTCGCTCGTGCGCTGCCCTGCAAAACGCCATCTATTGTCTGATTGAATGGTGCCCCCATTGGAAGATGGAATCAGCCCAGCGCCCCCTCCCCCCCCCACCCCAAAACACACGTTTTGATTTTACTGAGGTCAAGTGTCCGGAGAAAATAAACTGTCAACAGTTCAGCACGGATGTGCGAGTGCCCTTTTCAATAGATTCCCCCCCCCCCATAATATAAAAATGTTCTTGCTAGGCCTACGATAAAGCAAGGAATCTATATGATGTAACCTTACGCAAGCAGCGAGAAGCTAGCTTCACTAGAGTTCTTACTGTATTGGAAGAACAATGGTTCGAGATTTCTGTCCCAATTCTCAGCGCCCCCCCCCCCCAACTCTCTGCCAATTTGCCTGATCCCGGCTGAGTCGTGCTTGATCATGCACTTGGTGCCCATTCAACGGAAAATCCAGCCCTAGCATTATTCAGCCTATGACGGTAAGGCCAAAAAAAAAAGGCTCCGGTTTCTGGTATGGAGCTTGCCCAAAAAGTGGTGCGATGACGCGGCTTTTTTTTTTTTAACCTGATTTTTTTTTGCTTCAAATGTCGGCTGATGACTGCAAATGGTGCCCGACTAAATTTAGTGCAAATATATGGGAGTCCAGAGAGGCCAATAAAGCTTATTCTCGACCCTAAAAACACGTTAAAATTGTGCAGCAGCAGGATTCCAGTCAAACCAGTGAGTTTGGCGGTTTTTAGACATCATCTTTCATTGAAAAAAAAAAGTTTTCATTTTGCCGACGCGCATGGCTACGGCGACGCGCGCGCATACCAGAAACCGGAGACTTTTTTTTTGCCTAACATGCCCTATTATCCCCTGAATTTACCCGGAAAAATCAGCACGCCGGACAACTGAGACCGCTACACGTACTGCGCGTAGACGGGTGAGCAATATAATGAACGTTTTGAAAATGCAAGGAACATTATATTTCATTAGAAAAGAACAAGACCCAGTGTCCTAGTGCCACACAAAAATCAGGCTCTGTTGAAAATCAAGCAATGCCCATTTTCCATCGATTGTTTTTCTCCAATTTATTGTTGGGATAATGTAAATCACTCCCAAGAACCCACGTGTCTTCTGTTGACACTACTGAATTATTCATGAATGACTTCACCCACCTACGGGAAAAAATGTGGCCGAAGGATTTGTGCCTTTGCGAGCTCGCGGTTAGGGCGTACTCTCCGGGCGCACATCCTTGTGACTTCCAACAATTGAGCAGCAAAGATCTGTTTTAACTCAATAATTATCACATCCAATTTTGAAATAAAAATATTAAAAAAAGTCGGGAACTCACAGAACTTCTAGAGAGTGAAGATCCTTGAACATCTCTCTGTTGAGGACCGTGATTTGATTGCGTTGCATGTAGAGTCTCTTTATCTTAGTCTGATTGCGAAATAAGCCATCAGAGATGGAGGTCAGACTATTGGAGCTTATGTCACTTCAAAATGTAAAATTGAAAGAAAAAGTCAAACCTATGCACAATTGAAAACATGCTTCAAACGTTTTCGAGACAGCACTGTAGTTCAGACATAGTGAAGATAAACTGTTTTCTTCTGAGGTTTTTTTTTAAGAAGGAATAGGGAGTAACTTTAAATGGACCCGATTTTTTTTCCGCTTGATAATAATCTTGAGGGTTAGGTATTGAACTACTTGAATCTAGGCGAGCTGTGCTTAATTTACTACTAAATCTCAAATGGGGTCATTTATGAGACAGTTACGTTTGCAGCACCTTCTCGGAAAATTCACACCCCCATCAAGCCTCCCTCCACTCCAACCTGTATACTGGTAACAATACTCAAACACTTATACAATCTGACACCTCTTTCTTTCAAAGGAACGATTAGCTTTCGGTGCATTGTGGCCCCCCCCCCCCCCCAAAAAAAAGAACACTCATCATTTTCTGCTATAAAATGTGCATAAGCGTGATGATTGAGACGAAAATAAAACATAAAGTCTCTCCAAAATCTTACAACAGTTCGGTTAATGTTGTGTTGATTAGCAGATTCTCTGGGAGAAAAACTATGTCGTTGTCCGCTACAAACCTGCAATATACGGCAACGGATACAAATGTTTAAAAGAAAGGTTATTGACAAATTTCTTCATATCCGATTTGTTATAACAAAATTCGTTGAATAATTTTTTTTATATGCCCAGGCCTTTCGACTTAATGAAGACTACTTTGAACTTTGCAGTTCTGGAAAGGTCCCTTTTATCCACAAAACAGATGTTTGCTTGTAATTTTGTAATGATCGATGACATTTTTTGTTGGTTTAATACAGTAAGCTTCATTACGGCATATGCAAGCATGAATAAGAAGTGTACTTGTACTACACTCACAACTTCCTGATTTCAGTTGACGCTTCGAACAAACCCTCTGGTAGAGTTGCTAGGTGATTGTTATCCATTTTCCTAATACAGTTTCACAGAGATGTAAAATGAGAGGTTTAAATTTGCATTTAACTGTTTTTCTTTATTTGTCTGATATGGCGATTGGTCCCAAATACCAAATGTTAAAATATATTCATACATATGGTCAAAGAAAGTTTTACTTTTTTACGTTGATGGTGAATTTTACTCACAGCTTGTAGAAGTTGTAAATACCATTAAAAGCTCCAACAGCAACTCGGCGTACTGCGTTACCAGCAAATGAACTGAAGAGCATAAGAGCCAAAACAAATACATAATTTAAACAATTCAAATTTTATCGGATACGTCAATTTGCAGTTATAACTAATAACAGGTTTACTGACCCCCGTCCTTTGAATTGTTGTTATACTCTGTCTTGAAGACCAATAGAAAAATCCCCCCCCAAAAAAAAAAATTACAATGACCTGTAGGCTATGATATTTGACTGTAATACTCACAATGTGTTGATTTCTTTCCTGTGTTGTTTGTTCGAGGGATCCACAAACAAACTAGCTGGAATCTCGGGAATTAGATTGTTTTCCAAATATCTGCAAAACATGAAAACAGTTTGAGAAATAACATGTTCCTTTAATGAGGGCAAACTTCAGTATGGTAATGTTTTGTGATTTATAATTGTTTTAAAGGGTATGTTAAACATACCATTTAAAACAATTATAAATCACAAAACATTACCATACTGAAGTAAACTTAATAAACTTTATTAAAATTCTTGTTCAAGGCAAAACTTGAACGTCAAGGTTAGCTATAATGCTATCCATTAACAATAACCCTTACACCTTCAATATTTGTAAAAAGATGTTGTTTGGTTATTTTTAGTTAGTTCCCGAAATCATTATTATGGAGAGAAATTTGTTGGCCTGTGGCTAGAACAGTTATCCCTTGGGCAGGGAACAACAATATGTAGAAACGACTATCATTTGAAGACCTTTCTTCTGTGAGTAATTATCTCAACTGACATGCATACTCACATCCAGCCGAGCGTGGTGACTGTACCAAAGGTGTGTTCCTTTAACAGTTGCAAATCATTGTATTGCATATATCTGTAAAACCAAGACGTGTGAAGAATACGTAACTGTGAAATTCAAGGTTTAACGAGACCAACCCGTGGTTAGTACTTTTTGCCAACACAGACTGGCAAACTGTAAAGGTTAACGTCTTTAAATAAGGGAACAAATGTGTGCTTGGCCGGTTTACAACTCTATGTTTAAGACCAGTTGAAGTGTGGATGCAGATAATGACCCTAGCCGAAATTCTTTTTCGATCACAAATCAAAACTGATTGGTCCAAAAGTTAAGACAAGTCAAAGTTAGACATTTCCAACGATTTTGTTCAACAATTTTACTTCATGTTTTTTTTATATGTTTTGGTGTGGCTCTC
Organism: Patiria miniata; assembly: GCF_015706575.1. Taxonomy (NCBI): domain Eukaryota; kingdom Metazoa; phylum Echinodermata; class Asteroidea; order Valvatida; family Asterinidae; genus Patiria; species Patiria miniata. Next base: position 5,621,736 of record NW_024037061.1, read on the forward strand.
TCACTAGAAGTCGTAACAAACTCGTAATATGGAGTTTGGCGCGCGCGTCGCGCGTACTGCGTATGCCTACTTGAGGATTGTGAACGTTCAACCAATCAAACGGTTAAAGGTCCGGATTTCATATGGGTCCAAATTTCATGTGACATTGGAAAGGTGTTTTTGACAAGCCATCCGGTCTTTTTCAACCGTTTACAACCTGAAAACGCGACGGGCTCTGGACCAATAGGAATGGGTAAATTGTCTGTCTAAGTTATACATGAATAACGAATACAAGTAGTCGTTAATGTTTCGAAATAACTATTGGATATAAGAAAATAAAAAAAATGTACCAACAAATGCTATTAAAGACCTAATGAAAATGCGTCTTTAATCTTACGCGACAAAGGTGTTAATATGCACTTTTTGCTCAGTTTGTTTTGTTAAATACGGTTGCGCAACGCTCTCAAATACTATGCACATCTCACATATGTTCGTCATTTGCTGCGCGCGTTTTGGAACCTTATTGGTAAAAGGACTCATACCACTTTCCGCATACCGCATGTTGCATAGACCTACCATATTTTGCGCGCATACCACTTTGTGCGCATACATTTTGCCGCATACCATTTACGCGCATACTAGTTGCGCGAGAGTCCTTTAACTAGTTAAGCCTAGTTTTATATATCGAAGTAAGAAATGCAGAGAGCAACGCAATCAAGACCTAAACTGCAACAGGGACATATGGAAACAATTCATCCGCAAATGTCACCGACAACCCAAACAGACGCTAACTATCGATCGGCAAAGTTGAACCCGGTTCAACTGTTTGTGCAGTCTCTGTGCAGTCTGCTTATTAACGTCCATAGGCGACGCTTTTCCGCGCACTGAGCCCATAATCCACCGTGCTTTCAGTGTCTCTTACACTTGTTTGATCTGCAGTCCTTCAAAAGTATCCGGGCCGAGTTCCTTCAAATGATTTGTTGCAATTTTCCTACGGGTAAAAAAAGAAATCACATACCCAATTTTTAATGCAGTACGTGTATGTCAAGTGAAACGGAAAACTAGAGCAAAATACAAACCTAACGACGCAGCAAACTCATACACTCATTATAATCCATTCCTGTATCACATAACTCGTTTCTTGTGCATTATTGGTTGCTTGTACTAAGTGAGAGTTACGGAATACAAAAACAAACTTACAAGGTCTCCATGTTCTTCGGGCCAGTCAATTCCTTGGCTGATATGGTTGACATCTTGTTTCTCTCCAGGAACCTGATTGAACCCAAAAAACATTCCAGCGAACAATACATGTATAGCTCTGTTTTACAGCCTGTTTTACAGCCTTATCTTCCTGTTGAAGATGTTTTACTTCACATCATTCAACCATTCACCATAAATAACGCTGAGCAAATTCACGCCCCTCAACTCTATATTTGGACCCAGTCTTAGTGCAATAAGACATGTTTTTTTATGAGTGAAGGCTGTACGAAGACACTCTCATTCGCCAAGACATACGGCCTATTCACATTGCCTTCAACTATCTTTATAACCAACCCCATAGCGGGATCTTCGGGAAAATTCAAAACGCTACCAACATCATTTTTTTAGAGATTCATAATTGTCCTTGCGATGATAGCTCTCTAGTTGAAAATTGCATCTGTATTTAGGACTGAAATTGCTGAAACTGTTTTCTGAATGTTGGCTTTTGTGTAAATGTCTACAAGTTGCCCTTGACATTAAACTAAACCACGAATTAACCAAGCGCGTCCAACACTGCAAACATGAGGTCAAATATTAAATACTCATGTTGTCAACAGGTGGTTTCATAAAATCAAAATTTCATTTACATTTTGTCTCGACTAGAGATTTACATTCATTTACATTTTTGTACGGTATTTGTTCTAAAAAGGACATATTTGTTTGATACTCACATAACTTGAAGGTTGGTGCAACTCTTGAATGCATCCGCTTCAATACTAGTCACAGCATTCCCGTTTAAATTCCTGCAACAAAGTTTGTGTCTTAAAGATGGTCCCCTTTGCTATTTTTGAGTTTCATCCCGGAAACAGATATTTCTTTTCTAACTTGATATTTTTTTTCTAGGGATACAAATGTCATTGAATTTTTAATGAGATATCGACCGAAAACAAATCGGCGCATGTTTAGTTATTGAACTATAATAACTTTATAATTTCGAATAATTGGTTCCGCCCCACAATCGGTATTGATAATGTGCGGACCGGGAGCCAGTCTGCCCGCAAAGCGAATCTGCTTTGTGCTCAAAACAAAAACTCTTTTTTCACAGGGTGTCGCAGATTTCCAAAAAGTAAAAAAAAAGGTGTTTTTTTTGTTGGAATAAAGCATACAAATTGAAATAGCAGAAAACAATCGGATTATTTGTTAAACATTACGAGGAACGCATCTTTCAGTTGATCCGGTGTTTGGTTAAATAATGGCAAAAAAAATGAAATCATTATCACTTCATGAACTGCACATTCCACATTCACGGTTTGTCATTTTCAGTTTGTGTCCATTAAATGAATTTTTTACTGACACATTTCGTACAAATGAATCATTATTAAGTGTGTGAGTTGCACCTGTTTTGTGTGCTTAAGCACACCAACCTCGTTTCCATAATGTCGAGCAGTACGCTCCCATTACCCAGTCTCTCACCCTGGTACTGCATCATTTGCATGTTGAAATATCTTGCAAATGCAAATTAGGTTATTATAGTCTGGTGCCTGTCGGGTGACAGACGAGATCAATTCGAATTCAAGCGGGTTTTTTTTTTCAAGGTTGTCATATTTCAAATTTACCCATCTAACAATAACATTTTACATTACATTATTATAAGCAAGATGGAAAAGGGGGATTTTTTAGGAGTGGACTAGACTGGTTCCCGCTCTCATAACATGGGGAACAGTAGCTAGTTCCCACTTAAAGCCATTGATTGGATCACCTCTAAGGGTTCGCAGCAACATTTCTTTATATTTGAAAATAATGTTTACAATCTCGACTGTGGATGACAGTTGAACACTATAGCTATTGGAAACTGAAGGGTCTTCACGAAGGCAGTTTTCAAGGATTTCAGCTGCATGGGTTTCAAATACTGAAGATAAAAACAGTGCCCCTCTCCTTTTTTATAGTTGCCAGGGACACTTTCGAATTCAGCAAGAAGCCCATCTCCACACAAATTGCATGCACATAGCCTTGATGCCATTTTGCAATAGGCTGGTTCCACGCTAACATTTTCGTCGTTGTCTTACTTTGAGGGGGCGGGAATCAGACAAAGGCTAGTCCTGCACATAATTTGCATACATAAGGAGGAAATTCTCCTTATGTATTCAAAATATATTACCCGCTACCGGTCCCCACATTCGAAGTCCGAAGGACAACGGAGAGACCGGGAACCAGTCTAGGAGTGGACGTAATTTACGTTAGACCACGTAATACAGAAATCAAATCATCAAGTACACGACATATTATTTACATGCGATATCAAATCGGATATTGGATATTCGATACCATGTTGAAAAGTTCGCAATTCCGGGGGACGAGGTTGGCAGAAGTCTTGAAATTTTGCAAAAGTGGCATTCTCAATATCGCCAAAAATATAAATTGTGCAAACTTACAGATTCATCAACTTGGTACATCTTGCAAAGGTGTCTTTACGGATCACCCTTATTCTGTTGTCTTCGAAATCCCTGGAACAGAAACCTAAGTTGAAGTCTAAGTTAATACTTTAACGTTAATCATCAAGGTGACAGCAACGACAAAAGTTCCTACTGTAGCACTATGGTATGGCAGCAGCATCTCCATCATAATACAACACAACCATGCGTCAGCATTTGCTCAATTTGTACAACATAATAGAACAATGAATGTCCAGTCTGCAGGTTCTAAAAGTGTTTGAGATAAAATTGTGGCGGTAAAATCACAATAATGATTTAATCCTAAGAATCAAACAATTTCTCATTTCGTAGAGAACCATTTTGCAAACTGATTCCCTTGAAGAATTCAGACATGTTGAACAGTTAAAAGGAGTAGGAAAATGGCAGGATATTCATAGGCTATAAAATAGTGGGGAGCCAATGTCGAGGAAAGTGCCCTTAGTTTTTTGCGTGTTTGATCTTCCGCAGTCACGAAGGAATAAAGGCTACTCACATTTCTATGTTACATATTGTCCAGGCCAAATGGTAGGCATACCGGAGGTCATCTATCACAAGCAGTGCGTTCGATTACTTCCCCGCGCTTACTCGTGCAAGCGCAACAGCGTTCGATTTACATCTCACGTGACTTCTTGCGCTTACTCGAGCCTGGCCCAAGTAACTGAGTCAATGGGTCGTATGTATAAAAACTAGTAAATGCTAGGAAGTTTAAGCAAAAAGTAAAAGCATTTACTTTGGAGTACAAGCATTAAGGAAAAGCAAATGCTTGATTTCGTATGAATAAATGTTTTCTTTTGCTGTTCAGCATTTACTAGACAACAGGTAGCAAATGCTTCTTACTGTTGGATTGTTTTCATGGACGAATGATTGCCAACAATAGGGTTTCTTTTGTGTGTATGAACTGCAGCACACACAAAGGGTTTACACGTGGTGTTAGTCCAAACCAGGGTGATGCATACAGTACATGTAGTAGTACATACATTTTGATCCTCAAATCCAGCAAAAATGATGACCCTTTTCTGCAGTTGCAGAATACAAAAAGTATACTTTCATCATTCATGAAAGTTGTAAAGGTCCACAGTGTCCTGAAGACGTCACAATTGAAAGTCACAGACGTGTTAAAGTGGGTAAAATCATACCAACATTCGATTCAAAAAGAGTTTTGTTTATTGAAATATTTAAAAAATGATAGTTTACAAAGATTGGTGACCTAATAAACTAAACAACTGATTTCCTTTTGTTCAGTCCCCAGGGTGCCGTTGGATCAAATTTATCCTTAATCATTCTGTGTCGCACTGAATTTTACGCTAACACTTCTCATATCGTGAACAAAATGCGAAATTATCGTTTCTAATTCTAGTAATAAAATAAATAATAAAAAGGTATGTTGCGCATAAATATTAGTCAAAATACAGTGTATGGTATCATATGTTGTTTATTAACGTTTTGTGTCAATTTTGGGGGGATTAATATTAATAAATGCAGCAGTTTTTGCGCAGAAGTATTATATTTTCAAGGTTGCCCCAAACCAGCCTTGAAAAATGACAGTATATGCTTGAAATCTGAAGCATTTTACTCCTTTTCATTTATACGAAATGAAGTAAACACTTCTAGTCTAGCGAAAGCTAGCAAGTAAAAAGTAAATACTTTTAGCTTTCAGCAAATGCTTTCCAGTAAAAGCATTTGCTTCATTTTTATTCATACAAATGCAAGTAAATGCTTAAATATAGGTAGTAAAAGCAAATGCTAGTTTTTATACATACGACCCCATGTCCTATTATCATTTTTGCAGTGAATGACCTTCATTGATATGATATATGAAGAAAAAGTGGCGTCAGGTAGCAACATTTTTCCGCCCGTGTCATGTCAAAATTTAACTTTCCAGCCATGGGGATCGCGAGGGGGAGGGGCACACAAAAAAAAAAAGAACAAAAAAAAAAAAAAGAAAAAAAAGAAAAAGATAAAGAGGCGAGAAGTCATATTGGTGTAAATTTAATGGGTGGGGGGCAAAATGTCCCTGCCCCCTCTAAAACTGATAAATCGAGAATATGTTGAGAAATACAGGGTTGGGGGGGGGGGGAAATACGTCCCCCCCCCTAGAAAAAAATCCTGGCAACGTCTTTGTTTCCACCTCTTGCACGAAACTTTACCCGAAACCGTTCGTTTATTTAGCTCCACTGCGCATGTCTGTCATCACGCGAGGAGCCAAGCGCGAGTAAGCTGGAGGAAGTAATCGAACGCACTCTATATATCCTAGTTTGGACCATGGTACATTCACCAGAGGGGGTGTCACTAAGTCTTGTCAGGCCCTATGGCTTGCTCAAATTCGGTGGGAAAAAAACCTACTGGCTTGTGCACATTTAAATAGGCTTGTATACAATTGCCCCTGTTCATTATGGATTGCCATAGATCGCCCCTGCTGACAAAATTAAAGAGTCTTGACCTTTGCAAGCCAATTCTGTAGTTTTATTGGACAATTGGACCAAGGCGTTCTTCTGGAGCCAAACGATTTGCGTAATATAGTGGCCGCATGAGGTCGCTTTTTTTTTTGGCACTGCAAAGCGAGGATATGCCGCCGATCGTTTACCGCGTACAGACGAATAATGACGAATGTCTTGACCAAGGCTACATCAATAGGCAAAAGAAGGAGGTACTCAGCCCATAGGAAATCGCCTTTGATCTTGTTCTGCCTCCTAATGGGGTGCTGTGGTCCAATGGTTACGGTGTTCGACTCGTGGGTTCGAATCCTGACCGTGGGAACATGGTGCTTGTGCTCTTGGGCAAGGCACTTTACCATTATTGCTTCGTCCTTCGGATGGGACGTAAAGCCGTAGGTCCCGTGTGCTGTGTAATATGCACGTTAAAGAACCCAGTAACACTTATCGCTAAGAGAAGGGGTTTGCCCCGGTGTTTCTGGCAGTGGCTGCAATATGCGCCGCAGCATCTTGTAAACCCTTATTTGGTGCTACATAATGGGTCTCATATTTTCTCATAAACTTTATTTACCTTTCTGTAATAATAGACATATCTCCAGCGCCTTGAGTACCTAATAGTTGGTAGATACGTGCGCTATATAAGACTCCGATATTATATTTGTACGAATGTGACAGTCATAGATGGCAAAGCGGTGTTCCAAGCAATATTGGGAAGCCACCATGGGTCACTACATGCGCCCAGTATGATAAGATCCAACTAGTGTTTGATCGCTTTGACCTCCCCATTTCTTTTGAAGGCATCCTCGCGGGAACTCAGCCAGGGCGATAAGCCACCTACTGTTTACCATGTGGCTGACACCACACCTTTGGGAAAGGAGTCAGTCAAGCAGTTTCTCTCCAGTACCAAGACAACAAGTCATGAGATTACTGTGTATCTAGCAAAAAAACTCTTCACAGCTTCCAGGGAAAGCTCAAAGCAATCGTTGTCACTTCAAGACAAGATGTCCTTTCAAACGGCATGTAAAGAACCTGTAGAGGTTGCAAAGAGGCCAGAATCATCCAGCACAGCTTGAATACTGCTCGACGTGGTGCCACTAAACTATTTATCCGAATTTTATATCGCAAGGACACACATTTTATTACAGAAGTGGGTAACAAGAAGAGCAAATTCCGTTGGCGCCAATAGTGCAAACACTTTAAGATGCGATGACTGCGGCGTCGATTTCACTGGACCGACCAGACAGGTCATTCAAGCATTTGTATGTCAACTGTACGATCCTGGCACCACCGTGGTCGGTGTTGGTAATCTAAGATGGAGACTTTTCGCGAAAACAACAGCTTGAGGCTCATAGGTTACACCACCTCGAGAAGCTTTGAATGAAGCCATTTCCCGTGCCTATTTTCAGGCCCTCGTGTGATATAATAGTCATGTTCCTGACCCCCAAGCTACTAAATTAACGGAGTATATGCTATGGTAGAAGGACAGAGGGGAAAACAACTGGTGACAGTTACAACAAAGGACCTGTCAGCTCCAGCCACCATATAACTCGTCTCATCAAGTGTGGCTGCAAGAAGACTAACTGCAAGTCCCACTACTCTTGCAGGTCTCAGAATGTAAACTGCTATGAATTATGCATGTGTAAGGCTGATGAGGAGATTACGTCACTCAGAAACATCCTATTGAAACTGTTGAGGATGATGAAGCCGCTGATCCTTCAATATAATTGCAGTCTACAATGTTCTTGTTAATAACAGTTAAACATTATGGTTATTATTTGTTTGCGTGTGACTACCAGTACCAAGAGCGGATTGTACAATTTTTGAAAGCCCCCCTATTGTGGGGGCGGGGGGGGCCCGATTTCCACACAAAATACTGCGTTTTTATAATGAGGGACTGACGTTCTGCCTCGAAGTTAGTGAAAATACAGGACTATTAGAGGTTTTTTGGTTTAAATTGAAAAACAATAATTTAAAAAGTTTACAAAATGCAACATAATTTTTTTTTGTAATCTTATCCAAGAAGACAACCCAAATGCTTGACAAAAATTAACATTTCAAACTGACAGGAAAACATTGGCTCCCCTAATAAACAGGTCAATATCAGTTATTTGAATATAACAAACAACGAAAAGTTAACGAATAATATTGACTCACGCTAATATTAGCTTGACTCCATTTTTCATGACCAAGTCGATGTCTTGCAGTTGATTTCCACTACCGTATCTACGAGCAAGCAAACGACAAACTTAACCTATTGTTATTTTTGTTTTATTTTAGAAGAGAAGACAATTTTAAATGGGGTTATCCTAACGATACGCACATGGAATATCACTTTCAGTATTTTGATAAGAATAATGTCAGTGATTTACAAGACCAGAGGATGTTAAAGTTGAATAGAACATGTACTTACAAAGTCATTAAAGACTCTGGAATTTTGAACGGCTTGTTAATGTTGTTGCCGGTCAAATTGCTGTGTTAGTAAAAAGAGAAAAGATTAAAATGGTTAAAATGTGTTGTCGTGCTATTTTCGAGATTCACCTAAGAAATATTGTTCTCCCAGCGCATATAAAAGCTATTCATGGTCGAATGAACCATCAAACGAAAGAAATTCACAGATGATTACTATTTCTTCACAAATTTAGAATTATTGGCTGCCAGATACTTACGCCAGAAAAAAAAGTCCCCGGTTTCTGGTATGCGCACGCGTCGCCGTAGCCATGCGCGTCGGCAAAATGAAAAAGTTTTTTTTCAATGAAAGATGATGTCTCAAAACCGCCAAACTCACTGGTTTGACTGGAATCCTGCTGCTGCACAGTTTTAACGTGTTTTTAGTATGGGTTATGGTCGAGAATAAGCTTTATGTGGCCTCTCTGGACTCCTATATATTTGCACTAAGTTTAGTAGGACACCATTTGCAGTCATCAGCCGACATTTGAAGCAAAAAAATCATGTAAAAAACTTTTTGGGCAAGCTCCAAACCAAAAATTGGAGACTTTTTTTAGGCCTTATGCGCAAAATGAAGGCCTTTTCAGGGGCAGGGTTGCAGACGCCCAAAATCGGAATAAATTAAGTGGGTAGGGTTTTTTTTTTCAAACGAAAACATACAAAAGAAATTCGTTAGTAGAAAAAAAATATGTTTATTTTTTTGAAGAGCAGCTGGTTTAAAACTTTAACTCGATTTTAAAAGATGATGTAACATTTTCAATATATCTTGATCGAGCTGTATCGTTTCTTTACAGGTTAGTTATATAAAATGTAAAACTAAGCTGAAAAAAAGGCACAATCACTACAAAACAAATAAATTGTTGTTTACAATCTGTGTCTCCTAAGCACTTTCTGTGCTTAATGAAATTGTTATATCGTGTGCTTGGATACTCTAATTTCGTTGGTAGAGAGCGGTCACGTGTCAAATCTGAAACTCAGATACGATGCGCTTTGCGCGCGTGTGTGTAGAACATGTACGCGCACCCGTTACTATCCGGCATCCGGTTTGTTTGATCACACATTCCATGGCACGCCTACAAAAACAAATTCCATATTCATATACTTACATCGAAATTAGGTGCGGAAGGTCAAAAAAACCATAGTTAGGTATCTCCTGCAAGACATTCTCGGCGAGGTTTCTGTAAATAAATATATTGTATTTTCATTGATAATTTTGTTCAGTATGGTTTTGTTATATACCTGTAGACAGTGGCATATTCAGCTTTATGCTCGGAAGCAAAGCCTATTTAATGAGACAAATACCACGAAAATACAATGTACAAGAGATTGAAATGTTGCAAGCACAATAACTTGATAAATAAGTGCAGTGTCAAAGTTGAATTTTAAAAAATGTCCAAGCACAACAGACTTTTAAATTTGCATGTAAACCATGAAGGGAAACTGAATTGTTGCATTAAATTGTTGAATTTCAGCAAGGAAATTGACTGGAACGGGGTTTGAACCTACGGCTTCTTCATTGCCGTTTCAGTGATCTACCAACTGAGCTATCAAGGCATTGACACAATTGGGAACCGCCAACATAGGGCTGGATAGCTCAGTTAGTAGAGCACCGGAACGGTAATCCGGAGGTCACAGATTCAAACCTTACTCCCCTCAATTTCTTCGTTCAAAATCACAATCACGATTTTTTAACGAAATGATAGCTTTCTGGCAGTCAAAGAGGCATTATCAACCAATCACGATAAACACATACAATGAACCAAACAAAACATTCCTAGTAAGATGGTCCCAAAGTGCCCAACATACTAATCAATTTATTGATTCAGAATGGTTATTCATTGGAAATGTTTCATACTACACAGTGGGACAGATTTAGCCCATTCATTGGCATTACAGGGTAATCTTATACATGATACTGCCGGCTTACAAGTGGCAGTCAGTCTGTCCGTCAGTCAGTCAGTCAGTTAGTAAGACATGTACAAAGAGCTATAACTCTTGGCTGATTCGTGTGGCAGTCAATGACAATCAGTAAGATGGCACAACAAGAACGCTGTGAGGGCATTGATAATTGTTTCACTTACAGTACTTTGGTGTCGTTTGGTATCCCCTTCGGTAACTCCATCAAACCTCTATCACTGCAGTCAACTATGCGAGGCCCGTGGTCGCTACACTCACACACCTCACACGCTTCCTTGCTTGCATGAACCGTCAAGATAAGAGTCGCATAGTACAACATCACCGATCCTAAAATTAACTGCATGTACCAACCCCGCTCCATGTCTGTATGCATGGTGTTGCATAGACCGTCTGGTTTCAAGTATGGTTGGGTTTACACTGCAAAGTAATATATACCCAATACCGATCTCATACTCGATCTTCCTATCACTTGCATTCCAAATCAGAATGGACACATTTCCTGTTTCAATCTAGATTGTTACAGGTCTTGAATAGCTACCTGGTAATGAACATCGACAAGGAGCCTGCGGCAATTATCAACTTTACGTTTTGTTTTTATCCCATGACAACATCGTCACAAGGAAATGGATCCATCGGTGCGACCTAAACACATGTAAAATGACTCAAAAGTAAAGAAGGAAACATGAGGCTTGTACAGTTTCTGTCTAATGCAGTTTCCTCTTAATATTTGTATTAGGTTATGCATGTAGATGACTAGCTATAGTTTCGCTTCCATCTACAGCCAAATGGTGCTCAAGGAGGAAGTATGTCACACTATTGCATACACAAATGTGCATACCTTGTTTTCTATATAAAACAAGAACACACACTGAGGAAATGAAATTAATCCCACGCAGGAAATTCCTAGCGTTATTTTCATGTCATATTGCGAAACCTTACACGGAAATGCAAAGGGGATTTTCTTTTTTTTAAGTCCCTCAATTTGACCTTGTTGATATGAATGTGGCCTATTTTCGAGTAGTATGATATGGGTGTAAGTGGCGCTACCAACACCCCCCCCCCCCAAAAAAAAAAACACACACACACACACACAAACACCCCAACAAAAACAGAAACAAAAACAAAACAAAACACAACACAACAAAACAAAAAACAAACAAAACGAAAAAAAAAATTGTTGAACCAATTTGAGCATCTTATAAAAAAAAAAAAAAAAAGATTGCGAGCCCCCCCCCCAACCAAATCCTGAGTGCGCCACTGAAATGAAGTCCTACTTTTGATCCTTAAAAAATCTGTTGTTTACCAATGGAATTAAACCAAAATTTCAGATCACGTAAACAAGGTATGACAATTTTTATGGAGTGACTTTCATCAGCTTTGAGAAATAGAGTAAGATTTAAACGCCATACGAAAACAGACTCACTTTCAGAATCTGCCACTTTTGACTTGGCGCCCGCGCACAAGCGCCTTAATCGAGTTAATCAGGCCTCGTGCCTTCACGACTCGCGCACTCTGGCTTGGTCTTTGCTTCAGTCGCTTTGTGATGTCACAGCTTAGCCAAACTAAGCCAAGGTGACCTTTGCGAAAGGCTTCACCGTCTCCAGGGTTGTATCGACATCTGAAAGAGAGTACTTTTAAGTGCCATTTTAATCTCACCCTCTAGCACAAACCCAACAAAATTCGCATAATCAAATTTTCTTTGTTTACATTTTTGACCCATAGTATATGGCAACAAGGTTAAAGAAAAAAAGGCTTATGTGCTTAGAAACTAGATGAAGTTTCGTTTTGAGGCAAGGGCCGATCCAAAATAATTTGGGGTTTTTTTTGGGGGGGGGGGGCCAAAACAGTTAGTCCTCCAAAAGTAGGTCTAAAAAAATTACGGCGTGGATTCTAGATGCTCTGGTTTGTTTGAGGGAAAAATAACGGTGTACGCAGTGCCTGCATTTATTGCGACGTAACTTAAAAACAAAAACAAATAGGTTAGTTTGTTAGGGGGGGGGGCGCTCCAGCGGGCGCGGCTCGCACGGCCCCGAGAGAGAAAATCCGAAGGCTGCGAGGCGCCAGGCCAGGAACCTGTAACCTTCCTGATTCCAAGTTACAGCAATCAAGGGTTCAAATCATCGATATATCGGGCGACTTTGGATTAACAAGGAAATGATCATCTGTTTTATTCGGTTCTGTTCTACAACTGATTGGAAATCACATAAACATTATAACCTTAGCCATCTTGGACTATATCCCGGCATGCCCATTCAAGCCCTACGTCATCAATATAAAGGAAATATAACATACAGTTGGTGATAAGTGTGTAATCCCGTTACACTCCCCCCGGCTATTGGGTAAAAAGAAAATATATTATGAGATCTTGATAGTTGTTTTCCTCCTATCAAAAGAAAGATAAACATTTAGTTAATGACATGCTCAAATAATTGTTCATGGCTAAAGATGGCACAATAAAACAAGTTTCGCTTGGGTTCTTCTAAGCAAGGTTTCTGCATCTAGAAATAAAGTGTACAAAATTATTGCAATGATCAAAGTTATACAGGATATTAAACGGATTCTGTTCTGCAATCCAAGAATATTACAGACATTTTTTTGGGGGGGGGGGTGTTTCGTTTCTGTGTTTTGCTGTGTCTCCAAAACATGTTTTCATGCATTATGCAAACAACTTGAGCATTTATTTGGCTCTCAAACATGTAACAATAAAGCTGAACAACCAAGTTTAACAAGGACAAAACATGACAAAGTCTCAGCCAAACAGTTCACGACGATCATAGAATAGTTCAGTCCGTGAAATCAACACAGTTGATCTACGTGGGCCACAAGTTCCTTCGATGGATTTGCTATGTCAGTCAATTTGACGTTTACTGGGGTAAGACACTCCTTCACTATGAATGGCCCACGCCACAAAGGTGCCAGTTTTGCATTGAAGTTGGCCTGAGCACTCGATTTTGGGTGGGTGCGAGCCATCACATGTTTGCCCTCAGTGGTGTCTGCATGCTTCGTCGTGTGTCTTGAGCGCTGCTTCATCTGTGGCGGCGTCATCCTCGATGGGTGTGTTCCACTTGTTGATAAGTGGAGTCGCCATCTTCCTGCCTAGCATTAGCATGGACGGTTCGACTCCGATCGTCTCGTGGTGAGCCGAATGTTCGCGAAAGCGAACTCTGCCAGATGGACATCCCATGAGCGATGGTCATCGCCCACGAATGCGCGGATCATGCATTTGAGGTTGCGGTTTACACGCTCTACTCAGTTGCTTTGGGAATGATAGGGTGAAATGAAAATCTGCTGGACTCCCCACTCAGTGCAGACAGCTTCCATCGCCCGACAGGTGAACTGTGCGCCGTTATCCGACAACAACTTCTTCTGTGCACCGTACCGTGTAGTGGTCAACTGCAACGAGGACATATTCATGTCCGGCATAACTTCGGGGCAGAGGCTCCATCAAGTCAACACCAAGAACTTCCCAAGGACTCTCCGAGCTGGTAGACAACATGAAACCAGCAGGCTTTCGAAAAACTGGCTTCGTTTCCCGACAAGACTGGCATGCTCGAACAAAGCTTCGGACATCCTTGGCAACTCCGTTCCACCACAACCGCAAACTGTTGATGCGTTGCAATGTCTTACTGCGTCCCAGGTGACCAGCAATTGGTTTGCAGTGGCATGCCTGCAGTACAGCTCGTTGTAGGGATTTGGGGACTACCACTTTCCATTTCTCCTGATGATAGTGATGGAGAACTCCATTCTGATGGCGGTAAACGGGGGAATCATACGGTAGTCTGGTCAATGTGGGATCCTTTTCCTGCTCCGTCCGTAGTTGTGTCTCGTCATGCACAGGGTCACACTGGTCAGCTTCTGCAAGCGACGTCTGCGTCTGCGATGCAGTCTGTCACTCCATTTCTCGTCAGTTCTCCAGCGCTGTTTCTTGCACTGAGGACACGCGTAAGTGGGCATCTTGTCTGCTTCCTTCTGTCGGACATGGACGCACAGCATGTGGAACCATTTATCACATCCGTCGCATTGAATCCAGTCGACTGGCTCTGTCTGTGGGTATAGTCACACCGTGGAGCAGCACATGCCTCAGCTTGGCGCTCACTTTCATTGTAGGAAGGGTCAATCATCTGGCAGGGTCAGATTGTGATATGTCAGCTACTGATGTGTCAGCTGTTGTACGTGGTTGACGCCTTCGGACGACTCCAACCACTGGGCTTTCATGAGATCGAGACAAGGCGTCAGGGACCAGATGGAGAACGCCAGGACGGTAGGTCACCTCGAAGGAGAATGCCTGCAGTCTCAGTACCCAGCGTGCGAACTTGCCAGTAAGTCGAGCCTTCTTGAAGAGCCAAGTGAGGGCCTGATGATCGGTGACAACTTGTAAATGGCTCCCCTCGAGATAGACTCGCCACTTTTCTAGTGCCCATATCACCGCTAAGAATTCTTTCTCCGTAGTGCTAGAATTGCGTTTCGGAGCATTCAGAGATCGGCTCGCGTAAGCGATGGCGTGTAAGTTTCCTCCATTCTCCTGCAGGAGGACAGCTCCCAGACCGGAGTCGCTGACATCAGTATGGACGACCAGGGGTCTCGACAGATCTGGGTAGGCTAGCACTGGTTCTGAAGCGAGGATAGACTTCAGCTGCTTGAACGATGCGTCACACTCCTCGGTCCAGACCCACTCAACTTCCTTATGTCGCAGTTGGTTAAGTGGTGTAGCCACGTCAGTAAGCTTGGGGATGAACTTGGAGTACCATCTCACCATGCCCAGGAATATATCCAGGCGCTTCAAGTTGTCTTGAGCTGGGTAGGCAACTATGGCCTCCACCTTGTCGGGATCTGTGTGCAAGCCATCACCAGCGACGACATGACCAAGGTACTTCATGGAAGTAGCTCCAAACACACACTTGTGCCTGTTGACTGTCAGCCCAGACTGTTGTAGTCGCTGCAAGATTCGACGAAGATCTGTCATGTGTTGGCTGGGTGACGTGGAATATATGACAATATCATCAAGGTACACGTAGCAAATTCTGCCAATCAGACCACGCAGTACAATCTCCATGAGCCGTTGGAAGCTGGCTTGTCCATTGACTGCACCGAAAGGCAGGACGGTAAACTCAAAAAGTCCCTACTCGCATGCAAAGGCGGTCTTCTCCTTGCTGTCCACTGTTGGCATGGGGTAGGCGTCCAGTTTGGTGATGTTATTCAGTTTCCTGAAATACGATACACAGACGGTACTCGCCTTTGGACTTCTTCGGGACCATTACCACAGGAGATGACCACGGTGAACATGGGGGCTCAATCCGGCCATCCGCTAGCATCTCGTCAAGTTGCTTCTGCAGCGAATGCCGTTGGTCAGGAGACAGGGAATCCGCCGAGTAACGCCTCGAGGCGAAAGTTGTCATCTGTGCTGAAGACGGGATGAACGACGCAGAGATTGTCCGCATCAGGGCCGACATCATCTTCAACAAGGACACACGGTGGGGACTCTTGATCACATGATAGACCAAGGAGGGGCCACTTCACACACAGTGCATCACCCTCAGGCTGCAACCAGTATGACTTACTGCTGAAATCCATTGCAATTTTGGACTGCAAAGTCTCTCCCAGGAGTAGGGGGGCTGGCAACTCATCTACTTGATGGAGAACGATGGAGATGTCTGTGCCTGTTACTTCCATAATTCCAGTGTACGAAACGGTTGTGTGGAATTCAGTTCCATTGACAGTGACCAATGGGCCGACGGTTGGTTCTGAAGTGGTGTCCAAGCTCAGGGAGTGACACAAGCCTCGACTGACTAGCGAAATCGATGAAACTGTGTCTATCAAGGCTCTCTCATCACTACTGTTAATTGTCACCATGATGTAGGGGCCACCGTCGTCGCCATCAGGTGCACTGCATGAGGGGGGTGGGTGGAGGAAACTCACCCTTGTACTGTCCGGAGGTTTCGGAGTGTTCGCAGGCTTGGCTGGCTTAGCCTCTGCTCCCTGTCGTGGTGGTTTAGTGTCACTTTTCGAGGGTGGGGTTGGAAGGGGGCAATCGGCAATCTTGAAGCAAATCAACTCGAATCCTCCCGTTCTTCTTGGGGGCGCTGTGGGGGTACCGCTTTTGTGGGGGGAGGGGGCCACTTGGGTTGGCGTTGTCGGGTTTAGGGGGCAGTCGTCGATCTGCACCACTTGGTTGGGGCGTCCATGATTGTCTTGTGGGAAAGCTGGTACTGGTGGTGCTTTCCATCCGACGATTTAGTGCGTGTTCGTCAGCGCATCTGGCAACAGCCTGGACTGTCGCAAGTTTCTTTTCCCGCAGTTTCAGGCGGAAATTGTCATTTCTGATGGTGTTCAGAAACTGGTCAATCAGGAGGTGTTCAAAAATCCTCTTGACGTCTGCCGTCGCAGGTGTATCCTCGCTTGGTTTCAACCACCGACGGAAATACAACTCCAGTCGCGTTGCGAATTCCTCATAATTTTCTTGAGGATCCTTAGTTGCAGTTCGGAATTTGACCCTGTAGGCCTCTGGGGTCAACTGGTAATGACGAAGGATGATGTCGACAATCTTTTGAAAGTCCTTCTTGTCCTCCTCTTTCAGGGCGTAGAATGTCTTTTGCGCCTTGCCGGTGAGGTATGGCTCGATCAGGCGCGGCCAGTCCTCCTTGGTTTTTTTTACTGCTTTGGCCATCCTCTCAAAGATGGCCAGGTAGCAGGTGATGGTCCCACGCGAATGGACGCAACCGATGTCTTAGTTGCTTCTGTCATGGCTTTGACAAGTGACTGGCAAAGTGAATCTGTCTCACTTCGACGTAGTGACTCAAGTTTCTCAAGAATTTGCCCCAGATCGGACTGCGCTGGCATAGCTGCACCCGATGGGGGGTGATCATTCACTGGTTCCTTCATTTGAGGAAGTGTACAGAGGGTTTCGATCCTGTCCTGTTTTGTTTTCAGTTGTGCGGTGTCGATGTGATTCAACGTACACAGCTGATTAATGTACTCTGATTTGAATCGACGTAAGTATACTGCTCGATCCATGTTCATGGTGTCTGAGTCCGACATAATATAAGCAGTAGCACTCAGCAGACTAACTAATTGCGATGTCGAGATGAAAGTTGAAACTCAAAAGCTGAACCAACTTTTCAATCAAAAGTTCAAAGTTCACCAGTCGTTGGTGTAGCAAAAACTTTACACACAGCGATGAAATTTATCAATGTCCAAGTAGAACTCTACGAGGGGTCAAGGATAACAAGTTCAGGTTATAATTGCTATAGCTACATCATTTGCGACATTTGTTTACTCACGACTCCACCAGCGCTGTGACGGCGTGCTCATGTTGAATTTCTGACGCTCAGACGATCCGTTTTAATCACCCGAATATCGGCATAATCCTGCCAACTACCGTATCATCAGAGGGGATTGGAACGGACCAGGAGAAAATTCGAGCTGTACAAGAGTGGCCCAAACCTCAATCAGTTAAGGAAGTTCGTAGCTTTCTCGGATTAGCATCCTATTGTAGGAGATTCGTCGAGGGATTCGCTAAAATCGCGAGGCCACTGCATCAGTTGACCGAAAAGGGAAGAGATTTTAACTGGACAGCCGTATGCCAGAAATCGTTTGATGAGCTTAAGGAACGACTCACAAGAGCTCCCATCCTCACATACCTTCAGTCAGACAATGAGCTCATTTTGGACACGGACGCGAGCGCCTTCGGGATCGGAGTAGTGCTATCACAGAAATTGGATGGGAGGGAGCACGTTATCGCCTACGCCAGTAAGGTCCTTAAGAAAGCCGAGATAAATTACTGCGTAACAAGGCGGGAACTGCTCGCAGTGGTCACTTCCTGCCATGGACGACGGATAACCATTAGGACGGACCATGGCGCACTAAGGTGGCTGACAAATTTCCGGGACCCCTCGGGTCAGGTCGCGAGGTGGTTGCAGGTCTTAGGAGAATACGACTTTGAAATTGTGCACCGTGCGGGAAGATCCCATCAGAACGCAGAGAGCTTGTCTCGGAGGCCGTGCTTACAATGTGGAAGAGATAATCATACGGAGGACCAGGATCCAGAGGATCCATCCAAGGAAACCAAGGGATGCGAAGCATATTTGTGCGCAGTCGGCTTAGTACCGAAGACAACATGGAAGGACTGAGGAATGATGTTCAAGGAGGATAGAAAATCTCGCCCAGAGTGGGAAACGGTATCAGCAGATTCCGGGATAAGAAAGGTGTATTGGTTTCAATGGGATCAATTCGAAATGCAAGAAGGTGTTCTTGTGCGGCGCTGGGAATCAGATAGTGGACGTGAAGTGCGATGGCAGACGGTTGTGCCAGCCGAGTTACGCCGGGAAATCCTGCAGGAGCTTCACTCAGGGATAACCAGTGGACACTTTAGTTGTAAGAGGACAATGGCAAAGGTGCGGGTGAAATTCTTTTGGCCAGGACTGGCAGCAGATACCAGATCGTTTATCAGGCAATGTGATCTTTGTGCGCGCAGGAAGTCTCCGAGTAAGAAAAGGAGGGCACCCTTGCAACAACATCTGGTGGGAACACCTATGGAACGTGTGGCTATGGACATTGTTGGACCGTTTCCAGTAACACAGAATGGCAACCGCTACATACTTGTCATAGGAGACTACTTTACTAAGTGGTTAGAAGCATATGCCCTGCCCAACGAGCAAGCGGAAACTGTCGCTTCAAAGTTCGTGGAAGAATTCGTATGTTGGTTCGGGGTCCCCCAAACCCGGCATACTGACCAGGGAAGGAATTTCGAATCTAGGCTGATCGCTTAAGTGTGTGAGATCTTGGGGATTGATAAAACTCGGACAACCCCATATAACCCAAAGAGTGACGGATTAGTAGAACGGTTTAACCGTACATTGGTCTATATGGTTGCCACACACATGAAGGCAATTGGTGACTCAAGGGATTGGGACCGGGAACTCGGGACCATCCCGAGGGGGCTGAGACACAAGACCTGCCTAGAGGGGCTATGTCTGGAAAGGCCAAGAAGGCCAATTCACAAAACCAGCAAAATAGGGAAGACATAGAGCATTCTGAAAGGCTACACTGTAAAAAATGGCTGTAATTTGAACAGTATCTTACTTTAATTTCCTACAGTAGTATGCTGTATATTTGTTTCACAGTAATTTACTGTAAAGTACCGTGCATTGTTGGGAGCCGTTGTTTTAGCTGTAAAATACTGTAAAAATTACAATTATACCGTAATTTTCACAGTTATTTACTGTGAAAGATTTTGACAGTATCACACTGTAAACTTAGTCACTTATCAACACGCCCATAATTATTTTAGGCTGCCAATTATCGTCTTGCGCGTGAAAAGAATTAAGGCGAAACCGACAGCCGCTATCTTGGTTTTTTTTTGCACATTTGAAGTGTTGGTAATTCTGTTCCCTGAATGTATACATGTTGGTAGGTATATAATCCGTGAAAGATCAATGTTTGCTCAATCTTGTAATTTGTTTTTGAGGGTTACGAATAAATATACTATAATAATACAGGTCTATGACATTGTAATTTTATCGAATCACTTCAAATTGTTCCTACTTAGTTTAGTTTATTTTTTTCTGTTGCTTCCTTTTATTTCTTATTTTATTGGATTGTATTCGTATAAAGTCTATATAGTATAGGCCCTTTATGATTTTTAAGTTTTATAATTTCGTTTACACATGTATTCTGTTGTTGGCTTGTAGTCTGTGGGGTAAGCTGACTGCCCCAGCAGAAGTTTTCCCTTGAACCCATTTACGACCTTGCTGTGGTTGTGCTGGCTGTGGCCTGGTTTTCCCCTGAGAGTGCCACGTTGTGACCGTTATACTTTGGCGGGCTAGGGTGGCTACTTGTACATGTTTTGGTCAGTTCTCCCCTTGCCACATCACCATTCCCAAACGAGTCAACACCAAGCAGGGCTGCTGCCTATGCTGCTTCATTCCATCATTATAAATTGAGCTACAATATTCAGTTACTTGTAAAGATCATCTGGTACGTTTTTCTACATATATATGTAGGAATGGTGGACCCCCTTTCACAGGTGAGTCTTATTTGTTTATTTTCTTTTAACTTTTCCCAATGCTATCGAAATGTTTTTGTTTTATCAAGTTTTCTTCCCCTTCGCAAACATGGCTTCACAGTCATCTTGATAGTGGCCGATTCGAAGCGAATAAATTATCTCCTTGCTGTCGTCCAATTTCGTTTGAAGACCTGACATTTTCAAGTTTAAGTTGAAGTTGTGCCATTCGGTTGAAGTGACATTCGTATTTCCGCTTCATTTCCACGCATTCTAGGACCTTTTGCGTTCAAGATGTTTTTAAAATAAATTTCCAGACCAACTGATGTTGTTTAATCCAGATCCAGATACCGATACATATACGACCGAGTATGCATTTTTATATCGTCTACACAGGGGGTGTTCGGGGCTTTGTTAAATAAACGAGTACAATTTCTCCTCCATCTCTTGATGAGTTGTCCGGAAATTTAAAATACCTCAAGACCCAATGAATTATTGATTTGTTTAATTTATCCTTTCCAGTGACTTCCATTTTGACTGCACACAAGTGGATGTTTTCTACTGAAGGCAGAGTCATTATAGTGTCTCTATAGATCTCATTACAGGTCTAGACTTCCTGTCTTGCCATGCATGTTCTCAATTTGGAGTGCCAAGCCGGACCTGCCACTACGTTAGAATTCGTACAGAGGTAATTATATATGTGTGACCTATATCGAATGCTGTTCCTCTTCAAATCAGACCATTTTCTCATTGTTGTCTATTTCCTGATGTATGAAGTACATGTACTCCAGAGTAAAGGGGGCGTATTCCGTCCAATCCCCACTTAAGAAACAATATTCGAAATGCCACCCCGAAAATCGTAGAGCCCTGTCTTGAGTCCCCCCCCCCCCCATGTACTACTGAAACTACTCTTATTAGTTGAACAAAATAGGTCACATCACACTCTGACTGGAAATGGTTGCACATGACCGTCTATTCTGGGTTTTGGCATTTTCAGCCAATCCCTTGGTCCCTCGGGGGGGGGGGGTTCCCTGATAAGGAAGCCTAGTCAAGTCAAAGAGATTACATAAACAGTGAAGTTTGGTTCTTTCCCAAGGTATGCAACAAAAGGTTCACCCAAATAATTCAATTGCACCTTTCAACACTGGTAACCTTATAACAAAATTACATGTATGTTTATTGCCTTACAGATGCTTCATAAGAATCAGTCTGGAATCCGGCAACAAATGCACAAGAAGAGGGGAAATCAAACGCACAGGTCAGGACGTTCACAGGAAGAGAGAATGATCAATTACCATGTTGCAACATTTTGTTCGCAAAGTTGTAATCTATTATGAGTGGACGTGATTATATTGTTGAAAGATCTAGAGAATGAATGCTATAGATAAACTTCGATGTGAATCCCTAGTTTACCAAATTGAGTCACTTAAAGATACAAGATCTATTACCTACGCCAGATTTTACCTTGAAAAAATATATTCAAATGTGTAATTACTATTTCTGTGTGATCTCCAAAGTAATAAGCCTTCAGATGCGACACGCCAAATGAAAACCATCCACGGATAAACCCACAACTATCTAGAAAATGTGCTAGTATATCCACTCATTGAATTAATAAAAATAACATAAATATTATCACAGAAAATTGTTGTAACACTTAAAATGGCCTTGTCAGTACTAAGGTCACCAAAGGCAATAATGTTCTGTATACACAATTTTGTGGAATGTGTAAACCTTTTCTTAACATCTGTACAATTGTTCTAAAAAAAAAAGAACAAGATGTAGTTTCTTAGTTAAAACCCCTGTGTACTATTGCCGGCCACAATTATAACATGAGGACCAGTAGTTTGTGCTTCCTCCTCAACCGGATATAATATTTATGAGAAGCAATCTGACGTACGGTACATGTATGATGTCCTCCACAACTGTCATTTCAAAGAGAACAAACTCAGCTGATTCATTAGGTAGCGGAGGTTCATACCTGACACGCATAGTCACTTTTGCCTAATAATACCACATGTTCAAATATAATTGAGTAGGGAGTTTCAAAAAACGCAAGGAGTTTTGGAGAAGGATAATGTTTGTACACTTAAAAGAAGTACAAAAGTACGAAAACAAAGTACCAGCTTATAGTGGGCCGCGAAGTTAAATACCGGTATGTGGGTTGTTTCCACTGTACTTGGAATAACAAATGATTTTGAACAATCAATTAAACATTTGTTTCAACATTTGTTTTAACTAAAATATTTGAATTATTTGAACATAATAAAAAATCTTTCTCGTCCTTCATGTAATAAAGAAAATAAAAGTTTAAAACGTGGAACAGTTGTCATCTGTATGCATTTTTTGTAAATGTTTACTGGATCAGTAGGCCCTACTGTAAATTTCAAGATTACTGTAAATTTAGCTGTAAATTACTGTTAATTACTTAACAGTATGATCACCACTACTGTACAAATTATACAGTACTTTATCGTGATCATTTTACAGTAGCACTGCTCTTGTAAAAAATACAGTAATTTACCATGTTATTTAAATACAGTACGATAATATTTACTGTAAACTTTACAGTAAACGGCTGGCAACTCAGCTGCCAGTAAATTACTGTAATTTTTACAGTTATTTTTTGACAGTGTAGAAATGCATGGGCAGTCGAAGGAGAAAGGGTTTAATATGGCTCCCCAAGGAATGGGTTCAGTGAGAAGAAGGAATCATACGAGGGAACGTAAGCGCCCCAAACGATACCTAGAGTAAAGAAGGGTAGTAGTGGGAAAGATTTGCACTCACCATTCTGTTTGATAATTACAAATGCCATACTTTTGTTTTAATTTTGTCCTACCAGATGGACAAGCGGGACGAGTTCGTCTGGCCAAAAGACTGGCACGAGGTGAAGATCCTTCGCTGCAACGTTTGTGGAGAATCAATTGTATACAAGAAGAGCTTGGAGAAGCATGCGCAGATACATGAAACTAAGAGAATGTTCTTCTGCAATCTTTGTGAACGTCGTTACACTCGGAAGGACAACTTAAGAGCCCACTACCATGAGCACCATATGTCAGTCGTAGATGAGGTGGCAGACATTCCTGCAGAAACCACGGACGAAAGGCACCACAGGATGAGTAAGGAGAAATAGGATACAACACTGAAGCCGAGAGAGGGTAGGACGGGTACACACACGGAAACACACGGAAACCCTAGGGAATATCAAAAACACCAACTCAAGAACCCCAGGCCAGATCTAAGCGGAAGCAGTCAGAGCCGCGGGAGCAACCAGATCCGAAGAAACGCCTGAACACACCAAGGAGGAAGGACAAGACACCTCTAACGACTCCAAAAGATTCTCCAAGGAAAGCGGCGAGTAGCATCAACCAGAATCCGAGTACCCCGGAACACTTGATCTCTCTATCCCCTGCATCAAATTCCCTGATTGACCAGTGCCCAAGCAACGATGTTCCTGCTGTTCCTTGTGTTCCTGTCCGGGGGAAACCCAGAGGCATGCTACAACTGCTTGCGAACGAATTGGAGGCGAGCAGCGACAGTGAGGACTGCCTCGGCTTACAGATAAATAGTAAGTCCAAGAGCCAGGAGAGCGAAGGAAGCCTGTCATCTGAGCATGTGTCTACTCGAGTAGATGTAGGCCATGTATTGAAGGGAAGTAGACTGAAACTGCTGAGTAGTTCTGAGCAGTCGAGACGTCAGCTGAAAGGCAAGCATCATGCATCAGAAGCCAAGCCAGCATCTGCAAGGATGTATAAAGTTGATTGTGACCCTGGTGCCACTGCAAAGCCAGCCTCTACGACCGACTTGGAGAGGATGATGGTGGGTAGGGTGCAGCGACTGCAAGAAGTTTCGACACGCAGCATCTTTCATGGTGGGGTCAAGATCTCAGAAGAAATAACGGAAAGGATCTACGACGTGACATTCGAAGCCGGTTTTGTTTTGATTAAAGATCACTTTAAGGATATTGTTTTATAACTTGTAGTTTTTGTACCTTGAGGTTGAGTGTGTTTATTTTCTTTACCATTTTGTGAAATAACTTGAGCAAGTTAACTCTCGCATTTGTTTCGAAAACAGAGACTTTATTTTTGTAAACGTATATGAAGAAGTGGCATCAACGATCAAAGTGTACGATATTACTGCAGTAGGTAACTGTGTTAAGAAGGAACCTGTTGTATTCAAGATTGTGCCTTATTATTGCCTGTTGTGATCTTTAAGATGTTTATTAGAAAGAAAAGAAGAAGAAGAAAACAGTTGCACTGTTTAAATGTTATCTACTTTATGAGAACATCAAATTAGGTTTTGCCCTTCACCGACGTTTATTTTATAAAAAAAACGCAAAATTCCATCATATAATAGTTTATGCGGTACCCGCTGCTATGTACATCAGATTCGAACCGGCCAACCGATCCCGTTAGCTCAGTGGTCGAGTGGTAAGACATCTGCACTAGAAAGCAGGAGGTCGTGGGTTCGAGTCCCACCCGAGTGATTTTTTCAAACTTTCACTCGGGAGGTAACACACTGAGTATACAGTGTTTACAAATTCCATCTTATAATAGTTTATGAGAACATCTTGTTACATTTTTATGAAGTCTCAAGGAGAGAGGTTTACCACTGTTTACGCTGAGGAAAGATTTGTCTTCAGGTCAGGAAGTTTATATTCAAGATTTACCTTTCGATTACCTTTAAGTAAATCCCAGAAGAGTGGCCAGGTTTGTACTTGTTTGTACTTTGTTTTTATATAAATCGTTTATTATCTAGTGCCTTAAATGAGTGTCCTTAAGGAGACCTTAAGGACTGCCTTTGCAGTCAAGGCGCCTTACATTTGTGTAAAGTTAAAACATGTGTTCTATATTGTATAAGACGAGCGCCTTCTGCATTTCGTTTTAAAGTTGTATTAGTTTTAAAGACCGGGACGGTCTGAACTTGAGAGGGGGGCTGTGTAACGAAATGTATTCGGCGCTCCATACTTTTTATATGTTTCGTTTGCCCGCCATAGCTTGTGCGCTATTTTTATAATGGGGTATATAAGGCAGCGTTCGCGCAGATTTTAGCCAGACTGTTTTGGCGCGCCGTAGAGTGGCAGACTAAAAAAAGTTTCGTGGAGACAGACAGAGCGTTGTGTCGGAGAGTATACCGTGAGTGTTGAGCTGCTGTATTGTAAATGTTACACACTCCTTTTCTTTTATAAATAGTAGTGCAATTGTGGAATTGATCTTTTGGTTTACTTGATTAAGTGAAGCTTAATACCTGTTCGATTGAAGACAGCATATTTGGGTTTATTATTGTCACCTCTGTGCAGAAATTCTCCATTTGCTTTCTTAGACATATTTGGCAGATCTGGTTAGTGAAGCACTTTTATCGCTGATTTATCGACAAGAAAATCGCTTTCCCTTAAGGAAATCCTTTCCCTTAAGGAAACCATTTCCCTTTAAGAAACAAGTTTTCCCTTACGGAAACCCTTTCCCTGAAGTAAATCTATTCCCTTAAGAAACCTCCTTTCCCTTACGGAAACCCCTTCTCTTAAGTAAACCCCTTCCCTTGTGGAGCCCATTTCCTAACGTATCAGGAGCGACAACTGCCTCGCGGGAGGCGAAGGGTCGAGCTCTTCAGGAGGATCGGCATCTGCCTTCGAGAGACCTCGGAGGGTCGTCTAGAAACTGGGGAAATCCCTTCCCTTAAGGAAATCCTTTCCCTTATTAAAGAAACCCCTTCCCTTAAAGAAACCCTTTCCCTTAAGGAACTCCTTTTCTCTTAAAGAACTCCCTTTCCTTAAAGGAACCCCCTTCCTTGAGGAATCCATTTCTAAGATATCCGGAACGACAACTGCCTCGCGGGAAACGAAGGGTCGAGCTCATCAGGAGGATCGGCATCTGCCTTCGGGAGACCTCGGAGGGTCGCCTGGAGCCTAGGGAACCCCTTTCCTTAAAGAAACCCCCTTTCCCTTTATGAAACCACTTCCCTTAAGGAAACCCCTTCCCTTAAGGAAACCCTTCCCCTTAAGAAAACCCCCATCTTTTTAAGTACTTACCTTTTGTTGAGGAATTTTCAATAAAGGAACTTCAGTTGTTGCATGGCTGAATAAAGAGACTTCTTGAAGCTATGAGAGCTTGTGTGTCATGGTCCCATTTGTTGTCTGGATGGGTAGATCTGTCGTTCAAACAATATAAGGGAAAATTAGTTATGTGCGGCGACAGACAGTCTCCAAACGGATTATCGCCCTAGGACCATCTGGACTGCCGCTCGTCTGGAAGGTTCTCGAGACCGTCACACACTCGAGAAAATCGACATCCGCCACAATACCGATTATTAGCCTACTTGAGTGACAAGCTAACACACTTGATACGCAAACAGGGAAAGATCACCCAATCTCAAACAAAAGATGTTATTTTTTCCTCGATGCCATGAAAACTGTTAGTGAAATCGAAGCAGCCTTAGAAGAATAACAAGCTTAACTGACTCCGTTACCTTGGAGATTTTATTAATGATTTTTAGAGCCAGACGGTGATACCAATTTGGACTATTAAACTACAACCGTCAACAAAAGCTGAATCATGTCAGCGTAGCGATCTAATAATAATAATAATATTAATAATCGGCATCTAAGAACGCTCTTATAACTAAACTAAATCACAGCGCTTACAATATCATTATTACCCCTGATCATTGGGCCAATTAAACATTCCATCTCAGCTCCCTGGGAAGTATACAGTGTGATTCTGCCTGTTAGGCGCAAGCAAGCTAATTCAATCACAATAACCATCTCTGCCCTCACAAGTACCCATTTACTCCTGGGTGGAGAGAAGCAATGAGTGACAAAGTGCCTTGCCCAAGGGCACACGCACAATTACCCCGGCTGGACTCGAACCCACAACCCGCACCTGTACCCGCAGACCACGAATCCAGTGCCCTTAATCACGAGGCCACAGCACTCCACAATCAGACCGTCATAAATTGGCTGGGTATAAATGCTGATAATGTTTTCCTTTGGTGCTCTATATATGGCTCTAGGACTCTATGATAATATTAATGATACACAATATAGAAGACTGGCACATCTGTTTTGCCTAAATATTTGTCTCCTCTCGTCAAATTTGGATGAGCAAATGTTTATGTACCTTCAATGAACCGAATGAGTCCTTCAAGATGAAAAACAATCCTTAGCTAATGATGTCCAGGGCTTTAGAGAATAAGGTATAATTATTATACAAGGAATAATGGTATTTAAATCACCGACGATTGGCAGCTGATTTGTGGAATGGTTGGAAGTAATCCTGATTTAAGGTGATTCAAGTTCGAATCCCAGTGAACGCTTTTCACTTCTCTTTTTACCTTTTAAACAACTAAAGTGAGGAAGAAAAATTTCTCACCAGACGCAAAACCTATCTTGGGTTTGTGTAAAGAAAAACAAGGCATTATGCATCTAATGGACCATTCAGAAGATGGAAAACGGATATCGTTGGGGGAAAAAAATCGCGGGCGTATTTTTGTTCCCAGAGGCTCAGGAGTAATGTCATTATCAGTTAAGCTCTTCATTTGAATCACTGCAAGAGACAGGTTCTCGTCTTCTTTTTCCCTTCGATTGAAATTATCTCAACGATAAATTTGGAGATGAAAATTGGTCGATGAAAATGAGCAGCGACGACGTGGATTCGAATCAGGGATCTTTGTATCCATAGCTCATCTCACTATCCACTAGGCTACTGTGTGGTAGCTCGATGACAACCGTTCTTTAAAATGCTTTAATGTTACTTAAAAAAAAAAAAACCTGGTCGACTTAACAACAACAATGCTGTTGATGTCATTGTTCTGTTTCATGGATAAACATAATTTCTCATCGAAATACTGAATTATACATGAATTGGCCCTAACCATCCTTGGAATAAAATTACGAAGGCGGCCGTTGCCAGGCGATCTACCAAGCAAGGCTCGGCCCTCTTGATTGTGCTGCAGGTAGTTGAACGGTAAGCAAACGAACTGCTGTTTTCTGTCCAACTCACTGATATTAAAACAAATTCTGGCGTAAAAATCTCAAAACGCGCGGACAGGGATTGAAATCCCTTTCAATTCTTTTCCATGCAGTTCCCCTCTGTTTAAACAAAAGGGAGTATTTGTTGAAAGAAGTATGAGACTGAAAACGAAAATATTGACTGGGTGGATAGTTTGGATCTTTTTCTGGATTTGCTTGGCGGCATGCAATGCGGAGTCGACGCAATCCTGCTACCGTGAGCGCACGTTTGTCGCAACAGAGCAGCGGGCGTTGCTGCATCATACCATCGGGGAGTTTGCGAGCAAATCCCCCGTCCGATGTACCGTCTCCTGTCTCACGCACGCGGCGTGCCGCTCCTTTAACTTCGGCCGTGTCAGCCGGGTGTGTCAGCTTTCCGACGCGGTCAAGAGCGATTTCCCCGGAGATTTTCAGCCGATTGGGGATTTCGCACACTACGAAGTGGAGGATTTAAATGGATTGGGTGTTCAGACTACAGCCCAATATACGGTAGGTCAAATCAAAGTTCTTTCACTTTTTTAGTTGAAAACAATTCTATAAAATTATTCGCCCCCCCCCCTTTTTGCGATTGTGTTGTGTAGGGCCCTGCTAAACCATATTAGGGAACAAAAGTCTTTACTGTTATTGCGTGGACTGTACAAACCAACAGGTACGTATACCGTAGATAGATGGCAAGGTTTTATATTGAGGGAAATTTAGCAGTAAAGCGACCACGAAGACTACATAATGCAACACGAAAATAAAGAACGATCACAGCGACTCTCAGTGAACACGCAAAACCGCACGTATTCGCATAGCACCAATTGTAAAATGCGGAAAAACATGGCACCAACAGCAAAATGCGTAGCAAAACTGCATTTTTCCTCAAAAACTGTTAAAACTACTCAAATGGCATTAGAATTAAGAGAAGTATGATGAAAGTTGAAAAAGTTAAAACACCCTCGACTATCATTGGTCAAAACCTAAGAGGGCTCTAAACTACAAAATCGCCCTTTCCATCCCAAAGGTCAAACTATTCTAAATGTCATGACATAGCAATTGCATTTCTATATATTAGTCAGAACAGTAAAAAATAATTTAAAAAACACGTTTTAGAAGTCTTACAAATTCAAAGATAAATTTAAAAATTCGAATCTTTTTTCGAAATGTGACTGGACATGTAGGGTTATGATACATGTAATATCTGTTGAATCATTTCTTTTCTATCTTTTTAAATGTTTTTGTCCAGTAATTCGATAATAAAATTTAGGATAATTTCAAAAAGCAATGTTAATAACCAACTCAAAGTGTTGAAATTCTGCTTTGGTTATTTCAGGTTTTTATTTAAAAAATCACAACAGTAGCAAATTGCATGGGAACAAACCTTACAGTTAAACAACCTATATACAAACAATATTGATCGATGACATTTAATCGAGGCCGAGGCAAATCGATGGCTGTTTGCCCATGATTAAATTAGTGACAGAATTATCGTCTGCGTCTATGAGCACAGTATTGACCGAACTTGATTTTCTCTGCATTATGAGTAGCCATGGTAAAGCATCACGTTGAATAATTATGATGTCGAAACCACACATATTTGGAAGCACGTTGCATATTAATACGTTAGTGTTTAACAAAAATTGACCGTCTGGCTGCCAATGGGGTTGATATAAGAAAACCCATAACAAAACCCCGTATATTTGTGTAAACATGTACAACACCTCAGATGACTTCGGCATAGTTCATATACCTTACATTTTGTATTTAAAGACATAGTCCATCGTTTGTAATTAATGCAATTTTGTTTGAAGCAACAAAAGTGTTCAAAATCTAATGAAGGATACTGAACAACTAACCTGATGAAGTTTGAGCTCAGCTTCAGCTGTATATTCCAAGAAAAACAGCATTCTAGGATCTCAATTTCAAATCAAAAGTTGCTGAATCATGTTTTGAATTCGTTTTGAATTGTAGCTATGCGCGATGTCGCGCACTGATCCGACCATAGATGTAGAATAAAAAGACTAGATCGGCAGTGCGTACAGACGCGCGTTCTGCCATGAGCGGCATGGGCGTCGCCAGGATTTTTTCTAGAGGGGGGGCAAAAAAAAATTTTGGCCAAAAAATGCTTGTATTTCTCAACACATTCTCGATTTATCAGTTTTAGAGGAAGGCAGGGACATTCCCCCCCCCCCCCTGCCAGCTCATTAAATTTACACCACTTTGTCTTCGCGCCTCTCTTCCTTTTTTTCTTTTCTTCCTTTTGTTTTGTTTTTTGTTTTTTTGCTTTTCCAGGGGGGGAGGGGGCAAGTACTCCCCCTTGCCCCCCCCCCCCCCTTCGCGACGCCCATGATTGGCGGCACCATTTTGTAGCGCGTGGGGCATAAGTTGCGTTACGCGCACCTTTTTTCCCGTAGGTTTGTATGGAAAGATATATTTTTAAGTATTTTTTTTGACTTGTAGTAGTTATTTCCTCAACAAAATTCAAAATGGGTTATCAAGCTGCATATTCATTTCGAAGTTTGGTCCATTTTATTTCTCGTATTTATTTCCCGTTTTAAAATGCCGGTGCGCGTTGCTTAAAAAAACCTTGCATCCAGCCGTTTGAGTGTTATTTTCTTCATCAACAAACAGGATATTCCTGTAGTTGTTGCGCTGTATTTTAATTCAAATTCACGGCAGCTTGTAAGGGACAACACCCAGAATGTTTTTGTTCTCATTGTCCCTCCTCAGGGTATGACATATGCTGTATATCAGATGCAGTTTTGTACTGTTGGATACTAGGGTGCTGGGATGCACGCCCCTCCGGCTCCCCCTAGCCCTTCACTAACATTCAAAAAAATGAACTAATAAAATGAAATAAATTTGTGTTTTTTTGCTCTGGACCTCTCATGACGTATCCAGCATCTGAAAATTTTCAAGAAGGCGCAAGAATCTCAAAATGTTGAACAAAATGGGTACTAAAAGTAGAGCACAATGTAAATAAACTTCAAGAGTTAATTAGGTTATTCAGAAGTCCGGAACATTGCGGGAGTGTAATTTCATTTCATTCTTAAACCGGTGTTCAGGGGCAATATTATTGTCATTAAAAGTCACTCACATAAAATGCAATCCAAGTAAATTGTTCTCATCTCAAAAAGAATAATAATTGTAACGCAAATCTCTAAAATCATCCGTTGCAACATTTCACAATTTTCTTAACTAATTCAACGGTAATTTAAAGCAGTTTTTACATTCTACTTTTTCCTTTTTCCAGTGGCGTAGCTAGGAATTTTTCAGTGGTGGGGGGGTGGGGGGGGAGGGGGCGGCGCTGGGGGGGGGGCGCTGGGGGGGGGGCTGGAACATTTCATGGGGGGGGCGTCATGTAGATCAATGATAGTTTTTTTTAGAAACTCAAAATCTCAGTGGGGGGCGACTGGGGGGCGACGAGGTTTCATGGGGGTGTGTCGCCCCCCCCCCACGCCCCCCCCCCCCCCCCTTGGCTACGCCACTGCCTTTTTCATTGTATAAAACAATGTCTTTATGAGCTCCGTGCGCTACCAAAAGAGGGCGCCCTTTTACCTAGCAACGACGTCCCATGGGCGGTACATTTCGCTGGTTGACGCGCACCGTTCCTTGTGTGTGACGCGCGTACACCAGGGGATTTGTTCTATGTACACGCAGTGGCCGCGCACCCCCAACTGTACTTCCTTTGCCGGTGAGGGGGTACTCGTGAACGGAGCAGATACATCAGATAAGCTGATATTATTTGGAGATTTTTAGCAACGCGCACCACCATTTTGAAACGAACGGTAATTACGAGGGGAAAATGAAGCAAACTGCGAGGTGACTACCCAGCTTGAAAATGCATATTGAATCTTGTTGGATATATAATAACTTCTGGTAAAAAATGTTACTTTTACGGACATAAAAATACAAGTTTGTGCACAAACCTACGGGAATGTAGGTGCGCGTAACCCACGTTTTGCCCCACGCACTACTGCGCGTAGAGCGTCCATGCGGGAACGGGAAAATGTGTGCACAGTCTATGGCGCGTATGCACGCGCTGCCGATCTAGTCTTTTTATATCTATGGATCCGACAAATTATAGCAACCGCGCGCACCTGCGCGTCGTGCCAATGCTTGCGCGCGCTGCGCCAAAAAACAAAACGAACTACTAATTTAAATTTTCCTACGGTGCGTCTTAAGATGCACCGTTGGAAAGGCCTTCTTTCGTAGATTATTTCGACAGCTTGCTAGAAAGATTAATTTCACAGGGAGTTTAGTCCCCTTACTATCTTTCATTCAAGTATGTTTTTCAACAATAACTACTATTTTCGGATAGCTGCAAATGATGGACTATAGCTTTAAGTTAAACTGTATCGCCAATCGCCAATTACATAAATTGTTACACAAGACAGCAGTGGCGTTATTCTGTGCCGGGACTGGGGGATTGGGGATGACTAAAATCACAAAACTTCCCGACCGTGGAAATTCGAAAAGCAGGGGGAGGGGCTTGGCTTGCTGTTTATTATACAGATGTACATCTTATGTATACTTACGCCCGTTACCTCAAAACGGCACATTTAAAGCTTTTGTACTTGTTTCCCTTTTTTCAGTACTATTGAAAACATTTGGCTTGTTTGTAAGTTCAAAAATTACCTCAAAATCCGTCTTATTTGGTTTCTCAAACGAAAAGGTGGGGAGATGATCCAATGGCCCATCCCCTCTGGTCAAAACGCGGGGGAATAATGCCCACCATTCCCTCGGGATTTACGCCCCGGTGAGACTGCAATATTGGAACGTGGGACCAGACAGTGAAACAACCTCTACAGCATATTGATCGATGACGTTTAATCTAAGACGACCGCCTGGTTGCGGAAAATATTATGACAAACGACAGATTTATCTTCTGCGTCCAATGAGCACAGGATTGACCGAACTTGAATAGCTCTGAAGTATAAGTAACCATGGTAACATATCACGATGAATGTTTATGATGTCGGAAAAAGAAAATGTTTGGAAGCACTCAATTACCGTTTTTAATATTGTGTGTTCACAGACTAGTACACAGACAACAGAAATGGAGCTTAAGCCTTCAACTCTGATCACTGGTGGTGAGTTTTCCAGGGGGAAATCTAATAGTCTTAAATTCTTAAGGAATTTTTTTTGTTACAAATTTAGTGTAAGCTTTGTCGAAGTGCTTTTTAAACATGTAAAGTAATTTATATAAAGTTTTGGTTTGTGTGTTCTTCTGAAGAAAATCGTGGGTTCGGGTCCCACCTGAGTTTAAGTGGGAAAAAAAACAGACTGAAAATGTCTAACATTATGACCTTTTCCAATTTGTCTTCAATATATAATTATATTTCCATGGGGACAGCTTTTCATCCAACTTTTTATTTCTCGTTTTGTGCTAAGATTGTAACACCGCTAACGATGGTCCTATGGGCATGGCAAGTGGTCTGATACCAGACAGCAAGATAAGCGTCTCGTCCAATAATGGATTCCCGATTGACTCCACCCGAATCACCAGTCAACAAGGTTAGTGTAACATTTGTAATTCATGTACCTGTTATTCGTGTATATATTATTGTTTCCTTGCAGAGTTCTTCCTTAGTTTTAGGTTTTGCCTAAAGCTCAACTTCAAGTTAAAGTAATTATCGGCCACGGACCTGAATGGTTCTTTTATTCCTGTCTCAATGCATGTGCATGTAAATTAGGGACCATTGACTACAAGTTGTGCTTTCTAAATGGATCCCTCTGCAGTATTACATTACCTTGTATACACACATATATTTTTTGCATTAATTTTGCATAAAATTTATAGTAAAATGGTCTACAATTGTATTTGATTTTTGTTAAATGATTTTGTAATTAAATGATTTATATGGTAGCGTGGGGTTATCTACATGTACATATAAATTACACATGTACACTGGACACGTGTCTATTACAAATAATTTAAACCCTTCTGCGGTAGTCATTACCTCTATCATTAACTAATGTTCACATGAATTTAAGTTTTAGTTTCAAAGAGGTATGTAGGAATTGTTTGGGGTAACTTACCGAGCATAGACTTGTTGGCGTTGTATGGTATTCGTGGGGAAAAGATAGGTCACGATCGGTTTTGATTTCCAAAGCACACTCCCTGATGTAGTTGACTCAAACTCAGGCCACGCGTTGCGTGGTTGCTCCTTCAATTTCCATGTAGCCTAAATCCAAAAGTTCCTCCTGTTAAGTCCTTTATAATCCATGTCCCTTCTTCTTCTACTCAAGCTTCTAAAGTACACAATGATGTTTCCCGGCAATTCCAAGTTTTTCTATAACTTGACAAGTCTTCGTGTTACAAAGTCATGAAAGTTGCACTTGTGTGCTCAAGACTTCCTGCAGGTTCCGCAACAATGAAGCACCTTTAAGTTAACGTCTTTAAGCGGATCGACTAGACTGGTTTGCAGTCTGTTAAACTTTCTGAAGGGAACGGATCGATTATGAAGTATTCTTTAGAAACTACTTTTATTAGACATTATCCTTGTTGGTAAATTTCAGTCCAACGGCAAAAAGACCATAAAAGTAACTTTTGTCTTCTTTTTTTTTTTTGCATGAAGCTTGGTGCGCCAGCAACCATGACGCGAATCAATGGGTCCAAGTTGATTTTGTTGGGAAGGCGTACGTAACAGGAGTACAGTGCGGACCAAACTCTGCAGGTAACAATTGGATTAACGAGTATAAAGTTCTATATGGTGATGATGGCGTTACCTGGACAACGGTGCAAAATGCAGCAGGGACAGCAGATGCAATGGTACGTTCTGTGTTGGTTCCATGGGGGCACCCTAGTGTCCTATTTGCGTGGCTGGCTAGCTGGCCGGCTGGCCGGCTGGCCGACTGGCCGACTGGCCGACTCCCCGACTGGCCGACTGGCCGACTGGCCGACTGGCCGACTGGCCGACTGGCTGGCTGTCTAGCTCCCCGGACAGTTGGCTTGCTCCCCGCTGGCGGCTGGCTGGCTGGCTGGCTGGCTCCCCTGAGCCAGGCAATGCTATCGTTGAGGATTACCCAGTATTCCAATCTATGGGCTAAATCCTTCCAATTGTGTACACAGATGCATAAAAAAAGATAATTATCTCAATGAACGACTATTCTCAATATAGTTTTAATATAATAGTGAGGTCTTGTGCCAGCTTCACTAGGCTTGCCAATTATTTTCTACTAGACCAGATCAGATATTTTTTTCGGAAAACATCGGCAAGCAGCGAAAAAACAACGTTGACCATTTTCTTGACATTCCATTTCAGTTCAATGGACCACCCGACCGTTACACTGTGGAGACCTCCATGTTCCCGACGGCTGTTTACGCGAGGTACATCCGCCTGCAACCTACAGCCTGGAGTAGGTACATCTGCATGAAATTTGAACTACTTGGTTGCAGACACTAAAGTGCATCTCCAGCGGCAGACATTAAGAGAGCCATTTTCCGACTTAAAAATCAATAGTCGGTCGGTTTTAAACAGTATTTTTAAAACCCGTATGAAGTCTGGATGCTGATAGCGACTTATCCAAACCGGTCTTAAACATATTGTTGAAAATGGGCCAACCATATGTATTCCCATTCACTAAACACCTTTTTTTTTTGTCAAAAACGTAGAAAAATTTATAAATCGTTTCAAACAGTAGAAACATTGACAAAATACCGACGATGTCTTGTTCACAATTTCAGCTTGGGCAATTTTCTTATTGGGCAATCTATGGACGGAGCGTGAGATTGCATTCCTCCTACAAACAAAACCCACAACAAACAACAAACCAAGATAAAATCCTCAAAGAAACTACTTTGAGGATTTAGAATACCTCAAAGAAACTACTTTGAGGATTTAGAAATATAAAAATAACCTATTTTCCCTCCCAATGAGCACCATTGTTTTTTTGCATACTTTCACCACGTAACGGGGAGGAACATAAGACAGAACAAACCAAATGCTCGTGATATTCTGAGCTACTGGGCCGAGTGCGTATATAGCTAGCTGACCATATGATTTTGTGAGCAACTTTGTGAGACGTAAAACCTTGAAAACGTTATCGTGACAAGTGTCACATTTTCAAGCTCATGTACGTACCAAGGACCTTCTTTAATGTACCGACAGTAGGCCTACTACAAGGTATATGTCAATATGTCTGGAAGTGTTGATTGAAACTATGAAGAACTGTTCCATACGAATCTCGCTAAGCCGCGGTTGTCGAGGTGTATTTTGCCCAAAAGACTGGCAATGTTGTATGTGACGGTGTGCTCATAATGTACACGCATCTTTATGTGGTAGAAAGCATAAAAGCACAAAAGACCCCATAAGGAAATCTTTAGAAATGAGTAAACTGTCTTAAATATGATCATGTCCTGTCCCATGTAGATTTTAAATCAGCTTTCAAAATGTTATTAGATAATATAGATAAAGTGCCTTGTGCGGATATCAGTGCTCGCTTTACAGACGTAGTGAGGATGAGTTCGAACGATCAGATCGCGGTAGGGTACTGCATTACCAGTGATACGTGGTAGGTACAGGTCAGCTCGCAGCTCGGCAAAGCAGCCTTACTTGAAGAAAAATGTTGTTTTGAGAAAATTGAGTTAAAAATTTAAGCTTACTAGCTTTTTTGTGAAGGACCGCAGTTAGTCTGCGATCCTTCGTCGCTGTAGTGCCTCGTCAAGGTGGGAGGAAAAATTTGCTCCGTACTACTCTCAAAAATGCTTTCGTACGCTTAACAAACTTGTATTCATTACGCTATGTGAACAATCCTTTTACAAGAAGTTCAATTTGAATGTTATGATGTTGTGAGTTATCAAGTGGTATATGTTAAAGTAACAAGGTTAAATTGATATGATTGTTCATATTCTGCACAATATAAAGTAGTGAACTGCACATATAATGTAATTGGCTTGTTAAAACCATGGTATTCAACTGAACCTGTATCGAATATTAAGAATATTAAATCCCAGATGAATTCAAAGTGTTCACAGTATATTTGCAAAGCGCCCTCTGGAGTCGAAAAGAGTACTGCGCAATAGTCGTAGCCTTGTTGCCATTTTGTGATTGGACAATTAACGACGTTGAAGTACATGTACGCAAGTACGATGTACGGTACTATGTACACGTATGGGCTCCGCATGTACATGTTCATCGTACAAGACCAGATTCTGCAGGTTTTTCTGTGACACATTTCGTTCACCGTGATGCAGAAAGGGGGAAAGGAAAAACTTTATCATTTCACAAAACCCTACTGTGTATATAATTTAAATGAGCATTGCAAGCTATCTGCAATGATTCATTGGACATTAATTTTGTGCATAAACTTTGGGAATGGAAGAATTACTTCTATCTTAAAAAAAACGTATTTTACGAAAAAATTATTTTACGAATGTAAATTTATTAATTGTATGTACATATTATGCGTATTAAATGCTTTTTTTCAGTCATTGTTTTAATTTTAAAATAGTTAAAAAGTTTTTTAAAAAATACCTCCCTAATAATCAAAGTAAAAAGGACTGATGATGCGACCGGAAGAACTAATTACTTAACACTTCAATTCCGTATTCACTTTCATGCATTTATGGGGGTGTGTCTAAACGATCTCAAGATGTATTTATAGATCATTTGGGAAATTGGAAATCTATTTTCTTTATGATGTTCATTTATGAAAACAGACCGCTACTTGCGACCGCGCTTGCAGCATAGCTACTTGCACTGGAGATATGAAGACACCATCAAACGAATGTCGTTCATCGTCCAATCACAAAATGGCAACAAGGCTACGACTATTGCGCAGTAAAAGAGTGGGCCGCGCCATGTTGGAACAAAGTGTTCCTCAGGAATCTGAATTGCTCTCTCTCTCTCTCTCTCAGTACTGGATTTGTAACCCATTACCTTGGATATAACATAATTGGTGACGAAGGAAAATAGATCATACTGAGAATTCTTACAAGCCAATGCATCGATTCAACCGCCTCTGTCGCGAACAGTCGATATATTTGAGAAACGCATTGGTGGAATTAATGATTTTGTGGGATCTCCTTCATTATGATTCTAAAGGTTTAGTTGTTATTGTTGTATAAGATTATCGTTCATGATTATATGAAATTTGCTGTAGAATTGTTAAATACATTGAATAAAACTCACTTTAAGCTACAAATTCAATTGCTGAGTTATACTAGTTGTCACTTTAAACAATGTGCATTTGGGTGTTGATGCCTATTTGACAACCACCACACAGGGAAAGGTTCACTGGCGTGAGTGCAACACAAAGAACTCTGTTCCCTATTTGGTTTAAAGATGCAACCCCACATTTGAAGAATGGCATTTGAAGAAAATTGTAAGAAATGAAGAGCTTCAATGCTATTGGTCTGTTAGGAATTTGGTGTTTTTTCTTCATAAACCACAATAATATTTAAACAATAAGATTTGTTTTTTGAGAGACACAAAATGATACGTTTGAGAGAGATTTTTTTTAATTGAAAATTATTTTTCTGAAACTTATTTTACTGAAAATATGGCCCTTAAGAATAGCAAGAGTTAAGAAAAAGGCTGCCATGTTGAAATAGAAGTAGTATGGAATATGCTGGAAGCATAAAAATGTATTGGATCAGAACTACACATCTGATCACTCTGGAGCTTTCGACTGCACATTATGTCATCGGTCTATAACATGATATAAACATGCAATAATAAAATGCGAGAGATCAAGGTAATGTTTGTCCACAAAAAATAAATCTAATTGTTTCTGTTCACAATTTGCGCAATTCAAGTGGTCTTCTTTTCTATATTTCCTCACTCCTCAATTTAATTTCACCCATCTTTACCTTGGAGTATCCTTCTGCATGTCTTACTTCAACACATCTTCCAATTCATCAGCAACACTTCTCATACGGTTTCTAATCATGTGACAAATTGCTGATGACATCTCGAAGAAGTATTTCTTTCCCTATACTTGTGTTACATTCTTCACTTCAACATATGGTCTTCCTTCATTTCCTTTCCAGGTATCTTGGTTTTACTCAATAATGGTATAGTATTGTAGTTTTGATTAAAGTAGTACGGTTTTATCCTTCAAGTAGTTTTTATTGTAATGCGCATTAGAACATATGTTTATGCATTTTGCGCAATATAAATGCCATCATTATCATTAATATTATTATCTTCAGTGACATTAAATGTCCACCCTTTTACAAAGTAACTGAACTTTGAGTCCAAGTGTAGCACAAAATAATGAGGGATTTCATAAACTGCAAAATATGGAATAAAACAATATAATTTCGGCCCTTCTCAACTGAATCCAATCACCTCGTTATTTTAAAGTTATGATATTCTCCTTGGTAGTCGTACATTATTTCAAACACAATCAGATGTCATTATGTCACTGTTAACCGCAATCATGATGTTAAACTATCAGAAAAACTCCTTGCCCGTTGACACTTTGTAATAAAATATTAAAGTAAAAAGCATAAACATGCAGTAACAAAGACAAAAAATAATTGGCCCCATTACCCACCCTCCTGCTTCCCCGGATCCGCCGTTGCTTTATACCAAAACTGGCATGTCACTGATTTGTTTTTGAGTGTGGTATTGTTTTACCTTCAAACGTAGTTCATGTTTAAGACGTTCTCAAAACTTAAGGAAATTAAGGATCTTTTTCTGGATCTGCTTGGCGGCATGCAATGCGGAGTCGACGCAATCCTGTTACCGTGAGCGCACGTTTGTCGCAACGGAGCAGCGGGCGTTACTACATCATACCATCGAGGAGTTTGCGAGCAAATCCCCCGTCCGATGTACCGTCTCCTGTCTCAAGCACACGGCGTGCCGCTCTTTCAACTTCGGCCGTGTCAGCTGGGTGTGTCGGCTTGGCCAAAAGCGATTTTCTCAGAGATTTTCAACCGAGTTGGAATTTTACACACTTTGAAGCGGAGGATTTGAATGGATTGGGTGTTCAGACTACAGCCCAATATACGGTAGGTCAAATCAAAGTTCTTTCACTTGTTTAATTGAAAACAACTGTATAAAATTATATGCCCCTTTTGACGATTGTGTAATAAAAAGCCCTGAACCATATAAGGGAAAACAAATTTTTACTGATATTCGTGGAATATACAAACCAACCGGCAGGTACGATTACCGTAGATAAATGTCATGGTTTTTATATTGAGAGAAGTTTTGGGATAAAGCGACGATGAAGACTACAAAAGGCAATACAAAAAATGGCAAACACAGCGATGTTCAGTGAACACGCATAACCATGTTTATTCGAATGGCACCAACTGTTAAAGAGGTTGTGGAATGCTCGAAGACATTTCCGTCATTTTTTGGGTATATGTAGCCTAAGGTGTGATGAAATAAAAACGACTATTGTTTCTGTCATGAAATGAGTACAAAGGGTACTTTTAGGAGCTATTTTTCAGGTCCTGTTTCGACCCGAACGTGCAATTTGTGTAAAAGTCGTCGTTGCGGGCAGCAAACAAACACAGTAAATCATGACGTTATCAACAGGACTCGTTTATGCTACTCTGCATCGGGAGTCCTGTTTATTACGTCACGATTTACTGTTTTTTGTTTGCTGCCCGCAACGACGACTTTTACACAAATTGCATGTTCGGGTCGAAACAGGCATGACAGGACTTGAAAAACAGCTCTCAAAAGTACCTTTTGTACTCATTTTATGACAGAAACAATAGTCGTTTTTATTTCATCACACCTTAGGCTACATAATTATACCCGAAAAATGACGGAAATGTCTTCGAGCATTCCACAACCTCTTTAATGCGAACGACAACCGCATTGTTTTTTTACCGCACAAAAACTATTGAAAATTACTAAAATGTCATTAGAATTAAGAGAAGTCTGTTGTAAGTTTGTCATTAGAATTAAGATGTGTCTGATGTAAGTTGAAAAATGCATTTTAGAATATTAATAAAACACATTTGACACTTATTGGTCAAGACGAGAGAGGGCCCTTCGTTACAAACTCGCCTCATTACCAGCACGTTGTCGTAAAAGTTGGTACCTTGATCCGGTCTTTACTGTTTCTTTCAAATGGGGCTTGCGGTCGCTGCTGAAGTTAATTGAACCTGATGGGGAGTAATAAATAACCGTCTGATATTTGCTATACAAACCCCCGGTGTAGGGGGTTTTGTATAGACATTTTTAGATACCAACTTTACTACATGGTTGTGGGTGTATGGGTTGTTGAGTGAGCACACGAGAGCATTAATTTATATATTGTTTGCTTGGTTTCAATGATTTTTGTTTATCATTTGAATATTTACTTCCTTTTGTGGGGTGGGCGTGGTTATCTTGGAAAGCAAATATCTCCAAGGGTGGGAGGAATTGTTTCATTGTCATTGAAGGTTATATTTAGCAGGTTTATTGTCTTTAATGGATCCCCCCATCCATCCCAAACCCACCCACCCCACCATAGCGCACAAAGTTTCAACAGCAGCCCCCCCCCCCCCTTCAACCATTCCAGTTAGGGTTACGAGTCATTAGGGTTACCCTCCGTTAGGGTTGCCAACACATTAGGGTTACGATCCGTTAGGGCTCAGTGCCCTCAGTTAGGTTTAATACCCTCAGTTAGGGTGAAGGCTGGCCTTAGCTATCATGCAAGGGTTGTGATAGTTCCCAAGCCTGCATGCAGCCATTTTACAAGTGGCATCCTTCCACTTCCTCGGGCAAATAGGAACCACTTTGCAACCGTAATTTTATCAAGCCTGCCCTCAAATGGAAGCCCAAAATCCAGGGAGATGATTCTTAGACATACGTACACAATTCCATCAAAAATAAGTGGGGGGGGGTGGCGCTTGGGGGGCTGGAACATTTCATGGGGGGCGTCATGTAGATCAATGATAATTTTTTTAGAAACTCACAATCTCAGTGGGGGGGCGACTGGGGGGCGACAAGGTTTCATGGGGAGGCTGTCGCCCCCCACGCCCCTCCCCCCCCCCCCCCCCCCCCCCCGTGGCTACGCCACTGGTCACATTTTATGCTAATGAGCTCGCGTAGAAATTCTCACTCTGCACAATCAAACGCGAATTGCGGCCTCTGTCGTTCGATTTGCGCCAGTTGGATATCGTTGTTATAATCGCTGTAATAATAATGACGTTATCGGCACTCTTTGTGGGTTGGCCAAACGAGTTTTATTCTTGAATATTTACACTGTGTACACCACCTACCAACTCAACCAAAGCAATACGTTTGAAACCTTCTAGCTTTCATATTTTAAATATGGCGGAATTTTTGGCTTATTCGGGAACAAAACTGCCCTTCTCCCCTCCAAAAAATTGTATTCGGCCGGCATTGTCTGGCATTACCAGTACTTTTATGTAAAAGTTGTTACCTTGATCCGGTCTTAACATTTTCTTTCAAATGGGGCTTGCGGTCGCTGCCGAAGTTAATTGAACCTGATGGGGAGTAATAAATAACCGTCTATTTTCTACACAAACCCCCGGTATAGGGGGATTTGCATAGACATTTTCAGATACCAACTTTTACGACAATGTGTTAGTAATGAAATGTTAATCCCATTACAACATAACAACTGCTTTTCTATTGCAACTGCTTTTCTATTAGTCAGACCAATTTAAAAACACACACATTTGTGGAAGTCTCACATATTTACAGATGAAAATTAATATTCAAATTCTAATCT
Organism: Patiria miniata; assembly: GCF_015706575.1. Taxonomy (NCBI): domain Eukaryota; kingdom Metazoa; phylum Echinodermata; class Asteroidea; order Valvatida; family Asterinidae; genus Patiria; species Patiria miniata. Next base: position 5,664,816 of record NW_024037061.1, read on the forward strand.
TTTTTCCCCCTGAAATTGTTTAAAATTCCAAACTTTAATTCCGGAGAATTGGAGTTTATTCCTTGCCAATAAGATTAAGAGTAAATATACAAATCCCCCACTATTTCTTGTAACCGTCTATACAAAAATGTCTGGGAACTGTAGGGCAAATCTGGTTTTACTCCAGTACTTTTCAACAATGAAAAAAATATCATTAAGTGAAAGGAGATGGTTCATACATAAAACCACAGTAATGATTTGCACTTAATTTGATTTAACAGGAAGAAGTATCTAAAGAAATAAGTTAGGCCGTTGTTGAGTAAATATCAAACCGGTACATGATACAGCGATGATAATGTCGATGTTGATGATAATGATATTGATAGTGATAACAAGGGCGATAGCCAACTACAAGAAGTATTAAAAGGCTTATTAAATAGTATTAAAAGGCTTATTAAATAATTTTCACTATATTATAAGTTTTAACTACATAATAAGAACTACATAATAATCATGTAAATAAAAAAAGTTTGAAGTATTAACCCTAAAAGGGGCGGGGCGGAATCCGCCCCCCCCCCCCTCGACTTTTTCCGCGATAGCCTTTAAAAAGAAAATTTCGCGACCAAAGCTTTTATGACTTATAGCCTCGAGCCTTGCGCATCTTTTGACACCAAAAACATAAAAATCAGACGAGGGGTTGTTGCGAAGCGAAAATGTTTCCGACGCTACGCGCCTTGAAAACTGAATTTTCCCATATACATCGTGTACACAAACCAGATTTGCCATTCATACATATGAATAATTAATTAGCCATAATTCCAAAACCCTTTTACCTTTGGTCATGAAATTTCTTGGGTATGTTTATGAAGAGTTGTTCTATGCATGTTCCGAGTTTCAAAATGTTTTGTCACTCGATGGCCGAGATCTTAGGGGGGGCGGAATCCCCCCCCCCCGGCTGAGAGATGGTCAAAATAAACCGGCCCCTTTAGGGTTAAAATGAAACTCAGAAACGTGAAAACACTATAAAAGATAATACCAAGCAATAACAGCACGCGTAAATCGTGAAATAAATCTATGCTCAGATGTGTACATGTAAACCATGTGGCTATGCTATTACCCAGTTACGAAGGCCGAGCGACATAAACGTGTTTGTTTACATGAAATCCGAGTCCAAAAATAGGCTTAAATACCTCTTATTTACCTACACAATGCAAGAGGAAGTGACTTTAACTTTCACAGGTGACAGGGACGGCAGTTGATCAGGTGACAATAAATAAAGTGACTTGCAAAATGCGGAAATGTGTATAATTTTGTCAACAAACGTTACGAAGAAATGTAAGAAAAACTGGCTATAGTAAATGATCAACGGGGGCGCTATTGAAGAAAACTGGATAGACGATCCAGAACAGTACTCAAATTTTAGAATGTGAAAATCTAGTTTCAAAATGCTCCTATTTTAACCAGAATTAATTTCCTGGGCTGAAATTCGGACTTAATATTTCTTATATAAAATACCATTTGGGGTTAAAGGGTACAACTTTTGTTCGACCCTACTTCCCTTCTTTTGTGTCTCCTTTGTCCCCTTGGAAATCTCAAAATACATAGCGTTACGGCTATATGGGGTACATCAATTTCTAAAGACAGACTTGCGGGATACCATTGTCCCTATTGTTGCCCTTTACGCACGTTTTCAGTCACTGTATCGTGGGAAAACATACAAGTCGTAGAAGAAAACAAACATTCGTAGCCCGCGAACCTAATAATGGTATTAAACTCGTCGCTGCTCGACACCGGGACATGCTGCATATGAGGACGTCTAGTGTTTCAGACATAAAATTTCAAAATCGGTGGTTTCAAGCCCCGGTAATTCTTTCGAATTTGATTTACGATAGAATAATGTAAGTGTATAGCAGTTCCGCGAGCACAGTGACTATTTGCCATGCATATTCAGATCATTAAGCCTGCTCAATTTCATGTTTTGACTTTGAAGAAGTTGTTTAAGTCCGATGCCTGTCACAGCTATTTTCTAAATGATTTGGTCTTTTCCCCCCGAACGTTTGAAACTTTGTTAAAATTAGCTAAAACACATTTTGTGGAGACAGGCCTCACCTAATTTGGATAACCTTGTTTTCAGTTTTTGTCAGGGTTGGCGATTTTTTTTTATTCTTTTTTTAAAAATCCAAAAATCCTCATACCCATCACAAAGGAGTTTACAGTTTCCTATAATACCCATCATCCACAAAACTCAATAAATTGATAAATGCTTTTGAAAAAAGTCGTATTGAATCAGTGATTTAAAAAAAGAAATCACTTGATTTCTTCTACATGTAGTCTACATCATTGGTTCAATGGTACATTAATACTGAAGACACCTTAAAGGAGCATTGCTTGATTGATACAGCTGAGATACGTTATGTGTGGATACGAATGAAAACTTGATTTATGGTACGTGTACATGGCATACATAAAAATATGACAGTTCTCCATCATGGGCATGTTGATTTCATAAAAATGCTTCTAATTTCACAACCGGCGGCACTGATTGTGTAACTTATAGTGTTTTAACAGATATTTATTTAAATTGCGATTGAAATCAGTGATTTAAATCAACGTGATTTAAATCAGCCAACCCTGTTTTTTTTTTGGTTTTTTTTCATAATTTATGTAAACTGGTTTTGTAATTGACTGTTCAGTGTATATTGTACTGTCATCATTCGTGCTAGCCAAGGAAGGGGGGTATAAGTACCGTGCACCGGTCTTTTTGCTGCCTGTCTTTTTGTTATCATTCAGAAATTTGTTATGCTTTTTAACGGTTTATTTTTATTCATTAAGTAATGCAATTTATATAATGTTCAGTTTATATTCTAGGATATTGTCATCTTTTTTATAATTGTTGTTTTATTTTCATTTACTCTATGATTATACACCAGGACAAAAAATTCCATTCTGTTTTTAACTTATGCTACGTGACGAATACAATATGAATATGAATATGAATACTTGTGTTGATTTGCTGTTAAACATGAGTGTACATAGGATGCTACAGGGAATTTGTAAAAGAAAACCGATGCCAAGATCACCCGATTCGGTCTGGTAGTTTTGTTCTCGAGGCTTTTTGGGGGGGGGTAAAATAACGTTGGGAGTCACTTGGTCACGATGAATTACTAAACCACGTAACTTTGAGGAATTTATTGTCATGTAGTAATATTAATTATACATGAAAGATGTGGACCGAATTTGGTTATTTAAGTTCGGTTGGTCCGAGTAAAAAGCCAAAAAGCTAGTACCCTTCGAGTCCACTTGGGTCCAAAGTGACAAAGTAGGTTCGTCGAGATGCGACTTAAGCCATGCGCGATGCCATATCGGTTTTGGATTTACACCTTCGGAACAAGACAGTGAAGGTGGCTGAGCGCGCCCGATCAGAGCTATAAAAGATGCGTAAAAAGGTGAATCTAACTATGGCTCTAGTTCTCTGGGCTTGAGCTATGAGCTCCGTGCGTGACCAACAGAGGGCGCATTTTGTCTGCAACTCTGCCTAACATGGTGACCGTTTTAGCTGATTTTTCGGCTAAGTTTGACGGATTTTTTGTTAAAACACGAGTTTGACAGGAAAACATATTGACAGATTTCTGGAAGAATTCTGCAAAAAAGTTATTTGATAGAAAAACAGCAAAATTTAAAAAAGAAATGCTTCATTTGTTTAAACCTCTGAATAATGGGACAGGTTGGCTGGTCTGGGTGCTGAGGTTTACTGGGAACCAGAGTTTGTCGTGACGCAACCGCGCTTTACCTAAAATGTACGCAATTGAATAACATCTTTTTGTGACTATAGATTGTTAATATAATGTAATTTGAACCTTAATTAAGGCAATTTTACAACATTTGCATGTGATTTTAATTGTTTATAGTGCATTTCGAGTAATTATGGGGAATTTGGCAGATTTTTGATCAATCTGACAGATTTTTGAAGTACATTGAGCAGAATTTGGCCATGACCTTATGGTCACCCTGCTGCCTAATCATTTTTGTTGGGCCTAATTATAAAACTGATTTTCGAGACAATTACATTTTTTTAAATCCTGCACTTGGAGTACAATGAATGAACAGTCATCTAATAAAAAGGATGAACATAGGCTTTAAGATGTTTGACAGAACAACCAAAGTGGAAAAAGATAAATTACAGGCTTTGCCCCACTATTGTGCTGCAAAATGGCAATTTCCGATTTTAAGCTCATCATGTGGTGACAGGTCTATGCAATTTGTCTATGAGCTTCCGGACCCCTCCGCGACCTTTTTATGGGGATTTCACACGAGTTTCGCTATATATTTGACAGAATGATTTCTAACCGTAATCACCCCTGACAAACATTCGTGTTGGAATTTGATCTTGGCATTCCACATGAAAAAATGATGAGAAGTCAGTTAGAGATGGGTAAAAACGAACCTTAAAATCCGGATTTTTGAACGAAACTGATAACGACGCAAAGATTTACCTACTGTGCCTACATCCGATGGATTCTAGATTAAGTCAGGCTTGTTTAAAAAATCATACATTTTCGTCTTAAAATGAGTGCTCCGAGTTTTACCAGTCCTCTTGATTTTAGATTTTCGAAAGTGAGAGGTCAATTTTTGGCAGGATATCTCCTTCACGTCATGTGATGTTTCAGTTTCCATAAATTGAGATACAAATAACAATTTACAAAGGCATTTTGCAAAGGTGGATTTTCTTAAGAAATCAATTACCCAAAATCATTTTTAAAAATTCTGATTTTCCTATTCGAGGGGTCCGGAAGCTCGCCACCAGAGGTCAGTTTTCAAACTCTGTCCGCTCCGTTCACAAGTACCCCCTCATCGGCACAGAAAGTACAGTTTTGGGTGACCCACCGACGCCATCTTGCCTGAGTGCAATTTTGCCGCGACGCGCGGTCGTTCCCCTGCGTGTACATAGTACAAATCCCCTGGTGTACGTGCGTCACACTCAAGGAATGGTGCGCATCAACCAGCTAAATGTCCCACCATGGGACGTCGTTGCTAGGTAAAAGGGCAGCCTCTTAGTTGGCCCACGGAGCCCATTGCCCATTGAACATCAATCTGTATTGCAGGTAGGTCATGTTTCATTGCATTTTGGAGAAGGATCTTTGAACATAAAGTCTAAAATAGTGGCCCTACTGAAATTTCCGTTAGTACATCCACGCCATGCAATAGTGCTTAAGATAATATAGCATTATTATTTTCTGCTACAGTAAAAAGCACAACTTTTCTGCAACCTGCTAAACAGCGCGATAAAAGACACGAGAGTTGACGTGATTTCTTGGGAGATTTGCACACTCATCGTCGACCTTACCAAAACTGGCGATAGTTATCGGACGATGAATCATTATGCATATTAAAAACCATCAAATTTATTAAACCAAAGTTCTACCTAACGAACTGCGATATCACATCTCATCCCAGGTTCAGACAGGCGTTCCAGAGTCGCGCCGAACCAAAAAGATTAGCACGTCGACCTTATTAGAATTTTGGTTTCAGACAGGCGAACTTTTTACATTGGAGTATTGTGTAAAAACCAACAAACCCGGAATATTAGCAACAAGCCGGCATTGTACAGCGTCAATGCATGGCTGCGTGCGCGTTCCTTCACTACGCATGCGCCTGGCCGTGTAATACGTTATCAACGCTGATTGAGAGCGTACTGCGCGAAGAAGACAGGCTGCTAGTACCATAGATATAGAACCAGCCTCTACTCCATGGGCGCGTGCGCGTTCCTTCACTAACCCCTTTCGCTTGTACCCCCCGCTCTGCAAACAGGACGCTGGGATACTCTGATGAGCTTCACAGAATCTTGTGAAGGAAATTGCCCATGACCTATGTATAAAGCATCTGGCTGCAGGTGTTCAAGACCGCAGTTAGACAATGCGCGCAAATGCTGTCCGAAAACTTCCCATAGAATTGCGCGCATTCCATACCGGATGTGATTTCTGTTTCATGGCGGCCCATGTGGACACAATTTTGAGCTTCGCATAATGCAATCCGACCACTCGTGATTCGAAACGGAGCCTGAGCAAGTGACGGGAATTGTAAATTTACAACACAGATAAGTTTTACAGAATTTCCTACATTAGAACGCTTTTCAGCGAGAAAAAAAACATCTTTCAACTGGAATAAAAGAGTAATGAATCAGTCTTAACGGCCATTTTAAACCTTGCAGAGTCATGACCTTGATGACGCGCAGGTCACTGGTCACGCAAAATCCAACCAATCAGAGCGTGAATTCATCAGAGTATCCCAGCGTCCTGTTTGCAGGGCGGGGGGTACGAGCGAACTAACCCCTGGCCCTGATGATGACGTAAACGATGCTGACTGGCTATTCAGAGCGTACGGCGTGGGCATTTCGAAGATTGCACGCCGGTGTCATATGAAAATCGGACTCGTATGAAAATTGTACTCTTTTTCCCTTTTATTGGTTAAACCCTCTCACATGACCGGTCCCTCTCTTAATTATCTAAGCATAAGCATGCGCAATACCACCAATGAGTCCGTATTTCATAAAACCTAAATTCATGCTGCACCGGGCGATCCCGAATGCGCTCGCGTGCTTTGCACGTCACGTCACGTAAGAATATTCAAAACTGCGCGATTCCTGTACGATATGGATTATGGCAGCGCTAAAAAAAACCCTGTATCGGCGGTTGTAAAGGGACGAAAGGGGTACGTACCTTTAATACAAATCTTTGCTAAATTACGCAACGTCCAAACCTTATGTTTGAAAGCATTGATTCTTCAAAAACACAACTTTTTAAAGATGGCGTCGGCGCGTAAAATGGATAAACTGCAGCCTAATTATAATGTGCCATATTTTGACATATTAAAATTACAAAATTCCAGGGGTTGAGATCGCGCAAGGCATAATGGGAAACAACATGGCAAAGCAAGATCTCGTACCCATGGGAACGAGGTTGATATAGAACTTAATTTTTTTTTTTTAAGTTCTCTATGGCTGGTACGTACGCCATGTGGGCTCGCACGTCACGCCGCGTCACGTACAAAAAAATTGTATTTCAATACTGCGCCGTGCCTGTACAACATGGATACTGTTTTCCGCTTTAAAATATTGTATTTTGTGTTGTATTGGGGGTGACAGTGGGACGTACATTTATTGAAAGTTTTTGCTCTGTAAACACGACATCGAAATCTCGTGTTTGAAATGATTAAATCTGCAAAAACAAAACTTTTAAATTATAAGAACTGTGTCACGCGTTAAACACATCGCCTGCAGTCCTTATTTTTGAAGGTCACTACTTATTTACATACATTTACATACATTTGTATTGAGTTCGGCTCATGACTAGAGCGACGTCTGAAATCAAGTCGCTCCCGAGTCGCTCTGAACGACTCCGACCGTCGATCTTTCGCCATCTGGCGCGTCTAGTCGCTCCTATTTGTTTCAGATATCGAACCTTTCATGTACTTAATTTAAATCTTGCCTTTAATTTTAATTTGGATCGGCTCGACTACTGACTACTTCGTTATGTTTACCCAAGTGACCGTCGTAACTGAAGACGCAGCACGCGCTGTATTCGTGTCTCGATAAACTTCTCTTTGGTATCGCATGCAGTTATTAGTAGTCGTTTGATTGGGCTGGTAGTCACAACGCGTATATCTGTTTACTTATGAGTGAGTTCATTTACCTTTTTTTCTCTGATGGTGGAATTTTCGGCTAAACAGTAAAAGTTGTTTCTCCCCAAAAAAGGAAAGATGACACTCGTAATAAAGACCTCTTGGTACTTATTCCTATAGAACTAAGCTTCAGCAAAAGTTTGTAGGGCAGCTGCATTAATGTCGATTTTCTTTGTTTTTGTTGTGCTCATATTATTATTGGGTCTAATATGCCTATGCAAGTGCGGCATGAAACCGACACATTCCAGGCAGGAGGCCACTTGCATCCATATTTCGTCGTGTGCCCGGCAGAAGGCTGTATGTGCATATGCATATGCAGAATTAGAAAACTGCCTCCATTTTAATGAGATTTAAACATTTCGTCAGAAATTAATACAAGTTGTTCCAAAACGTATGATTCATACGTGTGACAAATTTCAAATTCGTACGATTTATATTACGCGTGGGAGAACATTGGATACAAAATGCGCGCGGGGGACAATAGAACCTTTCAATGCAATTTTCGTGAAAATGATTTTTGCGTCAGAACGCTCATATGCCCTTCTGCTAGGCACCCGACGATTTATAAGAAGGGCTAGGCCTATTATGCCCACAAAATAGTACACAGTATAAGTTTCCGTTACTTTAAAGTACAAAAAGTCCACCATCGTCGCTTTAAAATGCGTTCATTAAACTCTGAAAACTCCAAACTCTTGAAAACTTAGTGTAGCTGTAAAGGTTCCGCTCGAGTTGCATTAGTGACGTTATCAAACGCAAGCAAATTTCACGCATTTCAGGTTTTCCTGTCACTTTGTGCGTTTGCTTTTTTTTTCTTGGGACCTAATTGGCAGGACAAGGCAAGCGGTTTTAATAAACTGATCATGGCTGTCCATTTCCAAACCTAATTGGGCATGTGACTGTGACTGAGTGGATCGGAACATGAAGCCTCGACTCACCGGTGGTTACTTTAGTTTATCAGCCCCTCTTCTCGATATTGATTCAAGAGAAACGTTCATGGAAAAAGTGTATTTTAAGTGTGTACATCAATTTTGTTCAATTCGTCACCGACACCACGAACTGACACCCGGTGGTCAGCGTTGCAGAAATACAAATCGGAGAAAAACGCTTTTAAAGGTTTGACACGAATTTACTCAGTAAAATATTCCATTTATCTTAGAGGTTTTAGTATCACTCAACGTAAAACTGCTTTCACTACTCAATTATAAACGTTATATTGTAAACATATGCTTAGTTAATTAGCAATTAAATGATTAAGATGCACACGCATGCGCAGTGTGTGCGCGCACTCTCCCAAAACGGGTCCATTTTGGTTTTCACGAACTGACACTCACTAACGCTATTGCATGCGCGCACTCTCCGAAAACACGTAAATTTTGGTTTTCACGAACTGACACCCTGTGCAGTGTCACTTCGTGGTAACCAAAAACACCAGAATTGACAAATTTCTTGAAAATTCATTAGTAAAATTTCAGCAATTTTAACCTCGTCATGTTAAACTTCATGATACAAACTGCTAATATGAGCAAAAAAAGAAAATTTGAATTTTTAATTTTTTTTTTACACATGTGATGCAGAGGGTGTCAGTTCGTGGTGTCGGTGACGAATTCGACAACAAAAAAAGCCTCTAAATTAAGATCTAATCCGGAAACATGTACAACGGAGAGAAAGGATAAATTTACGGTTGTCAACGTTTAGCGCCAAGTCTGTGAGCACGAGGTGTAAAAAAGATTCACTTAAATTAAATCGCCTCGCAGTTCTGATTTCCTCATTGGTCTGAGCAACACCCTTGATATTGCTGGATAACTTCCGCAGAAACTTGAAACGGAAACGCAAAGGATTGTGGTTTGTCCTCAGCAGCGTGTGAGTGTACTCAACTTAACTCATTTGCGATGACGTCATCACTAGCGTGTCAACCAAGCATGGCAACCGAGGGCGCCCTCAGTGCAAAGTGTCTACGGGTGCAACCCAGAAAATAGGCCAAAAATCCGTCCTCCGAGCTCATACACTCCAATTATTCTATATCAGAGAGTTCTGAGAGCCATGGAATTGTGAAATTGAAGAGATATGGCAATGCAACTCTGGCCCGGACTTGGGGCTTCCAATTCCGAGCATATTTTGAATGCAATTGGGCCCGAAAGTGGCGTTATTAAGCCATGTTCTGGAGGGATCTTTTTCAAGGTGGCCGCTTTTCCACATTGGAAAACATCACTGGTTTTAGGGGTCGTCTCCTTTGGGTGAGAATTTCTCGAAAAGTCATCCGTCAACCCACCAAAAATTGACGAGAAAATGAAAGATGACATGTTGATCATCATTTTTCTGTGCTTCTTGAATACCTGTGAGAGTTCTGTGAGAGTATTTTAACAAGCTTGTTAGGGTTTAAGGATTTAACATAGTCTGAGTATCACCCGTTATCCACGGAGCCAATCTCCGTACGTATACCCGCCATGGTTTATTACATAGACTACATTTAACACTGGTGTCTGTGGGAATTTATTTGCTTGGGTGTTCCCTTACGACTCAGGCGTATCACAGGGTTCGCTCATACCCCCCTCCCTGCAAACAGGACGCTGGGAATGGCTGATGAATTTGCGCTCTGATTCGGATAGATTTTGCGTGACCGTTTGACCTGCAAGTCATCACGGCTACGACCCTGCAAGGTTTTTAGCGGCCGTTAAGACTGAGACATCACCCTTTCATTCCCATTCATAAATGTGTTTTTTTCGTTGAAAAGCGTTATAATGTAGAAAAATCTGTTAAACTTTCCTGTTTCCTGTGGCCGTCACTCCTTCCTTTTCCTTTTTGCTGATACCGTTGCAATGCAACGGTAGAGGAGAAAATGAAACCATTTTGTATTGATGCCTTAACACTAATGGAATATAAAAATATAACCTAAGAGCGGTTTTAGGTCAATTACTAATTACTAATTAGACAATTACTAATTAGACTAATTACCTTAAGAGCGGCGGAAAAAGCCCGGAAGGGGCGGGGCCTCAACCCCCTCCATGTGCATTTTGGCTCCTATCGTCACAATGCATTTTATTAAATTCTGCCAAATTTCTTTGACAGTTGTTCTGATGTCTTGCAGTTATTTTGACACCGAGTTTATGAAAGTAAGGCATAACCTCATTACAAAATATCCATTTTACAACACAGGTAGGTCTAAATGTTAACTTTTCCCACTGAAATATACATGCACATGAAAGCGTGCATGACAGTGCCGACTAACAGATCGAATTGAAACTGTGCAAATGTGCTCCAAAAGTTAAATTGGGAAAAAGAAACCATTTTTATTGATGCTTTGGCATTGTGGAACATGGGAATATAACTTAAGTGTTCCTTTTGGTCATACTAATAAACTTAAAGGCGGCGCGAACAGCAAGGAGGGGGCGGGGCCGCAACACCCTCCGTGTACATTTTGGCTCCTATCGTCGCAATGCATTCAGTCAGTTGAGGTGTCACGCGTAGCTCCTCTATTTTCTCGTCCACACAATTGATGGCAACTCGAGGCCAGCGAACGATGGCCGTAAAAAGGGCTTCAGAAAATTCGCAATTTTCATGGCCAACCATTACCGATCCAAACAAACAAAGTTGTTTTAGGTAGTTTAAGACCTACTTCATACATCTATCAAGGTATTTTTTTCTCCAAAAAAAGGATTTCGATGCATTTTGCCGATATTATTTCACGGACAAATCGACTAAAAATTAGGTCATGAAATTTCTGGGGGGTTTTCGAGAACGACGAAAATCTCCCAAATGTTGAGGTAATCAAACCAAAGAGTGAACCTTCATCTACAAAAAAATCTCGTGAACGTGATGTCGTTGATATTTTAAGAATTCGATGTACACCTAAAGTTTCCAACAACTTCCATTTTTCACAACGCGAAAAGATCGTCGCCATTGTAAAGCATAGAGCGAGGAACCCAAACACGGTGTGACCTTGTAACCCAGACGCCTACTGATTGGTCGAGCTCGAGTATGGGCCTGCTTAATATTTATAAGGCATTAATTGCGCGTTCGCACGCGCTATTCACAATGTTTTCAGGCCAACGTACATTTTGTACGTCGGCGTACTTACATTCGTTTACACGCCTACATGTGATTGCAAATCATGAAAACTCGCAAAAGTCTTCATTTTTCAACCGGCGATTTGGACCAAACATTAGAAGTCTCCTGCACGTGTTTCACATGAAAATGAAGCGTATACTTTCCTCTATCTACTAAACCATGCCATTTTTTCGGCTTTTTAAGAATCGAATGTACACCTAAAACTATCGGCCCTCGAGTTTGTTGATAAAAAATATGATTTTGTTTGACAGGCCAAAACAACACTTTATATTTGTCAAAAGCAGTTATTTTTGTTATCAAAATAAAGCACACGATTTCAACTTGTCACTTATTTAGCCATCTTGGCCAAACAGTGCATGTATCGAGGCACTTTTTGTGTTTTTCTGTAGGCTCGAATAAATCTCGTAAAATCTCGCGTACGCTTTTGGGCCATGCGTGCTTGACCTCGGGACGAGAAACTGAGGTCAAACAGGGCTGTGTGCGTGCCACGGCTACTGACTGCATTTATTAAATCCTGCCAAGTTTCTCTGACAGTTGTTCTGATGTTTTGCTGCTATTTTGGCACCAAGTTTATGAAAATAGGGCATACCTTTGTCACAAAATGTTCTAATACCAAAACAGGTATAGGCTTAAATGCTAAATTTTCAATTACATGGACCATGTATGACGTACATCGGAAGGCACGTGAGAGTGTTGACTCTAAATAACTATAACACAAAAACTTTTGAACTTATGGCAACACAGTTCGCATTTTGTCTGTGTGTTTTTTACCTGTTTTGAATGTTTTACGGGTCCTAATATCGGCATGGATATCATCTGTGGAAGCTTTAACCCTAAAGGGGCCGGGTTATTTTGACCATCTCTCAGCCGGGGGGGCGGATTCCGCCCCCCCCCCTAAGATCTCGGCCATCGAGTGACGAACAATTTTGAAACTCAGCACATGCATAGAGCAACTCTTCCTAAACATGCCCAAGAAATTTCATGACTATAGGTCAAAGGGTTTTGGAATTATGGCTAAATAATTATTCATATGTATGAATGGCAATTCTGCTCGGTGTACACGACGTATATGCGAAAATTCAGTTTTCACGGCGCGTAGCGCCGGAAAATTTTTCGCTACGTGCCAACCCGTTGTCCGATTTTTATGTTTTTGGTATCAAAAGATGCGCAAAGCTCGAGGCTAAAAAGTCATAACAGCTCGGGTCGCGAAAAAAATTTTTTTAGAAGCTATCGCGGAAAATGTTGAGGGGGGGGGCGGATTCCGCCCCCCCCCCCGGCCCCTTTAGGGTTAAATGTTTGTGCCTGGGACTAGACTATGTGTGCTATTGCTAGTTTCGACGTTTGGATTGTGTGAAAACTCGGGGTTTTCGTTGCCAACGAGCTCCCCAATTCGATATTCTGCTGCAGAGCTGCACGCTATGGACACCCGACATTTGCATGACAATGCTTGGCTATTGAATCTGGACTTACCTAAAGGTTTGCGACGTAGAAAACGTGGCAAAGCTGGTGGAGTAAAAACTGATGCGGAAACGTAAGTCCAAACCGTATTTACCCTCAGTTATAATGGGCAACGTACAGTCCTTGAGAAATAACAGTGATGAGCTTCAGGCAAATACCCGATATCTACAAGATTACAGGAACATCTCTCTCATGGCATTCACTGAAACCTGACTTAAGGACACCGATAGTGATGGTCATGTGGCAATAGATGGGTTTAAACTGTTGCGAGGAGATAGGATCCTAAACGATGCAGAGAAAGCTGGTGGTGGTGGAGTTTGTCTCTACGTTAATGAGAAATGGTGTCATCCGAACAATGCTGTGATTAAACGCCATTCCTGTTCCCCCAACTTGGAAATTCTGTCGGTCAGTCTGCGCCCATATAACCTACCCCGGGAATTTTCTCATGTTGTTTACTCAGCTATATACATTCCTAATCGGTCAGTTGCCAAGCAGAGTGCCGATGAATTGTGTTCAGCTATTCATGATATTGAACGGTCTAATCCAGATGCCATGATTATCATTAATGGCGATGCCTCATTAAAGAAGAGTGTTCAGTATCACCAATAATTATGTCAACTGCTCTTAATCTGGTGGCATACTGTCGGAATCGTGACCGGCTGGTCCAAAGCAACAAACTTGGCAGATAGATTCTTATAGCCCTAAAGAAGATATTTAGAAGGGGTGACGCCTGAAATTCTTTTTGGAAGGGTGCCTAATTTGCATAAAACGCTGATCCCTGCCGGGTTGTATATTTATTCCCATATTTGGGTAGATGTCTATTTTTTTTAATTTTTGAAAAGTATATTTTGTGGATTTGACTTACATATCCTTACTTAAATAACATTTTCTAAAGAATATCGGAGACTTGAAGATTATTAGGACATAATAAAGATCCTAAATGGCGACCATTATACCCTAAAGTTGCGCACATTTCCTTTTTCCTCAGATATCATGAAGTAGTCTCACGAAACGTCAGTATTGATGAGCTTCAAATTCACAAAGTTCCTCACTGGCACAGTTACCCTAACAAAATTAAATGGGAAATCATGTGAAAAATTATATCATCTTGATATTTAGCCCACAAAAAAAAACAAAGGGGGGGGGAATGGGGTGTCCGTAAATTAGGCTAAATTAGGCCAAGTGTTGCCTAACGTGGAAGACTTGATTAAGTTCAAGGATGAATCCCCCAAAATTAGAGTTATTGTTTTTTATAATAATGCTGTCTACGTCTAAAGGTTTTCGTACTAATATTTTGGGAATTTCCTTGAACTTGTTCATTCCTCCCACATTGGACTACCATTCTCCCACCTTCATTGAGATGATATATGAAGATACAAAAAAGTGGCGTCAGGTTGCAACATTTTTTTCCTGGCTCCTTCCGTAGACATATGGATAGGTCAGACGATGATTTCTTTCTGATTCGAAGAAGGTTTTGCAGTGACGGCGGAGAATCTGACAGTGAAGATGCATTGGTAATTTCGGAAGGAAAGTTTTCACACAGACGGTCCTATTCATGCTCATTATGGAGAACACTTGTCCGAAGTGTTCAAAGTGTGGATTCTTAATTCCGAAGCCACACTTTAGTAAAGATTCGTCGTTCCGAATCCACACTTTATCACCAGCGTAACAGATTCGTAGTTCCGAATCCACACTTTTAACAATAGTGTAACGTCATAGCAATGGTTTAATTTACTCGAATCTAAAAGGCGCGTATAAGCCTTTCTTTTGTTTGTAAGCATTGGCGCCATTTTGTATGGGCTGCCGTAAGCGCATAAATTGAAGCCGTTGTTGGCAACATAATTTTTCCAAAGAAAGTCCTCATAACGCCATCAACACATAGTAAAAAGGCATATGTGGGAACTATTTTGAAGCTTTGTTGAAAATGTTGTATTTTCAAGTATCAAATAATATTTTGGTGATCTGTAATAACTCTTTTGCATTTTTGCAGTGTTGGACTTTTCATAGTTTTGCAAGCCGTGGTTGGCAAAAATGCAGTTTGCCAACCAAGCGCAGAATGGTCTATACTACCTCCCCTCTCCCTCAGCTGGGACAAGCCGACCACAAGTTAGTGCTTCTGTCACCGAAGTATCGACCATTAGTGCAACGTCAAAAACCAAAGATTGTGTCGATTAAATAATGGAATTCACATGCCGTGAGTGAATTGCAAGCGTCATTGGAATGCACGGATTGGGACGTATTCATTCGAGCCGACCCTGTTTGAATGATCTTGCAGACGCAGTTTAATAGCTGCTACGTTAACTTTTGTACTGAAAATGCTATTTCCACGAAGGTCAAAATCTACCCATATAACAAACCCTGGATCACAAGGGAAGTTAAAGATGTGATCAACAGGAAGAAGTAGATCTTTGGACAGGGTGACAGTATACAACTAAAGGAAATTCAAAAGGAACTAAAGTATGTCATCAAAGCAGAGAAAGCTAGATGCAAGAGGGTCGTTCCATGTCAGACCAACGCACTTTTTCACCTCATGTCTTCCAATTTTGATAAAAAAAATTGCTGTGCTTGTAGGTGGATGCACACCAATTTTTTGCCCGATCCGACCTACCATGTGGTTAGGGCAAAAACCACAAGAAACTGACATTTTAGAGTAAAATACCACCCTTTTGGTAGAAATATGTCAAAACCATGTCAATTTCCATCAAATATAAGCAAATTTGGTATTAAAATAATAAGAATTGTATACTCAAATCAACTCTTTCGTCAAAATTAAATTTTGTGAAAAGTAGGTCACGTGACCTTTTATATGTTATCGTGATCTTTGACCCAATTTATGTAATGTATCATTCCGAAAATCAACGAAATGAAAATGACCGAATAAAACATGTCTTCCTCTATCAGAATCGACTAAAAATCATTTGGGGTCTTCAAAATTTACAGCTTTATGACTATTTTTGTACAATTGGTAGGTTACAAATGAGTCAATTTATGTATTTATGATTTATGATTTAGAAATCCACCAAAACAACTTACTCTTCTGTTTCTAAAGCTACTTAAATTAATCTTGGTTTGGGAATTTCTCATGTTAAGGGCTGATGAGGTATTATCAGACTCATAATATCAATTATCAGCAGTGGCGCCCCCAGGATTTTGCTTTTGGGGGGAGGGGGAGGCGGCTCATAGTTTTTTGTTGTCAAATTTCTGTAGAAGATTGAAGAAAAAAATTAGAAATGTGTTTGTGGACAAACACAAGCTGTTTCGGATATTTGAAGTACTCTGTGCACGTGATGAACAATTAGTAACGTCACTACAAATGTCATCTATAACAGCACATTACACGTACATATCAAGTTACAACCAAATCGAGCATATAGTTCTGTAGATATACTGGTAGGCCTTTAATAGAAAAGTGCCCCTTTAAAGGACGTCACATGACATTTAATGATGCCATCACTTGAATGTTCATGTGTAACACATCCAGGTATGGGTACATATCAAGTAAAAATCCAATCAGACCTATGGTTCTGTAGATACAGTCCTTAGAAAATGCCCTTTTAATGTGACGTCACATGAAATGTGATGACGTCATGATGACATTACTTCAATTTCCATCTGTAACACATTATCAGGGACCATCTTCGGCTTCTGGTGTAAGTGTGTGCCTGGTCCACATTCAATCAGGCATATGAAAGTGCCAAAGTGTGTGGTTTGAAGAAAAACGTGTACAGAACCTATGGGGAAAATGTACATCTTTAATGTGACGTAACGTGACACCTGATGACGTCACGATCACGAATTTCTTCCACAACCAATTGTGGGTGGCCGATTTTTATGATTCAAAGTTTCTTGAATAATATCTTTTGACACTTTTTCCATTACTTTACAGTATAAGCAACAATCTAGTACATTTGTGTAGATATTTTTGGTCAGTAAACTCACAGGCAGTGGTGCCATAAACCACCTGCCCACGCCTCATAACCCTAACTCCCAAGGGGGGTGTGCAAAATCCTATTAAAATGGGAGGACTGGGGACTGTTGGGGGTAGTTCGGTCAGATATGGAAGGTCGTGTTGAAAACTGCTCCGTCCCAAACCGGTGAGTACAGAACCAAGTTTGTCATAGGCAAACTCGGGTCTGGTTCTAATGGGTTATTCACGTAATGAAGTCTGAAAAAGGAGAAGAAAAAAAGAAAAAAGAAACTAGAAATGTGTTTGTGGACAAACACAAGCTGTTTCGGATATCTAAAATACTCTTTGCACGTGATGAACAATTTGTTCATCTACAAATGGCATCTATAACAGCACATTATACGTACATATCAAGTTACAACCAAATCGAGCATATAGTTCTGTAGATTTAGGCCTTTAATAGAAAAGTGCCCCTTTAATGGACGTCACATGACATTTGATGATGCCATCACTTGATTTTTCATCTGTAGCAGATCCAGGTATGGGAACATATCAAGTAACAATCCAATCAGACATAAGGTGCTTTAGATATGGCCTTAGAAAATGCCCTTTTAATGTGACGCCACATGAAATGTGATGACGTCATGATGACGTTTAGACGTTACTTCAATTTCCATCTGTAACACATCATCGGGCACCATCTTTGGCTGCTGGTCTTAGTGTGTGCCAAGTCTAAAGTCAATCAGAGATATGAAAGTGCCAAAGTGTATGGTTTGAAGAAAAACGTGTACAAAACCTATAAGGAAAATGTGCATGTTTAATGTGACGTAACGTGACACCTGATGAAGTCCAGATCACAAATTTCTTCTACGACCATCTGTGGATGTTAGTCAAACTGTGTATCAAGTCTAACGTCGATCGGATTTACGAAAGTGCCAAAGTGGAGTGTTTTAAAACGTGTACAAACCCTATGGGGAAAAATGCATCGTTAACGGGACGTCACCTGACACCTGATGATGTCAAGATCAAGAATTTCTTCTAGGACCATCTGTGGGTGGTGGTCTAAGTGTGTACCAAGTCTAACATCGATCAGATGTAGGAAAGTGCCAAAATAAAGTGTTTTAAAACGTGTACAAACCCTCTGGGGAAAATGCATCTTTAATGTGAAGTAACCTGACACCTGATGATGTCACGATCGCGAATTTTGTCTAGGACCATCTGTGGGTGGTGGTCTAAGTATGTATTAAGTCTGAAGTTGATCGGATTTGCGAAGATATGCCAAACTGGAGTGTTCTAAAACGTGTACAAAACATATGGGGAAAAATGCATCTTTAATGTGACGTGTCCCGGCACCTGATGACGTCACGATCACGAATGTCTTCTAGGACCATCTATCGGTGGTGTCCTAAGTATGTACCAAGTCTTAAATCAATCGGATTTATAAAAAAATAATAATAAATAAAACAAAAAATAAAAAAACAAAAAGTGCCAAAGTGGACTGGTAGAAGAAACGTGTACAAAACGTATGGAGAAAAAGTCTGAAAAAGGAGAAGAAAAAAAAAGAAAAAAAATCTTAACGAAAACAAGATTTTGGGGTAATTAGCTGTTTCGGTGTACACACCGAAACAGCTAATTACCCCAAAATCAAACAAACAAATTGGCAACCTTGGAAGGGGGGGTGCGTTCAAGCCCCTCGATCCCCCCTACCCCGGGCCACTGATAATTAGTTATCCCACGGGCGCTTGGAATATGAATCAATGCAATGCTGATGTGACCCATATGCCACCTGACGCACTACATTATTCAGTGTTCCATGAGCGGAAGTGGGATAACGAATTTATCTTCAAGCAAACTTGACGTCGAATGTACATGTACATTCGATATCCGGGCTGCAATATAGCGTTTTGTTCATTCGAGATGAATTTTACCTGGATGCGTGTCCGCTGTACTGGGTGCGGCCAGGCCCGTCACCAAGTGGGGAGGGGGCTGGTGGTGCCAGGCCCCCCTTGGCAAGCAATTGGCCCCCAACGGCAAAAACCATGTATTTTTTGTATTTTTAGTAGTAGTGGGCCCCCTAGTTGGTACTATGACCCCCCCCCCCCCCCCTTGATGCTCAGGGCTGGCGACGGACCTGGGTGCGGATAGGAAGCATGGAGCTGTTGCATGCCCTGAACAGTCACTGCTGATGACAATCGATTCTCAAGCATTCAACGTCAAGTTTGATTGAAGATAAATTCGTTATCCCATTTGCGCTCGTGTTACACGGAATAATGTAGTGCGTCGGGTGGCGTACGGGTCACAGCAGCATTGCATTGTTTCATTATTCCAAGCGCGCTCGTAGGATAACTAATTATCAGTGGCGCCCCGGGGTGGATGGGGGGCTCAATTCCAAGCGCGCTTCTGGGATAACTAATTAACAGTGGCACTGGGGTGGGGGAGGGCTTGTTTGATTTTTTGGTATTTTTTTTTTCTTCAATCGTCTACAGAAATTTGAAAACAAACAAATTATGAGCCCCCCCCCCCCCTCCGCAAAAAGCAAAATCCTGGGGGCGCCACTGCTGATAATTGATATTATGAGTCTGGTTATACCTCAACAGCCCTAAACATGAGAAATTCCCAAACCAAGATTAATTTAACTACCTTTAGAAACAGAATAGTAAGTTGTGTTGGTGGATTTCTAATGTAAAGTTTATAAATTGACTCATTTGTAACATATTAACTCCACAAAAATAGTAATAAAGTTGTACATTTTGAAGACCCCAATTGATTTTTAGTCGATTCTGATAGAGGAAGACATGCTTTATCAAGTCATTTTAATTTCATGTTAAAATCATGTTCCAGTCAGCTTTCAAGAATTTTTACTGTAATTTTTAACTTGTCTTGTAGTACCCGGTCCATTCCAAGACTTTGGAAGTGGTCACGTATTATTCCTATCCCCAAGAACTATAATATTACATGCATGAATGATCTCAGATCATTGGCCTTAAACAGCCATACCAATGAAAGTGTGTGAACGATTGTTTTAAGGCGCTATCGCACTGTCACGTTCTGGCATGAGTTCGTACCGCGACCAAGAAACTTGAGTAAAACGCGTTGGGAACGCAGATGACGGCGTGGGGACTCATTGATACTAGTTGAGGACTTCAGAGGAACTCCATGGACTTCGCTGAATAGACTTGCACAAAACAAACGCCGCGCCTCGGCGCTTTTACCAGAACGCGGTAAGGACTCTGCGCGAACTCCTCGCGAACGACCGTGACGCTCTGGCAACGCGCAAGTAGACGGGAGCGACGTCGTGAGAAATCCACGGATGTGCATGCATTTGGACAGCGCGTCACCTCTGCGTCTCCTGCATCTATGCCGTTCAAAATGTGAAGACTCAATGACAATCGCCAATTTTGGCCCGAGTATCAATACACGCCGCGCTTCTGGCTGCGCACGTTTTAAGGTCGCACCAAGCGTGCCATGAGGACTCCAAGAACGTCGAACGAACTAATTGGATGCCATGAGGACGCAGCAAAGACACAGAGGACGCCGCGCAGACTTCTTATTGGTCTTCAATGAAACTCATAGAGAACGCCGCAAGGACGCTATAGAACGCCACGCGGACGTCTTAGACATTCAGTGGACTTCACAGAGACGCATTGCAAGCCACTGGCTGCAATGCCACTGGCAGAGTGTTCTGGGTTTTTTTGTATCTAGTTTTATGGACCCTATGCAGTTTGCCTATCAGAGAAATCGTACTTGTAGTGACGCTATCTTACTCATTTTTGATAAGTTATATGCTCACTTAGAACGAGCTCAATATGGTAGCTCTGCTATAGAGTGATGTTCTTTGATTTGATGTTCTGCGATTCGAATTACCTCAAATTAAATGTCTCTAAATCAAAAGAAATGGTTATAGATTATAGGAAGTCACGTCGCCTACCAGAACCTGTTATCTTGAAAGGCAGTGTTGTAGAACGTGTCACGTTACAAATATCTGGGTGCCGTAATAGACAATGAATTGAGTTGGCATGAACATGTGGATTTCATTGTGAAAAGAATAATTCTCGCGTGTTCTGCCTCAGAGAACTAAATTCGTTCTATGTTGATCGTAGAGTCCTGGCAACTTTTTATGACTCTGTGGTTGCAAGTGTTTGGGGCTTCTGTCGAATATGTTGGGGTGGAAATGTTAGGAAATGTGAAAAAGACCGCATAGATAGAATTATTTAACAAGCAGGAAGGATTCTTGGGGAGTCGCGGCGGTTTGGGCCTGTCAGATTATATGCGCTCTCATAGGAGACCTTACGGCGACCAATTTTTATTCATAAATTGAACAATCGCAGCGAGGACGCAAGAAAATGACAACTTTCTGTCTTAAAGAAGCTCAAGCTACGCTCATACTGTGCTCTTCCCGCGCTTACGATGTGTTCAACTCGCTCTCTATGCGCCCCTGTCAAGCCCAATTACTCGATCTAGTCGATGCCGCTCCGCTGTCACTACGCCCACACTACGCTCTGCTCGCTGTTGATACGTCCTAGTAGCTCGCGTCGCGCTTTCTATTCGACCAATTTACGCTCATGTGACGTCACTTGCGCCGTATAAATACCACGACAAAACGGTCAATACACAGTCCAGTTTCAAAAATTATTATACAAGTTCATCGCAGTCAAGTTACTTTCTCAAAGAGACTACATCGACTGCCTTGCGTCTATAAGCTGCCTCAATGCCACTTCAATGTCGCACGATTCACGCTCGCACAGCGCCCGAGTTGCGTCATCACGGCGTCCCGGCCAAGTGTTGCGATTGTTTTGAGCATGTTCAAAGACCTTTGCGCTCATCAAAGACCATTAAGACTCTCTGGCGCCCATCTGGCGACCTATGTAGTTGTCATTGCGATCTAGTAGTTGTTGTTGCGCCCCAGCTATTTTTCAAGGACGCAGTGAGAGCGCATATAAGATCGCAGACAGTGTGAGTAGGGCCTTTAGTGGACACAGCATATGAGGATCTAGTGATCGGCAAGCTCACTATGCTACTGGATCACAGGGCTCGACCATAACTTTTTTCACTATCCACCCGGGCTACTGATCGAAACAGACTCTTAACTAGCCCGGGTTTATTTTCACTATACCGCATGTTGTTGTTGGGGGTTTTTTTTAGCTCAAATACAAAATGGCGTACTTTTAGGCTCAACTCTGTCGCAATTTTGTCAGTGTTTTCAATAAACAGATCTAATCTTTTAAAACAGTTGATTAAATTAGACACACAATGATACAGGTTTGCTTTCTGAATGTAATGATATATTTCTTCCTGTCCTTTCATCTTTGCCGTATCCGTATATTTTTGACTTGCCAGCCAGGGTACTTAAGAAATAGTTTGACTAGCCCAACGCTGTTTTGACTGGCATTTGGCTAGCGGGCTACCGCTTATTTCGAACCCCGCTAATGACAAAAATCATCCGCTTCAGGACAGGCTTGCTGAACACCTGATCCCAAGGTCTGGTCGTATGCGGGTGCTATATCGTCACCATTTTCACGAAGGTGCGAATTTCATGAAAATCGTCTTTTTTTTTCGAAAAAAAATTTGGGGGGGGGTGGTGAAAATGAATAAATATATCAATGTCTACAACTTGGTGAAGCTATACTTTCAAAAAATTAATTAAAATTTTAATTAACCTAACTAACGAATGGGCGAATTTGCCAAAAGTGCCGTTTTGCGTTTTCACAAAGCGGCAAATTTCCGCACTCTATAGTATTAATAAATTTTCAGTAAATAAATACATTGTAATACAATGGCGCGTTTGAAGGGGCGAATCCCATGCGCGTACAATAAAACGTTTTCACGAAGGGGCGAAAAAAAAATGCATTGACACAGCCTGCAAAGGGGCGAAATCTGCGTGTAGTCACTTTAGCTTTTTACAAAGGGGCGAATTTGCTTATTGGTCTCTTTTTTTTGCGTTTTCACAAACAGCCACTTCTGTTATTTGATTAATTCTGCAAAACTAATCACTTATTTTTCTTAAAGTTTACGTCATTTAGGAAGACTAGAAGCTCTTCTTTTCTCTGATACCTAAATCTTGCATTTTCTATGCATCTTTAAGTTTTAAATTTTCAAATGAAAAAAAAACAACTTTAAACGCGATTATATCGAATTTTTGTTCAGATAGTGAAATACTAAATTTGCCTGTTCGTGAAAACGGTGACGATATGCTGCGACAACCCGACATTCATCCTCCTTCATTCCTCGTGCAATAAACCAACACAATCTTATGTTCCAGCGTTAATTTTAATCTATTGATTGTTCGTTTTTATTGTTCGTGCAATTGTATATGTAACTGTGTTTTATAATGTGTCGATGGTGTTATTGTATGCGAGCATTTTAAATTACCCCAGTGGGATATAATAAAGATGATTTGATTTGATTTGATTTGATTTGATTTGATTTGATTTGATTTGATTTGATTTGATTTGATTTGATTTGATTTGATTTGATTTGATTTGATTTGATTTGATTTGATTTGATTTGATTTGATTTGATTTGATTTGATTTGATTTGATTTGATTTGATTTGATTTGATTTGATTTGATTTGATTTGATTTGATTTGATTTGATATCAGGAGCTGGCAAATTGAAACAATTATATAGTGCACACTTGTTTTCTGGTTTGCAGCTAAATATTTAATTGAACCTTAAGGTTGACAGAGCTGTTAAGGTCAAATATTTGAGACTAAAGCATAAAACATATTTGCCTATATGTAATCTTATATGAATTCTTACCATGATATGAGCTTTCAAAGGTAGGAAAAGTTCATAGCTGTTGAAATTATGGACGTCGCCAGGATTTTTTCTTAAAGGGGGCAAAGCACATTTCCCCCTTAAAAAAAGGTGTACGCAGTGCCTGCCTTTATTGCGACGCCACTTAAAAAAAAATTTGTTTCAGTTTTTGGGGGCGGACATGGCCCCCGTTGCCCCCCCCCCCCCCCCCCACCCCCCGATCCGCCCATGTTTCCAGCATATTTTCGATTTATCATTTTTCGAGAGGTGAGAGGTCAGCGGGCATTGTAGGCCTATGCCCATTTCCCAATGCCAACTTTTTTATGTCACAAGTCCAAATAATGAAACAGAAATTAATTTTGACCATTGTTCTACTGGATCTCATGAATTCAGACCCAAAGACCATTTTGTTATTTAGAGCATCTGCAGCGGCGTAGCACGGTCATTTGTATTGGGGGCGGGTAAAAATTTCTTGTAAAGGGCACTTGCACATTCGTGCTGAAATGAAGACACATTTTTTTCTCTCCGGACACTTGGCCTCCCTAATATCAAATAGTGAAATATGGAGGGGGGGCTACTATCGGTCAATGGGGGCGCTGTTCAAAACCGACGATTGTGCACACTAATGGACAATATATGGTGCCTTTCAGGGCGATACATGCGCGAAATTAAAAAAAAAGGGCACTCTTTAAAAAATATTGGGAGGTGAGCGCTGGTAAAAACGGGCATTTGATTGGAAAATGGCAGTCTTTACAAAATATTGGGAGGGGGTAAATACGCCCCTTACCCCCCCCCCCCTCCCCCGCCTCTCCCCCGCTGGCTACGCCTCTGATCTGATCCCCATATCCCCTGTTTTCATTCCCCATATCTCTTGTTTTCATTCCCGCAGCGACGCAGGCACAACAGAACATACATAAATAAATTATAAGAGGCACGCCGGACAAACATTTCAACAGTGCACCAGTGAGTTTGGTAAAAGGATTTGTACAAATTGTTGCTGTTTATCGTGAGCCAGAAATAATGTTTCATGGTTGGGCAAAGCGCTTTGGCTACCTTGATTCCGTGCAAAGATTATAAATCAGAAGTTTTGAAGAATTAAATAAAATGACAAGGTACACAAAAATTATTGACCTGTCCCAGGGCAACGGAGGTCTGATATGCGCTCCCCACATCGTAAATTCTTTAGGTGGCCACCTGAATAATTGTAGTACATCTGTGAAGTTTCAATTCATCCTGTTGAACTGTGTTTTTGTCGTGGTCACTTAGTCGGCACTCTCATGCGCCCTCCGATGTACTTTATGGAGCATGTAACGGAAAAGTTAACATTTAAGCCTATACCTGTTTTGGTATTTGAACATTTTGTGACGAAGGTATGCCCTCTTTTCATAAACTTGGTGTCAAAATAACAACAAGACATCAGAACAACTGTCAGAGAAACTTGGCAGAATTTAATAAATGCATTTCGACGATAGGAGCCAAAATGTACACGGAGGGGGGTTGCGGCCCCGCCCCCTCCTTGCTGTTTGCACCGCTCTTAAATTATTTAGTCTGAATAAAAAGAACTCTTATGTTATATTTTCATGTTCCATGAGTGCAAAGGCATTAATAAAAATGGTTTGATTTTTCCGTTTCCCGTATTTGCACAATTTCAATCCGATCTGTTTGTCGGCACTCTAATGCACGCGTTCATGTGCATGTACTTTTCAATGAGAACAATTAACATTTAGGCCTACCTGTGTTGGAAATGGACATTTGAATTGTGACGAAGGTATGCCCTATTTTCATAAACTTTTTTCATAAGACATCACAACAACTGTCAAAGAAACTTGGCAGGATTTAAAAATGTCTTGCGACGATAGGAGCCAAAATACGTACATGGTGGGGGTTGAGGCCCCGCCCCCTCCGCACTGTCACCGTCGCTCTTAAGGTAATTAGTCTGACCTGAAACCACTCTTAAGTTATATTGTTATATTCCATGAATGTTGAGGCATCAATACAAACTAGTTTCATGTTCTCTCCTTCCGTTGCGTTGTAACGTTGTATCAGCGAAAAGGAAAAGGAGGGGTGACGGCCACGCCCACCCCCTGCGTATTTCGGGCCGTTCTAAATTAGTCTGATCTAAAATCATTCCTAAGTTATATTTCCATAATCTACAAGTTCCAAGCTATCAAATGATACTGGTTTCGTTCTTGTTCTCAAAAATTTGATTAAATTGGCCCAATTTTGCATGGCGCCAATGGGCCTTAGTCTGATCTGGCGAAACTTAAGAATGGCCATTTTGTGATCAGGGTCGATGATACTATGCTTTAAGACAATCAGGGGATTTTCCCCGAAATTTTGAATAAACACTATCCAGCTCTCCGTTTAACATGGTCCGCAATGAAAAGAAATCACATCCAGTATGGAATGTGTGCATTTCTACGGAAGAACGTTCGTGCCAGATTTTAAAAGTAAAAAAAAAAATATTTGTATTGCGAAATAACGCAATAGTTTTGCGAAATAACGCAATAGTTTTGCGAAATAACGCAATAGTATATTGCCAAATAACGCAATACTATTGCCAAATAACGCAATACTATTGCCAAATAACGCAATACTATTGCCAAATAACGCAATACTATTGCCAAATAACGCAATACTATTGCAAAATAACGCAATACTATTGCGAAATAACGCAATAGTATTACCAAATAACGCAATACTATTGCCAAATAACGCAATACTTTTGCCAAATAACGCAATACTTTTGCCAAATAACGCAATAGTATTGTGAAATAACGCAATAAATGTATTGCGAAATAACGCAATACTGTCGTGTACAAACTTCAGCCCGGATGTTCAGTTTGGCCTTTATTTGTCCATTTTGATGAAATGTTCTTGAAGTTCCTGTCCGTCATTGCGTTTTTCTCCATTGTGCTCTCGTCGTTGCCATAATAGCTGCCATAATAGACATTTCTGGGGCATTTTTGCCCGGGGGGAAGGGGAAACACGTTTTAAGGGCTTTATTTTCTTTTCACACCCCCCCCCCTATTGAATCATGTGCGTTCTGATTTTTTTAAAACACAACCGACTCAAAATGGCCACAGAGCACGAACGCGTGCTGACAGAAGAGACCTGAATGATTCCCTCGCAACTACAAGTACTGCGTTTTACCCATGCACCTGAAGGAAACATACTTTAGAATGTTAATAATCACTTGAATTTAATGGTGCATCCACGGTGCATTCGTATTGTAACAATGCAGGGGAAATTGTACTGATATAATGATACGTTTTGAGGAATGGTTGTTTGGGTTGGGGGGAGGGATGCATCAATATTCCACCACGCTGAAGAAAAGTAATACATTTCAACGAATGATAATTACATAAGAATGATTTTCCAACTTTAAAATGTTTTCCCCGCAATATTAACCCCCTCCCAACATTACATAACCGGTCCATTCAATTTCAATTGATAAAAGGACGCCTTGCATCAAGAATCACCAAAGCTGTACACTGATATGAATTAGAAAAGTGTTTTTTTGTTAAAGAACTGAACGAATTTTTAAAAGTTTTTAAAAAAGAACTGTACTTTTAAGTCTCTATTTGTTCTTAAAGCTAAAACGTGTTTTATGGGGGTCATTAGGCAGTGGTGGGTTATGGGGATGGTTGGGATGATTAACCATCATCTTCCGTCTGGAAAAATTCCAACTGGGTAGAAAATCCCAATGTTCCCTACGATTCGTGAAATAACAATCTATAGTCATTGCTTTAGGTTTTTGATCCCATTTAATATTTGTCTTCCGCTTATCCCCTTTACAAATCCAGAATTTTACGGACTCATGCATTTTTTCGCAAAAACATTGGGTTTATTTAACAAAAACTATTGCGTTATTTCGCAATAGTATTGCGTATTTCGCAAAACTATTGCGTTATTTCGCAAAACTATTGCGTTATTTCGCAATACTTTTGCGTTATTTTGCAATAGTATTGCGTTATTTCGCAATACTATAACATTACTTCGCAATACTATTGCGTTATTTCGTAAGAATATATTTTTTTTACTTTTAAAACCTGGCACGAACGGGATAACGTACATTTATATGGGAATCTGAGACAAACAAAACTTAACGTAAATAATTCCATACGGTTGTCTAAGGGGCGTGGCTAACTCGCAAACGGCGATAGGTCAATAGGCCTACTCGTGCGCACTGCGCACGTGCACGCAGAGCTTACACTTGTCCAAAAGCTCACTACAAGTATCAACATGTGTGAAACTTCAGGATTGGTTGATTTGGTCCCACAAGTTATTAAGGGTTGAAACTGCCATATGCTCCAAAATGAGCTTGAAAAAAAAATAATTATGCAGGAGGTGTGAAAGTATAATAAGCTCAAGCATTGAAAGGAAACAATCCAACTTCGCAGCATCACCTGCCTGTTCCCATGCGTTACGAGCACGAAGCGAGTTTCATCATCAGTCGCGGTAGCTAGTTCTGCCGAGTGTTTTGCACTGACAACTACGCTAGGTCTCAGCGGCTGAGATTAAGCAGATAGACCACACCTATTTGTTCATCTCATGTACCACCGCTGTTCGGTGTGTAACAGCTTAACGTGAGATATCGCGAGATGACTGCACTCGGTCCAGCTCCCTACGGCTGATAGTGATAGTTGACGCTGCTTACATTGCTGCTTTTAATTACTGCAACCGAATCGTAAGTACATGAAGTAAATGTCAATTTGTTATCTCCATTATCCACCTTAGACTACCTACCTGTATGCAACTGACTTGGTTACGGCCGGTCACAACACACACTCGGTGAAGGGATACGTTTTCATAGGCACGATCCTCAGCCATCAGCAATGATGGCTCTATCCCATTCGAGACGCCTCTCCTATACACTGTTATTTCGGTACGGTACTATATGAACACAACCGAAATAACAGTGTAGATTGGCTTGTAAATAATGTGCGTAAGAACAACACCTTGAATTATTCGATGGTGTGACATTGTGTGGTTTATTTCGTCAATTCAGACACATTAAAGGGCTCTCAAAATGTGGAGCGTATTGACCGTAGCCAAGCTTACCCAGGCAGTGGGGTGGAAGAGGTGGTGGCTCTGAAAAGAGCCGTTTGTGTTAGATGGAGACCGGAGGTGGTTTAGCGGTGCCGCTTGGCTGGTTGCTTGGTAGACCGCTCACGTAGGAAATGGCTGAGCAGTTTACGGGCAGTGGCGATGTTTCCCTTGGTGAGGAGTTGGCCCTTGATTTGGTCGAGGGCTTCGAGGTGCTGTTCTTGGAAGAAGCGTTGATTTTCCTCTTAACGATTTGCCCAGTCATGCCTGCTCAAATCTCCATCGGCTGTCCCAAGTTAACCAACGGAAAGAATTAGCAATTCATAACCAACCTCTCAAAGCTATCACTCTCCCCTACTGAGAAAATAGCTTGAAGTAAAACATCCAACTTTGTTCCAGCCCCGGCTAAACCAACCCGTCTCCCACTAATCTGAGAACGACAATACCTTTGACATCCTAATTTCACTCTTGGATGAACTAATCTCATCCAAATGAAGTTGTAAGTGTCACATATCAGATAAATTTTGACGGAACATCTTCCTCCAAATAAATTGGGAACACCAAATAATATCTTAAATTTCCCAATTTGAAAAGAATCGAGTAGTTTTGGATTTATGAAACAAAGGAGGTCTGACAGGATTGATGTGACACATTCACAATCATAAAACACATGAAGTAAAGTTTCAGGATACTTTCCGCAAAAAGAACAGTTTGGGGACTCTTTTCTGTCTATTTTGAAAAGAAAATTATTAAAGGCAATGGCCCCATGGAACGTCTTAAAATAAAACGATCTCAGTCTGGTTTCAGTAGTACATTTAATATTACGCGTATTAATCCCTACCAAGTCTTCATTCTCCAAATTGATATTTAAAGCACTATTCCAAAATGTCTTTTGCTTTTCCGACATGAATTGATAAATCACAATGTTGTAAGTATACTTAGGGATTTCTTTGACCATGATTAGGTTATTCTTTAAAATAATTGTAATATCATAACCCTCTTTATGTTTATACTCAACACCATTCCTGATACAGTAAGGAGTTATACTTTCTTCTGTCCGTTTAAGAAATATCATAATCAATTATTAGTTCCTCAAATAATAAAATATTGGGTTTTGGTTCATTCAATAAATCCTTCACAGAAATAATACCTTTCTCATACCACTCTTGAAAATAAAAGTAATACTAACTTGTTTTGAACAAATATGTCTATTGAACCACAGAATTTCATTGTGCATGTCAATAATAGCCTTTTCCTTAGTGCCAAGTCCTAATAGAGTCAGCTACCTGAGTATTTTTTAGCTGACCCAAAGATTCTCAGGTTGATTACATTTCCAGAAAACAAATCCTTGTTTGGGTGAAAAGCAGACAAAGAAGCAACTTCAATTGTTTTCCACGTACTAGTGTAGGAGTCATCAAGCAGTTTTTTAACCCAAGCCATGTTCTGAGCTTGACAAACAATAAAAGGATCTATCAAACGAAGACCCCCCCCCCCCCAGAGTAGTACGTGTACATGCTTTTCCTTTTCACTCTGTCACTTCCATGGTTCCATATGAATTTGAAAAAATAATTTGTCCAATTCTTTAAAAAAAAAAGGAAGCAGGGGGTTTAATACACGGAACAGAAAAAAGATAAAGTAACTGAGGCAACAGGAGGGATTTTAAATTTTCCCAATTAAGGACAGATATCTTGATCGCAAACTATTAAGGGTCTGCTCGATATTTTTAAGTTTTATTTTATAATTCAATTCAAGCAAAGATTTTTAAGTTCAAAGAGAAATTAATGCCTAAAGTCTTAAATTGAGTAGTTTTTCACTCTAAACCAATCTCTTCAAAAAGAAAATTATGGCTCCCTTTTTTTGAGCCAATCCATATAGCTTCAGATTTGGAAAAATTAACTTTGCGACCTGAATAATTGGCAAATTGATCAAGTGTAGCAAATAAATTATTAAAAGAAGCAATAGAGCCTTCCAGAAAACAAGTAATATCATCAGCTAACAAGGAAACTTTCACTTTCTGATCATCCACAAGAATACCATGAATATTTTGGTTCTGTCTAATTTCAATAGCCAAGATCTTAATAACCAAAAGAAAGAGATAAGGGGATATTGGACAACCCTGAAATGTACCTCTTTCCAAAGAAATTGGACGGGTGAGAAAACCATTATTAATTACATAAGTCTTCCTGCAAAAATAAAAAGACTGAATCCAGTGGATAAATTTATTCCCAAAATTGAAGTGTTTTAAAACTTTGAATAAAAAGTTATTATTTACGCTGTCTCAATATCCAAGAACAAAATAACACCAGGAATGGAATAGATGTCTGCATACTCTATTATGTCCAAAGACCTAATATTATCACCAATGGGCCTTCCTTTGAAAAAAACCTGATTGATCTGAGTGAATAAGATCATTAAGATACTGTTTTAAGCGATCAGCCAGCGTCTTAGCGATAAGCTAATAATCAACTGTAAGTAAAGAAATTGGTCTAAACTTCTTAATTCTAAGGCAGTCTCGGTCTTTCTTTGGGAGCAATGTAAAAATGTTAGTTCTTTGAGACTGAGACAAACAACCATTTTCAAGAAAATAATTGAAAGAGTTAATTAATAAATTACTGATATCTTGCCAAAAAAAAACAATATAAAATTCGACAGGCAAACCATCCAAACCAGGACATTTGTTTCGCTTTATAGAATTCAGAGTATGGTAGGCTACAATTCGTTTTTGGTGACAGGTTTCTCAAGGCAAGCTTGATTATCAGAAGAGAGCTGAGGGACATCTAAGTTATTAAAAAAAACTGGTCAAGACTAATTTGAGAACAGTCAGTATTATGAGAATAAAGCTGTTGATAAAAATACCGGCATGGATTTCAGTCAAAATAGAATCATTATCAGTGAGACTATCATCCCTGGCATCATATACAACCTCTAGATATTCTTCCGTTCACAAGAACGCTCTTCCAAGAAACAAAAATATCTAGTACTTTTCTTACCTTGCTCAGCTCGATAGGGGCACTGTTGCTTTTGATGGCCATCAATTATTCATCTCGAGAGGGGCACAATTGTGTTGTTGATAATTGTATTTTATTTGTAGCGCGATCATATGCTTTCATGTGGGTGTTTGAGGGGCAGTTTTGTTTTCATCTGGAGGGGCACATTTATAACCGCGAGAGAGGCACTTTTGTTGGCCTGGAAAAATCTGGGGAAAGTGCCCCATGTCCCCCCCCCCCCCCCCGTTCCTCCGCCCCTGCTACCGACCGTTCCCAACTCGCCAATAACCCTTTGTACTAATTACGTCACGCAATGTTTACCGCAGTGCATTGTCGGATTGAGTGGGGGTCGCCGCACCGCGATCGCTATAGAAAACATATAGTATAATTTTTGTGTATTTTGGGTCTGATTTATTTTAATTTGCGCCACTGAAGCTATCGAAAATGGCCTCAAATTTGATAAAACCTCGTCATAATTAATGATCTAAACTATATTTCACGTCAATGATTCTTAAAAGTAGCGGAGACTAGGTATGCACAACGCTATAGTCACGATGGCCATAAGTATCGCACGGAACTACGCGTATACGGCGCGCGTGACTGTGCATGTGGCGCTAGTACAGCGGGCAAGGAGCGACTTGCTGCGGCAGCGGCTTGCGAGGAAACACGCTGCTTCAAGCAAGAGCGGTACAATCGTACAACCTCGGAATCAATGAATAAACCAAATAAGTACATTAAAAGGTTAACCACGGAAAACGCATCATACAAAAAAAAGACAGATCACGTTCTGTGAATCAAATTTTCTCCACCTATTTTGTTTGGCAACTGAGACCGAGTTGACTTGGGACCGAGTTGACCCCGACTGAGTTGGTTTCGAGTCAACTCGGTCCCAATCCAAGTCGGTTCGAGTCAACTCATTACCAAGTCAACTCGGTCCCAAGTCAACTCGGTCCCACATTAACTTGATGGGGGAGAAAATGCTCTAGCAAGGCACTATAGGGGGAAAATCAAATTGTGCCATGTTATGGGGCTGTGCCATTTTAGGGTACATCAACAATACGCGTTAAAGCGGTTACGTCATGCACCGCAGATATCACGCCTTGCCGAGGTCACGCGTTCCACACAAACCTGGGCTTATAGCACGGTGGTCACTTTTTCATCATTTTTTTTATCCGTTGGAAAATAAAATATATAACTGTGAACGTTACTTAACGATGCTGTCATTTTGTGGGCATGTATATATAAGGCAAGGTTTGTGTTGAAACGCGTGACCTCGGCAAGGCGTAACCTCAGCGGTGTATGATGTAAGCACTTTAACGCGTTTTATTATTATTTTTATTATTTATTCGGCCAACAAATGAACAAAATTACAATGACAAAGCAAATAAATATCAGAAAGATTGATGTTGATGTACCCTAACATGGCACGGCCCCCAACATGACGCAGTTTGATTTTCGCTCCCAGTGCCTTGACACAACTGCTAGAGCATTTTTCCCCAGCACGTTATTGTGGGGCCGAGTTGACTTGGGACCAAGTAGACCTGAGACCGAGTTAAGGTGGTCCAGAGTTGACTTGGTAATGATTGATTCGAACTGACATGGATTGGGACCGAGTTGACTCGAAAATAGCTCAGTCGGGGTCAACTCAGTCCCAAGTCAACTCGGTCAAGGTGCCAAACAAAATAGGTGGAGAACATTTCTGCAATTTGATTCACAGAACGTGATTTGTCTTTTTTTGTATGATGTGTTACCATGAATACACAATGATTATGTTTTCTATATCGATCGCGGTGTTGCGACCCCCACTCAATCCCATAATGCACTGCGGTAAACATTGCGTGACGTAATTAGTACAGAGGGTTATTCCTATAGCCATGCGATCACTGATAAGTATGACACCTTCCAATGTTTACCCCTGCGTGCTCGTGCGCGTTTACGGCGCACTCCGGGGAATTCTTGCAAATGGTTTCATAGGGCTATTGGATACATTTATTTCGATGCTGCATAAAGGATGGTACATAATGTTATATATTCAAATTGACAATACATACATAGATATATTTTCAATAGTGAACATTAACTAAATGGCAACATCTAGGTCCGGGGTGAAGCATCAGCTTTTGTTCCTCAGCCTATGAACAGACAGACAAGTGACAGAGCACATACACCGGTGTAAGGCAGTTATCGAGGCCGTTATTATCCCTATTACATTGTTTAGGTAGCCCTATGCAATTAAAACATGATTTTTTAGTTTTCTAGCAAAAATAGAGAGAGTGGGTGATGATATAAAAGAGTCATCAAGACTATTCCAATATAGAGTGCCACGTTGGACAACACTTTTGTGGACAATGAAGTGTTACTATAATTAACATACAGATTTTTCCTACTAGTACTGCGGGTATTATAGGAATGAATGTTTGAAGTAAGTGTAAAATAGGGGTTAAAACAAGCAGGTCATGCACGATTCATATATTTATACATAATTTTTTCTAAGTTAAGATGATACAGGTCAGTGAATTTTAACAATTTTAAATTTGCAAATAGAGGCCTAGAGCTAGTGTTCACAAAAGCCAGTTTTAAAAATTACTCGAACTGCACGCTTCTGTAGAGTAAGCAGTTTGTTGCATAAATTTAGGAGTTTGACTGGCCCAAGTCAGAGGTCGCCTCAAGTGTTTAAAAGCTTATAGCAATACAGTTCTGTTCCCACATTTGGGGGGGGGGGGTAGGAGATTTGTAGGAAAGATAAATGGCCATAAACGAAGTTTATTTTAACAGACTTTTCCCCCTTTTCAATAGCAGTGACGCAGAATTTTAACAAGGGATTATATACAGTTGAAGCGTCTCATTACAAAACCGCTCAAAATCACATCTCAAGTTCTCATACATGTACTTAGGTTGATTTTTTAATTATACTTTTATATAAAAAAGATGACTCATACAAATAAAGACGGCAATAACTGCAAATACGCTTTTGGTTTTTTATATACATATTCCAGGCACAATGTGGTTTAAGTAATCACCAAAAAGAAATACAAAGAGTGATTTATTTAATATAATCTAATTTTATTTCATTTTTTTTTTTGGTGGGGAGGGGGGCAATTTAAACCTGCACAGTTTTTACCCACACAAGAAGAATGGTATTTAGATGACACAAGCTTGTTCAATCTGTACTGAATGAGCATTACTTGTTTCAACTGACAAAACGAGCTATATGAGCACTTGTATACATCACAGACCGATTACATATTTGTTGTATATAACAGGTCAAAAGTCGCATCAAATTGAAGGACCCACTTTCTGTTTGCAAACTTTTTAAGAGAAAGTTAATATATATTACCCTATTTGGAAGCTTTGAGAGGCAGCATTACAACTGCAACTATTTGGTTTCAGCTGAAACCTTCTTACCGCTTTTATTATTTTGAATATTATTTTAAGAATCGATTCATGTTTTGTTGTTGCTCCATCCATTCCGTGAAAACCACAAATAAACCCCAACGGACCACCCGCTTCCTTTTTTTGAGGCTGCATTTTTATTATTTTTTTACTTTCAGGCGTAATTTTTTTTAAAGATGTTTCAGAAGTTCAGATGCTCCACCAGATGCCACGCTCTTCTATTAAAGTTCGTAAAATGATTCTGATCTGGGGGTTTGACCATACCAATCGATGTTTATGTAGCTAATATAAAACATTCGATCTTAAATTTAAAACTTAATCATTTCATGTTGTACAAAACTGTTAAGAAGATATTTTAGCATCCCGATGAGAAATAACAAAAATCTAGATTATAATATGAAAGAAGTATCATCTAGCAAGCACTCATTGGCCGAGTTCGGGCGGGTCTTGTTCTTGACACGGGTATATCATATTCTTGCAAACCCCGACGGATGGGTGGTGTGAGATCCTGTTCCGAGTGCAGTGTTCGTACATCGTGTTCCCGCCGTTCGAGCGCGAGAACAATTCAAAAAAAATAGTCGCGTCAAGAACAGAATGCCCGAACTCGGACGGCCATTGCGTGAGAGAAGGTTTCTGACTATGTCAATAGAGGATGCTGTTTCTGTTTTCTTTTTTCTCATGCAGAGTTTCCGGAGTGTTTATCCCAGATTTTCTCATTCCCAAACAAACTGTAGATCGGGGAACAAAGTTTTTTCGATAGGGTACACCATCATCTACATGTCTGTGAAGTTTATAAAATTCGGCGCATCACACCGCGTGGCCATCGAAAAAAAAGGCCTAGTCCCACGGACTATATGTGATTTGTTCTCGTTTTGCTGAAAGAACACTTACCTTCTTGTGATCCGTGGACAGAACTTTAAAACAGTGGTTGTGTTTAAAATTCCTTAACTTGAAAAGTACATAAGTGATTTGAATCATGCTTGTACTAAAAGAAAGCGTACAAATTGGGATTTCGTATCCTAGATTTTGAAAGGACTACATGCAGAATATTGCTACA
Organism: Patiria miniata; assembly: GCF_015706575.1. NCBI lineage: Eukaryota > Metazoa > Echinodermata > Asteroidea > Valvatida > Asterinidae > Patiria > Patiria miniata. Next base: position 5,701,144 of record NW_024037061.1, read on the forward strand.
TCCATAGCAATTTTCGGAAAAAGATATATTAATAAGAACCTATCGAATTTCAGAATTTCCCTCGAACTGAAATGTCAATCAAATCGTGTCAATCCAAATAAAAGCCGACGTCTTGTCGTCGCACGATATTTCGACGGAAACTGAAATGAAACTGGCGAAGTCACGGTCTTACCAGATTAAAATTGACTCTCAGTGTATTTTTTTTAAATGCAAACCTTGAAAATGCGCACCTTTGTGTCGCATTTTATGTTATTTTCAATTTTCTTTTTGCCCATTTCAAGGGGAGTTTGGTGCCTTTTTTATACTAACGCGAATTGAGCAAACGTGTGATGTCATTTCTGTCAGAAACCTCAATATTACAGCTATTTCAGCACCACAAGTTACTAGAATTTTGGATATGTTATTGTTGTAAATTTTCTTTTCTTTGGTGATTCTTTGTTGTGTCAGTATATGTGGCAATAAAGCCAATGAGCAACATTTTCTCACAAATGTTTTCAATGAACTAATTTTGCGGTTCACAATTTGAACAGAAAACCCCTAAACTGAACAGTGTCTTCCCGAAATGACATCACAACAACAGCGGCCTCAGTTGTCCGGAAAGCATGGACAATTTTAAATATTTAAAGAAGTGGACTTTCGATCAAATTCACCAAAAGGGAATGTCAAATAGTTTTCATACATTTAAGAGAAGTGGAAAGTTGCACAAAATGTGTGCCTTTTTTGGCACAGTAGTCTTGACTTCCTTCACAGCAAGCAAGTTACCGTATTCGCTGCTCTTTCTGCCCTGGAAAACTTCACTACGGATTATTGTGCATCACTCTTCTACAATGAAACAGGCTGACTGCGTAATTAGGAGAAACGCATCTATTGTTTTAAAATAGCAAGTCTAGTCGGTGTACTATTAAAAAAACTACCGTCCTATACACCAAGAACGAAGCAACATACTACATAACTTAATTTACGAACCAATATGTAGAACAGTAAAATCTACCAGAGCTTCTTTGTATGCGTAATGTTTTTTAGTGATATAATTCCGGCCAGCCAGGGCGAACATGATTTTCAGTCAGCGTTCCCAGCGCAGACAAATCATACGCAAAATCACTTGTGGACGCAAAGATATCACTAGGGTCTTGAATATTGCACTCACGATTGAAAACGGTGTCATTTCTTACAAGAATAGCACGCTATACTGTTTCGGTTTTGCTCACTATGTTTCGTTTTTGAACTCAAGCGGGCGCTACTGCCAAAAAGAACGACTAAAGGTTAATGAAGACAATATATCTGTTGACTCACATAATTCTTTGACTCACATGTTAATTTACTTGCTACTCATTTGTACACGCAGTGAACACTGCAAATATGGAAATAAAAATAACCCATGTAGAGCGATTTTCTGACTTCCAAAAAAAAACGAACAATTTTGATTGATAATTGTGGTCTTTATTAAACCCTTTTATAACCGCATTCTGTAATATTCGCTGCATTTGCAGTTGCTATTGCAATTAATTTAACACGTCAATCATGGTTGGTATCACATTAATGCTTCACATAGGACCTACATAATTAAACTTTCAATATTTGGAAGAATGCACCTGTTTCCGTCCTACCATCAAGCCCGCCGCACACGGGCTGTTTGCTCAGCACGTTGCTCACCGTGTGCGTGACATTTTTGCTAAGTTTTCTCCTCCGACGCGAGGCCGTGAGGCAAATATCTCCTATAGGCCTATTTGAATTAGTTCGCCTCGTGAGGCGAAACACTCACAGTGTGCGGTCAACCTGAGCTACGTGCTGCCTCGAATGACTTTTTTGCTCAGCACGTGGCTCTCGTGTACGGCGGGCTTTCGAACTAGCAAATCAGCTGGCTGATTAGCAACCGCATTATTAAACCTATAGCCGTAGGCCAGTTTCGACCTCGCAATGTTGTTTCCGAGCGAAAAGGTTGGGCTGAGATCATTAAAATGTTCAGGTGTTATAATAAACAAAAATCCCCATGGCGTTATATAAGCGTAACCATAAACAATCAAACGCAGGTGTTTTTACGTGCAATGTATTGTTTGGGAGGAATTGCTGATTAGAGTCTTGTTTTTTCTAAGAAATATACTCTGATACCTCAGCTGGAAAACCTATAGTTGTGAAAATAATGATATTGAAGTTAGGCTCGAAAACGACAAATCGATTTGATATGATATCTATACGTGGATGAAGGAGCCTCGTCAAAATATGCGAACAAAATTTTCAGAAAAGAAATTCTCCTTTGATTAATCTTGGAATAATGGTGGTTCAAAGACGTAATGCATGTTTGTGTCCTCAAAAGTACCTCAAGGTCGATCATTATTGCACTTATGGTCGCCCCTAGACCGAGGTAGTCATGTAAATGCACGGTTCTCATCAGTACCTCTAGGGCCGACCATTATAGCAATTATGGTCATCCTAAAGGTATGCAAGTTTGTGTCGTCATCAGTACATCTAGGTCCGACCATCATTGCACTAATGATCACCCCTAGCTAGGCACCGCTATTGCGATGGCGTAGCCACGCTGGGGGGGGGGGGGGGGGAGTGGGGAAACCCACTTATCCCCAGTGCCCAGAGCTGCCCACAGGTGCCCCCACGAAGATTCTGAATTTGCCCCTCGCCAAAGAAACGTCTTGTTTAAGTATTACAACCAAGACAAGAACGAAGATGACTAGCTTTTACCTTAATATACTAAATTCCCTTACGGATTCATAAACTTATGAATAAAGTGATAACAACAAAGAGTGCCCTCTAACGTCAAGAGGTCTTGTCCCTCTCCCACACACACACGCATCCACCAGTCTATGTGTTAAATGTCTATAGTCCTTTCTAATTTGCATCCTATACAGGGTGCCCCCTCCCCCCCCCCCCCAAAAAAGAAAAAAAACGGAACGGTGCACTTCCGCTACCCAGAGACTCTAACAACCTATACTAATGTATGGGAAATTCTGTTCAAAGATTCGTTCCAGAATTTGTTGGTTCTAGAGCCTACTTTGTAAAACAAAGTTGGTGGTCATTTTTGTCCCAATGAATTACCAAACCGCGTGACTTAATTGGATAGAGGGTTTAATTTTTGTCATGTAATAATACCCACATGAAAGATGTGGGCTTCACAAAATAACTCTGCAGCAAGACCGACTGGACCAAATCAGGAGATCTTGGTATCATATTTCTTCTCAAAATGATTCTCCATCCTTTGGAGCAAGTGGTTTGAGTTTGCCGGTCCGTTCAAGTTTCGTGGGCCACCCTGTATAGCACCCTCTCTCGGCAAATGTGACGTAATAATTTTCAGTTGTGTAGGAGTTCTGTATTACTGTTTGCCAGCAGAAAACTAGATATCGGGCCATAATTATAGAAAACAAATATTTGTCATTAAATAAAAAAAAAATTTCCGTTTTCCAGGTTGTGGCTTCTGCTCGACGGCGATATGTATCTGGATTCTGTGTGGTGGTTTCGGGTCACTCTGGAGGGCGCTGTCTTCTTGATCGGTGTCCCTGGCAACCTACTCATCATCCACGTGTACGCGTCCAAGAGGACAAAGGTCACACCTCATGTCTTCATCATCGGACTGGCCGTTGCTGATTTCACGGTTTGTCTCTTGCGGATGATAGCCCTGGTCCAACTTTTCCCGCCAATTGACACGTTTAGGGCGACCAGTCAATTCTTTTGCCGCGTGCCCCCCAGTATTGACGTTTGGCCGAAGTATACGTCCATACTTCTGACCACGGTCGTGGCGGTTGACCGCTATCTGGCCATCTGCCGGCCGCATGGGCGTCGGATGACCGTGCGACGGGCCCGCCATGCCGTCTATGCCTGCTTCGCTGTGTCTGTGGTCGTCACGCTCTCGTATCTGTTCATGTACGGAGTTGCGCCACTTCCCGAGGGCACCACGTCTTGTCAGTTCCTCGTTCCGCCTGCGGTAATCGCTACCGCGTTTATCTCCCTCATGATTTCCTTCGTTATCTCGTTTGTAATCATCGTGGTGTTGTACGTCAAGATCTACCGGAAAGTCAACCGGATGGCTAAGGTGCGTCCAGGGAATACCGTTCACCGCGGTGCCTCGTATGCACCGTCCTGTGTATTTCACGACGATTCAACGGCCCGGGCGGGAGGTATCACCCCCAACCGCCTAATAGCCGCGGCCTCCCGTAAAACCAATCCTGAAATTCAACAAGACAAATCGGTAGATGAGCTGAAAGCTCGAGTGATGCCTCATCAACCACAACCTGAACCGAGAACCTCTGCGTGGAACGCCGAGCATCAGATGGAGGAGTTACCAATTCTGAAACCGCCTACCGAACCCACTGCACCCAGCATCAGTAGCACAATAACTCGTAATAACACTTCGCTTGCGAGCCCATCACCTCAAGCCACAAATATAGCCACTGGGACCGCAAGCGACCAATCAAATGCCCCACAATTCTACAAGAAAACCACGCTGATGTTGCTTCTGTCTACCATAGTCTTCATCGTCACACTCGTACCAGTGTGTATCGTAATGTTGGCCTACCCATTCATCCTACCGCTGCTAGCACACAACGAGGCATTTCGGTTCCTAGTCAACGTGGCCTCGTACCTGAACCTGGTCAACAACGCAGCCAACCCCGTGTTGTTTAGCTTCGTCAGCCGCCGGTTTCGTGAAGACATGAAAAGATCGCTTCGAAAACTATGCCGTGGGGGCTGCCGTTTTCGCGACTAGTCGAAATATTCCCATTTCAAAAGGGCTTCAAAATCTCACGGCGATCTCACTCATAAAACATGGGGAAAAATGTTTTCCAGAAATGGTAGACTCTATTTCCCAAAAAAGGGGGGTGAATGGGAGGAGCCTAACTCTCCCGTTTTGGGCGACTGGTGGCGTTGTATTTGCCATTATTATGATGCATGCACTGGAAAGCTAATACTATTGAACTGAACTCCACGTGTTAGTGGTTGTACGGTATGTGTATATAGAAGAAATTGCCAATTTTGTTTCGGAAATCTGTAACCTGTCGACATCTCATTATGCACTTTATTTTAAAAATAAAAAAAAGATTACTTACATTTATTTGTTTCATATATAAAAATTCTCGCCTCACAATTATTTCTCACCTTCATCCTTTTATTTAGTTTTAACAAATGACCTTGAACTATTTTCTAACTTTATTTTATTATGAGTTATGCTAATATTATAATTACTAGCATTAATTTTAAAAAAATCTTTATCGTTCAGTTCACACATTAACTCTTCTCCAAGGCTCAAGATGTTGAGGGAGAGACACTCAGGCTCAGCGGTGCAGCGTGCGGCACAACCATTCACGCTTTGGACCGCAAACTCATCGATGACGTGCGCGGTGAGGCACCGCGACTGGCCCATCGCGGTCCCATCAGCTCGGTGCCGGTGAGCTGGATGCGAGTATCCCGACGGATGCGGCGATGTGTTCTGCATGCTCCTGGAGTTGCCTGATAGACGGCAGACGACTGGTCGAACACAGACAGCTCTAGCATCTTTATCGCATGGTTGGTCGTGCCACTTTGGCTGTTGATCACTTAGTTTTATTTAAGCGCAGGAACGTCTGGACTCACGCGGTGGTTCATCGCTGTCCCATCCACGGAAGTCCGTCTGTGTGCCTGGTCCCGACCGTCCCACACCCAAACACCCAGTGAATTCAAGGTGCACGCTATCCAGAACATCTCAGACTCTCGGTGTGTCGCAAAGCAGTCATTCTCAGATGATTGCGGAGCTGCCATTTTCCCCTCCCAGATTTCGAAACACGTCAATTGTTTCCTGCCAGGAACCTTTACGATCATTACCAGAGAGGCGAAAACGGAAATTTCCGAATACTTCCCAATTTGGAGAGCAAGCCAGTGCCTCATCTTGTACCGGCACTCACACCCGTGGGCCCAAATACGCTCCCACCATTGCACTGGCATTCACAACCACGAAAACATTCACCAAAATCATGTTGTAATGTTAGCTCGATTCGTACTAAACAGTGTCGATTTGCAGCAACAAAAAACCTGCAAAACTGAATTCTTCCGTTCGATGGACCACATTATACACCTGATGAGATAGAAGGCTAGGTGTGTATGAGGGGATAACAAATATTGATACCTTTGTCGGAAAATATCCACTCCGCCAAGATACCGGAAAGATTTCACGCGAAGAAACCCATTAGAGCGTCACAACACTCAATAATTAAATCAAATGGATAAACGAGCATGTAGGCCTATATCTATACTTTAAGTGATCATAGGCTTGTTTAAAAGGCCAGATCATTATCCAGTTTTTATGGAAAGCAGCTAGAAATTACACAGCCATAGTCAAGTAATTCGGACGTCGGGGACGAGGTTGATATCAAGAATGCGCGCAAGGGCCGTTTAATTGTTTACGGCAGCTGCGTGCCGTGCGCGTTCTCAACGCGAACGGCGTACAAAAACACCGATATAGACCTACTGTTACAAGCCTGTTGGTTTGTCAACGTGTGCATGGCTAGTTAAAGGGAAAATACAATTACATCTATTACCACTATGCTTTTCATCTTGAGAGAGTAAAACCCTTAAACCATCGTTAGTTATATCAATTATATTTCTGGAAAGTTAAATCAATTAAGGTTATATTTCCGGTAGGTTAAGGTAAATTACCGATAAAAATGTTGAAATAATGTCGAGTGCATCCAAGCACTTCACGGACAACTAAGGCAATTTACTTAGGTCATTTCCACATCCACTTCATGCCGACGAGTCATAACGTCAAAAGTTGGTGTGAAATTCTTGAGTGAATTTTACCAACTCAACATGGACCAGAATCTGTACCGAAGATGCTGATATTCCATGGACATAATATTGAACTAAAAATGTAAACAAAACTGCGCCTTAAAAACTATTTTGGTAGGGAAACTTTGGTGCCCAAATACCACCCATCTATACATGTCTTTATTCAAAACTGTACAACACGCAGTTTGTCTGGGGGTGGTTTCTCAAGAGGCGAGTGCGAGAGAAACGCCCCAGCCGTCATCATCGGCCAGGAAATGAAATCGCAGTAGACCGGGACAGTGCGTCCGAGTCACGGGGAGAACAGACGGCTGGAATCCCGACTACCGAGTCGCCTGACACACCTGGCTACGCAGAGGATGCAGTTGACGATGGTGAGTTAATTATTGGTGAAATCAAGGTCTATATTGAGAAGGCTCTGTTCGAGAACAACCAATGTGACATCGTCACACCTCATGATTGATCAAATTGTTCCCAAGGCTTCCTATACCTACGGGAAGGCACTGTTTGCATTTGAGAGGTATCACATTGTGCTAATCACATTTGAATATCCATGAGCTGTGACGATGTCCTTTCAGGTTTTTCAACAAGTGTTTACCGAAACAACCCCTAGTCTTGACACAGCCTCCCTACTTGCAAACAGGCGCGGAGACTAGGGGGGGGGGGGCTAGCAGGGGTGGATCCAGCATTTGTTTACAGGGAGGCGTGCTGAAATATAGACCGGTTATTTTCTCCGAATACTTAGGCCTCCGAAAATCAATTAGGTGGGGCATGTATTTTCAATGGGGAGCGCGGATAAAAACCTACAACCATGCACACTGTATTACCTTAAAGGGTACAAATGCCCCCTTCTCACGACCGTTCGCATGTGAAGTCACCTTTTTGTGGATTGGTTTTTTTTTTTGGGGGGGGGGGTTTCGGGGGGGAGCTAGACACAATTATAGGGAGGCTAAAGCCCCCAGGCGCCCCCCTTTAGAACCGCGCCTGTGATGATGAAGATACTGTCATCATTTAAATACGGTCATCTCAGCTAATGAAGTTAAAAGATTTCTTTGCTTTGCATTAATTTTAGGGGCAAATTGACTTAAAGACATTATAAAAGAATCTACAATGTTGTAATCCGTAACTGTGATTTTAAAGAAAGAAATTAAACAAAAACTCCAATTATTTCCTGACTTGCCCATGATGGCAGGAGTCTGAGCAACCTGTGCGGCGCGACTAGACATCAGCCTATGAACAGGGCGTGGATGTGGGCCTTTCGATGTCGGGATCAACAACAATGAACTGGTAGTGTCATCGATCGGACGCTTCATGAATAAAAACAGTTTGCTGCTTTGCATCGATACATTTTGACGCTGGGAAATCCTAAATCTCAAGACACACAATTCATACCGGAAACTGTTGCTTTATCCATTGTGAAGGATAGCCTATAAAATGCATTGTACTCCATACGGGAAAAAAAAACAAGTTCTTCCTTGCAGGCCCATCATCTGCGTTTTGTCCATGTTTATCATTTAAAGCGATAACATTGCTCAAGAATCTTAAGTAGGGTGCATGAGAAATTACCCGTTTACGATTTAGCTCAGTGACTGATATTATATTCTTGAAAAACAGAGAAAAACATTTGCACATGTTGGGGTCTCTTACCTGGATTCCGTTGCTAATTACAATTGTGAAAAGTGTGCCTGCGGGTTCATACTTCAACAACATCTTCAGTGAAGTGTTTTTTCTCCATTCAGGCGGAATAATTTCACAGGGTATTTGGTACGAATCCTATCTGGACTTCGAGCATTGTTTTCTCTTCAAATCGATAGGTCCGTTTCTAGGTATTTACTAATGCTGCTATGTGCCTGTGAAATGTGACAGAATATAATTTTTTAAATAACTAAAAAGTGTGTATATTCAAAATTTCATGTACATATTTTTAAAAAGAGAAAAAACTTCAAATTTCACGATCACAGTTCAATTTTGACAAAATTTGAGCATTAATAATTTTTCACCAGTTATACTTTAAAACCAGTCGTATGTTGATTGTAAGCAAGGTTATCTCTTTAATTCGGCAGGTCAGTTTCTTGGTATTTACTAATGCTCCTACGTGCATTTTTAATGTGACAGAGGGGAGTATAAATAATTACACTTTTAAAAAAATGTATATATTCAAAATTTAATGTATATTAAAAAACGTTTTCTTCAAATTTCAAGATCACAGTTCACTTTGCACAAAATTTCGGAGCATTAACGATTGTTCAAATATTCAAAAAAAATGTAGTATTCAAAATATTCAGTTATTGAACTCTACTCATTTTAGCAGAAATTATAGACTTTTGAAAGTTGGTTTTGAAATGAGACTTATTGCTGATGTGATTGGTACAGGACGAAAGATTACTCTTTGAAAAAAATGTTCTTTTAGTTGTGGTGTAAATTATAAATCAGGGTCTTTGGTACCAGTCCTATCTTGACTTTTGGCAAGGTTTTCTCTTTAATTCGGTGCATCCCTTTCTGGTTATTTACTAATGCTCATATACGTGACTTTTTAATGTGACAGTGGGATGTACGTATAATTGTAACCATAAGAAACTAAAAAGTGTATAATGATATTCAAAATTTGATGTACACAAAAAAAAATCTTTAAACTTTGAGATCACAGTTCACTCTTTGCACACATTTTGAGCATTTACACTGATTCACAAGTTATACTCTAAAAAGTCATTCAAATATTCTTTTTTGAGTATTATTATAACTATTATTCAGATGTTAAGTAAGTGAACTTTTCTCATTTTGTATGAGACACTATAATACTGGAGTCTTATAAAGCGCACGTATCTACCAACAATTAGGTACTCAAGGCGCTGGAAATTATGTCTATTATTAAAGACAGGTAAATGAAGTTTATGAGAAATGTGAGACCCATTATGTGGCACCTTATTAGGGTTGAAGAGATTAGCGAGTTTTGAAATTTGATTTTTGATTTTGAAATGAAACTTATTGCTGATGTGATTGCAATTGTAGAGGACGAAAGATTACTCTTTGAAAAATGAAACATTTGTTGTTTTAACTCTGGTTCAAATTATAAATCCTAGTAATAGATTTTGAATTGAAATATTTGTTTTCGTTGACTTATTTAATCCATCATTTAACAACCAAAAAAATGTATCGAAGCCAAGTTGAGTATTCTTATATGTAGAATGTAAATGATTAAACGATTCACATGCACAATACAAACAATGATTCTTAGCTTCATGTAAATGTTGTTGTGACCAGTATGCACATTACGTAATAAACCAGTCAGGCGTGACTTGGGCCATGCTGCCTGCTGCATGCGACCCAGTACAGTCAGTCGTTCCATGAACCTACACCTGTGTACATGTGGTTTGTCTTCTGTGTCAACCCTTTCCCCAGGCGGTTCAACTGTGCGACTCCAGTGCGACTCCTCCTTGGTATTGGTAAATATACTAGGACACAACATTGGCGACGAGTATAAACTGTTGCGTGCTGAACACTTGCCAAAACTTACACTACGCCGTACTTTTCAAAATTACAAGCTCGGCGTCTGTTGGACTTGTAAGTTCTATCATAGAGTTATTTTAGCTTTAATATCCCTCGTTGTTGTCCTCAAAAGGAAAAGCAACAAATCATTAGCACGCTTTCTAAGATTAATCATTTTGTATGAATTATATATTTATATTGTATAAATAAACAGAGATCTGCTATAAGCCTTGCTGCGAGGTGCGTTTTTGGAAAAGCCAATGAACTGCTAAAATCAGCCAGCTTCGGTTTTTCAAAAAATTACTGCAAGTCAGGTCAAACTGTTGTGTTGCATATCACTCCCGACAGTGGCGCTTGCAGTAAACTAATAAGTGAGCGATACGGTATTTACCATTTGTATTATAGCAGATTTCAAACTCTCTGTAAAAACAGCAAATAAATTGTTTTCCCAACATGACCATAAACATAAATAAGGCGTCCCTGAAACAATTGACTTTACCGGGTATCGGGATCAAATTTGCGGAAATTATCACTTCACTAAGAAATAAGAAGAGGGCTGTACTCATTGATGATTTTCATGACTACCTGGCACTTCAATCCAAATTAAATGAGCTGCATGAGAAAGGTCTCATTTCAATCGAGTATACAGGAAACCTTCCATCTGACCTTCCATCTGACAGTTCCAAGCAAGCATCTCCCCATAAAAAAACCAAGAAACTGTGGCAGACCCTATATCCTTACTTGTGAAACAGATACATGAATTGGGTAAAATATTGAAGGAAAACACTTCAGCAATAACAGGAGCCATTACTGAACTCAAATTCCAATCGCAAGAATCCGAAAACCGGCTAACTAACATCATTCAGGTTTTTGTTTACTTGAGATAATTATGGGCAAAACAATTAGTAGACTGCTATGTGCATGTACGTGTACATATAGGCATTTAGTCATCATTTTATCATGCAACTACCAACACTTTCGAAAAAAAATAGTCACATGTAGTTCCTCTAGGTGTTTAAATAAATAGGAGTAAAGCTAATTAAGCAATATGATATTGCATGACTGCAACAAAAAGGTGGGGGTGGGGTGTTTTTTTTATTTTATTTTATTTTTGCTATTAGAGCATTTGTGGGCCATGATCTCAACAAAAACAGGTGGAAGCCGTGAACAGCAGGTCTGTGAGCTCGTACTTCTGTGAAATTCGGATGAAATTAGGCCCTAAGACTGCTTTATTTTGCAATGGAGCGCAGGCATCAATGGACTTCTTTTAGGGGTGATCATCTTTGCATGTAATTTTCTCTCAAAAGTCATCGGATTATTATGAAATAATTTTTAATTTGATAAGTGTTTCAATACCTTGCAGAGTTGTGAGTATTTTAGGTAATTTTGGGAATTGCGCAAAGTTATCCCGAAGGTCTATGCAGGGGCGTAGCAAGGTCTTTTTTTTGGGGGGGGGGGTTAAAGTTCTTGAAAAGGGCACTTGCACATCCATGCTTAAATGTAGACATGTTTTTCTTCCCCGGACACTTGGCCTCCATAAAAACAAATAGTGAGGGGGGGGGGGGGGGCTGGTACCATCTGTCGATTGGGGTGCTGTTCAAAACCGACGAGTATGCACACTATAACGGACAATATATGGTGCTTTTCAGGGCGATACATCCGCGAAATAAAAAGCACCTGTAACGGCCAATGCCTTGACACAAAAAAGGCACGAAGTTGTTTTTTAAAAGGCCATTGTTCAGAAAAAGGGTACTTAATTGTTAACAAAAGAAGGGCACTCTAGATTGGCAAATATTGTGGGTAAGCACTGGTGAAAAAACGGCATTTGAACGGAAAAGGGCAGTCTTTACACAATATTGGGGGACTATGTTATGAAAGTCGATTTAGCTGCAGCTCGATATATTCATAATTAGCGCTGCGGTTTATGTACCCTCACCCGGTCCACTGAGGGGAATAGCGATTCGCCGTAGCGGGCGCCCTTTACGCACATCCACTTGCTCCTATCAATCCCGCGCGCGATTTTTTTCCATACCACATGCTCTCTAGTATAATATAGAAATATGCTGGAGGGCCCTATATATGCAATAATATAATGTTTTACAACAACTACATCGATCGAGATCCCTGCTGTAGTGCAGTGGATACTACGTTGAATTACAAATCCTGAGGTGCGAGTTCGAATTCTCAGTGGATTTTTTTCTTCTTCTTCTTCTTCTTTACATCTTTTTTTCTCTTAAAAAGATTTGTTATTCATTTGGAACATTTTTCTTTCACCAATATGTGGTTTGGAGGATTTTTTATACGGGAAAATAAAGTCCGAGAACCTGACTTGCAACTCAACGTACTTCGAACTAACACTTAACAGCGTGTGGTACGGAAAAAATAAGCGCATCCCGCGCTCGACTAGAACTATCTACATAATTCCCCTCAAAATTTCCAATAACTATAATTATGTACATGCTGGTAGGGGTCTAATTCGATTTTTAAAAAAATGTAGTTTAGGACTACGCTTCATATAAGAGAATAAAAAGACACTTTTAAAGGGGTATAATTTAGTATGTTTAGCCGGCACGGCCATCATGGCCATGACGTGGCTTGACTTGAGTAACTCTCTAGGCTAGCCCCATAAATGTGGCAAATTTACTGGACTACCTACGCAAATAAAGGCCGCATTTCGAACATGTAACCGAAAATGTAGAACTTAGTCAAATTTGAATTTTTACGTTATAGACTTTGTTTGTAGTTTATTTACGCCTTAGAAGCACACTCACCTTCTTTAAAGCGATAGAAAAGCAGTCCATCTTTTTCAGACGTTTATATTTTGTGTAATTTCCAGGTTCGTTTGCACGTGTTTGCGTATCTAAATCTAAAAGTAACCTTAAAAAGTTATGGGGTACTTGAAGTCGCTTGCAATTAAGGCACCAGAGGCGAAAAATCAAAGTGCGCCACGTTGGGGGTTGCGCCACATTAGGGTTCATCAACAATTCCAGGATGCTCTCCATACGGCATATATTGCAGTAAAGTTGACATGCGACATACATCCTATTAACCCATAATCGAGGAATACGTATCTTTGAATTCTGGATTTCTGTGATAAATTATCACAGTAACGCGGTATCGAGGAAGGATTTATCTTTGAATTCCGGATTTCTGTGATAAATTATCACGGTAACGCGGTATCGCGGAAGGCAATTCAAGCTTCCGTACTTCTCTGTGATTGTAACTAGATTAAAGTCGATATTCAAATGAACCACAAAGGGAAACTGGCTTGGTGAAATATAACAATTGAAGAGTTTCACAAAGAAAAACCGTTCCGGTGCTCTTACCAACTGTACCGACTGAGCTATCCAGCCAGATGGTGGCGGAACCCCCAACCCCTAACATAGCGCTCAATAGCTAAATTGGTAGAGCACCAGAACGGTAATCAGGAGGTTGCAGGTTCAAACCTCACTCCACTCAATTGCATTGTTAAACTTTGCAATAAATGAATATCACTTAGAACAACGAAAGTATGTTAATCAAGGCAGAACGAATTAAAGGGTCCATGTAATGGCTTTTTCTTAGGAACATACTTTGTGCAACTTTAAAGCCTCATAAATGTGTGAAAGCTATTTGACATCCCTTTTCGGTTAATTTTATTAAACTGTCCACTTCTTTAGACATTTAAAATTGTCCATGCTTTTCCGATCAACTGAGGGCGCTGTTGCTGTGATGTCATTTCAGGAAGACTCTATTCAGCTTATGTGTTTTCTGTTAAAATTGTGAAACCCGAATTTTGCTCATTGAAAACATTTGTGAGAAAAGTTTGCTCATTGGCTTACTGCCATGTAATGACACAACAACGAATCACCAAAGAAAATGAAACTACAACAGCAAAGTATCCAAAATTTTGGCAACGTTTGGTGCAAAAAATAGCTGTATTAAACATTGATTTTCTGCCTGAAATGATATTACAGTTTTGCTCATATATATTGACATTCGTATTAGCATTAAAGACGAAAGGCACCAAGATACCCTTAAAAATGACAAACTGAAAATTTAAATTAGGTTAAATGAGACACAAAGGTGCACTTTCAAGGATTGCATTAAAACAATTGAATAACATGGGCCCTGTACTAAGCCACAAGATTAAGTAGGTTGACATGTTTAAAATCAATGAGCTCTGGTGCCAAGTTGATTGATAATCGCTTGAATACACTACACCTACGGCGTCAGTTGTAAGTCAAGACACATAAGGGTGTCCCTTATGGGTTTTGCTGAATACGCAGTCGACAAACTTTGCTCATGGATGAAGAAAGCACCTGAAGCATGATCACAATTCTTCATTTGTTTACATTCCCTTCACAAGTCATACCCCCAGAACATCACTTGACCCATATTAGACAGGTATTAACTAATTTAAACTCTGTTTCAAATTTGGTTAGAGAACCGAAATTTAACTGGTGAAATGTTGGATAGTTTGTTAGTCAAACTAGCATCATTGTTCTTTTTCATATTCCCCTGCACTTGAGCTCCCAATGTGGATATCAGTGCAGGATTGCAAGCTGTGTAGTTGCTTGGCTGCTTCCATGTTGATGCTCTCCTAATGAAGTCAATGTGGACCTGAAACATCACAGGATGAATCGACGATCTAAAATACAGCTTGTTGGCAGTGCAGATAAAAGGACTGCTAAGGCTGAAGCTACGTGTAGGCCTACATTAACAGAGGATGAAGCAGGTCCTTCTGACAGGCCGTCTACAAGTAGGAGCGAGACTACAAATGTCTTCAAACCAAAACGTTTCATCTCCTTCAACCTTTCTTTTCCGTGTATTCGTTATCCAGGTTAGATCAATGTGTTAAATCTTACCGAGGCTATTGAGAACTTGTCTTTGGCATTAAAGATAACAACACTTGCAAAAATCAAAAAGCAAAACTAGAAAATGATTATGAAATACAAATTGACTGTATGTGAGTAATAGTCCGAAGCCTCATGTGGAATCATGGCACTTGGTGTGCTGTCACTTTTTTTTTAAATACTGTCCCTAATTTACCAAATGTGAAGTTCGTCCACATTTTGATTGTAATCGGTTACACATCAGTGAACTGGTGAAAGCCAGTTAGTCTGGTTCCCTGACCTGACAATCTTGACATTTATAAATTGACCCGTTTCATCTGAAGTAGGGTTAGGGAACCAGACTAAAACAAGAGCATTTTTGTTCCTTTTTTTTCCATCATCCATCAAAACAAATATTTAAACAGGTCAGTGTAACAATATTTGCTGTAAAATATTAACCCCCAAATCCATTCATTTCTGGAAATAAAAAAGCAAACGTTGTATGTAACTACATCAACGCAGTTCTTAAATAATTTCATCGAATGTTAAATGGAGATATAAAACGAAAAGCTTTAATCACACACTTCAACCATTATATCAAAATTGGTCTACGGCTAAACGTTCTAGCTCACGAGGAAAGTTTTTCTTAATCAACTCAAAATAATTAGCTCAAAAAACAGGCTGAAATAACATATTTTTATTGAAGTGATTATTCCAAAACAAAATTACTATGACAGGTCATAAATTTGTGGGGGATCACAACCGGTGTCTTTGGATGACCTGTTCCATCAACATCAGGGTCACTTATTTTACTTATTGCATTCATGGTTTATCAGGCAGACAATTTTCGACAGCCTGACTGTCAACGCATTTTGTACAACGAGTTTGTGGGTTTTTTTTATTTTCAGAACTATGCATACATGACAAAACTCTCTATCAGGTAGCTGAATACCTTAGCACTTCTTGGATAAAATTGGCTATTGAGCTCAACTTTACGTACCCAGATATAAGCACCATTACGAATAAATACACAACAGAGGTCGTCATGCAAGCTTACGAAATGCTTGCAACATGGACGCGAGCCCAACCCATCAATGCTGAACAGCAGGTTCCCAAGTTATGTTCGGCATTAGTTGCAATTGGAAGAGCTGATATTGCAAGATATCTGGATGGTAAATACACGTCTTTGCCTAAACATGTATGTCAGCTGAAGATAAGCTTATTTTATTTGGGAAAAATGATGTTATGTGTATGAAATAAAGTAAATTTCACAAACACGTGTGCAATCAACTGATTACTTTATAAACTTTGAACAGAAAAATAAGCTCCGGATTAATATTAACTGTGCTTGTTTTGGTATATTTTATCATGTATTAGGTATATTACATGGCCGTCAGGCACGCAGTGAATCGAACAAAGTGATTTCACACGGTTAACATAATTAGTCAAATAAATCCATTTTTACAGGGTGAGAAAAAAAAAGAAACCCAAATGAAGGACCAATTTTTGAATGAAGTTTTGCCTGTAGCACTTTCAAAATATTGGATAACTAACCTGCAAAAAACAGCTGACTTTTGCAAAAGATAATTTGATAACAAAGTAAGAGGATGACTCCCTCTTCCTCCGTAGGGGAAGGCTATTAAATCTGTTTCACATATATTTTTTATTGAAGCAATTATGTTGGATGTTTGATCTGAATAGGAGTGCATGCACCCAGACCTGAGGCTCAGCATGAACAGGAAGCAGACGAAGAACCAATGTTGACGGATCCCCACCAAGAGGTCGGTAACAAGTCAAAGACATTTCGAAGGGAGTTCACGAAACAACAGGCAGTTAATACCTACCGTGTAATATATTTGTTCCAATATTTGGGTATATGTTTATATTTCTTTTAAGCATATTTTGGTGATTCAATTTACACATGCTAACTTCAATAACATTTTCTAAAGCATATATGTGACTGAATAATATTAAGACATAGTAACGATCTAAAATGGCTACTATTTTACCCTAAAGTTGCTCGCATTTATCTTGTCTCCAGATATCATCAAGTAGTTTTGCCAAACCTCAGTATTGATGAGCTTCAAATTCACCAAGTTGCTTAGTGGCACAGTTACCCTATTAAAAATTAATGGAAAATCATGTGAACAGTGGTATCATTGTGATATTTAGTCCAGAAAACAAAATGGGGACAAAAATAGGTGTCCGTAAATTGGGCTAAAAGGTAGGTGAAGGGTTGCCTGACGTAAGAGACTTGAACAAGTTCAAGAAAATTAACAAAATTATTGGTAAGAAAACGTTTTGACGTAGACATTATTAGTGTAAACAACAATAATCTCTTATTTTGAGTATTTTCTTGACCTTGTTCCAGTCTCCCACGGTAGGCAATCCTTCACCTACTTTTTAGTCCAATTTACGGACACCTTATTTTCCCCTTTTTTTGATTTTGGGTTTTTCTTTTTCATAGCTAAATATCAAGATGTTCTCATTTTTCACATAATTTCCCATTTATTTTTGTGAGGGTAAGCAGTAAGTAACTTTGTGAATTTGAAGCTCATCAATACTGACGTTTGGCGAGACTACTTGATGATATCTGAGGAAAAGGTAAATGCACGCAACTTTATAGTATGATGGTAGCCATTTTGGATCTTTGTTAGGTCCTCACATCATCCGGTCTCTGGTATGATTTAGAAAATATTATTTAAGTAAGGATATGTAAATAGAATCCCTGAGACATACTTAAAAGAAATAAATCAATCTATACACAAATATTGGAATAAATATATTACACGGCAGGTATTAACGATTAATACCAATTAAACGGTCAAAAACTTTTTTTAAATGCTTGAAAAGTTTTATCGGATTCAGCTTAGTACCTGAATTATGCCGAAAAGCCTTATTCCCAACTATAACCCCCTATAATGCCCCGAAATTCTTATATAGAGCTTTTTTTTTCCAGAAATCCCACTAGGCTATGACCGCACAACGAACAACCGGGTGAAATCAAACATGTTAAATTTGTTTAGGGATGATCGGTTGGTGCCCGATCACCAAACAGTCATGTACAAATTGCAACAGAACCTTGAACCTGATGTTTGAAGAACGTTTGAGCTCCAGTCACCAACCAATACTATGAGGAACACAGAATGGCGGCTGAATGTGCCCCATTATTCTATTCAAAAGATGGAATTTGCGTCGGGGTGATGTAAATTCAATATTATGTTTTGCCCTTCACCGACGAATAGTTTCATTGCGGTACCCGCTGCTACATCAGAATCGAACCAGCCAACGGATCCCGCAAGCTCGGTGGTCGGGTAGAGTCCCATCACCCGAGTGATGTTTCTCACTTTCACTCGGGAGGTAACACACTGAGCATACAGTGTTTACACGTCGGTGAAGGGCAAAACTAATATTATTTTAATGCCCAATTATTGGGGTTTTTATTAAAGCTCCGGATCGCTTCTGTCGTGAGCAGAAAAAAAACAATTTCCCTGCTAAATTGATAGATTAGGTTTGATGACGTTCACCATAGCACCTGACTTTTATCAGAAACTTGGTTTTGCATTACACAAAAAATAAATGAAAAGATAAATATAAAAACAAAACTGTATTAAAAGGTGCCCTTTTTATGGTATCGAATCCGATCTCATCGAAACCTTTACTTTACATACAAACATGGTAACGTGATCAATTGCATTCATTATGTAAATTATAAACATTGGCCTGTCGGGGGAGGGTGCTAGTTAGCTACTCCAGCAACCCCCCCCCCCCCATCACCCTTGTGAAGTGATAAAGAAGTAAAAATAAATTGAGAGTCTGTCCTCGTTAGCGTGGAATTGCCCCAAAACAAAAATAAAAGTTACAAGAATCGTTCCGGCTGGCCTAAAAGGTTTAAGCAGAAGGTACAGTAAATGTTACACATAAATGTTGGCTTCGTTTTCATTACAAATTCAATAGAAGCCTATAGCCTTATTAGTATTATTATTTTTCCATACAGGCACAGGTGCCAGATATTAGAAAGTCCGGCTGAGCGTGGCAGAGCTGGAAAGGGTACAACCGATCAAGGTCACCGGTCTGCCAGATATACCGAGACAATTGCTGAAAATGCGGAAATATTCACAAAGGGATGCGAGTCCACTGGGATACCAACTATTTTGAAGGTTCCATTGGATCAAAAGTCCGTTCCTGCCAGCGTTATGTACCGTAGCTATAGCTTCAGTAAGAGATCTGGTTTGGTTCAGCATCACAAAGTTATAATGTTAGTTGGGGCCACAGGTGGGGGTAAGAGCACACTGATTGATTTCATGATCAACTTTATCCTTAAAGTAGACTGGAAGGACTGGTTTCGTTTCAAGATCATTCCCCAACAAGGAGAGGGACCACAGTCACAGGCTCATAGTCAAACTCAAATCATATCTTCCTACACTATTTATGGAAACCAACACCACAACGTTCCTTAC
Organism: Patiria miniata; assembly: GCF_015706575.1. NCBI lineage: Eukaryota > Metazoa > Echinodermata > Asteroidea > Valvatida > Asterinidae > Patiria > Patiria miniata. The sequence goes on from NW_024037061.1 coordinate 5,720,666, forward strand.
ACGTTGACAATCATCGATACGCCAGGCGTTGGAGACACAAGAGGTATTGGGCGTGACAGAGCCATCCTTGATCAGATACGCGATTTCTTCCTTCATTCCGAGGCTCACAACGTAGATCACATAGACGCTATAGGCTTTGTTGCTCAGTCTTCGCTGGCACGCCTCACCCACACACAGCGGTATGTTTTTGATTTCATCCTTTCCGTGTTTGGTAAAGACATCTCCCCAAACATACTTCTCCTGCTCACTTTCTGTGATGGGCAGAAGCCCCGTATTTTCGATGCAATTAAAGAAGCGGATATTCCTTGCAGTGACAGCATGTTTAAGTTCAACAACTCGGCTCTTTTTGCTAGGTACGTAGACAAAAATACGGACGACGAAGACATGTTTGACAGGATGTTTTGGCGAATGGGGATGAAGAACTTCTTCCAAGCTCTCAATAGCTTGGACCCGAGGAGCCTAATTCTCACAAAGGAAGTTCTGGAGGAGCGGAAGCGACTGGAGACGAAATTTAATGGATTTGCAACCCCAAATTAAAAAGGGTGTTCGTACACTGGAAGAGGTACAGCAAGTGCACCAAATACTTGAGCAACGCGAAACAGAAATGCAAACAAACGAGTCGCTCAGTCAAGTCATAAAGAACTTATCAGAAGAATTCCTCATGGTCCAGAAACGTGTTTGTTTTTTGATAATTGACTCTCATCGGATTTTGATGCGTCTAGAAGAGATTGCTTTGAAGCCGAACCCGCTGAGCACCGTGGATTATGTGGACTTGTTGATTGAGTCCGAAAGGTCAGATGCCAAGACAGGTTGGATATCCAGAGTAAAGGCACTCGAAGGTGTCCGCAATCAAGCATATATTTTAGCCAAAGTAAATCAGGAAAGCTATGATCCCTTCAAAAACTACAAGAAGGAATTTCATGGTACGACAGAAAGTAAAAGCTGGTTTAAGTTTTGGAAATAAATTTAGACCCCATCTTTCCGATAACAACTTAACAACTGAATGTAACAACTGAATGTTTCTAATCACTCTAGACAAATTAATAAGTAAGTTGAATCCGATCTACAGGACTTACGTTTTTGCCGAGTGCCAACGTTTCACAGCCTTTCCCAGGGTGTTAATTATATCAATTTCTTCCGTTACCCACTGAAAAAAACTGAAAAAAAAATTGGTCCATTATACCATCTTGCCAGTTCCTAATGTGTCTTTTTTAGGCATCCTTCTCACGCCTCACCACACCCATCCTTGTAACATCGCATCATCGTTGGAATCCCTCATTCTCCTGACGACGGGCAGAGCACACTGTTCGAAACGTTGAGTCCCTCCGGTTCTTTTCAGAACCACACATACTCACAAAAGAGATTTATTTACGTGGTGCTACCGCAAACTTATCTTATCTTAGAACTTCTATTCAAAAAATTTAATTTGCGACAGGAAGGTGTCAACATTGGGTTTTGCCCTTCACCGGGTTATTTAAGGTTATTTTCAGCTCGGTTACGTAGGAGCTGCATTTCCTTAGTCTGTTCATTTGTTTGTACAACACGTTGGCTGCTTGTCCTTGGACTGGGCTAAGATGTCACATGGTTGCTCTGCAGTTTTCGATCAGGGCGTGGGAATGAATATGCGCATTATCTCCAACCAAATGTTTGAAAACGTTATGAAATCACATCTTTTATTAAATTTTGCAAATGTTAACCAGGCAAAGATACAATTGAAAAGAAAGCAGACGGCCATTTCCAGTATATTGCTCATTCGAAGATCAAATTCTATGTATGCTTAAGCTTATATATTTACTTTGCTTCTTGTATATTTAGATCACCTTATGTGTAAAATAGTCTCTATCGAATATCATATTAATGTATTTCTTTAGAATTTCTATATTATTGTAAATAATGACAGCATTGAAATAAATATAGCAGATCATAATCGAAAATCAAATTCTTTGCATGCTTAAGCTTATATATTAACTTTGCTTGTTGTATATTTAGGTCACCTAATGTGTAAAATAGTCTCTATCAAATATCATATTAACAGGCTATACTAGCCTGTCCGTTTTGGAGAAAATATACGCCGATTGCCGACTTATTGTTAGATCTCTACATCGGCGGAGGAACCTGGTAGTCCGGTCAATTTAGAACAAAACAGGCCTGACCTAGAACTAATTGCAATAGAATTTATTGTAATTCTATCATGCTAAGAAAATATCACTTTTTGTCATACTAAAAATCTAATTTCATCAAAGGGTTGGAAAAGTGTTTTTATCCACTTTTTCGCTACTAATTTTTCATCATACGTACAGCCTCCGTTAGGCTACTCGTCAGAAAATCCGTTCACTTCGCGAGACACAACTGATCACAGCAGACGACTTTTTTATGTCCACCTATTATTAAAATATGAGGTAATTTACACTGCCGCACAATACTTTTGGATATTTTCTTGAAAAAAATCAAGAAATTTGAGGGGTTTTTGCCCGAAATATATATTGGTTAAAATAAATCACTTTGTGCCCAATAAACCATTTGTTTCATGAAAAATCTTTGCATAAACAGGTCTACTTGAAACAAGGGCTGGAAATGATATAAACAAAGAGATCCATTTAAATTTAAATTTCAGGTGTCTACGCCAATAGGCCAGAGTCCAATTTTAAATACAAGGGAAAATATCCGAAATCCGAGCTTCGTGTGTTCCTTTTATGATGAATTTAGGTCATTGGAATAACTTTTAAATAAGACGTAAATTGTCAAAACAAATAACCGATTACTCAAAAAACCTTTATGAAGACAAATTAACGGGAATAAAATATTGCAGTGAAATTGTTGCTGAATTCTGGGCTTTAGAGAAAAGACATTTGTGACAAGTGTTTACAAATAATAAACGTGCTCAAGATAAAAGCCTTAGGCCGGGGGTGGGACCGTTCCAATGAGAAGTCTTTTTTAAAGTAATAACAACGCGGTCTATTGGTCACTAGCGGTCATTTGGTGAAAATCAAAGAGCGGCGTGGCTTCTTCTGCCGCATTCTTCAGCCGATTTTTCCCGTATTATGTCGAAAGCTTCCTTGTCCAAGCGCTTTATAGGGTCTTGGCAGATTTGGGTCAAAGATCACTTAGTGGTCAGTAGTGGTCATTTTCAGACAAACGTGACAAATAGCTATTTTCTCACGTTTTTGTAACGATTTAAATCATTTTAATATAGGTTTTCCTAGCTATTTTAACACTTGTATCAAACGAATTCCCTATATCGATACTTTAATTTCGTCCCCGAACATCGCCAAGCTCAATTTTCAATTTGAATTTCAAAAAGCCACCACTAGATTTCATTTAAGGTTCAGTATAATTCAAATTGTTAGCATTCCGATTCGTCCAAAATCTTTGAAATTCGTCTCGTGAAGCAATCGGCGTTGAATTGAAAAAGCAAATTCGTTTTTTTGTCATCGTTTTAATGTTCTTGTCGTTACATTTCGTCTCTGGTGACTTGAAACGTTACGATTAAAAATGTGCCCAATCTTTGGACTTGTTTGCGCATTAATTAAATTTTAATTTTTAACAAATATTTCCTTATAAATGAAAGTATAGCTGTAAGTTTTGAGTTTTCTTTGACAATTAACATTAAAATCAGAAATTGAACTTTCATAATATGCTCTTTGCTTAGCATATGGAAATTAAGCATTAAGATCAAACTCCTTCGTAATGTTGCTCTTTGATATATGTAAATGAATAAAACAACAGAAATAAGGTATGTCTATCAAAGAAAAACATTAAGAAGGTCTTTGAACTTAATGCTTAGTGTCCATGTCATAAGTGCATATTGTAAAATGTCAATTTTCGACCCGAATGTTAATTGTGAAACACAGAAATAAAAATTCATACATTACAGCTAACCACTTTTATTTATACATATAAGGAAATATATGTTTAATTTCATTGTTTTAATTAGCATAATTCTTCAAATAAGTCTAAATATTGGGCGCAGCGTATAAGATTTAAGTCACCAGGGACAAAATGTAATGACAACAACATGAAAACGATTGACAAAAAACGAATTTGCTTTGTTAATTCAACGCCGATGGCTTCACGAGACGAATTTCAAAGATTTTGGACGAATCGGAATGCTAACAATTTGAATTATACTGAACCTTAAATGAAATCTAGTGCTGGCTTTCTGAAATTCAAATTGAGAAGTGAGCTTGGCGATGTTCGGGGACGAAATTAAAGTATCGATATAGGAAATTCGTGTGATACAAGTGTTAAAATAGCCGGGAAAACCTATACAACTGTGCTGCCGGTTCCTGATGTGTTTTTGGCATATTTAGGTCAAGGGTCTCTCAGTGGTCAGCAGCGGCCAGTTTCATTTAAAATGCAGAAAATGCTTCTTTTTCTTTTATCAATCAATTTAAAATGTGTATGAAGTAAATTAGTCAAAAGCATTTTCCTTATTTCCCCATAATCACCAATTTTTAGAACCAGCAGAGTACTGAACTCAAAGAGAGTTACCAAAAAAAGTAAAGATTTCTGAATAACACGATTCGGCGTAGACGAGACGAAATCGAATACTTCGGGTCGAAAACGCGTGCTCATTGTTTGGATTAGTTTGGACTGAATTTCAACTTGTCTGACAAGTGACAACATACGAAATTAAACATTGGAAGTGCACTAAATCGAGTGTCGCTGGACGAATGTCAATATAGGAAACGGTGAATTCGAACGAAAAATACACTTAATTTTATGGTTTGACCAAATAATTATGTTTTTATTATGACACTTGCATATTCATTCCTTATCTCCCGTTGGTCCTGATACCACTATGATTCGCTTTCTATCCTCAGATCACATGACACTGTTTCTGTAGAAGCTCCTTAAACAATCCTGTTTATTTACGCGGTTTAACGTCACACGTGCGAAAATAGTAATAGTTAATCAATAGTTTGTTTTATCTGGAGCGCAGGTTCAGCTTGTTGTTTTAAATAACGACAGTGTTAAAATGTTTAAATGAAAGAGCATTAATAAATACCTTGGAGAGTTGTTGGTTTCTGATTGGTCGAGACTCGATCACGTGGCCGGTCATTAACGGTGATAATGGACCGGCTTCAAAGATCAAGCGAATAAATGGCCCCTGAACCAGCATTGATCCAGCCCCGTTCAGCCCCATGCAAGCCAGTGATTGGTCAAAATATAGTAACAGTCCTGCGGTAGCTTTTAACAATTGAGCACTGCACATGCGCTCAACCCCCATCGCGTGAGATTGACGTGCGCGTACGCAACACAGTTGCTAGGGATGCGTGCGTGTGCGCGCGTATATAAGGAAGTTTTGAAACGACATCGTACAGCAGTGCAGTATATACTGAGGATGTTTACGACGAAAGCGTCGATCTACGATTGATTTTTTTGAAACACTTCACCCACCGACATATTTACCTTTCCTAAACCAAGCATCTTTGTAATTCCGGACACAAGGAATGTGTAAACGAGATTTCAGCTTCCTCCATCACGTAAAGATATGAAAACATTGTTGTAATTTGTTTCGCTACGGCAGCACTTTCTGTTGAGTTTACGTCGTTATAGCTGTTAAGCTAAAATATGGCCCATGAACATGAACACAAAAAAGTCTGGAAATATCGCCGGAAAAAAAGTCACAAAATTGGAGCATTTTAACAGTTTATTTCGTTATAAAGGTATTTATTAATGGGAATAACAGTGTGAGGATCCGGTCTTCACTGCGTGATAATGACCGGGTGTGGGGGTTACCACTGTGGACTCCGTTTGCCAGGGTCTACGACGTACGAGTGTTAGACTATATACCCTGGCTAGCAAGGATGCGGATACCGCACTTAAGTCAACAACCAAGGTGGTGCAGCTTGTCTATCGAACCATCTTCCCCGCTCTCAAATTGCCAACCAAACCGTCTTTGAGCGTGTTTGGTTGTGCGCCCTCTCGTGAGCACAACTTCACATTAATCTATAGTTACTTTTATTGATACTATTCCCGGCTATTTTAAAACATTTTTCGTTCGAATTCACCGTTTCTTATATTCAAATTCGTCCAGCAACCTTGAAATCGATTGAGTGCACTTCCAATTTATAAGTTCGTCTTTTGTCAGGCAACTTCAAATTTACTCCCAACAAATTCAAACAATGAGCACACGATTTCGACCCGGAGTATGCGATTCCGTCTCGTCCACGCAGAATCATGTTATTCAGAAATCAAATTCGTCTAATGCATTCCATACAATTTAAACATAATTTGGTTAAATTTCGTCATACTTCATAGCAGTGTCTTCAAAGCCATAGAGGCCTCCAATAAGAATAAGTCTTTACTTTTTTATTTCCATATTTTTTCATAAATGTGTCATTACGTTTGATTTTATTTTCTTAAAATATGTTAGACTCAATGTTTTTAGGCATATTACTACGGGATTTATGGGTTATCGATTCGTGGCTTTTGACATTTCCTTTATTCATAACGGTTTTCATTCAAATTCAACAATTCTAACATTCAATTTCGTCCGAGAAAAAAATCACGCGCTTTAAACAAAACCAATTTAGTCATTTACCATTCCATTTCAAAGTTCGGTCACCCTCTTTAGTCACAGGGTCCAGAATATTTGTCATTAAAGATCAAATTTGTGAAAGCTGTTGTCGAATGGCAGCATTCAGTGATCGAATTCGTCTTATATAAATCAATTAGACGACTTTGATTTCTGAATAATAACGTTTGGCGTAGACGAGACGAAATCAAATACTCCGGGACGAAAACGTGTGCTCATTGTTTGAATTTGCTGGAACTGAATTTGAAATTGCCTGACAAAAGACGAAATTGAACATTGGAAGTGCACTACATCGATGCTCATGGACGAATTTGAATATTAGAAACGGTGAATTCGAATGATAAACGTTTAAAATAGCCGGGGAAACCTATGTAAATAATGTTGTATTGTTGATCTTGGTAATCTCTACTTTTTTGGTAACTCTTCTTTGAGATCAGTACTCTGCTTCGGTCAGAAAAATCATGCCAGCGAATGCGCCAAATTGTGCTTGGGGACACAAGGAAAATGCTTTAGAACACACCAGACTAATTTACTTTATACAAATTATAAATTGCTTGATAAAAGACGAATTCGATCTCTGAATGCTGCCATTCCACAACAGCCTGGACGAATTTGATCTGTAATGACGAATATTTTCGACACGATGACTTAAGAGGGTGACCAAACTTTGAAATTGAATGGTAAATGACTAAATTGATTTTGGTAAAAGCGTGTGATTTTTTTTCTCCGACGAAATTGAATGTCAGAGTTGGTGAATTTGAATGAAAAATGTTTTAAAATAGCCGAGCAAACCTATCTTATGCAAGCATACTTCCTTTTTGTGGTAATGGAAATCTAAGTAGAGATACATTGCTACAAAATGTGAATGTGTTTCTCGCTTCTTCGAGGAACTTGCTGTTTTCAGATGTTTACGGGCCATTTCTATAAGAGAAAAAAAATCACTTTTAGGTTATTGACGTCACTAAGCTAGTTAGCGATGTTTAAAACCACCACTTAACAAATTACCTTGTTATAACAGGTACCTTGTATTAAGAGTAATAGAAAAAAAAAGAAAAAAAAAACCTAATATTTTGCTTGTTATAGGCATGATGTTGTATTAATAGTGCTGTTCTTACGGTTGTACAGTTTGACTGTACACGGTCCGCGAATTTTCTTTTCCCAAACGACACCCGCATACATGGTTATTTAGCGCCCTCTACGATACTTTTATGATACGTACGCAGGTATATAATTATTTTTCCCCAAGCTTCGGCTTTCACTGCGATAGCTCACTCGATAAATCGTCGTGATGTTGCACCGCGAGGTTGCGGGTTCGCAACACGGTTTTGTACCCGAATTTTTTTTTTTTTTCTAATCTGAGGCTTCGTGAGTTTTCGAATCAATTCGTCGCAGTGCGAGCATGGCATGAGTTACGAAATACGATTTTATTTTAATTAAACTGTTACCATCTTAACGAGACAGCATGCAGTATCACATTTCATATTAATATGAACAAATTGGGAAAGGAAATGAATATTTCTAAAGAAAGTGTGGACGAATGATCGCAAAACACGTACTGCACGTTGTGAATAACAACACCAATTACACGATATAAATCCATTTCTAGCCAATTGCGGTAGCGAATCAGGATACAGGAAGAAAGTTTGCTATCCAGGGCTTACTATTGGAAACGAGGTTGGATATAAAGTAAGCAGTGGGGACGAGGTTGACGCACGTACACCAGGGGATTTGTACTATGTGCACGCAGTGGCATGGTACGAACGGTCGCGCGTCGCGGCAAAATTGCAGTCGGGCAAGATGGCGTCGGTCGGTCACCCCCAACTGTACTTTCTTTGCCGGTGAGGGGGTACTTGTGAACGGAGCGGATAAGGGCGCTGTTCAAAGCGAAATATTATGGACAGTGTCGGACAATAGATGGCGCTCTTCAATTTGTCAAATTTGCCGACGGACGTACGATTAAAAAGATTAATGGTGAGTGTCATCCCCCCCCCCATTATTATTTTGTTTTCAATGAGAGGCGTTTTTCAATGCTTTGGGAATTTTTCGGCGGCCCAATGGGGGGGGGGGGGGGTGACCGCCAATCTCCTCCCTAAATCCGCCGGTTACGACGCTTGAAGTCGTCGTATTGGTAAATATCCAATCGGTAAATATCTCGAATTGTCTGGTCTACTGGTTTCTGTCATCTAAAGGTTCGCTTCTGTTGGACTTCACAGAAGGTCGTCCGTCATTATCTTTTAGCTGGGTATCATCAGCTTCTGGAAGATAATATGCATCGCATTTACTTTGAAAACACCACATTGGTAATTACGGTAATAATTAACGTGTCAGGAAAAGAACCGAGGCGGCCGCTAAAGTTTGCGAGGTGTGCCGCCTCGGAATTAAATGGGCAGGAGAAGCATTGAATTTGGGCGCACAAACTGAAGGAAACTGCTAATTTACCGTCTCGGCGTTACCTTGGAAAGGTAATTTGCATTGTAAAGACAGTACGGGTATCATTGCCATTATTGCAATTATTAGCTTGATTAACGAAATGGACGAGTGACTTCAATGATAAAATTACGCCATCTCTCTTTTTACTTTTGCTCCCTTCATGTGAATTCAACCACAACCTCATTAATTACATTGATTATAATCCTGTAGCGTTTTCGGGGGTTCAATTTTATTCAGTGGACAGACAGAATAAGACACAAATGACACCAATATTCCGCTTTCTTATCTTCTAATTCTTTTCCTCCAAACATCCAAACAATGAACACACGATATCAGTATTACTTGTGATTTACCTTTATCTGCACTATACTGGTAATCGCAACGTGGAGCCTGGGGTGTGTACATACGGAGCTGGCCTTTCGGAACAACCTTCACAACCAAGATCTGTACAGCAACAAACCGCGCGCGCGCGCACGCACTTTTCGCGCCAATTTCACGCTTACTTGCGCTGACCCCAACCTCCACTACAAGTAAACAGCGCCACCTATACTGGATTCTGCAAACTCTACATCATCCCCTCCCCGGGGAAAGAATGCGTCCTGCATTCACGAACAACAAATTTATAACTAGAAAAACGCCATTAACAAGTTAAGGTTCTAAAAAACAACAAGAACAGTTAAAACTATAAGTGGACCACCATGTCCTACTCCTGAAAGAATTCCTCCGAAGTAATCCTCGCGATCAAGGAATCCTCATCGTAGAGGTCGAAAATGCGCCTCCGCTTGACGAGCTTTCCTGTTGCCTCATCTGATTGGCCTGAAACCGTTGCAGAACTTGTGGGTATGAGAACTCTCCTTAAGGATGTTGCACGTTGTGGCGAAGCCAAACGCCTCACGTCATCTGGAGACGGGTGTAATTCCAGGCACGGTCCGGACTTCTTCTCGGGCGTCTTGGAGATCTCGGGCGTCTTGGGAGCTTTGGGGGAGTTGCTGACTGATACCGGCGACTGGTTGCCTGCATCAAGATTGCCTGTGTGAGCCCGTCGGATGTGCCTCGCCAAGTCGTTTTTCCGGCCGTAGATTATGTCGCAAAACGGACAGGGGAACCGATCACGTGGTTGGTTTTGTTCGGCCATGTGCCTTGCCAATGCTGACTTGGCCCCAAATGACTTATCGCATTCGAGGCACCTGCAGCTTTCCGCTCGTTCATCATGTCGTTGGTGGGTTCGGTCAGGTGTGGGCGATCGGCGAGGAGAATCCCGGCGATGACGGCTGTGACTTCTTTTCGGCATCTGCAGAGAATACAACAGAGAACAGGGGATTAGATTAATTCGTATTTGCTCCGTAGTTAAAAATGTTATTCGGTCCATTCGCCATAACGCTGAGGAGGTCGACGTTTTCTGTTGTGCCATTCCTGATGACCGTCTGTGTCTGAAACTTTCTTAGGTTCAGCAACTGGTGGATCCCCTATCTCTCCATTGACGACTTCCATATGTCCCTGCATGTTGTGGTCTTCTGCCGATTCCTGTGAGAACCCTTCTGTGGTAGCCTCTTGGCTCTCCTTGCCTCCACCAGAAGAATTCGGCTGCAGAACAACTCGAGGGGCTTCTTCTTCCCCTCCTCTTCGAGCTCCTCGGACCCAGGAAGTTGCTGTAATGCAGGGCTCTTTGGCCTCCACCATGACTTGTCCACTTCACCCACAAAGCGCTTCAGACGATTAATATGGACAACTTTGGGCTTATGGCGTGATCCTCGTTGGATTCTGACGTTGACATCATTTAGCACTTCAGTTACAAGGTATGGGCCTTCCCATCTTGGCTGGAGCTTGGGAGACAGCCCAACAGTTCTTTGCTCAACTGTCAACATCACAGCAGTCCCTGGTTCCAGACACTTCGGCTTGCCTGCTACTTGGTAATTCCGCTTTTGGTGCTTTGCGGCCTTATGAAGGTGTACTCGTGCCTTCTCGTGGGCCTCGTGCATTCTTTCTCTCAGGTGTATGGCATATTCAGTGATTTCTTGGGGTTCTTCTGGGGATCTTAAAACCAGGTCTACCGGGAGTTCTACTTCCCTACCAAAAGTGAGATAGTTGGGTGTTTGTCCAGTGCTGCTATGCTCTGATGCCCGATATGCCATCATCACTAGTGGTAAATGAAGGTCCCAGTCCAACTGATTTTCAGCAACATAGGCGCTCAGCATGTCTTTAAGCGTGCGATTGAATCATTCCACTTGGCCGTCGCTTTGGGGATGGTAAGGACTTGTCCTGGTCTTATCTATTCCAAGGAGTACACACATCTCTTGAAACAGCCTGCTCTCGAATTGGCGATCCTGGTCGCTATGCAGCTGTCGCGGTACACCAAATCGAGAAACAAACTCTCTGACAAAGACATTGGCAACCGTCTGGGCTGTAACATCCTGTAGGGGAAAGGCCTCCGTCCACTTAGAGAAGTAGTCCGTGATGACAAGGGTGTATCGGTTTTTTCTTGTTTCTGTAATTGGAAATGGTCCTGTAATATCAATGGCGACCCTTTCCATCGGAACCCCTGAGACCTGTTGTCTAATTGGTGCTCTGCCCCTGTTGGGAGGAGGTTTGTGTTTGGCACATTGGAGGCATTGGGTACACCACGTCACCACTGAGTCTCTCAAGTCCTCTACGAAGAATCTGGACTTCACCTTTGCATGCATTTTGTTAATGCCGAGGTGGCCAGCTGTAGGGTCGTTGAAAACTTCCACACGGAGGGACCTGGGGACTACTAGAAGCCACCGAGAGTGGTGCCGATCATCCTCGTCCCAACGCCTGTATAACACTCTGTCGTGCAAACAAAGCTGCTGCCATGCCCCCCATAAGGTTTTGAGTCATGTACCCTCAGAAGACACCTCTCTCCAAGTTGGTCGTGGATTTCCACTTTCCAGCCAGCCTATGATCTTCTGCAGAGTCGGGTCACCTGTTTGTTTTTCTCTCAACTCCGAAGCAGTGAAACCTTTCAGCCAACAGAAAGACGACACCTCACGAATGAACTGACTGCTGTCTGAACTGTGTGTATGATGCTGCGCAAGTAGTGAATGGACTGGTTCAGTTGGCAGGTCTGGATCTTGCTCTTGAATTTTCCACAGCCCTTCTATTTGTTGGCATTTCTCCTTTGTGCTATGGTGCTGGTCTCCCTTAACTTGTGTCCGTCCCTCATGCGATGGCTGTTCCCCGCTGTCGTATCCTTGCTCAACTTGGTTGCCCTTACACCGTGTACAAGTGCACGGCCTTCTTGACATGGCATCGGCATTGCTGTGCTTGCGTCCCGGTCGATGTTCAATATTGAAGTCATATTCTGCCAGCACTTGCAGCCATCTTGCAACCTGCCCCTCTGGTTCTTTGAAATTGAAGAGCCATCGGAGAGATCCATGATCTGTTCTAAGAAGAAAGCGGCACCCATATAAGTAAGGTCGAAAGTGTTTGATGAAGTGTACGACAGCAAGCAACTCCTTTCTCGTTACACAGTAATTTCGCTCTGGCTTTGACAAGGCACGACTGGCGTAAGCAATTACGCGCTCCTGACCATCTTGCAGTTGGCTAAGAACAGCACCTATACCGCTATTGCTGGCGTCGGTGTCCAGAATGAATTCTGCGTCAAGCTTCGGGTATGCCAAAACCGGAGCAGAAGTGAGCCGCTGTTTCAGTTGTTCGAAAGCCAATTGGCAGTCATGCGTCCACCTGAAGTCCTTGTCTTTTTCTGTGAGCTTGTGAAGTGATCTGGCGATTTCTGCAAAGGAAGCTACAAACCTTCTGTAGTATGATGCCAGGCCCAAGAAACTTCTCACCTCCTGTATGTTTCTTGGTACTGGCCATTCCTCGATTTGCCGCGTCTTGCTTGGATCTGTCTTGACTCCCCTTTTGAGACAATATGCCCCAAGTAGGAAACCTCCTCCTGAAGCAGATGACATTTCATCCGGCTTGAGCTTCAGTCCGGCCTGCCTTATGCGATCTAGCACCACTCCCAGTCTGTCAATGTGCGACTCAAATGTCTTGGAGAATATAATGACGTCATCTAGGTACACAAGACATATCTGTTACTGTAGCCCATGGAGGACTCTCTCCATTAGACGTTCAAAAGTCGACGGGGCATTGCAAAGCCCAAACGGCATGACCATAAACTGGTACAGCCTGCAATGACTTGAGAAAGCTGTCTTTTCCTTGTCTGCCGCGCTCATTGGTACTTGCCAATACCCCGAGGCTAGGTCCAATGTTGTAAAATATCTGGATCCTTCAAGTGTTTCGAATGAGTCGTCTATTCGGGGTATTGGATAAGCGTCCTTCCTAGTGATGGCGTTGAGCCTACGATAATCAACGCAGAATCGAACTGAACCATCTTTTTTTTTCACGAGCACAATAGGCGCTGCCCAAGGTCCGGATGCCGGTTCTATGATGCTGCCGTCCATCATCTTCTTGATTTCTTTCTCTACCGTCTCTTTCTGAAGGAGGGGTATGCGACGAGCCCCTTGTCTTATGGGATTCGCACTTCCAGTGTCTATGGAGTGTTCAGTTAATGAAGTAAGGCCAATGTCTCCTTTATGTTGAGAAAACACATCTCGGTGTTCGCAAATAAGCCTGTTTATGCGGCCCCTCTGCTCCTCGCTTAATTGGGACGAGGCACGATGCAACATTTCCTGCATTGTTTCTGGGAGTTGGCCATTCTGTGTATCTGTCCTCCGCTCTGCCGTAACTTGTTCAACCCTTTCTCCGACAGTTTCACCAGTTCCCACTCCTGTGCTGGAAATTGGGGGGCCAATAACATCTACGGTCTGGAACAAACCCGCTGCTGTTCCCTTTCGCAAGATAACTGTGTCCTCACTGGGGTTTAAGATGCGAAGCGGGACCCAAGACGTATCAGACCGAGTCACTGCTGGGGCGAGAAGTATGCTGTGCTTCTTCAGTAAGCTCTGGATCGGTTCAACAATCCCAACACCAACTGCACAGTTCTGTCGCTCTATGTCACCTTCGACAACAATCTCAGAAAAAGGTGGGATAGCTACTGTATCTTTCACCGTCACTCGGCAGCTCTGTTGCCGTACGTTGATGTTTCTCAGAGGAACTTCCAAATTCCATACACTGCTCAAGCTTGGATACGGCACTGTCGTGGGGTTCACATTTGCCGACCTCATTGACAATCACCTCTTTCTTCCCTCCCCCTATGGAGCGTAGTCTCTTGGTGTTGTTGTTCTCCTGCTCACCACCTTTTATCGCTTCAAGTTCGATCGCAGCTGTGAGTGCTTCTTCTAAATTACAGGGACGCATTTGAAGCGTCCGTGTCCGCGTGTCTCCATCTGCCAAAGCATCAAGAAAATAATCTCTGGCCATTGTCGCCACCCCGGCGGCTGGAAGCTCGCTGAAAGTGTTGTCAACGAGAAGCCGAATATCCTGTGCGAGCTCCGACAGAGTTTCTCCATTTTTCTGGCGCCTGTTCTTAAGTTGCACCCTATATAGTTCCTTCCGTCCATCTGGTTCAAACCTTGCTTTCAAAGCATTCGCCAGACCGCTGAATGTTAACGGTGTCCCATCGTTTGTCTGACCCTGCAGCACCTGTTGGGCTGCACCGGCCAAGGATACAGCAAGATACTCCGTTTTCTCTATCTCCCCCATCCGTTAATACTGGCACACATTTCAAAGTGTCGATAGTATGCAGTCCATGAAGTCGTCCCATTGTATCTATCGGGTCGCATAAGTGGACGCAACCGCCCCTGCACTGGTCGATCTACAGTTCCTGCAGCTGCTGCAAACGGACTTGTGTTTGATCGTTGCGGATAAGCACCAGCAGCACGAACATTTCGCTGACCGACTCCTGGTGTATCATCCATGGTCGCTGACCTGCTGCAATGTGTTGCTGCGCCGACCCGACGCCTGTGGCTCCGTGCGCGTTGTGTGCACCGATGAACTGTTGACAACCGATGAACCGGGCGGTGCAACCGATGAACTCGCCGATACCCTGAAAACCGACGCATCGCCACCTGCCGCATTGGCCGTCGGTATGACCCCTGACCCGCCAGCGGCACGAACATTATCATACCCTGGTGTACCGTTCAATGGTCGCTGACCGACTCCAATGTGTTGCTGCACCGACCCGACGCCTGTGGCTCCGTGCTCGTGGTGTGCACCGATGAACTGTTGATTGACAACCGATGAACCGGGCGGCGCAACCGATGAACTCGCCGATACCCTGAAAACCGACGCATCGCCACCTGGCGCATTGGCCGTCGGTATGACCCCTGAACCGCCAGCGGCACGAACATTATCATACTCTGGTGTACCGTTCAATGGTCGCTGACCGACTCCAATGTGTTGCTGCGCTGCATCAACGCCTGTGGCTCCGTGCTCGTGATGTGCACCGATGAACTGTTGATTGACAACCGATGAACCAGTCGGTGCAACCGATGAACCTGTCGGTACCCTTAAAACCGACGCATCGCTACCTGCCGCATTGGCCGTCGGTATGACCCTCGAACTGCCAGCGGCACGAACATTATCATACCCTGGTGTACCGTTCCATGGTCGCTGACCGACTCCGATGTGTTGCTGCGCCGAACCGACGCCTGTGGCTCCGTGCTCGTTGTGTGCACCGATGAACCTGTCGGTGCAACCGATGAACCCGTCGGTGCCCCCACAACCGTGGCATCGCTATCCGGTGCGCCAGCCGTCGGTATTATCATTGAACAGCCATCGAAGTGCAGTCGCCCTTGTCCGTCGTGCCACGGTTGCACTGCGGAGCCATTGCTGTGCTGGCTTGTCGTGTCCCCGTTGACTCCATGTACCTGCCTTGTACCGACGAGCGGTGAGTTGAGGAAACGATCGGTGGACCAATCGGTGCATCGGTGGCTCCATCGTATGATGCGGCGCCGTGAAAGAGTGGTTGCTCCAGTGCTCTGCTGTGGGGTGACGGTGTGGGCGTGGAGACCTCGGCCGGATACCCTGCGGTTGTCCACTGCAACGAGCCGGTCGCTGGCGGGAGGATCCCCGGTAGCGACAGGAATGAGTACTCCGGGTCAAAAGCTGCACGGGGAACTTCATGCGGCATGTCAACTACAAAACTTGACATGTCGCCTTGCGGGGCAGGGAAAATGGGGGGAATTGTATGGAACCATGGTGTCGGCA
This sequence comes from Patiria miniata, assembly GCF_015706575.1. Taxonomy (NCBI): domain Eukaryota; kingdom Metazoa; phylum Echinodermata; class Asteroidea; order Valvatida; family Asterinidae; genus Patiria; species Patiria miniata. Next base: position 5,736,771 of record NW_024037061.1, read on the forward strand.
GGGAAACGGGTGGAGGGGGCATGGATGGACGAGTGGAAGGGTGCATTGGGTTGGTGTCTGACATGTCGGTGGATCAATCAGGGAATCGTAACTACGATAAAATTGACTCGAAACAGAAGCGGACTCACCGCTGCCACCAATGTAGCGTGATCGAATACTTTATAGAATTTGGACGAGATGAAATCGAATACTCCGGGACGAAAACGTGTTCTCATTGTTTGAATTTTTTTGAACTGAATTTGAAATTGTCTGACAAAAGACGAAATGTAACATTAAAAGTTTACTAAATCGCTGTTGCTTGACGAATTTGAATATAAAATTGGTTAATTCGAACGAAAAATGTTTTTAAATAGCTAGGAAAACCTATACTAAAACTGAGACTGAAATTTCTTTTTACCCACTCACACTTTTTTTACATCATTTACATCTCGCAAATTTGACAACAAATCAAAAACAGTTCCAGAAGTATTGCCACCACACTAAAATGATAACTACAATGTGTAATGAATAAACCTTGGGATAATGTTTAAGTGTGCGTGGAAAACTGATGACAACTCCGTATTTTCTGATCAATTAATCATTAGCCATTAGTCACACGAAGTGTTCGATCGTTCATGTCCTTCATGCTTGATGTCCTTGTATAATAGTCCTCAATTGAAGTGCATCTTGATCCATAAGCATTAGGCCTATTATAAACCAATGGCAGGCAGTTTCATTCTCAGTCTGCTGTTTGTATGTATACATGCATCCACATCAGTGTTATACTCGAGGCTTCAAAGTTTGAAACCCAATCATCGATCGACAGTAATCTGATCTTATAAAGATGTTGCTGCTAAGAGCTATCATTGCTGTGTGTCTATCTGCCATCGTCATCATCGAATGTATTTATAATATACTTAATTGACAAAATATTTACAAGAGGAACTAATAATGACAAAAACCGAACAGTCAAGTATATAATAACTCAACGATGGGAGGTTGCGGCATGTGAATGATATCTCTTTGTGAGTTGTGTGGTTCTGAGAAGAACCAGCTGCAGTTGGTTTAAGTCGACGTTTCAAACAGTATGCTCTGTTCGTCATCGGGAGATTCTGACGAACAGAGCATACTTTTCGAAACGTCGAGTTAAACCAACTGGTTCTTCTCACAATTAGAATCACATCAGGCGAAATTTAAAAAAAACATGTTTAGCGTCCCCGCCCGCTTCCTTTTTGGAGGCCACCTCCTTTCTTTCTTTCTTTCTGTTTTTTTTAACCAGCATCTAGCTCATATAAAGCTGTTATGTCATTTCCTGAGTCCAATGGCGGCCATTTAAAAAAAATGGCGGCCCTCTTCAAAAATAGCCCGGTCGGGCGGCCATTTTAGAGGGGCCGAAAAAAGGGCCTCCAGCTTTCCTTTTTTTTTAAAGGCAGTACACTAAACATGTTTTTTTTTTATTTCGCCCAACTCACAAAGAGATGTCATGCAAATGCCTCCCATTCATTGATCATGTCCACCATGCAAACCCACAGTAACTCTTCCAAATCCTTCCTTGAAGTTTGTCACCCTCATAACCTTTACACGGCCCAAAGGGGATGACAGACGGATCAAAGATAATTCGGCTTAACAGGGTACGTGGGGGGGGGGCTTCAGCACCATCAATAAAATGCTCTTATTTTAACTTGAATTAATTCCCTTGGCTTCCCTTTCTAAAACTCTTCCATTTGCGACAGATCAACCCACCTAATTGTAAATTCCTAGTTTTTTGAGTAAAATCCATATATCTATTTCGTGAAAACCTTGAGGGCACAGTGTATCAAATCACAGACAGGCACGCCGGCGACGAACACTTGAAGTCGTGGTATTGTTAAATAACAAATGTAGATTTGTTTGTTCGAAGTGGAAAGACTTGTGAGTTTGTGACAGAAACGTAGTTTAAATTGATATAATAATGCACACTTTGAATTCAATTAAAATAGCATTTTGTATTTTTTATTGCAATTTTCTTAAGTGAGGCAGTATTGACGTCGGGAAAAGAACCGAGGTGGCCGCTAAAATTTGCGAGGTGTGCCGCCTCGGAATTGAATGGGTAGAAGAAACATTGAATTTAGTGGTAACTTGAACCCTGCCTCTCTCCAAGACTCTCACATATTGTCTGGTCCACTGGTTTCTGTCATCTAAAAGTTAGCTTCTGTTGGACTTCACAGAAGGTCGTACCGTCATTGTCTTTCAGCTGGGCACCATCAGCTACTAAAAGATAATTGCATCGAATTTACCTTGAAAATAAATCATTGATAATAACGCGAGGCGTGTGTCAGCAAAGCTTGATTGGAAACTGAGCGCGTGTATTATGTACAGGCAGTTCAATATAAGTTTGGTTTGTTTATGGGCGCACCAACTGAAGGAAACTGCTAATTTACCGTCTTGGCGTTACCTTGGAAAGGTAATTTGCGTTTAATATTTAGACGGATATGCTGTTGCAATTATTAGTTTAGTTAACGAAATGCATGAGTGACTTTAATCATACTAAGCCATCTCTCCTTTGTTTTTGCGCCCTTGATGTGAATCCAACCACAACCTCATCAATTACATTGATAATTCCTCTATCGACTCTAACAGTGCGTGGTTTTATCAGCTAATAAAAGAAAAATTCCCAAAATTTGCGGTCAAAGGTTCATAGGTTTAGGACTCATTAAAATCAACTTCTTTTTAGATGCATTGTTCGCTCGTACCCACCGCCCTGCAAACAGGCATACGTGCCTCGATCCCTAGGACACATTAACATTCCAAGGTGCATTGCTTAATTGCCAAACCTGATTCCAAAAATGGTCGACAAGACTATTGACCATTTTGTCATTGTCATGTTTTTGTAAAACAACACTCTAAAAATAAAGCAACTGACCGTTTCGCCTTTTACAATTAAAAAAACAACAACAAAGGGGTAATTTTTTGTGACTAATTAATACCGTTTGACCGTTTTACAAAACTGTAAAACGACAAAACGGTCAATGGTTCGTTCACTGTTTTTGTTGTTGAGGAAATCCAAAACGGTAAAACGAAATAACGGCATGTCCTGGGATTATTGATTCATTGTACATTGTAGATCTGGGCTCTGTCCCAAAACACAGAGCTCCCATTGCATCCCACACATAATCCACACGTATATAGTGCGCCCTCTATTGAGATGTAATTATTCCTGAATAAAGTAGAGAATAGTGTGTGTAAGATATTGTATCTTATCTGACTCTTCATTGATAATGTCTCTCACCCAAGAGAGACGTTACAATACATGCATCCACATCAGTGTTTTACTCGAGACTTCAGAGTTTGAAACCGAGACTGAAACATCCATTGACAGTAACAGTTCCAGATGTATTGCCATCACACTAAAATGATTAAAAAAAAACAATGTGTAATGAATACACCTTGGGGATACTCTGGAGTGTGCGTGGAAAACTGACGCCAACTCCGACTTTTCTGATCAATTAATCATTAGTTATATGAAGCACGATCATTCCTGTCCTTCATGCTTGATGTCCTGGTATAATCGTCCTTAAGTGCACCTTAATCCGTATGCCTTAGGCCTATATAAGCCAATGGCAGGCAGTTTCATTCTCAGTGTACTGTTTGTATGTGTACATGCATCCACATCAGTGTTGTACTCGAGACTTCAGAGTTTGAGCGGAGACCGAAACATCGATTGACAGCATAACCTGATCTTATAAAGATGTTGCTGCTAAGAGCAATCATTGCTGTGTGTCTTTCTGCCATCGTCATCATCATCAGAGCAAGACAAGGATCAGCATCCTGCCCCTCACCTACTGGATGTTGCCCTCCGACATTCAACCGCATAGGCAATGCATGTTACCGTCTTGCTAAACCCTTCGCCTACGCGCCATCATGGGCTGAGTCCCAGGCAGCTTGTCGGGCTATGGGCACCGAGCTGGCTGCTCCTCAATCATCGGAGGAAAATCAGCTACTCCTAAGCATGGAAATTCACAACCAAGATCTTTGGCTTGGTTGTAGGGATGAGAATGAAGATGGAGAGTGGGTTTGTGAGGGACAGGAAAAGAGTGATACTTATAGAAATTGGTCTCTTTTTCAGCCTGGATCTCCGGATAAGGATTTTTTACCGTACTATTATACCTGTGCGGTCATAAGTCAGCAAGGGCTTGGTACGTGGAAGACATTTGGTTGTGTTGCTAATTTCCGAGCAGTATGTGTGCATCGTTTGAGAGGGCCTCACCAACACTGCTTCGCTTCAAGCAATAACACACAGTTTACTAACTGGTGTCTCATCGATCATGTCATCGGAGAGTTTATCACTAAAACCGTCGCCATCTGCACCTCTGCCTGTGTCATGGATTCTGGATGCCGTTCCTTCAATTTCATCATCAACGAGCAAGGACAGAAACTGTGTCAACTCAACGATGCTACAACCTTCGATGATGTCTCCAAATTTCAACATGTCAGCGCTACTTGTACCTATTACTCTGAATACTTCACTGCCTGCATGATCTGATACTAACAGTCATCACAAAACAAAAACATCTTCTAAAGAATAATGACAGATTTCTTTAACCTGATGATGAAGATAGTATCTTCATTTGAATACGGTCATCTCAGCTAATGAAGTTAAACGATTTATTTGCTCTGCATTCATTTTAAGGGCAAATTGATTGGAAGATAACAAAGTATTAAACAATGTTATAATCCGCATCTTTGATCTTCAAGAAAGAAACAAAAACTCAAAATTATTTGCCGACCTGCCCATGATGACAGGAGTCTGGGCGAGTGGACCTCAGCTTATGAACAGGGCCGGGACGTGGGCCTTCCGGTGTCATGATCAACAACAATGAACATACAGTGTCATCGATCGGACGCTTCATGCATAAAAACAGTTTGTTTTTATCGATACATGTTAACACTGAGAAATCCTAAATCTCAAGACAAACAATTCAAAATGGACACTGTTGCTTTATCGAATGGAAATCCACTTTTTTTAAAGGGGGGGGGGCGCCAAAACATTGTGGCCACCAAAAACAGTGGGTCCAAAAATGTTGTACGGCGTGGGTTCAGGGCTCGCTTATTAGGGAGATTCTAGATGCTCTGTGGTGCGATCTGAGGCAATTGATGACCACTTTAACCCATTTTTTTTATAGGAACAGATTGTGGTGTACGCAATGACTGCCTTTTTTTGCGGCGTCACTTAAAAATAAATAGGGTTCGTTTTGTATGGGGGGCATGGCCCCCTTTGCCCCCCCCCCCCCCGGATATGCCGTTGTGTCTCCAAGGATAAAACAACCAGCTCTTCTTTGAAGGCACATAGGATCTTCTGCGTTTTGTGCATGTTTGTCGTTTGAAGCGATAACAATGCTCAAAAATCCGATTAGGATGTATTAGAAATTACCCGTTTAAGATTAAGCTCAGTGGCTGCAATACATTCTTGAGAAACAGAGAAAATCATTTGCATATTTTGGGGATCTCTTAACTGGATTCCGTTGCTAATTGCAAATGTAAAAAGTGTGCCTGCGGGCTAACTACTTTAAAAACATCTTCAGTGATGTGATTTTTTTTATCCATTCTGGCGGAATATTCACAGGGTATTTGGTACGAATCCTATCTTGACTTTGAGCTAGGTTTTCTCTTTAAAGGAAACATGCAGTGGAAATTCAGCTCATCTTGTTTTCATGCACATTACTATGTGTTGCAACAATACATACAAGATCTTAATACTTGTTTTCATTGGAAGTGACAAGAAATTGGTAGTTTTTCAATTATTAGCAAATACTTTCATCAATACATGTAGGCGCTATTTTGCTTTTGTCATACAAGACACTCCTTGTCAAAAGTGCATTATGAACAGTACAAAATTTAGTCCTTTAAAGTTACCCACAAACAAATGTTTGGAAGAAATATTAGCCACTACTATTGTCCAAACAAGCTGTTTAACATGATAAACCAGTAAAAAGTGGAACTTACTCCAAGAAAATGAAGAAAAGTTCAATATTTGTACACAAAGCTATGGAGACACAACTGTTCTGCCTTGAATGACATCACGCTTTGGCTCTTGAATCATAGACATTTTCATAAGCATAAAAACTAAAACGTTGAAATTTCTCCCTTTTACTGCTACAAAGGAGGTGGAAAATCACATTTACATGGCAAGAAAGCTGTTTTAAATGTTTTTAAGTCATAAAAATCCTATAACATGTTCCCTTTAATTCGGTAGGTCCGTTTGTGGGTATTTACTAATGCTGCTATGTGCCTTTTGAATGTGACAGGGGGGTGTATATAAAATTACAATTCTAAATATAACTAAAATATGTGTATATTCAAAATTGTATGTACATAAGAAGAAAAATTCTTCAAATTTCGAGAATTTCGATCTGGATGACATTTTAGCATTTACAATTTTTACCAGCAATACTTTGAAACCAGTCGTATCTTAACTTTTAACAAGGTTTTCTCTTTTATTCGGTGCATCCCTTTCTTGGTATTTGACTAATGCTCCTACGTGCATTTATGTGACAGCGGGATGTATAAATAGTTATAATTTTAAAAAAGTGTGTATATTCAAAATTTGATCTATATAACAAAATGTTTTCTGCAAATTTCAAGATCACATAGTTCACTTTGCACACAATTTGAGCATTTACGATTTTTCACCAGTTATATTTACTTTTAAATAGTCATTCAAATATTCTTAACAATGTATTATTCAGAACATTAAGTGAATGAACTCTACTCATTTAAGCAGTGTTATAGAGTTTTAAAATTGGTCGGAAATTAGACTTTTTGCTTATGTGATTCATACAGGACGAAAGATTACTCTTTGAAAAAAAAAATCGATATTTTAATTCTGGTTGAAGTTAGAAATCAGGGTCTTTGGTACTAGTCGTATCTTACCTTTTAGCAAGGTTTTCTCTTTTATTCGGTGCATCCCTGTCTTGGTATTTTCTTATGCTCCCACGTGCCTTTTTAATGTGACAGTGGGATGTACATGTATACATACTCATAAAAAACTAAAAGGTGTAGAATAATATTCAAAATTTGTTGTACATAAAAAAATATTCAAACTTCAAGATCACAGTTCACTCTTTGCACAAATTTTGAGCAGTTGCACTGATTCACTAGTTATACTCTAAAAATTCATTCAAATATTCTTTAAAAAAATATTATTCAGAATATTAAGTAAATTAACTCTTCTCATTTTGTTTGAGACACGATTGAAGAGATTAGCGAGTTTTGAAATTTTGTTTTGAAATGGGACTTATTGCTGATGTGATTGCAATCGTAGAAGACGAAAAATTACTCTTTGAAAAATTATATATTTGTTCAATTGATTCTGGTTCAAATTATAATGAATAATAGCTTTTTAATTCAAAGACAAATTGTTTTTGGTTGACTTATTTAATCCACAAAATGTTTTTGAAGCCAAGTCGAGTTTTCTTGTACAGTTTATAAGTAGAATGTCAGATTCACAATGTACAATACAAACAAAAGTTTCATGTAAATGTAAAACAAAAAAAATGAGGCTTTTGTCTACTTGCGATGATTTGGGGACTATTAGGAGACTATGTACATGTACATGTAGTCCTTTATAGTCATTTTATCATGCAACTACCAACGCTTCTGGAGCAGTAGTAAAATAAATCTCCTCTGCGTTTAAATAAATAACTATATACGCTCTCCACATTTGTGAGGAAAAAAAAAAACATTGAAGGAGCTGAACAAAGTAAACCCATTTCCATAAGTCGGAGCATAATTATAGCTAATTTAAAGGGAATGTACAACATTTGCTTTTGCTGCACTTTTCAGAAATAAATCGATTTGGAGGATTAGTATGTTATAGCAAATATTGTTAAACTGACTTGTTTCACGTTTTGGGCTTGTATATGCTGGAAAAACCAAGACAACAAATCATGTTCTTGTAGTCTGGTTCCCTGACCCTACTTAAGATGAAACGGAGAAATGTAAAGACTTTAGGGAATTGTAAGGTCAAAGAATCAGTCTAGCATTAGCAGGCTTGTACCCCTTCACAAGTGTGTAATCTATTGCAAAGAAAATGCGGAATAACTAAATATGAAAAATTAGGAGCATTTTTTTTTAAAGCCAGTTTCCAACGCTGGTCAGCCGACCAGCGTTGGAAAAATACAGTTTTTCTTGAAAATGTCAGCACACCAGGAACCACCATTTTACAGGATGCTTTAGACCGTCAATCCCTAGCGATTCAGTAAGGTATTTCGTGATAAATTGATCATTTCGTTTTTTGATGTTTGCAAATGTTGTATCTTCCCTTTAAGCAATATGTATTGCATAACTTGCAACTGTTTTTTTTCTATTAGAGCATTTTGTGGACCATGAATCTAAAAAAAAAAAAAAAAGGACAATGAATCTGAAAAAAAAATGGATGGAATTAGCCGTGAACACGGTACCGTGAATTCAGATGAAATTGGGCCCTAAGATTGCTTTATTTTGCAATGGAGCGCAGGCATCATTGGACTACTTTTAGGGTTGATTGTTTTCCATCCTTCCTTCCTTACGAGTGCTGCCTTCATAATGGATGAAAATAAACGCACTGCCAGAAACACACCGCTTCTCTTAGCAATAAGTGCTACTATGGGTTCTTTACGGTGCATTAAATTACACGTGACCTACGGTTTTACGTCCCATCCGAAGGACAAAGCAATAATGGTTAAGTATCTTGCTTAAGGACACAAATGTCGAGACCGGGACTCAGTCGAACCCACACCCTGCTGATCAGAAACACCGATACGGAGCTTGAGTCCGGTGCTAACCGCTTGGCCATATGACACTTTACCTGACCGTCCCGTCTTAATATGGGATGGAATTTTCTCCCAAAAGTCTTGATCTTCGGATCGCCACACAAACATTGAACCGAAAACGAAAGATTATGAAATAAGCATTAATTTGATGAGTGTTTCAAATACTTTGGAGAGTTGTGACCTTTTCTTGATAATTTGGGGAATTGTGCACAGTTATCTGACTTATCTCTGTGGCGGGAGTCGATTTATTTAGCTGCACCCCGCGCCCGATATAGCGTTGCGGTTACAGCGCCCTCACCCTATACTACGTGACCAGCGATTCACCGAAGCGGGCGCCCTTTACGCACATCGTGCGTGCCGGTCATCAATCCAGCGAACGATCTACAAATTTCCTCTCAAAATTACCGATACAGATAACTACATCATACAGGTAAGTAGGGGTCTAGCCCCATAAATGTGGCCAATTTACTGGGAGTAATTGCAGAATACTTCGCTACGCGCCATGCCAGCTACGCGAATACTGAGTGGGGGGGGGTCCATTATTTGAGAACGAAGCAACACAAAAGGAATGGGAGTTACATTGTAAGTCCAAACATGGAGCTATAAAAAGGATCCAAACTAGCCCCACTAGTGTGGCCGCGGTATGCTGCGCTGAACCTTTGGCCACACACCGTGGTACCGCGCACTACTGAGGGCGTTTTCATAAAAATTACAGGCAGTTTCTTACATATGGTTGTATTTAGCCCGACTGCGTCTGGCCGTACAGTACTATCATGACTATCGCAAGCTCTGTCTGTCTGTAGTATGGAGCTTGCGATAGTACTGTCATGGTCAGACGCAGTCGGGCTAGGTTGTATTCTATGATGTCCCATCTATCACTTCTGGGATGCTTAGGTGTAATGATGTTCAATTTTCCGAGATATTCTTGAATCTTTCTGGAGCCCATAGGCCTATGCACTCGTGAAACGTCTGGTGATGGCAGCCATTTTGAATGTGACAAGAGATGACCTCAAGCTGTGACGTCGCGTTTATGCAAATTGCTTGTCGTGCGAGGGCGCGAGTTGCAAATGCGACGGCTGTTTCCTGTACCATGCATTTATCGTCTGGGGGCCACGTGCACTGATCTCTATTCAGGATCCACGGCACAGGAAACAGCCGTCGCATTTGCAACTCGCGCCCTCGCTCGACAAGCAATTTGCATAAACGCGACGTCATAGCTTGAGGTCATCTCTTGTCACATTCAAAATGGCTGCCATCACCAGACGTTTCACGAGTGCATATGGGCTCCAGAAAAATTCAAGAATATCTCGGAAAATTGAACATCATTACACCTAAGCATCCCAGAAGTGATAGATGGGACATCATAGAATACAACCATATGTAAGAAACTGCCTGTAATTTTTATGAAAACGCCCTCAGTAGTGCGCGGACCACGGTGTGTGGCCAGAGGTTCAGCGCAGCAAACCGCGGCCACACTAGTGGGGCTAAGTCCAAACCAACCACCCTGTTGGCGGCTATGTGGATACGGAGTGGGAGTCCCCTTGAATTAGCTCTACTGAGTGGAGCATTGAACTACGGTACCCTCCGTACAAACGATCCACCGATTTGGCATACTTTGGTGACGGCTTCACAGTACATAGGCAGATTACCCCGCTAAACTATTTGCTATACAAAACACCAATTAAGTACAAAAACGTCCATCCCAACCAAGCTTTTTCCCACAGAACCGCTGCACAGTTTGCCCCTAAACTCCGTACAATACCTCATGACATACTCACGTTATGTGCACTGAACAAACATCGGTGGATTCTGTCGGTTTTTCGGCAAAAATGATGAAAAATATGCCCTTTCCGCACTGAGCCAACCTGACACTTGAAATGTGCACGCGCGCAGAATGATCGCAGTCATTTTCGGTTCGATCGCTCGGAGCGCGCCGCGGGGGGGTATGGTAGGAGCGGAACGATAATATGCGCATGTGTACAAGTGCAAGTACGTACCCCCAAGGCGAGCAAGCGGCAGCAAACGGCACGCGCGTGTACATGTACGTCTTCACGCAGGGAGTTCGTACTGAAAATGTTTTCAACGAAAGCGTAGAACTTGTGGTTTATTTTTCGGTGAACATGCCGCCCGCGGACATATGCCGTTCCTAAACCCAGCGCAGGTACAATGCAGGACACAAGGAGAATGTAAGCGAAATTTCAGCTTCCTCCGTCAGGTAAAAATATGAAAAAAATGTGTTATAATTTTTTCCTAAACCCAGCGCAGGTACAATGCAGGACACAAGGAGAATGTAAGCGAAATTTCAGCTTCCTCCGTCAGGTAAAAATATGAAAAAAATGTGTTATAATTTTTTTCTCTATGGTGGTACAATTTATACCCTGGACGTCAGTCGTAATGCAATAAAGACGTCGTCCAACCTGGGCTAGGTCATACATGTCATATGGCCATGATGGCGTGGCGATCGTGTAGTCAGCATGGTTAGTACTCAGTAGTGTACTTTTTGTGGGGCCCCTGTTTTGTTTTGATCGAATTAGAATTTTTTTTTTTTCGGAACAAGACATTTTTTTTTTTATGTCTGAAAAATGACATTGTCATTGTCAACCTAAAGCAGACTTCTGAAAAAATTCCATACTGGATCACCACTTTTTTTTCAATTAATTTTCAAACGCCAAAAGTTGCATCTTTTGTGGTTATTCCCTACACTTTCCCTCCTCTACTCTCACCCTCTCCTTTCCTTTATTCCTATTTATTAATCAGTCACTTACTTCATCGAGATTCGAACCTCGGACTCTTGCTTGAAACACGAGACTTTTAACCGCTAGGCCACGCACGATCGCTGTTGCAATGATCAATCTTTGGACGTATTTGAAGTATCCAAAAAAATAAACTAAATATTCATGAGAAAATAAATATTCATAATGACGTATTGCACTATCATTGGCCGGCTCATGCGTTGTCATGGTTGTCGATGTCATGCATATAACGTACCGCTGTCTTCCAGACACTTCAATCAGTTTTGACCAGCTGCTTCAACTTACATGTAGTTCTGCACAACGTGTGCATCCAAAATGTGCTCTTAAAACACATTTTGCCTAATTTGTTTTCGCATTTCCAGAGCTTCCTGGATTCCTCTTGGGTGAAATCACAAAGGTGAGGTGAAAATTGATGTGTTTGGCGGCAGGTAAAGTGGTGAGCCAGTATGGAATTTTTACCGCAGACTTCTCTCAAATGACAACCCAATGATGAAATTTAGGGCTGAGGTAACTCCAGCTACCTTTTTGGTAATTTTTGAACAGTTTCTTGGGGTAGAAATTATATTTTTCCTACGCGGTTTACGGGCTGGTCAAGCCGGTTGGTGCAGCGCAACACGACTAGCGTGCTCACGGGCGATCGTGTAGGGCCCGGTCCCTATAAGGGAACAAAATCCACTTTAAAATTATTAGACCAACCAAACTAATTGGTGACATTCTCAATTAACAGGTATGTCATAGATAGAGGGCAGCGTTTTGATTTTTTGAGGGAAATTTGGGAATAAAATGACAATGACAGCGCGGCGACAACACGCATCCCGAAAATAAAGATGGCGATCACCGTGCGATATACTGTGAGCACGCACGGCACGCTGAATCGCAAGGCACAAACCTTGCAAGAAAATCATGATTTCTACCCAAAAAAACCTTCAAAATTGCAAAACAGGTGTCCTTAGAATTGAGAAAGTCTGCTTTTGATTGTAAAGGTGATTTTTAAGCAATTTAAAACATTTGTGACTCTCATTTGATCAAAACAAAACAGGGGGCCCTACACTACACGATCTCTGCTCACGGTACATCGCGCGGTGATCGCCATCTTATTTCCTTATTTGGAAAGAATTCCATACGGGGACATCACTTACCGGCCGTGAAACACATCAATTTACACTTCATCTTGTGATTTCACCGAGGTTCGAATCTCGATGAAGTAAGTGACTGATAAGTAAATAGGAATAAAGGAAAGGAGAGGGTGAGACTAGAGAAGGGAAAGTGGAGGAAATTACCACAAAGGATGCAACTTTTTGGTGCTTGAAAAAAGTGGTGTCCCAGTACGGAAATCTTTCCGTAGATTTTGTTCCAATATAGGAACCAGGCCCGTAGATACACGATCGCCATTTTTGTTGGGGGGGGGGAATTTCTTGAAAAGGGCACTTTCACATCCGTGTTGAAATGTAGACATGTTTTTTCTCCGGACACTTGGCCTCCGTGAAAATTGAATGGGGTGGGGGGGGCTGGGGGGCTGGTAGTTTCTGTCGATGGGGGTGCTGTTCAAAACCAATGATTATGCACACTAAATGAGAGAAAAAAAACAAAAATCATCAATTTCTACCTTTTACCTTTGACAACACACAGATGCCTCCATATGGTCATGCACAAAAAAAAATTGGCAAAAACAAAAATTCCCTACCTACCTACTCTATTTTCAAATGCCATGTAATCGGAAGCAGAACAATTTTTTGGGGGGCCAAGGTTATGGAGGCAGTTCAGTTGCCAGCCCCTTGCCTTGGCCCATACTGCACATTTTCAAACTCTCTTCATATGTTCATTGTTACAAATTCTACAAAGCTTGTTAAGTGCAGCTGACCGATACGTTTCAAAATGGTGACCACACAAGTATAAATAAAATGCAAAAAATGAATAGTCACTTTTATAAATTTATTTTTGAGAATGAAGATGTAAGGACATGTGCATTGTTAATCATTGTAACTGCAGGTCATATTCTTCATGTTCTTATGTGTATCGTTTTCTTTTCACTGACAGTTTTAATAAGATGAGGTGGAAGAATAAGCACTACCTGGTCATATTGCTGCTGCTTGTTTCCATTGGTCTCTACTTCTTTCTTTTTGGTAAGTTTACTTACATATGTATTAACATATAAAATGATGAAAAAACCCATAAAACGTCTTTGCATATGTGAGTGACTGATTTTCAACTATGGTGAGCGCAAACCTGTCTGTAGTGGCTGTACAGTGTAGGTGAGCAGCAGCGATACTCAAGTGTCTCTTTTAAGCATATCAAGATTGGTGCATTTTCTCCTGATGAATGTTAAGACAGTAAGATTGGTGCATTTTCTCCTTATGAATGTTAAGACATTAAGATTGGTGCATTTTCCTTATGAATGTTAAGACATTAAGATTGGTGCATTTTCCTTATGAATATTAAGACATTAAAATTGGTGCATTTTCTCCTTATGAATGTTAAGACATTAAGATTGGTGCATTTTCCTTATGAATGTTAAGACATTAAGATTGGTGCATTTTCCTTATGAATGTTAAGACATTAAGATTGGTGCATTTTCCTTATGAATGTTAAGACATTAAGATTGGTGCATTTTCCTTATGAATGTTATTGTTAAGACATTAAGATTGGTGCATTTTCCTTATGAATGTTAAGACATTAAGATTGGTGCATTTTCCTTATGAATGTTAAGACATTAAGATTGGTGCATTTTCCTTATGAATGTTAAGATATTAAGATTGGTGCATTTTCCTTATGAATGTTAAGACATTAAGATTGGTGCACTTTCCTTATGAATGTTAAGACATTAAGATTGGTGCATTTTCCTTATGAATGTTAAGACATTAAGACACCCAAAAACCATTTGGTACCAAGTCTCTATTTCTTAGACATTTGCTCATCAGCCGTCAGTCACATGTACAAAGTAGGCCTACTGTGTAGTCCACTTTTTGAAAAAGTCTTACATATCCAATTTTAATCAATTTGATTTCACTCTGCAACCTATTAAAACAAAATTGAAATCTGAGTTTTGTTTTACCTGTCTTTCCAGCATCTGATCTTACTAAAGTCCTGCCCACATTGCAACCAATTGAATCCCAAAACACATACTCGTATTAGGGCTGATGGAATGTACATGTATGTTGAATGACCAACACTACATGATTTCAATGAGTGTACACAGGCAAGTTATTCAAGCATTGTTACCACACCTCGTCAAACAAGACAAGGCAATTGTAGTAAAACTACTACCAGAGTATACAATATTCTACTTATTGGATTCAGAATGGCTGTTCACTGGATGCTTCTTTTCGTGCATCTGGTCGAAAGAATTGGCCAGTTTTAGCCCATTCATTGACCAAATGAGGGTGATCCTTAATGACACTCCTTGCCCAGCTAACACGTGACAATCATTTAGCCAGTCAGCCAGTCAGCCAGCCAATCAGTTGGTTGGTCAGTCGGTTAATCAGAAAAGGACACTAGCCTTGTCCTCTGGGACCACCACATCTTAAGCTTAAGCCAGCAGTTTAATTTTTGACGCAAGTGGACTTTCAGTTACTACATGGAGCACAGATCAAGACAGTGCTACATGTACATTTGCAACCATGATAACAACTACATTATGTATAACACAACCCCCCCCCTTCCTCCCCCCCCAAAAAAAAGTCGTTCTCCTAAAGAGAACGCAAACCCCATCTAAGAGCCAAGCAGGCAAAGCCAAGATTGTAAGAAATAATCACTCTTTTGTGTCATTTTATTGCAGGCCAGGACAACAGTGATGAAGCAGATGACATTCCATGGGAAAGCAGACGGGTTCTACGCTTTGATCAAATCACACGAGATCCATCTCGAGTGATCACATATAACTACCCAACCACTGGAAACTATACCCTCAGTAATATCAGCATTGACCTATCCAAAGCTGAACCAGAATGGAAGGAACTCGACCAGCATATGGTGGTTGTGACAGGATTCAGCCAGCATCAAGCATACCTTGGGCTGGGAATGATTGCCTCAGTACAGGCACATATGCCACTCAAGAAGATCGTTGTCTACAACTTGGGAATCCATCCTAAAATTGTCAAATCTGTAAGTGTCATTGTACCCGCTATCAAACTTGTAGCTTCCATACTTTTTGTACTCATGTTGTAATTGCCCAAACTTCTTCATGTAAACATTATGCGGTGTGAAAGACTTTGAAACTAATTTAATTGTTATGCTATGTTCATATCATTAAATATTTCCTCTTTATTTTCTGTACCCAAACGATTCACATACTTTGTTGAGATTTGAAAGAATATTTGTCTGTCGAAATGGCAGCGCCGCGGAGAGGAAAGACTCACCAATTTCCATCTGAAAACATCGGGCACATTTTACTAGATTAAGTAAAATACATGCCACCGAATGAAGATTAAGAATATCGACATGATCGACTGAGTAGTGTTTTCATTTTTCTGCGGGGTTTAACTTTGTTATTAACTGTTTAAAGCGTCCTAAATTCCTCCAATGTAGCCACTGTAATGTACAAAAGATAATTCACAAATTTGAGTCAATTTAGTTTTTAATATTTAATTTTATATTTTATGAGATGTAAATGTACGTTTATATATTTTGATATATGTTTCTACTTCACAGATGCAACAGATGTGTAGTGTAGAGGTTCGACAATTCAACTTTGACAATTATCCAAAGCACGTTCGGAAGACTGAAAACAAAGCCTGGAGAGTGTTTGCATTATTGGTAAGGACTAAAGAATGATCACGTTTTAATTATATAATAAGTTTAAAATTTGAGATCATTATTTAGGTTTTTATGGGGCGTTGGGTGGGGGAAGATTTAAATGTAGGAACCTTTCAGGACATTTTGCACCTAGACCACTGTTAGGCCAAAAAAAAAAGTATTGAAAATGTGCACTTGTAATGATGAAATACATTTGTTATCCCCATGCTGAATGCCAGTGGTGTGTGTAGCGTTCCTAGGACATTGAAACAAGAAGAGGTTTTGTTATGTATCTCAGTAGCTTGAATGGAAAACAGTACTCTTTATACATATGCAGGCCCATAGCCAAGGGGAGAGGGGTGTCCTTGGAAAGCAATTGGCCCCCTATCGGCAAAAGCCATGCATAAGTATGTTTTTTTTTTTATTGTAGTGTGCCCCCCCCCCCTTATGTGGTACTTTGGCGCCCCGGCGGTCCTTCCCCCCCCCCTTCCCACGCCTGGAGTTGGTGACAGCATTAATTGCCTTAACCTGTTAACCCTACATGTAACTCCCTAGGGTAATTTACTGGGAACCTTCCTCATCCATGCAAATCCCCAAAACCATATGATAAACTCTTACTGTGCTCATATTAAAAGTTGGACTCTGTATACCTAATTCCACCTAAAGCACAGTTAGTTTACTAGTGCAGTACTCATCCTAACAGATTCCAATAAACCCTGGTGTTGGAGTTTGGCTGGTTGGGGATCATTAGGGTTAAATTAATTAGCTGGAATAGAAAGCCGTTTCAGCCAATGGATTGGCTAAGCATCTTGATATGATCAAGTGAGTGCCTTTTGGAGCCGAGCTCCCATATGCTAAGAGTTCATTTGTTAGAAGTATACAATATACTCATACAGTACATGTAAGTCTTCACACGACAGACAGTTGGCAAAATCTGGCACTTAAAGTTGATTATTCTAATTTGTCATTATACTGTTGATTAAAATCTTTTCTTTCAGTTACTACTCAGTACTGAATTTTATCTTCTTTTGGATATTTTCTCCTTTTTGTCCAGGATGTCCTCAATGAATACGGTGCTTTCTTCTACGTTGATCCTCACATCCGTTTCCGTGCCCCACTGAATCTTCTATTTCCCTTCATCGCCCCTCACAAAGGACTCATCGCAAAAGCAGACAAAAAGAACACAACGTTTGAGACCACCCATCCATCTTTATATCATCTCTTTGGTCTCGACAAACTTGACATCAAAAAGAATTTCCCTCATGCCCCCGCTGTATCCCAAGATGCACTGCTAGTCGTCAACAGCTCGGACCTTCATACCAAGTTCTGGAATCCACTGGTTGCCTGTGCTTCCAAACTGAAATGCATTGCACCATATGGCGCTGTTCCAAATGATGTAACTCCATATGGACGCACACACACTCACAGGTATGACTTCACAGCAGTGACATTGTTGATGTATCGGACATTTATGTCCAAGTGGTACACAGATGCTAGGTTGAATAAGATGTTGGATAGAACACATGATTACACTGATCCTGGAGGTGTGCATGATTACATTTGGGCACATTACTGTAACCCACCCAAGAGTGACATTGATTGCAGCGTTCAAAAACATAGATGCTAATGTGTGTGAAGCAGCTCAAGTGATATTACAACTTTATGGGTGAATGCTTGATGTTTATCTTGAAAACTTGTGCAAGGCTAATTACTGGTCAGTACATTCGACTCCCATTAATAGACCCCTCTCACAGACCGACATCTCCGTAGGAAAATAGCAGCTGGGTATTCAATGCCATCAGGTACATGTATGGTGCGCGCAGTGTGCAAAATATTTTAATCACGCGCACATGTTGCTCGAAATTCTTCCAATTACAGCACAGCCAATGCGCGTCACGAAAATTTGACTCCCTTAATGCCGATGCACGTGACAATCTGTAGGCAGTGACGTCATTTGAGAGGGATCTAGAACCACACAAAGCCAAAACGTTTGTTATATTAGGATTTGTATTAAGATGAGCGTTAGTCCCATTCATTGTGCACATAGCATTTCTAAAATAATTAGTTTGTATTAAAAAATCTTGTATTGTATTGACAAATCTGGGGAAAATACAACTTTGTAAAGAGGGAACAAAAAAAAGGGGATTAGTTGTTTTTTTATTTTATTTGAACGGCTTACTTTCAGCGTCCATAAGAATAATGTCCCCAGTCAAATATATTCCTTCAGATTCAATAATCACATTTATTTGAGGTCAGATTTATTACGAATAATAAACGGTTGAGTGGATGAGTTGTTTTCAGAGAATGTTGATGTTTCCTCTTCCATGCAATATCTGATTGCAATATTTTTTACTTGTAACTACTCAAGTGCTTTCATGTACATTTCATGTAGAACAGTTTTATATTGTAGAAATAATATTTGTATTCATGTTTGTATGTAAAAGAGGTTATATATTTTAGTACATGTACTTTCAATACTGATGTTGTTGAACTACAGTCAACAGTACATTAAACGTGTGTGAGTATCAAAGTGTAAAGTGCACTTTTACAATTTGTCTTTGTCTGTGTTCTTGTTTTGTTTTCTCAAGTTTAAAATCTGTATGATGGAAAATGGGCAAATTTTGACAAAGAACCCTACAGGGGCTCATTCTCCAATATTTCCCTTGAATGGTTTCCTCAGTAGTTGGTATTGTGATAATTTTCATAAATCTTTGTGTTTTTAATTTCCCCATATTCATCAAAAGTTTTCCAGTGAGCTAGTTTATATTCACAGGGCATTTTTTAAAGCAATTTATAGCAGTCAAATTTCTGCCAAACTTTAATTGGCATTTTACCTCAGACAATTGCACAGGCATGATAGGTCGTGCTCAAGCAAACTTTAAATGTTCTCTTCATTACAGGTACAATTTACCATAGAGAGAAGTCAAATTTTGTACAAAATTTAATCAAATTCTTCAACCATTTTGTTTAACTTAGTTCTAGTTCTAGATATTTCAGATTGTGTTAAATTGTTTGTTTTTTATTGAAGTTAAACATTTTGGAAATTCAATGTGCATGAAAATTGCAACCTAGATGCCTGCCAGGGTCCTTAGAACATGCTCTCCAACATTTGGCTCCAAGATTTGCCTCGCAATGAAACTGTTGAACCTATGGAAGTAAGTAGGTACTCCATGCACATTGGAATATTGTAATAAAACAATTCAACATTCAAACATGAACTATGTACAGTGTTCTTTATTCATTACAGAGACTTACAGAGATGTGCAGCATAAAACAATACAAGTTACAATATACGTACATGTAGTCAAGGTTCGTGAGGTATAACCAATAACACCATGTGTATTTTACAATGAAGTCCCTATTTACACACTTCACACACAGTATCAGTAAACAAGTGCATCTTCAAGTATTTGTTCAAAATCTGATGACTGCCGTAACACACATCTACTGATTTGCTTCACTGCATGA
This sequence comes from Patiria miniata, assembly GCF_015706575.1. Taxonomy (NCBI): domain Eukaryota; kingdom Metazoa; phylum Echinodermata; class Asteroidea; order Valvatida; family Asterinidae; genus Patiria; species Patiria miniata. The sequence continues at coordinate 5,756,491 of NW_024037061.1, forward strand.
ATACGCCTTTCCTTATAATCTAATAAGCACTTATACGTACTCCAGATTTGTTCTCTACGCATCTGCATGAATACAAGGCAATCATTAGTTCATTTAATGTTCACTGGTGCCTGTGAACATGAAAATATCAACACAGGATCAATCCATTCCAGCCATGGTTCACAACAATTTGAAAGACGGCAAATAATCATATCTTGAATGTTGTATATTGTCTCGTCTTTACCTATATTCAGCCCACTATAAAACAAAATATAGAGCTAATTTTTTTTCTAAAGACTAACACTTTCCTGATGCAAAAAAATTCCATTTCAAGGTTTTCCCATAAATGTATGTATTTGAATGGAAATTTTTAAAGTGGACTTCCTAAATTTGGTAAATTGGAGGCAGTATTTGAATAAAAGGCTGTTTTTTTCCCCGATAGTCAGCCAGCCATCATTACAAATTGATACACCCCCCCCCCCTTTTAAATGACAGCACACCAGGTGCCATGATTTCACAGGATGCTTGAGACTATTATTCACTTACAATCAAGTAAGGTATTTCATAATAATTTGGTAGTTTAGATGCTTGCAAATATTGTATATTGCCATCATAATAGCCATGATTCAGGGTGTTTCACGTATCCCCACTCTACAACATTGAATGTTGGGTCCTGCCCCATCCAGATTCATATACGAGACCATTTACAGATAAATTAAGATAAACTAAGCCTCTCTCTCTGTAGCATATGCTCAGATCTAAGTCACACAACTGAACCAATGCTAAGATCAAGAGCAGTGCTGAATTTCATCTTGGCACCAGATGTAATTCTTATGGCATAAAACTGGCTTAGAAATGACTCTTCTTATTTTGCGACGACTACTAGACACGTCTTAACTTGCGACGTGTTTAAAGCCGTTGTCGAGGAACTTACGATGCGTTCAACACATCGCAACTTTTGTGAAATGGAAGATACGACGCGTCGCGAGTTGCGACGTGTTACAAGTCGTAACTCGAGTTGCGACGCGTCGCAGCGCTTCGTGAAATCGGGGGCAGAGCCTTGTTCATATACATTAGGTTCACACCTTACTGTTTTACATAGTACACAGCACAACGTATTTCAGACAAAGTAGTTCAATTGAGATAAAAATACATAAATACAGAGATTTAGATCAAACAGAGATAAGACTAATACCTTACACCTAGCACTATGAACATAATGAATACATGAGGAATGTGGGAGCCATCTTCTAATTGTGATATGTCAACATTTCAGTTGAAAATAGGATCCATTTTCTTGCATATTCTAAAGCATGATAGACCATGTTCATGTTTATTGTATGATTCCAAGCAGAGAACCAGAAAAAATATATGTATAACATTTCAGCTGTTCTTAGCTGATGGTGCTCTTCATTTTCTTGTTTGAAAAACCTTCCAGTAAAGAAGGAATTGAGAAGTTACTGTTACTTTTTTCAAGAAAGTTTAGTTCATGTCAAGCTTATGGGAAGGGAAAATGAGAGGTGGGTTGCTGGGGAAGGGTGCAATGAGGTCCATGGGGGAATGGCTCCTTGGAGGAGAATCGGGGTGTACTGTCCATGGGAGGGGTCCCTGGGGGAGGGGAATCATGAAGTACTGTCCTCGGGAGGGGTGGGGGAGTGGCTCCTTTGTGCAGGGGAATCATGAAGCATTGTCCATGGGAGGGGTGGGGAAGTGGCTCCCTGGGGGAGAAGAATCATGAAGTACTGTCCAGGGGAGGGGTGGGGGAGTGGCTCCGTGGGGGAGGGGAATCATGAAGTACTGTCCTCGGGAGGGGTGGGGGAGTGGCTCCGTGGGGGAGGGGAATCATGAAGTACTGTCCAGGGGAGGGGAATCATGAAGTACTGTCCAGGGGAGGGGTGGGGGAGTGGGGGAGAGGAATCATGAAGTACTGTCCTCGGGAGGGGTGGGGGAGTGGCTCCTTTGTGCAGGGGAATCATGAAGTACTGTCCTCGGGAGGGGTGGGGGAGTGGCTCCCTGGGGGAGGGGAATCATGAAGCACTGTCCATGGGAGGGGTGGGGAAGTGGCTCCCTGGGGGAGAAGAATCATGAAGTACTGTCCTCGGGAGGGGTGGGGGAGTGGCTCCGTGGGGGAGGGGAATCATGAAGTACTGTCCATGGGAGGGGTGGGGGAGTGGCTCCTTGGGGCAGGGGAATCATGAAGCACTGTTTAGGGGAGGGGTTGGGGAGTGGCTCCTTGGGGGAGGGGAATCATGAAGCACTGTCCATGAGTTCAAGTAGGTCATCCCCCTTACTACTTTGCCCTGAGGATTCTGGGATTGAGAGGTCACCCATGATCCTGGTAAGCTCATCACTTTTCTGTATCTGCAAAGAAAGAAAAAATGACATTGTGTTTTCAAAATTTTGTTTCCAAGACTTTTTTTAAGGAAAAACATCCTGACATAATGGGTACCTGTAGGCATGTCAAGGAATAAGCAATGCTGACTTGCTGCTAGACAGTTGTTTCCAAGGTTACTTCTTACTGATAAACTGACTATGAAATGGTCTTATTATATTTACCTTGGATGCATCTATGTTGATTACTTTGAAATCATACATATCAGGTGGTGGTCTTGATGCTGCAAATTGCCTAGAGGGAAAGAGATAACATATCATCTGAATACTTGTTGCCTTGTGAATACTCACTAGCAAACGGGGCCCAATTTCACGGCGCTGCTTACAGTTACCAGAAAAGTTGTGCTTAGCGTAGCAGAAAAATTTGCTGACCTTAAACGCTATTTAACAGCGTGGATGTGGTAACGGTCGTGCGTGCATGGAAAATTCTATTGTTACATCCCTAAGTTAAGTAAATTTTTCCTCTGAAGTAAGCGTGCCTTTTGCTGTGCTTATGCTTACGGTCTCCATGAAATAGACGGAAGCTCTTTTAGCAGACAATTGTGTGCTGAGCAGCGCCGTGAAATTGGGCCCTGATGACAAGCATGACAAGAGCCCATGCTGTCATAACAATTTTAAAAACTGACAGGAACTTCCGCTGTTTGAAATATATCAGGTGGGAAACAGTGCGTATACATGTTTAAATGTTTAACGAGAAAAAAAGCTAAATTCGTTTACACATTTTCCGAAATTTGTGCAATAATGAAGAAAATTATGATTTTTTAAACACACCCATGTGCAAACATACTGGGGCAGTCATCAGCCTTTGTGAAGCGGCAAAATATTTAAACAGTGCTTAATAGTTTTGCTTATGTTTACACAATTTAACGTGATGCCCCATCCTGTGCAAATATCCACCAAACATGCCAATATTGTCCTTTTGCCCGCTTCCTTTCAATGTCTTCAGTGTAATGAGGGGAATCTGGAACCAACCTGATATAGCGCCTGCTCTGACTGATTTAACCTTTGACCCCTGACATGACTTACTCTTCTTCCTCGTCCGTGTTGAACATATTGACCCTGAAGCCAGACTTCTCCTTCTTGGTCTCTACTGCCCCCATGAGATGAGCTAGAAGGTTCAGCTCAGCCTTCACCATTGGATTAGGGTTTGCTGTGGCCTGAAGGACAATGACAAAATCACAACACTTAACTATGCTTTGTTAAATTCATGGTACAAATAAGCCACACACACATACATGAATCAGCAAGATCGTATAGTAGAAAGGAAGTCCCCACACCGTGTATAAATGGGCTCCACTCACAAATACCTCCCTCACTCAGATACAGAGACTTAGTGGAGAACACTTGGAGGGACATGAACACATTGTCACCCACACACCTCATGCTCACGTGAAGACGCTACACATTCAGAAAAAAAATTGTTACAAGTACATATTTTGGAACCCAGTACGCACAGGCAGTGTGTCCCTTCCACTGTGCATGTCAATATTAGTCGCAAAGCACTACCTCTTGTTCATGCAAAGAGTTCAATGTGTAAAAGTAAAGTTGATTAGTGACAGCCTTTTTCAACACCTCCATTTACCAAAGGTGTTGCACATTGTGGTGTCACAAAGGGTGTTATTAAACATAACGAAGTAAGTTTAACAGTTCTGTACACATTACATGATCCTGAATGTGCATCGTCGTTACCTCTGCATTAAAGCCTGCAAATTTATTCCCAGCTATCTTGGAGAATAAACTGCTCAAAATTTCTGTTTGGCGCAGACTAATAATTCAACCACCCTCCCTGACAATGCCTGACAGGCCTGACAGGTAATAAAAATTAATAATTTATACATTAAAATTGCGCAAATTCCATAAGAATATGATCAAATGCGCATCACAATTATCATTCCTGTTCATCAAGAATGAGACCCTGCAGCAGCTCGAGATCCACGCAATATGGTCTATACCTTCACAGGTACCCATTTATACTCCTGGGTGGAGAGAGGCAATTGTAGTAAAGTGCCTTGCCCAAGAACACAAGCACCATGTTCCCCATCAGGGTTCGAACCCATGTACCACAGCATATGACTGGAACACCACAACCATTGGACCACAGCACCCCACATAACTGATATAACTCCTGGTTGAAGAGAAATTGTTACGTAGTGTTTCACCAGAGTCAGCCTAATCTCAACTGAATCCAGAATGCAGCATTAATTGCTATGCTTACATCTTCTGCCGTTGATGAAACCACTGCAGTCTTCTGTGGTGGACTGCTGACTGTTGTATCCGTTGGTCTGACGGTGCTGTACATGTTTGTACCCAGCTTGATGACCCGGTCTCCTTTCATATCCACGGAGCCTTCTCGTAACGACGCTTGGTATTTACTGCCTGAAGGAAACTCTGTTGTCTTGATGTGCTTCCCGGATTCATCGTAATACCTTGCAGTGGGTGATTGTCAAACGGGAAAGTGTCATCAAGAATTTATACACAGCAGGTGCTAGATTTGCAGTCAATGGATAATGGAATGCTACATGAAGACAGCAGAACCACTTTGCTTTAAAATTTCATAGTTTGATGAATATGGATACATGAAAGCACTCAATATTTTAGCTAAATTTGATCAAAGAAATTCAAAACACAAGGAGTATTTTTACCAACTTGTTATAGTTTTAAAGGGAATATACAACATTTGCTTTTGATGTAATTTTCAGGCATAGCTGGATTTGGGGAAGGGGGTTAGTATTTTATAGCAAATATTGTCACACTGACTTGTTTGAAGTTTTGAGTTCGAAGATGCTGGAAAAACCACGAAAAACATTCCTGTTTTTGTAGTCTCATTCCCTGACCCCACTTAAGATAAAACGGAGCAATTTACACACATCAGGGAATTGTAAGGGCAGGGAACCAGTCAAGCTAGCTTTTACATGTTCATAGGCTTTTAATCGATTGCAAACAAAATGCGGACTAACTAAATATGGTAAATTAGGGGCAGTGTTTGAAAAATAGCCAGTTTTTTTACAACGCTGGTTGGCCGACCAGCGTTGCAAATGGATACAAAAATATCACTTTTCTTAAGGGAATAAATGTGTGCTTCGGAGGTTTTTATCACTCTGTTTAAGACCACTTAGAGTCTGGGTGCTGGTAATTATCAGCACCCAGACTCTAAGTGGTCTTAAACAGAGTGATAAAAACCTCCAACGGAGCACATATTTATTCCCATTCATAAATACCTTTTCGGTAAGAAAAAATCATATAATTCGTTCAAAACATCCCGATTTTGTTCAACAAATTCACTTTATGCTTTATGAAACATCCCTCTTGCAAAACAATGGAGTGTTCAGCTGGCGAGTAAGATGTAAACAACCCTTTTATGGAGATTGACGTGCGCGTATCATGTTCTGCGCGATGTCGCGCAGAACGCACCTGGCGCGTTGCGTTTTGAATTTAGAACTTGGTAGTGTTGCGTATGCCTACATGAGGATTGTGAACGTTCAACCAATGAAACGATAAGAGGCACTGGATTTTTAGGAGTCCACATTTTATGGTGACACTGGAAAAGTGTTTAAGACCAGCTAGCCATGTCTTTATCATCCGTTTAAGACCGACCACGTGACGGGCTCTCGACCAATAGGAATGCGTAAACTATCTTAGGTATTTATGAATGAAATTTATAGCACACGCGTTACCATGCTTTTACAGGATGTTTTAGACTGACATTCACTAACAGTTCCGTAAGAAATTTCATATTAAATTGGTAGTTTTGCTTTTTGATGTTTGCAAATATTGTATACTCCCTTTAAATCATATAACTTAATTAGCTGCAATTTTATTAAATTCACAATAAATTGACACAAAACATACCTGTTCCTGTTGGTTATCTGAAAATTAACAAATTTGTACCAATTGTCAGTGACCATGATGACAGGTTGCATACTGCACCTACCTAATGGATCCTGGTATTTCTGCTCCATACGGGACTGGTCCAGCCAATGGCAGAACAAACCTCCCATTGGAATTCTGCACCTTGTCTTTCAGAAAAATAGAGACCTGCAAAACAAACAATCAAGCTAAAATATGTCAAAACAAAAAAAACACCTACATAAAAGTAACAGACATCTGGATAAAACATGTATAATAATGAAAGTGTTCTCTTCAATAAACTTTATGATGACTCACTACTTGTAACTTATTTTTCAGGTAAACTCACAATTACTCCTAATTTACGAATTTGGTGATAGTAAAATTAATATGGATTGATACAGCACACAACCAAACAGGTTCTCACAGTTCAGTCCAATATATTGTTGTGTTGAGGTCCAATATATTGTTATTATATTTATTTAATTGATCCTAATGTACAGAATGCACTAAGACTGTGCCATATATGTGCAGAACATTTCAGGACAAAAGAGCAAGTACATGTACAGATGTAGTACTTCCTTATTCAAATATCCCAATGTGTACATTCTGCACGTGCTGTGTTGACACTAACCACTACTTGCCATGCAACAATCAATGCAGCTTGTGGCTAGATTTCTGTTAAAACGTAGCACCAAACATCATGCCTGGAAATTGCGCTCAATTAATTTTTTTACAGTTTAACAAATGCACAAGGGACAAACATCTATCAAAGTGCATGGAGGAAGGGATTTTCCCTTCTATTTCTAACAAAATTCAATCATTTTCTTTTAGTATATTTAGTGGACATTTTATTCATTCCAATATAAAAAAAAAACACATTTTGTTGCCATAAACGTGAATACTCAATATGTAAATGATGTAAAGTACCGATTTGTGCTGTCTATGAAAAGCATAAAGCATTTAAATCTGTTTTAATACTCCTACAATCTAAACAATCACAGACATTCCAAAAATCAACCCTCTATTCCTCTTCCCCTGCCAAGCCTTTTCACAAGCCACATGTAGTCACCAACAGTCAGAATATATTACAAGCAAGTACCATGACTAGTCAAATTCAGTCAACAGACAAAAACAGGCAAGTGGTAGGCACAGCTGGCTTATCAATCCCCTACATGTACAGCCAAAGCATAGCCTTATCCCATTACATGTACATTAAACAGTCACAGCCAGTCAATCCTGATTCATGTACCGGTAGGCTGGGAACTCTTAATAACTGTTGACTGATTTTGACTGAAAGGGCAGCTTAACATAGGATGTATGTTTGCATAGGAGAGTTCAAAATACTTTTCTTGTATATATATAAGCAAATAAAATATATTTTAATAAACATTAGGCCTATCGTTACCATTTGGCTGAACGTGTACATGTATGTGGGCATGTTTATGACATACCGCTACTTTATGTATTTTGGACTAGTAAATGTACATTTACATGTTGATGAGTGTATATTATATGTTAAATTTACATTTCAGGTCCAATTCACTGAGGATCAATTATTGATTTATTCTAAGCAAGACTTTATTGGTTTCTAATAAACATCATTCTGTTGCTACCAGCAACCCCTCATTAAGACCTTTTAGATCTGCCTGCCTATTATCCAGTGCTTACAGCTTCAAGTGTAAAGAGTGCAGTAAGGCCAACAACTGCTACATGCAACAATGCTGGCCATGAATGCAAGTCCACTGAGGAGCAGTTGCCATGGTGATGCTCTTCATATCAATTTTAGATAACTTTTAGATAAAAAGCAATGTACAAATGTATGTGGCAATTACATGTAAATGGCAGGTGAGGATATGATATGTGGGATATCTATGTTGGGAAATACAAGCTGTAACCCAATGCACAACCCAAGTACAAATGTAGAGGCTTATTGTGTGCTCTGACATGTCATGACAACAATTCTATTTGCTGATTTTAAGCCATCAGAATTAGCATTGAATGTTACAAGCAGAAAGTTAGCTTCAATATTGCAGAAACCAATCTCCCATTTCCTACTGAAAAACCAAAATACTAGCTTTATATAGTCAACATTGAAGTTGAAAGTTTAGAAAACCAGAACTTCAACTTTTCTAATCATACATGTACATGTCATTAGATGGACTTTTACATCCGAATGTCAATTGAATATTGGGTTTTCCTTTCATCAACATAAATGTAGTTTACAAAAATGTATATTCAGTGTTGTCTGAAACGATTGCGAGACAAAAATCACAAACTACTTGGGTGGAACTCAAACCCACGACCTCCTGTTTATTAGAGCAGATGTCTTACCACTCGACCACCGATTTTGCCAGGGCCCGCTGGCTGGTTCAACTTTCTGCTATCAGTAATTTGATGAAAATGTGGAAAAGAAACTTCCATTACTCTGCTGCCCCACAGTTTCTGTATCACTACCCACATGTAACCACATTTTGTAAAGTAGAATAAAACTGGAAGTTATTGTCTGTCCACTTTGTGTTTATGACACAATTTCTGCTGAATAGGTCCTCTAATTATATTTGTATATTCAGGTCAATTCAGTCAGCAAGCACTTTGCAGCAGTTTCACTCATGTTCATCTAATTTTCTATTAAAAGTGTAACAGCCAATACGGGCGATTCCCAATAGTGCGCCTCCAAGAGTTTGCAACGCGTTGGCCAATCACAATGCGCAAAATCTGTCGACCCAACGCCCGTTTGGAAAAGGTCGACTGATTTCGCGCATTGTGATTGGCCAACGGGCTGCAAACTCTTGGAGGCGCACTATTGGGAATCGCCCGTATTGTAATAATCATTCCATAGTTCCTTTTATTGTGTGAGGGGATGCAATGTTATCTTGTAGTGTTTGTTGCAACTCATGCACAGCTCTCCCTGCTTCCAGCAGCTTGATCTGATATTCTTACAGCCATTGACATACATTGTACATCCAAAAATATCTCAAGTACCAAACATGTCCACTAGCCTACATGTAGACACTTCAATTATGGAGCACTGAAAGCAGTCTCACACCGGTGCAAGACAGCCTTGACGTTACTCCATGCACAGTAAGAAATAATTAATCTAGTTTCCATGGCTAGTCTAATGCTACCATGGCAACCAACGCTGATCAATAGTCACTCAATGATATGGTATAACAGCGTGTTTGTAAGGTAAATATTACCTAGCTGAACAAACACGAGCTTGTTTGACATGTTGAGCAGTTACAACAAACATCTTAGAGTAATAAGATTTGCACAATCACACTACACGTACACAGTACTTTGTTACATATTTGCTATAAACAAAAAAAGCTAGGCAATTTTTTAGCGATGTGAACCATCCGGAACAAAGTTGCATGCCCCGTGCTTTACAAAAGATGAATTTTGCTCCGAACAAATTAAAAAAAAACCTACTTTAAAACGACTTGGGGAGTCTGCAACTCTCTCAAAAGACTTTCATTTGGCACACAAATAACCCGCCCTGCGACAGCCAAATTATTGTCTGGCAGCTAATAATTCTTATTCGGTAAAGAAATAATGTAACCAAACATTGGTGGATTTTTTCGTTTGATGTTTCAATCAAAGGTAATCACATTTTATTTTGTTTGGAAAATAGCAATTGAATAACAAATCTATTTTTCGAGATTAAAACTCGAAAACAGCACAGGAATGCGTGTTTACAACAGAGCTCCAAGAGTTACATGGATACATAAAACAAGAAAATAACAGCTTTCAACGTGATTAGCAATCAAGGAATTTGAGTTGAATTTCATTGGCAGTTTGCCCTTACCCTTATATGGATGTCTTGAAAGAATTCTAGAAGTGTTTGCCTGATCAGCTGAAATTCTCCCATGGACAGTGAACTGTAAGTCTGAAATCAAACGAAAAACATATTTGAGGGTAAGTTTAAAAATGAAATTTTAAATAAGGACTTTCAGCTTCAAATGATCATTACTTCTTTCAGTGGCTTGACCTCTGACCTCAATATCCTAGCATGTTGCTATGGTAGCAAGGCTCCCCTGGATTGAGGTCAGAACCTTGCATGTGTTGCTTAGTTATGTAGTCATGAATATTGAAGCACATTCAGTCATTTTAAAGCTACAGTCCATCATATGCAGCTATCCAAAAAGTAACTGACGTACATGTAATTATTGTTAAAAGTCATATTTAGTCGAAAGATAATAAGGGGACTAAACTCCCTGTGAAATTATTCTTTCTGGCAACCTGTCATTTTAAAGAAATCAACAAAAGAAGGCCTTTCCAATGGTGCGTCTTTAAGACACACCATAGGAAATTTAAATTAGTAGTTTGTTTTGTTATGCGGCGAAGCGTGGCCAGCATTGGCATGACGCGCACGCGTGCGCGGTTGCTATAATTCGTCGGATCAGTGCGTGACATCGTGTAGCTGCAATCCGTCTCAAAAGCTGAATTCAGGCCCAATTCAAAACATGAATTAGCAACTTTTGATTTGAAATGGAGATCCTAGCATGCTGTTTTTCTCGAATATACAGCTAAAGCTGAGCTGAAACTTCATCAGGTTAGTTGTTCAGTACCCTTCTTAAGATTTTGAGCACGTTTGTTGCTTCAAACGAACAAAATGCACAAATTACAAGAGATGGACTATACCTTGAACAGTAACAACAGTACAATTTAAGTTTGCCGTTGCACTATGTGAAATAATATTTTTTAACCCATAAGTCTCTATACAGTCCCAAAGCACACTGCCCATTACTCCCCCTACCATACTGCCCCAAACCATGAAAATAGGATCATACAATGTAGTCTAACACATGCTACAAAAATCCATCACGTACATGTAAATAGACATGCTATAGACAATGGATTATTGAGTTTGTGTGCTTCTAAAATGAAACTGTGGAAATTCAGGGTTCGGAAGTGTGCATCTGTCTGTTGTATGGAGACTAACCAAACTATGACTATCTCACTTGCATACACTTGTATACACTTGCAGAATTACAGGTATAATATCATTTGGCATAATTTGTGCATTTTTTTTTTCTTCGTTTGAAGCAACAAAAGTGCTCAAAATCTAAAGAAGGGTACTGGTAAAGTTTTAGCTCTGTGAATGCTGTATATTCCGAGAAAACAATATTCTAGGATCTTGATTTCACTTAAAAAGTTGCCGAGTCATGTTTTGAAATGCACCCCAAATCAGCGTCCGGGACATATTCTTATTAAGCTGATTGCAGCTCTACGTGATATCACGCACTGAACCGACAAATTATAGCAACGGCGCACACGTGCATCTTGACAATGCTCGCGCACACCCATTCAAGTGAACTACATGTACATTGTATTAACGGAAATTTTTTAAATGCGTCTTTAGATGCATCTTTGGAAATAACCTTCATTTATTGTTTTCTTCAATATGACAGCATGTCAGAAAGAATAATTTCACAGGGAGTTTAGCGCCATTACTATCTTTAAACCAAGTATGCTTCTGAACAATAATTTTGTCAGTTACACTTTGGATAGCTGCAAATGATAAACATGTACTGTACCTTTAAAAGACGTGTTGGATTCTGGCAAATTTGGTGTACAAAAAAGTCAGTATTAATGGGCTTAATTGTGAGTACAAAATGGTGTCATTCTTTTTGAATCCTAGAAAAGTTGTTTGTTTAAAGCTATAGTCCATCATTTGCAGCCATCCGAAAAAGTAACTGGCGAATTATTGTTGAAAAACATACTTGGTTGAAAGATAGTTAGTGGACTAAACTCCCTGTGAAATTAATCTTTCTGGCAAGCTATCATTTTGAAGTAATTAACGAAAGAAGGCTTTTCCAACGGTGCGTCTCGCAGGAAAATTTAAATTAGTAGTTCATTTTGTTATTCGGGGCAGCGTGCGCTAGCATTGGAACAATGCACAGGCGCGTGGTTGCTATAATTCCTCAGATCAGTGCGCGACGCCGCGTATAGCTGCAATTCAAAACAATTCAAAACATGATTCAGCAACTATTGATTTGAAATTGAGATCCTAGAATGCTGTTTTTCTCGGAATATACAGCTGAAGCTGAGCTGAAACTTCATCAGGTTAGTTGTTCAGTATCCTTCATTAGATTTTGAACACTTTTGTTGCTTCAAATGAACAAAATGCACAAATTACAAATGATGGACTACATCTTTAACCCTAACTCCTGGGGCTCTTTTACTAGAAAGTATCCTGAATCCGCCAAAATCCACCAATTTTGTCATGCAAAAATTGCTGGTATCCTGAATCCATCAGAATCCCCCAGTGTAGATTCTGGAGGTATCCTGAATCCGCCAGAATCCACCAGCAAAAGTCTTGATGGATTCTGGCGGATTCAGGATACCATGGTGGCATAAAAAAAAATACAGCATGTTTTTCCATAGAGTCTTCAAAATCCATCACCTAAATTTCTGGTGGATTTTGACGGATTCAGGATACCATGCTCGCATGAAAATTGTGATGTGTGTTGTTGCATAGGATCCATCATAATACACCAATGCATCGCGACCCCAGCATGGATCAGTACCGAAGTGAATACGTCTCGCGCACAAAATTTGTGTGAAAGACAGCGCATGTTTCAGCCCGTAAACCATAGATATAGAATGAAAAGACTAGATCGGCAGCGCGTCCACACGCGCCCAGTCACTGTGCGATAAATCTCCGCCATTTTGGTTGTCTGTCATAGACGCGCAACAAATTAACGTAAAGTAATGGAGCTAAATGTATCTTTCCTCCAGCACGTGACCTAGCTCAACACGCGCGAAGCAAGAAATGCGCACCGAGTATTTACGCGATGCGCAAACATAATTATTAGCGATGCACATGGTGTTCTTTGCGCGTAAACGGCATTGCGTTCGTCACGTTTTCGCGCATTATTTGTATCTTTCCTCCAGCACGTGACCCTCCATGCAAGTCCACCCAGTACATGTGTGTACATGTTTGTACAGTATGTGACAGACTTGGCAGGGCTAGTGCCAGCAGTATTTACTTGACCACAAACATTGCAAAAGAGTTAAACTGATGAGATCCTGAATCCATCAAAGTCCCCCAATAGCTCAAAATGGAGGTATCCTGAATCCATCAAAATCCGCCAGTTCCGCTAGGCTTCGAATCCTGAGTCCATCAAAATCCCCCAGTTTGTTCAATATGGAGGTATCCTGAATCCGCCGAAATCCCCCGAAACAGGGGGTTGGATTTTGATGGATTTAGGTACGTTAGGGTTAAAGATAAGTAAATTACAGTGACTTGTGCAAGACAAACACAAGTTCAATTCCTTAATAATCTATGCCGTAAGTTATTTTAGAGACTTTTGATGTTTGTAAAGTACCAACTTTTGATGTTTGTACCTTAATCATCATCCTGATGACTGTTTCCACCTGGTTACATATTGGGATTGAATCCTCAACAAAGGTCCTGATGGCATCCAGATGATTGAAGGTCACTAACAGGATATCCGAGGGACGCAGACACAGAGAGACTTGGTACTTCAAAGCCATTGTCATCAAATCATACAGCTGAAAAGACAAACATGGATACAGTTTATTGCAGTTTTTAAAACAATAATGTATCTCGGGCAAATGTCGGGAAAGTATGTTGAAAATGCATACAATGTAGTTCTTACATGGCATGCATGGTGAACTTTTCGGCCTGGCAAAATTTAACGTACATGTACATCTACATGTACATCGATTTGATGTATTGTGTTTTTTTGCACAATCTCCTTTCAGTACTGTCACTACTACTTGTATGTATTTCGAAAAATAGAATTGTTTTCTAAGTATTAAAGTTAAATGGCTTACCGAAAAGGAGGGAGTAGCTAAAAAGTACTGATATCAATCAATGTGAAATTGCTTTGCACTGCCTATGGTCCTAGTTTAATTTAATGTTGCCATGCCAACCCTAATTATGTATTGCCCATTGTGTGATAGTCAGTGTATCAGTTGTCTGATTGTAATCAGTGTATTGCAATATGCCGCTTGCTAATAGGGATCATTAGAAGTGGTACATTGTACATGAGATACGTATGATGCTCGGAAATACATGTGCAGTTGCATATTGAATCACCATATTCTGCATTGGGTGGGTTTGTGGAAATAACCACACAAAATGCTGATTTAACCTGCTATTTTTTTCTGAGGCATACAATGTATGTATCCCACACATTCACTATTTCTAATCAACAAAATGTATAAAATGGGAAAGTCCAAGAATTCGCGTGCACTATGTCCCATACGCAACAAAAGTTTAACCTTTTAAGATATTCATGGATTTCAATATTTATTCTGCTGTTGAGCATCTGCAAGAATACTCACAAGATTTTCATTAATTAGTCTTTGCGATGATTATAATTAAAGAAACCTTTTCTTGGACTTACCCAAATGTGTTTATAAAAGTGTTCCTCATCTGACCAATGTAACTACCATGCTCTGTATGCAGTTTACTCGCATTACAATTAACCGTTTTAGTACTGTCAAAGAGTTGTCTACAATACCCATGGCAAGTATAAAGGTTTTTTTTAGTATAAACATGTATGTAATTTGTCGGATGGGCAAGTGCACTACATTCTACGAACATTAATGTCGCTATACAGGTACCGGTACATGTACATGGAGTCATGGGCGTCGCCAGGATTTTTTCTAGAGGGGGGCAAAAAAATTTTTGGCCAAAAAAGGCTTGTATTTCTCAACACATTCTCGATTTATCAGTTTTAGAGGGGGGCAGGGACATTCCCCCCCCCCCCAACTCATTAAATTTACACCACTTTGTCTTCGCGCCTCTTTTTCTTTCCTTTTTTTTCTTCCTTTTTTTTTTTTTTTTTTTTTTTTTGCTTTTCCAGGGGGGGGGCAAGTGCCCCCCCTTGCCCCCCCTCGCGACGCCCATGCATGGAGTTGTGTTACTGTAATTAAAGATCATGAAGATATTGTTCTGAGCTGCTAGGCAGCAGGTCACGTACAGTAGTGTGGATCTGTCACTACAGTATTAGCCTGATTACGGTCATCAGATATCACTGGCAACAACTCAACTAGAAGGGTGTGGTTATTGATGCGTTAATTGGATTTCTCATTGAACTGAGCTAAAATTAAAGCTAAATGTAAATTAATGGCATCTGGGCGTCACTACAAAATCATGAAATCATGAAATGGGGGTAGTTTCGACTATTTTTGTTCATACCTTGCATACCAAAAATGTAAACTACCAGTAAGTACCAGTAGTTATTCCACTGAGGGGAACCTAATTGGCCTTTATACACAAACAAATATTGTTCAAATTAATGCAGAAAGCATACATTGTACAGTCGAGTCTCGTTAATACAAACTCGTTCGGACCTAGCCAAATTCTTTGTTATATCAGAATTTTGTATTAAGAGGAACATCAGTCCCATTCATCATGTTCACTGTGCACATAAATGCACAGTCGGGACTAAGGCTTTTTGTTTGTTATAACCAGAATTTTGTATTAACAGAGTTTGTACTAACGAGATTCAACTGTACATGAACGCATAACCTCCGATTCATTTGGAAGCTCAAGAGAGAAACCAGGAAAAAGTAAAAGCAGAACATATGATTTTGTTTTAGAAATGAAAGCTTAAGTTTTCAGCCTACCTTATCCATGCTTGCTGTGTTGAGTCGCATGATAGACGCATGAGCCAACCGGTCAAACACTGTACGCATGCCCTTCTTGGAATAAATCTCCTGTGGCCTGAAGAGATTCTCCATGAATCGTTGATTGAACATGGTGCTGATGATGTCATTCATAACTGGTGATGAGAAAAAAATGTCAAAAATGACCTCATGCCCGAACGGTAAAAGGGAATCGGGAACCAGCTTGAACTGGTATCCGTCCATATCCGTTTGAAATGCACTTGTGTTTACTAACACGATCCAGTCTACTCATTATCATAGTCGATGCATCGCGCGCGCTCGGTAACGGAATCGCACTCGGGATACGGGGACCATCGAAAGTACGCTGGGAATGAAGACCACATCGCGTCGTTCAAACATTAACACGAATCGGAAATTTAACGTGTTCACAATCGCGAGGGGAGCTCTCGGAATTGAACGGGAAATTTCACTTTCCATCCGGATCGTAAGTAAACTTCAGTACAACCATCTTAATTATCGATGTCTACTTGTACCTCAGTTGGCGTATCTAGTAATTTGGTAGTCCCATAAATGTGACGGAAATACTGGACTGCCTCCGTATTTAACGTCACACATCCACCTGTGGTATAAACGCGGAGCGTCCCCGTTGCTAGGGGAACCGAAAATTAATTAAAAATCGAAATTATTTTGTCACAAGAAAAGCAACCCAGCTATTAGTATGACTGTTAAATAGCACAACATCGTTAAATTCGGTACCTTCAGAGGTCTAGTTATCCAAAAATCATGGTAATTCGTCAAAGAATGCAGACGGTTTTGAAAAAGCATGGCGTCTCTGATATTTACTAGACTGTTTCCCGGCCACCCTAATTAAAGTCAAAAAGCCAATGGGGTCAAGGAACCAGACAAGAGCTTTAGTCATTTACTGAGCATGCGTCAACGTTGGCAAAGCGCACCGCGGCTGTTTCCTGTAATTCCAAAATCTTGAAGCCCTCTGCAGTGAAGCGCGCCCCCTTGTGTGCGCTCTTCATCCGCAGCCGAGTATTGCATCCGGGTACTTCACAGACTGCTAGCAACGGGGACGCTCCACGTTTATACCACAGGTGGATGTGTGACGTTAAATACAGAGGTAGTCCAGTATTTCCGTCACATTTATGGGACTAGTAATTTGGAGGCCATTTTGAGGGTGAAATCTGATGTTTTTGTTGGGCAATGTTGGGTTTTTGGGTCAATGACAGAATTGTGTTGCTCGGCATACATCATTAGCTTGGACCCCACTATCGCCAGACCATGTCCGAATGTTAAAAAGGCGATAAGTTGGGTCCAAGTTACTCGGACTATACTCGATCCAAGGCTCCAAGTACCTAAAAAAAAAAATGTTGCTCTGGCATGGCCCTGCATTCTATAGTCACTCCGGAACTTGATGCAAACGGTCGAGTTGTAGGCCTACTCTACTTGTGTGACATTCCAATCACAGTTTGCATGCTAGCTAGCTCTACTGAGTGGAGCGTTGAATTACGGGTACCCCTCCATACAAACGCTCCACCGATTTGCCATACTTTGGTGACGGCGTCACAGTAGCATAGTGTACAAACCCACGCGAGGACAAAAAGACCCCCAAAAAACCGGTAAAGAGAATACAACTGAGAGAGACAGTTACCCTGGATTGATCTACACATTCATGACATTCCATCAGACCCCTTATATTGTTCCCAAACAGCGAAAATTTTGGGAAAAAACAGAAAAATAGTCTGAAAACTTACAGCTCAATGTGTTTGCCGTGAGGCTCAGTCCTTGCCCTGACTTGCCGAATGAGGGCGTCTGACGTGACGTCACCGTCGTTGCTCGATCGAAGAAAAACAAGTCGCGCTTTATCAACGACTGTTTCGTGTAATGATACGTGCTCCTTGGGTGTGTTCAAAGCCCATACTGTTGTACGGCGCGGATCGGAGCACGTATCATTACACGAAACAGTCGTTGATAAAGCGCGACTTGTTTTTCTTCGATCGAGTAACAACGGTGATGTCACGTCAGACGCCCTCATTCGCGGGGCATAAAAAGTACTTATTCTTAAAAAAATACTAATTAATTTAACAATTAATAAATTGGACGGTACAATAATTCATATTGTTTTTAGAAATACTTGCATAACATTTCGAGCGCTGTGTACACTTCAAAAATGCATAATTTGAAAAAAAATTAATGAATGCAAATATTTTTTATTGCAGGCTCAATAATTCATATTAAAAACTGTTTACAACTTAAAAACGCTTAGCTCTACTGAGTGGAGCGTTGAATTACGGGTACCCCTCCATACCAACACTCCACCGATTCGCCATACTTTGGTAGCACCATCACAGTAGCATAGTCACAAACCCACGCGAGGACAAAAAGACCCCAAAAAAACGGTAAAGAGATTACAAATGAGAGAGACAGTTATCCTGGATTGATCTATACATTCTTGACATTCCATGAGACCCCTTATATTGTTCCCAAACAGCGAACATTTTGGAAAAAAACAGCAAAATAGTCTGAAAACTTACAGTTCAATGTGTTTGCATGGAGGCTCAGTTCTTGAATTAGCTTGTCAATGAGGGCGTCTGACGTGACGTTAGCCCCACTAGTGTGGCCGTCGGTATGCTGCGCTGAACCCAAGGCCACACACCGTGGTCTGCGCACTACTGAGGACGTTTTCATAATTTCAACAGCGAATTTCTTACATATGGTTGTATTCTACAATGTCCCAACTTTCACTTCTGGGATGCTTGGGTGTAATGATGTTCAATTTTCCAAGATATTCTTGAATCTTTCTGGAGCCCATATGCACTTGTGAAACGTCTGGTGATGGCAGCCATTTTGAATGTGACAAGAGATGACCTCAAGCTGTGACGTCGCGTTTATGCAAATTGCTTGTCGAGCGAGGGCGCGAGTTGCAAATGCGACGGCTGTTTCCTGTGCCGTAGATCCTGAATAGAGATCAGTGCACGTGGCCCCCAGACGATAAATGCATGGTACAGGAAACAGCCGTCGCATTTGCAACTCGCGCCCTCGCTCGACAAGCAATTTGCATAAACGCGACGTCACAGCTTGGGGTCATCTCTTGTCACATTCAAAATGGCTGCCATCACCAGATGTTTCACGAGTGCATATGGGCTCCAGAAAGATTCAAGAATATCTTGGAAAATTGAACATCATTACACCCAAGCATCCCAGAAGTGAAAGTTGGGACATCGTAGAATACAACCATATGTAAGAAATTCGCTGTTGAAATTATGAAAACGTCCTCAGTAGTGCGCAGACCACGGTGTGTGGCCTTGGGTTCAGCGCAGCATACCGACGGCCACACTAGTGGGGTTAACGTGACGTCACCGTCGTTGCTCGATCGCGAAGAAAAACAAGTCGCGCTTTATCAACGTCTGTTTTGTGTAATGATACGTGCTCCGATCCGCGCCGCGCCGTACGACAGTATGGGCTTTGAACTCACCCAAGGAGCACGTATTTTCCAAAATGTTCGCTGTTTGGGAACAATATAAGGGGTCTCATGGAATGTCAAGAATGTATAGATCAATCCAGGATAACTGTCTCTCTCATTTGTAATCTCTTTACCGGTTTTTTGGGGTCTTTTTGTCCTCGCGTGGGTTTGTGACTATGCTACTGTGATGGTGCTACCAAAGTATG
This sequence comes from Patiria miniata, assembly GCF_015706575.1. Classification (NCBI taxonomy): domain Eukaryota; kingdom Metazoa; phylum Echinodermata; class Asteroidea; order Valvatida; family Asterinidae; genus Patiria; species Patiria miniata. The sequence goes on from NW_024037061.1 coordinate 5,775,991, forward strand.
GCGAATCGGTGGAGCGTTGGTATGGAGGGGTACCCGTAATTCAACGCTCCACTCAGTATAGCTAAAAAACGCTATGCATATAAAATGGTAATTATTTTAAAAAGTAAATAAATTTGCAAATGATTTAATTAATGAATTTAATAAAATGTTTCAAAAAAAGGCATTAAGGCATTGTCTCCCGAAGCTCAGTGATGCTATTAAATCGGAGAAAAAAATCTGCTTTAAAAATAATGTTGCATATCTGCATGAGTATACCCGGGGGAAAAATAGTTTAGCGGCTTTGTATGCGTGGCCGGGAAAATCTATGCAGTGCGCAAGTTTAAACTTGCATGCGCAATTTGTAGCAAGGAAATAAATGCGCGCGCAAGTTTAAACTTGCGTGCGCGCAGGTTTAAACATGCGTGCGCGCAGGTTTAAACTTGCGCGCGCAAGTTTAAACTTGCGCGGGGGACTCACTTTCATGACTTTCATGACTTTGCACTCGACATCGCTACATGCTAGCTTACCTTTCTTAGACTTGTCAATTGGGATGTTTTGCGCCCGCAATCTCTGGTCTAGAATGTACAGCATCTCCCCTCCCAGATTGATAAAAAGAATAGGTAACGGCCGAAACGACATGCTGACCGAATTGTCAAAACTTATCGGATTTCATAAAATCTGGACACAAAACTTCGCAAGCGAACTCAGGTCATGCACGTCTGGCCGCTTCCCCAGTTTCCGTGGAGAATATGAATATATGTATTGCATATGCATGTCGATGGTATCCGATCCTAGCCTCCGCCGGCCTAATCTTGATCCGTCACTTTTTATGGTGGGTACCAAGGAAAGATAAATCCTTTTTTCTTTTTTTTTGGCCTCTTGGTGGCGCTCGTCACACCGACGGCACATGACATGCATGATCAATCAAGTCAAACTCCAAGCAAGTTAATGCAATTATGGATGGTGATTGATGGGCAAAGATACTCTTTGGTGTGTGAGCTCAACTACATTGTTTTGTAAATGTACTACACTGCTACACGGACGGGTTAACCCCATAAATGTGGCCAATTACTGGACTACCTCCGTAAGGAACATGTACCCGGAAATGTAGAAAATGCAACTTTGTCAAAGTTGCATTTTCACATTTAGGCCTAGACTTTTTTTGTTTCAATGTTCAGATGTTTGTCTAGCCCCATAAATGTGGCCTATTTACTGGACTGCCTCCGTAAACATAGGCCACACATCCACATGTACAAAAAACGTGTCGACTTTGCCAAATTTTGATTTTCACATTTAGGCTTACTTTGTAGATTTTTTTTGCTTTAGAAGCATTCTCACCCTCTAAATAGGCTAATCAGAAAGTGCTGCCTTTTTCAGATGTTTAATTTTTGTGAAATTTCATTTTGATACGCAAACGTGTGCAAATGTATCTGGAAATTTCACGAAAAAGGGACATCTGAAAAAGGCAGCACTTTCTGATTAGCCTATATAGAGGGTGAGAATGCTTCTAAAGCAAAAAAAACGTAAAAAGTAAGCCTAAATGTGAAAATCTAAATTTGGCAAAGTCGACACGTTTTTTGTACATGTGGATGTGTGGCCTATGTTTACGGAGGCAGTCCAGTAAATAGGCCACATTTATGGGGCTAATGTTTGTCATGTTTGTAGTTGTACTGTTGTGCGCTTTCTTGTCATTTGTCATAATAAGAGACATATTTAATTTGGTGGAAAGAATTCTGATAACGTGTTCCTCATCACTCAGCATGCGTACATGTATGGTGAGGGACTTGTAACTTGTCTAGCCTAAACAAAGCACTTTCCAGAGTATTTCTCAGTCCTCCGTTATTACAAACTTCCCATGGGGGGGACAGAAAAAAAACAATAATAACAGCCTTAATTGAATTCAAATTATCGTAGTTCAACGGGTACAGAAGCATAGATCATTTTCTTTTCTCGTCATACATGTCATATGATTATTTTCCCTTAACCTCTAATTTAACATAATAATGCCGTGCAGTGTTTGTTAAGATTGCACAAAAGTCATAAATTGTGCAAGTAATATTCCCACGCAATCTTAAGAATGAGCGCCCATTCTTCAGATTGCTTGCTCATTCTTAAGAATGTGCGCTCCTTTTTAAGAATGCGCGCTCATTCTTAAGATTGCGCAAATTGCATTAAAGCGCACAACAGTACTACACTTTGTAGTTTATTTACTCTTTTAGAAGCACCCCACTTACCTTCTAGTTTAAAGTTGAAAGCGATAGAAAAGTAGTCCCTCCTTTTTCAGACGTCTATATTTCCTGTAACTTCCATGTTCAGTTGCACATGTTTGCGTATCTAAATTCCAACACGAAATTACCTGAAAAGTAGACGTATGAAAAATGCAGGACTTCTTTTCTATTGCTATTTACATGATACATGTATAAGGAGGAGGGTGAGTATGTTTCTAAAGTGTAAATAAACTACAAATAATGTCTAAATGTGAAAATCAAATGAAAGATTCCAATATCTTGCCATCACTTGTCACCCTGTGCACAAACCCAATGGGACTGGTCCGAACATTTCTGTTTTCTTAGTAAAAACTTCAATACTTCCCCAGCTAAATTTTACTTTTTAAGGCATATTATCACTTTCTGATGGCAGATAGGTTACTGAAGGGAAAATTAGTGATGGCCAGATATGGGAATCTTTCCAAACTGAAATTAACAAACTTCTACATTTTCGGGTTCATGTTCCAAGTGTGGCCTTTATTTACGGAGGTAGTCCAGTAAATTGGCCACATTTATGGGGCTATGGACGGGTAACGTTAAGGTTCCGATAAACACTTTGATATCTTTCCGAGCAATCGCCAAGGTCTAGTAGGAGTAGTTAGCATGGTTAGGGCTAGAATCGAGTAGTCCAATAGATGTATCCTATTGAATACGGTATGCTTCGTACATTAACCGGGACATGAAAAAAGACCACGCAAGCACTAGTGGTAGCACCAGTACACGAGTGTTGACTGCATACCCGCTGCATTCCGCATGCTGAAAGCATTCCACATGCATATATCAAACTGATATTTCAGGAATAGATTTCAAATTCAGGAAACACAACTTTTCAGGATTGTTAGCACGGAAGCAGTCCAGTATTTGAGTCAAGTGTCTCAAATACCGGCAGTATTGTTCTTGGCCCATGCCCCTTTCTTCATTTCAAAGTCACCCCGTTTTAACCATCATACATGTATACCTCAGATTTTGCTGAAAACAAGGAAAAAACTTAAGGTGTCGATTTTGGAGTCATATTGACATGGAGTCATTCAAAAAGTCTAACCAACTGCAGCTTTACTTGACGTACATGTATCGAGTACAAAATCAGTGCCAATTGCTATGATGGGAGAAAGTTGGAAATGTGGCAAAGTGGGAATTGAATGGAGTGCCCGCCACCACCTTGTTTTGTCTGTAATTTGGCCTGTCCTGAACATGGTCTTTTTTTTTCCACAGAGAGCACTGTGAATCTCCAACAGATCAGCTTCAGATCTTAGATGTACTCAGCGTTGCAGTGACATTGCAGCTAGTGCACTATGGCCAACATTATGATATGCAACTTGCAGAAAATTGTTCTGTATGAAACCAAAGCAGTAAGTTTTGTCTTTGTTTGTTACGTTTTCAATTAATTTGAGACTTTTTCCTTTAATAATAGCAGGTTCTTTTATAGCGCTTTTAACTAGGATCAAAGTGCTTTACATTTTTATTGCCCCTGATTATTGGGCTCATGAAACATTCCAAATACCATCTCAGCTCCCTGGGGAGTATACAGCTTGATGCTGCCTGTTAGGTTCAAGGAAGCTAATTCAATCACAATAACCATCTCTGCCCTCACATGTACCCATTTACTCCTGGGTGGAGAGAAGCAATGAGTGACAAAGCGCCTTGCCAAAGGGCACATGCACCAAAACACAACCTGCAGCTTAACCCACAGACCACAAAACCAGTGCCCTTAACCACGAGACCACAGCACTCCACAACAATCCAATTCCTTTTGGGAATGCACAGAACACAAGCATGACAAATACTTACATGTGTAACAGAAGACAGAATTTTGTGTTTCTCAGAATTAATATAGTGTACCTAGTATGCTAATTATACTTGAATATTGTTTGGGGTATATTTATACTACAATAAAAAGATGCACTGTGTTTATATTGAAATATTTTTATAAATTGTTTTTGGTAGCGATTTTACGTGATTGGATCAAACAACACCGAGGATATATTCAGAGTGTTGAAGATTGACAGAACAGAGCCTCTTGAGCTGCATATCAGTGATGACAAGGTAGGGTACTTGACATATGGAAGTAGTAGTAGTAATCAATATTATTTTGACTAAAGATCATGTTGTTTAACTGACGTTGATAATTGTTTTATTTTTTTCTCTAAATTGTTTTTCAAGCTTGAGTACAGTCGCACTGAAGTTCAGAATCTCTTGCGGACTTTGGAGGTCGGCAACCGGCCCAAGCAACAAGGACAGAAGGGCACTGCTGGACTAGCTCGGACTGTGTCTGCCTTTGGCATACTGGGTAGGTTTGAACACGTTTTTTAATATGTGACCTTTGACAATATTGGTTATTTAAAGGTTTCAAATTTGGCTAATTCATCAGTTTATCATGTGTAATAGGCACATTCCAAAATGATAAATCATGTAATCTAATTACAATAAAGAATGAATTACATGTATCAAACAGGACTTTCTTCAGCTGTTACATGTACATGCTTAAACTTTCCGCTTATATTGTCTTTGACCTACTCTATCTATTTTCTAGGAAGATTTACTTGTTTCTTTTTTGTTGTTGTAGGGTTTGTCCGCTTCCTGGAAGGATACTACATCATACTTATCACAAAACGAAGAAGGTACAATTTATTTTCCATGTTATACTGTTCTTGACACACTGATATTTGATGACATAAAAATGTTGTTGTGTCACTGTAAATTGTCATGGTACCATGACTAGTCGTGGCGGAGTGACTAGTTATGCCTTGACAAAATGTGTCGCTGTGACTAGTGGTACCATGAATAGTCATGGCACTGTGACTTGTTGTGATGCCGTGACTATTCTTGACTAGTTATAGTGTCTTGACTAGTCATGACTGGTCTTGGTATCTTGACTTGTTGTGGTCCTTGACTAGTCATCAGTCATGGCGCCATAACAAGTGATGGCGACATGACAAGTCATGGCATCTTAACTAGCTGTGGCTTTGTGACTTGTGGTGCCGTGACTAGTCTTGACTAGTTATAGTTTCTTGACTGGTCATGCCTAGTCATGGCATCTTGACTAGTTGTGGTCCTTGACTAGTCGTGGCGCCATAACTAGGCAATGTGACTAGACTTGTTGTGGCGTCTTGACTAATTGTGGCACTGTGACTTGTCGTTGTGCCATGACTAGTTGTGGCGCTGTGACTAGTCGTGGTGTCTTGATTTGTTCCGGTGCCTTGACTAGTTGTATCGTCTTGACTATTCATGGCACCTTCACTAGTTGTGGTGCAGTGACTAGTCGTGATGCCGTGACTAGTCGTCATGCCGTGACTAGTCGTGATGCCGTGACTAGTCATGGTGCCACGACTAGTCCTGGCACCGTTATTAGTCCTTTAGAAGTGTAAGTAATGCACCAGGTTTGCAAAACATCAGCAACGCTTGGATTAGTCTTAAAGTATTACTTGGTTTTTTTCCAGAGTGGCCATAATAGGAGGTCATACCATCTACAAGATAGAGGATTCCAGCATGGTTTACATTCCTAATGATGCTTGTGTAGCTGCGAAGGTGCCACACCCCGATGAGGCAAAGTATGTCAAGTTATAAATATATATGTAAAATTGTAATTGATTATCCTTTTCAAGAACTGCCTTAGGTCAATCAACATTGATTTTTAGGTTTGCAGCACTCACGATTGAAAAAAAATCGGTCGGGAGGGGAATTATATTTTATGTTTTATAAATTCCACTTCTTCTCATTCAAAGTGAATTGAGGAGACAACGTCATCAGATAAACCTAAAAAAAGACAACAAACTAGAAAACTACTTGATATTAAGACCACTCAGCTGTTTAATGACCTAGGGTTTGTGTCTAGAATTCAGAAAGGGCAATGAACCTCACAGTTTATAGCAGACCATATGTAGGTTTACAGTTGACTGAGTGTTCAAACAAACAACGCAACAGTTGGCCTACCCTTGCCATGCCAGCTAGATGTCAAACTTTGAACTTTATAAACTTTACGACCACGAGTACTGTACTACATCTCTCACTGTATGGTGCCTAGAGCGTTGTCTTATCAATACCACATCGACACATCATGGTTCCCAACTATATGATGATGTGTTGCATTAACATAATAAATTCTGTGTGGTGCCTTGAGCGTTGTCATATCAATACCACATCAAATCGTCAAGGTTCCCGACTATACGATGATGTATGCATTATAATTAGCACTATGAATTCGCGTGATGTGCTCAGTATGTCATGCACAGTGTTTGCATGCAAATCAGTGCGACAGTGCCTGTGAATTTGGTGAGAAACTTTTCTGGAAAATACACTTGTTTGAGGAAAAAAAACACTTTCAGAAAAAAATATAAACTAAAAAAAAAATCAGGGGCGGGAGTGAAAATTGAGGCGGGCGGTAATGAAAACCCAAAAATCAATGTTGATTGGCCTTATCTAAACCATGAGTTGCGACTAGCACAGCTCCACCTGCTACAGTTAACAAAACTCTCTCCACATACATTGTACCATTAAGCAATGCCCTGAAATTGGTTGTAGGTCTTGGGACATTTTCTTTCAATCGTATGAAATGTTTTAAAAGTTATTTAATGGTGGTGATTAGTTTGCAAATATCTTTTTCAGGTATGTCCGAAACTTTCAAAATGTGGACTTGTCAAGTAACTTCTACTTCAGGTAAGCTGCATTTCATCAAATCTAACACAGAAAACCAGAATAAGCGTAAAATGCTAACATGGCTAATGTCAAAGTGAACTTTCTAATTCTGCATTAACCCTTACCCTACTAGACCCTCCAACGCATGCCAATATGTGCCTCAAGAAAATCTCCTATGTTTTTTGCATGGCCCTCCAATATCTGCCATGTCATTTCAAGGGTAACTGGACAGGCACTCCAATACATGCCACAGAGAACAATGAGAGTCCTCTGATAACAAAGTGAGTGCCCCCCAGCTGGTCAGTATCAGGCACCCTCCAGGGCCTCCAACTCCTGCCAATTGGAGCCTTCACAGTCAAGATAGTTTATCCTCCAATTAACTGCAGCTGGAGGGCATTGGCATAACCAACTGACATGCAGTAAACTACCCTCAGAGAGTAAGGGTTAACCTCACAAAAGTCTATTCTTGTCTGTGTGATCTGCAATTCGATTTGTGTGTTGTTTGATCGACAGTTACAGCTATGATCTGACTAACACACTTCAGCACAATCTCACACCAGTTATTGGTGTGCCAGACAATATGGACTCACCGCTTAGTAAGATATTACTTTCTTTTGTGTTAAATGTATTACAATTTACTGGAAAACCCCGACTATAGCATGGTCCTAACTATTTGGGATGATCTCAACCATAGTTAGGGTCGCCCCAACTATAGATTGGACTGCCCCAACTATAGATGGGACTGCCCCAACTATAGATTGGACTGCCCCAACTATAGATGGGACTGCCCCAACTATAGATGGGACTGCCCCAACTATAGATGGGACTGCCCCAACTATAGATGGGACTGCCCCAACTATAGATGGGACTGCCCCAACTATAGATGGGACTGCCCCAACTATAGATGGGACTGCCCCAACTATAGATGGGACTGCCCCAACTATAGATTGGACTGCCCCAACTATAGATGGGACTGCCCCAACTATAGATGGGACTGCCCCAACTATAGATTGGACTGCCCCAACTATAGATTGGACTGCCCCAACTATAGATTGGACTGCCCCAACTATAGATTGGACTGCCCCAACTATAGATTGGACTGTCCCAACTATAGATGGGACTGCCCCAACTATAGATGGGACTGCCCCAACTATAGATTGGACTGCCCCAACTATAGATTGGACTGCCCCAACTATAGATTGGACTGCCCCAACTATAGATTGGACTGCCCCAACTATAGATTGGACTGCCCCAACTATAGATGGGACTGTCCCAACTATAGATGGGACTGTCCTATAGTTGAGCCATTTCTATAGTTGTGATGTAATATCACTACCATAACATATGCACTCAGTATGCACGTATCTTGTGCGTAGCTCTTCTTTGCTAGTCAGTAACACATTACTGCAAATGTATCCACGGATTCAAAGAATCATCTTATAGATCTTATTCACAAGAAGGCCATTTTGATTGTGTTTCCTGAATTATTTACACATATGCGATTTTGTCGAGCGATAGTGTCGAGCACTTTTATATACACGCACAAATTAATTTGCAGGTGTGAATGAGCGTGTTTACATTTAAGCGACAAAGTCGTGCGACTTTTCGCACGATTTTTTAAAATCAAATTCGATTTGATTTTATCGTGCGACAAAAAACATCTTCGTATACGTTGTACGTATTTTACAAGTGCCTTAACTGATGAGGTGGAGAAATATCGTGAATTGTACAACACATCTATCAAAGACATCAAAAGAATGGACAACATAATTTATGGGAGGAAATTGCCACGTTTTTCAATACCATTCAGCGCTAATAATTTCAAAAATTGCACAATATATCGCGTATTTGTTCACACGCGCGTGTGCCACATTACCGTGTGACACGGTCGTTGGGGCAAAAATGCGTATGTGTAAAATAGGCCTTTGAATCATTTGTAAACAGTTGAATGGGATGGTGCCTGACTATTTATGCATTCCAAGCCTAACTTTCAATTTTTTTAAATGTGGCTTAAAAAGTACCTCGTAAATTAATCACAAACTTTTAATTATTCATCAGAGCAGTCTAGTATTAATGTGTAATGAAATTTATTTCATTACTTTCATGTCTATTTGCAAGTTCCAAAAGTGAATATTTTTCTTCGCTTTCAATTTAATATGGACATCACGTGAATAGAAACTTCAGTGTGGAAGCAATGTCTATTTTGTTTTCAACTCTACAGGTCCAAGAGTTTACCGACCTCAGCCAGTGATGAAGTATGTGTGGAATGCCTTCTTATGGGACCAGGCTTGCAAGGACGTGCACCCTGATTGGGTGGCTTACATCATACATGGCTTCATTGGTCAAGTCAGTATCCTTTCTGAAAACAAATAGCTCATTTGGGTTTCCTGTTATGTCATGGAATGTGGAAGTTGGTTTGTTCTGTGTCTTCACTTTACTTAGGTTTTGCTCAAAGTCTCACTAGGAATGGACAGTCACATTTGTAGGAGACCTACTGCTAATATTCATAGGCACTGAACTAATCTCTTGTCGATTACAGACAAAGTGTTCGTGCCAGTTACCCTGGTGGATAAGCAAAAATGATTTGATTTTTTTCTCCAAGAGACGTTGGCAAGCTTTAACTCGCTTTTGTCTCAGATATTTGCACCTTTGGTCGGTCTACCTACATTGCTTTGATCGCTAGGAGGTCCAATCAGTTTGCCGGCACAAGATTCCTGAAGAGAGGAGCCAACTCGGAGGTGAGTTTACACCCACTGCCATGAGAATTATGAGAGGTTCCCTATGCTAACTGGATAGGGAGTGGTAATTGAGATTATTTGTCATGCTTAAGGACATAAGCATCTTGGCAGATACTCCTACACAACCATTCTGGCAGATGCCATTTCACAGCTATTTGGAGAGTGATAATACCAGTACGTGCCTTGCTTAGGATCACAACACCCATCTTAGTTGCTAGTAAAGGTTTATAGAAGTACTTTTTGGAAAAATCTTCAAATTGTTCTGAAACACTGATGAATAAAGGAGATATAAGAATTGAGAGTATTTATTGTGTTTCAGTAAATTGTCTTAGACTGCAAATCCATGTGTCCGCTTTTGATGTGTGTATTGCGCTGTGCGTTTACCAGTTGCGTATCCGTGATGCGTACTCTGAAAATCCACGTGTTTCTTTTTCTCTGCACACTTGATGGATGTAAAAGCACAAATTTATAGAGCATGTGAAAATCAAATCTTTATCAAAATGAAAAACCAAGGCTCAAAGTTCACAATAAGATTCAGATATAAACTGCTATTGTTTTAGAGCCAGCAATACATCGTGTGTCTCACCACTACATCGTTTCTTTCAGTTTCACACAAAAACCTTAAGCGTATTGGATGTGTCTTCCGTTTCAACTGGAGCGTGTAAAATTTTAACGGATAGCGCTGTACAGATAGGGCAATACATGGACATGTGCGTGTTTCATTTTGAACAACTGATATTTAGTCATCATGCAGAGAGCACTACACTTAACGCGTGATGAACACATGGATTTTAGTGCTTCTGTCTTTCACACCCCCCCCCCCCCATTTCTGTGTGTGACCTGACCAGCAGACGTAGCTTGCCTGCCGTGATAACCTTAGCTATGTACACAAGTCAATGTGTTTATGTCTGCAGGGTTGAGCAAGCTACATGTGTGTGTTAATCTGTCAGTGATGTCAAAGCCAGAAAGGCTTACTGTTAGTAGGTAGTGGATCAAGGAAAGCTCTTTCCGGTTCCAAGTTTCGAAACACCTAAAAAAAACACGCCAAAATGTTTGATATCTAATGCATTCATCATTGCTTCAGAACCATTTGTAGCATTTCCATATTTGTATTTCTATAAATATTTACTACATTACCCCAACTTGCACTTTGTAACATGATTAAGTTTTGTTGATAATAGATTTTTTTTTCCAATCTGTTCTTGACTAAGGGATATGTTGCCAATGAGGTGGAGACTGAACAGATTGTTCAAGATGCATCGCTGACACAATTCAAGCGAGGGCGCTATACATCCTTTGTTCAAGTCCGTGGCTCAGTGCCAGGGATGTGGTCTCAGGATATCTCCAACATGGTGCCAAAACCGCCAATCAACTGTAAGAAGTGGGGTTTTTTTTCAGTGCGTGGTCTTTTTCAGTGTTGTCCGAGGGCTTATGAGAAAAAAATTCACAAGCTTACTTAGGTGGGACTCGAACCCATGACATCCTGCTTACTAGTTCAGACGTCTTACCACTACACCAATGAGCTTGGTGGGCTTGGTGGGCTTGGTTGGCTGGTTTCAAATCTGATATAGGATTGGGTGGATACGTGTGGTCTCATGAGGTGAACACTCCTCTTAAGACTTACCCGACCTACCATATAGGCCACTCGGGTTGGGACACACCATTTTGAAGAGTTTGCGCTGGGGGATTAAGACTCTTAACCGCACTTATCCTATAATTGGTTCCATAAAGGAGCGAAGGTCACTCTGCCTGGGAGATTTCAAGCATATTATTTCGTTGCTAAATTCAATCTAAAAGTTTTATTATGATGATGTTCCTGAAATGTTGACTTGTTTTATATGTTGAACTGTGAAAATCGGTAAATAAATGGCCGAGAACGATCTTTTACTGCTATGCTAGCATAAACCACCAGCACCAGAAAGTATAGTTCCAGAAAGCAGTGTGGCCAACAGGTGGTAGTTCATTTAATCACAAGTGATTATCTCACTGGGACTGTGGAGCAGGGAGGGGAGTTTTGTTTACTTAAGGGTTCCCCAGGGGCTCCCAACAGAGGTCCAAAATGGTGTGTGAAACTAGCCACTTTCTTAAGACGGCCGTTTTCGTCATGTAGCGGTGGAGCACAGGATTCATGATCGTGAAGTTGTGGGTTCAAGCCTTGCCATGGCCATGCAGGTTGTGCCCTTGAGTAAGGCGCTTTACCTCAATTACTCCTCTCAACCCAGGTGTTAAATGGGTACCGGCATTATTCAATGCTGGGAAGGTAACAGACTCGCTGTGGAGGAGGTGTGGCGATCCCCCCACAGCAGCATATGAGTCTGGCCCAATCGCTAACGAACTAGAGATGGGCACTCTGTTCCTGTTAACATAGGTTCATTCACTTATAGCGTTGGGTGCCGCAGCCAATCAATATTTGTATCATGGAATTTTGCTTATGATTGAATTTTGCTAAATGCAGGAAAACGGTAGATGCCTTAGTTGTTTTAAAATGCAGCATATGATCAGCAATCACTTTAATGGTTTTAGCAGCAAGACATGCAATAGCACATGTATTAATAAAGTACTGACATTAATTTATCCATTGTTATTTGATATCAGTGGACATGGCTGATCCTTATGCCCGGTTTGCTGGCGGTCATTTCAATCAGATGCTAGGACGATACGGATCACCAGTCATTGTCATCAACCTTGTCAAGGTGATTCAATAATGTATCAAGTAATGTGAACCCGTTCAAGCTCAGTCGCTTTGCCTTTCCACAACATTGGATGTTGTAGTCACTTGATGCCGACTATCAGCAACCTATGCTATGCTGCACTGAATGTGTACCACTTCAAACAAGGGTACTTTAAAAATGACATTTACTGTGAAACTTGGGAAACTAACACATGAAAGACGTTTTGGAAGCTGGTCTGCCTGTCGGCAATCATATGACCCAATGTTACATAGGACGACAATTACAGTGCCTACCAATGCAGTGGATGCATATGCGCATGCGTGTTGGGCAGGGCACATACATTGTAATGACTAAGTTGACTGATAACAAAGACGTATTATGTAGTAGGGCTGTGCCGAATATTCGAATATTCGGTTATTCGATCGATAATCGAATATTCCAATATTTATTTTCGAATAAGAATATTCGGTGGTGATATGCAATGAAATAAAAAGGTAGAAATTTTTTTTTTTTAACAACAAAAGTGTATTCTCAAAGTTAAGTTTCAAGTTGCTGCCAAAAAAACCCATAAAAGTAGCTTGTATATATGCCAAGCAATAATGCCATACATATAGTACTTCTGCTTTGGGAGTGCTTGCAGTAAAGCCAACCCATTTTTTAACGCCGGACTGCAACACCAATCGCTGATGCTTCCGACAAGATAAACAAGACATTTTGTCTTTCATGTCTTCACAAAACACTTCGTGACACCTTTTCATATCAAACTTCTAGCATGAGTAGTAACGTTTCCGTTGTCCGTATTTTTGTTTGTTGTTGTCCTCCTTACAATCCCTACTTTCAAAAGAAAACCGCCGCTGTTTTCCCCGATGCGATCCTGGCAAGTTTCCCCGCGCGTTGGTGTTACATGTACATGTGTGCAGCATATGAAAATGCAGCGTGGCATTGGAGAGGAGCACGTGTTAATTTGCCCACGTGCGCAGTGGGAGGGGCTTACTGGATCGGCTATTGACATCGCCAAAATGGCATGCCAACATCGATGTAGAAGACCTCTGCAATCTCATGCAAAGAACTTGATTTCTTTTTTCTGTGTGGGCCTTTGTATTTTCCGTTTTCATGTACTTATTTTGAGGACGTACTGCTCGCACAGGGTCGCACAAGAAGCGGTACATTACACTGATACAGCGAAGCCAATTCCCCCCAAAGTTTTCCATCGCCTGTTCAATCGTGTCGAATGCACGTGGTTACAGGGAATCGCCTTGCACGCAGTATGCTGCCCACAGCACGTGGCGGTGTTGTAGAAAACTTGTCATGAACCGCAACATTACATTAAAACGTTTTGAAAACTTGGTTCATTTACGTTACGGACTCTGGGATTTTTCTAAAAGAATTTCTTGTTTACTTTTAGGGGTAAATTTATTATGGCTGTTAGATGTTCGCCTCAATGCCTCCGTAATTATATACATGTACATGTACAAAATAATCTAGGTCTCTCAACTGATCAGAGCACCCTTTTATCAAACACATTTTCGTTCGCTGTCCGTCAGCTTTGTTCACTGGGTTAGTCTGCTAATTGCACTCAATATTTGCACAAATAAAACATACATAAACACTTCAAAAACTAGTTCAGCAATTATACTTTCAGTAATAATAGCGGGAACCTCTGGCTTATGTCCTCCAAGTCGAGCAAAACGCAAGAAAAAGGGCAGACAACAGAGAGGAACTCAAAAGAGCTCTCATTTATTTCGCCAGACAGACTTTGCGGTCAACTCACCGCACCGTACCCCTGATTCCCAGCATAGAAAACCACAGCTAGACAAAATGTATCAAAATGTTGCAAGTTGGAATATCCAAACCTTTTAGTGGCCTATTTGTTAGAAAGTTATCTCCAGAGCACGCACTTAGCCAGACAAAAGAACCGGGTCAGCGCACCTGTGTCCTAATTAGCCCGCCAACAATGCGCCCGCCGGAGCTCGGCCGGCGATTTTTTATTTTTTTTGCTGAAATGTCACCCTTCGTGTTTTGGGTACACAGCTTATAATACATCCCCTGTGGGCAAACAAGGAAATACTGCTTTGCACGTGTCAAGCTGGGGCGTGTGTATGCCGCGCCCACGCCCATTATTTGCATAAACTTAAATATGCATTTACAATTCAAAGACCCATATTTCATTGAATAAAGACATTAAATATCATAGGTTTTTTTCTTGGAGTTTTTGGTTGTTGAGAATAAGTTATTTAAAATGATATAAAATCATTTCCTCAATTCTTGGTGACAAAAGTGCGAGTTATTATTATAAAAGTGATTTTTTTATCCTCAATACTGTGACTAGGAAGTACACCGTTTTGTAGACTTCAAGAAGCTTCCAGTAGTAGATATGCTTGGTTCCTGTTTGCGAGTTAAGGGTCGGAGAGTCACAATAGCTGACGCCACCCGCCGTGTTTGGGGTTCACGGCTTAATACGTCCCCCATGCAAACAAGGAATCCTTCACTCTAGCTTCTCTGATTAGTGTTAATCTTTAAATTACTGACGACTGAAGAACAACTGATTGTTGTCAAATACCTGACTTACCTGTGAAGAAATCATGCATGGCATGCTGACGTGCGCACGTACACATGTACGTTGACTACATGTACATGTATGGCATATTTTTGCTTTTGAGGGAATTTGGGATGGCCAAATAACCGAATATTCGAATATTCGATCGATTGGATGGTCGAATATTCGAATATTCAATTATTCGAATTGACTCAGCCCTATTATGTAGTCACCAAAATGGGCTTGCAGTGGATGCTCCCAAGGGGTTGTGTTTTACTTCTAGCTTTAGGAGAGGCAGAAGAGAAGCTTTTGAACCCTAAAGTTATGCGTCTATCAATTGTTCCTACTGTATAGTAAGTGTTTTCAACTACTAGGAGATAGGGTCTGATGTATGACTGAAAAAAAAAATTCCTTTTTTTGTTCCTTTAGAAACGGGAGAAGCGTAAGCGAGAAGCCATCTTGAGTGAGGAGCTGGTGTCGGCCATCAAGTACCTGAATCAGTTCTTGCCTCCTAGGCACTCCATACAATACATTGCCTTGGACATGGCAAGATACACTAAGAAGTAAGAGATTTATGCTAATAAGTGTAACATGTAGCCTCCTAGGCACTCCATACATTTCTTCCATCTGGACATAGCTAGATGTGTATAAGTGTCATCACCCCTTACATGTACTTAGTCGCAATCTGAAATAATTCTCTGCTGTCTCCAATCCACAGCCCTAACCTGAATGTGATCAAGAGGCTGGATACTATCGCTGATATGGTCGTCAGACAGACTGGGATATTCCTGAGTGGACCTCACATGGAACCAAGCCTACCAGTCAGACCGCAAGCAAGGTACCAAAACAAAGAATAGTCAATCCCCCTCCCCACCCCCAACACACACATTTTGAAAAGGCGTGAATGTAAATAACCAGTGAAACTTAGAATGGCAGAAAGCAATAGAGAAATCACCAATTTCATCTTTGTGGAAAAATAAATCAGCAGTGATGAACTGACAGTTAACTCCGGCCAAGTCGGCACTCTCGGGACCTGAACATTTGTGACGACTTACGCGAATGCCGACATCTGCTGTAAGTCATCAGTTTGCTGACTTACATGAATGGCCTATGCACATATGATTCATTGCACTATATTATTGGCTTCGATTTACCTTGGATTATCTCCTTAATGCTTGATGAATCCAGCAAATTAATCCTCGATTTTTATCATCACAGGCTGGGATATTGATCATACGTCCGTTCAAGGTACTATAGTGGAGACCACGTGTACAATACATTTACGTGTACAGTTATGAATCAAAATGCGCGCATGTGGTATTGATCGTACCGTCCGTACAGATGTACGTGTACAGTTACGAATTGAATGCGCATGTGGTAAGTTAAATTGACAGAGAGGAGACAGAGAGTAACACGCCGACTTGTACGAAATAGCAACTTATAAAAGCCGGCTTAGAAATAAAAATGTCAATGGAAATGACAGTCGACTTGAGCGATTTGGCGAGTTGTACGATGTCTCCTTGGCCGGAGTTCAGAGTTTACTGTATATCTTAGTTTTCTAGTGAATTTACCTAGAATATTTTCATTCGTTTTTTAACATGGAACATTCCTGGTGGAAGCAAATAATACTATACTGTAAAATGCAAAGGGTGTGTGTGTGGGCTCTTGTATTGCATACATCCCGAGGACAGAAACACCAACAGAGTACAACAGGTTCTGTGTATAATGTAATTATAACCACAGTGACATTCCCTGGTGGAACGTTACAAGCATGACAAGCATTCCAAATGTAAGACACTTTTTGAAAAAAGGAATTGTGTTGGTGTCATTCTTTTGATCCATTTCTTTCATGACTTCCCAACTGTTCTTCAAAGTCTTAGTTTCAGTTCCTGATTGCTAATATGTCATTGATTTGCAGGTGTGTCTACCCGAATGCTGATGATTCCTTCACATTTATCAAGCAGATCGGCACTGCTAGAACCAATTGTGTAGACTGCTTAGATCGCACGAATACTGCTCAGTTTGTCATCGGCAAATATGCACTGGGCCATCAGGTAAGAGCAGCTACTGCAATGTAATCCGCCATATATTTTAGTATTAAATGAAAGCGCTGTAACAATGCAGCTTTGGGGGTATGAACTAGTGGCATAGTCAGGATTATTTTTTAGTAGGGAGGTGAAGACATCAGAATATTATGGGGGGGGGGGCACCAAGGTTGGACCCACAAGAAAATTTCCACCAAATTCCAGAGCACCGACTGGCCACGCAAGTGCAGCAAATTTCTGTTTTTTGTTGTTGTGTTTTTGTTAGGGGGACACGTGTGGGGAGAGCACTGGGAATTTGTGGGGTGTAAGTTAGTACAAAAGTTATTTTTAAGATTATATCAACATGTAAACTCTCAAAACTCAAAATTCACTTTTGTTGGTTGCCCCTCAATGGTGTCCTTGCTGTTACAGCACTCCATTTACTACAAAATATGGTCTATTTGTATGTGTTCTCTATGGAAACCAATTGGCTGCCAATGCCATCATACTTTGGTTATTCTGTTCAATCAACTCAACAATTTGTATGTGCCAAACTGGAGCCCAATAATTCATGAGATGTTTATGTGTCTGGGTTATATCAATTCAATATTGGGTTTTGCCCTTCACCGAGGTATTTTTACTTAGTGAGCCCAATTCCAAAAGGATCTAGGTAACCAATTCCTCACTGCATTCGATTTACTGAGCACTGCCACTTTGCAGTGTTTTCATTTTTTTTCAGTAGAACACACCCACATTGTGTAAGCACAAGATGGAAAAATAAGCTAAACATTCCTCTACATAACAGTAACTTTTGTTTGTCCATAGCCACAGGGCAACAATGTGAACAAAGCCAGTTTTTGGAATTTAACATCTTACAAAACAGTTGGAAGTATATTGACCTGTTGTGTTATTTGTCGTAACTTTTGCTATAGCTCTTCTGTCTTGGTGTATTGGACAGCCCAACCGTTGAATTTGACACTGATGCTGTCAGGTAAGATACGTTGCATTATTGTGTAGAAATTGTGGCTATTCCATTGAACATTCAAATAAAACTAAGTTATGTGTACTTCATACCATACACACATGAAACAGTACACGCGCGTGTTGTGTCTTAAAGGTAGCGTCCATCATTTGTAATTTGTGCATTATGCTCTTTTGAAGCAACAAAAGTGCTCAAAATCTAAAGAAGGGTGCTGAACAACTAATCTGATGAAGTTTCAGCTCAGTGAATGCTGTATATTCTGAGAAAACAATATTCTAGGATCTCGATTTCAAATCAAAAGTTGGTAAGTCATGTTTTGAATTGGGCCTGAATTCAGTGTCTTGTACACGTTCCCACTGAGCCGATTGCAGCCACGCGATGTCGCGCACTGAACCGACGAATTATAGCAAACGCTTGCACGTGTGCGTCGTGTCAACACTTGCGCGCGCTTCGCCGAATAAAACAACGAACTTCTAACAGAAATTTCCAATGATGCATCTTTTGACTCATCGTTGAAAAGGCCTTCTTTCAAGGATTTCTTCAAAATGACAGCTTGCCAGAAAGGATAATTTCACAGGGAGTTTAGTTCCCTTACTATCTTTCAACCAAGTATGCTTTTCAACAATAATTGCGTCATTTACTTTTTGGATAGCTGCAAATGATTGACTGTACCTTCAAGCATATCTTTCAGTTGGAATACTAACCAATCTGTGCAATACAGAAGGCATTCAGTAGAGGAATTTGTGAATCTTTTTTTTTCCTAGGATGTTGGAAGATTTGTATGAGGATATGGGAGATACCTTGGCTCTACAGTATGGTGGTTCACAGCTGGTTCACAGCATCCGTACCTACCGTAAACTATCACCGTGGACCAGTCACTCACGGGATATTAAACAGACCTTGTCTCGTTACTATAGCAATACATTCTCAGGTAGGTGATAAGTGGAGGGAATGACATTTTCTCACACATGTAATCTCCAAAAGTTCAAAAAATATTAAAATATTCGACTAAAAAGACTTCTGCAGCCTCAACTTTTCAGTCTTTAACTACACCTGGCTACAAGTAGCTTCCCTTTCATATTTGTAAACTAAGTTGGGGAGGGGGCTTATTGTGCTACTCACTCAAAATGAAGCCATCATATGAAATAAAATGGTGATATTCAAATAAAATGATCTTGAAGGCAAATCCCTATATACCCTCAGTTGTAATTTGTAACCTGGACTGTTTACCAACCGTACTCCAACAGATGCAGACAAGCAGAGTGCCTTGAATCTCTTCCTGGGTGTGTATCAACCGCACTGGAGGGGGCCCAGTCTCTGGGATCTGCCCACGGATTACTACCTCCATCACAGTGAAGCTGCAGGACAGGTCATGAACAGGCCCAGGTCAGTAGACTTGTGTAATAAGTCTCAATAATATGCCTGTATGTATTGTATTTATTTGTATGTAGGTATTCATTCGAGATAAGTATTTTTTTCTAGTAGTAGCTGCGGTGTATGAAACATAATAACCCGGCAGTGACATTGTTATAACCTATATATAAACTGATTTTGACTATGAAGTTCTTTTTGTAGCAGGTTTTTGGCTTAAATCAGTTGATTTTGAATGATGTCGAATTTTTTGAGCAGTAGTTGATTCAGGCAAATTGAAGAAAGGTTCATGTGGTGCTGGACAGAGTCTACCCCCTTCTCTCTACCCCCACTTCCCCACTCGAGTGTGTATTTGCCTGAAGTCGGGGACCCCCTATTGTCCCTCTTTTGTTTGTACTTTTTAGGAAGACCTCCCATATGTTTTGTACACATCGCCAATTGGGGACCTTCGGGAATTGGGGACCCTATTGTCCTCTATTGTTTAACATGCCCTATTGAATGCAGAAACAAACTCACCCTACTCTCCCCTGTCACTTGAGCATCCTCAATCACTACATGACTCTTTTATTACATGGTATTTTATTTTCAATTTCCAGGCCTGTAAATTTGTAAAAATGACCAATGATTTAAAATGATTCAGCATTGGAAATCTGATTTGTATACTTAACGGAACAGGTTTTATAGTTTTATCTGCATATTCATAAGTTGGTCATGAAAAAAGTCACATTATTTCATCACCTTAAAGGTGGAGGAAGCCTGCCACGATTAGTATTGTGAACTATTTAATGATTAACCCACATGCCTTTCCCTCTGCATACAGTTGCACTCAGTGGTTTGACATTAAGATCACCCAGGCCCTCCCGCTCCCCTACAATGAAGTGGAAAAGTCCATTAGTCAGCAGGACCAGTCCCTCATTGTACAGTCCACCCCTGCTCTTGAATGCACCGATCCATACTTTGACTACTACCGGCCGTGTGAACTGACTTCACTTCAGGAACTATTCTGCAGTAACATGCCTCACTCGATCAGGTAAGGAGAAACTGAATTTGCAAAATTTGCTTAAGGGCAGCTCCGGGTGTGGGGGGGGGGGGTGCCATGCATGCATGGCCCCCCCCCAAAAAAAAACGAACCCGTTTTTTTTTAAGTGACGTCGCAATAGAGGCAGGCAGTGAGTACACCACCATCTTTTCCTCAAAAACAATGGTTAAAGTGGTCAGAAAATGCCTCAGATCACATCACAGAGCATCTAGAATCAAAAAAAATTTTGGGGCACTTAAGCGGGCCCCGATCCCACACAGTACATTTTTTTGACCCATTATTTGGGGAACCAAAATTTTTTGGGCCCCCCCAAAAAAAATTGTGTTCTGAATCCGCCCTTGAATTTGCTTTGAGCTCTTAAAGCCTATTTTCTCAAAGTTGATTTTGCGTATCTATGATACAACATTCAATGTAGTTACATTCATTTAATGCAAATTGTGACTTTCACGACTGTGTCATTGCGCTATTCTGATCTCTAGATCCCACAGATGACCAGTTCATTTTTGTAACTCAAAGGAAGGCAAGGGTGAATGTGGATTTATGACATAGCAAAAATGTCAAATCTACAAATCTCCAAACATTGAACCTAATGCACATCATTATGATTTTCATAGCAAACATTTTGTGACGTTTAATTCAACCTGACTTCACTTAGTAGGAACTGCCTTTAGTGTGTGTACTGATCCCCTTAACAAAAGATATCCTGTTTGCTGGATCTGAATGTATGTGACATAACTGGGCATTCTGGGTAAGGACTCCGTGAACAAGCACCCCCTCAACGGTTATATGGAGAGAGTTTGGAGGGACCACTGACGTGCACAATGGGAGACACACTTGTGTGCATTGGTGCCCTATGACTGGCACTCACATGAAGACATGTTTGTACACATTCAATTAAGAAACTGTTTGTGTACATCACCCTACACGAATGAATGTGTGCACACACAATGTCTCTCCCAAGGAGCTCTCGACAGTGGTCAAAAGAGTCTTTTGGACTGAAGAGATTAAGATAAAAAAGTACTGTTTGGAGAAACGATTCAAGCTTTAAAATTTGTCTCTTATTCTGATTATCCCAAGCCACAATAATAAGTGGACTAAATTTCACCCAAATGATTTAGCTACATGAAAAGAAGTCAGTCGTCACTATCATGACAGAGGGCAGCATTACTGCATTCAACAAGCATCATGATTCAAAGTGATTATTAACTTTTTTTGCATTCTAATTGTGTTTCCTTTATGCAGGGATTTCATGCCAAAGACGGCCCAAAACTACAGCCCATTCTCAGTGCGTGTTAGCCAGTCCAAAACAAAAGAGGAACTAGACAGGTATAGATAATGTGCAGGATAAAAAAAAACACCAATGTTGAACATCTGCAGCATTTTATCTTACACTCATTAGTTTGATGCTTTTTTCACCATTAACTCTAACTTTCTAGGATCGATTGCTGGAAATTTTCTTAAATACTTCAAAATCAACTGCTATTGAGAAAAGTAATGGCACATTCAATTACGGAGGATCCAGGCCCATGTAACATAACAAATGTTCCAAAAAACAAGTACAGTGAACGCCGCTATAACGAACATCACAGGATCCACAGAAATTGTTCATGATAGCGATCGTTCAGTATAGCAGTTTTGAGCTGCCGGTGCTCCGGTACTCATTTTCAACAAAT
Organism: Patiria miniata; assembly: GCF_015706575.1. Classification (NCBI taxonomy): domain Eukaryota; kingdom Metazoa; phylum Echinodermata; class Asteroidea; order Valvatida; family Asterinidae; genus Patiria; species Patiria miniata. The sequence goes on from NW_024037061.1 coordinate 5,797,904, forward strand.
AGCGCCCTTCAGAACTTCACCGTGCACGCCTGGTAGTTACTGAAAGACAACTTCAAACACGTGCCGACTAATGAATTATGTAATTACGCAGTTTTTGAGCTTACTACCTACATCGATGGGTGGCTTTCCCCTTCTGTTCCTTGGGGAAATAATAGCCACTTGTTGCTCTTATGTTGACAATTTTCAACAACAATGTTCGGTACATTTTGTACACACAAATCGGGAGTCAAGGACAGTGTTCAGTATAGAGACGTTCCACTGTAATCATGAATTCCAAATCTTCGGAAAGCTTCTGGTTGATGTTGAAGGACTAGATTGATCTATTAACCAGTTTGCGTCGGAGGACGTGATAACACACACTGGCTGTTTTTATATACAGGCATGGCTGACGGGTCAACATGTCAAGATTGCCTCGACTCACCACCAGGTGACGTCTAAACACACTAATCCCTTGTGCCTTTTTTGTACACACACACACACAAAGTCCATGAAGTCTGTGGAGGCGGACTGTGTGTTTATCTCGAATTGACCATTTTGCACAGTCTATTGTTGTACAATTTACGCTCCAGTGCACACCTCCGAGTATTGAAACATATGAGTTTTTGGCAACAAATATTATACAAATACTGTTAAAATGACTCTTGCGAATCAATATTTGTCGCGTTTGGCTGTATATCAGAAAATGGCCGGAAAATTTTGCCTGTTGCGAAAATCGCCCCATGATGCTTTGACCAATCACAGCCCTAATTAATGTCCAACATGCGTGCCCAAAAGTCTGACATGCGTGCACACGGCATATGGATTGGTGTATTAGTGGAAGTTACACTGAAATAATACAAACTCATCAACTGGACTTACTTTTTAAACTTGTGGCGGTTGCACGTCCTATCCTGGACGCTTCTTCAGGCCGACTGATCTTCTAGCGGCGAATGGTTGATGACCCGTGTCGGTCATTTGATAGTTCTTTGACCCTGTCACTGGTCATCAACCATTTGCCGCCAGAAGATCAGTCCGCCTGAAGAAGCGTCTGGGATAAGACGTGAAACCGTCACAAGTTTAAACAGTGAGTCCAGTTGACTGGATTATATTATTTCAGTGTAATATTCAACTACCTGGTTGATTGAGAACAATCATCAATCTATTAGTGGAAGGTTTTACTCCAGATTTATCTTTTCATATGATAACAAAACACTGATTTTTAAAATTCTGAAAGGTTTTCCCAGATATCTCACACAGTATCACCTATGTTATCCCGAAGCATTCATGTGTACTGATGCATCATTTGGTTGTTTTTTTTCAATAGCAGCGCTGACCAGAAATCTGCAGCTCGCATCATCACTGAGCGACTCATCGCTGCTGGCTCTCCTAAGACAAACAGTGACTTGCCATCCTCCTCAGAAGGAACTAGTAGCAGTGATGAAGAACCATCCGAGCCAAGATCTGTGGCTATTGCCGGGGGAAAATCACGCAAACAGGAGGTCCAAATGAAGGTAAGGTACTGCCAGGAGTTATATCACCATGGAAATGAGGAAACAAACCAACAACTGTTTCGGAATAGCCAGATTTACCCAACCCAAGTAGTATTACGCAGGCATGCAACTTCTCCTTGGATCTGCTGATTTCCTTTGTTTTTTACCTCTCATCATGAATACCATTACAACTTGAATAATACTGTACAAAGTCTTGTGTGGTTTGGAATTTCTTGTTTTTTTCTAAATTCCCAGTTGCCTGCCTGTATTAGGAGCAACTCTAGTCGACTCAAATAAGTTCTGGTTTCAGACAGGCAAACTTTATGATTGATTCTTTATTGACTAGATCGTAAAGTCATTTCAAAATGAGTGCAATAATTAACAATTGTTGACTGCTGTGATGTGGTATATGACATTTTTAACACCCGAGGGACGCATAGCACCCGAGGTGAAAACGGCACATCCCACATCACAGCAGTTAACAATTGTTTTGTTATAGTGCCAATAACTCAAAAAGATAAATGGTGGTAACTTACTGTGTGAAAAATAAAGAAATCACTGCGATGTAACCTTTGATAACTGAAGGCTTTGGTGTCCTGCCAGACATGGGACTGAGCATGTAATGTTGCAGTTCTCAATTTGAGAAGCTAGCGTGCCGGCAGGTTCCACATGGCACGCAACGTGCGCAATGAACGCAGTGCAATATCACCCTCAGTGTGTGACATGCATTTTTATTGTCCAGACATGTGGTCATCCTAGATCAATCAAATTACAGTATCCAAGCACACAATATAATCATCTTCCTACACAGTCGCTCTTAATTGTTTCAATTGTCAAATTGTTTGTGTCCTTAGTTAAAATATTCAGTATAATTTGGTTTTGGAAGGCCGTTTTGAAACGGGTTGACATTAACATGAACAGAGAACTCAGGGAAATGTGACTTGTTTTCTGTGCTTACATACAGGATTTATTTCCAACCACTAAGGATGTATATGGAGTGGCCATCCAGAACCCAGAAAGACACGACATCTCCATCTATCAAAGGTAGGTTACTAACTGGTTGTCATAGAGTGACCGTGTCATTCCTTTTGACTATACCTCATACATATTCATACATATTCATGAGCAAGAGATGAATTTTTACTTGTCCATTCACCATCACGTGTCAGCCACTAGTATTGCTACATACCAAACGTACACTTGAGGATTCACACACAGGATAAAATAAGCATGCACAGTTGCCTATGTGTATGAGTTACCGATGGTGATAGCCAACTATGCCTGCGCAAATTTGCAGTGCGCATGCGCGAAAATCACCTTAGCTACACGCACAACAGTGTTTTGGCGACAGACTGATGCGTGATCCATTACAATTTTGATGAATATGTATGAGGTTTGGTCAAACAGATATAACATGGCTTATTTCTGGTGGACAGTCAGTATTAGCCCCCCTCGGTATTGTGTAAAAATAGAAGGCATGTACATGTGTCAGTTCATGGTGGAGAAACATTCAAATGTAAGGATTTGTGAAATTTGATGTGTGTTGGGAGACTTTGTAACAAAATAGGAATGTTGTTGCATTTTATAAGAGTTTCAAGAGGAGCATTAACACCATAAATTGACACTGTTGCCTGTAGGTGAGATATTCAGTGACTTTATCTTGGACCCTATAGGTTTGTGTCCGTCGACCTCAACTCCAGAAGCAGTTGTCCTGATGTGCATTCTGTCAGTGGTAGGACTAAACGCTGCATGAAGAGAGCTACAAGACTGTAAGTGCATAAACCATCAAGAAAGCATTACATAGACAATAAGTTGAGCTAGTAATACACTGCAAAGAGTCAATAGAGACCCTGTGATCATTAACTGCATGTTGAATACTATCTCAAAATCATGTAGTGGGAATTATTTAATGTGTTTGAATCGAATGCATGTATTTGTTTTCTAGCCTGAAACCCACTCCTACAAAGTAAGTCAAAAGAGGGGTTTTAAAAATACGGGGCTATTATTAGCAGGCAGTCAGCAGAGCACAAGATTGGTTGAATAGTGGTTCAAGTATCGGGTTTAAGATACCGTTCAGTCATTATCTTTGATCACCCTAAGTGCAGTGCTATCATTATCTTTTGTGTCAGCAGCAAGAAATGTATTAGAAATTGTGAAATTGGCAAACTCACTCACAGACAGTTACTTATCTCTTTAACAGCATACCAAACAGTGTCTTCTCATTGGACAGTTCTTATGAGGTCACGCCCCCCACGCTCAGTCGATCATCTCGAGCCGTCTATGAAGCTTATGTACTCAGGGGAATGGTGGGAGCCCAACCAGTCTTTGCTAAGAATCGAGAAGTCTACAAAAAATTTGTCAAGTTCAGAAATATGTAATATGGGAAGATATTGTGTAGCTACCCTTATATTGTTACTAGACACATCTTACTAACAGTAACACACTTTTTCAACCTTATGTATCGTATGCCAATCTATACATTAGCTCACAAATCGTACTGCAGGCATAGCACTCATTATGGGTCATTTTATAAATTTTGGGTAAACTCTTTGGACCATAAAAGAAGTGTAAGCTGAAACTCCATCACAGAAGAAATCTTGCTTATCATACATTATCATACATTTTGCCAGTGTATTTACAAAAATGTATTTGATTTCTTTGGCAAGACTCTTCTGTAGGAAACTGAATACTGTATTAGATATATCTAAACTAAGACTATAAAAGCTGGGTTTTATTTTAACGGAAACTGAATGAGTAGAAAACATAAGCCAAGATGGCTGAACTGGGTTGTGTAGCACATGTGTTCATGAACTGTCCAAACTATTGAGGGCACTCTTCAATCTGACTCTTCAGCCAAGCTCACTGGAACATCTTCCTCCCCGATGACGCCTTTGTCGTCATCTTCATATCTTTCAGCTGGGTACAGGACTGCAACCTTGGTAATGGGTCCGAATTTACCATCCAGGGTCTTGACTTTGATGTTCCTTACATGTCTGTCCGGTCCAGGAAACACGTTGATCGCTCTACCGATGCGCCATTTGCCCCTGAATGCATTAGGATCTGTGACTGTAACAATGTCGTTATTTGGACATTACACCTCTCAGCCTTCCATTTTCTGCATGCTACCGAGATTGGGGAACGTCACGGTTCCAACGTCTTCAGAATGAATCCTTTATCCTCGGGACAAACTCTACTTGTGTCCTTGGGTCCTTCGTCTCTTGGAACAGGTCTTGAGGAACTTCTGTCGATGCTCGTCCAAGAAGGATGTCATTAGCACACATTTTTTACTTGCCATCGTCGGGTTCATTTGGAATCCTTCCTATTTGCTGCTGATTAACCAGGTCGGCTACCTCTAGAAGGACCATGTACAGTTCAAAAGGCTTGCGGACCTGGGCAGACTTGCAGGTTTTCACTAGTGCTTCTGCACAGCCATTCTGATGCCATTCCATCTGTTGTTCAGCGTAGAACTGACGCAGTACGTCCTTGTCCCATCCTCTCACCATTTCCCTGAGTTCTCTTCAGCTCCTGTAAGTTGTGTCCCGGTGTTCTGATTATCTTGGACGGGAATCCCCTTACAGCAAAGAATCTTCTTAGCACTTGCAGAAACTCCATGGTGGTGCAGTCTACAGCTAGTTCCAGGTGTACGGCTCTGGTATTCAAACAAGTGACTATCACTCCATAATGCTGCGTTGTCTTGTTGCGTCCTTCTTTGATGTTGTACAGGTCAAAGTAATCACATGATGTGTAGTGAAACGGTGGCGTGTACGGTGCCAGTCGGTGAGCAGTTAGGTCAGCCATAAGTTGTGTCTCTGTCTGGTGGTCTCTTCTTCGGCAAGGTACATGTACTTCACTGTTTTGGCAAGCTTGTGGGCTTTGAGTATTCAGTACTTGCTTCTGATTTTTGCAACGATTTTTGCAAGGATAATAGCTACAACTTGGTGGAGAGACATGGTGGTTATTCAGTAGTAGGACTGGATGTTTTTGCATTTACTCTGCCTCCTACTCTAAGCACTCCATCAGTATCCGTAAATAGACTTAGTGCCTTGAATTCTCCATTGGCGAGATGGTCATATAGGCTCTTACGGGTTTTGATTATCCAGTATTTTTCTGCCTCTTCAAGTTCTGCTGGTGACAGTAGACCATCATTGGCTAACACACCATCTTGTCATTTGGCACCCATATTCCAAACGAATCTCATGGTGTAGGCAGTTACTCTGTTAAGTTTTCTCCAAGAAGAAAACTTGCTGCATTCAATGGCATCTGAGGTCATCTGTGTGATGAAGACATTCTGCGTCTTACAATTCTCCTTTTCCGTCTCGATTTTGTCCTCAATGCAAGCATGTTGTGGCCATTCTTGTTTTGGTAGGTACAGGAAATCTGGTCCATGTTGCCATCGCTTGGTCAGTTGCTTGACAGATGATATGCCATGAGAAACATTGTCGGCCATGTTAAACTCTCCTGGGATGTGTCTCTACTGTGATGGGTCTGAAGTACTCTGAATTTCTCCAGCTCTAGTGGACACAAAAGGGCTTAAATCCCCTTGCTTGGCTACGGATCCATGCTAATGCAATCATGCAGTCAGTCCTTTCTATCTGAAGTCTTGTCTCATCATTAATAGTCTTGTACAGCCCACGGGTGGCTACTACTGCCGCTTGTAATTCAAGTCGGGTATAGTCAGCTTTTTCAATGGCGCCACTCGTGATTTAGCTGTGAAGAATCTGATGTCAAATATACCATCACTTTAAAAGCTGCCATCGGATATGTGCAGAGGCTCCAAATGCTTCCTCAGACGCATCAGAAAAGATGCATAGTGTGCGACAACCAATAGTATTTGTTGGGGTGAGGCATCTGCTGAAGCTCGCATTCAGTTCATCCATTGCTTGGAACAGCTTGACCCACTCATTTTGCACTGACAGTGGTAGGTCATGTTGCCATAGGTGTTGCATGCCAATCTTGGCACGAATCAGGAAAGCAGCTGCGAATCCGATTCGATAAAAAATACGGGCAACTTGGCTCAGCATTCTCCTCGTTAGCTTCAGTCTTGCGATATGCAGTCATTGAGAAGGAAGAATTAGCCATAACCTGGGCTTGTGAGAAATTCTCTGACTTCATACTGGGGCTACACTTCACCCTCGAGACAGATCACAAACCACTGACAGTTGTCAGCCAGTCTGTATAGATCTTGTATGAAAACATCAATTGGCTCGCCAGACATTTGTTTACGTTTGTTAAAACGAGCTCTCTCCACAATCACATTTCTTCTGCCTTCATAATGTTCATTCAGGGCCTTTTTGACTTGCTGCATGATCATACGTTACTGTTTCCTCATTGATTCTGAGGGTTATCAGGATATCGTCAGCACAATCCCCATGGAATATAGCAGTGTGCTCAAGTGTTCCTGGTCTGGCTTTCCGTTGAGGCAAGAGGCAATACGATATTCAAAACGCTTGATCCATTTGGGTCACAATTTGCATTGGTTTGGCCCGTTGCCACCATCAAACTTCCCTGGCAGTGGATGCTGAGTCATGAGTTTAGTATAGCCATGCTGTGGGTTTGTATTTTAACCCGCTGCCACCATGTAATATTGGGTAATATCAACAAAGATTGTGGAGAGATGATGCATTCATGTGCAAGTCCTCTATTCAAGATGGCTGCCTCCATGTCATGTTTACATGTGCTCACAACAGTGGTCAATAGAGGGCGCTATAACAGATATATGATCAAGGCAACAATCACTGTAAAAAGAATTTCGCCTACCCTGCAAAACATGTGCAATAGGCACTCCGGATCTTGCCAGTTTTTTTCTCAATGGCAACCCACGTTTTGTGGGGAGTGTCCCTCACTCTCTGTGATGGCACACAGTCGGCCTTCAAGACGCAAATATTGTCCTCTGGCGACAGTTCATGGAAAAAAGGTTCTTTAAGCCAGTCACTCTGAAAGTAACTAAAGGCTTTCCCCTCCTTGTAATCCGACAGAAGTCTGTCCCTGAGAGTTTTTGGTAGTTTACTGGGCTGACAGACTGCCGGGGCATTTGTGAGTAGCCATTCGGCGATCTCAAAGTAGGTCACGGGCGGCCATTGCCAAATGCCGTCTTTTTCTCCCACCCAGCCTTCCTTGAGTTCCGTAAGGGGGTCAGGAATCTTTCTGCCGTCAAAATATAGAAGATCCAAATAGTTCTGGTTCAAAGTAATTTCTTTGATGAGTTCGTCGTCCTTCAGTGGCACGTTGAGTTGCGAGGCGGCGAAAACTAGCGCTTGCAGTTCCTTCTTTCTTCCCGAAGTTTTCAGCCCCCTTAATATCAAATAACTCCTTAAAGCCTTACAATTCCACAATTCAATAGCATCTAGTGTCAAGGTGGAAGAACTGGACGATGACATTCATTTGTTTGAAGAGCACAGTACAGAAAATCATTCAAAATATCGCGACTTTTACAACGAGAATATGACAAATTTGTGAAGGCTACACGAGAGCAACGTGTAAGCACACGCGTCGTCAATGGCAGCCACTATTGTTTATCTCCCGTGACCTATGACACGCTCCCATAATGCTTTGCGTGCGCGAGATTCCGAAGTGGCTTATTCCTACAAGTCTGGGTTCTCCGGCTCCTCCAGTAAATGTTGAGTGGTAATCAGAACCTCATCCTTTCATTAGCTCATGCGGTTTGCCTTGTAGGCAGGTACAAATGAATGCAATTGAATCATGGTTACTGTATCTTGCATCAACCGTGTGCTTGAAGTCTGCTCAGAAGGTAAAGTATTCTCTTGCATCGCCCGAGAACTTTGGCATTTTTGGTTTCTCCATCTTGAAACTGAAGGATAAATACTGATTGGCACTGGTGAGCTGTGTCTCAGGATCAGTAGGCCGTGTCTCAGAAGAGGATACCCTACTAGAAAAATCAGTCATCATTTGGTCATCAAATCAGTCATCATGCAAAAGAGGCATCAAAGGCATCAAAAGGGCAGCAATTGGAACCCCCAAAATAAAGAAACAAATAGGGATTTAGTCATCAACAGTCATCAACTTGATGTCAGAATGATGCCTATTTGATGACTCTTTGACTATTAGTATGCAAAAGGCATCAAAGAGTCATCAGAATCAGGCATTAAAGAGTCATCAGTAATATGATCAGGCATCACAGAGTCATCAGAGTCATCAAAGAGTCATCAAAGAGTCATCAGAATCAGGCATCTAAGAGTCATCGAAGAGTCATCAGAATCAGGCATCAAAGAGTCATCAAAGAGTCATCAGAATCAGGCATCAAACAGTCATCAGAGTCATCAGATCAGGCATCAAACAGTCATCAAAGGGTCATCAGAATCAGGCATCAAAGAGTCATCAAAGAGTCATCAGAATCAGGCATCAAACAGTCATCAGAGTCATCAGATCAGGCATCAAACAGTTATCAAAGGGTCATCAGAATCAGGCATCAAAGAGTCATCAAAGAGTCATCAGAATCAGGCATCAAAGAGTCATCAAAGAGTCATCAGAATCAGGCATCAAACAGTCATCAGAGTCATCAGATCAGGCATCAAACAGTCATCAAAGGGTCATCAGAATCAGGCATCAAAGAGTCATCAAAGAGTCATCAGAATCAGGCATCAAAGAGTCATCAGTAATATGATCAGGCATCAAAGAGTCATCAGTAATATGATCAGGCATCAAAGAGTCATCAGAGTCATCAAAGAGTCATCAGAATCAGTCATCAAAGAGTCATCAGAGTCATCAGATCAGGCATCAAACAGTCATCAAAGGGTCATCAGAATCAGTCGTGATCATGGCATCAAAGAGTCATCCAAGAGTCATCAAAGAGTCATCAAATTAACCTCAAATTATTTACAGCAACTATACCAGTAATTAAAAAGAATCCAAAAAGGCACCAAAAAAGCATTAAAGGAAAAGAATTATGCAATCTACAGGCATTAAATTGAAATTCAGAAGTTCAGCCATTGCTGCTTCCTTTATTATATTCTTTGTTGCATCAATGGGTTATGTTTTTGTTACACTTGTGCATTAAATCTGCATCACTTAAATGACAAATTGAGATTTTCTATTAAAATTAAAAAAATTAAAACGAAAAAAAATGAACACGGATAAAAGGAAAAACTATGGTATACAAAATGACAATTTTTAAAGGCAATGTAGGTTTTAAAATGGCTGGAAGTCAAGGATAAGTAATTGGAGGACCCTTCAAATTGACCTTAACAAGATGTAGTGGATGTTTATTATACTAGGGATTTACTCCTACTAGCTAGAGATTTAATGCAACAAGTGTTTTTAATTGATAAGGTTGACTGTTCTCCAGGTAAGATTAATAAAAGAACAAATATATTTCCTATTTTTTGGGGGTGGGGGGTATACTCTTTGCAAATTCTACTCAGCTGAGGAATTTCCATTGGATGCCCATCTGGCGTTTCAGCAAGCACTATTGATAACCCTTGTAACATCCGCCTCCTGGGGAAATTTTGCTGTCAATGACTAGTCGATAGATGAAACCTGGACGAGGAATGAAAAGAAACGAAAGAGTTTCTGAGCAAGTTTTTTTAACATGGGAACCCTTTCAAATATGTTAGAATCTGCACCCGAGTTTTATATTTTAAAGGGCATGTACATCATTGGCTTTTGCTGTAATTTTCACAAATGAACTATTTGAGGGGTTAGTATAATAAATCAAATATTGTTACACTAACATGTTTGAAGTTTTACGTTTGAAAATGCTGGAAAAACCAAGAAAAACACAAATGGTGGAGTAGTCTGGTTCCCTGACTCCACTAAAGATAAGATGGATCAATGTATTGATGCCGGAAAATTTTAAGGTAAGGAACCAGTCTAGCTGGCCTGCACCCATTAATGAACATGTAACTAATAGCAAACAAAATTTGGACTGAAAAAAAATGGTACATTTGCAGCAGTAGTTGAAAATAGTTAGGTTTTCCAACGGTGGTCGGCCGACCACCGTTGGAAATGTATACAAAAATACCATTTTCTTGAAAATGACTTCACACCAGGTGCCATAATTTTACAGGATGCTTTAGACTGTCATTTACCAACATCCTAGTAAGGTATTTTGTAAAAACTTAGTAGTTTTATTTTTCGATGTTTGCAAATGTTGTATTTTCCCTTTAAGGCATTATTGTCCCGTGTGTCCCAGAAGTAGTTGTTGTATGTACATGTATGGGGTGCAGCTGTGAGCAACAGTTTTCAGACGTACAATGTATGTACTTTCCAGTACGCATTCATGACAGTACACGTGAAGTGTTATTTTTTTTATCAGAAATGCCAAGACAAATAATTGCTCAGGTGGAAACATCTTTGTAACAAAAAACGACGAGGTGATGACCCTGTTGAGAAAGGGATGCAAGTGCATTCCAGTTATCAAACAGACACCATACTTACTCTTAACAGGTAAAATAACCATCTCTGGCAGGGCTACATGGCTGTCGTCTGTCCCCTTCTGCCCCCTGCAGCATGACGTTGACAAGCTATCCAAATCTGAGCTTTGTTGAGAGAAAAAAAGAAAGAGCTTATTTTAATACTGGATACATGTCTGAATGAACATGATGAACTGTAGGCCTACACTTCTAATAACATGTTACAAACTTGCAGTCATCAGTATAAACAATTATTTTCTTGGTTCTTGGTTCTTGGTTGGTTCTTCTCCTAAATACTCCATGTGGGTGTTTATACAGCTGATTCACAAATTCAATCCTGTTTGGCTCCATGCTTTAAGCACTGTCAGAACGGTTTGTTATTATTATTATTATTATTATTATTCATGCCATATAAAAATACATATCACAATCAAGATGGGCATTGGGAAAACAAAAGCAATAAAAATCACTATGGTCACTGAAACTAAAAATTAAAATTTAACATTGCACATTATATAAAACTTACATGTACCGGTAAGTACATACCCCCCATGCCCCCGGTACATGTACAGTCATATTCTGTTTTGTTATATCACTAACAATAATAATGGGGCAATCTTCAAAGAATAAAAGCCAAATTGTATCATTGTAGACTTACCACATACAAATAGCTTGTCCAGCGTGTTGACACGCACGACACCGTCAGACGGTAGCCTTCAGTTGTGAGTGCACCGTGTCCACTTCAAAGACTCAACCAGCCAAACATCCAGTTTCTTACAGGTCATGTACAGGTTGAGTGGGTACATCATTAGTAAATTATGTCCAAAGGCATGCATTTATCTATGATTTTTATCCAGTTTTATACAATTTCTGCCCTCTTGCAATGTGTGGGCATGGTGTGGGCCTACTGGCTAGCTGCACAGGCATTCAACTGACTGTAGCAGTTTTCAAATTTCCCACACTAACTGTTTATCTCTGGTATGCAAGGTCACTGTGTCATGTGACTTGAGGCCCATGCTGCAGTGCAGGGCCAGCCTTGAGGCTAAGTAAGATGATACTCTTGATGATGTAACACATGTGTACATGTGGACTTTGGTCTGTATCATACACTTCCTGTTTGGCTTTGTAGTAAACTTTTCTCAATGGACAATTCAGCTAACTCCACTATGAAGAAATCTTAGTAATCTTCAGCTCAGGATGTACCGGTATCTATGAAATGAAATTAGACTCAAAAAGCTGTGTTCATGTACAGCTTTTATGTAATTAGTAAGCCATAAAAGTCACTAGGCTAAATTTACTTTATTAAAAAAGTTTTGTCTTGCCTATTTCAAAGTGTTAATATGTTTGCCACAAGATTTCTTTCTCAAAGTGTTTCTTACTTATAAGAATTCATATAAGATTCTTCACTTTTATGCCTCAAATGTTATTAAAGATCTTTTAAGTTAGAAATTATGTAGGGCACTGTAAAACTTTCTTTAATTAAGAGTTTTAATTTGGTGTACATACTTTTGGTGTCTTTTCTGCTGAGACACCTGTCCTGAAAATTCTTTAAGAGTGTGTGCATGTACACAATGTGTACTACATGTACATTGTGCATGTACATGTATACATGTACATGTTTACCACATGAAATGTACCGGTACATACTGGTACATATGCAACCAAGTTTAGTGCAAAGTACATGTACTTTCTTAAAAAAAGTCCATTGATGACTCTTTGATGTCTCTTTGATGACTGAAACTTAGTTTTTGGAGGACTTGATGACTGAAACTTAGTTTTTGGAGGATGTGATGCCTCTTTCTTAGAAAATTTCTCAACAGTCATCCAATGTGATGACTGTGATGTCAGTTTTTGATGACCATTGATGCCCCGTGATGACTGTTTGATGCCTGAATGATGACTAGTGATGCCTTATGATGACTAGTGATGCCTTATGATGACTGTTTGATGCCTGTTGATGACCTTTTGATGCCCGTTGATGACTTTTTTGCCTACTGATGACCAAATGATGACCAAATGATGACCAATTCTACTGATGATGACCGATTGATGACTGATTTTTCTAGTAGGGTAGGTCATCCGTCTCTGTGCTGAAAACAGTTGTCAACGTTTCTGCATTCTCGGTCGTTTCAGCTGCTGTATTGGGGTCAGGGGTACTGGAACTACTGTCAAACTAGGGAGTTCGTTTGCCATCATGTAGTCAGTTGCTTCATATTTCATGTTGATCAAGCTTTCCTGGCAATCTGCTAGCAAGCCTTCTTTGTTAACAAATTCTGCATCCTCTTTAATGTACCGAGTGTACTCCTCATGGTTCTAGATCATCCATTTTATGCAGGGAGTTGTCTACCTCATCTCTGGTACGGTTCCTCTCCATGAGGATGTGCAGGGCCTTACCAAGGCTTGTCAATGCTGACTTGGCATTTCTCTGATTCTTCTTTGCCTCCTTCGCTTCCTGCACAATGTCTGTCATTGTGCATACAACTCCCTCAGATCCCATGGTTAGCTTAGAACAGAAATTGAAAAGTTGTGGACCATCATCAGGAAGTGTAAGCAAAAACTCAGTCACAGAAGAACCAGGGGTATGATTTGGGGAAAATGAAAAATCCATGAAATATTCGTCGGAGAGTTTTGCAAGTCGCGTTGGCCAAAGCTTCCCTACAGTTTGCGGTGTATTTATTTGATTATAGGAGGAGCTTCGGGTACTACATGTAAGCCACCAATAGAGCTGTTCTTACTTTGGGGGATATAATTATAACATTTACTGCAACAAAACCCTTATCCTCATTCACTGAAATTGCAATTATACATGTAAGCTATAATTGGTGACAATCAAAGACCTAGAAATGTATGCACACACAGTTATTAGTCATCCACAAAGTTTCATCACAATTTATTAAAACTGAAAATTGTCTCACACAGATGAGTACTGCATTACTTGTGACATCAGGGCACATAGTTTTCTTGTTGACTACAGCCAAAGGGACAAACAAGTATACTACCTCCTAATGATGCCTCTTCTTTTTCTTTTGGAGCCTTTTCACATGCTGAACCCTTGATCTCTTTGCCAGCTCGGCTGCCAACAGCATATGGAAGCAAGTCAACACTGCTGACATCATCTTGCCAATAACTGGATATGTTGGGAACACATTTTCTGTGTACCAATCATCTATGCGTTAAGATTCAAAATGCTTCTAAAGCGTACCACACCATGTACACTTGCAGTACCCAGGTTTGTCGATTTTCACGAGAAAATATCGATTTCCCCTTGGTTAATTCTCTGTCCACCTCGGTTTTCAGCCATGAAAATTTCCAGGAATTCTTTAATCCTTTGTCTGCATTTAGACCCCTCCCCTATCTACTACCTTGTATGACATTTTTGATGGAAGTCGACAACATCAGACCACGAGAACGAAACTAAACACAATGGCAAATGAACACACACTTAAGTTGTACATACATACTGTGGATGCATGTAGCCTGTTTGTTAGTGGTGTCTTGGTCATGTTCACCTTAGATTCTCTCAACACAAGCAGACGAGTGAGGCAGTGCAAGAAGGCTACACATGAAGTTGCTGAGAAGTCCAAACCTTATTGCTCCGTTGCCGTCAATGACAGTCTGAAGTTGATCCCAAAATTCTATAGGGGAATCACTCATTCGAGCAGTGGCATCGTTACCATACAGAAGCCCCTCCACTGATCTTCAAGTTCATCAAGTTCATCCTCAGGTACCAAATGTGGAAAGTGCACAGCTAATTTGCTGATGCAAGTCAGTGACCCGGTTGGTAGACAATGCCTCTAGAGGGCCAAGACATGATAGCATGCCCAACACAGAGTCACCTGGAAAGGGAAACCTCTTCTTCATCTGGCAACACAATTCAATGAGAAATGTCTGGCAGTCTTGCTTGAAACGACGTTCTTGCTCACCAAGGGGTTGCTTCATGAGCATCGCTTGACATCTCCCACCAACATGCAAGAGATGAATCGGCAGATGATTAGAAGTATTTGCAGGATCAATCTCACTGAGGTGCTTTTGCTTGATCACTTCATCCCTGATGAACATACTCAGAATACTTCTGACAATGACAACACGTGTACACACCCAGTCACACACACACACACACACAGTGAATGTACGTACAGTGCTGGAATTTACTACCTTACGGAGACATGCACACAATAGGGAACAAAAGAATGTATACGTCTCCACAAGAACATTTCTATAGATGCATACGTCTCCACAAGAATTTCACGAAATAGATATGTGGATTTTACTCAAAAACTAGGAATTTCTTCGCCCTTCAGTCAAGCTCACTGCAACACATATTTTTTTCTGTCCCTGTAACATCTGACATCTAGGATTTAATAAATTTGATGATTTTACAATTCAGTGATTTTGTAATTCTGATGCACTCATTAATGCATAATTCGTCCTCCAAGAGTGATTATGAATAGCTAATCAAACAGATTTGTTTATGAATAACTAATCAAACAGATTTGTTTGAAGTCATTCTTAATGATGGTTGAGTGGCATTTCAAAGTACAAGGTACATGAAACAGGGACAGGAAAACTGAGGCATGAAAACACAGAATCACGAAAAGCCTGAAAAATATTACATATGGGCATTTATGCTCCGAGGATACTGTGAGCACGTAGCGTGAAGCCCTTACATCGTGGGGTCCGGGGCCCGATTAAGGGCCCCGAAAATTTTAGATTCTAGATGCTCAAAGATGCAATCTGAGGCGATACCTGAGCAGTTACCCTTCAATTTTTTTAGCAATTAATTTTGCAGGAAGGCACCACCTGCTGTGTTATTTTGCACTTGTTTTCTTACCTTACTTAGCTCTGTTTGTCTTCTGATGGCAAGAGTTCTTGCCAATTTCTTCTGTTTGTTGACATGCTTCCCCCTTGCAATCTTCTCTTTTTCTTTTTGAAGTTCAATTTCTTTATGTTTGCTGATGATGGGATCATTGCTGACGAAGCGTTTTACGTTGGGCATCAGCTTCAGCCTTGTCTTCTGCAAGCTTAAATGCTTATAAGCTTTGGCAGCACCCCTCATCCTCCTGACCACATTTCCCTTGACTGGATCATGCTTTGATATCCTCCCGCTTGAAGTTCCAGACAGCTGTTTTCTTGGAACTTTGTAAAGAGAACTTCACTGTCTGTATCGCTGACAAAGTTGCTGTATTCATGCGGCATGAGCAGTCATCAATAATATCGCCCATCAAATTAAAGGATGACTCAACATGAGGCCCGTGGAAGATACTGAGAGCAAACATGACAACTTTTAGCAGGACACTGTATCATCCAGTTTGACCAACAACCTTTATCCACCAATCATCCCTTCTGTTTGTGGCATGATCTGATCAACTTTGAATATTTGCACTTCACTCTCATACATGTTGTCTTTCTCCTCCGTTAGCTTGCATGGTAGAAGTTGTGGGAGCTTCTTCAGTTCACTGCAGCATGCTGCATGCCCTCTTGAGATCTTGAGATCTACGCAAGAGCTCACAAGAGGGGTTGCTCAGTAGCATCTTCCTTTGGAGATAAACTCCACATCTTATGTAAGCATCTTGCAATTGTGCTTCATTCAGAAACTGTTCAACAGTAGGATCTTTTGGCGGTGCTGATTTCATTATTCCTCTTTGTGGCGGCACCAAGAAACATCTGTTCTTGCTGAAGGCATTGCTTTGTCGGGTTGTCATTTCACCTATTTTCATAGGAGTTCTGGTCTAATGTAGCAAGACAATAACTCCCGGAGTGTGGACTTTTGTTCATCATGGAGCTTGTGCACCATTGGTGTAGATGTTTGGAAGAGGCAGACATACTTCTTCAAAAATACAAGCGCTGCAGTTTAGAAGTTCATGATGAGTATATGTCTTCTTATCCTTATAGATGAACAGGTCAACCAGTGAGTTGTACATTGTGATAGCATCAACCTTGATCACTTCAAAGGACTTCAGAGGTTCAACAACTTTTTCTTGCACAGGATGGACATACATGTAGCTCACCAGTACAGCAACAACACACTTGTGGTTTACACTTGTACTCTCATCCATGTTTAGCAAAAATGGCACACTGCGTATGTTTTCTAGAGTCTCCTCGTGCATTGATATTTTGTTTCCCAAAAGAGAAAAGGAAGATGCACAATTTTAGTTTTCAAAATTCATGTTTCCACTTCTTCCCAATGAAAGTACTTAACTTTATTTGTTGACAGCACATCATGTCAATTTACATGCTTTTCTTTATATATTCCCTACAGTGCGTGTTAAAACGTAAATGTAATTTGCGATAATTTTTTCTTAAAACTGATATATTCATCTCCGATTTTATTAAGATGAAGACATTTCATTGTGCAATTTTCATGATGTAATTTTAGATTTGTTTTTCTTACATTTTTGAAAGGAAAACTGTATTTTTTATATTAAACTCATATATATTATGAATTGCACTCTATGATTTAATAAAAATGAATATACGTTGCACCTAATACATTAACATTATTGACTCCATTCTCACATACCTCCTTATTATAAACAGTGAAACCGTGAAAAAGAGACAAATACTCTTGAAAATGGGCTTGAATGCCGTATACACATACATGTACTCTGTGGGAAGTAACGCATACTAAAAGTGTGAGCATGCCATCTGTGCACACAATGTGTTCATGCAGCAGGGAGTTCCAAATTGCAGATGACAAATGTCAAAACGTCACAAAAATTGCACATTGTGCTGATATGATTTTTATGCTTTGCTCAACTTTTATTAAATCATGATTTGCACTTTGGGAAAACTTGATAAACCTCTTTAAATTTAAAACAATCACTTTTATAAAAACAAATATTAAGTGCATGACACATCACATAATAAAGTGGCAAATCGGCAAAAATTAAATTTTGACAAGAATAATACCTGTTATGATGGGGTTGCACATAGACGGGTAAGTACTTTTTTTTTAATAATAAAATAATAAAATTAAAGCCAATTAAAATATTCCTAAAATTTAATGCCCATACAAACTGTTTAATAAAGAAATGCTTGGAACATTTTTGTATGATTGAATTTACCTAGTGCAGTGCCCATTCAAAACGTGGCTGTTTGGAAGGGGCAAATTGCTTGGCCTCCAGTAGACCCGCAAACGTGGCAATATAGAGTGCAGTGCCCGTAGAAAATGTGCAGCAATGTGTGGCGCAGTCTGTATCCACATTTGTATGGTGTAGGCCTCCGAAAATGCTTCTTTATTGCAGCTTTTTTGAGAACCACTCTTCCAAACAACCTCAAACTTGACACTGCACATTCTTGGGTCCTGAGCAATACATAGCTGATTGTCAACTTCATACAGTGCCCGGTTCTTAAGATAATCAAAATAGAGACACACAACGATTCCTTGAATTAGAGTAAGATAAGATGAACTCTCTAAAAGTCAATATAAATTAAGGACGGCATATTTACATAATTTGAAGGAAATAAGCAAGTTATCATGCATGTACGCACGTAAGCATTTTAAATAACTGTATATTAATTATGTAACAGTGTTTGTAGCTCCATTTGTTCTGTGGGCAATCCCTCTCAGGAATGATATCCCAACTCCTTGGCAAAATTTCAAAATTTAGTCCACTGTTCCAGAACACAATAAATTCATGATAGAAAATGTACTTGTATTAGCTTATTGTACTCTTCCCTGTCTATGAACATGATTTGAGACTCTGCCTGTGGTGGTATATGGTACTGATATCCACCTACACTTTGTAATATGAAAGGAATTAAAACTAGTCCCAACATTGACAAACCAATCTCTTGACTCTGACTATAAAGCTCAACATTGTGATGAGTGATTCTCACAACCTCCAATTCAATACGGCAATAAAGGAACGTCTGAAAATTCAGAGCATTCCCATTACATTCCTTTACAAACACTCTGCGTTCCCATTGAGAACGTGCTGTGTTCCCAGCATGTTCCCAACAGGAACGAGCCGTTCCAGAGCAAGCATGCACGCGCATAGACCAACGTTCCCACGCGGGATCGCCTGGCGTTCCCGGGCTGTTCCCAGTGGGTACAACCATGTTCCCAATTGGAACAGGGAATGTTCCCCAGTGGAACGTTCCAAGCATTTCCACTTTTGAGACATTTCTTTACTGTCTGTCCTTGGAGATGTTGATATGGTGAAACTCTACACCAATCACAATAGACTCTTTGGGTGTCAGCCATCTAATAGGGTTTTTTTTTGTTTTTCTTTTGTTTTTTATTAACTGCAAAACAATTGCACTTTAAGTATACAGTATTTGCTTCCGCATGTCCCTACTTGACCAAATTTACACTCTGATAACTTTACTTGGCCAGCAGTGAAGGTTTCTACCCTTGCTGAAGTTGAGGAGCAGACTTTTAATTGAGTCAATCACAAGTCCTCCAGTCTCAAGTCAAGTCACAGGCTATAGTCTAGGGGCTGAACGTTACCGCCACCGCAATAACCCCCCGCCGCGAGAGGGCGTTATCACGACCAACCAATATCATCCACGAACCGTCAGTAACAATGTCTAGGCCAATTCGTACTGGTTGTGTAATGCGCGCACCTGTTTGGCCTAATATATGCAGCGCACATTCAAACAAATTCATAGTTGTTCCAAAGCAAACTCTCAAATTTCTTCCAGTAATATAAAAGATGCAGAAAGACATTTGTGCAACTTCACTGGTCAGCTCTTTTAGTATGTGGGACTGAAAATGGACCGTTATTGCCTACAGAAGTCATGCATGCGCACTAGTTTCCCCCAGAGATTTTAGGAATTGGCCTAGACGTTGTTACTGACGGTTCGTGGGTGATATTGGTTGGTCGTGATAACGCCCTCTCGCGGCGGCGGGTTATCGCTGCGGCGGGATATCGTGTATCAAACCATAACAACGTCTAGCCCCTAGACTAGTCACATGCTTTCAAATGAACTTGACAAAAGCATTCATTTGTCGGTGTTAATACCCTGTTTCTTGTGACGAACTGACTTGTGAAATGACTTGTGATTGACTGTGATGGACTAGATTGCAACTTCAATGAACACATTGATGAATTAGTTTCCTCCATGCTAATTAAGGAGGTGCAGGTGTAGGGTTTTCTAGCAGTGATTTGGGAGTGAATACAACAGTCCTGTCATCCCAGCCACAGTCAGCCAGCTGAAAAGAAAAGATGCAAAAAAATAATGAATGGAAATGACAGATCCTGAGCCAACCCCTCCTCTACCCAACGCTAACAACAAAGTCATCGGAGCTTTACCTGTCCAGGGATGTGTAAGTTGAAGTCCAATCCACACACAAACTCTGTATGATGCTCAATAGTCTCCAAGGGTGTGGTCTGTTGAGCAAAGTCCCATGTCCTGACGGTGAAGTCATAGGAGCAAGAAGCAAGTACTGTCTTCTTGTGTGGTGAACACTGTCAAGACAGTCACCGAAAAATATGAATATGAGTAAAGAGGTAAACCGAATGGATGATTTCTAAATTACTGTACTGCTTCGATACAAATGTCGCCTAGGCAACACTACACGTTATTAAACTACACTATTAGTTATCCCGCGAGTACGAGTGGAACACAGAATAATGTAGTGCGTCTGATGTCGGCCGAGTGGTATGTGGGACACAGACGCACAACATTTCCCTGTGTTCCACGAGTGCGAGTGCAATAACGAATTTATCTTCAAGCAAACTTGGAACTGGCATGCTTTACATGAGCTTTAACGGTGTAGCGCATGCAGCTGGAATGTCGCTCGCATCCTGGAATAGCGCAATACGCATGGTGCGATATGGACCATTGTTGCCATGGATCGACCAATCAGGGTCGAGGATACAAGTTTGCTTGAAGATGAAAGTTATTGTTATTATTAAAAAATTTCATAAACTAACATTTATCATGTTAAGACCAGTTCATACTCTGCACAAAAGTGAAGATGAATTTGTGATGTCACACCAAGATTTCATGCTGCAAATTTGCAAAGTTGAACACATCTCAAATCTGGGAGAATTTGCTGCAAAATATGCATGTATTATGACATCACATTCGCTTGAACAGAAAATTATGCTGTGCTTGACCAAATAATGACTGTATATGGAGTATAGACCAATCCAAGTAGCCATCCTACACCCACAGAGGCCTCCTTCAATGGTGAAAGCATTGTGCCAGCAATTGTTCACATAATCCGTTGTGGGGTAGTTGCTTTCGCTATTGATGGAGGTCTCCATGCATTAAATATAGTGATAGCATGCACGGATTGGTATACAGAGTCAATGAGATCAGATCACATGGTACCTTTATTCTCCTGATTGCATGGCTGTGCCCTCCAAGCTGAAATACTGGTGCTTTGGGGTTTCTCAGATCAAATCCTCGTATCTTACCATCCACTGACCCAGCTAGTAGTAAGTTCTGCAAGCAAATCAAATAAAAGTTACATTTTCATGATTTCTTTTTTTAATGCTGAAAGTACAAATTGAAATATGTAATTTACCTACAACAATCTGCATAATTGAAGGTTTTACCTTATCATACTTGCACCAATCACATGTGATAATCTCACAGTTTGTAGCAGGGATGACCATCCGAGCTGCTTGAGGGCTTTTCATATCCCATAAACGTAAGGTGTGGTCTCCTTCAACAAACACACAAATAAACACTGTTAATATGATATGCCAATGAGATTTAAACGAATTGTACATACAGAGGTTACTTTCATCAAACACGTGACTGATTTCGAGTACAAGACCCAAACCCTAACCTAATATTGAAAAAATAATTTTGAATTCTCAAGGATATTATAGGGCTCGCTCAATGATGGCCATCTCTTTAGAAGAACTGCAGCTGCGTATTTTATGCAATGAAGCACGCATTGCGCAGTGTTGAAAATGTTCAGAACACACGCTTGTTGCTCGAAATGTGTTCAAAATATGATGCAGCAGATGCGCATTATGCAAGTTGACTCTCAAAATGCAGATGCACGTGGATGGTCTGTAGGAAATGACATCATTTGAACGAGACCTTTTCAATTTTTGTTTCAGGAAAAACTGACCTGATGCTGTTGCAAAGCATCCTGGGACATGCGGAGACCACATAGCACTATAGACAATGTGTTGATGACCAGCAAACGTTGCCAGAGATTGGTGGTGATTGGGATCCCACTATTGAGAAAAATCACACAGACAAATGTCAAAAACAAGTCACAGGGCGATTTTTCAATTTATAAGGACTGCA
This sequence comes from Patiria miniata, assembly GCF_015706575.1. Taxonomy (NCBI): domain Eukaryota; kingdom Metazoa; phylum Echinodermata; class Asteroidea; order Valvatida; family Asterinidae; genus Patiria; species Patiria miniata. Next base: position 5,819,961 of record NW_024037061.1, read on the forward strand.
AAACTTATAAGGACTGCAAACCTTTATTTTATCATTTCTGCAATTATTCTAAATGTTATTCATCAAATAATTGATGATCTTAAAGGGACACTGCATCCTGGAAAGCACCCAATTTGGCCACAAAACATGTTTTTCACAAAATGATATTAGTTGGAAAGAGCACTTAAAAGTAGAAATATAAATGTCCACACAACCATCCTTTAAAATTTTGCCATTTTGTGTTGTTTTTGCAAGAGTAAATTTCGGGGTCGAAATTTTGACTCTCAAAAAACAAGCTGTATGGGTGCTAGTCATGAATTTTGTCTCACGTGTACCGCCAGTGCATCACATGTTGCAGGTGTGCGAGAATCAACAATTGTGTATTGGTGCTGTGTGTACACACACACGACGTGTACCATACACTGAATCGTGTGACATCATGGACGCAGAAGCTGGGGGCAACATCGCAGAAGGAGACTTCTTACAGCTGGAAATATGTTTGCTATGCTGCAAAATGTCTACCGTACCACGCCAGAAGTAAGAATCCAGGTTTTTCATGTCCTTTATCAGGAACAATGCAACATTATGTAAGGAGCGTCTCAAAAGTTGGAACGGTCGGAACATTCCGCTGGGCACACTGGCAGTTCCACTGGAACGGTGGAACGGTCCAACGGAACGCGGGCGTTCCGCTGGGCACAGCTGCCGTTCCGTTGGACCGTTCCGTCGGACCGTTCCATACTTTTCCTGGCATATGTGCCCGGCGGAATATTCCATCGGAATGGTCCGCCAGATACTCGCCAAAGTGCGGATATGACGGTTTCCAACCAAGCGAGCTGGTACTCGTCAAGTACATGTACATTGGTTATTGTGCATCTTTGTGTGGGTGTGCGTGTGTACGTGTTTGTTTACATGGTATACCTACGTACATGTACGACATGCTACGTATACAGCTGGGACGTGCAGTGTGAATGCGTGATCTGATACACCGTACCCTCTGGAGACGTGTGTACAATAGGGAACAAAAGATTGTATACGTTTCCACAGGACAATTTCTATAGATGAATACGTCTCCACAAGATTTTCACGAAATAGATATATGGATTTTTCTCAAAAACTAGGAATTTCCAAGGTGGGTTGATCAGTCGCAAATGGAAGAGTTTTAGAAAAGGGATATTAAGTCCAAAGTTTAGCCAAGGAAATTAATTCTGGTTAAAATAAGAGCATTTTGAAACTTCACTTTCAAACCCGAAAACTTTACTACACGAGAACAAAGAAATGTCTCCACAAGGATACAAATTTCAGTATGAATGTGTGTACATGTACTGTTCACGCGCGCGTACATTCCTTCCCACGAAAAATGACTGAAAAAGGCTCCAGTTGCAGTCGCGCGCGAATCTTGCGGTTACTGAAGATGTGCCACAGAAGCAAATTTTTTCCTGTTTGGGTCTCATGTTTTATTGAATCGAACCCCAGATTACTGTTAACTTTTTTTCACTGAAAATTTATAACATCAGGTCTAACTTATCTATTTCAACAACTTACCTCATCGTCATCACAAACGAAAGAAAATATTTTAAGATGGACGCATGATACCCAATTACGGATATCCTATCTGGACCGTTCGCGTTCCCAGCGGAACGTTCGGACGGGCACATGTGCCAAGCGGAACGGTCCAAGGGAACGCTCGCCGTTCCGACGGGCACACAGACCGTTCCAACGGAACGCTGGAACGGTCCAATGGAACGGTCCAACGGAATGTTCCCCTTCCGACTTTTGAGACGCTCCCTAAGTTTCCTTTCAACCAGACCTTTAAGTACATGTATAATTAATCAATCCCAAACATAAAAAATAAAATAATCCATCATGATTTTAAATAACAAGTTCATTTTCTCAGATAACAGACACTTTGGGGAAAGCAGCTTGCAATTGAGTCTCATCACAAGAAACACTGTGACACCTAACTCAAGTTGCACCATGTCACATGATGCTTTCAACTTTAAGTAAATTCCTGGCAATGATTAAATGAGAGTACATTGACTGACCAGTTTGGCTGTTTTATCCCATGATGCAGTCACTACAAGATTCTGGTCTCTCGTCTGGCTCCATTGTACACTGTAGACCTGAACACAGATAATAACTCAATGGCAATCAATGCATACCACATACATGTATCAGTACAGACAAGTCATGCTTTGCTATCAAGCTCTTTCCATGATCACTAGTATCAGCCAACGTGCACAATACAAATCATATATGTTGATTTCTTAGCAACTTCAGCTAAGCATGTCCTTTGAAAGTTGGCTGTCTCCACAAAAACGTCAAACTTGATCACAAAAATCCAAAACATCAGGGCACATTGAAAGAGATTCAAAAAAATATTGTACCTCTTTGGTGTGTTCCTTGAATGCTTTAACTGGACCCTGGAAATAGAGAAAGATAAAGTTATCTCCTGCCTGTCTGACTGTCCGTGTCATGTTTTAGCCTAATCACTCCTTGAAATGACAGTAATAAAATTGTATATGTAGTAGAACAATGATTGATCACCAACACAAAATCAATCACGATTACTTAAATACTCACACAAAATACTAAGACATTATTAGCAAGGCTTAGGATAAAACCGGTACTATTATTTGGAATAAACTAATATGTTCTTCTTATTTGAGGAAATACATGCTCCATTCGATCAGAAATCTTGCTTCATTGTTTACCCATTGAATGAGTTGTTTAATAGTTCTTACTTATATCCTCCATATTAAAGTGCTGATACTCATACTGCAAGGTCCATACACTTGGACTCTGACACTTGTACTCATGCTCAATGTTGATCCAAAGTGGCAGCTCTCAATGTAAGATTTAACTTGGAATTGCTTGTAGCTTTCTCACCTGAGCTTGTGTAGTATCCCATATCTGCACTGAGCCATCACCGCTGCCACACACTATGATGTTCTTATTACACTCTGACCAAGCTAAATCAAACAGCCCCTCCGTCCATTCATAACTGAGTGAAAATTACAATCATATCTTATTAGCAGCAAACTATGACAAGCATTCAAGCTGCATTCCCCATGCTCTTCAAAAATTTCATTTTTTCTCTTAAAGTTGGTACATACATGTACGTGCTTTCTCCAAATTTCGATTTTCTTTTTAATATAATGTACTGTAACAAATAAATTTGCTTGCTTGTTTTTGCAGGCCTTTATACAGTTAAAAATTGGTTTTAAAAGAAGCGCTTCAGTTCAAAAACTGCGCACACTATTCAGAACGAATTAGGAGCGTCCTACTCTTAATTCAAAAGTTTAAAATTAACCCTAACCCCCTAGGCCCTTGTTGCTTACAACCATCCTCAATCCTCCAAAATCTTCCAAAATTTTGCAACTCCGCCTAAATTTTTCAAAATTGTCAGACAGTCCTGCCTCAAAATGCATTCATCCTCAATCCTCCAAAATCCTCCTCATCCCAAAACTTTGCACTCGTGTTTAAATGAAGGATAACCAACGCCAAATCTTTCAAAATCATCAGACAGTCCTGCCTCAAAATGCATTCATCCTCAATCCTCCTAAATCCTCTTGTGCTTCAATCACCATTCATCCTCAATCCTCCAAAATCCTCATGTGCTTCAATCACCATTCATCCTCAATCCTCCAGAATCCTCATTTGATTCAATCACCATTCATCCTCAATCCTCTAGAATCCTCCAAAACCGCCAGGAGGATTTTGGAGGAGTGAGGTGGGTTAGGGTTAATGAATTGATTACTTGTGGCGGGCCGATTTTTTTGTGCGATGTCTCAATGGAAAGCTCATAACTATTGTAATATTAGAAATTTATCAATTCGATTTGAAAATCTATTTTTAAGGTACATATACACCAACTTTAATAAATTTACAACTTGTATATTTTATTCCTACCAAAAAAAACCCTTCTTTGAAGTCTGGAATCCTCTTGGGAAAAAAAGGGTTTAAGTGAGGGCACAAAAGATCCACTTTGCGAGCAGACTGGCTCCCGGTCCGTACATTACCGATACTGATTGTGGGGCAGGAACCAGCCTACCCCGCGAGAACGGAATTATTGTCGGGTCACAAGTTATTCCAAAATTGTACATTACTAATTCAATAACTAAATATGGGAAAATATTTTGGGTCGATGTCTCATTGAAATGTGATTAACTTTTTTATTGCTACATTGTACAACATAGCAAGTTGGAAAAGGAATCCATTTTGCAGGATGAAACTCGAAATGCAACTTTAAAAGGATACAAGCTATTACAAAGTCACCCTGTGTGACCTATTTTAATGCCCAAAAAACGTACAAAAAAAAACGTGCAAAAAAGTACAAAAACCAGTGTCTGGCATGTATACCTGTTTAAAAGCACTGCTCCTGCTGGCAAGACATCAATGACAAATAAACTGCCTTTACCTGTGCAAAAAGAAATTAAGGAAATGGCAGATGGGTAAAACAAGCTGGTTTCAAAAGTTTGACCATGACAATGGCAATTAACTTCAATACACCTTGCACACTGCTGGTATATCAGACAATGCCCTTTGTTAAATTAGTAATATTAAATACGAACGTTAAATTGGAACGTATCCGAACGATGCCTGACGCTCACATGCGCAGACGATATGGTTTAAAAGCTTTGTGCACATTCAGGATAAATAAGTCATGCGTACTTCGCACGCAAACCGGAACAGTATGATGGTAATTTTTACTGCTGCTTGATTTCTCAACCAAGAATATTAACTTGCTTCCAACTGACCTGCAATACCAAAATGTTGAGATGCAGCAACGGCTAATCTCTGCGGTAGGTATGGTGAGAACTGGACAGCATAGCCCTGACGACCTGGGGAACGGAACGCAACTGGAGGACGAAACATTCTGGCAGCTGGTAATCTACAGAATGTGTGCAGAATTGGACTCGAAATCAAGAAAGGCAATATGCTAATCCAGCTTATTATTAGGAGAATCAGAAAATGAGACTCCCCAAATACATTGCTGTGCAACTCCAAACATGGAGGAAGTCGGGCATTTCAGAAACATTTATGGGGCGAACATAATTTGTATGAAACTTACAGGCCCCTCTTTTGTTTTAGTTGTTAAAGTGCTTTTACTTATTCCAAAATGACTTCTGCTACATTCAGGTATTCTTCTTTGAATTATAATGACCCTATTTTTATAATTTTGAATGGTATCTTTTGGTAGAAAATGCAATTTTTTTTCAGTTGATCAACTTGACATGCGGAAATGCTTTTCATGTGCTTTCAGGTAGTTTTCTCGATGCTTTCCAGTTGTTTTCTGGTATATTTTTTGCTGATTTCCTGTTATTTCCAGTTGATTCCCAGTGTCGTCAGGTGTTTTCCGGTTGATTTCCGGTGTTTTCCTGAGTTTTCCAGTTGATTTCTGGTATTTTCCAATGTTTTCCGGTAAACAGTAATGCCGTTGCCACTTTTTGGTAGCATTTATTTCCTCTTCATGGTAAATCACCAAAGATATAAAAGAATACAGATTAGAAAATCAACTTTATTTTCACGTTGTGTTGCGTCATCATCATCGTCACGACATGCCAAAAAAATCCCTTAAAAAAAAAATCAAAACCCTGTCCTCTATCGTGGTTATCGGGAAAATAATGTAGTATCCAGACGCCACCTCTTTGGTTGTGCACAAAGTCTACGGAGAGTCAGGTGCATTTTCTAAGTATTTTCAGAAAGAATGTTGCAACCTGACGCCGATTTTTTCTTTATATCATCTCAATGAAGGCCAGTCATTGCAAAAATGATGATAACACATGAATCTAGGACTCAGAAACATTTGAAATTTTGATAGAAACTACACTACAAAAATTCTTGACTCCCAATAGACTTTGTACACTACCGCTGAAGTGGCATCAGGTTGCAACATTCGTTCCATATTTTCTAACAAAATTGAAAATGATTCTCACTCAGTCTCAGTTTCATGTCTTAACATTTTTTTGCATTGACTGACCTTCAGGCTTCATTGAGGTAATATATGATGAAAAAAGTGGCATCAGGATGCAACATTTTTTCCCAGAAAACAACCGCAAAACATCGGAAAACTACCTCAAAACACCAGAAAAGCATTTGGCCAGGATGGTAAATATGTACGACACTCCTCTTGTTTTATACTCCTAATTCCAAGTTGGGCGTGTCAAATAACCTAAAAGTGAACCGGCTTTTGTTCTCTTATAAGCATGAAGGAACATGAATACACAATTAGTACACAATCGACATTTGTATTTTGATTACGTAACACTAACACAATAACAATACAGCCTTACACTACAGCCTTCATTTCAATTCAGGTAAATTTTAAGGTTTTATAGGGAAAACGTACTAGTCTGAAAATGTACAAACGATTTAAGAAAAACATGACATGACTTACAACATTCCTCCTAGTCCTAACTGAAATAATTTGAATTTTTAGCTTACCCGGGGAACTGACAAAAGTCGCGCTCAGGGCGCAGCCATGTTGTAAATGGCTTTAAATGTAAATATTATTTACCGAAGGGAACCGATATTTTTAAAATTTATGATAATTTCATACAATTCTCACATAAAATATTTAATTTGGTACTCCATACATTTTTATGTTCGACTAGATTTCCTTTTTTGATTTTTTAACCGAAAAAGTTAATAATGTGAAAATATTAACTTTGAAAGAGGCAAGGTTTCGCGCAAAATTGATTGAGGTTTCTGAACTTTCTGTGCTGAACGTGCATGGCTGTTGAGATGTGAAAGTATGGGCAAAACTTTGCTTTGTGTCGAAAACTGTCGATGATCGTATGTACGGATCGATCACTGTTCAGACTATGTTCAGACTAATCTGTAGCTTTTATTTATGAATATGTTGTTTGAATAATATTTTTTTAATAAATTCCCAACTTAAGCTTAAGTTACATGACAGCGCTATCTCTGCAGTCATGGCAGTGCTTAGCACGTGTCAAAACAACATGATCATTACATTACTACGACAGCACCGTCGGCATGACGCATTTGCAAACACAGGGTTACCTATATGCCTACACGTGTCAGAACTCGGTCTCGCACTTGTTATTGTAGTATTATGCATGCATGGGAAAAAATGTTGCAGCCTGACGCCACTGTTCTCTTCATATTATTATCTCAATGAAGGTCAGTCATTGCAAAAACGCAGCTGGCTATCGTTACGGCTGCCGTAACGCATCTCCCATTTTCTTTTGTTACGGTAGTACTGCAACTTTTATAAAAACATGAGAAGAAAATATAAAATTAGAAAGAAAAAAGTGAATTCGAACGTTATGAAATTCAGACTTCATTTCCCTTTAAAAAAAATCCTCCAAAGCCTCAGGTTAGAAAAGGGAAAAAATTCGAGTGCAAAACTGAGATGCGAACCCGCAACCTCGCAGTGCAAAATCCTACCCTCTATCGACCGAGCTGTCGCACTGCTCGCTAAAACGTGGGGAAACAAATAATTATATACCTGCGTGCGTATCAAAAAAGTATCGTAGAGGGCGCTAAACAACGGCTGCCGTAATGATAGCCACTTCGTTGCAAAAATGATGAAAAAACATGAATCTGGAACTGAGGAATATTTTCAATTTTGTAAGACAGTAGGCCCTACTTAGAAAATGTTCTTGACTTTCCATAGACTTTGTACACAATCGTGGAAGTGGCGTCAGGTTGCAACATTTTTTTCAACAAAAGTTTTGCCTTTATGTGCTTCCTTCCTTAGATTTTGTTAGGCCTAATTGATATTTCTGACATGTAGCTAAAAGTACTGTTGTTTTCGTGTCTGGTCACCCCTTTTTGAAACGCGTCCACGTGTTGTGTAGATTACGTGATATAGTGTTCAATTTATCACTTGTTCCTTTCTGCTAAATAAAGGTTTCTCTCATATTTTGAGCATCTTTTGTGCAAGAATGGACAGTATTTTTTGGCAAGAAATTAACGGACAGCATGTAAGAACAGACAATATTTGGCAGGAACAGGTACTTGCAAGAATGCGGATAGTATTTGGCCAGAACAATCAGTAGGGTCTATCACCAAGTGGTCTGTATACTGAAATCAGTGCTGCAATGCACGACAGCACGCGGACACTATTAACATGTAGCACCAGACATGATTTGGCATGTAATGCGTGTTAATTAGTGTCCTGCAGCTACTGCGCATGCTTTAATACCGGACACTGTTTGGCACCAGACAGTTTTTGGCATGACAGCGAAGCATGCTAAATTTCCTGAAAAGTTGTGTTCCCTGAAGAATGTTTTTCCAGGTTAATTTGGTTAAATAGCATGACAAATCAATTTCCCTACCTGTTATGTAGACATCTAGTTATCCTGTAAATATCCTGTAGTTATTTCGGACAAACTTTCTCCAAAACTCCCAAATTCCCCTCAAAATAACATTTACAAACGTTCACCTTTATATTCTTTGAGGGATTGTTTTAACACCTGCAGGTTTCTGGGTTGTTTAAACAGAGAAAATAAAAAGAAGCTTTACTGTAGTTACTTTGTATTTTTTTTTTGATATTCACATGGTATTGTTTTTATTTCTGTTACAGTTTGCCAAGGAATGTCTTGTAGTTGTACAGTACTTCAGTGAGCAGGCATTTAACAGTGTGGACTCAAAATGCTTCCATCTGACATTGCAAGACTCGTTCTAAGTAAGCAAAAATATTGAGGACATATCACTGTAGTATAACCATGTAAAATTGCATCAATTGTACACCATCTTCATAGGAGATTTGAACTTGAAGCCAGTAGCAAGTTCTTACGAGGTGTTTTTAAAGTGTGGGTTGTATTAACACTGTGCTACCAAAGAGCTTGTGGTAACAAGTTCAGAAGCTTGCTTGAGTGGGACTCGAACCCACAATTTCCCGCTTACTAGTGCAGACATTCTAACTGCTAAACCAACATGCTTACCAGGGTTGGCTGTCATAATCAATTACCTTTTCCTTTCAACTTTAAGATCAATAAGAAAGAATTGAGTATTGTAGCAGTGCACTTGGACAGCTACGTCCATGAAGAACAATATAAAAATCTGCACACCTATGTGTATATCGCCCCAATGCAAGATGTCATTCTTACAAGTAAATATTATTTAACCCTAACCATCCCAAATCCTCCAAAATCCTTATTGGAAATTGGAGGAATTTGCAGGATTGAAGTTACATGGCAAAAGTGCGTTGCTGATTTCGGAGTACACACTGTGTCAAGGTCTTGGGCCGGACCTTGTGTTGCTTATGCTCATTCGTGCATAAATTTAGTCCTTGATTATACTTGAAATCCTCCGTACTGCTCCAGGATGTCACTGGCCAATCCGCAACATATTGACAGTCATAGCCGGAGGATTTTGCAGGATTGAGGCAGTGGTCACCCCTCCAAGAACCACATTCAAGAAATAATGGAGGATTTTGCAGGATTGAGGCTATATTTATTTTGCCATGAGGCCAATTGGAGGATTTTGTAGGATGCAGGTTGCATCCTAGCAAAAATGCCTAGGGAGTTAGGATTAAAAAACAATTAACAAGAAACATTGGTGACAAAGTAAAGATTTGTGTGTTGTTAGAATTGATAAATTTAGGGATAAATTGTATCAGATTGAATGTTCACACACAGTGTATGTACATTGTACAGTGAAATCTTGATAAGTCAAACCTCAAGGGAACAGGTTCAAAATTTGATTTAAGCAGAGTTTTGAGTTAAGCAGGGTTGTATATCGTCGTTATATTTCTGAGGGCAGTGGATTCTTTGTTTGACTAAACAGTTGTTTTGAGTTGTCACATTTAACCTACCAAGATTTCACTGTATTACCATTCCATTTCACCATCTCTTTTCTCCTAGTGTACCTCAAAGATGAAGGGCTTACTCGCTCTTATCAACAGTTCTTCAAAGAGAGTCCACATCTAGAAGAACTAAGATGTCATCCGGATGTTGAGCCCTCGGTAAGCGTAAAGAGCTTAGCTATGGCATATATGGAACCTCTTGCCAGTTGTTAAGTCTGACATTTATTTTTAAAGGCAAAGCACATAATATTGAATAGCCTTGGTCAAGGCGCTAGTTGGACCCAATAGACCCAAATCAGTTGGACCCAATAAATTGGGTCCAACTGATTTGCATAAAAATGGTGGCCGCGTGAGGTCGCTGTTCGCGCTGTATTTATAATACACTGCATGCATAGCGCTAGCGAGGATATCGTTACCGCGCTATGGCCGGGATGCATGATGAATAACAACTAGCGCCTTGACTAAGGCTAAATATTGAACTGCAATTATGCTCTGACTGACAAAGGAATATTAAAATGAGTCCAAATAATTTTCTTTTGTCATCACAGGTCCCGTACGAAAAGGGTTTACCAGAGATTCTGAACGAGTATGCAAAACTCATCAATGCAAGTGAGTGGTTTACAAGATGAGATTCATAAATACATAAGACAGTTTGCCCATTCCTATTGGTCAAGACTCTGTCACGTGTGGTCTTAAACTGCCATTGATAAATACCTAAGACTGTTAGTCTGTTCCCAATTGTTGAGAGCCTGTCATGTGGCTGGTCTTAAACGGATGATAAAGACATGGCTGGCTGGTCTTAAACACTTTACTAGTGTCACATGAAATTTGGACTCCTACAAAATCCAGTGCCTTTAATTTTACCGTTTTATTGGTTGAACGTTCACAATCCTCATGTAGGCATGTGCAATACTACCAGTGAGTCGGTATTTCATAGTCCTAAATTCACAACGCACTCACCACAGCTGCATCTGCGCGTCATCGCGCAGTACGTGCCAATCTCTGAATAAGGAGTTGTTTACATCTTACTCGCGTGCTGGACACTCCATTATATAGCTAGAGGGGTGTTTCGAAAAACAGAAAGTAAACTTTCTATCTTAAAAAAAAAAAAAAATTCCATCTTAGAAAGTAAACTTGTTGAAAAAAATGTTAGAATTTTTTTATTTTTGACTTGTTTTGACTTTTGGACCAAAAGGTTTCGATTTTTGACCGAAAAGGTATTTATCAATGGGTTCCCCTTTGGTAATTATTAGCATTCCAGACTCCAACCAGTCTTAAACATAGTGTTTAACACCTTCCAAGCACACATATTTAAACACTGGTCAGCGATGTTTAAGACCGGTGTTTGAAACTGTGGTCCGTGCCACACGCTCGCGGTGCGCGCTTTGCGCTAGCTACCACTAGCTGCAAGAGAAGCACTGATGTGATCTCCATATTAGGAATGATGTTGAGCAGATCACACACACATCGCACACACAAAACAATTATTTACTGCAGTGATGTGAATTAGTCCTAATGTGAATTAAGCTGTTTTTAATCCCCTCGGGGCGCATATCACCCTCGGCTTCACCTCGGGTGATATGCGGCCCTCGCGTGTTAAGCAGGGCATATCCCACATCACAGCAGTCAACAATTGTTAAATGTCTAATGTCTGTCATTTATTTGTTGTTGTGTACAGTCAAGGATAGATTGAGCTGCAACCAGGTGGTTAATTCACTGTGGAAGATGCACACTGAGGTCATCAGTCAGTTAAAGTAAGTCCCAATTTGGATGTTCAAATCTTGCTTATCCAGCCATTTTCAAGTAGGCAGTATTAGATTAATCTCATTGACAAGCAGTTACGACAGGCCTTTTGTTTTACATGTAACTATTGGAGATTGATAGGATTCAGCAACATGCCTGGTATATTCAAGAGGGAATTGCGTTCAAATTCCAGACTTAGTTTATATTCCTGCCTTATATTTCAGGTTTCAGTATACTGGCAATGCTGGATTACTACAGACACAGGAAAAGACAAGCATTAACCAACGAGGTGAGAACGGAGATGCTTGTGCAAACATTTGTTCAGGTCACAAACCTTTGCAATAGACCTTTATCAAGCTGCCACCATTTCAGTCATGTTCCTGTATCCAATAACAGTACTATATGAATTTTTTTTTGTGCAAAAAGGAACCAGACTACTTTCCCTTCCAGCGTCGTTTTGGTTATATTGATTTGAATGGGAAAAATTAATTGGCTGCAACATGATGATGGTCTATTCATTGATGAACTGTTGCTTGTCCCTATTTTCCCATTTTTTCCAACTCTCCATATTAACCTATCGTGGTAGAATTGTTTCAACACAGCTTGTGAAATGTTCACCAATTACGTGGTATACAAATGGACGTGGAACGTGCACAATCTGAGACAAAACTTAACGCACATGATTCCATAGGGTTGACTAAGGTCGTGACTAACTCGCAAACGGGGTAGGTTCATTTCACCACGTTTTCCCTTTATTCTATCTTTCAATTATCCCAGTCAGTGAGGAATTTTGCTATGTTCCCCTTCCATTTTAATGTTAATTAATAGTGCTTCAATTCTCCTTCCTTTTTCATGCCAACTTGCTGTCTACAAAAACACGCATGAATTTCATGAAACAATTCTTCTTCTTTTTTGTTAATACTCAGCTCTTTCCAGGAATAGATTGATAAGCTTACGCAAGCAGCAAGAGTTACAACGTAAAATGGTCGCCTCCCAACCCATAGTGACTATGCCTACAAGCAGTCCTAACTCTGTAGCAAGCACTAGCCAACCTGAGATAAGCTCTGCATTAAGCTCCTCCTACTCAGCGATAGACTCCTCCTACTCAGCATTAAACTCCTCCTACTCAGTGATGAACTCCTCCCATTCAGTTCCAAACCCCAGTCACTTTGTGGTCAATTCAGGACCAGTGACTAGTAGCAGAGTCTGTGTTGCTACCAGCCCCATTGATATTGCAAATGGGAGTACTCCTGCAGCACACAGCAGTGACATGATGCAGAGGGAAGGAACAAGATTATTGTCTCCTGAGATGGAGTTTGAGATGCAGGAGGGTGACACCAGCAGACAACAACAATCATCAAACCTACTTGACCTTCAACGTGGCCAAGGTTAGTTAGTGCAAACTCAATATGGTGTGATGGCAAGGAGTGTGAAATCACTGGACGGGAGGCGGAGGGAGGTAGTCAAGATCAGCCAACACTGAGAGACTAGTAATAAGACACTGCTTCCATGAAATGAACCATGCTGTATTTGTTTCATTACTCTTCATACAGTTTAGTTTCAATATTAAAAGTTGAAAAAATGCTGTAGGAAATCCCTCCCATAGAATACATGAAATTGTTTTTATCTTCAAGCAAACTTACATCCTGATTGGTCAATCCATGGCAACAAACCATGCTACATTATCGCGTATACCGTGGACCATACCGCACTCCGCATATCATGCTATTCCAAGATGCGCACGCCATTCCCACTGCAGCACGCATATGTAACAGGTTAACTGCTGAAAAAGTTTGCGTACATCATTCATGTTTCATCTTTACAGTACGTCAAGTTTGCTTGAAGTTTGCTTGAAGTCAAGTTTGCTTGAAGATCAAATGTATCGCAAACGCGTCCGTGTATCCACTACAGATGATTTTTGCTGTGACATTTTTTTAACAGCCAGTACGCGCTTAAGTTGTTTGCTTATGTTGTTCTTGCATGTTGCATTTAGAGTACACTTTCAAATTTAACTCCATCTTATTTCATTGTGTTCTACAAACACACACGTGAATTCAAAATGTCTGCGAGCAGGCCAGCTTCAAAGTATCTCTGTGCGTAAGAATGAGTTAGCATTAATATAGCTCTGTGGGCCCAAACGTAGCCATTGTTAAAACAAACTTTCCAAACCGTTGCTGAACCAAACCCAAACCTGGACTTCAGGATTGACTTACATCAGTGGTTTCATCATTGTGACAATGCAGTATAGAATGTAATCACAGATCAACAATTGAAAGTCTTTTCTATTTCTTTGCCACAGTGGTTATACCAGAACAGAGAACGCCAGCCAAATCCTTTCACCATGCAGGAACGCTACAAGATACTCCCATCGGCAAATCCCCCAAAAGAAAGAGGTACACATTATTATGTAAAATATCCAGAATTGTATGGAAGGGTATGTTTTAAGGGATTTCGAATTGATTTTGAGAATTCTGACCAGTAGCATCCCCCCCCAAAAAAAAAAATGTGTAAAAAAGTGGAGTGTACAATAAGCTCTGGCCATGTTGCAAGAAGGTTTGCATTTAAGACATGTATGAAATGGATCAAAATGATCCCTGCCGGAGCTTTTAGAATGCGACGCCAAAAATGTGACGCCAATGGTACATATAGAACATTATACCTTTGGTCAGTTTTTGGGACAGACAGACAGACCACCAAGCGACAGACAGACCACCAAGCGACAGACAGACCACCAAGCGACAGACAGACCACCAAGCGACAGACAGACCACCAAGCGACAGACAGACCACCAAGCAACAGACAGACCACCAAGCGACAGACAGACCACCAAGCGACAGACAGACCACCAAGCGACAGACAGACCACCAAGGGACAGACAGACCACCAAGCGACAGACAGACCACCAAGGGACAGACAGACTACCAAGGGACAGACAGACCACCAAGGGACAGACAGACTACCAAGGGACATGTAGAAGCTCCTGCCAGAGCTGAAAAATTGTGATAGGAACAGCTTCCGTTCATTTCATGCAATATTTGGCCCCCCCCCCCCCCCCGCCACCCCTTCATGAAGTTTTACTTGAATTCTCTGAATCCTATATATTTATCAATATGTCTTCTTTGACTTTCAAGTGCTACACCCAGACGCCTACAGGGTACCATGGCAACCACAATATCACCTCGTTCTGACACCACCTTGTCAGCCAATCAGTGGGAGGATCATGAAGATGGGCGGGACTTACCGGAGGTTCTGGAGTCACTCATCAAAAATATTGAATTCCAAGAAAAATTGGCGCAGAACATCAACAAGGCTATTCCACTGTGAGTATATGCTCCATTTACTCATTGATTATAATGCACGTAAGTGAGGCTTAGGTACGTCTGTAGGTTCACTCATGCACTCATGAATCCAGTGAGTTTACAGAGAAATCTGACTAGGAATATCAACTAAGGTCAGGCAGTACATGATGGATGGCTTGATTAACTTTTGTAAAGAGGATCTTGTATATTTAAGTATTAGGCTGAGAAACACTCAACATGGAATTAAAATTCATGGAGAGTCATCATAGCTAACCCACTGTTTGTAGAAGAAAAAAAACATTGTTCTTTGTGTTCTGTACTACTCTTTGTGATGTACAGTTGTACACACTCTTGGATTGATCAACATGTATTCAATATGTTTGTGTCAAACATGTTTTTGGCCAACAGTGAGAATATGGACAAACAGGCAGAGCCACTCAAATCAGCCGACACAAGCAACAACCTAGATGGCCAATCATCAACATCCATAGAAGAACTTCTTAATCTTCAAATGAGTGATGACACTATTCATGACATCGTGCAGAAGACCAGCTCAGATCCTGCGTTTGAATCCTTGTTTTCATTGTTCAATCAGGTAGGACAGAGTATAAGTAGATTTTCACTCCAGTCACAATGAATTCATTAATTTCTGAGATCTCATTCTAAGGCTGTACATTTTTGAATAATTTGTATCTGATTATTCCAACTTTGACTTGATCGAATATTCAAATATTAAATTTCAGAATGCACTAATCAAGTCAAACATGATTGCTGTCACTGAAGTATTCGTCCCAACGCACGGTGCCCCACCGCAAAACAATATAGTTCCATTCCACATTTAATAGAACTTCCATTTCACTGTCACACTATTGTTTGCGCTCTGATGGCTCTGATGCTGTACATTCATAGTTCCAGTTTACATGTTACCAATCATATGATGAGGATTTACTCAGGGGTTGTAACAGATGGAATGTTCCATACCAGCAGGCTTTGCCTCGTTAAATGGAGCATTCCTTGTGTCACCTCATGTAATTATTCTTTCCATTGCACTCATAAGCAGTCATTGTTTGTATACTGTAAGGCACTGAACCAATTTGAAGTGGAATTTAAGGTATTGTATTTAAATCAAATTTAATTACAGCTACACTTACATTACAATGCAGTAAACTCTGGCCAAGCCGACATCGTACAACTCGTCAAATCGCTCACGTCAGCCGTCTGACTAAAGTCCCGATTGTCCGTAATGCATTTCCATTGAATTTTTTATTTCTAAGTCGGCTTTTATAAGTCACCATTTCGCTCAAGTCGTGTTACTCTCGGTCCCCTTTCCATAAAAAGCCTAACAAATTCCTTTGTGTAAGTCGGCATTCAAAAAATCATGCATTGGCATCGACTTCCTACTGCGGTCGGCAAGAAGTGTCGAGTGAAAAGTGTTTTGGCACGGCCCGTGATCGCTAGCTGCATGCATCGGTGTCGCAAAAGGGTTTCCTACCGCATACATCGCATATGCATCGTGAGCATATCAATACCAGTACCCCCTCTAGTCTGTACGCATGCGCTCTGTCCATACCAGTTAATATCAGTGCTGCCGTCAAATAACTGTGCACATACATGTATTACTGTTTTGTACACGTGGTCTCCACTATCAATACCCCAAACGTGATGATAAAATTCGAGGATTAATTTGCTGGATTCAACTCAAGCATTAAGGAGATAAACCAGGGTAAATTAAAGCTAATTAGTGCAATGAATCATGTGTGCAAAAGACCATTCATGTAAGTCGGCAAAATGACGACTTACAGCAGATGTCGGCATTCACGTAAGTTGTCACAAATTCTCGGGTCCCAAGAGTGTCGACTTAGCCAGAGTGTTGTAATAAATCATGGCTTGTGTTGTATTTTTTGCATAGTTTATGCCCAGGGAAATTCAGAATTATAACTGGTGTTGAAAAGGTTTTTGTATAGAATGTATTTGGTATTGACGGGCAGCACCGTTTGTTAGTGCTTAAATATTTCAATTGTATTCAAAATAGAATTCTCAAGACGGTTCCAGTCAGCAACTTGAGAACCTCAGCAATGAAGCCCCTGCAGCTAACAGTGACATCATGACGGGCCAATCAGAAGTGCCTGCCACACTCCAGTCCAACCAATCACACAGCATGACTGATAATGGGGTGGTCCCACAAGCAGCCAATCAGAGTTCTGGAGAGGTAGTCCCTGTTTGTGGACCTGCAGCAACTTCAAGCTCTACCTCTTCAAGTTCTGTAAATGTAAATGAAAGCAGATATACAGGTATGGTGCCAAAGATAAAACAACATGTTGCAACATCTACTGCGTAAATCAAATGTCCCCAATGCATAAATCATATCTGCCTAATGAAGCAAGTTCTGGCGAGGACCCTTAGTAGACTAGTTGTTGATCTGTGATGTTACCTACTCCTATGCACTACTGTGAAAGTTCCTAGTCAAACCCAGTTGTCAATTGACCTATCGCCGTTTGCGAATTAACCAAGCCCCTTAGACATCCCTATGGAGTTTTTGTACACTAAGTTTTGTTTGTCTCAGATTTTGCGCGCTCCGCGTCCATTTGTATATCATGTAATGGGACAACATTTTAGAAGCTGCGTTCACGCGATATGTCAATTCTAAGTTTATTGTATTGTATCTGTCAATAGGTCAGCTGAATAGCACAAGTGTTCCACCTGCTGCCACCAGTTCCTTTATGGCAGTTGCTCAACAAGATGCTGGAAACCAGTTGACTACCTCATCAACAACGCAGATACCAAACCCATCCACAGACCAAGTAGTTACACTACCAGTCATACTCAATCAGTCAGGACCCTATCAAGTGGTACAGCAGCCTAATACTGGCAATTCTCAGGGGATTATTTTGAACAGTCCAGCCAGTTTGCCAGGTGGAACTATCTTCGTGTCTCCAGACGGCAGGATTCTTGGCACTTCAGGTGTAGTCTTACAGAGTGGCCAGCCATTGCAGGCAAGTGGTGTCGTGCAGAGTGTCGATATCAGACAGTCTGGCATGCAAGGTGTCGTTTCAAGTGGAGGAGTGGTACACAATGCTTCACCGAATAATCCTCGCCCCTGCCCGATTCATGAAACACAATCAGGCTACGCTGGGGAGAGTACTGGTGGTGCAAAACAATCAACTGGCCCATCAACACGATCAGCTGTCACACCATCAACAGTCAACCAAACAAACACTGTTTCCAGTGGCGGAGGTCAGAGTGAGGTTTTGCAGTTACTTGGTAGCATGGTCCAATCAGATGTTGGGTCCTTGTTTAGTGGCTCGCCAGAAAAATCCAATGCTAGAACGCCAACTTCTTCGAAACGAACTCCCCAAAAGGCCAGGTCAAGGAAGAGGGGAGCAAGATCTCCTAAAACACCTAGCATCAAAGGTCGCCCTGGCAGCCAAACATTGAACAGAAATAACCAGAACAACAATGAAACAATTGGGAGTCCTGGACTGAACCAAAGCACTTGTTCCACTGAGAGTGTAGTCAGGTTGCACTCAAATCAAGCCATCAGTGAGACTCAAAATATCTTCTCTGCTATAACTACAGAGAGACAGGTTTCGAACCCTGGATTGGTGTCTGGTAGACATGCTCCACAAGTTTCCACAACTTCCCCAATATCGCCTCCAGTGAATACTGGAAAACAGAGAAAACACATTCAATTCAAGCAAGTTGTCCTGCCTCGAGCACTTGATGTTGGGGGTTCTCTTGAATTGCCATCCAAACAGACACGACAATCCCCTGCCAGTACCACCAAACGTCCTAGAGCCACAAGAGCAAAAAGACAGGGTAGCAATGCACAAATGATGGATCAGAGCAGACCTTCTGATCCAACTATTCAAAAAACTGTTGCCACATCAGCCAATCAGTATGAAATGGTTCCAGCATCCAAACCAGCCAATCTCCAAGCCCAGCTTACCAAGTCAACACCAGAGAGGGTCCTTCACATGCCCAGTGACATGTCCCCAGAGGTCAACATTGCAGCGCAAATGCTAGTCTGCCTGTCAAACAGTCCCCCCTCATTGCGACAGTCTCCAAACCGCTTGCAGAGACTACGACGCAACTCTGGCTGCTCCCCAGCTAGAAGCCCAACACGGGATCACATTGTAGAGCTGCGAAAAGAAATTGGATTGACTCCAAAACACCATCGTCTTCAGCAGAACAACCTGACTGACACACTCTCAGCATCCACCAAAACTAGCCTGGAACAGCCTCATCCTAAGGAATGTTCCACAGGCATTAATGAGGTGAATGGGAGTGGCGGCAAATCCCAGGATAGATTATCAAATGAACAAACACAAAAGAAGGATGCAAATAACAGCAAGCGCAAATCAAGGACTCCTCGCAAACAGACGCACATAGTGACGGAGACTGTGGTTCTTACCGTGCCATCAGGACCCAGCCAGAAATCAAAGACCTCTGCAGCAGCATCTGACCACACCTCTGCTCCATCAACCATCCAAACCAGAGCTGCAACACTCAAATCCAAAAGTCCTGGAAAACTCACTAATGATGCCATTCCCACACGGAAGTCATCGCGGAACAGCAAGAGTCCTGGGAGGCCAACTGGCGGTGTGAATGGCCCAGGAAAAGGTGACTCGGGAAAAGCTGTATGTGAACATTCAGAACAGGATTCTGAGAAAACAGAAAGCAGAGGACAAAAAAGAAGCAGAGAGGAAAACACCAAAGAACAGGTATGTTGATATTAAACAGTGTAAATTAGAGCGTCCCATTCAAACATTGCCTACTTTCGTAATCTGTTTGTGCATAGCCATTGGGAACTTGTTGGCAACATTTGCGTTATTTGCATATAAACAGAACACACCCAGAACTAACCAACCAAATCCCTCTGAAATTCTATCGCACTTGTTAACCAATAGTTGAGCTGTTTCGTCAGAAACTGAGAAATTGGGACATCTTCCAAAATATTTATCTCTTATTTAATAGTTGCTAGTAATTGTGAATGTGGTGTTTTTCTTTTAATAGAGTATGAAGAAACCAAAAACTGCCAAAAACGTAAGTACATTGTATACAGCTCCAATAGCAAAATTAGATGGAAACGTAGAGTTAAGGCATTTGAAAATACTTAAACAAAACTAAATCAGGACTTCAGATGGCCATTCATCAAGACAATCGTGTGTAGTGCACTATTTGTATCAATAATATCATACTTCAACATGTTTAAGTTGAAGCACACTGCATTTGGTTTGCAGAAGCTCAACACATATAGTTTATTAATATCCTAGTTGTTCTTTTTGCTTTTGTCTACAGTCAAAGAAGACTAAGAAATCCAAAGGCTTTCCATCCAATCTTGATGTGGACAAGTTTCTGTCAAGTCTCCAGTATGCAGAGTGAAGACAGAGATACAGGGAGATACATGTTTGAGACATGGCTACGGGCAGATTGCCTAGCTACGGGCAGATTGCCTAGCTACGGCCAGCAACCTTTGTTTGCGCCTATGGAAGTAGCGGAATGCACTTCCAATAGACACGTCTCTCTGCCAGATGTAGCCAAGTCATTTGACCACCACATTTTTTTTTCTTTTTTAAATCATGTTCATTTAACATTATATTTAACCCTTTAAATGAAGGTTTGGACAAAGATAAACTAAAAGTAAAACTTAAGAAATGTTTTAATACATTTATTTACTTTGAATGTAAGGTAGAATTAATCATTTGGACTGAATAGTACCATTCTTAGCCACTCACAATATTTCTCTAACATCCGATCCAAAGAAAGTGTCCTACTTCAAAAATACAAAAAGTAAAAAGTTACAGATGAATCTGCAGAAATGATTGGATGAACCCAGGGTCATTGTTTTATACTGTATTAATAAACCAGTTGTTTTGTACAATTGCTGGCACAATGGTTTTTTGTGTATAACAGACGTGTCTCCTTGGTGTATGTTAGTCATGGTCCCAAGACACGCGTAGTGTGGTGTACAATCCAAGTCTCACTAACTGTTGAGGCCATTTCACACTGTGGTCATTTTCATGTTGCAACATGGGTCCACCGTAAGTGGAACTGGGTCCAATCAAACATGGAAAGGCAAGACGGCAGTCTGTATTGAAATACATGTAGAAAATCATTTTAACTGTAAATCAAATGGCAAGGATCTATATGTCAGTTATATAAAACAAATATTGAGTGGCTTGAAATTGTGAAACTCTGAGCCACTCAATATTTGTATACTCACCAGTTGTTCCCCTGGAAAAAAATTAGAATGCCCCCTCTTTATGCCTTGGTGTATATGAAACTGAATTTTAACTAGATTTCTCTATGCAAATTTAGTAGAAATTCTCAGTAGTATCTCTGCACAAAGCCTAGACCAGGACTCCATTTCGTGGCTAACACAGCCTTTGTCTGTTTGACAGAGACTGTACTTATTATTATAACACATTGGGATTGTGTGTGAACTCTCAATGCGATTGTGCGTTTCCTTTTTATGACTTTTTTTGAGACGAAATAACACTCATCCATTGATCAACAATTTCCATCATGGACTTCACATTGTATCAGTCTCAAAACTTTCTGAACGTTTGCTGTTTGACGACAACTTCTGATAGAGAACTTGGGGTTTGACATCTTAAAACAGCTGTCTTAGGGGAATAGGGGTTAGTAAAACATTGCGGTGAGGTTGTGCACAGACATGACAGAGGAAAGAACCTTTCCTGTGTCGTCTGAAAGAATCGGCAGATACTCAACTGCCTCAACAACAGGTACCAAATGTGGTGGTATATATTTTAGTTTTTACTTAAATGGGCTCCTATAGGTCTCTCTCAAATGATGGCACTTCCTACAAATATCCATGTGCATCGGCATTTCGGGCGTCCAATTTTCGTGACGTGCATCAGCTGTGCCCTATTTCGAAGAAATTTCTAACAACAAGCGCGCACATGTCGGGATAGTTTTGCACACTGCGCAAACACATACCTGATGGCATTGAATACGCAGTTGTAATTTTCCTACAAAGCTGGCGTCGTGTGAGAGAGATCTAGTGCATCAGACTGGTACATGTATTCTGCTTCTAGTTCTCAGGAAATGATACATATAGGCCTTGTGGAAAAATTTTCAATACGCAGACGTACGCTCAAAACGTCAAAATTTGTTGATAACTTTGACTTCTGTGCGACGCACATCTAGCGTACAAGTAACGAATTTAGCGCATCCATTATGTATGAGATGCGTATGAGTTGCGTATGCAGTGCACATTATTTTTCGGGCTGCGAATAGGTCAGTATGCAGTGCGCATGCTGAGCGTATTCCGGACGCACCCGACTTATGCCGACTGCATGCCGACGCAATACGTCGGCATTCGCTATGAGTTCGTTCAGCGTAGGTTGTATCTGCGCTACAGGTACGCTATGTATACGTCCAATATAGGCGGCTCATATGCTGACGGGGTGCGTGCCGGGAGGTCAGCGTATTACTGCGTATGAACCGCTTATCCCCCACGAACGCATAGCGTACTCGTACCGTGCTCGACCGATGCGGGACCGATGCGCTGCGTATTTATAACTTATGACCTGCGTAACAGCATACGCAGCGTAGTTTTGTGCATGCCCAAAACTATCCGGCATACTGGGCCGTACCATGCATATGCCTGCGTACATAAAACTTACACAAAACGATAGAGATGCATATGAGGTGCGTATTGTGCGTACGACTGCATATGAAAAAAATGCAATGCGCAACTCACAAGGAATTAAGATACACAGAAGTGTGACAGGGCCCTATGGTACCTTGTGTACACTACATTCCGTGGTCTATCACACCAACTGCTCTAAGATTTGAAACCCACAGCAAACGGCTCAATTATGTCAGTTTTAAAGATATAGTCCATCATTTGAAATGTGTGCATTTTGTTTGTTTGAAGCAACAAAAGTGTTCAAAATCTAATGAAGGATACTGAACAACTAACCTGATGAAGTTTCAGCTCAGCTTCAGCTGTATATTCTGAGAAAAACAGCATTCTAGGTTCTCAATTTCAAATCAAAAGTTGCTGAATCCTCAGTGTTTTGAATTCAGCGTCCGAGACGCGTTCTCACTGAGCCGATTGCAGCTATACGCGATGTCGCGCACTGATCCGACGAATTATAGCAACCGAGGGTGCGAGTGCGTCGTGCCAATGCTTGCACACGCTTAGCCGAATAACAAAACGAACTACCAATTTAAATTTTAAGACGCACCGTTGGAAAGGCCTCCTTTTGTTGATTACTTCGAAATGACAGCTTGCCAGAAAGAATAATTTCACAGGGAGTTTAGTCCCCTTACTATCTTTCAACCAAGTATGTTTTTCAACAATAATTACGCCAGTTACTTTTCGGATGGCTACAAATGATGGACTATAGCTTTAATGCAGATTGGTTTAAAACTAATTTACACTTAACAAAATTAGAGAGATGTAAGCGACTGTTCTGCCTGTCATCAACCGATGGGGACAAGAACAATCTGTGGCCAGTGTATAAGTACCCCCTAAGCATTAAGACCAAAGATCTAGAACACTTGGGTTGCCACAACTGCACTATTCCTGTGCAAGGCTCCAATTGCAACTTCACTATGGATTTGTGCATTCACATGTATGTTGGTGGTCTTACATATTGTTGTACACATTAACCAGTATGCGCAATCGTGTATGCACCATGACCTCCAAAGAGCGGTTCTCATCCCAACATACTGTTTCTGCAAAAATTTGTAGTGAATCCAGTTTAAGATACATGTACATTCAAAGCAAGATGTCTTTGCTCAAGTTATTTAAAGTTTTATTCATAAAAGACAAATATATGTGATACAACACATTTCAAATAAATGGCATTATCCCATTGAATAAAATGACGACATAGATATGTCTCGTGTAATATTTTATGAGTTTTACAGTGCACCGCCACAATGTCTGTTATAACCCCGATTACACGTCTGTACATGTATCTGTTTTCCCTTAAACACGATTTGTCAAGTCAGAAGCCGAACAAAAATAAAATGTTCTGATATTTCTTGTAGTATTACTCTTTTTGCAGAAGTGAATATTTCTGCTTGCCTTTCACAATTTCCTTATAAGATGCTTTCATTCGTTTAGATATTGGTAATTATCTTCAAGTAAACTTGAATCCTAGATCCTGATTGGTCGATCCATGGCAACAAGCTGTGCTAACAAAGCACGGCCTTGGTCCATACCGCACTCCACATATTGTGCTTTTGTTATATGCGTGCGCCATTCCGTACAACGTGCACATGTAAGTTCATGTACAGCTTGCGTGTTCCATTTTTACTGAGCGTCAAATTTGCTTGAAGATAAATTCATTATCACGCTCCCACTTGTGGAACACGGACAATGTAGCGCATCCGTGTCCCACATACCACTCGGCGACGTACTACATTATTCCGTGTACCACTATATATAATATTTTATGTGAGTAAAGTACCCCTCTCACAAGAAGACTGCTTTTTAGTGACTGTAAATTGTGACAGAGAAAGAGCTAAATGTTTATAAGGATTGCACTAACATATCATTTACCAGTTTTGAAGCGGGACATTTTGATGACCTTTGGAAGTGTTAATATAATGTGTTTTCCAAAATTTTAGTGAAAATGTCAATCACCAAGAAAGTAGACATTTATTTCTTCATTATGAAAACCTTAAATTTTGCCCCTCACTTTCAAGCTTCAGAACTAGCAAACAATCCAATTTTTTGTATGGTTAATTGCCTTCTTTTTCTGTTTGACACCTCTGTATTCACCCTAAGAAAATGGCAGCTACTATCAAGGCAATATCTCAAAAAAGGCTTGGCCCAAGTTTCTCTTAACTTTATTGCCACATTGAAAACGTACGAACAAGTGTGTATTGTTACAAATCCACTTGATCTTCTAATCCTTTAGACTATTGGAGCATCCCTCATGTCCCTCCTGGCACAAGCATTTTTAGGAATGCTTGCTACAGTGGCTATGCACGGGTAAATACCTAATAAGGTCCGACCACAATTTAGTTTGTCCTGTCAGTGTCCATGTACACCCATCATGTGTGATTTATAATAACACAGCGTTGGGCCAGCATCTTCCAGACGCATGCTACCCACCTGCGTGCTCCTCATTGCTGGATCATGGCTGAAGCTGACAGTGCTGCTTAATATACTGAAAATTTTGATACACCTTGCCGATTTTCTTTTTTATCCCAGTTAAGTAGAACATGGTCATGGGGGTTCAGTAATAAGTTACTGCATGGTATTTAAGTAGAGCATGCACTGGATTCACAGCAAGTATGGCACGCATACAGTTCTCTATTATAGTGACCTGTCATATCAGGCACTGATCTCAATATGTGACTATAACAAATGTTACATCAAGTATGGCATGCATACAGGTTCTCTATTATAGTGCTGGTCAGCTAGTGCACTATATTCTCTCAGATGTGTGACCCATTTCAACACCCTGTGGAGGCTATCAAAGCTGATCATCACACAGACTAACATGACTGTGATGGATTGTGACGAGCTATGGAAAATATTGACTGGTATTATTGGGTCACTACAGCATGTCCATGACCCCATGGGCCTATTAGTGACCATGACAGGGTTTTGTTTTCTCTCAACCTTCTGCAAACCATGGGAAATAAGACCCTCTGGTGGTCACTCACAGTCCTACGGAGTGAATAGTTGTGCATTAGTGACGGAATAATGCCAGTCCATATGGGCATAATATTCTCTTATATTCTAAAATAGTACAATTTCCCTGTTACCATGTACTTGTTTGCTAACGGAATAAAATTCCCAAGAATGGTCTTTAACTTTTCATCCAAAGAACAGGACAGCATTACTATTTCTTCTGAACTAAATTCATAGTTTTAACAACTCTTTTTTTTTGTAAGTAGAACCCACTTTCATGTTAAGTGGACATATTTAACCGTTTGACAGCCATAATTAAATTACAATGTTTTTATCACTTAAAATATATTTATTTGACAAGTCATAAGGTTATTCTAGCGTATAGTAGCATCTTGCAGTGTACATGTGACTTTTCCCAGCTCCGTCATGAATGCACAGTCCTTCCACTGAGCCACATTGTCAGAAGAGGTCTTGAGATCAACCTATAATATCAGGGGAGAAAACGTGATTCATTACACTCAACCAGTGCTGTAGTGGCATCCATCACAAGTCCTCACAAGTCTCAAGTCAAGTCACAAGCTATTACCGTGAACTATGACAAAAGCATTCCTTTGTTATTGGCCATCCACTGTTCATTTGACTGGCCTTTGGAAGGACTTGTTATTTTCTTGGGAGCGGACTTGAGATGGACATGAGATTGACTTGATTTTAACATTGAACTCCTCATACAATTTGTTTTTTTTGGTTATTTTGTACTAGTAACCCCGGAAATACCTACAGGCTATTGCATCGATATGGACGTCACATACCTCATCCAGATATTCTGTATCTTGATTGGCTGAGAGCAAGTCACATGGCATTCACTATTTTTGCTATCTTGCTGTGCATAGCCAAAAGTAGTATACTGGAATCCGTTGACCAGACTTAGAAGCTTTTGCTGCGGTGGTGTCATGCTCACCCGCAAGCTGCACGCGTTCTTAAAGACGAGGTGCACACGCATTTTGGTATTCCTATTAGTTGAAGGAGCCTGGTGTGCGTGCGTACTACCTGAGCAGAACATGGCTGCCACCAGATTTGTCTATATCCGTAGCAACCAAAGTACTATTGTGCAAATGCATACGGGTGTGTGTGTTGCACGTATTGTTCCCAAGCACTACCGCTACAGAGCTGGATTCAAACATTTCGTGAGGGGGAAGTTTGGAAAAGTGCAAGTTAATTTTCAACTAATTTCGTATTCAAAAAGAAGTAAATTCTAATTGCATTCAGATTAAATTGTTCATTTGTAACTTAAAATCAAACAGAATCTGTGGGAGAGGTGTTATAAAGCAAATACTGACTGCTTTATCTCCTCGTGAAGTAAAAGTTGCCTCCATCGGTGATCCATGGAGCATTATATTTTTCCCGCGACTAGAATGCTTCATGGATCACCTTGGGAGGCTAGTTTTACTACACCACGAGATAAAGCAATCAATATTTGTATACTGAACAAATATGGGGAAAAAGATAAACTAAAAGGTCTTGTATGTTGTCCCCTTTTATTTGATACCACATTTGAGGCTGTGATGCTTGTAGTTCTGAAGATCATATAAATTTCAGCCATGTCCACTTTTGCATGGAATTGCCCCGACATCCTACCTAGGGCCTACTTCATAATGATTTTCATTAGCCCAACCAGAATTTTGAACACTAATTTCCCTGATACCACCGCTAATCTGGCTGGTATAACAGTCAAGTCGAGTCTGTTAAGGGCCAATGTGGCCCATCAGGCCAGCATTTATATATGGCCGCAACATATGGCCAGCAGCTGGATTTGAACCCCTGACCCTCTGATCATGAGACAAAAACCCTCACTTTACTGCCTGTTGGACTAACCTGTATTTTTTCAAAGATTTTCTTCTTAGGTTTGAGCTCCTCGTCTGGCTTGCCTGATTCATAACCTTCAATGAATACACGCTGGCCTGCAACACTGCCCTCTGGTGGGCAAAGAGGCTCAATTTGCTTGGGATCCTCACTGCAAAAGAAAAGTCAATACTGTCCTGTTAACATGGGATAAAATAAGATCTTTGTTTTCAAAGTCTGTTGATTCAACCTGTTATTGCCAACAATGGCCCTCTTTTGCCCTTGGTACTCAAGGAAAGTGTTGGCAGTTTGCACTGGAACAATTGTATTTTATACAAACTTCTAATAATTTTAAAGTTGAACAAGGAAATTGACTGGCGTGGGATCTGAATCTGCGACCTCCGGCTAACCGTTCCGGTGCTGTAGCAAGTGAGCTATCCAGCCCTATGTTGGCGGTTACCCATTTTGTCCATGTCTTTGTTCAAGGGGTGCTAGTGAATTGTTCTTGTGTTTTATGATGGCCGCCTATAGTTTATAATCAGTGAGTGATGATAACTATGGCTGTGAAAAGAAATAGCTCCTGCATGTGAAGCAGTAATGTTATGCTTTCATTTCTAGACTAGTTCCTTCCTAGGGGGGTGCATTGACGGGTAGTACAGGAACCGGGTACCCAACTGAAAAAACATGGGTACCCATTAAAGAAACCCAACGCCAAACATGCACAAATTCAAATCTTGGAAGTTGCTGTTGAGATTGTTTACAAAGGTCCGCACGATAATACTACCGCATCAGCGCATCAATACAGCAAGATACAAGTGTGTACAGTGAGCTTTATAGCTTTACGGTGTAAACTGCAGCTTTGGGGAGCGTCATAAATGTGACATGTTTTGTTTTCCCATGTGGCCTGGTTTTCATTTTGAAAATTCCCCACAAACGACTTCAAAACCTTTCTTTTTCATCGTCTGAGAAGTGACTAAGTAATTGTAAAGTTGGTTACAGGTACCGGATCCCATACTCTGGAACCGGTTCCTGACATACCAGTCGGGCACCCAGTTCCAATGCACAGCCCTATTCCTTTCCTCCTTTTGAACCTACATACAGTGCGCTTCGCCCTAATATTAGGAATATGCATTCTCACAAACAAATGCATGAGCCGTACATGTATGCATGAACCCTCAAAATGTTTCACTCACATTGACTGCAGGGTTTTACATATAGCCCATGTTCAGAGAGATAAAATTGGCCCTAAGTGTCATTATGGAGGAGTGACCGACAGGGCATGATGAGTCAACGAGGTGAAGGATAGACCACCTACTTACCGGCATGCACACATGACCATAGCGTGAGACTCAATGCCTCTCATCTTCTGTGGTTTGAGATTACACAGCATGACTACCATCCTGCCCCTCATGGCTTCTAGAGGAACCACACCAGCTAAGCCACTAATCACTGTGCGAGGTTTCTCCTCACCAACATCAATCTCTTCCAAGTAGAGTGTATCAGCGTCTGGATGCTGAAAAGAGATATCAAGTGAGATGGTTTAAGCTTAAAGTTGCGTTTCTCGTGCTCTTAAACAAATCTATTTTGGGGATGAAACTCAAAAATAGCATGGGGAATGCAATTGTGAATTGTTATAGTGTCTTGGATGCTGTACATGTTATTTCATTGGTCTAGAATGGCAACATGTCCTGTCTATAAAAAAATGACTGTTTATACACCATGTTGCATAAAAATGATCTCCTGTACACCGCATTGCTTATATTGCGTGTGCATGAAGGGTGCATTGTGTGGGGCCGACGCGCCTTGCAACAGAGAACTGCAACCTCTCAATCTCATGTCTGGCAGGAAAGCTCACCAAAAGGTTACACTGCAGTGATTCCATTTATTCCTTGAAAAGGATTTTGAAACCTCTATCTTTTTTACTTATTGGTGCATATAGCACACTCGGTTTTGCTTTGGGTGATATGCGCCCCTCGGGTGTTGAAAACACCATGTCCAATATCACAGCAGTCAACATTTGTTAAATGTTACCATTGAACAGGGCTATTTAAGTCCATGTTTGAAATCACCAATATTTAAGTTTTATATGCAGGGATAAAAATATCACAAACTAAGGATCAAGTTTAGATCCTGACTACTGGATTTCCAATGTCATTCTTACCATCTCAGCAGATAAGACCTTGCCTACTCTAAGATCAAGCCTGGATGGGATGATGTCATCATTAGCGGTAGCTCCTTGGGCTTGCTTCGCTCCTTGTTGCTCTGAAATGACAGGGATAAGATGCAGACAATATCCCCTAAAATAGTCTGAACACTGCCTCCATCTCAAGGTACTGGGAATAGACGGACTAACAAAGCTTTGGTCAACTTTGATACCGAGTTAAATTTGTGTAAGTATTTACACTAGTACATGCACATACTGCACTGCATGAAGCATATATGAACTTACCTGTGAGCCTGGCCAATCAAATTACAAACATCGGCAGCTGATTTTGTAAAACTTCACGCACTTTCTGTAACTCCAATTAGGCCACACTTTTCAGGGTAAGTTGCACAATATTTCATGTTGTGCAACATTCCAGCTTTGACACATTTCAGGAAAGATTTATAATGTGTAAACCTATGACATACTTAACTAATGATGATGTATCTTGCCCAGTCATTTTTTGGGTGGCTTAATTTATGGCGTTTCATACATGTATCAAACGGACTTGTATACTGACTAATCATGATTGGCATGTAACCGGTCACTGCCCAACGTATCATGGTTCGTACCAAAAGTTAACCACTTTGTTTTTGAAGTAAATGATGTGATCTCTTTCCCAGGAAAGACTTTTTGAGAGTTACCCTTATTTTGGAGAAAGTCTGCCATTTTTTTCTTTTTTAAATGGTGGGGAGAGTTGATTCAACGACTACTTTGTGACTGAATTGGAATCACAAAGAAACAACAGTCGTAAAAGCTGTGATAATCCTCGTCCAAAATGTTTCAGTTATTCTTAATGTTGTGCAGCAATGCCAAGTTTCATGAAATTGACTGTAAATTTGTTGCGTAAATCCTACGCATAGTATTAGTGTAAGTTACACATTGCTTTGTGGAATTGGCTGTAGACCTCTACTCTAGTGTTTAAATGAAGGTAGTCCTACTTCTACATGTCCCACTGCTTCAGGTGCTTGCACTGACAACCAATGATTATGGAATATAATCTACACTTACTCTTCTTTGGGGGAGGCGGGTAGGCTTTGCTAGTGAGTTTCTTCAGTTCTGGGGATTCAAAGGCTTTTCTGATGGGTTCCATCAAACGGTTCAATTCTCTCACTACTGCTGCTTTCAGATCACCTGGGTGAACTTCCTGTTACAAACATTTGAAAATGACTAGTTCATCGAAGAGAAGCTCGGACAATCATACTGTAATATAACCAGTAGGTTGACTTCAGTTTGGTACGTCCAACTATTAATGCAAGCCGTGCTCTACCTGTTTAGCGAATGCTAGTAGGTTGACTTCAGTTTGGTACGTCCAACTATTAATGCAAGCCATGCTCTACCTGTTTAGCGAATGCTAGTAGGTTGACTTCAGTTTGGTACGTCCAACTATTAATGCAAGCCATGCTCTACCTGTTTAGCGAATGCTAGTAGGTTGACTTCAGTTTGGTATGTCCAACTATTAATGCAAGCTGTGCTCTACCTGTTTAGCGAATGCTTGTTCCAGTGAATCATAATCAGAGTAGGTCACGCTGCCACCAAACTTCTCATCTCTCTCAATCAGGAACTCTGGGGACAAAAATACACAGAAAGACATCAATATTTCTTCATTTTTTGTCAACTGAAGTACACTAGTAAATGAAGCATGAATAGCCTCATCAGGGTAGGGAGAAAAAACAATTGGGAAATAAGGCAAAGACCAGACTTATCTCTGCCATTATACTTACTGTATCTATTTTTCATTTGAAGCAAGAAAAGTGCTCAAAATCTAAATACTGGTGCTTAACAACTAACCTAATGAAATTTTAGCTTATCGAATGCTGTATATTCTGAGAAAACAATATTTTAGGATCTCGGTTTCAATTCAAAACCAGCCAAGTCATTTTGAATTGCACCTGAAATCAGCATCCAGGACACATTCTCATTCAGGCAATTGCAGCTTTGCGATGTCACGCAATGAACTGATGAATAATAGCAACCGCGCACGCGCGTGTGTCGTATCAATGCTTGCGAGCACTCATTCACGGATTCGCCAAATTACCAACCACCTACTAACGTATAACGGACAGTTGCAAAAATGCGGCACTAAATAGTGCATCTTTGGAAATTACATTCCTTTTTGTTTTCTTCACAATGATAGCATGCGCCAGAAAGAATAATTTCACAGGGAGTTTAGTGCCGTTACTATCTTTTACCAATGTACATGTATTAAGCTTTTCAACAATAATTTTGTCAGTAACTTTTTGGATAGCGGCAAGTAATTTACTGTAACTATAAATTATTATATTAGCTTTGGGGGGGGGGGGGGGGGGGGAGTTGAGGGTTAAATCCCAAGTTTCTACCTCCGTCTGTCAATGGCAGAAGAACGTGCTTGACAAAAGCCAATACGCCATTGGATTCAATGTTTCCTGGTTCACAGAATGCCTTCTTCAGCTTTTTCTTCAATGACTCCGGCGAGTCTAGCAAATCTATTTTTGAATCCTGTAAAAAGAAGAAAATTTATTCACAATATGGAAGCTAATTAATACTACATGTGAGACCATCAGACTCCTTTTTCAAGTTCTTGGAATTTTTGGAATACCAACATAACATCTACATACTTTAATTCCTACTGTACTTTTTCATATTTCAGAGTCCATTTCAGAAAAAGACTCAACTACAAGACTGGTTTTCCATCTCCCATGCAGCTAGTACAGTCAGTGTGTTTATGAGACATGACAAACTTGACTGAGATGATCATTTAGTGTACTGCTCCTATTTACAGGCATGCAACTGAGAATTGAGAAAACAAGGAAATTCCAAACCACACAAGACTTTTCACAGTATATTTCTATTTGTAATGTCATTCATGAGAAGTAAAAAACAAGGAAATCAGCGGATCCCAGGAAAAGTTGCATGCCTGTATTTAGCACGGTTAACATGATAGTGTGGTGTCACAATCAAACAAGACTATGGCTCCGTGCACAAGTACCCCCTCAACGTTTACCAAGGGAGAGATGAGGGAGACCACTGGGAGACATTCCAATGCATTGCTGACGATGCCTGCCAGCCGCGCAAAGAAGCTATGGATTTGTGCACGCTCAAAATAACTACTTCCAGCCACATGCATATGAATAAGTAATCACAAGCAATCTGTGCCTCCCACTGCATGGGACTCTTAAAAGTGGTGACAGAGCCCCATCTATTTTGCATGCATGGAGTCCATTACAGAATGAATTAAAGGGAATATACATTTGCTTTTGCTGTGATTTTCTGAAATGGAAATTTCGCTAATTTTGATGTGATTAAAAAAATTGCTATCAGCGACATCAATATCTAAATAATATCGAGTAATCAAGTAATATCGATATAGACAGTGCTTAGAATGGATACAGTTCTCAGAGAAAGAGACATTCCAAAACAAAAAAACGATTAATGAATTTGAAAGTTCTCTGTTCAGTTTACAATACAGTTCCTATAAGCATTGCTGACCTCTTCAGATGAGCTCATCTTAGTGCCAGTCAGACCTGGGACCATTGGGTTCATTAAATGAATCCTCTTGGCAAATCCCAATGCTGGCAAAGCCTTCTCAGCGAAGGTAAAGATCTTGCGTTGGTCTACCCCTCCAAACTGGCAGTCTACTTTCAGGTATTCCTCATCTAGAGCTTGCAATCCTGGGTACAGGAGACCACTCAGTAACGGATGCTCAACTTGCTTGACAACCTCTGCTCCTGCTTTCCTGACATCGTGCTGCAAATCAAACGGTTCACATCTTACCATGAGCATGTCTGAATTATCATGATACCAGGCCTTTACACTGTCCTGGGAACCCACAGAAGTGATTGAAATGGTCTGGCGCTTCCACTACCCAAAACTTACTTTGTGAATTCTGAGCCAACAATTCTTACAAACTACCCGAAGCAAATTCTCTTCAGTATAAAAAAATCCAGTTTTTTAAAGTTTATTACTGTTACTTTTGGGAGAGGGGCGGGGTAGTCTCACTCTCTTGCACAGCAATTTACATCATTTTATTCCTTGAGTGGGAAACACTCCTTTGAGTATTTGGTAAGTGAATATGTGGTATAGTTTCTGTTGTTCTCAACTTTTTAGGCTACAGTCCATCATTTGCAGCTATCCAAAAAGAAACTGACATAATTATTGTTGAAAAACATACTTGGTTGAAAGATAGTAAGGGAACTAAACTCCCTGTGAAATTATTCTTTATGGCATGCTGTCATTTTGGAGAAATCAACCAAAGAAAGCCTTTCCAACGATGCGTCTACATTGTAAAGACACATCGTTTGAAAGTTCAGTTAGCAGTTAATTTTTTTAATATTATTTGGCAAAGCGTGCTAACATGTCAAATACATGTACAGTATATAAATAAAAGTTGTTTTGGTACATACTTCAAATAATGCTTGACAGTTTGACTCAAATAAAGCATTTTATTTGAAACAAATCAACAAGTACACAAAGCTATATTCAGCATACCTGTGTAACAACTGAAGACATCCTATACACATCCAGGGTGTACTCCCTACAAATGAGAAAAACGCAAGCACAGAACATTGATATCGGATTCTTAATCAGTCTTCAATTCTTCAACTTGAATTCAATCCATCAATTCACAAGTTATACAACTCTCGTAGACATAGACATGACAATGAACCAGTGTATCAAGAAAAGCCTAAATGAAAAACATGCAAGCCCAAACCATGACGTTTATTTGACTGTTTCCTAACCTGCTTAGCTGGTAGTCTGTCCCTCGTACAAATTTCAACTTTTCCAGTGGTACACCAATGGATGTAAGCATTGCCTTGATGATATGCTCATAATACTGCGTACGAAGACTCAGCAATTCCCAGGGTGCCTTCATGTTATCCAGATAGGCATGCAAGTCAGCGAAGAGGATAGTTACCTGTTGGAAAACAACACAAGGATATACAGATACTCTGGATGTTAAGTTTATTTCCTTTTGATCAGCTTCAACATTCTGTCACTGGCAGTCAGATTTTCCAGGAATACTCTATGGGCTCTGTGCACAAGTACCCACTCAACACTGCCGACAGCGTATGATGCTCACGCGAAGACACTATTGCTTTGTGCACATTCAGAGTCAAATAAGTGGTGCATACTTCACGCTATCGGCGTGGGAACCAGTACATGCAAGCAGTGTGTCCCGTCCATGGTGCTCTCAAAAGTGCTTAAAAAAGCACCCTCTCTTGTTCGCATACAGAGTCCATATGTGGTGCGATCAAGCTAAATGAGTCGTTTGTCGGGAATTCTTATTTGGAGATACGGGCCAAAATAGGGCCACTTCATCACATCACTTCGTCATATCTCTAGGTGTTCCTACTTCCATAATTTTTGAACTAAAGATGGTATCAGCATGCGGTTTTCACAGCAGTAACGCTGAGATTGTGCTCTTTTCAAATCTGTAATATAAAAATGTTTGACCAGTGTCGACAAACGGCTCATGTAGCTTGATCGCATCACATATGTTCATTTCATTTGATTTTCTTCGACCAGCTTTCACGTATTGTGACTGGCAGTCAAATTCCCCACGTACATGTATTTCATCAAACAAGTTCCTTGTAGGCATGTTACTAAGTGTATGTATGTACTTTCAGTTGGATCCTGCTGGACTCAGCTAGTTTAAAACTTTCCTGCTCTGGCATCTAGAATTCTTCAGGCTATTTACAGTAAGACTGAGTCAGGTCATTAAGGCAGAAGTTGATGGCGAAAACTGAATGCAGTTCATGAATAAAAGCCGAGACGCAACGACATCACACTTAAAATACATGTGTACTTTCCGATGGGAGCCAGGTAGGAACGAGAGCCAAGCTTTTATTATAAAGCTCACATGTTAAGCGAGGAATCATTGGCTAGGGTTTATTCTCTACAAACTCTAGGAGACATATTTCACCTTGCATCCTGCTCTCAAGAAGTCAGCTACCTTACTCATTGGCACAAAGTAAGCTACATGAGGCTTGCCTGTCGTTGCTGTACCCCAATAGATAGATACATCCTTGCCATCAGTTAGCAACTGCTTCAATTTCTCTTCTCCAAGAACCTCCTGCAAAAACATGCATGTATAGGTGAAAGAGGACATAATAGATGCCACAACACATACAAACATAAACGTATTCCATCATTTATTCACTGCAATATATACTTTCCAATGACGACATACATGTGATGTGGGATATGACGTTTTGAACACCGGAGGGGCACCACAGCACCAAGGGTGTTCAAAACTCATATCATCTCAGCAGTCAACAATTGTTTTGTTATACCTCTGTCTTGGATTCTATGGATTTTGATGTAAAAATCACGAAAACAAACACGGCAACTCTGATGGAAACAGCTGATCGTCTGCTAGTTTGCTGCTCCCACTCATGTGTGAAAACATGGTGAAAATAGCGTGGGTACCAACATGACCAAGGATATAAGTGTTGCACACCGTACGTACCGAACGTACAAATCATAGCACACTCCCTATCACCTATACGTTATATCCAACAGGGAGTGTGCCATTACATTTTATTAACTTGACACATGATCGTTCTAGACCAATGAAAATACAGTATTCAAGACAGAGGTATAACAATGCTGTATATAACATGTTGAGTCTACTGTACCTGTAGATTTCTTGTTATCAAATGAAGTCTTTCATCAACGCTCTTTGCTTCTGTAGCCATGGCAACTATTCAAGATACAAAACGGAAAAAAAATATTCATCATATTCATGTTAATTCAGGATAACTTGGGAGGGTACATACATGTACATGTAGACTGTATATATTTTGTGTGCGTGTATGTTCAAATGTCGGGGGTACTGGCATATAAAATAAAAGGTTAGACCCACCAAAGGATCCCATATGATCTAATGAACCGATGGCTTTACGATTGTCCAATAGCCCCAGCCATGCCAGCAGGCAGTAGTGTAGATCTACCAGTCATGCCCAACACATTCCTCCTGATGCAACACACCATTTTCGTTTACAAAGGTTTTTTTCCATCGTTTTACCACTTAACGTTCCCTTAAAAAGTCAAACTCCTCCCCTTTATCCATGACACTCCTACATATGTATTTAGTTTAAGCTGGTAATGTTACATTATTACGCAAAATCGATGGATTTATACTTTCTCTACGTTCACTTACAGTTGAATGATCAGTGGATCCTGTAGGACACCTATCAGTCACAGACTTTTACCTCCCCTTTTTCGCAAGGCAATGTATATTTGACCATGAAAAGCCACTCAAACTGAACATGCAAAGTGAATGTTTTGGAGGCTTAAAAATGTTGCAGTGGCTATTGTTACGGCAGTCGACTGTCTGGTTCCCTGACCTAATAGTATTCAATGTCAGGATCCAGACTATCAACCGAATGGTTCTCGGACTTTATTTTCCAAAACTCAAAACCACGGATTACGAAGAAGAAAATGAAATCTGCCTTAAACTTAAGTGGTCCGCGGATTTTTTTTCGCAATATTTTGCATTAAACAACAATGTACTTAACTGTTTTGACATGTTTCTGTAAGCAAAACATCATTAATTTACAAGTTACATTAATGTTGCAAGGAACAGAAATCTTGATAAATGCATTTTGTGTTTTCACGAATAGCCACATACATTTTGGCCCTTTGAACGTATACAAAACCCATTGCAAGTGTGGCAGGGCCAAATTTATCTTGTATATTTTTCATGTATGTACTGTATAGTGTACCAGTATATGAGTAGCTCCCCTCAGAACAAAAATAAATCATTTTAGTTTTACTTAAGATTCCCCCCCCCCCACTTTCTTGGTAGTGTGTCCCCCATTTGTTTACCTTAGCCCACATGTTTCCCCTATATAAGCTGCCACATGGTCATAAGCCACTTTTAGTTCAACCAGCAGACCAACAGAGACAACTTCATAGTATATACATTGTACATGTACACCGGTATTTTATGTTCCTCCTGACTGGAGAGCCTGTCCTGTTTGAGCTCTGTCTGCTCGAGTCATTCGACTTTATTCCTGCTTGAGTGTCTTTAAAGATCCACTATTCACCCTGTGTTGGTTTTATGGTTTAAGTTTTTGGTCTTCATCTTTAGTTTTGATTTTATGGTATCTGTTATTGGTCTTTGATTTGATTTTCTTGTAAATAAATTCTTTTTGTCTTTTTTTTTTGTTCGAAATCTAGAATTGTGTCTCTTGCCCCTATTAATTCAATCTCCTCGCAACTTTTCCCTTCAAAGAACCCGAGTTTAGTTTAGTTGTAGTAGTTTAAGCGCGAATTCCCCATAGTGTGTCTATTTTCATGGTTACACACGGAAATACGTAAAAGTAGGTTAAATGAGATTTCCATCTTCACGAAGAGCCACATATCTTTGTTACATTGTCAGCTGCGTGCGCGTACTCACGCGCGCCTATGGAAATACACGTTGAACAGAAAGGGCCAATATGTCGAAAACCTGAATTTGTGTTTTTACGAAGAGCCACTATTAATTTTCACCAATTAACTGCCGTATTAAGTCTTATTACTGGGTTCATATAAAAATTCAGCTCTCATAGAATCATGCGATGGTTTCCTTGCTGCACAAAGTTGTTGCAAAGTAGTATTTCTTGCAGGTTTAAAATATGAGAAACTTCTTTTGCGATTATCTCGAGAACACTTTTCTTCAGAATCAACATAATATATATAGTATGTGGCTGTTCCTGAAAACGGTGACGATATGTCTTTGTCTTTTATTTGTATGTTTCATTTTGATCAAAATAGTGTTGAGTGAACACAAAAAATTGATGTATAAAGTGATGCAACTGCTCTTTATTTCTGTAGAATACAGATTTAGCTACAAACGTTGGGTGGGATTTTAATATTCAGTAAGATAGAATGGTAAAAGCAACAGTACGTACTTGATCAAATCATTTCTAACGAATGTAAAATTACAGTTAAAAAAAAAGAAGACAACTTCAGAAGAAAAAAACCCAAAGCGGGCATCGGCAGAAGCGCAACTGGATGAACCCACTGCTGCTGAAATTGCAGAAGCCATCTTGTTTAAGGCAGGGTTTTCTTGCCCTTTCAGTGCGTCGAAGACAGGAACACAGGTTGATGATACGATAACCCATTGCATTTTGCGTCCGTTTTCTTCTTGACCTGTGCTTTCATGTTGGCAACCGTCTTCAGTATTTTTTGTCATCCACATTTTTCCCGGTGTTTGTAGCCATTGTTGCTTTGGCATCCTGAAAAGCCCTCCTTTTTTTCCCTTGCTACTTGGTAGTTGAGATTTGTCTAAAGCCCCTGTCACACTTTTGCGTATCCCAATTCCTTATGAGTTCCTTATCAAAAAATTTCAATACGCAGCCGTACGATCAAAAACGTTGAAATTTTTTGATTACTTTGACTTATGTGCGACGCACATCTAGCGAACAAGTAACGAATTCAGCGCATCCACTGCGTATGAGTTGCGTATGCAGTGCGCAAGTTCGCTATCTGTGCGTTTCTCATAAGTTACAAATAAGTACAATGCGCTGCCCGCTCGCAGGATGAGCGGTACTAATTCGTGCAATACATCGGCATTCGATATGAGTTCATTCAGCGTGCGTTGTATCTGCACTGCAAGTACGCTATGTATACGTCCATTATAGGAGGTCAGCGTATTACCGCGTATGAACGGCTTATCCCCCATGAACACATAGCGTACTTGTACCGCGCTCGACTGATGCGGGACCGATGTGCTGCGTATTTATAACTTATGACCTGCGTAACAGCGTACGCAGCGTAGTTTTGTGCATGCCCAAAACTATCCAGCGTACTGGGCCGTACCATGCGTATGCCTGCGTACATAAAACTTACACAAAACGATAGAGATGCATATGAGGTGCGTATTGTGCGTACGACTACGTATGAAAAAAATGTCAATGCGCAACTCATAAGGAATTAGGATACGCAGAAGTGTGACAGGGCCCTAATAGCACAGGGTGTTTTTGGATAATTTTGACCAAAACTGCACTCATTTGTTGATCACTTTTGACAACAGTTTGATCATGCAGCATTTTGGAAATTGTGTGGGTAAAGCTGCTTCTATAAAAAAAAAAAATAGGGTTTAATCACAATTTTGAGAACAAATCCTCTGATTGTCTTAAAGCATAGTATCATCCACCCTGATCACAGAATGGCCAGTCTTAAGTTTCGCTAGATAAGACATTTAAGACAAAGGCCCACTGGCGCCATGCATGCCAATTGTGGCCAATTTTGCATATTTAATCAAAATTCTGAGAACAAGAACAAAACCAGTATCATTTGATAGCTTGGAACTTGTAGATTATGGAAATATAACTTAAGAGCAATTTTCGATCAGACTAATTAACTTAAGAGCGGCCCGAATAGCGCGGAGGGTGGGCGTGGTCATCACTCCCTCTTTTTCCTTTTCGCTGATACCGTTGCAACGCTTTAATACAATCAGGGAATTTGATATCCAGCTCTCAGTCTAAAAGCCAAAGGTTATTAATACGTTTTTAAGTAATTGCTTTTGCTTAAAGTTCTGCTTGATGAACTTTTGCTTTTGCTCGGTGCCTCTGCTTATTAGCAATTACTAGTCTTTATGTATTCGGCCCATTGTGTATAGCCAAAGAGTTAAAACTGTTGAGATCCTGAATCCATCAAATTCCCAAACTGCTCAATATGGAGGTATCCTGAATCCATCAAACTCTGCAGTACCGCTAGGCTTACTGTCCCAATCCATCAAAATCTCCCAATTTTTCCAATATGGAGGTATCCTGAATCCGTCAAAATCCTCCACAACAGGGGTGTGGATTTTGATGGATTCAGGTGCATGTACCGTACATTAGGGTTAAAAGTCTGAACACAGAAAGGTTGCAAAAACCGTTGCATACACTAAATTTACAGGGAAAATGATGAAAACCCCTGTTTGTATACACTCTACAATGTACATGTATATGATGCAGCAATAATTGTTGCCTAGCTACCCGTATACATATTTCAAATAGTGTCTAACCCTAACTCCCTATATATAGCATGATTTACTAGGAACCATACCCGTCCTGGAAATTCCAACATCATATCATTGCGTCAATGCAAAAAAGTCGTACCTCCTAAAATGGCATGAACGCAAAATGCGAGTTTTTAATTGTCAAAAGGTTGTACATGTATCTCGCTAAAATAACCCAGATGTACACGTAAAGTCAATGGACATCGAGATACGACATTGTTGCACAGAGCGTGTTCACGCAAGATATATATGTTTGTTTACAGAATGGAGTTACGACCTTGTTGCACTGATGATATGGGAAACTGCACACACATATTTCTGACTTTGTTTCTGGAGGTGTGCCAACCCAATGTAAAAGACTGTCAGTTTAGGGGTACTGTACCCATCCTGACAGATTCCAACAAAACATGCCATTGGGGTTTGATGGGTTGAGTCCTGTTAATGTAAACCTGCCCAGAATTTAATCTTCGGGCTGAGTGAACTGATCCATAATAAATAAATAAATAAATAAATAAATAAATAATGCCACTTTAGTTAACCAACATGTAGCTGCAAGTACATGGTTAAGCTAAGGATGGCTACCAGGCATGTATACATGTACATGAAACTCAGGTACAAAGTGAAGCCTGCTGGACGCATCCATGTTTATGCACAAACCTATGGAAACCTCGAAATTTTTTTGTATTCTATAGGCACTACTGGTGAGTTATCAAAGCCGATAATGTTGTTTGCCTATGTTGCGTGTTGCATTTAGAGTACATTATTTGAAATTCATCTAATTTCATTATGTTCCACAAACATGCAAAATGTCAAAATGCCTGCGCCCTGGATGGCCTCATAGTATCTGCATGGGGGAATGAGGAGTAAATTGAACAACTAACCTGATGAAGTTTCAGCTCAGCTTCAGCTGGATAATCCGAGAAAAACAGCATTCTAGGATCTCAATTTCAAATCAAAAGTTGCTGAATCATGTTTTGAATTGTTCTGAATTGCAGCTATACGCGATGTCGTGCACTGATCCGATGAATTATAGCAACCGCGCACGCCTGCACATTGTGCCAATGCTTGCGCGCACTGCGCCGAATGACAAAACGAACTACTAATTTAAATTTTCCTACGGTGCGTCTTAAGATGCACCGTTGATTTCTTCAAAATGACAGCTTGCCAGAAAGAATAATTTCACAGGGAGTTTAGTCCACTTACTTCAACCAGTATGTTTTTCAACAATAATACGCCAGTTACTTTTTCGGATGGCTGCAAATTTTCTAAATTGCTATTTTCCTTGCCCCTTTAAAGTTATTCATTTTTGAATGAGACATCAAACGAAAAAAAATCCACCGACGTAGGCCAAATAGGCCTATATATACATTGTAGTTATGGAATTATTTCTTCACAAAATTTGAATTATTGCCTGCCAGACAATAATTCAGCTCTTGCAGGGAGAGTTATCCATGTTTTTTTGGTATGTGCACAAAATTGTAACTTTTTGGTAGACGTCGGTTCAGTTCCCATTCTTTTAGCAGGTTAAAGGGAATGTACAACATTTGCTATTGCTGCAATTTTCAGAAATAAATGGATTTGGAGGATTAGTATGTTATAGCAAATATTGTTAAACTGACTTGTTTCACGTTTTGGGCTTGTATATGCTGGAAAAACCAATAAACCAATCATGTTCTTGTAGTCTGGTTCCCTGACCCCACTTTTAAGATTAAACGGAGAAATGTAAAGACTTTGGGGAATTGTAAGGTCAAAGAATCACTCTAGCAGGCTTGTACCCCCTTCACAGGTGTGTAATCAATTGCAAAGAAAGTGCGGAATAACAAAGTGAAAAGTTAGGAGCAGTTTTGGAAAGAAACACCAGCGTTGGAAAAATACAGTTTTTCTTGAAAATGTCAGCACACCAGGAGCCACAATTTTACAGGATGCTTTAGACTGTCAATCCCTAACAATTCCGTAAGGTATTTCGTGATTATTTGATCATTTCGTTTTTTGATGTTTGCAAATGTTGTATCTTCCCTTTAAAACTACTGCAAAACACTACTGCAGCCCATAATATCGATCACTGCATGCAAATTTTAACCGGCGCACTTTTGTACATAAATACTGTATAGATTACCTACAAGTAAAATGTATGTGAAAACACATGTACATGAAAAGCTGTATGAAGCACACTGCACATTTTGCATGTAAAGGTACTATACAGATCACTCAAATTTAAAGTTTCAAGTTCAAGCACTGTAGATCGATTCACTCTTCTATCTTAAAAACGAAATGATTGATTTTACTGTACAGAAAGAATTTCAGTCACCACTGAATGTTAAAGGCTGCTCTTCATCAAATTTGATTGTTTTAAATCTTCAACTGAATGTTTTATTCTAAAGCAAAATTTTTTTTAAATGTAATTGGTCCAAAATTCTATCTCACTTTCTCACTGGCACATGACTATATA
Source organism: Patiria miniata (assembly GCF_015706575.1). Lineage (NCBI taxonomy): Eukaryota > Metazoa > Echinodermata > Asteroidea > Valvatida > Asterinidae > Patiria > Patiria miniata. The sequence continues at coordinate 5,862,847 of NW_024037061.1, forward strand.
GGTCAAACGGTTTTGGAATTATGGCCAATTAATTAGTCATATGTTTACGAATGGTAATTTTGCTCTGTGTACACAACGTATATGGGAAAATTCAATTTTCACGGCGCATAGCACCGGAAAATTTTTCGCTGCGCGGCAACCCATCGTCTGATTTTTATATTTTTGGTATCAAAAGATGCGCAAGGCTCGAGGCTAAAAAGTCATAACAGCTCGGGTCACGGAATTTTTTTTTTTGAAGGCTATCGCGGAAAAAGTCAAGGGGGAGGCCGGGGGGAGGCCGGGCAGATTCCCCCCCCCCCCCCCCCGGCCCTTTTAAGGTTAATGTGAACCAGAATTGATTCCACAAATGCTGGATTCGCCCAAGCCTAAACATGCTAAATGTGAACTTGTCAACGGAATGCCTGACTGACGAAGTGCAACAAACAGTATTGTAGAATTCCTCAAGCATCCTGTGAAATCATTGCGCCTGGTACGGTGTCTTTTTTAGAAAAGTGGACTTTTGTACATTTTCCAACAATGGTTTGGCCAAACCATCGTTGGAAAAAAAATGATGGAAAACACCAAGAACAAATGAGCACTGTTCTTGTGAGCTTGTGTGACCCTACTTCAGACAAAATGCAGCAGTTTATAGATGCAAGGGAACTGTCGGGTCTGGGAACCAGACTAGCTTGCCTGCACCAAACTGATTGCAAACAAAATGTGGGGTGGGCTACCTATTTAGTCAATTGGGGGCAGTACATGCGACCATCGTAGGAAATTGAAACAAAAATTCCACTTTTCTTGAAAATGAGGGCACACCAGGTGCCATGATTTCACGGGATGCTTGAGACAATTATTCACTTGCAGTCAAGCAAGCTACTTGTCCTTTTATGATTTGTTAGTTTTCTTTTTATGTTTTGAAATGTTGTGCATACAATATACCGGTACTTTTAATATTGCAGACATCTTGTACCGCTCAATGGAGCTTGCCAAAGTTGTGAGAAAGTACTTAAAAACATGTACATTTGTACATGTACGTACATGTACATGTATGCAAGAGTACAAGGTGCTTTGAAAATTCACTGGAACTCATTGAAGGGCAACTGGGTGTGCATTTATGGGTAGTACAGGATCTGGGTACCCTATTGAACAAAAAATATGGGTACCTGGGTACCCATTAAAGAATTAACCCGACCCCAAAAGTGTCAATCTCGGAAGTTGCTGTCCAGATTGTTCATAAAGGTCTGCATGTTAATACTACCCATATTGGTGCACCCATACCTAAGTTACAAATGTATACAGTGAGCTCTTTAGCTTTAAAAACTGCAACTATCACAAGCATCGTAAACGTGGAATATTGCTTTTGTTTTCCAAGTACACGTAGTCTGTTTTTCATTTTGAAATTTCTCTGTCAATGACATTCAATGCTGTTCTTTTTTCATTCTCTGAGAAGTTACTGAATGATTTCTAAAGATGGTAACGGGAACTCGTTTCCCTAATTTGGAACCGGTTCCCGACACTCGGGTACCCGTTCCCGATGCACAGCCCTACAATTTGCCTAACAAGTCACATGCGATAATTGCATCCCCCTTGTGCAACAACCCACGGTCCATTTTAGGGAATACACAAAATAATTCATCTAGCCATCTCAAACTGCATTCAATCAACCACCAACAAATGAACTACAATGCCCCCTGTTACAGGCAATTCATTTCTCAATTAAAATCAATTCCCAGATGCCAACTGTTGCTTAGCAACATAAAATGAGGGTATGTGTGCGTGCAATTACTTACCAGTCCATTTCCTGTCTAACACTGACAATGAAGTGACTTGCTTTATTAAGGCCAAGCACTATAGGCTACATTTATGAGCAAATGAGTGGTATGGTCTGTACAGTGAAGGCAGCTCAAGAACATCTGCATAGAACATACATGTACATGATGTACATGTATGGGTTATTCTATAAATTACGGGTCCAAAGTGGGACATTGCATTAAAGGGCTTGAAAACTTGAAGTTGTTTTAATTATGGCCAATCTTGCTTTTCATAAGATGAGATGTACTGGTATTTACTTCCATCAGGAAGGTCAAGTGCAAGCCTATTCAACAGAAAGGAGATCCTCCCTAACATGCCTAAGGCCACAAAAAAAAATAGTTCTGCTTCCGGTTTCCCTACCTACCCTATTCCGAGAGCCCCTACCCTAATTTTTTTATTGGAAAAATGAGGAAAAAAACACCCAAAACCATCGATTTCTACCTTTTACCTTTGACTACACGCAGACGCCTCCATATGATCATACACACACAAAAAATACTGTAAAATTCACTTACGTCATATGTTCATAAATTCAGCCCCCCCCCCCCAAAAAAAAAAACAGTCACAACTGAGGGATTTCCTTTAATCCTTACCAGCCCCGCAACTCCATCAAAATCTATCCCCATTTGGGTGGATTTGGGGGGACTTAGTCCAGAAGGCCTGGTGTGACTAAATATTGATGGAGTACATGTATGATGGACTTGGGCCTAATGGCCTGACATGCCTGAAGCAGTGCTAGGGGTATCCAGTTGATTTTGCCTAGCTTCCTGTACTGCTATTGTGATAAAAGCCATGTGTAGCAAGTCCAAGGATGTCAACTAGTGCATCAGTGGTGGATTCCATTATGTCATGTACAGTTTTGTATTGGAGTTTGATGGACTTGGTCCAGTTCCTACATGTAGTTAAAGACGCTAGGGAGTTAAAGGTAGAGTCCATCATTTGTAATTTGTGCATTTTGTTCGTTTGAAGCAACAATAGAGTTCAAAATCTAATGAAGGATACTGAGCAACTAACCTGATGAAGTTTCAGCTAAGCTTCAGCTGTACATTCCGAGAAAAACAGCATTCTAAGATCTCAATTTCAAATCAAAAGTTGCTGAATCATGTTTTGAATTGTTTTGAATTGCAACTATACGCAACGTCGCGCACTGATCCGACGAATTATAACAACCGCGCGCGCGTGTGCGTCGTTCGAATACTTGTGCGCGCTGCGCTGAATAACAAAACGAACTACTAATTTAAATTTTCCTACGGTGCTTCTTAAGAATCACCGTTGGAAATGCCTTCTTTCGTTGATTACTTCAAAATGACAGCTTCCCAGAAAGAATAATTTCACAGGGAGTTTAGTCTCCTTACTATCTTTCAACCAAGTTAGTTTTTCAACAATTTTTTACGCCAGTTACTTTTCGGATGGCTGCAAATGATGGACTCTACCTTTAAGCAGGCCATCTCAAGCTCGACCAATTAGTGGGCGTTTGGGGTCACACCCGTCCGTGTCTGGGTTCCTTGCTCTTTGCTTTTTCAATGGTGACGATATTTTCGCGTTGTGAAAAATGGAGGTTGAGGAAACATTAGGCCTATAGGTGTACATCGAATTCTTAAAATATTAACGACAGCACGTTCACGAGATTTTTTTGTAGATGAAGGTTCAATCTTTAATTTGATTACCTCAACATTTGGGAGACTTTCGTCGTTGTCGAAAAAACGGAATTTCATCACGTAATTTTTTAGTCAATTTGTCCGTGAAAAAAAAACGTCAAAATGTATCAAAATCCTTTTTTTTTTTGGAGAAAAAAAAAGACCTTGATAGATGTATGTAATAGGGCTTTAACTACCTAAAACAGCTTTGTTTGTGTGGATCGGTTGTGATCGGTCGTGCTGTTAGTTGTGTGGACGAGAAAATAGAGCGGCTACGCGTGACACGGCAACTGACTGCCTTAGCACGTGCCAAAGGAAGCAATTTGAATGCATATATCTGAAATTGCCAATCAGCGGAATGAACTGCCTGATCAGCCCATAGCCTGGCAAATTGAATGGAATCAGCTACCCGGATTTCAATTTGATTAACTTAGTTGTCAAAAGAACGCCCACCAATGAAAGCGAACATCTAGCTCCGTTGACGACTTTCAATATAAGGCAGCATAATGCGCATGAATCGACTGTATGCTGAAATTGACCAGGAAAACCTATATAACCGAACAACGCGGCATCTCCCAAGAAACTGCTTTTAAATCCAAGGCTTTAATAATAATAATAATTTATTCATTTATAAAGCGCAAATTCCAATATAATTTTGTTCAAATGCGCTGTACAGTAAAATATTGATTAAAATACAAGAAAATACACTCTAAAAATGTACCATGACGCGCTAGAAAATACACACATTAAAAATAAAGAGTAACAGCAAAAAAATACTCGCAAGGAGCTTAGAACGACCAACCATTTCACATGTCAAAATACAAAGAAGTAACAATAAAATCAGTAAAAGGCCAACTTAAAAAGATGAGTTTTTAACAGAGACTTGAAGTTATCAACACTGTTAGCTCTCCTTATGTGAATCGGGTGGGCATTCCAGAGTGTAGGGGCAGCATTAACAAAAGCACGATCCCCAAGGGTAACTTTGGTACGGCGAAAAGGGTAGCCCAGGAGAGTGTCATCGTGAGAACTACGAAGATTGTAACGGGATGAGGGATTCTTAATGATAAGTTGGCTAAGGTAAACTGGAGCTAAACCATAAAAACATTTATAAGTCAACAACAGAATTTTAAAATTAATCCTAAACCTCTCTGGAAGCCAATGAAGATCAACCGTTAATGGAGAAACATGACAATACTTATCAGACTTAAAAACAAGTCGAGCGCAGGCATTCTGTACTCGTTGAAGATGATTTATCTGACAGTCAGGTAAGCCATATAAAAGGCTGTTACAGTAATCTAAACGACTGGAAATGGAAGCGTGAATCAAGGTTTCAGTACACTTAGTGGACAGGTATTTTCGTATACGTCTGATGTTATGTAAATAATAAAATGCACTTCCACAAACCTTTTGAACGTGAGTGTTCATTGACATATGTACATCAAACCATGAGCCTAAGTTACGAGTAATGGGTGCAGGTGTAACCATACAATCACCAACATGAATGGAATCAAGGTTAACTTTAGACAACTGTTTGGGGGTCCCAATAATCATAAACTCAGTTTTACTGTCATTCAGCATTAAAGGTGTAGTCCATCATTTGTAATTTGTGCATTTTGTTCGTTTGAAGCAACAAAAGAGTTCAAAATCTAATGAAGGATACTGAGCAACTAACCTGATGAAGTTTCAGCTAAGCTTCAGCTGTACATTCCGAGAAAAACAGCATTCTAAGATCTCAATTTCAAATCAAAAGTTGCTGAATCATGTTTTGAATTGTTTTGAATTGCAACTATACGCGACGTCGCGCACTGATCCGACGAATTATAACAACCGCGCGCACGTGTGCGTCGTTCGAATACTTGTGCGCGCTGCGCTGAATAACAAAACGAACTACTAATTTAAATTTTCCTACGGTGATTCTTAAGAATCACCGTTGGAACTGCCTTCTTTCGTTGATTACTTCAAAATGACAGCTTCCCAGAAAGAATAATTTCACAGGGAGTTTAGTCTCCTTACTATCTTTCAACCAAGTTAGTTTTTCAACAATAATTACGCCAGTTACTTTTCGGATGGCTGCAAATGATGGACTCTACCTTTAAGGTTAAACGACTACAGACATGACAGAGTAAAGATGAGACCTTTGATGATCTTTTTAGGCAATAAAAATGAAATATTAAAAAACGTTTTCACAAAATAGATCGTTTTTGTGTCAGAATTATTGGGGCGTCATTGAAGGTGCTACTGTACTATACATAAGCGCATTTGAGCCAAGGTCTGGAGCAGGAGACAGTCGGAGCATACTGACCGGAGCATTGCGTTTACACCTCTGGTTCTTTTTAGAACCATTCTCTTAGTTTTGAGAAATTATTCCCATATGGTGTTTCCGCAAACCTTTCACTTGTTCTTATTCTACTTTCTACCGATATTTCCAAACATTATTATTTCATGGCAAAAGCATTTTCGAGCCTCAAGGACACTTTACAACATACATGTATCTCCAGGTTCCATACAATATGAAAGAAAAGGTATCAGCATTTGTCCCACGCGATGGAGAACAGTGACTACATGTAAACACTGCCACAGGAACTGGCCAATCACAAAGCAGCAAAGCTCCATTATGCATAAATTAGCACAGTCTGTGTCAATACAATGCAATCCATTGACCAATCAGTGACTTCCAAGCTTCTAGTGACTGGGGTGGCAGTGGAGACCAGGCTGAACTGTTCAGTCGGGTAATTCTCAATCTAGCTCATAGATACATGTACTCTTCCCAGAGGCAATTAATTTTTCCTCCGTCTTGTGCACCAGATGGAACAACTGTTTACAGTTTATACACGTACATGTGTCGACATTGACCAAAGTAAAAAAAGTACACAATTTTTTAAATATTAGTTGTCTGTTGGGAAGACAAGCTCAAAACTTAATAAGTTCATGTACCAGTACATTTTGTTGTACAATTTGCCCAAAATGGCTTTCATTTTTACACTGCTGATGATGCTGTGTGCATCTCAAGTGTCGTGCTGTGAAACTTCCTGTGGTGGACTGCGACTGGAACACAAACTGTTCAGCGCTGACCACAGGGCCCTCGTGAATTCTGTGTACAAGAAGAAAACTGCAGCTTCTCAAGTCATCTGCGGTCGAGAATGCAGCATGGATCCCGAGTGCAGGTCTGTCAACTACCACAAATGCAGGAAGCTGTGCGAACTCAGCACCGCTACCCGCAGAGAGTTTCCTGAAGCTTTCGTGGAAGGCCAAGGCAGCGTGTATTTTGATGCAGATGAGAAGACGCCGCTCTTTTCATTGGCTCGCAACCACTCCACCCGTTACCTAAGTTGCGAGCAGCTCTTCGACGCAGGCTTTTGCTCCAGTGGCGTCTATACCATTCACCCACACGGCTTTGACAAAGGCGGGCTACGTGTCGACTGCGACATGGCGACTGACGACGGGGGATGGATCATGTTCCAGAGGCGGCAAGATGGCAGTGTGGACTTCTACCGTACCTGGGCTGAGTACCAGTCTGGCTTTGGCAATCTGTCCGGTGAGTTCTGGTTGGGCAATGACAACTTGGCAAAACTCATGTCGGACAATCTTCAAGTAAAGTGGGAACTTCGTGTCGATTTGATGGACTGGGGAAACAACACTGCATGGGCCAAGTACCAAGATTTCACAATCTCTGGGACTAAGTACACTCTGTCGTTCAGCACATATGATGTCAACAGCACAGCTGGCAATGCTCTTGGAAGACAAAACGGGATGCCATTTACAACGAAAGACAATGAAAATGACATATGGCAAGGTGGGAACTGTGCAAATTTCTTTCACGGTGCCTGGTGGTACAAAGATTGCACCAGTACTAACTTGAATGGAAGATATTACCCATATAGAAATGTCAAGTTTAATCAAGGCATCAAGTGGAATCTCTGGGTAGGAAGAAAACAGTCTCTCAAACAATGCAGCATGAAAATGCGAGAAATTTAGACAATTAGGCCAAAAAAAATAGTTCTGCTTCCGATTACATGCCTTTCAAAAATAGGATCGGTCGGTCAGAATTTTTTTTTTGGCCAATTTTTTTGATGCAGATTGAATGGGGTATATGCGAAGTTTTGGTCTGAACTATTTCCATTGCACTAAGAAAGCTATACACAAAATGGCCACGAAAAGTGAATAAAACCTACCTTGATTATTGTCAATATATTTACGTTCGATAATTCTTTAAAAAATAATAGAAAAATCAGGCGGTTCGCATCATATGCACAACATTCGTTCGTTTTACGGTCAAAAATTTTGGGATACACGCTGCATGTATCACTCCAAATACGAGTAGTGCGATCTCAAAATGAACTCTTGAACACGGAAAATACATACACAGACAAGATAGATCAATTCTGTGAATTTTTAATTAACTTGCAAAAATGTTCTTTCTCCATCGGTGTTTTCTTGGCATTTTTACGACGTCGAATCCCACCAGTTGACACTGTCAGTGCACGTGGCTAATGAATAGCGCTAGCAATCGCTACCGCATTTTCATCATGTCTTCTAAGTTCTAAATTGGCCCAGCGCGCCAATTTCTAAATTGGCCCCGCATACAATGTACAGTAGTTGTATCAAGTTTCTTAACAATCACAACCAGTCAATCCTGCTTTATGTAGGCAGGGAGCACTCAACTGTTTAAAACAGTCACTTGATTGATTTTGACTGCTGGGTTGGCCTTGTGGAAATTGCCAGCCATACAGAGAGGGAGGGTTTTAAGAGTACTTGTACCAGTACATTGTAAAAAACATGAAACTTGCACACGTGAAGAACACGTATATTGTACATACATATGTATATACTGTACAGATTACATACTAGTAAAATGTATGTAAAAACATACGTGAAAAGACGTATGATTAGCACACTGCACATTTTGCATGTAAAGGTACTATACGGATCACTCAAATTTACATGTAAATTTTCAAGTTCAAGCACTGTAGACCAATTCACTCTTCTATCTTAAAAACGAAATGATTGATTTTACTGTACAGAAAGAATTTCAGTCACCACTGAATGTTAAAGGCTGCTCTTCATCAAATTTGATTGTTTTAAATCTTCAACTGAATGTTTTATTCTAAAGCTTAAAAAAAAAATTCAATGTATGTGGGCAGTTCCACACTAGTGGGCTAATTAGATAACTTTATGGATGTTGCTTTATGTCTGGTTCCGCACTAACATTGTCGTTGTGACTTCGTATTCAGGAGATGAGAATCAAACCATTTTACAATTTCGGACTATAGGCCTACATATGTACATTCTATTCCCTTTAAAAAAATCCTCCAGAGCCATGAATCACAAAAAGAAAACACTCTGAAATTAAATGTTGGAGTCAATTTTAAATAATAAAAGAAGAATATTCTTTATTTTTGGGGATGAAAAAAAAAAGAATTGAAAATGTCACTATGGCTGGGAATCAAACATGTTGAACCTTGTTCCCCACCCATCCACTACATGCATGACATGTAGGCCACAGGTCTTGCACATCTGATGGTGGTAAAAAGCGTTTACCATGTAGAAAGCCTTGTACAACCTACCCAGCAAAATAGCGTTTACTTAAATTTAGCCGGTGTCATGCCAAAAATGTCCGGTGACAAATAGTGTCTGCTGTGAGCATGCAAAATAGACGCAGGACACTTGCGTCCAGTGCTGAACAATAGGAAAACACTTAATTTTTGAAGTTGTTTGGGTAGTTGGCAAATGTTGACGTCGTCAATTATTTTTGCGCCAGTGTAACCGTTCCATCCATCAATGACTTCATTCTGAATTTCTGGTTTACCTTCCAACTGTCCAAGCAGATGCTAGAAAACTGACTTGTTCAGGTATTCATGACAATTACATGCACGAAAAACCCGAACATGCCCCTTTCATTTGTTTCAATTCCCTCTACATTTATTTTAAATTTCTTTATCAATTCTTAATTAGCTTGTTAATGCCAATTTAATAACCGAATGTGCTCGCATATCATATACGCTCGTCCAACGGGCAGATATTCGATAAGTTGCGCGTATGGCGCAATGAAAAAGACTAGATCATAGATAAAGAATAAAAAAGACGAGATCGGCAGTGCGTACATGTACATACGCACGTTCTGCCATAGGCGGCGCCATTTTTATTTTCAGCGCATGGGGCAAAAATGCTTTACGCACGTACCTTTATTTCCGCAGGTTTGTATGGAAAGGTATATTTGTAAGTATGTAAAAGTAATATTTTTGACCTGTAGTAGTTATTTTCCCAACAAAATTCCAAATGGGTTATTAAGCTGCATATTCATTTCGAAGTTTGGTCCATTTTATTCTTCGCATTTACTTTCCGTTTTAAAATGCTGGTGAGCGTTGCTAAAAAAAAACACCTTGCATCCAGTTGTTTAAGTGCTATTTGCTTCAGAATAAAACAGAGTACATATTCCCCTGTTTTAATGTCCTTAGATTTAAATTCACGGCAGTTTTTAACGGCAACCCCTGGAACATTTTTTTTCTCCACTGTCCCTCCTAAGGCCAAAGACATGACATACGCCGTTATCAGATAGAACAAATACATTTGTATTAAATCATCTCAAAATCTGCAAGAAGGCGCAAGAATCTCACAATATTGAGCAACATAAATTGGGTAGAGCATATGTTTCAATAAACTTGAGCAGTTAGATTTTTTTTTTAATGTCTATGGTTTTCCCATCTCGTTTTCCTATGAGTAGCCGTGGTTTTGTTTGTCCGCATTGTAAAAGAATTTTCAATGTCCCGATTTCACTTCTATATCAGCTTTCCTGATTTCGCTTTTAATACCTCAATGATTTTGCAATTAATGCCCCCCTCCCAACCTGGTTATGAAATATCCTCACAAAAAGTTTGAATCCACCAATATAATGCAGAAGGAACATTATGGGAGTGCAATTTAATTTCATTCTCAAAACGCAATATTATTGTCATCAAAAGTCATGCAATGTAATCCATGCACATTGATTTCATCCAAACAGGATATTGTAACACAAATCTCTTAAATCCTCCATTGAAACATTTCACAATGTTAATATTAAATAATTCAACGGTAATAATAAGCAGTTTTAACCTTCTACATTTTCTTTTTTTATTGCTTAAAACTATGTTTTTATATACAATTTATCAGATAGCATGACAATATTTGGATATTTTTAGTAACGTGCACCGCCATTTTCAAACAAAAAATAAATACGAGCCTGGAGCAAACAAAAAGGTCCTATTTGATTCTTTCCATCTGCTTCAGGCGGTGAATCAGAATAAAAAACGGTTGACCTACATTGTAAGTTGGTTTACCTATAGATGTTAAGTTAATAGCAGTCACTTTAAAGACACGATTACCCCAATTAGTTTCAGTGTTGTCATTACTAAAATATATATGCCCAAAAATGTTAAGTGATCATTAAAACCAACTTGGAAAAAAAAATATCCTGACGATTTTACACTTGTATCTAGACACTGTTAGATCTTTTAAAAATGATTTTAGAACCTGAATCTCTGAAACAAAATGGTAGGGTTATCAGCATGTTGACAACTTTTCAAGTATCATTCCGATGATGCCTCTGAATTATGTAGCCGTGTACTAGAAACATGCTAAAATGCTGTAGAACAGCCGAATACACATTGACACTTAAAAAGGTTTTGTGAAAAAAATTAACTTACTTGAACAATTACTGAACTGGAAGGGCTACTGTCAAATGAATGCCGTGTGGTGCAAGACACTGAACATGTATCAAGATTCTATTCCATGGAACACCTTCTCTTGGTCTATATAATGAGAGAGGCACTAGTTGCATTTAATTGCATCTCGAATAAGCATCTGAGATTTTGTACATTTCTTTCCGATATATACCACAGAATTGATCCCTATGATTTAAAAAAGGGCAAGATTCTTTTTTGAGTACATGGCATACTTTTCAAACGAATTGAATAAACTACACTGAGCAAAATGATGCGTCTCCCCTCCGCCCCCTTGTTTTCAAAGGTCGGGCGAATTAGGAAATTATTTGTGAATAAGGACAAAAAAGCTGATACAATTCAGTCATTCAGATGCATCCATCTAATTGAGATTACTCTGTGATTTTTCTTTATTTAACAGCGAATAAAATTACCTCGTCAAAATCAATATTCAAAGAATAAGTGTCATTTCTTCATCCAAGACAAAACTATTATTCTCATCCACTATTTCTTTATTTACTTTTTATTTTTGGGGGGGTAGGGTGGGGGTGGGGGTGGTTATAGGCATTTTCAGGTGCTCATACTTTTGTGTTGTTTGGGCATTTGGGGGTAGGCCTACGGGTGCATGTTATTGGTTGTTCATTGGTGTAAACAGTTTGTGTTGGGGAGGGGGGGTTACGGTGCTATATGTAAGTGCGTTTCTGTTGTTTTTCAGTGAAGTGTGTATTTCGGGCATGCTGGATAGTGTTCATGGAGGAATATCTTGTTCTGTTATTTTCGGTGTAAATTTTTTTTGGGGGGGGGGGTTGGGGTTGTACTGTGTGGGGCTTTTCCCGTCGTGTGTTTTTCCTGTTTTCAGGTGTGAACTGTACCAGTATTAACCATAGAGCAACCCTGAGGACAGGCACAACTGAGGGAGAACAACATATTCTGGCTTGACCTCAACCGTTCATTGGCTGTTCAAAATTGTCCTCGCCCGTGCATTATAGTCTATGGGGATAAGTATGGTGTTCCATTATGTGGCAACGGCATCGCATTTTCGGGGGGGGGGGGGGCGCATTTTTATTTTTTTGGCGTCGTACTTTTGTTGGGCGTCGCATTATTTATTTTGGGTGTCGCGCTTTTTTGGGGGGGGCAGCGCATTTTTTTTCTTTTCGACACATCTCTCCCTCCCCCCCCCCCCAAAAAAAAAAATGTGGGAGCTGAAAGATTTTATCCCGAGATTCTCATACGGTTTAACTGTATCAATCAATCTTTATGTAGCTAATACATAACATTCAATCTTAAAACCTGATCATGTCAAGCTGGACGAACTGTCATGAAAAGGGTTTAGCATCCTGATGAGAAACAATATCAAAAATCTAGAATATGCATGTAATGTGAAACTCAAAAGAAGTATTATCTGGCAAGCACTCATTGCGTGTGAACAAGGTTTCCGACTGTGTCAATAGAGGGCGCTGTTTTGTTATGTTTTTTCACGTGCAGAATTTTCGGCATTTGTATCCCAGATTTTCTCTTTCCCAAACAAACTATGGATCGGGGAACAAGGTTTATTTGATATGGTACATCATATTCATAATCTAATGTCTGGAAAGTTTTATACAATTCGGCGGACCAGATCGCCTGTATCAAAGACTAAAGCATTTTCGGCCCCTTGTCCATCGCCTATATCAAAGACTAAAGCATTTTCGGCCTCTTGTCCACGGACTAAAATGTGCGACATCGCAGAAATCTCGATGTGTGATGTCCCACAACCATGACAATAGGGGGAAAAACAAGCGCCGCCAAAAGAAATATGCGACGCCAAAAAAAAATGCACCGCCCAAAAAGCAAATGCACCGCCTCCCCCCCCCCCCCAAAAAAAACATGCGTTGCCAAAAAAAAAGTGACGCCCCCCCATAAAATGCGCCGCTGTTGATCGAGTGTGTTTTGTGGTGTTTTCCAGTACTTTGTAGTCCGAGTAACTTGGACCCAAGTATAGAATACAGGGCCACTCCAACTATAGAATACAGGGCCACTCCAATCTATATCCGCGCCTCCGTACGGCTGTGTGGAGCCGTAGTCGACCTACATGTGTACCTCCGAGAAATGCGCCCTCTACCGGCGCGCGACTCCAAGGCTCCAAGGCTCCGTGTCTCCACGGCTCCAGTGCCCCGTCACAAGCGCGCCCTCCCTTCCTTTGCGAGGACAACCTACCCACAGACATATAAACCGTGATTCGAAAAAGTATTCATTGGCAAACACTTGTTGACATAGCGCGTATCCGCTCGATGCGCGTTCAATGCAGATACGTGCTTAGGACCGGACACTACATACATTTACATACAAAACTAAAAAAGGCTGTTTTACTCACAATCCGATTGTAAAAAAGTTGTGCGCCTTATTGGTTTTTAATCTACCTAAATCATTTTAAGTACATGTACATTTACACACGGGATTTCTTTAAAAATAGAAAAATAACTTGATACTTGATAGAATTTTTTTAATGGAATAGTTTGGGTGTGTGTAAAATCCCTATACCGAGAGGTGATTTGCCCATTGTTTGGATTTTAGTCGGCGCTGCGAAATCACGGAATGTGCGTGTAGTTTCGAATGGGACCTGGCGGTCTATGCGCTTAAATGTCTGTGGACCTACCTCCGAGAATTGCACCCTCTACCGGTGCGCGACTCCGCGCCTCCACGGCTCCAGTGCCCCGTCACAAGCGTGCCCTCCCTTCCTTTGCGAGGAAATTAAAATGGATATGGATGCCTCGTTCTCAAAAAAAATCATAGTCCTAGGAAGTAGGATCATTCATATGGATATCCTACCGCCGAGAATTGTGCCCTCTTCCGGCGCGCGACTCCACGACTCCAAGGCTCCATGGCTCTATGGCTCCACGGCTCTGTGACTCCAAAGCTCCAGTGCCCCGACACTACTCCTAGAACTATGAGGCTCACTACGTGGAGCCTCATAGTTCTAGGAGTACCCCGACACATTTACAAGCGCGCCCTCCGTTCCTTGAGAAGACAAGTGCATTTGCTGTACTGAGCACTTTTTGCGCATCTGCATTTATGATTTAGTATATCGATACTGTAATACTCCTATCCTCACATCGCTGGCCTCGGGGCTCCAAGTATCCTTGAGTCACCATAATCGGCGCAGGTAACGCTTGCAACGCACGCGCGTTGTCCAACGCAAATTGAATGAGAGTGCGTCAAAATAGATCCTCATCGTTTTAGGTGGACCAACGATACATAAAAAACCCTAACCCCTGCATTCTATAGTTACTCCCACTGAATTACTTAATTAGTCAATTACATCATGTCCCTAGAACTAACGACAAACGTTAAATGCATTATCATGTACATGTGAGCTACAGCCCCATATGGGCCATAGTTCCCCAACCGTTCCAAGCATGCCAAGTCGTAGACCCGTGAACGTGGCGTTGTTTACAAGCCACGTTCACGGGTCTAGCCAAGTCGTAGTCCGAGTAACTAGGACTCTACGGATCGCTTTTTTAACATTTGGACATGGTCGGGCGATAGTCGCTTTTTTAACATTTGGACATGGTCGGGCGATAGTCGCCCGACCATGTCCAAATGTTAAAAAAGCGATCCGTAGCAAAGATCCTATCTATAGCGCCGCTTGCGGCGCTATTTACTCAGACTAGCCAAGTAGTTAGTCCGAGTAACTTGGACCCAACTTATCGCCTTTTTTAACATTTGGACATGGTCTGGCGCCAGACCATGTCTAAATGTTAAAAAAGGCGATAAGTTGGGTCCAAGTTACTCGGACTACCAAGTAGTTGGGCCGGGGGCGTAATTTTTTTTCCTAGGAGGGTTAGCATGGTTTAATAGGGGCAATGTCATGAATAATTCAGTTTTTCCTTTGAATCATTGCAAGACTTAGGTTCTCGTTCTATTTTCCCCTTAATTTAAAATTATCTCAGTGATAAATTTGGAGAAGAAAAATAGCTGATGAAAATGAGCAGCGACGACGTGGATTCGAACCAGGGATCTTTGTGTACCCATATACATGATATAGCTCATCTCGCTATCCACTAGCATGACTAGGACAGTTACTGTGTGGTAGCTCGACGACAACCGTTCTTTAAAATGCTTTAATGTATTGTAACTAGTTGAGTAACTAACAACAATGCTGTCGATGTCATTGTCCGTTCTCATGGATAAACATGAATTATTCATGACATTGCCCCTAACCCTCCTAGGAATAAAAATTACGCGGGCCGGGGGTATTAAACCATGTAAACGCTGTAATGCCGGGCAAATCATTCATCTCTGCCAAATTTCTATTTTCCCCTGATAATTCCAGTAAATCACGGAACAGTAGCAATGTCTAATGGTCTAATTCAAATCGCATCAAACCCAAATGAATTTACTTACATAGCATGCATAGGATTTACTACCAAAGTTGAAATTCCGGGTATCTGCAATGTGGCCTGTGGGTTAACAACAAATCCACGTGTAGACGACTACGGAAGTACGGCCACACGTACGTACGTATCTCGGCCACTTCCGTAGTATGGTCGTACACAACATATCCACAGTGACCGTAAGGTACTGGCAAAATTCTGCTAGATGCATTTCTAAATCTGCTAGATTTAACAAAAATCTTCGATATCACTTATTATTAGCTGGAGTCCGGAGTTACCCAGCCTTAAATTGTATCATTGGGTTGACAACCGAATGATAACATTTAGGGCTGGGTAACTCCAATCCTCCATGCTCCAGCTAACTTATTATTACACGAAATACATTATTAACACTAGTTTATACCATGGAGGAATGGAGGTAGATGCAGATGTTGTAAAATTTCCTGAAACAAAACAAAAATCATAAAATTTTCTTTAAAACCAAATAAATTACAAAATTAAATTTAAACAAAATTGCATCACGTTGAACTATAGTCTTGCTTGCATGGTCTACTTTACTGTGTATACACGTCAGGGAACCTCAAATTGAAACTTTTCAGTGGCGGTTCTACGGGGGGGGGGGGGGGGGGGGGTGGCCAAAAATGTTGTCCAGCCCCCCAAACAAAATTCCATAAAAAAGAAATGCACTAGCAAAATTTAAGAATGTGGCGGACGTGCGAACGGTCTCCCCCTAAATAAATAGTCGTGAGAAGGGTGCATTTGTGCACTATTAGTTAATAAAGTGTACCTGATTGTGGGATTTTATCAGTGCTCCCCATTAAAAATATGCCACGAGCCCCCCCCCCCCCCCCCCCCCCCCCCCCTCCCCCTCCCCTACTGATTTTTGGAGGCCTAAGTGTCCGCAGAAAATAACTGGTCTACATTTCAGCACACCCGTCAGAAAAATTCTGCATCCTCCCTGCTAGCCCCCTCCCCCCCCCCCCCCCCCAAAAAAAATATTGGCTCTTTCAAAACTAATCAGCTACATTTTTCTGTCAAATCACCAATTTTACAGAATTCATTCCGCTAAATTTTGTCAAACTCGTTTTTCTCGAATAATTCTGTTAAATATAGCCGAAATTCGGCTAAAACGGTCACCCTGATACATCGCGAATACGTACGTACGTACGTACACGCACTGCAATGAAGGATTGCATCAGAATTCAGAATAGTAGTTGAACGGCTGTTTCATATCACACTCAAAATCATTGTGAAAATTCAAATAGCCACCGGAAAGTACACTGAAAAGATTTATACAAAAAACCTTGTTGATGTTTTATTGAGATCTTTTTTTTATTTCAGATAAAATTCTTCTTTCATATGCGTAAACAAATTAAACTGACTGCCTCGTCGGCTTCTTATGTGACTATAATAACACTTTCTCTAAAAACCCTAAATTTGCACATATGGAGGAGTAAAAAAATGTCCTCGATGATTTGCACAATTGATCGAGCTATATACTGTACGATTACTTTCTCAGCATACTTTTACAAATTTGGAAGAGCTCCAGGTGATTTGGTCATTTACAAATTGTTTTTTAAGATTCATTTTTATAGTGATAGTGTACATGGCATGACTTGTTTACATGCAGCTTATGAGTTTTCTCTTCAATATTAACCTTTAAAATAATTATTAGTACATGTACCTGAAACTGAAACGGACTTCACATTCAAACATTTCATATTTTGAAATTAATATTACATATCTACAACAGCACATTCCACAATTTTCTCATTACATGTACGGTATTTTGTTTCTTTTCTTGAGAAATCCACAAAAAAGGAACCAAAATGCTGTGTGGTTCTTCCCGTCGAGCATGCATGCTGTTCAAAAACAAATGTGCTCGTATGTACATGTACTGTAAAACATTCAAATCTCACAAAGTGTGTGGCTGATGAAATGAATCACAGGTCAACCATCACAGGCTTGGTCAAAGTTACAGAGGTGTGGACCCTGACAAAGGCCTTTCTTTGTGCACCGTCACTTGAAGGGCTTGTGATCTGACTTGAGACTTGGCGAGTGCTGACTAAGGTGGTGGCTCAGTTTAGAGTAACTCAGTTACAACTGGTGAATAAAGCATATTTATTATGCTGATAAATGTTCTCAGTCATTTAAGGAAATGTGATTTTAAAATGTCCTTATTAGAAAAAAATAGTTAATACATGTACAAGTATTACAACTACCCCATACTGGAAGATGGTTACTTTTTTCCAATTTTTAAACAAAAAAGCAGGTTATCTCCAAACTGTCATGGTCTGGTACAGTCCCTTAGCATGATATCTTTGAACATGTTATACATAAGAATACGCTTTAAAATGTTCTTGTTCTTACAATTTAGCCTTTAAAATATTAACATGATAAATGCATTGTATTACATAGATCCCATACAATTAAAACGTACATTGCAATTAAGCCTTTAAAATATTTACATGATAAATGGCACTGTTTTACATAGATCGCATACAATTGAAATGTACATTGCAACAATTGCTTTCTTTTGAGTAAATTATACTTTACTTGAGCAATGAGCAATCGAGAAGGTTTAAAAGCATTCCGTGTTTTACAACATTCCTTACTTTGCCTGAATTAAGAAGTTCAATTTATTTGTTTGCTTAGGTTATCAATCACCATGGCAACTACTTCCTCCACAATAATCCCCTGATCTTGAGAGGAGGTGGATTCTTGCTTGTCCTCTCCTCATCTGTAGGTAGCTCATCTACTCCAAGATAGTCCATAACAAGATCAACTAAGGTCTTGACTTGCTCACGAGACACTCTCTCCTTCCATTCCTTGAAGAGGAACGTAGCTAAGGAGTGAGGCAGGTGGGCCAAGACTCGCTGAAGGGCATCGTAGTTACGGTTCTGCTCAACTATGTTAAGCAGCCAATGGGAAAATGCAGGCCACTTGTTCATTCCCTAAAATCACAAAAGATAATACCTAAGAATTATCTCAGTATTAAATTATTTATGAAAGAACAATCACCAAAGTAATCCAACAGCTCTTTCTAGATATTAAAAAAAGCATGCTAGAAAAAAATCACAAAATAATTACTAGAATTTGAACCAACATGACACTGTTTTCTACGAAAATTGTAACAAACTGTCTTTGAAAGAACATCACAAAATGCACAAAGTGCACACAGAGTGGCTTTTCAACCCACACAGAATTTAGCTTTCCCTGTCTGACATGGTAACTGAACTTCCTTTTGGAGAAATCAGAACAGAATATACTCTAGAGGTATTTGAACCCATCAGGCTTTCCACATCGTTTGATCACAAGATCCTTACCATGGCTTTAGTGATGAAGTTGTTATCTCCAGCATCACCAAAGAAGAAATTGACAGAGATGGACATTTCTACAGATGTCACTTGATGCCACCAGAAAGATGGGATGTACAGCCTGCAATCCAAACAAAGAAAGCGATTCATTGCAACTCATATTCTTCATTTATCTCCTGAGCTATCCATATCATGAACTTTACTAGCCTGCATCGAGGATGTGGGCAATGTTCATGTGTCCTCAAAGTATGTGGGATCTTGAGGTCTAGAATGCAGGGATGTGATTGGTCTGTGACAAAAAAAACTGAAAATTTTATGCATGAAGTGCAAACTCCGGCGAGCGCGAAGCTCTGTGGTGCAATCTGAGGCAATTACTGGGCACTTTCCTCTGAAATTCTGAAGCAGATTTGTTGTAATTTTATGAAGAATTTTCCTTCATTTGTTAAAATGTACTCTTGTTCTAATAAAGTTTTTTCTGTACTCAAAGTTGAGAACCATGCTGTTTTCCCCAGAATTTTTTCAAACCTGTGGGGGAATTTTTGTTGTGATACAACAACCTGCAAGCCACGGCGTGGGTTCGGGGCCCGCTTAAGGGCCCCGAAAATTTTTGAACTTTAGAAGCTTTCTGGTGCATTTTAGAGTTTTTTTCAGAGGAGATCTTGTAATATTTTTGTAAAAAAAAAATCAAAATTGTAAACTTAAATCACTTCTGCTTCCGATAACATGCCTTTCAAAATAGCGTCGGTAGTATTGTTGGAAAAAAATTATTTCACCATTTCTATATTAATTTGTAGTAAAGCAAGGACATGAAGGAATCGTTTATATTTCATGTATTTTGTGCCTGGATGATTCTCATTTGCGCCACAAAAATTATCAAGACTAGCCATCAAAAGTGATTAAAACTTGCCTCACCTAATTAAAAATATATTTGAGGTGGGTCATTCCACAATTATGCTTAACGTACATCAAGGCCGCTAGCGCCGCAAACATTCAGTCTGGCCGGCCGTACATCGCGCCGTACACACGGCCGGCCCGGCGCAGTATCAGTGTGCATTGCTGCACTGTGTACGGCCCATCCCAAGTGGCCGAAAATTCTGAAGGACTGCCGAAACACGCTACGATGTTTCTCCACAGGTTCAAGTTTTGCAATCTCGTCATTTCAATGGAAAATACATACACAGAAAATGAAGATCACTTTCTGTGAATTAATTTGCAGAAATCCTTATTTTCCATCGATGGTTGTTTGGTATTTTTACTATTTTTACGATCCAACTTCGGCCGATTATACCACGGAAAACGAACCTGTGAGTACTTGCAGTAGTCACTGGTTCCGGTCCTTCATCATAGCATTGATTCTGTTAGCACGCGAAGGGTACCAGTGTACCATGCTGCACTCGTCTGCACACCTGACCAGCGCAACACGTGCATCTCAAGTACCGACACAGGAACTAGACCTACATAACCACAACCTCGGCCCCAAGCGAAAAATCACATAATCGCACTAATGGCAACGCATGGTCTTCAACTTCGTTCTCACATTGGGTGTTCAATATGTGCGTGCGGCATACATATCGATCAACGAAGTTTATGTCCGTAAGTAAATTTCGGATATTTCGGCAAGCAAAACTCATTATGAATAATTAATTAGCACATTCTACCCCCCTATTTTCTCAACAGATTCACACGATTCACGTCGGTGGACTTTTGAGGCCCCAAAAAACGGATTTCTGGAAAAAAACGGAGAAATCACATCCCTGAGAATGCTTAACCTTTACAAAAACTGGCCATATGTTGAGCATGAAAGTTCATTTCCTGTCCCATTATTATATCAATTAAATAAAAGATACCTTTTTTGAGACTTTGGTTACAGAGCTCGTATCAGGAGCTTGCGACACCATCACAGTGTCTTTATCAACAGGCCAATTGTTGAGTTTTCAGTTCAAGGATTCAACCTGGAATTGGCTACTCACAATGCTCATTCCTGAGTAAGACACATCACACTACAATCACCTTACCCTGAATCTCACCATTGAGTTACAGTCAAAGAAAATATCTGTGATTTCCACATTGTCATGATGGTAAATAACGCAGTTTAATAACATTCATAAATTTCAGGCTATTTGGTTACAATGTAAATGATGTGTAACTTAGCTCAATTATGTGATCACTGTTTGGGAAGACTAGATTGACTCACATTTCTCCAGGACCAAGTTCCCCTTGATAACATGTAGCTAATGCAAACAATGGATGCCTCTCCAGATCAGGATCCTCACAGTTGACTTGGGCCTGAATGGTACGACCTTTTGACCCCAGTGGGTTTGGGTAGAGGGGCATGGGATTACAGCCATATAATTGGACCTTTTTCCTCCCACTCAAGACAACTAATAGCCCATCGTCAGGATCAAAGTGGCAGTACTCTGCAAACAATCAACAGAAATTGAACATTTTACGTTATTAGTCTTTTCATCCAAAAATGTATACATGTGCAAGTATCGTAAAATAAATATTTGTTTTTGTGTAAACAGTTATAATTTGTGAATATATGTACAGGGTGACCCCCTAAAATGCAACCTTGAAGATTTGGCTTTTTTCAAAAACTTGATGGGTGAATTTTTATGTTTTGGATATCAGATTAAAGCTAAAGGTTTTTTTTTTTCAATACTGGAAAAAATCATGAAAACAGCACATTGGGTTGCTGAGAAAATGCCAAATATGGAAAGATTCCAATGGCATTACCACAGCTACGGTATTTTCACTGTACCTATTTGTCAAACAACATGGCACATAATATGACAAGAGTACAAATTAATTTGATGGAAATACCTTTTATCTTCCACCTGAACAGGTATCTCATAATAGTACTATTTTTAAACCTTTTCAGCATCATATATACATGTACGTCAAAATATGAAAGAAACTACACAAATGAGAGACAATTGCACAGTGGACTTACAGTAACATGTTTCACTGTTTGAAGCACTTTTGGAACGGATGAAAACAATTACTTTTTTTTACAAAATTGGCATTTTCTCAGCAACCCAGTGTGCCGTTTTCACTATTTTTTTTAGTATCTGAAATAAAAAACTCTCAGCTTTAATCTGATACCCAAAACGTAACAATTCACGTATCACATTTTTGAAAAAAGCCAAACGTTTCAGGGTTGACTTTGGGGGGGGGGGGGTCATCCTGTATCTGCTGTTTGTGGAACATTGCGATTTTTCATCACCATGCACAACTGTTTCCTCCAAACGAACTGAATGAACCCATAATCCTAATTAATCCTACCATATCCAATAGGACACAATCTGTGTTGGTTGTTGATTTGAGGTTCGCTTCTAGCTGATGGATTCTAATGGCCCATCTGGTGGTGGGGCAGGGGGCAGCTTGGGGCCATCCCTTGGCGACAATTTCCTGGGTTTTTTTTTCACTATGAAATGAAAGTGCCAGCACCACACAACCACTATTAGAAGTAATGTCCTCTGTTTTAATCCATTTTACAAATGGACAAAATTGGGCCACTTTTCTGGAAAACTTATCCATTTTGCCTTACCTACCCCACATCCCAAAACCTGAATACAAGGGACAAACACAATCATTGCAGCAGGGTGAGGGCTAAGGTTTATGAACTCTGTATGATGTTGTCTTTACCATAATGGCCCTTGACAGCTATCCACAGGTAGGGTCCCAGGTGGATCTTACCAACGTAGTCTGGCATTGGAACATCAGCCTGAGGAAAACAAAAGCATTTAATGACAGAGTACTAAATAGAACACAAAGTTATACAGTAAACTCCGGCTAAACCGACATCGTACAACTCGTCAAATCGCTCAAGTCGGCCGTCTGACTAAAGTCCCGATTGTTCGTAATGCATTTCCATTGAATTTTTTATTTCTAAGTCGGCTTTTATAAGTCGCCATTTCGCTCAAGTCGTCGTGTTACTCTCGGTCCCCTTTCCATAAAAAGCATTACAAAATCCTTTGTGTAAGTTGGCATTCAACAAATCACGCATTGGCATCAATTTCCTGTACTGCAGTAGGCAAAGTGTCAAGTGAAAAGTGGTTTAGCACGGCCCGTGATCGCTGCATGCATCGGTGTCGAAATAGGGTGTCTTACTGCATACATCGCATACGCATCGTGAGCATATCAATACCAGTACCCCCTTCTAGGCTGTACGCATGCCCTCTGTCCATTTTGGGGGTTGTCTTACTGCTGCAGTCAATGCGTGCGTGGTATATACCAGACCACTGTGCACGTACATGTACATTATATGTATCGTGGTCTCCACTATCAATACCCCAAACGTGATGATACAATTCGAGGATTAATTTGCTGGATTCAACTCAAGCATTAAAAAGATAATCCAGGGTAAATCGGAGCCAATTAGTGCAATGAATCAAGTGCAAGTCGGCAAAATGACGACTTACAGCAGATGTCGGCATTCGCGTAAGTCGTCACAAATTCTCGGGTCCCGAGAGTGCCGACTTAGCCGGAGTTTACTGTAGTTTAATACTTGATGGTTCCAGTTTTTAAGAGATTACTCTGGTCATTTGAAAACTGGCCAAACATTGCAAACATTGTTTTAACTGCAGGCAGTGACAAAATAATCTCTCAAAACATTCATGGTTCTTGCGTCTATGACATATACAGGCATACGACACAGTCAGAACTCAGAGCCAATTGACCCCATCAGAAGATGGAAGAGGAAACTTGCATTCTTGAGTCTGTAATTGTGATGTGTGAATGACCCAGTACTGAGCTTGATTATAATACCTCTAACTCGGGAAATGTGCTCTTGATGTTCTGCACAGCGAGATAAGAATTCCTGGAACGGCTGTTGTCTTCGTCCAAATCATTGATGTACTCTCTGAGTGTGCTCTCACGGATGGTGTATGCTTTACCCACCTGATTCATGATCAAACAAAACATGTGCAGAATATACTGCAGTTTATTACCCAGAATATCACATTTATAAACACATATACAAGTATCTACAAGCATGCTAGCAACACCAATGTTACAGAAGCTAAAAGTAAAACAATCTCTCTATTTGTGTTAAGTTTGATGTACATTTTGTAATTCTAAAGCACAAGTTTTGAGAAACTACACATTGAAATAAAATAGGAATTCTGCCAACTTATTCAAAGCAAAGAAACAGTGAAATGAAGCAGGAGTTCTGCAATGTCATCATTAAGAGCCAATCAAATTTGATTAACACACTCTCACAACTAATTGCATTCATTCTTCTCTGTCTACTCTATGACTGCTCCCCTGAAAGAAATCCCAAGTTCATTTGTTCCATTTTTTTGTATGGGGGGGGGGGAGTCAGGTTGGCGTAGCGGTACTTTCCTTGCCTTCCACCGCTGTGACCCGGGTTCGAATCCTGCCTGGGCCAACATGTGGATTGGGTTTTCAGTCCCTGCCTGATTCCGTGGGTTTTCCCCAGAATATTCTTCTGGGGTTTCCTCCCACCTCTAAAACTGTAATTACTTCTCATTGTCTGCTCTCTACAGGTTTCTTCAGGCTTGCGAGCTACAGTGCCTAGGGTGCTTTTGAGGAGTCCTTGGTTTCAATAAGCTTGTGCCACCCACATATTAAATGATTACAAAAAAGAAATGAAAGAAGCCGTTTGACTGGTTAATTCAAAATTAAACAAGTCAGGTGTGTTTACAAACACAAATGCCCCGCAACGGTGACAGTTCCCATGACATAACACCACTCTTTTAACATCAACTTACATGTACCTTGGTCACATGGAACATTCATTGACAGCATTAGTGTCTTCTGTAGGTTTTATATGAATTAATCCCTAATCCCTATAATCTCAGAATAATTACATAGAATTCTATTGTTTTAGCCACTGTGAACTTGACCCTTGACCTTTTGGCCCCAAATTCAATAGGCTTCTTAGGATTACCAAGAACAATCCACAAACCAAATTTGAAGTTCATATGTTAAGTATTTCTCAAGTTATCGCGCTGACAAGATTTCTATTGTTTTAGCCACTGTGAACTTGACCCTTGACCTTTTGGCCCCAAATGCAATAGGCTTCTTAGGATTGCCAAGAACAATCCACAAACCAAATTTGAAGTTCACATGTAAAGTATTTCTCAAGTTATCGCGCTGACAAGATTTCTATTGTTTTAGCGACTGTGAACTTGACCTTAGGCCTTTTGGCCCCAAATGCAAAAGGCTTCTTAGGATTGCCAAAAACAATCCACAAACCAAATTTGAAGTTCACATGTAAAGTATTTCTCAAGTTATCGCGCTGACAAGATTTCTATTGTTTTAGCGACTGTGAACTTGACCTTTGGCCTTTTGGCCCCAAATGCAATAGGCTTCTTAGGATTACCAAGAACAATCCACAAACCAAATTTGAAGTTCATATGTTAAGTATTTCTCAAGTTATCGCGCTGACAAGATTTCTATTGTTTTAGCCACTGTGAACTTGACCTTTGGCCTTTTGGCCCCAAATGCAAAAGGCTTCTTAGGATTACCAAGAACAATCCACAAACCAAATTTGAAGTTCATATGTTAAGTATTTCTCAAGTTATCGCGCTGACAAGATTTGTCCGGACACACACACACACCCACCCACCCACACACCCACCCACACACCCACCCACACACCCACCCACGGAAGGACAAGGCGGAAACAGTATGCCCCTTCGGCTTCGCCGCGGGGCATAAAAATTCTACTGATGCATAAATTGCACGGTTTGTCATCCATACCCAGTGTTGATCTACATGTCAGAAAGGTTTATCAAATATAATAATAATAATATCGGAGTCTTATATAGCGCACGTATCTACCAACTATTAGGTACTCAAGGCGCTGGAGATATTTCTATTACTAAAGAAAGGTAAATTAGTTTATGAGAAATATGAGCCCCATTATGTAGCACCTTTATAAGGGTTTACAAGGTGCTGTGGCGCATATTGCAACCACTACCAGAAACACCGAGGCAAACCCCTTCTCTTAGTGATGAGTGTTACTGGGTTAGTAAGATTTGAGGCTTTGCATGGTGGAGATACTAAATAATGAAAGGTTTGCGGAAACACCATGTGCGAATAATTTCTCAACTAAGAGAATGGTTCTGAAAAGAACCAGAGGTATAAACTCGACGTTCCTAGAGCTTGCTCTAGGATCCCGTCTACTTGGCATCCTCACAGGATGCAACTTCACACTTCATTGATTTCGCCTTTTGCTACTTAAGTATTCACTTTCTTAGAGTTTAGGCACTCTCCTGAAGACGGTCAGAGCTTACTGACCGGAACGTCGAGTTTATACCTCTGGTTCTTTTCAGAACCATTCTCTTAGTTGAGAAATTATTCTCACATGGTGTTTCCGCAAACCTTTCATTATTTGTTACTGGGTTCTTTAACGAGCATTACACAACACACGGTACCTACGGCTTTACGTCCCATCCGAAGGACGAAGCAATAATGGTAAAGTGCCTTGCTCCAGAGCACAAGCACCATGTTCCCATGGTCAGGATTCGAACCCATGTACCACAGCACACGATTCGAACACCATAACCGTTGGACCACAGCACTATCCATGTTTGTACCTTGTAGTCTTCCTTGCTTGTATTTTGTCTGATGAATGCTTTATTATGACCAGCTCTTTCCTTGAGGGACTCAAGGGTCCATCCAGCCGCTGGCCACTTACTAGCCACATCAGTTATAATGACTGGAACATCTGTGGAAGGAAAACATAAATGTATGCTAAGGCCAAAAAAAAAAATATTCGGTCAGTAGAGGCTAGAGCTAAGCCTTAAGGCTAACTTCCGCTAAACATGCTTAGCAGCCTTATGCAACTTGGAAAGACTCCCACATCTGGCCATCACAAATTTTTCCGGGCAAAATGTTGCGACCTGACACCACTTCAGCGGTTGTGAACAAAGTCTATGGACATGATGGAGAGTCAAGAACATTTTCCAAGTATTTCCTAACAAAATTGGAAATGCTTCTCACTCCCAGATTCATGTCTTATCATCATTTTTGCAATTACTGACCTTCATTGACATGATTGAGATGATATGAAGAAAAAAGTGGCATCAGGTTGCAATTTTTTTCCCATTTTTCCCTTCAGTGTCCTTTCACTAGTTTCAGCCATCAGAAAGGAATAATATTTCCTAAAAAGGGCGATCGTGTAGTGTAGGGCCCCTGTTTTGTTTTGATCAAATTAGAGTCAAAAAGATTTGTATTGCTCAAAAATCACCTTTACAATCAAAAGCAGACTTTTCTCTATTCTTATGTACAGTAATGCTGGCCAACCCAGAACAGACTGGACAACGGCCTTAAAACCGACATGATGAGTAATGACACCCGTTGTGCAATTTTGAACAGTTTCTTGGGGTAGAAATCACGATTTTCCTGTGCAGTTTGTGCCTTGCGATTCAGCGCGCCGTGTGTGCTCACGGTACATCGCGCGGTGATAGCCATCTTTATTTTCGGGCTGCGTGTTGTCGCCGTGCTGTCATCCTCATTTTACCACCAAAATTTCCCTCAAAAAATCAAAACCTTGCCCTCTATCTATGAAGTATGACAATTATTTGACATACCTGTTTATCGAGTAGTCTGAGTAACTGGGACTATACGGATCGCTTTTTTAACATTTGGACATGGTCGGGCGATGGTAGAGTCCGAGATCGATGGCCCTATTGCGGTTACTAATAATTTTTTTTGACCATTTTCACTCGTACCCCCGATCAAAATCGTCGGATTTCACCCCCAAAACGGTCGTCAAACTGCCTAGTGTGCCCCTGTAGGCTTCAGTGGGAAGTGAAAATACAAATGATGGTGGTTAGGTGTACATACCTTTGGGAAGAAAAGAGAAATTTCACCTTCAATTCGGGAAACATCTTTGTCACACATGCCTTGTTTGAGGCTGCCATTTTGGGGTGAAATCTGACGATTTTGATTGGGGGTACGAGTGAAAATGGTCAAAAAAAAATTAATAGCAACCGCAATAGGGCCATCGATCTCGGACTCTACTATCGCCCGACCATGTCCAAATGTTAAAAAGCTTGCAGGTCAACTCGGTCCATGACCAACTCGGTCCATGACCAACTCGGTCCGTGACCAACTCGGTCCGAGTCAACTCGGTCCGTAACCGACTCGGTCCGTGATCAACTCGGTCCGTGACCAACTCGGTCTGTAACCAACTCGGTCTGTGACTGACTCGGTCCGTGACCAACTCAGTCCGTAACCAGCTCGGTCCCTATGGGAAAATGTATGCTAAAAGATTGCATTTTTTGTAACAAGGCAATCCCATCCAGACTGTATTTTAGGCGGCCTTCTCCCGCTGAGCTATGGTTGCGTGGACAATCAAAATCCACATAGGGCCCTAGTCCTACATGTAAAATATTTAAATGCTGCTTTGCCGTTATTCACTGCCCATACCCCACTGTCAGTGACATCCTAGACCTTACGATTACAGTCTTATTTATTGCGGCCAGGCGCAACACTGTCACCGGTGCACCGGCTGTGCATCAAGGCAATGGCCGGGTGGGGCTATGCGGCCAGGCGCGGCACTGCCAAAGGCAGTGCACCGTGCTGATGGCCGGTCATGCACCTTGGCGATGGCCGGTGGGGATGGATGTGCGGCCAGGCGCGGCACTGCCCGGGCACCGGCCGTGCACCGTGCTGATAGCCGGTGCCGGGATGTGCGGCCAGGCCGATGGCCGGTGGGGCTGTGAAGAAGGGCGGCACTGCCACCAGCCGTGCACCGTGGCGATGTCCGGTGCGGGGATGTGCGGCCAAGCAGCGGCACTGCCACCGGCCGTGCACCGTGGCGATGTCCGGTGCGGGGATGTGCGGCCAAGCAGCGGCACTGCCACCGGCCGTGCACCGTTCCGATGGGGCTGAGCAGCCAGGCGCGGCAGTGTCACCGGCCATGCACCGTTTTAATTTTCTTCACAAAGTCCAAACGCACCCAGCTGGATATATGCCCAAGGCCCGCCGCGCGCCGGGTCGTACGGGTGACCGAAGGGCCGGTGTAGCGTGAATATCCGACTATGATGAAATGTGGACTCATAAGTAGTACTGCGCACACGTGAGTACGATACTATGCTATTTTTAGGATCGTTTTGGGAGAGTGACCTGTCACGTGCGAGGGATCAACCAATAATAGGGAAATAGGGGTCCGATTTTCATAGGAGTCGGATTTTCATGTGACGGCAACCCGGCATGCTGCGGCAGCACAGCCTACATGTACGTAGCCTCGGCACACGTACACGTGTGTCGTGCGTGATAGTTTTATTTCAAAGCTCTTATTTTTATTTAAGCTCCACAAGCTATCCCAGGCCCGAGCCGTCCACATGCTACCTACAAATTGAGGCAACAGAAACTATAAAGTGCGTACGGAGATCTGGAATAAAAGCGCGCACTCGAGACCGCCTTGCCTTGTTACAAGAAAATGCAGTCGTTTTGCGCACATTTTCCCAAAGGGACCGAGCTGGTTACGGACCGACTTGGTTACGGACCGACTTGGTTACGGACCCAGTTGGTCATTGACCGAGTTGGTCACGGACCGAATCGGTCAAGGACCGAGTCAGTCACGGACCAAGTTGACTCGGACTGAGTTGGTCACGGACCGAGTCGACCAGCACCCGTTAAAAAGCGACCTACGTCGAGTCCTATTCGAACTATTTATTGAGAATGTCGCCAACTAGTTTGGTCGATCTAAACTCTAATAATTTTAAAGTGGATTTTGTTCCCTTATAGGAACCGGGCCCTACACTACACCATACACGATCGCCCTAAAAAGTCCATTTTAGCAGGGGAAAATGTTGCAATTTTTACTGAGAAAACGCTTTAAAAATTTTCAGACCAGTCTCATTCATATCATTGGGTTAAAATTTATGATGATGGCCAGCTGCACCCGATTTCATCAAACTCTTCTTAACTTGCGATGCATCGCAGCGCTGCGATGCGTCGCATCTCCTACGATGCGTTAACGAGATACGTAAGTGCGACGCGTCGTAGATGTATTTATAGCACAACTCGGTGACTGTTTTATGTCTTTAGTCAGCGTACAGTAAACAGTCGTCTGATATTCAACATACAGTCGTCGGATCTCAGCTCGAAATTTGTTAAAACGTAAAACAAAATGGCGGCTGTGCGATGCAATTTTGAAGGAAAACAAGCTCTCATTGGACTGTATGGCTACTTTGAAATTTCAACTCTAATATTCTGGTCTAATTCATAATTATTCAATGAATTTTCTATTTACAACTTTACACACATTGGCATTGCCTCGGTATTGTAATCTCGTTAATGTAATGTTTATGGCATAAAACTGGCTTAGAAATGACTCTTCTTATTTTGCGATGACGACTAGACACGTCGTAACTTGCGACGTGTTTTAAGCCTTTGTCAAGAAACTTACGACGCGTTCAACACATCGCAACTTTCGTGAAATGGAAGATACGATGCGTCGCGAGTTGCGACGTGTTACACGTCGTAACTTAGCCTTGGTCAATGCTCTCGTCGTTATTCGTCCCGTACGCGGTCAATCGTCGGCACATATCCTCACGCGCTATGCACATGCATGTAAAAATACAGCGCGAACAGCGACCTCACGAGGCCACTATTTTTATATGCAAATCAGTTGGGGACGATCGAGAGCCTTGGTTCAATCGTCGGCAAAAGCTATAAATGTTTTTCTTTATTTTGCGCTGGATTTCTAGCGCACGACCTCGTATGCGAATACAGATAAGTGTAGGCGGGGCTAATATGTGGAGTGTCCAATCACACCTTGGTAAATCCGGACGTCATCAAATTATTTGCAGCTATTCGCCTTTTGCGGACGTGACAGGAACCACAGTTTTTGTGCATTGGTGCCGTGTGCAGAGACACACAACGTGTACGTGTATGGATTATGTACGGTGCCACGTTTCACTATGCAAGTTTCCACGCAACGATCGACCAATAAGAAAACGACATTTAAGGTCAGCTAAGGCTATTAACATAATGAGCACCACCCCTAAAACCTCACATGGACGATTGAACCAAGGCTCGACATCGTCCCCAACTGATTTGCATATAAAAATAGTGGCCGCATGAGGTCGCTGTTCGCGCTGTATTTTTACATGCATGTGCATAGCGCGTGAGGATATATGCCGACGATTGACCGCGTACGGGACGAATAACGACGAGAGCATTGACCAAGGCTAGTCGTAACTCGAGTTGCGACGCGTCGCAGCGCTTCGTGAAATCGGGTGCAGGGAATGTTTCCCAAAGTTTTTAGAAGTCATGCAACTTGGCCTACTGTATTGTTGATGTACCCTAACGTGGCGCGGCCCCCAACGTGGCGCACTTTGATTTTTCGCCTGTAGCGCCTACCTAGAGCAAAAGTTTTAACTGAGATTTCACAGAAAGTGAAATTTCATCAAGTTCTAAACACTCCTGTTCATAAATCGCGAGTTCATTACCCGTAGCAAAGTTCGAAGAAAAATTTATTTTGGCGTGATTTTCCGATTTTATTTTCAAGTGCAAAGTAAACCCTTTGAAAATGCCCCGAAAAATAAGAAAATAATTTTCTGACAAACATCTGGCTGGGTATGTAAGTACAGATAATAATTATTTATCAGAATTTATCAAGTTTACAGAAATTTTTAAGGCAGTGGATATTTTGCCGGAGACGGCAAACCTTTAGTAAACGTTAGTTTGCCAGATATGCACTGAACATGCGCAGTTACTGTTTTTTTGTACTTAAAACATTTTACGGTGACAAATTTTAGTCTGGCTCCATGCCAATATTATCGTTGTAACCTCGTATTCACAAGATGGGATTCAGACCATTTTATAATTTCGGACTTTATTTCCCTTTAAAAAAAAATCCTCCAGAGCCACAAATCTGAAAAAGAAAATGTAATACTCTGCAATAAAATGTTTGAGACATGTTAAAATAAGATAGTGAATATTTTGCCGGAGGTAATGACGGCAAACTAACGATTACTAAAGGTTTGCCGGCGGCAATCCATATCAACAGAGGGCGCTGTACTCTTTAAAATAGGGCTGAATTATAAGATGTATTAAATTCCCACCAAAAGTTGTGTAGCACGCTCGGTGGAATGGTTAAGCAAAGGCTCTAGAAAGCGGATGACTCGCGTTCGATTCCGACCGCACCACATTTTTAAGGTTTTTTTTCTCATCCCCAAATAAATAAGAATATTCTTCTTTTATTATTTTAACATGTCTCAAACATTTTTTGCAGAGTATTACATTTTCTTTTTCAGATTTGTGGCTCTGGAGGATTTTTTTTTAAAGGGAAATAAAGTCCGAAATTATAAAATGGTCTGAATCCCATCTTGTGAATACGAGGTAACAACGATAATTTTGGCATGGAGCCAGACTAAAAATGTTTAAGTAAAAAAAAACAGTAACTGCGCATGTTCAGTGCATATCCGGCAAAATAACGTTTACTAAAGGTTTGCCGTCTCCGGCAAAATATACACTGCCTTAAAATAATAAAAGAAGAATATTCTTATTTATTTGGGGATGGGAAAAAAAAACTTAAAAATGTGGCGGGGGTTGGGATCGAACCCGAGTCATCCCGCTCACTAGAGCTTTTGCTTAACCACTACACCAAACGTGCTTCAACTTTTGGTGGGAATTTAATACATCTTGTAATTCAGCCCTATCTTAAAGAGTACAGCGCCCTCTGTTGATATGGTTTGCCGCCGGCAAACCTTTACTTAGTAAACGTTAGTTTGCCGTCATTACCTCCGGCAAAATACCCACTATCAATTTTTAAATGTTAATTTGGAATTTTCCGCGATTTATTCAAGTGCGCCACCACGTTAGGGAACACCCCGCCAATTTGTGCCCAATTTCCGGACGCCACCGTTTTTGAATTTCAGATTAGATTTCAGGAAACCGAAATTGTTCACAGAGGTTAAATAGCAAGCATTATCATGATTATGCATTAATAAGGTAAAAGTAACTAGTAGTAGTACTTTACTGCATGAATTTGAGGTTTGGCAACACTACACGAGGAAATTCGGTAGTCCGAGTAACTTGGACCCAACTTATCGCCTTTTTTAACATTTGGACATGGTCTGGCGATAGTCCAAAATGTTAAAAAAGGCGATAAGTTGGGTCAAAGTTACTCGGACTAGGTCCAAGTTACTCGGACTAGAAATTCGGGTAAGCTTCGCCTTCGAAGTGCGCCACGTTAGGGAACACGACTATAGTACTGACACTACTGATCATACACCTTTCTTGAAGTACTCCACATTGAATTCCGCAGCTGTCAGCGCAGAAACTCTTGCAATTTCAACAACTCGCTGCTTTCCTTCCATAATGCCTGGGATTTGTGTTCTCTCGTCATGGGATTTTTCAGGTGTTTACTCTTTTCTGATGAATGTTCTACGTAGCAGATAGGGCGCCCTCACTCACGCAAAGTACAAAATGATTTGTACTGCAGATATATGCGGACATCGCGACGCGTGCTAGCTGCTGACCTGCTGTATTATGCTAGCTGCACACGAAAGTTTGTTGACAACTTGTGCAGTTTACATTGCGTCGAGTTGGGCCTGTTCGATGTGCTGAACTGGTCGTAAAATGTACAGCTGTACAGGTAATACATATTATATCATGATTCATGTTGTCGTTTACTTTGAGAATTAAATACGAATTTTAATAGTTAATGTTCACAAGAGCTTGGAACATGTGGAAGTTTAGTCATGTTAGTTTGAGTTTGGATACCGTACTCAGATAGGCCTAGCTGGAGTTACCCAGCCCTGAATTGTATCATTGGGTTGTCATGTAGGCCCAATGATAAAATTCAGGGCTGGGTAACTCCAGCTAGGGTAGGCCCTACCCACTTTGTCATGTTTATGCCAATGCGCGCTCATTCATGTCATTGTCGAATTTCGTTGGCTTGATGATTTCGGGCTTCTCAATCGATCGATTTTCTGTGAGTGGGTCGTTCTGTTTGTTTGTTTGTTTGTTTGTTTGTTTGGGTGTTGGCTGTTTGTTTGTTTGTTTGTTTGGGGGAGGGGATGGGAATGTAAATTTTTTTTACAATTTTAATGTGACAAATACTTTTTATTGAAGCATACTACTACTAGTACTAGCATAGAGCAAG
Source organism: Patiria miniata (assembly GCF_015706575.1). Taxonomy (NCBI): domain Eukaryota; kingdom Metazoa; phylum Echinodermata; class Asteroidea; order Valvatida; family Asterinidae; genus Patiria; species Patiria miniata. Next base: position 5,896,762 of record NW_024037061.1, read on the forward strand.
GAACGGAAAAAATTCCGTACTCGGACGTCACCTTTTTCAATTAATTTTCTAGCGCCAAAAGTTACATCTTTTATGGTTATTCCTCCACTTTCCCTCCTCTACTCTCACCCTCTCCTTTCCTTAATTTCTATTTATTAATCAGTCAGTTACTTCATCGGGATTCGAACCTCTGACGCGTGCTTGACACACGAGACTCTTAACCGCTAGGCCGCGCACGATCGCTGTTGCAATAATCAATCTTTGGACGTATTTGAAGTATCAATTGAAATAAACTAAATATTCATGAGAAAATAAATATTCATAATGACGTATTGCACTATCATTGGCAGGCTCATGCGACGTCATGGTTGTTGATGTCACGTGTATAACGTACCGCTGTCTTTCAGCCACTACAATCAGTTTTGACCGGCTGCTTCAAGTTAGTTCTGCACGACGTATGCATCCAAAATGTGCTCTAAAAACACATTTTGAGTAAATTTTTTTCACCTTAACACAGCTTCCTGGATTTCTCTTGGTTCAAATGACAAGGTGAGGTGACAATTAATATGTTTGGCAGCAGATAAATTGACGTCCGAGTATGGACATTCTCCCCAAGGAACAGTTCTCTATGATTGAAGTAGGTGTCAGACTTTCTGTCAGTGTCGGATGTGTTTTTATGATCGGGAATAAAGAACCAATCGGAAAGAATGTACTACGTTGCGACAGTTCCAGATTGCTTTTTATACAAACCGCTGTACGCCCGCTCATGTTCAGGGTTTTTTCCCCTCCTCTTCAAGGTAAAACCAAATAGGTATGTGCACGTATACAGACTCAACTTTTTTAAAGGGAAATAAAGCCATGTTTTGTACTGATTTCGGCAGTTGCGGATCACTTTCGACAGTTCCAGATCACGCCCCACAAGCTGTGAGTTTCATCAGCCCTATATTTTATCGTTGGGTTGTCTTATATGACAACCCAACAATGAAATATAGGGCTGAGGTAACTCCAGCAACGTTACATGTACAATTTCATCATTCATTGCAAGCTCAGCAAGCCTTCATCATGTATTAAACTGCACATAATGTGCAAGTGTAACCTGAAAAATGACACACTTTGGGGAAACTCCACTAAAAAAGACTATGGGATTTTACCGATCAAACTAAACTTAACGCAGGATCTTTGAAAAGAAAGGTCGCAAGGAAATTGAACTATAAGAGACATGTAACATGATTTCAAACCAAGAAAAGAGCAAAATGAATTTATTTACAAAAACTTCAAAAGAAAACCAAAATGACCAAATAATTTTAAACCAAACCAAAACCACAAAAATCAAGTCTAGTAATACTTAGTAAAGACTAAAGTTGACCTAAAAACCAACACAGTGTAAATTTAGTGGACCATCTACACTTCTGGAAGAAAATCATAAACTTTAGCAGATCAAATGCCCACAGCACAGGGCACACCCATAAACATCACAGGGGATAGAGAGGAAGCTCACGAATAATGTGCAGCTCTCTTCGCTGGTCTGCTACATGTGATCTTGTGGGGTGCCAGAGCATGGTCTTATCTACTAAGGGACTTTTTTTACTCTGCACATCTGTACATACTGCATCTGCACGCATTCACACACACACCACAGTGCGACTATACTCATCCTTTGAGGACTGCACTCTATGGAAGGAAGGAAGGGTCGTGTTACTGGGGAACGGGGAAAAGGGTTTTCAGGTACACACTAAATGGTGGGGAGAATCACAACTGTCTCAAGTAGGATATCAATCTTTTGGCAAATACGGCAATTTGAGTTAATTTAAGTGCCCAAATCGTTACATTAAACTTGAGAATATGTCCGTACAAGAAATGGAATAACAGTGACGAAAAATGATTTTAAATGTTGCCTACATCCCACAGGAAACAAGATCTTGGTCTTTACGCGCTTCATTTCCCAGGTCAGTACAAAACGCAGGGATATTTTGCTGAACTGGATCGTGGGTAATGTTTAAGCAATTTCCAACATTTCTTTTCCCTGACAATTGCAAAAAGATAGACCTTCAGATTTGTGAAAAAAAGTCAAAAAAAGTTTGGTTACACTGTAATTCGTTTTTATTTAATCAAGTGATCCGGAAATCTGTCCATCCAGAACTGTCACACTCGCTATAGTGTCCAGACGCTACTTCATCAGCGGTTGTGTACAGAGTCTATGGTGTGTCAAGACATTTTTTTAAAAGTATTTTCCTAACATAACAAAATTGGTCCCAGATTCATGTCTTTTCAATATTTTGCAATGACTGACCTTTATTGAGATGATGTATGAAGAAAAAGTGGTGTTCAGTTGCAACATTCCTTCCAACCATTAAGTTGACAGCTGATGCCTAACATACATGTAGCCATCATTTTTTTTTTCGTCAGGCACTGGTTGAATGTGTATCATGTGTACAGCCATCAATGAGAAAATATTGAAATGTTCAATAAAGGAATTCTTCAGAATTTTTTAGGCCTTAACAAAACAATATCTTTGGTTCAGGTCACATGGTTAGGAAAAAATGGGTCAGATCGAAGTCGGTCGGCATGACATTTTATTTTATTTTTTTATTTTTCTGGAGCCAAAATGTAAGGACCGATAATGGTTTAAATTGTACCCAATCTGAGTGTTTTGGGATGATTTTTGAGACATGTTATACATGTAGTTTTATCGTAAGAAGTTTGTAAACTTGTTCAACCATAGAGCAAGGAGCATGGGTCTACCACTGTCGTGTCGACGTTCTCTATGCTTCTCACTGGTGTGTCAGTTTGGCCTCTAACACTACAGCGATATCAGTTGAAAACTTGGCGTCAACTTCCCCATGGTTTTTCACAAAGAATTCCCTGAATGTTATTTTGAGATTCCACTGGAATAAATTTACTTTCTGTTTTTGGAATATGTTCACATTCAACGTCTAGAGCAAATTGCAGTCTTTGTAGAATGATATATCGCATAACAAGATTTTCCTAAATACGCGATGTCAACAAAGACTTGCTTTCATCAACCTAAAAGTGTTTAGTTTAAAAACAAACTTACAGTAGGCCACGCTGTTTTCTTGCAGATAATAGGCCTACCAGACAGACACAAAATTCAAAAATTGGGTCGGTCGGGTGACCCAAACCAAAGGTATTTTTGTTAAGTTTGGCCTTACAGAAGTGGCATTGTATTTAAGCTTTTGAATAGTAGACCTTGTGGCAACAATAGTGAATTGGTGGTCTGTACCCTTGGAAAATGACTCACAAATCTTTTATTGAATGCTCATGGTACGGATACTTTCGCTGATGTGAATAAAAAGCTGATTTTTCAAGCAATTTTGTTTTGAATTGTAGTCTTAAACTGACTTCTGTGACCAAGTTCCAAGTTTTAGTTATTGTTGCAAGTTGTTGATGTTCAAACAAAGTATTGAAATGTGCATATTTAAAGCTACATGTATATACATTTGTACATTATAGTTTGTGCTTTTAGATTGTCTTGATCTGTTTAAATAATGCCCTAAATTTGGTTTTAGAAAATATCTTTACACTTTACACTTAGGCTCAATCAGTCATGCTGAGAATGGAAAAGTTCCTGAAAAAAACTGATTCGTGAAGTCTTAATAATTTGTATGGTATTGTGAGATTATTGATGGTCATATCGGTACATGTACATGTATAGTGTCTTGTGTAAAGGTAAAGTACAGTTTGACATTCACTATTTTGGGAGCTAAAGTGATTATAAATGTGATGAATCAGGTTAATTTGGCCATACAAGCTATTTCTGTTGGCTTCATTTTATTCTAAGAATTGTGTACACGTATTGTGTACAAAGTGTCGATTTCTGACGTGACTTATGACTGCTGAATATTTGAAGCAAGGAAATTTGAAGCAAGGAAATCGCTGGCTACGGTACCTCCATGAGATAACCATGTTTATGTGTGCCGCTGTACTTCATGTACTTACAAGGGTCGTATGGATAAAATGTACTTACCATGCTTACTGATCACTTGGCACAAAGCCAGTCTGAGGATCCCAAAATTACTGATACAATTTTGGTAATGTATCATTGCTTATAAAGTTTCATGTCATTTCCATTCATGGCAAGCTGAACACGACTGGCTACAACGTAGTTAAGGATTACAGAACTTTACATGTATTGTATGCATGGCAGCGCTTAGGGAGCTGGAGGACAGGGGGTGTCTAAGGAGGGCATTTAAAGAAGAGTCAATAAATCTATCAGGATTCAAACGATACATTTGCACCTCGCTCCACTAGCATTACATGCATTGAGTTCTTGTGCACAGTTTGTTACAGCCCACTCCATTGATACACACCCACTTTCAATATTTACTTAGCTTCATGTCATCTATGGCATGTGTGCTAGCCTAGATCTACTGTTAGTAACCAGCATGGTCATTGTCATCCAGGCGTTAAACACACTGAGATATGCTGGTATGCTAGTTAGCAGTGAAGCAGTAATTTACATGTAGATGATAATAGTGGTGTAGTGGGAGTGGCTTTAGTGTGGTTTAAAAGGCACTGCAAAGACACTCGCGTACACATACGTGTACATGTATGAATCAGTCATTTCAAAGAAAGTTTCAGTATCTCAAGAAGTTTGACTGCACAGGTTTCTTGGCGAGGAAGAGAAGAGTGACTTTACAGGTTTGCATGCTATTTGATTCTCATGAGTTCAGCTATAGCCTACATGAGCTATACATGCTATAATGGCATGTTCAAGTACAGTATGTTAACTTAGTGAGGGACGTTTTTGTGGGATGCATAAATGTGTGTCTTATTACACTGTGTGCTGTAGCTGTACTTGCAGTAAAACATTGCATGTTTAGTGTGGGTTTCGATCCAACTCGGACCCAAACCAACTCGGACCCAAGCCAACTCGGACCCATGCCAACTCGGACCCACTACCAACTCGGACCCATGCCAACTCGGACCCACTACCAACTCGGACCCATGACCAACTCGGACCCACTACCAACTCGGACCCATGCATGACCAACTCGGACCCATTGTTTTCAATCATTCGAAATCGTTTTCAATCATTCATTTCAAAAAGTTTTTCCACTTCTCATCTGTTATTACAGTGATCCTGATTAGTATAAATTTTCATTGTAATTGTAAGGTAAATTATCTCATATCTGTATTGCAGCAGTATAACATTTTTAAGTGCATTAAAATGCTATTTTGAAATGCACTTTAACTTGAAGTGTAATTAATTATTTATTATTTTCATTTGTTTTCCATTAAAACATATTGCGCTTTAAAAGTTTAACCAATTGTTTATTTTTATTCAAACATATTAATTGACATCGTTCACACCATCTTGCTAAATTTAACAGCAAGTTATTTCATTTTTAATCCAAAACGTAACAAGTGTTAAGAACAGATCTTCATAGAAAAATAAAATTGGAAAGTATGGCATTAAAACATAAACAGTTTCAAACATAACATTACTAACTCAATAAATATAAGTAAACATAAGTCACTAAATAAAATAAATAAGATATAAAAACGAAGTCTATTCTAATCTCTATTTAAAAAAAACCCACATAAACACCATTGCATACGCTGCAAGAAAAACGAAGGTTTCATATTAAACAAAAAAGTTAAATCAAAAAAGTGTTTAGCAACAGTTTTTACTGTATGTACACATCATAAAATAGCGCTCCACACAGTGGCAATACAAGGAAACAAAACTAAAAGCCCCATTTCTGCCCAATGTAATTACAGAATATCTTCACTATATAGGCATTAACATTAAGATCACCTATAAATATAATCTCTGAAATTATAATGATAAAGTCATTGTTGGGTCCGAGTTGGTCGTGCTTGGGTCCGAGTTGGTAGTGGGTCCAAGTTGGTCGTGGGTCCGAGTTGGTCGTGGGTCCGAGTTGGTAGTGGGTCCGAGTTGGCGTGGGTCCGAGTTGGCATGGGTCCGACTTGGCATGGGTCCGACTTGGTTTGGGTCCGAGTTGACCTGATACCTTAGTGTGCACGTTTGCATGTTTAAAATGCTAGGTTACACATCTAAATGTACACTTACACACCATATTTTTTCTTGTCACTAGTTTGGTTGATGGTAAATCAACTTTCTTAATTATTTTTTGTCACAACCCATGTGGTTTTAGATCAAACTACCGGTATTGTTGTACAAAACATGTTCACTACATGTATATTTTTATGTTTGTACATTGCTGTAAGTCACTTCAGGATTGCAGAATGGTGTGTCTAACTACATAGAATCATGCTGAAAGTATTAAATTGTTTGGAGATTATGAAAGGAAAAGTGTCCTTGAAAGCATGTTTAGACTAAACCGATGGCGATGTACAAAAAATCACACTGAGCAGTTGGCCAGTAACTGTACCGTAACTTATTGAAACTTCTACATGTAAGCCAGAATTAGCATACTATTCACCTATACATGTATGTAGGGTTTTTTGCATTAAACTCCACTCGTGTTGTCATTGTCACCCTATTGTCCCAGCGCTCCATTGGTTTGCATGAATGGAGTGTTGGAGACGGGAAGGTTCCACCTCCATCACTCCATTCATGCTAAATAATGGAGCGGGAAAATGGAGGGCAACTACATCTGGCTTGATTTTGCTGGTGTTTCAGTTACTAGCACGATCCCTCATAAGTCCGTCCAGTTTATTCTGGATTGAGAAGAACTCAGCATCTTGAAGAAATTTGCAGGCCCTGTTCATGGTGACCAAGAAAAGTTGCAGAGAAATCACAAGTTTGTGCAATGTAGCTCCTGGAAACTTGTCACCATTTTGCTTTTTGACTTTGGACCTTGCAATTTGAGTAGTTTAACTCATCCTTCATCAACTGTTCCATGATAGGTACAATGTACAGTGTACATGTAGTTAATGGGTCTTGTGTTGCTTTGCATTGCCAATTGATGACAAAATAGTCTGACTGCCAACGTGACCTTCTTCAAGGTGTTATCCGCAAGTCTGTAATTGGAATATAAAAACTGAAAATTTTTTTTGGTGTCTTAAATCAGACAGAAGCATTAATTGAACTTTGGTCTACAAACTAAAAAAAAAAAGTTCAGCTTAGGCCAAAAAAAAAAATAAGTCGGTCTCTGGTCAGCGCGCGCGTCGATTTTAATCATGCGCGTCGATCTTTTTTTTTTCCAAAATGTTCCGCGGTAGCTCCAACAGCGCCCTCTATTTCTGCATTTTTGTTTACCAAAGAGCACCCAAGGAATGGGAAATTGCACCAAGGCAAATGATCGAAAGCACCAAGGCAAATTATGGAGGACACCAATGTACATAAGGACACCAAAAAAACAAAATAGTACCCCACCTTGTCTGTACAATCCAAGCTTGAAGAAAAAAAAAAGAAAAAAAAGCCGCGTCACCGCGTCAATTCCGGAACTTTGGTCTGACCAGAGACCGAATATTTTTTTTTTTTTTGCCTTAGCTGTATTTTACAGTGATGATTCACAAAGCTTTCATTCAGAACAATTGTCATGAAAAAAAAAATGATTTGCAAGTTCACTATTTTCAGACAACGAATGAAAGTGTGGAGTTTATATTGTTTTTTTATATCTAAAAATCGTACTTTTTAATTTGCCTCAATGTTCTATGTTGCAGTTTTGGCAAAAGTAAAACAGTTGTAAGTACCGGATAATGATTGCCATTATTTCTACCGATCAGAAAAGAGTTCTTCTGAATCTTACTTTCTTGTTCTGGTACGTGCAATCACCTCATATTGTGTTGAAACTCGATCTCATTTACATTGTAATTCCAGGGCAATAAGCGGCCAGTAACTATACCAGACACATTTGGCTGGTCATGTACATGTACATGTACGCAATTTCTCTCATTTCACTTAAGGTGTAGGCCCTATGCATCATCCACGGCATCATCACAGTGATATTCCTCACTGTCTTGAAACTGAAACACATTCTGCATGCATCAAAAGTAAACATGACAATGGCTGTCACTGAATGCCACGTCTTAAAGCATGCTATCCCAACGAATGCATGGTGCCTGGGTATGGTTCAGGTAGAAAACTTTCCAAACCTTGGCAAACTTTCTAGTGGTTGGTGTTAAAACGCCTCAATACTGCAAGATCACGATCAATAGCATTGAATAGTTTTCGTAATCCAGTATCTGTATAACATACAAGTGTAAATTCATTTGGCTATGTAGGGGAAGGAAGGCAGAGTGTACACACTATACACACCAATGACAGTGGCAATGTGTGACTTCATTGTACAGTCGACTCTCGTTATACATGTATTATAACAAGGTGGATGGGACTAGCCAAATTACCTCTTTATAAAAGGAATTTTGTTATAAAAGGACAGCGAAACAAAGAAACACAAAGAGAACCTGAGATTTGGGACCTCGGAATTTACTCTTTATAAGCAGAACCTCTTTATAAAAGTGCTCTTTATTACGAGTCGACTGTATTTCTAGGACAGATGCACTGTGCCTCATGATGAATGGAGCAAAAGATGTGCACCCATCCGAAGGGTTAACAATAGCATCTTGTCATGATGAAAGCAAAGGGCCAGGCAAAGTTGAATAGATTAAGTACGAATCTACACTTATTCACTTACATGGTTGTTGTAAATTATCGATGACCCTATAGCCAAATCTTTCTCATGACATACTCTGACTGTGTGCCAAATGCCATGCTTGTATCATCAACGGCATGATCCCATCACCTATCGGCTGTACTAGAACAGAATGGCCCTCGGGCTTCACCCTCGGGTAGCCAAGGATAGCCTTTCGGTACGGTAGCCAAGTAATTATTAGACACTATGGTTAGACAGTTTACACATAGGTCAATTTATCATACTAGAATTTATACTGTGGACATCCACATGTGTACACAGATGGATACAGTGTCTTTAATACAAATATTGACTGCTTCTAGTGTTGCAGTAAAACCAGCCTCCCGAGGTGATCCATGAAGCATTCAATTTGTCCCGAGGCGAAGCCGAGGGAAAATAGAATGCTCCATGGATCACCAAGGGAGGCTAGGTTACTACACCACGAGATAAAGCAGTCAGTAGTTGTTTTATAACACCTCTTGCAGATTATGCTTGATTTTAAGCAATAAATTATTAATTTAAGCTTAATACAATTGAAATGTACTTCAATTTGAATACGAAATTAGTTTACTTGCTCTTTCCAAACTACCCCTTCACGAAATGTTTGAACCCAGCTCACTAGCGCTAGCGCGCACTTTGGAACAATACGCGCAACGCGCACACCTGTATATGCATTTGCATGCATAATAACGGTTCTTATGCGTATGTACTTTGGTTGCTATGGGTATAGTACTTTGGTTGCTTCTTGCTACAGGTAGGCCTATACTTTTGGCCGTGCACGGCAAGACAGCAAAAAAAGCAAATACAATGTGACTCGCTCTTGGCCTATCAAGGAATATAGAGTCTGTGGATGAGGTGTTATAAATTAAAAGGGAACGATTTGGCAAGGTACATGCACAGTTGAATTCATTGACAATAGTCTGGCAGTACAGTCAAGGTACCATAATGGTGGTTTGACTAGTTGCAAGTAATTCTTGGCCCATCATGGGAGTGTGGACTGACATAAAGATGAACTGACATAGAGTGTCTGACCTAACATCTTGGCCAGCCTCCAAGATATGCCGGCTTTCCGGTCACAGTCTCATCGTTTTCTGTTGTTTATGAAGCATGTTTGGCATTTATAACTACACTGCATGTATGAACCAGCACATGCACATAATGTGTGTACATTGATAATAAACTCTTATTGACATGATCCATTTTTCCCCTTTGTGTCTCCTCCTACAGATCTGTGATGTCAACACCGCACCCATGCTGTTAACCCACATAGCCAACCTACCTATATTGTACAATGTATTGATGACTGATAACACAGTTGTTATCATCAGCTGAAGTAGCATATCCTGCCCTCACCCACCCTCCCCCTCCCCTCTCTTCACTCATGTCTTCCAGTGAGAAAGTCTCACACCAAGAGTCGTCAGGTGGCCTTGGGCAGATGGTGTCCCAGCGCCTGTCCCCATCGTTGATTGACCTGCAGCATCTGTCAGAGGAAGAGCGCAACATCATTTTCTCAGTGCTGGACCGTGATGAGCAGCTGAGACAACATGACCAAGAACGAGTCAAGTGAGTTCTACACCCTGTCAATCAAAGTTATTTCTCGTCAAATAAATTTTTCCCCTATTACTACATACTTTTCTTAAACTTTGGGTAAAAAAAATTAAAAAGTGGAAAGACTTTTTATTTTCATTGAATTATAATAGTCCGGGGAAAATGATCAGCACGACAGCATTTTAAGTTTTCTAGTTTACTTCAGTTTTGAACTTACAGCTGATTCAGCTTCATGCACAGTACGGTACATTAGACAATAATGTACATTATGTAGAGGAAGGTGCTTGTCTAAAAGTCAGATCTGACTTCAGCGTGTACATTATTGACCTTCACAGTCAGTGTGAATGGCATCTAAATTGAGTTATCTCTGGACAACTGTCAGACAGTGGAAAGCGATTTTAAGCATGGGGAGCTGGCAAGAAGAAAAGCCATCATGTGTAAACAGCCATTAGTGTCAGCTGTTCCAAGCAGAAGCATTACAGTCCTGGGAGCCTTAGACTGTTGGACCACAGACCCACATGAAGCTCTATGGTCTGACAGAGCTCTCATTCCATGCTATACTTACAGATGTTTGGTTTGGTGTTCAATTGGTTGGGCATATTTGAGGGTGGAACATCCCAACAACGTTTTCATATTTGATGTCTAAAAGCAAAGCATGTATTGCAAAGTACATTAAACTAACCAATTATGTATCTACCTGCACATCTCATTTGAGAGAGGTTGGTTTTCATCGGAACATACAGTGAATTTGATTGAAATCAGACTGCGATTTGTGTAAAAGTACCAAGGAAAATGAAGGCCTATGTGGCTTTTACGCTATCGGCTGTCTTACGCCTCATTTAGCTTAGTTTTAATAAATGTTGAATGTGATGAGTGTTGTGTGTTCAAATTAACTGTTCAGTTGTCCGTAGATGATGGATGATTTTAATGAGTAGACTAAGTACTTTGGGTCTTTAGATGTTAACTGACAGTGATCTATACTGTCTTCATACATGAAAATTAAAAAGATACATGAGATACTGTACATTGTACAGTATGTACAACTTATTCGCAGAACTGGTCCAATTTTGCACAAGAAAATGTCCATAAATACATTGTATTGTACACATGTACTGCGTGTCAAAAATAAATGTCCTACTTTTCATCCTGAATAACTCTGTTGTTTACTGGATGGAAACAAACAAAAATTTCAGACCATGTAAACAAGGTATTACAAACTTTATCCTTGAATTTTATCATCACTTTTTGGGTATTGATAGTGGAGGCCACCCTGCATACCGTACATGTACGTACACACAAATTAAATGCGTGGTCCTGTACCACACACGCTACAGCAGTAGTCATTCAATAAGACGACCCCCAAAATGGACAGAGCACATGTATGCATTCAGCGTAGGGAAGTATTTGTTGATGTATGTAAATGATAACTCTACCTATAGTTGACTATAGTCCTGTTCTGTGTCATTATATTTTCCTTCCAAGCTAATTGGTTGAGTGAACAGATTAGACTTGTAAGCACACGTCATATTATGCAGACTCAGAATGCTACAGTACATGTACGTGTGTACAACCACCATATGTTTCCATGGTGATATTCTGTTAGTTATCCAGCAATATATTGACACTGTCTGGGGTGTCCGTGTGCAACAGGTGGAAAATAGCTCTAATAGGGAAAAATGATCAAGGTTGCACTGCATATATTGCCAGTCATATCATAGACAAATTAGGGGGGAGATGAAAGTCAGTCTGTCTGCATGTGTGTGTGTTGAGTAATGAGTGTCTCAGTCAAAGGCAATTGACAGCAACATTTGGGGGAGGGGTTGTGTTGTCAACATTTGTCAGTACAGTGCATTTTCACTTTTCTATAAATTATCTGAAGGCAACATCTACATTACTGCCAAAATATCAGTTTTGCCAACAAAACAGCTAAAAGTTAAAGACCATAAAGATGACACTTTGATTTAACCAAAAAAAAAAAAAAAAAATAATCAATATCAATTGCTCAAACTTCTTAAAACAAATTTCAGCACTGACAGTTTGTCCAGAATGGGCGGTTTCTTTTGAGGTTTTACATTGGGGAGACTGTGAATTCCAGCGAACGCAGAGCACAAAGCGACGCCGCTTGGCATTGAAAGATGTTTTTATTTTGAGTCACAAGCACAAGTTGCCTCCGAGTTTTATCTCATTATACAGCAAACGATAAACACAAAGTAAAAGCACAAACGCATTTTCGATCTTTTCAATATCATTCCTCAATATGGAAACTTTAGATATTTTGATACGAATAATTAAAAAATTACTATCGGCAATATTGATATAAAAATAATATCAAATAATCGAGTATATATCAATATATCAACGGTGCTTAGTAGTTTATAGTACATGTATGTATGTACTCTGTAAAAGGCATAAAGAGTTTGTGATGATTTCAGGCCCAAATACTACAACTGTAGATTTCTCTCTTAATACTCCCTACTGAGTTTTACTAAGAACAGTACCCGGTCTGCCAAAACCCACCACTGAATTTGCTTGACATAATGCTTCAGGACCAAATCCACTGAAATCCACCACAAACCCACCACTACTATTGATTTTGATGGACTTGGTACTCAATGGCCTGCCTACCAAAATCCCCCAAATGGGGGATGGACTTTGTTGGAGCTGGGAAGGTTAGGCTTAATGGTAAATGGTGTCAAGGAAAGATTCAATTCGCATTTCACTTCATTTAAAAAAATGTATGCATTTCATATCAGTTGATTCACTTTGATATGTACATACTTTCATGTAACATTGTATTTTGTTCATTTTCTTCCCACTTTCATTCATTTATTCCACCTGGCAATATTCACAGCGAGTAAGCATGGTTGATTGCATCTGGTTTGTCATGAATTATGCATGTGGTTTTATTTCCCCAATAACTAACTGCCTGGCTAATTTACTATTTCTGTCCCTTGGGTTTTCTCTTCTCGTTTGGTATGAGGCCATTAACTTGCAAGATGTTCTTAGCCATAGTGGAGCAGGTATACTCTACTGGATTGTCATGTATGATGTTCACAAGTGGCATTTTTGTCAAATTGACTCCCACTATTAGAAACGTGGACTTGAACTCAGTTGATTTAGCATGGATTTTTAATTTGCACTCAACAGTGACTCAGTGTGCACTCGTTAGTTGTAAACCCAGTTGAGACTGGGCTGACTCTTTGCACTTCAAGTGGAATATCTAAGCAGTTTTACCTTTATCAGGGGCATTTCTGTCAGAAAATTTGAAAACTGGAAGATATGCAGTTTGTCAGGGAGTTTAAGACCAAAGGCAGTAGAGCATGTCTCCGTACAGTTTCAGAGAGTCAACCTGCCCACATATGATTTGGAGATGAAGGAGTCGGACATGTCTGATGAGCTGTGCCTCAGACTGGAACAAGTCGGATGCAATAGCCTATGTCCAGCCTGTCAGAATTTACACAAATATACTGAAATAAAGAGTCTTTTAATTCTTTAATCATCCTAATGCCTGATCATCCTTAACCCTAACTCCCTAGCATCTTTTACTAGGACCTGGACCAATTCCATCAAACTCCATCAATCACTGTGCGTCTAATACAAAACTGTACATGACATAATGGAATCCACCACTGATGCACTGGTTGACATTCATGGACTTGCTACACATGGCTTTTATCACAATAGCAGTACAGGAAGCTAGGCAAAATCAATCGGATACCCCTAGCACTGCTTCAGGCCATTAGTCCCAAGTCCATCATTCTCCATCAATATTTAGTCACGCAAGGCTTCCTGGACCAAGTCCCCCAAAATCCACCAAAAAGGGGGATGCATTTTGATGGAGTTGGGGTGGTTAGGGTTAAAGCAACCAATAAAACTGCTCTGAAAGAGATCATCCACCCGCATGCAATCTCTGTCCTGTCATCATTTTGATTCATTTAAACCTAATCAAGGCAAATGTGAGTTTGCGACAGGCAATGTTTGCAGCATCCCCTTCATCGCCAGATCCAATCAGTGGGTCATTGATCATGTTTACTACAGTACCTATCCCTTTGTTAAGAACATCTTGCTTTAAGTATGAGGCGTGGTCTGAATGATTATTAACATTTCCATTTTAGCCTTTTGTCTCTGGGAGTTTTTTATTTTGGTTTTGGTTTTCTTTTTTTGCACGTCTGTTCCCCCTTCCCCCCCCCCCCCCCTTCAAGAAAGAGGAGGTGAGTCTTAGGATTTCCCAACCCTATTGCAGTGTTACCTGATCTCTACTAACTGTTCCACTAGATTTTTGTGTCCTGATATGGTCAAATAACAGGTTCATTTTTCCAAAAGGTGCCATAGATACATGACGACAAAATGTTTAATGATTATAGAGTCATGAGTTTCTGAAGCAAGTAATCTGAAATAATATATTTATTTTTGTTTTCAACACATGTTCAAGTAAAGTTTTTGCAATTTTTCTCTTTTGATTTGTGAAGCAGTTTATTACATACATTTATTATGCATATTTGCTCGTACATGTCGTAATTGCGGCCTCTCACTTTGAATACATTATTAGTTTTTGCTTTTGAGGTTCAGCCAGCTACAGAATAATTAAATGATTGATGTTTCCAATATGTAAGCATCTGGTTATTCATGCAAGCACTCAGGTTGATTTTAAATACCAAAAATTGTCAAAATGGGGTAAATTGTGCATTGTTTGACTCATGTCAGATGGAAGTTCTTCTCTGGCACACGTTCATATGGACCAAGGATAACGAAATATCACACATACATGCAAAGTACTAGTTCCTAAATAAATTATATGGGAGTTTTCTAAATGTGTGAAGCGATGCATGAAGGCGTACCATTGCAATAAGGAAATCAGAATTGTGGATTGATTGCTTGACCATAAAGTATGCATAATCACAGGTAATGGATCATAGATGGGAATTACGTGCACCACAGATATGTACATGGACATTTCTTTCATAGTTTGATAGTTCACAAACAAGGTAAAGCCGTAAAGGCAGTTCAAGATTATACTCTATCATGTCTACATGCTCTTGGAATACAAGGGGGAAAACCCAATAAAAAGCCGAAATAATAAAAATTTACCAAAAACAAAAGCAGAAAAGGATACAAACACGAAGCACACAAGTATTGAAACATTTCGTTTTTATTTGAACCATACACCCCTTGTGTCACTTCCTTGGAGTGGGTTGATGTTGCAAAGTAGATGGGTGGATGTTACGGGATCAGTTGGCTGGTTCGAATCTGATGTACCTGTACATAGCACCGGGTACCGCACTATTCATAATATTGAATTTTGCGTCGAGGTGATGTAAATTCAAATAAGGTTTTGCCCTTCACCGACGTATAAGCTCGGTGGTCAAGTGGTAAGACGTCTGCACTAGAAAGCTGGAGGTCATGGGTTCAAGTCCCACCCGAGTGATTTTTTCCAACTTTCACTCGGGAGGTTATACGTTGGTGAAGGGCAAAACCAAATTTGATTTACAACATCCCGACGCAAAATTATTATCTTATGAATAGATAAAGAAGAATTGTTATACTGTCGGATGGCTGATGGGAAGAAAGGAATCCCTAAACAGATTTGTGTTCCTCCAAGGGTGTCTTATTCTCACGTTTCGAAGTATAGTCGGAAATCATTGTCTGAGGAATTTGAGCAACACATAGATGGTGCAAAGGTTATGTAATAAAACTGTCAGAAGGTTTAAATAGGGCAGAAAAGAGTTTTCAGATCACGAAGCAGGCAGATTTTAATTTTGGGGGGAAATTTTAGTACACATAATTATAATATACATTGTATGTTTAAGGGTGAGGAGAATTCTGAATGTTTTGGGGCAAAGGGTTTTCAGATTATTATCTGTTTTTTGCCTGGACATCGACTTCTCCGATGAAGCGTTAAAGTACGTCAGTTAAAATATTTAGAGCAATGACACGCTGGATTATTCAGGGAGAGTTCTTGCATTACAGTATGTTCTACAGTGCATCAGTTATTTTGTTTTAAAACAGACTACAAAGTAAAAACAAGCAAATCTCTAGATCAGTCAATAAAAGGTGACCTTGTGTCTCCTGTGCTTTGCTATGGCCAAATCAATAGAAGGGTTTTGCCCTGCATTCTGTAAGTGAAAGTAAAGATAAGACTATTCTATACTGGATATGTGATCTTGTCAGATACACTAGTCGGGAATTTCTTCTCCGAAGCACTATTGTAAAAGGAATCTTTAGAATTGCTTAACATCAGCACCAACCACCCGACTTGTTGATTTGATAATACGATTCAGTTTTCTGATGTTTCCAGAAGAAGGCCTACTATACCACGCCACACTGCAGAATGGTGAACAGATTATCATTATTATTCTGGTTTATTAAAAATCAGATGTACGTCAGTATGAACATTGAATGATGTCATGTACATGTACATGTACGGTACCTTTACAAAAAAAATATAAGCGTTGGTTGCACTTCGCACTGACTTTCCCAGTATGACACTTCCGTTCAGTTTATCATCAATGTTGACGCCCAGATATCTGTACTCAGAAACAAAATCAACATTAACCTTCAGATATTTAGAAACTCCCCTTTTTCCTAAAATCAAATATGATTTTTTTGGGACATGTACATTTAACAGTTTGAGGGTGTACATGTACCGATAGTTATCGTGGCACCATAACAAAAGTGTTCACATTGTCCAAGTAACCACTAACATCATTGTTTGAAGTTAATCCAACAAGTATCATCTGCATATTCTACAGTAAAACAGGAGGATGGATCTGTACATTTCAATTATTCAAATATAAAATAAACAATCTAGCTGGTCACATCCATGCAAGGTGCCAGTATTGCACACGTTAACTTCAGTTAAAATGTTATTGTATTGAACTCTCTACTGTAACTCTTTGCTGTCATTCAGTAAAATCTATAATCCATAAATTAAGGATAGGGTTTACTACCAAACTCTGCAATTTCTCCATCAACACATGAGCCTGTATAGTAGTAAATGCTGATGAGAAATAAAAAAAAAATAGAACTCTAACATCAGATGCATTCTCAAGGTGAACATAAATTGTGTGCAGTAAGGTAATGCCAGCCTCCTCTACCCTTGTTGTTCTCTATAAGCAAACTGATACGGATCAATATTCACCTTGGTTTGTGACAGAAGCATACACTTGATCTTCTCAAAACATTTCATGGGAATAGCAGTAAGTGCTAAGGGTCTGTAATCATTCATGACAACTGGTTTGGATATTTGGGGTATCGGAATGACAGAGGATTTCCACAGCTTTGGGACTATACATGTACCTGAATATCCAATGACCATTAAAACAATGAACGAGAAACTGAGGTTAGTTCCTTGTAACAAGTTTTGAGTATTCACCACAAATTCCACGAGGCCCAGCTGCCTTACCACATTTAACATTATTGAGGGATGTTTCAACTTCAGAGAGACCTACCGGTACCGGTAGCTCAACGCTGTTCACCTTTATTTAATTCCTTTCATTTCCTGATAAATTATTCCTGGCTGATATAAAGTCATGCTCATCAAAACGAATGAAAACAAATTGTTCAATTCATTCGCAATTCATTTAAATATTTCTGTTCAATCCTATCCGCATAGTCTTTCTTGCATTGCACACTCAGCTTCTTCATCTTTCGCTGATCCCTTTTCTTTTACATTATACCGTTATGTCACTGTTAATCAAAGCAGCTTGTTTTTAACGGAGTAGGATCCTGAGATCACTCCCAGGCAACGGTTTGTTGTTAGGATTAACCCGATACACCTCTGGGTTGATCACAGCTTGACAGAAATTGATATACGGAGATCTCGTCTGTAGCCTCATCCAGTGTGGCAGATGTTATAAAGACCTCCCAATCCGTACACTTGAAGCATGTCCTCAAGGTTGCAATGTTGTCCACTGACCACACCCTGGCAGTCTTTACAAGGGGTTTAGTTTGTGTCAATCGGTGGACATAACTTGGGTTAAACTTGAACAGTATTATGGTCCGACGATCCCAACCCAGCCTTGATGATAGTTTTATAGCTCCTTGCACGTTTCCATAGCATATATCAAGGATCCTGTCTCCACTTGTAGGCTTGTCTACATTACGGGTGGCAATGTGGAAGTGGATGCATTAAACTCACATTGGTTTAAGTCTCCCGTGATCAGCTTTACAGCATCCAAGAGGAGGTTTCCATATCTAGCATGACATCATGGATTTTGTGAGCATGCAGCCACTTTTACGTCGGCTTCAACTGTGACCAATAACTGAGGGACCTCTCGCAGCAGATAAAACAAGGATGAAGAACAACTGTAAGAGAGTATTGCTGCTGTATAATATTAATATTAGAACACCAGCGATCGTTATACAGACTCGTCAACCGTTTGATTTACCAGAATCCAAGGTTCTTACCCCTGCGTATGCGTGTAAAACAATCAAGTTGTCCAGGATCACAATGGAATACGCTTATTGTAGGGTTTTTTTTGTGTTATCCGCGACAACGCCTCCGATATATACATTGTATAATGTGTCTATACGGTAGTTGTTTTTTAATTTGATGCCTATTGTCTTTCTGTGGGGATTGTCACATAAAACAAACAAACTAGTAACAGACCAAAAAACTCAACTGGGTTGTGGCCACAGTGCAGCCCCCTCCAGTGGAATTGTTTGAAGTGTACTTCTTGCCCAACCCATACCCTTGGACTAGTGGCTAGGATGTCATGCGACTCGGTATACTTGGCTTTGATGGTATTCCTGCATGAGGCTATCTCATGTGTATCTGTGAATATTGTCCAGTTGACTTCAATGCATTGCCAATGATGCATAATGTGGAAAGCAATTGCGATTCCATGCCATGCATACAGGAAAGCCCAGACCCCACACATCAAGCTGTCATCTCTCAGAGCTGTGATGATCCAGCGGTCCATTTTCCCTGCCGTTATTAGGCCAAGAAACACCAAAGTCACAGCTGCCAGCCGCTAAGATCAATTATGCATCACGGTCATGTATCCTCACCCTGGAGTAACACTTCACATCAAATATTCATCAGTTTGCATGATATCTTCCAAATTTCACACGTTACCTATCACGGAAGCTACAAAAAAAGCTCTGTTATCAATTTAGACCAAAGAATTTAAAGTATTGAAGGTGATGAGAAAATAATGTAATTATCTGATTGAAAATACCGGTAGGTAAATGTATAACAATTGAAAATGGCAGTTGAATCTACTTGCCAAGCGATGTACATGTTGTACAGCCCTTCCAATATGGACGGGTTTTATAGAACAGTGTAATTAGCACTTAGCAGGGCACATATGATATGAGTGAAAACTCATGAAACTGGACTATCCGACCAGACCATGAAAAAATTATGATGTGCATTTACAGGGTGAGTAAAAAAAAAAGGCGGAATCCAACCCCATATAATATATATTTTATATTTAAAAAATATGTAGCACCAAAACTAATAATGACTGGAAAGCCAATTTCAAAAGCTACTTTTAGATGAAAAAAATTACTGAAATTGCTCAATCCGTTCAAAGAATATCACCATTTAAACACAATTTGAAAACCATTGGAGTTTTTGGACCTGCAATGCCTCTGCATCTTGTAAAAGCTGAGCTTTATTCATAACTTGGACAATGTTATTACAAAACACTACACAGTACTTTGTAAGTTCATAGGGCCTATACATGTAGCACACGTTTTTTTTATGTCAAAAGGTTCATTGGTAATGCTTTATACACCAGGCATGTTATTAGAGGTCTTGCAAATACTTGGGAATTAGGAAATAAAAACTAAACAACTCTACAAGTTCTGACTAGCTACAATTTTGTAGCTCCTGGAAAAAAGTTTTTCCCAAAAGAATTATAAATAAATACATGTAAGCACATACAGGTACAAGTACATGTAGTTCCTGTGCTTTGGTCTTCAATATAAACTGAAGCTTTATGCTGTATGCTAAGACTTTTGAATTGGTTCATAAGGCAGAAGAATTTTGCTGTAAAATTGATCATGTACCCAAGGAGTACATTCATGACATTGATCATTTGAAAGGTCACTTGTGCTACCTGGGGGAGTTGGTGCCTACACACAAATATCACCTTGTTATATTACCTCGTTATTTCAAAAGCCCCCTGCCAGCAGTGAAACTAGGGGCCCAAGATTACTACAGGTTTTAGAGTGACTGTGGCTACTGCTTCATTCTTTGTTGGGCCAACCGCTTACACTGTCAATCCCCTGGCTTTATACCCCGGTTGCTAATTCTTGTTTCTTTTCTGTTTTTCTCTTTCAGACCATTCCATGGGTGATGGGTTTTTGCACACGTAAAATTCTTCAGTGTTGCATGACATTTAAGCTTTTATGATACAGCCTGTACATATGTATTTGTACGAACATGTTCACGATAATGGTACTCCTAAAACTGTTAAACTCAATAATGAAAAAAATCTTTGAAATTACCCAAAAATTGTGAAAAAGACATTTGAAACAAACTGTTTTGCTCTAAAAGCAAATTGATAATTCTACAACTAGGGATAAACAAAGCTCTGGTAAATGTATGCAAGACCATGGCAGCAGTGGTAAGTACTGTGTTTGCCATCTGAACGTTATCACGCAATCAAAATACCGGTACATGTACATGTATAGATAAATGAAAATACACACATTACAAGTTTAGATCACACATAAATATCTTGAGAAACTTGTCCAAAGTTTTCAGATTTGTGTACTTGTACCAGTACTTCAGAACATGAATGTAGTGGATTTTGCATGCACACTGATTGATAAACCCAAAGTGAACTTATTAAATTTTGATGTGTGTCAAACATTGCATGAAAGCTGTATTCATAAAATGCTCATTTAACATTAAAATGGTGCAAGCTGTTTAATCCCTGCCATGTACCATAGCTTACACTGCGTTCCCACTTGAATTGGGAAAAGGTGGATCAAGATCCGGCATTTTGGTGTGATCGTTATCTTACCACAACGAAACCACAAGTCGCGTTCCCACTTATGCTTGATCCGCCTTTTCGTACGGAAATGTCGAGTCCGAAAGGTCACTGAGTTCGGAATTACACGCGCTCTGTGGGAGTGTCGGTGTTGCATGCTAGGCCAGGACGGGTCAGTTTTCAAACAGCTGAGCACTATCGGTATCAGAATTCACCGACAAAAATTACGCAAATTCACCGACATAAATCACGGATCCGTAGAGGATCCGTGCGTGCATAAATTAACTGGTGAAATCGAACAGCTAGCGCCGCTCATTGTGTGACATCATGGCAGAAACCAATGCATCGATAAGGGATTCCCTGGTTCTGAAGCTTCTCATTGGTTAGAAATGGTCACATGATGTACTACGACATCATTTTCCAATTTTCTATAATCAATTCAGATTTAAATCTGAAATAGTTGTCACCTCCATACGTACCACGTTATTGGCACTATTCTCATCGCATACTCGTAAGCTTTTCTATGATTCTGTGCCAAAGTGAAGTGGTTTGGTGAGTGTGGACTCAGAGTCATTTATGGATGGAAAAATAGTAAAATTTCACGAATGAAAAAGGTTTAGAAAATGGACGAACACGCAACGAAAATTGTAAAAGGCCTAGTGTAGTTTTAGGATATACCACGTGCGCTGCATGCATGTGATATGCGGGGTGCTAGCCCGTAGTTCAGCGGTTGTTTATTGTGCATGTTGTGTACGTTGGAAATTTTCACATGAGCTACACGCACGAAACGTGTTTCTTCGTTCATAAAACCGCAACATTTTCGCGCCACTCGTGCACCGGGCGGATGTTGACAGGTCAAATTGCCGGATCAGATCCACCTTTTGCGTTCCCATCTGATCGTGATCCGGCAATTGCCGGATCTGATCCACTTACAATTGGGGGATCTGTATCCTGCTCCAGAGGTGGATCAGAAAAGGTGGATCTGATCCTGATCCACCTTATTACGGTTAGCGTTCCCACTACACACAATTGCCGGATCTGATCCACCAATTGGGGGGTCTGATCCGGCAATTTGGCAAAAGGTGGATCAGATCCCCCAATTGGTGGATCAAGTGGGAACGGGGTCTTACATTCTCATGTTAACATTGCCCATTCATGCATGTGATCATTACCAGCAGTACATGAATCATGATGCAAATGCTGTCTGCAGTGATGAGGTCAATGGTGCGTGCAACTAGCATTTCTTGCCAGGGGTGTACAAAACCCATGGACCTTAGCACAAACAAGGGCGGATCCAGAACACAATTTGGGGGGGGCCAAAAAGTATGTCCAAAAATTACAGCGAATCCAAAAATTTTTGGATTCTAGATGCTCTGTGGTGCGATCTGAGGCAATTTCTGACCACTTTAACCAATGTTTTTTGAGGAAAAGATGGTGGTTTTACTCATTGCCTGCACCGATGGTGGTTTTACTCATTTATTGCGAAGTCACTAAAAAAAAAAAAAATTGATTCGGTTTTTTTTTGGGGGGGGGGCATGGCCCCCTTTGGCCCCCCCCCCCCCCCCCGGATCCGCCCTGGATCACAAAAGACAATTTGTTTGTTACATGAATACCATGGTATTTAAAAAAAACATTTGCATAGTCTGTAATATCTTGTATAGTAAGATATTTTGGAACGACGTAACATGTGCACATTGGTGTTGGCACACGACCCCAGGGTACCGGTACGTACATGTTAACTTGGCCTACATTTATTTTGTACACTGTACGATATCTCTTGGGCAAGATCAGTTCAAGAAGGATAATATTCAATGGATCAAGGGGTACGTTCGCCTCACAGGGTGCAGTATCTACATGTAAAATACATGTGACCTATCACATGAATACATGTAGCTCTCAACCAATGAAATTTCACAGTCCAATTACCATGGTGTAACAAATGGGTACGTGCATGCATTTGCAATACAACAAAAAGAAACATGTTCCGGTACATACCTGTACATGTGTATGATTGACACATGCAGATTTAAATTATTACGTGATCTAGAGTTTTAGGCAATTATTTGCTGGTACCATCAAACAAAATCATGAAGTGTCGGGGGGGGGGGGGGGGAAGTGTTGCAAACTTTAGAAATGCTTCCGGTTTTGGTCCTTTCTATACATCTGATCGCCAGTTGGTTTCATAATGTTATTTTCACATGGTACTGGTTGTGACATATTTTCATACAGTTTTCTGATGGCAACCCAATGAACACATTAAAGGGAATATACAACATTTGCAAACATCGAAAAATAAAACTACCAAGTTTTTGCAAAATACCTTAATAGGATGTTGGTAAATGACAGTCTAAAGCATCCTGTAAAATTATGGCACCTGGTATACTGTCATTTTCAAGAAAAGTGGTATTTTTGTATCAATTTCCAACGCTGATCGGCCGATCAGCGTTGGAAACAACTGGCTTTTTTTCAATACTGGCCCCAATTGACCATTGCACTTGTTTGCAATCGATTACAAACCTATGAACGGGTACGAGCCAGCTAGACTGGTTCCCTGACCTTACAATTCCCTAATGTATGTAAACTGCTCTGTTTCTTCTTTTATGGAGTCAGGGAACCAGACTACAGGAAAATGATCGTTTTTCTTGGTTTTTATAGCATTTTCGAACCCAAAACCTCCAAAAAGTCAGTGTAACTATATTTGCTTTATATTTCCAACCCCCCAATTCCATCCATTTCTGAAAATTACAGCAAAAGCAAATGATGTATATTCCCTTTAACAGATGAAAGTTTGAATTGTATTATTTGGGTTGCCTCAGGTTAAGTAAAGCATGGCAAGTTTATTCATTGTTTTAAAGGGCATTTGGTGATTGGAATGTGTGACATTATTACTACATGTACCAGCACATTAACATGTTTATGTTCAGGCAGTGTGAAGTGGATCTTGTGACTATTTTTAGTTGGATGCAATGTTGTTACTGTTACTGCTTGAGTTTTATGTTACCGGTATATACCGGTACCTGTAAATGTCAGTATTTGTGGGTTTTGCTTTTTAATGACACTATGATTTGGTTCAGATACCGGTACATGCTTACCGTATTCGTTCCTGGGATAAGTTGTACATGTTGGGTTGAAGAGTTTGGTTCATTTGCTATTACCTGGTGTGCAAAAGCTAAAGGTGCATATATATGTGTATGTTCGTAACATACCCCCCCCCCCCCTCACACACACACACACACACACACACACGTGGGTAAATGCCGGCAATCGTGGACGCCCCATTGTCCCTAATCCTCTTTCCTTTATTTGTACTCTAACCTTTTAGCGACAGCTCTCATTGGTTTTGTACACAATTTGAGATCGTGGGCGTTCGGTCAATCGTGGACGTATTGTCTGCGCCCCAATTCTTTTGTCCTACGTCCACGATTGCCGGGGTTTACATACTCACGCTTACATAGGCATAGAAGTGGGGTACTTCCTTTGTTCTCGTGTACTAAAATTTTGCAACGTCGCACACTTATGTCAAAATGCTCTTATTTTAACCATAGTTAATTTCCTGGGCTGAAATTTTGACTTAATATCCCTTTTCTAAAACTTTTCCATTTGCGACGGATCAACCAACCTTGGAAATTCCTAGTTTTTGAGTAGAATCCATATCTATTTCGTGAAAAACTTGTCGCTTGTGGGGTACCAAAACAGTACCCCGCAAGTCGGTGGGCATTCCTTGTGGGGTACCTCCCATTGTTCTGGTACCCCACAAGACAGTGTTTATACGTTCACACAAGTGTGTATTTGTCTGCAATCAGGGACCCCCCTATTGTCCCTCTTTTGTTTGTACTCTAAAACTTTTTAGGAAGACCTTCCATATGTTTTGTGCATGATCGGAAATTGGGACCTTCCGGAATTGGGGACCCTATTGTCCTCTATTGTTACTGGTTGAGTCCCCTACTGGTGCACTGGTGCCATGGGTGGCTTGTGCGTAAAGCGCTTGCCTCTCACCAAGGCGACCACGGTTTGAATCCTGGCCGCGGATTGCATGTGAGTAAAGTTGTGCGTTGGTTCTCTCCTGTGCCACGAGGGTTTTTCTCCGGGCCCTCCGGTTTTCCTCCCTCCGGAAAAATCAAACACTTTCGATCTCAGGCTGTGCTCCGTGGTCGTATATGGGTCGATGTGGCCAGCAGCCATAGGCGCCTTTACTTGCCAGCGGCCTGACCACGTTGTAGCTGCGTCCTTCACAATTCAGCATATCAGCTGCAAGTAAGGATGATTAGCCTCCCAAATTATTTTTATTGAATGCAGAAACAAACTCACACACCCATCTTTGTAAACACCGGCAGTCGTGGACCCCCTATTGTCCTTAATCCTCATTCCTTTGTTTGTACTAAAACTTTTTAGCAACTGCTCTCATTGGTTTTGTACACTATTTTTCAATCATGGACTATCGGTCAATCGTGGACGTATTGTTTGTGCCCTAACCCTTTTGTCCTAGGTCCGGAATTGCCGAAGTTTACACACTCACACGTTCCATACCTGTACTGTGGACATGCCTCTGTATTTGTGTACTTAAAAGAAGAAAAAAAACTGAGAAAAAAAATCATTTACTTGCACTCTTTCAAGCCAAATATTTTATCATGATATCCTAGAATGTTCCTCTTCATTAATTTTGCCACATATATCCCTAACCCCAAAATGCCTCTAAAGCTGTTTCCAGAGAACGGGAAACCTTGTGTGGACGTGTGCAAGTCCACACAGCGTTCACACTGCCTACACCATGTGGACCTCTTTTATTCACAGGTCCACAGAGAGTATGCAAGGTTAGAGCATCACCACCAAACCCCTTCCCCTCATTTTTCCACTGGGTCCATTCAATTGTTATCCATTTTACATGAACAACAGGTGTGCAGATTGTTTGTTAACCATTAACACTCAAACACAAATGAAAAAGAAGAAAACATGAAATGTGCAAGGATGGAAATTAAAATTTTGTCTTTACGTGCACATACAAGGGCGGATCCAGGGGGCAGCAGGGGCCATGCCCCCCCCCCCCCCACGAACCCATTTTTTTTTTAAGTGACATCGCAATAAAGGCAGACATTGCGCACATGCACCGACATCTTTTCCACAAAAAAATTGGTTAAAGTGCCTCAGATCGCACCACAGAGCATCTCTAGAATCAAAAAAATTCGGGGTCCTTAAGCAGGCCCTAAACCCCTCGCCGTAAGTTTTTGGACCCACTTTTTGGGAACCAAAATATTTTTTGGGCCCCCCCCCCAAAAAAATTGTATAAACCCATATAGTTGTCATTAAAGGGAATGTTCATCATTGGCTTTTGCTGTAATTTTCAGAAATGAACTATTTGAGGGGTTAGTATAATAGATCAAATTTGTTACATTGACATGTTTGAAGTTTTGTGTTCGAAAATGCTGGAAAAACCAAAAATGTTCAAGTAGTCTGGTTCCCTGACTCCACTAAAGATGAAATGGATCAATTTATAGATGCCGGATAGTTGTAAGGTAAGGGAACCAGTCTAGCTGGCCTGCACCCATGGGCGTCGCGAGGGGGGGGGGCACTTGCCCCCCCCCCCTGGAAAAGCAAAACCAAAAAAAAAAAAAAAGGAAGAAAAAAAAAGAAAAGAAAAAGAGGCGCGAAGACAAAGTGGTGTAAATTCAATGAGTTGGGGGGGGGCAAAATGTCCCTGCCCCCCTTTAAAACTGATAAATCGAGAATGTGTTGAGAAATACAAGCATTTTTTGGCAAAAAAAATTTTTGCCCCCCTCTAGAAAAAATCCTGGCGACGCCCATGCCTGCACCCGTTCATGAACATGTAACCAATAGCGAACAATATTTTGACAGAAACAAACTGGTAAATTTGGAGCAGTAGTTTTAAAATAGTAAGGTTTTTCCAACGGTGGTCGGCCGACCACCATGACCACCGTTGGAAATTTATACAAAAATACCACTTTTCTTGAAAATGACTTCACACTAGGTGCTATAATTTTATAGGATGGTTTAGACTGTCATTTACCAACATCCTAGTAAGGTATTTGGTAAACATTTGGTTGTTTTGTTTTTCGATGTTTGCAAATGTTGTATATTCCCTTTAATTAGGCAAGAAATCACATAATTAATGAGTATACTGTATTTCCCTTGTTGAATACTCTAAGCAGTATTTTTTTTTTTTACTTTAAAACTCATTTTAACTATCCTAAATTCGATAGTGCAATTTTGTTTAGAGCACAGGAAAATGCATTGTGAATATTGCCAGGCAATGCCAGGCATATCTGTTGTTCAAGTCCCGAGATACTTAGCCTGAGGACTGTCAATTAGCTAGCTCAGATATCGGAAATCCAATTAGCTGGAGGGAAGGTGGCAAACAGTTCAAGACTTGGCATATTCATTTATTTCATCTGCTCAGGTTACTCACATGTGCTTTAATGAAAGCTACAAAAAATACAAGAATAACACAAATTATAACAGATTATGATGCATGTATTCTAAGCAATCATTAAATGCCTGAGGATGCGGAGGCACTGCACTGCCTCCCACAATTATGCCACTCGACTCCCGTCCTTCATTTCAATTTCAAATCATCACATACGTGTAATGGAAACATAAATTAGAAATACAGTGTATTTAGAATATTTTCATTGAACAGTGAACTTTCAGCCTGCAAAAGTGTCTCAGCAGGATCTCATACAGACACAATCAAAATGTGAAGAAAAATAACAAACATAAACGGTAGTTGGCAAAATATTAGTACTTCTGCAAGCAACACAAGTTTCTGGTCTGGATACCCTGTTAATTCCCTGGGAAAAATAAGACATTTTATAGCAGCTTTTTTTTTTTACATTTTTATCCAGAAATTAGGACTGACTTTGTAGATAAGACGGCGGAGTCATCAAAATGTCCACTTAATTGGCTGGCTTTTGTATTAATTTCATTTCATATTGTATCAAAAACTTTAGTTGGGACCCAGAACTACATGTGTATGTACATGTATACACATGTAGCTTAGCCCAAAAAAAACCTATTCTGTGAACCGCCCATACACAGTCATGTGGTTGCTAAGGCAAATCATTGGTGTTGTTAGGCAAAGCTAATCCGATTACGTACATGTACTTAAATGCTATAATAGAGCAGTGAATTCCATGCACCCCAAAAAACATGGCCTTTTGAACATTGTGTTTCTCAGAAAATATGCTCAGTATGGTTGAAATGTTAAATTATAACGGAAGATGACATTCTAAACTTCATGTCAGTGAAAAAATCTTGGTCATCGATGCCGAAACGTCAATACTGGTTACTGGTAAAACTGACCTTAAAGTCTGGAAGAAATCTTTCGAAAACTTCCCCAAATGAATGTATTAACCTCAATTTCTAGGAATCACTCCAAGTTGTTATTTCATGAGTAGTTCAACACTTAGGCCTATATCATCTAAGAATATTCTGAATTTCAGTTTAATCTGTTGTTGCAAACGCTAGTGTACCAACTAGAACCATGGAAATTTCGACGAGGATTTTCTGCCGACACAACCGACGTGCATTGTTCAGCAAAGCGGCGTAGGTGCTACGGTTGACCGAGTGTGGTAGATTAGCATATTCATTAGCGTCACTCGGCGTGTTTTGGCGTGGGTCTCAGTATCAACCAATGGAAGCCGGCAAAAAGGGTGATATTTATTAATTAATTATAACTCGTGAAGGAGGTTTTTCTCCAAATTTATACTACATAAGATAATGAATAGGAACCTTTTTAATATTTGTGAGTCTTGAAAAGATTGACAGATATTGCAAACGCTAGTGTACCAACTTTCAGAAGTGCACGTAGCCAGGCCTATTTTTCCAATTTCAACGAAAAGTAATGAACACATCACAACGATTTGTAGCACATACTTGGATCATTATGAGGGAAGTAACCTAAAAGTTGCATGAAGATACGGTCTTCCAAACAGGAGAAATTAATTTTCAAAGATTTCGCCCACCAACGTGAACATACACGTATGTGTGTACATGTAGTTTCATTCAAAATGAAGTGTTACGTAACCTTTAGAAATCGCCCTTGGCAACCACATGACTGTACATGTACTGTTAACATGTACTTCTGGTTGTCAGTACCCATTGATACCCTGTGTATAAGATAGAGGAGGCAGAACCTACATGTACATGTACTCATAGAAATTAAGTAATTTTTTGCAATGTTTAGTCCAGTACAAAGCTCTTTTGCAATTTTTTACCTTGTGTGCCAGTTTACGTTTTTCATTATGAAAGCCACCAAACATCTACCAGTTCTTTACCTCAACAGTGGAATACTGTCGCCATGCAAATGCCAGCTGTACATATAGATCCATGCATGATGGATAACCTGTCAAATTGAACAAGGCAATAACATGCCATGCGTATCTAGGCTGGAAATATCAGAAGTTCTAAACTGTTGCACTTTGTGTGCATGATGAACCCAAAAGGTAATCATTGCACTACTAACAGTGAGATATGGTGGTGCAGACAACTTTGGGGTAAACTGCCATTAGGGTGTACATGTACATCATGTTCATAACTGCTCAAGCAGACTATAAAACTTTTTTTAACAAAAGCCATAAAACAAAATTTGAAAGGAGACAAACGTCCAACAATTTTGTTCTATCTTTTTACCCCACTTCTAATGCATGTTACACATCGTTTGCGCAGTGTGCTCAAAATCTCCTTATATGGCAATATCATAATCAGTGGTTCTCAAGCGGTACACATACATGTATTGCAGGCATGTTGTGCGGAGGGCAGGGTTTTGCCCGCTGTTTCAGACTGGTAGCGCTGACTGGTGTTTAAATGAGGTGTAAGACAACGCATGCCATGGGCTCTCACCCAGTAGATGGGGAAACTGTTTCAAGTATCAGACTTGTGTCTCAGACCATGACCCCTCCTCAATGAGCAAAGCTTCACTAATCCCCGCCCTTCCCCAAGTAACTTCCATAGATCTGACATTCTCTCGTTGGGAAGACCCATTTTCACAATTCCTCATACCTGTGTACAACTTAGTTCTGCTAATCTTATCAATGCATTGTGTTTGCAATACATCTTGATACGTGTACATTGTTGTTAAGGGGATTAAATATCAGATACTGGTAATCTTCAGGAATGTGCAAATATTACATGTACATTGCTGTGACACAGATCAAAGATATGCTCAAGAAGTTTAAATATTTAGTTTGAAGATTCATGTTACATTCTGAATGTAAGCATGTATTTTTAAAACTGACATACTTACATTGTTCTACATAACCCCCGAGGACAGACACACAAAGGCAGAACAACAGATCCTTTCAGTCCTCGGGAGTTGAGTCTTTTGTTGGAAATGGTCCTCTGTAGTACATGTAGGTTTGTGTGCTTAGGCTATGGGAGAGTGTTATATTACAGGGACAAAGAAAAACACAAAGCATTGTCGGGAGTAACAGTAAAACAAGAGAGTTCATTGTAATGGCTGGTAATAATGTACTTACTGAGCCAGTAGAACTATTACTCTGGATATCATCTGTTTAACATGATTAAAGGCTGACATGATGGCCTTTACAATTCAATCAGGTTGTGGCAACTACGTATCTCACAGAAATTGTATTTCTCTGAGCGCCCTACACGTCCATTTCAATGCTGAAAGATTCATACAGTACATTCTTTGTTCACGTAAAGACTGCTATAAAATAGTACTGTTTGAAAAGACCAGCTTGAAACATTTGGTCAGCTCACCATTGGCTACGTAAAAGAAGTTACCAGTTACCATGCTCCAACTTTACTTATTGCATGCAGTTCTCATGTGATGGCAAAAGTCACCAATGGTACATGCCCATAGATTGGTCATAGATCATCAGACATCTGTCTGCTCATTTGAACTTCATTACGTGTTTCTACCCATAAACGTCCAAAATAGTATCAACATTTGTCTAAAAAATAATTTAGAAAGTAATTTTTAAAAGCCAATATTTTTATATCCAACATTCCTAATCTATAAAACTTCAATTTAAAGAATAGTTTGGTCAAACAAGCATGCAATTAATGGGTAAAATATTAACAGGAAGGGGGGGGGGGCCTATTTGATATTACAAATCTTGCTATAGGAGATTTATCAGGGTTCTCAACTACTTTTGACACACAAAAAAGCCAGTGATAAAAAGTGGGTTATTGTGTATGTGTGTTTGGCAAATTGAAGCAAAAACAATCTGTTGTTTTCTTACATACTGTACAACTATAGGTCCAAAACAAAAGTTTTCAGTGTGGATCATTAGTTGTTGTTTTTCATGGTTAAAGTGTAGCCCCCATCTATGCTCTTAGTTCAAAAACAGAAAAAGTTTTACTTCCTTGTGAAGTTATGTAGTGTGTTTTAGCTTCAGTGCAGGTACCTGACTCTTGTCTATATTTGAATAAAGTGGTAAGCGGTCTCATTTTAATTCAGGTTCAGTCGTGGCACAGGTTTCTGTGTTACAGTGGGCATGCAATTTCTCTTCGGTGCATATTATCCATTATTATCTACATGTTAATTTACCCTGTGCGTGCAACAAATCTTCTGCAAATGTGCAGGTTGATGAATTACACACAATCTCAAGCTTGACGTCACAACATAATCTTTAGCTTTCTGAATTACCTTTGTAATTTTCTATGGAATCCAATGTCCAAAGCTTATTAATTGAAATGAAGGCAACGCCAAATCTTGAGTTGGAATCATCTAGAAGCCCACAACTTTCCAGTGACATTTGACATTGATGTACACAGTCTGATAGTAGGTTAAGTTTTGATGTGTATGCCATATCTGCTGGTTTGAAAGTGAACATACCGTACATGAACACATGTCATGTAGCAAAAATCTCATGCTCTCTTTTTTTATTTTGCTTAATTTTTAAACTATTGTAAAACAATAAGTGCTACTGCTTTTCCAACTTCTAAAGATTTTAGCTGTCCAGGGAAAGATAACACTCTGCCCATGGTGAGCCAGTGCATACATGTGTATGTGTGATATCAATTACCGGTATACATGTACACTATCTGCTCAGAATGGAGCCAACACAAGGCAGATACATGTACATGTACATGTCAATTTTATCTCCTCAAAATTTGCTCTTTAAAATATTAACTAAATAAGATAGGTTGCTAAATCTATACAAAAAGCAAAGCAACAACACGTGTGAACTTTTGAATTGGTACCTAATTCTATTTTTGTCATTGTTTTTTGTTGACTCCATTTCGTTACGAATGTCATAATCTTTACTCATCCTTTGTCCCTTCATCTTTCCACTTCATCATATGTCACCTCATTGTAGGAAAAGATCAAGGTAGGAAAGCAACTTAGTTTTTTAGTGTTATCACTGTATTTTGTGCTGTTTCTTTTGCACCACTGATAACAATTAACATCATATACTTTTGAAGAGAAAACAACATGTTTTTATTTGTACATGTAATGCGTATGGTTCAACCAGCACCACCCATTAGGCCAAGTAATAAAGTAGCCAGTTGATCGTCCAGGGTTTTCAAAAAAAATGAGGGCTTTTTAATTTTTTTATTGAAAAAGAGGCGTAAATAGCCAAATGTACATGATATGTGCCTTAAAAAGGAGGATCAGGCCCTTTTTATTTGATACCGGTACATTTAGTTGTCTACTAGTTGATTACCACAAAACCTTCTTAACATTAGTAAAGCTAGAAGCATCTGAACTTCTGAAGCATCTTTCAAAAAATGTTATGCCTGAAATAAAAGAATTTAAACAAATTGATGCGGCCTCAAAAAAAGGAAGCCGGCGGGGACGATCAACTGATATTTTTTTTACTTGGCCTTAGAATCACATGCACATTTGTGTTTACTTTCAAAATTCACTTGTGAATGTGGATACATGTATTAATAATCTGCTGCCGTGGCTGCAAGCATGGACATTGTTGAAATCAACGATGTACAAGTAATGCCAAAGTTGCATCTTGCATTTTTCATGTTCAATCAATAGGGTAAAACGTTTCTGAAAGTGAGGGATACCAAGGTGGACGGGCAAGGGAAACAAAAACTCCCCCCCCCCCCCCCTCCCCCCGCCCTTGACAAGTACTATTCAAATATTAAGTTTCATTGATTTTTTCAGTGGCATCACAATATATACAACTCATGTACATAAATCATAACATGTTTGTTGTATTTATTTGTAAACATTAGCCTGTTCATTATTATTTTCTATATTTCCGGTGTGGTTTTGTATACATTATGTACACTACAGTCCAAGTTAACGTCAAGAGTAGTGCAGAGTGTTTGATGGTGTATGCATGATTGTTTCAATATCTCTTTTGCTTCCAAGCCTTGTCTTCAGTTTCTTTGATGAATGTTTGCATTAGGGCTGTCCCCAATATACCGAATATTCCATCAGCATTGAAATATTCCAATAGTTTTTTGCCGGTTTGAATATTCAAAACAAAAAAATACACACGACTGCGATGTTATTTTAATCGTAAAGTTGTGGTGCTTTATTTTTATTGTCAGATAACACTTGTTTTGTCGATGGTGGTTCGGTGTTCCTTTCCTTTCAGCAGGTTAAAAAGCTTGACATTTTATAAAATATCTTCTGTAAAACACTCCAGCCATCCATATATGTGTAGATCGCCGCACACACAATTTAAACGGTGCACTTTGCATGCAACTTTTGACCGATGCAACTTTTGACCTTTTGGCACGCAGTTGCAGGTGGAGTGTGTAAAAGTTGATCAGAGTTTGGAATAATCGCATATTCGGTGAAACACAGTGCAGTCTAATCGGATACTCAATTATTTGAACAATGGCTGTCCATTTTTCATGCAAGTTCATGCATGCACCAAATGTTGCGCCGTTAACATGTACAAGTACATGTACATGTACTGTATGTTGTGAAGTGTATAGTGTAATTAATGAAGTATGTTTGCATGTCTGACACTGTGTGTGATGTTGTTATCCCTCTTGTAATAATGATGAGTTAAGCTTCGATCAAAATGCATGAGGGGAAATTTCATGAAACTGTCAAGCACACAAACTGGCTGAGAATAAAGATGTTTTAGTTCCAAAAATTGGTTAGATATCATTTACCTGCAGAAATACTATGTGGTATATATATTCTGTGTGAATGGTTTGTTGCTGATTTCTGCTCATTTTTCAAATTTACAAAAAGAGCATTTCTGCTTATACACAATTTCACCCTATATTCTTTTGTGTATATGTACATACTTACATGTACAACTACTCCTGAACTGTGAACACCATACCCCTTAATGTATTTATTTCACCAGCATTGCACGCAACCTTACAATATTTTTCTGTTTTAGATATTTGAATCGGTATTACAAAAGCATGTGTATTTCAGTCCAATATTTTCAGTTATGATAAATTATCGTGTGTTTTTTTCGTGACAGCTACGTATACCCCCAACATATGGCAGATCAGTTTGTGACTTGATCAGGTTATTGGAGCCAAAGGTTTTTATTACAGCAGAGTCACACTAACACAATAATTATTAAAGTCAGACCATGGAGG
This sequence comes from Patiria miniata, assembly GCF_015706575.1. Classification (NCBI taxonomy): domain Eukaryota; kingdom Metazoa; phylum Echinodermata; class Asteroidea; order Valvatida; family Asterinidae; genus Patiria; species Patiria miniata. Next base: position 5,931,329 of record NW_024037061.1, read on the forward strand.
TAGAATCTACCTCCATGGTCAGACTAACTTTGGCAGTCTGCCAGAGTTGAATAATTTTAAATCATCAACCTTAATTCTGATCAAGTTGTGTAACAGCTTGAAAAAAAAAGTCCATGGATGTTAGTCTAATCTTTCGGGAATGTGCAAGTTTTTGCTTTAGATTGATGAATATGAAGTGCAATTATATTGTGTTCAAACAGTGACCATTGCTCAGCTATTATTACTGCCCACAGTGCAGAAAATATAGTAAATATATACATACACAGGCATAATGTACATGTCACTGAGAAATTATGAGGAACTACAGTACCATCCCTCATTCGAAAGAAGAATTTCCTGAATAAGTTGTCATTGAAATTCTGGGAATCCATATGATGACCCTGGTTTAATTCAGCCATCGTGTACATGAACATAGGCCAACATTGTGCTCAATCTGTTCAAATGGCCAACCCTTATAAATGTACATTTTATGAGTATATCAATTGTCATTTGTGCATTTTTTTTTTTTTCGTTTGAAGCAACGAAAGTGCTCAAAATCTAAAGAAAGGTGCTTAACAACTACATGAAACCTGATGAAGTTTTAATTCAGTGAAATGTTGTATATTCCGAGAAAATAATATTCTAGGATCTCGATTTCAATTAAAAGTTTCAATTAAAAGTCATGAGTTGAATTGTGCCTGAAATCAGCGTCCTGGCACTCGACCGACAAATTATAGCAACTGAGCGCACATGTGCATCGTGTCAACGTTTGCGCGCACCCATTCACGGCTTCGCCAAATTAAAAACCATTTACCAATGGAAATTTCCATTTTTCCCTACGCATCTTTGGAAATGACCTCCTTTTGTTTTCTTCAAAATGACAGCATATGTCAGAAAGAATAATTTCACAAGTGTACTTTTCAACAATAATTTTGTCCGTTTTTGGACAGCTGCAAATGATGTACTCTACCTTTAAATGCATGGAAAGCCTTCATCATTGCACATAATGAATTATTTTCATTGGACAACTTGACATGTGGCAAATGGATAATTTCCTCTGCTTTGTACATCTCCAGGATGCTGAAAAATGAACTTCATGATCTACGCAAGAAAGGTGCTGTCAACGCAGCTGATGAGAATGACAATGCCCGTGTCTGTATACGATGCCGTGAGCCACTGGGCTTGTTGTTCAACACCGGTGACAGCTGTCCAAAGTGTCAACACAAGGTGTGCAAGGCCTGCCAGGTGACACTGCCTAGTGGCACTCGCTGGCTGTGCTCTGTCTGTCACAAAAATATGTAAGTGGCTGTCATAGCAACCAAAAACCAAAGAAAATGGTAGATTAACAATGTTGTTGTAAAATTGAGTTGATAAACAAGCAGTGATGCTGTTAGGTTCGAAGTAAGAAGTCCCTATCACTTTGGACATATGAGAGCACAGAGTTACAACATGTCAATGACAACTTGGTATATGTAATTGCACTGAGAATTTACAGGTGTGACTCTGGCAGGGTCATACAAGAAATGGAGAATGATCATCACAGGGTTTCGCATTTCATTTCAAAAGTGCTCGTTAGGAAACAAGCTTTTCTTTTGGAATTTTTGAGCCGTTTTCTAGCTGCATTTGTCATCCTCAAAAGAAAGCTTTATGACTAGATACTCTTTTCTGATAATTGTTCAACCCACAATGTTGTATTTAAGTTCTGCATTTTACAAAGTGTCTCTTTCCAAAATCACACGTTGCCTGTTCCATCTAGAGACAGGTTGATGTGTGATTGAATGAAACCCTGGATACTTAATTGAAAAAAAAATTGAGTTATCCTGGGCTTAGCGTTAATAACAGCTGAAAAGCCAGTTCATAATGACTTCTGAAAATACAGGTACCATCATATAATTTACAGCCTTGTTAAACAGAGCCCAGTTTTTTTAAAGAAATGACTGGAAATATTTGAAGACAGGTACTATTCAGTATCTTGGCTGCGGACAAGCTGCCTTTGTTAACTGTGTGATGCACACTATAGCATGCACTTCTATATTAATTTAACAGAATATAAAATGAATTAATATGAATCGCAGGCATATCTCGAGACCTTGAACTTATCGTGTGTATTGTGCTCTGTGTGATTACTTGTGCCAGCCCAGGCCTTTTAATCACAATTCTTTTCAATAAACATGTACCGGTACATGTATGAATCTGTACAAGTTGAAGTGAGCCCTCTACTGACATGACTGGTGACATTTTTCTTTTCTGACAATTTTTTTTTGGGGGGGGGGGGGAAGGGGGTGGGGAGGGAATCAAGTTGCTTGCCACATAAATGGAAACAAAAAATCATTCAAAAAATCTTGTAATCGAGAATACGTCAGTACTTGTGAACAATCACGAGCCAATCCAAATAAAGAAATGGTAGAATTTAGACATTCTTACAGGAACAAATGTGTAGCATATTGTTATGATTGTTGTTTCCTCAAAAAGTTGAATTGCATTTGTTATAAGGTAATGGCAATCAAGACATGTCCACTTAGAATAGGGAAACTGTTTTACTGGTACGTGTGTACATGTACATGTACGGTATGTTGTTCGCATCACCAATGATGCTACAGATCTGTAGGTCAAAAGGACACATCTATCCCCTCTACATGGATCAATGCTTTGATGAACCATGCATAACTTCAGAAGCAATGGTTACAGAACCGCAGTTAGTTTTGCGGTATAGAACTTTTAACCATAAATACCGGTGGTTGGGGATTGTTATTGTATTGTGCAAAAGAATTTGGGGTAAAAAATGTTGGTGTTCCATCCTGATTTCAGTGACACAATTTTGTTTTTCAAAGAAGTTGCTCTGAACACATACACACATCCAGGTTTGCTTGGTGTTGGACCTGGTTTCCCTCAGTCCATTGTCACTTACCTGGTATACATACATGTATATAACACCAATTCAATATCCACTGTCCACTGCTTGAGCTCATAATGCAATGGTTTATTTAATACTGCAAGTACTTTAGGCAAGGCACAAAAAATGGATGTTGTGTCCGATTTAACATGTTTAAATAAGTTTTCTACATGTTCTCTGTAAATGTACATGTACCAGTATGACATGCAAATATGTGACCTCAACTGTGAAATATGGTTTTGGTTTGCAATTTAAAAACAATAGAGTGCACCTTTAATCGTCTTCACAGTTTGTTTTAAGATGATATTAATTTTAAAAATATTTTTTTTAAAGTATACTTGTTTTTAAATCATATTCAAATTCACAATATTAGAAATAAAAAAGTGATGGATTGCCTTGATTTATTATTTAAAGAAAAATCTGCACACTGGTCATAGGTGACACCTGCATACTGATGTATAGCTGCAGAAATGACAGTGTACTCCTCACACGAACCGTTGCAAGCATGGCCATGGACATTTGCCGCATTTCAAAGAAAAATTAAGATTGATTATTAATATATGTAAATGAAGCTTTGATAACACGCCTCAAGTCATGCGTGCCTGCAGCCACGGATTGGGGTCAACAATTCTGCATATCTACATGTAATACTCATCAATGTCGCCATTGAATTGTAATATTATATGACACCTAAATAAGTAAACCAACATTATTTCAGTTTAAAAATACCATATTGTTGAAGTTGTTTACATGTACCTGAAAGACCAAATCAGACGCTGAATTAGGCTCATGCCAATAATAACCTGTGGTTAGTTATTAATGCCATATCTATTCCACCTGGATATTCCTTTGTAATGGTCCAGTGGATAGATTATTAGTAGTGCTACATGTATATGACCATGATATAACCCCTTAGTCTATTGAATATTTGATGATGTACTGGACAAACCTGGGTAGGAGATGGCAAAAGTTCACACAGCAAGGTGAAGAATGATAGAATAATAGTAAGTTAGCTGGCTTACTGCAAGACCTATATATCCCACTTCCTCGTAAAAAGAAGAAAGCACAAGTAACCAAACAATAATAAACAATAACCTGTTTACAAACGTTATATTTTAAATAGTTCTTAACTCTCCTATGGAAACATGCATTGTCAGTGTGGTTATGCTTGGGTCAATATTGGTCAAGACCCCCATTGGTTTGTACACAGCGTGCCATTTGTGACCACAGGCATTGTGAGGGCCCTCCCCCCCCCCCCCCCCCCCCTCCTGGAAAACGAAAAGAAAAAAAAGAATAAAGAGGGGGAAAATAAAAAATGAAAAAAGAAAGGAAAAAGAGGTGCGAAGCCACTTTGCTGTTAATTTAATGGGGGGGGGGGTTTAGGGCAAATGCTCCCCTGCTCACGCTCGGAAAAATGATAAATTGAGAATGTAATGAAAAAGTTAAGGAATTTTGGGGGCAAAAATTGCTTTGCCCCCTCCCCCCCCCCCTGGAAAAAATCCTGGCGACGCCCATGTTTGTGACCTCTTAAATAGTAGGCATGGTAGGAGGGTTAATCTATTTTCTTCACTATAGTACCGGTACATGGAGAGAGAAACAGTATGTCTTGAATGTTCCCAAGAGAAATATGTCAGATGTGACTCCATCGCCTATACATGGGTCATGGCTTCAAAAGTACAATGTCAAATGACTCAGTGGTAGTCTTGGTAATGTCATTAAAGTTAGTCATTCTTGCCCAAGGTAACAGGTAAAACAGGCTATCGCAGGCTTTTTGGACATGCTCATGTGATACAACAATTCAACAGTCACATGCCTACGTCACATTATGTTCATGTAGTTTTCCCTTTTTTATATTTTTACAACTTTGAAAGAGCAATGCGCACACATATGTACAATGTAAAACAGATGTTGTTGCTATTTAGAAAATAATACGCCCCATAAATTGGCACACTCTTGAAATATGAAACACCTGTAATGGTTTCTTTTTCCAAAAGACTGAAACTTAATCATCCATAAATTTCATACTTTCCAGAAACCGTACAGTAGCCACATCTGTTGAACATTTTATGAGAGTGACTCTTATTTTGTTGTTTTCCACAACATAAGTGTTTTACCATATCCAAAGTGTTCAACTTTGCAACTCGCTTTGCAAGTGTGAAATTGACTGCTCCATAAATCTAGCCTGTTTATTCACATGGGACAACTCTTGGCAGGAAATCTCATAAACTACCAGAACATGTACTTCATTTGTTATTTTCTCAATCCAAGCAATCTGAAAAAAACTCCTTTCACTTTGAATTGTTCATACTGCGGAACCACGAATACAACAACATTTGTCTTGCTTCCAATTTACATGTGAAACATGCTTGATTGTTGACCTGGTGTCTAACACTAGAGGGCTCTGTCACACACGCTTGTGATTGCTGTGGGTCAATTTTTGCACAATAGCCATACATGCAGTGTATACATGTACGTACATGTGCAGCAACCATACAAATGTATACACATTTGTGTACAGCTGCAGTCATTTGTATTGATTGGTTTACATATGAAGGGTAATGTAATTGTCTGATCAGGCGCTTGGTAATCTTTTAATCAATAAATGAAATGCTGTGAAAACCTGTTTTTGTTTTTGTAATTTGCAGGCAACTTCAGCTTGAAACTGGTGAGTGGCATTTCTCCCAACTGCAAGTTGACCAAGTTCCTCTGTTTGGTTCAGACCTTGTCAAGGCATCACTGGCCAAAGCTAAGCATTCACTGACTGATCCAACCACTATCCCTGTTCTGACTGCATCGGACCTCCGATCAGACTCTCGCTCATCCTTGCAAGGGAAGAAACGTAGTGATCCAGGCAAAGGCAGGCATCATAAAGGCCGGCAAGACAGTCGGACATCCTCAGATTACACCACATCCCGGCAGAGCAGTCAACGAAGTGCAAGGTATGACAATTCATCCAGTGGGCCTAATTCCCCAGCTGCTTCCCTGAAAATCTCCTCAAGGGTTTCCTCAAGTCTCACAGGGAACACCTCGCCTTCTGAGGTCTACTCTGAGCCTGAGGATTACCCAAGGGGAGGCGGGAGAAATAAGTGGAAGAAAGTGGCCGCTGTCTCACAGGCTGGTGGGAGATTTTTCAAGAGAAAGGGAGACGGGAAATCAAAAACATCACTCCAACAGACACGGACACATAATCGCAGTAACAGGTACACTATAACACATACTTTATCATCACATCGTCATGCTAATATGATCTCCCAAAACCTCACTACCGCATCATTAACCAGTTTTTCATCAATCGTTCACATGTAATTGCAAATGCATATCTCCCTCCAAAATAATGTGAGCATCACCAGAGATATTTGTGAAGCAGGTTGGCTAATAAAAGTTAACTAATGCTTTTTAAAGATGGTTGAGGTTAACTAAAGCTGTGTCTGATTTCTACGTTTGGCTATAAACTGTTGCTTATGGGCGTTTTACCATTGATCCTATCATGTGACAAACCTGTTCTTGCTCTATGCCTTATGACTGAAACTTCCAATAGCCCTGTTTGATGGTGATATCAAATCACTAGATCAAATATGAGCCAAACAAGCAGAGTATATCTCCATGCACACATCTACATGTGCACATACATGTATGATATTGTAGCGGTATTGCCCTCGGACAACTGCCCGGTTTTTCCTTGGCCAATATCAGCGAACGGACTACCGGGTAGCTACTCCGTTTTGGCAGATCTGTTTTGGCAGAAGTCTACCGCCAGGCCCGAGGCAAACCACCAACACAACACCCTCACACGCTCACTCTCCCCCCCCCCCCCCCCCCCCCCCCCCCCCCCCCAAGCAGACTGACCGGGGGACTGGGGATTGGAACCTGACACCAGATCTCTGATTCGAAAGGTTATTTATTTGCCTACCCAGGCGCCTCGTGGATCCCTCACCTGTACAGGCTACTCGGCTGTATTCCAGCTCTTATGATAAGAATTACTCAACTATTGATTTGGGAATTATAAGAGTGAATTAACTCAATTAATCTAACTCCACAAAGCATGAGGCTCCCCACAGTGACTAGATAATGATTGTCATGAATGGGTTGATCAGGGACTCGGTGGGGCAATGGCTACCCACCACACATGCTGGTATAAAGACTCTCTCTCTATACAGCAGCCACCACGGAAAAGAGAGCGACGCTTAGCGTGTGGGGACTTTTATAGGGCGCGCACTGTGAGCTTGTGCCCCCGCACCCTGTGTGAGAGCACGCGCACACCGCTGGCTACCAGCAAGGGACTGAAGTGTGCCCTCACTGCCACGCTACCCTCACTAAAATGCATTGTGCTACAATATCAGTGGCTTGATCAGTTCCTGCTCTCAGGCTGTATCAAGAACGTACACACTATCCACAGTCTCTGTGTTGGATCCGGGTTATTAGGAAGCACTTTTCACACTTAGCAAGAATCCATATACCGACCCGTGTTCACACTAGTGATAGTGTGAACGGTATGCCTTGCCTACCCATGTTCAGTGTGAACCGGTTACAGGTATGGTGTACCCATGTTGATTTCAACATGGGTAAGCAAGATGATAGAGAAAAGGCCTACGCATACGACTATTGCTATCTGCATGGGTTAAGTCAAGCTTCGGTACTTTCACAATCTTTGTCCTAAAAGCAAACAGTGCTAATCAAGCTATATATTAGATAAGAGTGAAGGTCATGCTACTTTCTAAGAAAAGGGAGAAATTTGGTGTACTATGAAAAAAAGCATTTCCTTTATTTCTTTATCTTCTGGTGATGCCTACATACATGTATGCAGATAATATTGCTCCATACTTTGCAAATTTCAAAACAAAACTCACTATCATGAGGATGAGAAATACATGTACTTCATCACAAAATCATTTTGAATCAAATTTTGCAAATTTCTCACTCCAGATCATTCCTAATCCATTTTAAATTCTCAATTCATTTTGACAATGCAAAATCATTTCCAGATCATTCTTAATCATTTAAAATTGCCAACTCATTCCAAATCATTCAAATTTCACTCATTCTAAATCATTCTAAATTATGATTCAAAATTGCCGACTCGTTACAAATCATTCAACTTCTAACTTTAAAATCTACATGTATAATTTATTTTTAGTCACGTATACATGTACATGTATACCTCTTTTTGTCCGTTGTCAACGCCAATACTCATCATGTTCAGTCAACACCAATACAGAAAATGTATAGGCTGAGAAAAGTTCAATTTACTTTTTGAAGAGACGATTGTCAAATCCAATCCCATCAGCATGTTGTGGGTCAGATGTGAAGTATTGTCCTTGAAAGTGTTTTCTTTCAACATGTTCAACCACCTTGTCTGTGGCAATGATGTGGAACCATCAAATGGAAGTTAACTAAAATTAAATGTTGTTTACAGGTTTTAAAAGCAAAAATAAAGATGTCAGGGCTTTGCTCTGAAGTTTGGCAGGTGGCAGGGAAATAAGTGCTATGATCAATCCTCTATTTGCGATGGGAATTCTCCAATAAATTTGACCAAGCTGTATCCTTCAAAGTACTGGTATAAGCGTCAAATTGCCTTGCTCTGTAACGACAACTGAAAGTGTTTCTGTAGGTACTGTTGGGTGCATACCTACCGTAACCCTAACCATCTAACCCTAACACTAACCATTTCACCTTAATCCTAAGGATTTTGGGGAACATACATGTAGGTATTGGGGAACATCAGGTAAAGCCCAGTACTGTTTGAGCTACCAGACAATAGTTCGTTCATTAGTTAAAAATAAACCTGTTAAAAAGTAGATTGATTTCAGCCACTGTAATACTGAAAGTTTACAGAGTACGTTGAGGTGGTGATAACAATACAAGTAGATAATCCTGTATTTGATTAAACTTAGCTTGGGGGATTTAATGGCTGTGTAGTTCAGGACTATTGGTTTACAGTATGTTGATGTTTGGGCCAGTTATGTAATACATTAGTATTAATAATATGTTGGTATTTCACCAAAGTACCTGTGAACTGTGTATCATGTCATGAACTGCAATATGTTCGGCAGAACTACGGTATGTACTGACACTTCTATACATGTACATGTACATGGCATACTGTGAAAAAAATACTTACTCAATACGATGAGCAATGGAATCTCACAATGGACGATAGTGGATTGGATCTTGTGTGGCATCTGACTGGTCCGTTGCTACCAAGTAAGAATTTGCATGAAATTCCAATATGAGGAGCAGACATTACGTTTTTACCAGACATTAGAGTTCTTACATGTAGGCATTCATGCAGTGACAAGCGTGACTGCTGAGGTTTGATGTCCTCAGACCATTACAGGGTGTCCTGAAAATAATGGTGCGTGTAAACCCGCCATTTTCGCCAATTTACAACCAGAATTTACTGCAAATGTTTACACGATCTTCAAGGTTACAGATTTAGCTTGAGAATACCGTTTGTTTAATTAAGATTGCTGTTTTAAACTTAGAGATATGTTTGAATAACCGCAAAGCCAAAAAAAAATTCTGTGCCACTTTTAGGAAGCGAGTGCTTCAAAGATCAGACAATGCCAGTATGGCTCTGTTGATAAGATTATCCCTATGGATGTAAGACAAACATTCCATTCACTATAGGGTTTTGTTCTTATGTTGAAACAATTTAATAGTACAGACAGGTTCACTTCTGTAAAACTTCAATGCAAGAGTTCAATTAAATATAAATAAATATTGCACACTCTGCTTAATAATGTTAAAATCACTAACAGTAAAGTGATTTGGTTTTAGACTATAGGACTATGCTGATTTTAACTGCTTCACAGAAAGTGGCACAAAATGGGTTTCTTGGCTTTGCCGCTAATCAGACATATCTTTGGATTTACAAAAGCAATCTCAATGAAACAAACGTTATTCTCAAGCTAAATCTATTACCTTGAAGATGGAGTGAATATCCGAATAGACGCCCTGTATACCAAGATTTGAATTTCTCTATACATTGCTTATGTTTTGTTTTGCAGTTTTTTAAGGATAGGAAACATGATGAGAACCACGATATTTGAATAAAACACATCACAACTAATAGTACAGCTAATGAACCGGTCAGGAATTTGGCCATCAGCCATGCCCACCATGCCATAGTATAGTAATGCCATCAGCTCTTGCAGACCTGTAATCGTACTGTAACATTTTACATCATTGTACATGGCACATACAGATTTACCTCTTGTTTATTGGCTGGCTCATTTCATCAAATAGATGAAATATGGTCTAAACTGGAAAACACTGAGGATGGGAAGAATTCCAGTCGAGGGCGCTTTTTTCTTCTTTTGAGAGCCCAGTATACACGAAGTACGCAGGCCTTAATTTATTCTGTATGTGCACAAACCCCTAGCATCCAGAGGTGGCAGCAAGTCATTTTTTGCAAGTCCAAGTCAAGTCACAAGTCACTGTTTGCAAGTCCAAGTCAAGTCACAAGTCATCAGGTCCAGTCACAAGTCAAGTCACAAGTCATTTGGTCTAAACACAAGTCAAGTCACAAGTATCTTTGTCCAAGAACACGTCAAGTTGCACATTATTTTGTCCAGCTGTAATAAGCTAAAAGAACCTGGCATTTGAACTTACAAGTTATTTTGAACATGCCTCCTTAATTCCACTTTTTCAATGTGTTGCAATTACTAGTCTTGTAGTTTATCACATATCTGTCGGATATATTAGCCCTTTGTATACTTTAATAAATTTACTTTACATTGTAGAAATAAATGTTGAGATGACATGAAAAAAAGACTTCACTCACTCGATTACATGTAGTATACTAACACTTTATTGTTCAATTTCATGTATACTAAACGCCTACCAATGGGTTAGGCTATCCGGTATTTTACATGCAATTGACAAAGGCCTGCTTTCTTTTCATGAAAGGTTCCTTTCAAAGTTTGTTCAACCATTACATTTAGCAAGAGACTTGGTCATTGAAAACTGTAGTTTGTTGTGACAGTCTTAGTGAAAACTTTTGAAACTAGTGGGAACTATTCATTTTACTGGATTCAGTCACTGAGATCTATTTTCTGGAATGAAACTTTCTCGCTATAATAGCTTAATTAAAGTGTATTGGGTTGCTCGAGTAGCGTCTGACTTGGGTTGGTAACCATGGTAACAAGTCATTTTTTTGCAATCCCAAGTCAAGTTACAAGTCCAAGTCAAGTCACAAGTCAAAGCTGGTATTTACAGGTCAAGTCACAAGTCACAAAAATAGCGACTGGAGTCCGACTCGAGTCCAAGTCACATGACTCGAGTCAGCAACTCTGCTAGCATCAGGCATCGTCAGCCATGTGTTCAAATGTCTCTCCCGGTGGTCTCCCCAACTCTCCCTTTGCAACCTTTGAGTGGTTATGTGCACTGAGCCTAAGGCTGAAACGATACATCGATATATCGGTGCATCGCGATACATTCGTTCACGATACGATATATCGGTACGAATGTTTGATATCGATATTATTAATAATAATATAATAAATAACAGCGGCAGTGCACCGAAAGAAAATTGCAAGCAACTGCGATGCATGAGAAGCACGAAATGTGAAAATAATAATGCAAAGAGTTGAAGTCTCACCTTTCTGAGCGCGCGCACGTGAAAAGTTCATGCGGACTCTCCGTCATGTCCCTTTTCTTCAGGTGGTGCATGCATTTCATGTACCTTACTGTATTTGTGTATTATCAGAAACGAGTCGAGACAGATTAAAGAGGACTTAGACCCTGATTAAGTTCATCTGTTATGATTTTTTTTTTTTTTAATACCAAGATATATCGTGATATATATCGTATCGTTTGATACGTATCGTGATACAAATCGTATCGTGACACAGGCGTATCGTTTCAGCCTTAAAATAAGCCCATACGGTAGTTGGCTAGTTTATTATGTATACATGTACATGTATCACAACATGATGTGGTGACCACTTGTTGCCAGTCTTGTAGCTTGAAAGTTGGGTGCCTTTTGCGGTCTACCACATTTTGCAAAAAGCAGCAGATTTTACTTCTATCAGACAAATTAGCAAAGGGAAAGTGAACATTGTATTTTCATATTGTATTTTTGCATTGTATTTTCACATTGTATTGTTACGATTATGTAAGTGCATGTGTACACATAAATATTCACATAACATCACTAAAAGTAATGTTATAACCTGCTGTATGTACAAAGATCAGACTAACATTCCGATCAGAGCGGGCACATCCATACAAGCCATACAGTTCAAACATTGTGAAATATTTTTTAAGTTTGGTTTTGGATTTGGAAATGTGAAAATATAACTGTTTGTATTATGTTTTGAACACAAACATGAAAATATTGTGCATGGCTCCGTGGAAACCCTTTCTTTGTGTACAGTTTTCTCAGGGCATGTGACTAAGTATAGTGGCAGACTAGACTTTAAAATCACCTGACCAAAAGTCCTGAACTATAGGCTGGAAGGGATGTCAGCTTGAACTCAATCCCAGCCACATTCCTCACTACTTGTGCCGGTACATGTACATAGTATATGTACATGTACCTGTACAGTATCAATCCAAAAGTATGTACTTCCAGCCAATCACACAACCCATCAGCCTGCCATTCCTTCCACTTGTAATCTCTGAAACTCATTACTTGAATAGGATATTTCACATATTTTATTCAAGTCATCTATAAAGAAAAAAGCGTCTTTGGATGGGATAGAGCCACCATTCCTCTCACTCGGCCATATTGGATTCCCAGCATGCATTGTAGTGAATCGCATGGCCATGAATTTTAGTCTCAAGTAGGTACAACTTACAAGATAGGCCTGAGCAAAGAAAATATTGGGTTCTATCCAAAAAAATGCATGTACATGTATTCATGGTTCAACACACAAAAAATGACGTTTTACATGTATAATACATGTAACTGAACTGATTGCCATGGTAACAATGGGCATCTTATGGAATTATTGTTGTACCATAATTATAGACCTCTGATAGAAGTTAAGAGAGATCACCGAATTTCATACCGATCAGCCACAGCGTTCAGGAGTGATTATAATAAGATTCATTGGTGGGCATGTTGGGGGGGGGGTGTAGCCCCGCCCCATGATAGCCATAGGGTTAATGTAAAAAGGGGTCTGGACATTCAAGGGGTGACAAGCAACAATAAGCTACCGGGTACTACATTGATAATGCTATCATTATATAAATATAGAGTGGGTCAGCGTGGAATGGGAGGAATATTATCGCAAGGTAAAATCTGGACTTTTCCATTTAACGAGGCGAAGCCGAGTGAACTGGAAAAGTTCAGATTTTACCGATGCATTTGCACACAAATACCGCGTCATGGAACAAGACTGATCCTTACTGTTAAATAGTATTTCCCATTCCCCATGGGCGGATAGTACTTTTGAGCCGCGGCGTTAATGGCAGTAATAACGAATGACACGTGATGTGAGTTCCAACAATCAAATGACAAGGATCTGTATGTCGGTTATATAAATCAAAATATAAACCAGCGATGAACTATAGCAATGAAAAAATAGCATGTAGATTTTGCCACCTGGGATGGTACCAATGGTAAATTTTGGGGTCCTGGCCTATAAGTTTTTATAGCTTATATTCCGCAACGATCAGCGTGATTTTGCTGCGGCGTGTGCATTAAATCACTGATCTGAATGCTTGAGGTTCCAGGTTCAATTCCTGGAGGGAATTTTAAATTGTGTTTAATCAACTCCTGATGGTCGATCAAATGAAAATTCAGCCTTTTCTTCTCATTCGGGGCTTTGGAGGATTTTTTTAAAGGGAAGTTAAGTCGGAGAATCATTCCGTTACCAACTGTCGCATGTGCATGATGGTCATTCACTATGCTTGATTGCATAACAAAATACTTGTGTCCCGTCCACGGGGCTCTCGAAGGTGGAAAATAAGCGCCCTCTCTTGTTCCTGCATGGAGCCATATGTCTGTAAACATACATGTATCTCAAAATGGCCATGTTAATTTGACAACTAAAATTGACACCAAATCTGATTGTAACATCAAATGTACTCATTTTCTGTTGTTTGCCCCTTCCCTTTAAATGTTCTTAAATCCACCCTAAAGTATCCCATTTATGTGCTGGATTTGCTTCAAAGATTAGACCTCCCAGCTGCTTGTATGTTTTCCAGTGGCGGAGCCGGGATTTTTTTTCAGGGGGGGGGGGGGAACGGGGGGGGGGCATCAGTATGATATGAGGGGCACCAAGGGCGGACCCAACTACGCCACTGGTGTTTTCTAATTTTAGTGAAATAAAATGGATTTTAAGGAAAACGTTCTATGCTTCATCATTCCCCAATTTTATCAAAACAATGTACTTTCTCTTGCATTCAATTGTGAATTTTGCTCTTGAATTTACCGTTTAGACTGCTTAGGCCAAATTCATAAAGAAATTGAAATGAGATTGGATTAATGGCCTAGTATCTTTCTCATTTCATTTTCCCTACCCCAAAATTATGAAATGTGGCCCGCCCAAAAGGAGAAAGTTTGTCTAAAATTGTGTTCTGACATGTATTTTCTAAATTCAATTTTTTCATCCACTGCAAAAAGTCTTGATATATATGACTCTCCTTCTCATCTTATTTCACCAACTTTCTCAAATGAACACCCCCAAAAAAGTCAAGGAAAAAAGGGAATGCTATTGTACAATCTTCATTTTGGCTCAAAAAACAATTCCCAAAACCACTCCTGGGTGTAGAAATAAATGGCATCGGGTGATTTGGGTTTTATAGCGTTTGGTTAATAATCCCTGAAATTTGCAAAGAATGTACAAAACAATGCACATATTTTTGACCAAAAGCCAACTGAGTCTTCTGATCCATACCAAACTACCCAACATTCCAGACCCATAGTTAATATTTCTGTCACATGTTTGCTGGCACTGGGTGTTTTGGTGATCTCCACCTGCTAATCTTGTGTGCAGGTGTAAAGTAGTAGTGGAATGTGTTTCTTCGGTAGTCTTTGTTAACCATAAGAATTGAATTGTATTGGTAGGCCTTCTACCCAACAATCATCCTTTGAACAGTGTTTTCTGGATGCATGAGACATAGTGTATGCAAGATGCTGCCTGGTAGTGGTGTTTAGTCAGTATGGAGGCCACAGGACTTTTTGAGTTATAACCTTGCTGGCATTTCTGCTTGGTTTTGTTTTTGTTTTTTGGAAGTACATGTAAGTTATCGTTTTTGACGGGCTTTATTACGTATGTATGGCATTCATGCACACATTAATAATAATAATAATACCAAAGTCTTATATAGCGCACGTATCTACCAACAATTAGGTACTCAAGGCGCTGGAAATTATGTCTATTATTAGAGGCAGGTAAATGAAGTACATGAGAAATATGAGACCCACATAGGGATACTTTAGGTGCTGCGGCGCATTAAGCAGCCACTGCCAGAAACACCGGGGCAAACCCCTTCTCTTAGCGATAAGTGTTACTGGGTTCTTTAACGTGCATTACACAACACACGGGACCTACGGCTTCACGTCCCATCCGGAGGACATGTAGCCGTCATTTAAAGCAAGATTTGATTGCCATTTCACAATGTATATTATTTGCCAAGTGCAAAACATACCGGTAGGCATGAGCTTATTGTGGCTGACATTTTATACCAAGTCTTTGTCATGTTTGTGAACAGCGTTCACAATGAACTCACTGTTGGTAGCGACAACGTACCGTGACAACATTCTGGGTGTTTGTGCATCTCGGAACAGAAACAGAAAGAGATTCCAGCATGTTGCATATTTCAATTAGCCTTCCTGTTGCCAAAAGGTGCTTGCAATAAGATGCAAACACATAAAGACAACTACCGTAATTTTCGGAATATAAGCCGCGGCTTATACGTTGAATTTGCCCATGAAAATGTTTACTGCGGCTTATACACAGGGCGGCTTATACGCCGAGACTTGAAGAATAAAAATGACATTTACATGTGTATTTAATGTACTGGTACAAGAAGAGATGTGTTGCTGAAATAATTATCAATTAAGAAAGTCATTAACAAACCGAAAGCACATCCCACAAAAAGGTACCGAGCGGTAAAAAGTACGGCTAGTGAAAGCTGTCCCTTGGACATCGACAACCGGCCGTACGTGATGCTGCCTACATGTATGCTGCATGCATGCTGCAGGGATTCCCCATGGACCACACCATTTGTGGTAATAAAGGGGTGCACTTTCTTGGGAACAATAATTACCAATATTTCCCCAGTTTAAAAAAAGGAAAAAGACAACTAATACTTTTTATGGAGTTTGAAACATATCTTTATTTGATAATCAGTTGTTCAACGTCACAATATATTTTTTTTTCTTGAAATGTATTCAAAAAACGATGTAAAACTCAAAACAGGGGTGAAACCACCCCTACAAAATTAATGGATTCGTCCATAAAAATCTCAGCATCGTGTTGATTGTTTTCGAAGAAAGTTACGATCCAAACTTGAAGTTTTGACGTTACTACTTGTTAGTAATCACAACAATTTGATAAGTTTTGCTGTAAAAACGGACTTGTTTATCCTTTAGGACAAAACAACTCAGGGGCTGTTGCCACAAAGCAGGATTTGTAGCGCTCCAGTCAGACAACACATGGTGGGTTGCATACTCTCTCAAGTGCTGGGGGAAAATAATGTCATTCGCCGGCACAGGCTCACTGACTAGCCAGCCGGCAGCAATTCCCGTTTTTTATTTCTTATCATCAATTTCCATATTTGTTTGTAAGAGTAATCGACTGTAAATGATTTGACATAACATTTGTGGCCCTTTTATAGCTTTCGTAGTGCAAATGGAACTGGTTCAGAGCATTTTGACTAGAATTTGGAGGCCTTACAAAATTGAACTGCTGCGGTTGGTGCGGCTTATACGCCGGTGCGGCTTATACGCCGACTTCAAATCTTAATTTGCAGATTTTTGCGTGCTGCGGCTTATACGCCGCGCGGCTTATATTCCGAAAATTACGGTACATGTACAAGTTTGTTTAATGTTGTACTTCTGAATTGGAGACTTGTGTGAATGTGGGTGTGACTTTTCATACAAAGATTCAGTAGCCAGAGAGACACTTCTAGCGGTGCAGCGGACATTTTAGCCCATGATACTTTATGGGTAATTCCATGAGAACGTGGACATGGCTTTAAAAAAAAAATGGAAAATTTAGGAAATCTTAAAAACTACAAGCATTGCAACCTCAAATGTGGTATCAGATTAAACGGGAAAACATGAGCTTTCATTTGAGTAATTTGGAAATGAGATAGGATATGTTTAAGTGAATTTTTTTGTCCAAAACAAAGGAGGGGAGGTTTGGCTAAAATTATGGATTCACGTAGTCATTTTTGCATCTTGTTTTTACATGCAAAATGCAAAAAAAAATCATATTTTGTGCTGAAAGAGTGTAACGATGTAAGAGCACTAAACAAAATTCCATCAGTGCACAGTTTTGAGGAGATTTTCAAATGCAGGGTATTACAAATGTCCTTTTCTTGTAACGTGAGTTACTGATAAGAATTATTGCCAAACCAACAGAGGTTTATTTTGTTGGCCTCATTTTGTAATTTAGACACTAAATATAAAGGGATTTCTGTAAGAAAAATCCACCCAACATTGTCAATTCTTTGACTTTATAGAATAACAACACAGCTGAGTTACCATGGAATTGCCCCTATTCTCATTTCAACGAGTATCTTGCGAGATTTTATTGAACAACGTTGTGAGAAAAAAATTAGGTAGAGCATGAGATAGTTTATTTATTTTTGAGGTAAGAAAAGTAAATGCCATGAATAGTGAATTTTGTGAAAATTTTAAAAAAAATTATGCAAATATAAAAATGGTGTTGAACACTATCAACTGAAAGTTGCAATGAGGCGAAGTTTCAGCGGGGCAAAGTTTCAGCTGGGCAAAGTTTCAGCTGGGCAAAGTTGCAGCGGGGCGAAGTTGTAATGGGGCGAAGTTGCAATGGACCACACATTATGTACATGGTGTACGCAACCATTGTCATGATTGTGACTCATTTCCCCACACAATTACACTTGCTAAATCTTGAAGGTGATCAGAGTTGTAACGAGTTACTGATTTTTGTGACTCGAGTCGAGTCGAGTCATTTTAAAGAAGTGACTCGAGTCGAGTCGAGTCATTAGGTCGAAAGGTCGAGTCGAGTCGAGTCGAGTCAAATATTTAGCTCGAGTCAATTCGAGTCACGAATATTTGAACACTATAGGCCTATAACAAAATTTATAAAAGGAGGCCATAAGTTTAGCCAGCGTTCGAATCCAAGAGCTTTATAAGAAATCGCCTAAAGCCAAAGATGAAACAGCGAAAAATCTATTAGATGGAATTTTGCGTCGGGTGATATAAATCAAATTAGGTTTGCCCTTCTTGCGTTTATACGTCGGTAAAGGGCAAACTAATTTGATTTAAATCACCCCGACGCAAAATTCCATCTTATAATAGTTTATGCGGTACCCGCTGCTAAATTGTACATCAGATTCGAACCAGCCAACTAGGTGACTTAATATTTTGTCAACATACATGTACAGGTACAAATGTATGTGTGCCTACATGTATGTGTTATTCAAACTTGCACTATACTATCACAAAATAATGATGCAAATGCCTCTAAGCTGCTTTGAATCACTCCTAGTACACACATACATGTGAATCACTCTGTACCTAATGCGTACATATATCCATACATCTTTCTCACACATACATGTACTTTTACCTTACTCTATTTAAACATGTTAAACACCACCATTCGTGTAACAACACTGTTCTAATTCGCACCTTGTAGAGTATGGCTGAATTGGAATGAAAGTGAGGCCTGAAAATAAACACATTCACATTGCCACTACGTGTGTAGGACAAAAAAATTGGGGCGCAAACAATACGTCCATGATTGACCGAACGTCCACGATCTCAAATTGTGTACAAAACCAATGAGAGCTGTCGCTAAAAACAAAGGAAAGAGGATTAGGGACAATGGGGCGTCCACAATTGCCGGCATTTACACACATGCATGTGTGTGTGTGTGTAGGAGACTATAGTAATGCATATTAATAAATACCTTGGAGAGTTGATGGTTTCTGATTGGTCGAGACTCGATCACGTGGCCGGGCATTAACGGTGATAATGACCGGCTTCAAAGAACAAGCAAATAAATGGCCCCTGAACCAGCATTGATCCAGCCCCATGGAAGGCAATGATTGGCCAAATTTACAACAGTCAAACGGCAGCTTGTAACAATACAGCACTGCACATGCGCTCAACCACCTTCGCGTGAGACTGACGCGCGCGTACGCAACACAGTTGCTATGGGTGCGCGCGTAAGGAAGTTTTGAAACGACATCGTACAGCGGCAGTGCACTATACTGAGGATGTTGCGACGAAAGCGTAGATCTAAGATTTATTTTCTGTAAATACTTTGCCCATCGACATGTTTACCTTTCCTAAACCAAGCACATTTGTAATTCTGGACACAAGGAATGTGTAAACGAAATTTCAGCTTCCTCCATAAGGTAAAAATATGAAAACATTGTTGTAATTTGTTTGGCTACGGCAGCAGAAGTCGTACGCGTACGCAATGAAGACGTTGCAATTGTCCAGCGCAGCCTGGGCCCGGCTGTGGTGTATATAACAACGCTTATTGAAGAGACAGGGTACCACGCATAAGCTAAAATATGGCCCATGAACATGAACACAAACAATTCTGGAAATATCGCCGGAAAAAAAGTCACAAAATTGGAGCATTTTAACTGTTTATTTCGTTAAAAAGGTATTTATTAATGGGAATAACAGTGTGAGGATCCGGTCTTCACTGCGTGATAATGACCGGGTTTGGGGGTGACCGCTGTTAATGGACCTCGACTTCGTCTCGGTCCATTAACAGCAGTCACCCCCAAACCCGGTCATTATGATGCAGTGAAGACCGGCTCCTCACACTGTTATTCCCTTAATAACCTGTTCATTTTAAGTCATTTAGATGGTTATTTGGTGGTCCTTGAAATATGAAAACCAGGTTTTTTTATAGAATTAGTATGTCCTTCATTGAAAAATGACAGATATATTTCAGTCATTTTTTTTTAAGTGAGCACGCATTCCAGTCTGCCTATCAAACCACTCATGCAAGGGATCCATGAGTCAGTTTGCATCATTCACATCTGTAAGAGATACAAATACATACATGTACTTCTTGTTGTTTGGTTTTTCATCTCTATGGACATGTATTTTCGCTTTGCGAGCTTGTATTTAGGATAATTTGCTTGTATGTTACAGTTGCTTATCACACACTTTATTCCATGGTATTCTCGTATAATTGCTCATTCCTTCACCATATAATTCCTGCCTTTGTCCATGTTTGTGTCCTACTTTGTTTCTTTATTTACTTCTTCGTCTATGTACTGTGTAAGCTTCCTTGCATCTAGATGTTGATTATTGCATTATACATTGTTTGCAGTGATTTGTTTTTCAAGTAGAGTTTGTCAAGATTGTGTCCTTTCCTATTTCCACACAGCTCTGGCTCTGAGCCTGTGTCAGTGACTGATTCATCGGAGGTAGATGGTGTCCTTGAACCCATTTCTGGGTTCACTTTCCAGCGAGTGTCTTTCAGAAAGGATCGGAAGGGTTCTGGCAAGCAGGACTCATCAAAAGACACCACAGACCAAGGTTGGTGCTATCAGTATTTAAGATTACGTTAAAAATAAAATTTGCTCTTCTACATTTCTATTTTCTTAGACACTTTTCCCAAATATTCAGTTGAGTGGAGCCACGTTATGTAAGATTCTACAGCCACATTCACAAAACGGCTTTTTATTTTGAACTTGAAGAAATAAATGTACAAAAAGGTATGCATATTTTCATCAAACATTCATCAATATCTGTGCCACATCACGCAGTACCCTCTGAGCGTGCTCCATAAAAGGAGATTTTAAGCACTACGCGCACGAGGTACTAGACAAGGCCATGTTCTACAATAAAATTGTTAAACAAAATCCGTTAGATAATGGGGAATTTTGTACTTGTTTTGAACACCAAGCCAGTATAAAGTACCGGTACTTGTTTAAAACTGGTCAAGCACATTCCCTTCATCATACAAGCCATCAAACCCACAACCACAAAACTCATATATGTGCACAGTTTTTATCCCCCTGGCTTTTAAACCAGAAAGGGGAACATTGCGAAAGTGTATTCCTTCTGGGTGTCGGTGGGTAGGCATTACATTCACTGTGTGGACTTCCGAACAAAAGAGGTCCACATAAACCAGGTAGAGGCGACGTTGTGTGGACGTGGGCAAGTCCACACAGTGTTTTTCTTAACTACACGAAACCAAGGGAATGTTCACACTTGGTATGTAACGTAAACATGTGTGTGTCTGTGCGTGTTTAATTTGTTATTCATAAATACCTAAGACAGTTTACGCATTCCTATTGGTAGAGAGCCCGTCACGTGGCCGGTCTTAAACGGATGATAAAGACATGGCTAGCTGGTCTTAAACACTTTTCCAGTGTCACAATAAAATGTGGACTCCTAAAAATCCAGTGCCTCTTATCGTTTCATTGGTTGAACGTTCACAATCCTCACGTAGGCATGCGCAACACTACCAGGGAGTCAGAATTTTAAAGTTCTAAATCCAAAACGCAACGCGCCAGGTGCGTTCTGCGCGACATCGCGCAGAACATGTTACGCGCGCGTCAATCTCCATAAAAGGGTTGTTTACATCTTACTCGCCAGCTGAACACTCCATTATTTTGCAAGAGGGATGTTTCAAAAAGCATAAAGTGAATTTGTTGAACAAAATCGGGATGTTTTGAACGAATTATATGATTTTTTCTTACCGAAAAGGTATTTATGAATGGGAATAAATATGTGCTCCGTCGGTATTTATCACTCTGTTTAAGACCACTTAGAGTCTGGGTGCTGATAATTACCCTCGCCTCCGGCTCGGGTAATTATCAGCACCCAGACTCTAAGTGGTCTTAAACAGAGTGATAAAAACCTCCGAAGCACACATTTATTCCCTTAATCGAGGACACACACGTGCAACATCATCGATGAATTGAGGACAGGAACCAAATCGAGGACGACCTCGATTAGAAATAAGTACAAAACCAATGAGAGCTATTGCAAAAGGTTTGAGTATAAACAAAGGAAAAGGGAAGAGGAACAATAGAAAATCCTCGATTTACACCATAAGCAAACCTGTTTGTATGAGTTTGTCTTACAGTCACTATGTGGACATGTGAACAAAAGATGTCCACATAATGCAGGTTGTGTTGACGTTATGTGGACTAAGCCGTGTCCACATAATGTTTCGCCCTCTCTGGAAAACAAGTTTAGAGGCATTTTCGGGTTTGGGTTATCTGTCGCAGAATGAAGAGAAACATTCAAGGAAATCAAAACAAATTTGGGGTTGAAAGAGTTTTCACAGTTTAAGTAAAGTTATTTTTTTTTCCGAGTTTTCTTACCTACACGAAAACAAAGGAATGTCCACATAACGTATGTAAAACAAACGTGTGTGTTGGTGGGCGTAATCAGGCATTCAAACCACGGATGAAAAAATGCTGGAGAACAAAAGAGAACAATATCGTCCGCAATTCCCAGCATACGTCCGCGATTGGGGTCGTGTACAAAACTTATGGGAGTCTTCCTGATAAGGTTGAAAGAGTTTTCACAGTTTAAGTAAAGTTATTTTTTGTACCGAATTTTCTTACCGACACGAAAACAAAGGAATGTCCACATAACGTATGTAAAACAAACGTGTGTGTTGGTGGGCGTAATCAGGCATTCAAACCACGGACGAAAAATGCTGGAGAACAAAAGAGAACAATATTGTCAAAATTCCCAGCATACGTCCGCGATTGGGGTCGTGTACAAAACTTATGGGAGTCTTCCTAAAAAGTACAAACAAAAGAGGGACAATAGGACATCCATGATTAACGGTGTGAATACCGATACGACCGTGTTTGTCTGTGTATAGTGTGTTCCATTTTGGTTAGGTTAAAGTCTTTAGAGCTGTCATATGAAAAGTCGGACTTCAATCTCAACCAGAAACTTGGTTACAATAATATTTGTGTGGGGGGACTTCAGATGACTTAAGACATTTGAGGTCAAAGGTCATCTAGGGGTCAAATGAGGTCATTGTTGATTTTGGTTAGGTACACTGAAAAGTGTGATTTATACTAAACTGACTGTATAAATACTACCAGCATACCAAAAATCACGGACGTTTCTTGCAGTATTTTTAATATAAAGTGGGCAGAAAGTACATGAACAGAGAAATTCTAATTTAAACTTCAGTACAGTGGAACGTTGCTATACCGAACACCACTATACCGAACATTCGGCTATACCGAACATCGTCCTTGGCTCCCGATTTTTGTGTACAAAACCAACCAAACATTGTTGTTGAAAACCGTCAACAGAAGAGCGACAAGTGGCTATTATTTCTCGAAGGAATAGAAGGGGAAAGCCACCCATCATTGTAGGTAGTAAGCTCAAAACTGTGTAATTACATAATTCAATAGTCGGCACGTGTAGGGCGTGCAGGGTGAAGTTATGAAGGGTGCCATTTATTGAAAATTGAGTACAGGAGTACCGGCAGCATAAAATCGCTATACCGCACGATCTCTATTACGAACATTTTCTGTGGATCCCGCGATGTTCGTTAAAGCTGCGGCATTCCACTGTACATGTTTATATGTGGGTTCTATTTATTTGGTTAAAACCTCATTTTTTAAAATAATTTATTTTCTTAATTTGCACGATATTTTTCATTTGCAAGATTTTTGTTGAAATTGGAATACAACCAAGAAGCCTATCCACATTCAACATGGATTTTCCAGACAAGTGATCATGAATCAATTACTTCATCACAAACAAAAACTGTAAAAGATTTTAGGTTTGTTCTTTTCATTACTAAAGTGCAGCCTACATTATTTTTATAATTCTGAGTATCTACACGTTTGATGATACATTTGATGCTTGCAAAATTTTACAAAACATCCCAGTCGTGCAAGTGATGAAGTTGAAGGTTGTATAGTATTGATTGAACATTGTAAATTCTGGGAAAGCTCGCACGTAGTAAGGCACAGAAAGGAAAATAGTTTGTCAACATAAACAGGGCTTTGAATCATCCATACGTGTATAATTATGCACATGTAAGCTGAGTGACCTGTGGATCAAATACCCACGGCCAGCAGTGATTGTTGGGTTTGTCTACTTTGTTAGGGTCGATTTTATTCGTTCCATTATTGTGTTGATTGTTCAGCCTTTTCATGTGCAGTCATGCAGTGCATATTATTAGAGCATGTTGTTGGGGCAGCTGCTGATATGCGTTACTTTCATAAAGCTCAGCATGCTTTATCATACGTGAGTTTCACTTGCAGTTTGAGTGCCATACCGGTGTAGCGGAGATTGAATGTAGTTTTCTCCAGACTTTTCTGTCAGTTGCTTGATGCATGTAGCGAAATATTTGGATTGGTAGTGCAGAGAAGTACTGTTCAACTTGATGCCTACATATGTAGTAGCGTGTAAAACTATATGGTGTACAGATATGTACTTGGCATGTACAACTGTATAATGTGAATTTGAAATTTTGCTGTTTCGTTGGTATACATAATTGACACTGGGTGAGTATCGTACTTGATGGAGTGTATTGTGTACATGTACAGGGACTAAACACCTACATGTATGTCTAAGTGTTTACACAATGTTTAACATTCAGTTTCTTCTTTTATACATACATATACATTCACATACACTTGTTCATCATAGTGTTGATGCACATACATTTTGTAAGGTAATGCTGGTTTGGTACAATGTATACCGGTATGTAGTGAACAAAGTTGCATGTAGACCATGTCACCTGTGGCATGTTGATTAATAGCTTTGACTGATCCTACATGTAGATGCCAAGCAATCTTATTTCTTATACAGATTTGTGTTTGAAACTAAAATAAATTTCAAGCCAGTTTCAAAAATATTGCAAATAACGTCTTGTTCGAAAGTAAGTTTGGTGTACATGCTGAGTGACTGTAAGTCTGAGGATCAGTGTGTAATGAGAATTGTAATTACATGCACATGTACCGGTATGTAGGAAATTCCTTGCTATTGTGTGTGTACTTGTACACATATAGAATTTCATTGCAATTTCTAATACATCATTTTCACTCTTCTAAACAACAAAACTTTGCCCTCAGCCCAGGAGTTGCCAATGCACAGAATGTAAACATTGAATCTTCAGATTTGTCAATGACAACGTCTGGCAATAATTGCCGATGTCTTCTCTGGAATACAACATTTTTGTATTGTGCCAGATCACACAGGACCAGGTCTAGATTTCATCTCAAAACATCTGCAATGCCAGCAGTTTTCAAGAGGTGTACAATGTGCCCGGCATTTTCTTTTTGTGAAGCTCTGAATAACTGAATCCCTTCAAAGCACCTGTCTGCAGTCAATGTAAAGTAGGAAGAGAGTAGGGATCACATAATTCAAAGTTACTTTTGTTCTTGTTGTTTGTTACCAGCACATCAAGTCTATGAAAGCTTATCCAGCGACAAGGGGGCTTGCATTTTCTCGGACAGTGGACTAGACGATTCCATGTGCAGTGGTCAGACAGGGACCAGCTCTCCTTCAGATTCACAAAGCCCATCCCCTTGGGAAATGGTGTCTATGTATGAAGCCAAAGAGAACTTGCTGTCATCTGGGACATCACCCTCCAGTGGTCCACCGTCTAGGACCTACATGAGGCAAGGTTCAGATATGACTGTGGACAGTTGTACTCAGACAATTCCTACCAAACATTTGGCTAGCGGTGGACAAGCAGCATGTCCCCTAGAAGACCATTCTGCTGATAGAAACAGTCCTGCTCATGTTGATCTGATGGATCAGATTGCTCTGCATGAGTACTATCTGGACATGCTGGGAGGCACACAGAATAATGAAACTGGATTTCTTCTCAAGGATCTGCATAGCAATGGTAACATTACCCAACGCCAAATAATCAGACCTCAACCAGCCCGAGGTGCCATTGATAGGAGTCAGTCTCCAAAAACTGTCCTGAAAATTTCTCCAAATAGTGCATTTACCTCAGTGAGTGAAATAAGAAAGTCTCCAGAGGGTCGTGAGAGCACTTTCACTGAGCCTGTTACCCATAGTACCGGTAGCTTTGCGCCCATTCTCAATCCTGATCCTCCGAGGCAAGACAGCATCGATGTGGCTTACTCCTTAAACAGCTTATATTTAGAGCATGAGGTGGGTTTGTTCAGTCCATCACAACAAGTATGGCAAGATTTGAATAAGAACATTCTGGGTGAAGATGTGTTTAGCCCACCAGTTCTAGATCTACGACCTGGTACCTCATCATCCATATTGCAGGCCAGCAGTAGCTCAAACCAAAATCCAACAGATAAAGACACCTACCTCCCACATACGAAGAGACCAAGCATAACAGACTTTTCATCCAGTGACTCGGGTACAACTCCTTCAGATGAAAGTGATTCTTTATGTGAGTTGGAGCTCGATTGGGATCTACGTGCCTCCTCACCTGATTTCCAAGAAGTTCAACTCCAGACCAAACTCAAGAAGAACCAGGACTTGATGCGAGAACTTATGAAGGAGGCTCACAACAAGACACCAGAGTTTTTCTTGAAAACTGCTTCAGTGAGTCCAGACACTGTTTCGATGAATTCTAAGCCATGTCGTGAAACTGTGGAAGTACCACATCCTGAACCTCATCGAAGTTCACAGCCACCTGCAAACCAGTTTCCTTTGCAGTCACAAGTTAATGAAAAATCAGTCTTGGGGCAATATGCAAGTTCAGGCACAGATGATGCTGACCTGTCAAGTTCAGTTTCCTCATGGATTGACTCCGATCCTAGTTCTGATGATAACATTCCAGGGTCTCTCTCAACGTTCACTCCAGCACCCTCAAGTGTTGCTGCCTCAGGTTCCATAGACAAACCTGCCAACTTAAGTAAACCCACCTCTAAGAAACGGGTTATAGCCCGTCCAGATTGGGCAGCAATGAAGGTCCAGCAGTGGAAAGCTTCTTCTATTCCTTCAAAATCTTTTCGTATGAAGCGACCAGGGGGCAGATCTGAAGCATTTCATGCACCAAAAGTCGTCAGCAGTGGACCAGTGTTGATCACCCAGAAGAATAAGGGGATGTATGTGGTAAATCCAGGTAGTGATGATGAAGATTCATATTCAGATTCAAGTTCAGATGAAACTGATTCTGATGTTGAACCTGCAAAGCGGTCACATCCAAGGAAGATACCAGGGCGGGGAGGCTCTGACCATCTGAAGTATTCTTACTGCAGCAGCTCGGACAGTGAGCTTTCTACTATCTTAGAAGTATCAGAAGACGACCAGTCAGGTCTGTCTGTTGACAGTGGCCCTGTCAAACCAGTCCTGTTCACAATGGCGGATGTCGTTATTCCTTCCATTGTTGTCAGTGAAAAATATGGCTTGAGTAGCACAGAGGAGGATGCTGATGATGAGGCTGAGAATCCAGACTTGCTTAATCCAGAATATGAACCAAAGACTGATTGGGCTGAAACAGTATGAAACTAAGCTGCTAGAAATACAACAACCCAGACCTCAAAGGATGACATTTCTCAGGATGAACTTGAAATTTCACAGAGTTAGACAGAGTCTAAGATTGGCATGCTGGTCAAAACAAAATCACAACAAACCCTTCCTGAAAAACAATATTAGAAAGGCATCTGTTTACTGTCTATGCACGTTTTTATAGGGGGTTGTTTCGTTTAGAGGGGTTTGTTTGATATATTTTTGGCATATTTTTTTTACCAAATGATCCAATTTGTTTTGGTTAGAAAGTAGTTTGATTCTTGAGCTATGCAATTCTATTTTTTTATAAAGCCAATGCAAAGTAATGCCTTCCATGTCCCTCTCATCATGGGACCCATTCATTACAAATACATGTATGAACATGAGATATGAACCAGAATACGGTACGGATGCCTATAGATGCCATGCATGAAAAGTATGTACGGTGCTTTGTGTAGACAGCTGCATTTACCTTCATGTACTGATCTGCACAAAAAGATCAATGTACATTGTAAAATATTTTTGGAAAATGTGCAGTTTAAATTTATACCGTGAAGACTCTTGAAATACATTGTGTATTTTGCATGTACTAACGGGTTCAGTTTACATTGGCAATGACATTCCAGGGGAGCATCTGGTGGGCAATAAAGGGTTAGGTTGAGTCTAAGGCGTGCCAAAGCACACCCTGCTAGGGAGTTGCGGGGGCATGCCCCCAGGAAAATCATGAAATCTATTTCCTCCTGCATTCACTAGTTTCATAACAGTAGTCAGAGGCTGAAAGGGGAGGGGAATGTTGCAACCCACAACCCCATCTCTACATCTGCTGCTGCATTCTTTGCACTATTGATGTGTCAATTAACTTATATTGTAATAATGGTATGTCCCGTAACTAACGTTAAGTGGACGCCGTAACTAACGTTAAGTGGACGCCGTAACTAATGTAGCGGTACGCCAGTAAGGAGGTCCGCTCAAATGATTAGATTTAAGGACGCCAAGGACAAATCAAGACAAACAGAAACAAATCAAAGCAGGAGTTAAATTATGCTTGGTCTCATGAACTTGTTCACAAAAATCGATTACAATAGTTTAAATTAACACCTGATCTCAATTTTAACCTACAAAAACAACTGTTACAAAAAGTATTGATAAGATAATAGATCAGTTTCTAGCTCTTTAAATTGTGACACAGTTGCCAATGATAAAATATATTAAATCACAAAGGTTGTATTTCTAAAGTTCCCAGATTCAAAGTGAGGTTCCTAAGATTCACCGGTTCTAATATTTTAATCAGAGGTTCCCCGAAGTTCCCCGAACGCCTGGCAAGTGTACGGCTGTGTTGTGAACTAGGCCTCCATATTGCACACTTTGGTGTGCAGGCAGAAAAGGGCTGATATTCGCGCGTTCACGGCACTGAGTGCGCGTTTGTATACATTTTTCTGGGCTGTGTGCCAATTGTACGGTGCCTCGTAAAAGACGTCTCACTACACTAACGTTTAACTTTCTCCCAAAAGTACTGCAGGCAGCTTGATAATATCAATAACATAATTACTTGACAAGAATAGTTAATTGAGATGTTTCTATTGGCAAATGCTATATTTTACTAATGTAAACATCCCAGCACACCAGTTTAATAATGTTAGTTACAGCATCCACTTAACGTTAGTTTCTTGTCCATTTACTACTAAATAAACCTACATGTACTTGTCAAGCTTTTTATTTGATTTTAATAAGAAATGGATACCTTGACAAGACTACAAGAAGCCAACAATTGCCTTGTTTGATACTTGCAGAAGAATGCACAAGTGGAAAGCGGACACCATGTAACTTACGTTAACTGTCAAAAAATAACATTATAATCATTTAATCTGCCTTGGAGTGAAACATATTTGGCATATTATATTTTTTATGGTGTTTGCCACTTTATAAAGGGATGTTTCTCCCACAATTTAAGAGAAAACTAACAGAACCTTTCATCGTGCTTCAGATCTCTATAAATGTCCCACTTTTGGTTGCCAATATTGTGACCTTACACATTACCAGATAAGCTTGGTTTATGGTGCAGTACTTTAGTCTTGTGTTGTGTTCAAGGTATAAAGAGAAATGGTTTTGGATGGTTGGTGTTTCAAATATGACGAATTTAGCTTAAGATTGGACAAGTTGTATGTTGTGTGATATTTAAATTCATTATTGTGCGTGTACAGCTGATTTTGGAAATACGTACAAAACAGTAATTTGTTCAAATAGCAGTTTGCTAAATGCTAATTTTTAACACCATAATCATACATAATTAATTAATAACAAAGTTTCATGTACATGTGTGAAGAAATAACTTAATCACAAAATGGTATGTAAGTGGCGTAGGTGTAAGATACAACACTGAATGACTGAAACAAGCAGGAAACTCAAATCACTGATGCAATGTGACGCGATGTTACGTGAATGCCCATTCTGATCGCACAAGCTTCATGTGACCATCTCTGTGTGCGTTCACATGCCTTTGATGAGCCTTCAAGTATCCCGACTGACCTGTGCACATGCGCAGTTCAAAAACAGAACTGGAGCCAGTCAAACTCAACAAGAGTCTATGCATACGTCAGAACTTGTACAATTTAAGCATTCCATACCAAGTATATTTTGACTAGAATTTTATGATTCCTTAAACCATAAAATTGGTGGCCAGATGTCCGTGCATGGTAAGCCATATTGTTTGTAGGTAAGGGTAGTTGTGCCTGCTTGCATGTAAATACATTAATTTTACACTTTTAAAGCTAGACATTTGTAACAACATGTGCTGACATGTATATTTCTACTTTTAATATATGTTCCTCTGTGATTAAATCTTGTAGAATTCCTATCATGTAGGCCTAAAGTTCTTTTGAAATATTAAATTTTCTACAGCAATTTCCACATGTTCTACTTCTAATCTTTCCAGTCTATTAAACTCAGGGTTTTTTTTAAAACATATTTAAGGTGTATGTAATGTGGGCATGGTTATGGGATATTTTTGTACTTATCGTTAATATTTGTAAAGATCAAGTTATTAAAATACGTATGTTCTCCCTACCATTGTGTGTACATGTACAGTATATAAATTGTAAAATTTAGATGTTAATGGTCTGATTATAGAATTGAACACTATGACATACATGTATAACAGGGTATAAAATGTCATTCTGTTACTTATAAGATAGTGTCCATAGCCCAATAGATGTGCCCTCATGTGCACTGTGAGCATGGTGCTGAATTGACAATTAGGGCAATTCCATTGTTAGGGACGTTACACTCAGAGCCTTGAGAAGACCAATTTGAAACAAAAACCTGGTACATTTATACTTGCAGTGAAAGTAAATTTTATATTTTTTTTAAAATTCTAACTTAAGCTTTAATGTATAACTTAACATGGTCAAAGGTAGGGTAGATCATTTGTAATTTGTGAATTTTGTTTTCCATTGAAGCAACAAAAGTGCTTACAATGTAAATTCGGTTGCTCAACAACCAACTTTAAGAAGTTTTAGTTCAGTGAGTGTTGTACATTCCAAAAAAAAAATATTCTAGGATCTATGGGCATTGATAAGACTTTGAAGAGGGGTGTCTTTCAAAACTGAGAAAGTTTTAATTTCTGAAACTCCAAATCTAATGGATGCGATAAGAGGCTCATGAGAATATTTACAAGTTGTGCTCTTTTTTACACTTTTAACTTTGTATCCATTGATTTCTTTGTGTATTTGATTGTGTATGCATGTGCTGATATTAATATGAATAAATAATTAACTCTGCAATATAACATTTTAACACCTTACAACTGTGTAAAATTGCCATTTCTAGTCTCTTCTGTCTGAACTTGAGAATGTAACATGTACAAATCCTGTGAATTCATGCGGGAGTAGCTCCTGTTGCTACGTGATTGCTGAGGTACTCTGTCCATATGCTCTGCTTATCCCCACCACCTCAGCCCATATTCCTAAACTTGTTGACTGTTGAAAACATGGCTAATGTTCTGAGTATTTGTATAAATACATGTGCTCCCCCCCCCCTACATGCCAGCAGCAGCCGACTACCATTTTGCTGCCAATACAGCTTGGTCCACCTGCAGTGTGCATCATTGTAATTGTTTCACTTGGATTTGTCCTCAACCAGCTGTGTCCCCTGTAGACAATGGTAGAATTGTCTGTTCCATCGAGCCTGCAATATGATCCTGTAACTTCTGTTTGAGTTTTGGAAAGTTCAAAATTGCTGTATGTAGAACAATATGAGGAGTGTTTGAATTAACATGTACATGTAGTACTACATGTAGGCATGCAACTTCCCCTCGAATCCACTGATTTCCTCATTTTTTACTTTCTCATGAATGCCATTGCAAATTGAAAAACTCTGTACAAAGTCTTGAGTGGTTTGGAATTTCCTCATTTTTTCTCTAAATTCCCAGTTGCATGCTGTGCATGTAGTACATTGTTCAGCCAGCCTTAAGACCACTTTGCACCAAGTACCCAGTGAGCCATTTCTTTGCGCAGACATTCATGCAAAACAACGCAATTGTCGAGGAATCTGTACTGACTCTATTAAACTCTGCTGCCCACAATGCATAGCTTATCTACCAGTATGTGGCCATAATGTCCAGGAAACTTATCAATGCATGTATGTACTCAAAGTCTTTCGGCATTTTCTAAAATCTGCCCAAATCCAGCATATAGGCAGGTTCATGTATCTAAAGGCACGTTCTTGTTTACAAAGTTTGGATCATGGATTGAGCCTTATCAAAGGAGTGGCTTGCTGTACATGCTTGAATACTTCAAAACGTGGGTATGTAGGGGATTGGACGACGATAAATGGATGGTGATAGTGGTACATTTCCTATGAGCACAATTGTGTAGTTAGTGGTTAAAATATATGCAATTCATCTCATCCTTGACAGGACAAAACCATGACGATATGGGATGTGTGTGTTCAACTGAAGAGCCTACCTGTATCCCAGCCGGCCTAGCTGAAGATGATCAAGATGATTACATCAAGTCTAATGGCAAGACCCCAGTGGATAACACCAGCCATTCTGTAGATACACCAGTCATCGCAGTTGATGTGGTGGTACGTTTTGTCAGTTGAAATTCAAAATTTGGGAGACAATTGTGCTGTGTTACTTGATTTGTGAGAGTGCCCAGACAATAAAGTGTGAAATATTAGCCCATTTTTTCTTTGATAATTATAAAATATTGGATGGCTTTGAGGAGGATACAAGAATATATTGCAAGAGCTATGACAATATTGAACGAGCTGAAGATGAGTGGATCATTGTTATAGCGAATGCATTACATACTGTACATGTATATTCTTGTATCCCGCGAAGAAAGCTATCCAATATTATTATTTATGTCCAGCTGACTTGATCCGAAAGAAAGAAATTCCATGCCGCTGTAAAAAATCTCCGACCGCTTCCTCGGAACTTCAACAAAATACCGGCTAACTGTTAGTGAAAGCTTTTCCAGCATCTAAAAATCTGAAAAGCTTCTTCTGGGGCAGACATGCAGTACACAGAAGATTTACTAGAGTCATACATGTCATATTGGTTACTTGCGGGATATTTTCAACGTCTTTAGTTCTCAAATTTCATCTTTGCTAACCAAAGTGAATCTCGCGCTGCTTAAAGCTGCCTTTTTGTTAAAACAGTACTGAATGCGTGTACGCGACCACTGCGATCTTTTCACTTGCGAAATGGGCCTTATTCACCAGTCGGCCATACAGAATTGAAAGTTAGGTAAAATCTTCATTTTTGGAACTTGTGAAGAGAAGTGAAAGCAAGTCAATTACTAATTAATTCAAGTCTGCTTCAAGGAATTATTTAAAATGTGTAATTAAACATTCCCTAATGTTTTAAGCCAGATTTTAAAAAAAAATGAGAGTAAAATAAGGCTGCATAAATAGTCTGGTGCCATCCCATTCAGTAGTTAACAATTTATGAAATACATTCAGAGAACTCGACAAAAATGGCCAACTTGTGCATAAGGCTCATTGGTTAAAATGCCCGGGTGAGGACAATAACAAAAATGATATTGTCATCATCCAGGTACTTTTACTGACACATTGTAATACTGCAGTCATCCGGGTACGTTATGCGAAAGCATACAATAGATTACCTGTATGCTGATTTATGTCCACCACTGGAAGCCTGATATAAATAATTATTGTCAATATGCAATTACCTGCTCCGCTTGCATGACTTAGTTTTTCTATAGTTGGATACAAGTGATCACAAAGTCTCTTGTGAGTCCTGGTCTTTGTAATGTTGAGTAGGATAGGAGTGTGTCAAACCCTTTTGTGCAGTTCAGTCTTTGTCACCCGGGCTTATGACCAACAACTGACCTCGGAAACTTAAATAAGGGAAAAATCCACAAAATACCTTGACTGTATTTGATGGCGTTGCAAGAGCTACTACAAGTATTGACTTTTTGCCTGTTACACCACTGTGGATTATACATTCACTGTGTCGTGGTTTGTAAACTCACCATTCTAAATCTGCCAGACTCCAGAGTCTGGTTTGAGTAGTATTGTGATGGATTTGTATACATGTAGGTAGGCCACTTAATTATGTCTGCTTCATGTCCTCAATTATGTTCAGTACAAAGAATGTACTGGCATGGTCTGTGCTGGATCTGCAGAATTCAGAGAAAGTCTTTGGGGAAAACTACAAAGTACCTTGGTGAAAACCAGTTCTTGTAATTGCCTTGAAACTATACCCAGTGTACAGTTTACCTCAAGAATTACGGCATTATGTCAAATTACATGTTCAACTGCAGATTTTGAAGATTTGTATGAATGGAATAATTCATTTTATCATTAAATACTTGGTTTGGAATAAATTAATAAGATAGAATGGTGAAGGGCAAAACCTACTTTGATTGGAATAAATTGTTTGTTGACAGGATGACAGTAAAGGAAAATCTCGAGAGGACTCAGAAGAGGATGATATTGATCGTCACTTCATGGTACATGGAGGGCTCAGTCCAGATATCAGAAATAAATTTGGGGTGAGTCTAAACGTGTACTCTGTGATAATCTGATGAACGTGAAGCACAATCCTGGAGTAAGTTAGCTGACTTCTGGAAGTATCAGTTGCACTGTTCACATGGTAGGGGGAAAAACGTGTAGTCCTGGTTTGATAAACTGGTTTGATCAGTGTTTATTTTTTCATTGTTTTCTCCGACATTTGCTCATGTAAAGGGTACCAGTCATTTGATGAGTATGTCATGATAAAACAGCAGCTTGTGTTTATTTTTTAGGGCTGTGCCAAATATATCAATAGTCGATCGCCTACCATATACAATAGCAGTTTTCCGAATTGACTATTCAAATATTTCTAAAATGCCTATGATGTCGTTTTAATCATCCAAGTTTGCGTCTTCACTGGCATAATCTGTCAAGTATCACCTACATGAAGTCAGCAATCAACCAAATCTGAATATGTTCTTGATACAGCTCATTGTACACCCAAATCCTGATCAGTGGACCGTTTAATTCCCAATCGATGCCCGCAAATTTCAACCAGGCGTGAGCATGCACTTACTGATTGGCACATGCAATTTCAGACTAACATGCGCAGTGTATAGGCCTATGCATGTAAGACTTGTGTTTCAAATACTGGCAAGTTTGATCAAATGCTAAATAATTCAAAAAAACACAGCGCATTTCTTTTTATTAAAAATGTGTTTTCTAGTGTTCCAAATTTAGGAATGTTTTCAGAGTTATTTGCACTGAAAAGTGAGTAGGGTTGAAGACTTGGCAACCATGTGCATGTGCATCATCGAGCCTGCTGCATATATTTTGGCAAACATACATGTACATGTACATGTAGCATTGGACACGGCATGCCTCAGTTACCACATGGAATGGATTGGGAGAGACATGTAAATGTACATGCTTTGGGAGATAGTATGGACATACATTATGTACATGTATCACTGAATCATAGGAGCATGTCATTTTATTGTACATGTAAGTGCATCAAGTTCAATCAATGCATTTCGCCAAACTGAAATTCAAAAAAAAATTCAGTTCAGCAAGATGTGTTTTTAGGCTTTTTTAAGCTTTAAGCAAACTTGAATCCTCGCTCCTGATTGGTCCATCCATGGCAACAACAGTGTGATATTATACCTAATAGCACGGTCAATATTGCACTCTGCATATCACGCTAGATTCCAAAATGCACGCGCCGTTCATTCTGCACGCACGTATTACATGTATTATGGGATAACCACTGAAAAGTTCATGTACCGCGTGCATGTTCTATCTTTACTGTGCGTCAAGTTTGCATCAAGATTTGTTATCCCACTGACGCTCGTTGAACACAGAAATTGTAGTGGCTCTTGCATCCCGCCTCATGGTACGGTATGTGGGACACAGACGCACTACATTATTCTATGTCCCACTCGCACTCGCGGGATAACTAGTCTCCAATGTTTATTTGACCGAAATATTCTGGTTATATGTATAAATGCACACAACAATTTTGAGGGGAACCCTTTAAAGATATCCCCTCCCCTTATCAGAGGGGATATTACAACAAACAAACAAAAGCATAGTCAAGCTCTGGAAACTCCCAAATACTTTCCAATAAAAATGTATTTCTCTGTCACAAGTAATCATGTAGCATGCTGAAAACAGTACATGTACATCTATGCTACATGTGACACATGTATACTGTGTTTTGCTTACTAATTACATTATAGTTGCTTGTCAGTTTGCTTCTCACATTTTAACCAATTTTTCTATTTTGTTATATGCATGTTGCATGATAAAGGTTAGATTTGTAAAGTCTTTTAGCTATGTTTTTGAAACATAATCATCCAAAATCTACTGATTGTTGCAATGAATTCAGGTTCATACATATATACATGTACATTTCCAGTATTTGGTGTCCATTAATCATCCTTCCTTTCCATTCAATTTTTGTTCCCCCCACACCCTGTACATTACCACACTGTGTGCTCAGATCCATAGTGATAGTACCGGTACGTCCCCACCTGACACTGATAGTTCCCATGACAAAGCCACTTCACTGCAGTTGTCCAATGAGGATAGTTTGAGTGATGAGAAACCATCCCCAAATGAGCAGAATGAAAATGGTAAAGCTGTCCGTGCTAGTATTACATCCGACTCCCACCTTTCTGTGGACGGTGCATCATCACCGGAAACCCATCTCCCATCTAGTTCCAACACCTTCACCAAGGCAGGAAGCATTGGAGACAACCGATCTCGTGCTTCAGCCTCCTCTCTTCAGAGGAGGATGCAAACAGGAAGCAATCTCAGCAAGGTAAAAATGACACATGCAACAGCGGTAGAGGGTGCAAGGAGGTCTCACTCAGATCCTGCAGCAACGGGAATGGTACAGCTAACTATTTCATGTCATCAGCACTGGGAGTGATATTCAACCTGCACCCTGTGTCATCTTTTTCCTTCTGGAAACTGCAAATCTTGTTTTTCCTGAACACTGCTGTAATACCAAGTTTTTTCCTAAATGTTTTACCTAACAATATTTTTTGTTCTTTTCCTGAAAATGATGTCATTTAACTTCCACTTTAAACTTCTAACAATGCTAACATGTTTCCTCTTAACCTCAAAGCATTAAGGGTGATGATTTTCAAACTGATTTGTATACAACACTTTTGTTACTTTTTCTGTCTTCTTGTAAGTGGTTCTTTTCTCGGCATATATTCCAGAATGGAGGTTTTTTTCTGATGGAATCTTGTGGTGTTCTTGGATGATATCAGTTTTCTCTCTGTTTTTCCAATCATTGCCCATATATTCCTCATCTTAATCCCTTCTCAAACTCCCTGTAACTATCAATGTGAATGTTGGAAGTGGATTCTTCTCAGGGAAATTCAACTGCACTTCTTAACATCTTGTTCCTCTAAAATGGTTTCTGTGGGATGAATGGTTTTCATTGCAAGTGGAATCTTGTCAGTATTTTATATTATACCGTTTGAGGTCCACATACAGTAAGTGTGCACTTACTTCCAATGTTGAATTACTTCTATAACTTCCCTACATTTTGGAACATTGTTTCCCCTTTTAGTATCTAAGTTCTATTGGAATTTTAGTTTTTAATTCTCCAAGAAAGCAATGTTATAACATTGTAAATATTGATTGGTTCCTAAATTCTTTCAAGGTTTTTTCAGTAATCTCAATAGTGAATTTCGTCTAAATGTTCATTGTTTCTGTCAGTCTGCTGTGATTATATATTTAAAGTCATTTTTTAATTCAGTAACTTTTCTTTTAATCCCCGCACATGATGTAACCCACATTTTGAAGTAGCATTAACAATGCAGCATTACTTACATTCTTGCAATCATCTGTAAGTACTGTATTTGATGCATGTTTAATCCTGACATGTTACTTCTATTAACCTTGTGAACTAATAGATCATTTCATGTCTTGAATTCATGATTTGATATGATTTGTGGATTTGGACGGTAGAGTGGAGATGAAGTTGATTAACTCATGCTCCAATCTTGCCTTCTTACATTTCTGTGTTGCTGCATATTTTTGTGCAGGTGTCAGCATTTTCATTTTAACCTTTTTGTCTTGTACAGGCATACATGTGTGCCTGTTCCTTTTGAATCATGTAGTTATGTTGTCCATTTTGTTATATCTCTTATTTTTTTATTTCTTTGTTGAATTATTCATAATATTATGTAGGTGATAAATCATTGTTTTTTTTTCTTTCATCTGTAGGGAAGCTCGGTCAGCATGACAAGCTTGTACAGCCAGGCAGGAGAGGAGAATTATGGGAAATATGTCATTACTGGAGACATCAACTTTGGGCTACATTACAACTACAAAACCAACATCTTTGAGGTCAAGATCAAAGCGTGTCGTGACCTTGCTCCAGTGGATGTCAAGAGAATCAAATCAGACCCGTAAGAATACAGCTGTCATCTTTAATTCAGCTTGCATTATGAGCTCCTATAGTGGTATTTATTGTATTGGGTACACAAGATTTAATGATGGTTGACTGCTGTGACGTTTGACACAGCGTTGTTTATGCCCCAAAAAATTTGAGGGCGCTGCTCTGTGGCGACCACCCGTGTGCATTTTCTGTCTCGTCTTTTTAGTCTTTTCGTCACGTTTTTAACCCGTGTTTCGTAAGTTTTTACCCTTTTTGATGTGTGTGAGGTGTTATACTAACCTCAAGGAACATGTTGGTGCGCCAGTTTTTATTCTCTGCACTGTTAATCGGTGTAATTCGTCATGCTTCTACTCAACTAGCTGAGCTCCCTGCGAGTACAGTTTATGAACGGCCATTGCCCATTGTGTATACACGGGAGACATTGTTAAAACTGAGGTCAACGGTCACAGCCACACCTAGTCTGGAGACGGACATTCCACCTGAGGCCCGCTCGACCCAACGTAAAAGAGGCAAGAAAGGAGGCATCAGAGTGCGACTTCGTCGGCGGAAGTACAATCCTCCTCTACCTTCAATCATTTTAGGTAACACTCAAAGCCTTAGAAATAAACTTGATGAGCTGAAAGCGTGTACAAACTACCGCTATGAATTCAGAGACAGTAGCTTAATGTGTTTTAGCGAGACCTGGTTCAATCACACTGACACCACTTTTGATACGAGCATTGAAGGCTTTTCATGTGAACGATTGGACAGGACCGCAGAGTCTGGCAAATCTACTGGAGGTGGCGTATGTGTATATGTTAACAAGCGCTGGTGCACCAACGTAAGTGTTGTGGAACGCTTATGCTCACCCGACATTGAACTGCTCACGGTTGGTTTGAGACCCCACTACCTACCCCGAGAATTTAACCAAATTTTTGTAACAACTGTATATATTAGCCCTTCTGCAGATGCCGACATTGCCTCATCAAAAATTGCCGAACTGATAAATAATCTTGAAACTCGGGCTCCCGATGCGGTGAAGCTTGTTTTAGGTGACTTTAATCACTGTGAACTTGAGCATACACTTCCTCACTATGACCAGTATGTTACGGTTCCCACCAGGAAAGACAAGATTCTAGATAAATGTTATGGCAACATCGGAAAGGCCTACAAGACACATGGAAAAGCAGGTCTCGGCCTCTCTGATCACAACATTATTCATCTTCTTCCTGAATATAAACAAAAGCTGAAACAACATAAACCTATTATCACAAGAACCAGGAAGTGGACAAACGAAAATATTGAAACCCTCCGAGGATGTTTTGAATGCACAGACTGGGATGTTTTTTTCGGCCAAAACTCCATTGATGAAGCCACAGAAGCGGTGGGAGACTACATCAAGTTTTGTGAAAACTTGGTTATTCCTGAGGTGGAACACAAATTTTTTCCGAATAACAAACCGTGGATAACCAGAGAAATCCGCTGCCTTCTGGAAAGGAAACACAAAGCTTTCCGTGATGGAGATCTTACTGAAAAGCGGAGAGTGCAGAGGGAGATAACCAAACATATTCGTCAAAGCAAGAAGAAATATGGAAAAACCATCGAGGACAATTTCAGACAGCACGATTCAAAAAAAGCTTGGGCTGGACTAAAGTCCATCACAGGAATTGGTAAGAAAACTAACTCCTACATTCCAACCTGCGACCCTGACACCTTCGCCAATGATCTTAATCAGTTCTACACCCGTTTTGATGACTCTGACTTCAGTCTAGTCAACAACCAGCTTTGCGACGATCTGCGGAGCCAAGTAGACGACTCCAATAGGATTGAGCTCAGCGTTCCTGCGATTGAGAAATCTTTCAAGCGTATCAAGGGCAACAAGGCATCAGGTCCTGATGGTGTTTCTGGGAGAATCCTGAGGTCCTGTCATAAAGAGCTGTCTTATGTATTTCATAGACTGTTTCAGTGGTCTCTGGACTCTAACATAATTCCCAAAATTTGGAAAACCTCAACTGTCATACCGATTCCAAAAATACCCAAACCCACAGCTATGAATGACTTTAGACCTATTGCTCTCACATCGTCAGTTATGAAATGTTTTGAAAGTGTAATTAAGGATCTTATCTTGGTTCAGACAAAGGCTTACACTGACCCTGCCCAGTTTGCCTATCGTTCGGGCAGAAGTGTGAATGATGCCATTTTAACACTTGTGCATTACATTTATGAACATTTGGATAAAACTCACAACTATGTCAGAACTTTGTTTGTAGACTTCTCATCGGCTTTTAATACAATTCAGCCTCATTTATTGACTGGAAAATTGGATAGAATGTGTGTCAATCCCCATATCTGTTTGTGGATTAACAGTTTTTTAACTGATCGAATTCAAAGGGTTTTATTTATGAACTCAGTTTCTAATTACATCCATATTAGTACTGGAGCCCCTCAAGGCTGTGTGTTGTCCCCAGTGTTATTTTCACTTTATTCCAGTGACTACAGAACCGGTGATACATCATGCCCTATAATTAAATATGCTGATGACACCTCTCTGACGGGATTGATTTCTATGAATGATGAATCTGTTTATCGCAAAGAGGTAGCTAATTTTGTTAAATGGTGTGATCTTAATTATTTAACACTGAATGTGTCCAAAACTAAAGAAATTGTGTTTGACTTTCGTAAATCGAAGACTGGTATTGAACCTATTTATATTAATGACACTAGGGTTGAAATGGTCGATAATATTAAGTATCTTGGTACCTCCATTGACAACAACTTGAATTGGAAGATCAATTCTCAGAAACTTGTGGCTAAGGCTAACCAGAGGATGTTTTTTGTCCGGAAGCTGAAATCATTCAATGTTTGCAAAGACATTTTATTTCTTTTTTATCAAAGCGTTATCCAATCTATCATCACCTTCTGTATGATTTCCTGGTACGGTAACCTAAGAGCCATGGACAGACACAGACTGGAACGTGTCACCAAATTGGCCTCCAAAACAATTGGCCTGGACGTTAGGGATTTACATTGTATGTTTGAATCTGCAATTATCTCTAAGCTACATGACATAATGCAAGATCCTTCCCATCCGCTCCATTCTTCGGTGGTTGTCAACAAATCAGGAAGAATTCGCCCTCCACGAACCCGCACTAAGCGCTTCAGAATGTCATTCTTGCCTAATGCATGCCATCTATTCAACACTCAATTCAAAAGATAATCCCCTGGTTTTTTTTTTGGGTTTTTTTTTTTTTTTTTTTTTTTTTTTTTTTTTTTTTTTTGTCTTGTCCTTTTTTCCTGGTATGCTGGCATCCACTGACGTGTTTTTATTGTAAAGAGCTCTTTTTAATTGTGTCTCTTACTAGGTTCCTTGTTATAACAATCTAGTGTTTTTATTTGTTGGATGACAAACTTGTAATTTTTGATAGTCTGTAATTATAATCTCTGTCATATTGTCATATTGTGTTAATATTTTATAGTACCTTTTGTTTTTTACATCAAATTTTATTTATTTTGCATTCGTATATATCTATGGTCTTATTGTACATGTATAATGCACACTGGAAATCAATTTTCATGTTTTTTACGTGACGAGTATAATAAATTGAATTGAATTGAATTGAATGATGCATGGCTCCTCAAGCAGAGCTAATGATGGCATGTGTTATATGAGGGTATAAAAGCACATCGTTCATCATACCAGTCAATATTGGTTGTCTTTTATTACCTCAATAAGTCAATAAATCAAGATGTGACTCGTTGTGCAAACAATCATTTCAATCTTCTTGGCGTAACCGACAAGAATTCAAATCCGTATTGTGTCTCTTCTTGCATTTACAGGGTGAGTCTCAAAAAGCGGAACCCAAACCCCCAGAAATATATTTCATATTTAGAAAATATGTAGCACCAAACATAATAATGACTGGAAAGCCAATTTCATAAGCTACTTTTGTAAGCTACTTTCAGATAAAAAAAAATTACTGAAATTGCTCAATCCGTTCAAAGAATATCACCATTTAAACGCAATGACTCTAAAACCTGTTTCATCAAAACAGGCAGTTTATTGTGTATTCTGACTGTTTGGAACAACAAAGAAAATGACACAAAATACTTGTTTCAACAACTGTCAACAACAGTAGTATACAATATCTTTATTAACAACCACGGTTAGGCAAACAATATGATTTATAAAATCCACTTTTTTAAAAAGACGGGCCTTCAAAGGGACTTTGTTGAATATTTTTAACTTTTAAACTGAGGTTTTATCGCTGGTGATATTTGAAGACAACTGTGACGATGATTCTTGAAATCGCATTTTTGGAAGAAAGAGGTTTTAGGGTCATTGTGTTTAAATGGTGATATTATTTGAACGGATTGAGCAATTTCAGTAATTTTTTCATCTAAATGTAGCTTATGAAATTGGCTTTCCAGTCATTATCATGTTTGGTGCTACTGGTACCTTTTTTTTCAAATATGAAATATAATTTTGGGGGTTTGGGCTCTGCTTTTTTTGACTTGCCCTGTATTTATTAAAATCTCTGAAAATCAGCAACAGGGTTATTCAAACAGTATGATGATGATGTTTGTCCTTCGCGAGCAAAGATGACCACAACTTCTTCATTGTTAGTTGGTGTTGTGAGTCCGGAGATGGCTAAACAAGCCAATCCGTACATGGAAGAGGCGTTGGCAGGGGGGGGGGACACTGAAAAGAAGGGGGCTGGCTAGGCTTGCCGAGTCTTGCACGCCTGACGTTTCAGCATGGCCTCACCGATCCTGTGATCTTCGTAGGTTGTCAATCCAGCATTGACCAGACTGTGCCAGGACCTGCTGTGTTTGGCAGTGTCTTCCTCAGGCTGATGTCAC
This sequence comes from Patiria miniata, assembly GCF_015706575.1. Lineage (NCBI taxonomy): Eukaryota > Metazoa > Echinodermata > Asteroidea > Valvatida > Asterinidae > Patiria > Patiria miniata. The sequence goes on from NW_024037061.1 coordinate 5,974,514, forward strand.
AGCTCATGAGAGAAACCCTCAGGGTGTCTTTGAAGCGCTTTCTTTGTCCTCCCTGGGAGCGCTTTCCCTCCTTCAGTTTACCATAGAGCAGCCTCTTTGGTAGGCGCTCATCAGGCATCCCAACTAAGTACCCCGGCCATCTGAGCTGGGCCCTCTTGAGAATGTTGGAAAGCTTGTCATTTCTTTGACCAGTAGTGTTTGGCCTTTAAGTCTATCCTCACTGTACACATATACACAGATGTTGAGCCCCATTGCGTTTAGAATGCTGTGTAATAACTCATGCCTGGATAGTTCTTTGATTCTGCTGTGGAATAATGTATTTTAGTTTCATTAGTCCATGTAATTGCCTTTACTCAAAATAATTGGGGAAAAAAAAATGAAGATTATGGTCTGATGACTCGAGATCTTTATATGTTCTGTATCAAAGTATCTCATATTGTCATGGTTGACATGTAATGAGATTCATTACAATTCTTTTGTAAATAATTGAATTAGGTATGTGAAGACCTACCTTCTTCCGGACCGAACCAAAGCCAGCAAACGGAAGACGTTTGTGCGTAAGGGTACAGTCAACCCCCAGTATGAGATGACGTTGAGATATCACATCTCTCAGAGTGAGCTGGAGACCAGGACACTCAGTGTGACTGTATGGAATAATGACGCCTTTGGAAGGAATGACTTCCTGGGAGAGGTTCTAGTCAACATGGATTCTATCAAGTTGGATGACTACAAGCCACGATGGCATCAGCTTTGCAATAAGGTAGCGCATCATTTTTTTGCATTTTTTTTTACCAACTGAGGAATAGAACGTGCACCTTTTCAATCTCAGCTGTATGTTTTAACTCTGTACATGTACACAAGGCTTTCTATAAAGCTTAGAATTAAGAGGGGGCTGGAACACTTAGACCCATTTTAAAAATGTTTCAAAGAGTTTGTCTAAGATATTTGACAATTTGGACGCATTTGACCTTTTTTTTATACATTTTAAAACATCAAATTTTAAAAACATCTTACCATAAGGTTGGTTTTGACTTGTCATGTTTTTTTTCAAATGTCTGAGGTGTTTGTTTTTTTAAGAGAAAACTGGTTACGGATGTAAAACGGATACCATTTTTTGCTGTACTTTTTTGGTTAATATTGAAAAGCTGAAAACATAACAGGCTGTGTCATACATGTACAAGGCTGTAACTCATTGGGATTATAGGTTATTTAGATTGCAAGTTGTAACATCACTGAGGTTGAATTTTCCTAGCAAGTTTATTTAGGGTTTACTTTTATCTTTACATTTGCCAGTCCCAACCAGCAGAGGGCGCCGTTGCATACAAGGGTGACTTGACTGTCTCATTGATGTACTCGGATACAGTCGCACCTGAGGTGGAGGAAAAAGACTCCAAGAAGAAAAAGAAGAAAGATAAAAGCAAGAAGTTGGGCAAGAACCAGCAAGCAGCTGAAGGGAAGGGGCTGTTGTATGTCAAGATTATTGAAGCAAGGAACTTAGTCGGTGTGCGGATGGGTGGCTCATCCAACCCATTTATCAAAGGGTAAGTTTCATCCCTGCTGACAATTGGGAATGAATTTGCATCGGGATGATGTAAATCAATTTTAGGTTTGCCCTTAACCAACATATAAACACTGTATACTCAGTGTGTTGCCTCCCAAGTGAAAGGTGGGGAAAAAACACTTGAAGGGAAAAAAAAACACTTGAAAGATGGAAAAAATAAAATGAAGGTCGTGGGTGCGAGTCCCACCTGAGTGATTTGTTTCCAACTTTCACTTGGAGGGTAAGACACTGAGTATACAGTGTTTATACGTCAATGAAGGGCAAAACCTAATATTAATTGTGTCATTGTTATCCAAATTACAAAATTATTGTTTCTCTTCAGCATCTCATTTCAACCTGCAAGATACGTGTATGTTTCTGTTGAAAGTTTACACTGATATCAAACGAAAAATATATGTACGCATTTGGAGGCCTTTAAAACAATAACACATTGTTATTTAGAAAAAACTTCCTACTTAGATGTAAGCATGCATGTCTAAAAAGTACAAACTGCTAAGGCTTTGTCACCTTATGCAAAAGATGTTTGAAAATGTCAACAAATGGATAGCTAAGGCAAGGGCTTGTCCCCCAATGGATGTTTTTCTATATTGTGAATTGTTTGTATTAATTTTAGCTGTTTCATGTCTACAGCTATTTGGAGCCAGACAGGTCCAAAACAGGGAAACATAAAACAGCAGTACTGCGCGGAACTTGCAATCCTCGCTGGGACCATGTCATGAAGTTTGAGAATGTCTCTCTGAGGACGCTGAAGGAACGGTGCTTGGAATTGACGGTTTGGGACCATGAAACACTCTCATCTAACGAGTTCTTGGGTGGAGTAAGATTAAACTTAGGCACAGGTGAGTTTGTATTGATTGCTAGATTGACAAGGTATACAAGACAATGTGCTGCATCAATTAACGCCAGGTTATAAATGGTCAGTGAAAAACAAGGCATCGATTTGATGTATTATTAAATATTTTGATGCTTCTTCTTTTTCAATATAAAGATCTGATACAGCTGCTCAGCAAAAACAAAATAACGCAGCGTTGGCAGCTGAGAGCCAACAAGCAGTATACCTTGCATGACACTGTTGCTATACCTCCAAATGTCTGTATTGAATTGGCTTGTGTTTCATTACAGGTGAGTACCAGAGGAAACCAGCAACCTGGAATGATGCTACAGGAGAGGAGATGAAAGTATGGGAGCAGATGATGAAGGCTCCTGGGCGATGGCATGAGGCTACCATCGTACTCAGACCAAGTATGGTTAGTAGGTTGCAGTACATGCAATGATGCCTGTATCCAGACGTCACCATCTGCAACCACAGACTGTACTTTTGAATGAAGTATCTGTATTAACTGTTCAAGTAGCATGAGGTCCAGACCAATCCAAGCCTTCAATCACTAGTTGTACACTCATTGAGGCCCCCTTCAATGGCGTAAGCATTGTGCCAGGTATTCGGATAATCTGTCATTGGGCAGTCGTTTTGTGAAATTGCTGGCGCAGTGCTTTTGTCTGTGACTGACATCTGTGAATGTGCAGTGATAGCGTACTGGGATTGGTCTACATCTGACCAGGGACTCTGTAGATCAACAGGAGTTGTTGTGTGTAACCTAGCAGTTAAGAATGATAATTAAAGGACACTCATATTTCACTAGTCCATGTGAAAACGGGATTTTAAGCTATGCATGGGTGTAAAGGTACAATAAGGAACAAGTATTTGTGGACATGTACAAGCCAATCTCTTCTGTGAAGAAGTGTGGTTCTGAATAGGAACTGGAGGTGACAGTTTTTCTTGACGTTTCAGATAGTGTATTCAGTGGAATTAATCTCTTCTGTTTAGAAGTCCAGTTCTGATGAAAAGAAACTGCAGATGAGAATTTGTCCATCCTAAACGTAAAACAATTCTCACCTGCAGTTTCTTTTCATCAGAACTGGACTTCTAAACAGAAGAGATTAATTCCATGGTGTACTCACAAAATTATCTGTGTTCCTCCATGTACAGTATGGGGTGTGATCCAAGAAAGTTATTGTGTTGCTCTATGATGATGAAAGCATAGTTGACTGGTTCCCAGACCTTTCAATATATTCCAAACTTTTGAGAGGGGCAGGAACCAGTGTAGAAGTTCGAACCAGGGCAGAGTCCTACATGGAAATCAGTGTTTCACAGCATTCCAAAATCCCTAACAAATAAAAAAATGGGTGTGACATTTGTTTGAGAAGTTGGCGGGAGCTTGAGGTTTGCTGATGACTTGCAAACTTGATGACATACTGCTAGATTTCTATGCAAATGAGTGATATAAGAACCAGTAAGACGTGTTTGTGTGGCATTGGCTTAGTCATCAATCGGATGAGGGTACATGCATATTGTAGTCATCAAGGAATTACAAGATGTCAGCAGGACATGAAAAATGAAGAAATGTCAGCGGTTCCGAGAAGACTCTTATCAGCTATGTATTCTAAGCCTTGCTAACTGATGGGGTCAATGACTATCTGAATTGATAGCATCAATTTCAGTCTTTAAATGCTGCCTCCCGACGATTAACACTCTTGAAAATCATTCTGCTTGTGGTTTATTTGTAACTGTTCAACATTTCAAAAAAGTTCCAACAGTAATTTGAATACCCAAAGACTTAAAGAGTAAGGAGACTCCCTTGCCAATAACTGCCCATAGACTTACAGCTCTGAAGTATTTGTGCCACATGTTCTACCTGGCTAACAGAAGCAAATCACAATGTCTGTTCCCATTCAGATTCATGTGTGGTCTGTTTTATCAAGTAAACAGTACTTTTTAACACAATTCAAAACAATTCCAATCGTAATGAAACAGTAACAAAATAACACATGATTGGTAAGCACATGCCTATTATACATCAGCTATTATAAATCTATGTATTTAGTTATAGATAAATCAGGTTATAATTAGAATCTGTAAAAACAACTAAATGTATTTAATTGTTTATTTTGAAACATTATTAATTTGATTATTTTCAATTGGGTAAAGTTGAAATGCAGAAATGAACACAAAAAGTCTCTATGCATATAGTAATTTTTTGATAATTCAGCACTTTGATATCAGTCTATGCATGTGTAGCTGTTTACAATCTTTACTTGATTTAGAAGCAATAGATATGATTTTTATTCCAAGCAATTTCACACGGTTCAATAAGTGTTTTCAGGCCATTTTTTATTCAAAAGGCCGAATGACTTTTTTGATTACATTAAAGTGGCCTGTGTCTTTTACACATTATAGAGAAATATCTGATGCAACATCTGGAAGAGAGATTGAACTCTGTATGAGACATCTATGCATACATGATGCATGATCAACTACATTTATTGAGTTCACGCACCAGTCACTGTGAACCTCTTAAAAAAGGATGTCGGAATGTTTCGCATTATTAACAGTTACTTGGCATGTTTCTCCCCCTTGCCATAACTGGCATGATTCTTAATATAGAGGGTGACCCAAAAAAATGCAACCCCAAAACATTTGCCTTTTACATTGTAAAAAAAAAAGGATCGGTGAATGTTTATGTTTTGGGTATCCGATTAAAACTGAGAGCTCTTTCTTTTAAATACTGTAACAATCATGAAAATAACACTTTGGGTTGCTAAGAAAATGCCAGTTATGTAAGAGAAGTCATTTTTCATGCTGTACACACACAAAAATTACCACAGTAAGGGATTTTCACTGTACCCATTTAGTGCATGTCTTAATCCTTACAAACAACACGGCACATATTACAAGAGTACAAATGAATGTGATGAAAATACCTTTAGTATTTTCCACCTCAACAGGTATATCTTTTTAGTCCTATGTGAAACCTTTCATCATCATTAATATGTCAAACTATTAAATACATTACACAAAGGAAGGATCATTGCACAGTAGGCTTACAGTAAAATGTTTCACTGTGAGACATGACTACTTTGACACAATTGGCATTTTCTCAGCAACCCAAAATGTTATTTTCATGATTTTTTAATATTTGAAAGAGAAAGCTCCTAGCTTTAATCGATACCCAAAATATAAAAATCCACTAATCCTTTTTTTTTTAAAGGCAAATGTTTCAGGGTTGCATTTGTTTTGGGTCACCCTATATATTGATTTGTTTATTCTTAACAATAATACTAATGACAGGGATGCTGCATCTGTAGATTCATGTGGTGTATTTAGCTAGGATTGATCACCAATGGCCTTCTTTTAACTTATTTCTACCAACTGCATATTTTCTGGCCAATTTCACTTTGCGAGAGTGCCTTGAAGTAAGATATATCATGCTCTCCTTAACGTGAACAAAAACAGTCTTTGTTTTGGATTACTTATTTTCAAAGTATTGCGTAAAAGAACAAAAACTTTAAATTCCAATGTTTATCTCAGTTTTATCATAAAAACATAATAGTCTATTGTGCTACTTTTGTGTTTAATTGTATCATTAGCATTGTATATCAATTATGGAATCTAAAATATTTGCTCTTTTGCTTATTTTCTAGTTATTTATACTATTTTGCCTCAGTGAAATAACTGTTTCACTGAAACGTCTAAATTACAAATAATTTCAAATTTATATTTTCTAGAGGCCAGATGTTTACACCCCTACACAAAGTTCATGGCAGATAAAGATACAGTCCATGTATCTTTTATAGGTCGGCTCAGCATAACACAAAGTGATGTAACACTTTGAAAACTCTGCTCAGTTTATTCATATATTTGCACAGTGCATTGATGTAAATGCGCACTGTCTGTGTTGCCTTGATATATGTAGCTGCATTTCTATAAACCGTCAACCTCCCCCCCCCCCCCCCGACATCACAAACAGGAGCATGGGGCGTTACCATTAGGCAATTATGTAATATTTTTTCTGCATATCGGTAAGGGAATGTTTTGTCGTTTTTCATGATTAGTTCCTAACGTCTTTCAAGTACATGTAGTTTATTGGCAATTTCATGCATTTCCATCATCAAAATATATATCAATCATTTCACTCTATTTTTGTACATGTATTCCCGTGGTGTATTTATCATTCTTATTCAACTAATTCTATTAATTGTCTTTGCAAAATATTGCCGGTAAAAAAATATGTAAAGAAATCATATTAATATTGTTCTTGGGTATATAATGCGGAGGATGATTTTACACTGAATAAACTATTTATTGATAAAACAGCTTTGGGCGTTGGTGATTTGTTTAGGGGCGTTTGCGCAGTACTCATGAGTGTTTTCACGAGACGCTATAGGCCTATTGCGAATAAAGCCTCGTTTTAGGGAACTTTTAGTGTTCATTGCATTTTAGTAAAGCGTGTATACAATTAATAATACATGTAATTGGTTTATTAGCTTGAATTACTCCGTACGCACTAACAGGTCAACATTATTAATTCAGTACAGTAATTGCCACCAGGGTCAGTTGCGCACCATTAGGTGCGTTCAGATGACCAGCGAGTTAATACCAAAATCCATCGCCCTCGACGCCTTCAAGAAGAAAAATAAAAAGTATCCAAAAACCTAATCATACACTGCCAAGACAATTCAGTGGACAAGATTAACCAACTTGTTCTGCGAAGGTATGGACAATGATCACCACAATGACAATATTTGGTCAAAAGTGCACATGTTCAAGAAATTAAATTTTGAGAACATCAGTGGTTGTCTAAGGTTGGTTATGCTTGGCTTTTTTAACGCTCTGGCCATTTAAACTGGATAGGCATATCTTTTTATATTTTTTGTTTTGCAAGGATAAAATGCAGCCGACTGATGTTTCAAGATAGTGGTCATGTTTAACTTGATGAATATGCAGAAGCGGATTTAAGGGTTCATGGAGTGAATTTTTTGAGGAACATATTTTGTGCAACTTAAATGTATGAAAAATATTGGACATCCCTTTTTAGGTTAATTTTGTGGAAAACTACACTTGAAATATTTTTAAAAATTCCATGCTTTTTTAGACAAATGAGGGCAGAGGGCACTGATGTCATTTCAGGAAGACGCTGTTCAGTTTAGGGGTTTTCTGTTCAAATTGTGAACTCAAAATTTGCTCATTGAAAATAATTGAGAAAAGTTTGCACACTACATGTAGATGACGCAACAAATCACCCAAAAAAAAAGAACATTTACGACAGCGAAATATCCCGAATTCCGGCAACTTGTGGTGGTGTAATTGCCGTGTATTGAGGTTTCTGTCTGAAATGAAATCTCAAGAATACGGAAATTCGCATTAACTTAAATCCTGGCACCAAAATACCCTTGAAAATGGCACACGAAAATTGAAAATAGGATTTAATGGGACACAATGGTGCATTGCATTTTAGGGCTGCATTAAACAAAATGACATTGCATGGCCATGTAATTGACCAATGGTGGTTTTAAGGGGGAGCTTTAGCCCCGCAAAAAAATCTGGATCCGCCCTGCTAGACTCCCCCCCCCCCCCCCCCCCCCAAAAAAAAAAAATTGGCTCTAGAACCGCACCTGTAACTGACTCGGGCCCAGGGCCTCCCACAAAATGCTTACCAAACGCTTCCCGTTGGGGAAAAGTTGCTGCAAGTAGCTTGGCCAGAATGTGAAGATCAGCAATGTGAATTCTAGGTCTGCTCAGTTTGTATTCTGCACGTTTCTGGCATAATCCCTTACACTTACTCTATGCGATCGAAATATGTTCTATCCGACTGACACAAGGGACAGAATTGTTTACTCGGGAAGATCGAGAGTGTTCACTCAAGTTTCGACTGATTAAGTGATTCTTCTTGAAAGTACTTCAAACGAAAAATAGGGAGAATGATTGTGCCTTTCCAAAAACTGGAAATGTACCTGTAGTACTGTACGTTAATCCTGAATGTATGTTATTTTGACGCGATTTCTCGATTAAATATGGAAGTACGCAGTGTGTCCTTTTAAATCAACCGGGGACTTAAATCCCGGGCAATGGGGATATGTACTTAGAAACCAAAAAGGGCGGATTTTGAGGTATTTTGTTACTTTCCAACAACCAAAAAGTATTCATTAACACTGAAAAACAGAGGGGGAAAAGGTACAAAAGCTTTAATGCGCCGTTTTGATGTAAAGTGAAGGCGGGTAATTAAGTATACATTAAGACGTATACATTTGTATAATGAAAAGCGCCCCCAATGTAATGTGGTGTCCAGCAAGCACCCCCCTCCCCCTCCCCCCCCCCCTTACGTTTCGAATTTCCACGGCCGGGCAAATTTTGGATTTTAGACATGTACGCTAGCGAGGGGGGGGGGGGAGGGGTGCTGGATGTTACCGCTGGGGGAGAGAGGGGAGGGGATAGGGGGTGGGGCGGCCTGTGGCGTAGCTACGGGGGGGGGGGGGGCGGGGGGAGGTTGTTTTTGGGGGGGAGGCCACTGGAAATTTGCTAGTCCTTTTTAACGAACGGCCAAATTTTCACGAGTGCCCATTAGTGTCCGCTTTGAAGAGCGCCCAATAGAACGATAACGTCCAGCCCCCCCCCCCCTTCGAACCTTTTGATTTTACGGAGGCCAGGTGAAATTCGGCGCCCCCTCCCACTCCCCCTCCTCCCCCCCCCCCTCCTCCCCCAAACAAATGAGGATATTTTTCGACAACACTGTTGGTGTTATTGGATAGGTCAGTGGAGTAGAGATAATGGTTTGTCATAATTGGTCACCATTAAAGAAATTCTCACCATCTCAATTGGAAAACTGAAGTCCGCAACCCTCTCCCCGATCTTTTGCTGTAAATTTCTAGACATCATCGTTATGACATTGGACCGTTAAATTTTTAACATAACAAGTTGTATTGAAGTAATAATGAAAATATTTAACTGGATGAATTTGAGGCTACTCACCACAGGGATTCGAGCAACACTTTATGTGAGGAAATTCAGGGGGAAACCCGGGAAAGACTTTGGTGTTGGGTGGGCCTCCTAATTGCGTGATGCCTCCTGCAACTTGAATGGTAACGTTCGTCCGGAGATTACCAAAATCTAGTGTTTCACTACTGCTTCAAAGATCTAGGGCACAGAAAATCTACACCATGTCTTACGTTTGCGGTGAAAAATTAGTGTGAAGAAAACAAATGTTACATCTGACGCAGCAGCGACTTTTGAACGTTGCATGCATGTCCACATTCCAGCATTGAATACAACCATTTACTATCATTTGAAAATGAATGCTGCCTTTCATTGTATCAGCATTCAATTAAAGGAGACATTTAATTTCACTGTTTGAGCATTCTTTCGACAAATAAGTTCATTAAAATTCAAATATACGTCTATAGTCGTATTTCATTCAAGTTTAAACCAGTAGGCCTAGCAAGGGATAAATCACGAATTCAGTTTCATCAATTGTCGAACATTTTTCACATTTGCGCTCCAAATTCTGTGGTATGTGTTTTCAAATTCCTAATTACCTCCATTAAAGGCAGATATTTCGAGGAGAAATCAATTTTGTTAACGAGGTTTAACGTAATAGAAGTACATATCAAGATGAATGCAACTGGTACGGAGGGGCTGAATGATTACCTACGGGTAACAGGCATTTCAACTCTGCCTTCTAATTTTTAACAGGTTAAGTATTAATTAAAAGATAACAGTCAACGGGAAGAATCCAATTAAAACAAAAGGAAATAATTGAGAACGCAACGCATGGCACAAAAGCAACTCACACTCATGACAATTGTGAACTCACTCAAACAAGCCAATGAAGCCATATTTACAATGTAAATCGAATTATTTTTAAAATGGCATTGATTGCCCTTAAACGAAAAACAACCAAGACGCCATACAGCTACAAAATCATGTCCCGATGTGCTTGGTTGGTGTACAAAAATGCTATCGTTATAGTCTTGGCTGCAGGTACATTTTTCTTGGTAGCCGTGATGATCTGTGCAACAGAGTTGTTTACTTTTTGCACACTAGTAATACGTTTTGATCGCGCGTCAATGATTGTTCTGTGAGCGACACAACGACGCTGCCCATTGGTGAATTGTTTGTCGAAGTTCTTTTTTCCTCCAGTAATAGATGACCACATTCAACCAGCTGTTACTAAACAAAACGGCCTTCGAAATAACGTTATAAGCTTCTTGGAGGATGACTTGTTGAGTGTATAACACAAGCAGGATGATTGATGGAGTCCAACAGAGGACCACAGATCCTGTGATAATGAACACAGTGGTTGCTGATTTAGTACTCATTCTCTGTGGTGTATTCTGCTCCTCCATCGAACAGCTGATGTGTTGTTGGGCTGAAATGCGTCTTGCCTGACGTCTCGCTACGTGAAGAATGTACAGATAAATTACAAGAATTATAATGAGTGGGATTGCCAGAGAAATGATTGCTGTGTACTGATACACATCACGGAAAACATAGTTACAAATGAAGTAAGTCTCCTCTGTCACCGTAGCTGGTGTCACAAACCCAAAGAGAATAGCGGATTCTAGCAGTGAAAATGCCCATACCAGGGCTACAGTGATCTTGGATCTTCGTGGCGTCATGATGTCATGATAACGTAGTGAATGCACGATGGCTATAAACCGATCCACTGTCAACAGAAGAAGCGATAGGAAACTGATTTGTAGACAGCCTGGGTAAATTATTCCCCACAATGTGCAGAGAAAATCTCCCAACACCCACCGCTTGTTTGCAATTTCAATCTCATTCGGAAGAGCGCAGAAAAGTCCAATGCATAGATCGGCCATAGTGAGGGATGTCATATAGAGTTTGGTGGAGTCAGGAAGGGTGCTGAAGCGACGAAGAACAAACAGAGCGAAGGAGTTCAGAAGAACAATCAGAATGATGACGAGTATCATCAACACGTTAGCAAAAATAGTCAGCGATTCAGGTCCGTCCCAATGCCTTTCCGCAGGAAACACTGTCGTTGAATTCATGGCGAGTTTCCTCGGTAACCAAAAAGTTTGAAAAATGTTGACGTTGGCGCACTTGGCTGATCTCCGGTGTTTATTGTGAACTGATCTCGGGATTTCATTCACCGATATAACTTAGACCTTGCGATCATTTAATTGTCCACTTCTGTCCACTTTCAGTTTTATCCACAAGAAGTGCTTATATTAATTACCAACAGAACGAGGTTATAATTGAATCCACTTGGAGATAGCCAGGAATGGACTTGTTCCTCTGCCTTCTACCAATGCAATGACTGTTGCCCTGCATTCAACACATGGTTAGTTGTACGCTTTCGAAAAAAAACCTCTGTGGATGTCGTTGTCATGACAACGGTATTTTGATTAAATTATGAATATTTAGTAGACAAATTATTAAAGTCTTTGTTCAGAGAGACCTGAATAATTAAGCTTTGGGTAATTTGGGTGGATCGTAAATGACTCAATTCCGGTGAAACTGCAAACAAGTTATGATATTTAGAATGCCTACTTATCTTGGAAGTGTGTGACCAGAAATACTCTTCCAGTCTAAATTAGATTTAAACAGCATTTCTTTTGGGTTTTCCTGGCCATATTCAACAACATTTCAAATTACGCAATTTTCAAAATTCATATCAAAATAGGGTTTCGGTTTCAGAGATATTGCTTCAAATTTTGTTTTCGTGCACACACATTAATTCGTTCTCAGAATTCAAGTTCGGTTTTCAAGTCATTCTTCTCGAAAGGCTTTCAAGTAATCATCTTTAAGTTGAATTTCTACCCATCTATCTGCAATTTGTGCAATCACAGCAACAGTCTTCGAAGTGAGGAGTTTGTAGCAGATCGTTTTTTCTGCTTCGATGATGGCCCATCAATTTTAACTTTTAAGTGTTCGCTTCAATTTTTTTCACTAGGTTCACATTTTGTTATTGTAAATTGTTCATGTGTTACGTGTTGTCAAAGCGACATGTTTGCTTTTATTTGTCTTAATTTATTAATTAATTCCATCTCATCATTAATGTTCAATTCTTTTTCAAGTTGCAAGGTAGTCTCTCATCTCTGGAATGTCTGTTATACACTTTCAGCGTTCAGTGTTGCATTAAAGAGAGCCTCTCCCCATCTACAATACGGGTCACTCTCCTGAAGTGATGTTGCTGCCATCTTTATTTTCAAAACCCGTAGACAGAGAATTTGTTTGACCCAAGAACCAATTTACCATAAACATTTACTAGATGGAACGAATCCTGCATCAGTGGAACGTCGCTATACCGAACACCGCTATACCGAACATTGGCTCCCAATTTTTGTGTACAAAACCAACCGAACATTGTTGTTGAAAAACGTCAACAGAAGAGCGACAAGTGGCTATTATTTCTCCAAGGAATAGAAGGGGAAAGCCACCCATCGATGTAGGTAGTAAGCTCAAAAACTGTGTAATGACATAATTCAATAGTCGGCACGTGTTTGAAGTCGTCTTTCAGTAACTACCAGGGTGTGCAGGGTGAAGTTCTGAAGGGCGCTATTTATTGAAAAGTGAGAACCGGAGCACCGGCAGTTTAAAATCGCTATACCGAACGATCGCTATTACGAACATTTTTCTGTGGATCCCGCGATGTTTGTTATAGCGGCGTTCCACTGGTATGTAATTTCATAATTATAAAGGAAATTACGAAATACCAACGGACTTCAATGCACACTTTTGACAAAATGTTTGCCAAATGAAACCAAATTCTTGATCAACTACTTACTAAATAATACTAGCTTGGACGAAATTGAATGAATTAAATGACCATTTGTATTATTCTTTTTCTTATGTATTTTTTTGTTCGGCCAATTAAACAATTAAACAAGTCATACAGTCATACTACGCGAGGCGCGTTTTCGATTTTCAATGGACCTTTTGATGTAGGCTACTCAGTTTAGCATTTTGCCGTGTCCTGCTTACAATTATGAGAGTCATGCAAGAGAACGTATTCCCAACATAAGAATACACGTCCATGTCAACAAACTGTAACGGCATTTCAACTTGGGCCTATATTAAATGTACTTTAAAATTGCTTGAGAAGAGACCAACTGACATCCGCGTCTCCGTCATGTCTTGGATGCCGACACTTGTAACGGTAATGAACACGTCATTGTAGCGGACTTGTGCTGCGTCCTTGTACATGTATACATTATTGATTAATGATGGACATTTACGTTGGAAACTACCGTTCACGAAATTTATGCCGATCTTCCAAATGAGCATTTCCCCTCTATTACCATTACCATTTATTACCACGCTTCCCTGGGGTTTTAACAATGAAGGTAAAACCTTATGAAGGCTATTAAGTGTAATGGCCGCATGCTATGGATGCATTAACTATTTGGCAGCTGAAAATGACGACAAACTGCACTTTTGCAACTTACAGTCTGGTAATATAGAGGCGACCCTGCACTGTGTCCTTGTTTTAATTTCCAGAGTTATTAGAACTATAACCGTAGAGCTGCAATGGATATTAGTTATAAATATTAGTGCATTCTTGGAATCGTTTTTTCAGTGGCGTAGCATGGTCATCGTTTACCGGGGTGGGGGCGGGGTGGGGGTTAGACGTGAAAATTGGCACGTGCCCATTCGTGCTGAAAGGTAGACAGGTTTTCCTCCAGACACCTGGCCTCCGTAAAATAATGAAGTAGGAGGGATGGACAACATCTTCCTATGAGGGAGCTGTTCAAACCGGTGATCATGGGCACTATGAGAAACGGTGGCGCTTTTCAGGGCGGCACGTTTGCGTGATTCCAAAAAGGGCACACAAAAAGAATGCAGTGGCCGGGCACCTGTGTACATATAAAGAGCACTTGCATAAAAAAGGCACTCTTTACAAAATATTTGGTGGGGGGGGGGGGGATGCGACCCTTAACCCCCCCCCCCCCCCCCGGCTATGCCAATGCATTTTTGATTCCACAGCGCACTTTACATATACACCGTATTATATAGCACTTTTGACAGCCCTTTCCTCGGTGGTTGCGGAACTTTTCAAAAAATGGGCGAAGAACATGTATTCTCTTCGTTTTAAAAAATCGCAACTTTCTTACAATTTTTCCCGTAAGAAAATGATTGTCAAAAGAAGAAAAGCTAGGGAAGGCTGAAGGGTTGCAGTCGTTTTCCGCTGTTAGTTAAAACAGTCACGGCGTTTAAGGCAATATGTGAACAACTTTTATAGAAACAAGCAAGTAGGCTATAAAATCAAACATTAAAAGACAAACGTTTTTGTCATTCCAGTCAAAAAATTTCTTTTCAAAACCTTCTTCAACCGTTTGTGCGCTAAGTGTCTAATTATGAAGTTAGCGTGGGACCAGATATTCCTTAATTGCAGTGAATTTTCTCATGTTTTTATGCGTATGCGTTGCCAGTCTTTTGTTGATTATGGTCGCGCCAGATGTAAACACACATGTTTTTCGACGTTTTTCTCCTTAAACGTCAGACATTGTGTGGATTTACTGTACCCAAGACCCAGATTTAAAGAAAGTAAATAAAAACAATCTTAGCTTTGCCGAATGTACACCTTTAGGCGTCTGCTGGTAAATGCGTACATTGCATCGTTCCTTTTTTACTGACAATATGCTTAATGATAACCGTATCTACGTTTATTTCTTTTCATTAATAGGTATTGTATTCTTATCAATTCAAACAAATGATACTGAAGGGTGTAATATGTTATACGCCATTTCATATGTACATTAAAATATCCAACATTACTCAAAGAGCTACATCAGAGTTGAGTATTGATTTCTTCATTTTGAATGTAGTCTAAGCTCAAACGCAGCCAACAAGCTCGAGACGTAAGCACATCCCACCAGTAGTGTAGCCTTTTGGTATGACGCGGATGAATCTGCTACAGATCATTACTTGTGATGCGGTCTGAACTGGAACCATGGCATCTCCGTCTGCCGACCCAGATACAAACTGTGGAAAGAATGATATATCGTGAGTCAGTTAAAGAGCAACAAATAAGGAAAACTACCCCCCCCCCCACAATTATCTAGATCTACGCAGGCGTTATTTCTAAAAACGACCAGTCGTCATTTCCATTAAACGAGTATACGTGTTCCATTTCGTTGAAATGGTGACGTATTGTGCCGTGTAAAGGTTTAAGATTATGAATCGTTTCACGGGTCATACTGAGTGAAATGACGGATGGATATTATTGAGTGATGTGTGTGCCTAGCCTATGTGAGATATGGCAGAGTCGGCAGACACGATAGGAGGGCGCTGTTTGATTTGGGTAAAGTCTTTTGTAATTGGGTAAAGTCTTTTGTTTTACCCAAACCAACAACCGCCCTCCTATTGTGTCGGCCATACTCTCAAATAGGCTAATAAGTTGGCGCGGACCAACGGCGGATCCGGGGGGGGGGGGGGGGGGCAACGGGGGCCAAGCCAAAATTGGGGTATTTTTTTAGTGACGCAAGTCGCAAAAGAGTCAGCCATTGCTAAAAAAAAAAATGGTTAAAGTGGTCAGAAATTGCCTCAGATCGCAAAACAGAGCATTTAGAATCCAAAAATGTTCAAGAACCCCAAGCCGTAAATTTTTGAATCAACTTTTTGGGGGAGCAATTTTTGGCCCCTTCCCCCCAAAAACGAATTGTGTTCCGGATTCGCCCTTTGCGCGGACATCCAGGAATTTCTGAAATCTCAATTTTCTCGTTCCAAGACCTAGTTTTATAAATCTGATTGTTTTTTAGTCTGAATGGTATTAACACACAGCAACCGATGATAATACACATGCTAATGAAAAGATGTTTTCAGCGGATGACGTAATGCTGCGTCGCCTTACCCTTCTCAGACAGTATGATGAGAAGTTACACCAAAGACTATAACGCTGTGAACATAAATTAGGAGCAATCAGGCTAACATTTCCGCAAGTGCTCACGGAATTCAAATGAAATTGCAACTCGGCATTTATTTGGCAATCGCATGTTTTGTTCCTTGCACAGATTCGCTATTTATAATATGAATAAATAGTGAGGCTGGGCTGCGCTGCGAAACCAAGACTCTTTCGCGTCGTTATACTGAGCAGGTTAAGATATCACATAAGAACCTGCTCAACGCAAGTCATTTTTGAAGTAAGTTTCTATCATTTGGTGTTATTTGGTATTATTTGGGAAGCCAACCGTCCAACGAGCCATATTTAAGCCTGAGCGTGCCTATTGTCTGGTATGATCGAGTAAAGGTTTCACGTTCACCTGTCAATTGGCACTTTTGGCAGCAAAATTGACTGTGATCCATCTATTTGTGTAGTCTATGGAATAGACAAAGATCTATGAGATGCGAGCAGGTTCGGCGATATGCAAAACAAGACTACGTCTTGAGATTCCTCGAGATTCTGACCATTCAGCGGGCGCCTTCTATATCGGGTCTTCCGTAACCCATTCATGTATGTTACAAAAACATGTCAGCCAAACTGAACAATCAACAGCTTATCAGTCCGCATGTCTGATCGAAATGGCGTCACACTTTCTGAAGCCGACTCGGCTGGCGCGTGGGGTCGCATAAAATTTGCATTGCTCAGTTAAAACAGACGCTGGTTGCGCAGAGGGCTCCGTTTGACAACGGGTGATACTCGGACTACTATTTGTGCGCGTTCGTATCAACATTCAACTTAATTTTAAAAAAAAATGAGATATTGTATACTTCATTCAGCTCCCAGCTGCGTAAGTTAACTCATTCGAATTTGCAAGTAAGCAGGCAGTGATGTAAGCATCATAATTTAAAATTGGCCTTAGTTAATCAATAATTGGCTGTTTCGGAAAACATGCCGAAACAGCCTTTGTTTGCGTTAAGATTTTTTTCCAGTCATTGTTTGTCCCCGGAACTCTGGGCACTAAAATCAATCTGATTGCCTTTATACTCTGCATACACTTAGACCAGCATCTGAAGATGTTTGCCGAACATTTACGTCATTATGACGTCGTTACGAGTCACGTGGCGTCACATTTAATGTGCATATTTTTAAGGCCAATATCTCCAGAACTACAAGTCCGATTGGGTTCAAAGTTGCTATGCACTTAGATCGGGATGTGTTATAGATGAAAAGACGTCATCAGGGGTCACGTGACTTCACTTTGAAGATTAATAGATCTTATATTTGAAAATCAATACAAAATCAACCGTGAGAGACCTGAACATGACTTTGGCGGTGACGTCAAAAAATGTTGGAGCGCCCTCTAGCGGCAACAATAAATAGTCAGTTGATGAGTGTGCCGAAGTTTGCTGAAATCAATTTTATTAACAACCAGCTTCATGCTAAGAACAAGTGGGGGGGGGGGGGGGATTCATGAGGTCACCAGACCGGAGGTTACAATGAAAATACCTCTAAATCTTAATAAAAAAAAATTGCTGAAAAATCAACCGCGAGAGATTGAATCCAGATCTTTGCTTCAAATCGCACAGTTAACATACCTCTCAAGCTTTCTGGTGATGACGTCACCATGACGTCATCAAGTATCAGATTACAAGCAACCAAAGATTTCTAGATTTAATCTGTGAAAATCAATATAAAATCAACTGTCGGAGATTTGATTTACTTTTTCCGGGAGTTGATAGAATAATCCAGGATCTTAATTTTTGATATTACGTGCAAAATCAGGTCACCCTTTCTTTCTAATTTGAACTACAGGTCCGATTGGGTTAAAGTTGGTTTGTACCTAGACCGGGATGTGTTATAGATGAAAATTGATGTGACGTCATGATGACGTCATTACGTGACATGTGACGTCATAATTCAAAGCCCTATGAGAATGTAATCACATATGATATGCCACCATTTGTGATATGTCACCATTTATTATAAACATCAGAACTACAAATCCTTCCTGGATGGAACTTATGCTTGAAACATTACATGCCACATGTCACAAAAAAGTTGCCGAAACAGCCCTGTGTTTGTCTACAAACATAAAACTTCAAGATGGAAGAAAACTTATAAGAACTAGACTAATAAGTTGTCTTTTTTCCATCTTGAAGATTTGTATAAAATGATTGTTCAATCTAACAAGGTTCTGTCACGGAATTAAGGGTGTTCGAGTCTCGCACTCTAATGTAAAAGAGTGAAAAGCACTCGAAGTTGTCCCCATGTAGCTTTTAAATAGAGTGGAAGCATAGAGCTATACTAAATTTAATATAGCTCTACGAGTGGAAGTTAATTTAGTGAACAATAGTGAAAAAACACTCAAAAAGATGCAAACTTCACTCGAAAAGAGAGAAAAACCACTCAAAAAGAGTCGTCCGCCATATGGCTCTTAAATACAGGGTGAGTAAAAAAAAACTGAAACCCAAACGTCGGGACTATTGTTTTATTGAAGGTCTGCATGTATAGCACATTCAAAATCTAAGATATAAAAGCCCAATTCATAAGCTTTCTTTAGTACAAGAATCATTCAAATCACTCTTGTGCTTTTCAAGTTACGGAATTTTAAACACAACCACCATTTAAAGTTCTGTTCACGGATCATACAAAAGGTGTGCGTTAGTTCAGCAAAACCAAAGCAATTCACACACATCCCTATCATATGTGATTTGTTTTCGTTTTGCTGAACGAACACTGAACTTTTTGTGATCCGTGGACAGAACCTTAAAACGGTGGTTGTGTTTAAAATTCTGAAACTTAAAAAGTACATGAGTGATTTGAATGATTTTTGCACTAAAAGAAAGCTTATGAATTGGGCTTTCATATCCTAGGCTTAATATGAGAATTATTTTTTGTCTGGTAAATTTCTTTGAATAGAAGGGATTTTCAACAGGGCGCATCAATAAAAAGATCGAAACTGAGAAAATGTATAAACTAAAATACAATTCCCTCAATTTTGTCAGAAAGTAATAAGAATACAATGCAGCGATGCCAATGAAAACTGAAATGTGATATGCAAATAACCCATGACCCAACCAGACACGTCATTGGAAGAGCATTTCAAATGAATGGCATAACTAGGATGTGTTAACCGCAGAAAGGAATGTGTGATACAGAATGTGAACGCCTGAAATATATAAAAACAGCAGGGGCGAATAAAAGTGAGCAAATTTGTTTGAATTTAGTCACATTAAGATTAATTTGATTGCTACTTTACAACGTTGAGCTAGGTTTACTTTTATATTTTTAATTTTTTAATCTTTACCTTTCGTTTTACATTGTCTTCCGTTTTTGCATCGGTCCATTCCAGGCCGTCGTTGCTGTAACTCATATAGAATGATGATACATAGAAGAGAGATAAGGCTCGTCCCTGCACGATGAGACCGTACAGTTTCACCAGTCGTCCCATATCTATCTGCAGCCAAGAACCTGAAGATTGTCCGCACCATGAACCTTCAAACCAAAGCAAACCACATCAAATTAAAGATTAAGGATTGCAAACCCACTGTCGCTTGTGCATTGTTATTAGGAACCCGTTGCGTGTTCACTTTTATCTGGCTCTTTGTCTTAATTGCTAGTCTTTGTTCTCACATGAGAGACGCAACAATGTATGAAATTCAATCCTTTTGTAACTAAGGGTGGCCAAAAAAAACCAGGTAATGTATTCTCAAACCGATATAGCATAAACAAGTCATTTAAAAAATAATAAATATATAGGAAAAGCTAAATAAACAGCTTTCCCTCAATATATTTTCTAGAATTAATTTATCATTATTTAAAATGTATAATTATGTTGAGGCACAATTAACAGAAGTATGGTAATTCGAAAAGCGACTTTTGAAGCTTTTCAACTGAAGAGGTTTTTTTTTTAGATGGCAGGCATAGACAGAAGGACGGTTGTAAGGGCCTGTGTCAAATTGTCATTCTGATTCTGACATTTCTAACTCTTCCAGTTCAAGGGTGATAATTCAGGCTTTAATCAATTCGTATGTCCAATAACTGATCCATTTTTAGTTCCTGAAAGGCATATATTAGCTTGAAAATTAAGTTTTTAAATAATATCAACTCATCAGTGCAACAAATAGGATAAGATATCGTAACTAAATTGTGGATGAGGAGGGAACACGTGACACATTTCACTGTCCCAATAAATTTGTGCATAGACGACTTTGTTTCTCATACTCAACCCGAATGCAATGCAAATATCGAAAAACAAATTTGGACATGAAAATATTAAAGAACATCTGTTTAATATAATAAAAGGTTCTTAGTACGCATGAATGCTTTTATGCACTAACCGTTGCTGTTCAGCCTGGCTAGGGTAGGTCCATATTTGACATTATCGTCATCATAGACTGCTGAAGCGGTTATGTTACCATCATGTATCGTGCCATCTTCCATACCAAGAGGCCCACAACAATGACAAACTGCACATGCCAAAAAAATATCCTACTTAAACGAAACAAAACTACAAACTATCAAATACCCCTCAAAGCGTTCAAAGAGTTAATGAGTAATGTTGACGAAAAACCTGGCAGTATTATTCTTAAGGCCAAAAAAAAAGTCTCCGGTTTCTGGTATGGAGCTTGCCCAAAAAGTGGTGCGGCGACGCGGCTTTTTTTTTTTTTTTACCTGATTTTTTTACTTCAAATGTCGGCTGATGACTGCAAATGGTGCCCGACTAAACTTAGTGCAAATATATTGGAGTCCAGAGAGGCCACATAAAGCTTATTCTCGACCATAACCCAATCTAAAAACACGTTAAAATTGTGCAGCAGCAGGATTCCAGTCAAACCAGTGAGTTTGGCGGGTTTGAGACATCATATTTCGTTAAAAAAAAAACTGTTTCATTTTGCCGACGCGCATGGCTACGGCGACGCGCGCACATACCAGAAACCGGAGACTTTTTTTTTGGCCTTGTTTATGGTTAGGCGTTCGGAACTGTGCAGTTTAAAACATGTTTCCAATTCCATTCGCCAACAACGTGGTGTCGCAACTGCATGTTTATTCGTACTTTTCTTCACTCTTGCTAATAAATTCACATATTTATTTGTTTCATTATTTACTTGAGACGTTTTTCCTTGAGATTACATACCTACAATACTGATCAAGAAGGCACAATTGCCTGCATTCCCGGCTGCATCTGAAGCTTGACATGTGACGGTTGTGTTACCCGCTTTATACTCGTCCCCTGAAACCACAGTGGTCATGGCATCATCTTGACAGATAACGCCTAGGATGCCATCCGCATCATCAGTAGCTCTAGGCCAACCTATCCAAGTCACAGACACAGATACATTGACATCCGTGGTGTAGCTGTAGGTATCCTGAGGACATGTCACCACAGGGCTTTGAGTATCGATGGGTGAGGAGGAGGAGGCTAATATAATGTTGAAAAAAAAGTATGAACGATGGAACTGTCAATTCATTTACGAAATAAACTCGATACAATGAAATAAACGATGGTGATTTTCTGGTTCTGTGCTCGTACTGTGCAAACTCGATATTAAGGGATACAAACTCGCAGGCGGGAGAGGATGTAATGGAAATTGTAAATTTTATTGTATTATTTGTTTCCTCAATAAGATTGTGACTGTAATTAAATAATGTTTTCATTGTCTTTATAATTCACACCTTCAAAAGGAGTTTCTGTGGATGTAGAAAGTGATGTGTGGGCAGTAATTTCCTGAAAAGAAAACAAATAGTAATTTCAGAATCAACTGTTTATAAAAGAGCATTTTGTGTTTCGGTACCGCAGCCTGATATATATCAGGGATGGGAGAGGATATAGGTCGCACCCACCATCCCTCCATGCACATTTTGACTAGAGCGGAATAAAGCCATAGGATCATTCAACACACTCTCAAACCCCCGATTATTGTGCTGAACAAAAAATAAAAGATTAAGCATGTCCTCCTGTAAACATGGCAATACAGAAAATTAAAAAAAAATACTGGTAACACAATGGGGAATCATAGGGCTGGATAACTCAGTTGATGGTAGAGCACCGGAACGGCAATCAGTAGGTCACAGGTTCCTTTTTGGGGGGTCAAACCCCGTGCATGTCAATTTCTCTGTTCAACTTTATTATAATGCACCTAGTTGGTTTATTTCAGAGAAGAAAAGATGAGTTAAGAGAAAACACCAGCCACTTTTGAGCGCGTACGTATACATTTACAAAACAAAGTCCCTGTTATGAACAGCGCTATCTAGTGTCTAGCCCCCCCCCCCCCCCCCCCACCCTACCCCGGCCGCGAGTTCAGTGGTTCCGAGGAAATTATTGCAACGCAGGTCCTGTGAGTCTTTCTATTAAATTAAAATTTAGAGCAATACATTTGGAGAAGAAATGTGGTAAAAAGGGGCATCAATGAATTCGATCGAACCAAGGATCTCTCGATCCACAGTTATTAATGTCAATATCCACTAAGGATACTATAGTAGCTTGACGGAATATTTTCCTGAAACTACAACAACTTTAGCCTAAATTCTATAACAATGTTGTTGATGTATTTTTATTTTCATGATTAAACATAATTTTACCATTACAACTGCATGTACTGAATTATTCTTAAAAATGGATTCATCCGCCCACCCGGCCAAGCGACACCTTTGGAAGTAGGGCTCATCAGTTGAATCAAGATTCATTACTGTTGGAGTGTGACGAAAAAGAAATAAAAATTTGCGTAGTGGTCCCCCGACACCCATGCGACTGTACAGTATACATTATACATTTGTGTATGTTTAACAATGCCCCGAGCGTCGAATATAGTCCCCCCCCCCCGCCAACAAACAACAATCGCACCTATCAAAATGAATCCGTTATTGTTGCTGCTTGTTGGTATCTTTGGGTCTTTCCAACAATTCGCTCAATGAAAACAACCCAGGTTTTGGTAAGAATTACATTCGCCGATTTCAACTAATGAAATTTTATAATTCCTGGTATAATGAAGTTATAGGCCGACTTACTTGCTGAATAAGACCTTGGTCGGAGCGTTCAAAGTAACTGAAGTGAACTGCATACTGCAAACTTGTTGGGTTTATCTGCTGCGTGGAGTCGTTGAGTTGACAATCTCCTGTGATGGCGTTGAAGTTAAATGACATGCAGCGACGGTACCTCAGGCAGAGTGCCGCACAACGCATCTTGGACGAGCTAGGTCGTGTCATGAACGTGTGGCCGATCAAAGCGTGTGCTTTGTAAGCTAAGTATAGATTATCATGCTGGTTAGCACATGTCGTGGGTGGTAACCCATGACAGACAGGCAATAAGAGCATAGAACAGATGAAAACTTTGAGCATTTTCGCCGCTTTGGAATGTGTTTCACAACCTACGAGACACGACAAACTTCCTGGCCAGTTTTCGCGAAGTGAATTGAGCTTGTGCTTGTGTTAGGGATATTTTCTATTCAAAATTGATTTTTCTTCTGGTGCATGCTCAGAAAACAAACATTGCCCTGTTTTATACTTATACAGTATTGTATTAATGCTAGGAAAGCAATATCGACGGGGCTTCTTGGCAACTAAATAGACTAATAACTTTCAGACTTGGCCATGGTAATCTTATATTACTGATGCGAGATGAGAGACTTCGTTCATTATGAATTTTGAAATACATTATACTTTTGAAATGGTCATGTTCAATTTTTCGTCGAAGTCTTCTAATCAATATGTTTACGTAAAATGGTTCTTGCTTAAAGGGAATGTACAACATTTGCTTTTGCTGCACTTTTCAGAAATAAATAAATTTGGAGGATAAGTATGTTATAGCAAAACTTGTTCAACTGACTTGTTTCACGTTTTGGGCTTGTAGATGCTGGAAAAACCAAGAAAACCAATCATGTTCTTGTACTAGGCTGGTTCCCTGATCCCACTTAAGATTAAACGGAGATATTTATAGACTGGGGGAATTGTAAGGTCAGAGAATCAGTCTAGCAGGCTTTTACCATTTCACAGGTGTGTAAACAATTGCAAAGCAAATGCGGAATAACTAAATATGAAAAATTAGGAGCAGTTTTTGAAAAAAGTCAGTTTTTTTCCAACGCTGGTCGGCTGACCAGCGTTGGAAAAATACAAGTTTTCTTGAAAATGTCAGCTCACCAGGAGTCACGATTTTAATGGATGCTTTGGACTGTCATTCCCTAGTGAGATATTTCGTGATAATTTGATCATTTCTTTTGTTGATGTTTGCAAATGTATTTTCCCTTTAACAACATTTTTTGCTGACTGTACATGTGTTATGAGGAAATATGAGACGTGACGGTCTGTGCAGTGTGAACAAAGGTACACACATACTGTTCACTGTCGTAATTTAATCGCCGTGGTTGAATTCCATCTTCATTAAAATTTCAGAAGCAATGAAAGTGAAAGTAAACATTTCCTGGCCGGGCTTGCACTAACCGACAGCTATTCCATTCAGATAGACTCTTGCGGAATGTGAATTAATATATAACATAACGAGCTAATAATTAAAGGTATGAACTTATTTAGGTCTAATTTGAATTAGACCTGCTCACTGACCACAGAGAGGCTGGAATTATCACTTGAATGAACAAACACCTGATTTAATTGCCATTTTCGGACTGAGTTGGGGAAGAGTACTGAGTTGGGGAAGAGTTTGCAAATGTTCTCCTTAAATCCACAACACCTATACATAACAAGGAGCGTGTTTGGGCGTCATTTTCATGGAAACGTTATCTCAAACTGCGTATTACGTTGCCTCAATTCGGCACCCCTTATGGGTCCTTGTCTAAATGTAGTGAGCATATGACCCCATAGTCACCATGGGCGGGTATCGGATGGATACTAGAGGGGATACAGAAGCCAGCTCGGGCTCTGAGAACCTAATTAATTGGGAATGATCATCCTTTTATCAAGGAACAATACTAAAGCCAGCCGTACACTTTTCCAATTTTACCGCATCATCGGGCCATCTATATGGGCCATCGGACGTACAGATCGGGGAGGTATGCGCTGAAAAATCGGACCATTCTGACCGTGTCGGAACAGACGACGGTGATGGTTACTCGCCTTCATTGAGGTCATTGA
Source organism: Patiria miniata (assembly GCF_015706575.1). Lineage (NCBI taxonomy): Eukaryota > Metazoa > Echinodermata > Asteroidea > Valvatida > Asterinidae > Patiria > Patiria miniata. Next base: position 5,999,837 of record NW_024037061.1, read on the forward strand.
CAGCGCGGTAGTATCGGGTTGCAGACCAGTAAGTAAACTTCCATAGACCCCAATGGTAAATGTTCCCACTTCAGAAATTCGGGAAAAACACTCACAACTCTCCAAGGTGTTCGAGACACACATCAAATTAAAGCTTATTTCATCATCTTTCATTTTCTTTTCAATTTTTGGGGGGTCAACTAATGACTTTTAGGAGAAATTTCCATCCGAAGATGATCACCCCTGAAAATAGTCCAAGCCCATCGCCATTTTGAAAAACGATGCCTACACTCCATTGCAAAATAAAGCGCTTTAAGGGCCCCAATTTCATCCAAATTGAACGGAACTACAAGCTCACCGTCCTGTGCATGGCTTACATCCATATATTTTACAAACCCTCAAGTTCATGGCCAACAGCATGCTGAAATACTGAAGATTTTGAGGGCATGCAAATCGTGATTTGGCCGGCGAAGGCAATTTCGGACCAATTTACTGGTCTGCAACCATCGGCGTGGAATTCGTAGTTTCGTTAAGGTCCCTTTGTATGGCAGCCATATTCTTGGTGCAGTTCAGTTTGTTCCACCGATGAGATACGCAACATGTGGCCATGCATGCTTCTTTTCCCTTTTTGTTGCTACAATTTTTACTTTGATACATGTCAAACGACGCCGACCTTTAGTAAAAGAATAAAGACTCAATATCAACTATCATGTGATCAAGCAACAGTATAAAAACAGGTCTATGCCCTTACCAATCAAAGAAAATTGACTGCAAGAAATACGTCAGCGAAGGGCAAAACCTAAGAAAGTAAGACAAATACGCAATTATACGGAAGAGATTTGTTTTGAAGAGTATACCATTTGATTTTGGAAGTATAAACTCATACCAAGCTGGATAATGAGACTGATAAAAATGACAGCGTTGCCCGGTTTTCGAGTGCCTCCTTCTAAGGTATTCCACTGCCCTTTGAACTTTGCATCAGCCTCGTTCAGTTCGTAGGCTATGAATACTAGACAGGCTCTAGAACTAAGGGCACGATGAACACAAGCCACTGATGACGGTCAACAAAGAGAACTTTACGAAGGATCGAAAACCAAGTCAACTCTTTCAGAATTCACCTCTTTACAGAACACGATGTCAAGTGTGTGAATTTTGCTGAGGACAAACACCATTTGTATTTATTCTACTAGAAATCTCACAGAAGTAACTGTTTGCAAGGTGTAATCGTTTTAAATGAACACAGTGCACGCAAGGTCACAAAAAATGTTAGAAAACATATTACAATTACTGATTGACATAATAGTATGATCTACGATAATTTGGGGCTCTATAACTTTTCAATTTCAAAGCTATCTTTTATTTTAATGGTTAGAAATGAAAACTCTCTCCATCCTATATTGATCCCTCCATTTATACAGACAGAAGGCTTGACATAACTCGTTTTGTGTTCCTTATAGTTTTGGGTTTGACAGTTTTCGTCTTATCTGCATGATACAATATCAACAAGCCGACAACCTTTTGTATCAAGTTCATAACATTAGGAGAGCCAATGTAATGTGCGTCCTATTTCAAGTCCCAAAGGTATAAGGTTGCGCAGGCGCGGTTCTACGGGGGGGGGGGGGGGGATTTAGCCCCCCCCCCCCTCCCCGCCCCCGTCCCCAAATAAAATTGCAAAAAAAACCACAAAATGAATTCAAATAGCAATAGCGAATGTTAGAAGGTGACGTAACAGTCCACCCCAAAAAAAATATTCACTACAGCTGGCCGACTTGGAAAAAGACTGCACTACAACAATCTCAACACTGGTTAGTAATAACCCCCTACAAAAGATATATTTACAATTAACCCATCGACTCTTGAGCAAGCAAAAATTTGAAGAGTAGTTTCCTTACTAATCATGTCTGTTTTTCTCATCAATTAAAAAATCAATAGGCTTTTATTACATGGAAAAGGTTATCTTTGATGCATTTCTGTAAGTATATAGATGAGGAACGTGCAACATAAACAAATAGTTTTCGCTATACGGGAAACTATTTTTCTTAATTATTCAAGGTATCTGAAAGCAAGATTTGCTGTACTTTTCTGAGAAACTAACAGGAATTTACAGGGTAGCAAAGTTATAATAACATCGCATATCAATTAACTATAGAAGACAAGTGAGGGCGCACTATATGTACTCGATCAGTAAGTACCTCAATTCATTTAATCCGTATTTTGGGATTAAGAATGGTGCATGTTTCTAATTGCGCTGGGGACAATACAGAACACTTGAGAAAGGTTTCTGTTCTTGAATTGGTAGAGGTACTTTTTCCATGTAATTGAAAATGATCCTACGTGGCTTTAATTTACAAAAATAGAGATTGGCTGCACTCCTTCGCAGCAATTTTGTGGCATCTTCCTTGCAGTTTAGGGTAGTATAGAATCACTAGACTTGGTTCAAGACTGCTCCCCTAATGCAGTCGGTCCCGATCCCTGGTAAGCGCTACCAACAAGATGAGCATACGTTACACTCACTATGGACCTTTCTTGTTACGTAAGAATTGAGCGCCATTTTTATTAAGTCTTTTTTTATTAAGTCTTTGTAGCTTTTGTTGCTAATTTTGTATTGTCAATAACCCATTGATATGTTTGGAAACATTAATAACTATTTATTTTGGCTCATAATATTGTCTTGCCAACCCGTGGTGGGCAAAAAGTGCCAACCAAAGAAAGGTCTACATTCAAGCTAATGCACGCTTGTAATTAAGCTCGCAATTTCTTTGGTGCGCCGCCAAACTTCCCGAGACTGTATCGGAATCATCTTGTTGATAGCGCCCTCTATCATCGCGGCGGCTTACCGCGCCTGGCAGCAATAGGTGATTTTTTTCTGCAGGCTAGTAAACTCATATACCATAAGTCGCATGCGTGAAATATATTGCGTAATTGAATTAATACATCATGTGATTTGAAATAACTTTATATGGTTTAGATATCCGGCGAAGATCGAAGCTATACGTTAGGTCAGTGGTCACAATGTAGAATGCTGCATGTTGGGGTTGGATTACTGGAAGTTAAAGTTGTTTTCTTTCCTAAATTGTGCTTGATTCATGGCTGCAGCGGATTTTTTTTTAAAAGGGACCTCCCATTTCTTTACCAACTGACGCATGCGCATTATGGTCACTGGCTAACCTGGATGCAGAAAAATTCATTGCTCACTTATATATAAACTGCGGCAGAATGTTGCAGCCACAACTCATCGTTGGTAATACATTAATGCAGTAATGTACATGACTGTCAGACGATTTGTTGACTTTTTACTGTACGTTTCCAGGTTAGTTATCTTTGCTACTCGGATGTTCTGCAGAGTACATTGCTTAAAGACTACTATTTGCCGTATATATATTCATAAAAAAGTGATAATAGTTGTCAGGTTCAGTGAAAATGTATCGATCCCAATCCATAAGTTATATAAAGTGATAAATTAAAATATTCGTTATACATTTAGGCCATGTTATGTTCTATGCTGACACTTGTTGCCGTTTATATCTCGGTTCTTTGATGTTAACGCTCCTTAGAACCGCATGGTGGCGCCCTTTACAAGTTGTAGATGTACCTCAGCGCGGGAGTTTTCATACAAATGCATCGTGAATTCCCGTAACAGTCGTCGCCAGTGCCACTGTAGCAACCCATACCTTGGCAGCAATTGTGCTTCCTGTTCTTAATGGCGCACGGCTTCCCATACCCAGTACACTGCTGAAAGGACAACAAAGGATACTAATATATAAGTTAACTTTCACCAAATTTCATTGTTACATGTTACATAACGACACTTTGTATAACTGCGCCCTCAGTAGTTTCAAACTGTAAAAATATGAGTTGATTGATGGACATCGAGAGGCATTCTCACTTGTTTTGGAGCCAGATTTTATGGTAATATTAGTCAAGGAATTGCGCTAAAATACATTTGGTGCTTATACGGCCTAAGCCTGGAACCGTGCCAATCCTGATATTCGCTCCCACTCCAGATAAATCCGAGTCGTTGGCCTAGGTCAGGTAACCACAGCGGTCAGGTAACCACCGCAGTCAGGTAACCACCGCGGTCAGGTAAACACCGCGGTTAGGTAACCACCACGGTCAGGTAACCACCACGGTCAGGTAACCACCACGGTCAGAGAAACCTGTTTAGATGCAGGTGGTCAGCTTTGTATTTGATTGCACATTTATCAGGTTCAACTGTTATTTTTATTATTTGTTTAAACCTGCAAAATGACAGTATCTATCACGAGAATAGGAATGATCATTTTGTTATTAAAAAACGCAAACATCAACGATACACTCCACATTTTAATGAAAATTTCGGACATTATGTGGTGGTTACCCGACCTACGTATCTTCAGAATTGTCACTTGTGGAGAACTTGTTCAACAAGACAAATGAACAATCAAACTTTAAATTTAAAAACAAATAAGCTGAAGAAAGAACAAAGTCAATATATCGCAGAGATATCAGACACTATTATAACGGAAAGTAGAAGGTGTTAGCTTATTAGTTAATAGCGCAATGTCATCCTTCCAATTCAAATTCACTAGAGAGATCGCGTAAGGCCAAGGCCCCGTGGTGAGCTATGCTAAAGACATCCTCCAAACAAGTGTAATATTTGAAGACACGAATTCACATGTCATGTTTTATGAATTGATTGATTGATTGATTGATTGATTGATTGATTGATTTCAGCCAAGTGACATGCACATGCAAGCAAAGCGCAAAACGATTTCTACAAAACTGTGGCAAGTCTGACCGAAGCATCGGAATGATGCACAGAATGAACAACGATAACATGATTCCAAAGCCAAATAACTGCCATGCGACAGACGTGAAACATGCTTGGTCCGTCTCAATGAAATGAGACAACGGGGTGGCGGAATGATCAACGTGAAAACACTGGAATTGTTTTTGAAGGGTAACCCACCGCGTATGGTTTAACGAACTGTTTCATCATTGACTTAATGCAGTTAGCTTGACTTATACCAGATGCTGGGGTATCGCAGGTTCGTTTGATTGTCTCTAAGTCAGATCGTCGGATAGGCTTGCGAAACAGAAATACACACATGACATGGTACAGTTAGGCAAAAAACGGAACTTCTTAATAACTTTGGAAAAGTTTAAAATCACATTTAAGATGCTTTTATGGACAATGATAAAAATGAGAGTTAGTGTTGCGTGTGGATATACGCCTGCCTTCAAAAGGAACATACATGCTGACGTACGGTGTGTACAAAATCATTTAAATATACCGATTTTCAAACGTATTTAATAGATTTTGCTCTAATCATTTTCCTTGATACTTTCTATTTGCCAGTAATCGAGAATAACTTTGTGAATTGTAACAAAACACAAAATACTGTATCGGTATTTATCCTTTCATGCAAACATGAGCAAAACAGTGCATGTTTTCCACTTGGATATACAGATACGATACTCAGGGTGAGTATAAATAACGAAACCCAAATGTCGGGTCCACTTTTAGTGAAGTTCTGCATGTAGCACTTTCAAAATCTAGAATTTAAAATCCCAATTCATAAGCTTTCTTTTAGTATATACGAGAATCAATCAAATCACTCAAGTACATGTACAAAAAACGAAAACAATGTGTTAATTGTTTTCGTTTTGCTGAAAGAACACTTTCCTTTTTTGTGATCGGTGAACAGAAGTTTAAAACGGTGTTTGTGTTTAAAAGTCCATATAAACTTGAAAAGTACATAAGTGATTTGAATGATTTCTGTACTGAAAGAAAGCTTATGAATTAGGCTTTTATATCCTAGATTTTGAAAGTGCTATATGTAGAACTTCACTAAAAAGAAATGGTCTCAACATTTGGGTTCGTTTTTTTTTAACTCACTCTGTATAAGGTTGCACATACATGGGAAGTACACGTAGATACATACAAAACATCAACGAAACGGCTTTTTGAGGCTTTAACTTTAAGACTTAATTAATGAAACTCATTGGTCTATTTTTAAAGCATGAAACAAACAAAAAAAGATGTAAGGCAAACCAGGGTTGCAATTTGCAGAATTTTTAACGCACAACCCTTTATGTGAAAAAAATATTGTTTACAGACAGAAATAAATTGCGAGGAAACTAAAACCAGAAGATGTAATGCCCTATAGAGACGAATGGCCTAAAAAGCGGGAGCAAGCAGATTTTTTTCCACTGTGGACTTTTTCGCGTCCGTTTTATTCTATACATGTACATGTATATATTTTTGTCTGGCTACAGGTTTCATATCGTAATTAATCATAATGTTTGACTCTATTCGATGCTATAGAGTTTTGAATGTTAGTGGTTCAGCGGTTAGATGTAATAGTCTTTTTACCATTCGAGATGATAGGTTACGCGGTGGAGGGCGCGGCCTTCTCTTGTATTCTTGTATCATGTTCTCAAACCAGTCATCGTTGTCCTCTTCCTCCATAGCAACCGCTGTCATGACAACTGCCATCACGACAACCACCAGAAGCAATGTCCAAGTCTTCATGTTGAAATCTATAGAGGGGATGCGGGTACTCTGCACTGAGGATTAAGTAAAGAAAATAATAGGTACTTAAGGTACTGTTAACATCAAATACAGTTGACACTTGTGCTCAACCTCTGTGAAAAATACGGCCATGCATTTTAACCTACTAATGAGGGAGAAATTCATTGTGAAAGTCCTAACGGACTGGGTTTTTTAATCTTAAATGCCATTTTCTGCATTCTCGGGATTTTTTAGAGCCTTTTAGGGATTATTAATTATGTAAGCTTACATTGTATTTTGAAGTAACGAAATGATACCAAATGCCTCAGTGCTCTGGCAACTTTGAAAATGGTGTAGGCCATGCTGCTGCTGCTTTGCATTTGCATTTGCTTTTTACAGTATTAGGTGGCCCAGGTAAAAGATGTATATGTGCGTGGTATTTACGAGTCCCAACAGAAAAATACATTTCTGTTTGAGATAGCTAATTTTCTAGCAATACAAAAATTTGAATGAGGCATCGAGAGAAAACAATTCTGCCTACGTTTAGTTATAGAAAAACCACTTAGAGTATGGGCCCTGACCCAATTAGGATCGATAATAGGCCTATAGGGACCGGAAATCAGTCTACTCGCAGGCGGATCTGATGGTGCGCAAAAGCAACCCAAAACAACAGATATTTACCATATGGTTAGAGATGCCCGAAAGAGAAAGAACTTGTTAAAATAAAGCATACAAGTTGAAAATACGATAGTAGAAAATAAAATATATCCAGTGAAAAGCACGGACAGTACATATTTAATCCTCCTCGCCCATCCCCTCAGCCCACAGTGTAAAACCCACTCATTACAAAAAGGGACAAAACCTACTGCCAGCCAAATTCCTCATTCTGTATTTGAACGTTTGTTCATCAGTTGATAAATGTACGCTCTCTCCGATCTCTTTTACTTGCAGCCAGCCGAGCACACCCCCGTAGGCATTTTATCCCAGCTAAATACTAAGTGTCGCCACGTATGTAGTGAGATGTCATTACCGTCACCCACACTTCTGAGTTGGTTTTTGAGTGCCTGTTAATACTGCGCAATTTCAACTGATGTGAAACAACATCATTGAAACCAGTCCTTACCAAAGAGTAACAATGATAAGAGCATGTTGTTTTTCCGTGACGAATACTGGGTCGTGTTCAGGCTCTTGCCCAGGTGAGCTGACAATATAAATGGCCTCCTGTTTGAAAAGCCTTGAAATTAAAGATGTACTATCCATGCTATTGTCGAGTTTCACCCCCCCCAACAAAATTTATATTTTAAGTTCAACTTCTATGGCAACACAAAGGTTATTCATTTTTGAATGAGACAGCGATCGAATGTCATACGATCGGCCAACGTTTTGTTACGGAATACTTCAACTTCACATATTTTTGTTACACATTTTCTACAACTTTTGAGCATAAATGGAATGAAAATTTTGAAAAAATAATAACAATTTTGTATGAATTGGAATTCTTAGCTCTAATACTTTGGTACAACAGTTAGAAGAAATGCATGAAAATGAGTTTTCTTCATCGTCTGGTTTTTGTTATCTTCATGTCAGATACATGTACTATTTAACTGACAGGCTATTTTGCCATGAAAAGCAAATACGCGTGCATGACCTAACTCAAAGATAGATTGCTTTGCCATTAAAAAAATAGGTAAATTTCAAAAAGAGTGTGAGATATAGGTCGTGCTGTCTTAAAAACCAGTTTACCTCTGATGACTTAAAACTTTCAGAAACGAAGAGCGCCTTCAATATGCCCAGAAGTGTTCTCATCTTAAAAACTCAAATTTTCGAGTTAGGCTGTTTTGCCATCCGAGAGCCGCCGAGTTATGATGGTCGAGTTCGAGTCCAAGTTTGAGTCTTTTGCCGACCAGGTGACTCGAGTCGAGGCCGAGTCACCCAAATTGTGACTCAAGACGGACTGGAGACGGACTCGATTCCGAGTCCTGGTGGACTTGAGTCCTACAGTCCGAGTCCTGGGGGACTTGAGTCCTACAACACTGCATCTTAAAAATTTGGCATCAATCATTATATAGGATTTCAAGTATGATTATTTACAACCATTGGTCTTTGCCTTTAAAGCGATTAGAAAACGAAAACAGTTAATAAAATGAAACCTGGATAATAGCTTCAATGAAAAAGTGGCTTTATAATAGACTATGATTAATGATTGAAGAGAAGACGACAGAACAGCCGAGAACAGGTAACCCATCATCGATCATGCAGGTACAATCATTAATGGTCTTCCTTTCAGCCTTTGTCAGCTATTAGCTCGCTAATATATGGATGTCGAAATTGTATAATGGGTGTTAAAATATCTATACAAAAAGCTTTTAACGTAATGGTACTGCTTATCTCAGCATCAGTGTTATATATTATGTGAAAGTAATAGCATATCCATTATGGGATTTGTAACAACAAAAATTTTTAGGAAAACAGAAAGAAAATGCGGTGGACCATGCAGTGGACAGAGCGTGTTATTTAATGATTTAATATCCTCGCAGAAAGCAGTCTTTGTCAGCACTTTACAGTCACATTAATTTTACAGTTCACATTAATTTTACAGCCATTTTTATCATGTCAACAGTTCCCAGACTGTTGCGTTCAACGTACAAAATGAAATTGCCATTTCGAACGTCATTGAATATAAGATTAAAAAAGCGTCTACTATTTTTCAGGTATCGTCTATTTCTCTTTATAGATACCAATGCATTTACCAACCTATTTACAATCCAATTTTACCAGTCAACTTATGTAGACCTCTATTACCAATGCATTTACAAATCCAATTCCTATAGACACGGATGTCTGTATGGTGAGAAGTCAATATGTACGGTAGCACCATGTACAGGCCTAAGCCTACTCATATCTTGTGCCAGTTTTCGTGACATTGAAAGAACCGACTTCAGTATATAAGAGAATACATTTTTTAATCTGCAGCCTACAATAAATAGTTTCAAAACAGGCAATAAAATGTTGTAGTCGTAGTTCAATTTCCTGCATTTTAGTTAACATCTGTTTGTAGTCTGTTTACTTCGACTGTTCGTGTCATATTTCCCCTATTATATCACCATTGGCAGTCTCTGCATCCATAGCTTTGTCTCTCTGCGAGTTTGCCAATTGTCCAGGTTGCTCTTTCCTATAGGCATATAGCGTGTTCCTGACGCCGCCTTCTGATCCATGTCTCCAGCATGTTAATCTACCCTAGGGAAAGCCAGGTGCAGGACTGAGCCAGCTTGTCTCGTCATGTGGAAGTGCAGTGATAGCTTTGCATAGCAGCTGCGGGCATGTAGCTCCAATACCCGATCGTCACCTTACACAGGCTAATGACGCCCTATATAAAGCACCATGTATAAGATCATGGTATAAGACCACTCAAGAAGGGACACAGTATCATCGCTGGTGTTTGCCCCTCATGTACTGACGTCATCCCACGCAAATTATTCAATCAAAACTTATATTAATAGCGCAGTTATATCTGGCCTTGTCAAGCGCGGATGTTGAACGGTTAATCATTTTGCTCCAATAAGCAGGAGGTTTTAGGATAGAACCAAGGAAACTTTCACCCAAACCCTACATATCACGAAGTTCAAATGTACATTGTGACTTGGTCATGGTCAATGAAATATGTCTTTTACTTAATATTTAAGACTTTCATTTTTGTTACATCATGACATCGTATAATTCTAGATTCCTTTTTTTTTTACATCGGCTAATTTGATTCACATTTTCTATCAGCTCGTTTGATTAAACCCACCGGAAGTTGTAGAGAAATTATGGTTGATTTCCAATCCTATTCGCCATTACGAAACGTCCGGTAACTGAATTAGCATCAGGAAACCAATAACCATTCAATCAATCTTCGTCACTTTTCATTGCCGTAATTTCAATAAAGGTCACTACGATCTGCCCAATTATTAATGACTTGAGTTGACAATTACCGACACTTCTATTGCCGCTCCGTCTCTGATTATCTCAGTTTACGTTGCTAGTTGTGGTCAATGCATTAAATGTTGTACGGCCGAGAACTTACCAGATTGACAGGGCCTGCTGCAGTGGTTCCCATGTGCATCAAGGAAATTATGCTGAGATTAATGTGCTGTCAATTATATCGGCCATAAAATATTCAAAAAGTGTGACCTCATTTCATTACACACACGCCGATTCCATCAAATTTGAATCGTTGATTCTTGTAGAAGGTGTATTTTACTTGTAGTGTGCGTACCATGAGAAATTTGAGATATATTTTGTGAAATGTTATAATATATTAGGCCTATCCACAATAATTTAGGATAAAAGTCTTACTCAGGCTTACAATTCGCTTGAAATAAATGAGTTGAACAATAGTTACGTGCATGATATCGCTCAATACATTTTAAGCATGGAAGGTAACCAAACAATCAAAAACATTCTCAGCATTGCTTTGGAAAATGCAACGAACATTCAAAACAGACATCATTCATTCAACTTGAGAGTTTGCTGTGCGTAGACTTTATCTCTAGTTTATGTCTGATATTAGTTTTATTTGAGCTTATCTCTTTCATCAATTTTTACGATCAAGCAGCATTTTCAACGAACCTCCTTTTGCTCTGTCGTGCATTGATGACCGTCGCCTCAGAAACTATCGCACATGACAGGAACGTGCACTGTGATTGACATGAGAATGCTCTCCTTATTTGCCTGAACAAAAAAATCAAATGCTCGACACAGGACTTTGCGACTGTTTGAATCGCATACTAATACATATTTGCGACGATTTTATATTGAAACGGTCTCCTATAAACTCATTGTTTTTTATGATTAACCAAGAAGCCGATATAATGCTTGACAAAAATGACAGCTGTGATAAAGAAGAATTCTTTTAACGTTGCAATTCAAGCCGGACGGTCGAACCTTCATTAAAGTTGGTATATATAGGCCTACGTGCTTTTACAAAAATTTCGATTTTCTTTTCCGAACGAAATTTAAAGGAATGTAATGTCCTGTAACACATACATTAGCTTGTTTGTTTTTGCAGGCCATTATACAGTTTTAAAAAGTGGTTTAAAATGACGCGCTCCAGTTCAGACATTGCGCACACTATTCAGAACGAATTAGGAGCGTCCCGCTTTTAGTTCAAAAGTTGAAATTAATTAATTGATTACTTGTCATGGGCCAATTTTTTTTCGTGCGATGTCTCATTGGAAAGCTCATAACTAATGTAATGCTAAAAAATTATCAATTCGATTTGAAAATCTATATTCAAGGTGCCACACCCAAAAAGCACGCATACACCAACTTTTGCTCAGTTATCCATTATTTTTGGAGTGGGGGATAGAATGAAATCCTAACCATATTGGTTTAATATAGTTCAGCTGATACGTCCTTTCGAAATCAACCCAACAGGCTACATGTTCAAAGACGTGGTACAAACAACCTTGATCAATTTTACTGATATTGAAAATCTGTCATCAGCTACGAGTATGTGTTCGTCAACTTGGTCAGCATTGGCAGTGTTAACGTACTTCTAAGCGTCAGTGCTTTTGTCTGCTCTTATAAGCAAGCAATATGAACTCGGATATCGTGTCTGAGGCACTGCTGTAGCCATGATCTAGATGGATTGGTCTATCTTCTTAAAGGGTAAATGCTATATATTTTAATGAGATTTGTCTCGCTGGCGTGTTCTATCACTGTAACAGCCTGAAGCCACGCCATTCACCGGAGACAAACTTCACACCCTGAGTTATTGCTCGCAGGAACACACTTTGATGTATAGTCCTGTAGCCTAGTACTCTGCAAAAATCAGCCTCCGACTCAATCCGTGGCAAAGGTTCAACCGAGAATTTGGCAGTTGGAGTTTGGTCCGTGAAATTCAACTATCTTACCTATTGTATAGAGTTTGAGTATCATTGTCCAGCAGTACATGTCATCGCTTTATTATATCCTTTTCAGAGTTTATCCCTTTATTAGTGCCCTTTTCAGCAAAGAAGTGGTGGCCTTTTTTGTGGCATCTGCCGTTTTGGGTGCCTTTTTCAGAATCTCGCACCATATATTGGCCCTTTGTGTGCATAATTGTCGTTTTTGAAAAGCGCCCCATATCGACAGATGGTACTAGCCCCCCATTTTATTTTATTCAAGTTCTTACTGTTCAGGAGGACTGTTGATTTTTAATCGGGAGATAACACGAAAACGATTATTAGTCAATAAAATAGCCGAACCTCATCATCTCGTTAGGAGGTACCGGGAAAATAACATATCAAAAACGGTAATTACATTTCCACTAAAAGCTCAAATTCAAGTAACACATGGACTTCCGTATTACGTCAGGGCTGTTAATTCGATTTAGTACTTACACAGCTTTCCAAAGCTCCAAATCTCCTAATTAATTTAAAGGTGATGCTTTTACACTTGTTATCAACCATCGTCTATCCACGGCAGTGATTACTTTGTGTCATGTTAACCTTCAACGCCGGATTTCAGTAAATTGTAAAATTAAACCTTTAACTGTTACGGGAGCAAGCGCGTTAAGCTAGTAATTCATTCATTCATTCATTCAGCCATTTATTCAAGGAGTGGTCCATGATTCAGCTAGTTGACAATTAAGGCCTTTCGTGTAACCGTAGGCTTTATTTTACCGGTTAAATATAGGTTTTCGCGGCCAATTTAATAGATTTGGCAGTCAAATTGCCGCCGAATCACTCATTGTCACACGAATTTGAATGCATGTTCAAATCAACAACCAATTAACTAAAAAACAATCGTTAAGTTTAAAGGCCCTACTCCGCCCTGTGTACCGGTACCAAAATTAGTACAAATCACTGTACAAATCAAGCCAGGCCAAACTGGTATAGGTCCTAGCTCTAAAAGCCTGTTGACACCAATGGCGTCAATCGCCTCTCAAAAGTGGGGGTGGTAGGCTACATACATATATCTTGATCAGAACTGGCGACTGCGAAACCTAAACGGCGTGGGGTTCGGGCCCGCTTATAAGGGCCCGGGGGAAAAATAGATTCTAGACGCTCTGTGGTGCGATCTGAGGCAATTTCTGACCAAATATTTTGTTTTAAGCAAAAGATCATCATTTAAACATCATTTTCGAGTTTGGAGCCATTGAATCTGCTATTCTGATCTATTGAATCAAATGCAGGCTACACCTTTTTATTCGGGGACGAAAATAGTTGGGGGAGGAACTAGTGGCGTAAATCTGTTCCGGCGAGTGGGGGGGGGGGGGGGGAGAGATGGGGGATGACCAATATCCAAAAATTGCCCGGCCATGGAAATTCAAAAAGCGGGTGGTGGGGGGGGGGGGGGGGGGGGGGGGTGTGCTGGACACCACAATACACTAGGGGCGCTCTTCAGGATATAGATGTATATGTATAAGCCTACTCGCGCTTACATCAATATAGCGCATTGTAACAGCCTTTGCACTTTTTTTCTCATCACGAAAAAGTGTGAGGGGGGGGGGATTCAATACCCCATCCTCCCCCGGCCAAAAAGTGGGGGTATGTATACCCACCCCCGTCCCCCACCATCGACGCCCATGGTCGGCACCGTGCTTCAGAACGACAGATTAAACGTGCATTGTATACGTAGGGCCTACATGACGCCTACATGCCGTGCAGCGACAGTGTGAACATGCTCAATGCCATCACCCCATCGAAGCGCACACTATAATGATACAGCCATTGCCATCAGACGTACAGGCTGAGAGATCGATGGCTGACGCACCTCGCCAAAGCAAGCCAAGATATAAAAACAGACCCACCTGCATGTATGATCTAAAATCATAAAACTATATAATAACAGGCACAAAATAACCAGATTGGTTGCTACTTATTTTCTATATTGTGACCCAATTCAGAAATTATTAATAAAGTTATTAATGAAAGAAATTTTGTTGCCGTTTTACAGTTTGCGTCAACTCTCATGTTTAAGATTCTCGTATCTCTTATTAACAGTTTTATTTCTTTGAATTAAAAAGACAGATACTTTGAAAATCAGCAAAACTAGAATGAAATGAATAGAAAAGGTGAAATAAATTACAGTCTCATGTCTTGCCTTATTTTCCTTTTATTTGAATGTCAAAAGTACTGACAGAAAGCGCGGAAAATAAAATTAAAAGTAGAATCGCATGCAAATAACGCTGAACCAAACCTACCGCTAAATTGAATGAACACTTGAAACGAATGGCATTACTTCAACTTAGGACGCCCACAATCTAATTTGAACGACGGAACGACAACAGGGAGCACATTTGCTTTAATGCAGACACTTCAAGATGAATGTGAGTGCTATCTTTACGAATTTGAACGGGAAAACGTTCATTTCTAAAATGAAATAAAGAAAAAAGAAAACTAAAGTACAATTTGCGTTAAAAACTTTTGTTTCAGAGAACAGTTGAAAATTACTGGTGCATGTTTTGTTTGGATTTACGTTTAGAATGTCATGGTAAGCCGCCCACAGTTTGTAGATTAACTTCCAATTGAATTAGTAGGCTACATAATAATGGCAGTGACGTCATTTGCTACCGTCATGAACCGTAGACATAATGGTAATGCCTATCCATACGTTGAAGCCATGTCTCCGTACTTATAATTATACTATCATTGCTTTAATGATTGCCACCTGGGTATAAATAAAAGGCCTTTCCAACTGGATAAATATTTTCACTCACATTTGGTGATAAAGCCAGCACTTCGTCCATTATTGTATGGGATGTTATTAGCCCATCTCTCGAACACAGTGTAATAATCTATATTACTTATTTAATAACAAACTTACAAAACATCAAATTCTACAAAATATGGAATTTGGTCGGATACTATCTATGCGGAAGGAATTCGTACAACCTGATTCGACCTAAAGGCATCCTAACTTAATGAATATAATAAACCCCACGGTATATATTATATACAAATACCAATAGACCCAAATATCCCTTGTGCCATCCCCAAATTAGAAGATGATCCTCCCTTAATTATTGTATTTGATTAAAAGGAATATGCCAGCTTTTCCTTTGGGCATTCATCAATATACATCCAGACCTCTAATCGTTCAGCAGTCCGGTTATGTTACAGCCTTAGGCATCAGGTCAACATCTAGCCACGCGCCGGCAGCAGTCGATGAAGCCACAGACACACACCATCATTGCTGGAACCACAGCGGTACACAGACGAATTACGCTAAGCGACACCAATGCCGCGCAACTCTGTCATACCTTATGATTATTTATGGCCGGATCATGTGTCAGCCTGCACATATCACTTCCGGTTTAGCTGTAGTCACCCCGCCTCCACTGTCTTCACATATACAGGTAATCAATGAAACCATTAGATCCTTTTATTATTTACCAAAAACACAGCCTGAGCAATATAGTCAAAATGTTGATTTGAAAAGGCCATTATAAATATGCACTGTCAAGATGGCATACATTTAGAGGATTATATTCGATTTGGGTTTGAAAGTAAAACAAAAAAAAAGAAATTCAAGCTTGCACAAATTTGTTACGTTGTTGAAAAAATGCAATCACTGAGAAACAACTCATATATTGATACTGCTTTGTATCTATGACTATAGGATTGGTTATCAGATAAGGTCATTACATTTCTTCTATTGTTGCAAAAGGAATAACAGTACAGAGAGGTGTCGGTTGTGAAAGAAAAGAATAAGAATTGAATTGAGAGAGTTAAAATTCTCTTCGAATCAAAGACTGTGATTAAGACTACATAGTGAACCTTTGAAGGAGAGATATTGGTCTTCAATAAGAAACAAATCAGCCCGCTATCTTGACTACTCCAAGCAGCAAGTGCAGACCCTGAGTGCTACATGACAGCTCCTGCGTGACGGCAGACGCTTCTTTCTTTCCTTAGAATTAAGAATTCATGTCCATATCAATTTATAATACAGGATATGGTGTTTGGTTACACCTGCCGAATGTGAGGTCTGTGGAGGCAGGCTATCAATACAGCTGCAGTTTGGGTTCATGTACTTCAATTGATTACATTATAATGCTCGTGTCCAAGCCCCTTTATTGTCATTACAGGTTTTATCGTTTATTTTGTTCACTCTGCATTGGAGAAAAATTTAAAAACAAACAAAAACAAATAGGCCTACAACAAATTGATTTCTTGAAGTTAAAAGAATGACTGTGGTGAACTATTTGTAATCCTACATCAATTTGATTTGAGATTTCCCCGAAATCTAGTCAATTGTAATGTGTTTTAGTTTTCTGGTGCACGTATTGGCCTTTTGCCTAATAGTATGATCAACGTTCATTTGGTCAGCTGCATATTATGTACATTGCATTCTGTACGCACTTCTTTTTTGAAGTGGACAGTCGTTAAATGTCAATATTTCTGTACGTCGATCTTGGCTTTGGGCCTACATTGCGTCACCAGCTAGTCATAATGTACGACAAACTCAGTGAATTTCTACTGGAGAAATGAGTATCCAATCAAGTACGTTTATTAAAGGCTTCCGAGTGCCAACGTTGTGGCATTGTTAGACCCCTAGGAATTATTGTAAAACTAAGATAACAAGTCAAACCAAGTTTTGAGTAGGCCTATCCGGGGTTTATATATCAATGCCGACGGTTCCATTGCAGCGCACGCAAATCGCAGGTCGACCCGAGAGTAGATTGGGGAAAACCAGTTGCCAATTGTTGTATTAATTTGCCTAGCCCTACCTCCGGACCCAGGTGGACCAAACGCCTTCATTAGTATTAATATTCAAAAATTAGTAAACAATTCCTAATAAGGCATCAAAGATTGATGTAAGATTGGAATGTCCATTAATTTTAATTGGGTGTTTAAAAACACTGAACTTCAGGGAGCGACCGCCATCAACAGAATACACCACATCCGCTCCGGTGTAGCTCCGTCTGTCAGCGTCTACCTTTGTCCATCCATGTACATTGTACAGTATAACCTCACGAGTTATAGAACAATTGGCAAAGGCGTACTTGTATATGCGCGAAACGCGTTTTAGGGCAAAAACGCGACGCCATGGACGTACATAAGCGTTCCTTTAATCGTTGAAGGGATATGAGAGGTTAATGCTTTTTGAAGGGGCTCATTACGATGGATAATGACCATGATTCCTAGATAATAGCTCACGGGCATCGACTCGGTCATTAATAATTATGGTAAGAGTTCCCATCACAAACGCCTATCAAGTGTATTTGCACTTCAGATCCATCACATGGTTGAGTTTGCTATAAAGGCATATGATCACATTGATGCATGGCCTATAGACCTTGGAAGATAATTGATAAGGCTGATTGCAGCGGAGAAAAGATGAATTGGTCATTGACCCTGTCAGTCCTGTAAAAGCTGTTGATTTGTTGGGACAAAAACTTGGATCGTTAAATTATCTCTTTCTATGCATTGTGGGTTAAGCCGCGTAATGTTACTGCGTGGGCTAGTATACAAATATTGAATGCTTCGAGTGGTTTAGTAAAACTAGCCTCCCGAGGTGATCCATGGACATTCTATTTTTTCCCGAGGCGAAGCTGAGGGAAAATAGAATGCTCCATGGATCACTGAGGGAGGCTAGTTTTACTTCACCACGAGATAAAGCATTCCATATTTGTTTTATAACACTTCACCCCCATATTCTGCTTGGTTTTAATATTTTTAATTATTTAAATCTGAACACAATTAAAATAAACTTCAATTTCAATACAAAATTGGTGGGAAATGTATTTCTCTCTTCCAAACCACCCCTTCACGAAATGTTTGAACCCAATTCTGTGGCGTGCTCTCTTTAAACGCGCAACGCTCAATGCGCACACCAGCATGCATTGCACACAAATACCGCGCCCTTGGTATGGTACTTTGGTTGCTATAGGTTTAGTACTTTTGGCCGTGCACTGAGCGATAGCAAAAATGGAAGGTACCATGTGACTCGCTCTCTGCCAATCAAGATACAGAATGTGTGGGTGAGGTGTTATAATGATGACAAAAACATTAAGGCCTATAAACAGCAACGAAATAGTCAGAATATAGTGTAATGAACATGTGAGTTCAATCTTTCTTTTGATAAGGCCAAACAAATGTTCTGCTTCCGGTTTCCCTACCTTCCCTATTCTGTCAGGCCTACCCTCATTTCTTTATGAAAAAAATTAGAAAAAAAACACCCGAAACCATCAATTTCTACCTTTTATCCTTGATTACACGCAGACGCCTCCATTATGATCGTACACAAAAAATGACCCCCCAAAATAAGTCTATACCCACCAACTCTATATTCAAATGCCATGTAATCGGCACCAGAAACATTTTTCTGGCCTTCATAAAAAAGACCGTGGAATATTTGCATCAACTTTGTATTCGTAAAACCATTACCCATGCGTTCAGCTGAATTTGGAGCCTTTAGGCCTGCTCTGCGCGCTTCAGACTACCGGTAGCTAACCCGTGTCAAAATGCTTTCAGTTTCAAACGTTGTTCAATGGGCGTAGTCAAGGCCATGCCAAGTTGGGCCGACGCCCAAGTTACTTTTGAGAACATTTTTGGGTGAAACAAAAAATGTTGAAATTATATATTTAATCATAAAAAATGATATTCCATTTATGCTCAAACACGTTCAACATGTCTGCCTGCCCATTCAACACTAAATTTCGTGTTGGCGTACTTGTTTGGACAGCTCAAATTCACTACTGAATCAGCCAAGCTTGGAAAAGTAGATGTTAGCCCTTGTGAAAAAAATCTTTGGAATGATTACTTATTCAAAGACAACTTTGATATGAACGATTGTACATTACGCAACATTGTAAACATACCCCTTTTAACTTTTAAGAACAGCCCGCCCCCTGTACGCATGGCATACGCGGTGGTTCAACCCCCCCCCTTCCAACAATCGCTCCCCCCCCTATCACAATTTCCCGAAAGCACACATGCATTAAACAAAGCGTGATGGCATTATGTCGAAGGCAATGTAAAAGCGCTACAGTTTGTGGTAAGCAGAGCCATGGAATAAGGCCCATCACGTTCCTGTAAAGCCCATTGAAAGTACGGTAAAAAAAACAAACAAAAAAACACAACAACAGCAGGGCAGCAGTTCTACTGTCGACTGTTAGTCCTCTGAACCAGCATTCAGATTAGGATTTTACAATATTTTCCTGTGAATATTTTGGTCCACAAAATTGTATGATCAACCGTGTATTCAGTAGCACAGAGCTTGTTAATTGTTGACGGTAGGGCATATGCAATGATAAATACTTAATACAAATGGCCTTTTAGGCATTTTTTAGCAAGGCGTCCTGATAACGAACTACTCATTACTGTCAGATCTGTCAGTCACAACGTAATGCACGATATTACCTATTCAGGCTTTTATAATATGGAATTTTGCGTCGGGGTGATTCAGGCTTGTTGATCGAAATCAAAGGAGTATACGGCAGAATGCAGAGCCAAGTGGATTTCTCAACATGACCAATAAATCGCGACAAGAAATTGAGTTCGCCATATAATAAACCATGTAAGACAAAAGTTGACCATTCCTTTCGTGAAAATATAAACTGACGAGCAAGGTTCAATCTCAGCTTCTCAGTGTAGAAACCATGGGCGGAAGTCTGTAAGAGAGATTGATCTAATTCTCCTTGCCGTGTGGTTGTCATCTCGAAGACATCAATACGAACTCATGTGAACCGCTCCTAAAATGCAATCTAATGCTCTCAAGAAATAAATGCTAGGCCTTTGATGTTGTTTCTAGCCTAAAGGAAAGTCAAATACCTGCCATTCAGTAGACGCCATCTGAAAAGAGCCGGACCTGCTCATTGTCGGTACCTAATCAAACCCCTCTGGCAATTGTGCACAGGTAGCACTTGCCGCCAATGTACTCCAAAGTACGTATCCATTCAATATACCCCAGAGGCATACAGGCAGGTTGGGCAGTATAGGCGAAACCATTTAACCTTTCACTGCATACACGGTATTTGGAAAGCTGTTTTGATGAAAGTGTATGAGTAAGGTAAACTGGGGCAGGATTTGATGAGGGATAAGACGGGACATTTCAAACCAAAGAAGGCCTCCGACTTGGCGGATCTCTATCCACAGAATGTACTGTACTTAAAACGGAATAAATATTCATACGAATAAGAGGCATAGGGCCTAGATATAAAACGAATTACATTCATAACTCATGTTAATAACATGCACGCGTTCTATAACCGAATGTGTGGAATAAAATGAGACATAGGAAAAGGCTTTGTATCAAAGCGAACTTGAACAAAAACTGGTAAAAAAAACATTCAAGTATCCATACTATCCTATGTGCAGTTTTCAGTTAGGGGCCGAAAAAAATAACGTGTCCCGTCTTCATCTGATGGATAGTTTTTCAAGGCATTTACAGTCACGTTTGTTACAGTGTTGTTCGTCATTTACGTGAGCGCTAAAGTTGATATCGTTGATGACAAAATGAGAAAAGTGATGGCTCTATATCCCTTTCAGAGAAGCCTCTCTCATAGATCGACTATGAAAAAATATAGGCCTAAATAGGCTACATTTGAGACAATATTATGCGGAGCCTCAATATGGGTAGAAATAAGGAGATTAGGCAAATGGATGTTTAGACCGGGCCAATTCGACCCAACAGTGGGTTTGGGCTAACTAGGGCAGGGTTATACACGAGGGCATAGCGGACTGCATTTTCGTTCCTTCGGGGACTCATCAGCAGCGTGATTCGATAAAATCCAGGTATCAGAAGAGTTGGATGGTACTCACTTAGTGGAAGATATTCCTCACGATTTATGTGTGGACTTTACAACTTCATTCGGAGGGGATATTTGTTCATCCCAAAGTGAAACAAGAATATCAAGCGTCTTGTCAGAGTTCTCCGTTTCACGGGATTGGTTGCCCTTTATAATGGTTGAGTTTGGCTCTGGCAAGTCCGTTCTTGGTGTTATCAGCATATTATAGGCAACGAATGGAGGTTTGGGGAAAACTTCTTCTAAAAGTGGGCTGCTTGAAATAAGATGGCAATGTTTGAAGAGTGCCTGTTTGATATCACTGCGATTTAGACGGGGGTTGTAAGTGGTGGTTTTGACGAGGGGTGATTCTTTCTTGGTTTTCACTTGTGAATTTCAGCTTGTTTTAGCCTCTGTTCGAGTCTGTCACCTAATTTTTGTTCAGAAGTTGTAATAATTTTCACCCCACCCTCAAATTCACTTTGGAGGTATTCGAATCCTCTACACCTTAGTAAAGGCCCATGTTTCCTATCTACCTCGGACACTACGTGTTCACCAACCCACGGAAACGTAACTATACCTATAGAAAGAACATCTTTCCATCCACAACATGTGTTCCACGGTTTTATCAAGGGAGTAATTCTCCGATATTTCAGACCCATATTGAGCCTCCATAATAATATTTCTATAAAACTGTAGAAATAAAAATAGTCATCACATACCAACGAATACTTTAATATGTATCATACATAACATTATTCATAGGTAGTCTATAAGAGAGACGTCTCTGAATGGGGTAGAGCCATCACTTTTAATATCACTTTTCTCATATAAACCGCCTGCACGGTCAGCTAAGTCTTCAAGCACGGAACAGTCTTGTTTAAGCCCTACTATCATTTTACAATTTTTACAAGAACAATATTCATCTTGCGCTGGGTACTGGTCCATGGGCCCGAGAGTGCAACGGAGACGAGTTAGTGACGAATGGGAAGTTAACTGCACATAAGCGCATTAATATGCAAAGGAATAATAGCGCAGTCGTGCATGCAAGTTATACTTAGCGGCATGAAAAAATTACCGTAAATATCTGATTGTAACTGTGATAGTTCTTGGTGACAATCTTTTGAAAATTACATAAACATTTATATGTTGGGTCGTAGGGAGATTATCACCGCCACGGAGTCAGATCAAAGGAACACAAATTAATCCATGCAGCTAACTACCTTGATAGTCATTCAGTTATTCAAAACATAAACCATAAATCGCCTCCTTTCTTTTTTTGGCGTCAATTAATGATCACTGTGAGTAACTTTGATATCGTACTTCGCATGCTTTCATGGGCATGTTGATGGCGTGAACCACTGTTAAAATGAACGCTCCCCATCACATGCATATTTCAAAACGGTTCTTACACTAATGGGATCATTTACGGTGAATATAATAATATAAATCTTACTTTTAATGATTTATTCAAAAGCAATATGTAACCGTCTTCCATCCATCAGTCATAATATCATAATTACTCATATTCAATGACGCCAATTAAACATCTCCCATCCATCGCAGTGTCATCATATTTTTCACGGTATTTCCCCCTAAATCGTGGATTTATACAATGTATACAGAATGATACGTTAGTTTCCTGCAAATCAGAAACATTTCAAATGACTTCAACAAGTACATTTTTGTGAGCATCCACCATTGTGGCGGATCCACAACCAAATTTCGGGGGTGGGAGGTGGGGGGGGGGTGGCAAGAGGGTACTGTGTTTGTTTTTCCAAAAGGGAAGGGGATGAAGTTTATAGTATCGTGCGCTTTTTCCACATTTTATAGTAAAACTAAACATGTGTAGCTGATGACTTGCGAGGGAGATACGCAACGTTTTAATTTATTTCCTGAAAATTTAAAACAAAAAGGTGTCTTCACTCCTCCGATTAACAAAACTATAAACCACAGTTCTCTTTTTGGGGGGAGGTAGGGGTGGGAGAAGGGGCATAGCCCCCGTTGGTCCCCTCCCCCTGGATCCACCTATGATCCGTCCCGGATTGGACTGGCTTAATGAGTTTGACTTGACAACGTTACAGCTTCATCATTATAACCATGCAAGACCACTGTCTACTAAAGCAGTTACCCCCCCCCCCCCCCCCCCCCCGCATAAAGCGAATACTTCAGGATTTGCCTATTTTGATGTACATGTACATGTACATTTTGTTTTATTACTTCCATGTCAGCCCATCGTCTTAATAAACGTTTTGGTGAAAATATTCAGCTTGAACAGTTTGCCAGGATATATTTTTTTTGTAAAATTTGCCTCGTACACGTCAGAACAATTTATCAAGCAACAAATTGTTTTCTTAAACGTTGATGTGAAAATTACAATGTTGGACCCTACTACCGAATCAGGCACTTTCCCGGTTGTCTCAAGTTTACTCTTTCTCTAAAAACAAAACGACATAGCATTGTTTAATGACAATTAAAACAATGACATTTTACAACGGAATATATCTAACGCGAAAACTTAGGTTTTTAATTTCCAATTTTTTTTCACATGCAGTTCTAATAAAATATATCTTTATAATCTAAAACGATTCGAATAATCTGTTAAACTTTGATGTAAGAATGCAATTCACAACGGCGTCTCAACACAATTACCCACATTGTCACTGAGGTGCAATTATTCCCAAACAATCCCATCTGAAGAAGGATTTGCTAGATGGATATTAATTTAAAAAAAACGCCGTTGTCGTTGCGTCTCGTATGTCATCACGTTAGTCCTTAGTGTGTTCCGATAATAAATCGAAGGTGCAGTAATATGTTTTGTTTTCGGGGTTGTTTTCCCGCCCATGTCTTTGGATGTATTGAAATCCGTTTTTAATTGAGTTCCAAGCCGAGGGTTGATTCTCCTCACCTCCGCCGGAATGTTGTTTGTAAAGTTCATCCATGTGAAACCATTAATGCCTACTTGAGTTGTATCAACACTGCCACGATTGACATAAGATCTATGAGACTTTAGAGTATACTCTTACACGCTGGATATTATTGGCATATTTCATGCGATTGAATCAAGTAGATTTGTTGTCACGCACATAACCGTCTGAATTTCATCTGCTGGCGCACAAGATTAAACAAGCAACTGTACTAAAAGGCAGTGGCAGCAACTTGTACATTTCTATATAAATGCTTGGCTGATGGGGATTATACCATGAAATGTTCATTTATAAACGACCCCATGAAAATAGCCCTTCATAAGATGAAATTTGTTTTGCGTCGGGGTGTTGTATATCAAATTAGGTTGTGTCCTTACTATTCATAAGATGAAATTTGAGTATACAGTGTTAATACGTCGGTAAAGGGCAAAACCTAATTTGATATACATCACCCCTACGCAAAACAAATTTCATCTTATGAATAGTAAATGCGGTACCCGCTGCTATGTACAATAGATTCAAACCGGCCATCCGATCCCGTTAGCTCGGTGGTCAAGTGGTTAGACATCTGCACTAGAAAGCAGGAGGTCGTGGGTTCGAGTCCCACCCGAGTGTTTTTTTCCAACTTTCACTCGGGAGGTAACACACTGAGTATACAGTGTTAATACGTCGGTGAAGGGCAAAACCTAATTTGAAAATTACCCTGTTTAAAGATAATAATTAATTCATTTTGCATGGTGCATTTCAAATTGATAGTAATTTTACTTACTCCAACTGAGCCTTTCAATACCTTTGAGCAACATTCACCATGATAAATGAATGAAGAATGCTAAAAATGTGTCTGCAACCTTCCGAAAAAAGGCTTATATTCTCGGTTACTTTGTGCAAAAAAAAACCCCAAGATTAACCTGCCGCAAAATTAAAAATATCTGAAGTAATTGTTCCCATATATCTAAACGTTAGCGGATTTCCTCAATTCGATGTCTCTTTCAAAATGTAAAATAACTTTTGTAGTAAGATTTTGTAGAAACTTGAAAACAGAACGGACAATGTAGACCTATCTCTAGTAGGCTCATTCCGCTTGCCGAAGTTAAGATCGCTTGAACAAATTCTTTCTGAACTTGTCACGAGACACTCACTGGCGTGGGCGGATCTACCTTTCAGGAAACGGGGGATTTGTATGAAGGGGGGGTGAGTAAAGGCGTGCCAAAAGCACTCCTTGTTGTGGGGGGTCTGCGAGGAATTTTGCAATCTACGGTGCTTTTTGCCGTATTATAAGGCAATCCGAGAATACATTTAGGAACTTTAGCATTCCATTTATTATTTTTGGCCCTATTTTACTATAGGTTTTCCCGGCGAATTTCCGAATTTTTCTAATCATTTTCATTATCAGCCATTCAATTTCGCGTGAGTTTTGGGGTCCAATGGGGGTTTCTTTTTCATTTGGGGTTCATTCAATTTCATTTTTAGGCAGCCAAGATTTTGCTGTGAATGTTCTTTTTCGTTTTCGGGCAGCCTATTTCGTTTTGGTGCATTCAAGACTTAAATTGTAGCAGTCTAAAATTAAGTCTTTGCAACCTTTTGACGGTTGACGCATTCAAATTAGCGAACATCTGTGCGCTTATAACGTATAACCATGCTTTTCG
This sequence comes from Patiria miniata, assembly GCF_015706575.1. NCBI lineage: Eukaryota > Metazoa > Echinodermata > Asteroidea > Valvatida > Asterinidae > Patiria > Patiria miniata. Next base: position 6,025,577 of record NW_024037061.1, read on the forward strand.
TTTCTTATTCGTTTATGGGCAATCGCTTTCATCGTTTGATCATTTAAATTAGTAAGATTTTTTAATCGATTTTTTTTCCTATTTTTCTCCGAGGTTCATTCCCCCCCCCAAAAAAAAAATCTTGATGACTGTAAAATTTACAATGTTACAAATCAACTGATATGAGGGAAACAAGATGTAACGAAATAATGAATTGAAAGGGACTAAGATAATTTCTTTTTCAATGTTGATCTTTTCTACTTGTTTAAACGCTTTTTTACGTTGACGATTTCTTGACGTGCAAGACATCGGGACACGTAATATGTTTGGAAATGGTTGTACCGTCGGGAACACTTCTCTTGCGTTATTTTAAAAATGTTTTCTTGCGTATGTATGACCGAACACTTACCATATTCACAGGGCCCTTCTCCGTTTTTATGCTAATGCAAAGTTTCATATTCATTAGAAAACCTGTGATGGCATTTCGAGCATGATTAATGTTACACGGCTATTTCAGCGAAAAAAGTTGCTAGAATTTTGGATATTTTGCTGTCATAAAATTCTTTTATGTGGTGATTATATGATGTGTCAGTACATGGTAGTAAGCCATCCCATAACCATCCCTTTCCCACAAATGTTTTCAATTAGCAAATTTTGGATGAATAATTTGAAAGAAAAAAACCTAAACTGAACAGTGTCTTCCTGAAATGACATCACAGTAACAGCGTTAGTCCGGAAAAACATGGAAACTTTTAAATGCTTAAAGAAGTGCACATTTGCAATAAGATTAACCCCAAAAGTGTTGTCAAATGTGTAGTTTTCTTACATTTCACAGAGTTGCGCAAAAAGAATTCCTGAGAAAGATTCATTGCACATACCCTTTAAGAAAGAAAGTCAATCTACGGTTTGAAGTCATAACATATGATTTACGCTAAGGAATACATACGTATGAAGTCTTAAAAGATGTTTGACAAAATGTGAAACATGTTTGCCCATTAATGAAAACGAATGCCCGATCTTTCAATTTCAATCTAAATCGAATGAGCCAGGCGTTAAATTGAACGAAAACTTGGTGAAATTGGCCGAAAAAAACCTATAGTATCATAACATTAGTCGGCGGCTGACCGGTGGGGAGGGGGGGGGGTTGCAATCCCCCAACCCCCCCTCTAGATCCGCCACTGTTACGGACCGAAAAACGGCTGTTTACATAGTCTATACAAAAGTACCGGCAATGTATCTCGGGCATTCTTCGCTCGCTCCGTGTCATTACACTGATGAATCCGAATAAAATTTCTCCTATTTTTTTCCCTTTAAAAACAACACATTCGATTTTTGTAAAGTAAATGAGTCAAACTTTGTGTTTTCTGTTTATTTTTTTTTTACAAAAGCCTGGACCACTTGGTGTGGATATATATGGCGCTTTATATAGTGCAACAATATAATCTTCTATAGATGAGTTGATCTGTAATTTTGCCTGTTCAGTTTAGTCAACGCATCGAATAAGTATTTGACGTTAATGCCTTACACCTTGGGTTTTTTTTCAAACGTACATTTATTTTCGTAATAAAACACAAGTGTTGGGAGCCTTGTTTATAGAACTGAATAAATCTTGATTAATAACGAGGCCAAGACACTTTTAGCCAACTATATATACTCTCCCAAAAATAAAATGGAAGGGGCTAACCTATAAAATAGATCATAAATTTCTTAAACTATTCAAAACTTGTTCATTTTTGACATTATATTTTGTTGAAAGCCCCAACCGTTCATTGTGCTAAATATTAAAAAGACTCACCTGTAGAAAATCAACGCAAACACAGAGCTTTGGACCAAGAGAATCCACTTGCTAGGTGAGCCGGTGGTCAATGCAGCGATAGATGATAGGATGGACGAGTAGCGGCTGCCTGTGCGGTGAGATGGTCGGATTGCCTTCGGTATGAGGAGTGCGAATGCCCACCAGTGCAGTACAGCCTAATACGAACTGTGCAAAGGTCACGTGACGCATTGTAGGCGGTGTCATTTCTGGCTCCATCAGAGGGCTTATCTTACTAATAATTATAATAACGTAGTGACGATGGAGAACTGAAACATTTGATTGTCAAAATGACGTTGACTGAGTGCAGCACTTGAACTGCTTGTGTGCTGAACTAGTCGAACAATATATACGAGCGTATGCTCTGTAGGCCTATTGCTCATCTGTGCAATAAGTATTCGAAAAATTCGAAATCAAACAGTAAGTTTGTGGATCCAAATTTTATATTACAAAGCCAACCTTACAAAACTAAATAATGAAAACATGATATGGTATAATATTATATTATATTATCACTCAGCTACGGCTGATCGAATGAAAGCAGAAGATTGAATTTGTTTTGTTTTCTCCTAATATAGGTTTTCCCGGACAATTTCGGAAAATGTGCGTTTGAATTTGTAAAACATAAATTCAATTTGGCGCCGAGTTTGAGAACGACGTACATCCTGGTTTCATTTTCGCAATAACTAGCATTCGATGTCATTTTGCATCAATCAAATGAACGAATGTGCATAACGTTTCATTTAAGGGATTACAAATACGTGATTAGGTTTTCGGTTTGGCGTATGCGTTGCCGATTATTACGAATGTGCAATCCAATTCGCAGAAAATCGATTGTCTATTGTGACACAGGCTGAATTGAACATTCTTTTTCATTTGTTACAATTTAAATTCGCATTTTCGGCATTCAATTTAAATAAATTATTCAGGCCTATACAAATCATGATACAACTTTGATTCATTAGTTAATGATCCATTAATTAATCAATGTATGCCTTATTGATCATTAATGTGTGTGTTCTTATATACACGCCTATGTGAAATGTAGGCAAATGAAATGTGAAAATGATATTTAATATGACCAATATGAAATCACTCAAAATAATCTTGTAGCCATATTATTGAGACGGTAAAGGGACACATCACGTGTCATGTTACATGGGATCTGCATGGGGACTTTTTGAATATTCAAAAATTCAATCATTCAATCAACCATTCCTCAACTGTTACTTTAACACATAATTGAATTCCAATGCTTGACCAGGCATACGTTAAATAACACTGCGAGGGAAATCGGCTGCACATTTAGCGAAAAAGATTGATGATAAATTAAAAGGAAAACAGGATTGCGGATGTGCCTCCGATTTCGCGCTAAAATGAAATGTCAATACACTAAATGCAGTGCACATTCGGGAAGTCGTACGCTGATTTTTTACGACTGAATGCACTTTCACGGAAAAAGAATTATCATTTGTTAAATAGAAACAGAGATTTGGAACGTTCATTCTATTTCGCACGAAAACAAATGCTTCTTTTACAAATTCGTGTACACATTTTCCGAAATTGTCCGGGAAAACCTATAGTCAAATAATTCACAATTCTGAAAGGCGCCGTGAGTCGACTATTTTGTGAAACGTTTTTGCAGTGTTGATGAGGGGAACCAAGACGTCATTGACTGATGACATTCCCTATTGGATTGGGGATTAGGGCACGTTCGATGGGTTCAACCTGCAGTGTCACTAGGCCTTCATAACGTTGAACCCAAGCCTACGTATTGTCACATAATTGTACAGTGCTTTCCCCTGATTCTCATGTGCACGTTATTACCTCCCATAATATTGTTAGCTGCGGGATAGCAGTTCAACAAATCATCATGTCTCTCCGTTTGTACGTTAGTTAGTTAGTTAGTTAGTAACAAACGTTGACATTGTCTATTGCCCCAACATGTCACATGACTAGACTGGGTCAATGGTCATCATGGGGTCAATGGGATCAAAAACATATATATTTTGTTTAACTCAAATCACTATATTCCTTGCAGAAATTGCATGGCATAATCACGTGACTCATGCAAGAACACGAATTAGTTGGCCCGCAGCTTACGATATATGTTGACAGAGCTTGTTATCATACCGTATCGTTCTCTTAAACTTGGCCAGACTATCCTTTAGCGGGAGTATTCTGTAATCGATAGACGAGATCACTTTTAATTCTTGAAGATTTGCCTTTTACGGTGTAATGATATTTCGACAAGAAAGCAATCGATCAGATCACTAATTAATTCAATTTTATCACCTGTCATTTAAGGCAAGACGCACACACGGTGCCGTTTGTAAGGCGAGGGATAGCCGGGAAGACTACCATTTTGTTCGGCTTTCTGACATTCTAAGGGTGTTTTTGATGTTTGAAAGATTAAAATAATATAGAATCACTGTAGCATAGATATGAATTCAAAAGGGTTAAATGTTTCGTTTCCGTTTTTTTTTTACTAAAGCTACAGGGCCACAAGCCCTCTGGACCCTGACGTGACTCGGGGTCTAAAAGCTATTTTGCCATGGCAACAGATAGTAAGTCACCTTGGCTAAGTTACTCGTTGTAACATTCGACTACCTCGCAATGGTAACTGGTTCTCAAAGCGACCAACTCATCTCACCACGGAGGAATTGGGTGAAAGCATCGTTTGAGGCCTGCTGGTTCCCAAGACATGATAGGCCTAATGCAAATACCATTAAAGCATGAAACTAACTGCTTGATATGCCTATTACAATTCTAACCTATGATCCAACGGAAATAAGAATTTCCTCAAGGTACTCTCCAAAACCATATAATAGGCCTATCACTTCTAAAGTTATAACCTATATTGGCGGGGTGAGTTTGGTTCAAAGGAGCTAACTTTGTTTGCCTTCTGAAATGTGAAATTTAGCTGCTGATCTGGTATATTGAGTAACTTCTAAAAACAGTGATTTGGTTTCAAAGAGTATGCATGCGGGATATTATTTTCAAATATAAAAATTAGGACTCCCGGGTAAAAAGGTAAAAACTGTGAGCGTGTTAAACATCCTGAAAATGGGTTCTGTGTGCTCGCTACAGGGTGTCTGGACAGAAAAGATATCCATTTTTAAATATAAATGATCAGGAATGAACTGAATATTTGGTCAGTCATCAGTGACAGTGACGTAATGAAATTAATACCATTGGATAGAGAACATCCTGGCCAAGTTCACTGTAGTTGACTCTTTCTTTAATATTATACATTTCTGATAATTTACATTTAAAAAGAGTATCATTTTGCAATAACTCTTATCGACCTCTTGTCTAACACTAGAAAAACACACAACTAAAAAGACTCGATTTGTTCCTCAGTATACAAAAACACAAAATCTGAATTGATGGCAATTAAATATATCCTTTGTCCAAAATAGGCTCAAGAGATCTGAACAATTTTACGTGTTTTGGAATTATTATGAAATAATGACATTAGTATCATCGGTATTCAAGTCTTGTTAAAGAAAAGTATAAACAATGTAATTTCATTTCATTAATGCTTTCAAATTCGAAAACTCTGTGTATTCTGAAGGTTTTTCATTCGTCAAACGGCTAAAAACCAACAGATGTTGAGATATGCGACCAAAATCATAGTCCGTTCTCCCAGACTATCTGAAAGCAAAAGGCCTCGTCCCCAGGGTATCAAGCAGTACGCACCCACCATTACCTGCTCTCTCACCCTGGAGTTGGATTGTTTGCATATGTGCAACATTTTTGAACACGTATGCAAATGAGGAATAGTCTGGTGCCTGCATGTGCGTTTCATCAACGTTTGTGTTTGAATGCGGTGTCTGGGATAAAAACAACATCAATTCGTCGCGCCGTGCAGTTATGAAAACATGATTGTTTTCGAAGTTAAAATCAAACGGTTACAATGTTATCCCGCTCAATATGCAGTATCACATTTCATATTTAAATGAGCAAATTGGAAAGGAAAGGAGTTTTTTGAGAAGGCGTGGACGTTATAATAACGATGATCGTGAAAACACGTAATGCACGTTGGAAATAACACCAAATACACGATATAAATCCATTTACTAGCCAATTGTGGTATCGAATCAGGTTACAGGAAGAAAGTTTCCTATCCATGGTTAACTACTGGAAACGAGGTTGGAATGCACTTGGGACGAGGCTGAAATGATAGGCACTTGCCTTTTTGATGGCCAACTCGACCACGGGGCTTTAATGGGTTCATTAACAGTGGTAACGTGTCCTGCAGGTCGGAGTGACTGTCTCCGCGGTGACCATTGATGATTAGACACGCATAGTTGCACACGATAATAGAGAAATCAAATGCATGAAGCTTCGTGTCCATTATAGGAGGCATCATATTTCACCCCGTGTTCCGTTAGAATCGGAATGAGCGGATTGTTTCGGTCATTACAGTGAAATAATGGCCCAGCGATACAAATCAGTCCTATCCTGTAAATATAGTAACTGACCCAAGCTGATGGTGGTCAGAAATCAGTATCCCCATCCCAAGTTCAAAATGTACTCAATATAGTTTAAAAGCATGTACAAACATTTAACATCTTTTAGGTTGCCTGCGTTTGCGTAAGGTAATTAAAAGATAACATTTCAAATGCACAACAAGCACTTTGATGTGCACCCTCTGGGTATTTGCGACGGATACATTGTATGGGTCATGGCTATTAAACAACGTGCCCCCAAACCTGCTAATCGCCTTAAGAAGAAGAAAGTACACTTGGATCTGACGTACATTTCGGCTGATTAGTAATGCTGGAGGCATACCTGCCGTGCAAAACACACCGTGCGTGCATGCCTGCCGTACATCTGTGAACAAAGCTCACAGCGAACTTAAGCTTTATCTGCGAATTTCAATGCGCAAGCATTATCGGGGTTGGTTGACTTTTGAATTAGCCATTGGTCAGTCTACTGATGCGGCGTTCCAAACTGACCACATCATGCCGGCCGAAGTAATGAACTCGCGTATAATTATCAGGGAGAAGTGTTGAACACACTAATACGACGACAGTACAGTGAAGGCACTGAATAATAAATAGGGTAGTGCCTCCATTGCCGTTCACCCGAATAAAGTTACACCTTTGGGAATACATGCAGCCTATTCAAGTAATTTAAGAATTTCAAGCATGGAACGTCTGAATTTTTTTAAACAGAGATTCTGTGCATGAATAAATTAACGGAATAAGACAAGACAGTACATGTCATGATAACGATATCTTCATTGACAGTGTGAGCTTGCATATGTACAAGAGGACCACACAGCACCCTCTTCCAAAATCATTGTACAGTATCAACCTTATACAATGATACATTCCAGCCCTAAGTTTTAAAAGTCTTTGATTTTTTAGGTTTCCAGAAACCAATTCTTAAGAATATCTCTCCCCCCCCCAAAAAAAAAGACAACAAAAACAATCTGTTCCTGTCCATTCCTCCTATGCCAACTCAGTGAATTATTTGAAATTGATGAATTTTTCTTCTCATAATTGCAATTAGAAAACTTCACGGATCTCAGGCAGCGCCATGGCTGGATCAGTGTTATTTACAGAGTCAATATACCAAGTGTCACTTTAGGCTTAAAATGGCAATCTCGGTCATCCGTAAACGTGGTTTAAGTGGACGTAACGATCTCCCAGATACTTGCTACTTAAAGGAATAACTCGGTCATAGTGAAAAACCTCAGCTGCTTTACGTTTTTATTTCGCATTTGAAATCTTTTTTTAATGAACGAGCACAATGATATTGCAATTACAGTCGCATGAAGACTCTTGTGAGCTGGTTACGTTGACAGTTTTATCCAGACTGGAGTCTTGCCTCTGTGCAGATAGTGTCTTTAAAACGAGCGCAGAATTATTTTGTTTTAATTACAGTGAAGACTTATAGTCCCGTCGAAATGTGACGGAACCCACGTTAAATTGACAATCCATCTGGCCAAGCCACCTGCATTAATAAAATCAATAAAGCCAGAGATTGGGTGAGAGCCATCGCGCTCCAATAGAAGCTCATTAGAAAGGGAGGCAAACGAGAGGAATCAGGTTTGTCCCTTACCATAGGCTTGAGCATCTCCATGTAGAGATGCCAAAATAGATAGTCCGTCAACTTAGTCTGTCACAAATATAATGAGACGTCAACAAATGTAGATGCATTCCCGTCGATTTCGCATTAAAATAGCGGATGACTCTAACGCACTTTGGATTTGTAACATAAGGCATGTCTGAATGTCCCATTATACTAGAATACGACGTCGTGGGATATGACTTCAAATAATGAGTTTGGTTCATTTTCACATTAATCATGACAGTTTGGTATCTTGACATAATTGAATTGTCCATCTATAATATCCCAGAGGTGCACCTGTTCACCTTCCATGAACGTTTAATTCCCATGTTAATTCCTTGATTATTAAGACATGAATCACGCAGCCATGTGACCGATAATAACCCTCTCCATTTCAGCATTTGTTCATTAAGGTGATGTCAGGATCAATACTCGTACAGTCAGATCTTATTAAACCATGTTAGTTGGTTGGTACTTTGAGTACTGTTGCAAATCATGAAAGGCAATAATACAAACGTTGTAATGAACATTCCGCCGATAATGCTCCTGCTTGAAAACACCATCTGAATGATCCCAAGTACTTTCCCCTCCCTAAAAAGACAACAACGTTCAGAACAATGTTACTCTATGTGAAGTCTGGGTACATGTATCTCGTAAAAAAAAAATCAGTTTATGTGATGTATGGGACTCGCATTGACACAACTATCAAATGTTATTTTATTATAGCAACATAATGCAACTACATTTTCTACAAAACTTTTCGAGTTTTCACTGTACAAATAAATAATTATTACTCATTGTATGAGTGATGAATTCCATAATGTAACAAAAAAGCGGTTTGATTTATCGTTAGGGGCCATTCACAATTGTCAATGTTTTTAAATTTTGAAAATGTCGGTGGATGGGTCAAGATAAATTATTGAAAATCGAAACCACTGTATTTTATTTTAACAAATAGAAAAAAAGAAAAGAAAATCTCTGACTCTGACATATTTGACTTGCCAATTCAACTCTTGCGATCCGATTCGTTTGCTTTTAACCATATCCTTTGAGATTTGTGGTTTCCGTGTAATAAACATGCTCTTACTCATTTCCCTTTCACTTTGACCATTCCATCGTGTTCGCCAATAGGCCTTACAGGCTGCATTGTTTTCTTTACTTGACACTGGAGAACGTGTATTACACCTCATAATCAGTTCATATATATTGCTTCTCACCAATGACGATCACATTTCAAGTTTTAGTTCTGCGAGGAAAGGTAAGTTAAACGTCAGTGCCGATATGTGTTTATATTGAGCCAGCCTATGGTGCTGCTAATCATAGAATAAAAGCAGCAAGGCAAAAAAATAATACAAGCCACAACGTAATACCAACCAATAACCGCACTTGAAACAAAACAAAACGCCATTTTCTTGAACGGATTTCTATAGTTAGGCAGCAACTCGTCGCATCGCATTGCCATGTACATTACTATTCTTAGCGGGCTGACGGTCAGTTAAAAAAACATTCCAATTACATTGGCTTAACAAAATTATTATTTAGTGTTTTCAACTTGAGTTTTGCCCTTTGCCGACGTAGCTTGATAAGCACGGAATAGTCCATGTATAGACTTGCAACTGACCGTGCACGACCTCCTACTTGCTAGACATGCGTGCGTCTTGCCGCTCCACATCCGAGCATGCCGGGGTCGGCTGGCTGCTTGAGTCTGTTGTGACAACGAGTCCCAGTCAACCGCTATAATGATGGAGTTATTATGCGTCAGAAAAACTCCGAGTAAATTCAACGCCGGTAAAGAGCAAACCCAAGTTCAATCCTATTGGTTTTTTTTAGTGTTAAGTGTTGAGTGTTTATTACGTTTTTTACGTTTATTGGGTGTGATCTCAACATTGGCCTTGGTTATGGTTTTTGACCGATTCGATTGTATAATATAAACTTGGATGGTATGAAACGTTACTTAATATCACTCACATTTGTAATATTGAAACTGAAGTCGCTGCCTTGAAAACTCATAAAAATAATGAATGAAACTGCTGCAAACTACTAACTGACTGACTGAATTGACCTGAAATACACACACATACACACGCAGATAATCGTTTTACATACGCTATATGTGGACATTCCTTTACAGAAAATAACTTTACTAAAACTGTGAAAACTCTTTCAACCCCAATTTTTTTTTGATTTCCTTGAATGTTTTTTCTTCATTCTGCGCCCGATAACCCTAACCCGAAAATGCCTCTAAACCTGTTTTCCAGAGAGGGCGAAACGTTATGTGGACTTGGCTTAGTCCACATAACGTCAACACAACCTGCATTATGTGGACATCTTTTGTTCACATGTCCACATAGTGACTGTAAGACAAACTCACGTGTACACAATAGCGGATCTCATGTTTCGGTTCCTGGCAGGATCTTGTTCAAAGGCAAAAGGACAATGGCACAGAAACAAACAAGTACACACAAGCAGGCAAGGGTGGAAGAGTTTTGTTCCCGAAAAGGGAGCCCAAAAGTTTTGGTTTCCGCCCCAAATTGAACATGCAAAGCAATATTTCGTGGCATTGACCGGACGTGTACGCAGTGGCTACCCTCTTTGCAACGTCACTTAAAAAATCAAATTGGGGTCGGTTTTTTTTGGGGGGGGGGTGGGGGTGGGGGGGGGGCATGGGCGTCGCCAGGATGGGGCAATGGGGGCGCTCCCACCCCCCGGAAAGGCCACAAAAAAGGTGTGAAGTCATATTTGCTATTTATTTAATACACATTTACGAACTGGGTGTCTGCAGGGGTGTCAATGGGGGCGGGTTAGGTAACTGTTCCTGTTCCTTTTCATGCTCCTTCGTTTCGTTCATCCGCATGAAAAGCAGTTTTGTTCTAATATGAACGACCTCAATAAATAACAGAAACACACAATTGGATATTTTCTGATATAGATTTATTAAAGCATGGGAATGTGGCTAGGTGCTCTCTAAAACAACACAAAGCACAGAGGGTGGATATTACCTCGGGAAAATGAATTGGAATTGCCGAATCAAAAAGACTCTTCTGCATGTCTTTCTCGACTTTCTAGCTCTAGGGTAGCTCTCTGTAATCTTTCCTGTTCCCCCGCGGTTTGTTGCTTTTTTTTCTCCTTTCTCCAAACGCTGGCGCACGGCTCGATCATCTTTCCGCTATTATCAGCGATCGATAACTACCATTTTTGGTCTGCTATAAGTTCTGATAACTGGAAATCATCAATTGCCAAGTTGTAAGTCGGCTTTTAATTGGATCAATTGCTTGAGTCCAACTAATAGAATTTTAATTTGACCATTATTTTTTAGCGAGTTAGTTCGTCCTTATTAACACTGCGAATCTGTTTAGACTTTTTGTTTAAAATACTGCTGAACCATTGCGTTTAAACTTTGCCGCCCGCGGCTCGTCTTAGGAAGACATCGCTGTAGAACTTCACGTGCAGATAGGTTAGAAATGGAACGATACTCAGCGGTGAAAGCATAGACCTGATGGCTTGCATTCGTTACCCTTTTTATAGCAGTACACGCATCAGTACACAAGACCTCAATAGTCAGGTTAAGAAAGGGATGGAATGCAACCAACGCCCAAACATGGCAGACATTCAGGGAATTATTTCTGCCCTCCAAACGAACAAAACTAAATGTGCCTTCTCCTAGAAACAATCCTGGATCCCCTGGGCCGCCCTTGGTGGTGGGTCAGTGAAGATCAGCGGTTGGGTGTGAAGAGAAGGATGATGCAGAAGGAATGTACAGAGGAGTGTGGCAGTCCTGAAATGTAAGATGAAGGGGGAATTGGAGGTGACAATTAGACGGGGGAGGAACAAAGGGGTGTCACAATGGAAGAGTTAAAAGCTAAGTGAATGCAACGGACGAGGGGGCGATAAACCACAGGAGGGTAGCTAGGATATTCTGTAACAAATGACGGGAAAAAAATTGAAAAGATGAAGGGTGGGATGAGGCATCCAATGAGGGGACTCGCAGCTCGAACGCCAGTCTGACTATCACCCGTTATCCACGGAGCAAGTCTTCTATATAACGTCTGATATGTCTAGACATGCGCTATGCAAGCCGCACGCCACCCAATCGCAGTCGACTTTATTAAACTATGACGTCATTTCATTCCCAAGTCAGGACTAAATGGTTTGATTGGTCAATTCGAAAGCAGTGTTTTGTTATACAAATAACGAATGTTTGTGAGTGCGATGGTAAGAATAATTTCATGAGGTGACAGATTGAATGTTCTATTCCACGAGGCGAAGCCGAGTGGAATAGAACATTCAATCTGTCACCGAATGAAATTATTCTTTCCATCGTACGAACGTAAAACATTCGTTATTTGTTTTATACAACACCTGAATAAATTCTCGTCATTTGATTGGTAAATTATAAACTACAATTTATTTTGATTTTAAAGATGTTGAACTACCCCTTCACGAAAATGTTTGAACCCAACGCTGTAGCGCCGGCTCTTTGGAACAATACACGCTACGCTGAACGCACACACCAGCATGCATTTTGCACGCAAATACCGCGTCATGGAACAAGCGCAAAGTGAAACGGTAAAACGCATGGGTATAACGCATGGTTGCACCGTGCATTATACCGAATAATAATATGTCACGTGATCTACAATTCACCAATCAGATGACGGGGATTTATTCAGGTGTTGTATAAAACACAACAACAGCCGGGCGCATTTGATACAGAGCGCGTGACCCAAGGTTTTTTATCCATTGTCCATGACGCGCAACGGGTGAATGACCGAAGACCATAGAGAGCGCCCGCTGATTGGTCAAAATGTAGCGGTTGTCTTGCCTAATATTATTAATCAGCGAATCTGCTCACATATCATAGACTACCCGAACGCGGCCTAAAGCCAATACGCCGCTTTCCGTATTCCCAAGCCACCTATTACAAATGATGCAGTTCGAGTAACTAGAACTCTACGAATAGGCTTTTTTAACATTTGGACCGGTGGTCGGGCGATAGTAGAGTCCTAAGTACATAGCCTTATTGCGTTTCCAATAACGTTTTTTAACATTTTCACTCGTACCCCAATCAAAATCTTCAGATTTCACCCCCAAAACAGTCTTCAAACTGCCCTTTGCGACCCTGTAGGCTTCAGTGGGAATTGGAAATACAAATGGGGGTGGTTAGGTTTACACACCTTTTGGAAGAAAAGAGAAATTTCACCGGGAAACATCCTTGTCACAAAAGCCTTGTTTGAGGCTGGCATTTGGAATTCAGGAAAAGTTGACTAGTGCAAGTCGATTGGTCACCAATCGAGGTGACCAATCAAAGTACCCTGTGATTGGTCTGTCTGCTTTTCCTGAATTCAAAATGGCAGCCTCAAACAAGGCACTTGGTGGTTATCCTCCTGAATACTCCACGCGGAAGTCTAACAAGAAGGCCTTGGGGAAGTGGAACTAAATTAAATCCTTAAAGGTGTTGTGGTTTGGGGCGTCTATGGTGTCTTGAGGGAGCTTGTTCCATTTCCGGATAGTTCTGGGTAGGATTGACTGCATATAGATGTCTGTCCTTGCTGCAATTTCTGTGAACTGGTGGTTGTGAAGTCTACGAGCCCGTGCTGGTTTGGGGACTATGGATGATGGCTTAATGTGAACTATGTTGTGCATTATTTTGTAGAAGTAGGTAAGTTGGTTAACTTTCCTTCTCTCTTCCAGTGAAGACCAGCCTAGGGTTGTCAACATGTCGGTCACACTGCTCAGTCTGGAATAATCTCTCATTGCGAAACGAGCAGCCCTCCGTTGCACTTTTTCAGGGCTGTTATGTTCTTAGCTATGCGAGGGTTCCAAGCAATGCTGCCATATTTTAGGTGTGGTCTGACTAGTGCTAAGCACAGCTTTTTTTTTACTGATCTGGATGCAGAATTAACATTTCTTTAGATGAAGTTCAATATACGACTTGCTTTGGAAGTGGCATGTTCTGTTTGAAGATTCCAACTTAGGTTATTCTGAATGATTATTCCCAAATATGTGATATTGGTTTTCTCTACGAGGTTTGATCCTAACAATGTGTGTAGTTAGTTTTGCCAGGGGCCCGCTTCCTGGAGATTCGCATGATGTTGCATTTGCTGGAGTTAAATTTCATTCCCCAGGTTTGCGCCCAGTTAGCCAAGTTGTCCAGGTCTTTTTGGAACATCAATTCATCAGTTGATGAGCAGATCTTCCGGTATAACAGGCAGTCGTCGGCGAAAAGGCGAGTTGTGCCAATCACTGATTTGCTAATGTCGTCGATGAAAAGTAAAGACAGGTGGGGGCCAAGCACAGTGCCTTGTGGTACGCCACTGTCGACACTTTGCCATTTCTAAGAGTTTCCATTTACCAAAACTTTGTGTGACCTGTTGGTTAAGAATTCCTTGATCCATTTCTGTGTTTTCCCCCTTATCCCCTTATTAGTAGTCTAATTTTTTGACCAGTTTTGATGAGAAACTACGTCGAACGCTTTAGAGAAGTAGAGTACTGCCATGTATGTGGTGATTTGATTATCATAATTGTAGGAGATGTCATCCAGAGTTGTTATGAGTTGGGATTCGCAGGACAGGCCTTTACGAAAAGCATGTTGGTTTTCGTTCAGGATGTCGTGTTCCTTGAGGTGTTTCATTAATTGGCTTTCAATGATGTACTCTAATAACTTGGAGCAAACAGAAATCAACGACACAGGTCTGTAGTTTGCCGGGTCTGCACGACAGCCTTTCTTAAAAATGGGTGTTACGTTGGCTTTCTTCCAAACAGATGGTAGAGAACCCAGGTCAAGTGATTGTTGGAATATGGATGCGAGTACTGGGTATGGGGCAACTTCATCGGCAGCTAGTTTCAAGATTTTGTTTGAGAGTGTTGTCGGGACCGACGGCTATGGCGGTGTTGAGCGACGTCAGTAACTTAAGGACTCCGCTAACAGACACGGTGATGTTTGTCAAGTCTGGGTAGGGACTCGGTGGTAGAACTGGTTGTGCATCGGTGTTGTCCCTGCTGAAAACACTACATAATTGATCTTGTAGGGTTTCAGCTTTTTCTTGGTCAGATGTGATATTTTTCCCGTTGATCGAGTTTTCTGAGAACCTGAACCCCTGTGTTGTCTTTACGAGTGCTGTTTACGTAGCGCCAAAACTTCCGGGGTTATCTGTAGATGTAGTTTTTTTGTAAATGTGTGCGTTTAGCCCTTCGGATTTCGCTGTTCACTTGCTTTTGCAAAAGTTTGAAATTTTCCCAGTCTGAATGTAGACCGCTTGTTACTGCCTTCACATAGCTGCGCTCTTTCTTCCTGCAGCGACGGATTAGTAGGACAGTAGTGATCGATCGAGCCATGAGGGTCTAGGATGTCCCTGGACTGTTTTTTGTGGTACATGTACTAAGTCAGTTATTTTTGTCAGCCCGTCCCTAAAAATACTTCAATTTGCTTCAACTGTTCTGGTTTCTGGAGATGACTGCATGAATTCGGTCTGAAGCTCGAGGACAGATTTTTTCCAGCTTGGATTCATCCACGTCATTCCACTTCAAGTATAGACCTTTATGTCGGCTAACACTGTTGCGTGATCGCTAATTCCGGAGTTGCTGTAAACATTGCGAACCAGAGTTCAACCGTTAAGGCGTGTGGTGAAGAGCAAATCTAAGATGTTACTCTGTTCCTCTAACTGGGTCTCTCCTTGTAGTAAAATTTACCCTTTGTTCGACATTGTAGTCATCTGCGATGTTGATAATTTTGGATTGAATACCGTTTGCCGAGAAAGTACCAGTCTCCAAAGCATGCCCGGAATGTTGAAGTCATATCTCCTCCACTGAGAATGATGAATGGGGAGCTTACCAGGTTGAGCCTGTATTTGTGACAAGGATGTTTCCCGAATTGAAGGTGAAATTAACCACCACCATTTGTATTTCCAATTCCCACTGAAGCCTACAGGGTCGCATAAGGCAGTTTGAAGACTGGTTTAGGGGTGAAATCTGAAGATTTTGATTGGGGGTACGAGTGAAAATGGTCAAAAAACGTTATTAGTTAAGCAATACTGGCTATGTACCTAGGACTCTACTCATGGGCGTCGCGAGGGGGGCACTTGCCCCCCCCCCCCCCCCTGGAAAAGCAAAAAAAAAAAAAAAAAGGAAGACAAAAAAAAAGAAAAAAAGAAAAGATAAAGAGGCGCGAAGACAAAGTGGTGTAAATTTAATGAGTTGGGGGGGGGGGGCAAATGTCCCTGCTCCCCTCTAAAACTGATAAATCGAGAATGTGTTGAGAAATACAAGCATTTTTTGGCAAAACAATTTTTTGCCCCCCTCTAGAAAAAATCCTGGCGACGCCCATGACTCTACTATCGCACGATCATGTCCAAATGTTAAAAAAAAGGCGATTCGTAGAGTCCCAGTTACTCGGACTACAAATGATGCACCTTGACGTTTAAAAACGTTTCTTTATTGGTAATAGCCATGTCCGAGATCCGGTACCGAAATCCGGCGGATAACTTAAAGTTTCGTCGCAACTGGTGCATCGTTACAGCGCCCTCTTTAGACGTAATATCTGTATCTGCAAGATGGCGGCCTCCAGTGAAAGAAATGAACTGCATGCCTCTGACAGTTCCAATGCTGATTTTGGCAATAAGCATCAAGAAAACAGTGACCCAAAACCAGCACATGGGCTGCTGTCTTTTGTCAAAGGTACTTGTTTCCTAAAGTTGTAATTAACCTGGGCATTTAGTCAATAACGCAATCTCAACCTCAGTCAGGCTAGCTGGAATTACCCAGCATGCCCAGCACGTTATCATCTGATCTAGTGATCCTTGGGTTGTCATTATTTTTAGCTGGAGGAAGTTTTTCACTTGGACCTGCAGCATTGGAAGATCCAATAAAAATTCGAAAATGTGCAATTTTGTCCCCGTAACACACTAATTTCAACTGGGACTCACCCACACCTTGCCTGGCATAACCACTACACAGGTCCTTGACCTTTTTTTTGAAGAAAAAAACAATCCACGATGAAGATTCAGCCTACAATTGCAGTGAAAAAAAGGAGGCATAACTGACAGCCATGCAGCCATGATGATGCCTGGAGCTAGATTTGTGCACAAACAAACTGCAAAGCGCTGTCAATTACCATGTACATACAGCGAACCACCAGTCACACTTGCCAACTGCACGACCAGACGACGACGCGGCACGGCATGGGGCTGAAACGCACACCCGACGACTGTTTGTCCGCCAACTTCGGCTGCCGTTCTACCTCTGCCGTGATGTGAGTGAAGCCTCATAGTTACTGCAGCAGTAGTGCATCAAACAGTCGTCGGGTGCACGCTTCAACGCCATGCCGCACCGTGCCGTGGCAAGTGTGACTGGTGGTTCGCTGTGTGTGAATGGTAATTGACAGCGCTTTGCAGTTTGTTTGTGCACAAATCTAGCTCCGAGCATCATCATGGCCGCACGGCTGTCGGTTATGTCTCCTTTTTTCACTGCAATTGTAGGCTGAATCTTCATCGTGGATGTTGCCTGTCATTCCAAAATCTTTGAAGCCCTCTGTAGTGAAGCGTGTCCTCTTGTGTGCGCTCTTTATACGCGGCGGCGTATAGCATCCCTGTACTGGGTCATTCCATGCCAACTCAACAAATGGTGCACACCATCACCTCTTGGATTTTTTTCTTTTTTGGTGTACTGAAAGATACTTAAGAGAAATGCAAATTCTGAAAATTTGGGGTCTCTACGACTTTTCGTTCTTGCGCAACAGCATTTTGAAATTTGAGGTGGGCGGGGCCAAAAGTGCGTCGCGTCACGAAATTCAATGTTTAAAGGGCCATATATTTAAAACTATACCCCCCAGACATTTCAAACTTGGTAATCTGGGCTATTTTTTGCTGTAGATTTCAAATATTTAAACAGAAAGAAAGTAGCTTGTTTCATTTTTAAGTTAGAGGGGCCCCAAAATGGCCCAAAACTCATCTGGACCAATGTTCGGGGGGGTGTAAGTCAAAAATTGAAAATATTTTTTACACCAAATTTTTTGCCTGTAATAGCCCCCAGTTGAAACTACTTTCATGTAAAATCTTACACTTATATTAACTTCATTGAATGAGATATAGCCCTTGCAAAAAGCAAATTGTTTATTTTTACGATAACTTGACCCCCCCAAAAACCAACGTCAGACATTCCGCACCAAATTTTGCTTCACATATGTTTGAGGTTGGTCCTTAGTGAAGTCCTCTGAAAAGTTTCATGTTGGTGTCTAAATGTCTTCAGTGGATAGCTGGGCTTTTTAAAGAGTCTATATCTTATGATGCTGCAGGTTCCGTAACATACATGTACATGCATGTACATGTACTTGTATTTTACGGAACCAGCACAACAAAATCCCCCGACTGTTGAAAGACTTGGGTCAAGACTACCCATTTCCTGCTCAATAAACAGTTGCTTGTAGACCTACGTAAGCATTATTTGCAAATTAGGTTAAATGACTTGAGAGTCTTATTCTTTCCATGTGCTCATCACACAGCATGCATGTCATGTATACATTGTACACATGTAGTAATTAACCAGTTCTCACTTGCATAGTATAGCACTGACCTGAACCAAAGAGAAGTGATTCAGTTTGAGTAAAGGGTCTATGGTTTTAACCTGATTGATCTTAGTTTTCATTATGGATAAGGGGAAACCTAGTTCATGCAGGAAACTCATCATGCACCAATTGTAGCAGCTGACCTCAACCCAGGAAAATATGTTTGTGTGCATTGTCTATGATGATGTTTGGTACATTGCTGTTGTAGAAGATGTATCACAACTTCATGGGGATGTGTATGTCTGCTTCATGTACAGGACGGAATCAACAAATACTCTCTATTGGCCACAAAGAGAGGATAAATGTAACATTCCATTTGTTGATGTGTTGTGTTGCGTACCAACACCAGAACTTCTACATAGCAGTGGAAGGCAATACAAACTTAGTGAGCCAACCATCATGCAACTCATTCAACTTCATCAAAACAACATGTACATCACAAGGAATGCATAATTTCACCTGTGAAACTGTAAACAATTATATCAACTGTCTACATGTACAAATGTAAGCTTAGTTTCATACCCAACTTATTCTTTATGTACCGACTGCTGTTATTCTACATTGTATGTACGTGTACATGTATGTTACGGAACCTGCAGCATCATAAGATATAGACTCTTTAAAAAGCCCAGCTATCCACTGAAGACATTTAGACACCAACATGAAACTTTTCAGAGGACTTCACTAAGGACCAACCTCAAACATATGTGAAGCAAAATTTGGTGCAGAATGTCTGACGTTGGTTTTTGGGGGGGTCTAGTTATCGTAAAAATAAACAATTTGCTTTTTGCAAGGGCTATATCTCATTCAATGAAGTTAATATAAGTGTAAGATTTTACATGAAAGTAGTTTCAACTGGGGGCTATTACAGACTAAAAATTTGGTGAAAAAAATATTTTCAATTTTTGACTTACACCCCCCCGAACATTGGTCCAGATGAGTTTTGGGCCATTTTGGGGCCCCTCTAACTTAAAAATGAAACAAGCTACTTTCTTTCTGTTTAAATATTTGAAATCTACAGCAAAAAATAGTACAGATTACCAAGTTTGAAATGTCTGGGGGGTATAGTTTTAAATATATGGCCCTTTAAACATTGAATTTCATGACGCGACGCACTTTTGGCCCCGCCCACCTCAAATTTCAAAATGCTGTTGCGCAAGAACGAAAAGTCGTAGAGACCCCAAATTTTCAGAATTTGCATTTCTCCTAAGTATCTTTCAGTACACCAAAAAAGAAAAAAATCCAAGAGGTGATGGTGTGCACCATTTGTTGAGTTGGCATGGAATGACCCTACTTCACAGAGCTCCAAAGATTTTGGAAAGACAGGCAACAGCCGCGGTGCGCTTTGCCAAAGTTGACGCATGCTCAGTAGATGATTCAAGCTCTTGTCTAGCTCCCTGGCCCCATTGGCCTTTTGACTGTTTATTTGCATAAACAAAGACATCACAGCTTTGGGGTCATCGCTTTTAATTGGCTGCCATCAATAGACGTTTTACGTGTGCATATATGGACTTAAGAAAGATTCCTAAAATTCTCGAAAAATTTGGATGTAAGATAACCTAATCAACCTTTTGGGCAAAAGCTGAGACATCATAGAATACAACTGCAAGTGCAGTTTACTGCAGTTTCATGTGGCAAACAAAGACACTCTCTTTAAAAGTTTGGTTTGCACACTGTGTGGCAAAGGATACAGCCCAGCAATACCGTTGCCACACTAGGCCCAATTTACAGGTCCCTCTTTAGTTTTGGTCAATAGAGTCAAGAGATATTTGTATCATTCCAAAACGTTCATGGCAACGTAAAGCAGACCTCCTTTAAAATTCTGATGTAATGACCCCATTTTTGTAATTTTGAACAGTGGGCCTAATCATCTTTAGGGAGATTCCAGAACTTCTAGACATGCTAGAACTAGACTGGTAGTATTAGCTTGAAATATCCAGCTCACTAGGCTCATGACATGGGGAGATTTGCCAGTAGAGCTGGAATTATTTCCCTGACTTAGACAGCAGTTTTCACTTTTAGGGCCGATATATTGGGTCTCTGGTCAGACCAAAGTTCCGGAATTGACGGGGCGTCGCAGCTTTTTGTTTTCTTTTTTTTTTGGCTTTTTTTTTTCTTCAAGCTTGGATTGTACAGACAAGGTGGGGTACTATTTTGCTTTTTTGGTGTCCTCATGTACATTGGTGTCCTCCATAATTTGCCTTGGTGCTCTTGATCATTTGCCTTGGTGCAATTTCCCATTTCTTGGTACTCTTTGGTAAAAAATATTGAGGAGGTGCGGCAATAGAGGGCGCTGTTGGAGCTACCGCGGAACATTTTGGGGGAAAAAAAGATTGACGCGCATGATTAAAATCGACGTGCGCGCTGACCAGAGACCAACTTATTTTTCTTTTTGGCCTAAGATAAAACTTGAAGTTTTTGAAAAAAAGAGCAAAACCTGAAGAATGCACAGCAGGGAATCGAACTCGGGACCTCTGATCATTAGCCAGCATGCCTAACCACTAGGCCACAGCAGTGCTCAACCAACCCTTGCAATTCATAAATTATATACTTTCACACACCTGGAGAGAGTATACGCGCGCGCGTAGGTAAAAGGTTCTCCACAATCCTATAACCTTGATTCAAGTCGCCTGAAAAATGGTCACCCTGTACTATTGTGTAAATAAAAAATGATGCACTGTGAGCTGTCCGTGCGAAAGAGAACTCATGGACTACTCAAAGTGCATCATAAAACAGACGTCGTTTGGTGCGCGCGTGGTGCTGCTGGTAATTGCAAACCACTACCTGGGCATCAGGGGGAGACAGTCTTAATGAATTAGCATAACCATGATGTGTGTACAGAGGGAACAAAATATGACATATTATGAATGTGATGATTGTTACTAAAGGGACAATAAAAAGCTGTGACATTAAACTATAACATTTGTATTTAAACCATATGTTATGTATTAACTGTGCCTGTAAAGATATGTACATGTGTGTCCTATTGATTTCTGAATGGTGTGTGTTGATTCAAGGATGTGAGAGTGTGGTTTCTCCTATTGTAATTGCAACCCCTGATTGTAACACCATTCCATTTATTACTTTGATAATGTATTACATGGTGCTACCTTCATTAGGATTCATTTATATTTTATTTGGAAAACTATTCCGCCCTTTAGGTTCTATGTTTATGGTGAGTGTTGCTGGCATTGCAATGATATCTGGATTTGGTTTGACGATGGCTGGAGCCAAGAGAAGACATCCGGGCTCTTTCAGTAAGGTAGGTGTCAAAGTCTGCATATCCACTGCAATTTGAAAATGTATTATGTATTTGAAATACAAATATGTAATATTATAATACATATATTTAATATTTTTTTAAATCCTTGTGATTTTTACACTTTCTAAAAAAATGAATTTGTACATCTGCATGTAAGATAAGTTAGACAGCAATACTTGCGCTTTATCCTCTGAATTATATAGTGATTCTTTTATTTTGTGATTCCACTTTAGTTATAGGCTTTTGATTTGAGGTAATTTTAAAACATACAGGATTTTTTTTATATTGAATGATTGATTGATTAATTCCATGTCATTGTCTCCTTTGTCCACAGGGTATTCTTCCCGATCCATCAGTAAGTCTTCATGAGAGTGGAGCATCATTAGGAATGCGTGCTTTACTCTGGGGTTCATTGTTTGCTGTGACTGGCTTTGGCACATTGACCTTTGCTGTATGTAAAGTCATGGGCGTTAAATCAGTAAGTGCAGGACCAAAGTCTGACCTTAACTTGTCATAAAAGATCGTCTTCCTTTAATTTGATATACATTGTAGTGATATACTTCTGAGGCGAGTTACAGAGTGAACACAGAATTCCACATTTTTTGTCGTTTTACAATTCTGTTTTCTCTGACAAATGCAGGTCGAGGATTTCAAGACCAAATTTCAGTCAGTTGCACCCAGAATCAGGAGAAATCCAGCCAGTGAACCAGAGGAGGTGACGCTGAGGAAGTTGAGACAAGAAATTTTAGAGGAAGAGGTTAAAGATACTTGAAAGCCTGATGAGTGTCAACTGGTTCCTATATGTGATACAGGCCAAGGATAGGAGGAGAAGTCTGAGTGATAATTGAGATATGACGTACATATACTCACTCAATTGTGTCTCGGTCAGGCTACATTATTTGTGACTCAGGTTATCCAATCAAAATGATTTAATTGGCTCAATGACTTTTACAAGTGTTTTCTGGTCTCCTATAATTAATTGCTGTGTTCTGTAACCAGTGAGGCAAAGAGTACCCAAGGCCAAAGTGAAGATGTCATGTGATCACAGAATGTATAGAATTCACAGACTATATCAAAACACAAATGTTTGGATCTATGTACATGTACAGTGTTTTCATGAAATATTTTTGCAGTACAAGTAAGTAGAGTGTTGAGGAAATCAGTCATTTCGTGGATGCTTTGACATTCCTGAGCATTTCAATTATGGTTACCTACTCATTGAGGTTTGTTTTTTAATTGTGGAAAGTTGTGGGAACAATAATACTCATGTGTATAAAAATTAAGGTCAATCTAGGTAATGTTTCCACTGAGGTGTGCAGTAATTGGGATCCATCCTGTGGTTAATACAAAAACCTCTGAAACAGATCGTCTGAACAGATCTGAACTACATGTACATGTAGTCATATTTTACCATGTACATGTTATACCAAGGCATGTGAGTTGAATATTTTGAATGACTGTATTTTTAATATTACACTTAAAATAAATCAATGAAAATGTTTTTGAAAATGCCAGTTGTCAAGATTGGTTATTAAAGTATTCTTTTATTAACCGTGTTTTAAAAATTACAAAGATAAGGGCGTCATGAATAATACTGTTCCCTGACATCTGCACTATGTCATTGAGACTGGATGACATAGTTAAAGTCAAGATTTTAAACGAGGTGAGGGGCACCCGGGGACACGTCCCCCCCTTGTTACGTCACTGTTCCCATGCTCCATGAGTCTTCCTGCAGAGGGAAGGAAGACGCATGCAGCATGGGAATAGTGACGTAACAAGGGGGGGGGGGGGACGTGTCCCCGGGTGCCCCTCACTTCGTTTAAAATCTTGAATTTAACCAAATATACACTGCACTGTTGAATCGGCCCCTTGAACATTTTGCGCACCCTCAGGTGCACCCCCAGAAGTTTAACCCTAGTTACGCCACTGCATGGTAAAGGGAAAGTATTTGGAACTGCATGTTTTTCTTGCAGACCTCGGCCATTTGAGTGAACATGCAAATACCTCGTTCCAAATTAGCCCATCGCATTTGACACTGAACGAACAAAACTAGTCCACAAACTTTCAGAAAATTAGGCCCTCGAGAGTGGATAGTTCCCATTAAACAAAAAGTTGTTTAGGCCCCAAAAAAAGTCTCCGGTTTCTGGTATGGAGCTTGTCCAAAAAGTGGTGCGGCGACGCGTTTTTTTTTTTTTTTTTTTACGTGACTTTTTTGCTTCAAATGTCGACTGATGACTGCAAATGGTGCCCGACAAAACTTAGTACAAATATATGGGAGTCCAGAGAGGCCACATAAAGCTTATTCTCGATCATAACCCCATCTAAAAACACGTTAAAATTTAGCCCGACTGCGTCTGGCCGTACAGTACTATCGCAAGCTCTGTAGTACGGCCAGACGCCCGATGCTTCCACAGAGACTGAATTTTTTTGGCCGCCGATGTAGCGATTTTGCTACATCTTTCGATCGCGATTATCTTTTCATCCAGGACACAAATTTCCAAAGTTAAGGTTCGTAGTCGTAGAGCAACTCATACCTTTTCGAAAAAACGTTCTTTGGTCTCAATATTTTCATCCATACGGCCCCGCCGCACGCACGTTCAAAAACACGATGTCATGTCACAGACTGTTTATGCATATTTATGAGTTTGCGCGGGCGCGCCTGCATATTGCAGACATTACAGCGCGGCCGCCATTTTGAAATCGCATGGGGGATCGCATGGGGGACGATATTTGTGAAATCTGATGACTGAAATTCGTCTTGTGGCCAGATGGATAAATATATTGAGACCAAAGAACGTTTTTTTCGAAAAGGTATGAGTTGCTCTACGACTACGAACCTTAACTTTGGAAATTTGTGTCCTGGATGAAAAGATAATCGCGATCGAAAGATGTAGCAAAATCGCTACATCGGCGGCCAAAAAAATTCAGTCTCTGTGGAAGCATCGGGCGTCTGGCCGTACTACAGAGCTTGCGATAGTACTGTACGGCCAGACGCAGTCGGGCTAGTTAAAATTGTGCAGCAGCAGGATTCCAGTCAAACCAGTGAGTTTGGCGGTTTTGAGACATCATATTTTATTGAAAAAAAACTTTTCCATTTTGCCGACGCGCATGGCTACGGCGACGCGCGCGCATACCAGAAACCGGAGACTTTTTTTTTGGCCTTAGCCTCCTGTATTTTTAGTCATGTTTCGTCATCTACCTTGATTAATTGTGATAAATTGTTTTGACTTCGAATTAGGAAAACCTGTGTCAAGATGCAAATGTACATATTTTCGTCCAATACATTTGATCGTTTTCGATAGCAACATCCGTTTTCAAGCCGATAGCGATGAAGTGGAGTCAGGGGCGTAACTATGGTGAAACACCTCGGGGGGGGGGGGGGCTTGCCTTTTTCGTTTTTGAACTAATAAAGGTCTACACGTATATATGGACGTAAATGCTATAGCTGTTATACTGAAACACAAACCACAGGGAGTTACGCTCCCGTTGTTACCAAATCTTACGACAAAAAATTAAAAACAACTGGATTTTTCTATTGTGCTTTCCGGAAACTTTTTTTTATGGAGTCCGTTTTTTTAGGGCAGGCATGAGAATGGATTTAAATGAGAAAAAAACAGGAAACTTGTGCAAAAACAGGAAAAAAGGTGTGAAATCGGGCAAAAAAGCCCCAAAACACACACAAAATAAATAAAAACGCGGAAATTTGGGCAACAAATAAAAACAGGAATTCCTGTTGACAGGAAGATGCTCATGTCTGTAGGGAGTTAGGGACTCCGCTAGCCCAGGCTGGACTCCGTTGTGTACACGCGACGGTCAGTCGTAAAGCATGAAGACGTCGCCCAGGCTCCATTTTGAACTTACGGATAAAACATAGTTTGCACTCCAGCGTTATTTGTCAAACTCCCGATAATCATCATGCGCTGGAGTTACTCAATCTATCTCTAACTAACGTTATATATTGGTGTCGTATGACTGAAACAGTGGATTTTGTTCTCAATCATACTTGGAGCAACAGGGCCAGCAACTGTACACTCCCAAGAATGAATGTATAAATGAAATCATGAACAGCTACAAAAATCAGCTAACAAACTTGTGAAGAATATACTCACGGGGAAGAAATTTCTTGCGAATAGGCCTACCCGCTCAGTACTATGGCATTCACTGTTTCAAAACTTGCAACCACGGTGGACGGGCGTCAATCGCTTCTCAAAAGTGGGGGGACATACTTTGATCAGAACTAGTTGCGAGCGCGAAGCCCTTACGGCATGGGGTTAACCGCCCTGAATCCTCCAAAATCCTTTTTGCAAATTGGAGGAATTTGCAGGATTGAGGTTACATGGCAAAAGTGGATTGCTGATTTCGGAGTACGCACTGTGTCAAGGTTTTGGGCCGGACCTTGTGTTGTTTATGCTCAGCCGTGCATAAATTTAGCCCTTGATTATACTTGACATCCTCCGCACTGCTCCAGGATGTCACTGCCTCTGCCTCAGCCTATTGACAGTCATAGCCGGAGGATTTTGCAGGATTCAGGCAGTGGTCACCCTCCATGGACCATATTCAAGAAATATCGAAGGAATTTGCAGGATTGAGGCTATATGATATTTTTCCATGAGGCCAATTGGAGGATTTTGCAGGATTGAGGCTATACATCCTAGCAAAAAGGCCTAGGGAGTTAGGGGCCCGAAAAAAATTAGATCCTAGATGCTCTGTGGTGTGATCTGAGGCAATTTATGACCACTTTTACCAATATTTTCTTAGCAAAAGAAAATATTTGAACATCGTTTTCGAGGTTGGAGTCATTGAATCAGCTATTCTGAGCTAGGCATGGATGGGGTCCAGGCCCGGAAAAAAATGATTCAATAGATGCTCTGTGCTGCGATCTGAGGCAATTTCTGACCACTTTTACCAATATTTTCTGAGCGAAAGATAATGATTTAAACATCATTTTCGAGGTTGAAGTCATTGAATAAGCTATTCTCAGCTAAAGGCGTGGGGTTTGGGGCCCGCTTAAGGGCCCGAAAAAAAAATGATTCTAGATGCTCTGTGGTGCGATCTGAGGCAATGTATGACCACTTTAACCAATATTTTTTAGCAAAAGATAATATTAAAACATCATTTTCGAGGTTGAAGTCATTGAATAAGCTATTCTCAGCTAAAGGCGTGGGGTTCGGGGCCCGCCAATTAAGGGCCCCGAAACATTTTGGATTCTAAATTCTCTGTGGTGCGATCTGAGGCAATAATTGCTGACCACCTTAACCAATATTTTCTTAGCAAAAGATACATTGTAGTATATTGTAGTAAATAGGGCCCTGTAAATGAGTTACGAGTTCAAAAAACTGGGGGGGGGGGACATTTGATATTATGTCCCCATCCTTCAAAAAGTGGGGGGACATGTCCCCCGTCCCCCCCCCCCCCCAGGATTGACGCCCATGCCACGGTGACCGTAAGGTCAGAGCCAAATTCTTCTAAATGCACATCAAAAATCTGTCAGATTTGTCAAAAATCTGCCAAACTCCCCAGAATTACTCAAAATACAATATAAACACTTAAAATCACATGCAGATTGGTACTATTGCCTTAATTAAGGTTCAAATTGCATTATAAACAATCTATAGTCTCATAAAGATGTTATTATGAAACTATCGTGTAAATTTCGGGCAAAACGCGGATCAGGCCACGACGAAGTCCATTTTCCAGTGAACCTCAGCACCTAGACCAGCCAACCTGTCCCTTTATGGAAGGGTTTGTTTTAAAGAATTGAGGCTTTTGTAAACAAATGTTCAATTTTTTGATCAAATTTGCTGTTTTTCTGTCAAATAACCAATTTGTTTTGCAGAATTCTGCCAGAAATCTGCCAAAAAAATCTATTCTGTCAAATTTTCTGTCAAACTCGTTTTTTTTTACAAAAATTCTGTCAAAGTTAGCCGAAAATCGGCTAAAACGGTCACCCTGCTTGCAACCGGTCATACTAATAAGCGTAAACACAGCGTCAACACACACAGAAGTATCAACACAGCGTCAACACCTCCAAAACGCATTTAAATTGACAAAACCGGTGTTCAAACTGTACAGTATGGGCAGAAATAAAATTTTGGCTCAATATCAATAAGATAAACGTCTGAAAATTGTAATTTTCTGTTCAAGAAAATTGGCTCTCAGTGCAGGCCGAAATCGGCAGCCAGGTTGCTTCAGGGGCAGCGCAGACGATACCATTACGCAAAAGGGGTAATATCATTATACAATAAATCATCAGAGGGCGGTCGTTACGTGTGAATACGTTTACGACATAATAATTTCATTACCTCCACACCCATATCTGAAATGGTGAGGTCCAAGTTCGGTGCAAAGGCAAGATGGCCGACAACGGCGGTGCTGCTTTGGATCATTTTATCGCGTGAAAAAAACTCCATTCTCGTAAACGAAATGTAACCTCTGACCCACCGAAAATCTCTTTTAGTCTAAACTTTAAAGTTCTATGCCTTTTTTTTGTCGATTTAGAATGCGTTTTGGCAGTGTTGACGGTGTGTTGACGCTTCT
Organism: Patiria miniata; assembly: GCF_015706575.1. NCBI lineage: Eukaryota > Metazoa > Echinodermata > Asteroidea > Valvatida > Asterinidae > Patiria > Patiria miniata. Next base: position 6,053,810 of record NW_024037061.1, read on the forward strand.
TTCATGTGTTGACGCTTCTATCATGTGTTGACGCTGTGTTGACGCTGTGTTAGTGACGCTTATTAGTACGAGCCCTGCAGCTACTATGCTACTAACGGCGAGCTCGATGTGTTCGTGAAATTCACAGTGCGTAATTATTGCGGCGTTTGCCCAACAGTTTTGGCATGAAAAAAGTGTAAATACATTTGCGAAGGCGGACGTAATAATACAGGTTGATACATTAGATATGATGCTTTCAGATATGAACACCAGTCCAAGCGCTCATTTCGACAGCGCGGTGTATATTTTTGTTTTCATTTCAAGATTTCAATGGGGGGGGGGGGCACGGAGTTACGCCACGGAGTGGAGTCTTTGCATTGAGTCACGAAGTCAGTTTCTCACTCAAGGTTTCCCCTACTCTTTTTAACAATTAAGTGATAACTTATTACTGTCCTTTTGCACTTTAAAATAAAATAGTTGATCACGAATATAATTTAGCTTACCAATTTTTCTTTCGTAATTTTATTAGATTTATATCCTTCATTCAAGATAAGGAACCTTGTTTTTCCATAGAAATAATGTAATCTTTCAAATCGAATGCTCAAAATTTACAAAAGTACCGTAATAAAAGTATTAATAACAGCGGTAATGTATAGTGGCATGTCGTTTATTCTTGGATACAGACATAAACACAAATCTGGCCACATTTCCTGCAAGTGTCGTGCTTTCCATTACATAGGCCTCAACTGCTACATAGCTACCATCCCCATTTGACCTTCATAATTTGATGAGATAATTTGATTTATTAACGACTCTACGTTTAGAGCGGTAACATGTCTTATTATGATCACGCGACTGAACATTGATTTTTAAAGGTTCCCAAAAATTCACGGAAATTCCATGTTCTCAGGTAATGATGTGTGAAAGTTAATAATTTACTTTTTAACAATCTTTCCAACTATTATGCGTGTTAGAGCCCGAAAGGGGCGCATTCCGGCCGAAAGGATCCCTTTAAATGAACACCTAGCTCTCACGGAAAACAGTGCTGTCATCCATTAGGCTCCTGTTGACCGAAGCGTAATGCCTATTAGTTGCCATGGAAGTACACTGTATGCTTTTATAGGGTAGGCACGGGTTTTATGCAGATTAATATGCATGGTAGTGGAAAGTCTGGGTCCTTAACCTCGTCCCCAGGGCTTACTTCATTTTCAACCACGTTTCCAATAGTAACCCCTGGGAGGGAATTCACCTTGCTTTTCGCATCCTGATTCGATACTTCAATAGCATGTAATGGATTTATATCGTGTAAACTCGGTGTGTGTGTGTTTTCAACGTGTATTACGTGTTGTAACGTTCATCGTTAGGCCGTGACCGAATTTGGCTGCGGCTGGAAATTACACGCGTCTATATATAGCGTATATTATAACGGCTGCAGCCACTTTCCATAGACCCATGTGTAATATTCAAGTCGTAGCCAAGTAATTCGGACACGGCCAATACCATCCGGTCCTGAAATTTTGCATGAGCAAAACTATTCAACATGGAAATAATCAAATACAAAGGCGAGAGCAGGTAGTGGGACCGTACTGCTCGGTACCATGGGAGCAAGGTTGGTGGGCCCCATGCGCATCACTGTATGCGTGATGGTTCCATGCCATTCCAATGGTACATCATTACAAGGCGTGGACTTACCCGTTATAGACCTATTGGCCGCAGATAGTCAGTGCCATCGGTAAGAACTATTGTGTTGTACATTTAGCACACGATATGAATTCCACCGACGACAACTCGTCTGTTGTTGGATATGAAGAGCCATACGTAATGCAGCAAGACCCTATCGTCATATTTGGAGTCATTCTGCAAACTCTTACAATTGTACTCATAGTCCTCCTTAATTCACTTGGTCTTGTAGTTCTTCGCCGCACCAGTGACATCCAAGAAACTACCAAGACCTTTATAGCGTCGCTTACCGTATCAGATCTGTGTAATGGAACCTTCAACGCAACCCCCAACCTAATCACTCGTATTTATAACCGCTGGGTGCTTGGAAACCCGCTGTGTACTTTGTCGAAAGTTGTGTCACCGACGCTGTACTCGACAAGCATTTTATCACTTCTTATTCTTACTGTTGATCGCTTTCTGGCTATCGTTCATCCACTTCACTACCCGAGGCTGATGACACCAATTCGCGCAAAGATTGTCATTATTTTGTTATGGACATTACCCTTTTCAATCTATTTGGTTTTATTTGGCATACTATTTCAATCGACGGTTTCTAGCAGTGGTGTATGCGAATACGGAGTTCTAGCCATATACCGCTATGGAACCATTTGTGTTATCACCATTCCTCTTGCTGCTATTCTGATTCTGTACATTTATATTCTGAAAGTTGCTCGGCAGCATGCACGACGCATAGCAGCCCAGAATCAGATCGGTAACCCAGTGGGGGGACAAGACGCCCCACGAAGAATGAGTACCAAATCAGCAACGACGATACTCATCATAACGGGCGCGTTATGTCTCAGCTGGACCCCTCAACTTACCATTCATTTACTGAAATCAAGACATGTTTTTATTCACGCTGGTTTGGATATCATTGCGTACTGTATATTCATCAGTAGCGGCTGGCTGAATGTTGTCATTTATTACTGGAGGAATAGGGAGCTTCGGCGAGCATTTCACAGCTTGATATCCCAATGTCGGGGCGTGAATTCTCATTAGTAATGTCAGAAGAATGAGCGTTCTCCTGTACTACGTATATCCACCGACTTGTATCCGTCACTGTCGAGAGGCCTCCTAGTTAAAACTCCGAGAAGGAAAGCAGAAAGTACGCTACCATGCAGAATCACGTATACCAACACGCTTACAAACTTTCTTTTTTGTCATGTAGTATACTGTTTCTCGCCTCCCAAATGTCACAATATCGTCACTGACGGCGGTAACGAACAGTCAGTGGATCGTGCTTTCGAGTGTATAGCATATGAACCCTGTTTTGTACATTATCCAGTTTTACCAACTGTGTGGATTCTTTTCCAGCAAACTGGAAGTTCCCCCCCCCCCCAAAAAAAAAAAAAATGTACCCAATTTGACGCTTCGATACTTTTCAAAGAGCAACTTCGGCAAAGTTGGGTGATGCAGTCTGGATCAAACTGCTGTACTGAACAAACACACTGACACAAACCAAGCGTCGGTATGTTTTCAAAGTGAAGAAATGACTGTCCATCATGTCTGAGAAATAAAAGGTTATCAGTTTGACTATATCAACCGATACAATGGAAAAGGTGACGCGGTGTCAGCGCATCAAGAACAAAACCTGACAGAAGAGACTTGAAAATCAGAATTTTGTGTGGACCTTTCCAAGTGAGAAAGCACATACAGGGTGAGTAAAAGAAAACCTAAATGGTGCCCCTATTTTTGTTTTAAAGAAGTTCTGCATGTAGCGCTTTCCAAGTCGAGGATATGAAAGCCCAATTAACAAGCTGTCTTTTAGTGAAAGAATCATTCAAATCGCTCATGTACTTTTCCAGTTATGGAATTTTAAACACAACATCGTTTTTAACCTTGTCCAAGGATCACAATAAAGGTAGGTGATATTTCACAGAACAAAATGTAATCGTGATAACTGGCACTTATAGCATTTATTTTTAAACCTGCTGCTTCCAATGTTAACATTTCGTGCTTTACAATGCCAAGACTTTAAAGTCTTGCCCAACCTTCTACTTGGCAACCCGGAGACTTACGGGATTATTCTGATACTCTTTTCAGGATGCGACATGGTTTCGTTATACTGAACTGAATATCACGTATTAATGTGATCCGTGGACAATGTTAAAACACAAGTGTTTGTGTTAACAATTCCATAACTTGAAAAGTACATGAGCGATTAGAATGATTCTTTCACTATAAAGAAAGTTTAAATATATTGGGCTTTCATATCCTAGATTTGGAAAACGCTACATGCAGAGCTTCTTAAAAAAAAAAAAAAATAGGGGACACCATTTGGGTTTCTTTTTTGTTTACTCGCCCTGTAAATAGCGTGCTTCTATAATGTATTTTTTGGTAGTTTTATGGTTATTTTAGTACCCATAGTAAAGGAATAGGTTTAACGGTTCGCGTTCCCGGTATGCGCCGTTTAAAGATCCAGCTCAGCGCAGGCAAGTCTATTAATGGTAATGCATGTTTGTGTTTAATATAGGATTTCCTTTCCTATTTCGGACCTTGTTCATTCTATTTCAAGAGGTTTCAGACGGCCGGATTCGAATATGGTTTCTAATTCGCAGTTAGAGCGTTCAATTTCGTGTAAATGTTTTCAGATAAATTTCGTTTAAACATTTTCAAAGTTTGCGTGCAAGATATTTCCCATTTCGTGCGTTAGTTCAACATTGGGTTTTGCCCGTCAGCGACGTATTTTTTTGTTTTGTTAGTTTTCGATTTCGAACCCAGAAGACGAATTTGGTAGTATTCATGTTCAATGAAAGTGCAATGGAATTAATTTCGTATTCGCATTTAGCTAAATGTCAATCGTAATGGCGACAAGAGAATTAGTTTCATTTAAAAAAAAAATCATGCGTATGGTTTCCATTTCTTTTTATTTAAGTGATTTACACAAAGTGATCAAACTGGTCATTTTGGTCTGTATCTAAAAATGTTTCTCGTCATGCAGTACATGTATATTTCTGCAAAATTCCAGAATTTAGGCCTATTTCCTTCTATCACTGTGAGACTTTAGCCTAAATTTTTCAGTTCTGTATACTATGCATTTTCTTTTTTCCTTCTCAAGCATTCGTCTTTATAAACTCTCAAATCTCATGTCATTTTAGACGCCATGTAACATTATAACACGTGAAATATTTTGCTAATGCGACTGCCCAATATCATTGAACATGACTTGTGTTACTTTTGTAAACGTATGTGCGTCACACTGGGTTCCCGAGCGGGCCTGAAATACTATAGGTTCAAAAAATAAACGCACAATTTACGTAATTTGCTGCCTACTATTTACTTGTGAACGAAAATACCGTTAATATAGATATTTTAAATGTTTGCAAACTTGAAGGAGGTGTGAAAACGCTTGCCCATTTTTATGCAAATTTGAATGAAAGTTTGCATGACTGAGAGTATGGTTGAAATTGAACGGGTTACTACAGTGGCTGTTTGTACTTTTGTAGCGTGAGAATCCTTACTCCGTGATGAGCTGCAGGAATCGATCATAAACATCTCCTTTTATAGCGTCATTATGCATGGTCACTTTGCACGGTCGATTGAAAGCGGCTGGACTGACATATTTGCACTGTAGTTACAGCCCATGGAGATAATAATAATAACTATAATAATAATAATGAATAATAACAATATTATGGTGCTTATATTGCATTTTATAAGGTTTCAAAGCACTTTCGATTATTATCCCTGTTCATCAGGAGTAAGACAATTTTTTTGCAGCAGTTCAACCCGAAACCAATTGTTGTTTTTTATGTGCCGTCGCAATAAGGGCAGGCAATGAGTACACCACCATCTTTTCCTCAAAAAACATTGGCTAAAGTGGTCAGAAATTGCCTCATATCGCACCACAGAGCATCGAGAATCCAAAAAAATTTCGGGGCCCTTTAATAAGCGGGCCCCGAACCCCACGCCGTAATTTTTTTGACCCCCTTTTTTTGATAGACACAACAACAAAAATTGGCCCCCCCCAAAAAAAAAAATTGTGTTCTGGATCCGCCCTTGTTCGAGATCAGCGCAATTTGGAGAGGCAATCGTTGTAAAGTGTCTTGCCCAAGAACACAATCAACAGGTTCCCCGTCAGGGTTTGAATCCATGTACCACAGCACATGAGTCGAACACCCTAACTAGTAGACCACAGCGCCCCAGTACAGATGCCAACGAGTCTTTGTTTCGCAATTGTACAGGGTGAGTGTGAAAAAACGAAACCCAAATGTCGGGACCAGTGAAGTTTTGAATGTAGCACTTTCAAAATCTAGGATATGAAAACTCAATTCATAAGCTTTCTTTTAGCACACAAATTATTCAAATCACTCATGTACTTTTTAAGTTACGGATTTTTAAACACAACCACCGTTTTAAAGTTCTGTCCACGGATCACAAAAAGGTAAGTGTTCGTTCAGCAAAACGAAAACGAATCACATAGGGATGTGTGTGAATTGTTTTCGTTTTGCTGAAAGAAAGAACACCTTATGTGTGATCCGTGGACAGAACTTTAAAACGGTTATGCCTTTTCGCAATTATTGATTCGTCGTTTTCCTTTTACTTTGATCTGTAGAAATAACTGGATAGATTTACTTATGCATGGTGAAGAACATAAATTTATTAAAGTTAAAAGCCTTGGATTTAAAAGCAGTTTCTTGGGAGATGCCGCGTTGTCCGGTTATATAGGTTTTCCTGGTCATTTTCAGCATACAGTCGATTCATGCGCATTATGCTGCCTTATATTGAAAGTCGTCAACGGAGCTAGACGTTCGCTTTCATTGGTGGGCATCTTTTGACAACTAAGTTAATCAAATTGAAATCCGAGTCGTTGATTCCATTCAATTTGCCAGGCTATGGGCTGATCAAGCAGTTCATTCCGCTGATTGGCAATTTTAGACGTGTGCATTCAAATTGCTTCCTTTGGCACGTGCTAAGGGAGTAAGTTGCCGTGTCACGCGTAGCTGCTCTATTTTCTCGTCCACACAACTAACAGCAACGCGAGGCCAGCTGCGAACGATGGCCGTAAGTTCGCAATTTTCATACCAAACCACAACCGATCCACACAAACAAAGCTGTTTTAGGTAGTTAAAGCCCTAATACATACATCTATCAAGGTCTTTTTTTCTCAAAAAAAAAAGAGGATTGCGATGCATTTTGATGATATTTTTTTCACGGACAAATTGACTAAAAAATTACGTGATGAAATTTCCGTTTTTTCGACAACGACGAAAGTCTCCCAAATGTTGAGGTAATTAATTTAAAGAATGAACCTTCATCTACAAAAAAATCTCGTGAACGTGTTGTCGTTAATATTCTAAGAATTCGATGTACACCTATACCTCAACCTCCATTTTTCACAACGCGAAAATATCGTCGCCATTGTAAAAGCAAAGAGCAAGGAGTGACCCCAAACGCCCACTAATTGGTCGAGCTCGAGATGGCCTGCTTAATTAAAGCTATAGTCCATCATTAGCAGCCATCCGAAAAGTAACTGGCGTAATTATTGTTGAAAAACATACTTGGTTGAACTGAGATAGTAAGGGGACTAAACTCCCTGTGAAATTATTCTTTCTGGCAAGCTGTCATTTTGAAGTAATCAACGAAAGAAGGCCTTTCCAACGGTGCGTCTACGCACCGTAGGAAAATTTAAATTAGTAGTTCGTTTTGTTATTTGGCGAAGCGCGCGCAAGCATTGGCACGACGCACACACGCGCGCGGTTGCTATAATTCGTCGGATCAGTGCGCGACATCGCGTATAGCTGCAATCGGCTCAGTGAGAACGCGTCTCGGACGCTGAATTCAGGCCCAATTCAAAACATGATTCAGCAACTTTTGATTTGAAATTGAGATCCTAGAATGCTGTTTTTCTCGGAATATACAGCTGAAGCTGAGCTGAAACCTCATCAGGTTAGTTGTTCAGTATCCTTCATTAGATTTTGAACACTTGTGTTGCTTCAAACGAATAAAATGCACAAATCGTCACCGTTTTCACGAAGAGCCACATTTGTCAAAAATTACAACTTTTTCGATTTTGATTTTTTTTTCTCAATATTTCGCAATAAAACATGTACTTAACCATTTCGACATGTTTCTGTAAGCAAAACATCATTAATTTCTAAGTTACACTAATGTTGCAAGGGGGAGAAATTTCGATAAATGCATTTTGCGTTTTCACGAAGAGCCACATACAATTTGGCCCTTTGAACGCGTACAAAACCCAATGCACGGAAATACGTAAAAGTAGGTCAAATGAGATGTCCGTTTTCAAGAAGAGCCACATATCTTTGTTACATTTTCAGCTGCGCGCGCGTACTCACGCGCGCCTATGGAAGTACACGTTGAACAGAAAGGGCCAATATATCGGAAACCTGAATTTGCGTTTTCACGAAGAGCCACATATCTTTACTAATTAATTTTCACTAATTAATTGCTGTATAAAGTCTTATTACCGGGTTCATGTAAAACTTCAGCTCTCGTAGAATCGTGTGATGGTTTCCTTGCTGCACAAAGTTGTTGCAAAGTAGTATTTCTTGCAGTTTTAAAATATGAGAAACTTCTTTTGCGATTATCTCGAAAACACTTTTCTTCAAAATCAACATAATATATATAGTATGTGGCTGTTCGTGAAAACGGTGACGAAATTACAAATGATGGACTACCGTCTTTAATATTCATAAGTTATTCATTGCACGTTCGCGCGTGGCTTCACTTTTTTTCAGACCTACGTACGTACGTCCGTTTACACGTGTACATGTCATGTGATTGCGAATCAAGAAATCTCGCAAAAGACGGCATTTTTTCAACCAGCGATTTGGACCAAAAATATAAAAGTCTCATGCACGTGTTTCACATGAAAATGAAGCGTACACTATCATCTATCTACTGAACCTTGCCATATTGTTCTGCCTTTTTTAAGAATCAACTGTACACCTAAAAACTATCGGCCCTCCCTTTTGTTGCCATAAAGTATGATTTTTTTTTTACACGCCGTAACAACACTTTATTTTTGTCAAAAGCAGTCATATTTGGTATCAAAATAAAACACGAAATTTCAACTTTTCACCGTAACTAGCCATCTTGGCCAAACAGTGCATGTATCCAGGTACTTGTGTTTTTCTGTAGTCCCGAATACAGTCTCGTAAAATATCGCGTAAGCTTTTGGGCCCTGCGTGTGTGACCTCGGGACAAGAAACTGAGGTCAAACAGGGCTCTGTGCGTGACACGGCCACTGACCGTGAAGGCCTGTTTCAGACGTCGTGCTTATGCCGTGTCGAATAAATTGAATTTAGCGCGACGTTAGCATGGTATTAGCGCGTCAGTGGTTTCAAACGTCGGTTTCAAACCATTAAGGTGCTCCTTAATCAAGTACTTATTCCCAGAGGAAATTCTGGTGTGCCTTATTGTAGTCCTTTTGTTGTCAAGGCCCGATGAGAACGTTACGCTAATTCCTCATCTGTGGATGCACCACTGTATTGAAATGTCTATAGACACCACTGCTAAACGCCCATACTTCAAAATTCTTTAAAAAAAATACTCGGAACTCCCACAGGTATTTAAGCTAAGCTATAAGCTGCAAAGAAAATTGAGGATCAACATGTCATCTTACATTTTCTTTTAAATTTTTGGTGGATTGACCATTGACTTTTCGAGAAATTCTCACCCAAAGAAGACGACCCCTATTTTTCCCAAAGCGGAAAAGTAGCCATCTTGAAAAACGATCCCACCACAACATATCGCTAAAAAGGGCCAAGCCCCACGGTCTCGGCCAGAGGTTCATTGCCATATCTCTTCAGTTCCCCAATGTTATGGCTCTCATAACTCTCTGATATAGAATAACAAGCTGATTTACCCGATCATAGATCGGGTAGGGCGTAGTGTTGGGGATGAAAATGTGGGGAGTTAAATGTAAATGGGGGATATAGTTGGGGAGACATGCAGTTATAGAAAAGCAATTTATGTGGTGTGATCTGAGACAATTTCTAACCACTAAAACCAATTTGAGCAAAAGATCATCTTTTAAAGTTTGGAGTTTGGAGTAATTGAATCAGCTACATGTATTCTGAGTAATGAGAATCATTATTGTAGGCTACAATATTTGTATTCGGGGGGGGAAAAGTGGGGGGGGGGACCCAAACAATGTCCCCCGCCTGAAAATGTGGGGGGGGGGGGCTCCCCTGTCCCCCGTCGATTTACGCACATGATAATTATGTACCGTGGCAACTGTCTGTAAATGTTGCCATTGGTCTGTTAAATTGGCTTTTTGTGAGGCAGTCGCATTTGGAAAACGTAGATGGGGGATATAGTTGAGGAGACGTGCAGTTATAGTAAAGCAATTTCTGTGGTGTGATCTGAGGCAATTTCTGACCTCTATATAAAATCAATCAGCGAAAGATCATCTTTTAAAGTTTTGAGTTGGAATAATTGAATCAGCTACATGTATTCTGAGCAGTAGAATCATTATTGTAGGGTACAATTTTTATTCGGGGAAGAAAAAGTTGGGGGGGGGGACCAAACAATGTCCCCCGCTTGAAAAATGTGGGGGGGGGGGGGTTCCCCTGTCCCCTGTCGATTTACGAACATGATAATTATGTACCATTGCAACTGTCTGTAAGTGTTCCCGTTGGTCTGTTAAATTGGCATTTCGTGAGGCAGTCGCATTTGGAAAACGTAGTGAAAACGTTACCGTAGTACACAGGCGAAGCCTGATTGTACAGTTTTGACAATAAATAATAATGCAATAAAACGTGAAGGTGTCATTTGAAATGAAAATGTTGAGTGTGACCATAAAATATGGAGGAAGGTCATAATTAAATTTCAGTATTGGACTCTTCAACAAACGTTAACTTGAACTTCTTCACAATTTGCGAGACCGTCTGGCGAGGAAAAAGTCGATTCAACTTTTATTCAAGTTGGTTAAACCATCTATATAAGAGCAAGTTTTACTTGGCCTCCGAGAAATGTTTGCTCCTGACAGGATCCGAGACCGCGGTCTCCCGCGACGCCAAAATGGCTCCACGTCCATGTAAAAATGTGGAGGGTGTCCTCCGCCGGGTCGGACACTAAAGTCTTTTTCGTCGATTTTTTTTGTGACTGCGTTTAAGATCGCGATAAGTTGAAGCAATGCATCGATCCTTCGTTGCCCCCAAACAGGCCCCCGAAATTATAACGCGACACTGAATTATACGTGGCGGGCAGCGAACTCACAACGCTCAGCCTTGGTGGTGGAAGCATGGAGCTGTAAACACATTATGGAAGCAACAGCACTCTATCACGCGACATCACATGCTTGCGCTTCAAATAGCGAGCACCGTAGACTCAACCTCGTTTCCAGGGTGTGGAGCAGGCTGCAGTACGCGTTGCCGTCGACGGTTTTACGCATAGCCGGGAAGTACCACGCAGTGTAGACTTTCGATTGGTCAGACCGCGCAAGGCATACTAATGTGTAGTCCTTCTGAGTATTGGTTGCACTCGGCGCAGGGGCGGCAGGCGAAGCACAAGAAAGAATAGGGACACTTGGTGGCCACGCACCCTGGAGAAAAAATATTTTGCCAAGGTCACCCCATACTACCGTTTGGTGAACGCTTTGGCAGAACGGCCGAGTAGAACACGTAAACGAAACCCCTACGTTGACCTCGCTGACCTCGTACAGTCTAGACACGCAGAAAGGCCAGCACAGGGGGCGGACAGGCAGTCAACGTGAAAGCGCACACGACGGCAAATTCCTGCGCAAAACGCAGTCACAAAAAATCGACGAAACGGATCGCCGGTCCGTACGGGAAAATTAGAACGACCCGAAGCGTCCGACCCGGCGGAAGACACCCTCCGCATTTTTCCACGGACGTAGAGCGATTTTGGCGCCGAAGGAGCCAGCGGTCTGGGATCCTTTCATGAGCAAACATCGTCTGGGAGGCCGAGTTAAACTCTCTCTTATATATATAGATTTGAGGGTATAACTTTTATTCAAACATGAGCTCGGCGGATGGGTTTAGGCCTATTTACATGTACAAGTGTGCACCCATGATTCTTGAAAAAATTTCACGTAAGTCGCCATATTTGTTGATGCATTTGCTAGTTGATTATTTCATTAATCGCGCACACGTTGCGAGCATGCGCATTCCTAATTATGAACGATGTTCACGGCAGTAGCACGGCGCGCGGTTTCAAACGTCGTGCTACCGTGTGACTGCCATGTCGAATACAATTTCAGTTCGAAGTTGGCCGGCCAACTGCGAATTGAAATTATACTCGACACGGCCGTTCAATGATTCAATACTCAGCTCAGCCATAGAACAAGGACCCAAGGAGTCAGAACTCTTGGGCGATTTACATTTTGACCATTAACATACCAATCCCTCGGGAATGTCTATAGCTACAGCACTGTGACCGCAAGCCTCGACCGTTCAAAGCGTGAATGCCAGCGGCCTTTGAACACGATGATCGTCGCCGCCTTTTTGGTAACCAACAACCTCCCTATATGCTGCATAATAAGTCATGTCACGTCGCTGCTCTTTTTTGAAAAAATATATTTTACGACAAGATAGGTTTTACAACTGCGCAGTTGTTAGATGTGAGTTATGAACTCAAGTTAACAATGTGCAGTTGTTGGTGCTTAAAAAGCGTTATCTGTCCGTGTAATTTGGAGATAAATTGGATTTCTTTCAGATAAGTTTTCATGTATTTTCAGACGTTTTAATTGGCAATAATATATCATTGATGAAATGTGGGTTTTTTTGGAAAATTTCACAAGTTTTCACACTAAAGGTACAGAGCATTTTGTTCTTCATGAAATGATTGTTCCAGTGATGTTGACCACATTGTTAGCCTGTATTAGCCAACTCCGAACAAACACTTCAAAATCATTCATTTTTAGCGATGTATGACAACTGCGCATGCGTATTTACCATGGTACTGTCTACGAAGCCATGCAAACTCCTTTTTTTGGCATTAGTGAGCGCGGATCTCTATTGTGTCGAGATTAGCGTAGTGAGCAACTGAGCAAGCTGGCGCCAGGTGCTTTCTATTGTAGCTTTCGAGCGCGGCGACCATCATTTGGGTCGAACTCCTTGGGTCGAACTCCTTGGGTCCTTGCTCTATAGTATAACCTTGTAACAATTTATGCAATAAGGGCCTGCCATTTTCGGGGATTGTGTAGTTTAGCCCACCCCTGTGGGCGTAATCACTTGCATTTTTTGTATTCTTAAAATAAATGAGGTGCTCCAAATTAGTGACATTTTCGACCCCACAAAATTTTTCTTTTTAATTTGGGGCAGTATTTTGAAGAAAAAGTAAATGTTCCTACCTGATTTTTCAGCATTGAATTCATACACTCTTACCAGTTACCACTCACTGTTGCCATGAGAGTGTATAATGAGACTCCATTTTCTGGCAGCTCATTTGAAGTACCCCCATTAATCCTCAAAAATTAAAATCCCTGTCAGAATTTTTTTTTTTAATCCATATCTGGCTACCACCTCGCAAGTTGTGGGTCTACATGTAGGCCTACAAGTCCATATTCCATGACGAAAATTTTAAAAGATAATTCAACATTTTCTAGCTCCCATTTTTCTAAAATCAAGTACACAAGTCTTAATTGGTAGAAGTTAAGTCCTATATTTATTTTAGAAAAAAAGGCGCAACGTAAAATTAAAATTGCATCTTTAAATATCCGTTAGAAGTCATAGCTGAAACCAAGGGAATACTGTGGATAGGATCCGAGTTCCTATAACAGATGAAACATCTACGTCTAACTTTTTACTTTTGTCAAGATTGTGTGCAGACAACATATCAAAGCCCATATTTCTTAAGTGTAACTACTTCTTGCTCAAGTAAGGTGTCATGTATCCATTTGTCAACACTGCCACTGGTCAAAATTTTGTCTGTTATCTTCGCGAATAGAAAGGTTACAACTTACAACTATAATTACATGTATTTGTCTTGATTTTTATTTAGATTATTGTTATTTATTGTCAGCGGTCTCGGTCTCGGTCTTGGACCATATCGGTCTTGGTCTCGGTCCGCCTTGAAGGGGCTGGTCTCGGTCTCGGTCTCGGTCTCGAAACTTCAGGTCTCGGTCTCGGACTATCCGGTCTCGACTACAACACTGGTACACAGACATGGTCACATTGGCGTGTGAAATCTTTGAAAATTAATTTCTCCAGTTGGGAAGACTGTATCTTCATGCAACGTTCAGGATTTATTTCCCATATAATGATCCAAGTATGTGCTAAAAGTCGTTGTGATATGTTCATTACTTTTCGTTGAAATTAGAAAAACAGACCTCGCTACGTGCACTTTAAAAATTGTAACACTGGCGTGCCCAATATCTATCAATCTTTTCAAGCCTCACGAATATTAATGAGGTTCCTATCCATTACGGTGTGCAGTAAACAATTGGATAAAAGCCTCCTTCACGAGTTGTTAAATTAACAAATATCACCCTTTTTGCCGGCTTCCACTGGTCGATACTGAGACCCACGCCATGTCACGCCAAGTGACGCTAATGAAAATGCTTCAAATTAGGTTTTGCCCTTCATCGACGTCGGTGGAGGGCAAAACCTAATTTGATTTATATTACTCCGACGCAAAATTCCATCTCATAATGAATATGCTAATATGCCCATCATTATTGTGTGCTGGGCCGAAATCAGTCAGCCATAGCGCTTTGCTGAACAATGCACATGGGTTGGGTCGCAAATTGAATTTTTTTGATCGTCTGCGAAATTTTCGGAATACACCTAGATGATATAAGTGTTCAACTACTCGTGAAATAACAACTGGGATAAATTCGTAAAAATTGGGGTAAATACATACATTTGGGGAAGTTTTCGAACGATTTCTTCCAGACTTGAAGGTCGGGTTTGACAGTTACCAGTATTGAGGTTTCGGCTTTGATGACGGCGATTTTTTCACTGACATGAAGTTTAGAATTTTTTCTTCAGTTAGAATGTAACATTTCAATCACACCAAGCATATTTTCTGAAAAACACAACGTTCAAAATGCCATGTTTTTGGGGTGCATAAATTTCACTGCTCCGTTATAGCGTCTAAGTACGTAATCGGATTAGCTTTGCTCAACAACGGCGACGCTTTGCGGTTAGCAACCATATGGCTGGACTGCGGACGAGTGACGACTTAATGTAGACTGACAGACGCGTTGTTGTTTGAGAGCAGGGCTTACTAGCTACATTATTTTTATGAGACACCAGCGGCGGCAGAACAGTTTTGAATGTGGGGGGAGGGGGGAGACAACCGGCCTGGGTGCCGGTGTCATATGAAAATCCGACTCCTATGAAAATCCTTTTCCCTATTATTGGTTAATCTCTCGCACGTGACAGGTCACTCTCCCATAGCATATTACTTGCGCATGCCAATGAGTTCATATTTCATAGAGTCGTATCACGTGCGCCACACCGGCGGGCTGTTGCAAATTCGAAAAGCGCGGGGATCATATGTCGCTATGGGGCGCCCTTTTCCTGTTGTTTTTTATTTCGGTTAATGTTACACGAAACCTTTGTTATATTAGCGATCTAACTGATTGTGTTTCAAAGTTGCGTATGTACGAAACGTATATACACGATGTAGCCTACATACAGTCGTATACATAGGCCAATTCTGCAGCTTAAAGGAAGTTGATGATTAACCCCTTGTTTTGTTACACCGGCTCGGCAAAAGGTATGGGGCGGGAGGCAAACTCGCTGCCTTTTCAAAGGTGGGGAGGCATTGGCCCCAGGTTCCGCCGCCCCTGCTAGACTCTCCATCAAGAGACTGCCTTGCAACTGGTGCAGGTGTAAACATTCATGATGAGATAATCATTCTAAAGAACGACTCGTAATTAAGACAGACAAAAGGAAATAAGTTACTTAACAAATGCGTAACCTATACTCCCAAGAAAATGGCGAACTTACTCAATCCATAATTCACTTCTTTTTGATTGCCAATAAACGAAGAAAAAATAATCAGCCAAAAAATCCTGTCCGCTGCTATGACTTAAGTTGGAAGACTGATTAAAATGCAGTCTTGAAAGCCTATATTAACAGAATAAAATGAATGAAACGACATTGAATGATAAAATAAGAAGGAGACGTGTTCACGAGAACGAATTGAATGCAATGATTGAATGACATCGTAAAAGACACCCTGGTTTAATCTGAATTAGGAAAATGCCGGGAATTTGAAAGCGTGCACGTTCAAACATAAAAATATATTTGCTGGCAACTTTTGATGTTGATGCAGCTGTCATGGACATCATGCATTGGGTGAACAAAACAAACAGCTTCCTTAACCCTAAAAATAGGCAAGAATGGAAATTGAAAATATCTTTTACACGGGCCATTTGTCAAGGAAACTTTCAAGATTGCTTTTTAATCATTCTTAGGCCAAATGCCTACTATATTTTATTGCGATTGGTGCAATGAAATTAATAGTCATCAAAGCGAACAGGATTTTGATTTCTAGTTTCTTCTTCCTAGTTTAAGAGTTTAAGGGCAATCAATTATACTTTTATGTGTTCAATTAAAATTAAATAGGTTGTGTTTGAGTAAGTTCATATTTTGTTTAAATTGTTGTTCTTTTGCGTAAACCTATGCGTTTGCCAAGTTACTTATTTCCTGTTCTATGCAACGGGACAGTATCATTATAGGTTCCCGCCGCTATAAAGATAATACGACAATGGAAGGACGGGGAACCAGTCTACAGCACGAACCCAACCCCGTCCGCGTAATTATTTTTCCTGGGCGGGTAGGGGCAATGTCATGAATAATTCAGTGTTTCCTTTGAATCATTGCAAGACACTTAGGTTCTCATTCCCTTGTTTTTTTCTTAAATTAAAATCATCCAACGATAAATTTGGAGAAGAATAATAGGCAATGAAAATGAGCATCAATGGATTCGAACCAGGGATTTTTGTATCTGTAGCTCATCTTGCTATCCACTAGGCCACTGTGACAGCTCCACAACCGTTCTTTAAAATGCTTTAATGTAACTAGTTGACTAAATAATAAAAATGGTGTTGATGTCATTGTTCTTTCTCATGAATAAACATAATATTCCCATCGAAACTACTGAATTATTCATGAATAAAATTGCTCCTTACCCTCCCAGGAAAAACAATTACGCATCCCGTCCCCACCCTCCGACGATAGCAATGATAAGTCATGCGCCCTCTGTTGAAACCGTTATTATACCCCACCAAATGGTTACGTTACAAGCAGTAGTTTCCCAAGTTAATAAACTGACTTTGCTTCAGGCACTGAGTCTTGTTTATACACGTATTTGATAGGAGATCAAAGGTAACTCTTTTGAGACGGGTGAACAAACTATCACTAATTGTTTACAGCTCTTCGGGATACGTCATACGTATGAATGAAGACATCCGATGGTCGATAGATCGTCACCTGAATGAATAACCAAGTCTTATCATGAATGAATTTTCCTCACCCTGACTGATATTGTCTGTTCCCTCCTGCCATTCATCAACAGCTATCAGTCCACACATCGGAAGTAATCCGGACAATTACTGTCATTTCAGTGTATAATTATTCGAGTTCTTGTCTGTGTGTTGCGGGTACGTGTCTGGCAATCAATAGCTATGACGTCAGTCACAGCAGTGATGTTAACTTGATCGCTATTATGAATGAGTTTAAGGAAGAAGAAATTCAAGCTAGCTATTAATGCCAGTAAGATGTATTGCCCTCGAAAAAATGGAAATGGAAGGGGTATTTTTTAAACGCATGGCATATTAATTTTGACCGTCTTAGAATAAACTACCACTTTATCAATGTAGGCCTACATTATTTAAAGTTGCGTCCCCCGTGCTCTTCAACTTGTATGCTTTATTTCAAGCCCTAACCCTCTCTTTTACCTTTTTACATGCCTGCAACCCTCGTTGAAAAGGTTTTTGTTTGGAGCACAAAAAACATTTACTTTGCGAGCAGACTGTCTCCCGATCCGTACATTAGCGATACTGTTTGTGGGGCGGGAACCAGCCTACCCCGCGAGAAAGATTATGATTGGCTAGGAGCCAATATTTTCTCGGTCAATATCTCATTCAAACGTGAATATACTTGTAATTTTTTGTTTTTAAAATAGCAATTTAGAAAAGGAATCAATTTTATCGGGATGAAACTCGAAAATGCACGGGGGATGAAAGTTTTACTATTTAATATTCGCTTATTGTTACATGTCCATCTAGCTGGGCTGAAATAACTCATGTTGTTGATCATCAGGTCTAATGGGGATCATAGAGAGCTAATACATGCTGTTCACATGTGGGGCTGAAGCTTAGTGGAAAGACCATGGAGAAAACATTTCAATCACATGAAAGCATTCAAATGTCATCTATCAACATTAGCTTATTATTACTGTTTTTTATTTAAATAATTTCACACGGGAAGGCAAGGGTTGCGGAAGCGTGTGAGAGCATCAATTCGAGTACTAAGCATTAATCCTACCAAAAGTATCCAGCTCATGTCAGGATTGCGATCTTCGAGGGTCGAAAGTGGTTTGCTTTCTTGTTGTGTATATACGATTTAATGGCATAAAAAAACACATACAATTCTCTTCGTTTAACATAAATTTGGTGACAATTTCTGATGGAATCTTATCATTTACACCATAAAGGCGAATTATGATTGTCCGTTATGGACAGCCGTTCTAACAGTTGCTGTTTGTGTGGGAGCAAAGTCGCCTACCATCTAGATCTCAGCCCCTGGGCATCGTTCAGGTCATCTGCCGAACAGAATTACAGCGGACTTTACACAAAATACCTCCAAATCTGTTAAGACCCTTATGTCGTTGATATCTTCCCGTACCGTATACCAATAACGCAAAGAAAAAAATCGAATAGACCATTATCATGTTGCAGCCATTTGATTTTTTTCCCATTCAAATCAATGTAACCAAAGCGAGACTGGAAGGAAAAATAGTCTGGTTCCTTTTTGCAAAACAAAAACATTATCATTCAGTACTGTTATTGGATACAGGGAACATGACTGAAATGGTGGCAGCATGATGAAGGTCTATTATGCGTACAGACGTTACTATAATAACTGAATTAACTACAAGTGGAATGTGGAATGCGCTATAATTATACATGTAAACGGTAAACATTAAAATATTTGTTTTTATAAATACAGTACTACACGTATCCAGACACATTGTCCAATGGTTTCACGCACAGCCAAACTTGGTACAATCCTGAACATGTGAGCAATTTGAACTGAAACCGTCTCTTGTTTCCCCGATGTACAGGAACACCACACCCATCTTAGCAATCGGTCGCGTGTCACGTAATTCAGGACAGTCTTGCAAATCTCCTGAGAAGAAAATAGCAAATACTGGGCTTCATTTTCACTGGTTTATCAAAAAACATTAAAACTAGTGACATCGTACAGTACTGTCCTTTTTAAATTTCGCTTGGGAACATTTCTCGTGATTAAGGACTCACGCTGGGGGCGGTACGGCATACAATGACCCAAAACAGAGATTTCGGAGGGAACTTATTTGTGTTTTTCTACGGTTTATAGGGCATCTTGCTCTGGCTCATTTATTCATACATAAATATAACAGAGGCAGTTGAAAAAAAGATTTTAGCCAATTCTGCTTGAATCTTGTTTGAAATGTCAAATCTCCACGTCGAGCTAATTATTGATTAATTCACTTCCAGAGGAACACCAAACCTATTCAATGTAACGATTTGTCTATAGGCCTATCAGGTTGGAAATGAAAGGGACAAGGGCGGATCCAGAACACAATTTTTTTTGGGGGGGGGGCGGCAACAATTTGTCATTTGTTTTAATTCACCCAAAAAAGTTGAATCAAAAAGTTACGGCGTGGGTTTCAGGGTCCGCTTAAGGTGGTGTACGCAGTGGTTGCATTTTTTGCGACGTCACTGACAAAAATATAAAAAATGGATTCGTTGGGGGGGGGGGGGGCATGACCCCCGTTGTCCCCCCCCCCGGATCCGCCGTTGGAGTTCATTAGATATTTTGCAAAACACCTTTGTCTAAAGTAATCACCTGGGGTCATCAAATCGGGTAAACACGTTAAACAGCAGACTAAGTAACGGAAATGTTTGTGGCAAGTCTTAATTTGTGGCTTTTTTTAATGCTACTTAATCTCTACCGTAGGGACAAGCGTGGGCTGACTGATGGGGGAGGACTATACAGTCAGCTCTCATTCACGTTGTTTTGTAGTAGTGTGCCAGCAGGCCCTGTGGGTACTTCCACAATCCGGTTAACAAACAACCGACAAAATCTCCGAAGTTCGGGGCAAGTGCAATAATCTGAAACCTACGAGCAACTAACAAATTCCCAGAGGAAGTTTGTTTGTAACTGCCACTACTATCTAAAACAATTTCGTGTTACAGGAGGGATGGGCAAGCAAATTAAATGGTCCGTGAAATAAAATTTTCCTAGGAAACTATTTTGTGCAACTTTCTACTCCTTTTAAAATGTATGAAAACTATTTGAAATCCCTTTATGGTTAATTTTATTGAAAAGTGCACGTTTTTAAACATTTAAAATTGTCCATGCTATTCCGGACAACTGAGGGCGCTGTTGCTGTGATGTCATTTTTGAGGAAGACACTGTTCAGTTTAGGGGTTCTCTTTTCAAATTGTGCAACAAAATAAATTGATCATTGAAAGCATCTTGGGAGAAAAATTTGCTCACTGGCTTAATGCCATGTACAGACACAACAACGAATCACCACAGAAAAGACAATATAGAACAGGAAAATATCCACAATTCTGGTAACTTTGTGTGCTGAATGATAGCTGTAACATTGAGGTTTCTGCCTGAAATGACATCACTCATTTGCTCATGAATATGGATTAGCATAGAACCCAAAAGGAACCAAAACACCCTTGAAAATGGCAAAACGAAAATTGGAAATAAGGTTGAATGGGACACAAATGTGCATTTTCAAGGACTGCATTAAACAATTTACATTGCATGAGCCCTTTAAGTCGCAGAACGCCCTTGTATATTAACTATACAAATATACACAATATTCTTGCCGTGCTGTTCATCAAATTATATTTGTTTTCTAACGAATTTATTTTGCCAGAAAAAAAACTTTATTTTGGGCGAGGGCAACCTGAAAAAAGGGCTTTTATTATAGAAAGTTGCTTTTGTGTCTTTAACGAGACAACATATCGGCCCCATAGGAACTGAATTTTATTCGAAAACTACAAATTTCGAGGTCAGATTTTTTTTCACATATTTTATTACTCTTTTTTTTTTTTTTGGGGGGGGGGAGGGGTGTATTTACAAGTGCCTATTATCCGGGTATATTTGTACATTGGACATCACCACGATAGAACCCTCCCTCTCCACCATTGTGGCAAATGTTATCTCGTACCTTCATCCCCTACAAATTAGAGGAGAGAAACATGAGCAGAACTAGTTCGGTGTCGAGGGGGAAAATTAGCTTATATACTTGACCGAGAACTTACCGTCGTTCATTCATTGTAACTTAGTCTGGTTACTCCCGCTCGTGCCATCCTCTAGACCCGAGTATACCCTCTCAGCACTACTGAAGGCGAACTGTGCTTTGTGACTAGCAGACCTTGGCATCCATCTGGGGATTTCAGGAAACTCTGGAATCACAGGTAACTGTCCCTCACCGCTTAGCTCGTCACGTTCTCCAACAGTCGCCCGATCTCTGCAGCCCTTGCCTTCAGGAGGTGGCGGGAGGTCCGGGATAGGAGGAAAGGAGAAGGCCTCGCTCTGTCTGAACACACTCTGGAAAGGTTGCTTAGTACCAAATGAAAACTCCCGAACCTTCGGTGTGATCGTTGGTGGATCATCGGCTACAGCTGCTGGGGTCTGAATTGGTGTTGACTCGTAGGCAAAAGATGGAAACAGAGAAGTGTACAACTTCTGACTTCTCTGCAAGTGCTTTCGTGATGGCTTTGGTAGAGATGGCGAGATAGCTGGAGCATCGAATACAAGCCGTCTTGAAGAAGGCCCCAGAGACTTATCAAGTCTTGGGTTAGAAAGAACATCGACTGTCTCCTCGATCAATGGGGCAGTATCGACAGAGTTGAAGCTAATCACACATGTCATAAATATAAGGAGAACACTGATTGACGGAGTCTTCCACATGCTGACAATGCTGTCGAAGCGGATATTAACGGTGTTTTAAAAAAATGTTGGGATTTTTGGAAAGCTGAGGTTCATCAGTTGCCGCTTGGTATATCGGTTAAGATTGGCCGTTTCTGTCGTAATATAAGCATGTCCTACGCTTTTTATACAAAAGCCCACTCAAGTAGTCCCTGCATTGACAATTCAACTTTAATCAACTTTGTCACTAGAGGGCGGTTTATAACAGGGCTCTCTAGTATGATGTACTATTAACGACACCATACGG
Source organism: Patiria miniata (assembly GCF_015706575.1). Classification (NCBI taxonomy): domain Eukaryota; kingdom Metazoa; phylum Echinodermata; class Asteroidea; order Valvatida; family Asterinidae; genus Patiria; species Patiria miniata. The sequence goes on from NW_024037061.1 coordinate 6,075,863, forward strand.
TCGCTGGTTATCTCCTGCACGTCACGTCACGTCATAGTCTTGGTTCCAAGACCTTCGTGTGTTTTTTGCCCCGAAAAAAAGTATTTACTGTTAACGTGCACGGGGGGGGGGGGGGGGGGGGTTACATCCTGGACCCAGGGATAAAGATTGGCAACCGTGTTAGGGGTGGTTTGGGGAGAGGGGAATATAAAAACATTGACGTGACTACCTCTGGTAAAAAGTGAACAGATAATTGTCCCAGAGTTCGTCATCTCCAGTGAAAAAATCATTGCCACCTTGCTCCTGAGCGTCACAAGGCGTCGCAAGGCGGCGCTCTTCCTGTCCAATTGTGCGTTCTTTCCATTGATCTCCATATACACAGACAATGGTTCTTTCCTATGAGCGTAATTAGTGAAGTAATAAGTGTAATTTGTCATTAGTATAGTGGGACCATAGAGCTATGGTTGCAGGCCAGTAAATCGGTCCGAAATCGCCTACGCCGGCCAAATCACGATTTGCATGCCCTTAAATTCTTCGCTATTTAAGGCCGTGAACTTGAGGGTTTGTAGTATGCATGGGTGGAAGCCGTGCACAGGACTGTGAGCTTGTAGTTCTGTGCAATTTGGATGAAATTGGAGCCCTAAAAGCGCTCTATTTTGCAATGGAGTGTAGGCGTCGTTTTTCAAAAATGGCGATGGGCTTCAGGACCATTTTAGAGGGTGATCATTTTCGGATGAAAATTTCTTCTAAAAGTCATCAGTTAAACCCCCCCCCCCCCCCTAAAATTGAAAAGAAAATGAAAGGTGATGGAATTAGCTTTAGTTTGATGTGTGTCTGGAATACTTTGGAGAGTTGTGAGAATTTTTCCTGATTTTTTTAAGTGGGGGCATTTATCATTGGGGTCTATGGCAGTTTATTGTAAGGAACGAGCACGCGCCCCTGGAGTCGAGGCTGGGGGTACGGGGTACGAGCGAACATCAACCTCGTCCCCAGTGGTTACTTTATTTCCAACACGGTTTCCAAGAGTGAGAGAGCAGGTAGTGATGGGCGCGTACTGCTCGACACCCTGGGTACGAGGTTGGAGCGAACATATCATCCCGCCTGCCAATATTTTATTTACACAATAGTACAGGGTACCCACTTTTCAGGCGACTTGAATCAAGGTTATAGGATTGTAGAGCGCCGCGTAGCGATAGCGCGAGCGGCGCTCTACAATCCTGTAGCCTTTTACCTATGCCTTTTACCTACGCGCGAGCGCGTATACTCGGGCGTATACTCTCTCCACATGTGCGAAAGTACGAAAGCCCTGTAGTGCCATCAAGTATATATTTTGTCCAAGTTCGTTTTTACGAGATGAATAGACCGCTTGCAGACGCGATCGATAATTGACGCGCTAAGGTGAGCGACGCCATGTTCTGGGACAAAATGTGCGTGGATAGATATACGCCTGTCCCACAACATGGCGTCGCGCGCCTTCGCGCGTCGATTATCGAACGCGTCTGCAAGCGGTCTATTGCAAAGGCCGATCGAGTACCGCCGTTGCCTAGTGGTTATGCAGGCTGGATAGTAGGCTGAGGTCCCGAGTTCGATTCCCTGCTCACGTATGTTTCAGCCGCTCATTTAGTTTGCGCGCATGCGCACTCAAAATATGAAATACTGATAATCAGCAAACATGGATGCCTGCGGTCGCAGTTTGACCCACTGAAGTATCGGTCAACATCACGCTCGAAGAACTTTGATAAATTTTTCTTTCCACGTGGACAGGAATTTAAGGCAATCAAAGTCACTTTTGCAAACCTTAGCGCAAAAAAGAGAGAGTATTTGATGCATTTTTTTTGTTTTTCCGTGTCGTGTAGTACGAAAATATTGGGTCACAAATTCAAAACAGGCGACAGTTTAGGGGATAATTTTTCAGTTTTGCCGAGTAATTGTAAACTTGTCTTCACTGAAAAATGGTAAAAGATGCCACGGAAAGTGCGATGTATAAATATCATTTAAGTCGGAAACCGTTTCAATGAGAAAAGTAAGGTCTCACGTTATACGTTTTTTCGTTGAATGGAACGTTAGTGTGCACGTACCTGTACACAGACCCTACGGGAATCTGGCCCGTAAACATGGCTAGCCACGCGCCACGCGCCGCGGCGCTTCGTTTGTAATCTTTCGACGCGTTGGCAAATAAATGTATACATTTAACTGAAACGATTTACAACTGACTGGTTCCCGGCCCTGAGATGCAGTTAAGTACGATCACAGAGGGTCAGAGGGTACTGGGACCAGTGTATTTGTGCACGAAGCTTTCAAAATGGGTTTACTCGAAAAATGACGATTTTTATAAGCTACAGGTTTCCTTCTTACATCAAATCACCTGTAAAATGATAATAATCTATCATCCTTTCCGATGGTACTACGGCTGATCTAAGGTAAACCCGGCAAATTGTCAAAATGTGTAAACCAAACTCAAAATCGAACGATGTTTTTCCTTTTCATTTTGTACGTTTTTTGTCCATAATTATTGGTTTTTTTTTAATATTTGAAAAGGTTTTTAGCGCCGTTACCACACTGTAGAGACAATTTATATCTTTGTTCACTTGGTCTACTGATAATTTTTTGTTTGAATCATCTTTTAAGTACGTTTGAGAAGGATACATTTTAAGACATGAAAACCAGACAATCGTTCAGTGCGTCGTCTGCTACCGCAGTTTGCAAGCCGACGACGCGGAGGAAACCATTGCGCATGCGTGAGAAGACGAACTAAATGCACGCACGGTCTATGGGGCTGAAACATACATGTGCTCTACACATCTCGGGTTTGCTCTTTTTTTTTTCAAAAAGTCAAAGTTTTATCTAAGAAACGTACTACTTGTATAGCAGCAATATTCTTTTTCTTTTCCGATCCGAGGCTCTGGAGGATTTTTTTAAAAAGGGAAATAAAGTCCGAAATCCGTACCAAGTTGAAAAATAGTAGCCTCCACTCCAGCCTGTTTATAATAAAAATGTCCCATAGGAAAGCGCACAAAGTACCCCAGATAGTTGTGTAATAAAAAATTATCGCATCCCGCCTATCAAGAGAGGGCGGTATTAAGTTATACACATGCGCAATGAAGTCGCCGCCCGCACATAACGCGTACGACATGTACGATGCATCGCAATATTGTACGTCGTTAGTTCCGGCCTGTTATTGTTAACCTGTATTTTGTGTGTTTTTCATGACATTGTGATTTATTTCATTGTTGAAGGTTCACCACGTATATAAAGGGTAAGATCCACGTTTCGTTGAATGCATCCTTTGCATTAGGAGATAGTTTCACGCGATTTTCAACGTGTATCATTGCTTATTTTTGTGCAGAAAAAAATATCGTGTAGGCCTACTGTAGTGTAGGCCTATAAAACAGCAACAAAAGTACTAAAGCAAGTCGAGTGTTACAGTCGTTTTCCTATTTCCGGATAGCAAACATCATTCAGGCTGCGGAAAAATTCGGCTACCCGATCACCACTTTTTCAATCAATTTTCTAGCGCCAACAGTTAGATCTTTTATGGTTATTCCCTCCACTTTCCCTCCTCTACTCTCACCCTCTCCTTTCCTTAATTTCTATTTATCAATCAGTCACTCACTTCTTCGAGATTCGAACCTCGGACGCTTGCTTGATACACGAGACTCTTAACCGCTAGGCCGCGCACGATCGCTGTTGCAATGATCAATCTTTGGACGTATTTGAAGTATCCATTGAAATAAACTAAATATTCATGAGAAAATAAATATTCATAATGACAGAATGACGTATTGCACTATCATTGGCCGGCTCATGCGACGTCATGGTTATCGATGTCATGCGTATAACGTACCGCTGTTCCAGACACTTCAATCAGTTTTGACCGGCTGCTTCAACTCAGATCTGCACTACATGTGCATGCATAATGTGCTCTAAAAACACATTTTTACTATTGTTTTTCGCATGTACACTGTTTCCTGGATTCCTCTTGGTTGAAATCACAAGGTGAGGTGAAAATTTGGATGTTTGGCGGCAGGTAAGTGGTGATCGGTTAGCCGAATTTTCCCAACCAGGAAATAATCTTCAAAATTAAGCTCGTTTTATTTTGATTTAACAACGTCAAAAGTACCGATGTCACTTTCCTATTTCCGGATCGGTTCAATCATGGAGGAAGGAAGGTTCAATCAGTTCCGATTCGATCAAAACTGCTTCACGGGAAAAACAAATCACGCGAGGAAATAATTTTTTTTCAGCCAGAACCAACCGAATCAAGCATATTTTCTGATAAAGTATAGTAGGCCCCTAGGCCTATTAGGCCTATTTCATTTTCCAAAAATAGTTCATTCAAGAGAATTCCAGCAAATCTTAAAAAGAGAAAAAACGTAAATAATTTTGAAACTTTTGTCTGCAGCGCAACGGCTTGAACTCACGCACGGACCGAACATCTTTGACCCAGCACAGAATACATCAATCAAAAACGATTAACGCGCGTGTAGTTGGGTCGTAACTGGTTGGGTCGTAAGTGCAAGCACTATCCGGAACTAGGCAAAAGCATACGGTCATTCGTTGGCAAATTTTCAAAAATTAAAGACTTTACAACTTATTTTGATCCAACAAGCATTCGATGGAAGTGTTAATACGACTGTAGTGTATGAACAAAATATTAAAAATCACACAGTACAAGTGATATACCGAGGAGAAATTTTATCGTTGATTCGCAACTCCAGCGATTCGGAAATCTGGCCAAAATTCCTCTTCTAAATATTTTATCGGAAAATCTTTGTGTATCAAGGAGCTTACATTTTTCTTTTCAAAATGCACATCGTCAGAAAAAAATATATATTGGAGACTAATCCAAAAGAGGTAGGTTTTTATTTGAAGCTATCCGGAACTAGGAAAAATCCGGAACTAGGACAGCAACTGTACTCATCCTCAGTACAGTGCATGAAAAAAATATCAAAGTCTTTTTCATGTTTTTATAATAGGTTTCTAGTTGCATTACCAACGAGGTTACTCATTAGTACAGACTACAGTAACCAAGGACAGGCGGATTCGACGACATTGTAAGTACTACAAATACAGCCTGTACTCTGTCATGTCTGTAGTGTAGGCTTTTACTGACATGACTGAGCACTAACAAACATCGCCCACTGTGTGTGTAGCATATTTCGATCGTGTTGTCACTGTTGTGAGCATGTGCAATAGCGAGGTCAACTGCTTGGGTCAAAGTCGTTAGCGTTGTCCTCCGCGCACACGTCATGCACGTACGTGTGAATGTACAGTCATTCACTTTCGTTTTACGACCGTATATTCTTGCATATCGGTCGTGCAGGGCCAGGGGTATACATACATTGTCAACCTATGCACCAAATCGTCGCTAAGAGTAAGTCAGTCAACTTCACCCACAAAAATAGTGCATTTCATGAATAAATTCTTGAATTAAGTACAATCGAAGAAAGACGAACATAACACTCACTAAAAGTTCGGCACTTTGGCACAGCATCATGGAAAAGCTTACGAGTATGCGATGAGAAAAGTGCCGATAATGCGGTTTAGAGGTGGCCAATTTCAATGCAGTAAACGGTAAATCTGTAGTATTGATTTAAAGCTATAGTCCATCATTTGCAGCTATCCGAAAAGTAACTGGCGTAATTATTGTTGAAAAACATACTTGGTTGAATGATAGTAAGGGAACTAAACTCCCTGTGAAATTATTCTTTCTGTCAAGCTGTCATTTTGAAGTAATCAACGAAAGAAGGCATTTCCAACGGTGCTTCTTAAGACGCACCGCAGGAAATTTCCGTTAGTAGTTCATGTTTTTATTCGGCAAAGCGCGCGCAAGCATTGGCACGACGCACACGCACGCAGGGTTGCTATAATTCGTCGGATCAGTGCGCGACATCGCGAAGCTGCAATCGGTTCAGTGAGAACGTGTCTCGGATGCTGAATTCAGGCCCAATTCAAAACATGATTCAGCAACTTTTGATTTGAAATTGAGATCCTAGAATGCTGTTTTTCTCGGAATAGACAGCTGAAGCTGAGCTGAAACTTCATCAGGTTACTTGTTGAGGACCCTTCTTTAGATTTTGAGCACTTTTGTTGCTTCAAACGAACAAAATGCACAAATTACAAATGATGGACTACTGGTATATCTTTAAAGAGAATTGCAAACCAATGAGAAGCTTCAGAACGGGGGGAATTGGTTTCTGTCACGCGATTGTGACGTCACATAATGAGCAGCGCAATTTATGTCAGTGAATTCTGATAGCAATGTTTGATAGTGCTGAGAATCAAGATGTTGAATGTGGACATGGTGGAGTGGCCGTGGCTGGTGATCGTGTATCTACAGCCCGGTTCCTATAAAACAAGGCAAATGAAAGTAGATTATTGTGGTTTTGGCCCCGCACCAAAAAATGTCATTATTCCGAAATTTCATTATTTTGCAAAAATGGTGAAAATCCAACGTGAAAAACAACTCCCAAGCGAAAAGGTTTCGTTTTGGTTTGCACGGTCGGTGTGTTGTTTGGCCATATGTGGCACACTTTTAACAACGGTCGCAAGCCTAGAATCTTGAGAAAAAAAACTTCCGCAGGTCACACTGAGGCAAAATTCACGTGCACATGTGCAGCATGATATGCCTGGGGATGGCCATAGTATATGCGGGGAAGAAAATTCATGTGAGAGTCTGATTAGCCAATCACATAGCGCTTCGATTATTTATGTTGAGTATGACATCCAATAGCCGTCTGGTCTGTAATACCTTCTGCATACACAGTACATATGACTTACCTGACAGCTGTACCAATAAGGTTTGTCACGGTGCGCCATCTTGTTCACGGGCAAAAAGAGCACGTGTTGCTAGACGCGAGCGCATTTTGGAATGAACGCATGATGACTTGGAAGCGCCAAAGCCTTCAAATGACGATGCGTACACAGCAACATGTATAAAATTGCCCCACGGGCAAGATGGGGAATATTTCCGTGAACATCTTATTCATTGATTGGATTGAATGTTCATTGGATTGTACTACAGTTGTAGATGTTGCTCTTGTAGTGCTGCATTATTCATTTTTGTCAGTGACAAGCAGGGTACATAATGTACATGTACTTTACACCATAATGTACACTACAAATATGTATTATGAATCATATTTGAGGGTTTGCATTGCAGGTAAATCCACACCACAAGGCCAGTAGCTGAAAACAAATTGAATTGATCAGAAGTATTTCATATGCAATACCAATGTCTAGATAACAGCAAGGTTTAAAAAAAAAATCAAATGTTTTGCTGATAGGTTCCTTTAATATGGTTTACGTGTATGATGTAGATGTCTGTGAGAAAACAGACTTTACAATATTTTGTTGTAATAACACATTATTCCTAACCACCCAAAATCCCCCCCCCCCCCCCCCCATTTTTGGTGGATTTTGGGGGACTTGGTCCAGAAGGCCTAGCGTGACTAAATATTGATTGAGTATGATGGACTTGGGCCTAATGGCCTGAAGCAGTGCTAGGGGTATCCAATTGATTTTGCCTAGCTTCTTGTACTGCTATTGTGATAAAAGCCATGTGTAGCAAGTCCATGAATGTCAACCAGTGCGTCAGTGGTGGATTCCATTATGTCATGTACAGTTTTGTATTAAACGCACAGTGATTGATGGAGTTTGATGGACTTGATCCTGTTCTTAGTAAAAGACGCTAGGGAGTTAGGGTTAACAAATAAATGTAAAAATTGAGATGCACTTCATGTATATTGACTATAACTATATTTGTTTTGTTGACATCATTTCTGACTGCAGGAACAAAGGCATCATTTGCAGTAGAGTGTCCAAGTTGATCACATGCTTTCACCACAGACCAATATTTCAGCACCACGCCCTACAGACTCACCGTCTTCCAGCAGATACGCAGCGCTGGATAACGGTGCAAACATGGCCAAACGGAAATGGCAGGTATTACCTGGCCGCAACTCATTCTACTGTGATGGACGGATTATGATGGCAAGACAAAAAGGAGTCTTCTATCTTACCCTTGGTCTGATTGTCGTGACTTGCACATTATTCTTTGCTTTTGAGTAAGTAGAGCTTCATTCAACATTTCATAATTGTATTTTTTTGCCAAGAAACTCACTCATTAAACTTAGGATATTAAGCCCCTTGTAAAGCCCCATGAATTTTGTTCTTTACTCCTAAATCTATCAATATCTATCAAAAATAAGGTGTTAGATTTTGAAGAGTTTGGGATAAGGCATTCAGGCTATTACATGTACATGTCCATGTATGTGTCAGTATTGTTCTGTGTACACAGTCATGTTGAAGGATTATATCATTGACAATAATTACCAAATCCTGCTAATATATAAACACAACAGTTGTGTACCATTGGCATTTCCCACAACGTAGACGTGCATACACAGAGATTTTTATTGTGTCATTATTTTATGCAAATTCTTCCCCTAAAGTCAACTGCCCCTGTGATAATTACTGAACACCACTAAATACGTTGATAGAAAACAGGGATTTTTTACCTGTAAGGGAAATGGTAATGAGCACCACATTACAGCTGATTATGGTTGTATTTAATAGATTATTAAAATGCTTGCTTTTCATCTTGTTTGATTGATGCTCCAGCTGTCCATTCCTAGCTGGCCGCCTCTCTGTTGCTATTCCTATTGTGGGTGCTCTCATCACCATCTTCTGCCTTTCAACACTTCTAAGAACAAGCTTCAGTGATCCAGGGGTCCTTCCTCGTGCCACACCTGATGAGGCTGCAGACATTGAGAGACAAATGGGTACGATGATGGATATTACGCCACATGTCGTGTTTTATTTGTTACGGTTTGCATGTATGGCATCATTACACCACATGACCAGACGTAGCTGTAGACAGAACAATAAATGGTGGCAATTCCTAGCAAAGAAATGTAGATGCACCTCTTTCAGTACAAATCCTGTATGGCTTTTCTGTAAACTTTGTCCCCCAAAACCCATAATTATTGATCTGATTTTTTTTTATAAAAGCTTAGTTTGTGTTCTTTTTTTCTGATTTTTTTCTTCCTGATTGGTTTAGTGATCCCTTCCTTGTCTTTACGTTTTCCTATGGGAATTGTGACATGCACATTGTTATTTAGGCCCATACTTTAGCATAAGCCTTTGAAAATGCATACTGCTTATACTTCAATGACCTCCTTTTTTTAACCTGTTTGATTACAGCAGTTAACAATATGCACGTGTGATGGGAACAAGAATATGAAGCATGATTAATTGGTTATTCGGTGCATTGTACAATGTATTTGTTTTCAGGGTGAATATTACAATACTTGTGATACATGTTTATTTTGAAGCTCGTCTTATAACGTTTGTCTCATCTCTCATCAGAGGTACCCAATCCAGATAATCCCACTTACCGTCCTCCCCCTCGGATTAAAGAAGTCACGATTAATGGTCAGACTGTCAAGCTCAAATACTGCTTCACCTGTAAGATCTTCAGACCGCCTAGAGCGTCACATTGCAGTCTGTGTGATAACTGTGTTGGTAAGAAGTCTTGTGGAGTCAGATTAAAAAACACAGTAGAACAATAGTGTGGCACTTATATAGCGCTTTATTCGGTAGTGTCAAAGCACTTGAGTCCTGTTCATCAGGCTATGACACCATTTTTCCAACTTGGTGCAATATTTGAAGATTGTACATGGTTCATCTCTAATATTCTATGGGCTTTCTGACACCTTACTGATACCTGCTGAAGTCAATCAAACTTTACAGCTTATTCAAATCTGTTAGTTGAATAGACCACATGTGTTTAGGGGCAGCAGAGGGTGATGGTTTTGTATCATTTAGGTAAGATGAGTAAACCTATCGTATATTCGTTGCTACTAAATTAAAATACCAGAGCAGACCTTCTGTGACACTGAGTCAGTGAGTATGAGGCTAAAACAAAAGCTTTTGTTCCCTGCTCAGATATACCAAATCCGTCTGATACTACAGAGAAGTTGTCAGATTCTAAACTCAAAATGGGCATTCATAAAATATGACAACAGAAGTCTACTGTGCACGCTTCTATCTATTAACACCATGTATGATCAGTAGACGGCATTTTGAGACCATTTTTGAAAGCCTGCGTACTTTTATTCTAAATTGGCACAAAGCCAGAGTGTCCTTGCGTGAGCATCAGGCATCGTTGGCAGTGCATTTGAGGGGAGACTTGTACACAGAGCCCATATATCTAGCTTCACACTTTTGATGCACAAATATGTTTGTGTTGTATTCAGACTCTTTAACAGTATTGTATTTGTACATTAATTCATTGTTATTACATCGTGTCCATAATTCATTGTTTCTGTCCCCTTTGCAGAGCAATTTGACCACCACTGTCCATGGGTTGGTAACTGCGTCGGCAAGAGAAACTACCGTTTCTTCTACTTATTTATTGTCTCTACGTGTTTCCTTGCAATCTATGTGTTTGCATGTAACATAACAACTATAGTCCTATGTAAGTATACAGGACATTGTAGTACATCTGTATCCCATATGCCACCAGGCCGATGGTCCAGTGGTATGGGACAAAGATGCACTGTATTTTCCATGTTCCCCAAGCGCAATGGGATAATGAATTTATTGTCAAGTCTTCAAGCAAACTTGAAAGAGCACGCTGTACATGAGCTGTTCAACGGTTATCCTATTATACCTACCAACATTATGAATTACGTGTGCATCTTACAATAGCGCACATCTTAGAATAGTACAATACATGGAGTGCGATGTGGAACATAGTCTAGGGGCTAGACGTTGTTCTTGTTTGATACGCGATAACGTTAACCCGCCGCCGTGATAACCGGCCACCGCGAGAGGGCGCTATCACGACCAACCAATATCGCCCACGAACCTGTCAGAACAACGTCTAGGGAAACTCTTATTGGTTGTGTAATGCGCGAGCACTTGTTTGGCCTAATATATGCAGCGCGCAATTCGAAAAAAAATTATATTAGTTCCGAAGCAAACTCTCAAATTTCTTCCAGTGCAATAAAAGATGCAGCAAGACCTTTGTGCAACTTCACTGGTCAGCTCTTTTGTTATGTGTAGTATGTGTAGGACTGAAAATGGACCGTAATTGCCTGCAGAAGTTGCGCATGCCGACTAGTTTCCCCCATTTTTCGGGGGGAAAACTCAGCAGTTTCCCTAGACGACGTTCTGACAGGTTCGTGGGCGATATTGGTTGGTCATGATAGCGCCCTCTCGCGGTGGCGGGTTGTCGTGGCGGCGGGTTATCGCGTTTCAAACAAGAACAACGTCTAGCCCCTAGACTATGTGGAACACAGAATAATGTAGTGTGCCTGTGTACATGAATTTTCCAGCAGTTATCCCATTATATGTCCATGCTGAATGAACGGTGCATGCATCTTGGAATAGCGTGATACTCAGAGTACAATGTCGACCTTGCTACTGGTATTAGGTATATGCCACTGTGAGTGCCATGAATCAATCAATCAGGATCGAGGATTCAAGTTTGCTTGAAGAAAATTGTTATATCATGTGCTTGGATACTGTAATTTCATTGGTCTAGAACGGCCGCGTGTCCAGTTTGTAAAAATAACCATTTACACTGTGTTCCTTATAAATGAACCTTATATACACTGCATGGCATATAAATTGTTGTGCGTAGGGCTTGCCCACATGCTCTCAACTGAGAACTGCAACCGCTCAGTCACATATCCGGCAGTAAAGCCTGCACTTATCCAACGTTTCATTGTAGTGATATAATACTTATTCTTGCATAGTAAGTTACAACCATTTATCTTTTTGAGTCATTGGCACGATATCAAAACAATTGGAATTCAGGACTTTTTTGGGCTGTCTAACTCCAAAGTGGTGTATCAAACTGCACAACTTATACCATTTAAGAAACAACATTGCAGAGGTATTTTTTATCCTGTGAAAGTCGCCCATAATTTCCAGATATTCAAAGCAGCTATCTGGATATTTGATATAAACTATTGAACATTGTGAGTTTTAAGTTTGCACGCATGAATCCTAAAGTCCATTACATCTTACTTACAAAGGTAGTTACATGCACTATTAAACACTTAATCTTAACAGTCATACTGTTAAAAAATGATAAGTAAGCTTGTTATCATGTTTGTCATTTCTTGCTACAGTGAGCAACGAGGAAGGAGGATTTCTAGAAGCCTTGAAGAGAAAACCTGCCAGATATCCTTTGCCATTTAACTTCACTCCTATTGCAAGATATCCTTGGCTTTTCACCATTATGTCTGTTTTTCTAGCTGTAATTGTGACCTGCTTCCACGAAAACAAAGAAAAGCTAAAACAATTCAGAACGTACGTTCCCTAGATGTTGTATTGATGTTACATATTACAAATTGAGAACATGGCTGCCCAATGGGAAACCAGGAGTTGAATTTTTATATTATTCTATTACATGTATAAATAATCTTACACACACACACATATATATATATTTATATAACCAGTACATGCATACATATTTATTCAAAGCAAATCCAATGCAATCCTGCATACCAGACTAACCATGGGAGTTTGGCTTGTTCCTCAATACAGCCTTTGATAATCTTTCACCATCTTGTCCTTTCATTGATACTTAAGTCCAAATACAAGCATTACTTGTTTCAACTGTATGTCTTCCCTGTTCATTCACCATGTATGATAATTGTGTGGAAAATGCACACAGGGTTTCTGCGGCCTTGAAAAAAAACCCTGGAAAAGTCATGGAATTGTAGTTTCAATTTCCAGGCCTGGAAAAGTCCTGGAAATTTGTAAAAACCAATTTAAATTGTACGTGTATTTTAATTTGTAATTATACTCATAATTTACCCTTGGAAATCTGACAAAATGACAAAAACAAAATAAGACAAAATACGACAAATTTTGCTGATACAAGCATTTTGATTTTGAACTTTTTGCCCCGTGAAAACATGAAGAATGTTTACTGTTTTGATCTGCGTGTTGATGAACTAGGTCCTGGATTTTCATAATTTTGTCGTAGAACAGTTAAAAAAAAAATAGCTCATCAGCATTCCCCTTGGTTTCATCTTGTACCATACATTTGGTTGCTGTGGGTGTAGTAATTTTCAGCCATGATATGGTCTTTTTGGGAATTTAAGGTAAATAGTTGTTTCTTACATTTTCAAGCCCTGATCCAAAGTTGCATATTGGCAGAAGATAGTTTATGAACAGTGTTTCATTAAACATAAGTGAAGGTTATGTGAATACAAATTCATCCTTGCCAAGAGAATTAAAGCTACACTCAGTCAAATATAGCTGTGTCAACTTTGGTTGGAATTTAGTTTCCTCAAGTTGACTTGTTAGGTGTGCCTACGTTATTGGCTGTTCTCAATCAACTGTATCGGGCATCTATGTAATCAACTGCTCATGCTCAAGCATGTGGTGTTGGCTGATATCATGCATACTCTGCACTCCTCACTTGAATGTCATCTAGTTTGTCATATTTTGAGAGCTTAGTTATGTACAGATTGACCTATGGACTTGCATGTAGGTGTGTTCCCCACTCTTGGGATATAGACACATCTGTGAGATGTTTTTTATTTGTACTTTTCATTCGGTGACATTCAGGATACACAAGATGTCTGCTCATGCTATTCCTCTGGCACAAAAGCACTCATCTCAAAGATGACTGCAAAACAAACAATCTATTCACAGACGAATTCTGGCTTCCTTTTCTTGCATGTCTGTCATCCTTCTGAAGTCCTTCTTTACTGTCACTTGTAATGTCTTGCATTTCTCCTTGACTCACTGTGCACCATCATCGAAGCATTAATCTGCTTCATCTCGATTTGGTCTGTGCTCGGACTAGCTGGCTTCCATACATATTTGGTTGCTTCTAGCCAGACCACAAATGAAGATGTAAGTATACAGGGTTCGAATGACACACAACAAATTGGGTGGAAAATAATGTGTTTCAGAACTGGCCGAAAATTGTGGACCGTTTATCCAGCTGACATTCCTTAGAGCACTTTATTTAACAGCATTCTGAACACATTGCTGCACTGATTTGATACAAAGTAGCTTGCAAATTCAATTATTGCCACATGATGAGTGAAAATATGCTAAAACTTTTATCTTCAAAATATCTTCTTTTGAGCATAAACATTTCTTAACACAGAATAAGAGGACGTCATCGGTCTTATTCCGTATTTATTATTTTCTGTATTGATTGAGTGATTGCTTTTTATTGTGTGATCCTTTGTAGATAAAAGGCACCTGGTCATCCAAGCGATCACAGGCAACCTTTAATCCCTACAGTCACGGCTCAGTCATCAGTAATTGTTGTATGGCTATATGTGGATCCTTGGCACCCAGGTAGGTCATGTCCTCTCATTGGTGAATAGAGAGACTACAGACCCATTGTATGGCGTCACCATCAGACGGGTTTCATTTTCCATGTCAGTATTGCATGAAATACATGCAATAGAGAATGCCGATGAAGAGTGTTATTGTTGTGGCAATATGTGTGCCTACTCCATGCTAACATCAGGTCTTGACGAGCCTAAATGATTGAAGTGTGGGGCTGGGTAATACAGTCGGCTCCCGTCATAGCGAAAACGGTTAGGACGAAATTCCGTTTATAACAAACGCGTATCTTCGGTCCCAGAAAAATTGTGCACATGTCTATGGGAAAAATTTCGTTTAAGACGAAAATGGACAGTATGAAATTCCTGTTATAACGAAAGGATTTGGCGACCCCGTTGCATAAAAAAGCATTGTTAGCGACCCATTTATTACAAAAAAAATCTAAAACCACAAAAGCTTTACTTCACAGCTCTTTTTTCTTTCAGACCTAATCTGAAAGCAGCTTTATTACGATCATCAATGGGTTTAGTCAGTTATTTAATCTTGCGGACACAGTGGTATGTTCACTAATCGAGTGCTGTGGTTACCAACAAAGGCCTGTGAAAATGTGCTGATGATGCCATGATACAATGACGCCCAGACGGCAACAGAACAAACCACAAGCCGGAAACAATCACTGAGTATGTGACATCTGATCTGCATCCAAGCTGCCAGGACAAGTTTGTCCGATGCAGGTTTCAGTGAATTATATAGCCAACCCAACAAATCCAAATGGCTTTTTTTTTCAGTTAAAGAAATAGATTGGCATATTGGCAAATAAATATAAAGAACGAAAGCTCACCAGATCAATCATTTCCATCCAAAAAGTTACTTCCAAACGATTTCTGTGCCATATAAAAAAAGTCTAAAAGTTACGTTCATGTTCGTAACCTGATTGAACTTAGAAACATGAACTTCCAAACTTATCCTAACTATCATTTTAGCCCATACCACAGAAATAATTCTTGCAAAATCTTGTTAATTCATTATCCAAACATTGCTTTTGCAACATGCACCGAAAGGTAGATATCGGCCCTTCCTGTTCTGTTAAATTTGAAATGGCAACTGTTGAGAAGGAACCGATTGTCTCGTCACTGCATTATGCAGACCAGGATTGTGGGTAAAATATGGTGCGAGCCAATAAGCTCTTGTTACTTCTGTGACGAAAATTTCGTCGGACATTAAGGTCCAATCACGATGTACCATTGTGACATCATTG
Organism: Patiria miniata; assembly: GCF_015706575.1. Lineage (NCBI taxonomy): Eukaryota > Metazoa > Echinodermata > Asteroidea > Valvatida > Asterinidae > Patiria > Patiria miniata. Next base: position 6,091,434 of record NW_024037061.1, read on the forward strand.
CTCAGGAAACTGTCTCATGAGGGCGCTTTCTCATCAGCTGGTACAAGCAAGCAAATAAGGTTGCCTTTTTGGATCAACACATGAAAATTACATGTAGAAATGAACCAAGGTTTGAAGGTCTAGCCCTCGGACTTAATTTTTGCTGGAAAGACTACTAACATTAAACATTGAAAGACGGAAGGTACATTGTATAAAAATAAATTAGGAACGTCTATCTCCACGACACAATTTGTGCAGAAGAGTTTACTTACATTGAACAATTATGCTCTGGTCGTCACACTTCCGACGGCGGTCGATACGTTGACTCCGTCTTCAACCCTCAAGGTTTTCATAACTTTATTTAATTTTCGTTAATTTTTTTACTTACATATCACAAATGAATAAGAATATACGTACCATACATACATATTTTCACAAACCCTTTTCAAATAATTATTTTGTTTGATAGTTCTACACACCTGACCCGATATTCTATTTCGCTTTGATTATGCACGTGAACATCGTGCACGTTCATGGGGCTTACACATAAGTGAACAATGGACTGGAAACCATTGCATCGGATAATACGAAATTCGGATATAACAAACATTTTGACGGGGTCCCGCGGATTTCGTACTAACGGGAGTCGACTGTACTGGAACTGGTACACATGTAAGGAATCTTGATATGGACGTCGGCAGACTACTATCATTGTGATAGAATGTGCTGGGGTATATGCCCCCTGAAAAGAGAGTAAACAGTTGTCGTTGGCCAGTTAGGGATCTTCAGCTTGCTTGCTGTTTTGCCTAGCTTGACATGATGCCTTGCATTTGTTCTAGTCCCAGTATTATTTCTCAATTCCATTCAGTTCAGTTGACATTTATTTAGAACTCTCCAATAAACCAATACAAAGTTGGATAGTATAAGTATAATGCAGTGATATTAAATAAATGAAACAAAATATGAAGGTAATTACCACCAGAAACAAAATAGAATCACAAGTAATGGATAAAAGTGGCTTAAAGGTGGGGTAAATCATTTGTCATTTGCGCGTTTTTTGGGGTTTTTTTGAAGCAAGTGCTCAAAATCTTAAGATGGGTGCTTAACAACTAACCTGAGGAAATGTTAGCTCTGTGAATGCTGTATATTCCGAGAAAAACAATATTCTAGGATGTTGTTTTCAATTCAAAATTTGCAGAGTCATGTTTTGAATTGCGCCCGAAATCAGCATCCGGGACACGTTCTCATTCAGCTGATTGCAGCTAAGAGATGTAACGCGCTGAATAACAAAACCACCTACTAACGGAATTTCCAAGGATGTGTCACTTGACGCATCGTTGGAAATGGCCTTCTTTCATTGTTTTCCTCAAAATGACGGCATGCCAGAAAGAATAATTCCACAGGGAGTTTAGTGCCATGACTATCTAAGTACGCTCTTCAACAATAATTTGGTCAGTTACTTTTTGGATAGCTGCAGATGATATATTCTACCTTTTAAGGAATGCCTTTCACATTGTCATAGTTAATTTTAATACTAAGTCACTTGACTGGAGATTGTAGGAAGTGTGATTGACTTGTGATTGTCAGACAAAGACTTGCTATCAATCAGAATATATTCTGTGTGTTTTTAGTTTGATAGATCGTAGAGGGTTTGTAGTTCCTAGTGACCCTGCTGTTGTAACATCCAGTCCAACACGCCCACTCCATTCATATGGTACAGCTGCACCTACAAACACTGTTGTAAGTATGCAATGGACTATTCTCTTTCATAGTTTGCATGCGTAGAATGTTGCCCTATGCAGTCCCATCTATAATGCAAAGATGTTATTTAGCTTTAGTTTGTTGACATACCTGTACCCATGTCTTGAGTAGAAATCCTACTTTTGTTAACTTTTCTTGGCAGAATCAGAGACTGTTATGTTTGTGAAGATAGCTGGCATGATTTTTTTCTTTGGCTGTTACAATAATGTTTAAGTTTCAATGTTTTTAACAAGATCACATCATGGATGCTAACATTGGAGTATATGTGCTCATGTGAAATCCTATGATACTAAATTGCCAATGACACAAATCTGAGAAGGTAAAACACTTGTAGCTGCACTAATTTGTTTGAGGAATATTTTTCTTTATAAAACGTTTGAACAAAACGGACATGAGAAGAGTTAGATTTACATCACAACATGCGTGTCAGTTTTCTCAAAGTGCAAGACACTTATTTATTAAACTCACACTTTTTGCAAATCAGTTATATCATGAGGGAACTAACAGTCAAGTTCCATGATGTGAATCTATGTGTGATTGATGAATTCAAATAAGACAACATTTCTACCCAATGATATCGTTCTTGTTAAATGTCATGACCTTGCAGCAGTAATCAAGCAACACATGAGAATGAGATAGCAGTCTTTATGTGCAGTAGTTTGGTTCCACTTATTTCGTGTAGCTTAAAGTAAATTTATAGGCCATAATGATAAGTCAAGCCTCAACGCTAAAGTCAGAGTAGATTATTCCATTCCAAAGGTTTAATTTGACCAGCTCATGCAACACACTTTGGATAACCTTTTAGTAGATTCTGGCTGAACGTAATGAAATGTAAGGGTATTTTTACAACTCTTTGTGAAGAGTACTAGAACATGTCTTCAATTGTGTACAGTCAACCTGTCACAGACTGGTATTAGGAGTCCATTTTTCTAGTTTGTCACTAGAACATTCCCAGTCAATACATGTACACTGTACATACAAGTGTGGGATTTCACATGCCAAATGCAAGCCTCAGTGAAACCAATCACATTGACATGTTATTTCAACCATGTAAGTTCACCATAAAAAAAACAGGTATAGCATGATCATTCATACCATTTGCATTAATTTGCATCACTCATATTAATTTGCTGTATGTGTCTGTCTGCTAACCCTGCTTGTGTTTGTATGTGTTTGTTTTTTTATTATTTTGCCCATTGCATCATGTAGGCTCAAGACTCGGTAACTTCTGACCCGCCTTCTGAGCCTTTGACAACTCCACCCCTAGATACACAACCTCCTTCTGTGATTACCAACAGTTATTGATGTCTTGCTGCTTATTCTCCGCTTGCTCATGTATGTATGCATGATTGCTTCAGTAGTTGAATTACTACAATTGTGTAACTGACATTCGGAATGAGGGAACACACATGGGACATTTATCCCTCCCCCAAGCAGCATCAGTTGCCCCTATCAGTTATCCAAACATTGTGACATAATACCAGTATAATTCGACAGACATTTTTTTTATATACTAACCAAGGGTAAATGCTTGAAATGTAAACACCAAAAAAACCAGGAAAAAAACATTATTCATGCTAGCAAGCAAGGGTAGCGTGGCATGTGACTGGGTCTTGCAAAGAGCCCTTAAAAGTGGTTCAGTACACGTGCAGACGATTAACAAGGGTAGGTCTCTAGCAACTCACATTGACATTCCAACAGCTGAACCCAAGCCAAACCATTCGCTCTTTTCACACTTCCACCATGAGCATGCAGAGCCTCGATCTGGCAACTTTACACAATAAATATAGCCGGTTCAGTGATTCCCGTGTCGGGGTTCAGATCACTCAACCGGCTATTTTTATTGTGTAAACTTGCCACATCGAGGCTGTGCAGGCCCAATGGCGGAGCGTGAAAAGAGCAAATTGTTTGGATAAAACTTTCCAAATCAAACGCAAACCAAACCTTAACGGAACTCGAGGGTTGACTTACAACTTCCCTGTTACTTACATATTTGATGTCAAGCAATCAAGTCGTGTCAATATTACATTTTTTTTTACATGCAGAACTTCTCCGACAGTGAAGATTCAAATTCTAGACTCTCTTCCAGTAGTGATTCCGATCACCATGACAACAAAGGAGGTTTGTCTGTTACCATGACGAGCAACTTAACAGACCAATCAACAGATCCATCTCCATTTACCGTAGCTAATGACACAATGGGTCAAAGGTCAACTTCAGCTGTGACATCCAATGGTAAAGTCTTGCATCTGGGCCCAGTCAATTCAGTTCACCCATCACCAACCACACCCAGAGAAACACAACCTCTACTTAGGTCAGAAGTCACCATGGGTGACGGTGACAAACAGGGTCAGACTGTATCCCCGCTGGGTGCAGGGGAGGGTGGGGATTCTCTACAAGGAATGAGCAACTGGGGATTAGTCAAGTTGAGCTCAGTATGAGATTGCAAGTTTGTATCAATTTGTATGTAGGTGTATGATATCCTGTGTGTACACTAATTGGTGTCAGTTATGTCACTAATATGAATGTAAAGCAGAATTACTGATAAAGCCAAGCACTTTACTTTAATATAAATATATTTAGTAAAGCTTTCCGAACCTAAACAGTTTACAGAAATAGGAAAAAAATATACTAATGGTTCTGAAATGACGACGATTATTCTGCTGCTATCGCAGCCGGGCCGTGTCGCAGCCGGGCCGTGTGGCAGCCGGGCCGTGTGGCAGCCGGGCCGTGTGGCAGCCGGGCCGTGTCGCAGCCGGGCCGTGTCGCAGCCGGGCCGTGTGGCAGCCGGGCCGTGTGGCAGCCGGGCCGTGTGGCAGCCGGGCCGTGTGTCAGCCGGGCCGTGTGTCAGCCGGGCCGTGTGGCAGCCGGGCCGTGTGGCAGCCGGGCCGTGTGGCAGCCGGGCCGTGTGGCAGCCGGGCCGTGTCGCAGCCGGGCCGTGTCGCAGCCGGGCCGTGTCGCAGCCGGGCCGTGTGGCAGCCGGGCCGTGTGGCAGCCGGGCCGTGTGGCAGCCGGGCCGTGTGGCAGCCGGGTCGTGTCGCAGCCGGGCCGTGTGGCAGCCGGGCCGTGTGGCAGCCGGGCCGTGTGGCAGCCGGGCCGTGTGGCAGCCGGGCCGTGTGGCAGCCGGGCCGTGTGGCAGCCGGGCCGTGTCGCAGCCGGGCCGTGTCTCAGCCGGGCCGTGTGGCAGCCGGGCCGTGTCGCAGCCGGGCCGTGTCACAGCCAGGCCGTGTCACAGCCAGGCCGTGTCACAGCCAGGCAGTGACAAAAGATAATTTTTTCTGTCGCAAGGCTTGGAAATTACTGGAAGCGCAAAAATACCCCCAAAAATATTTTTTATCTTAAGTACTCATCTTTTTTTTTCAGAACCATTTGTTTCATTGTTCCTATTTTTATTTCTATAAACATTTCAGCCATCTGGAAACCAAAAGGTTTGGAGAGCAGTGACATCAACCAATAATATCCAACCTCTTAGAGGTGGAGATTATTCATTGAAGTTCAATGATGGTTCTTGTTTCTTACACTGTTATTTATGTTCTACTGTTTGCACATGAACAATGCTGTAACATGAAGTGAAGTGATTGGAATGCACCGCAATATATTTCATATAAACATTTAAAAAAAAAACTGTAAAACTGCACTTTACTTTTGATGCATGTACTTGCTTTAAACGTTTATTTTGGAAACTACTGTCTCATGATAGAGTTCTGACCAATCCTTTTATAGAAATCAATGTACGAGGTATAAATTGTATATTTACATGTATAGTTTTCTAATTACAAATCCCTGTGTGTATTTATTATGATGGTAAATAGAAAACAAATTTGCTGTTATTAGATTTGTAGGACTATGTCATATACATGATGAATGAAACATGTAGCATTCATTGTAACAGTTTAGTATGCATACAGGGGCATATACTCGCGTCAGAAAAACATTCAACCATTGATCAACAACAAAGCTAAATCTTTTGGTTCTGACGGCCAAATGTGTCCGGTCATTTTGGTAACACTTCATGGAGTGTTGCTGTCAACAAGTCAATGTTTCCCAATGCATGCTGGTCTAGCTGTGAAAATACTTTTGTAAACATAACTCCACACTCCTGGACACAGCTTTGTAGGCTATGTGTAAGGACAACTACATAACGCAGTTATGCAAAATAGACAATGACATCGTTTTGACCCTACTATCTGGTGTGTGTGCAGTACTGTTACTATTTTTACATGTGATATCTCATGAAGAAAAAAACTGATTTTTGTGTGTGTGAATAACCAGAATGCAGTGTTTAGTTTTTGGCTCTATGGACCAATCTTGAATGCCATTGCCTCTAAATACCCAACGTTCACATTAACATGCTATGGGCTTGTGCATACTTTGCAACATACATGGACCAGAGTGCACTCATCAAGGGATAGCCACTATCTACTGTACTGTCCATGCACAGAGTCCAGTGTGGCCCTCTACAGGTCAAGATGACATTACAAGGACAATTTCTATTGCGAATGTGCTACATTTTATAGTGCACAAATTGAGGGAAAGTTGACTTATCTTGACTGTCCCATATCCTTCATTCACAAATAGGATTGGAAGGTGGAGTCCAGCTGTCGTACTTCACATGGGCCCTTATGCCAAGAAGTTATTTAATGCACAAATTTGTCATAAATATCACATATGACCGGATGACATACACTAGAGCCCTCAATCCTTGCATGGAACAAATCTTTCCAAAAAACAACCTGTGTACACAATAGGCATAGTCTGATACCATGCAATATTAGTTGTGTTTCATGTTTGAGTTTTTTTACATTGATGTACAAGGTGGCACAGCACTAACTTGAATCAGCTGGAATGTAATTACCATTGTAAACAATAAGCCTTTCGTACACTAAAAGAATATTGTGATTCATGAACAGTAAATTCAGTAGTCTGGTTCTTTTGGTGAAAGGTAGGTGATTGGCTTTGCATTACTTTTCTGTGTCAGCGTTATTGATTTGCAAAGCATAGTCAAATGTTCTAGGTTTATGACTGATCAAGATTTTTGTAATTTAAAGTACTGATTTGCATGATCCCTACTTTCCTCACGAGTATCTCGGCCCTGGAAGTGGATTACATGCCAAGTGAGTAGCATTGGTAAACTTGACATTTCAATTTTAAAGATTTGTTCCCCGTGCTCTACTTTTGCCATCAATTCACACAGAAACCGTAGTAACAGGATTCAGCAGGGGAGAAACTTGGGACATGTTAGTTCAATGGCCAAGCTACACTGTGCTTGTAATGATACCATTATTACCAGATAAAATGCTTGGAAATCTAAATGAATTTTCCTTCACTTTTTTGCATGGAGCTGGCCAGCATGTCACTGTAAACAATTCCAGGTCGTCCATACTCAATAACATAGTGCTGTAGTTGACTCTCATTAATACAAACTCAACTGGATTGAGCCAAAATCTTTGTAAATACATGTATCAGGATTTTGTATTAAGAAGAAGATCATTCTCCTTCATTGTGCACATAAATGCACAGTCGGGACCAAGGCTTTATGTTCACTTCAACCAGAATTTGTATTAACAGAGTTTGTAATAATGCTGTGTGTTGATTTTCACTACCATGATGTAATATGCTGCTTTATGTTACTGTGCTGACTGTGCTGTGTGAATGGGCTGTAACACAATTCAGCTTCACCATTGCTGTATCATGCTTGTATCAACCAATAGTTAAATAAGTTGGATTGTGTTTCTGACACTGATTTGTTTTCCAGTCCACGTTTGTTTAAATTTTTTTCTTAATATATTTGCTGTAAAGACTGGTGGTTTATTTTTTTAAAAGGTATTATTTTAATCACAAGATTTATAGGTAGATCTAAGCCTAAAACAATTTCTACAAATGCATATGAAATGCTGATACTACAAGACATCGCATTGCCAATATCAGACAATTTTGATAAACTCAAACCACTGTGACCCGGGCTCTAATCCTGCCTGGGCTAATATGTGGATTGGGTTTTCAGTCCCTACATGATTCCGTGTGTTTTTCTCAGAACATTTTTCTTGGGTTTTCCTCCCAAATCTAAAACTGTAATTTCTTGACATTGTCTTCTCTTTACTGGGACCCATGGGAGACCAGTGGATTCCACTGAATGGGCTGCCCAGTTAAGATAATTAAATAGAAGTGTGGCTTTTAAGTGTTGAAAAATGTGTCATGGATATGTTTATAGAAACATGCCATCACATTTACACATGATGTACTTATGTAGCTGGCATTCTCATGGAGGCTTAACTTTGCCTACAATGTAAGTGGCCTTTGTTTGATGGATTTGTAATGAAAAATTGTTACAAACTGACAGAGTATAATCTTGTAAGTATTGTTGCACTCAGTAGGAAGATATTTACATATTATTTTGTACTATACTGGTTGACCATAAATAAAGGATGTAATGTAATGTACACCATGAATAACGTTAGTTGTGCCCATCAGACATTTGTGTGTGCCCCCCCCCCTCCTATTTTATACACATCTGTGAAATGCATTCTGTGGATCATTAGATTCTTTCTCTAATGAATTGTAATTTAGGGAATAAGAGTGTGAGGAGCTAGTCTTCACTGCGTGATAATGACCGGGTTGGCCACTGTTAATGGACACGATCATTATCACGCAGTGAAGACTGGCTCCTTACACTGTTATTGCCATTAATAAATTCCTTTTTAACGAAATAAACGGTTAAATCATGATGCTCAAATTTTGTTACTTTTCTTTCGGCGATATTTCCAGACTTTTTGTGTGCTTGTTGACGGGCCATATTTTAGCTTATGCCTGCGATATGCTACCCTGCTGCCATAGCAAAACAAATTACAACAATTTTTTTTCATATTTTTACCCGACGGAGGAAGCTGGTATTTCGCTTATATATTCCTTGCGTTCAGAATTATAAAGATGCTCGGTTTAGAAAAAGTAAATATGTCTGTGGGCGACTTGTATACAGAAAATTAATCGCAGATCCACACTTATGTCGTGTGAAGACTTATTCCGCATAGCAACTGGTTTCAAATTCATATGCACGCGTAAGTCTTCACACGATGGTGGTTGAGTGCATGTGTACTGCTGTATTGTTACAAGCTACCGTAGGACTGTTGTATATTTGGCCAATCATTGACTTGCATGATGCTGGATCAACGCTGGTTCAGGGGCCATTTTAGTCTCTTGTTTTTGAAGCTGGTCTATATATCACATTTTAACTTGATGCAACCCCACGTGATCGAGTCTCGACCAATCAGAAGCTATCAACTCTCCAAGGTATTTATTAATCAGTTTTAATAGTTTGCTTTCCTTCATATCATTTTAACAGACAGGAAGCTGACTTCTTAAATCAAAGGGAATATATTAAAGGTTTGTGATGTATCCAGTAGGTACGCTCCACAGGAATACCAATACGTGTAATTGGCTTTTCTTCCCAAATACAAAATGTACATCTAACTCAGAATTTTTTGCTGAAGCATGAAGTGTGCAGTTAAGGGAATCCATATTTTCAAATTAAGAAAATAGGCGTTTAATGTAATTTGATTAAACTTTTGCAAAACATTGACCACTCATTCAAAAAGTACAAGATAAGAAGATACCGAGGTTCCATTTAAATATTGTGAAAAAATGGCATCCAGGTTATTGAAACAGATGAGAGCATGGGAAATTTTTATCTATATCTATTTCGTGAAAAACTTGTGGAGTACCAAAACGGTACCCCGCAAGTCGGTGGGCATTCCTTGTGGGGTACCTCCCATTGTTCCGGTACCCCACAAGGCAGTGTTTGTACACGCACACACACGGACCTATTTTACGTTGTGTGGGGATTCCTTTGTTCACAAGCAGTTGTGAGAAAACACATTTCAAAACATTGCCACTTGCACTGCAAACACTTGTTGAAACTGATTTCTTGACCATGATTTCCTTGAAGGTTCTCATTTTGCAAACAAATAACCCTATAAGTCCCAAAAAAATTATTTCTTATTTTTTAAGTGACGTCACAATAAAGGCAGGCACTGCGTACACCACCATCTTTTCCTCAAGAAAAATTGGTCAAAGTGGTAAGAAATTGCCTCAGATCGCACCACAGAGCATGTAGAATCCAACATTTTTTTCGAGGCCGTTAAGTGGGCCCCAGACCCCACGCCGTAATTTTTTGGACCCACTTTTTGGGGGACCAAAATTTGTTTTTGCCCCCCAAAAATTGTGTTCTGGATCCGCCCTTGTCTCTAGCATTGTGTGGAACTGTACAGGTCCACACAGTAACTGCAATGCCTGTACACCCATACACACAACCCCTGCAATGCCTGTACACACATACACACAGCACCTTTGTGCAGCGGGTGACTAGTCTTAAGGACAGGAGCTGTTGGCATGGTGGCAAAAGTCAATGCTGACTGATAGGTTGCCATTGACAACACCAACACAATCTACAAATAGGCTGCTGAAGTCATGTCACCTCGGCACGACCATGGTTATTGGTTCATCATGGGCTGATCATGGTGCCCTGGTGAACATAGTATCTTGATAAGCACATCAATACCAAACTGTTATGATCAACTGGACACTACTAGAAGCAAAAAAACAATCAACTGTGGCTCTCACTAGTGTGGTGACAATCAGCTGTAAAGCAACTACATTTTATTTGTAAATATAAAGAACAAATTTAGGGATGTAAATTGCTAAATTTAGGGATGTGAATTGCTGTCTGTGAGACCTTGATACACATATGTGAGATGTGTTGTTAGGGACTGCATGTGAACTATCCAGGATGTGAGCCTGACCTGGTGTGGTAGTGATGCCACATTGCAGCAGTGTGTACCGGTAGCTACACAAAGGCGCCAAAGCTCTTTTGTCTTATCGATGGGTAACATTTCATTTAAGACAAAAATGTAATGCCAATGAATTTTGACACTAATATTATGCTTATTTAACATCTGTGATCCACACATTTTTTACTCCAACCTCCTTCAACCGCGTCCCAACTCCAACCTGCCCACATAACCACACCTCCATGGTTTACACAATGCAGCACACAGTCATACATGTCATTGGCATTATACCGGACAAATGAAAAGAAAAATGCATATTTTAAATTCATTTTGTTCTATCAAAAATGATGATCCAAATCCAGGTAAACAGCTTTACTTGTTTTGCCCATAAACAAATGAAATGCAGCCATCACTTGCCATTTCATACAAGCAATGTCACACACATAAGTGTGTTATTTCAAAGAAACACATTGAACGTTTATGGATACAAAAATGCTATTTAAAAGTGCAGACATTGTTCAGACTTAACCACACAATGCATTCAATGTCAACTGATGTCTTACCACAACAAATTACAACAAACACAAAATCAGATTTTTGTGTACATTTGAAACTTACTCATAAAAATAAATTAGTTCATTTACAGATTTGTCATTATGTACACAACAATTACAAATTTAGACATTTATACATAAAAATGTTGCTTTAATGTACATTAGTACTCAGGGACTGTTTTCAGGTGACATCATCAGTAAATAACATAAAACTACGAACGCAAAGCTGATCCTTTTTCTAGCTGAAAATACAAACCTGTAACTGAAGTTTTTGAGAAATGACAAACCCAATGGAATGGCACTATTTGCAGTGGGTACATTTTGGTAAAGACAAAAGAGTTGAACCAGACCAAATAGTGCCCTGCTCTAGTGTCCATCATATCTCACAATGGCTACTGGATGACCAAGTGTGATCTCAACTAAAATGGGACCTTACATAATGAAGTCAATGTACTCTACTCACACAAGCTATTACATGTTGTTGCGTAGTGTTACATACAGCCTTGTTAAGCCTCATCTCTTGTATCCTTCACACTTTGTTTTGCCATATGGTTCTGGTTTCCCATCTTCTGATTGGCCCATTAGCTGCAGATCTAAAGGCTTGTTCTTGACAACACAAACCTTTTACGTTTTGTAAGAAATGTTCCTTCATAATTTATGTTACTTAAAAGATCAAATGAAATGTACATTATAAGGCCTGACTGGGAATCGAGCATGGATAAACTGATTAGAAGTGAGGTTTACTTTAAATCAGTCTGCACATCTGCTGCCTCCCATTGGTGTTTCAAATGCTTTTTTTTTCCTTATTAAAAGTTTTGAAAGCCCTTCCCTTCATTCCACTATGTATATGCATGCAGTCAGAGACGGTGCAATCTGTTGAACCATATGGGGAAAAAATATGTGCATTCTGGCTTTAGAAATGGGAGGGATAATAAATTCAATATTTATTAGCTTTTGCCCTGCACCCACGTATAAACACCGTTTACTCAGTAATGAACTTCAACTGTTTCTGCTCATAAATTCATCATTAAATTGTTTTAAAAAAAGGAAGCAGAAAGTTATCAAGATGGACTGTACCCTTGTGACTTGTCAATGTCAGTATTTATGAGTGAATTCCAGTCACCTTTCCTAATAAGCAAAGGTTGGCATTGGTGATCTGAGGATGTGTGTCATGTTTGTGAAATTAAATTGTTGCTATGTATTTCAGAAGCAGCAATAAAACTACTAAACAATTGTTAAACAAACTCGCCTTCCCTGCTATAAAATGGAACAGGTTTTGGATTTGTTCTGATTTGCTGGTTTTTCCTCGCTGGAGACACTGCTGGAGGACTTCTCCACTCTTGAAGTAGGGGTCTTCTTCTTCCAGAATTGCCAAGCCTGAGGTTGAAAGGAAAGTAAAAAGCAACCCAAGTCTTGTTTAAACTTGCTGGAATATTAAATGCCGTTATTATCAGTAATCCTCATTGACATTGGAGGTTCAGTCATCAACATCGGACATCGGCCTGAAAAACAGTGGGTTGACAAATGAAACTATAAGACTGTGTACAAAAATTTAAACAGAAAACAAATGTATTTGAAAGTTATATCAGTAATGAAGCTGAAACAATAATTAAGATACGAACAATGAGTGTCATGGAACTTACAGATTATGGAAGAGGAACATGCATGATGGTGTAATGATAGAATTGCCCGCATGTCGACACAAATGGTATGAAAAATAAATATACAAAAATGGCAACATGAATGACCAGAAAAAAAATATGCTCAAAGTAGGCCAATCTATAGAGCTTATAGCTTGAAGATCTGGATTGTGTTCCGCATCTTTTAACCGAGTTGTTTTTCACATCATTTCATCAACTAGTGGCAATAAATCCTAAGAGAAACGTTTCCTAGATCTCCATGCACAATCGTGCAAATCATCAGTCGTCATAGTTTCACTCATTGTGAAGTATTTGTGAAAGCGAGATGGTTTGGGGTGGCAAAAAACAAATGCATAAATTGTCAACACTAAAGCATACAACTGATGCAGTTGCAGCATTTATGAGAATATAATGTTCCTTCAAGCTGTTCACAATATCGTGTATTTATTCAATGTTTTTTATGTCCAATGCTATTGACTAAACCCAAGTAGGTTTGACATACTTGCAGTCATAATAGGCTTCTAATACTGACTACACAAAACATGTATGCAAGTGAGCATTAATAATTAAACCATTTCACTCTGTCTGTGCAGCAGACAGAGTGATATATTTCACAGGTTTTGTAATTCCTCGGAGGCAAATGACTACCTCGGCTTGACCTCGGGTGCCATTTGCACCCCTCAGGCAGACAACAGTTGTATATTGTAGTCCAGTCCACCACATCCAAATCTGAGTCTGAACCCGAGTCCTTCTGGTTTGTTTCCAGAGTCCTAACAATTCAGGTCTGAGTCCGACTACATGTAGTCTGAGTCCTACTAGTCTAAGACCGAGTCCTTCAAAATGTTGAGGTTTCAAATTTGGAATATGACACTGATGGCTGGTGTTTTAGAATATATTCTTTCAATAAACTAAAAGCCCCTCGCAAAAATGGAAAAGTCTTGTAATTTTAGAGCCAGCAAAGTTTTTTCCACAGGATAATTCTAATTATTTTAGGCCCAATGGAGATAATTTGACAAAAGGAAGATCAAAAGTGTAACAACCTGATTTTTGAACATCAAGTGCAAGATACCCAAAAAAAACCGACACATCTGAAAAATTCTTGTGAATTTCATACTAACGAGGCTTCACCTCGTGCTTTGCTGGCAAATGCCCGCTTCGCCATGTCCATGTCTGAATCCCAAAAATCTGAGTCCTAGTCTGTAAAGAAATGTGGACTTCAGCCTGGACTCGAGTCTGTGTCTGGACTTGATTCCTACAACACTGCTAAGAAACTGTACATGCAAAGTAATGGCAAAGTTTAAGACTGACTATACCTTAGGTTCATCGGGTTGTCTGGCTCCTTCTGTCTCATCTTTGTTTTCCTCCTCTTCATCATTATCTCCATCTTCTCTTTTCCTCTCCTCCTCATCATCCTCTCTTGTTTCTTTTTCCTTTTTTCCCTTTTTCTTCTTAACTTCTGGGCTTCTCTTCTTGTCTTCATTCTCAAGATCATTTTTGGAAAGTTCCTTGTCAGGTTTTGTGGACTTTTTATCTGAGTGAAATATTTGAAAAATAAAAATCAGTCATCTTTGAATCACTGTAATTTACTTTGTCAATATTCAAGATATTGGTTTTGCAAATAAATTCCAAGTCAGTATCTCGTACACATCGGTACTCGTGTGTTAGCATCGATGCTTAATTGCACACAGGCTATTTGATGTTACTATTCAATGTTCTCACTCATGCATCATATTAGGTATCAGTCTTTGCATTGTTGTTTTCCCTATACTGATTTTCAAACATCACAATAAAATCCATTCATTCGTATTCAAATTTACTTGTTTACATGAACAAAGACATTGACAAAAATGGAGAAATGCCAACATAGGGCTAGATAGCTCAGTTGGTAGAGCATCTTCGTTCAACTTTTAACTTGTGATGTAGAAGTTTATACAGTGATCAATGCAAATGTTAGGCTGATATACAAATGTGACTGTCCACCACTTGCAAGCTGTGAAGTCACACATGTTGTTATTGATCTATGGCAAAAACTGGGAAATTTGGCTGGCTTTTTCATGTTTTTGTCAGAAATTAACACCTGATGCAGACTGGCATTCAAGAGTTGTACTGTACCAAAAGAATACTTCACAAATGGTACGCTGTATATATTTACCATGCAAAAAATTATATCTCATAAGTTCAGCTGTATAGGAAAGTAGCAATGTAGTGAGTTTGTTAGTAGCAATGTAGTGAGTTTCCTAATAGCAATGTAGTGAGTTTGTTATCATTTTAAAAATGAGGTTTTACTCTTTCCAAATATGCATTGATCTCAAAATGTGAAATGTTTGACTTTCCAGCCAGTTGTTGGTAGATGGTCACAATTAATTTATGAATGTGGAAGCATGCCACATATTCAGCGTTAATCTTCCAAACAGTTAGTTATAAGACAATACCTCCTTTATTTTTGTCATCTTCATCCTCATCCTCATCATCTTCATCTCCATCATCATCGTCTTCTTCGTCTTCTTCATCGTCGTCATCGTCATCTTCATCTTCATCTTGTACCTTAGTCTGCTTTGTGTTGCTACTCGTTGTCTTCTTGCTAGTTTTTGATGTCTTGCTTGTCTCTTGCTTGTCATCATCCTCATCAGAGCTCCTTCCATTACCCAGTCCAGCCTTTGTCTTGCCTGAAAAAGTCACAGATATATGCCAATTAGACCTCATGTTGGTGATATGAAGGAACTAGTGTTTGAGGAGAGGCCTGTAGCAAGGTATTAAAGGGAGTTTACAAATGAGTCAAAAGATGTCAGTTATGACTTCAGTATGTTGTGCAGCAAGTTGTGCAGCGTGTTGTGCAGCATGTGAGATGTGTAGGGTACACCTCAACTACTTGAAATACCCAGGTGTACCCTTCACATCTCACATGCTGCACAACATGCTGCACAACATGCTGCACAACATGCTGCACAACATGCTGCACCCTTGTGATGCAAACTATGTGCCAGATGGTATTTGAGTGATGAAGTCACGTACATGATGACACATTCGTTTTTACAAACATATTTTTCTGTGTGTAGAAGATGGAGGGCTTAATACTCAAAGATTTACATTTTGATCCAAGGGAGGAAAGAGTGAATTAAGATCTGTTGGATTTGGTTTTGTTAAGTCTTCTTTCATAAATCAAAAGGTTGGTTACAGGATAGGTTTTGGGGTTGTTTTTTTTTTTGGGGGGGGGGCTTAATAACTGACTTAATACCTTTAGATTGGATTCAACGTTTACTGATCAATCATATATATCGGTGATTGTTGAAATATTCTACAAGGTCAAATAACAGACCCAGCTTTGTCTTAACAAAAGCTTTCTGCTTTTGTTTTTATGTAAAATGAGTTTCCCCCCAAAGGAATGTGCACAGAGTAGTTGGGACAAAGGACTTATATTTGGTTTGAACTTGGATTATGCCTCAACTTGTTCACATTAACAAGGATGGACTGGACTTTTATCCTTACTCTGAACATTCCGAGCAGATTGCTCTTCAGATGCACTATCCTCCTCCTCATCATCGTCGTCATCTTCTTCATCGTCTTCATCATCGTCTTCTTCATCTTCCTCTTCCTCTAGAACCTTCTTTGCTTGAGTTCTGGACCTTGGTGCTGGAGTAGGCTGTGAGGTATCAAACCAATAGTTTCAAAACATATCATTTATTGATGCAATGAATTAGAAAATAACCTCAATATTTCATCTTTGTCTAGAGAGCTGGGTAAATCTCAATGTCACTTTCTTATTCCACTTCCTGATGAGTATTACCACTGATGTCTTGTAAATGATGTTCAAAAATTTAATCAAAACTGCATAATGGCTGATGCTCAAATGTATGTAAGCACAAACTATTTTCATCAACAATGCAAAAGACGAAGTGCTCATTCATTTTCCATTCGGTAGTAATGATTACAAAACCACCGCAATTCCCTCCCCCTCCCAACCTCGCATGGCTGTGGGAAGGCCAGAAATTACCCAGTGTTTCAGGGTTGAAGATTTCCAGTATGAGTACCATGGGGATGGGATTAATGGTCCTAATCATCAAGGCTAGCATACATACAGACACAACATGGTTAGATATAAACTAGTGCAACATATTGGCCCTGAGGTGCTAGCTAATATACCCCTGACTCAACGTGGAGTGAGGGAGTCAACTTAGCCAACAACCAAGTGCCAACAATAGTGATTCAATTGCTTGTGGCATACATTTTTGTATCTGTACGGCTACAGCATCCTAAACATAACCCAAGATGTTTAAGTGATATAAAACGTTGCGCAGCTATGCCACGTTTCGTAAAATCAATCGTAAGTTTATTGAGCAGCTGAGCAACAAATTTGTTGCTTAAATCCTACACACTGCAGCGCACTGTTTTATGAAATCAGCTGCAGAAGTGCAGAGGATGCAGAGATGTGATAACAGAGGAGAAAGACACATCTTGTTCTAAAGATAAGAAAGGAAGGGTGTAGAGATGTGATAAAAGAGGATAAAGACACACGTTTTCTCAAGACAGAAAAGGAAGGGGTTAGTAAAGCACACTGTATCAGAGCAACCATGGTTTTCAATGGACATAATTGCCATTTGTAAAGTCATCCTGCCCCAGTCTTCAAGATAACAACCTGTAGCAAGTTCTATAAGATTTTGAAACAAGCAGCCACATAAGCTAAGGTGGCCTAATTACAGGAAATTGACATTGTTGCAAGGAATCATTGTTCAATCACTGTTCAATCATCAAAACTTGATTTACAAGAAAAGGATTTTGTGACATCAATCGTAAGTTTCAGCTTGAAAAAATACAAGCTGAAACAATGCTTATTGGAGATTTTGAAATACTGCGCAAAAGTTTCCTTTTGAATGTTGTGCTAACAATACCACTTGTGAAATTCTGCAGCACTTTCCAGCCAATACCAGAGAAGATAGATAAAGTGCTCAGGGTTCTCCCCCTTATTAAGCCCTTTTCACACTAGACAAATCTCGGGGTTGACGCAGGGTTGAAAACATGCATCGTTTCACACTTGAAGAATTTCAACGCTGCGTCAACCCTGAGATTGATTTCGCCCTGGGTTGAACTCAGCACTGCTCTAGACCAGGGTTGAGATTTTCAATCCGGGTTGAAATTCTTGCCAGGGTTCAAAACAGTAGTGACTGAGCATGATAAGCTTTATTTGCATGAAACAAATATGAAACGATGCGGGGTTGAACGCGAGGTTGAAATAATTAAAAAAACTCAACCCGGGGCGGCACTGGGTTCGCCCAGGGTTGAGTTCAACCCGGGTTGAGAGGCTCCAGTGTGAAAAGGGCTTAATTAAGAAATTCATTCCTATGGGTTTTTAATATTAAACTACTTGAATATTCAACAACCCTCAAACTAGACAATTTGAATCAAATATATTGTTATATTTTGTTTTGTTTTACAAATTTTCTGTGAAAAATGGTAAAAAAGAAAACATTTATGTAATACTACATAGACTGAAATGGCAGTAACAAAAAAGTGTCAATAGTTTTTGTAGTGACTGAGGTTCAACTTTTTAACTTATCATTCAAAAGCTGACAAGAAATGCGTTAGAAATAGCAGGACCAAAGAGTTATGATTCTCTTCAGACAACCATGCTCATACTTTGCCAAATCCAACACCACGCTGCTGCAGGACAAGTCACTATGGCCATGTTCAGACACCGTGTTAGCTAAAACAGTAAAAGTTAAAACGGTCGCTTACCACGGGAGGCCCGTCGTAAAAATAAAACTACCGAGCGTCCAGACATCGTTTTTAATATAAAAAGTTCAACTCGAAGCAGTTAATTTCAGTTTCTAAGGTCACGTAAAACATCCGCCTCGGCAAAAACTGCTTGCTAAAAAGAGCCTTCACTCTTCCATTTTTACAGTTCGCTACACGCGGTCTGAGCCCCTCACCGTGTGATGTGTGTTGCTATGCCGTGTTTGACATCGCAGCCTCGGCCGGTCATGTAGCGTGGCACGCCGGTAATGTAAACATGACGACAGTCACTTGTCCACCGCGGCAATTTCCCCATTTTGTGGAAGTATCGTACATCGGCTTTACATATACACCATTTTGTGTTACATTTTTTGGGGGGGGGGGGGATTTTCTGTAGCTTTCGTGGTGCAAAAAGACATAAAAATGTTCTGAAAAGTTGTTCGAAAAACCAGTGTTCGAAACAAGACGTCATTGAACAGATTTCACTCAAGGTTTAATACATCAACTTGCCCGCACAACATGTCAGTCCCGTGAAAATACACGCGTTATTAACATTGCAATATTGACCAATCAACGCCACGGTTTTCCTGGTAGTTGAATGTATTACTGTATTATGATAATTATGCTCCGATTAGCGGTTGTTGCGTTGGCATCTAAACGTTTGTTATGCAAGTGAGCACGATGTGAAACTCGGACCATGTGGTCAGAAAACTTGTGGAAATTGGACTTGAAATTGGATTTTTTTTAACGGTAGGAGAATTACGACATTGTTTGCTTAATACAAAAGCGCGCCACGGAGAAAGTGTTACGTAACTCCGGGTCACTGCGCTGGCTAAAACGGGCAGCGTTTTAGCTAAGACATCGTACTAGAAGATAAACTCGTTCTGGTTATTCGCTAAACCCTCCCTCCGAGGGGGTTTAAGTTGCCGTTTTATCTTCGAGTTCAACTCGGTTCGGTCTAAATAAACAATCGTTCAGAAATCGTTTTAGCAAGAAAGTTACACTGAATCAGTTCAACCGGTGTTTTAAGGGAATTTAAAACGGTGTCTGAACGACCCCTATAAGGCACTGGCTACCATATAGTGCTGATCCTTGCACACAATGAGACCCATGACATGCTAAATGTGTCCTTCTAATCTAGTTACTGCCACTGCGCCTGACTCAACATCGCATGGTTTTCACTCTTGAGTAAATTTAAATCTTATGGGCTAAGCAAGTTCTTAACAAGTCACAAACTTCATTTGACTTTATCTCAAATTTATTCATGTCGCACATGAATATCGTCAAACATGTTAATCTTGCAGCTTCATTGCATTAGCAAGCACTGCTGAAGGTTAAGCATTCAGAAATGGGTTCATGAAAAATGGGCCATAATCGTATTACACATGTCATAGTACGCAAAGAACAGTTCGCGCATAAGGATGAGTATGTTCTATTGGCGTCCAGTTAATTACAGTCTGGAGGTAGTATGAAACCGGCCTCAGCTGCATGGAGTTTGTACTGCACATAGGACATACACATGCACATTGGGTGGTGAATACTTGAGATTGACTCCGTGTCCAGAGGTCAGCATTTGAGATCCACTGCAAGACAAGATTTTAGGCTTTTTGATTACATCTGCTCGCACAAGAATTTAGGTTATAGTGCCAACGTTTTGTCAAGGTATCGCAAAGTAAGACTACATATGCAAAGGTGTGGAACAAAATTATGGGCATATCTGGAGAAAAAAAACAATCAGCAATTTTTCATGCGTATTGGGCAGAAAGTCTGGTGTATCAGGCCGTTTGTATGAGGGGAGGATCCTGGCACTCAGAGGTATGTAGTCTTTGTTTCAATATTCTCAATGTTTAGGGTTTTGCCCACAGAAGACAATTCATGCTAAGTCACTAACGTGCGTGTTAAGGAATATTAATTTACACACTCCTAGTGAGACACAGACAGACACTGATTATGTGGTTAGCATCCAAGCCTGCCTCTGACTGCCAATGTTAGCTATCCAGCATGATCAAGTCACACTTACAACGTTTTGTTAGTAGTGCAAGGGTGCGCGTGTAGATTTGGAAGAATAGTTAATACTTGACACATACACTCCAAGTATGTCTGGCTTACTCTACCTGCATCAAACTAACAAATGGATTAGGTCTTTTAGCAGCCTTAACATCAACTGAGTTTTCATCCCCGTCATTGTCATCCTCATCCTCCTCATCCTCCTCTTCATCATCTTCATCTGAATCTTCATCTGAATCTTCATCTGAATCAGCTCCAGAATCATGGTTCTCTGGCTTCTTAGACTTCAAGGTTGATCCTAATTTAGTATTTATAATGTCCTTATTTTGACTAGTTTTTGCAGCAGTCATTTCCTTTGGTACCGGTTTGGTATTTTCCTGTTAAGGAAGAAATTAGTTTGACAACCAATGACATTAAAAAGTCATACTTTGATATTCAAACAAGTATAAATATGGATATGAATCACTTCAACTCAAACCTAATGAAGATACTTTACAATGATTAAATCTGCGGGGACCATGCAAAGAAGAAGTCAATTTCATGCTTCGTTTTAGTTGCTTCAGCAACCCTTGCTCTTTTCTTTTCTAAATTCATCAATGAAATGCATTATAAAATTAAAGTTCAATCACTATTATTGTTAATATTGCCAGAATTGCTACACACTTAGCCCTAACCTCCATTGGGTTACCTACTGGCATCCTGCTAAATGTAACAAACTAACAAAAACAGCCAAATGTGCATCCTGCTGAATCCAACAGATCAGCTACAACAAAGATCTTTTATTCACTTGCCAGATCAACAGAGTCCAAGCTCTTGGTTGGTTTCTGCTACATTAACGAAGGGCAACCACTGAAGATGTCATAGTACATTGCTTCATTTCCAAGAGTTCATGCATGATAACCACATCTCTGACTACATGTATGACCTCATTTACCTTAGCTTTGGCAGGTCTCCCTGAGTCCACCTCATCCACACCTTCTGTCTCTGGTCCATTACTGGAAGTCTGGCAAAAACAGTCAAATAATCAGAGTATATGACAATATCGATCAATCTAAGATCCAACAGCAGGTGATTTCTGGTTCGCAGTTGTTTGACAATGTTTGATGTTGTTGTATTTTGAAGGGAACATAAAACACAACAAAGGGCAATTCCATTAAGCCACCATCTGGTAAAATGTGAATAAAGAGATGTGTAACTGTGCTTGCTATGATTTAATATGGATTCAGCTGATAAAATTACACATTTCAAGATTACAGACTTTTCCTGAAGGGTACTACAAGCTTAGCCTTGGTCAATGCTTTCGTCGTTATTCGTCCCGTACGCGGTCAATTGTCGGCATATATCCTCATGCGCTATGCACATGCATGTAAAAATACAGCGCGAACAGCGACCTCACGCGGCCACTATTTTTATGCAAATCAGTTGGAGACGATGTCGAGTCTTGGTTCAATCGTCGGCCAAAGCTTATGTTTTTCTTTACTTTGCGCTAGATTTCCAGCGCACGACCTCGTATGCGAATACAGATAATGTAGGCGGGGCTAATATGTGGAGTGTCCTATCACACCTTGGTAAATCCGGACGTCATCAAATTAATTGCAGCTTTTCCGCCTTTTGCGGACGTGACAGGAACCACAGTTTTTGTGCATTGGTGCCGTGTGCAGAGACACACAATGTGTACGTGTATGGACTATGTATGGTGCTACGTTTCACTATGCAAGTTTCCACGCAACGATCGACCAATAAGAAAACGACATTTAAGGTCAGCTAAGGCTATTAACATAATGAGCACCACCCCCAAAACCTCACATGGACGATTGAACCAAGGCTCGACATCGTCTCCAACTGATTTGCATAAAAATAGTGGCCGCGTGAGGTCGCTGTTCGCGCTGTATTTTTACATGCATGTGCATAGTCCGTGAGGATATATGCCGACGATTGACCGCGTACGGGACGAATAACGACGAGAGCATTGACCAAGGCTACTACAAGCTATACACATACACACCTGTGATTTGGCACTACCATTTGCTGCATCTAGGAGGGGTTTGAGCTCTTGCACAGATTTGCTTTCTGAGAAATGTGTCTGATAAATCAAGAACACAAAGATAAATGAGCAGGACAGAGACAAATGGAAGTGCCAATATATGGACTTATAGATGTCAAAAGACAGTGTTTTAGCAAAAGTAATCACAAGTCCTGTCACAAGTAGATCACAAGTCCAGTCACAAGTAGATCACAAGTCCAGTCACAAGTAGATCACAAGTCCAGTCACAAGTAATGGGGGAGGAATGATCCTCAATATGCCACAGTTCATTTCAAAAGCTAGTGATTTGATTTGGAACTGGATGACTTGTTATTGACTCGTGGAAGTGAGGACCTCAACACTGTTGACATATTACACAGGCCGAGGGAAGCACTGACATTTTCTTTTTGTTTTAATGAAAAGTTTGTCTGCAGGGGAAAAGCCCCTCAGACATGCCTGACAGTACAGAGAAAAAGCTTTCTGTTTAGTCTGGCTACATCCCTTTTAGATGAATTAAAAGGGAGAGAGTTACTCACAAATTCCAATAGGTCAAGTCTAGGAGCAGCTTCTACAGTCTTCACTTCCTTCTTTATGATCAACTCTTCATGTACCTCTGAGAGTCATCAACAGAAATAAAATACTCTTATTCCTCTGGTGCTGACAATGTGTAATTGATTGTCGCACGAAGGCATTTCAATGCACCTACAATGGCAATATTCGTTAGGTGCAAACATGACAAACTGAACTTCCTCATATCACACCAGATTGCTCTTATTTCTGAGATCACTATCTTGTTTTCATGGGCCATGAACTTAAGCAAATGTTTGTATTTAACTCTATTCATCACGTCTGGTATGGTGCAAACTTCATGAAATTGTTAGCACGATGTGATTTGAATGCAACATTAGGTTTTGTTAAGATAATCAGCTATTAAAGTGGCTGTCATCCCTTGAGTTTTCTTCAGAGGGTCACATGGGGCTAAATTAGCACGGAGCCTTGCAAGATGCCATTCAAGATGTGATTAGCAATCAGTAAAGGCTTTGCCTGTTCACAAGAGAGAAGCAGCGACTAATAGTATTAATAGACATTCGCTACTAAAAAGATACAGCAGGTCTTGGAAATACATGTAGTTGCCAAGATTATTTAAAAATTGCAATGCAAACCAGTGAGGACATTATGATCAGTTTATCATTGTCTAGAAAACTTGATGACACTGAAATTAGACAAGACTAGAGCCAATTCATCAAGTAAATTCATCTCAGTCCTGGCTTACCATTTTCTTCATGTTTAATGTTCGGTATCAAGCTCTGGTCTAGCTTTCGACCAGAACCACCTGGAATTGTTGAATTGAGAGATGGTAAAGCTCCTGCCTTAGCTGAACCCAGAGGAGGCAGAGTCCGAGAAAGGGGCGGTAATGGAGATGTCTGAAACATGAATAAGCATTGATAATATCAATTGTTCAATAACTGGGGGCAGTAATCTTAATGACTCTGTTTTCTCATTAATCTCAATCACATTATAATCCTCTTAGGTATATGGCTTGCTCAATGTTAACCTCACCCTTGAATAATGTTAAAGCATCTTGTCCTTCACTTTCCTCTAGTAATTGCAGTCTTCCCCAGCTGACACACCCAATCAGCCCTGAGTCTACTCCTTATTAATAGCTACTTTTACCCTTAATGACACTTGATCTACTGACTACTTTTACCCTTGATCTCAGTGACATCACTATTGTGAAAAGTATTGATTATTTTCACAAATCTACACTTAACTATAGATTATGTTGAGGAGAATACACGAGAAAGTGTGGATTCGTAATTTAAGAATTCACAAGGCACGAAGCGCCATGTGAATTCGTAAATTCCACACTTGCGAGTGTTTTCTTTGACTTAAACCATTGCGTCAAAAGAAGTATTGTCACTAACAGTCCAGAGAATGGAGATGAAAAGACTTGTATATCTCGTGTCGAGTCGTGACCATTAGGGTAATTTACAAGTAATTTTTTAGGCTCTTATACGCAATCAAGCATTGTGGCGTGATTAGCATGTGTATCGCCACACCCGTACAACCAAGTCATTTTGTGTGTAGGCTCCTTGTGTCAACATGGATATTTCAGACAACGATTTCTTCCTGACCCAAAGTAGTTTTTGCAGTGATGGGGGAGAATCTAACAGTGAAGATGCATTGGTAATTTTCGGAAGGAAAGTTTTCATGCCGACGGTCCGATTAATGCTCAATATGGAGAACAATTGTTTGACGTGTTCAAAGTGTGGATTCGTAATTCCGAATCCACACTTTACTAAATATTCGTCATTCCGAATCCACACTTTGTGACCAGTTTAACAGATTCGTAATTCCAAATCCACACTTTTAACAATAGTGTGACGTCATAACAATTGTATCATGTAGCTAGAACCTACAACTCTTTCACTTGTCTGTGGATTGCTTGTGACCAGTGTTGGCCAAGCATCCAATTCAGAACTGTACATTTGTGCTGTACAAGAATAGACTTGCTTTCACCTGGTCCATTCTTAACATGAAGCTATAGTTTCTGGTCCATTCTCCTTGATATAATGATGCAATATCCTGATATATGACTTACTTCTCTTTGTCGCCGTCTACCCCTGGCTGATCCATCAAATGATCCTCCTAGATCCACTGAGTCAACTCCTTGGTCATTGCGTAGTGCTGCTGCTAACATACCCTTCTTCATTTGACCAGACAACTTAAGAGGGTCTGTTTCTCCATCAGAGTCTGAGGATACCTCACCATTGGATTTGTCTTTCCGTCGTGCTCGTACTATAGTCTGGCATCCTCCACACGATACCTTGACAAAACAACCGAGGGATTTGATGTAAGTCTTGCCAACATTTCAGGCCAAGTCCTACATATACACTGGCTCAAATCAACTTGGTCTAGGTTCCAACTCATAGAAGTCAAAATCACTGACAGACATTCACTACAGTGAGTTTACCAAACTAGTCATTGGTCAGTATTTTATATCACAAGAAGTTTTAAACTTGTTTAAATTTGTACTGAACTCGGAATATAATTAACTGTTTACAGCATCTGTACCATCACCAGTCAAACACATGAGCACGAACATTATGACTTAACGCTAAAGGGGCCGGGTTATTTTGACAATCTCTCAGCTGGGGGGGGGGGGGGTCCGCCCGCCCCCCCAAGATCTCGGCCATCGAGTGACGAACAATTTTGAAACTCGGTACATGCATAGAGCAACTCTTCATGAACATACCCAAGAAATTTCACGACCAAAGGTCAAAGGGTTTTTGGAATTATGGCTAATTAATTATTCATACTATGAATGGCAATTCTGGTCTGCGTACATGGAAAAATTCAGTTTCACGGCGCATAGCGCCGGAAAAATTTTCGCTGCGCGACAACCCCTAGTCCGATTTTTATGTTTTTGGTGTCAAAAGATGCGCAAGGCTCGAGGCTAAAAAGTCATAAAAGCTCAGGTTGCGAAAAAATTTTTTTTTTAAAGGCTATCGCCGAAAAAGTCGGATTCCGCCCCCCCCCCGGCCCTTTTAAGGTTAAGTTAGTTAGGTTTCTAGCCCATCTGTTCAACATGAAAGCCCCTTCAATGGTCTGACTTGACACACTTTACCTTAGCATTCTAACCTACCTGTTGAACACGGAAGCCCTTGAACCTTCTGACTTTAGTTGGATGGAAAAGATTGCTAAAGCTTTCATCTCCTTGACACAGCTTGCCATGTCTGCCATCACCAAACATATACAGGGAACCACTATCTGCAACAGCAATCAATGATATTGGATTACTACCACACTATTGACAAGGAACTCCAAGTGCTTCTAGACATTGTGAATCCACAATAATGAGGTCTCATATCTCAACGTCATGCAGGGATGTAAGTGAGCTCCAACAAGTTTGCCAGAAATTGTTTAGGCCTACACGAAAATGCACATGTATGCATGTGCATGTACAAGCACATGTTCATATAGCCTGGTTTACAATGAACCTGAAAACATGATCATGTTATAACTGCGTGGTTCAATTCCAATATCCGTCCTCTGTCGACTTCCATTTTCATTTTGAATTTGTTACGCGTCGAAGAATCACCATAGTTGACCATACCATGAGTGCAAAATGTCTCCGTGCCAGCATTGATCAGGGTAACCTACTCTTTGTTTGGGACATTCCCAACTCACATCATAAGATATCCCCATACGTAAATGTGTACAGCTAATACAATC
This sequence comes from Patiria miniata, assembly GCF_015706575.1. Classification (NCBI taxonomy): domain Eukaryota; kingdom Metazoa; phylum Echinodermata; class Asteroidea; order Valvatida; family Asterinidae; genus Patiria; species Patiria miniata. Next base: position 6,118,144 of record NW_024037061.1, read on the forward strand.
TCATCTAGAAAAACAGCCCCACACAAAGCGCGGCCATTTCTCATCGTGGGAAATTCCCGCCAGGCTGTATGTGCATCATGCGTGACAGCTTTTACTATTTTCCTGTGGATATGATTGGCTGAGGTTGATCTGATTCATGCGCCCAGGATAGAAACTAGTGACCACACTGGCCAGTCAATTTCTTGGTTCCCGTCAAACGCTGTTGTTGGCACATTGTAGACACCTGCAACGGGGACCTGTGAAAGCGCGTTGCGTGCAAGAATAATGATGATCTATATCAAATAACATTTGCCCTTGTTGACAGGTTACGATGAACAAGTTTTTTTTTTTTAAGATTTCTTACCCACAAACTTCAAGCACCACAAAGTTCGTAAAATTAGTGGACACAGTGGCTTTCCATTGACAACAGGCTAAAAAAAAAGAGCTAGTGCTGCAACTGATCCTCAAAGTTCGGTTCGGTTCGATTCGGTTGCGGTTCTATATTTTTTTCTCTGAACTTCGGGGTTCGGTTCGACTTTGGAAGTGCATACATAATTTACATGTCCATACAATGTATTAGGTTACAATGAAAAGCATACAATGAAAAGCATACATAGGCCGTTCCCCTGTTCGAACAAACACGTGTGTAACGCACACGTCTGACAGAAATAGGCACCGCAATTTCCACATGCTATTCAACACAAGTTGAAGGATGAATCTTAGTTTTGTTGTGTAAACAAAAGTCCGTTATAATTTGACTTGATGACGTTGAGAAATGAACATCGTAAATTGCTACCGTGTTACCTATCGCAGCCCTATCTGGCCCCGCAACTATGATAAAATTGGCGATCGACGTAGGGCCCGACTCCTAACTTAAGGAAACAAATTCCACTTTAAAATTATTAGACAGACCAAACTTGTTGGTTCTCAATAAACAGGTATGTCATAGATAGAGGGCAGGGTGTTGATTTTTGGAAGGGAATTTTGGGGGTAAAATGACAATGACAGCGCGGCGACACAACACGCAACCCGAAAATAAAGATGGCGATCACCGCGCGATGTACCGTGAGCACGCACGGCGCGCTGAATCGCAACTCGGTACAAACCGCGCAAGAAAATCGTGATTTCTACCTCAAGAAACTGTTAAAAATTGCAAAACGGGTGTCATTAGAATTGAGAAGTCTGCTTTTGATTATAAAGGTGATTTTTTTAGCAATAAGAAACATTTTTGACTCTAATTTGATCTAAACAAAACAGGGGCCCGCCGCCCTATGCTACACGATCGCCATAAAATTTTCCCACACGTGCTGACGGGTTTTCCCGATGACTTCCGTCCCGTCCGAGCATGCCCTGATGAGCACTAAAAACTTGTCTCGTGGCAGTAATTGCTGAATAGTTTTGTTCTCAGAACAAACAGGTCCTTTTACTGTGCCAAACTTATGAAATCATAATTATTTTTTAGCAACAAGCTGACAAGTAGCTACCGTAATAAATAATAACTTTTCGATTCGCGACTGCCATGAATATTCATATTGTGGACGGATTCATTAATTTTGTAAAGGGGTGTTTCACCCTCTTTTGGGAGATTACATCGTTTTTCGAATTCATTCTTAACGAAAAAAAATATATTGCAAAAAGTACGAACTTATTCTGAACATGGGAAAGGTTTCAGACTCCATAAAAAGGTTTTTTTTTTAATTCTGATACGGTGAAAATAACTGAACATGCTGGTGAATTTCGCCGAGGAAAGCACACCCTTCACCGCAATTGGTTTGGTCCAACCGTACTACGTCACGCTGGAACATGGCGCAGCAGGGTGTGAGATACTGACCATGCTGGATGAATGCAAAGAGCACGCTTTTCATTGAGAAAATCGCAAGGCGCGTACGATCTTTTCAAAGCGTATCGGCCCGATATCCTATTGTATGCCTTGCTAGAACATTGCAAATAATGAAGATGAATGCGGTGACTTGTCAACACGGTAAATTCAATCATCCGTGCGCTTTAATTTTGCCCTTTCATTGCAAGCATTAGCATACCTAGAGCTGTCAACAAATACTTGCCGAACTTTCCGAACGGACATTTGGGTTCGGTTCGGTTCGGTTCGGCGGTTCGGCTGCAGCACTAAAAAGATCAGTGTGCACAATAACACTACCACATAGTGTTAATGCAGCAAGATACAAGTGTGTACAGTGCAAGCTAATGCAATTTTAAAATGCCCATAAACGTGAAATCTGTTTTGGTTTCTCATGTACTTGGTTTTCATTTTGAAAATTCCACACAAATGGCCATCAAAGCCTTTGTCTTTCATTTTCTGAGACGTTACTGCGTAGTTTGTAAAGTTGGTTATGAGTATCCGATCACATAATCTGGAAACGGTTCCTGACATCAGCGGGCGGGTACTCGGGTATCCGGTTCTGATGCACACCCCTATAGATGGAGTGAAGACATTTCCACTAAGTCCCATACCCATGTTCCTAAGATTTCAAACAAAACATGTTAATAACCTTATGAGTTGTATCAATGCAAATAGTTGTTGTCTCATATTCTACGAAATTATTTAAACTGAAATGAGAAGCCAAGTCTTTACCTGTGATGACCGCTGTGTGACTCTCTCCACATATTACATCTCTACATTTCTTTCCGGACAATTTCATAATCTTCTGAGGTTTCCTGAGGTCCAAAATAGAAGGTCCATGGCCCAGCTGACCTGAGCTACCATCCCCCCATGTATAGACATCGCCATTATCTGAAAACAGTAAACATACGTACATGTATGTACAGATAATAAATGAACTGCCATCCAAACAAATATGAACTGTTAATATCAAATTTCTACTTGTACATCAGCACGGACAACTGTATGAAAGGATTTGATGATAAATTATTGCTAATGGCAGTTATTACTAACGAGGGCTTCACCTCACCCGCTGCGTGGGGGAGGCATGTTTGCCGTCTGTCGTCCGCTTCACAGGCTAGTCACCCACTTCCATGGGCAAATGCCTACTTCACGCACGATCGCTCTCTTTACACATGTTCAACTCATGAACAATGCGTGGACATACACATACATACAGGCTGTGCGCTTTATAGTACAGAAGTGATTGATTGGGATTCAAATTTGCAGTCATACTTGATCAAACACAATGTGTAAAACAGAACCCTTTTTCCCCATCCAATATTTTCACTGCTTAAGATGTGAACTTTTCAACTTTGTACGACAAAAGAGAGTACTATTGGTCAGGGCTGATCGAAGGAAGGTTTCAATACAGTGGGAATCTGGCAATATTCAATGCTCTGAACAATCTAAACACCCATTTGAACCTACTGTGGACACAGTAGGAAGAGATATGATCAACTAACCTGTCACTGCAGCTGTGTGGCTATTCCCACATGATATTCGACTGACTCTCTCCTTGATAAGACTAACATGCTGTGGTGTCTTGCTGTTATCGCTATCATCATTCAGACCAAGCTTACCAAACTCATTCTCTCCAAACGTATATATCTTGCCTTCATCTGCAGCAAAGACATTCAAGGGTTTATGACACACTGGAATGCATATATGCATGATGAGGTTCATTAACGTGGTAGTACCCAGGGCCAATGTCATTGGGTCAATGATACCATTCTGTAGAGTGTCAGGGTGATTCCAGCATCCTCTACTGATCAGGAATAAATGTCATCAAGTGATCTAACACTATCACCTACTGCACTGAAAAAAACTATCCAGAATAAAGACTATAGTTTTTCCAAGCATTCCAAACTAAATCAGACCCATTCTAAGGACAGCATTTTTTAATTTGTTGGATAATGAACCCGCCGACTCTGAATAATTATGACAATTTGGGGGGAAAAAATCAAATGAGAAAATAATTATTATTTTGTTCCCGACGAGGGATTTTTAATGTTTGGAAAATATTATCAATGATTGTACATGTAATCAAATTTTGTTCCCCCGACGCAGTATTTTTAGGAAATTGAATAAATAAACAACAAAGGACTTCCTGTTTTGTTTCCTGGGTTTTTTTTTTATAATTTAAAAATGCAGTGCAGCCGATATCGCAGACGTATCCCTGGTATTCGACCCAATCACATGCGCGCAGAAGCGCTGAGCACGTACAATGTACACATGCACATTCATGGGACCAGCGTGTGGTGGCTTTCCTCGTCTGACATCATCATATGCCACAGCATCGGCATTACGTGTTTAAACAGGTACATATTTCATCACACACGGATGTATGCCAAAGTGGCCGACGTGGTGCACTTCAACGTTTTCCCAACTTTCCTCATACAGTGTTGCGAAACCTTTTTGTTGACAATTTTCAAATTCATCCAGTGACATACTGGTACTTTTACCTTAATAATGTTAACAGTTGAACCCCTGTGAACAATTTCAGTGTCAGGAAACTTTATCCGACATTCAAACTGTGGCGTCCGGAAATAGGGCACAAAATTGGCCGAGTGTTTCCTAACAAGGCGCACTTGAACAAATCTCATAAAATCCCAAAAACATTTTTAAAATTTGTTTAAAGTCAGCAAATTCTGAACAACCATTATTAATTATGTCAGCTCACCTATCCAACAACCTGTTTGTTAAGACAATTATTTTCTTATTTTTAGGTGCATTTTGAAATAGAATTGGAAAATCACGTCATAGTAAATTTCTCACTGAACTTCATAACAGGTAGATAAATCCAAAGTTTAGGCCTACATACAACTGGGAATGCTTGGAGTTTGACAAAATTTTACTTACTGTAAAATTTGAGGTAAAAGTTAGAGGCGAAAAATCAAATTGTGCCACGCTAGGGGCCGGGCCATATTAGGAGACATCAACAACACATGCGTACTAGCGTTGTGCTTGTAAAAAAACAGGGAATTTTAAAATTTTATTTTTATTTTTATTTCGTCCTCCGACCCTGCCAAATTTCAGGTGATGTTCGTAATCCAGTAAATAAAATATGCTGACCTACATGTAGCAAGTATTACAGCAGCAATCCACACTTTACAGGATGTTTTCAAATTTGGAAAAGCTCATTAAAGCTATAGTCCATCATTTGCAGCCATCCGAAAAGTAACTGGCGTAATTATTGTTGAAAAACATACTTGGTTGAAAGATAGTAAGGGAACTAAACTCCCTGTGAAATTATTCTTTCTGGGAAGCTGTCATTTTGAAGTAATCAACGAAAGAAGGCATTTCCAACGGTGATTCTTAAGAAGCACCGTAGGAAAATTTAAATTAGTAGTTCGTTTTGTTATTCAGCGCAGCGCGCACAAGTATTGGAACGACGCACACGCGCGCGCGGTTGTTGTAATTCGTCGGATCAGTGCGCGACGTCGCGTATAGCTGCAATTCAAAACAATTCAAAACATGATTCAGTAACTTTTGATTTGAAATTGAGATCTTAGAATGCTGTTTTTCTCAGAATGTACAGCTGAAGCTTAGCTGAAACTTCATCAGGTTAGTTGCTCAGTATCCTTCATTAGATTTTGAACTCTTTTGTTGCTTCAAACGAACAAAATGCACAAATTACAAATGATGGACTGTAGCTTTAATACAGGATTTATCATTACAATAAACTCTGCATTCAATCATTAACTCACAAAAAAAACCTTCTTAAAAACAAATGGGTTAAATTACGCACCTGTAATTATAGCTGTGTGGTAGTAGCCACATGAGACCTGCTTGATGGGAACTGGAAATGCTAACTGTCTGGGTATATCTGTTTCTGTAGTCTCACCTAGGCCTAACTGCCCTTCAGAGCCACTACCAAACATGTACAGGCTACCATCAGCTAGATATGAACAAAACAAAGATATAATCATGGTCTGAGGGTTTGGGTTTCAAGTCTTAATCTTATTTAAACCCTTCTGCTATTTGAAAAATGAAAAAAAGTAAAACTGCTGCAAACTGCTTACTGACTGGATGGACCTGAAATATATAAATCTAAAATTAATGTGGCCTGACGTTGCGAACTTAGCAAGTTCTTCTTCAGAGGCTAAAACAGAAATGACAGAGATACATACATTAACATGGGGCTGCACACAAACATGCAGGGCTGAAAGAAGAAACACAAAAGGAGGATTAGGAGGGAAAGGTGTGGAAAGATGCAGGGGAGGGTGGATGAGAGAACAAAGAAACAAAGGGAGATGGCAAACCACAAGGGGTCTGGTGTAAACAGGGGAGGGACCAGAAAGGGGAAGGATCAAAGGTCACAGGGAGTGGGAATGGACAAAAGAGTGTGAGAGTGAAGGGATGATGGGGGGGGGGGGGGGGGACAGTATTGAGGTGGAAAGGGATGAAAGATGGCGGGAGATGTGTAAACACAAACAAGGAAGACCAGATGGATTATCTGTAACAGAGGACAATGGAGGAAGAAAAGGATTAATCATTTCCAAGTTGGATGTTGAGACCATGTGGTTGAATAGTTCGAAGACGATTCATCCACACCTTCTCTCTGCTGAGGCGAACTGACTCTTTGCGATGGCCAAGAGATTCAATGCCCTGCAAAATCATATCAGAAATGGAGTGGTTAGGCAGGTTGAAGTGATGACCAACAGGGGTGTCTAGTTTCTTGGTGTTGACCGTTGACCGATGGGCATAGAAACGCTTCTTGAGCGTATTCTTAGTCTCACCTACATACTGCACTCCACAGACCCTGCAAGAAATGAGATATATGACATTAGAGGTGTTACAAGTGATGTTACCAATGGTTCTGTGGGTAGTGACAGAAGAGTGGCCAGAAAAGGAGTCAGACTCCTGGATATGAATCTGGCAGACAACACATCATCCTTCTGCTATTTGTCATGTGCTGATAATAACAGAAGATGGTTCAAAATCGTTCAAACTTTCAATGCATCGCAGCTACATGTACTTCTTAGACCATTTAGAGATAATTATGAAAAATGCAACGGCCTACATTACAAGTCAATGATAACCGAAGAAATGATTCAATTAACCAACAAATCAGTTGCAGAAAACAAGTGATTGAAAATGAAATGTGTTCGCACCTGTAAGTACAGCAGAATGTTCTGTGCCACATGATATCATCTTGACCTTGTGATTGGCTAATTCCTGGATCTCTTCAGGTGCATCAAATCCCTGTGTACTAGCCACACCTAACTGCCCCTCCCCTCCTCCCCCAAAGCCATACAACTTGTCATTCCTGGTGTAGGTGATGGTGTGTAGACGACCACACCCAATCGTGACCACACCTTCATGCTTCAGAGCTGGATTGGAAAAGAACAGACAAAGAAAAAAAAATACTCACTCAATACATACAATCAAAGTGTCATTGGGCAAACTGATATCAATCAAAACATGTTTTACTTTTGTTTTACAATTATTTCCTCAAAAAAATACAAACCAATCTGATTGAGTCACTTTTGCAATTCACACACCCATTTTTCCTTCATGCGGTATTTAATTGTACATTTATATAAAACAGTTGACTTAATATTTCAAATTCCAAGCCCAACAGGTCACAATGTTTGAATACACTGAGAATAAATTGGAACAATTGTAGTAATACATCAATTCAGACATACATGTACATGTATTATCTATGTTTTTCCCATATATAGCTAAACTTGCGTTGAACTTGTTTATCTAATTAATTCCATACAAAGTACATTCTACACGTATACTATTTACCCGGTACATGTATTTTCTGATCACAATTCAATTCAACAATATTTGTGCAAACTTTCCATAATTTTGCATGCCGGGATCGCAAGCGACTCGACGTGTTTCTTAGCTGCTCCGCAGAATTTAGAGAATCAAGATCAATTTTCCGCCGTTTTCATGGACGAAAAGATCTGATAACAACAGAGTAAGTGCATAAGACCTCAGTGATTACAACAAACGTTAACAGTTAACGAATCTTTAGTTTGAGATTGAGGAAAGGAGTCATTTTGGCTGTGGATCATGACAACCTACGCCAGCATTGCAAAATCAGGGGGTGCCACTCTCGAAATAACAAGGCCTCTGTTCTTCGAACAAAAATCAGTGCTACAGACGGAGAATACCAAGCTGACAACATACGAAATATGCATCGCTGCCGAGTCAGTTTCTGGCCATAACACCGTGGAAGGGGCCCAGTTTGTTCGAGGCATCTGGCGTCTTTATCCAAATAACGTGGAAGCCAGAGCTCTGCTCCTATCTCACGGGATAACCCTACGGAACCAACATATCCGTCTACTAAACAACAACCCCTTCTTAGCGGGATATGGCGAATCAACCAAAGTCATCATATCAGACCTACCACTGTCTGTTTCCAATGAGGACATTACACCAGAGCTGCAGGAAAATGGGGCCAAGCTCTTATGCGATGTCAAGATGGACTGTGCTAGAGACAGCCATGGAAAGCTCACCCGTTTTAAGACCGGAAAACGATTCGTATACATAGCCATACCATCCCGTCCCCTACCCAAACGAATGAAGATTGCAGGTTTCAACGCAGCAATCTACCACAAAGAACAAAAAATCAAGGAAAGGGAAGACGAAATGAGAAACCATGTATGTCTTAACTGTTCCCAGTTTGGCCATCATGGAGGAAGTTGCCCGAACCCCCCAAAGTGCTTCAAGTGTCTACAGGTTGGACATAAGGAGGGTGACCCCCGGTGTCCGGACTTCGCCATGGTACGAAGACACCGAGACAAAGCACCTGTGGCGATGACACCAACACCAAAACCCCCACCTCATGAACAATCCAGTGCGACAATTCCAGTGCCAGCTGACGACCCACAAGAATGCACATTTGATGCACCAACGACCCCAAACACAGCAGACGCAATACGCGTAATAGAATCGGCATTCCAGAGCCACATTCAACAGAACCCAACTGTCACACCTGCCAACAACAAGATCGACACACCAAAAAGACCACGTCCAAGCCCAACAACACCCAACGCCGACGACCAACACACTGGAGAAAGAACCGCTGGATCATCGAGACGCAGCAAGAGAAGAAAGCGACAAAGTCAACGGGCGCAAGTCCACCAAGGATCTTCAAACCAGCGTGACAAAGTGGCGTATGACACTGATGAAGAAGAGTTCAAGAGGTATAACACCAGCTAAATAAATCTGAGTAACGTTAATGACATGTAGTTCAATCATCCAACCGTTATGACGTCGCTCCACGTTATTAGTTTAAACGTAAGAGGGTTAAGAGATCGAAACAAACGATTAGCATTATACAAATGGTTTAACGATCAAAAAGCTAACATAATATTTCTTCAAGAGACGCACTTCACTGACAACATAACAGAAGTTCATGATTTGTATGATATTCAAGATGGTAAAAGCTTTCATTCGTACGGTGATTCTTATAGTTGCGGGACCAGCATTATTGTTAAAAACTCAGCCAATTTTGACATAAATGGGCTTCATTGTGATTCTTTTGGACGAATCTGTTTAATTAATACAACACTTGTGGATAAACCTGTATCTTTTATGAATATTTATGCTCCAAATACGTGTAAACAAAGAGTAAGTTTCTTTAGAAAGGTTGAAAAATGGATCTCCCAATATGTCCCGAAAAATAACGAACTTGTACTTGGAGGCGACTTTAATTGTGTTTTAAATTATAAGTGCGATAAAGAAGGCGGAATAAAAATTCTTAAGCAAGATACAACTTATGTTAATGAACTAAGTAGAAAGAAACTTCTGGTAGATGTATGGAGAGAACAACATCCAAATGATAAACAATATACATTCAGAAGAAAGTATCTCGATATAAAAACTAGAATTGATTATTTCCTTATTTCACGTTGTTTGGCAGACACCATTACCTCAAGTGATATTCGACCTGCAATTAAAACAGATCATCAAGCAATTTCAATAAAAATTACCTTATGTGATGATAAACGGGGACCAGGATATTGGAAGTTTAACAGTTCACTTATTGACGATAAAACATTTGTTAATGCAATGAAATCCCATTTGGAAAAGACAACAATCAAACTCAAACTTGAATATGAAGATGAACGACTCCGTTGGGAGCTATGTAAAATCGAAATTAAGGATTTCGTTATTCATTACTCAAAACAAAAGAAAAAAGTAGAAAAAAATGTTAAACGTTCAATTACTGAAAGATTAAATTACCTAAACAAACAATGTGACGTAGAAAACGAGGAGGTGTATGAACTCCAAAACGCACTAGACAGAATATATGAACGAGAAATTGAGGGTCAAAAGGTTAGATCTCGCGAAAAGTGGGCCGAGGACGGCGAAAAAAACAGCCGATATTTTTTTAGGTTTAGAAAAACGAAACGCAGTCAAAAAACACATTACTTTACTGAAAAGCGAAAATAATCGTATCATTAAAGACAAAAGGCAAATACTACGCGAAGAAAAAAGTTTTTACCAAAAATTGTATTCTTCTAACTCTGTTGAAACAAGTCAGGTGAAACAGTATCTAGACGACACACAGTTTGACTATGTATTAAATAATGAACAAAAAGAGAAATGTGAGGGAATAATTACTGAGGCAGAGTATGAACGAGCTTTAAACAACTTAAAAACCAATAAAAGTCCCGGTACAGATGGTATAACGGTAGAGTTTTATAACAAATTCTGGAACCAAATAAAGACACTTTATACTGATTCAATGAATAGAAGTTACAAGGAAGGAGAATTGTCTATTTCACAACGCCGCGCGATTATATCACTGCTTTATAAAAAAGGTGACCGCACAAACTTAAAAAACTGGAGACCGATTAGTCTACTGAACATAGATTACAAAATAGCTGCAAAAGCCCTGGCAAATCGTCTGTCTGAAGTCATAGGCCATATTATACAGGAAGACCAATCCGGATATATAAAAGGACGATTTATTGGAGATAACATTAGATTGATTGATGACACCATCCACTTTTTACGCAGTAATAACAAAAATGCTGCTATCCTCTTTCTGGATTATGAAAAAGCTTTTGATACGGTTGAATGGAACTTCCTACAAGAAACACTCAACAAATTTAACTTTGGAAATAGTTTCATTCAATGGATAAAAACATTGTATACAAACATACAAAGCACTATTATTAACAACGGATACATGTCCGGATTCTTTACATTAAATCGAGGCCTTAGGCAAGGATGTCCACTCTCAGCCCTCTTATTCTTACTCGTTGCTGAGGTACTAGCTAATAGAATTAGAAGTAACAAAGACATAAATGGAATTGAATTATCAGAAACATCAAATTTGCGTATCACAATGTATGCAGATGATACGACAATTTTTGTGTCAGATCCCACATCCATAAAAAATACTATAAGTATTGTATCAAACTTTGGGCTAATTGCTGGACCTAAACTGAATCTTCAAAAAACAAAAGGGCTTATTATCGGCAATTTGATTATTGATACACGTTTGCTTGAATTGATAAATTGGCAAGAAGAACCAATTAAAACTCTTGGAGTTTATTTTGGAAAAAACATGAGTCAATGTTACGAATTAATTTGGGAAGAAAAAATTAAAACATGTACAGTTTTAATAAACCAATGGAAGAGAAGGGCATTAACACTTCCCGGCAAAGTAACTATATTAAACAATCTAGCGTTACCTATATTTACCTTTCTGGCATCCGTAATCCCAACGCCACAAAAGTATATCTCAAAAATTAACAAACTTGTCTTTCCTTTTATTTGGAATGGACGCACAGACAGAATTGCAAGAAAAACTATCATACGGAGGCTTGATGAAGGCGGTTTGAACCTCATCGACATGGAAACCCATAACATGGCATTAAAATGCAACTGGATAGTTAAACTACTAAACAACACAAGCGGTAAATGGAAAACCCTTTGTAAATATTTCCTAGATTCCTGTAGTCCCAACCTTACAGTTTTGAACATGAACTTTGGGAAAACAAAATATGGGTCAACTATAATACAGTCGTTACCACAATTTTACAAAGAACTAATTCTGTGTTGGCAGGAACTACATCCACAACCTGATATGCAGAAACGATTTAGTCCCACTGAAATAAAAACACAACTGCTCTGGGGTAACCAACTTATAACTTTCAATGGTAAAATACTATTTTTCCGTAATTGGATAAAATCTAACATTATTTATGTAAATGATCTGTTTAACGAAGAAGGGGAATTTTCTATAAACTATCTTAAAACAAAGCTGACCACAAAACGGAATTGGTTAGTCGAAATATTTATGTTGAAAAGGGCCTTACCAAAAGACTGGTTATCAATTATAGTAGACAGTAAAGAAAAGATCGGTGTTGATTTTAAACTTCATGTTAATCCTAGTCTAGGTAATATAGAAAACATTACAACTAGAAATATTTATAATATATTGATAGACGAAAGAAGTAAAACACCTCAGATTGAAACGTGGTGGGAAAACGTACTTGGTGAGAAGATTAATTGGACTTCCACATGGAAAAAGAAAATAGTCGACATTAAAGAAATTAAGTTGAGAAACTTCAATTACAGACTCATGCATCGTTTAATAGCAACGAAAGATTTATTGTATAAATGGAAAATTGAGAATAGCCCGTTGTGCTCAATGTGTGACATGATTGACGACTATAAACATGCATTCTTAACCTGTTTACAAACAATTGAATTTTGGAATCAATTAAAGGTTTACTACCAAGAAAAAACAAAAAGTAGTTTTATTACACCAACATTGTCAAACCTATTAACAGGTCTTGATAGAAGACCTGAGGTTAATTTAATAATTACGATAGCAATGTTTTCGATACATAAAGCAAGAATCAAAATGAGTATAGAAAATAAAAGGATAAATATTTTTAATGTGTTTAATACAGAGCTTTTATTCAGAGCAAAGTTTCAAAAGAAAAACAAAGACTTCTGGCAACATTTTATGACTTAACTGTATATTTCTTTAATTAATATGCCTACTGCTGTTCACACTTGTATATTTATATTCAAAGTGATAACACCAGATATATTATAACCTATGGTTCTAACATACATTATATACATGTAGTACATCAAAACCAATGTCGTGTATATCATTTATGATTGTTATATGTATACTTTCTAAACATTGTAATAACTAACATTGTAATAATTATTTGCAATATTGTAATTAATGGAAATAAATAAATAAAAAAAAAAAAAAAAAAAAAAAAAAACAATTACATGTACTTTGTTTAAGTTTCAGATCATGTGATCTGGTGCACGGTACCCTCTGGAGACATGTGCACAATAGAGAACAAAAGACTGTATACGTCTCCACAGAGCAATTTCTATAGGTGAATACGTCTCCACAAGGTTATCACGAAATAAATATGGATTTTACTCAAAAAAAAAAAAAAAAAAAAAAAAAAAAAAAAACTTTCCATAATAATGTGAACTTTGCTCAGTCAGGCTATGCACACTACATACATAGATAATTATTTTTTTTTTATATGAAATGCACAAAAGCAAACACAAATTTAATACTCTACATGATTCTATTGCTGCTTCTAACACTTGATGCGTTGCCCCATTTCCCTTAGTGACTAGCCATGTTGTCTATTGCTGCTTCTAACACTTGATGCGTTGCCCCATTTCCCTTAGTGACTAGCCATGTTGTCTATTGCTACTTCTTACCTTTGATGCTTCCTGGTTTGTTAGTGCATTTAGTATGACCCAATCCAAGCTGGCCCCATTCATTAGCTCCAAATGTAAAGATACGACCGCTCTCTAAAAACAACACAACAGTGTCATAACTTGATAAAAATATACAAAATGCTGTACACACAACAACTTTAACTAAAATACAGGAGGTGATGAATATTGGTTACCAGGCCAAAGCATAGGCCTGTACAGGGCCCGGATTCTTAATGAACACAAGGCATACTGCAGTAACCTAGGAATCACTGGGAACATTTCCCAATGACATTGACTTGTTCAATATTTTAATAAAGGTGCAATGTTTTAAGTTTCTTAACAAAGAACACTCTTTTAAATTGGGTATGACCAACAATGGGACACTCTCAATTCATAATTACGAACTTGAATCAATCTTTATACTGCATCTTTGTCTTGTTTAAGTGCCATACCAAAAACACAAGAAAAAGGTTCTAGTCCTAACTTGAAAAGACTTCATTAGAACTAACATCTGAAGTGCCATTAACCGAAAACTGTGTTCACATGCTGCCCAGAAACAAAGGAACTAACCTGTAACAAATGCAGTGTGGTCATCACCGCATGACACTTGTATAACAGTATCATTGCGAATCCAAAATTTATTGGCAGTGTTGTCTGCAAACCGACTTTTCCCAAAGGTGAAGACAGCGCCAGATTCTGTTGGTTATTCAAGAAAAAGAGTGGATAAAACACATTTCAAATATATATCTACAAATGTACATTTTCAGAGCCCCCCCCCCCCCCCCCCAATTGATAGGGGGTGGTGTTAGAATTAAGCTGCACCAGCGTATTTGTTTAGAATACTCAAAATAAAAAAACAGTTAATATTTGGCTGGCACACGTTTCCTTTTAGCAAACACTAGTTTGCCAGAAGAATCCAAGAAGACCTCCAGCAAACTAACAACATTTGCTTTTGAAAAGAAAGTCAGCAAAAAGGAACACAAAACTTAAGATAGCAATCACTGCGACACACCGTCAATGCACAAAGCCGCATTGATTCGCATGCAATCAACCGAAAGATACTGTTTGAAATTTTCAAAAAAAATAGTGCCAGTAGAATTAAGAGAAGTCTGCTTCAGGTTGCAGAAGTCATATTGGAGCTTACATGTGACTTGTCCAAAATTAAAGAGGAGCCTGTAACTACAACCTTTTTGATATTCACAATGCATCTTGGGTATGGATGGCAAATAATCAACCAGGCAATTTGTGTACAAACCTATTGGGCCGAGTACCAGTCAAAACTTTCATTTGATTCCTCCTGATTACATATCAAGAATTTAGTGATCATATTTTCACGCAATATTGCACTGGTTACTTCAAATCTATTTAGTTAAAAAAAAAACATTTTGCAAAGCTTATTAACAGAATGAAGAAAGTTTGGGGGAATCCCTTGTAGCAGAGAATCTGCTATGCCAACCTGACCTGTCTGACCTGACCTGTCACTGATACAACACACACAACGACTCTTCATTCTGTTAAGCTTTTAAAAATGTGGTGCTGTGGTCCAATGGTTACGGTGTTCGACTCGGTGCCGTGGTACATGGGTTCGAATCCTGACCGTGGGAACATGGTGCTTGTGCTCTTACATAGAGCAGGTACAGCATCGGTAGATACGTGCGCTATATAAGACTCCAGTATTATCATACCTGTATCATATTCATGAATATGAATATTTTTAGGGACTGCACACATATAAACAAAAAAAAGTTTTGAAATCCACTTTTTGTGTCAATTGAGAGAAGAACAAAATTTGAATAGCTAATAGCCATTCAAATTTACATAATAGGATAAGGCATTACTGAGATTGGACCTTTAACAAATTCTTCTGTAATGAAATTGTTGGTTCACTTCAGTATGGACAAACTTGGCATGCCTTTGCATTGCTAACAGACAATGTTTACTAAATGGAACAGCCACAGCAATCCTCTTGGATGTCATACACCAACCACAAAAAGGAGGAAACAGCAAATGATACATTGGGCACCACACACCCCTCATCAAAATGAGGCGACATCACGTGATTCGATTTGGTTTTGCCATCTTCCATACCATCTCAACTGCAAGCCAAAAGCAATCACTATTTTCTTATAACAATGTTTTCAAAGTGGGCCCAAAATGTGGCCTAATTTATCAGAAACAAAAAAGTTTGTAGGCCAATGGAAACTAGTTAGTATTACATGATTTTCTTTTTGTATACGTTTTTAAAAACTAGAAAGATATAATTTGGCATAAATTTGTTTAAATGACATCCTAAACACGCCAACGCGACAGTCATTCCATGATCGAGCAGACGAGCACATGCACCGTTCGCGAAGCTTGTCCCCGTAGACTTGCAGACAAGTTACTAGACAGTCATGCCTTTTGTCTGTCAGCGTCCCCAATATCTAGAACTACACTGATGCATACAAAAACATCTGGGAACAGCCAAACATTATACATTACACGTATCGTGGTATGGCGCGGTACGTGGTAGCTGTCCACACTGGCGTGGTGCGCATCAGGCAAACAAAACTGGGCTAATTACCAACTTTATTTCAAGTCTATCGGTCCCACCGTGCCATAATTATCACATTTAGCTGCAACTTTGGAAGTCAAATTTGACAGTTTATTTACACATTTCTATATCGCTCCTTCAATTTTTGAGTTATATCCTCAGATCAGTGAGCTTGTTTTATGTGGAAAATCAACCTAAATTTTGAGTCCAATTTACATTATTTTGCAAAAGACTGATGCGACAGCCATTCTGAAATACATCAACCTGGCACCCAGTGAATACTCTCGTGCCGCGCCAAACTATTGCACTTCCAATAAGGTGCAATTTTTGAATCAAAAAGTGGCTGTATTTACTAATTAATATAACATTTTTTTCCATTTTTGAGGAACTCACCAAAAAGCAAGAGCCCTATTTGTGAAAAATCAGTCGGAAGTTGAGTCCTGTTTGAGATGGCGAATTTCAGCTAAAAAAACCATGTGAATTTTTTCATTTTTCTGGATGTGATTGAGAGACATATATAAATAATGATGATGATCAATAACATGGAAATTGTCCGGTAGTACCTTTGGATCAGCATAAGCCTGACAAGCGATCACGCGGCCACTTAGAAACAATGCTGTGCATTGTTGCGTGACTGATGCGCAGATTGATGCTTGTCGGTTCATTTACAGTCCCTAAAATTATGACCCTGCCAATATTGGCCAATCAGAATAAAGATTTCAAGCCAACGCCTCCAAACACTGACCAATCATAATTGTTCCTCTGTCTGAGCCTGCTGACTGGTACCTTGAAAGAAATTTTAAGATTATCTCTTCTTTTGTTCCCCAAAAAGTTTAAAAGTTTAATTTTATTTCATAAATATTCATAAATATCTAAGCCAGTTTACTCATTCCTATTGGTCGAGAGCCCGTCACGTGGCCGGTTTTAAATCATTGATAAAGACCGGCTGGCCGGCTGGCTGGTCTTAAACATTTTTCCAGGGTCACATGAGATAAGGTATGACCAACCAAAGTTAAAATTAAAAAAGAGAATTCTAGCGCCCACTGGGTCTAGGTCCAACTCAGTTATGTGCATTCATATGAAAATTGATTATTTGGATAAATACTGAAGAAAAAAATAATTTTAAGTTGAGTGTCTGGTTCACCACCCCCATACGTATGTGCATAAAACTGCCTTGAATTTATCATCGTATTCCTCCATGGTCATCCATACCCAAGAATACGAGTAGCCCAGGTTGGACTCTGGCGGGATGCAATATAGACGTCGTCCAACCGACGATCGTGTAGTGTAGGACCCTGTTTTGTTTTGATCAAATTAGAGTCAAAACTGTTTTTTATTGCTCAAAAATCACCTTTACAATCAAAAGCAGACTTTTTTCAATTCTAAAGGACACCCATTTTGCAAATTTGAACAGTTTTGTTGGGGTAGAAATCACGATTTTCCTGCGCGGTTTGTGCCTTGCGGTTCAGTGCGCCATGCGTGCTAGAGGTACATCGCGCGGTGATCGCCATCTTTATTTTCGGGTTGCGTGTTGTCGCCGCGCTGTCATCGTCATTTTACCCCAAAGTTTTGGTAATCCTTATCTTTAGGACACCTCTATTTTTATAAGTTCTGTTCAAAACTGACTTTTGCAGATGACTGTTCAGTACCAAAGTGACTTTTGCAGGCTCAAGCAGTCTTTATTTCTCATATAAACTCATGTTAGTTGTAATTTTGAAAGCAATTTCAAAGAAAATGTGACTTTCCTACCCTTTTTTTGGCAGTTTGCTATCTTGCTTTTTTGATATTATTTCTGTTTGTCATTGTGTCTTTAACCCCTCATACGGCCTAAATCAAAGCCCTGCCCTCTTTCTACAAAATTAAACCTGGTGATATTCAAGAAGGTGTCATTGCCAACTTTTCAAATGTGTCAAGAAATATCAGAATGTCACTTTTGAGCGTCATTTAGTCAGCTGTTTTGGTGAGTCTTAACCTTATATAGGCATGTATAGGAACAGGGTCCTAAAGGTAAAGATTACCAAAATGTACCTACAAAAAAATCAAAACACTGCCCTCTATCTAGGACATACCCGGTCATACTAATAAGCGTCAACACAGCGTCAACACACACAGAAGCATCAACACAGCTTCAACACCTGCAAAACGCATTCAAATTGACAAAACCAGTGTTCAAACAGAACAGTATGGGCAAAAATAAAATTTTGGCTCAAAATCAATAGGTTAAACATCTGAAAATTGCAATTTTCAGTTCAAGAAAATTGGCTCTCAGTACAGCTCCGAAATCGGCAGCCATGGGCAAGTTCGCGCAAGGACTATAGTTAACCATGACGATGGTTAACTACACTAGTCGACTATTTGAAACCAACCTACCGGGGCTGGTTGCATCGCTGGTAACCATAGCCGCGCGCGTTCATAACGTACAGCAGGGAGCCAGGATCCAGACGTTTTGCAATGACGTTTTGACCAGCGTTCGCACTTTGCTATTAGTGCGCAGGCGTAAGGTACGTCACAAATCAACCATCATCTCATCTAGGCGCTTGCGTCAAGTTGATCTGACATCGCGCACTCTGTAAGTGTTCTCCACTGTTCTCTGTCTGATGCCACGTGCCACGTGCATCGATCCTTGATGTTGACCCCCGTGGTTGTCAGGTCCTTGTTTACTCTCTTCAGCTACGTGGTTCGTTGTCCCCCTCTTGGTAGCTTGTTCTTGCGGATTGCCTCTAGAAGTGCTTGCTTGGCAGGAGCTTCCTCGGGTAGTCTCAGGAGATGGCCTGTCCACCTAAGACGTCTTCGGGTAATGGCAGTACTCCAAGGGATCTCGTTGGTTCTCCTGTACAGTTCTTTATTGGTGATCTTCTTGGGCCATTTTATATTAAGGATTGAACGCAAGAGTCTTCTGTGAAATGCATCAATGTTCTCTTCTAGTGACTTAGTCAATGTCCATAGTTCGCTGTTGTATAGGAATACAGATGCTATGAAGGCGCGGAATGTTTTGAGTTTCGTGTTGTTTGAGATTGCATCACTGTTGAAGACATTCTTGAATTTGTTGAAAGATACCATCGAAAGTATTTTCCTCCTGGTAATATCTTGCTCAGTGTTGAGAAAAGATCCCAAGTTTTTGCATTTCTTCCAACTGGTGTTGCTTCCGTTTCTACTGATGAGGTGTTTCTCTGTCTTAGACGTGTTTACTGTGAGGTTTCGCTCTTTTAGTACCTCAGGTGCCTTCCTCTCCACAGTTGCTATCGGGTGGATATTGTTACTTGCCCAAGTGATGTCATCAGCATACTGTAATCCCATCTCAAATCAACCACTAGTCGACTAATGGTCCTTGCCCGAACTTGGCCATTGTTGCTTCAGGAGCAGCGCAGACAATACCATTACGCAAAAGGGGTGATAGCATTATACAATGAATCAACAAAGGGCGGCCATTACGTGTGAATCCGCATACAACATGATAATTTCATTTAACCTGCACACCCATATCTCAAATGGTGTAGTCCAAACTCCGTGCGAAGGCAGGATGGCGGACAATGGCAGTGCTGCTTAAGAGATCATTTTTTCGCGTGAAAAAAATTCCATTTTCGTAAATGAAATGTAACATCTGATCCACCAAAAATCTCTTTAAGTCTAAACTTTACAGTTCTATACCTTTTTTGTCAATTTAGAATGCGTTTTGGCAGTGTTGACGGTGTGTTGACGCATCTATCATGTGTTGACGCTGTGTTGACGCTGTGCTGACGCGTATTAGTAATATTAACGAAGTGGCTATCGTTACGGCAGCCGTTGTTTAGCGCCCTCTACGATACTTTTTTGATACGCACGCAGGTATATAATTATTTGATTCCCCACATTTTAGCGAGCAGTGCGACAGCTCGGTCGATAGAGGGTAGGATTTTGCACCGCGAGGTTGCGGGTTCGCATCTCAGTTTTGCACTCCAATTTTTTCCCTTTTCTAACCTGAGGCTTTGGAGGATTTTTTTTTAAAGGGAAATAAAGTCCGAATTTCATAACGTTCAAATTCACTTTTTTCCTTCTAATTTTATATTTTCTTCTCATGTTTTTATAAAAGTTGCAGTACTACCGTAACGATAGAAAATGGGAAATGCGTTACGGCTGCCGTAACAATAGCCACTGCGTAATATTAAACGTGGATTTTGTTCCCTTATAGGCCTACTATAGGAACCAGGCCAGAAAAAATTCCATACTGCCTTTTAGTAGTTTTACCATGTTTACTGGGCCACCACCATGACCACTCATCATATTCCTACCAAAAGTTGTAAATATGATGAAGATTAGAAGAAACACTGTTTAAGCCAATTAAGGAGTGCAAAAATTCTTTGATAATACTTCAAAATGTTCTGTCATGGCCCATAGACTTTGTGCAGGAGCTTTAAGTGGTGGCCCAGTATGGAATTTTTTCCACCGGGCCCTACACTACACGATCGCCGTCCAACCTGGCCATGTGAAAAAGGATTGGTGCACAACCTGAGCTGACAACTCAACTACTCGACCATGTCGACCATCATGACAACTGAAGTCCGAACTGTAATGTGATGAATAGGGGGTCTATTTGATGATTCTTTAGCGTAGGCTAGGCCTACTCAGTCTTCTAACCTCAATTACAAAATATGTTATGGCGTAAAATCTCCATGAAATCAGAAAAATTATGGTTGAATTCGTGCAACAGAGCCCGGTAACCAAGTCAAATAAAGCGTTGTTTACCTGGCACGTCTGAATCGTCGGTCGCCATTTTTCCAATATGTCAAAGGAATTGTATCCAGACGTCGTCACGTACGTTTCAAACACTTGTGAATTCCGGCCCCAGTGCACAGACGATTCAACGCTCTGCAACATCTGCATGCTTGCCAATGAACGAAGCTGATCGAGTACACTATACTTGCTACAAAATTAATATCATTATTTTGTTTCTATTCACTAATATTAATAAGTGAGGTCTTGCACTATGTCAGCGGGCGTGTTTTCTCGGATTGCTTCGTCAGTAGTTCGGAGTGGCAAGCACAAACCGAAGGGTCTTTTTGATTTTAGCAAACAGCTGGTCGTTTGCAGGGTTTGCAGTGCAGCATTTCACGGCAATATTGCAGGAGTGTGAGTGGTTCTTCTTCAAGTTCTTGGCTAGAACTTTAAAAGTAGAACTGCCGTGCGTCATGCGTGCCGTGCCTTCTAAGTTTTAATTATTTTCTAGAACTAGTAGGCCCCTAGCGCCTGGTTCTTGGCGCTAGCGCCTGGTCCTTTTTTTTTTGCCTACTCGCCTCCAGACCATTGTTGCATTTTTAGTTAAACCAAATTAGGCTATAGACCATGGAGGAATAAGAACATAGACTTAGTCCGTATAACATTAACAATAACTATTATTAATTTAATGATTTAATTAAATAGTAAGGAAAAAATTCCGTACTGGCTCACCACTTTATTCAATTAATTTTCAAGCACCAAAAGTTGCATCCTTTTATGGTTTTTCCCTCCACTTTCCCTGCTCTACTCTCACCCTCTCCTTTCCTTTATTCCGATTTATTAATCAGTCACTTACTTCATCGGGATTCGAACCTCGGACTCTTGCTTGAAACACGAGACCCTTAACCGCTAGGCCGCGCACGATCGCTGTTGCAATGATCAATCTTTGGACTAAAATAACAAAAGATGCCATCCGAGTGCCCACTAGAACTATGGGGCTCTAGTTGAGCCCCAGAGTTCTAGGGGTACGAAGAGTTGGGTAAGGGTACTTGGCAAGGTATTTAATAATCATGGATGATTGTTGACCCCTGTACCCCTAGAGTCTATGGGGCCCCATAGTTGTAGGGGTAGTGACAAGCACCATTTAAGATACATATAATATGTATCTCAAGCAAACTTGAATCCTCTCCTGATTGGTCGATCCTTTGCAACAGCATTAGTTACTTTTAGGACCCCTTGATTTTCGCCATTCCTATTTTTACAGAAGTTGAATTTTGCCCATGCAGCAGTTGTCAACCCAATGGTTCGCAGATTCCACTTCACTTTTAAATCTTCAGACCCATGGATCAGAAAGGAACAAAATCAAACCGGGCCTTCGCCAGGTGTTTATTGTGTTCAAAACATAAAAGTAGAAAGGGGTCGTAAAAGTAACTAATGCCATGGCAACAACGGAGCGATATTATTCCTATTAATGACAATTTATGACATGATAGAGTCTGCTCTAACCAAAGAAGGCCAATGTGCAGTTTTTCTGCTACAGTATCTATCAGGATCAGTGTTTGTATTTCATTTGTGTTATTTTTCTTTTTTTGTCATTAGTTCTGACCCGAAGCAGACATCATTTGTTGGTCATAACTTTCTTACTCTGCGAGACTTCAACAAACATGACATTGAACAGCTCCTGTGGACAGCAGCTGACCTCAAGGAACGTATCAAGAACAATGGAGAGGTTTACCAGCCACTGATTGGTAAAGCTGCTGCATTGATCTTTGAGAAGCGCAGTACTAGGACACGTATGTCATCAGAGACAGGTACAGGCATCATGTCAACTATCCCACACACAAATGCATACTATTTAGTTGATTTATCAAATTTTCTTGTGAATTGTAATAGGGAAGAGGGTGTTATCGAAACATACAAACTGCACTGAGTAAAAACTATCATCATGCTATGAACATCTTCATTCCTTAAAAATTTGTTAAAGAGCCATTTTCCCTTAAAATTACAGTTAACTAAATTTCACGGATTTTTCAACATTTTAAGCCAGATTAGGAGTCTGTGAAAACACCCTTAAGAAAGTCCTTTGTTTACCCATGGAAATAGACCCAGTGTACCGTTATGTATAACCAATGATAATCCTCAGTGGCCAGGGTCATTAAAAAAACGTGAAAATACCCTTACAGGATTAGTCCTATATAAGCCCCATGTAAATGTCCGTGAAACATCTCTTTAAAGATCTTTTCATGGCGAAATGGACTTTTAATGAAAATTTAAGGGATCAGATGTTCATATGTTTGTGTACTGTGTAGTCCATAGAATGATTTCCAATATTCTGTGCAGGTTTTGCAGCGCTTGGCGGTCATCCAGCTTTCTTGACCCAGAATGATATTCATCTTGGAGTCAATGAGTCTTTGTCAGACACAGCCAAGTAAGTACGGCTGCACACTTCATTCCACAGGCTTCTCATTAACCCACAGTATTGTACTTATATTACAAGCGTGACAATACGTAGTTAAGAGTCTCAAAATGTATTTTTACTTCCAGTGATGATACCCAGAATTATAGCAACTGCGCGTGCGTGAACGTCGTGCCAACGCTTGCGCGTGCTTCGCCAAATTAAAAAACGAACTACTAACGGAAATTTCCAACGCACCGTTGGAAATGCCTTTTTTGTCGATTTCTTCAAAATGACAGCTTGCCAGAAAGAATAATTTCACAGGGAGTTTAGTCCCCTAACTATCTTTCAACCAAGTATGTTTTTCAACAATAATTATGTCAGTTACTTTTTGGATAGCTGCAAATGATGGACTGTATCTTTAAGCAAATTATTTCAGGTATTAATAGTTCCACAGATCTACAAAATTATTTAATACAGATATATTTTTTTCCATTTCAATCCAGAGTTCTTTCAGGTTTTGTTGATATCATCCTTGCCAGAGTATATCGCCATGACGATCTGATCACATTGACTCAACAGGCATCTGTACCCATTGTCAATGGGTTATCTGAAATCTATCATCCACTGCAGTCATTAGCTGACATGCTCACATTACAGGTAATAGTCAAGTTAATAAACAGCAAATTCAAAATATTCACAGAAGGGCCGGATGTTTCAGTCCTAGCATACTCTCCAAGACTTATTACCGACCTTTGAATTCCCAAGATGGTTTGTCATTTACCTCAAGTTTTCTAGTAACAAATGATTTTTTATTGCTAATTTGATATTTTTGTCTTTGGTGTTTCTTTTGACTTTTACAGGAGCATTACGGTTCACTAAGTGGACTAACTCTAGCTTGGGTTGGTGATGGTAACAACATCATTCATTCCATCATGATGGCAGCACCTAGACTTGGCATCAACCTCAAGATTGCTACTCCTAAGGTTTGTTCACTAGTTTGTAGTTTCGTCAGATTTTTCCCTGGACTATGAAAGCAGATTTTAAAACGTTGATATCCACTCCAACAAAACGGGGGGAAAATGAAGCATTGGAAGCTACATCCAATTAGGAAAGCATACAGTCGGCTCCCGTTATAGCGAAAACGGCTAGAACGAAATTCCGGTTATTACAAACAAATACCTTCGGTCCCGGCAAAATTGTGCACATGTCTATGGGGAAAATTTCGCTTAAGACGAAAACGGACAGTACGAAATTCCTGTTAAAGCGAAAGGTTTTGGCGACCCGGTTGCGTAAAAATGCATTGTCAGCGATCCATTTATAACGAAAGGTAATCCTGGTGCACGGCTTTTTTTCGTTCGACCGAAGGTATTTGAAAGCAGTACAATGTATTAGTAATCAGCAGGTGTCCGTCTTGTGTGAGTAGTTTCATGTTGCCGACGTAGATGTATTCAGATGGAGGTGCTAATCGGTTTGCCGGCGCACAGTCAAGTTAATCTCACGCTGCGGTTAGGCCTGTCATCGCAGTGTTGCAAAGACGCGTGCCAGTCACCCGAGCCACTTGCACATCGCCATTGTGCCATTAATCAAAAACATACTTCAACCTTTGTGAATGGGCTTTCCCTATTTGTACCTAATTCTGCCGGTTAACAACAAAGGCCCATCATCAAAGTGTTCCGATGATGAGTGCCAGTCACCCGCACCACTTGCACATCGCCATTGTGACATTCATCCAAGACGTGACCTTTGTGAATGGGCTTTTCCAATATGTACCTAATTCTGTCGGCTTGCATTAATGAAAGGGAAACAAAAGCTCAGATTGGTCCAGCGTAATTACGATGTCTTTTGTCATCGAGTCGGGCAGATATTGGATATAAGGGGTGTAGAATATGACAAGTGATCATTACGATTATCGTACTTCTGAGCTGACTACTGATACTTTTGAGCTGACTACTGTTATCATCATGACTTCGATCAAGGTTAAGCGTAAGGGGCTGTCCCTCTCAACAAAAATGGAAATCATCAAAGCTACTGAAGCAGGACGCAAGAAGGGAGACATCGCACGGGAGTTTGGAATCGTTCCAAGCACCTTGTCGACAGTCCTGAAATTAAATTATTTATTTAAATTATAATCAAAACTTTGCCAAAATTGTCTTATTAAAAAACGTATTCATTTGAGCACCAGCACAAAATACGTTAAGCTATTTCGTAACTTTTAAAAAAGGAACCTGCTGGGACGATAAGAAACTGATCACCATCAACGCTGGACATTATGCATACATATGCAAAGCTATGAATAAATGAACTGGTGCACGCCATTGAGCTTGTCCGCTTGCGTGACGTTGAAATCGTCTGACGTTAATATCCAATCACGATGTAAGATTATGAGATCATCACTCATTAGGACATTGACTCATGAGGGCGCTTTACCAATTTGTAAAATCTACTCAGATCACGGACGGACCGGAAAATCTGGAATGTAAATGACAAAGGTTCCTCGGCCATGTGCTTGAAAACGCTTGTCACATTGTCACATTGAAATCTGCAAGACGAAAGGACAATACAATTTAAATGTCTCTCCATTACACAATTTGTGCTGGAGAGATTACTTACTTTGAACATCGAAGTGATCCAGGTCATCCTCCGTTGACTTCTTCCTCATCGATGATCAAGCAATGAAACGTCAGATCTTCGCTTCGTAATGTTTATTTTATTTTCGTTTCGTACATTAAACATTTTTTTTTCACTTGACACAATGAAACATTTTATACATTATTTTTTATTTGACAAATCACATCACAGAGAGCATGTTCTTAATTGCTTTCAAACGGAAAAAGTCATTGGTTACATTACATACGTTCACAAGCGTGCACAATAGGGCCAATTCAAGGTGAACAATGGACGGGAAACATTGATCGGATATTACGAAATTCGGATACAACGAAGATTTTGGCCGGTCCCGTGGTTTTCGCTATAACGGGAGCCGACTGTATATGCAAAAAAAAATTACAATTATTGACCAGAGATGCGAAATGGTTCTGTTTTCTGCTTCTTTTAAAAGACTTTTTTTAATATTGTTTTTGCCAACCTACATTCCATCAGCTCTTAAGAACTTTTCACTCTGATTCAGTTTTTGCTCAAATTGAAAATAATGTTTAAGTTACATACATGTAAAATAATGTTTAAGTATACGTACCACTTTTTATTTTTTACAGGGCTATGAAATCTTTCCAGAAGTAATGGCAGATACTGTCAAGTTTGCCAAAGAGGTAAGATGATGGATCTTAAACCAGGTAGATCTGACTCAAGACAGTAAGGAGGATGCTGTGGCCCATATCATAGGAAGTAGGGTCAGATCATATGATGTCAAAGTATACATGACTATCTGGTTTCCATGTGTTCAGTCACCATTGCAGTAGGCAGGCGTTTTCATGTAAAATAACTAAAATTTCTTTGTTAAATGGCATAATGGTCACTACCTGTGTCATGTATGAGCCATGTGGTTGTGATGGCTTATTTCTAAAGGTTACGTAACATTTTACTTTGAATGAAACAACATGCACACAGACATGATCACGTTGGCGGGCGAAATCTTTGATAATTAATTTCTCCCGTTTGAAAGACCGTATCTTCATGCAGCTTTCAGGGTTTCTTTCCCCTGTAATGATCCAAGTATGTGCTAAAAATCGTTTTCATATGTTTAGTACTTTTTAAAAGTTGTAACTCTGTTGTTTGCAATATCTGTCAATCTTTTCAAGCCTCACAAATATTAATAAGGTTCCTTTCCATTATGGTGTGCAGTGAAAATTTGCAGAATAGCCTCCTTCACGAGTTATTAATTGATAAATATCACCCTTTTTGCTGGCTTCCATTGGTCGATACGGAGACCCATGCCAAGTCACGCCGAGTCACGCTAATGAATATGCTAATATGCTGCCCAAAAACGGCCAAGCATGCAAGCCAACCTGAAAACCATGCACATGAGTTTAGTCGGCAAAAAATATTCGTCAAAAAGCTGTAATTCAAGCGTTTGCAACAACAGATTAAGCTGAAATTCGGAATATACTTAGATGATGTAAGTGTTCAACTACTCGTGAAATAGGAGATTCCTAGAAATTGAGATAAATACATAGATTTGGGGACGTTTTCGAATGACTTCTTCCCAACTTTAAGGTCAGCTTTACCAGTATTAAACCAGTATTGACGTTTCGACATCGATGACGGCGATTTTTTCACTGACATGAAGTTTAGAATTTCTTCTTCTGTTATAATTAAACATTTCAATCATACTGAGCGTATTTTCTGAGCAACACAACTTTCAAAAGGCCATGTTTTGTTGGGGTGCATGAATTTCACTGCTCTGTTACGTCTAAGCACGTAATCGGATTTACTTTGTTTGACGACGGGGATGCTGAGGCCTTCACAACCACACGGCTGGTACAGTTGCCTTAATTGTGCCCACCCAGTTGACTCTGCATTTTTCTCACAGTTTTTGCAATCCATCACAGGTTTGAAGGCTTTTGCCTACTACAATGGCGACACCGACTTTCTGGTACCTGGATGTAGCCCAAGGCCCAATTTCATGGCGCTGCTAAGCACACGATTTTCTGCTAACAGAGCCTCCATCTATTTCATGGAGACCGTAAGCATAAGCACAGCAAAAGGCACGCTTACTTTGGAGGAAAAATTTGAGGAAAAACTTAGTGACGTATCAATAGAAATCTCCATGCACGCGCGACCGTTAGCACGTCCACGCCGTGAAATAGTGCTTAAGATTAGCATAGTTTTCTGCTATGCTATAAGCACAACTTTGCTGCTAACTGTTCAGCAGCGCCGTGAAATTGGGCCCTGGTCACGTGGATCAGTGAGAGGTCTCTACAAGAGAGAGTCCGTATCTCATTACCTGATATTCAGTTACAATCTAGAGCTGTGCGAAAGCATTACACACATTATCCTCCAGCTTGCTTGCTTAGGACTTTTCATCAATTTCACGTTTGTTTACTTCTACCTTTTTTCTCCAGGCTAACACTGACATCTTTGTAACCAATGATCCTCTGGAAGCTTGTCAAAATGCTAACATTGTTGTCACGGATACTTGGATAAGTATGGGTCAAGAAGAAGAGAAAGCTGAGCGACTGAAAGCATTCAAGGGTTATCAAGTCACAAAAAAGGTAGAATTACAGAAATAGCCTGGACAGTTGTATCATGTACATCAGGTTCCTGAGTAATTCAAGATGCTTAGGTGAAATTATATTAAGGAATGTCTAGTGTGAATCTTGACAAAAACATGGCAACATATCCCCTTATTTCTAACTGTACAGTTAGAGATAAGGAGAGCTAGGCAGAGATAAAGAGAGCTAGGCAGACTCAGGAATGCCATTTAACAATTGTTGACTGCTGTGATGTAGGATATGACATTTTAACACCCGAGGGGCGCATATAGCACCCGAGGCGATGCCGATTGTGCTATGGGCCCGGAGAGGTTTAAAAGAGTACATCCCACATCACAGCAGTCAACAATTGTTTTGTTATATCGTGCGCATAACTAGAAAAGTTAGTAACTTACCTTGTGAGAAATAAGTTAAATCCCCGCGATGTAGCCTTTGATAAGGGAGTTGATTTGATGTCCTGCCGGACATGAGAGACTGAGTGTTAAACGTTGCTGTTCTCATTACGTCTAGCGCTCTCAGGAGACGCTGCAGGTTTATGTGTAATTGTATATTAAAAAAACCCACTTTATGAATACAATGCACTTTGTGGCATAGGTGCATTCAGTACTTCCCACACATTGGAGCTAATTATGAATGGCAATCTGATGCTCATTCATCCATCACCATAATCCACTTCTATATGTAACAAGGTGATCAGATATATGCAACTCAACCCAGCATTCTTCATGGAGCCACGTGCAGGAAGTAATGAACATCCTTAACTAATGTCCGGAACTGTTTGAAATTGATCAGAGACCTCTCAGCTTTTTGAGGAACATGAGTCTAATTTGATTTGATTTCTATTCCTCTTAGATGACTGATGTTATGGATAAAGACTGGACTTTCCTTCACTGCCTGCCTAGGAAACCAGAAGAAGTTGATGATGAGGTCTTCTACAGTAAGAACTCACTCATATGGCCGGAGGCAGAAAACAGAAAGTGGACTGTTATGGTAAGGAATTAAACTTGCTCATGAATTTACAGTCGACTCTCTTTAACATCAAACTGCTCATTTTATTCAAATTTCATACTAAACAGAGCACAATTTTCCCATCCATTGTGCATGTGTGTGTATAATGCACATATGTAGAATGTAACCGTATTCAAAGACGGACAAGCTGAGCTCCACGGGGGCCGATTTCACGAAACTCGTCTTATCTTGTGACTTATCTTAGGACTGTGGACGAGTCCCTGCTCTAAGATCGATCTTAGCTAATATGCACACTAAGAACGATTTCACTAAACCCATCTTAAGCAAGACGCATCAAAACTACCGCTTGACGAACAGTCGTTGAAAAGAAACCCGCAAAGCAAACATCCTGTGCGCGAGCATAGAACACAAACTTTCACCAGAAAAATAACATTACTCAAATAAATGTCACACTCAAGGTAGGTTTACACAAGATACGATGGAGTCATTCTTGCTCCCAGTTTCATCACTCTATTTTTAAATAGTTGACTAGGTGTTGGCGTATAATAAATTTTGTAAATGAAACAATTTTTATTATAACTACCCACGTATCACAAATCTTTTAAAACTGTTTCTACAGCATTTTTTCCCCTTGAAACTATAACTAGAGGCTGACACTCGTCTTTAACGGGAAGACATTGCAATGATTTCTAGATATATAAATTCATGCACGCATTGATGAGAGAAGATGAGTTTAGATTAAGTTAAGACGAGTTCAGCTGCGTTGCTAAGGAAGTTAGGACGTGTTGAACGCGTCTTAAGTTTGGTGAAATTGATCCGAGTCATGAGTTAAGATGAATGAGACTTAAGGGTTGCTTGTGGACATGATCAATGAATGGGAGGTTTGCGGAGAGTTAAAAGTATGCTCTGTTCTCCTGATGATGAACAGAGCACACTATTCGAAATCGAGTTAAACCAACTGGTTCTTCTCAGAATCACACAACTCTCAAAGAGATATCATTCATGTGGCGTTACCGCAAACCTCCCATTCATCGAGTTAAGATGAGTTAATACCCTTCTGCAGACGCATCTTAGAGTTTTGTGAAATTGGCCCCAGATCACAGAGTCTCAATGATCTGCACACCCACGTGCATCAAATTGCGCCGTGTAGAGAATAATTCTTTTCAAAGACATTTGAGAATTTTTTTTTGTTTTTTTTTGTTTAGCAGTTCTTTTACCCTTTGGTATGTTTGGTGCCCAGATTGTTTGTTTAGATGAACAGATTATAAAGTTTCTTGGGCAGTTGCTAGTGACCTCCCTGTGCACCAAAGGCTTAATTATCTTGGACTTATTTTTGTTTTATTCAGGGACTGAGGGACCACACTTACTGAAATTCATTCTGCTAAAATGTTAGGAATCCTGTCCATGTTCGTTTTAAACAATGTGCACTATTCGGCTGCAACAGGTTTATATTTGTAATAACCAGAAATTTATCCCAACAGAGTTTGTATTAACAAGATCACTATGTATCATTCACAGTACATGTAAGGCCATGTTTTTGAGGATTTTTAATTTCTGTATTTGTCACTTGCAGGCAGTTCTGCTATCCCTTCTGACAGATCACGTCCACAAGACTTCCAAGCCAATTTTCTAGGATCAAGACAGGGTTCAGTTGAAATGCTTTACTATAGTATGTCATCATGTCGTGTCCAAAACATCTTCATCATGTATAGTTTTATGGAAAGTAGCCATTTATATTGCTTCCTTTTAAAGGGAAAAGGGTAATGTATTCCTGCTGTTGGTTTGTTTCAACATTAGTTTCAGGTTCCATGAGATATATAACAGTTGATGAAGACAAAAATGATATTTTCCCCTTGATCCTTGCTGTTGTGTATTTGTACAGTTGGTAGAATGTCCAGGTATTGATGACGATTGGGGATGGAGTCAGGAAACAGTCTACCATGGACAATTATAATTGTAGTCTGGTGCTGGCCCATGAATAGGTCACATTTGATTTGTTAGCTTCAACAGTTAGTAATGAGAGATTACACTGTGTATTGAAGTCACCAGCATTGTGCGACTGTGCCAGTATTTCGACTTAATGAGCGATACTGTTCATTCATTATCATTATAACAAATTGGTTTCCTTGCAGAAACCCAAACCCACCTGAGAATGAGGTTTATTCCCGTCCTCCCCAAGTCTGTGAAGCCTCATCTGTTCCCCATCCTCAGTCAAAATGTTACACGTATGTACTTTAAATCAAATATTACTTTAAAGCAACTAGGATAATATATTTTACAGGAAAACTAGTCGAGCATATCACTTTCACAAATTACCAAGTGTACGTGGAGGTATTATGTGGTTGCCAAAGTTAACAGAAACTATGCTTACCTACTGAAATATTAGCAGTCAAATTTTACGTCGTTGATATTTTTCCCCAATTTTACAAAATGGTTAAAAGAAATGACTCATTCGTTATCTGTAAGAACAAAATAGTAATATGTAAATATGAATAAGGAATTTGTACACATCATACACATGGAAGACATTTTTCACCATTTCTGAATACCCTTCCATACCCCTCCTATTTTTGTTTCCGGTACTACTTTATGTATGTTACATGTTGAAGCATATATTTTAAAAGAATTCAGTGTTTGTGTTCAGTGTTTTGATATTGATCTATTATGTATAACATAATTGTGGTATTCATCTGGTGAAGTAAGTCAGTGGTTAGCAATGCTGAGGTATATGTGTAATGTGCATACCCCTGCTCAAGACCTAGTCCGAGTATCACCCGTTATCCACAGATCCAAATCCTGTATAACGTGGGACATTTCCTGACATGCAAATTTATGCAAGCCGCACGCCAGCCAATCGGAGTCGACTTTACTTAATCGTGACGTCATTTCATTCCCAAATCAGGACTAAATGGTTTAATTGGTCAATTTGAATGCATAATACAACAACCGGCCCCATATCGCGTAACATGGTACAGAGTGCGTGACATGGTTTTTTTAATCCATTGTCTTTGTGACGCGCAACGGGTGAATGACCGAAGACTCGATATAGAAAGCGCCCGCTGATTGGTCAAAATCTAGGAGGTCAAGAGGCGGGGTCTTGCCTAATTAATCAGCAAATCTGTTCACGCGAAATAGACCTGGTTTAGACTACTCAAGACCAGGCAGGTCCATTTCTCCAGGCTCTCCCTTGAGTAGTGTCACTGTGCAGTTACTCTAACACTTGCTGAACAAATCATGTGAAATAATTGTTTGTTGAAATTTTGTTCTGAAGTCAAAAAGTTTACAAAAACCAGTATGTCACCTGTATTACCGTCTCCATAAATATTCAGTGTGGCAGAAATTATTTTCATATTTTTTGAAAGTTGAAAAAGATTTACTGTGCACTTAAAAACAGAATTTGGAAATTGTTTTCACATAACTGTTAATCACTGGTTACTTTTCAACAGTTCAGTATTACTTAAGATTTGTAAAATGGGATATTTTAACCTGGTTTTTACTTTGCATTTTGGGGTTTAAATAAATACTCGAACAAGGTACTAAATGAAGAAAATCAAAATGACAAACATAAGGGGAAATGCCACCTGACATTGATGCCATCAACATTGTAACTCGATGCATACAGCAATGCATGGAGCTTATGCCGAGTTTAGTCTGTCATTTGCTGTATTGTTGGATATCAAGTTATTCTCTTGCCATTGTAATGACTGTCAAACATTTTTTTTGCTTTACATGCAATAAACTATAAATCAATAACATAAAATAAAATTTTGTTCATAATTTATTTGGACTTAATAAAAATATAATGTACAAGTATTATTATGCATTAAAAACTCTCCAACATGAAGAGGCCCAACATTTTGTTTTCAGTTATAAATAAGTTTCAAAAGGAAGCTACAGAATTTGAATAAAAAACATACTTCTAAAGATTTTTTCAAATATGTGCAACAGTATTTGTCTTTTCTGCTGAATAAAGAGTGAAATAGAAAACACAGGAGTTTTAAACGTACATGTTCATAGGATCATTTGCATTTTCTGCATTTTTTTCATTTGAAGAAACAAATTATTCACAATCTTAAGTAAGGTACATAACAAACTGCTTGACGTTTCAGATCAGTAAAAAGTATAAATTCAAGAAAACCCTATGCACAATTTTGATCCGATAAGTGGGTTCAGTTGCTAGTGCTTCAAATTCAGAAGTTATTGCCGTTTCATATTTTGAATTGACCTTGTCATATTCCTGAATCAGCACACTGGGCATGATACTCATTCAGCCTAAAAGTGTGTGTGACGTCAAGATCACAATGGATTGGTAATCTTCACATATTTATTATCGTCATACTCTTTAAAATAAAAAAATAATGTGTCCCCATTTCAAACGATACCAGGCAGAATATTGTCACAAGGGGTAAATGCACGTGTATTTGTTACCAGTCCTGTTTTATTTTGAGCAGGTTTTTTTTCTATTTGAATGTTGCTACGTGCCTATCAGTGCCATTCTTCTTAATCTTCCTTGACATTTTCTTTCAAGTGCTTACTGTCTACACACACACCAATGTAGATAGGAAAAAAACCACATCATCCGCAGATCAACAACTCAGGATTTAAATAGGTAGACAATTCAAGTTAAATATTCCATGAAGCATTTAGATCTTTACTTTGCATGCTACATGTAAGTCATGTGATAAAGTCCCAACTGAAGCTTTGAAATTCTCACAGCCTTTTCTGTCTTAACTGTTTCAAACCTAAAACAATGTGCTTGTTCATAGAGCTATATTCAATAACTAGGGCGTTAACTCTCCATTCTCTCGCATAAAATGCGATCATATCATAGGCATCCTGTGCCAAACATTTTTAATTTATGTGCATGCCCACAGGCCATACCGACAGATGAATTTGCGTGAGAGTCATGCACTCAGCACAGACACACTATGAACAAAAAATTAATACGGCGCATATGCGAAATGTGTGTGCGTCATTAGAGCAAAACACAAAGCTCGTATACTGATTGAGTGGATCAGTTGATATGCAAATAACCTTTCAAAAACGGTACAAAATGTTGAGCCTTCCATATGTTAGTGCATAAACATGGAAGCGCCCAGCAGGCTACATTTGCGTATGGCCAGTTATTGCTCAGGTAACTTCAAATAGCTCTATGGTGCTTGCAAGTCCATTCACAACCTACATGTGCTTCACTTTTTTCACCCAATCACAGCTGTGTCATGTCACAAATCATTCTAAAAGAAAAGATGCCTTTAAAAAATGGTCAAATTTCCAAATAAACATTACTACATAATTTTGAACTCAAATTGCAGCAATTCAGATGTGGTTCCATAATAAGAGGGTGGAGCTTATTCAGGCCTCCATCACGACTGCTAGCAACATTTCGCCTGTTATAGTACATATAAAATTTCTCAAAAAAATGTGAATTTTCCTGTGTGAAGTGAAACAATTCATTTCTACCTAAAGCCCGGTTCATACTTCATGCGAATGCGAATTGAATTTGACGTAATAAAACATTCGCTGTGAAATTTGCCCGATTTAAAATGTGTTCAACTTTTATGAATTTGCAGCGTGAATACTCCCCATGATGTCATAAATTCGTGTTTGCTTTTGCGCCGAGTATGAACCAGGCTTAAGGATGTTTCACATTGTTTCGCTGAGAATCGTGTCTGCCACATTTATGTAATGCTGCAAATTCCTCTTTCTTGCTTTGATGATACCTGGCAAGGAACAAAAACAAACAGGGTAAGACATAGGAATCTCAAGCACATACATGTACCATTGAGGATGCACTGATAAAGACAACGACTTTCCATGAATGACATAAACATGTATCAAGTTGAGAATGTTAGATGTGAGGGCCAACAATAGTTTTCCAAATATTACTTACATATATATCCTAGTCAGTTGCATCAAGCCAGTGAATGCCAGAAAGATGTTGACACTAAACAGGTTCCAGTTCTTAGGGATGACCACCATGGAGTATCGAGACCATATCATGCCTGTCATTCAAACAAACAAAATGATAAGAGACTTAAGTGCTGGGCCTGCAACCATTCAATGTACTTTTATAATAAATCTTGTAAGTTTTGATACACAGACCATTTGTCTCTGATGCAGGGTAGTGACAATATAGTGTGTTACTATACCTGTAGCAGCTAGAGCAGCTGATTGGGAAACACTCAATTTCTCTGGAGGTCTAGCGTAGTCTGCTAGGCCAGCTATTACTAAACACTGCAAAATATACATACAAGACAAGAAAAGTAAACAGCTGTCATCAATGGTGACAAAAGGGAGGAATTTAATGTGAAACACCAATGGTTAAAGGAGCACTCTCATCTAGAATGTGCCACTGCAGGCTCTAAAGCATGTTTCCCACAAAATGATAAAAGTTGGAAAGTTGCAGTTTTCCTGTAATTATCGTATGAAGGAATGAGACCTTATAGTGTGTTCAATGGGACATTATAGTGTGTCCAACACCACGCTTTGTTGGAATCAGTCGGAGTGGGCTCTGCACTATCACCCTAATCAGAGTCCAACAGTTTGGGTGTAGAGTTTACCGTATGGTGTTGGGATTTGCAGGTGTGAGGAAGGTTCAACATTTTGTTTCACAAAAAGTGATGAAAACTGTATGAAAACTTTGCTTCAAATGTGTTCCATACCTGGACATCACTTGACACCCTCTACACAAACCCTATGAGACAATTCCAAGTATTTTCTCAGTACATGCTTCAATATTTTGCCAGCTAAATTTGACTTGTTAGGACATGTAATCGGTTTCTGATGGCTGATAGGCCACTGAAGGTTCAATTGAGTGATGTATGGAATGCTCCCTGTGTTCTCTCACTGTTGCTGGATCTGAGTTCACACAACAAAATTATCACTAACAATAACATGGTATGCATTACATTGTGTATCATCACCAGTCTGATTTGGTTCCTAACTTAAAGGCTTTTGGAAATGAGTACATGCAAAGAAAAAATCCACTTCTGTTCCACTTCAGATCCAAAATAACAAACAAGCAGGGGTTTTCATTATTTTCTTTTTAAATGCAAGACAATATGTGGATTTTTGCGACCCAGACCTTTAAAATATGGTAACATGCCATGAAAACTATCACACTTTCTCTAACAAGCAAAATGAAATTGCCTTGTTGACATCAAATTGTATCGTTGTAAAGAGCTTTAAGAGTACTCACCCATTTAAACATTGGTGCCCAGAAATGAATCGTCTTGAGCCCTAAATGGAATCAAAAGAGTAAGCAAAGTAAATCAAATTCATCTCCATCAAAGTGTCATTAGAGGAGCACTTCTACACAGCATGCACCCTTTTTGTCTCTAAGGATGATAATACATGCAGTTGCAATGTACACGGTTTAAAGTGTTGCACTGAAGCACAGGTTTTGCAATCCTCTGAGAGGAAAAGACACAAAAGTAGCAGAGATTCTGATAGAACATAGGATCTGCTGTGCAACCAGGCTGTAGGTCTACGTTGATCGCGGCGCAGTGTCTTGGACCGGCCGCAATCATCCTGTAGCTAGCTAGGATCTGGCCAGGCGAATACAAAATGTGTGATTCCAAAATTAACATAAATGTATGTATTACATGGCTATGTCACTAGATTATGAATGTGTATAGGATTTCGCTCAAAACTTTCTGAACTGGAGTGCACTATTTAAAACCAATTTTTAAAACTGTATAAAGGCCTGCAAATCCAAACATGCAAAATTAGTTGCTACAGGGCATTAGGCCTATATTCCTGTAAATTTTGTTTGGAAAAGAAATTTAAATTTTTGAAAAAGCATGTATATACCGGCTTTAAGGATGACAATGCACATTGCATCATGTGCATCTAACCTTTGACCTTCACCAACCATTAGTGTCTCACCTTTGACCTGCACCAAGCATCATTCACAGCTGTTACATTTGATTTATGCATCATGTGCATGTAACCTTTGACCTGCATCATACATCATGTGCACCTAACATTTGCTTATTTCCATGTGTTATGTCTACCAACCTGCAGGATGATTCCATATTGGTTGCCATCTTGCTGGTAAAGCTCTCTCAATCTTTGCATCAAGTGATGCAAATCGAGAAACTGACTTCACCTCTGAAGGCGTTGCACTACTGGTGAAGCATCTCTGCCCAAACAGGAATCTTCGTAATATCACTGACCCATGCTTACTAACAGCCATTCTCTAGAAAATAAAACAACAAAAACATGTTTTTAAATTCTGCACAATTAGGGTCTGTTTACAAAATAAGTAAAACTGATTCATTTTTAGCTGAATGTACAAAAAAAAATTAAATTTATTAAATGTCTGTTAGTTCTTACTTTTTGGCTTCGTCTCTAGAATGCTGTCATGCAGTTTTTTTAAGAATTCACTTCCACACTTTGAAAATGAGCCAGTTGATCCATGATACTGATAGCGCTGCTGGAGTTTTTTGGAGCCGACAGATTTTAATTATAAAGAGTGTACCTGTTTCTAAATCATTTGTCATAGCTTTTGGGCAGCAAAGTTTGGTGTTGTAGAAGCAACTGAGGAGACGACTTCTCAGCTCCTTACTTCACTTTACAATTGAGTGGAGCCTAATGTTCCTGTCTCGAGATGTGATGGCTTTCCAAGTTTCTCTCTCCCTCATTCCTCTAGGCAATTCATCCGGGTGTAGCCCTGTGTCTTGCGGGAGTACATGTATGTCAATGAAGGTGATTGCAGGTCTGCTTCTCTGTCTTTGCTTGGGTTTCCGGAGAAGTACATGTACTTCAGATATGGGTTCACTGCTTCTAAAAGCGTGACCAGCAAATCCGAGCCGTCTTTCTGACTCTTGGTTTTGGGAGATTGCCATCATGTAGCACCTTATTTGTCACACGTTTGCTCCAATGTACATTTAATGCTGAGTAGAGCTAGGTCAAACATTAACTATGATTTTTGTATGAATCAAAAAGCTGAGATCATTATAAAAACCACTTCCCTAATACCGCGATAATAGTGAGTCCACCTCCGTTCGCATACTCCGAACATGTCTATTTTCACAGGCATCGTACACGGAATAAACCACACCACCATCAGATTTTTTTATATCAATTTGAAAAGGAAGAGTTATACTACACATTGACAGGACAATTCAGGAAGGTTAGAGGTTTATCTCTATTCTGAACAAGAAACGTGATAAGCAGTCCTTCTGATTTGAAAATCACAGGCGTGTGGAAAAAGTCACACCTGGATTTTCTAGGCGTGTGATTTATCTAGGCGTGTGAATTTTCTAGGCGAGTGATTCTGTGGTCCAAGCTGGGACTGAACAATATGGGGTTTTTTTTTTACTATTCATCTTGGTTCACAAATTAAAGCTGTTTTCTCTTCACCGACATACTTTTTTTCCATAAATTATGAAGTATTTATGCCGTAAATGTATGCTGAGGTGTGCGGTACAGAGGGATTCAGGCGTGCGATTATTCGCACTTTGTGGGCAGCTTAGGCGTGTGATGGCGTGGGGGTCGCACGCCTCAAATCAGAATGACTGGATAAGTACCACGATAATACGGCGTCCAATCTACATAAAAAAAACTTGCTCTGGCGTGGCCCTGCATTCAATAGTTACTCAAATGTTGCAACCTGACGCCACTTCCGCGATTGTGTACAAAGTCTATGGAGAGTCAAGAAAAGTTTTTAGGTAGGCCTATATATAGGAAATATTTCTAAGTCCAGGATTCATGTCTTAGCTTATCATCATTTTTTGCAATGAATGACTGGCACAATTGCAGAATACCCCGCCACTCAATCTATCCACCTCGTAGCCGGCTACGGAGTCACGGTTGATTGCCCTCAATAAACCTTCTCAGCACTACTTGTATGTAGCTGGAGTTACCCAGCCCTGAGTTTTATCATGATAAAACTCGAGGCTGGGTAACTCCAGCTAACTTGTATGTACTATGCATCATGCTCCACTGCACTCCCAGTAACCGCGTAGCCGCCAACAGGGTAGTTGGTTTAGACTTAGCCCCACTAGTGTGGCCGTCGGTATGTAGCCCCACTAGTGTGGCCGCGGTATGCTGCGCTGAACCTCTGGCCACGTGGTACCGCGCACTACTGAGGACGAAGTTTTCATAAAATTAACAGGCAGTTTCTTACATATGGTTGTATTCTATGATGTCCCATCTATCACTTCTAGGATGCTTAGGTGTAATGATGTTCAATTTTCCGAGATATTCTTGAATCTTTCTGGAGCTCATAGTCATAATGCACTCGTGAAACGTCTGGTGATGGCAGCCATTTTGAATGTGACAAGAGATGACCTCAAGCTGTGACGTCGCGTTTATGCAAATTGCTTGTTGAGCGAGGGCGCGAGTTGCAAATGCGACGGCTGTTTCCTGTTCCAAATAAAAATTAAAATGCATGCACTGCGTGGGCATCGATGTCGACGGCTTGGACGACGCGCGCGACACAGGAAACAGCCGTCGCATTTGCAACTCGCGCCCTCGCTCGACAAGCAATTTGCATAAACGCGACGTCAGAGCTTGAGGTCATCTCTTGTCACATTCAAAATGGCTGCCATCACCAGACGTTTCACGAGTGCATAATGGGCTCCAGAAAGATTCAAGAATATCTAGGAAAATTGAACATCATTACACCTAAGCATCCCAGAAGTGATAGATGGAACATCGTAGAATACAACCATATGTAAGAAACTGCCTGTTAATTTTCCGAAAACGTCCTCAGTAGTGCGCGGACCACGGTGTGTGGCCAGTCGGTATGCTGCGCTGAACCTCTGGCCACACACCGTGGTACCGCGCGCTACTGAGGACGAAGTTTTCATAAAATTTGCAGGGAATTTCTTACATATGGTTGTATTCTACGATGTCCCATCTATCACTTCTGGGATGCTTAGGTGTAATGATGTTCAATTTTCCGAGATATTCTTGAATCTTTCTGGAGCCCATATGCACTCGTGAAACGTCCGGTGATGGCAGCCATTTTGAATGTGACAAGAGATGACCTCAAGCTGTGACGTCGCGTTTATGCAAATTGCTTGTCGAGCGAGGGCGCGAGTTGCAAATGCGACGGCTGTTTCCTGTACCATGCATTTATCGTCTGGGGGCCACGTGCACTGATCTCTATTCAGGATCTACGGCACAGGAAACAGCCGTCGCATTTGCAACTCGCGCCCTCGCTCGACAAGCAATTTGCATAAACGCGACGTCACAGCTTGAGGTCATCTCTTGTCACATTCAAAATGGCTGCCATCACCGGACGTTTCACGAGTGCATATGGGCTCCAGAAAGATTCAAGAATATCTCGGAAAATTGAACATCATTACACCTAAGCATCCCAGAAGTGATAGATGGGACATCGTAGAATACAACCATATGTAAGAAATTCCCTGCAAATTTTATGAAAACGTCCTCAGTAGTGCGCGGACCACGGTGTGTGGCCTTAGGTTCAGCGCAGCATACCGACGGCCACACTAGTGGGGCTAGTTTAGACTTATAATTTTTTCAGCAACTCCCATTGCTTTTGTGTTGCTTCATTCTCAAGCATATTCAAGGGGACTCCCACTCCGTATCCGCGTAGCCAACAACAGGGTGGTTGGTTTGGACTTAAAAAAATTTCAGCAACTCCCATTGCTTTTGTGTTGCTTCGTTCTCAAATAATAGACCCCCACTCAGTATCTGCGTAGCTGGCAATGGACTTGAATTGTTTCTTTTCCAGCAATTCCAGCCGCGTAGCCAGAGATTTTAGGTGTATTTCCGAGTGGCGGGGTATTCTGCAATTACTCTGCCATTCGGAAATACACCCCTAAAATCTCTGGCTACGCGGTTGGAATTGCTGGAAAAGAAACAATAATTAATGATATTTACCAAAGTTGTCGCCGCCTGCATGCTGAAGACAGTACCGCAAAAGTGAACAAGCTATTGGACACCGGATTTGATCGCGCCTGACCGATGAAACGTGAAGACGTCATTAAATTGGGTGTGGGGAAGGGCGCCCCTAGCGTTGAGTAGGTAAACGGTGTAGTAAAATGCGAGAGTCGATAGTCCGACTCGAGTCAAATATTTTGGTGACTCGAATCGAGTCTATAAGGGTAAAGGACTCGACTCGACTCGGGTTCCTCATCAGAAGACTCAACTCAAGCGAAGACTAATAATAAGACCGAGTCCCAGGGTGACCGTTTTAGCCAATTTTCGGCTAACTTTGACAGAATTTTTGTTAAAAAACGAGTTTGACAGAAAATTGGACAGTCTATAAGAATGGATTTTTTTGGGCAGATTTCTGCAAAAATGGTTATTTGACAGAAAAACAGCAAACTTGAACAAAAAAGTGTACATTTTGTTTAAAAAAGCTTCAATCCTTTCAAACAAACCCTTCAGGTTGGCTGGTCTAGGTGCTGAGGTTCACTGGGAAACGAACTTCCTCGTGGCCGGATCCGCATTTTGCCCAAAATTTACCAATAATTTCACGACATCTTTATGTGACTAGATTGAGTATGTAATTTGAATCTTAAGTAAGGCAATACAACCAATCTGCATGTGATTTTAAGTGTTTATAGTGTAGTTCGAGTAATTCTGGGGAATTTGGCAGATTTTTGATAAATCTGACAGATCTTTGATGTGTATTTAGCAGAATTTGGCTCTGACGTTACGGTCACCCTGCCGAGTCCCAAACAGGGGCGGATCTGGTTAGTCCGTGGGACGAGGCCTTTTTTTCGCTCGCCACGCGGTCTGGTTCGCCGAATTTTATCAAACTTCACAGACATGTAGATTATGGTGTACCATATCGAAAAAACTTTGTTCCCCGATCCAAAGTTTGTTTGGGAATGAGAAAATCTGGGATAAAAACGCCGAAAATTCTACATGAGAAAAAAAACATAAGAAACAGTGCCCCCTATTGACACAGTCAGAAACCTTTTCTCACGCAATGGCCTTTTCAATTCTGCCAAGTTTCTCTCGGCCAATTACGTTACATGTGCATTCATTTACGCAAGCATACCTTTTCTAAATTGATTTCAGGTACAGCTAATTTGAATGACGGTTAATGAAAACAACCCACTA
The DNA here is from genome assembly GCF_015706575.1 of Patiria miniata. Lineage (NCBI taxonomy): Eukaryota > Metazoa > Echinodermata > Asteroidea > Valvatida > Asterinidae > Patiria > Patiria miniata. The sequence goes on from NW_024037061.1 coordinate 6,160,518, forward strand.
TAATTGTATCTGGTGCCGATGGCATTAAACTAAAAGTGAAATAGAATTGTGAATGTTTGAAATCACCCTCTAAAAGTGAAAGAGAAGTCTTGTAAACGAATCTAAAATGGACATAACGAAAAGTGCTGCTCAATCACTTAATTGATTGAACTGAAATGGAATCGAATTCTCTGGTAGCAAAACCGAAACGCATATTCAGAGCGATTCTCAAATTCAGACGAAAATGAATGACCGATTTTCAGAAGTGAATGAACATTTTAGGAAATTGGCCGGGAAACCCTATACCATTCTTCTTGTGCGGGTAACAACTGTGCAGGTTTAAATCCCCCAACAAAAAGAATAAATAAATAAATAAATGGATTAAATTGGATTATACAGGTTTTCCCGGCTATTTTTAAACGTTTATCATTCGAATTCACCGTTTCTAATAATAATATTCGCCCATCACCGTCGATTTAGTGCACTTCCAACGTTTAATTTCGCCTTTTGTGCGACAATATTAAAATGCAGTTCAAGCAATTCAAACAATAAGTACACGTTTTCGTACCGGAGTATCGATTTCGTCTAGTCTACGCCAAACCTTTTTAGTCAAGAAATTAAATTCGTCTAATTGATTTATAATCAACGAATTCGATTTCTGAATGCTGCCATTCGGCAACAGCTTAGACGATTTTGTTCTGAAATGATCTTCAATGGGAACTTAAAAGAGGTATTATCTGGCAAGCGCTCATTGCGTGCGAAAATGTTTCTGACTGTGTCAATAGAGGGCGCTGTTTTGTTTTTTTTTCTCATGCAGAATTTTCGGCATTTTTATCCCAGATTTTCCCATTCCCAAACAAACTGTGGATCGGGGAACAATGTTTTTTTTGATATGGTACATCATAATCTACATGTCTAGAAAGTTTTATAAAATTCGGCGGACCAGATCGCGTATCTCGAAAACTAAAGCGTTTTCGGCCTCTCGTCTCACGGACTCATGGGGGTCTGACCATGGAGGAAGGAACAAAATGGTCTGACATACTAAAAACAAAAAGCGACAGGACCAAGAACTGCGACGAGACATCGTGCGCACGACTCGACGAGCCACGACGAGACGGGGGGACGCGCGCGCACGACTCGACGAGCCACGACGAGACGACGGGGAGGCAGGGCGCGCGCGACGCGACAATAAATATTGTATCCTACAGTTTGATTTTATAGCTCATGATAGCTGATTCAATGACTCCAAACCCGAAAATGATGTTTAATCAAAATTATCATCCTTTACTCAGGAAAAAATAAAAATGGTCAGATATTGCCTGAGATTGCACCACAGAGCATCTAGAATTAAACATTTCCCGGGGCCCTTAATCGGGCCGCGCCCCGGACTACACGCAGTAACAGCTTCGCGTCACTAAGTTTAATCACAATATGTCCCAACCTCGTCCCCAGGGTGTCGAACAGTACGCGCCCATCACTACCTGCTCTCTCACCCTGGTATTGGATCATTTGCATGTGCAAGATTTTTGAACACGTATGCAAATGAGGAATAGTCTGGTGCCTGGATATGCGTTACATTACCGTTTGTTTTTGTATGCGGTGTCTGGGGTAAAAACAGAGTCAATTCGTCGCAGCGCGAGCACGGCGTGAATTACGAAAACACCACTTTTTAAATTAAACTGTTACGATCTTTTCCAGACAACATGCAGTATCATATTTCATATAAATATGAACAAATTGGAAAGGAAATTAGTATTTTCGAGAAGGCGTGGACGAAAGATCGCGAAAACACGTACTGCACGTTGTGAATGATTGTACAGTATCGAATCAGGATACAGGAAGCCTTCCTATCCAGGGCTTACTATTGGAAACGAGGTTGAAATAAAGTAAGCAATGGGGACGAGGTTGATTATGTATCCCCCCAATAGACCATGTCGAAAGCCATGGTCTGTTACATTTGAACAGATTCATAGACTCATTATGCAAGACAACCGCATCTTGACCTCTACATTTTGACCAATTAGAATATCGGGTCTTTGGTCATTTACCCGTTGCGCGTCATAGACATGGATACAAAAAAATGTGTCACGCGCTCTATGTCATGCTACGCGATATGCGACTGGCTGTTGTTGTATTACAAATCACCAATCAAACCATTTAGTCCTCATGATTTGGGAATAAAATGACGTCACGATTTAGTAAAGTCGACTCCGATTGGCTGAGGCGCGAATCGCATAAATATGCATGCTCACATAATCAGACGTATTATACCGGTACAGCAGGAGACTTTTGGCTCCGTGGATAAGGCCCCCCAAAAAGTCTCCGGTTTCTAGTATGGAGCTTGCCCAAAAAATGGTGCGGCGACGCGGCTTCTTTTTTTTTTTTACCTGATTTTTTTGCTTCAAATGTCGGCTGATGAGTCGACTGCATAATTATGGTGCCCGACTAAACTTAGTGCAAATATATGGGAGTACAGAGAGGCCACATAAAGCTTATTCTCGACCATAACCCAATCTAAAAACACGTTAAAATTGTGCAGCAGCAGGATTCCAGTCAAACCAGTGAGTTTGGCGGTTTTGAGACATCATCTTTCATTAAAAAAAAACTTTTTCATTTTACCGACGCGCATGGCTACGGCGACGCGCGCGCATACCAGAAACCGGAGACTTTTTTTTTTGGCCTAACGGGTGATACTCAGACCAGTCAACAGCGTCCTCAGGGTGTCGATCAATACGCGCCCATCACTACCTGCTCTCTCACCCTGGTATTGATCATTTGCATGTGCAAGATTTTTGAACACGTATGCAAATGAGGAATAGTCTGGTGCCTAAATGTGTGTTATATTATTGCTTGTTTAACAGAGTCAATTCGTCGCAGCGCGAGCATGGCTTGAGTTACGAAAACACGATTTGTTTAATTAAACTGTTACGATCTTATAAAACACGTACTGCACGTTTTGAATAACAACACCAAGTACACGATAAACATCCATTTCTGGCCAATTGCGGTATCGAATCAGGATACAGGAAGAAAGTTTCCTATCCAGGGCTTACTGTTTGAATTTGGAAACGCGGTTGGAAATAAAGTAAGCACTGGGGACGAGGTTGCAGACCAGTTGGTTTTCGGCGTAGGCACTATAGCCTTTCGCTAAGGCCATCGTGGCTTAATGAGGGGGGACGCGTTTTCGTTTTACTCTGCACTTCGTGATCTTGAAAAAAAAAATCTGCACAACGATCTTGAAAACCTTGTTTGTAGCCTACAGATGATACATGCTGAAACAAAAACACCTTATATCATTCTTGGTGGGGACTTTAACATACCGAACATGACATGGGCAGAAGACCAAGTTCCGCATGGTGAGCTTCAAGAATCTATCGTGCAGTTGACAGCGGACTTCAACCTTGAGCAACTAGTCACGTTCCCAACTAGAATTGACCAAAATGGAACACAAAACATCTTAGATTTATGCCTTACAAGCCGGCCAAGCTTATTTAACTCGGTTGTACCACATCCAGGAATGGCTGATCATGCCATTGTAATAGCCACTTGTTCCGTTAAAGCGTCGTTAGCCAGGAAACAGTCCAGAGTAATCCACAAATGGGGTAAGGTCAACACAACAGATTTTAGACATGGTGCAGAACAGCTAACACAAGATTTCTTTAATTCATCACCAGAGTCAAGGTCTGTGGACAAGAACTGGTGTAAGTTCAGAGACGGTATCTTAGAACTGATTAACAAGCATGTTCTACCCAAAGAAATAAATGGCAAGCACAAGACTCCTTGGTTCACAAGTCACCATAAGACATTATGCAGAAAAAAGGAGAGATGCTACATTAAAGCCCAACGTAAAGGTGGATCACACTGGAGAGCTTACTTCAAGGTTAAACGCGAAGTGGAGAGAGAACTTCGTAAGTCACAACGTAACTACCGCCAATATTGCCTCATCCGAAGACCCAAAGCGTTTTTGGAAATATATCAAGTCCAACAGGAAAGATAACATTGGCGTTCCAGCTCTTCAAGTAGACAACAAAACCATATCAGATGACCTCGACAAGGCAACAGCTCTCGGTAATCAGTTTCAAAGCGTCTTCACCAGAGATGACGGAGAAGTACCTCAAATACTACCTAGCCCATACACTGACATGCCTGATGTTGTGATTGACTCAGCCGGGGTCTGGAAACTGCTGAAAAAATATCAACACTAACAAAACTGGGGGTCCAGATAACATCCCAAATAAGGCACTCAAACTGGCTGCGGATGAGTTAACACCAATGATCACTTTAGTAGTAAGGGAGGCGGGGGTGCTGGACTTTGTCATAGGTCTGTGGGTAGTACAGGGCCATTAATGAGAAGTCAGGGTACCAGACTTTGTCATAGGTCTGTGGGTAGTACAGGGCCAATGGGAAATCCCCCGATCTCAAGAAAAAAAAAAATAAAAAAAAATAAATCTAACGGAGAGAGAGTGAGAGAAAGAAAAAAATTAGCTCCTTACCCTGTAAAAGGTGAGGAGCTGTTTTTTAATATAAAAATGGAGAGTAATATGTTTAGACCGACGAGTATTTGAAAAATGAATAAAAAATAATATCGGTTTTTATTAAATAGATGGAATACTTTGAGATGACACAACTTGGGGATAAGTGCGATCATCATATAATCATCGAGAATGGTTTTTTAGTTTGTGAAACGTGCGGTGAAATAGTCTCACGTTACTTTGATTTTTCGGCAGAAAATGCGCAAGAAGATCGTATCAATTGGTCAATTTTAAAAAGAAACAAAAGAAAAACTATGGAGAAACTTGTTTTGTCTGTGTGCCCAGAGCAAGACTCAGAAGATGTCCAAGAAACAATCAATAAATATAACGAGCTCGTTAATTACAAAACATTGAGGGGAAACGGATGTGTCAAACGCTCGTTAATAGCCGCGAGTTTTCATCACGTCGTTGGATTAGACAAAGAACGAGTTAGAGATTTATTTAAAGTGACTCAAAATCAATTTAATAAAGCACTAAAAACATACGATGACCACTACAATAAAGGCGGGGCCGAGGGTAACACCCCAAGAGGTGAAATAGAGGTATAACTCGGTGGATCGCTTTCATAATGTTTATTTACCGAGAATTTGAACTTGTAAGTTTTTCGATAAGAGATTTTTTTTCTTTTGCCAGCCGTTCGTCTACCCGTTTTTTAACTTCTTTTTCAAAGTCTGTATCGTTTTTAATTTTTTGAAGCTTTGTGCTGGTCTTTGTTCTAATTTTTTGCTTAAGCTCGTTAAATTTGGCGAGCTCTCTCGTAATCAATAAGAACTCTTCGTGCGATATATCTCCGTCGTTGATGGCTTGAGACACGTATTCTTCAATCGTGTTAAGTTTGGAGTCTGCTAATATTTTAATCTGGTCGTGCTTTTTCAGCTTGGCGGATAATCGCTTAGCCGCGATTCTAAGCAGAATATCTACACCAAAAGCGCCTATAAACGTTCCTTCTAGCACCAATCCAACGGGGGCTGATATAACACCCAAGAGAGCGGGAATACCGACAGCCCCCGCTATAACCCCCAATCCTCCTAATCCTATCTCTACGTAATTAATAGTGTCCATCATTCTCTTTATTTTTTTATAAGTGCGCTCTCGGTGGTCTCTTTCTTTCAAGATTAAAGATCGAATCTCTTCAATCTTTTTAAGTCTGTATACTTTTGTTTCTTCGTTACTATTTAATCGGAGTACATCTCCAGAAATATCGGGGTATAACACCTTACCATCTACACTCATGTTTTTAATATAAAAAGATTTTAAAATTAAAAGATCTCCAACTCTATCATGATACTCACACCCTTGTTGTTGATGATCTGTCCTTTTTCACCAATGATTGAAAATGTCAGTTTGTCGATTATACCGTTTTTAAGTTTCTTGAAATCTTCGACTCTATCAGGCTCGGGTTCGCGCGTACCCACGGGTACGATTTTTAAGATGTCAGACGGACGACCATCAAAAAAGTTTTCACTCGTACTTAATTGCGGGCAGCGAATAAACAAAAATTTAAACGGATTAATATCGTAAGACCCCGTATATACCACTTTGGGTATCAGTCTTCCCTTGGGTAAATTAAGTAATCGAGAGACTTCTCTGTTCAAGCGCAATTTGAGATTGACGTCGGTTACCACCAACGTCACCTTTTTAGATTCTCTAAATATTCGAAAACTTACCCCGGGTATATAATTTAAAATGAAATCGAACCAATCGACGTCGTACCACCCAGGTGGGATGGTGACTGAACCGGTGACTCCGGCTGGTAACGGCGCTAAAAGACTCGGAGAAATAAAATCTAAATTATCACCAGACACGACAAGACTCCCACGTATTGTTATCCCAGCATTTCTAATTACTCTCGCTCTAGGTTTGCTTATTATACCGTCGATATATTCTAGCGCTATCTTTTTACCTTCATTGATGAAGCTATTTCTTTCATGTAAGATGACCTCCAAATAACTAAGCGTTCTTTGTTCTGCGATGGTTATTTGTCTTTCTGTTTTTCTACTAATAACTTGATTGTTTTGAGTTATTTGTTTTTTTTCTTCTTTGATTGATTCTAAAGCAGAGTCTAGTCTATCTTCTTCGTACGCTTCTATAAGATCGTTTATAACTCTATTGAAAGTATTTTCGTCGTTAAATAAATAGTCATAGGGTATCTCAGGTACCAACAATTCAATATAATCTCTATCTGTTTTTATTTCTACATCTGACCAAACATGTTCGTCTCTTATACCATCATCAGGTCTTTCAGCGGGTCTCGCGTCTATTTGCGTATACCAATCAATCTCCGTGGCGCTGGAAATATTAAAATATCCGGGGTTAAACATCACCCTTTTTACGCGTACAGATTTTTGGCCGTTTAAATTATCTACGACGTCTTCTAATTTAAACGTCTGCTCATTTTGAAACAAGTGAAACGAATGCATTTATTTTAAAGTCTTTTTATATTAAAACTGAAACAAAACAATGGCTGCTTTTATGTTGTTAAAAAAGCAGATACAATCGATAGCCGATCAGGTAACGAAACAAGTAAATCAAAATGTAGCCAAGGCAACCGAGCCAAAGCATCAAGCTGCGTCCCAAGCAAAGTTTTTAAACAGCACTAAACCCAGTGAACTGGAAGTTATAGTTAATAATACCAACGGGTTTTTAAGCTCGTTTCCCGACTTAACCTCGGACTATAAATTGCCTCACGTTGAGACGGATGAGGATGTAGATCGTTGGAAATCACACCCCATGTCGTTTTATCAAAATCAGTTAAATTTTGCGATCTATTGCGCTACTACGGGCTGCGGTGTTGGATTTGATCTTTTAAACGCGAGCAACCGTTACGTTTGGGCCATCTTTAACTTTCATTTATATTTTACGGTTAGAAAGATCCTGTACGACTTTGCCGCTCCTTTACCGGGGGATGACACATTTAACGCTCTAGACAACAGTTATAATCACAGAGCATTTACCGATACCTGTTTGTTGTTTGGCATAGATCAAAACAAGTCTTTTAAACAGACGAGAGACACAATATCTAACGGTTTGGGTACCTCGTACAGCTTTAATAAGGGCAAGTTTTTGGCGGTTGGCGAATATGATAGAGCATTACCCAAAAAACCCAACGTTCTTTACGGCGGCTACCACGGTCTAGATAGTCCTAAAAAGAGTGGAAGCAGTTACGTTCCTTGGACGGTTATTTACATCGAACAAGACGACATCGTCAAAATGGCTTGGTTAGATTTTATACCCGCCAAGAGTTCGTTTACCTCCGCGGGAATCATAAAGATCAACGAATCGATCAGATCTTACGTGTACGCTTTACTCGGTGCGCAGGCTCAAACAAAAACGAGCGTATTATCACCAGGCACCGGATTAGACGCTCAAAGACAATTTAACGTCATCGTTGAAGATATCATCAATGCAGTAGACGACATGGAAACGAGTATCGATCAATTTCAAGACTCGCTGCAGTATGCCAGAACACCTTTAAATTTTGTCGTAAAACCGGGGTTATATTTAATTCCATCGGATATGAACTTAAGGATTGGAACGCACGACGGCTATAACAACAATCTTCAAATCGCTACCCAGAGTATGAAAACTGGTTTGGTGCCAGATTTAAACTCACAACCTCAGCCGGACGACTCTTTTGATGACACCGATGACGTCGCGCCACCAACACCCCTAGAGCCTATGACCGATGTTGTATCACCAGCACCAACACCAACACCAACACCAACACCAACACCAACACTAACACCAACACCAGCACCTACACCAACACCAGCACCAACACCAGCACCTACAGTTTTAACCCAACCCACAAAACTACAAACTCACCAAGACGAAAAATTATCGTTGACGGTAGGAATATTAGCTATCGTTGGCATGGGTATTTTAGCTTACGAGGCAACGCGATAAGTCACACTCTAATCTCACAACAACAAAAAAAATAAGCCTTACCAACTTTGTGCTGGTAAGGCTTATTTTTTTTGTTGTTTTGTTTTTAACTTTGATTACAACTACCATCGTTTTTGCAGGTATGCAAACACCAAGGCCCCCACACCCAAAAACAAAGCCCACACGTGTTCGGCCAACCACGATACGGACTTACTCAGCGCGTTAAATAGCCAACTCAGTATGCTACCTATGATGCCCGGCAGAGCACCCAACGCGCTCACTCCGATTTTTTGAAGAGCAGATGCAAAATTAGCGAGTTGTTTTGAAATCCACTCTTTGATACCGCCTTTTGGTGGTGTTGGTGTTGGTGTTGGTGTTGGCGTGGGTGGGGCACCCGCGCCTCTCACGCTAGCGACGATGATACTCACTATCGTGCTGATGGCTAAACTCAAAGCGGCTAAAATACTCACTACGGTCACACCTTGTTCTCTAAACAGAGTTCTAATCTTTTCTGCCAGAGTCGTGTCGTCGCCTAAAATTTTATTAATCGTTTCTTTGATTCTAGCGATCTGACTTTTGAGCCCTCGTTCGTTGGTTTTTGCGGCTTCTAATCTGGCGGATCTTTCAGCGTCTAAGTCGCTCAATTTATCGTTTAACTCTCGTCGTTCTTCTTCGCTGATCCTATGATCACCTAATTCATGTTCGGCATCAAATATCTCTTGGTCTAGTTCTGTGAGACGCGCTAAATTAAGTTCTAGGTTACCTCTCAACGTCTGAAGACTTTTGTCTAAACCCTGGAGTTCTCTGTAATTTAATCCTTCCGTTTGAGCGCTGGTGTCGCGTTGTAAATCGTCTATAATCTCGGTTACCTCATCGGTGGCTCTGGGTAGTTCTGTCAAGGGGATACTCTCGGGTTGTACTTTTTCGAGTTTATCTTTTAGTTTGGCAAGTAGTGTTGGTTTATAGTCAGCGATTTTGAGGGTGTCGCGAATAAATGCGGTACCATATTTATTTTGTAAGGTACTTAATTTGTAATATATTCTTTGACCACCTCGTCTATAAGATAATGGTTCTCGACCTTTATATGTTTTAACGTATAGATTTCTGTCTTTACCAATTTCAAAATCGTTGGGGTCGATAAACGCGGGGTCTATATTATTTTGTTTGTAAAATGAATCAACATCTTCTTTTATTAGTTCTATAGATAATCTGCTTATTGTTCCCGTGCCGAGGACGCTTTCTGTGTCTACCGGTGTATCAGGAGTATCAAAATCGTCCCAATCCAGATTGGTCTCTGCTACATCATCATCATCGTCGTAATCATCTGTTCTTTCGTAGTCTGGATCTATCTCAAATCCTCCATCCATTTATTTAATAAACCTATTTAAATTATGCCGTTTTCATTATACTGCCCGGTAGTATACCCTGGGTCACCAACCAATTTTGCGTGGCCAGAGCTCCACTTATAATGCCCGTCAATTTAGCCGCATCTTCTACGCTTAGTTTGCTTAAATCTGGCGCTTTCATTTTGAGTAGTTTATTTCCTACCATGGCGTATCCCATTACCAGACCCGATATGACGGCTCCGTGATAAATCGTATTTGCTATTCCGTTGGTGTCAAAGTTACTCATCGTTTTTAATATAACAATTTTTAAATTGCTGGTTTAGCTACAGACCTAAAAGGTCTGATCTATTCCATGTCTAGCGTTTTGGGGGCGCTGGGTGTAGTGGGTTGCGTGACTACCGGCACTGGCTGTACTACCGGCGCAGTCACCTTACTTTTTAGTACCAGCAGCCCCACTCCTATTATGGACGCTATTGCACCCCACATGGCCCAAGAGTTGTAGTCTGGTGAGCTCGTATTATCGTCCGATGTTACGTTCATTTTTGCTAATTTTAATTTCATCTGTCTATTGTGCTCGGCTAAAGCTTTACCCTGCTGTATTCGTTTAGGATTTTTAGTCTTGGTCACTCTCGTTACCGTCGGTGACGACGTTGTTTTTATCGGTTGGGGCGTCTCTGTCTCTGCTGGTTGAGCTGTGATCGCTGCTTGTTGATCTTCCATTTATTATATTAGGTTTATTAAATTTCAAATGTTTTGTTGTGATTATCGTAGCAACAAGGGGTGATATTAAAGTTCCGTACTTGTAACAAACGTCGCTCAACATACCAGCCATACTCGCGCTTATAATAGGATCGGAACTCAGGTCGTTGGTGAGTTCTTCTTCAGAATCTATAGTGACGTTATATCCTAAAACTTGTACGGGTGTAACCACAGCTAACACTCTCGAAAATAGACTTAAAGTGTATTTACCAACGGTTTGAACAATTTCATTTCCAAATTTAGTTTCGTACAGATGATACAGCTTTTCGAGTTCTTTACTGTCAAGAGCTTCGATATGTTTAACGGTGTATTCCTTTCCCAAGTACTTTCTAGAGTTTCCGGCTGCTATGACACCACACAAACGATCTTTATGTTCTGCGTTGTGATCTTGTTCGTTTGTTAAAGTCAGTTTTAGGTCTTCCATTTAATTAGAAACGAATTTAATTTTGTTGTGGCTGTTGCAACTTTGTTACAAAGGCAAAGGTATTCGTAGGTGTAAAACGATAAATTAATCGATATGACGATAATAGCCAAAAACTGCAAATACTCGAATATTGCTATCATTTACTAACAGCAAAATACATTTTGTTGACGTTTGTTGATTAACAAATTGTAACGCTTGTGTAGTTTGTTGAATAGGTTGCTACTAAGCTAGGTCATATTTGCTGACGAGCTAGGTAATTTAACTTGAGCACCTTGCTTATTTTACTTGAGCACCTAGGTTAATTTAGTTAAGCAGTAAGCTATTATTTTTGCTGATTTTGTTACAACAAAATTGCTAATAAAAATGAGAAATTGTTATTATCATATAATAAATAGAAACAATGACAATATTAAACATTTGTGTTCAGTGCCATAAATCCTACAAGCTTGAACAATTCGGTATGAAATCAAACGGTGAAACTTACAAGACGTGTAATATGTGTAGGGATAAAATAAAACAAAAATATTACTCGAAATCAAACGTTTGTAAGTTTTGTAAAAGTGACGATCTAAGCATCAAACCAAACGGTGAAAAATACAAAACCTGTGATGAGTGTAGAAGTAAAATTAAACAACGACAATGTCCACATGGTCGTCAACGCTGCTTATGTAAAGATTGTGGTGGTTCTAGTATCTGTCCACATAGTCGTCAACGCAACATATGTAAAGATTGTGGTGGTTCTAGTATCTGTCCACATAATCGACAACGCAAAATATGTAAAGATTGTGGCGGTTCTGGTATATGTTATCACAACCGCATCCAAGGGCAATGTCGAGAATGTCAGAGTGATGATGGTAAGGCTGTAGACTTTACTATTAAGAGATGGATCTCGGGTTGCCGAAAAAAGGATAAAGAGAAAAATAGATTTAATCCAGAACTTTTTGTCGACACCGATTTTTTAAGAGGTCTTACAGAGGACTACAAACATTGTTATTACGATGAATGCCGAGTCGTTCTACAGTACGATTGTTTTGGAGACGATATGGCAACGATAGAACGCTTAGATAACTCAATCGGGCACGTTAAAAGTAATTGCGTGTTGGCTTGCAAAACTTGTAACGTTAAAAGAAAATCAAACAAAAACTAACAATTTTTTACTCTCAACGCAAAAAGCTCTTCATAACAATAAAACGTTATGAAGAGCTTTTTGCGTTAATTTATTTTTAACCCCTACTCAAGTAGCTCGTAACTAACTGGAGGTTCGGTGTACACGGCTAATTTACTATATTTCACATCTCTCAAACGTCGTTTTATATAATCTCGTTCTTCAATGGGTACGACGTCGTTTTCATCTAACGCTTGATCAAACGATGTTTTATCTTTACAGTAAAATAACGCTAACCATGCCGTGTTTTCTCTATAATCTTTTAAAACGCTGTTGTACTTTTGGGTCAGTAACCAACAGCTGTGATTTATGTGTCTTCCGCTAAACGCCATCTTGCTTAGCGCGCACGTCTTTTTACGATATTTAATCTCTTGATCCGAAGAGCAATCGTCCACGATAAACAGCGTGGCAACACCTTCGAATATTTTACTGTAAAAATCGATCGCTTCGTTGAGCGTCATCTTGTACAAATCCGGATCGCAGAGGTATACCTCGGGATCTGCTTGAATCCACTTTCTTTCGATGTACGTTTTGTTTTTAAATATGGTAGGGCAAATGATGACTATAACTTCAAATACGTTTTTATAGTCTGACTCTAACAGATCCAAAATCCATTTGGTTTTACCCGAATTTGTTTTGCCGACGATTAAAGCGCAATGCGGTTGTGTCATTTTAACTTAACAGCGATTTAAAATTTCCGTCTTCCAAGGTCAATTGAGCATCCATGACCAAAAAGACGTACATCGTGAGGTCACCTTGACTTTCGGCTTCTCTGTTAAATTGAACGTTGATGCCTCCTCCGTCTCCGAGTTTCCTACCGGATCCGTGAGCGGAATTGTCGTCGTTACTTCTAAAATCGAGCCACAGACCGTACTTGTTTTTTAGATAGTCTCCGAGGTCACAACCCGTCAAATTCAAGTCTTTAGCTACTCCACGCCCGCTTTCGGTATCGCTGTCTCCAAAGAACTTGCTAATTTCGTTCCAGTGTTGATACTGAAACATGCCTTGACTGTAGAGTTGATTGGGTTTACCTTCTACAGTCACCGATGTTTTGGTTAGTTTTGGATTATAAAATCGCTGCGGGCTTTTCTCAGTGGGATCTTTAAACAAAAACAAAATACCCTTGAGACTCCTGATGGGTTGATTGACGCTGACGTTCCAAAGCGTGTCCGATTTGTTAACGGATCTAACTTCTAGCGAGTGGATTTTATCAAACAGATATTGCATTAACCCCTTGTGTTTATTTCTGATGGTGATGGCTAGGTCTCTGTTGGTCACCACTTCGTATTCGAGAGACAAGTCTGAGATACTGTACATCGCCGCCGTATCTGAACTGTTGACTACTTTATCGTGATCGTTAAACTTTATCTCGTACGTCAGAGGTTGTTTTAAACCGCTGGGGTAAAAAGGGTGATGCGAAGTCAGTATGTCAATGTCTAGGGGAATACAATATCTGTTACCATAGGCATCCGCGATAGCCTGATCTTTACCGTTGTTGGCGCCCGCGTTAGCATCTCGAGCCCCCATTCTTAGTTTAGACACGTTTTCTTTTTCTATGCCCGAGTACGCCATGTTTCGAGTTGCCGAGCTGTTGATCCAATTGTCTTTAAAGTTGTGATACACGTCGGCGTTACGATAACTTATAATTTCGTGACCTTGAAGTCTGACGCTGATTTCACTGACTAAATTTCTGGCCAAATTGTTAAAAATGGTTCTATTGTTGTCGCCTGCACCTTCGAGTTCTAAATTAAAAGCTAGTTTACAAGTGTCAGGTACGATCACGTCGTCTACGCCCAATTGAGGAAACTTGACCCTCAGCGTTTGTCCCGCCGATATACTACTAGGATTGTGGGTAATGACCACCTCTTTTCTCTCACCCTTGATAGATCTGGGTATTTTTAATAGCCTGCTGGGATTGAGCTTTTTTCCATACGCATTCATTTTATTTATACGAGTTTTAAATTTAAAGGTATCTGTAAGCCAAGAAGCCCACCAATAGCGTTCCTCCCGCGATAAACACCAGTTCTCTTTCTATTTGTTGGTCGCTAGGCTCGTAAAAATCTTCGAGTTTGGGTTCGCGGGGTAACTCGACGTTTTCTCCGGTCATTTCGTTGTAGTAACGCAACGCTTGGTCTACGTTGGAAAATGTTTGTTTAGAGGCATTTTGTTTTCTGATACGTTCGTTGAGAAAATCGAGTCGTTTCGTTCGTTCTCGTTGCCACTTATCTTTGGCGGCTGCGAGTTGTTCTGTCGCTAAATCGTGTCTCTTACGCTCTTCGCTGCCGCCACTTAGACTTGAAAATAAATAGTTTGAACCCGAAAAAGCTAAGGCGTTGACGACCGCACCTCCAACCATCATAAATAAAGCTGACGCCATATATTTAATGTATAAAGCCTTTTAAATTATTATTATAATAAATGATGGATAAACTTCAAAAACTGTATTATAGCCCGAGCGGTTATTGGAGAGGTGAAAGCGCCGTCGACCATTTACACGATAAAACCAAAATCGATAAAAAGGTAATCAGAGATTGGCTTAAAAAACAAGCGATCTGGCAAATTTATCTGCCGGGTCCTGCGTATGTACCCAGACCTACGAGTACTTTGCGAGAGTTTGAAACACCAAACGACTTTCACCAAATGGATGTGCTATACCTACCCTGGGATAAAGTAAAACGCAAGACTTATAAATACGCTTTGACGGTTGTCGACGTTGCGAGTCGATACCACGAAGCAGAACCTTTGGTTTCTAAAACGGCAGATTCCACCCAGGATGCTATCGTCAAGATTTACGCGAGGTCGCCTTTGAGTTACCCTAAAACGTTGAGAGTAGATGCCGGTACCGAATTTAAAGGCGCATTTAAAAAATGGATGGCTTCAAAAAACGTCGAGATTATCGTAGGTGAACCAGGAAACCACCGATCGCAGGGTATCGTAGAAAGATTTAACCGAACGCTAGCCGAGAGACTGTTTGGTCATCAGTACGCTCAAGAAATGTTAAATCCCGAGAGTAGAAACACGCAATGGGTCGAGCGATTACCCAGCGTGATCAAAGCTATAAACGATGAAACGACGAGATTAATAGCTAAAGCACCGTCAGAGGCGGTTAAACTAGAACAGGTCCGGCAATCGCCGGCTAACCCCGTTAAAACAAAAGAGCAACAATTACCGCAAGATGCCATGGTTAGATATTTATATTACCCGGGCGAGCAAGAGGGTGGAACCTCGAGAAGAGCCACGGATCCCATTTGGAGCGTAGACATTTTTAACGTGGAAAAAAGAACGAGTCAATTTAAAATGATTAACGGTAAAAAAGTCACGACGGGTCCTACTCTTTATTACCTTCAAAACGGCCCAAAAAGGAGTTTTGTGAGACAAGAGCTTCAAGTCGTATCCGAGGATACGCAATTACCGCCTAATTAATATCTAGATTGCGGTGACCATAAGCGAGCGTGTTTATTCCATCCGGTAAAATGTACCTCTTGGTATCCAACGGACTCAACGATAGTTTATGTTGAGATATAGTGTAAAGGATGTGTTTTTCAGATCGAATTTGAGTCATCGTTTCTGTTTTAGATTTATTGTTAAAGATGCAGTCGTAGTAGTGTCGGTGCTTTAATTGTTTGTCAGTGACCGATTTTGTGACCCCCTTGGCTTTTTTAAGAGTGATGTTGTTGTCATCCGCTAAAATCGAATACATTTTAGGTCTTACACAAACTGCTTCTTGAATGACCTTACCTCCAAACTCGTCTTTAAATTTACCGATCACTTTCTTATTGGTTGGATTGTACAAAGGATGATCTGTTGGGTAATTTGAAAAGTCGTAGTGTTGCCCGTGAGATTGCATGTCTTCGTATATGTCATCCGTGTAAACGACAATCAACAGACTGTCCGTATCAGTATACATCAACCTGATTTGATCTCCGTACTTGTCTTTCAATCGGTTGTAATAAAAATCGTACATCAGCGTCTTTGAGAGATCTAAGATACTCACTCCGCAGTAGATTGGTTTGTTTAACAAGGTTTTAGTCTTGTACGTTTCGACAAACGACAGGTCACATTCTGGAAACGGCGTTGTTGTTTTATAGCTCGGTTTTTGAATTATTTTTTTGTATTTTTCTTGATCGCTCTCGTTATTATCTCTCAGTAGGTAACCATCTATTCGGTTTCTAACGTTTTCCATCGTCTTACCAAACACGCTGTTATTCATCAGTTTAAAAAAGTCTTTCTCAAAATCAGAGGTCGCTTTGGTTCGGAGTTGTGTGTTTTTGTCGATGTAAGATTTCATCCAAGGCGCTTGTTTAAATTTTAACACGCGATGTACCTTTTTTAGTTTCAAACCAAGTTTGAGATACAATTGTAATGTGACGTAGTGCAACACGTATTTTTGTTTTGGATTGAGGGTACACGTTAATTTTTGTACGTCGCTACTAGGTTCGGTATCTAATAATTCGTTTTGATAATCAGACATCCACTCTTGGGGTATGATGATGTTTTCTGGTGCTAGGGGAAAATCGTTATGCTTGGTGTGTAGATCGTTCGGGTAATCGAGGTCTACTTCAAAGCAATAACCGGTGTTTGACGTTTTCTTCAGCGTTAATATTCTTTCTTCGGTAAACGGTTTCGAGGGTGTCCATTTAAAATCGCTGTACGGTAGATATTGACTCATTGCCCAACCGTATAGATTGTTGGCATCCAGATAAGCGATATAACTCGAGGGTTTGTTTGAATCGTAGTCATCGAGATATTGATTATTGGCTTTGTGGTATCTCATTCCACCCACGCTCGAGATACCTCCTCGTTTTGCTTTTTCAAAAAATAAATGTTTGTCTACGTCTTGCAATAGTTCGAGTTTAACTTCCGAGTGTTTTAATAGAGCATCCCACGACAATCCGGGTGCGGTAAAATAATTGGCTGGATCTAGTCCGTAGTTTGTAATACACGTTCTTCTAAAGTTTTCAAATACGCCTGCAAGTAATAACGTATCGGTGGTCACGTACAAGTCGTGATATTCTCCTAGATTTTGTATATTAAACTCGTTCCACACGCGTTGAGCTCTGTCGTAGTCTTGTTGCGATATATGTTCGTCTTTTAGTCTGCTGTAAAACTTGCCGATGGGTGGTAGGCTGGTCTCTTGAAACTTATCAAACGAGTTCATATATTCGTAGGGATAAATTCCTTTTTGTAATAGCAAGTCAGAATGTTTAAAATGCTTTTTGAGTAGCTGAAACGACTCTTTTGGACAAGCTTTCACTAATTTATCCAACGACGATCTCATAAAACTAAACGAGTCTAGAAATCGTAGATTTCCTATCGAAAACGAAATATACTTTTCTGAATTTTTAGCGATCACTTGTATTTCTGTTTGACTATCATATTCTGTCATTCCCTGCATGATTAAATGCGCGTCGTAATTTTGTAAATTGTGAAAAAAGACTGGTATCGGTGTACAACCGGGTTTAATTTGTAGTTTGAGGTTACAATAAGCGTGTGAGGCACCCCTATATTTACCAGTGACGTGACAGTGATCTCTCACCTTTGTAAATTTATTAATGTTCTTGTTACAGTCGAGACATTTAGACTCAATAAATCCCTTACTATTTTTGTACTGATATTCTTTCTTTTGTTTTATCGTTTTGGGTTCTCTGGGGTTCTGGCACTGACAGTTGCTCGAATAATTGGGATAAATTGGTTTTTCACAAATCCAACACGCGTTTGTTTTATCATGATGGTCTTTAGCTCGCTCGTTAAATTTCATGGCTTTGGGTTTTTCAAATAGGCAATTAATATCGCTTTGTAATTGTAACAACGTCGTTATAAATCTAGTTGAAGAGTCTTTGCCTCTATAAGTCTCTTGATATACATTTTTACCGTCACATCGGACGACAACTAGCGAATAACCGCTAGCTTTGTGAACGTTAATCTTTTTTGTGTTTGTCTCTTTATCTGTGGATGTTGTTGTTTGTAATATGGATTCAAAGTCGGCATAAATGACAAATGGTGCTTTTTGTTTGTGCCTATAGTTTTTAAATTCTAATATCGGTACGTCTCTCTCTTCACTTGGTTGCCCGTCTATGTATTTTGGTTTACCCAGAGGAAATACAATCTTTGATGGATGTGTATCTATACCCTTACAATCGGCGATATGTTTGTTTAATTTGTTTTGATTGGTAAAATGACAAAGACATCTTCGACAAAAATATTTCTTACATTTATGTTTCGTAACGTCGTATATCAACCTCGTAAAATCTTTTATCCAACAATAGTGATGCTTGTCACCTTTAGAAATCAAAAGCAGATCGATCTCTTTCCCCTTGTAGTTTTTAGACACGTATAATGGATATATCTCACCCTCATAACCATATACGTTTATCGATAAATTATTTTGTCTTTCTATCTTGGCTATCTGATCGAGTGGTGTTGGAAAGTCAACACCTTTAAAACTGAGTCCGTCGTCTTTGGTGTATACAACAGGTTCTTCTTTATGAATTTTATAATTAGGATTATTTCTTATTTGATTTTTTACTTTATCCGTATACAACTCAAGAGCAGCTCTCAAACACCATCTCAAACACTCATCGTCTTTGTTTTTGATGTTGATCATCGCCTTCTTAATTTTAAGATATTCGGGTAGGTCTATGTAGGAACTACCTCTCACTGGATTATATCTGTTGATGTTGATGTATAACACCATTATCTTTTTTAAAACCCAACCCGATCCTTGATTTGTATACCTTTCATCCTTTTTAAATAGCTCGTCGATCTCTTCTCTTAAAACCTGTTTTATTTGACTTTGATTTAAAACAGCTTTCGGCTTGCTATAATGAATAGCTTCGATCGTTTCGATCGTACCATCCGTTTTGGTTTTTTCGTATTTTATTTTGATTGTGAGATCCATTTTTAAACCTCCCAACTCTCTCAATTCTAACTTGATTTTATTGACTATTTGTTCCTTGTGTGAATCAAAAAACTTGATTAAATCGTGGTTATAAAGTCTGGGGTTTAATTCCCAGTTTCTGTAGTAATTTCTAAACCTTCTCGTTTCTCTAAAATCTGACTCTGTAAAGTATTCGGGTTGTCTGTATGTTTTAATCGTTGAGATTAAATCTTTTTTCAAAACTCGTCCTTTATAACCCGTCGGTACGTATTCTAGATTGTGTTCGTCTACAATCTGTTTGAGCTCATGTAGTGTCTTTTTCCTCAAGTTTTTAAATTTACTTTCATAATGTTTTATCCCCTCGATGTAAACTTTACGAGTAAGAGAAACATTTTCATTGTGTGGTATACTATACCGCTGCACGTAATCACGCAGTGTGGCTTTGTTCCATTTAGAATATCCTTTGACGGTTGGTCTAAACATATTACCCTCCATTTATTATAGGAAATATAATATTTTTTCTTCATTTTTTTTTGAGGTTAGACTTTTAGATTTATAAATAATTAGACTCCCCTCATTTTAGCGACGACAGATTTTTCTCTCTCACTCTCTCTCCGTTAGATTTATTTTTTTTCTTTTTTTTTTTCTTGAGATCGGGGGATTTCCCATTGGCCCTGTACTACCCACAGACCTATGACAAAGTCTGGTACCCTGACTTCTCATTAATGGCCCTGTACTACCCACAGACCTATGACAAAGTCCAGCACCCCCGCCTCCCTTACTACTACTTTCATTTTCCAACAATCAGTGAACAAAGGTGAATTACAGGAGGATTGGCGTTATGCCAACATTTCGCCAATTTTCAAGAAAGGTTCCAAACATGATCCAGCAAATTATAGACCGGTGTCCTTAACCTCCGTGCGCTGTAAACTACTGGAACCTTGACAGTCGAATAATGTCTCATCTGAGCAAGCGTGACATCCTACTAGATTGTCAGCATGCCTTCAGGAAAAGACGCTCCTGCGAAACACAGCTCATCACAACAATTCACGACTTGACTTCTAATCACAACATGGGTATTGCAACAGATATTGCAGTTTTGGACTTTAGTAAGGCATTCGACGTAGTACCACATCGGCATCTTTTGCTGAAGCTCAACTACTGTGGCATTCGTAACAAAAACCTTGAATGGATTAAAGGGAATGTACATCATTGGCTATTGTTGTAATTTTCAGAAATGAACTATTTGAGGGGTTAGTATAATAGATCAAATATTGTTACACTGACATGTTTGAAGTTTTGTGTTCGAAAATGCTGGAAAAACCAAGAAAAACAAAAATGTTCAAGTAGTCTGGTTCCTTGACTCCACTAAAGATAAAATGGATCAATTTATAGATGCCGGAAAATTGTAAGGTAAGGGAACCAGTCTAGCTGGCCTGCACCCGTTCATGAACATAACCAATAGCAAACAAAATTTGGACTGAAAAAAGTGTAAAGTTGGAGCAGTAGTTGAAAAATAGTTAGGTTTTTCCAACGGTGGTCGGCCGACCACCGTTGGAAATGTATACAAAAATACAATTTTCTTGAAAACGACTTCACACCAGGTGCCATAATTTTACAGGATGTTTTAGACTGTCATTTACCAACATCCTAGTAAGGTATTTCGTAAAAACTTGGTAGTTTTATTTTTCGATGTTTGCAAATGTTGTATATTCCCTTTAAGGCGATGCTCACTAAAAGACACCAGCGCGTCGTCGTGAATGGCCAAAAATCTGAGTGGAAACCTGTCCTTAGCGGTGTCCCACAAGGAACAGTCATGGGACCCCACATCTTCATCATGTTCATAAATGACCTACCTATCGACACCTGCTCTACAATCCGTCTTTTTGCAGATGACTGTATGATGTACAGAGCTATCCAGTCTGAAGCAGACGAAGAAGCGTTCCAGTCAGATTTAAATAAATTGGAGTCATGGGCTAACACCTGGGGTATGAAGTTTAATCCGACAACATGCAAAGTGATGCGAGTCTCCCGTAAAAGAGATCCTGGTCATCCATCATAAACCTTGTCAGGAGTGTCCTTGGACGAGGTTTCTTCAACGCAATATTTAGGCATCCACCTACAAAATAATTTGAAATGGGATATACAAACACAATACGCTGCTGGAAAAGCAACCAAGATCCTGAATTTCATCACAAAAAAATTCGGTTCAACAACAAAAGATGTCAAAGAGAAATTATACAAAACATTAGTCAGACCCCACCTCCAGTATGCTTCAGTAGCATGGCACCCTGGTTCACCGAAGAATCAAGAAAAGCTTGAGAAAGTCCAGAGACGGGCAGCAAGGTTCATCACAGGTAACTACAGGAAAAGGGAAAGTGTCACAACCATGATCAACCAGCTCGGATGGTCCACCATCGAGGAAATGAGACAACACACCCGCCTCATCACATTGTACAAGATTCTCCAAAACGAGTTGGCCATCAATGGAGATGACTACTGCAAACCCAAACCATCTAGAGCTAGACGGTAATCATGCAACAATCCTTCTTTTCTGAGTCAGTTGACATGTGGAACACATTACCCCAGTCAACCGTTTGTGCAACATCTACTTCAAATTTCCAATCATTAATCAGCAGAGTAAATAAGCCCCACTAGGAAGCGTACCACCCTCATCAAGCATCCAGTTATACTCCCACGAGGATGTTCTTTGGAGATATTTTCTACAAGGTACAAGGTACTTGCCAGCATTAGACAAAGCGGGGAAATCGCGAAGCGACTCAAGCGGGAGACCACACACGCGAGTGGCGAAGCCACGAGGGCCTTTTCGAACTTGTCAAGAATTTCTTATGGTTTTTCTTTATAATCTCGATTTTTGCTACCCCAAAAGGGTAGTAAAATTCCAACCAATCATCAGCCTTTAAGTGCGCGCGCGGCTACTACACGGTACGCGTCGACGCGCCCGGATGCTTGCACAAAATTTAAAAACAAAAAATGCGAGTTTAGTTTTCCACGAGATCGTGACCGCGTAATTGTTCTCACATTATCTTATTTTAATTTTACTTATAAAAGTATTTCAAGAAATAAATGAGTGTATGAACTTATTTTTCATCTGAACTTACAGTTATTTGCTCTTACGTTTTCCTTACTCACCCTTCTTTCATAAATGGAAGCGACTAGGCAAAATCCGCGTTGTGATTGGTTAACCTTTCAGCACTCTTCTTATTTGCATAAAAACTATGAATAATTCAACAAAATCACGTTCGAAAAGGCCTCGTGGCTTTGCCACTCGTGCGTGCTGACTTAATCTTTGCTCCAGTCGCTTCGGGCTTGCGCAGCTCCGCTTCTATAAGCCACGATGGCCTTGGCGAAAGGCTACGTAGGCACCAAAACTTGCCTTCACAATTTGCTGCAAATTTTCACGCCCGCCCCCTGTTGGAAAGTCCTGGATCCGCCCTTTGCCAAAAATAAAAGCAAACCTTTGAGAGAAATATTTGCAATAATAATGACTTACGGTGTAAAATATGTTACAACGTGTGCGTTCTTTCAGCAAAACGAAAACAATTCACACACATCCCTGGCCTTATGTGATTTGTTTTCATTTTGCTGAAAGAACACTTCCTTTTTGTGATTCGTGGACAGAACTTTAAAACGGTGGTTGTGTTTAAAATTCCGTAACTTGAAAAGTACAAAGAGTGATTTGAATGATTCTTGTACTAAAAGAAAGCTTATGAATTGGGCTTTCAAATCCTAGATTTTGAAAGTGCTATATGCAGAACTTCACTAAAGCAATAGGCCTGACATTTGGGAATCGTTTTTTTATTAACTCACCCTGTATTGGCATTTTCCCAGCAACCCAAGGTGTTATTTTCATGATTTTTTTCAGTGTTTGAAAGAAACAGCTCTCAGCTTTAATTTGATACCCAGAACACAGAAATCCATCGATACCTTTTTTAAGGCAAATGTTTTAGGGTTGCATTTTTTGGAGTCATCACCCTGTATAATAAGATCGAAATTCACTTCTTGTTAACTATTAGTGACACAAATGACTTTGTATCTTGTCTTTATTTGTATACAGTGTTCAAATATTTGTGACTCTAATCGAGCTATTATTTGACTCGACTGGACTCGACTGGACCTTCTTGACCTAAAGACTCGACTCGACTGGAGTCACTTCTTTAAAATGACTCGACTCGACACGCGAACCACACAAATCGGTGACTCGTTACATTTCTGCCTGTCAGTG
Organism: Patiria miniata; assembly: GCF_015706575.1. Classification (NCBI taxonomy): domain Eukaryota; kingdom Metazoa; phylum Echinodermata; class Asteroidea; order Valvatida; family Asterinidae; genus Patiria; species Patiria miniata. Next base: position 6,183,731 of record NW_024037061.1, read on the forward strand.
AAAATTACTATTTTCACTGACAGGCAGAGTTGTAACGAGTTGAGATTTAGCAATGCTTGCGATACATTAATCAAGTTATAGACCTTTCTCAGGGGTACGCCATCTTGAAAATCAAAGCGAGGCAAACAACGCTAAGGTTGCAGACCAGTAAATAAACTTCCATAGACCCCAATGGTAAATGCTCCCACTTCAGAAATTCGGGAAAAACACTCACAACTCTCCAAGGTGTTCGAGACACACATCAAATTAAAGCTTATTTCATCATCTTTCATTTTCTTTTCAATTTTTGGGGGGTCAACTGATGACTTTTAGGAGAAATTTCCATCCGAAGATGATCACCCCTGAAAATAGTCCTGAAGTCCATTGCCATTTTGAAAAACGATGCCTACACTCCATTGCAAAATAGAGCGTTTTAAGGGCCCCAATTTCATCCAAATTGAACGAAACTACAAGCTCACAGTCCTGTGCACGGCTTCCACCCATATTTTTTACAAACCCCCAAGTTCATGGCCCACAGTATGCTCAAATACTGACGATTTTGAGGGCATGCAAATCGTGATTTGGCCGGCGTAGGCAATTTCGGACCGATTTACTGGTCTGCAACCCTAACAAACATGGCGAAGAGAATACATGTACACTGCTTTAAAATGTTACATATTCCCCTTACCAAAGTCAAGTTTAGTGGCTTTGCAAAACGAATTGTACTTTTTTTTTTACCTACCTAACGCTAGGGGCGCCCTTCCCATGCGCAACTACAGCGGACTGTCGGATCTTATTAATATTTGACAAGATGATTCTGCCCATGTGGCAGAGGGAGGTCCTAAATTGTCCAAAATTTTTGACGCTGCACTCGGAGCAATTTTTTCTGCAACCAGGTATAGCGAATGACCTAAATGATGCGCATGTGTTTGTAATGGAATGGTTCCCATACTTCACTTAGCTTTTTTTAAAATTAAAAGAAATCCTCTAGAGCCACGTGGGGGAAAAATAGGAACATTCATTTTCATTCAACTGAGAAAAGAAAATTCACTTGGGGGGGGGGGGGACCTTAAGGGGCCCATGCAATGTGATTTTTCTTAATATAGGTTTTCCCGGCTATTTTAACACTTGTATCACACGAATTCCCTATATCGATACTTTAATTTCGTCCCCGAACATCGCCAAGCTCAATTCTCAATTTGAATTTCAAAAAGCCACCACTAGATTTCATTTAAGGTTCAGTATAATTCAAATTGTTAGCACTCCGATTCGTCCAAAATCTTTGAAATTCGTCTCGTGAAGCAATCGGCGTTGAATTGAAAAAGCAAATTCGTTTTTTGTCATTCGTTTTAATGTTCTTGTCGTCACATTTCGTCTCTGGTGACTTAAAACGTTACCATTAAAAATGTGCCCAATCTTTGGACTTGTTTGCGCATTAAATAAATTTTAATTTTTAACAAATATTTCCGTATAAATGAAAGTATAGCTGTAGGTTTTGAGTTTTCTTTGACAATTAACATTAAAATAAGAAATGGAACTTTCCCAATAATTATGCTCTTTGCTTAGCATATGAAAATTAAGCATTAAGATCAAACACCTTCGTAATGTTGCTCTTTGATATATGTATATGAATAAAACAACAGAAATAAGGTAAGAACAACATTACATGTAAGAAGGTCTTTGAACTTACAGGTAATGCTTAGTGTCCATGTCATAAGTGCATATTGTGAAATGTCAATTCCTGACTCTAATGTTAATTGTGAAACACAGAAATAAAAATTCATACCTTACAGCTAACTACTTTTATTTATACATATAAGGAAATATATGTCGAATTATCATTGTTTTAATACGCATAATTCTTCAAATAAGTCTAAATATTGGGCGCATTTTCTAATCGTATACGATTTAAGTCACCGGGACGAAATGTAATGACAACATGAAAACGAATGACAAAAAACGAATTTGCTTTGTCAATTCAACGCCGATTGCTTCACGAGACGAATTTCAAAGATTTTGGACGAATCGGAATGCTAACAATTTGAATTATACTGAACCTTAAATGAAATCTAGTGGTAGCTTTCTGAAATTCAAATTGAGAAGTGACCTTTGCGATGATCGGGGACGAAATTAAAGTATCGATATAGGGAATTCCAGTGATACAAGTGTTAAAATAGCCGGGAAAACCTATACAATATGAAAATGCACCTTAATATGTCCCATTTCACCTTATTTTCATTTTTCATTTTGCTATTTTAGGGGTATGTTGGTGCCTCAAGTTCGAGTTTTATACTATTTCCATATATTCATTATAGCAAAATATGTGTGATGCCATTTCAGGCAGAAACCTCAGTGTTGCAGGTATTTCAGCACTAAAAGTCACGGTTGCCACAATGTTGGATATTTGCTGTTGTAAATTTTCTTTTCTTTGGAGATTTGTTGTGTCATACATGGTATTAAGCCACTGAGCAAACTTTTTTGTATTCAATGAACACATTTCCTGAAACGACATCACAGCAACAGTACAGTGCCCTCGATTGTCTAGAAAAGCATGGCAAATGTTGAATGTTCAAATAAGTGCACGGAATTTTCAATAAAATTAACCAAAAAGGAATGTCAAGTAGTTTTCATACATTTTAAGAGGGGTATAGTAGAACGTTCCACAAAATGTGTTCCTCAAAACAATTCATCTCACGAACCCTTTAAATTTCTGGGCTCGAACCAATACTATAGATGACACAGTGTCGCCTCTCTTCAACCATAGAGCAAGGAACCTTGCCGTTCATTGTTTTTGTGCACGGTCTAGCGTCACATCCGTCTCGCTTTTAAACAAAAAGCTTGTGTCTTTCTATAAAACAAAGTCGCGTGCTCCATTCGTTCAAAATAATGGAGGATTAGAAACATTAGGGGACGTCATGGATAATGCCACTCGGTAAAACGCCATTCGTGGGTAAGAATAGCACGTACTACCCCTCCAGCATGCATCCCTTACATGAACCAGGCATTGCAGTGTGACAGAAATGTTTTTATTTTTATTTTATTGTAATTTTTATCGCGGGTAGTCCATTTCAGTTTTTTAAACCAATGCTTCCCAAAGAAGCCCTCAAATTAAAATTAAATGAAAATAAAATTAGACACAAATATAAAAGCAAGAAGTACAAGAAAAGTGGACTGAAAATATTAGACACAATCTTACACAAAACATACTTTATTAAGACAAGAAATTTGGCAAAAATAAAGATGTAAAACAGATGCATTTAAAAGAATAAGAATAAATAAAGAACAGATAAAAATAGAGGGTGTAACATAATGAGCGCATACTTCACATTTGACACTGGTTGTGTAGTTGTTCTTGGGATAATACTGAACAGTAAACACAATTTGTTGTTCCTGTCAACAGTAATTTTTTTATTAGATTTTTTTAAATTAAATAAACTCGACAATTTGGTGGTGTCCTTATTAAATTAAAGAAAGCTGAATAACTAAATTAACCCTTACAGTCTTGAATCCTCCAATTTGCAAACAATTTTACAGTTTTACCAGCCTTGGTCAAGACGTTGGACGATAGAACTTACTAGTTTTACCAGCCTTGGTCAAGATGTTGGATGATAGAACTTACCAGTTTTACCAGCCTTGGTCAAGACACTGGATGATAGAACTTACTAGTTTTACCAGCCTTGGTCAAGATGTTAGACGATACAGATACAACTTATTAGTTGCCTTGGTCAAGATGTTGGACAATACAACTTACCATTTTTACCAGCCTTGGTCAAGGCAGTGGATGATAGAACTTACTAGTTTTACCAGCCATGTGGACGACAGAACTTACTAGTTTTACCAGCCTTGGTCAAGACGTTGGACGATAGAACTTACTAGTTTTACCAGCCTTGGTCAAGACATTGGACAGAACTTACTAGTTTTACCAGCCATGGTCAAGATGTTAGACGATAGAACTTACTAGTTTTACCAGCCTTGGTCAAGGCAGTGGATGATAGAACTTACTAGTTTTACCAGCCATGTTCGACGACAGAGCTTACTAGTTTTACCAGCCTTGGTCAAGACACTGGATGATACAACTTACTAATTCTACCAGCCTTGGTCAAGACACTGAAGGATATAACTTCTTAGTTTTACCAGCCTTGGTCAAGACATTGGACGACAGAGCTTACTAGTTTTACCAGCCATGGTCAAGATGTTAAACGATAGAACTTATTAGTTTAACCAGCCTTGGTCAAGACGTTGGACGATACAACTTACTGAGTCTAGTTTTACCAGCCTTGGTCAAGGCAGTGGATGATACAACTTACTAGTTTTACCAGCCATGTTCGACGACAGAGCTTACTAGTTTTACCAGCCTTGGTCAAGGCACTGGATGATACAACTTACTAGTTTTACCAGCCTTGGTCAAGACATTGAAGGATACAACTCCTTAGTTTTACCAGCCTTGGTCCAGACGTTGGATGATAGAACTTACTAGTTTTACCAGCCTTGGTCAAGACGTTGGACGATATATCTTACTAGTTTTACGAGCCTTGGTCAAGATGTTGGATGATAGAACTTACTAGTTTTACCAGCCTTGGTCAAGACACTGGATGATAGAACTTACTAGTTTTACCAGCCTTGGTCAAGATGCTAGACGATAGAACTTATTAGTTTTACCAGCCTTGGTCAAGATGTTGGACGATACAACTTACTAGTTTTACCAGCCTTGGTCAAGGCAGTGGATGATAGAACTTACTAGTTTTACCAGCCATGTGGACGACAGAACTTACTAGTTTTACCAGCCTTGGTCAAGACGTTGGACGATAGAACTTACTAGTTTTACCAGCCTTGGTCAAGGCAGTGGATGATATAACTTACTAGTTTTACCAGCCATGTGGACGACAGAGCTTACTAGTTTTACCAGCCTTGGTCAAGATGCTAGACGATAGAACTTATTAGTTTTACCAGCCTTGGTCAAGATGTTGGACGATACAACTTACTAGTTTTACCAGCCTTGGTCAAGGCAGTGGATGATAGATCTTACTAGTTTTACCAGCCTTGGTCAAGATGTTAGACGATACAACTTACTAGTTTTACCAGCCTTGGTCAAGACATTGGACGACAGAACTTACTAGTTTTACCAGCCATGGTCAAGATGTTAGACAATAGAACTTATTAGTTTTACCAGCCTTGGTCAAGACGTTGGCAGATACAACTAACTAGTTTTGCCAGCCTTGGTCAAGGCAGTGGATGATAGAACTTACTAGTTCTACCAGCCATGTTGGACGACAGAACTTACTAGTTTTACCAGCCATGGTCAAGATGTTAGACAATAGAACTTATTAGTTTTACCAGCCTTGGTCAAGATGTTGGCCGATACAACTAACTAGTTTTACCAGCCTTGGTCAAGGCAGTGGATGATAGAGCTTACTAGTTTTACCAGCCATGTTGGACGACAGAACTTACTAGTTTTACCAGCCTTGGTCAAGGCACTGGATGATACAACTTACTAGTTTTACCAGCCTTGGTCAAGACGTTGGATGATAGAACTTACTAGTTTTACCAGCCTTGGTCAAGACATTGGACGACAGAACTTACTAGTTTTACCAGCCATGGTCAAGATGTTAGACAATAGAACTTACTAGTTTTACCAGCCTTGGTCAAGACGTTGGACGATAGCATTTATTAGTTTTACTAGCCTTGGTCAAGGCATTCGGCGCAGCCCATGGAGTTTAGGCAGACACTATCGTCAAATGCCTTGGGGGGGGGGGCTCAAAAAAATTATTTTACAAATTTGTTAAACGTAGAATTTTTTTCAAACAATTTTGCCCAACATTTTTGGCCGCATTTTTTTTTTTTAGGGGCGGCCTATTTTGACGTTGGTGGTGCCATTTACACCCCTTTTATACTACTCGAAAACAGGCCACATTCATATCACCAAGGCCAAATCATGGGACTAAACAAAAACAAACCCCCCCGGCTGACGGCTATAGCTGCGGCCCAGTATGCCGTGGTAGCTGTCTGTGGACAAATGCTAGGCAGCTGCAGTGCCGCTACTGTGCATATATGCCCATCAGTGAGGCGCTAAAACCCGGCATCAAGGGGTTAAGGTTGTTCATAGAAAACAATGAATATGAGGGGACTGATTCATTTGTTTTGGTTCTTCTCCAGATTACTGCCATGCTCACTTGCATTGTCTTGTGTATTAAAGATGTCAGGAGGGGCGTGCCTATTGGTGATTAATTGTTTTGGTGGTGCTGAATTATCAATTGCTCTATAATTATGTGTTGGTATGATTAAAGTTAAAGTTGATTTTTTATCATATAATATAGAGATGCACACAGTGTGCTTAACAAAAGAGTAAATAAAGGTGAAACAGTTTAAATATGTTAGAACAAAAGCTAAAGATGTAATTAAAACAAATCAATATTTCAAAACTTTTTTGTGTTGGGATTAAACATTTTTGTGTTGATATTTAAGAAATAAGGGAAAAATTTGTTAAAATTGTAGTTACATAATTGAAAAAATTTGGACTTTTGGTTCAACTTGTAAGTCAAGGTGATTTTGGTGGAGTTGCATTGATCACTTTTGATTGGTCTTGTGTTGCTGATTTGTCCCGTCGTTTTTGGCGTCGGCCTTCATGGTTACTCTTGTGTCTTCAGCATTTCTTCTGCTGTCAAGGGTGAGGTGTTGTCACTTGTAGTCTGTTGGTTGCTTGATTTAATTTGTCACTGATCCTTTAAAATGAACAAGAAAAATCAACATGTTATGGAAGTTGATTTCTTTAACAAATAAATTGTCTACAATTTTTTATTTAGTACTTTAGGGGTATATACAATTGAGCTTAAGTAATGATATACATGGATACATGTATACATGTTATGATTAGTTCTTTGGAAGTACAAGTTTTAGATATACATTTATTGGAATGAGGTTACAGTTTTGATTTTACAAAAGTGGCAATTCACATTTTTGATTTCAATTTTTTTTTCTTTTGTTGATGGGCTACTGTCTTGAGCTAAATAATAATAAAAAATGGTGTTTATGATTTAGTTCTAGTAGGTGTGAGATTGTAATGATATGAAACTGCTGCAACTTAGACCATAAGCTTACGTTGTTGAAGTGGTTTAAATTTGAGAATGATGTACGAAATGCTTAACTATGAGAGAAGTCAGAAGAAATTGACACAAACACTTAACATGTAGTTAATTTGTTATGTTGGTGCATGTTTGCCAGTGATTCGTCTTACTGTTTTGGGCACTTCTCTTACATTGTACAATTGGCATGAGCTATGGGTGGTATTGAGTCTTGAGTATATATGTAAAAAGCTGTGCTTGTTTTAGGTGCTAACCATATTTTGAAGACCGGTGCCAAAAAGAAAAAAGCTCAAAGAAAAAGAATAACTGAAAAATGACAAAAAAGAAAGAGGAAGAAAGGGAAGAAAGGGAGTTGTTTTATAACAACTTTAATAATTTCAATGACCGTCCAACTGCACAACAAATGGCTACTCCTGATAACTGCACATGCAAACTGCCTGTGCTGCTGATATCACCGACACCCATGATTGACATTGTTGGGGGGTACCTGGCTTCGAAACCAAGTCGCAACATTACAGCATTCGTCTGCGATCTCAACGCCGATCTTCCGCCCGACAGCATGACCGTGAAGAACAGCAATCCACATCAAGCTTGTGTCAAGCACATGACACCTCACGTTGCAGCCGTTTTGGACTTTGTTTTTAGCAGCGAGTTAGTGGCATGAAATTGGAACTATATATGCGACAACATCGTGCCCTGCTATTAATGGGCCTCGGAAACTACATGTACAGTTTTGTGAACAAGAAATGGGCACGTCTGATATGCAAGTTGCGCAACATCAAGCCACATTGCGGTCCTTCTGATCACACACTCTTAACATGCACACTCAGTCTTCGACTAAAGAGGCTGATGAAACACACCAGGAAAGAACGTCCACAACTCTGGTCTGCTTTAAGATTGCGCGCCATACAACATCGTTACATCGACGAAACCTTCTAAAAGCATGACCAAAGGCCAGGCTATGCAGACTATGTTGAATCAGTTAGACATGCCGCAGCCAAAGTTCTACCTAAGCGTTGTCCTATGCTGAAGGTCTGCTTATGGGATACAGATCAAATAGTGGCGCCTGCCAGCCGTCAACTCAATGTTGGATACCAAACAAATCCAAACTCAAATCACCGACAGTTGGAGGCGAACCTCAAAAATACCTGTGACGAAGGGATGAACTTATACATCAAATATCCAATGAGATCTCACAACATCACGAGACAGGTCACAGTCAAGCAGTCTGGCGAGCTACTGATAAGATCAGCGGCAGAAAAGTGCAACCCAACGCCATCGTTGCTGCTAAGTCCATAGAAGACCGGTTAACAAAGATAGCTAGATATTTGCGTGGGCTCCTGGATCTGCCACCAATCGGTCCATTACCATGGCACCTAATATAAATTGCTATCACAATGGAAGAACTTCGCAAGGCCGTCCAATAATCTCCCCCTTGCAAGGCTGCAGGTCCTGATGAGCTGCCATCCGACATCGTTGGTGAATGACGTGCTGTCTGGCGATGACCCTCCACTGGAATGGTGTTGATCCATCATCGTTGCAATCCCCAAAACGGGAAACAGTATGCAACTCACCAACCAGTGCGGACTCAGCCTCATGTCAGTCCATGCTAAACTCTTCAATCATGTGCTATTGGTCCGTCTCTGGGAGCCGATAGAGACACTCATTTCACCATTGCAGGCTGGTTTCTGACGTAATTGTAACACTGTCGAACAAATCGCATGTCTACGAATGGCTATTGATGCGTGACCCTCCAGGAAGCGGAGTATGATGATAGCCTTTGTGGACTTCTCCAAAGCCTTTGACTGTTTCGACCGCGAGGCCCTGAGAGAGATTCTGCCATTCTATGGTACATGTATACCCACGGCTTTCATTGAGGTGATAATGTCAATGTCAACACACTGCCATTTGTATAACAGTCGGTGTCACCCTTGCAGCCTGCGATGACTTTTGCTACCTGGGATGCAGCGTGGCAGATAGAAGAAGTGCCATTCAGCCAAGACGACAGCTGGCATGGGTCACAGCATGAAAACTCACACCTGTGCGGGACGGAGTAGCCAGCGATAGCCCCAATTGTCCACAGTTGAGACACCGCTATTATACTTTGTGATGCCCTAGGGATCATGGAAACCATGGCCAGGCATCTTGACATTTCCCCCCGTGCTCTCCTGCATTACTGCCTTGGTGTGCACTTCCCGGTATAGCCATGCAACGTGGACTTGTAAGCTCATACATGCGTAGCACCTGAAAAAACCTACCTGCAAAGAAGTAGCCTTCTCTTAAATGGTCATGCACTGTGGATACCTGAGGTGCCTCTCACTGTCTTCTTGAACCCACAAAACCAACCATCATAAACCTTTTGACAAGAAAAAGGCCTGTGCCACACTTACCTCTCACAGATCATAGCCGACCTTAATGCCATCGGCTTTAAAGGTGATCAGGCTGTTCATGCTGCCCAGGATCATTGCATGTTCAAGCATTGGTCACAACGTCTCGAGTCGAGTACAGCTCGAGTAGCGTCAAAAATAGGTGAACATTGTTTTTATCTTGCTGAATTGCATGAAGTAGACACACAAAGTTGTTTTCATTTATCAGACTGAAGGAGGCTAAAAGGTATACAATACTTTGTTCTCTTTCTGTATGAAATCTATTAAATGTAAGGTTGAAGAATGATGGTCTCCACAACAAATGTTCATTACTGTATGAAATGTCTCGGTTTTGGTGTGATTGGCAAACATGTGAAACATGTTGTTTGTTGAAAGTAAGGTTTGCTGGACACATCTGAATTGCTAATGGGATTTTGATTTCTAAGTTTTAATAGTTTTCATGGTACCTGAGACACGTGGTTGTTTAAACACTTGGAATTTGAGCATGTTTGATTACGCCCTCTGTTGGCAAAGCTTGCATATTATTGTTTTGCCACGCTACATGCTTTTTACCAAGGAGACGGGAAGATACAATACCACGACCGAAGATGGTTACGTTCGGCGGAAAGGAGGAATGGGTGAACTTTGAAATTCCTTTCAAGAGGATTGCTTTGCGAGCTGGATGGTCCGATGGAGATTGCCTTGAGCAGTTGTATCGGTGTTTGCGTGGAGATGCGATGAAATTTATGAGTGGATTGACGAGCGTAGTGCAGGATGACTATAACATGATGATGGCAGCGCTGAAGCGACGATTCGGTGACAGAGCACTGCCGGAGACATATAGGGCACAGTTGCACAGATTGAAACAGAACGCGAGAGAATCGAAGGCCAAGTTTGCTGCCAAGATGCGTGCCAACGTTGTGAAAGCCTACCCTGCAGCACAAGAAGAGCTGCAAGAGAAATTGACCATCGAGCATTTCCTGAAAGGGATGCCAGATGTGCAACGGGAAATGATGTGATGGTCAAACAACTTCAAAATTTGAATGAAGCTGAGCATATAGTTGCGGTTCACAAAAGCTTAAAGCCCGGTTCATACTCAGCGCAAAAGCAAAAGTGAACAGGAATTTGTGACGTCATGGCAAGTATTTCAACTCAGGCGAATTTCGCAGCGATTGTTTCATGACGTCAATTTGCTTCGCATTCTCATGAAGTATGAACCGGGCTTAAAGCTTCAAGACAAATTTTGCAAGAATATCTGTGTGCCATTAGTACGGTTGGTGAAGATCAGGAACCAACTCGTACGCCGAGTGAGTGACAAACTCCTTTTGATGGAAGATCGCTTACAGGTGTTTGGACGTGAACTGAAACAAACAATCACCATCGAGGTGACTGACAAGGTCAATTCTGCAATCGCTCCCGAACTCAAGGAGATCAAATCTACGCTGAAATCGAGAGATCACACTCAAGCAGGAAAGCAACACCACAATATAATACAATGAGAAAGGTACGGATGGATGTAATGATATATCCTTGAAGCACACAAACAAAATTGGACTGTGGGTGGGGCATTATAGGCCTTGAGCCTCCTTTGGCCCCTGCTCTTGTAGGTGCGGCACTGAATGGACAATTGGTTTATTTTAAATATTAATGCAGCACCAATATGCATTATTTAATGCCTATAAAAATATGTGGAATAAAACATACTGGCACTTTAATTGTCATTTAATTGTGTCATGGATCACGTGGATGTAAATATGGACCTATCAAATTGTGTGGTACACACTGAGGTTAATAGAGCCATAAAGAGTGCGTTTGATTACTTCCCCCAGCTTCCTTGCGCCTGGCTCTTCGCGTAAGAGCTGGAAAGTTGAACTTTGACATGACACAGGCTGCATCTGAATCAACTGTCTAGAGCTAGGTCTAGTCTAGGTCCACGCCCATTGAAAGTATGCGGGGACGCACTGACAATAGACGTATAGCTGTAGCTCTGAAAGCCCGTTTCGGACACGGCCTGAGGCGCCCACCGGATGTCGCGTTGGCAGCCATGTTTATTGCATGGCCTTATGGGATACTTACCCAAGTAACCGGCTCAGCGAGTTGATTACTTTGGCCAGGCACGAGTAAGCGCGAGAAGTCACGTGAGAGGTAAATCAAAAGCTGTTGTGCTTGCACAAGTAAGCGCGGGGGAAATAATCGAACGCACTCTATGAGATTGACAAGGTAAACAGATTGTTGTAAAAAAAAGCTGAAACTGAGTTATGTTTAAAATATTTGTGTACTTACATGTACTATTGCATACTCATGATGATTTTCTCTGTGTTGTATGATATTAGAGCACGTACTGGCAGTTTTAGTTGGAAGTCCTCCAAGGATGCAACATTTGCGAGGTCGAGGAGCATTTGTTTCGTCACACAGAATTCTTCATCAGCTTCGGAGATAATTAGTACATTGAATCTGTAGAAAATAATGGTTCAAGTTGGTAGACATGATATATGTGGTATTAAATTACAAGAGTTTCACAAGCACTCACAAATAAGCACCGACCTATGCTTGAAGGTTTCTTATTGCTTTGTATACTATCTCCGTGGTGAATAGATGGATCATAATATGTGTTACTTATTTCCTCCTGTTGACAATATTAGGTGAATTAAAAAAAAACCATGTTTTTTCATCCCCGCCCGCTTCCTTTTTGGAGGCCGCCTGGATTTTTTCATTATTTTTATTTTCGAAAATGCAGTAAAAAAACACAGAAAAAGTCCACAAATTTGATGGTTAAAGCAAAAGCATCTAAAACTGTTCATTGTACACCAATACAACTCTAAATGACACTGTAAATATGTTCACTTCTCTTGTCCAACTCCACTTCTTTGGTTGTGTACAAAGTCTATGGACAGTCGAGTGCATTTTCGAAGTTGTTTCCAACAAAATTGGAAATGTTTTTCAGTCCCAGATTCATGTCTTTTTAACATTTTTGCATTGACCATGTGTTCTTATTCTTCCATGCAATGACTGACCTTCACTGAGATTTGATGAAAAAAAGTGGCGTCAGAGTACAACATTCTTCCACATTTTTTAGAAAATTATTTAAAAGCCCTTATGGTCTTACCTTTCCTCACAGTAGCCAGTGATTTGGATTTCTTTTGTTATTATTTGCTCCTGTTGAATAGGAAAAATGTACACCGATGAATAACAAAATATATCATGAGTTTTATGTGTTGTTTTGTGAAAATTCTTCTTTTTTTTAGGAAGACCTTGTGTGAAAAAATGTTTTTTGTGTGAAAAACAGTTTTTGGTTTGAATATTTTGGAAAAGTGAAAACATGAAATTTTCGGGGATTTCAGGACCTAGTGCCCCTTTAAAATCTTGGTGAATCAATCATACACGTACACCCGGCCAGGTAAATGATGTATGTAAACACAAACTGAATCTGGCTTCGCGATTCCCCACTGTACGTACGTACGTATATGTACGATGTACATGTACACATATCACAAACTGAATAGTCCAGTTCCAGAGTGTACCGATATGTCAAGCAGTAACAGCCCTGCCGCAAAAAATAAAAATCGTACACACACACCAGCAAAAGTACGTACGACAGATCTAACGTGTCAAACCCACTTTCTTTTTCTTAGTACTTTCATGCGCAGTACACAATACCCATTGATGTTCATGTACGAGTCAAACGACGATGGTCACAACACGCGTGCACGTGGTGCTCCGAACGTCAAAAGATATAATTATATATTCGCATTTAGCCACTGTGCCCCCTCTGCAGACATTACAGACCATTATCATGTTGCGGCCATTTGGATTGTCCCATTCAAATCAACGTAACCAAAGCGAGGCTGGAAGGAAAACCAGTCTGGTTCCTTTTTGCAAAAAAGCGTTATCATTCAGTACTATTTTTGGATACAGGGAACATGACTGAAATGGTGGCAGAATGATAAAGGTCCATTTTGGCCTTGATGCCCTACCTACTAGTACTAGCCTTAGTGCCCTCCATAATTTTGCTTTATCCAAGGCCAAAAATTCAAGGCCTGGTAGTACGTGTCTCCACTACACAAAGTAATTTGAAATTATATTCTTATATAGAAAAGTTAAAACTAGTATTTTTGTTCTGTATAAACAGCCTGAAGTGCATGTCTGCAAAATGGAATCATACAAGCTATCTTACTAGCCTGCTTTGTACAAGTATTTTTGAAACAAGAAAGAAATATGGAAATGACTGTTCAGAGAAAGTTAACTTTTTTGGGCATTGTACAGAAGAATATTTGACTGCATAGAAGAGTTGAGTTTTTATTGCAGTTGAGGGATAATTTTGATCTATATGAAGTTTTGTTCAAAACAGAATGCTTACCTTGATATCTGTCTCTGGTGTAGTATTACATGACACCTGTCCTTGGTGCATGGTGGTTACTACATTACAAACCACCACTCCTAAGTTTAAATGAGGCAAAGGCTTTGATGTCAACATATTCCACAAATTGACTACTTCCCTATGAGATGATGGGTCTGAGAGACGCAGTGTCCTTTTCTTCCACGTTGTAGCTTCTTTAACTGTTGAGACCTGACAATTGTAAAATACAACAATATAAATGTCAGTATGGTTTATTTGCACCCCTTGTAGTAAAATGCTTTACTTAGACAAATTTCTTCTGCTAGTTTACAGTACAGTTCACTGTTCTGCTGTTACCTATAAAAGTTTTACTGTTTCAAGAGATGGCTTAAAGGTAGAGTCCATCATTTGCAGCTATCCAAAAAGTAACTGACGTAATTATTGTTGAAAAGCATACTTGGTTTAAAGATAGTAATGGGACTAAACTCCCTGTGAAATTATTCTTCCTGGCAAGCTGTCGTTTTGAAGAAATCAACGAAAGAAGGCCTTTCCAACGATGCGTCTTCCTTGGAAATTTCGGCGAAGCGCGCATAAGCGTTGACATGACGCACACGCATGCGGTTGCTGTAATTCGTCGGTTCAGTGCAGGACATTGCGTAGTTACAATTGGCTCAATGAGAACGTGTCTCGAACGCTGAATTCAGGCCCATTTCAAAACATGACTCAGCAACTTTTGATTTGAAATCGAGATTCTAGAATATTGTTTTCTCGGAATATACAGCAATCACTGAGCTGAAACTTTATCAGGTTAGTTCTTCAGCACCCTTCTTTAGATTTTGAGCACTTTTGTTGCTTTAATCAAACATAATGCACAAATTACAAATGATGGACGCTACCTTTAAAGACTTAAAAAGTAAGAATCTTTGTATCATACTGTGTTACTTACATAAGTCAGTGTTCCTTGAATGGAAGTTCTTGTGTGTGGTGGTAGCTTCAGTACCTCTTCAACAGAGAGAACAAATGCATGGAAAAATCCTTCTTCAACTTCAGGTGGAATGTCAAATGGTTGCCATTGAAAGTTCTAAAAGAAAAGAAATGACAATAGAAATAATATGGGGGCCAACTTTTTCCACTAGGTACATGTGTACGCAGGTACATGTACATGTATGTAAATATGTGCACATTTTGCATTACAAGTCTGTATACATTGTACTCACCTGAGTCCTTGCACTGATTTGAATTGCCATCTCATCATTTGCCATCTTGAAAGTGGTATGTCCGATAAGTCTGTAGAAGAAGCCAACTTTGAACCTAGACACAGCCTCGTGGTTCATAAATACTGGTGCGATTTGGAGATTATTTGTTACCGGTATGCACTTCATCACGTACATCGAGTTAGGCCTGTGTTCGGCACCTGTTATTATTTTTATGATTGTTGCCATCTGAGGATGAAAACATTAAGATTTATTATTATTACCTAAAAGGTACATGTACTTTAGGGAGACATTCCTAAATGGTTGTGCACAATAATTTTCAAAATTTCATGACCCCATGCTGGTGCGGAACCAGACTAAGATTGTTACGGTAAAAATGTCCAAGTCTTAAGAAAAACAGTCACTGCGTGCTAGCCCTATTATACGGCCACACACTGGAAATATTCTGCTTGGGTACAAGAATCCCAATGCCGAGTATCAGGTCGAAATATTTCCATGAAAAAATGCCATCATTTTATTAACTTTTGTGCTCACATAATTTGTAGGGCCCTTAGCACAGACTTTACTTCAGTGTTCACTGCACATGTTCAGAATAAACCTTTTCAAAATTCACAATGCATCTTGGAATAATAATAATAATAATAACAGGTTCTCATAAAGCCTACATATATCCTAAACTGAATTAATGAGCTCTGAATAGTTAGTCTTCAAACGTTTCCGAAATGTTGTCAAGAGTCAGACTGGCAGATTTCTTGAGGGAGCTTGTTGCACACACCAGGCAATTTGTGCACAAACCTATGGGGCTGAGTACCAGTTACAACTTTCATTTGATTCCTCCTCATTTCATATCAAGAATTTAGTGATTACTTTTCAAACATTGTCGCACTGGTATGTTTGCCGAATGCATTTCGTCAAGACTCTCGGATAGCGCCCAGGTATTTCCAGGTGTAAAATAGGTTTTATTTACCTGCCATGCTTATTAAAAAAATTAAAAGGAGTTGATAATTAAAGGAAACATGCAGTGGAAATTCAGCTCATCTTGTTCTCATGCACATTACTACATTGTATGTGTTGCAACAGTACATACAGGATCTTAATACAATGTACTTGTTTTCATTGGAAGTGAAATTTTGCTTTTGTTACACAAGGAACTGCTTGTTAAAAGTGCATATGAACATACAAAATTAGTCCTTCAAATTACCACCAAAAGAAAGTTTTGAAGAAATATTGGCCACTACTATTGTCCAAACAAGCTGTTTATAAACAGCAAAAAGTGGAACTTACTCCACGACAATGAAGAAAAGTTTGATATATATTTGTGCTCAAAGCTATGGAGACACTACTGTTCTGCCTTGAATGACATCACACTTTGGCTCTTGAATATGGAAATTTCATTAGCATACAACTAAAATGTTGAAATTTCTCCCTTTTACTGCTACAAAGGAGGTGGGAAAGTCATAGTAACATGGCAAGAAAGCTGTGTTGAATGTATTTAAGTCATAAAAATCCTCAGAGAAATTCATTTCATGATCCTTTAATATTCATATGCATTTAAAAAACTTGAAATTCAATGACGATTTTAGGCATCAAGTATGCCCTCAGATCAAACGAGGGGCGAGCTTGGCTGCGTGATGTACTATTTTGAATTTGATGACAGTTACAGGGATTTTCCAAAACTCGGCGTGGTCTCCATTTCGGCTCCGCCTGCTAACAGTGCCTGGGGTTCCAGGTCAACTTTAGTCAATGTTTTCTTACAGAAATATAAAACTGTATATCATAACTGAATGATATCTAAAACTTTGATTGGAACATTAAAAGCTATAAATTAAATAGAGCCAAAACGGTCACGTCAAAGCTGAGCTTTGCAAACAGGCCTCATTAGCCCCTGCGGTTGCCTGACCTACAATTTAGACGTCTGGGCGTCGGGGGAAATTGTCAGTTAGGGAACAAGACTAAACTTTTGCAAAAAACCTTTGGACAGCGAAGTGTTTTTAGGTGTCTTGTGTGTCAAAATTTTGTTCGAATGAAAGTTCCATCTCCTTTCGATTGCACAAGAAAATTACACAGAATGCAGAGTTGGTTATCACGGTCATTTGGATAAGTTTTGAAGAAAGTGTGATTTTCTTTAAAATTGTCACCTTTTTTGGCACATAGCTAGACTGTTTTTTTCCCCTCGAATGCTGCAGCAGGTAAGCAGGTTGTCTTCATTGCCAGTTTTACCCAGCCATAATAATTTCCTTCACAAATCAAAACCCTGCCCTCTTTTCCACAAAATTGAGCTTGCTGATATTCGACACAATCTGTGTAGGCTCAGGCTCAAGAGGGGGGGGGGGGGGTTTGGGGGTCCAAAAAAAACAAAAACAGGTCTGTCAAAAATAATTGTTTCCATAGAAATTCATGAAAAAAAATGGGGAAAAAATACCCTGCTCCGACACAAACATTTTTTTGCTAGTAGTAATGTCCGCCTTGCCCAAAATGCGTACAGAGCCAGCTTGGTTCGGGGGTATATCTAGTATATTATGTGATATAGCGTTAATAATATTCGTATTTGAACAGTGCCCCCATTGAAAGTATGGTACCGGTACGAGCCCCCCCCCCCCCTTCCCCCTTTTGATTTTACAGAGGCCAAGTGTCTGGAGAAAAAAATGTGTCTACATTTCAGATTTTTTTGCCGATGATACAGCCCCTGAGGCCTGGCCCAACATTAAAAGGGTACTATGTTTTGGATTGTTAACTTATCAAATTTTCAACATCGGGTTGAAAGGAAACCAACCTAATGTCTTACAGTTCCCGTAAAAAGACGAAAAAAACACCTGGTTGTTTACATCGGACAAGATGGAGTACGAATACGTTTTTCCTGTCGTTCCCATTCAATGTATGACATACACATTGTGTGTGTCTACACAGCTACAGCACTGTGCTCGCGAACAGCGGTGACCAATCACCCATGCACAAAATATGGTTTCTTCACGTCCCCAAAAGGCGAACACTTTTCAGATGAAATTACAACTAGCACCCAAACAGCTGGACTTTTTGGGGTCGCAAAAGTGGACCCGAAAGTCGTTCTTGCATGCATAATACAGCAACCTTCTTTCCTCGACAGTGGTTATCAGTGTCAAGCTAGTATCACCATACTCCGCACAGTATTTAATTGTCAAGTGAGCTCCGCATTCCAACTATTTCCGATCAACATACATTTTGAATGTGGTGCTGGACTTCCTCGAATTGATTATGGAAAAAACAACACATACATGTAGAAACTTGATGAAATTTATGTATGCTCTTTAACATTGATGGTGATTTGATGTTGGTCCTTGTTGCATGTCAAAAGATACAAACTGAAAAAGTTTGTTGCGCAAATATTAGGCAGCACAATTTGGGGCACATACCGGGGTTACGTCTCAATAGTCCGAGGTACCATTGGTCCGAAGCCCCATTGGTCCGATGTCCTATTGATCCGACGTCCCATTGGTTCGACATCCCATAGGTCCGACGAAACAATACTTTGTAGTTCCACTGGTTCAGGTTGACTGACCCTAACCCTAAACCCTAACTCTAACCCTAATCCTATATGGGGTGTTGGACCAATGGGACTTCGGACAAATGGGACTTTGGACCAATGGGACTTTGGACTAATGGGACTTTGGACCAATGGGACTTTGGACAAATGGGATTTTGGACCAATGGGACTTTGGACCAATAATAATAATAATAATAATAAGTATCAGCATTTAAGAATGCTCTTATTAGTAAACTAAATCACAGCGCTTACAGTATTATTATTACCCCTGATCATTGGGCCAATTAAACATTCAAAATACCATCTCAGCTCCCTGGGGAGTATACAGCTGGATGCTGCCTGTTAGGCGCAAGCAAGCTTATTCAATCACAATAGAGAGGTTTCGCATGCAAACGGATAAATTTAGTGCGACGGATACGTCATCAGTTATGATGTCATACGCCACTCACTATCCGCTATTAAAGCGTGCAGACGACACGCATATCTCGCTCGCTACACGTAAGTGAAAAACAGATACGGATAGCTAAAACGTAAGTGTAAGCGTACCCATTCGCTTGCGAAATCTCCCTAATAACCATCTCTGCCCTCACAGGTACCCATTTACTCCTGGGTGGAAAGAAGCAATGAGTGACGAAGTGCCTTGCTCAAAGGCACACGCACCATGACCCTGGCTGAACTCGAACCCACAACCCGCAGCTTTACCAACAGACCACAAATCCAGTGCCCTTAACCACGAGGTCACAGCACTCCACGGGACCTTTGGGACTCCACGGGACCAATGGGACTTCGGACCAATGGGATGTCGGACCAATGGGACTTTGGACCAATGGGACTTTGGATCAATGGGACTTTGGACCAATGGGACTTTGGACCAATGGGACTTTGGACCATTGGGACTTTGGACCAATGGGACTTTGGATCAAAGGGACTTTGGACCAATGGGATTTTGGACCAATGGGACTTTGGACCAATGGCACTTCGGACCAATGGAACTTCAGCCCAATGGGACATTGATACTAGAGAACTGTGACTTTAAACCTGTTGTTGTTGTTTTGTGTTTCATTGCAGACGCTGTAGTCATTGCTTGAAGGCAAATAGTATCATACTTATTTATGACTACAGCGTATTCAGTTGAAGGACTATGAGCACCATACCTTGCCCAGCACCTGATTGCGCCACGACATGGCCCGCTGCCACACCTACGGAGATCCTGCTCCGCCTGATCAATCTGCACGAACGGACTGCTCATCCAGCTGACCCAGCCCACATGCCAGCGTCCGCCTCAGGTGCAGCAAAGGCAGAGAAGGTGAAGCGACCTGTGATATCTGCAGCTGGCACAAGTGAAGAATGGGCATACTTCAAACAGAGATGGGCCAATTACAAGGCTGCCACACATCTCACAGGCTCGGACAAAGTCTTCCAGCTACTTGAGTGTTGCGACGAGGCACTAAGGAAGGACCTCACACGGACCTTTGGCGCCCTCGCCTCCAGTGATGAACAGACCGTTCTCGGCGACATCAAGACCCTTGCCGTGCGTCAAGAGAACGTCAGGGTCGCAAGAGTACAGCTGCAGCAAATGCGCCAGGACCGTGACGAGCCGGTGCGTGCCAGCTCTGCTCGCCTCCGCGGTCAGGCCGGGGTGTGCAGCTTCAGGATCGAGTGCCAATGCAAAACCAAGGTCGATTACAGTGACATCATGATCAGAGACGCCCTCATCCGAGGGCTCGAGGACGAGGAGATTCGACTGGACATCCTTGGTGAATCGAAACAAGACATGTCACTGGAAGAGGTACTCAAGTACGTCGAAGCGAAAGAGAGTGGCAAACGGTCGGCCGGTCGCCTCCTTCATGGCAGCACCACTACAACTGCCGCTGCCGCCAACTCATACAAGCGCCAGGATAAGGGACGACTGCATGGCACTTCAGGCGATCCCAGACCCGCAGCCTCACTTTGCGGTCACTGTGGCAAGTCAGGCCACGGGTGAAGCAGACAGGAGCGTGTGAGGAAATGCTCAGCCTATAACCACACATGCGCCAAATGCGGCATCCTACACCACCATGAGAATGTGTGTCGCCAGTCCAAGCGCAGGCAGCAGCCCATCCCATCCACCGCACCACCGCCACAATGCAACTGCCATCTTTGAAGCCCTGTGCTCCGTTGACGACACCTTGGCAACCGGT
The DNA here is from genome assembly GCF_015706575.1 of Patiria miniata. Classification (NCBI taxonomy): domain Eukaryota; kingdom Metazoa; phylum Echinodermata; class Asteroidea; order Valvatida; family Asterinidae; genus Patiria; species Patiria miniata. The sequence goes on from NW_024037061.1 coordinate 6,204,405, forward strand.
GCCCATGCAATTGCACTCGAACACCACATCTACAGTGAGTTTTGTGATGCGTGGGAGAAGCGGGCATCCGACCCCCAGCCCTTCGTCGATGTCTCTATTCAGGCTATCCCATCCGATGCCCGCGCTCTTGGCTTCACCACGCCCCTCCTCAGCCTCAGCCCCACACCCCCCGGTTTCCTACCCTGCCATGGCCGACACTGGATGCCAGTCATGCCTGGCTGGGACAAAACTACTAAACAAGCTGGGTCTGGAGAAGCACCACCTAATCCCAGTCACCATGAAAATCACTGCTGCCAATAACCACGGCATCGGCTTCGTAGGTGCATTTGTCCTACGGATCTCTGGGACTTCCACCTCTGGAGAGACACTTGAGACTCGGCAGATAGTCTACTTCACCAACTCCTCTGACAGACTATTTTTATCATGACAGGCTTGCGTCGCCCTTGGCTTGCTATCCGACAAGTTCCCCACCATTGGAGAGGCATGCAAGCCCGGCAGTGCCAGAGTCTCCTCCTCGGCAACTACACCGATGCCCACACCTGAATCATGCATCACCCACACATGCGACTGCCCTCAGCGTCAAGCACCGCCATCTCCCTCCACATCTCTTCCATTCCCAGCAACGGAGGAGAACCGCGAGAGACTCGAGCGGTGGCTGCTTGAGTGCTACAAATCTAGCACTTTCAACGTATGCGAGCATCAGCCACTTCCCATGATGTCTGGACCGCCGATGCACCTCATGGTGGACCATGCGGCTCGACCAGTCGCTCACCACACACCGATCCAAGCCCCTGTGCACAGGCGAGACGATGTGAAGGCAGGCCTCGTTCAAGACGTGCGCCTTGGTGTCATCGAGCCAGTACCCATTGGCACACCTTTTACTTGGTGCCACAAGATGGTGATTTGCGCCAAGAAGTCGGGCAAGCCTAGACGGACAGTCGACCTCCAACCACTCAATCGTCATGCCATTCGCGAAACTCACCACACCCAGTCACCCTTCCACCAGGCACGTGCGGTCCCGCCCCACACACGCAAAACCGTCTTTGACGCGTGGAATGGCTATCACAGCATCGCTCTAGATGAAGAGGACCGCCATCTCATCACTCCATGGGGTCGCTATTGGTACCGCGTTGCTCCGCAAGGGTACATCGCCTCGGGAGACGGCTACAGCCGCCGCTTTGATGGGATCGTTGCTGACATCCCAAACAAGACCAAGTGTGTGGATGATACACTGATGTGGTCTGACACCATTGAGGAGGCATTCTTCCAGGCCATCAACTGGCTTGACATCTGTGGCCGCCATGGTATCACCCTAAACCCCTCCAAGTTCTCATTCGCCAAGACTTCAGTCGAGTTCGCTGGCTTCGAGATTACCCCGACCTCTGTTTGCCCCTGCCCTCGCTACCTAGAGGCCATCCAGAACTTTCCCACGCCATGCAACATCACCGATGTTCGAAGCTGGTTCGGCCTAATTAACCAGGTCTCCTACGTCTTTGCCTCGGCCAAACGGATGCTGCCCTTTCGTGAACTCTTCAAACCCGGCACCCGCTTCACGTGGACGGACCAACTGAACTGCCTCTTCGAGGAATCAAAATCTCTGATCATCGGTGAGATCTACAAGGGGGTGGAGATTTTCGACAAGACAAAACCAACCTGCCTCGCCACCGACTGGAGCAAGGAGGGCATTGGGTTCTGGCTCCTCCAGAAGCACTGCAGCTGCCCCTCCTCCAAGCCCTTTTGCTGCAAGACTGGCTGGAAGATCACACTCGTCGGGAGTCGCTTCACCTCGGGGGCAGAGTCCCGCTACGCCCCAGTGGAGGGGGAGGCACTGGCAGTTGTTGATGCACTAGACAAGGCACGCCACTTTGTCCTCGGCTGCTTTGACCTCATTGTTGCTGTGGATCACAAGCCCCTCCTGAAAATGTTTGGCACCGGTCCCTCGACAACATCCCAAACCCTCGTCTCCGCAACCTAAAGGAGAAGTCTCTGCGCTACTGCTTCCGAGTTGTTCACATACCCGGCGTGCTCCATGCTGCAGCCGACGCGGTCTCCCGCCACCCAGTTGGCGAGCCTGCGCAACTGGGCCTACAAGATGATGTTGCAACTGCACTCAACCCTTCGGGACAGATCACCCAGCCTGAGCTGCCTCATGACTTCCTTGCCGCGCTCCGTACTCATGGCCAGGACACCACTCAGCTTTGCACCCTGGCAGCCTCACAGCCCAACGAGGTGATCACATCAATTACATGAGATGATGTACGCCTCGCCACCACCAGCAACCCCTCAATGTCCAGCCTACTCGAAGTCATCGTGGATGGCTTCCCAGAGCTTAGAGGCGATCTTCCCCCCGCAGTCCGCCAGTATCACCAATTTCGTGATGGCCTAACCACTTTCGATGGGGTAGTTCTCTACAATGACCGCATAGTCATCCCACCCTCCCTCCGCGACCGGGTGCTTCAGGCCTTGCACTCAGCCCACCAGGGTGTCTCACAGATGTGCTCGAGGGCAGAGTCCTCATTTTTCTGGCCAGGCATGACACCAGCAATCACAGAGATGCGAGCGCGTTGTTCACCCTGCAACCGGATGGCACCCTCACAGCCAAGTGCACCACCTACCCCTCCCATCCAACCAGCCTACCCATTCCAATGTGTCGCGGCTGACTACTTCCACTACCAAGGCCAGAACTACTTGGTGGCTGTAGACCGATACAGCAACTGGCCAATCGTGGAGAAAGCTGCTAATGGCGCTACCTGACTCATTGCTGCCCTGCGCCGCATCTTCGTCACTTAAGGCATCAGCAACGAGTTAACGTCAGATGGCGGCCCGAGTTCAAGTCCGGCCAGACGGCAACATTCTTACGCTGTTGGGGCGTGAACCACCGCATGTCTTCAGTTGCCTTCCCCCACAGCAATTTTCGCGCAGAGGTAGGAGTCAAAACCGTGAAACGCCTCCTGACAAACAACACTGACGCTGCCGGCACATTGAACACTGACAAGTTCCAACGAGCCATGCTCCAGTACCGCAATACCCCCGACCGTGACACACACCTCTCCCCTGCCATGTGCATATTTGGACGGCCCATAAGAGACTTCATCCCCATCCATCCTGGCAAGTACCAGCCCCACACAACATGGCGGGAGACCCTCCTCTCTCGGGAGGAGGCACTGCGCAACCGTCACATGCGCACTGCTGAGCGCCTCACTGAGCACACCCGCACCCTTCCTCCGCTGATCATTGGAGACTGTGTCCGCATCCAGAACCAGACCCGCCCCAATCCCACCAAGTGGGACAAGACAGGCATTGTGGTCGAGGTGCGCCAGTTTGACCAATGTGTGGTGAGAGTGGACGGCTCTGGATGGGTTACACTGCGCAACAGAAAATTCCTGCGTAAGTACCTGCCCGTCATACCCCGCGTACCATTGGCAATGGCACCTGGCCAGGTGACAGCCATGATTCCACCAGCCAAGATGGCCAAGCCCCCATCGCCACCCCCTACCACACCTTGGCCGTTCCACACCGACCCTCCCACCACCCAGGAGGACTCACCAGGTGCAGCAACGACACCACCAGCCACCCCGACACCACCTCCAACAACCACCCACCCACAGCCATCCCAGCGCCCAACGGCAGCCGGCCCCATTCCACGAGCTCTACGAGCCCTCTTGCCACACAATGCCCCCGGCCTCAAGGAGCAACCCATCCCCACCATGGAGCCTCAACCTGCAGCCTCCTCTCCTCACCCACCCACACCTACCACGCGTCGCTCAACTCGACAGACCAAACCACCAACATGGTTGAACAATGGAGACTTAAGCAAACAATGACTTTCGTATCAGTCTTTGTCACTCCCCTCCAAAGACTTGGGAGGGCATAGAGAACTGTGACTTTAAACTTGTTGTTGTTGTTTTGTGTTTCATTGCAGACGCTGTAGTCATTGCTTGAAGGCAAATAGTATCATACTTATTTAGATACCAATGGAACGTACACAGCAATTGGCCGTTGGACCAATGGGACTGCAGACCAATGGGACGTTGGACCAATGGGACGTCGGACTAATGGGACGTCGGACTAATGGGATGTCGGACCAATTGGACTTTGGACCAATGGTACTTTGGACCAATGGGACTTTGGACCAATGGGATTTTGGACCAATGGGACTTTGGATCAATGGGACTTTGGACCAATGGGACTTCGGACCAATGGGACTTCGGACCAATGGGACTTCGGACCAATGGGACTTCGGACCAATGGGACTTCGGACCAATGGGACTTCGGACCAATGGGACTTCGGACCAATGGGACTTCGGACCAATGGGACTTCGGACCAATGGGACTTCGGACCAATGGGACTTCGGACCAATGGGACTTCGGACCAATGGGACTTTGGACCAATGGGACTTTGGATCAATGGGACTTTGGACCAATGGGACTCCGGCGCAACAGTGTCTTCAAATTACATGAAGTAAATTTTAATCAATAGAGGACGCTTTATTTGATGCCTGGATGCTCGGATGTGTGGATGCATCCATGGCTGCATGGATGATGTGCAGTCGGTTTTCTATAGCGCCCTCTATTGATTAAAATTTACTTCATGCCCACTCCGCATCCGCGCATCCAGGCATCCAATAAAGCGCCCTCTATTGATTAAAATTAACTTCATGCCATCCGCGCATTTCTATAGCGCCCTCTATTGATTAAAATTTACTTCATGCCCGCATCCGCGCATCCGCGCATCCGCGCATCCAAGACGGAATGAGTGGGTAGGTTGGGGTTGGTTTTAGATAGGGAAATAAAGTAGTGGGTCCTATAGGGTAAATACAGTAGAGGGTCCTGGGGTAAATGAAGCGCCCTCTATTGATGACTTCATGCTCATCCACCCCGCATCCGAGCATCTGCGTATCCACGCATCCAAGACATCGTTAGCCGTCTCAATCGGTATATATACTATACGTACTTGTCAATAATTCACTCTCTATAGCGCCCTCTATTGATCACAATTTACTTCACGCTCATTCACTCTTTATACCGCCCTCTATTTTTTTTATACATCTACGTTCATACCCGCGTACGCGTACGCATAGCATAGGATCTAGGAGTAGGAGAAGTCTCATAATATACCATTACCAATGACAATATTGCTTCGTTCTCACGACCCCACTCCTCACATCGCATCCAACTACAAAAAAAAAAACCTTTTCCGGCGTGGCCCTGCCCTGCATTCTATAGTTGCTCCGAATATAGGCGCGTTAGCCATGTTAGCCATTACTGTCATGACTGTTTAGTTTTTATTCGATGTCCATTACGGAGCACCGTCAATTTTTGTCATGACGGTGTGCGCATTTAACTAGGCTGGCTAGTTTTGGCTCACTTGACAATTAGGGCCTATGTTGAATGCCGTGCCTAGACTACATTATTTCCATTTGTTTTTCAAATGAAAAGCAAAAGACTAGTCAAACTTACGTTGAACTGAGCTGTTGTTGCGATGAGGCCGAATTCAAACTACGGTCGAGTGCTGTAAATGTAATAATAATGCAGAATTCGTCTACGTCTTTCGTCAAGAACCCCCTCATCGGCGCGGTAGGGAGAGTCGGCGGATAGAATTGTTAAACAGGATGACCGTTGTAGCCGAATTTCGGCTAAATTTGGCAGAATTTTTCGTAAAAAACAAGTTTGACAGAAAGTTTTTACAGAATGGATTTTTTTGGCAGATATCTGACAGAATCTTCAAAAATGGTTATTTTCACAAATACATAGCAAATTTGTGTTTAAAAAAATGGTACATTTGTTTAAAAAAAACTTCAATCTTTTCAAACAAACACTTGAATAATGCAGGTTGGCTGGTCTATATATTAGCTCAACTGGGACTTAATTCGTCGCGACACATTAAACCATGTTTTATGCAATTTCATGACATCTTTATGTGACAATCAAATGTAATTTGAACCTTAATTAAGACAAAACAACAACATCTGCATTTGATTTTAAGTGTTTATAGTGTATATTTCCCGAGTGATTCTGGGGAATTTGGCAGATTTTTGATAAATCTGACAGATTTTTGAAGCGCATTTAGCAGAATTTGGGCATGACATTACGGTCACCCTGTTGTTAAACGCTTAGGCCCCCGCAGCTCAGGCTCACAATATTATGGATTTGTTTTGTCTGAAAGGTGTTTGTAGTTTGTAACCATTATTGAGTATAACATGAATCGGAGGAATAAATTCTATAGTATTGACAGGCAAAGAGGGTTGGGCTTCAGTAATGAACGGGCCACGAGAGAAGCGATCATTGGTAAGCATTTATATTGATATTCTGGCATAGCCCCACTACTGTGGCCGCGGTATGCTGCGCTGAACCTCTGAGGTTCAGCGCAGCATACCGCGGCCACACTAGTGGGGCTAGTCCGGGCATTGCCGGGAGTCCGCACCCGATTTATCCCCCGCCCTGCAAACAGGACGCTGGGATACTTTGATCTGATGAGCTTCTTGTGAAGGAAGTGGTATAAAGCATCTGGCTGCAGCTGTTCAAGACCGCAGTTAGACAATCATGACAATGTGTGCAAATGCTATCTGAAAACTTCCCATAGAATTGTGCACATTCCGTACCGGATGTGATTTCTGTTTCATTGCGGACCATGTGGACTAGCTTGAGTAACTCCAGCTGACATACTCATATTCATTCACATGTAGCATGTGAATGAATATGAGCATGTCAGCTGGAGTTACTCAAGCTACATGTGGACAAAATTTGAGCATCGCATAATGCAATCCGACCGTTCATGATTCAAAACGGAGCCTGAGCAAGTGACGGGAATTGTAAATTTACAACACAGATAAGTTTTACAGAATTTCCTACATTATAACGCTTTTCAACAACAACAAAAATCTCTAAACTGGAATAAAAGAGTACTGAATCAGAGTTTAACGGCCGTTTCAAACTTTGCAGAGTCATGACTGTGATGATGCGCAGGTCACAGGTCACGCTAAATCCAACCAATCAGAGCGTGAATTCATCAGAGTATCCCAGCGTCCTGTTTGCGGGGCGGGGGGGGGGGGGGGGGTACGAGCAAATGCGATGCTTCGAAACTCGAGTAGACTTGACTCAAGTCAGATTGCTTTAAGTCGGTATCTTAAAAAAAATAATTGCAAAAGTCACTTAGTTCACGTCTTTCCAGAAGCACGACAAGGTACACTTCAGCACACGTTCCACTTCAGTGCCGTATAACAATGCGCACACACTGTCTGTTATACCATGGAGCTATAAACACATAGCTCCATGGTTATACGTACATGTATGTGCATGTATTGCATTTGCACTTGCAACTTTAACCAGCAGCAGAAAAAAATGTGGCAATTGAAGGCTGTCCCGGAAATTCAGGCAAAAAATGAAAACAATCTGCTTTTTACAGCTATTTACTAACTACAAAAGCAGGCAGATGCTTCCAGGCCTGCAGAAGTCGAAAATATGACCGTACAGTGACCTTTCTTGGTCCACCACTGTCGTCAGTATTATAGTTTTAATAACATGTCATAGATAATACTTTGCAGTTTCTACAGGGGTATAAAACTTACACTTATGCATGCCTACAGTGCAACCAAAAAGACACATTTCTTATATTATTTTGGATGTTTTTGGTCAGAACTTTAAACATCTGACATCTTGAAAATTATCTCTGTTGATTGGGATGATCAGAAAAACAATATCATTGGGATCTACATTTCATAGGTAAATATGTTTCAAATGTAGTTATGTAAATATGTAAATATAGGCCTTGTAATGATATAACCATTAGGATATTGAAAATAATCTTGAAATTATGAAAAGTGTATGGGCATTGGAAAAAGGAAAGGAAAAAGAAAGAAAATATGTTCAAAAATATATGTTCCCAAAGCCAAGAAGTCTAAGTTATTAAAAAAAAAGAATGTTTAACTTGAGTGAAATGGCCCAAACAGCACAGATTTTCCATGCAGCATCCACTGCGTAGAATTAGGCAGGAATTTTTTTCTACAACGCCAAATCTGCACGCTTTGGAATTTCCTGCTTGTCGCCACAAATAAAGAGATTTTGTTAATCGGTATGTTGGATGATCGTAAGCCAACAATATCAGTTTCTTGGAGGAAAAGAGTGGTTGCTTTGCTATCTGTTTGCAAAGCCTTATCTGCACAGAAATAGGAGAATCCAGGATACGGAAAAAGTTCCATACTGGGCCACCACTTTACCTGCCGCCAAACACATCAATTTTCACCTCACCTTGTGATTTCAGCAAAGAGGAATCCAGGAAGCCTCGGCAATGCGAAAACAATTAGCAAAAATGTGTTTTTAGAGCACATTTTGGATGCACACGATCGTCATGCAGAACTAAGTTGAAGCAGCCGGTCAAAACTGATCGAAGTGTCTGGAAGACAGCAGTACGTTATACGCATGACATCGAAAACCGTGACAACGCATGAGCCGGCCAATGATAGTGCAATACGTCATTATGAATATTTATTTTCTCATGAATATTTAGTTTATTTCAATGGTTACTTCAAATACGTCCAAAGATTGATCATTGCAACAGCGATCGTGCACGGCCTAGCAGTTAAAAGTCTCGTGTTTCAAGCAAGAGTCCGAGGTTTGAATCTCGATGAAGTAAGTGACTGATTAATAAATAGGAATAAAGGAAAGGAGAGGGTGAGACTAGAGAAGGGAAAGTGGAAGAAATAACCATAAAGGATGCAACTTTTGGCACTTGAAAATTAATTGTAAAAGTGGTGTTCCAGTACGGAATTTTTTCCCAGGATACATGTGGTGCAAAAGTTAGAAAAACTTGATCAATCTGCATGTGTGTGCATGTATTGCAGAGCATGTGCATACATGTGGTGCAAAAGTTAGCAATTTCGACTTGATCAATCTGCCATCAGCTGCCCCCCTCGCGTGTACGCGCACGTAGCATCGATGCATATGCAACACCATCTCTATGCATATGTAGCAACGTCACTTGACCAATCAAAGTAACCAATTTTTGAAGACTTGTTTATTATTTTCAGTAGGTAATGGAAGGCTGGATAACAATCTGCAAAGTTTTAAAAACATACTCTTAATTTGTAGATTTCAAACACATTTGGATGATTATGCTACGATCAACTGCTCTTGGATGGATTATAAAGAACACGACATTCAAATGTCATTCAAAACAAACGGGAATTTTTTATTATGGTTAACCTGTAAAAGATGTTGAGATCCATTGATGGTGCTACGTGTTGTGTGTACCCAGAGCCGTTTCAAAGTATTCAAATGTACACGTGCGTGTATCTGTTTCTACTCCTCACCATGGGATGTGTGTGTGTTCTCCGCGAAACTTTGGCTGCGCGAATAAATACGCAGACAATGCTGATTGCATGGTGCTCCAGGAATAATATAAAAACAACCTGCGCGCGTTTTTAAGAATACAAACGCCAATTACCTGAAATACTGTACTCTGATTGGCTTCTACCCATATGGGTAGAAGCCAATCACAGCGAAAATTAATTTCCATAGACTGTGTACAAACGTGGAACAAACCAGCGCGTATGCTTGGCAGATTGACCAAGTCGTGGTTGCTGCATCACATAAAAATAACATGAACATGTACGTTTTTAACATGTTGGTCTGGATTTGACGCATGAGGGCGCGTTATGGTACGGCTTGTACAGTACGTATGCGCTATGCGCACATTTAGATACAGACCGAGCGCAACCCAGACTTGGCCAAGTCTACTTGAATCGCGACGTGTAAAAAGCAGGCCTCAGGTCAATCTCGTCCCCAAGGTGTCGAGCAGTACGCGCCTATCACTACCTGCTCTCTCACCCTGGTATTGGATCATTTGCATGTGCAAGATTTTTGAACACGTATGCAAATGAGGAATAGTCTGGTGCCTGCATGTGCGTTACATTAGCGTTTGTTTTTGTATGCGGTGTGGGGGGGGGGTAAAAACAGTCAATCGTTGCAGTGCGAGCATGGCGTGAGCTACAAAAACATGATTTCTTAACTTAAACCGTTACGATCTTATCGAGACAACATGCAGTATCGCATGTCATATTAATATGAACAAATTGGAAAGGAAATGAGTATTTTTGAGAAGGCGTGGACGAATAATCGCGAAAACACGTACTGCACGTTGTGAATAACAACACCAAGTACACGATAAAAATCCATAACCAGCCAATTGCAGTATTGAATCAGGATACTGGAAGAAAGTTTCCTATCCAGGGTTTACTAATTGGAAACGAGGTGGGAAATCAAGTAAGCACTGGGGACGAGGTTGGCCTAAGGTCGACCCGCAATTTGCTTGCGTCACGACGGAACTGTCGGCATCAAGCAGAAAAAATATTGCTCAGGTCACATAACTGAGAAATCGTGTGCTTCTCAAGAACAAGTTGTGCTATAAAAACATCTATGACGTGTCGCACTTACGACGCGTTTTGTGAAATTGATCGCAGGACGCGTTGCAGCTGCGACGCATCGTAGGGATACGACGCGTCGCAGCGCCGCGATGCATCGTAAGTTACAATGAGTTTCATGAAATCAGGTGCCGGCCAGATGGTCGAGTATGGGAGTGAATTACATGTATTTTGAAAGAGTGTGTAGCTGGTATTGTGAAGTTACGGACGCCTTGGGATTTTTATACCTAAAAAAAGATTTTTTCCCCACATCTGGCCATCACTAATTTTCCCTTTACTGACTAGCCATCAGAAAGAGAATATATCTCCTAAAAAGTTAAATTTAGCAGGGAATATAATGAAGTATTTACTGAGAAAATACTTTAAAAAATTTCAGACCAGTCTCATAAGGTTTGTACACAGGGTGACAAGTGATGGCCAGATACATGTATGGGAATCTTTCCATCTTGTCTTTATTACATTTGCCCTATTTTTGTGATTTTTGTGAATTTCGAACAGTGTTTTCACTCTGGGGATAAAACATGATTAAGTGTGACTTTTCTTATGAGCCTGGGACAGGTTTTCCCCATTCACCCCTTCAATTTCCAACACCGTATCGTAAACTCTACACCCAAACTGTTGGACTCCAATTGTTGATGGTATGCCTAACCCCATGTAAAGCATTATAATCAGTTTACAATGAACTAGTGCAGTACTCACTGTAAAAGACTCCAACCAACGGGATGGGGGTGGAGATTGCTAGGGTTCATGTATTTAAAAAAAAAATTAACAAAAATATTTGACCTAAAACTTTGGTTTGGGGTATGATGGTAAATCTTACCTATAGGTACAAGCACTTACCTGTAGAAAGGGAGTAGTCCTAGCATACAAGATGGCTGCCAGCTAGGCTGCAAAAACACTACTGTTATTATCATACTTTGTCAATTAATAATACACATGGGCTAACAAACATAACTTTAAGTATTTGTGGTATGTTTAATATGATATTTAGGAGCTCACTTTGCATTGTAAACACCTTAATTACTCTGAAAAATGCGTGTACAACTTGTTGAAGCTTTGTCGACACTTGTTGGTGCTTGTTGCATGACCCCCAACTTGCTGACTAGGAATATGAAATTCATATATTGATGCTTCTCTTAAATGTTTTCTACAGGAAGCACAGACTTTATGCAGAGATTGAAGCTAGAGCACAAGCTGGATATTCACAGAGGATGCGTAAGTATATATCCATGGATCAATCATTCTTGGATTGTCACATTTCAGTGGCTGAAAACTGTTCATGTGATGCATTGATCCTAACATACCTGAATCCATCAAAATCCACCCCCCCTCCCGTGTTTCGGGGGATTTTGGCGGATTCACTGCAGGATACTTTCATATCAAACAAACTGGGGGATCATGGATTCAGGATTGGAAGCCTAGCGGAACTGCCGGATTTTGATGGATTCAGGATACCTCCATTTTGAACTGTTGGGCGACTTTGATAGATTCAGGATCTCATCAGTACTCTTTTGCAATGTTTGTGGACAAGTACATGTAAATAATGTTGGCACTAGCCCTGCCAAGTCTGTCACATACATGTACTTTACAAACATGTACACACATGTACTGGGTGGATGGGAGCTTGTGACTGGGGCTATATAGGCCTCAGCATATAAACAATGGATTATGTAAATAACCCATCCAGGCAATGCTGCTGGGGTCGCCATGCATTGGTGTATTTTGACTGATCCTGTGCAACAACACGCATCACAATTTTCATGCGAGCATGGTGTCCTGAATCCGTCAAAATCCACCAGAAATTTAGGTGATGGATTTTGAAGTCTCTATGGAAAAACATGCTGTATTTTTTTTTATGCCACCATGGTTTCCTGAATCCGCCAGAATCCATTGAGACTTTTGCTGGTGGACTTTGGCAGATTCAGGATACCTCCAGTATCTACACCAGGGAATTCTGATGGACTCAGGATACCAACATTTTTTGCATGACAAATTGGTGGATTTTTGCGGATTCAGGATACCTTCTAGTAAAAGAGCCCCAGGAGTTAGGGTTAAACTGCACAGGTTTACATGTATGTGTGACAACCTGATTGACTGCGTGGAATATGTCACCTCTTGTTCCTGGGGTACATCACCTTTCACCTCAGAGACTGTTCAATTAAAATGCCTAGTTTTGTCAAATGAACTAGTGCAGTATTCTCTCTAATCTAACATTTTCCATTGACCCTTGTGTTGGAGTTTGACTTAAAAAAACAAAACGTTTAATTACCATATTTTTACTTTTTAAAGACTCAAACAAGTAGTAAAAACAAAATGGTACCCTCGGCTTCGCCTCATTTGCTAACCTTCAGATGTTTTTTCTATGATTTTGATTTTCTATGTGTTTTTCCTATGATTTGATTTTTGAATACACCATAGTTTACATCATGCATATGTATCTCCGTCACGAAAGTGCATACTGATAGCTGTACATTTGTCATGAATAATTGTTCTTTCAGTTTCTGTGATACCAGGTACACATATCTCAAACAAACTATACAATTTGTGTAACATTCGGGGTAAATGTTCTCTTTTTCAGGTGAATACTATCTGCTGGAATGATAGTGGCTATAGAATCCTATCAGGTGCTGATGACAAACAACTGTGCATATCTGATCCATACAAACGCAAGAAACTCACAAGCATAGCATCTGGCCATCGAGCTAATATCTTCAGTGCTAAATTCATGCCGTGTTGCAATGATAGTCAGGTACACTAATTTCATTCAAGCCTTTTTACTTCTTGTTAAAATAAGTTGTTAAATTGTTTTACGGACTGTACAAACAGTGGATTGCACTTCTGTGACCACTTTTGAAAGCCCAGGTTGAAGGGACGCATCGCTTGCACGTACTGGTTTGCACGAGAATGGTGCAAAGTACATGTACATACCACTAACTTTATTCTGAACATGGATTCCTGTGAACGTCCACATATGCAGTTGGCAGTGCATTTGAATGTCCCTCCAACTCCAAGTGGTCTCCTCAACACCATTTTGGTAACTGTTGAAGAGGGTACTTGTGCATGGAGCCCACACAATTTAAAAGCAGATGATGATATTGTCCAAGGTTATTGCTGAAATACTTTACAGATGTTACTCATGGAGTGTCTCATTGGATCTGTGTTACATTCTTGACATGTTCATGATGCTAATCAGGTTCAACACAGCTCTTTATCTATGTCATGTACATGAATGCATCTTCTGCTATAGCTATAGCCGGTGCATTGTACTGTCATTGTGAGCCAGTCAGCCCTCAGTGATAGATCACCAGTGGCTCACATCTGAGTGTGACCCATCTTCTTGGACAAAACTGTAGCTAAACATCAACGTTTTTGCTACTATGCCTCAGCATACCCCTTCCCGATATTATATGTGTAGTCCATATTTGAACACTTTAGATGATTTGCTTTTTTATCAGATTGTTTCTTGCTCTGGGGACGGTCAGATAGCATTCAATGATGTGGAAAACACTGCACATCACGGTGAACACATGTTCAACTGCCATTATGGAACTGCTTATGAGGTACATGTACTTTGAGTTTTCTGTTTGTTAAAACTAGTCTGGAAGGATACAGGAACAGTATATTATTACATAAAATCATTTCCAAACATGTAATCACATTGGTGACTTACCTGATAGAATCCTTTTTGTTTTATATTGCTATTTCTATTAGTTTGATTGTTCTTCTCTATTCTTAGGTAGTGACTGTGCCTAATGACCCATACACTTTCCTGTCTTGTGGTGAAGACGGCACAGTCCGATGGTTTGATCTTCGTATCAAGAATAAATGTATGAAAGAAGAATGTCGAGAGGTAAGTGCAACTCACCTCAAATAAAGGAGCTATTTCTTAGCTTGGCTTTGAAAACAAGGATTTCAACAAGGCAGTTCATGTTTCGTGTGGTACTGTAGGCATATACCTATATGAGACAGGCCATAGCAGCTGTAGTAGTAGGTTTAGTTGTTGGCTGGTGTTGACAAGGTCTTATCCTTGATGCTTGCTCTTCTGTCATTATTGACGACAGAGGTTACTTGTCATTCCATGGCTTTAGCCTCCTATTATTGAATGTTTATACTACACAGCTTGAGGTATGGGCTCTGTGCGCCAGCAAAAGAGGGCGCATTTTTAGCACTTTTGAGAGCTTCATGGACGGGACACGCAGTGTGTGGATACTGTACTGTACTGGTTCGCGCGCGAAGTACACACGACTTCCTGAATGTACAAAAGCTATTAGCCACAGCGTCTTTGTGTGAGAGGCAGGCGTCGTCGGCGTGCGAATACATTCAAATTTAACTTGTGATGGTCTCCCAGACTAATCCCTGCCCCTAGTAACCTTTGATCATTCGAAATACACAAAGGATGGACCGGGAACCAGTCTAGGTCTTTTCTGGCCGCTGAAAGAGTACTTGTGCACGGAGCCCATATGTTCAGCAAGATCTTGTATGACTTCTGCCTGCCATGCCCCCATACCAGGGGCGGATTGCATATCAATCATGGTCTTAGCCATCAAGATTAATCAGTCCACTGTCGCACTTAGATGGTCTTGCATGAGACACATGTAGTAAGCCAGTCTTTACTTAGCCTGCTTACTTGAAGAGTAATGATTCACAAACAAACGGTCCATGGTTACAGGCCGTAGTGCTCACTTAATTGCAATGTCAGAAGATCTGCATGTTTTCGTTCGTGTGGTGCAAATCAAAATCTGTCAATGCATGTCGAGAAAATGTGTACTCGTAGTTTCAGTGTCAAATTTATCTAAAGGGCGAGTCAAAAAGAAAGGGAATGAGGTAGAATATGTAGTTCACTCCATTAAATTGAAATAACATGGGAATAAAACACATGTTATTGACTAGTAACTTAAATTTCACGAAATTTGCATAATGTAATCACTCTGTTTTAATAGAAATACCACAACAAAATCAGCTGTCCACCACTGATCATATTTCAATACGCATGATTAATACCTTTTAAATACAATGAACCATGGGGATTTTCCTACCTCCATGAATGAACGAAAACTTGCACAGGAAAAAGGACAAACATCACCGTCACCATTTCAGTAAAAGACTTCATTTGTTCCTAATATACAAAACTCAAAATCTGATCTAAAAATAATGTTTCAGTTTTGACTCGAATTATTAAAATCTTAATTGTATTTGAATGTAATATCTAGTTCTCACTCAGCTGTAAAGCTTCAAAGTTCAAAGCATTTAGCATTTCATTGACAGGCGTAAAAATTGGTTCTTTTAGTAAAACATGCATATTGCATAACTTCTTATAAAATGGATCAATTTAAGTAAAAAGAATGTACAGGAGTGGAAGAACATGCTTATATGCATGTTTCATTTGTGTATATATTTTTTTTAATTGTTTTTTTAAGGGGAAAACAATAATGAATCCAGGTGACTTTCTATTGACTCACCCTGTGGAAGATCAGTCTATCATGTCTATCCTGGAAGAAATCCTCACTCCAAACAGTGCTCTGCTATGATTCTATCATCACAATAAATATAGGCCTAGACTGGTTGAAGCCAGCCCAAACCCAGGCTAACTATTTCAAGACTGTCTTCACACTTAGACCGTGTTATTGAAATGGTCTTACTTTTAGACCAGGGTGACCAGATAAAAATTGCAAAATTCTGCCAGATGTATTTCAAAATTCTGCTAGATATAACAAAAATCTTGCTAAATCTGCCAGAATTATACACCAAACACATTATAAACACTTAAACCTACATGTAGATGTTGTAACATTTCCTTTTAAGTATCTTCTTTCTTTTTTTAACTGGCACGTGTCTAGCCTGGCTTCCATGCCTATAGTTGTACACATCAGGGAACCTCAATGCTTAGACTGGCCTGCCTGTCCCCGCTGTTCAAGGGTTTGTTTTGAAGTGATTGAAGCTTGTTCAAAACACATCTGCAATATTTTTCTGCTAGGATCACCAATTTTACAGAATTCTGCTAGAAATCTGATGAAATATTCCTTCTGCTAGATTTTGCCCTAGATTCAATTTTTGCATAAAAAATCCGTCAGATCTAGCCAAAAATCTGCTAAAATGGTCATCCTGTTTTAGACCGACTGACAGCCAGAGCTTTAAGACCAGTAATTGCAATCCGCCCTGGGTTACAAACAATATCAGCACATAACACCTTGTCTGTATCATCAGCTGAGGTATCATACTTTGACTTTGGATGTGTCTTTTTGTGTAGGATGTATTAATCAACTGTCGTCGTCCTGTGACATCACTTGCAATCAATCCCATCATGCCTTATCATCTTGGTGTTGGTTGCTCAGACAGCACTGTGCGTGTCTTTGATCGCAGGATGCTTGGAACACGATCAACAGGTGAATTGTCAATACCTGTAACAAATTATTAATAGTGGTACATAATTATACTTACACAGGATCAAAGTATTTACTTGCCGTTGTACCTTGAATTTGTCAAACAAGTTATTGCGGCTTTTTCAAAGCCTTAAGGCATGAATATGTTCACCCATCAGCATGAATACGCAATCATATGATGATGATCTAAACACTTTCTTATTGAACTTTGAAATAATCTTCTGATGTCACAAAGAAAATTATGATGGGTTGGAGATGGTTTGTCACAATTAAAAAACTACAAAAGTGAAATTTGTCTTCCCAATATGCACATAAAAAACCTTTGAAGTATAAATATGTTGAAAGACATAAGAACTAATATCAGGCAGAAAGACAGTTTAAGAAAAATAAAGATACCAGTAATAATAGCCTACTTTGGAGAAATGTAGCGTAACAAAGGAAAAGAAGAAAAAGAACAAAATAGGTAAGAATCCATAAACAAACTTCTTATTGTAAAACCAATTCAAATCTGCATACAGATAAGCTAAGTATTGATTCTGGGTTATGGTCTGCAGCTTTGTGAGATAGTTTGTTTCCATGATTTCATTACCTGTTTTACTTCAAGAGTTGTTGAAATGACCACCATGGCTGAGTTGAATAGATAACTATCACTAAGTTCTTATGTAAAGAAATTTAACTTACGCTCAAACTGTACATAAAACACAGAGGCAACTTTCTGTGAGATGGCATGTGTATTGTTCTACTTGCTAATAGGTAACTACAGTGGTCGAGGCGTCCAAGGCATGTTCTGCCGTTTCTGTCCTCCACATCTTCAAAATAAGTACAATCGGCCGACATCTCTCCAGTATTCTACAGCTGGTAATGAGATACTAGTCAGTTACTCTTCAGATTACATCTACCTGTTTGCTACGGATACTTTCAAGAAGCAGACAGTATATGAACATCATGAAGGGTTAACCGAGATGGGTCTTGAGGCATCAGGAGGCTCAGCCATGGCTGATGTTGATGAGGTAATGACTCTATTAATTGCCTTCGTTTATGACCAGCTGTCAATTGATGGTGCACAAATCCACAGTGTCTTAGTCTGGATGGAACAGGCATTGTACCGGAATGTGGACATGCAGCAGAAATGTTGCCAATATTAACCATAATGTTTGCTTTTTTAATGCTGACATTGTCTTGTTTTGGAATTATTTGTTCCATATAAGCATCATACATGTGGGCTTCTTTTCAAACTTTTTTCCATCAGTCTTAAGTTGAAGTCTGCACATGAGTCATTAATTTGATTGATTGCAGAATCCTGTGGTCAATCCAATCAAGAGGTTACGTCTCCGTGGTGACTGGTCTGATACTGGACCTAAAGCAAGGCCAAGAGGTGAACAAGGTCAGTCAATGTCCTCAATCTCAAGATCTAAGGAAGCATTCTTGAAACACTATCGGTAGGTCCTGATTATTGGGGGGAACACAGTCATAACATTCAGGTAACAATTTGACTGGGCGACAAGACCAACAACTGTCTGATTTGAAGTAAAAGACATTTCACAAATGAATAAGAGAGTATTTCTGACTTTTGGAAATAATGTGAATAAGTCTTCAGTCTTCTGTTTACTTACAGCAGAGTCCCAACCACGTCTTACCATCATCCAACGTATGTCTGAGATGCTAACACGTTGGTTAGATGATTCCACATCTTCTCATGCTAGACGTACAGCCTCCGCTGCAACATCAGCTGAAACCACTAGTTCTCAAGAACAACCATCAAGTGATGCAGCTGGACCATCTACAGCACAGCAAGCTGTAAGTTTTGCAATAGTTATGTAAAGTAGTAACAGCACAGCAAAGCAAACACTATTGTGCAATTAGAGTATCAATTCACTGCTTTTAATTTTATTTTTATCTGGCAGACTTCCCGCTTCAGCTCTCTCCAGAGAACCTCCACTGAACAAGCAGCAAGTGCAGCTATCCAACAACGACTTAAAGATGCAATGACGTCCCGAATCAAAGCAAACAAACAAAGTACTGCAGCTGATGAGGCGTCAACAAGTAGCACAAACCAAAGACATGATGATGAAGTCTCAACATTAGAACTTCCATCCATACATGACACAGCTTCCAAGGACTCAGATCAGAGAGGTGCACAGAGGAACCAATCTGAAAGTTGCGATACATCAGAAGGACCAGATAACCACGTCTCAAAAGTGAGTGAAACTCAGAAGTTGCATCGTGAAGGTAGTGAAATGGTTGAAGCAGTATCAGTGGAAGGTATCAGTGCAATATCAAGCAGTGTGCAATCATGTATGCAGATAACACCTAGAGACAATAGAGCTGATGACAGTAATAAACCATCAGCATCTGAGGGTCATGGTAAAGATACTGAAGACAAAATGTGTAGCAATAGCATACAGCAGAATGAGACTGATGACAACACCAAGACTGACTCCAAGAAAAGAAAGAGAAGTCCAAATAGCTCAGCATCTTCAAGTAGTCTGACCGACGATCCTGCCTTGGACAAAGATCATCAAGACACGTCTGGGAAGTCACGTAGTAAGAGGAACAGCAAGAACCAGAGAAAGCTGACGAGGGAAGGATCATCAGGCGATGAGTCAAGCTCGAGTGATTCAGAGTCAGACAAAATCCCTAAGAAAACACTGGGTAGCAACAATGATGACTTGAATCCAATCCCATCAAGAGCTGCTGAACCTGATAGCTCAAGACCACTCACAAAAGACGTGCCTGCAAATAGAGACTCGCGGTTAAGCAGCAGTACTGAAAATCTTTCAAAAGTGGATGAGGGTCCAACACAATCACAGTTAACGACACAGGAGGGAGAAGTACCGATGGAGTTGGAAACGGCCCCACAATCACCCAAGACTTTAGAAGGTTCTAGTCACACATCACTCCAAAGCAGTCCTATGGAGACCAGCATGCCGGCTGAAGTAGTAATCCATCAAGGGAATGGGAACTTGAGACAAGTCAAACCTGATGAGCAGAGTCATGGTCAAGGAAACCAGTCTTCAATATTTGCCCTGCGAGACAGAATGGAAGATACCAATCCTCAGGTCAGTCATACTCACATAATACACATGTTGACTGGCAAGGATAGCACACATTGGTACTAAGGCCAAAAAAAGTCTCCGGTTTCTGGTATGCGCGCGCGTCGCCGTAGCCATGCGCATCGGCAAAATGAAAAAGGTTTTTTTTTCAATGAAAGATGATGTCTCAAAACTGCCAAACTCACTGGTTTGACTGGAATCCTGCTGCTGCACAATTTTAACGTGTTTTTAGATTGGGTTATGGTCGAGAATAAGCTTTATGTGGCCTCTCTGGACTCCCATATATTTGCACTAAGTTTAGTCGGGCACCATTTGCAGTCGTCAGCCTAAATCTGAAGCAAAAATATAAGGTGAAAAAAAAAAAAAAGCCGCGTCGCCGCACCACTTTTTGGGCAAGCTCCATACCAGAAACCGGAGACTTTTTTGGGGGGGCCTAAGAGATCAATTGACCACACAAAGGAAATGGAAAGCAATTATCTCTCGGGGACTGACGATGCACAACTGTCATTACTTTGAAATGCTTTAAATGACTGTTTATCTGTCAGGTCCAATCAGTAATCCTACCACAGTCCCTGTTATACCAGGTGGTTGTGGTTGAATTTTGTTCAACTGCCGAGGAGACGGTACTGCTTATATGCTTAGCAATAATCCACTGCAAACCAGTCATCAGTATACATGAATATACACTGCATGGCATTTTGGCTCGTAACCTGTTTTTTCTTCAGCAAAATTGTCTGAACTTTGTAGATCCTTTGCTAATTAGTTCCACAGATTTTGCCATTCATTCTGTTGACAGGAACGAAGAACTGGTCAGTATAGTGTTATAAGTCAAAAACAACGTCGTATTAGTGTGAGCGGTCCTGCTGGTACTCCACCACCTAGCAGTGAGGTACCTAGTACATCAAGCCAAGGTACAGAGAGACTGATGGGTGCAACAGCATCTAATGTGGCTTCAGGGTATGTTAGTGGTAATCCTTAATCAATCCTTCAATTTTTCATTTTATTTTGATGTTTTTGACAATCAAGTTTTAGCAGTTGACGTGCATAATAGAAGAAAGAGATCATTCCTATTAAAGCACTTGTCAATTAGTTTGTTTGGGTATATTCATTTGTATTTCAAACTCGTAACAGGATGTAAAACCAAAGCTGTAATTTCTGATTTCCTTGTAGGGATATTTCTCCTGAGAGTCCATCTATTACATGTAGTGAGAGTGATAGTGATGAGGATCTCATCCTGAGGCCACCCCGACTGCGCAGAAGACGTCGACGTCATGAAAGGTAACATTACCAGGTTTCATACGACTTGTCACGAACACAGAGCAAATGGTGCATTTTGTGGTTAGTGAAATGTGTCAAGTTTGGGGATTATTTTGTGTTATTCAACTGATTGAATGAAGGAGAGAAAAACACATTCGGAATGCTTACATTGACACCCTGGAGTGGTTGGATTAGCCAATCAGGACTTGCCCAACACTTCATTCAGTCATTCAACCTATCCGTAATTGTTCACTTTGCAACTCGGTGAAATTGGCTTCTGCCCATATTGAGATCATTGCCAAGTGCATTACTGTATCCAAATAAGTTGTGTAGAGAATAAGTTGTGTAGACCTTTTGCTTAAATGCCACAAATGTATAAAACTCTTATGTACAAGTTAAGCATGTTAACCCTTTGATTGCAGAATAAATGGCCTTTTATAATAAATGGAATAAAAATATAAAAAAACACTATGGCATCATATTTCAGCTTGTTATCTCTAGTTGGCATCACTGTAAGCTGACGTATTGACTCCCATATACACAGTGTGAAGATTATTAGACAATGGCAACAGCAGATTGTTGTAAGTAGCATGGTAGAGATATCAGGAAAGATGATTTGAACTCATTTCCAAACCTATATGTTACAGTAAACAATGTTTCAATGTAGCAATGATGATACCAGACGGCCTCGCCCACCCAGTGTGACAGAGTCCAGATTACGTGAGTTATTCCTAGCACGTAGAGAAGCACGAGAAAAAGGAGAGGCACGCGAAAAAGGGGAGATGCAGCATAGTAATGTTGTCATGCCAGAAGTCAAGATGGTGTATAAAGGTCATCGCAATTCAAGAACAATGGTGAGTTTGCGCTTCAGTAATGTAGTCATGTCAGAAGTCAAGATGGTGGATAAAGGTCGCCATGTTTGTAGAACAATGGCGACTTTGTGACCTGTGATGACATGCCAAAGGTCAAGATGGTGTATAAATGTCAGAATGGTGAGTTTAATTTGTAGGTGCCGAGTAATGTAGACATGCCTGGGGTCAAGATATGTAAAGGTCATCGCAATTCAAGACAAATGGTAAATTGGCAACCAGATAATATAGCCATGCCATAGAGATCGTCGCAATTTAGGGAAGATTTGGTCAAGTTGGTCTGTCAGTCTGTCCATGACTTTATTGTATGACATTATTTATTCTCATGTGAATGTCTACTTCTATGGCTGGCCCAGTGCATCATGTGTAAGTGCACGCATGTCAGATATTTGGTGGATATTTGATTGCCTCACTCACGGCTGTGATCAAAACATCGCACTACCAGGACTTTATTGATTGGTCTGTTTTCCAAGAATTATGACATATCATCCAAAACACCTTATTTTTGCGAAGGAGGGAGGAAGCCAAGTTCATGGCAGTGTGTGGGTGAAAAGGACAGAAGATCGTTGATGTTTTGGTTGAGGATTCCGTAGAGATTTGAATTATGATTTGACAAAAATGCAGTTATGACAATCCCTTCTGTTGTGTTTTGGATTGGAAGGCTCTGAATATCCCAAAACCCACATAGCATCCCCCATCCAAAAACCATTTACATACACATGTTGTTGCATTGTTAGATAGACCACAGGAAATGGGTGGCATGGGTGGCTTGTGCGTAAAGCGCTCGCCTCTCACCAAGGTGACCACGGTTCGAATCCTGGCCACGGATCACATGTGAGTAGAGCTGTGCATTGGTTCTCTCCTGTGCCACGAGGGTTTTTCTCTGGGCCCTCCGGTTTTCCTCCCTCCGGAAAAATTAAACACTTTCGATCTCAGGCTGTGCTCCGTGGTCATTTATGGGTCGATGTGGCCCACGATGTCGTGCCAGCGGCCCGACCACGTTGTAGCCGCGTCCTTCGCAATTCAGCATCCCAGCTGCGAGTAAGGATGATTAGCCTCCCAAATTATTATTATTATTATTAAATATTTGTCTTTTTCGCTAAAAAGCGTGGTTATTTTTTGGGTTTTGTTTTCGGTCATGATTGAAAAGATTTATCACACATTTTTAAATTCCCTGATTTGTCATATCATTCTATATCAATTCTTCACAGATTAAACAAGCCAACTTCTGGGGTAGTAATTTTGTGCTGAGTGGATCAGATTGTGGTCATGTCTTCATTTGGAATCGACACACTGCTGAGCTTGTCATGCTGCTAGAGGGCGATAGACACGTAGTCAATTGTGTCCAGCCACATCCATTTGATCATTGTGAGTAGTCTAGAGATAGAGTTTTCTTGCCCATACAGTTGTCTAGGCCAGTTTGTTACCACATTACACACAAGCACACCCTTCAAATAAAGGTACCATTATTCCCTACTTTTTGTTCTGTGCTTTGTTTCTGTCCTTTTTTCTATTCAAATCTCAAGCTCCTTTGTGCGGTCCCATTGTCCATAATGTTTCTTGTACCCCATAACTCTTGTACACTGTTTGTAGTTTGTTACACTTTATCCACAATGTTTGTCTAGGAGAATTCAGCTTACTGGAATTTTAAAGGTGCACTGTTGGTGGTTTTTTTTTTCTCAGATTCTACCAGCAAAATAGATGCAATTTTCATTGCTATTTTTCTAGAGATCTTTACCTATGACACAGACTCAATTTTTTGTTATTTCTAGCAATCCAAAAGTTATTGGTTTTTGTACGAGACATTGAGCAAAACAAATGGCCCACGTTAAGTTAATGTTATGGTGTAATTATTTCACAAAGTTTGAATTGCTTGCGACCTGACAATAATTTGGTTTTCACTGGGTAGACTGGTTCCCGCCCCCTATCAGTATCTATAACACATGTAAAGTCCAGGAACCACTCACAGGGCAGATCTGTTAGGGTCCAAAAAGCAACCCAAAAGCCCTTTTCAGAGGGTTACAGACACCACAATAAGAAAAAAAGTAGGGTTTTTTTTTTCATTACAATGAAAGATGCAATTTGAAAATCAAGAGCATGGGCAGTAGATCTTTCAGCTATTTATAATTAGTGAATAATATTCTTTACATTTTGATCTGTACAGTGTTAGCTACAAGTGGTATTGACTATGATGTCAAGCTATGGTCTCCATCAGCAGAGGTGCCTAGTGTACCTGAAGAGGCTACTGAGGTATGTAAGTCAGTTCAATCCTTACCTAATGGTATGGTTAGTTGTGCCGTAAATGCAATCATTGGTCACTGTGATTGTGAGCATTTGTATCACTCAGTTATTAGCAAGGTTATTCAGAATATAATGCCTTGTCCATTGTTTTATTGACTTACAGGTGATGAGAATCAATGAATTAATGCTTGATGAGACAAGGGATACTATCACAGTGCCACCATCGTTCATGTTGCGTATGCTAGCGTCCCTCAATCATCTCCGAGAAGGTATGTCCGTCAAGAAACTACCATATAGCCTATTTATGGACACTTCATACCTAAACTATGACATAAGTCCATGGAATTTATAATTCAAAACCACTGGAAACAAGTTCCAGAGAAATGTCAAAAAAAATAAATGCTATAAAATTGCTGAAACTTGCTATAAATGCCCTTTGCCCTGTGACTTAATATCCCATAAGCATTCTTTTTTCCCCACACTTAGATGAGTTCACATAACTAATGGATTTTGGGGACGTAAAAAATACTTCATCTTCAGATAATTTTGTGAAAAACATCCGATTATTGAAAAAAACAAACGTTGTTGGGTGTTGTGTTGAAGGTCAGACCATTGTATGCCACATTTCAGTACTTGTGGAGGTTAGTTTGGAGAAATCCTCCACAATCTTCGTATAGATACCTAAACCATCAGTAAGTATGGGAAGTATGATGTATTTTGAGGGTCAAAGGTCATAAATCATTGATTCTAGACAAACCTGGGTGGTACTTAGATTGTGTAAAAAAAAGTGGAGTCCACATTTTCAGTTTGCCATGAAACAAAATTTATTGTGGAATCTTGAGATGTCACAAACTTTTTCAAGATTCTAAAATTGTAGGTTTGTTTAAAGGTATTGTCCATCATTTGTAATTTGTGCATTTTGTTCGTTTGAAGCAACAAAAGTGCTCAAAATCTAGAGAAGGGTGCTGAACAACTAACCTGATGAAGTTTCAGCTCAGCTTTAGCTGTATATTTCGAGAAAAACAACATTCTAGGATCTTGATATCAAATCAAAAGTTGCTGAATCATGTTTTGAATTGGGCCTGAATAATCGTCCGAGACACGTTCTCACTGAGCCGGTGACGCGATGTCGCGCACCGATCCGACGAATTACAGCAACTGCGCGCACGTGTGCATCGTGTCAACGCTTGCGCGTGCTTCGCCGAATAAAAAAAACGAACTGCTCATGGAAATTTCCAATGGTGCTTCTTAAGACGCACCGTTGGAAAGGCCTTCTTTCGTTGATTTCTTCAAAATGACATCTTGCCAGAAAGAATAATTTCACAGGGAGTTTAGTCCCCTTACTATCTTTCAACCATGTATGTTTTTCAACAATAATTACACCAGTTACTTTTGGGATAGCTGCAAATGATGGACTCTGGATTTAATTTGTAATTAGAGCGTCGACGTTCACGAGAATCCCCATCTAGTGGCAACAGTACAGATGATGAGGGCTGAGTTGTCTGATGGATGCTGGCTGTATCATCTACCATCTTGTGTGCTAACATGGGATACCCAGCTTGAGCCATCCAAGTTTGCAACTGGGGCTGTTTACCACAGTGTGGGCCACAGTGATCATTCCTGTGCAAGGACAGGATCTGTTTGGAAACTTGTTCGTGAAAAAATGCAAGTACTAGAAGTGGTAATGGTCCATCATGTAACAATACACCCACAATGTGATATGAACCTGAAATGTAATCATTTGGGTCTGTAATGTAACAAGCCACATGCACAGATCCTGCAAGTTACAGAAAGGTCTTTCAAAGATGTATTGTCTGTACTTTTCTTCGAATTTCACACTGAAAAATAGGGGTTTTTTTTTTATTGTTATATTCGAGCATTAAACAAATTGTTCACCTATGCATGAGACATTGAATGAAAAAAATCAGTCCATGATTTGTTTTGGAATAATTACTTGGCAAAATTCAAGTTATTTGCCGCCAAACATAATTCAGTTCTTGCAGGACAAAGTGGTTTCCAACTTACTATCAAGGATGAATGTACAAACTAAAATTGGTCTGCTCACTGGGCAGATCTATTGGTTTGCCAGAGCAACCCTAAATTAAAGCCCTTTTCAAAGGGTTGCAGACGCCCAAAAAGAAAAGACATGGGGGGGGTGGGGGTTAATATAAAACATAAAAGTTGAGAATTCGTTTGAAGAAAAAAAATCGAATTTGTTGAATATCACGGCCCACATGGGCTACAACAGCAAAAGAATTCATTATAGAGTTGGATGAGATTGTCTGAATCACTGTGGTGTGTTGTTATAGAGTAAGTACTAATGAAACAATCTTGGAACATTATTTAGAATGTTGATAACCTTCATGTAAGTTAACTAAAACGTCTTTTAATGATATTCCTAATGGTAAGGTATGCAAGATTCGGAAGTTTATTTCACATTTTCGGGAATACTTTGCAACATGCTGTGCAATATAAACTTGGCATTACATAAGTATTGGTGCTTTGCAGAAAGTGTTTGTTAATAAAAGCAGTTGTGCTTTGCTATTGTACAATTTATGCATATTTCACTTTTAAGAATTAAAGCACTTTTCTGAAAACTAGTCAGCATGAAAAGTAAGACAGATGTATTTCTTACAGGAGAAAGTTCATGATAACTTGTCTGAATTATCAGCGTGATTGTCTCCAGCTAAGCAAACTGTAATGTTCAGTAACCTTTGCTCATCCCCACAACCCTTTTCAAGGGACCGCTATAAATCCCTTTAACAAAATCTTGTGAAAGCCACAGTTGAAAGTCAATTGTCATTACATATTCTGTAGGTATGTTTTAATATGTGCACATGGAAGTAATGGCTCCGGGTGACTGGATACGTATACAACCCATGCAATGACAGCTTAGAGACATTACAGGTCACCAGAACCAGCGGATACAGTAGCCCTATCATTCACATGTTATCTATTAATTAATATGGAAAGAACGTTGCAACCTGACGCTACTTCAGCGGTTGTGTACAAAGTCTACGGAGAGTCAAGACAATTTTCTAAGTATTTCCTGTCAAAATTGGAAATGTTTCTCGGTCCCAGATTCATATCTTATCGTCATTTTTGCAATGACTGACCTTCATTGAGATGACATATGAAGAAAAAAAGCAGCGTCAGGTTGCAACATTCTTTCCATGAATATTTGACTTTTCCGTAAGTTCAGAACCTCCCAGTTTTTAGAAGTTAAGTAGAAGTTGAATTAGCGTATATGTTTACATTCCCTGATTCCTCTAGGTAGGAAGTTTTCTTCAGGCTAATCAAAGTCACAATTCTTAGTTCATATCTTTATTGTGTATTTGTGAAGTGCACATAATTATTCACAAATATTGAAGCTCAAGATGCAACAACATCATTTAATTATGTAGGTGTAATTTTAGTAAACATTTAATCATAAAAACAACATACAGAGTGTGTTGATGAACGAAATACATGTATTACTAGTTGCTACAGTTTTGTATATACAAATTGTAATATAATGGCATAATAATGTTTTGTAATATCGACCGAAATTGAAAAGTCTAGTAGGCCTAATATCAACATAAAAGTGCGATATTTTGCTTACTTATTTAAAAATTCACCTCAAACGTAATGATGGTTGATCTCTAACAATAACCAACGTATTAAGTTTTATTCATTGCAAATTTGATGTAAAGTACTTGAATTTTGTTATTCAACATCGTTGGGTTAAAGGTATACATTCAACAAGTGACCGCCGAAATTAGTGCTTTTAATTGTTTAGGCCTACTTGCCTTGTTTTAAAGTTCTGGATATACACAAATATCAAAAAATGTCTGACCTACGGAGAAAATATTGGAAACTTCGTTTGTTTACATCTAACTGGTAACGTCTACTATATCCAGCAGTGAGTAAAACCATCCAAGTTTGAACCAAACTGTCAGAATGACGCCGCATAACATGCTGTGTTATATACAGTCTAGAATGGCCTGGTGTCTATTCCATACCGTTTACTTCATACACTGCGTTGCATATAAATAACCTCATAACCATATACCGGTACATACCACTACGTAACGAGCATAAAAACTTTCATAAATACAGCGCGTTGAATAATAGCGCGCGCGTGAATGGTACTTCACTTGTGTAGGATTATGGCCCGCGCGCCTCGCAGCAGAAAACTGCTATCTCTCTCAATCTCTAAGCTGGCAGGACAGCTCACAGCAATCAAAACGTGACAGTGACGCTACAGTGATTTAATTTATTTCTTGAGTGAGTTAAAAACATGTATCTTGCTAATTGCCACGATATAACAAAACACTTGTTGACTGCTGTGATATGGAATATGTCGTTTTTGACCCCCTCGGAGCAAATTTGCCGAGGGTGCTATATTATGTGCGCCTCGGGTGTTTAAAAAAGTATTCCACATGACAGCAGTCAACAATTGTTATATTTTACAGTAACATGTAGCAATCTTTCTAACTAATATAGTTCGCCAAAAAGTGCACATTTGGGAAGAAAGTGTCCCTTTAGAGTTGCGTTCCCGTGCTCTTCAACAAATTTCTATTAATAAATTCAACTTGATTTTTGATTCAGACGGAAAAAAACCTCTTTTTCCCATTTTTTTTAATGTCTGCAACCTAATGTCTGCAAACCTCCGAAAAAAGAGAGAGCGAGAACGGAATTATTGTCTGGCAGCCAAGAAATCGAAATTAATAATCGAAAAGTAATAATTCAATAACTTAACTGGACCGATTTTTTTCGGTCGATATTTCATTCAAAAGTGAATAACTTTTGTTTTGGCTGAATGAAACTCGAAAATAGCACGGGAAATACATTTTCTTTAAGTGGATAATTTCAATATTAAAAATGAACCGATAAAATTCATCTTATTTGCAGTGTAGCCTAAATCACGATAGAATTGTAATTCGTCCTAGTTTTTGTATAAAAATTATGTTTCATGTTGAGATCAGTGCTGTAAAAGCTCTTTGAATGAACATTGTTGTCGAGATGTTCAACTAATGAAATGAGCCAGCTAGTTGAAATTGGACGGGAAACCCTATTATACGTGATCACGTTAGATGTTTAATGAATGTGTGAAGTGATCATCAACAACTGTAACAGCACAGGAAATGGTTAAATTGTTATAATTCCGATGCTGTTTGTAGGTAAATCAGTTGTCATATGTAATTACGTGGATTGTTATACATTAAACAATAATGCAATAACAAGGAATTTCTTCATTTGTTGTCATTGGTATAATGCACAGGGTAAAGAAACCCACTTAAAAGTGGATTTTAACCATAGTAATTTAATATAGCTCTATGATTTAAACCCTGTCTGACGGATCCTGAGGCACGCCCCATCCCCCTCCTCTTGAAATTGCAACGGTGCGGTCGTGTTAGTCCACGGATCCCCTAGGGGGCCTGCATAGGAATGTACGTGAATTCTTTTCGTTTGCCGAAAGAACACTTTCTTTTGTGTGATCTGTGGACAGAACTTTAGACTTGTTTGGGTTTAAAATTCCGCAACTAGAAAAGTACATGAGCGATTTGAATGATTCTTGCACCAAAAGAAGGCTTATGAATTGGGCTTTCATATCCTAGATTTTGAAAGTGCTACATGCAGAACTTCATTCATGCAGAACCCGACATTCGGGTTTTCTATTTTTTACTCGCCCTGTACATACGATTTTTTTACACAATTTTATCAATGGGTATTTAAGCTTGATGCAAATGTTGATGGTTCAAAGCACCATTGATTTAATTAATTCCGAAGGTCTGAATACATTCTTTACCCATTTCACTGTATTTTTTTTTTTAGAATACATGTATATCATTTTAATTCACTGTAATTTGTACAAAGGTCACGTTTTCGTTGCGTATTATTGTTTAAGTAACAATTGAATTGCCTATATACATGTATCACTATGTTATTAGTTAACGGGACCGTAATATCAAAACAAGGTAACATGGACAACGTAGGCCGGTGCTGATTATCAGGACATTATATATGTCGGGTAACATGATTGCCTTTAGTAGAGTTGTCAGTTATGTAGCAACGCTCTCATCCAGCCAAGTCTTGACCTCGTCATAATGGGATTCCATCCAACGTACGTTGCTTTGAATCTCTTCCACAGCCTGAGCAAAGGCAGCTGCTCCAGTCCCCTGATCAGGATGCTCTGCTATAAACTTCTCAAGCTGTTCATCAAAACAAAGGGAGAATCGCAGGTGTCAGTGATCCCTATCTTACAAACTTGGGGCCTACTCAAGCTAAAATCATTTGAATCCAATTTTATCCAAACCATTCCAACAAGTACGACCCTTGTTTGGCTTATTGCATTAATACACATCAAAGACGGGAATGCGTATAATAAGCTCACAATACAGATACATTGCTTACAGGGATAAAGTGCGTGAATAAAGCCAACAACAGTCGATATTCAATGTTATACAACACCTGAATAAATCCCCGTCATCTGATTGGTGGATCGTTGATCACATGTCTTGAATTATTCGTACCAATGCACGGCGCGCGCGTGGCGCGCAACGCGCATTGCAATGGTAGTACTATTGCACTGTGATTAGAAGTACCATTGCACTGTTATACTGCACATGTTGCCGATGGTGGCGCTGTGGTGTTTAAATTGGCAATAAAAGTTCTGAACTTATTGAACTGTTTGAGTTCTAAACTTATGGAAAAGTTTTAAGGTGAGATAAATTGAATATTATAGTTCTCAACCTGTTGAACAGTTTGCATAATAGGATAACTCTGAACTTGTCAAACTTGTAAACAATTTTTAACCTGAATAAATTGGCTATTAAAAGTCAACCAATCAGATGACGAGGATTTATTCAGGTGTTATATAAAACAAATAATGAATGTTTTACGTTCGTGCAATAGAAAGAATAATTTCTCGTGAAATGGAACATTTCATCTGTCACCGAATGAAATTATTCTTTCCATTGCACTCGCAAACATTCATTATTTGTATATTAAAATAGTGACTGCTGTTGGCTTTGATAATGGAAACAGCCAAACACCGCCCGATCTTACCTCTTGAAGATGGAACTCTGAAGTGAATGGTTTGGTCACTCCTTGAACAATTCTTCCGAAATGAAACAAGCTGTCTCCAAATCTGTCAGAAAGTGACAATTTGAATTCCGCGTTAGTAGTTTTCGATTTCGCTTAAAGCAAGTCAAATTGTGCGTTTTCAACGAGAGAGGAAGGCGCCGGCAAACGATAGAAATGTGATGATGTAGCTACCTGTCCAGGAATAGCTCGTAGTTTGCTCGGAAGAAGTCCCAGGCTAGAGAAGCACCGATGGGGTTGGCTGCAACAGCCGTAATGGTTGCAGGTACATCTTGCGCCTTAATGGTCACAGCAGAGTCTATGGTGTAGTATAATAAACTGTTCGGAAGATCAAAAGAAGAACATAATAGCAAGTTAATATCTATAATAATAGCCAGTATGCGTACTGCCTCCAATTAGCATCTCCTCTATCTGCTATTAATTCCAGTAATCTGTGAAGCAATAATTACGTTAATGAACGTAGTAATGGGATTCAAGACTTCATTAATTTGATTTCCTTTGTAAAGGTATAACGTTACAAAAACAAGTCTAGCACAGTGTGAGTTGAGTATACGAAAATGTTTCCGCCCTTTTCCGATATAATCCACCAAACGTTTTCTTTGTTCAACCATTTTTTACGAAAGACGTTCGAAAACCTATGCGAGTTTGCTACCGAAAAGTTTGACTAGACCTTGGCCTATTGATATTTTATTGGTATTAACTGAACACCATTAAAGTTGTTTGGTTGTCTTGACAGAATCTATCTGCATGAAATCATGGCAGACAACGCTTTACATCCAATTTGTATTAATACATGCATGTTCGAGCGAAGCTGCATTACACTTATTAAAATCGCTCCGGTTTTTCTTTGGATATTTTTATATTTTACGATAATTGTTTCCAAACGGTATATATTATGGCATCCACCCTGATCCCGAGGTGTGCGTGTGACGTCATAATAACGCCATCAGGTACAAAATGACAAACTATTCAAGGTTTTAAAAAATCTAATGTTTTAAAAATGTACTGTTCGTGCTTTTTCGAGATTCTCCACCAAAAATGTATGTTATTTTCGATTGCTTGTTTTAACAATACAAAAATCATTCACTTTGAACGAAACATCGACCAAAAAAATCGACCCACGATGAGTTATGGAATTAATGTTCATTTCGAATGATCTGCGGCTTGACAATAATGCATTCTGTGGGGCAAACTGGTGTTTATCGCCTCACTTTTTTAGCATAGATAATTTGGGGACGGGAACCATTGTACTGGCAGGTGCGCAAACGCAATGAGTAAACTGGGTTTCCCTTTATCTGCAACGGCTGCAGACCCAAAATAGATAAAATCATTCTTTCTCGTTAATACATGTCTATTGCGTCCCAAAAATTGTGTTGGGTGAAAACATCAAAATAATTATGTTGGAGAACACGGAAATTATATTTTTAACTGACAACCCCAAATCGTGTACATACAAAAATGATATGTTTACGTACAGTACATCACCATGTTCATGTAGTACCATCATCTTCATATCAATATCATCATTATCATAAACCAAATTGTTTTTTTCCGACAAAATTTACAAAATCATGAGTTTCTTCAACAAAATAGTTGTTTCCTCTCCTGACGAATACCTGTCTGTTTGTGTGTTTTATTTTAACGAAATCGTTCTCATGGAGATCAATGGTGGGACGGTATGCGTTGCGCGCGCACGGTGCACGGGCCAATACCGACTTGATTTCAAGTCTGCTCAGAACTGGGGGGGGGGCACATTTCCATATGTGACTGTCGTTTTTCATACAATTTGGCAGGAATGTTGGGTTTCCGGTGCTCTTCAATATTACGTCATTTGGTTGCTCTGTGTTGATGACAAGAGGGCATTTTACTACATTTTGCCCATTTTTGGTTAAAAAAAATGTATTTATGGCATAATATCTACATTTTCATGTTCATTATTTTATAAGATGCCCGTGCTCAAAAAAGGACACTTTATAAAATGGACCAAGTACCTTCAACTATACCTCACCAACCATGCATCTCGGTGACCTTATGTTATGGTCTCGTGAAATGGGGAAACAAGTTAACCTAGCTGCCAGTCTGAAAGCAATCATTTGACTATAATAAATTATAGTGTGAAGTAACCAAAAAAACATGACATTATCAATCCAGAGGTTATTTCTTGGAAAAGCCGAGGTGAATCAATTGCATTTCAGTTAGATTTCGTCAATAATATTAATACATTTTTTTCCCACGACACACCTCGCGCTCGTAACAAACACACCAGTATACGTCCAGTTTCTTTGTTTTTAAGTAGATACAATTCCCTTTCGATACAACCCTATGTATTCCGGTACCAAGGTCCAAATGTGTATTTTGTTAACAAGCCTTCAGGTAAACAAGATTTCTATGTGATATAGCATTGCAACTTACGTGTTGAGTTGCCAGCTCTGACGAGTACAGGCTAGCGACATGAGAAGAGCTGATCGTTGGGCTGCGTCAGTCGTGTTCAGGTATTGGCGGAGAGCGAAATCAAATTCCTCGGTCCTCCCTGTCGCGATCGCCGTACAGTACACAGTTTGTTTCTGGTTAATTGGAATTCTACCGTAATTTGACAAGGAGTATTAAAAATATATATATAATTGAACAACGCCTTCGGACCAATATGGTAAATTATACGTAATTGAAGCAAGAGTGTGTGTACGTCATCCCCATAGAAAAGTACACTGTAGTATTCACATTAAATTACTGACTAAAATGTATTGTTCTCTTTTCACTTTCCGTCGATAAATACTGTCATTGTTGATATTATTTCCACTGATATAAGTCTAAAGCAGACGCCATACGTCACACATGAACTTACGAGTTGTACGTTTCATTGGCCATCCATTCCCGAAATAGTTCGAGAGATTTGTCTTGACAGTCCCTCAACCCATACCGACAGGCTGTATCGATAGCTAAGGCATGGGTTAAACTGAAATTACAATTGAAAAATACACCTGTTATTAATTAACAGCAAAATTAAACATTGTTAACCAATTGTAATCAACTGTTGCATGGCTCGGGATTTGATATGACATCTGGAAGGTAACAGCTTCAAATCCCGCGCGCCCAAGTCATTTTTAACCTATTTGTTTGTTTACCAAAAATTGAATTTAGTCAGTATTCTTGGGAGTGGGAGTCATAATAACTTAAAGCTAATTTCTGATGGGGCCAAGTATTTATAACATAGTCACCCAACATTCCATAATCCATGACTATATAGTAAGGCCTACATGATGGAATAAATTTACAAAAATACCTTAGGCAAGAACCAGTATTTGAAGAAATCCAAAATGTTGTGTTCTTACATTTCTAGATGCGATTCCCCGTCTGTCCATCCAAAGGATTTGTACAATGTTCTGATTTGGTTTCTCATGTATTTCTGAAACAAAAAAATTAACATTTTGAGGACGAAAAAAGACGATGTCAAGTACATCAAAGAAGAAATAATATAGTTTTCCCTGTTACTTTAACACTTATATCATTGAAATTATCTGAAAGGGAATATACAACATTTGCAAACATCAAAAAAACAAAAATACCAAATTGTTATGAAATGCCTTTACTGTTAGTGAATGGCAGTCTAAAGCATCATGGCACCTCGTGTGCTATCATTTTCAAGAAAAGTGGTATTTTTGTATCAATTTCCAACGCTGGTCGGCCCAGCGTTGGAAAAAAACTGGCTTTTTCAAATATTTCCCTCAATTTACCATATTTCGTTAGTTCGCATTTTGTTTGCAATCGATTACACACCTATGAACGGGTGCTAGACTGGTTTCCTGACCTTACAATTCCCCAAGGTCAATAAATTGCTCCGTTTCATCTTAAGTGTGGACAGGGAACCAGACTACAAACACACGATTGTTTTTCATGGTTTTTCCAGCATCTACGAACACACAATTTTAAACAAGTCAGTACAATAATATTTGCTATAAAATACTTACTCCCCAAATCCATCCATTTCTGAAAATTACAGGAAAAGCAAATACTTTAAAGCACATTCGTTTTTATCAATCAATTAAATGCTTCGGTCATTCACTTTCGTTATACAGAGTGAGGGGAAAAAAACCGCATCCCAAATGGCAGGACCAATTTTTGAATGAAGTTCTGCCTGTAGCAATTTCAAAACCTAGGATATGAAAGCCCATGCAGTCATTGAGCTTTCTTTTAGCGCAACAATCATTCCAATTACTCATGTACTTTTCAAGTTACGGAATTTTGAATACAAACACCGTTTCAAAGTTCTGTCCATGGATCATAAAAACAGTAAGTGTTCTTTCAGCAAAACTGAAAAAACCTATAAAAGCGGAAACAGCAAAATTAATGTCGCATATCTTACAATGAAAGAACCATACGCTCCAGTAGTGATTAAAAGTTGGTCGAGATACGACATAACACCCTGGCTTGCTGCCCAGGGAACGTAGTCCTTTTCATTCTCTAAATATCTCGTAATTTCCAACGCGACCGAATAACCGAGTTTACCGGCTCTCGCCAAAGTGAAGGAATCGTCAATAAGCGTGGCTCGACTGCTCACTGAAAACACCTGTGATTTGGGGGACAAAAAGAAATGGTACGTGATTCTTAAGAGCCGAGAGTTGTTCAACACAAAATGAGCAAAATATATCATCATTCACATTGATATGATTGAGAACAATTGAGTGAAAATGATTCCTGCACTTACTGTGTGGTTTGA
This sequence comes from Patiria miniata, assembly GCF_015706575.1. Lineage (NCBI taxonomy): Eukaryota > Metazoa > Echinodermata > Asteroidea > Valvatida > Asterinidae > Patiria > Patiria miniata. Next base: position 6,240,423 of record NW_024037061.1, read on the forward strand.
CAGCAGTTGGTTAACAAGACGCTGCCAATTATCAGAGTCATAGTTTACGCGGTAATAGCCGAACCGATCTGGATTGATCAACAGCCAATCAGCGTTCGTTTCGTCAATCACATGATCAATTTCTGTAGATTGAGAACACATTGGTACTTTACACACTGTGGTATATATGTTTGAAAAAAGAAGAATATAAATATAACAACTTTTATTTACAGTTTTATTTGTAGTTCCCCAACCTCTAAAATATCAACTGAATCATTTGAATAAAATCTCCTATATAAGATTAATAGACTGTGTCATAATTCCTTGGCGTTACCGTAGTAAACAGATTTCATATAAGCTCAACGTTTCGTGCTAAGGGCTAAGATTTTCGTGTCAAGCTAGCAGTTGTGGAACGTGTGAAATTATGAAGAAACTGTTTTATTTGTCCTTACTTGTAGCCAAGTAAGGTCCTTTTGAGGGTTGCGAACTACATACTTAAAAACAAAACAAAATAATATTATTGTCCGACCTTACCTGTTTGGTTGTTCATCCAAACAGGAGCTGTATTTGATGAAGTTGGAGTTTGAATCCACAAGGGTATCATCCACAAGGAACTTTATTAAAATAAATTAAAATAATGTGGCTTTTGAATGAATCCTTAAATTCGTTGTTGGACATTGGCCTTCTTCTCAATTCTTGCCATTAGCGACAACGATATTGCCTGAAAGTTTCAAAATTCCATGAGATAATTCTGGCAATCTAACCTTTTTGTATCTGCTTTGTCTTGGCTTATCAGAAACCGAAACTGCTCCGCTTTAAACGATATCTTGTCGGAATTCCCGAAATTCGTTGTAATATTTATTAATGGGAATCCTGACTGAAGCACCCACGTGTGCATGATGCCAACGATATCAATCGGTGTTCCATCTTCAGCCACTGCCTTGAGGAGCAAAAACGAAATCAATAAGATGGATATCTATCCTTAAGTAATTATTTTTAAATCCATTGATAACGAACGAACATTGTTTGCATGCACGTTCTTTAAACAGTTTGTTCTTGCACATCATACATTCTTCATGATTTAAATGTTGTGAATTTGTTTAGCTTCATTGGAATTTATTTTCGTGTTTATAAGACTGCGAAAATTTGATTTCAACTGCATAGATTTCGATAACGCCAATTTGGCGATTTCACAAAGTATATGAGTCACATACGGTATTGGTTCGATCTCGTTTTGATCCTAGTAGGCACTTTTTCAAGGCAAAAGTCGAATTTTGAAATGAATTTATTTTCTGTGATGCAACTTTCTCTCAGAAAGATCAATATGATTTCTAACAACTAACAATTGGCAACGCTTTGGCAAAACGCTTACCTCTTGCATACATTCCCAAAAGTCGTCATTTGTTGCTGTACCAAAGGCATATCTTCTCATGTACGTCTGCGTGTGTAAGCGTTTTGTAGAGTGACATAATCAGCCCAAATTCGTTCAATTATGCTTTAAAAATATTCACTATAATGTTAAATACGTACTTTTTCGAATAAAAATTGATTTTGCTGAAGAACAAGGACATTACATCTTTTAACCAGGAACAAAAATACGGTCCAATTTTAAAACATCGATGTCATCGATCATTAGGACTTGATATCAAAACACAATTTAAGAAAGAAAATTCGCTTCTGGGGAAATCAAAATTCCCGGGACTCGAACCCTCAACCTGTCCGCCTTATAAACTGTTCCGCAGCTATCATTGACCATATTATTTAATTTGCATGTCTTAGTGATTAACGGTTTGACATTCAGATTTACTTCCTTTAAACAAATTCTCCAGATTCAACAATCGTCAATAAAATGTTAATTTCTTTCATAGCAAAGGAAGACAGTACTTAACACGACTATTTAAAGAAAATTCAAAATTTGGGGAGATATGTCGCATAAATTTGTGACCTTTATAAGCAGGACTCGTGCTTTCTAACGATACACACGCAGCAATTCAACCAAAACCAATATGAACTCCATACTATTGCGTCACCCGCAAGGACAACTTTGTGTCAAATGGAACAAGAGGGTCCAGATGCCACATATTATTATCCTTTTTAATTTTAATATGTCTTAAGCTTGTTGTAACTAAATAATGAAGCAGATGTAAGGAGGAAGCATATAACATGACGAACCGAGACCTCTTTCTAACTCACCATCAACCCTCTCTTGAATGTCGCCTTGCCAAGAATGTTTTCACACATGCGCAGGATGGATGGTCCCTTGAAGAAAATGATTACATTTTCTATCAGACAATCGACATCTTGTGAAAGACAGAGCAATTCTGAAGCAAAATATCCTGTGCATGACAGCCATATTGGTTTTGTTCAACAGTGATACAGGTGAGTTGACCTGTAATGTTGTGATAATTAAATACCACCACCAAGGCCACTGAACGCCAAGTTATGTTGTTTGGTGCATGGGTCTTGGATGACACAACACAAGTTGTCTGAAAAATAGCCATACTTAAGGAACCATTGGATTCTCATTTCCACTGATTGCGCGTCGTCAACATCACGTTGGTATCTCATCATGCACATACCTTACTATACGTGATAGCCCGATCAAACGAAGCAGCTATGTCGGCGAGCGTGGCTACATCCTTCTGTACTGGTCTAGCGTTTGGTAAAGCGTCCGTAGACATAGCCGTAGTTACACGTTCAATCACAAACAGGTCTTGCTGCGTAAGATGAAAGCATGATAGTCGGCATTTGTCAAATCCCAAAATTTCTCCAACAGAACTGAATATCAATATATTTTGCAACTAAACAAACGTGAATCTTAACGAGAGTTCCCGACACGATACCCAAGGCTATTAAGACATATAGCGAATAACAGATGGTTGACTACATTCACTGAACAGTAGTAACAAGTCAGGAGTAAACGTTCAATATCAGCTGATGAAGTTCAGCAGACACACATGTAGACTAATGCTCCAAAGACAATCAGACAAACAATGATTCTTACGTATTGCCATGTTGGTTGCACAGCTGGTAGGCTAGTATATGCCAGGTATGTAGCCCCGCCCTCCTTTAGCAGGATATACTCCCACCACTTATGGGTAACGAGGTTGCCGAAATACTGCATATAAATATCACATGTACAAATCGAAACTATTTTGACAATTCTAAATAACAGTCTTCGTTTAAAATGATCGGACAGTCAAAACTCAGAGAAACAATGCAGGTAATTTCGGACATGTATTCACGGGATCGTCTGTTTCACCTGTGACGTCATCAGACACCCGACAGGTAACCCAAACATTATTATGTGTGCCCACATTCAACAGTTAATTGTACGACAACAAAAATCATGCATATAAATGTCAACACAATTTTACTTCAGAGTAAAGAAGTCCATAATTCTACATGTAGGGCCTTCTTGTTGTTTTGGTCATTGTATATAAGCACGTGATAGGCCTTTTTACCTGATGTCCCATCTCGTGAGCGATGGTAAAACCTTGACTCCCAGTTGTCCTTTGTGAAGTCGTGCTTGCTGTGTTGAGCAGAGCTGTTTCCCGATACGTGATCAAACCCCAATTTTCCATGGCGCTTGCCTCAAAATCAGGAACCGCTACAACGTCTGGGGAAATAGTACATTTTTTTTTCTCAAAATAAACCAAATACAGATTTATTCTATTATATACTTCGTACAATGGATTTTAACTCAAATAGTGCGAATTTATATCCAAAGATGCGGCATGGAAATTATCACACAGCTACACCAAAATGCGACGGGTAATCACCAAATTAATCTGATTGCCTCTGACATTACGTAAATTCTTTTACATTTTGTTCAGTGATTCAGGCATGACGACAATGAGTGTCGTGGAAGCTAGGTCACATCGATGTTTTTGTGGTGGGATGTGGTTAAAGGTTACCTATTTTTGGGAGGGGGAAGTCCATTCCGATGTGCTCAATGTAGAAATCTAATGTGCGTGCTGTCATATTCAAGCCGTATTGCAAAGAATCAGTAGCGTCCGGACGTGCCCAACCGCGAATCTATTGCCGAAACAAAACAAAATCCTATGCGTATGATACAAATGTCATTCCTGCATTTCTTCTGATTGCCAGGCAGAGCTTATTATCAGATCACATTAACAAGTCCTGCTTGGAAAACAGTAGGCCTACATGTATTGTAATATGCGTACTGATACTGGTTTGGAACCATCTTTCAATCGCAAAAGAACATTTAAGTATTTGTATGTTAAAGAGAAGATGCAACATTTGCAAGCACCAAAATCATCAAATTATCACAAAATACCTTGTTGGATTGTTAGGGAATGACAGTCTAAAGCATTCTGTAAAATCGTGGCTCCTGGTGTGCCGGACATTTTGAAGAAAAAGTTTAATTTTTCCAACGCTGGTCAGCCGACCAGCGTTGGAGAAAACTGTTGTGTTTTTTTTTAAACTGCTCCTAATTTTTCTATTCCGCATTTTCTTTGCAATTGATTACACACCTGTGAAGAGGAACAAGCCTGCTAGACTGATTCTCTTACCTTACAATTCCCCAATGTCTAGAAATTGCTCCGTTTCATCTTAAGTGGGGTCAGGGAACCAGACTGCAATAGCATGATTGGTTTCTTTACAAACCTTTAACAATATTTGCTAATCATACTAATCCTCCAAATCCCTTTATTCCTGCAAATTGCAGCAAAAGCAAATGTTGTATACATGTATAATACTATAGGAGCGTTGCTTTTTGTGCAGTTATTTTTGGGTTTGAAGCACCAACATTGGTTAACATCTGAGGAAGGGTTCATGAAAACTAACTTGTTGAAGTTTCAGCCCAGTGGATACTATACGTTTTGAGAAAACAGAACAAATCGGTCATTCATTTTCGTCTGAATTTGAGAATCGCTCTGAACACGCGTTTCATTTTCGCTACCAGAGCATTCGATTCCATTTCAGTTCAATATTTAGTGATTGAGCAGCACCTTTCGTTTCTGTCCATTCAGATTCGTTTACAAGATTTCTTTTTCACTTTTAGAGGGCGATTTCAAATATTCACCATTCTATTTCACTTTAAGTTTAATGCCATCGGCACCAGATACAATTAGGGGTTTCTTTTTCATTAACCGTCAATCAAATTAGCTGTACCTGAAATCAATTTAGAAAAGGTGCTTGCGTAAATGAATGCACAGGTAACGTAATTGGCCGTCTGTTTCTCAAAACCGAATGCACGGACAATGAAAACGATTGAATTGAAATGGGATGAAAGACGTGCATTCAAATTCAGACGAAAATGAATGACCGATTTTTAGAAGTGAATGAACATTTCAGGAAATTGGCCGGGAAAACCTATATATTTTTGGGGTCTCGTAACTGGATTTCGTTGCTCTAAACGCACGTAAAAAAAACTGTGCCCCCAGGCACACTTACTTAAACCGACTTTACTGATTGTTTTTCTTCCGAATGAATATTTCAGGCAAAATCATTTTAGTACCAGTTCTGAGCTAGGACTTTCTCGTTAAATCGGTAGGTACGTTTATGTCTCCAACAACACGGGCTATACTTCTTGTGAACTGATCGGAAATATAATCACTACGTGGAATCACACACATGTCGATCTTTTTCGGATTCATTCTACCTATGATGATGGTTATTTACTTTTTTCTCAAAACCGTATAGCCGGTACCCACTAAGCTGAAACTTCAAGAAGTTAGTTGTTATGCCACCTTCTTAAGATTTTGAGCAAACTTTGTTGCTTCAAATGAAAAAAAAATCCATATGTTCCCAGCATGTGTCTGCCTTTAACCAAATGTCTTGTCATTAGTTTTCTTCCAGTGTATCTGCTTACGTTTTTTGCTGGTGCTGGATATATTAGGAATCCACATTGTGACCCAGTCACTCATTCACTGCCGAGTCGGGCAGTGCCATCGTAAAAGATTATATCGTAGTGTCAGTGATCTATCCGGCACATTGTGTCTGCCAGATGCGTGAACAGACTTCCAGTGAATTACCAATCTCAATTTCATAAACTTGTATAAGTCCTGCAACCATTTTTGTCCCTTCAAACACTAAAAATGTCAAGTCTTACTGAAATGTTGTGCTTTGATGTGATCTCTATCGACGGGAAATCTAGTACAGCGAAGCACACTAAATATGTAGATATCTTCGGTGAAGTAGCGAACCGTGTGGTCACAAACCCGTCTGGGTCCGGGCTGGTTGGAGCGCCCTCTGCCGGCATGTTACCGAGAGCCGTGTAGTCTTCAGGATGGATCATCGTCAGAGTCAGATTTGCTTCACACACAAAAAATGAATGCTAGTATAGAGTACAAACATATTACAATGCCATAACACTAAGGTGGGCAGTGTATAACACTAAGGTGGGCAGTGTACGAGCGAACCATTGGCGCTGGCCTGAACATTCCATGGGGGAAAAAAAACTTGCCCCATAACTGCAACATACAGTGCAGGCCTTCGAAGGGCCAGTTGCTTTTTCGCTTGAAGTTCAAAGGCCTGCAGATAATCAGTATACAGGTATCACAAGTCCTAAGTTCCCCCCACATTATTCTTAATTAATGAAATAGAAATGCACGATTTCAATAATATCCCAAATGCAAATGACAGAGGACACTCTTCTGCCCATCTTGTGAGAAAATGATAGAAATCCAATCACGCATACCAACACGAAGCTCATTAGAATGAAAAAAGTGCCAATAAGAAAAGTTGCAGTAAATAGCATTGCTCCAATGTACTGGTTTGATCATGCTTTAAAAGGTAGAATGTTAATCCCTTTTGTATCTAATCTAAAAGTAATAGCATTACACAGCATTTTCTTTGTCATCTTTGCATTAAAAGATCTGCAATTATCTGTTAGATTACCAAGATTGCGTCTTGTTTTAGTTAAACATCTTTTTAAACAAGGAAACTTTTGTTATACCCTGCCTTGCAGGATCACTCAAACCAGTACATTGGAGCATAGAGCTAGGACCCTAGGGAGCATTTGCTCACTCGTCACTAGTGCAGCTCTGTTTACGTGGGAAGACTGGCTCATATCTAGGCGCTCTCAGCAAACTTTCGTTATACACGGAAAGTATGTTGGTTAGACTTACTTCCTCGCATCGCATCATAAAATATAGGTTTTCCTCTTTCAAATGAATATAATTTCTTCATGGTTAAAGGCGAATAATTATGTGCACTTTTTCATTGAAAAACGGGTAACTCAGTGAAAATTTCGCGTTTCCTATGGAGGTCACGGCACATTTCCCCGATTTTTGAGGGTGCGGGTTTACTTCTTCGAACAGCACACGTGTGAACTCGGTCGCATACAATTACCTCGCACGGTTTCTGAAAGATAACACAATAAGCTTTCCATTCATGTAACAACCGTTTTGATTGGTTGAGAAGAACAAGGGCACTTTTCTTGTCAAATCAGGCATCGCTTTTGTTGCGAGGATCGACCTGCTGTTTATGTATAGTCCGGTCAATGCAGCGGGGCTGTGCAGGTCGCCGGGTCAATGCACCGTTGTGTGTGACCGCAGAGCATGCAGGGCTTTGATTTTCTGCACATAATTATTGGTGGCAAAGTTCTCCATATGTATTGGCACTTTTTTTCATTCAATTGAGCTTCGTATTGATATGCGTGATTGGATTTCTATCATTTTCTCACAAGATGGGCAGAAGAGTGTCCTCTGTCATTTGCATTTGGGATATTTTTGAAATGTCACATGGACAATTGAACCAAGGCGCTATATTGGGTCAAACTGATTTGCATAAAAACAGTGGCCGCGTGAGGTCGCTGTTCGCGCTGTATTTTTAATGCATACTGCATGCATAGCGCATAGACATTATGACTGCATGCATTACCGCGCTACGGCCGGATAAAAGACAACTAGCGCCTTGACCAAGGCTAATTCCTAATAGGCCGCTTAATGCTGCAAATAAATCTGATCTGAATAATATTCCAATGTAGAATGCCATGGTCCAGTGGTTATGGTGTTTGACTCATGTACGATGGTGTGTGGGTTCGAACCCTACCAGGAACATGGTGTTTTGTGCCCATGGGCAAGACACTTATTACTACAATTGCCCTGATATCGGCTGTCTCGTGGCCTGATGAACGGGACTCTATTTAAAGCGCTTTGAGATTTTTGATACGATGGAAAGCGCTGCATTATAATTTACTTTATTTAGTCATCGATATGCCAATTGGTTTTAATAACATTTCTTTTACAGGTGTCTTTTAGCTCCGAATGTTCACCTTTAAGCCCGGGGTCATCGAAGCAAGGAAAGGCCATGCGAGCATTCGTGGGGGAGAAGAACGTCACGGCAAGCCACCTGTGGAGTCAGGAAAATGAGTTTACTCCGTCATGGAGAAAGGAAATAACAAATGCACACCACGAAATGTAGGTTTTGAAAAAAAATGGGCGATGAACTTTTCTCCATGCTGATCAAAGTTCGATAGGTTAATTGATCATAATACAGTGTATTGGCTCTAGGCCTACACTGCAAAACTTGTGCAAGTTTGCATAGACGACCGGGTACAATACAGTCGAAGGACTTTGTACGGAGTATAATGAGGAGAGGTGCACAACCGTTCTGGACAGCACGCAGTCTGATCTTGCGTTATATAAAAGCCGACTAAAAAACGACTCGCATTTGACCCCGTAAATAGGGACTGTCGAATTATCCCCACGGTCTTTACAAGTTACACTTATTTTCAGGGATAACTCAATAAGTCAATTGATAATTCAATATTTCAATAAAAAAAAGTTGGCATAGAAACGCAACTTGACTCCCCCCCCCAAAAAAAACCCCTCAAAACCACGCCCATTTCACTTGTTGCTGTTAATTTTCCGCTACATGTAAAACGGTAAAGCGCGTTCTCCTTCCTTATTTGGTGATATCCCCTTCCCAAATTCTACCCCATCACAACCGGAACCAAACATTTTTGTTTTAAAGGGAAGATACAACATTTGCAAACATCGAAAAACGAAATGATCAAATTATCACGAAATACCTTACTGGAGTGTTTGGGAATGACAGTCTAAAGCATCCTGTAAAATGGCTCCTGGTGCACTGTGCTGACATTTTCAAGATAATTGTATTTTTCCAACGCTGGTCGGCCGACTAGCGTTGGAGAAAACACTTTTTTTTCAAAAACTGCTCATAATTTTTCATATTTAGATATTCTGCATTTTCTTTGCAACTGATCATTACACACCTTGAAGGGGTACAAACCTGCTAGACTGATTTTCTGACCTTACAATCCCTCAAAGTCTACAAATTGCTCCATTTAATCTTAAGTGGGGTCGGGGAACCAGACTACAAAAACTTGATTGGTTTTCTTGTTTTTTCCAGCATCTACAAGCCCCAAAAGTGAAACAAGTCAGCTTATCAATATTTGCTATAACATACTAATCCTCCAAATCCATTTTTTCTGAAAATTGCAGCAAAAGCAAATGTTGTAAATTCCCTTTAAATTGATATATAGCAACATTTACCTTGGAGTTATTTATATACAGATTTACATTACATACAGAGCAAGGAAAACAAAGTTTGCATGACATAGGGAACGGTATTAAATGTATATCACCGAATTGGGGGGGGGGGTATATTTTAAATTAATAAAACGAGGGGATTTGTTAATCGACGGGGGAGGCGACATGTCTCCTTAGTCCTCTGAACTCGGGATCGTTGCATATAGGAAACAAAGGTATCAACACTTTTCTACCATGGAAAACTATCAACGGAAAATTGTAACAAAGTTTCAAAGCAATATGTACTTATACAATGTATATACAAAGCAATATATACGTATACAATGTATAAACATTGTATAAGTTACCTATCCAAACCCACCTAACTAACCGACCAACTATAAAACTGATAGACCATATCGAATAAAGTATGAGCTCACATCAATATTTGTACACGCTATAGGCCCAATACGCGTGCTGTGTATATAATAATAGTGCAAGAGAATATTATAATGCCCCTACCTTTTGTTAATACCATCCGCTGCGGTATACGAACTCCTGTAATACCCCTTTATATTATCATTCAGCACACCTTGAAACCTGACCAAAACCCTATATTCTCGATTCTCTTCTAGATTGTTATCGAACACCACGTTCAGGTATTGATTCGCCTCGTCAACGCTGACTCTTATGATACTTGGTATCCCACCTCTGCTTTCAGGGAGGATTTCCACGCCTCCTGTGTGGGGGATTTGCAGTTTATTGCTGTTGAGCACCAGGAGGTTTGTAGCCTTCATACACAAGACTGTCACGGTCACCTTACCGTCGAAGACGAAGTTATTCAGATCGGTCTTCATCTCCAAGTCGTAGTGCAGTGGGACGAAGGTGTCTGGTAGCCGGGGGTCCTTCCAGATGGTATTGGGATCTGTGGTGGTCAGTGGATCATTTGAACCCTCAGTTGTAACATCATAGGTTGGTCCTTTGGTTGGAAAACTGTACAAAAGTATATCAGATCCACCGACAAGGTTAAACGAACAGATGGGTTACAAGAAATTAGCCAGGCGTACACAATGAACATGACTGAGATTGGCGGGAGTTTGATAATCCCTGTTGTCTCCAATTCTTGAATCTTTATGTGTCTATACAGGGTGTTTCAAAAAAAGGAAACCCAACTTCAAAGAATGAGTATGGACAGACGATATATTTACTGGCTATAAAACTGGTATCATCTGAAAGCGTAATCTCTATGCTTTTCAATGATACCGTGTTTAGGTTTTCTGAGTCATGCATCACTGAGCATCATTGTCTTGAAAACTGAATGCAAAAATGCAGTTGGTTCACTTTCATAAAAAAAAAAAAACAACCACTGGGCACGGTGTGCCTATTGTTACGGAAATGTCTGTGAAATGGCTTGAATGTCAATCCTCGGCAAAATGGCACATTGTTTTGAACGTGGCTTGGTCAAAACGAGCTTTGTGAATAAAAACAAACATGGCTTCCATACCTTTCATTTTGGCAGGTCCGATCAGGTAAAAACCCAGCCAGTAATCCTACCGCAGCCACCATCACGGCCACACACACCAAAGCAAAGATAATTGCGGACACGTGAAGGTAAATCCCGGATTCATCATTCCGCTCACGATCCAGTTTCTTGTCAGACATGTCGAGTTGCTTACTTCCAATGGTCATAACTCCCAAGAGAAATAATATATTTTTAGAAGGAACAAGCCGAACTGTTTGATGAAGAAAATAGAGTTGTGTTTTAATTGTGCTATGCACAAACTATTAAAGCTAGTTGAAGTGCACAGACTACATCGATTTCTGTCTACAACAATCGAGTTGGTACGTTATGATATTGTTCCATACTGCGGGTCTCTATAAAAAATAATAAACCGGCACCACGACAATGCTTTTTAGTTTAGACTTGATATCAAGCCGGTTTTGTTCGTTTCTCATTGGCCCGCCGCGTCGCTAGTCTATGTAATAGACCATGGCGAAGCCATGGACTTGGCTCCGTCACGGTGGATAACGGGTGATACTCAGTGTATACCGCGTCGCCGGGCCCCGCGATGTCAACCAATTACCTATTCCCAAGTTCAATTGCTATTTACATATGCGATATGCTGTTCGTCGACTTCAATTACCATTTTTATATGAAATATATGGGACTTGCTACCAGCAGATTTGAACAAGCAGTCTGATTGGTTAAAAGTCAAGAGAATGTGAATAATTATGTGTGAAAATGCATCCTATTTAGTATCAGCAGGCCCTATATGCGTTATCTGGCAAGCACTGTTACACGTCTAACTGCCTTTATACTCACATACGTCCATACATAAGACTACAGCACATGGTGCGTAGTCAAAATTCCTTCAGGGGGTCAAGTCAAAAGTAAACTCTTGTCTTGTCTTGTCTTGATGAATACTGCACCAACACCCCCTTCTCAGGGGTCACACGGGCAGCAAATGATAAACACTAGCGGGGTGCCGCGCCAAGCTATATGGGGTGGAGTTGACTGTTTGTATCGTTTGTACAGTGAAATCTCGAAAAGTCGAACTCTGATAACTTATAACAACTGTTAAGTCAAATAAAGAATCAGACCCTCTGCTGCACGCGAGCCTAGTATTTGAACTCGCCATCAGTCTCGTTGATCCACCAATTGGGGGATCTGATCCACCTTTTGCCAAATTGCCGGATCAGATCCCCCAATTGGTGGATCAGATCAGGCAATTGTGTGTACTAGTGGGAACGCTAACCATTATAAGGTGGATCAGGATCAGATCCACCTTTCTTGATCCACCTCTGGAGCAGGATACAGATCCCCCAATTGGTGGATCAGATCCTGCAATTGGCGGATCACGATCAGATGGGAACGCAAAAGGTGGATCTGATCCGGCAATTTGACCTGTCAACATCCGCCCGGTGCACGAGTGGCGCGAAAATGTTGCGGCCGTCTTATGAACGAAGAAACACGTTTCAGGCGTGTAGATCGTGTGAAATTTCCAACGTACACAACATGCACAATAAACAACCGCTGAACTACGGGCTAGCACCGCGCATGCACGATGCGTGCAGCGCACGTGGTATATCCTAAAACTAGGCCTTTTCAGTTTTCGTTGCGTATTCGTCCATTTATAAACCTTTTTCATTCGTGAAATTTTACTAATTTTTAATCCATAAATAACTCTGAGTCCGCACTCACCAAACCACGTCACTTTGACACAGAATCATAGAAAAGCTTACGCGTATGCGATGAGAATAGTGCCGATAACGCGGTACGTACGGAGGCAACCTCGTCCCCAGTGCTTACTTTATTTCCAACCGCGTTTCCAATGAGAGAACAGGTAGTGGTGGGCGCGTACTGCTCGACACCCTGGGGACGAGGTTGGTATGGAGGTGACAAATCTGTAGTATTGATTATAGAAAATTGGAAAATGATGTCGTAGTATATCATGTGCCCATTTTTAACCAATGAGAAGCTTCAGAACCGGGGAATCCCTTATCGATGCATTGGTTTCTGCCGACGTAACGCAATGAGCGGCGCTGTACGATTTCACCAGTTAATTTATGCACGCACGGACCCTCTACAGATCCGTGATTTATGTCGGTGAATTCACGAATATTTCCGGGGATGGGGAGAAATATTTCCAGGGATGGGGACAAATGGTTTTTGTAACAGAGGGGAGATGTTGATATTGAAATCGCTGATAGGTTTATGTTTGTGCTAATCACGTATTTGTAATCCTTTAAATAAAACGTTATGCACATTCATTCATTTGAATGATGCAAAATGAAATAGAGTGAAAATAAAACCAGGTTATACGTCGTTCTCAAAATCAGCGCCAAATTGAATTTATGTTTTATAAATTTAAATGCACATTTGTCAATATTGTCCGGGAAAACCTATTACCCAAAATGGTACAGAGAGTAATTGTGATATGAACGAGGAATATAAAAACCAATTCCCAAATCCCTTACAATGCGCCCTGAAAATGGGCACATATTCTAATGCGTAGTTTGCTTAATGGCCGGTTTTGAAGAGCGCCTCCTATTTTGAAAGATGGTACCAGCCCCCCCCCCCCCTTCCCCCACAATTTGATTTTACGGAGGCCAAGTGTCCGGTGAAAAAAACGTGTCGACATCTTAGCACGGATGTGGGGGTGGGGCCTCAACCCCCACCAGGTACATTTTGGCTCCTAAGTTATATTTCCATAATCTACAAGTTTAAGCTAACAAATGATATTGGTTTTGTTCTTGTTCTCAACATTTTCATTAGGCCTAAATGTAAAATTGACCAAATTTGGCAAGGCGCCAATGGGCCTTAGTCTGATCTAGCGGACTTAAGACTGGCCATTCTGTGATCAAGGTCGATGATACTACGCTTAAAGACAATCAGGGAATTTTGTTCCCGAAATTTTGATTAAACACTATCCAGCTCATAGTCTTCAGGCCACGTTTACAACCCCCTTCATAAAAAGCCTGGATCCACCACTGGGGCGAGGCGTTGACACAGCAACATTTGTATTCAATGTGATATCATAATCAGGGGCGGATCTAGCTATCAGGAAACGGGGGGTGATATGATGGAGGGCTGGAAGTGGGCATGCCCCCGGAAATTTTGAAATTTACGATGTTTTCTGCTGCATTCTAAGTCAATTTGATAATAAATTTAGGAACTTTACCATTCCATATATTATTTTTCTGGCCCCACTTTACTATAGGTTTTCCCGGCCAATTTCCTAAAATGTTCACTTCTGAACATCGGTCATTCATTTTCGTCTGAATTTGAGAATCGCTCTGAACACGTGTTTCATTTTCGCTACCAGAGCATTCCATTCCATTCCAGTTCAATCAATTAAGTGATTGAGCAGCACATTTCTTCGTTTATGCTCATTCAGATTCGTTTACAAGACTTCCTGTTCACTTTTAGAGGGCGATTTCAAACATTGGTCATTCTGTTTCACTTTTAGTTTAATGTTCTGTGATGCAATCTGCTATTTTGAATGAAAAAAAACCCGTATTTTTGATTGCACATTCACGTAATTGTATGCCAGAACTCTGCGCGAAAAGGTACGCTTGCGTAAATGAATGCTCATGGTAACGGAATTGGCCGTCTGTTTCTCAAAACTGAATGCACGGACAATGAAAACGATTGAACTTTCGTTGAATTGAAATGGGATTAAAGACGTGCATTCAAATTCAGACGAAAATGAATCGCCGATTTTCAGAAATGAATGAACATTTTAGGAAATTGGCCGGGAAAACCTATAGTATCATACTATTCAGTGGCTGAACGCGGGTTTGCATCATGCATCTACCCTCACCGCCCAAACCCGCCACTGGAAATTACCAAAACAAGTGCGAATGCACAATAAGCTCTGGCCGTCTTGCATGAAAGTCTTGCATGAAATCTATCAAATTGATCCCTGCCAGAGCTTAAAATTGCGACGCCCAAAAATGCGGTGCACATTGTTTTATGGAACACCATACTTTATATTTATACCTAGATTTATAGCGATTCAAAAGTTTCAAGTCTGAAGCCTTGCCGGTTTGTAAGCCTGTTGACCTATTCATCTGCTATCAAACAAGCTATAGTTTGTCAAAATCCATCCATGTTAAGGTACCTTTAGACCGCGACACATGAGAGGCATGTCGGCTGGCGCTGACAGCCCTTGCTATGGGACTTACTGCACAAAACCGAAACTGGGGGCATCATGTACCTACGTTTGGGGCTCACTCCAAAAGATTCAAGTCTGAAGCCTTGCTGATTTGTCAGCTTGTTGGCCTATTCATCCGCTATCCAACAAGCTATAGTTTGTCAAAATCAATCTAAGGTACCTTTAGACCGCGACACGTGAGAGGCATGTCGGCTGGCGCTGACAGCCCTTGCTATGGGACTTACTGCACAAAAACGAAACTGGGGGCATCATGTACCTACGTTTTGGGCTCACTCCAAAAGTATCAAGTCTGAAGCCTTGCCGATTTGTCAGCTTGTTGGCCTATTCATCCGCTATCCATCAGGCTATAGTTTGTCAAAATCCATCCATGTTAAGGTACCTTTAGACCGAGACACATGAGAGCCATGTCGGTTGGCGCTGAGAGCCCTTGCTATGGGACTTACTGCACAAAAACGAAACTGGCGGCATCATGTACCTACGTTTGGGGCTCACTCCAAAAGTTTCAAGTCTGAAGCCTTGCCGGTTTGTCAGCCTGTTGACCTATTCATCCGCTATCCAACAAGCTATAGTCTGTCAAAATCCATCCATGTTAAGGTACCTATAGACCGCGACACATGAGAGCCATGTCGGCTGGCGCTGACAACCCTTGCTATGGGACTTACTGCACAAAAACGAAACTGGGGGCATCATGTACCTACGTCTGGGGCTAACTCCAAAAGTTTCAAGTCTGAAGCCTTGCCGATTTGTTAATTTGTTGGCCTATTCATCCGCTATCCAACAAGCTATAGTTTGTCAAAATCCATCTATGTTAAGGAACCTTTAGACCGCGACACATGAGAGGCATGTCGGCTGGCGCTGACAGCCCTTGCTATGGGACTTACTGCACAAAACCAAAACTGGGGGCATCATGTACCTACGTCTGGGGCTCACTTCAAAAGTTTCAAGTCTGAAGCCTTTCCGATTTGTCAGCTTGTTGGCCTATTCATCCGCTATCCAACAAGCTATAGTTTGTCAAAATCAATCCATGTTAAGGTACCTTTAGACCGCGACACATGAGAGGCATGTCGGCTGGCGCTGACAGCCCTTGCTATGGGACTTACTGCACAAAAACGAAACTGGGGGCATCATGTACCTACGTTTGGGGCTCACTCCAAAAGTTTCAAGTCTGACGCCTTGGCGATTTGGCCTATTCATCCGCTATCCAACAAGCTATAGTTTGTCAAAATCCATCTATGTTAAGGTACCTTTAGACCGCGACACATGAGAGCATTTCGGTTGGCGCTGACAGCCCTTGCTATGGGACTTACTGCACAAAAACGAAACTGGGGGCATCATGTACCTACGTTTGGGGCTCACTCCAAAAGTTTCAAGTCTGAAGCCTTGCCGATTTTTCAGCCTGTTGACCTATTCATCCGCTATCCAACAAGCTATAGTTTGTCAAAATCCATCCATGTTAAGGTACCTTTAGACCGCGACACATGAGAGCCATGTCGGCTGGCGCTGACCCTTGCTATGGGACTTACTGCACAAAAACGAAACTGGGGGCATCATGTACCTACGTCTGGGGCTCACTCAAAAGTTTCAAGTCTGAAGCCTTGCCGATTTGTCAGCTTGTTGGCCTATTCATCCGCTATCCAACAAGCTATAGTTTGTCAAAATCCATCTATGTTAAGGTACCTTTAGACCGCGACACATGAGAGCCATGTCGGCTGGCGCTGACAGCCCTTGCTATGGGACTTACTGCACAAAAACGAAACTGGGGGCATCATGTACCTACGTTTGGGGCTCACTCCAAAAGTTTCAAGTCTGAAGCCTTGCCGATTTGTCAGCCTGTTGACCTATTCATCGCTATCAAACAAGCTATAGTTTGTCAAAATCCATCCATGTTAAGGTACCTTTAGACCGCGACACATGAGAGGCATGTCGGCTGGCGCTGACAGCCCTTGCTATGGGACTTACTGCACAAAAACGAAACTGGGGGCATCATGTACCTACGTCTGGGGCTCACTCCAAAAGTTTCAAGTCTGAAAACTTGCCGATTTGTCAGTTGTTGGCCTATTCATCCGCTATCCAACAAGCTATAGTTTGTCAAAATCCATCCATGTTAAGGTACCTTTAGACCGCGACACATGAGAGCCATGTCGGCTGGCGCTGACAGCCCTTGCTATGGGACTTACTGCACAAAAACGAAACTGGGGGCATCATGTACCTACGTCTGGGGCTCACTCCAAAAGTTTCAAGTCTGAAGCCTTGCCGATTTGTCAGCTTGTTGGCCTATTCATCCGCTATCCAACAAGCTATAGTTTGTCAAAATCAATCCATGTTAAGGTACCTTTAGACCGCGACACATGAGAGGCATGTCGGCTGGCGCTGACAGCCCTTGCTATGGGACTTACTGCACAAAAACGAAACTGGGGGCATCATGTACCTACGTTTGGGGCTCACTCCAAAAGTTTCAAGTCTGAAGCCTTGCCGATTTGTCAGCTTGTTGGCCTATTCATCCGCTATCCAACAAGCTATAGTTTGTCAAAATCCATCCATGTTAAGGTACCTTTAGACCGCGACACATTAGAGCCATGTCGGCTGGCGCTGACAGCCCTTGCTATGGGACTTACTGCACAAAAACGAAACTGGGGGCATCATGTACCTACGTTTGGGCTCACTCCAAAAGTTTCAAGTCTGAAGCCTTGCCGATTTGTCAGCTTGTTGGCCTATTCATCCGCTATCCAACAAGCTATAGTTTGTCAAAATCCATCCATGTTAAGGTACCTTTAGACCGCGACACATGAGAGCCATGTCGGCTGGCGCTGAAAGCCCTTGCTATGGGACTTACTGCACAAAAACGAAACTGGAGGCATCATGTACCTACGTTTGGGGCTCACTCCAAAAGTTTCAAGTCTGAAGCCTTCCGATTTGTCAGCCTGTTGGCCTATTCATCCGCTATCCAACAAGCTATAGTTTGTCAAAATCCATCCATGTTAAGGTACCTTTAGACCGCGACACATGAGAGGCATGTCGGCTGGCGCTGACAGCCCTTGCTATGGGACTTACTGCACAAAAACGAAACTGGGGGCATCATGTACCTACGTTTGGGGCTCACTCCAAAAGTTTCAAGTCTGAAGCCTTGGCGATTTGGCCTATTCATCCGCTATCCAACAAGCTATAGTTTGTCAAAATCCATCTATGTTAAGGTACCTTTAGACCGCGACACATGAGAGGCATGTCGGCTGGCGCTGACAGCCCTTGCTATGGGACTTACTGCACAAAAACGAAACTGGGGGCATCATGTACCTACGTTTGGGGCTCACTCCAAAAGTTTCAAGTCTGAAGCCTTGCCGATTTTTCAGCCTGTTGACCTATTCATCCGCTATCCAACAAGCTATAGTTTGTCAAAATCCATCCATGTTAAGGTACCTTTAGACCGCGACACATGAGAGCCATGTCGGCTGGCGCTGACCCTTGCTATGGGACTTACTGCACAAAAACGAAACTGGGGGCATCATGTACCTACGTCTGGGGCTCACTCCAAAAGTTTCAAGTCTGAAGCCTTGCCGATTTGTCAGCTTGTTGGCCTATTCATCCGCTATCCAACAAGCTATAGTTTGTCAAAATCCATCTATATAAGGTACCTTTAGACCGCGACACATGAGAGCCATGTCGGCTGGCGCTGACAGCCCTTGCTATGGGACTTACTGCACAAAAACGAAACTGGGGGCATCATGTACCTACGTTTGGGGCTCACTCCAAAAGTTTCAAGTCTGAAGCCTTGCCGATTTGTCAGCTTGTTGGCCTATTCATCCGCTATCCAACAAGCTATAGTTTGTCAAAATCCATTTATGTTAAGGTACCTTTAGACCGCGACACATAGAGCCATGTCGGCTGGCGCTGACAGCCCTTGCTATGGGACTTACTGCACAAAAACGAAACTGGGGGCATCATGTACCTACGTTTGGGGCTCACTCCAAAAGTTTCAAGTCTGAAGCCTTGGCGATTTGTCAGCTTGTTGGCCTATTCATCCGCTATCCAACAAGCTATAGTTTGTCAAAATCCATCCATGTTAAGGTACCTTTAGACCGCGACACATTAGAGCCATGTCGGCTGGCGCTGACAGCCCTTGCTATGGGACTTACTGCACAAAAACGAAAATGGGGGCATCATGTACCTACGTTTGGGCTCACTCCAAAAGTTTCAAGTCTGAAGCCTTGCCGATTTGTCAGCTTGTTGGCCTATTCATCCGCTATCCAACAAGCTATAGTTTGTCAAAATCCATCCATGTTAAGGTACCTTTAGACCGCGACACATGAGAGCCATGTCGGCTGGCGCTGACAGCCCTTGCTATGGGACTTACTGCACAAAAACGAAACTGGGGGCATCATGTACCTACGTTGGGGCTCACTCCAAAAGTTTCAAGTCTGAAGCCTTCCGATTTGTCAGCTGTTGCCTATTCATCCGCTATCCAACAAGCTATAGTTTGTCAAAATCCATCCATGTTAAGGTACCTTTAGACCGCGACACGTGAGAGGCATGTCGGCTGGCGCTGACAGCCCTTGCTATGGGACTTACTGCACAAAAACGAAACTGGGGGCATCATGTACCTACGTTTGGGGCTCACTCCAAAAGTTTCAAGTCTGACGCCTTGGCGATTTGGCCTATTCATCCACTATCCAACAAGCTATAGTTTGTCAAAATCCATCTATGTTAAGGTACCTTTAGACCGCGACACATGAGAGCCATGTCGGCTGGCGCTGACAGCCCTTGCTATGGGACTTACTGCACAAAAACGAAACTGGGGGCATCATGTACCTACGTTTGGGGCTCACTCCAAAAGTTTCAAGTCTGAAGCCTTGCCGATTTTCAGCCTGTTGACCTATTCATCCGCTATCCAACAAGCTATAGTTTGTCAAAATCCATCCATGTTAAGGTACCTTTAGACCGCGACACATGAGAGCCATGTCGGCTGGCGCTGACCCTTGCTATGGGACTTACTGCACAAAAACGAAACTGGGGGCATCATGTACCTACGTCTGGGGCTCACTCAAAAGTTTCAAGTCTGAAGCCTTGCCGATTTGTCAGCTTGTTGGCCTATTCATCCGCTATCCAACAAGCTATAGTTTGTCAAAATCCATCTATGTTAAGGTACCTTTAGACCGCGACACATGAGAGCCATGTCGGCTGGCGCTGACAGCCCTTGCTATGGGACTTACTGCACAAAAACGAAACTGGGGGCATCATGTACCTACGTTTGGGGCTCACTCCAAAAGTTTCAAGTCTGAAGCCTTGCCGATTTGTCAGCTTGTTGCCTATTCATCCGCTATCAAACAAGCTATAGTTTGTCAAAATCCATCCATGTTAAGGTACCTTTAGACCGCGACACATGAGAGGCATGTCTGCTGGCGCTGACAGCCCTTGCTATGGGACTTACTGCACAAAAACGAAACTGGGGGCATCATGTACCTACGTCTGGGGCTCACTCCAAAAGTTTCAAGTCTGAAGCCTTGCCGATTTGTCAGTTTGTTGGCCTATTCATCCGCTATCCAACAAGCTATAGTTTGTCAAAATCAATCCATGTTAAGGTACCTTTAGACCGCGACACATGAGAGGCATGTCGGCTGGCGCTGACAGCCCTTGCTATGGGACTTACTGCACAAAAACGAAACTGGGGGCATCATGTACCTACGTCTGGGGCTCACTCCAAAAGTTTCAAGTCTGACGCCTTGCCGATTTGTCAGCTTGTTGGCCTATTAATCCGCTATCCAACAAGCTATAGTTTGTCAAAATCCATCCATGTTAAGGTACCTTTAGACCGCGACACATGAGAGCCATGTCGGCTGGCGCTGACAGCCCTTGCTATGGGACTTACTGCACAAAAACGAAACTGGGGGCATCATGTACCTACGTTTGGGGCTCACTCCAAAAGTTTCAAGTCTGAAGCCTTGGCGATTTGTCAGCTTGTTGGCCTATTCATCGCTATCCAACAAGCTATAGTTTGTCAAATCCATATGTTAAGGTACCTTTAGACCGCGACACATGAGAGCCATGTTGGCTGGCGCTGACAGCCCTTGCTATGGGACTTACTGCACAAAAACGAAACTGGGGGCATCATGTACCTACGTTTGGGGCTCACTCCAAAAGTTTCAAGTCTGAAGCCTTGCCGATTTGTCAGCTTGTTGGCCTATTCATCCGCTATCCAACAAGCTATAGTTTGTCAAAATCCATCCATGTTAAGGTACCTTTAGACCGCGACACATTAGAGCCATGTCGGCTGGCGCTGACAGCCCTTGCTATGGGACTTACTGCACAAAAACGAAACTGGGGGCATCATGTACCTACGTTTGGGGCTCACTCCAAAAGTTTCAAGTCTGAAGCCTTGCCGATTTGTCAGCTTGTTGGCCTATTCATCCGCTATCCAACAAGCTATAGTTTGTCAAAATCCATCATGTTAAGGTACCTTTAGACCGCGACACATGAGAGCCATGTCGGCTGGCGCTGACAATGCTATGGGACTTACTGCACAAAAACGAAACTGGGGGCATCATGTACCTACGTTTGGGGCTCACTCCAAAAGTTTCAAGTCTGAAGCCTTGCCGATTTGTCAGCTTGTTGGCCTATTCATCCGCTATCCAACAAGCTATAGTTTGTCAAAATCCATCCATGTTAAGGTACCTTTAGACCGCGACACATGAGAGCCATGTCGGCTGGCGCTGACAGCCCTTGCTATGGGACTTACTGCACAAAAACGAAACTGGGGGCATCATGTACCTACGTTTGGGGCTCACTCCAAAAGTTTCAAGTCTGAAGCCTTGCCGATTTGTCAGCTTGTTGGCCTATTCATTCGCTATCCAACAAGCTATAGTTTGTCAAAATCCATCCATGTTAAGGTACCTTTAGACCGCGACACATGAGAGCCATGTCGGCTGGCGCTGACAGCCCTTGCTATGGGACTTACTGCACAAAAACGAAACTGGGGGCATCATGTACCTACGTTTGGGGCTCACTCCAAAAGTTTCAAGTCTGAAGCCTTGCCGATTTGTCAGCTTGTTGGCCTATTCATCCGCTATCCAACAAGCTATAGTTTGTCAAAATCCATCCATGTTAAGGTACCTTTAGACCGCGACACATGATAGCCATGTCGGCTGGCGCTGACAGCCCTTGCTATGGGACTTACTGCACAAAAACGAAACTGGGGGCATCATGTACCTACGTCTGGGGCTCACTCCAAAAGTTTCAAGTCTGAAGCCTTTCCGATTTGTCAGTTTGTTGGCTTATTCATTCGCTATCCAACAAGCTATAGTTTGTCAAAATCAATCCATGTTAAGATACCTTTAGACCGCGACACATGAGAGGCATGTCGGCTGGCGCTGACAGCCCTTGCTATGGGACTTACTGCACAAAAACGAAACTGGGGGCATCATGTACCTACGTCTGGGGCTCACTCCAAAAGTTTCAAGTCTGAAGCCTTGCCGATTTGTCAGCCTGTTGGCCTATTCATCCGCTATCCAACAAGCTATAGTTTGTCAAAATCCATCCATGTTAAGGTACTTTAGACCGCGACACATGAGAGCCATGTCGGCTGGCGCTGACAGCCCTTGCTATGGGACTTACTGCACAAAAACGAAACTGGGGGCATCATGTACCTACGTTTGGGGCTCACTCCAAAAGTTTCAAGTCTGAAGCCTTGCCGATTTGTCAGCTTGTTGGCCTATTCATCCGCTATCCAACAAGCTATAGTTTGTCAAAATCCATCCATGTTAAGGTACCTTTAGACCGCGACACATGAGAGCCATGTCGGCTGGCGCTGACAAATGCTATGGGACTTACTGCACAAAAACGAAACTGGGGTCATCATGTACCTACGTCTGGGGCTAACTCCAAAAGTTTCAAGTCTGAAGCCTTTCCGATTTGTCAGTTTGTTGGCTTATTCATTCGCTATCCAACAAGCTATAGTTTGTCAAAATCAATCCATGTTAAGATACCTTTAGACCGCGACACATGAGAGGCATGTCGGCTGGCGCTGACAGCCCTTGCTATGGGACTTACTGCACAAAAACGAAACTGGGGGCATCATGTACCTACGTTTGGGGCTCACTCCAAAAGTTTCAAGTCTGAAGCCTTGCCGATTTGTCAGCTTGTTGGCCTATTCATCCGCTATCCAACAAGCTATAGTTTGTCAAAATCCATCCATGTTAAGGTACCTTTAGACCGCGACACATGAGAGCCATGTCGGCTGGCGCTGACAGCCCTTGCTATGGGACTTACTGCACAAAAACGAAACTGGGGGCATCATGTACCTACGTCTGGGGCTCACTCCAAAAGTTTCAAGTCTGAAGCCTTGCCGATTTGTCAGCCTGTTGGCCTATTCATCCGCTATCCAACAAGCTATAGTTTGTCAAAATCCATCCATGTTAAGGTACCTTTAGACCGCGACACATGAGAGCCATGTCGGCTGGCGCTGACCCTTGCTATGGGACTTACTGCACAAAAACGAAACTGGGGCATCATGTACCTACGTTTTGGGCTAACTCCAAAAGTTTCAAGTCTGAAGCCTTCCGATTTGTCAGCTTGTTGGCCTATTCATTCGCTATCCAACAAGCTATAGTTTGTCAAAATCAATCCATGTTAAGGTACCTTTAGACCGCGACACATGAGAGCATGTCGGCTGGCGCTGACAGCCCTTGCTATGGGACTTACTGCACAAAAACGAAACTGGGGGCATCATGTACCTACGTTTGGGGCTCACTCCAAAAGTTTCAAGTCTGAAGCCTTGCCGATTTGTCAGCTTGTTGGCCTATTCATCCGCTATCCAACAAGCTATAGTTTGTCAAAATCCATCTATGTTAAGATACCTTTAGACCGCGACACATGAGAGCCATGTCGGCTGGCGCTGACAGCCCTTGCTATGGGACTTACTGCACAAAAACGAAACTGGGGGCATCATGTACTACGTCTGGGGCTCACTCCAAAAGTTTCAAGTCTGAAGCCTTGCCGATTTGTCAGCTTTTGGCCTATTCATCCGCTATCCAACAAGCTATAGTTTGTCAAAATCCATCCATGTTAAGGTACCTTTAGACCGCGACACATGAGAGCCATGTCGGCTGGCGCTGACAGCCCTTGCTATGGGACTTACTGCACAAAAACGAAACTGGGGGCATCATGTACCTACGTTTGGGGCTCACTCCAAAAGTTTCAAGTCTGAAGCCTTGCCGATTTGTCAGCTTGTTGGCCTATTCATCCGCTATCCAACAAGCTATAGTTTGTCAAAATCCATCTATGTTAAGGTACCTTTAGACCGCGACACATGAGAGCCATGTCGGCTGGCGCTGACAGCCCTTGCTATGGGACTTACTGCACAAAAACGAAACTGGGGGCATCATGTACCTACGTCTGGGGCTCACTCCAAAAGTTTCAAGTCTGAAGGCTTGCCGATTTGTCAGCCTGTTGACCTATTCATCCGATATCCAACAAGCTATAGTTTGTCAAAATCCATTCATGTTAAGGTACCTTTAGACCGCGACACATGAGAGCCATGTCGGCTGGCGCTGACCAATGCTATGGGACTTACTGCACAAAAACGAAACTGGGGTCATCATGTACCTACGTTTTGGGCTAACTCCAAAAGTTTCAAGTCTGAAGCCTTGCCGATTTGTCAGTTTGTTGGCCTATTCATCCGCTATCCAACAAGCTATAGTTTGTCAAAATCAATCCATGTTAAGGTACCTTTAGACCGCGACACATGAGAGGCATGTCGGCTGGCGCTGACAGCCCTTGCTATGGGACTTACTGCACAAAAACGAAACTGGGGGCATCATGTACCTACGTTGGGGCTCACTCCAAAAGTTTCAAGTCTGAAGCCTTGCCGATTTGTCAGCTGTTGGCCTATTCATCCGCTATCCAACAAGCTATAGTTTGTCAAAATCCATTCATGTTAAGGTACTTTAGACCGCGACACATGAGAGCCATGTCGGCTGGCGCTGACAGCCCTTGCTATGGGACTTACTGCACAAAAACGAAACTGGGGGCATCATGTACCTACGTTTGGGGTCACTCCAAAAGTTTCAAGTCTGAAGCCTTGCCGATTTGTCAGCTTGTTGGCCTATTCATCCGCTATCCAACAAGCTATAGTTTGTCAAAATCCATCCATGTTAAGGTACCTTTAGACCGCGACACATGAGAGCCATGTCGGCAGGCGCTGACAGCCCTTGCTATGGGACTTACTGCACAAAAACGAAACTGGGGGCATCATGTACCTACGTCTGGGGCTCACTCCAAAAGTTTCAAGTCTGAAGCCTTGCCGATTTGTCAGCCTTTTGACCTATTCATCCGCTATCCAACAAGCTATAGTTTGTCAAAATCCATCCATGTTAAGGTACCTTTAGACCGCGACACATGAGAGGCATGTCGGCTGGCGCTGACAGCCCTTGCTATGGGACTTACTGCACAAAAACGAAACTGGGGGCATCATGTACCTACGTTTGGGGCTCACTCCAAAAGTTTCAAGTCTGAAGCCTTGCCGATTTGTCAGCTTGTTGGCCTATTCATCCGCTATCCAACAAGCTATAGTTTGTCAAAATCCATCTATGTTAAGGTACCTTTAGACCGCGACACATGAGAGCCATGTCGGCTGGCGCTGACAGCCCTTGCTATGGGACTTACTGCACAAAAACGAAACTGGGGGCATCATGTACCTACGTCTGGGGCTCACTCCAAAAGTTTCAAGTCTGAAGCCTTTCCGATTTGTCAGTTGTTGGCCTATTCATCCGCTATCCAACAAGCTATAGTTTGTCAAAATCCATCCATGTTAAGGTACCTTTAGACCGCGACACATGAGAGGCATGTCGGCTGGCGCTGACAGCCCTTGCTATGGGACTTACTGCACAAAAACGAAACTGGGGGCATCATGTACTACGTCTGGGGCTCACTTCAAAAGTTTCAAGTCTGAAGCCTTGCCGATTTGTCAGCTGTTGGCCTATTCATCCGCTATCCAACAAGCTATAGTTTGTCAAAATCCATCCATGTTAAGGTACTTTAGACCGCGACACATGAGAGCCATGTCGGCTGGCGCTGACAGCCCTTGCTATGGGACTTACTGCACAAAAACGAAACTGGGGGCATCATGTACCTACGTTTGGGGCTCACTCCAAAAGTTTCAAGTCTGAAGCCTTGCCGATTTGTCAGCTTGTTGGCCTATTCATCCGCTATCCAACAAGCTATAGTTTGTCAAAATCCATCCATGTTAAGGTACCTTTAGACCGCGACACATGAGAGCCATGTCGGCTGGCGCTGACAAATGCTATGGGACTTACTGCACAAAAACGAAACTGGGGGCATCATGTACCTACGTCTGGGGCTCACTCCAAAAGTTTCAAGTCTGAAGCCTTGCCGATTTGTCAGTTTGTTGGCCTATTCATCCGCTATCCAACAAGCTATAGTTTGTCAAAATCAATCCATGTTAAGGTACCTTTAGACCGCGACACATGAGAGGCATGTCGGCTGGCGCTGACAGCCCTTGCTATGGGACTTACTGCACAAAAACGAAACTGGGGGCATCATGTACCTACGTTTGGGGCTCACTCCAAAAGTTTCAAGTCTGAAGCCTTGCCGATTTGTCAGCTTGTTGGCCTATTCATCCGCTATCCAACAAGCTATAGTTTGTCAAAATCCATCCATGTTAAGGTACCTTTAGACCGCGACACATGAGAGCCATGTCGGCTGGCGCTGACAGCCCTTGCTATGGGACTTACTGCACAAAAACGAAACTGGGGGCATCATGTACCTACGTTTGGGGCTCACTCCAAAAGTTTCAAGTCTGAAGCCTTGCCGATTTGTCAGCCTGTTGACCTATTCATCCGCTATCCAACAAGCTATAGTTTGTCAAAATCCATTCATGTTAAGGTACCTTTAGACCGCGACACATGAGAGCCATGTCGGCTGGCGCTGACCCTTGCTATGGGACTTACTGCACAAAAACGAAACTGGGGGCATCATGTACCTACGTTTGGGCTAACTCCAAAAGTTTCAAGTCTGAAGCCTTGCCGATTTGTCAGTTTGTTGGCCTATTCATCCGCTATCCAACAAGCTATAGTTTGTCAAAATCCATCCATGTTAAGGTACCTTTAGACCGCGACACATGAGAGGCATGTCGGCTGGCGCTGACAGCCCTTGCTATGGGACTTACTGCACAAAAACGAAACTGGGGGCATCATGTACCTACGTTTGGGGCTCACTCCAAAAGTTTCAAGTCTGAAGCCTTGCCGATTTGTCAGCTTGTTGGCCTATTCATCCGCTATCCAACAAGCTATAGTTTGTCAAAATCCATCCATGTTAAGGTACCTTTAGACCGCGACACATGAGAGCCATGTCGGCTGGCGCTGACAGCCCTTGCTATGGGACTTACTGCACAAAAACGAAACTGGGGGCATCATGTACCTACGTTTGGGGCTCACTCCAAAAGTTTCAAGTCTGAAGCCTTGCCGATTTGTCAGCTTGTTGGCCTATTCATCCGCTATCCAACAAGCTATAGTTTGTCAAAATCCATTCCATGTTAAGGTACCTTTAGACCGCGACACATGAGAGCCATGTCGGCTGGCGCTGACCCTTGCTATGGGACTTACTGCACAAAAACGAAACTGGGGGCATCATGTACCTACGTTTGGGGCTCACTCCAAAAGTTTCAAGTCTGAAGCCTTCGATTGTCAGCTTGTTGGCCTATTCATCCGCTATCCAACAAGCTATAGTTTGTCAAAATCCATCCATGTTAAGGTACCTTTAGACCGCGACACATGAGAGCATGTCGGCTGGCGCTGACAGCCCTTGCTATGGGACTTACTGCACAAAAACGAAACTGGGGCATCATGTACCTACGTTTGGGGCTCACTCCAAAAGTTTCAAGTCTGAAGCCTTGCCGATTTGTCAGCTTGTTGGCCTATTCATCCGCTATCCAACAAGCTATAGTTTGTCAAAATCCATCCATGTTAAGGTACCTTTAGACCGCGACACATGAGAGCCATGTCGGCTGGCGCTGACAGCCCTTGCTATGGGACTTACTGCACAAAAACGAAACTGGGGGCATCATGTACCTACGTTGGGGCTCACTCCAAAAGTTTCAAGTCTGAAGCCTTGCCGATTTGTCAGCTTGTTGGCCTATTCATCCGCTATCCAACAAGCTATAGTTTGTCAAAATCCATTCATGTTAAGGTACCTTTAGACCGCGACACATGAGAGCCATGTCGGCTGGCGCTGACCCTTGCTATGGGACTTACTGCACAAAAACGAAACTGGGGGCATCATGTACCTACGTTTGGGCTCACTCCAAAAGTTTCAAGTCTGAAGCCTTGCCGATTTGTCAGCTTGTTGGCCTATTCATCCGCTATCCAACAAGCTATAGTTTGTCAAAATCAATCCATGTTAAGGTACCTTTAGACCGCGACACATGAGAGGCATGTCGGCTGGCGCTGACAGCCCTTGCTATGGGACTTACTGCACAAAAACGAAACTGGGGGCATCATGTACCTACGTTTGGGGCTCACTCCAAAAGTTTCAAGTCTGAAGCCTTGCCGATTTGTCAGCTTGTTGGCCTATTCATCCGCTATCCAACAAGCTATAGTTTGTCAAAATCCATCTATGATAAGGTACCTTTAGACCGCGACACATGAGAGCCATGTCGGCTGGCGCTGACAGCCCTTGCTATGGGACTTACTGCACAAAAACGAAACTGGGGGCATCATGTACCTACGTTGGGGCTCACTCCAAAAGTTTCAAGTCTGAAGCCTTGCCGATTTGTCAGCCTTTTGGCCTATTCATCCGCTATCCAACAAGCTATAGTTTGTCAAAATCCATCCATGTTAAGGTACCTTTAGACCGCGACACATGAGAGGCATGTCGGCTGGCGCTGACAGCCCTTGCTATGGGACTTACTGCACAAAAACGAAACTGGGGGCATCATGTACCTACGTTGGGGCTCACTCCAAAAGTTTCAAGTCTGAAGCCTTGCCGATTTGTCAGCTTGTTGGCCTATTCATCCGCTATCCAACAAGCTATAGTTTGTCAAAATCCATCTATGTTAAGGTACCTTTAGACCGCGACACATGAGAGCCATGTCGGCTGGCGCTGACAGCCCTTGCTATGGGACTTACTGCACAAAAACGAAACTGGGGGCATCATGTACCTACGTCTGGGGCTCACTCCAAAGTTTCAAGTCTGAAGCCTTGCCGATTTGTCAGCCTGTTGACCTATTCATCCGCTATCCAACAAGCTATAGTTTGTCAAAATCCATTCATGTTAAGGTACCTTTAGACCGCGACACATGAGAGCCATGTCGGCTGGCGCTGACCAATGCTATGGGACTTACTGCACAAAAACGAAACTGGGGCATCATGTACCTACGTTGGGGCTCACTCCAAAAGTTTCAAGTCTGAAGCCTTGCCGATTTGTCAGCTTGTTGGCCTATTCATCCGCTATCCAACAAGCTATAGTTTGTCAAAATCCATCTATGTTAAGGTACCTTTAGACCGCGACACATGAGAGCCATGTCGGCTGGCGCTGACAGCCCTTGCTATGGGACTTACTGCACAAAAACGAAACTGGGGGCATCATGTACCTACGTCTGGGGCTCACTCCAAAAGTTTCAAGTCTGAAGCCTTGCCGATTTGTCAGTTTGTTGGCTATTCATTCGCTATCCAACAAGCTATAGTTTGTCAAAATCCATCCATGTTAAGGTACCTTTAGACCGCGACACATGAGAGCCATGTCGGCTGGCGCTGACAGCCCTTGCTATGGGACTTACTGCACAAAAACGAAACTGGGGGCATCATGTACCTACGTTTGGGCTCACTCCAAAAGTTTCAAGTCTGAAGCCTTGCCGATTTGTCAGCTTGTTGACCTATTCATCCGCTATCCAACAAGCTATAGTTTGTCAAAATCCATCCATGTTTAGGTACCTTTAGACGCGACACATGAGAGCCATGTCGGCTGGCGCTGACAGCCCTTGCTATGGGACTTACTGCACAAAAACGAAACTGGGGCATCATGTACCTACGTTTGGGCTCACTCCAAAAGTTTCAAGTCTGAAGCCTTGCCGATTTGTCAGCCTGTTTCCTATTCATCCGCTATCCAACAAGCTATAGTTTGTCAAAATCCATCTATGTTAAGGTACCTTTAGACCGCGACACATGAGAGCCATGTCGGCTGGCGCTGACAGCCCTGCTATGGGACTTACTGCACAAAAACGAAACTGGGGGCATCATGTACCTACGTTTGGGGCTCACTCCAAAAGTTTCAAGTCTGAAGCCTTGCCGATTTGTCAGCCTGTTGGCCTATTCATCCGCTATCCAACAAGCTATAGTTTGTCAAAATCCATCCATGTTAAGGTACCTTTAGACCGCGACACATGAGAGCCATGTCGGCTGGCGCTGACCCTTGCTATGGGACTTACTGCACAAAAACGAAACTGGGGGCATCATGTACCTACGTCTGGGGCTCACTCCAAAAGTTTCAAGTCTGAAGCCTTGCCGATTTGTCAGCTTGTTGGCCTATTCATCCGCTATCCAACAAGCTATAGTTTGTCAAAATCCATCTATGTTAAGGTACCTTTAGACCGCGACACATGAGAGCCATGTCGGCTGGCGCTGACAGCCCTTGCTATGGGACTTACTGCACAAAAACGAAACTGGGGGCATCATGTACCTACGTTTGGGGCTCACTCCAAAAGTTTCAAGTCTGAAGCCTTGCCGATTTGTCACTTGTTGGCCTATTCATCCGCTATCCAACAAGCTATAGTTTGTCAAAATCCATCTATGTTAAGGTACCTTTAGACCGCGACACATGAGAGCCATGTCGGCTGGCGCTGACACCTTGCTATGGGACTTACTGCACAAAAACGAAACTGGGGGCATCATGTACCTACGTCTGGGGCTCACTCCAAAAGTTTCAAGTCTGAAGCCTTTCCGATTTGTCAGCTTGTTGCCTATTCATCCGCTATCCAACAAGCTATAGTTTGTCAAAATCCATCTATGTTAAGGTACCTTTAGACCGCGACACATGAGAGCCATGTCGGCTGGCGCTGACAGCCCTTGCTATGGGACTTACTGCAGAAAAACGAAACTGGGGGCATCATGTACCTACGTCTGGGGCTCACTCCAAAAGTTTCAAGTCTGAAGCCTTGCCGATTTGTCAGCTTGTTATCCTATTCATCCGCTATCCAACAAGCTATAGTTTGTCAAAATCCATCTATGTTAAGGTACTTTAGACCGCGACACATGAGAGCCATGTCGGCTGGCGCTGACAGCCCTTGCTATGGGACTTACTGCACAAAAACGAAACTGGGGCATCATGTACCTACGTCTGGGGCTCACTCCAAAAGTTTCAAGTCTGAAGCCTTGCCGATTTGTCAGCTTGTTGGCCTATTCATCCGCTATCCAACAAGCTATAGTTTGTCAAAATCCATCCATGTTAAGGTACCTTTAGACCGCGACACATGATAGCCATGTCGGCTGGCGCTGACAGCCCTTGCTATGGGACTTACTGCACAAAAACGAAACTGGGGTCATCATGTACCTACGTCTGGGGCTCACTCCAAAAGTTTCAAGTCTGAAGCTTGCCGATTTGTCAGCTTGTTGCCTATTCATCCGCTATCCAACAAGCTATAGTTTGTCAAAATCCATCCATGTTAAGGTACCTTTAGACCGCGACACATGAGAGCCATGTCGGCTGGCGCTGACAGCCCTTGCTATGGGACTTACTGCACAAAAACGAAACTGGGGGCATCATGTACCTACGTCTGGGCTCACTCCAAAAGTTTCAAGTCTGAAGCCTTGCCGATTTGTCAGCTTGTTGCCTATTCATCCGCTATCCAACAAGCTATAGTTTGTCAAAATCCATCTATGTTAAGGTACCTTTAGACCGCGACACATGAGAGCCATGTCGGCTGGCGCTGACAGCCCTTGCTATGGGACTTACTGCACAAAACGAAACTGGGGGCATCATGTACCTACGTCTGGGGCTCACTCCAAAAGTTTCAAGTCTGAAGCCTTGCCGATTTGTCAGCTTGTTGGCCTATTCATCCGCTATCCAACAGGCTATAGTTTGTCAAAATCCATCTATGTTAAGGTACCTTTAGACCGCGACACATGAGAGCCATGTCGGCTGGCGCTGACAGCCCTTGCTATGGGACTTACTGCACAAAAACGAAACTGGGGGCATCATGTACCTACGTCTTTGGGCTCACTCCAAAAGTTTCAAGTCTGAAGCCTTGCCGATTTGTCAGCTTGTTGGCCTTTCATCCGCTATCCAACAAGCTATAGTTTGTCAAAATCCATCTATGTTAAGGTACCTTTAGACCGCGACACATGAGAGCCATGTCGGCTGGCGCTGACAGCCCTTGCTATGGGACTTACTGCACAAAACGAAACTGGGGGCATCATGTACCTACGTCTGGGGCTCACTCCAAAAGTTCAAGTCTGAAGCCTTGCCGATTTGTCAGCCTGTTGACCTATTCATCCGCTATCCAACAAGCTATAGTTTGTCAAAATCCATCTATGTTAAGGTACCTTTAGACCGCGACACATGAGAGCCATGTCGGCTGGCGCTGACAGCCCTTGCTATGGGACTTACTGCACAAAAACGAAACTGGGGGCATCATGTACCTACGTCTGGGGCTCACTCCAAAAGTTTCAAGTCTGAAGCCTTGCCGATTTGTCAGCCTGTTATCTATTCATCCGCTATCCAAAAAGCTATAGTTTGTCAAAATCCATCTATGTTAAGGTACCTTTAGACCGCGACACATGAGAGCCATGTCGGCTGGCGCTGACAGCCCTTGCTATGGGACTTTACTGCACAAAAACGAAACTGGGGGCATCATGTACCTACGTCTGGGGCTCACTCCAAAAGTTTCAAGTCTGAAGCCTTGCCTTTGTCAGCTTGTTGGCCTATTCATCCGCTATCCAACAAGCTATAGTTTGTCAAAATCCAAATGTTAAGGTACCTTTAGACCGCGACACATGAGAGCCATGTCGGCTGGCGCTGACAGCCTTGCTATGGGACTTACTGCCACAAAAACGAAACTGGGGGCATCATGTACCTACGTTTGGGGCTCACTCCAAAAGTTTCAAGTCTGAAGCCTTGCCGATTTGTCAGCTTGTTGGCCTATTCATCCGCTATCCAACAAGCTATAGTTTGTCAAAATCCATCTATGTTAAGGTACCTTAGACCGCGACACATGAGAGCCATGTCGGCTGGCGCTGACAGCCCTTGCTATGGGACTTACTGCAAAAAAACGAAACTGGGGGCATCATGTACCTACGTCTGGGGCTCACTCCAAAGTTTCAAGTCTGAAGCCTTGCCGATTTGTCAGCCTGTTGGCCTATTCATCCGCTATCCAACAAGCTATAGTTTGTCAAAATCCATCCATGTTAAGGTACCTTTAGACCGCGACACATGAGAGCCATGTCGGCTGGCGCTGACAGCCTTGCTATGGGACTTACTGCACAAAAACGAAACTGGGGCCATCATGTACCTACGTCTGGGGCTCACTCCAAAAGTTTCAAGTCTGAAGCCTTGCCGATTTGTCAGCCTGTTAACCTATTCATCCGCTATCCAACAAGCTATAGTTTGTCAAAATCAATTCATGTTAAGGTACCTTTAGAACGCGACACGTGAGAGCCATGTCGGCTGGCGCTGACCAATGCTATGGGACTTACTGCACAAAAACAAAAACTGGGGGCATCATGTACCTACGTCTGGGGCTCACTCCAAAAGTTTCAAGTCTGCAGCTTTTCTGATTTGTCAGCCTGTTGATATATTCATCCGCTATCCAATCAAGCTATAGTTTGTCAAAATCCATCTATGTTAAGGTACTTTAGACCGCGACACATGAGAGCCATGTCGGCTGGCGCTGACAGCCTTGCTATGGGACTTACTGCAGAAAAAGAAACTGGGGGCATCATGTACCTACGTCTGGGGCTCACTCCAAAAGTTTCAAGTCTGAAGCCTTGCCAATTTATCAGCCTGTTATCCTATTCATCCGCTCCAACAAGCTATAGTTTGTCAAAATCCATCCATGTTAAGGTACTTTTAGACCGCGACACATGAGAGCCATGTCGGCTGGCGCTGACAGCCCTTGCTATGGGACTTACTGCACAAAAACGAAACTGGGGGCATCATGTACCTACGTTGGGGCTCACTCCAAAAGTTTCAAGTCTGAAGCCTTGCCGATTGTCAGCTTGTTGGCCTATTCATCCGCTATCCAACAGGCTATAGTTTGTCAAAATCCAACTATGTTAAGGTACCTTTAGACCGCGACACATGAGAGGCATGTCGGCTGGCGCTGACAGCCCTTGCTATGGGACTTACTGCACAAAAACGAAACTGGGGGCATCATGTACCTACGTTTGGGGCTCACTCCAAAAGTTTCAAGTCTGAAGCCTTGCCGCGTTTGTCAGCTTTTAACCTATTCATCCGCTATCCAACAAGCTATAGTTTGTCAAAATCATCTAGTTAAGGTACCTTTAGACCGCGACACATGAGAGCCATGTCGGCTGGCGCTGACAGCCCTTGCTATGGGACTTACTGCACAAAAACGAAACTGGGGGCATCATGTACCTACGTCTGGGGCTCACTCCAAAAGTTTCAAGTCTGAAGCCTTGCCGATTTGTCAGTTTGTTGGCCTATTCATTCGCTATCCAACAAGCTATAGTTTGTCAAAATCAATCCATGTTAAGGTACCTTTAGACCGCGACACATGAGAGCCATGTCGGCTGGCGCTGACAGCACTTGCTATGGGACTTACTGCACAAAAACGAAACTGGGGTCATCATGTACCTACGTCTGGGGCTCACTCCAAAAGTTTCAAGTCTGAAGCCTTGCCGATTTGTCAGTTTGTTGGCCTATTCATCCGCTATCCACAAGCTATAGTTTGTCAAAATCCATCCATGTTAAGGTACCTTTAGACGCGACACATGAGAGCCATGTCGGCTGGCGCTGACAGCCCTTGCTATGGGACTTACTGCACAAAAACGAAACTGGGGTCATCATGTACCTACGTTTGGGGCTCACTCCAAAAGTTTCAAGTCTGAGGCTTGCCGATTTGTCAGCTTGTTGGCCTATTCATCCGCTATCCAACAAGCTATAGTTTGTCAAAATCCATCCATGTTAAGGTACCTTTAGACCGCGACACATGAGAGCCATGTCGGCTGGCGCTGACAGCCCTTGCTATGGGACTTACTGCACAAAAACGAAACTGGGGGCATCATGTACCTACGTTTGGGCTCACTCAAAAGTTTCAAGTCTGAAGCCTTGCCGATTTGTCAGCTTGTTGGCCTATTCATCCGCTATCCAACAAGCTATAGTTTGTCAAAATCAATCCATGTTAAGGTACCTTTAGACCGCGACACATGAGAGCCATGTCGGCTGGCGCTGACAGCCCTTGCTATGGGGACTTACTGCACAAAAACGAAACTGGGGGCATCATGTACCTACGTCTGGGGCTCACTCCAAAAGTTTCAAGTCTGAAGCCTTGCCGATTTGTCAGCTTGTTGGCCTATTCATCCGCTATCCAACAAGCTATAGTTTGTCAAAATCCATCCATGTTAAGGTACCTTTAGACCGCGACACATGAGAGCCATGTCGGCTGGCGCTGACCCCTTGCTATGGGACTTACTGCACAAAAACGAAACTGGGGTCATCATGTACCTACGTTGGGGCTCACTCCAAAAGTTTCAAGTCTGAAGCCTTGCCGATTTGTCAGCTTGTTGGCCTATTCATCCGCTATCCAACAGCTATAGTTTGTCAAAATCCATCCATGTTAAGGTACCTTTAGACCGCGACACATGAGAGCCATGTCGGCTGGCGCTGACAGCCCTTGCTATGGGACTTACTGCACAAAAACGAAACTGGGGTCATCATGTACCTACGTTTGGGCGCTCACTCCAAAAGTTTCAAGTCTGGCCTTTGCCGATTTGTCAGCTTGTTGGCCTATTCATCCGCTATCCAACAAGCTATAGTTTGTCAAAATCCATCCATGTTAAGGTACCTTTAGACCGCGACACATGAGAGCCATGTCGGCGGCGCTGACAGCACTTGCTATGGGACTTACTGCACAAAAACGAAACTGGGGGCATCATGTACCTACGTTTGGGGCTCACTCCAAAAGTTTCAAGTCTGAAGCTTGCCGATTTGTCAGCTTGTTGGCCTATTCATCCGCTATCCAACAAGCTATAGTTTGTCAAAATCCATCCATGTTAAGGTACCTTTAGACCGCGACACATGAGAGCCATGTCGGCTGGCGCTGACAGCCCTTGCTATGGGACTTACTGCACAAAAACGAAACTGGGGGCATCATGTACCTACGTCTGGGGCTCACTCCAAAAGTTTCAAGTCTGAAGCCTTGCCGATTTGTCAGCTTGTTGGCCTATTCATTCGCTATCCAACAAGCTATAGTTTGTCAAAATCCATCTATGTTAAGGTACCTTTAGACCGCGACACATGAGAGCCATGTCGGCTGGCGCTGACCCTTGCTATGGGACTTACTGCACAAAAACGAAACTGGGGGCATCATGTACCTACTGTCTGGGGCTCACTCCAAAAGTTTCAAGTCTGAAGCCTTGCCGATTTGTCAGTTTGTTGGCCTATTCATCCGCTATCCAACAAGCTATAGTTTGTCAAAATCCATCTATGTTAAGGTACCTTTAGACCGCGACACATGAGAGCCATGTCGGCTGGCGCTGACAGCCTTGCTATGGGACTTACTGCACAAAAACGAAACTGGGGGCATCATGTACCTACGTTTGGGCTTCACTCCAAAAGTTTCAAGTCTGAAGCCTTGCCGATTTGTCAGCTTGTTGGCCTATTCATCCGCTATCCAACAAGCTATAGTTTGTCAAAATCCATCCATGTTAAGGTACCTTTAGACCGCGACACATGAGAGCCATGTCGGCTGGCGCTGACAGCCCTTGCTATGGGACTTACTGCACAAAAACGAAACTGGGGGCATCATGTACCTACGTTTGGGGCTCACTCCAAAAGTTTCAAGTCTGAAGCCTTGCCGATTTGTCAGCCTTGTTGGCCATTCATCCGCTATCCAACAAGCTATAGTTTGTCAAAATCCATCTATGTTAAGGTACCTTTAGACCGCGACACATGAGAGCCATGTCGGCTGGCGCTGACAGCCCTTGCTATGGGACTTACTGCACAAAAACGAAACTGGGGGCATCATGTACCTACGTCTGGGGCTCACTCAAAAGTTTCAAGTCTGAAGACTTGCCGATTGTCAGCCCTGTTGGCCTATTCATCCGCTATCCAACAAGCTATAGTTGTCAAAATCCATCCATGTTAAGGTACCTTTAGACCGCGACACATGAGAGCATGTCGGTGGCGCTGACAGCCTTGCTATGGGACTTACTGCACAAAAACGAAACTGGGGGCATCATGTACCTACGTTTGGGGCTCACTCCAAAAGTTTCAAGTCTGAAGCCTTGCCGATTTATCAGCTTGTTGGCCTATTCATCCGCTATCCAACAGGCTATAGTTTGTCAAAATCCATCCATGTTAAGGTACTTTTAGACCGCGACACATGAGAGCCATGTCGGCTGGCGCTGACAGCCTTGCTATGGGACTTACTGCACAAAAACGAAACTGGGGGCATCATGTACCTACGTTTGGGGCTCACTCCAAAAGTTTCAAGTCTGAAGCTTGCCGATTTGTCAGCTTGTTGGCCTATTCATCCGCTATCCAACAAGCTATAGTTTGTCAAAATCCATCTATGTAAGGTACCTTTAGACGACGCGACACATGAGAGCCATGTCGGCTGGCGCTGACAGCCCTTGCTATGGGACTTACTGCACAAAAACGAAACTGGGGGCATCATGTACCTACGTTTGGGGCTCACTCCAAAAGTTTCAAGTCTGAAGCCTTGCCGATTTGTCAGCTTGTTGGCCTATTCATCCGCTATCAACAAGCTATAGTTTGTCAAAATCCATCCATGTTAAGGTACCTTTAGACCGCGACACATGAGAGGCATGTCGGCTGGCGCTGACAGCCCTTGCTATTGGACTTACTGCACAAAAACGAAACTGGGGCATCATGTACCTACGTCTGCGGGCTCACTCCAAAAGTTTCAAGTCTGAAGCCTTGCCGATTTGTCAGCTTGTGGCTATTATTCATCCGCTATCCAACAAGCTATAGTTTGTCAAAATCCATCCATGTTAAGGTACCTTTAGACCGCGACACATAGAGCCATGTCGGCTGGCGTGACAGCCCTTGCTATGGGACTTACTGCACAAAAACGAAACTGGGGGCATCATGTACCTACGTTTGGGGCTCACTCCAAAAAGTTTCAAGTCTGAAGCCTTGCCGATTTGTCAGCTGTTGGCCTATTCATCCGCTATCCAACAAGCTATAGTTTGTCAAAATCCATCCATGTTAAGGTACCTTTAGACCGCGACACATGAGAGCCATGTCGGCTGGCTGACAGCCCTTGCTATGGGACTTACTGCACAAAAAACGAAACTGGGGCATCATGTACCTACGTTTGGGGCTCACTCCAAAAGTTTCAAGTCTGAAGCCTTGCCGATTTGTCAGCCTGTTGGCCCTATTCATCGCTATCCAACAAGCTATAG
Source organism: Patiria miniata (assembly GCF_015706575.1). NCBI lineage: Eukaryota > Metazoa > Echinodermata > Asteroidea > Valvatida > Asterinidae > Patiria > Patiria miniata. The sequence goes on from NW_024037061.1 coordinate 6,279,144, forward strand.
TTTGTCAAAATCCATCTATGTTAAGGTACCTTAGACCGCGACACATGAGAGCCATGTCGGCTGGCGCTGACAGCCTTGCTATGGGACTTACTGCACAAAAACGAAACTGGGGGCATCATGTACCTACGTTTGGGACTCACTCCAAAAGTTTCAAGTCTGAAGCCTTGCCGATTTGTCAGCTTGTTGGCTTATTCATCCGCTATCCAACAAGCTATAGTTTGTCAAAATCCATCCATGTTAAGGTAACTTTTACCCGCGACACATGAGAGCATGTCGGCTGGCGCTGACAGCCCTTGCTATGGGACTTACTGCACAAAAACGAAACTGGGGGCATCATGTACCTACGTTTGGGGCTCACTCCAAAAGTTTCAAGTCTGAAGCCTTGCCGATTTGTCAGCTTGTTGGCCTATTCATCCGCTATCCAACAAGCTATAGTTTGTCAAAATCCATCCATGTTAAGGTACCTTTAGACCGCGACACATGAGAGCCATGTCGGCTGGCGCTGACAGCCCTTGCTATGGGACTTACTGCACAAAAACGAAACTGGGGGCATCATGTACCTACGTTTGGGCCTCACTCCAAAAGTTTCAAGTCTGAAGCCTTGCCGATTTGTCAGTTGTTGCCTATTCATCCGCCTATCCAACAAGCTATAGTTTGTCAAAATCCATCTATGTTAAGGTACCTTTAGACCGCGACACATGAGAGCATGTCGGCTGGCGCTGACAGCCCTTGCTATGGGACTTACTGCACAAAAAACGAAACTGGGGGCATCATGTACCTA